>NC_136462.1:184355359-186887025 GCF_902686455.1 Sciurus vulgaris | reverse complement strand
TAATGTTACCTTTTTTTTTTTTTCCCTGGCAGCCTTTAAAATTCTATCCTTATTCTGAATTTTAGGCATTTTCATAATAATGTGCCTTGGTGTGGGTCTGTTGTAACTTTGTATATTTGGGGTCCTGCAAACCTCCTGTATTGAAAAGATTGTGCATTCCTTTCGTTTGTATCTCCAAGCCTTTTATCCTTCCCAATAAATCTTAAATTTGTTCTTTTCAGGTTATCTCATATTTTTTTACAAGTTCTGTTCATGGTCCCTTAACGTCTTTTCTCCATGGTCAGCTTTGTTTTCAAGATTACATATTTTGTCTTCATTGCCTGAAATTCTGTTTTCTAAGTGACCTAGTCTGTTGGTGATGCTTTTAATTGAATTTTTTTTTTTTTTTTTTTTTTGGGTGCTGGGGTTTGAACCCAGGGCCTTGTTCTTACAAGGCAAGGACTCTACCAACTAAGCTGTCTCCCCAGCCCTGAATTTTTAATTTGGTTTATTGATTCCTTTATTTTGAGGATTTCTGCTTGGTTCTTTTTCCAAATCTCTGTCTCTTTATTGAAGTGATCTTTCACTTTCTGTATTTTCTCTCTGATTTCACTCCTTATATTGTCCTTTATGTCACTGATCAGTTTAGCTAATGTACATTCTAAACTCCTTCTCTGATATTTCTTCCACTGTGGTATTGATGGAGTCTGTTATTGGTTTATTTAGGGCAATTTGCTCCCTTGCTTTTTCATGTTGTTTGTGTGTCTACGCATCTAACAGTGTGGATCCAAGGCAGTAGAGTTTCTACCCTGTGGACTTACAGTGTCCCTGAAGGTCTCTAGTACCTCACTGTTGAGGGGCCAACAAGTAATAACAATATCCAATGCAAACAATATACAGCATTAAACCAAACAGTTCTTAGTATGACATCTACAATGTTAATTATCACTGTAAACAAATGATATGATCTGTAATTGCCTACAATAAAAACAGCAAATTTGCAAAAGGGTTTAAAATTTCAAATGGTGGACAGGGAGAGAACAGAAGTGATATAGGATGTGATGATTATGAAGGAGGAGAAGAGAAGATAGAAGTAAAAAATTAAAGGAAGAGTGAAAGAGAACAAAATGGATTGGCTGTTAGTAGAAGAAAAAAGAAAGAGAATCAAGGGAAACAGGTAAGAAGAAAAAGTAAACATAGTAAAACTTTTTTAAAAGTTTAAAAATAAAAATAATACAAAACAAAGCTAAAATGTACCAAACATTATACTCCTCAAAAAACTAATCCTTGAAAAATTACTCGCTTCAAAAATTCTATCATTTAGGAAGAAACAAATATGAATATGTATAAACCTTTATGTACCAATTAAGGTCACAGATAAACAGAAAAAGGGATTAAAAAAACAAAAAATCTTGATGAAAAGTTAATGAATTCTTTCCATTGGAGTTCAGAAGATTCTCAGCAGGTGTAGGTGGGGTTGTCTGGAGCCTGGTGCTCCACCCTCCTGGATTGCTGGAGTGAGAGGTAATCCCTAGGCAGAATTCCTGGAGGCTCCATGTAGGCCTAGGTGGGCTCCAGGCTCTTCGATGAATGCCAGTTGGTTTGAAGATTTTAAATCATCGCACCTCCAGTGCCTACTAATTTTTTGGTCCACACCCCAAGAATCCCCCCTGGGTTCCACTTGTGTGTGGGGTAACCAGTTCTTAGCCCCCTATGTCACCTGTGGACCCCAGGTTTCCTGGTCTTGGGTTCAGTCCCAAACAATCTCTCCTGCCCCCGCCCTTCCAAATTCCCAGCAAGATGTATCTTTCCCAACTGGTTCTGCAAGCAGCTGGATTGTAGAGCCTGGTGGGCTTCCACAACCATTTTTCCCCCATGTAAACCTCTGTCCACGTTTGATTTTTCTCCTGCTCAGGTAAGCACACTCTGTCGTGCATCGTGTGTTTACTGGGCCTGTATTTTGAGCTAACTTGGGTTTGCCAGGAATGGACTCCCTCAGCTACTGGCCTCCTGCTGCAAGGCTGCACGATGGTTCCTTCCTTTGTCTTCCACAAGTCACCCGGAGAGATGGACATTGTGCAGTGCCCCTTTTAGGTTTGTCAGGCAACGTCCTTGATCTCTTAGTGCTCCATACCCAGACACACCTTGATCCTCCTACAAATGCAAGTTCCTTTAATTCCTGTATTCCTCCACTTTGCTTGAAGATGGACCACTCGGGTTGGTGCTTTTGGCCTGACCATAGCAGCGGCTGTGCCTCCCGGGATTTCTTCCTTATTTTATTATATCCAACTCCTGAGTCCCAATCTGCTTTGAATGTCCAGCTTTAACTTCCAGTAAAGTGCCCCCACCTTTTATTTGTTCACCCACCTTGCAGAGAAGCTGCCTGTCTGCTTTCTGGGTTTCACACCATGAACAGCTAGGAAAGCAACCTCCTCTTTTCCACCGTCTTGAAAACTGTTATCTCATAACTTTTTAAATTTGTTTTAATTAGTAATTAATTTCGGTTTCAAACAAACCACATTCTTCTCTTTTGCCATTGAAACCCTTTTCTTTAGGCAGCATTAAACAGTCTTGACATTCTCCTTATCAAAACATTTGAATACCAGAATATGGTTTTTAAATCAAACCAACTTAACCTTCCTCATTGGGAGCAAGAAACTGTTTTCAGTGGAAGGTTTTATAGTATTTTAATTTTTCTGTTGTAGTTGTCACAAAGAGGGTGGCGGGTGAGTTTTTTTTCTTTCTTCTTTACAAAAATGCTTATTATACAGTTCGCTTTTTAAACTGTTTTAATGGAGATACAGGGAAATTTGTTAAGGTGAATTTTGGAGGGATTGCTATTGTTTTTATCTGCCCGGAATTCTCTGGTAGCAGGTATGCTTGTTTTAGGTATCTGAAACTACAGATCTTTGTTTCTTCTGTGTAATGGTGTTTGTCCTAAAGTTGCTGTTATGAACTTCAGTTCCAGAATTAGAACTTTAAAACTTCTAGGCTGGGAGAACTCATGCAGAGTTTAATAAGATGTGTTAACTCACACCCATACAGTGGGCCCAGCCTAATGTAAAACAGGGAGTCCTAGGAAGCCACAGCATGCCAAGGTGTTTTCATGCTACATCTCTGTCACTGCCAGTGCTGTTCCATTGCTTTTGTGTTCCTTTCCTTAGTTGTTGCCTGGTCGACCATAAATTTGATTTTGCTAGGATAATCTGGGATGGAAGTAAGCATTTTTACATCTTTGAGCAGCAGCCAAGGGTAGCTCTGATTTCTCTTTATATTAATACACATACTTGTCCTGTCTTTAGCTTGGTTGACAATTCATTGAGGAATGAGATTCTTTAACAGATACCTCTGAATCATTGTTAATTCTTTAGAAAGGAGTAAGTTCATTGTTTGAAACGAGTCATAATCTGGAATTGTACTTTCTGAAGAAACAAAAGTCTCTTTCTCAACAGTCCATTTAAGACAGTAGATGTTCTCTGTCAGCCTAGCAAATTATCTAAACTTCTTAAATTATTCTATTTTGTTTTCATCCATTTTGCTCTTTTCAACACTTATATTCAACTTTATTCTGCCCACCAACATGATTCACAGATTTTTTTTTTAAACTAGGCAAAGAATTTCACTCTAGAAAAGTGTGCTTTTGTTTTTGCCATAAAGGTGCTGAGAATGTTCACAAGCTTTTGGGTATAGGGAAATTGTGACCCTTGGACCCATAGGAACTTATTTGAAATTCTTTGTGCCTCGCAGAGTGGTCTGCATGTCTTAATGATACCTTCTATCTGTGGAAATCCTTGAGTGGTTGCTGCCATACTTTCTAGACATGTCTCCTAACCGCAAGAATCCTTCCCTCTTCCCCTTTCACTTGGGTGTATTCCAACAAAATAATTCAGACAATATCCTACCTCTTCAGGGGAGAAAGGAGAAATGGGAGTCCATAGAAAACATTGCATTAGGGAGTGAGGGCTAGTGTAGCGTGTTTTAATCCCTGTGTTTTGGACAGAGTCTTTTAGTTGCACTTAAAAAGTGGTGTAGTAAATTGAACCATTGGTCCCATTTCTTCACCCTCCTGCCATAACTTCATGGTGGATAGGTTTATGTCCCTGCCTCTTGATTTTGACTTGCTGTGACCCATGGGGGATGTTAGTAGATAAGATGAGAACAGGGGTTTGTGGTGTGCTTGTGCCAATAGCCTTTTCTCTTGTTTTTGACAATACCATGAGAAGAAAGTAGCTCTAAGCCCCTTCAGCCTGGGTCTCAGCTTGAGGTCACAGAACAGAGCTGCTCCAGCAGACCTTAAAGCAGCACCAACCCAACGCAGATGCCTAAGTGGAAGTAAAATTCTTTTTGAATGCCACTGAGATTTTGTGCTGTGTTTTTCAGCATTATTGTGACAGTAGATGATTGATACAATCATCCTGTTGTATCCAGGGCAGCTCCAAGGGCTTCAGTAAGCAGGTTTTCTCTGATGGTTTCTTTAGCATTTTGCCATTTACAAAACTCCCTGTGTCTCAGCCCCACCCTTTTTTTCCCACCCACTGACTTCCTCATCTTACCTTTTGCTCTCCTCTATTTTTTGTCTTCTGCTTACTTACACATGCTCCCTCTTAGCTTTTCCATGTCCACGGCCCCGCATGGCTCATTCAAAGTTGAGAAACAACAATTGTTTTTTGATTTTCTGAATTCCAGAAATAGCATATCCTTGGTTGTTGACCTGTTTAGGCATCGACTGCTTAAACGTGCCCATCTTCTTCAGTTAGACGTAGCTAGGGGTGTGCTGAGAGCGGGAGGTGTCTTGAGTGCCTGGTACTGCCTTATTAAGAGAGACCATGAATATGTGGAGACTTAATGACTGACAGTCTTTGACACAGTGTTAAATGTCATCATTATATGTTCCATGGAGTAGAGTATTAAAGCTTGTCCCCTTCTAGGCTGATCGTTTCCTTCCTTATCAGAGGGGACACTTTAAACTTTGCTTTTGTTGCAAGCTTTTGCTTTTCTGGCTACATTCTGTTTTTCTGTTCTCTAGTTCTAAAATACTAACCTTATGACATAAATTCCAAGAACAAACCTTTTTCAAGGGAAAATGTGAGAGAAGAGACCTTCTGTAGAAAGGAAAGCTGACTCATCTTTAAAGCTCTCTGGTTGTTCCCAAAACCAAAACCTACCAAAGAGTCTAGAAAAAAATAAGTCAGCTTATTCTATAAGTCAGCTTATTCTAAAGATTTAGGTACTAAAGCTATTCCATAGCATTTTTGTATAAGACTAGAGGCTGTCCAATTTAAAATTGATTTATAAGTTACAAGGCTGTATTTAATTAGAATTGTCTTTAAATATATTTCTGAGTATATTTTGGATATTATTGTAAGTAGGGATTTTTAAAAATGTAAATTTGTGATTGTTTCTTCTTAGTACATAGAAATAAATTTGATTTTTTTATATATTGATTTTGTCCTGAGATCTTATTAAGCTAATTGATTAGTTCTAGAAGTTCTTTTTTGTAGATTCTTTGTAATTTCTATGTTGATAGTTAATGTCAAGTGTAAGTAACACTTTTATAAAATGCTTCTTGTTTAATCTTTATGCCTTCAATTTCTTTTTCTTGGCTTATTGCACTGGTCAAGACCCCTCAGTATGATGTCAAGGTTAAACATCCTTACTTTGTTCCTGAATATGGGGGAGAACAATTCCAACCAATTTTCTGTAGGTGTTCTTGTCAATGCCTTTTTTTTTTGGTGCTGGGGATCGAACCCAGGGCCTTGTGCTTGTAAGGCAAGCACTCTACCGACTGAGCTATCTCCCCAGCCCCCTTGTTAATGCCTTTTATCAGGTTGAGGAAGTTCTCTTTTGTTCCTAGTTTGCTGAGAAGTTTTATCACAAATGTTGAATTTTGTCAGTTATTTTTATCTTTTGAAATGATCATATGGGTTTTTTTGCCGTATAGTCTGTTGATATGATAAATTACATGGATAAATTTTTGAAGATTCTGTATTCCCAGGATATAATTCTCACTTGATCTGATGTGTTATTTGTTTTTATGTATTACTGTATTCAGTTTGCTAGTGTTTTGTTAAGTTAGAGTTTAGGGTCTTTATTTTAATCTTTCTTTGATTTGTGGTTTCTTATATCGCCTTTATTAGGTTTGGTGTCAGAGTAGTGCTGGGCTTATAACATGAGGTAAGAAGTGTTCTTTCCTTTTCTGTCTTTAAGAAGTGTTTTTATAAAACTGATGTTATTTCTTCCTTAAATATTTGGTAAAATTCTCCAGTTAAGCTATCTGGGCCTGGTTTTTCCTTGTACGAGTCTTTTAACTACAAATTCATCCTTTTCAAATAATTACAAGACTGTCCAGGTTCTTTATTTCTTTTTGAGTTAGCTTTAGTAACTTGTTCAAGAATTTATCTTATTTATCTAAGTTAAGTTGTTAATTCTCTATTTTTTTTGGGCATTGGGGATCAAACCCAGGGCCTTGTGCTTACAAGGCAAGCACTTTACCGACTGAGCCCCCGTTAATTCTCTATTTACCTTTTAATCTCAGTTTGATAATTTATGTCTTTTCTCATTTTTTCCCCTCCATCATTTTGCCTAAAAGTTTATCTGTTCTATTGATTTTTTTTTCCCAAAATAAGACTTAATAATTTTTCTCTACTCAATTTTGTTGTTTTTTATGTTCTTTATGATTTTGTCGATTTGTTTTGGGTTTAATTTGGCCTCCGTGTATAGTTCTTCCATGGAAGCTTAATTGATTTGTGACTTTTCTAATATAAGACTATAATGCTGTAAACTTCTCTAAATACTGCTTAAGTTGCATTCCTTGAATGTTCATATGTCATGTTATGATTATCATTCTTTCAAAATTATTTTCTAATTTCTCTTGTTACTTTCCATTTTGATCTATGTGTTTAAAAACTATTCACATATATATGGGTTTTCCATCTATTTTTGTTTTTTGATTTCAAATTTAATTCCTTTGTAGTAAGAGAATATTCTTTAGTATAGTTTCAGTCCTTTTACATTTGTTGAAATCTGTTTTATGGCCAAGAACGTAGGCTGTATTGGTTATTGTTCCATGTATACTTGAAAAGATGGTATATTCTGCTCTTGTAGAGTGGAATTTTCTATAAATGTTAATTAGGTCAAGTAGATTAGTAGTGTTATTTATGTGTTTTATATTCTTACAGATCCCTCCTGCTTGCTTTATAGATTACCTTAAAAGAGGAATTTTGAGTCTACAACAATAGTTAGAATATGTATGTTTTTTTTTTGGTTTGATCAGTTTTTGTTTCATTTGCATTGAAGATCTGTAGTCAAATGCATACATATTAAGGGGTTGTATATCTTATATTTTTTTTTCTTTATTTTTTGTAGTTGTATGTGGACAGCATGGCTTTATTTTATTTGTTTATTTTTATGTGGTGCTAAGGACCAAACCCAGTGCCTCACACATGGCTAGGCAAGTGCTCTGCCACTGAGCTACAGCCTCAGCCCCTGTTGTATCTTCTTGATTGACTGACTCCTTTATCACTACTTGATGGCTTTCTGTTGTTTTTAATATTTCTTCTTATCAAGTCTACTTTGTCTCATATTAGTGTAGCTTCTCAAGCTTTCTTTTGATTAGTATTGGCATGGTGTATCTTTTTCCATTACCTTACGTGTCATCTATTATTAAAGTGTTCAGAGGGGATTTCTTGTAGAAAACATGTAACTGGGTGTCATGATGATCTCTGCCTTTTTTTTTTTTATCTCTGCCTTTTTATCAGACTGTTTAGACCATTTACATTTAATCTAACCCATTCCCCCTTTCCACTTTATTCTTGCTTTTAGGTAGAATTTTTTGAAAATTTCCATTTTATCTCTATTATTGGTATATTAGTCATACCTCTTTTTAAAAAAGAAAATCAGTGGTTGTCTTTGGGTTTACAACATATACCACAACCTGAGTTCATATATTATTCTGGTTCCATATGTAGTGTAAGATCCTAACAACATAATTAACTTTTGATTTTTTCTTTCCATCCTGTATGACATTGTCATACATTTTAACTTTTATAAACACAATACCACTGGTATTTCTTTTAAAATGTTCATGAAAAGAGATCTTTTACATTATTTCCATTTTTGCCATTTCTAGAGCTGTTCACTTCATTCATCCTCATCTTTGATACCATTCTATTTGAAGAACTCTCTTTACTATATTGTGGCGTGCGGATGTGCTGATACTGAATTTCCTTAGCAGTTTTGGTTTGATAAATCATTTTGCCTTCATTTTTTAAAATATATTATTGCCAATTGTAGAATTCTGGATTATTAGGTTTTTTTTTTTTTTTTTTTTTCATTTTTTTACTTGTATACTTTATAAATGTCTCTCCATTGTCTCTTGGATTACAGAAACTCTAGTGAGTAGTTTGCTGAATTTTTAATTTTATTTTCTTCCTCACAGGATAATGTTTTCCCCTCTGACTGCTTTTGAGATTTCCTTTTTCATTTTTATTTTTAGCAGTTAACAGTGAAGCACCTAGGAGTGTGCATGTGTGTGTGTGTGGGGGGGGTCGTGGGTTCTGGGATCTAACCCAGGGACTCATGCATGGTAGGCAAACTTCATACCACTGAGCTATATCCCAGCCCTTTTTATTTTTTATTTTATGACAGAATCTCACTTAGGTTGTGGAGGCTGGCTTTGAACTGGTGCTCTTCCTGTCTTGGCCTCCCAAGTAGTAGGGATTAGGTGTATGTTCTATATGTATTTGTATGCTGTTGGTTTATTTATTTATTCTGTAGGGTTCTCTGAGACTCTTTTATCTGTGGTTTGATGATTTTTGGAGAGTACTCATCCCCCCGCCCCATCTTGTTTTTGATTTGGTGATCTCTCTCTTCCTTCTCCCTTCAGGGACTACAATTATACGTCCATATCATTGGATCATCCTACAGCTCTTCAGTGTTCTGTGTGCCTCCCAATCCCCACTCCTTTTTTTTTTTTTTTTTTTTTTTTTTTTGTAAACAAATGGGATACATGTTGTTTCTCTGTTTGTACATGGTGTAAAGGCATACCATTTGTGTAATCATAAATTTACATAGAGTAATGTTGTTTGATTCATTCTGTTATTTTTTCCCTTCCCCCCACCCCTCCCACCCCTCTTTACCCTCTATACAGTAGTTCCTTCCTCCATACTTGCCCCCCTCCCTAACCCTAACTCTAACCCTAACACTAACCCTTCCCTCCCCCCCATTATGTGTCATCCTCCACTTATTAGCGATATCATTCGTCCTTTGGCTTTTTGAGATTGGCTTATCTCACTTAGCATGATATTCTCCAATTTCATCCATTTGCCTGCAAATGCCATAATTTTATCATTCTTTATGGCTGAGTAATATTCCATTGTATATATATACCACAGTTTCTTTATCCACTCATCAATTGAAGGGCATCTAGGTTGGTTCCACAGTCTGGCTATTGTGAATTGAGCAGCTATGAACATTGATGTGGCTGTATTTCTGTAGTATGCAGATTTTAAGTCCTTTGGGTATAGGCCAAGGAGTGGGATAGCTGGGTCAAATGGAGGGTCCATTCCAAGTTTTCTAAGGAATCTCCACACTGCTTTCCAGAGCGGCTGCACTAATTTGCAGCCCCACCAGCAGTGTATGAGTGTACCTTTCTCCCCACATCCTCGCCAACACCTGTTGTTGCTCGTATTCTTGATAATCGCCATTCTAATTGGGGTGAGATGGAATCTTAGGGTGGTTTTGATTTGCATTTCTCTTATTACTAGAGATGTTGAGCATTTTTCCATATGTTTGTTGATTGCTTGTAGATCTTCTTCTGTGAAGTGTCTATTCATTTCCTTAGCCCATTTGTCGACTGGATTATTTGAATTCTTGGAGTAGAGTTTTTTGAGTTCTTTATAGATTCTGCAGATTAGTGCTCTATCTGAAGTATGATTGGCAAAGATATTCTCCCACTCTGTAGGCTCTTTCTTCGCATTGCTGATAGTTTCCTTTGCTGAGAGAAAGCTTTTTAGTTTGAATCTATCCCAGTGGTTGATTCTAGCTTTTATTTCTTGTGCTATGGGAGTCCTGTTAAGGAAGTCTGGTCCTAGACCAACAAGATGAAGATTTGGACCTACTTTTTCTTCTATAATCTGCAGGGTCTCTGGTCTGATTCCGAGGTCCTTAATCCATTTTGAGTTTAGTTTCGTGCATGGTGAGAGATATGGGTTTAGTTTCATTCTGTTGCATATGGAGTTCCAATTCTCCCAGCACCATTTGTTGAAGAGGCTATCTTTTCTCCATTGCATATTTTTGGCCCCTTTGTCTAGTATGAGAAAATTGTATTTATTTGGGTTTGTGTCCGTGTTCTCTATTCTGTACCATTGATCTACCTTTCTATTTTGGTACCAATACCATGCCGTTTTTGTTACTATTGCTTTGTAGTAGAGTTGAAGATCTGGTATTGCAATACCCCCTGTTTCACTCTTCCTGCTAAGGATTGCTTTAGCTATTCTGGGTTTCTTATTCTTCCAGATGAATTTCATAATTGCTTGCTCTATTTCTGTAAGGTACGTCATTGGGATTTTAATTGGAATTGCATTGAATTTGTATAGCACTTTAGGTAGTATGGCCATTTTGACAATATTAATTCTTCCTATCCAAGAGCATGGAAGATCTTTCCATCTTCTAAGGTGTTCTTTAATTTCTTTCTTTAGTGTTGTATAGTTCTCATTGTAGAGGTCTTTCACCTCTTTTGTGAGTTTGATTCCCAAGTATTTTATTTTTTTCGAGGCTATTGTGAATGGGGTAGTTTTCCTAATTTCTCTTTCTGAAGATTCATCACTTATGTATAAAAATGCGTTGGATTTATGGGCATTGATCTTGTAACCTGCTACTTTACTGAAATCACTTATGAGTTCTAAGAGTTTTCTGGTGGAATTTCCAGGTTCCTCTAAATATATAATCATGTCATCAGCGAACAGGGATAGTTTGAGTTCTTCTTTTCCAATTCGTATCCCTTTAATTTCTTTGGTTTGTCTAATTGCTCTGGCCAGAGTCTCAAGAACGATGTTGAATAGAAGTGGTGAAAGAGGGCATCCCTGCCTTGTTCCAGTTTTTAGGGGGAATGCTTTCAATTTTTCACCATTTAGAATGATATTAGCCATGGGCTTAGCATAAATGGCCTTTACAATGTTAAGGAATGTTCCCACTATCCCTATTTTTTCTAGTGTTTTGAGCATGAAGGGGTGCTGTATTTTATCAAATGCTTTTTCTGCATCTATTGAAATAATCATGTGATTCTTGACTTTAAGTCTATTAATATGGTGCCAGTTACGTTTATTGATTTCCTGATGTTGAACCAACCTTGCATCCCTGGGATGAAACCCACTTGATCATGGTGCACTATCTTTTTAATATGTTTTTGTATGCGATTTGCTAAAATTTTGTTGAGAATTTTTGCGTCAATGTTCATTAAGGATATTGGTCTGAAATTTTCTTTCCTTGATGAGTCTCTGTCTGGTTTAGGTATCAGTGTGATATTGGCTTCATAGAATGAGTTTGGGAGGGTTCCCTCCTCTTCTATTTTATGGAATACTTTGAGAAGTATTGGAATGAGCTCTTCTTTAAAGGTTTTGTAGAACTCGGCTGAGAACCCATCTGGTCCCGGACTTTTCTTTGTTGGTAGGCTTTTGATGACTTCTTCTATTTCAGTACTTGAAATTGGTCTATTTAAATTGTTTATGTCCTCCTCGTTTAGTTTAGGCAATTCATATGTCTCTAGAAACCTGTTGATGTCTTTGAAATTTTCTATTTTGTTGGAGTATAGATTTTCAAAATAGCTTCTAATTATGTTTTGTATTTCAATCCTGTCTGTTGTGATATTTCCTTGTTCATTCCGAATTTTAGTGATTTGGGTTTTCTCTCGTCTTCTCTTTGTTAGTGTGGCTAAAGGTTTATCAATTTTGTTTATTTTTTCGAAGAACCAACTATTTATTTTGTCAATTTTTTGTATTGTTTCTTTTGTTTCAATTTCATTGATTTCAGCTCTGAGTTTAACTATTTCCTCTCTTCTACTACTTTTGGTGCTGTCTGTTCTTCTTTTTCTAGGGCTTTGAGCTGTAGTGTTAGGTCGTTTATTTGTTGAGTTTTACTTCTTTTATTAAATGCGCTCCATGAAATAAATTTCCCTCTAAGTACTGCTTTCATAGTGTCCCAGAGATTTTGATATGATGTTTCTTTGTTCTCATTTACCTCTAAGAATTTTTTAATTTCCTTCCTAATATCTTCTGTTATCCATTCATCATATAATAGCATATTGTTTAATCTCCAGATGTTGGAATAGTTTCTGTGTTTTACTCTTTCATTTATTTCTAACTTCAATCCATTATGATCTGACAGAATACATGCTAGTGTCTCTATCTTCTTGTATTTGCTAACATTAGCTTTGTGGCATAATATATGGTCTATTTTAGAGAAGGATCCATGTGCTGCTGAGAAGAAAGTGTATTCGCTCTTGGTTGGATGGTATATTCTATAAATGTCCGTTAAGTCTAAATTATTGATTGTGTTATTGAGATCTATGGTTTCTTTGTTCAATTTTTGTTTGGAAGATCTGTCCAGTGGTGAGAGAGGCGTGTTAAAATCACCTAGTATTATTGTGTTGTGGTCTATTTGGTTTCTGAAATTGAGAAGGATTTGTTTGACATACATGGATGAGCCACTGTTTGGGGCATAGATGTTTATGATTGTTATATCTTGCTGATTTATGCTTCCCTTAAGCAGTATGAAATGACCTTCTTTATCCCTTCTGACTAACTTTGGCTTGAAGTCCACATTATCGGAAATGAGGATGGATACTCCAGCTTTTTTGCTGAGTCCATGTGCATGGTATGTTTTTCCCCATCCTTTCACCTTTAGTCTATGGGTATCTTTTTCTATGAGGTGAGTCTCCTGCAGGCAACATATTGTTGGATCTTTCTTTTTAATCCAGTCTGCCAGTCTATGTCTTTTGATTGATGAATTCAGGCCATTAACATTCAGGGTTATTATAGAGAAATGATTTGGTTTCCCGGTCATTTGGTTCATTTTTAAAATTTTGTTTATTTATTTGTTTGACACAACTTGTTTCCTCCTTTATTTGACAATTCCTTTAGGATAATTCCTCCCTTTGCTGATTTGCTTCTTTGTTTTTCATCTCTTCCTCATGGAATATTTTGTTGAGAATGTTCTGTAATGCTGGTTTTCTTTTTGTAAATTCTTTTAGCTTTTGTTTATCATGGAAGGATTTTATTTCATCGTCAAATTTGAAGGTAAGTTTTGCTGGGTATAAGATTCTTGGTTGGCATCCATTTTCTTTCAGGGCTTGAAAAATGTTGTTCCAGGCCCTTCTAGCTTTTAGGGTCTGGATTGAAAAATCTGCTGATATGCGTATTGGTTTCCCCCTGAATGTAATTTGGTTCTTTTCTCTCACAGCCTTTAAAATTCTGTCTTTATTTTGTATGTTAGGTATTTTCATTATAATGTGCCTTGGTGTGGGTCTGTTGTAATTTTGTGTATTTGGAGTCCTATAAGCCTCTTGAACTTGATTTTCCATTTCATTCTTCAGATTTGGGAAATTTTCTGATATTATTTCATTGAATAAATTGTTCATTCCTTTGGCTTGTTTCTCTAGGCCTTCCTCAATCCCAATAATTCTTAAATTTGGCCTTTTCATGATATCCCATAGTTCTTGTAGATTCTGTTCATGATTTCTTACCATCTCCTCTGTTTGTTCAACTTTGTTTTCAAGGTTAAATATTTTGTCTTCAATGTCTGAGGTTCTGTCTTCCAGGTGTTCTATCCTATTGGATATGCTTTCTATGGAGTTCTTAATTTGGTTTATTGTTTCCTTCATGTCAAGGATTTCTGTTTGGTTTTTTTTCAATATCTCTAACTCTTTATTGAAATGATATTTTGCTTCCTGTATTTGCTCTTTTAACTGTCGATTGGTGCGATCATTCAATGCTTGCATTTGCTCTTTCATCTCATCGTTTGCTTCTCTGATCATTTTAATTATGTACATTCTGAACTCCTTTTCTGTCATTTCTTCTGCCATGCTGTCATTGGGTTTTATTGATGTAACATCTAGATTTGTTTGCAGCATTTTCTTTCCTTGTTTTCTCATATTGTTCAGGTATCAGTGGACCGCTGAGATATTGCAGATTTCCTCTATTGACTTACAATGTCCCTGAAGATTTCTATAAATATCCCCCCTTAGCCTTCCGTAGGCTGAAGTCATGGAGGAAGTTGATAATGCGGTGCTCCACAAGGAAGCTGCCTCTCTAGGAGTGGTGGCCTTCAGTTGGGGTATAATCCCTGCTAGTGGGCAGAGGTGCCTCCACTTGTTAACCAATGGTCATCCAAAGGGGACCTAGGCTGCGGGCTGAGGCAAGGCCTGTTTGGGCCTGAGTCTCTGGTTTTACCGTCCTTGTGGGGAAACCTCACCCAGCAGGGAAGACTCACCCTGTGGGGAGGTCTCGCTGGTCAGTTCCCTCCTAGAGGTTCCCCTCAATTTACAGCTACCGCCTGGGCTGGGCTGCCTTCCTCTGCAAAGTTCCCAGGGGCCTGGCCCTACCTCCTGGGCCTGGGAGCCTCACCCTTCGCAGATGAATCTCCTTAGGCTGCCCCTCCTCAGAGAATTTGCCCGCAGGCCTGGAACCTTCGCTTCGCCCTAAGCCTGTCTCTGTGCGGCTCTTCCACCCAGAAGCCTCCTAGATCCTGGGACCCTGCTCTGCACCTAATCGCCTGGCTGTGTGGCCCCTCCTCTGAGCAGCCACCTGTGGCCCCGAACAATCGCTCTGAGTCCCAGAGACCCGCCACAGTCCTCTTCCTCCAGACAGCCGCCCAGTATTCCGGTGCGGTCACTAGGAGTCCAAGAAACTCACTGCGTGCCTCCTCCTCCCACCAACCACCCATAGCCCGGGGCAATCAATCACTCCGAGTCGAAGTGACCCTCCCCGTTCCTCCTCCTTCTCCAGATAACCCCCCGGGTGTTCAGGAGCCGTCCCTCTGAGTGGCTCTGAATCCACGTGACCCGCTGCACGGGTCCTCTGGGCAACCGCCCGGAGCTCTGGTGTGGCCACTCAAGACCAAGCGTCCCACCACTCTTCTCCTCCAGGCAGCCCCCCTGTGTTCAGGAGCTGTCACTTTAAGACCGAACAACTCACCACTCGCCTTCTCCTCTGAGCAGCCGCCTGGAGCGCTAATGCAGTCACTGCGAGTCCAAACGGCCCGCCGCGCTCCTCCTCCTACTCCTCCAGGCAGGCCCCGGGGTTCAGAAGTGGTCAGAGTCCAAACAGCTCGCCACGCAGCCCCTTCTCTGGCAACCGCCTGTAGCTCTGGTGTAGTCACCCGAATCCAAGCGGCCGCGCTCCTCTTCCTCCTCCTCGTCCTCAGGGCAGGCCCCGGGGTTCAGAAGCGTCGTTCTGAGTCCAAACAGCTCGCCGCGCAGCTTCTCCTCTGGCAACCGCCTGTAGCTCTGGTGCAGTCACTCCAAATCCAAGTGGCCACGCTCTTCCTCCTCCTCCTCAGGGCAGGCCCCGGTGTCCTGAGTCCACACAGCTCTCCTCGCCACTCTTCCCCTGGGCAGCCGCTGGAGCCCCAGTGGTTGCTCCGAGTCCCAGCGCTGTGCCGAGCGGCCTCCTTTACGGCGCTCCCAGCTGTCCGAGTTCACTGCTCCAGCGGGGGGAGGGGCGTCTCGCCGGCAGTTCTACTTCACAAAGTTTCCTGCGTTCCGGGACCACCGTCCCATCTGGGATGCCTCCCCAGGGGGTGAGAGTCACCCGGCTGCTTTGAGTTGGTCCCAAACGTCTCAATATCTCCTCTTTTGAATCCTGAATCCTGGAGCAACATGAAATGTAGCCACCCTCTAGGCCACCATCTTGAAAACCTCCCCCACTCCTTTTTTTCTCTTTGTGTTTCATTTTGGGGTTTCTGAGGACCTATCTTCCAGTTGACTGAATTTTTTTCCCCTTGATTGGTATGTTCTTATGAACCTATCAAAGAAATTTTCATCTTTGATGACAGAAAAATTATGTCATTTTCATTTGATTCTTTTTACATATTTTGTCTTTTCTTTTGAAGCTTTCCATCTGTTCTTGCATATTGTTTACTAAATTTGTTAACATATTAATTATAGTTATTTAAAATTCCTGTCTGATATTTACAACATCTGGGTCATCTCTCATCTTTCCCTCCTTTTGCTTTTTAATATGTCTTACAATATTTGATCAACTGCTGGACATTTGGGACTGCAGTGGATATTAAATATTGATGTTGATTCTGCTGCTATTAAGTTAGTGGTGAGGTTTTTGTTGTTTTTTGTTTTGGTTTGGTTTTAAGTACAGGGGATTGGAATCAGGGCCTCACACCAGGATGAGTGTACTCTACTGAAGTACATGCCTAGCTAGCCCTTTTAAAAATTTTTATTTTAAGACAGGGTCTTGCTAAGTTGCCCAGGCAGGCTGGATATGAATTTACAATCCTCGTGCCTCAGCATACGAAGGAGCTGGGATTTAGGCTTAGTGATGGAGTTTTTTTTTTTCCTCCCCAGGGGAGTGGGTCAGATTTATGCTATAGAGTACTCAGGACTTGTTTTTCTTTTTATTGGTGCATTATGGTTATACCTAACAGTGGGATTCATTTTTACATATTTGTGTGTACATCAAATGTTAACAGTACATTTTGGTTAAGTTCATTTCTCAGTACCTCCCTCAGGACTAGTTAATAGGACTTGGAACATAAATTTACTATACTGTTATAAAATTTCACACTTCCGTATTTTGCTTTTCTAACATCCTTAAGAGATACCTTATGAAGAACTTCCCTTTTTAGCTACTCACTACATCTGAAACTCTTCCTTAAATTAATTTCATCATCTCTGATATCAAATGGAGTTTGAATAAGTTTATCTTTCTTACTATACTGTGGTTTCTTTCTTTTCTTTATTGGCAGTACTGGGAATTGAATCCAGGGTACTTTACCACTAAGTTGCCCAGGCTGGCCTCAAATCTGGCGATCCTCCTGCCTCAGCCTCCTGAGTTGCTGGGATTATAGGCATGGGTCACCACTGCACTGTGATTGCTTAAAAGTAGGTACAGTATCTTATTCATATTTGGATATCTAGGTCTTTAAATTATCTTTTAGGTATAATTTCTTTTATTATTATTAGAATTGAATTGAGATTTTATTTAACAATTCTTTCTTACTTAGAGGTCCACACTGCCCCTCCCCCAATAGTATGTGAGAAATTGATTGTCTCCCCAACCCCCAAGTCAATCTTGATGTATCCAAAAAATAACCTGGGAGGGGGCCTAGGAATGTTGCTTAGTGGTGGAGTACTTGCCTGGCATGCATGAGGCACTGGGGTGAGAAGTAAGGGCTGCCCATGGGTAAATTTATGAGGAAGTTGCTTACAGAGAAGACATGTCCTCTCTCCCACTTTTATATGTATGTTTGTCTCCCTACTTTGACAGAAAAGTTTTGAGAGAGGACAGCTGTCATCTCTCAAGTGTCCTTTAGCATAATGCCAAACACATAGTAGCTGCCTCATCAAATATTTCTTCACCAGATTTAATGATGCTAATAAATTTTTAGAATAAGTAACTAGTAGCTTTACATTTTCCGTTTTCTCCTTAAAAAACTTTTGAATGGTGATGATGGTAGTATTATTCCATTATGGAAAGCATGGGTTGTGGGGCAGACTCTGCAATCGGACTGTATGGATTTGAATCCTGACTCAGCTGCTTAAGCAACTCTGTTTTCTTTAAGCAAGTTCATTAACCTTCTTGTCCTTCAATTTAGTCATGTATGCGATGGGAGCAGTAACAGTATCTATCTTGTGGAATTATAATGATGATTAAGAAAAAAATGTGATAGCATTTTCTGCATTTTAGCTTCTTAATTATAATTAACAGAGAATATTAGAAAGTCACATTCAGTACTAAGTTTTTAGAAGCTAAGTTCTTTGAGTAGGAGGACTTCTAAAATCTGAACACAGTCTATCTTAGTGTGGATAAATATAACTTCTGTATTAATTAAGGAAGTAACACATTTGCTTGGGATATTAACAGCAGAGAGGGGACTGAGCTAATTAATTTCTACCTTGCTAGCAATAATGTTTTTTTCTCTCTTGCGCTAGGAACAGTCTACCCTGTTCCCTGGAGAATAAGATCAATAGAGAAATGGGTTTCCCAGATTAGCTCTCTGTGCAACCCAATGTACTTTATCTTACAGTTTATTTTCAATTATATGTTAAAACTATATTCAACCTTGCCTTCGGGCATCATTTATTGTTTGTTCTTATAGTGTCTCTTCTTTTTTACTTCCACTATTGACCAAATCATTTTCAAAATATATTACAGCAGAGTAGGGAGTCATAGAAAGGTAAGGATAGCATGGTGAAAGTTACTCAACTTATTTGGCGGACAGCTGCTGGGAAAATATTGTGAAGGGCCAACAAGGTACTGTATTTTGGATTCATTTATTTTCCATACCTAACAAGGAAAGATAAGAAAACATTTACAGATTAAAAAGGAGATATTCTTTGGTGCTTATGTTATTGATCCCTTTTATTAGATTAGTGGTTATGATATTTGAACAGTACCTTCTGCAAATGCAATAGACTATTATTATGATGTGAAGTTTTTAAAGAAAATAGGCAATATATTTGCAAATCTGTGATATAATCAATTAATGTTTTAACTCCATGGATACTTAGAAGGAGATGATATTAGTCTCAACTAAATTTTGGGAAGTAATGGAAATGGAAGAGATTGATTTAAACGTACTTTTAAAAACGATAGTGATTTTGCTGGACACAGTGGTGCATGCACGCCTGTAATCCCAGCCGTTTGGGAGGCTGAGGCAGGAGGATGGAAAGTTCAAAGCCAGCCTCAGCAATTTAGCAAGGCCCTAAGCAACTCGGTGAGACCCTGTCTCTAAATAAAATACAAAAAGGGCTGGATTGTGGCTCAGTGATTAAGCAACCCTGGATTCAATCCCTGGTACAAAAAAAGATAAAACCACAATAATTAAAAAAAAATAATAATAAAGACTATTTCTTCAATTTATGCATTTATATGAAAATTGGAGAAACTTGAAAAGTACAAAGACAAATTGCTGAAGACTCAGAAATATATACACTCCATTTAAAAATACATGTTTTCGTATTTTAATTCCTTGAATAACAATTCTCTGGATAGAGGCTGGAAGAGTTCAATTCTTGTCAAAACATCTTGCTTACACCTTGGTAAGAGAACATGGCTTAATGGAAAGCACTTCTCCATAGGAATGTGATAGAGAGGATTTTTGCTGACAAAGGAAGCCTGCCTGAGCCTCTGTTTCCATGTTGATTTACATATGTGGGCTTTCTGCAGCTTTCCTTGCTTCTTGGATGGTGGCCAAACTTAGGATTGGTTATAAATTCTTGTCCCCTTTTTTTCCCCTTAACCTTTTTTTTATTTTTTTAACATTTTTATCTATTATACATTTTTAATTATTTCCAGGTAGTAATTTAAGTATTTCTTTTTCATTATCATTTTCTCAGATATTTCCAAAATTACTAGTAGATAACTATACACACACATGCATACCATTACATATATGCTACCTTATATTACATAGTATTATAGTAATATATATCTATGCACATAATATATAATGTATTTATAATTTGCACAATAAATGTACACAAAGTACCTCAAATTTTAATATTTCTGCATTTTTAAAAAAGCAGTCTTAAAAGGAAACTTTTACTGCTCTCTTCACGCAATTTCTCATGATTTCCTTTCTTCAAACTTTTGTTTTTTCACAAGTGCACTTCTACACTGCTTTTAGGTTACAGTCTCTTTCAGTCTGTTTTATTCTCAGTACATTGCTGTCAGAGAACCAGGTAGCTGATATAACAGCAAAGAAGACAGTTAACTTTGAGTTTTTAACTATTATAATTTTTTAAATGGTTGTGTAGGCAACCTTTATTCTGTAGAGAATAATCTCATTTTACCATTCATAAATAATGACTGTGATGAAAACATTTATTTTGTGTTTTAGGAAATTTCAGATAATACAAAAGTAGAGAGAATAATACAATATTACTGTGCCTATCCAAATTAGGTCCAGAGAAGGTCCACATAATGCATTTGATTGATAATCACTCTTCAGCTTCTTTTAATCAATAATAATTGACTCCCCTTCCTTTTTTTGGACATCATGCCATTATTATTTGTTGAGGAAATTAGATCATTTCCTTTCCCCACATTCTGGATTATGCTGATTGTATCCTTGTGTCATTTAACACGTTATTCTTTCCCCATGTTACCTGTAACCAGGTAAATTTTGAGGCATGACAATTTTTTATACTTTCACTTTTTAAATTTCATAGGTTGTACACTGCACACCCATTGACCAGCACAATTCATGGGTGACATTTTGACAATCTGCAGAGCTCCATGTTTGTCTTGTCTTTCACCTGATGGTTTGAATTGAACATTTATTGTTGATTGTTGCCCAAATAATTTATTTCACTATTACTACATTCTGTGAAGTCTGAGAAACTTGTTTAAAATGAAATGAAAATTTGTGATTAAAAAAAACTTTTTTTTAGGGGCTGGGGATATAACTCAGTTGGTAGAGTGCTTGCCTCACAAGCACAAGGCCCTGGGTTCAATCCCTTGCACTGCAAAAACAAAACAAAACAAACCACTTTTTTTTAAGCTATGAGGAAAGTCTAAGGTGTCTGGAAAATTTATTTATGCAAAGTACTTTTTTCTCTTGATTATGCTTAGTAAAAGAGGTGTCATTGTGGAAAAAAAAAAGAATGTTTGAAAGTTGTGTTTAGCTAAATTAAATGCCTCTATTTGTTTTCAATGAGTTGTGTTTAAAAGGTTTCATGGGAACAGAATTGGAATTAGAGTCATGTTTCTGGATTATTGTGCATTGGTTAAATGTTTTTATTTAAGAAAGGAAAAATAAAGTTCTGAAGTTCCTTCATTTGAGGATTATGGATCATGGTAAAGACTTAATTTGAATCTGTATAGTTCATTTTATTCTATTATTGTTATACATTTTCCTTGTGATCTTAGGTGGTTTTCTAGTGACTATTCGTGGTAATATTTAACCTTATATAGTATTTTCTATACTATAGTATGTACTGTACTTTGAAATTTGTATGTGGTAGTTTATTTAATCCTCACGTTTATCATCCTTAATTTAGATGAGGAAACTGAGGTAGGTAGATTAACTGATTTGTCTTGGTCATAGAACTGATGAATAGCAAGGGCTAGGATTTGGATCCAGTTGTGTAGAAAATGTGCTCTAACAGAGGGAGAGAGTAGATTATGTAGTATCTATACTACCCTACTGGCCTTGGAGAATAAACTTATTTATATTAACAAGTACATAAATAATGTACATGAATGCGTATTGTTTGATAGTATATACATAGATACACAAGCCCCCTCCCCAACCTTCTTTGAATTATCTAACTTGACCTTAGATAGAGCAATAACAACCCCAGGAATCTGGCATTCTCATCTGGGTGGGGAGAACCTAGTAGTTCATCAGTATAGGTGGAAGGGTCCAGAGGAACCTGGCAGACGGCTTGGGTTACAGTCATTTTTACTTAGGATGCCCTCTGGACTTTGAACCCCATTTGCCTTAAAGTTAAAGCTGTTTTCTCTCCCAAGTAGCCACCCACATAGAACTTATTTACACAATTTTTGAAGCAGAAAGCCTATAGCTAGTATTTTAATACCATAAAAGCAATTTTTCAAATTCTCTAAATTATATAATAAATATCAGTCACAAATCTGTGGTTCTAGATCCAAGAGTCAGAAGATTCTATAGAGACTATATTGTTCCTGTCTTTATTTCTGCTGTCTCACAAACTGTTAAACGATCCCTCCCTTCTTTTGCCATTCCTCATTCTGTTTTAACGTTAGCAAATGAATTTGTTTCTGTGGAATGTTAATGCAGGTGGGGATAGTGAATAATTTGAGTGGGAGTGTTCTTTGACACAGAGTTATGCCTGTCTCTGTGTTTTTATGTTTGAATTGTGCTTATTTTCTATTGGTCTGATAAAAAGTTAATCTGTGTGGATTAGGAAATGAGTAGATTTCAAGAATCTACCTATTGTATTAAGTCTGATGGTTTGAGCAGATGGATGTCATTAATAGGGATAAGCCTTATAGAAGAGGGTGAGGAAGCCTCCTCAGGTCTGATGCTGGAAGAGATGGAAATTTCTAATGTTTTGGAGTCTGTTGGAACTACCACTGTGTGTGCTAGTGTATTTAACAAGAAAAGCTTCAAGTGTGATGGTAGGGATTGGCCTAAAGATAGCATATTTCTTTATATTACATTTATAGATTCAAATATTGATGCTGTATATAGTTTTGGTAATCATTATTGTAGGGTTAAATTTTCCCCACGTAGAATTTCTTCAAGTACCTAACATGTTTTAGTAACGATGTTTGTGCCTTCTGATAGAAGCAGATTTTCTGAATCATCTTCCTGATTTCTGTGGTGCTTTCCTTTCAAGTAAGTTTTGCTTGAGGACAAAATGAATTTATTTTCCTTGTATATTAAAAAACTTGTTCATTTAGCAAAAGAGCTCAACACAACAGGGAACATATTACTGTTTTTGTGGAATGAATAATTTCCCAGATTATTTTTTCCCTTGGCATATAGTTTTAGGTACTGGGATCATAGAATTAGATTTAGAGCAAAATCTTTAGCAAAGAACTTTATTATTATTATTATTATTTTTTTTTTTCACAGTGCTGGGGATTGAACCCAGGGCCTTGTGCTTGCAAGGCAAGGACTCTACCAACTGAGCTATATCCCCAGCCCAGGAAAGAACTTTAAATTTTTTTTTTTTTTTTTTTTTTTTTTTTTTTTTTTTTTTTTTTTAAGTCTGTGTTTTAGCACATAGCACTATTCAGGCACTTTGGAGAAAGGAACCATGAAGTTTTTTTTTTTCTTTTTTTTAATTAAAGTTTGCTTTTTAGCACATAGTACTATACAGGCACTTTGGAGTCAGATTCCTACTTACTCCTTTTTTTTTTTTTTTTTTTTGCGGACTGGGGATCGAACTCAGGGCCTTGTGCTTGCAAGGCAAGCACTCTACCATCTGAGCTATCTCCCCAGCCCTGGAGTCAGATTCCTATGTTCAAATTCCAGCACTGTAACCTGTAGCCAGCCAAGGTTTGCCTTCCTCAAATATAAAATGGAATAAAAACACCTCACATAGTGTTGTGAAGATGAAACAAGATAGTACTTACATGTATTATGCCACCATAATGAAGATTTCCTAAAATGGTAGTTATGATATACGTGTTCTTACCTGTCCATTCAGAACAGTGTCCTAGGAGATGGCAGGTGTTCAACTCAAGGGGGAGCTGAGTCTCAGAAATGTTAAAACACAAAGTGGTCAATGGCAGAAGAAGGTCTCAAACACAGATCTTCTACCAGATAAACCTAGAGGTTTTGCCACCATCCCATGGCTACCTTGGTTGGTTGTACTAGAAATAATAATAGTAGTAAAACTTAAATACTGGATGCTACTTTGCGAAGTACCTTACATAGATAAGCATTTCCAATCCTCAAAACAGTCATTATAAGGAAGGCATTAATATTATTCTCATGTTTTTACTATGGGAACCAGTACCAAGAGAGGTGAAATAGGTTGTCTGAGATCTCCCAGCTGGTACGTCATGAGCCTGAGCCTGAGTTTGTTTTCTTCACCCTTCATCTCAGATATCTTATTTTTCATGATTCTAAAATCAGTCAGATTTCAATTTGGCTTGCATGTACCATCAGCTTAACAGTTATGCTATCACCTAGCACTGTGCTGTCCCAATATAGTAGTAGCCACCAGTCACATGTGGCTGTTGAGCATTGGAAATGGGGCTCTTCTGGGTTGAAAATGATGGAAGATAAAATAAGAATCAAATTTTAGACTTCATACCCCAAAAAAGCATACAATATACCTCATTAATAGCTTTTTATACAGATTATGGTTTGAACTGGCAATATTTTGGGTACATTAAGTTAAATAAAATGTATTATTAAAATTTTTAAAAGCCTTTTTAAAAAAATCAGTGAAGAAATAGTTCTTTTGTTTTATTGGTGACTATCTTCTCATGTTGGTCGCTGAAAAAGATGACTAGCTCCTCAGATCTCAGGTAAGTCATAAAATGAGAGAGACTTGTGAAATGGTTGAACTTGATGTAATAGAAATTACATCAAGTATGCTATGCTGGCATATATTAGCACAGTTCTAGGTGTGTAAATGAAGATAAGCTAAACAAGATTTGTTTTGCCTGATGGGGTTAATCCCAGTGTAGTGCCAAACTACTGCAGGTTGACTCTCAAGTCTGGCCTGTGTAATGGACCTGTGCTTGGGACCAGACCCTTGAGGGGGCAGTTACAGTGAGAGGAGTGGAGTTGGTTTCACTGGCTCTGCATGATGTCCACACCACAGTAGGAACATACATGAAGAAAGCTTGAGATTTCTTTTCATAAATTACCCATATTTGTATAAACATTTTTTATGGATCATCTTTTAAAATTTATATTTTGATTCTCTTGGTTTTTCAAGTAATTTCTTAAGTTTAGTTTCTTACAAAATAAGCAGTTATGTCATATGAATAATAATTACATATTTTCTTTCTAGTTTGCATATCTCATAATCTTTTCCATCGTCTCCAGAGTGTCCAAGCAATCTTTGTTTTGTTCCTAACTTCTTTTTTTTTAAATTATTTTTAGTTATGGATGGACACAGTACCCTTTGTTTTGTTTACTTTTTTTACGTGGTGCTGAGGATGGAACCCTCTGCCTCACACTCTAGGCAAGCACTGTATCACTGATTCACAACCCAGCCTCTTGTTTCTGTCTACTGTGAGTGCCTTTAGCATTTCACCATGAGATCTGACTTGGTTTCCAGTGGATTTTTCTAAGGGTTGATATTACCTGATACTGTATTATAAGGGTTGATATCTGATAAAAGTATCTTAGTTCAGCTTAGACTTTGCAAGTTAAGGAGGATACAGAATGTAGAAGGTTCAGGGGAGAGTGGAAAATAGATAGGCGAATAAATTTCATTATCTCCAAATATAGGGAGGACTCATTTCAAGCTTCCAAATCATCTTTGAAAATGAGAAAAAAATCTATTTTTTTTCCATTGCTAAGCTTTTTATTAAACAATAGCAAAGGTACATAAAATTTAAATTTTAGGTGATTTCTCTCTTTTTATCCTCCCTCTCTCCTTTTCTCCCTTTTTTCTGCTTTCTCTCCTTCCCATAGTAGCAGTAGTTAAAAGAACATTTGCTTGCTTGAGGGCATTGCAGACTTTGATTTATCTCAACACTGAGTGAGGGGCCCTTTCTTTTACCCATGTGCTTATATTGATCTGGAACCCGTTCTTGCCCCTTTTCTTTGTGGTCTACAAGGCCTGAGCCTGGGAGCTGTTGATGGAACTGCCTGCTGCCCTAACCCTCACCTGAGCTGATTTCTGTAGCTGGCTTACAGTCAGAAAGCCCCCGCTAAATGGTGAACAGTATAGTGAGTTCCCCAGGCTTTCCATGTCTTCACTTGTTGCTTGTCTAGTATGCTTTGGGAATAAATTTATTCAAGCTTTCATCCATAAAGTCTTTTAACTTGTATGCCTCTTTGGGTTTTTTTTTAGGCTTAGGTCTTGGTGTTTTTGTTTTCTTTCTTTTGGTGTTGTTCTCCAACTATTTTTGGTCTCTTCTTTCTTACCAGATTATATGTCTTCATTCCCTTTCTTGAGTCACAGATAATTGTGTCACTTTGATTTTTTTTTTTTTTTCCCTAATTTGAAACTTAGAATTTAGCTCTTCCTTTTCACTTGGTCTGGGTTTTAAAATGCTTTAATAAAGAAATCTACAATATCATAATTTCCCACTTGGGGTTATGTAACATGCATAGTATTGGTTAAGAATCACTGAACTTGAGAAATTAGGTTGTGTATAAGGATTGTTCCAATGATAGGATCTTCATTTGTTCAACTCATTTACGGAGAGCATAATTCTAGGTAATAGGATACAATAGCAAGAATGACATGTCTCAGTTTATCTAGAATTTATAGAGTCTGGTGAAGTATGTTTAATCTCATCCATATCGGTAGTGAAAGATCTTCCACTTTAGAATCACTGTCCTGCGTCACATCTAAGCTTTGCCATTTAAGGTTAGATAACTTCAGAAAATTATTTATACTCTAAATGGGATAGGAGGCACCTTCCCAGTGTTGAAATTTCATTGGAGAAATTGTGGTTATTACCCACTGGGTGTCCGAGTTCTGTAGGTCGCCTAGGTCATATATAGTCCACAGTTGCTGGGCAAGCAGGAAACAATCTTCTGGGTAAGGCAGACTGAGGCTGGTGGGTAGGTATACAGAGGGAGAACAAGGCCTGGAGCACGCAGTGTCCACATTGGGAAGGCCTTGAGCAATAACCTCTCAGGGTCCAAATGAACCAAATTGGTGGGCCAGCATGCAGCAGGAGTTGGTATGCCACTGAAGTCCCAGTGCCTGGAGTACATGGTGTCCATATAGAGAGGGCTGCAGGAAAACAGTTCTGGAATGTCAAGCAGAAGCAGCCAGGATGCTATTGTAAGACAGACCTGGAGTCCCCAGTGTCTCTGTCTGGAAGACCACAGGAAGATGGTCACCAGGCCCAGACTAAAGCTTGTGGTTGCTGAGGAACTGTGAGCCTTGGGTATGTGAGTGGGGCAGAGCACCAGCAGAGATACTCAGATATTTCACTAGTGACCATGGAACAAGAGCGAGGACAAACAAAAGCATAGCACTTGAACCAGAAAGAGAAGCTCCCTTCCTTTGCAGTATCCCTCCGGCTCCCTCTACTGACCACACTTAGCATCATACTCTGTTAAGGAGAAATACTAGAGTCCAGTCTGTTGTCACAGAGCTGGTGCTGAAGAGTGTTTGAAGTTAAGAGGAAATAAATTGATAACTGGCACAGAAGCTGGATGCAAGAGTATTACTATCTAATTCCACTTTTACAAGGTATAGGAATGGGCAAAACTAATTTATACTGGTAGTGTCATTATAGTGATTACTTGGGAAAAATAGTGTGACTAGAAAGGAGAATAGATTTTCTGTTTCTAGATCTGGATGCTGTTTATACAGCTGTGTGCAGTATATGAAGGCCTGTACTTTTAAATGTTTATTACACTTCAATAAAAGTTAAAATGTGGCACAATTTATTGAAAAAGCAAAAGCTTAAAAACAAGCCCAAATCTAAACAGAGAAAAATACAAATATTTCACCCTTTATTTATTACTTTTTTTTTTAATGGCAGTTGGACAAATGTACTCCTAAACTACATCCCCAGCTCATTTTATTTTATTTTAATTTTGAGACAGTCTTGCTAAATTGCCCAGGTTGACTTTGAACTTAGAATCCTCCTGCTTTGGCCTCCTGAGTCTTTGGGATCACAAGTGTGCACCACTGCACCCAGTTTTATTTTAAAATTATTTGGGAGTTGTCTAACATATGTCCAAAAAGAGATCTAATTTGTTCAACAAAAATATTAATTGCCAGATTACTTTTATTTGGGGATCAAATTGCTAAGGTCTTCTCTATAGCAGTTTATACTTATTTTTGCCATCATTCTTCTTACTGAATTATTGAATAGCAATTTCAAAACTTTTTTTTTTTTTTTTTGGTGGTGCTAGGAATTGAACCCAGGGCCTTGTGCATGCTAGCTAAACACTCTACCAACTGTGCTATATCCCCAGCCCCTCAAAACTTTTTTATGGCCTCCCAGATTACTCCTTGTTCTTAGTCTAAATGAAATATCACTTCTTTCCTCTGTAAGCATTATCCTTGTTATGATATACCCTTCTTCATGTAGCAGCTGACAGATCACCAGAGTTCCCTGTTTTCCTAAGAGATTTGGAAGCCCGAGTACCTCCCCATAGAAGAGTTAATGATAATGGAAACTGTAAGCTTTAGTTAAGGAACTGGTAAGGATAAGAGAGACTCCATGTGTGACTTTTAAAAGCTACGAGTTCAGGAGTATTTAACTCTGGGGGTAGAATCTTAGGAATACAAGAAGTTGGTTGCTCCTAGTTTCAAGATATGGGTATAGAATCTAGAGAGAAATCACATTGCAAAGGTTGCTAAGAAACTCTGGCATTGCACTGTGAATAGAATTCAGGGTGAATTAATTAATTATTGAGATGAAGTCTTACTGTGTTGCCCATTCTGGCCTCAAACTACTGCTCTCTACCAGTCCTCCTGCCTCAGCCTCCTGAGTAATTTAGACTTGGTTCACATGACTGACTGCTCCTAGCTCTAGAATGAATTTTAAAGTGGAGCCAGCTGTTTAATTCTCAGTTGTTCATGCTTGCAGTCCCAGCAGTTCAGGAAGCTGAGGTAGGAGGAAGACCCTGTCTAAAAATAAAAATATAAAAAAGGACTGGGAATGTGTGGCTCAGTGGTTAAGTGCCCCTGGGTTCAATCCCCAGTACAAAAAACAAAAAAAACAAAAATCTAAAAACTCAGTTGTTACATCAAATTAGTGGGAATAATAGTAGGTAGAGTTGGAATTACCTTCTTTTATATATAAAATGATATATCCAAATATAAAGGGTATGAGGTTGTTTTTGAAGTTGAAATGTCTGATGGTATGGTTAGAGACCATTTGGCCAATGCAAAGATTACCCTTTACACATAACACAGAAGGCTGAGACCCTAGAATGATTTCCGTACAATAATTGTTTTCCTGTAATTTTTTGGTCTATAAGTTATTTGGGTGTAGAGAAAAGGAGATAGTATGAGTGGTGAAATAACCAGTGGACCTTCCATTTTAAGTTCTATCCATGCACATACCCCACCATATAGGTGTACTTAGTGTATCTTTGACCTATCCTGGGTATTGGGGCCTCAGAGGTGAATCTGATACAGCCCTTTAGTTCTTGTTTTTATTTCATATTCTTTGAAGCAGCCTTTGTCATTTGTTTGTGACACCCACTTTTGTACCAACTCCTTGAGAATTCTGTGGCGCTTTTATGTATCCAACTTGATGAGAGTTTCCTGACCTTTATTTTCTTCATTTTATTACTAGCCTGGGCTTATACTACCACAAAGAGTTAATTTTCAAATTTAGCATCTTGAGGAAGATGCTGTCTTCAGTGCTCGAAGATAGGAATCTGATTCTGCACATGTATTCCAGAGTGGTCATTTGGAAATTAGCTCTCTTGCCAAACTGGTCATCTCTGTCTAGAAACATCTTAAATCATGCCACTTCAACTGGTTCTCAGTACTTGGTCTGATGATGAAACATTGGAACAGGTAATATAAATATAAGGTAATATGAGCAGGAGGTGATATGTATTGAGTTTCTATTTTAGAACGGTTGTCTTTTGATCTGTGAGTTAGGCTTTTCTCTGTGGTTCTCTTCCTCATTCTGGGCATGAATTCTGTCATGTCTCAGACCAGTTCCCCTAAAATAGTGCTCTGTGTGCATCTGAAAACTTGCTAAGTGTTTAAAAATCAGTAGTTTTAAGTACAATTTCTTTTAATATAATGTGAATTTAAAATAGACGATCAGTCTATTCCAATTTGTAGGCAAATTAAATGGATTATACATATTGTAGGATGGTGTTAACAGAAATTAGTGTATTGGCTTGAATTTGCCTAGGGCTGGGGATTGTGGTTCAGTGGTGAGGCCCTAGGTTAGATCCCCAGCACAGTGGATAAGGATGGGGTTGGGGAGTTGCCTACAGAGGTGGCCTCCCTAGGGGCTTGGGAGACTGAGGCAGGAGGATCACAAATTCAAAACCTGCCTCATTAACTTAAGTGAGGTCCTAAACAACTCAGTTGAGTCCCTGACTCTAAATAAAAAAAAAATTTTTTAAAGGCTGGGGGTGTGGCTCAGGATTAATAAGCACCTCTGGTTTCAATCCCCAACCAAAAAAAAAAAAAAAAGACCATGGCGTGGCCTCAAGTGTTTTCTGTATTGTTTATGGTTTCTGCTTTTAATGTAAAGCAACCGAACTTGGAGAACCAGAGCATTTTATTGTCTGTTTGGCAGGAGGTTCCTGTTGCCAGCCACACACCTCACCATTCTTCCAGAGCTGTCTGCTTTTGCAAGAACTTTTAACATATGATCTTGTAGCATCTTGTGTTATGACCTCAGTACTGTTCTTTTAATTTTCAAGAAAGGAGGAGTTGGGGGTGAGAGAGAATTAAGAGCTGTTTCTCATCTTTTAATAATCCAAAGCTTAACCCTTTTCAATTTCTATTAAACAAAATTTCTTAGACCTAAAGAAAGTGCAGAAGGTGCCAGAATTCAGTTTATGGGAGGCTGAAAGGATTGTTGAATCCATCAGGATGCAGCATCCTCCTGGCTTTGCAGAGTCAATTTAATATAGAATGTGGAAGCAAGTTTTAGGATTTCATCCACAAAACATAAATGAAGGAAATTTGTGTTAGATTTAGAATCTGTTGTCTTTAAACAAAAAACACAACTGGGAAAATCTTATTTTTTTAAAATTTGACTTATTTATACAGCAGAGTTTTTGAAATAGGGGGCAAGTTTATCTTAATAGTACTAGGGGGCTGGGGAGATAGCTCAGTCAGTAGAGTGCTTGCCTTGCAAGCACCAGGCCCTCGGTTCGATCCCCAGTACCGTAAAAAAAAAAAAAAAAAAAAAAAAAAAATAGTACTAGGAATTCCACAGATTTAGTTGAGAAGACATTTTCAGGTTGTGGATTGGCTTGCCACTTGGGGTAGCTCTTCTTTTCCTGTAGAATGAAGAGTGTGGGGCTTGAGCAGCCACACCTGTGATTTTTATTTTCTTGTTATTTCCAGTAAGAACTTGTCTCTGCTGATTATTGTCTGTTAGGATTCTGTTAACATGTTTACTTTGTTTCCTGCTGTCTAGTATAGCTATCAGATGGATTTTATTCTTTAGCATAAATTGCTCCAAAATAAGTTTTAACAATTCAGAGTAAAAATGGAAAGCTTTATGAGTATTAGTGAACAGGAATACTTAGTTATATCTGGTAAATATTTGTATTTATCATATGAATTATTTGTGTAAAATACTGTGTTCTCTTTATGTACTATTATCTGAAAGTTCCATCCATCTTGTCTAAAATGTGCTTTTAAGGTCCTCTTGGATGATGGTTTTATTAATCTGTTTTAAATGCTTCCTATTCAGTCTATCCATGGATTAAAACCATCCTCTCCCACAGCCTTCCTTTATGTACCATGTGGTCTTCACTTTTTTCCCCTGTGTACCAGTTTTCTCAAAATATTTTGGATTTCTGTTCTTAATAGTCATTATTCAGTTTTTGTCTCCAGAATGTCATATAAACGAAACCACTCAGTATGTAGTCTTTCAGTTTGGCTTCTTTCTCTTAGCATAATGCATTTGAGATTCATCTGTGTTTCATATATCAGTAGTTTGTTCCTTTTTATAACTGTTTTAAAAATATCTCCAAAAGCTTTTTACAGTGTTTTATATCTTTATATCTTTTTGTGCTTTTTTTGCAAACACGAAGAAAAGATCTTCAAAGTCATTTTTGGTGCCCTAGTATGATGACTTCTCATTTTGATGTTAACAGAATAACATTTTTAAACCCATGTAGCAGCCTGATATGATTTTTTTTTTTTTTTGTACTCACTCTATAGTCAAAGAAACTAAGACCTAAGGTAAGACCTAAGGACATTGAATAAATTGCCCAGATCATGTAGCTCTTGTGTTCAGAACAGTGCTGTCTTCACTCCTAAGTCTATGGGTGTTACTGTTCTGCTATGGAAGGCAGTAAAGTGTAATGAGTCAAAAGGTGTTGTGTTGCTGGTGAGGCCTCCTGGGACTGAATATAGAGTGCCAACTGTAAAACCTTTTGTCTTCCAGAAACAGGAATTTGAATGTTTGTGCTTCTGAACCCTGAGAAGGTTTGGTTGTCAGGAGATTGGTTCTTCAGTCCTGTGTTCACAAATCTGTTCATTCCTGATCTTCATCAGTTGAGATTATGGCAGAGCGTCCAAGAACAACAAAAAAGCACAGTCAGGTTTTACTTTACAATGTGATCTGTGATAGTTCTGGAAGTGTCTGGCCACTTGATTCTTCCCTTAGTAGTGATTCTAATCAAGCAAGGTGATTTTTATCACCAGATTAGAAGAAAGAAATGTTTTTTTCTCTGACTGAAGAAATGAACTAGGATTTGAAATTGAAATTTATCCTCTGTATTGTGAAAGTGTATCTCATTAAAATTAAAGTGATTAAAGCATTTGACTCTGTGACCTTAAAGATCCCATTTGCTTCTGATTTTGTGAGTACAACATTTTTGAAATGTTTCTAGACTATGAAGTGCTTCCTTAGTTTTACACCTTTGTACCATCTGAGGTACATCAACTTGTAGGGAATTATAGCAACAAAGGATATTAGTTAAAGTTGATAGTAATTAAATAATCAGAGGAGATTCATCCAGTTAGTAAAAGCCTTGTGATTCAGCAGACAGTGGCCACGCTGGAAAAACCTCAAAGTGGACTTTCTAATATTCTTGGTCCAGTAACAAGAGTTTATGAATAACCTTACTAGAAGGTTGCTATTATCCTTATTGCTGGTTATATCTTCTCGCAGGCAGGGATTGATTCACTACTCTTGATTTGTCTCACATTACCCTCATGCAGGGTAACAGGTTTTATTCTAATACATTGAATATTTAGAATACTTTTTTTTTTTTTTTTAAAGAATAGTCCTGGGGCTGGGGAGATAGCTCAGTCGGTAGAGTGCTTGCCTTGTAAGCATAAGGCCCTGGGTTCAATCCCCAGCACCAAAAAAAAAAAAAAAAGAATAGTCCTGAGTTCATGTCAGTAGTGGTAATGCTTTCTTCCTAACCAGCAAAGGAAAGTGGTGATAGCCCTAGTGCCTTCTCATTATAATACTTGGCATAAATTTTAAGTTAGGCACCTAGATTTTGAGGAAAGTGGGTTTTATTTTATTTTCCATATTTTTATTGGTGCATTATAATTTGTTGTTACATATTTGTACATGCACACAAATTAATAATTATAAAAATATAATTTGGCCAATATGATTCCCCAGTGTTTCCCCTTTCCCTTTCTTTCTCTTTCCCCCCTTGTCCCTTTTCTCCACATTGCTAATCTTGGGAAGGTAGACTTTAGTCCCAACCTCATATGCTTCCCTTTGCACTGGTATGATCCTTTTCTTTTGACCTACTTTTGATAAATCCATGTGTAGTGTTAATATATTTATTAATTCACCAATACTAGTATTAGATGTACAAGAGCAGTCAAAATAGGTGTGGTCCCTACCTTCATGCTCCTTTTCAGTTTTATATACATGAATACTTGATCAGTAATCACGAGTTTAAGATAATGTTATTTCCAACCTGTAGTGGAGAAAATCAAAGATTCACCTGTATAAACTTTGTCTATCCAAGTTATATCCATAATTTTTCAGAGATCTGATTTGAACATTGTCATGTGTTCCCCAGAAAACTTTCAGGTGTCTCAAAGAATCCATAGATTTTTAAAAAATCCTTTAATGAAAACTATGATCCTATCCAGAGCTTGAGTATCTAGGAGATTCTTAAAACAGAAGCCTTTTCTCATATCACTTTGAATATTCTAGTTGTACAGAAATGTTTCCACTAAACAGAAATGTTTCCACTAAATCATAGGGTTGTCTTTGAAAGGAAAGAGTGATCATTTGTCATTTGAATGCCCTTCTGTCGTTGGTTAGTTGACTTGAGCTTAGGAGACCATAAAAATAAAACATCAGGCTGGGCATTATGGTACATACCTGTAATCCCAGTGGCTCATGAGGCTAAGGCAGGAGGATCACAAGTTTGAGGCCAGCCCCAGAGAAAAGAGAAAGGTTGGAAGATAAGTGGAGGAAACTTCCCAGAAAGTAAAATATGAAGAGATGGGGGTGAGGAGAGAGGGATTAGAATCCAGCTGGAAAGGTCCATCATTCAAATATAGTGACAGGAGTTCCATTAAAAGAAAAAAAAATAGAGAAAGAATTATGAAGAAATAATACAAGCAAATCTTTGAGAGCTGAAAGGTCTTCATTTCCAGATTGTGATGAAAGCATTACTAGTTGTCCAATATCATGGATGAAAATAGCTCCAGGGCACATCATTGTGAAAGGGTGATCCCAGAGACTTTGAGAGAGAAGATGTCATCTGTAAGTGATCAGGAATCAATGACTCAGATTCTTCAGCAGAGGTGGTAAAAGAAACAGGACAATGGGGTTGCTGTACTCTGAAAATTCCAAGGAGAAATTGACTTCCACCCTGTGATTTGCTACCATCAAGGTAGAATAGAAACATTTTCAGTCACGAAGGTCCCAACAACTTACCTCTCATTCAGGTATTTCCGAGAGAGTTATTGAACATTAGGCTTCACAAAAGAAAAAAAAAAAAGGGTAAACCTAGAGAACAGAAACTTATAAGCCCACCCCTGGGAGAGATGGGTGGGTGAGTTCCCAGGAGGATGGAGAGGAGGAGCTCAGGAAAGTAGTTTTGAAGTAGGTTGGAGAAAATGATGTCTGATGGAGGACCCCAGATATATTGACCCACAAGAGAAAAATCAAAAATCAAACTTAGATTGAGAGGCATTTTAAGGTTTTTTTTTTTCATTTTAAGGTTTTAGACTAGCATTTTGGTATAAGTTTGTGATTCATAGAAAACAAATTTAATCTTAAAATGAGGTAACAATTATCTTTAGGGGGAAAATCACAAAAAAGTTTTAGCACTGTAGTTTATAGCTTAACTGTGAATTAAATATTGAATTAATAAACAATAGTACTAACTATTGGAAAAATAACACTTCATCTTTCACAGGAGGAAAACTTCCTATTTTTATGAAGTTCTGTTGAAACACAACTATATCCACTTGTTTGACTGCTTTCACACCGCTGCAGAACCGAGTACAGGAATCCTCCTAGTCCATGGTTTCACTTTGCATAGTTTGAGTCAGTTTGGATCACAGTTAATTGTGCCAAAAATATAAAATGGAAGATTTTAGAAATAAATTATTCATAGAGGTTGAGATGTAGCTCAGTGGTAGAGCTCTTGTCTAGCATGTCTGAGGCCCTATGTTCAATCCCCAACATCCCCCAAACGAAAAATCCAAAACATCCCTCTCATGAATTTTCATTTGTATGCCATGATTCTAAGTAGCATGATTAAATCTTGTGCTGTCCTTTCCTTCCTGCCATGAGATGTAAATTATCTCCTTTTCCAGTGTATCTGTGCTGTGTACACTGTATACACCTATCCATCTGTCACATAGTAGCTGTTTGGTTATCAGAGTGACTGTGGAGGTATCACAGTGCTTGCGGTCAAGTAATCTTTATTTTACCTAACAGCCGCCCCAAAGCTCAAGAGTAGTGATGCTGGCACTATGCCAAAGAGAAGCCATTAAGTTCTTCCTTTAAGTGAAAAGGTGAAAGTACAGTAAGCTATTTTTTGAGGAAAAAAGAGCACATTCACACAACTTCTGTTACAGAATAAATTAAGCTTTATCATAGATATGTATGTATAAGACCAGGTGGTGTGGCACACACAAAATAAGACTGGGGGTGTGGTTCAGTGATTGTGTCCCTGAGTTCAATCCCAATACCCCCCCCAAAAAAAAGTATGTATAGGAAAAAATATAGTACATATGGGGTACTCTCTATAGTTTCAGGCATTCCTCATCAGTAAGTGAGGTGGGTGACTGTAGTTGTAATTGAGACAGTATGACTTACGAAACCATTTAGCACCTGGTCTTTTATAAAAAATATTTCTGACTTCCGTTCTATAGGAAGAAGCCAATAGAATAATGTTTTAAAAATTGAAGGAAAAAAACCTGACTTAGAATATGATGGAAGAAACCTGAGGGGAACAGCTGAAGATCAAATGATTGATCAAATGAATATCTCACCTCTGAGGAGAGTGAATCATGAGAGGGGAGGAGTAGTCAGGGAATGATTATTTTGTTTTATTCTTTGTATTATTGTTAAATTCTTAAGCCAAGTAAAAAAGTATGAATGAAGGCTGTTGAGAAATTTGGATTAGGATAAAATCAACAGGAAAGAAAAAAATAGAGACCACCAGTTATGATGAATAAAATGGGAACTGAAATCCTTTTCTGTCAACAGAGCATTCTCATTTGTTCAGTAACTCATCCCACAAATAATCATGTAAGGGTGCAGTCACTGAGCTCTATTCCATAGATAGCGTTCCTTCCCAGAGGGGCTTAGACACTCAGTAGCTAACGGCATACACAGACAGGTAAAAGATGACAACTCGGTAGTATCACTCTCATAGTTTATCATGAGATGCTTGTGGACAATATGACACTGGACCCAAGTTTTTAAGCCTAAGAAGCCAGAGCCAGATATGGCAGGGTGATGGAAGAATTTTCAGGCAAAGTCAGATTGAACAGGACCTAAGTGAGCAGGGCAGGTGCTAGGACCTGCAAGTGTTCAGGATCTTTGGATTTTAGGATAGAAAATGATGTCAGAACATAGACAAGGATCAGAGGCCAACTCACTTACACAGAGCTCTGCACTCTGAGGGGTTTGGGAGGAGAGTGTGTGTGTGTCTAAGAGAATAGAGAGTATAGTGAGGGACTTAGGAGGCTATTTTAGGCAAAAATGATTTTTAAAAAAATGTGAAAACAAACCAGAGTAGACTGGAAGAACCAAGATATTGAGGAATTTTAAAGGAGTTAAGGGAAAGGAAAGGAATAAAGACAGACTCAATTTGGGGTTGAATGGCAGATTGTGGAACATTAACCTCCAATATGGGACACAGGAGCAGGTGTGTGTGTGTGTGTAAGTGAAGGGTTTTGAAGAAGTGTAGGGGGTTTTGGTGGTGCCTGTGGCAGACCTCATTAGAACTGGACAGGGTTGGTTGGATGCATCCATGTCAAGGTCAGGAAGAGAACTTGAGTTTGGGAATGTACAGTGGTCACTGTGTAGAGAGAGAGGTTTGGAGATTGAGTAGAAAACTTAGGAAGCCTATGTGCTGTTGAGAGCATTGAATCCTGGGAACAATAACACTGAAGAATTGGACTTTGTAGTAGGAGGAGTCTAGGAGGAAGCAGAGCCTTGAAGCCTGCTGTTCGAGGGACATCAGGAGAGAGTGGCCTTGAAGAAACAGTGGGTGAGACTTTTAAGAAGAGAAAATGGTTCATATTTTTTAATGCTGTAGTAAGTTAGAATAATTAGGGAATCATTTCTAAAAACAGCTTTAGTAAAGTATATGGAAGTAAGTTAAATTTTCAGGTATGTGGAGGATTTGTTAGTGTTGTTACTATTTTGGGTTGAACTTGTTCATTGAGAGGAGGGCTAGAGAAAGAGAGAGGTTTAGGAATAATTTTAGGAGGAAAAAAATGATCTCTGCCCTCAGCAAATATTCATTGAGCTACAAACCCAGAGGCTGCCATATAGTTTTTGTTCTCATTGTATCAGACACCATATAAATAGTTGCCCTTTTTAATTCTCCTAAGATCCCGTGAGGCAGGTATTATCACCATTTGACAGGTGAGGAAGCAATATCTGGAAGAGGTTTTGCGTATCTAATCCCATTGGAACCTGGATTCAAATTTTTAGCACTTCAAACCCATGCTTTAAAAGTATCTCCTTATAAAGTACTTTAACCTAGCAAAGGACATAAATACCTTTATCCAATTTGTATCACAAAGCTTAATAAAGCAGGGGAAGCTTAGTAAGTGGGAAACTGAGGACTTTATCACCTACTAGACTCTTTGTGGTCAAGAATGTCTCAGAAGGTTTGATAAGAGGTGCTTAATAGGGGTTTTAAGGAAGTGTCATTCCCCTGGAAGGCTCTGCGTTTTTGATCAACTTTTCTCAAATGAGTCACTCCTGTGTCCTGTGGGATTACCTTATTTATACCTGCTGTCATTAAACTGGCTCTTGGGGAACCTGCCTCAAGGTTGAAGATGGGAATAAATAGATCATGAAAATATGTTCATTGCAGAAAATTTGAGGAGTTGCTTCCCACATACTCTTTATCCTTAAATACCTGGTCAGTTACATCTACTGTTGTCTTTGTGAACATATATGGTATAATAGGGGTCTGTTTGCATATATCTTTGTGACAACAACCAGTCTTGATAGATTCTTGTGCTGATTAGGGATTGGTAGGATGGCAGAGTTCTTAAGATAAGGTGAATTCAAATGTTTGATATTTTTAAGTGTCCATATCACAGCTTTGAGGAACTTGGAAATGGCACAGGTACTGTTGAACATAATTTCTTAACTAAAGAGGATAATAATGATAATACCACCTTTCAAAATGTCCTATTGTAACCTGACACCACTTATTTTTCTTAATAAAAGCATTGTTAGGTGGGTGAAAGGAGGGAATGGGCACTTTTATATTGTTTGTTTTTTATATTATTGACTGCATGTCTTTTCAGAAAGGTAATTAAATGCTACATTCATACTCAGACATTGAAACGCAGTGAGGAGAACCAGAGTCTTACCAGATTTCATGTAATTCAGAAGTTACACATGTGATTTTTTTCCCCCCCTGTTGACAGATTTCCTGGTTTGCCCACACAGGGGCTTTGGGATCATGTGTTTCTAATTGTGTTGAGACCTTGAAATTACTACTTGATTTGTTCTTTATTAAGTCAAAAGGATCTGATCACAACTTCTGAGTGATGGCAACACATCAACAAAAGTCATTAAACCATTTCTAGTGTTGTGCAGAAGGCCAAGCCTAGGGTGTATCTGTTAATCTATTCCTGGTACATAAACTTTAGATTTACACAAGGATTAGATAGTTGTGTGTCTTTTAAAAAAGGTTTAAAAACTAGAAGTAATTTAAGGGAGAATGTAGGATGTGGGGTGCTATTCAGAGAAGCAAAAGGTAATGAATGCTTTTTGAACATCTATTGATGTTGATAACGGCTGTTATTTTGTGGGGTGGTAACAAGCTGACATGTGTTGATCTATAGGGGTGCTAAAAATGATTTGACAGTAATAACTTGAGGTTTGCCTGAGATTGCTTTTAGTGAACTAGAGCAGTTATTCATACAGTCACATAACTCCTGTTTTTTGGGGTTTCACACACACACATACACACCAGATGAGGGGAAAAGATTCGGTTTAGAATTTTCACCATCTCTTTTCCTTTGAGCCTTACTCAGTCTTTTAACCTGAACTCATTTACCTCCTCTGACCTTCTTAGGGGTATCCAGAGGCGAACCCAACAAGTGGTGGTCCCTCACATTAGCCCCCACTGTGATAGCACCTGCCCATTACACCCGCCTCATCCCTCAGCTTCTTCTAAGGGCTCAGGTGTATTTTCTCCTGGTTCGTTTCCTTGTGTTCTCTTCCTTAAAGTGGAATTGCCATACAAAAGGATTATAACGGTTTGTAGATCTCGTGGCACGTTGCCCGAGTGATCTTCAGGGAGCTTGAAACAGTTAAAGGTGCTGTCAGCAATGATAAATAGGACCTATTTTCCCTCATTCCTGACAGTGTTTGGAACCTGTTTATTTGCATGCTAGTTTGTGATACTGAATCGGAAATTTTGTGTCTTTACTGCTTTGTGATTGCGTCACAAAGCCTTTTATTGGTAAGCCTTTTATTGGCATTAGTGAATTTTTTTTTCACGTCAGACAGGTAATGTAACAAGGTTTAGTGGGGAAGCATATCTCACACAATTGTGTGAGCACCTGGTTATCACGCTCATGAGCCAAAGAATCTGGTGAAAATTTTTTGAATTTTTAAAATAATTTCGTTTTTTTGAGCAGAATTTTGAGTACATTTGGCTTATTACCTATAATACCCTTAAAAATTTTTTTTTTTAGTTACGATGGATACAATACCTTTATTTTATTTATTTATTTTTATGTGGTACTGAGGATTGAGCCAAGGGCCTCACACATGAGGCAAGTGCTCCACCACTGAGCTACAGCCCCAGCCCTGATGGTACCCTTTTATTAGCTGGAATCCCTGTCCTCCAACTCCTTTCTTCATTTCAGTATTTGTGGTAGTTTGTGATTGTTGAGAATGCCATTTTTCTGTGTCTGATATTTTGAAGTTGAGAGAGAAAGGAAATAAGCTTATACTAATATAATTTATCTAGAACTGACTCCTTTTTAAATTTAAAAAATTTTTTTTGGGAAATTGACAAATTATGATTGTATATATTATAGGGGTACAAGATGTTGTTAGGATTTACAAATATAATATGGAATAATTAAATCAAACTAGATTACATGTCTACCACCTCAAATGCTTATCTTACTTTAAATAAAACTATTTAATGCCCACTCACCACATTCATTTGGATATGGGAAATAATTATGAAACATAAGAATAATTGTGTGCTTCTGGAATGATTTTCTAGTCCTTCAATGTTCTGTTTCTGTTTTGGATATCCAGGAAATCAAAGTAAACAAAAAGTATAAGACAAGTGTCGACATCTGACCTCAAGTCAGAAGCTGAGAGTCATTATTGCTCCCCCCGTTGTTTGGGCTTGAGGGAAGTGAGAGCTTCAGAGCTGAATCAGTCCTTGTAGTTATTGATGCAGGCAGTCACACATTCTGGGTTCTTTCCTCTCTCTAGGACTCTCCATTGCACTTGTAAAGTCAATTGCTAGGCTCTTATGGTGTCAGCAAGTTCAGTATTGTGAAGGACATTGTGGTGGGAGTGGGGATGGGGGCTTAAGTCCTGAATAGAATAAAATCTATCATTTAAAAAAATCATATTAAGAATTTTAGTGAAATCTTATTTCATCATGTAAGAATGTCAATGATTTAAAAATCAAATAATGAGTGCTTTCAGTGAAATTGCATGCCTGCTCCATCTGACACCCAACTCTCCTCAGAATTACCTTGAACCCCTTTAGCTCTCTTTCTTTTTTTTTTTTTTAATTTTTTTTTTAAGATATTGGTAGACCTTTATTTTATTCATTTATTTATATGTGGTGCTGAGAATGGAACCCAGTGCCTCACACATGCTAGGCAATCACTCTACCACTGAGTCACAACCCCAGCCCTAACTTTCTTTCTTAGTGCCTATATTTCTATGGTTTTACATTGATTTGTCCATTGTAGCCATTATTTATTATTTTTTTTTCTAAAAGGAACGAGGACTGACCTTATTTCCACCCTCTTTCCCCACCCCTCTAAGTAAATTCATGCTGTTACTTTTGGGTCCTCTTTTAGTTACTTCCTGGCTTTAATAGCCAGCATCCTTTATAACTTATCTGATCTACAAGGACAATATCTTCTTGATTTCATCCCATCTGGAACAGTAAATTAGGGTGTGATAAGGTAGTTAGGTCTACACTTAGGGATCTGGGGGTTGTTGAACATCATGTTCTGTGGAATTAATCCCCTATTTTATGTTTTCCCTGTGTGTCACAGTTGTTATGGTACTAATCTAAAATGTTCAGTTTTGGGTTTTATCGTAACCTTTGCCTTTTTATGTTTTGCAGAAATAAATACCTTAATAGATGAAAATGAAAATACAGAAGAAAGAGAAGCAGGTGAGTGGTCCCATTTCTTTCAAGGGAACACATCTGGTGTGCTTCATGCTGTTAATGAGAGGACATGGGCAATGCTGGCTCACATCATAACCACTGGTATTTCCCTATCCCCTCTGTCTTCCATTCTCCATGTGTTAACAGACTCTATTCTGAATGACAATACATGGATTCTTCCTTTTGCTCAGGTCTTCTTAATATAATATAATATATATAATGAAGATTGCAAATCAGCCTTATTCCAAATTAGCTGTGTAGAAATGTTTGCTGTCTTGGAATAACTCTCTAATTCTTTACAATTTACATATCATTCACTTGGGAAACTTAGTTTACTAGCATTCTTTTATTTATAAAATTCTTGTTTATAATGATATGAGGAGGGTTTCTCTCAGAGGAAATAATGAACTAGTTGGAAGGAAGTAACTATCAACTATTTGGTATTAGGTTTCTTGAAGGGGAGGGAAGTTCATAATAATTTCAGACCATGTGACTCCTCCAGGGTCCCTTTCCTTAGTTGCTACTTCTGTTCCCCTGGTGGTTTTATATTGAAGGTTGGAACCCAGAGACTCCAATCTCAGGGAAGTGAGATGTAGAGATCTACCTCTGTCTCTTATAAACAGTCTATCTCTGATAGGCTGGTTTTCTTGTAGCAGAATTGGATAATAACCCAGTAACTGAGGGTTCTGTACCCCTGCCTTTCACTAGGACCTTGTTGTGCAAAGTGGCTCAATGGGACCAGCCATTTTCCTTTCTAGTCTTTCCCTAGGGAACCCTAGTCAAATGTAGGGTGAAATAGAGATATAGTTACAAAGTTTGCCTTTGGACTGTCCCTTTGATTTGAGGAAGTTGATTCACATGCTGCCAGTTCTTAACAGAAAAAGCTCTGACTAAACAATATCTTGCACACTGGGTTTCTGTGTGTCCTGTTGAGTTTTTAGCTGGTAAGTGAGCACTACAGAGAACACAGTTTTATCTGCCAGGAATTTATCCTCTGGATATACGCAGGTATGAATTGTGTGTACAAGGCTTTAGCAAAAATGGAAAAGAACCCACATAGCCATCATAAAGGGAACTGTTTAAATCAGCACATCCATCTAATAGAATATTATGCCACTGTTAAAAAAAAGAATGCACTACTGAAGACATCCCAGACCCTCAGAACTATTGCCATTTATGATACATGGGTAGTTTTGAAGTTCTTAAAAAAACTTACATATTTAACTTTTTAAACATTCTTTAAGGTAAGCTTTTATTTAAATAAAAGCATTCTCTAGCACTTACCCCAAAATGAATTCCTATATCTTTCTTTCATGGATTTATTAGTTTGTATTAAGACTCTCGGTGTCAGCCAGCTGTTATGTAGCTTCATGTAGATGAGTTTTCATTTCAGACCTCACAGTAGTGTCGGTAAACAGAATTTTATTTTATTTTAAAGTTAATGTTAACTATGGTAGAGGAGCATGTTAAATAAGTGAAGCTACTTTCAGGAAGAGTTTTACCAATGTTGAGGTTAGGTCACACTGAGAGATGAACTGGAAGAAGATGCAGGGCGTTAAAGTAGAAAATATTATTGAAGCTAAAGCAGTCTGTAGGCTCCAGGATTGAGCATGTACTAGAGAGTTTCGTTCCTGTAGGAAAGAATCACTGTTCTGGAATAAACTTGGGCTTTGATTCCCATGGAACAGGTTTGAAATTCCCACTCTAGCACTTGGTAATTTTGGTCAAGTTCAGCCTTATTTTTCTACAATGGGAATAGTCATGCATGCCTCCTCACATGTAGAAATAGAGTAAAGGAATAATTTGTCATTTCCTTAGTATGCAGAATATCAGTGACAAAAAAAGTCTTCAGTATATGGCAAAAGCAAACATCAAACTTTATTTTATCATGATTCTAAGGCATTAGAAGTAGCAGTTTAAAAAATCCATTTTTTAAAAAACCCTCCTGTTCATTTTTCCTCTAGAGAAAAATGATGTGTAAATGCATTCTGATCATAAGAATTCCTCATTTCCTTTTCAGAATCTTATCAAGGTAAATTAAACTGAGATAATAAATTTTACAAGTTAATCAGAATTCAGTTGTAAATGATCATGCTTATTATTAACCAGATAGGGTATAATGGGAATAGTATGCCAAGAACAAAGCATTTAGAGATTGATTTTGTATTGCCTAAGGAAATGTAAGAAAAATACCTCAATAAGACATTTAAAAATGAATCACTTAACAGTCTTTCATCTGTCTTAAAAAATAAACTTCCTCTAAGAAATGTATATATTTTAATTCCTACGATGACTAAGCAGTATTAGGCAGGAACAAATTTAGCTAGAGACATACAATGTGAATTCCAGTTGCTGAAAACCTATGTAGCACTATTGATACATAGTACAGCTGAAAATACTTCTTCATAAGGGGACAATCTCACATTATTAATAATAACAGGAATATTGATTTTTTTATTTATCTTAGCTCCTTACTTGGTACTAAAGGAAGTATAAATATGACAAACATTATGAGATACATAAAATATAGTATGGTCTACAGGCACTTGTAATCTGAAGAGGTAAGAATAATTTTGGTGTATGTGTCCTATCTAGAGCAGTGAACACAAGAAAATGTAGTGTTATAAGTAGAATTAAAAATTGAAACTGTAACCAGGAGGCAATCCAGACTTGGATAACTATGGGAGAACCCTGCTTCCATGACCAAGAGTTGATTTAGCAGAGCCTTCTTAATGCCCTTTAGAGAATACAAAGGAGATAAGCAGGAAGATTTCCTTAACCTGTGCTGTAGGAATCTCAAAAACGGTTAGATTTTTAGACCGTATTTCCTTCCCTGGGGCAAATAGTTCACTAAACAAACATTTATTAAGTTTTTCAGCATTTATTCATCTAAGAAATATTTGAGTTTTACCTGAGGCCAGCTTAAGCAGTGACTTAAAAAATTGTTTCTCTTAAGAAATGTATAGTCGGGGGCTGGGGTTGTGGCTCAGTGGTAGGGCACTTGCCTAGAATGTATGAGGCACTGTGTTTGATACTCAGCACCACATATAAATATATGAATAAAATAAAAGTCTGCCAACATCTAAAAAATTATTAAAAAAAAAAGAAAAAAGAAATGTATAGTCTGTTCACAAACAGGTAGTTAAAGTTGAGGGTGGCATATGCCTTGGAGGAGCCAGGATTTTACATTGTAGGTGGGAGAGTAATGCTCTGGAATTGAAGAATGGGAGGGCATAACGAATGTCAGCCTCACCAAGGAACTTGAGAGTATTTTAGAAAAGGTGATATCTCTTGGGGAGGGCCAGGTTTCAGCCAGGTTTTAGGGAAGGAAAATGTGATATAGTGTTAGGTTTGGAAAGATGAAGCACATGGCAATAAGGAAGAAAGGAAAGGCCTGAAATTGGGTGCTCAAGTTGGGGTGGTGACCAAAGGTGAACTAGAATAAAGATTTAGCTGTCACAAAGTTTCCAAAACAGTTGGTTTCCAAAATAGTGGGGGAGGTAAGGACTCAGATCTCTAGGAATTTGTTTTCCATGAATATGGATCACCAATTCTTGGTCCATAATTCAGAGTAGTAAAAGAGGAAGAATAGCAAAATTGATAATATGGATGAGCAAATAATTTACATTTAAGACTTTTCTGCCTCATCCCACAGAGGATCTGATGCTCATGGCTAGTACTAGTCAGATCTTTAGTTTGGTAGTCATTGGAAGGCCTTTTCAGCATCACAAAGAGGAATAATTAGTAAATTGCCCAATTGAACCAAGATTCAAAACATCCTTACCCTGGAATCATATTTCAAAAGGACCTTACCCAACTCATCTCTTCTTCCAAAAAAGAAAAGAAAAAAGAAATCTGAGCATTAAATGATGTAAAATATTTTCCCCTTTTAACTTTAACAGATTTGCTTTTATCATTCTAACTGATTTTGTATTCTGAAATGTACACTTGAGGTTATAATGAAGTGACCTTGGTGGTGAAAGAAGGCTGACTCATTTCATATGAGATATGATGAATGAAGCTAGGAACCTATAACCTGAAGAAGTGAAGATGTAAGGGCATCACATGGAACAGAGGTTAAACGCATCTGTTGGTGGTTTTGCCCATGTGGATGGTTACAGGAAGATAGGCCGAAGAAGCGTATGCTGAGAAGCTGAGCTGCCCAGCTGTGGCATGTGCCGGCCGTGCTTACTGGAAGAGAGATGGGAGTTTGAGTTTTGGTGACCTCAAAGGTTCATCTTGTCCAGAATCTTAGGGTTTGCCTGAATATTTATAAGACAAAATTATGAGACAGATACAAAACAATATTTTTAATGGGAATAAGCTGCTAGTTTTAAAATTCTACGAATAAAGAGGCTTTAAGTCGGTTTATATATAGAAAACATTGGGGGGAGGAAAAAAAAAAGAAAACAACTTAAAAGCTAATATGCCTTATCCCCACTGCTGACCAGAGGAGTCTGGAAAGGTCTGGTAGTCAGGCCTTTGTAGCATCTTGCAAGTGCTGATGAAAGGTTTAGATCTGGGGCATTTTTAGCTCACATACAAGTATCAGTGCAGCTGTGGAGAACTGTCTTCCTCTATCTAACTTTCTTTTACCCTTGGGAAAACAATCCCCAAATGGATAAGTATTATTTAAAAAGAAAGAAAGAAAGAAATGCATAGCAACTCCTTTCCATTTTTATGTGACTTTTAACCTGCTTAGTAACTCCCCAACTGGTCCCTTAGCTGATCCTTTTCCTAATAATAAATAATAATAAATTGACAATTTTTCATGAACTCTTTATTATATTTACACTGTGTTAGTCAGCTTTCCATCACTGTGAAAAAATACTTGAAAGAATCCGTTTAAAAGGAGAAAAGGTTTATTTTGGCTCACAGTTTTAGAGGTTTAAGTCCATGGTCACTTGGCCCTGTGCCTTTGGGCATGTGGCAAAGCAATACATCATGGCAGGAGAACATGGCAGAGCAAAGACTGTTCACTTCATGGCAACCAGGAAGTGAGAGAAGAAGAGAGGTCAGGGCTGGGGTCCCAATAACCTTTCTTTGGCATGCACCCAGTGATCTGCTTCCTCCCATTAGGCCCATCTCTTATAGGTTCCCCTATCTCCCTATAGTGCTGCAGGCTGACAACTATGCCTTTAATACGTGGGCCTTGAGTTAAAACTTTGAGAGATACCTTCCAAACCATAGTGGATATCAATGATCAAAAGTTCCCATTTTGTTTAAAAAAAAAAAAAAAAAAAGTTCTCATTCTGTGAGGATACAAGAAATAAGAAACACAGTGAAAGAGGAAGCAAGCACATGTGTTCTTATGGATGTGATCTTAGTCTTCTGGCCTCTGCCAAGGCCGTGTCATATTCATTATCCCTCCTCATCTTGGGACCCTTCGGGTGGAGTCGAAAAGTTTTAAGTCACTTATTTAATATATTTCTGCTTATTCTTTATATATTTCTCATCTGATCTGGGAGACAAGTGGATTTATGAGAAAATGGATAGAAGAGGAGAAGTTATTGAGTTGAATGCTGTAGTAAGAGCTAGAGAGATATAATGTTGTGAAATAGGCGTTGGAAACAAAGGAGAGGAGGTTAGAAATTTTTACTGATCGTCATTTTTAAGATCTGTGTGTCTACAATATGCATCAGTATGAAGTTACTGAAGGTAGTGGCAATTGAAACAGGAGTCAAACTTTGATTCAAATCTTAGCTTCACCACTTACCATCTGTGAGTTCTTTAACCTTTTCTCTGAGCCGCTTCTGTTTTGTAAAATGGAGTCATTGGAACAATTTCTTTTGGTTGTTTTGGTAGCATAATAGCCTTTAAGAAACGTAGTATACAGGCTTAGTATAGTCAGCAATTATTATCATCATTATTGACTTCCATTTTATCTTAAATATCAAAACAATTCTGGATACCCACAGTGTTTAAGACTAAAAGGTTGACATAGATTAAAAAGAACCATTCTTTATCTACTTGTTCCAGGCCAAGGTTTTTCCTGGGTTTGTCTGTTTCCGCGATATGGGCCAGAGTGGGTTTTTCTCTTTTCTGAAAATCTTTCCATTTCTGGTGTTAGTTCTGTTTATTAAGATTTAAGTCTTTAAAATCTTTAAGTGTTTTTCCAGGAATATTGATTGATTTGCGGGGAGGGGTGTTTGGGGCGGAGACACTGGGAATCTAACCCAGGGGCACTTTACCACTGATCTACATCCCTGCCCTTTTTGTTTTTTATTTCAAGACAGGGTCTCACTAAGTTTCTAAGGGTCTTGCTAAGTGACTAAAGTTGGCCTCAAATTTGCCAACCTCCTGTCTCAGCCTCCTGAGTCACTAAGATGACAGGTGTGTGCCACCACACCCAACAGTGGATAATTCTTTAACATTTTTATTAGTGTATTATAGTGATACATAATATTGGGATTCATTTTGACATGTTCATAAATACATATAACATAGTTTACTCCATTTCAGTGCCCAGTACTTTTCCTTTCTTGTCCCTTCTCCCTCCCTGGATTAATAATTTTGAATCAAAGGGACAGATTTTATTACTAGCGTGCAGTTGTGTACTAGCATCGTTATATGCTTTATCAGTCAGTCTCTTTCCATTCCATTGTGTTCTTTTCCTAGATTCTTGTCTCAGTTTAGTTGTTGATGTAAAGCAACATATTGTTGGCACCTTGTGGTCCATCTCTGATCTGTTCCTTTTAAAGCCATTTTTAGAATGGTGGTTTAATGTTCTGTTTGGTAGGACTGAAACAGCTTAACTTGAGACATAAGAAAGAAATTGTTTTTTGTTTTATGGTTTTGAATTCTCAACAAATATCTTTTCCAGTTTCCTAACAAGGTGCTTTAAAAATAAAAACAATATTTCCAGTGGATTACTGACTTCAAAATTCAGAATTTATATATTTTTATTACTAAATCCAATATTTGGGATACTTTACCCTTTTCAACATTGAGTGTGCTGCATTTCTTGGGTTTCTCTTCTCCCTCTAGGATGCCCAGCTCTGCCACTGTCTAGGAATATAACAGTGGCAAGTTACTTCATTTCTCTGAATCATATTATCTATAAGGTGAGGGGGATAGAGAAGACAAATCATGTGTGGTTCCTGGGAATGAAATTGCTGAGACATCAGGTAGTTGTACGTTTAGTTTTAGAAAGAACTACCTGACCTTTTCTTAAAGCAGGGGTATATGCCTTTATATTTAACATGTTTAATTAAGTCCTATCTTGCTGGTTTGGTCATCTGGCAATGTGTTACGGTTGCATGAGAGATACAAAATGCTCTGTGAAATGAGCTTTAACTTTTTGTCAGACAAAGAGTTGAAATGAGAGCTCCTCTAATCTTCCTTTTCTCTCTGTACAGAGTGGGCATCTTTATACTGACCTCATAGGATCATTGTATAGATTAGAGATCATTCAGTATGCCTCATACAGTCCTAGTTTATCCATATGACATGTGTGCAATGAGTATTAGCTGTTGCTCTTATTTTATTGCCTCTTGATTGAATCCCCCTGCTACCACCTGCCTCTAGCTTCTCTGGATAACTCTCTCCTCACAAAAAAGGCCTTGACATTAGGTATGACTTGAAGAAAGGTCTTGATGTGACCTACAGCAAGCTACTTTGATAGAATTAGGTATTTTTATGGGTTAACTTTGAAAGCCTCTTTAATAATCAAACCTATGTCTCAATTTTTTGGTCTCTCCACCCTTGTATGCTATGAAAACTTGATCCCTCAGGACAAAGTGTCCCAGAATTCAGTAATATTCTCAGAATGGCCATGTACAGGATCTAGGCTTCAATTGGATACCTGTCCATTACTGATGATTTCCTTCTTGCCTTGAATTTTATTTAAAAATCTTTTTTTAAAAAATTGTACTGAGAAACACATGATATAAAATACAACAACTTAACCATTTTCTTGTATTTGATTTTAACTTCATTTTATGTCTTCTTAGCTCCTCTTTTTCCTAAACCATCTTAAGTGCTAAATTAGCAATGAGGTAATGGGACTGAATTATTTTCCCCTCCCTCCCTTCTTCTCCTCTACCCTTCCCCTCCCCTTAAATAAGTAGTGAGTCCTGCCAGAACAACCAATTCCCTCTGAATTTAGACTTGTTTATGAGGCTGATCTTTTATTTTTTATAAAGATACATTTTTTTTTTCTTTCATCTTTTTCTTCTGGGATTCTCAGTGTTATGTTTGAGGGCATCAGGCTGGGGAAGGCACTGGAAGAAAAACAGAAGGGGAAACATGAGCTGAATTAGCAGTCCCTGTCACTACCAGGGTGGGCCAGGAAGTGTGAACACAGACTGGGTAACCTGTACAGTGGAGGGCAACCACACTGGGCAAGTATTTGTGTGCCTTTATCACAGTCCTTGTTAGGAGAGTACGCTTCTCACAAATGGTACTGTTTTGGAGCCATCCTCTGAAGACAGTTGTAACCATCTTCCTGGAAAGCCTGCTTGTTCCCTCTTGGACTTTCCTTCAGTCGTTTCTTTGTTCTAGTCCAAGGAGAGAGTGCTGTTCCCTGGAACTAGCACCTACATTATTACTTGATTATTGCCAACCTAAGCTTGGTTATGAAATGGCAAATAGTTATTGGAACAGCAGACCGGAAAGTATGAGGTGAAACTTCTACTTCCAAGTGATATTCCCTTAAAAGTGGTCGCCTTGGGAGAGTGTAATCTTTTGAAATAGTGCTCAAAAACAGCTTTGAAATGTCCTTTGTAGGGCTGCCTTCAGCACCTGTGATGCATTCTTTCTAATAACATCTATCACAGTAAAGCTCCCTCCTATATGAATAGTTTGGTTTTTGCAAATGACCAAAAGTTATTTGGGGCTGAATCTGGTTACTGAGATAGATAATCATATGGAACAACACCATTTTTAGTTAGAATCAAAGGCAAAAGTTTGAATGATCCTGATTTTCTTCAAAAATCAGCCTAGCTGAATATCAGTGCTGCTTGAATAATAGGTAAGAACAACATTTGGGGAAATAAAGCAACATTTCAATTTGACACTATATTCTTTCACCCCAGTAATACCACCTATTCCCAACCAAGGTCTCAGAGTGCATTTGAATAGAAGTTTTTTTTTGTTTTTTTTTTTTTTTGCGGTGCTGGGGATTGAATCCAGGGCCTTGTGCATGCGAGGCAAGCACTCTACCAACTGAACTAAATCCCCAGCCCTTGAATAGAAGTTTTTGTGTATGTATTAGCAAGATAAATGCCATTCTGGGTCAGAATGATGTGCCCAGGATTTTGTGCCTCCTAGTGACCTCTAAAGGTATTCTTTGAAAAGCTATTGCTTAGTTGCCTATTTGGACATAAAACTTAAAAGGCCTTTCAGATTTCTTCATACAAAGTAGAAATCCTTCCAGTTTTTATATACTAATTAATTTAATTAATTAATTTGTGTATTTATTTTTGTAGTACTAGGAGCACACACTTTACTTCTGAGCTACATCCCCTGTCCTTTTTATTTTTCATTTTGTGACAGGGTCTCATTAAGTTGTCAGGACTGGGCTTGAACTTTTTATCTTCTTATCTTAGCCTCCTGAGTAGCTGGGATTATAGGCATGTGTCACTGTGCCCAACTTATTTACTAACTTTTTTACATAACATTCTGTCAGTACCTCACTACAACTCCATATGAGCAAAAGCACTGTGTCCCACTTGCTACTGTATCCCCAAGGAGTCAATAAATACTTGTTGAATAAGTCCATGCATTCAGATTTAATAGCACTCTTTGTACAAAGCATGCAATAGAAGGGTAACATACTTGTTTATCTTTCTTTTACAGTTGTCAAATTTAAAGGTTTTGAATCACTCCCCAATGTCTGATGCCTCTGTCAATTTTGACTATAAATCCCCATCCCCATTTGACTGCAGTACTGATCAGGAAGAGAAAATTGAAGATGTTGCCAGTCACCGTCTGCCCCAGAAGGACCTGTATGCTGCTGAAGAGGAAGCTAATACCCTTTTTCCTAGGAAAATGATGTCCCATAATGGGATGGAGGACAGTGGAGGTGGAGGTACTGGAGTAAAAAAGAAACGGAAAAAAAAGGAGCCAGGAGAGCAAGAGGGTGCAGCAAAGGGAAGCAAGGACAAGGAGCCCAAGCCAAAGAGGAAGCGAGAACCTAAAGAGCCAAAGGAACCCAGGAAGGCCAAGGAGCCGAAGAAGGCCAAGGAGCCCAAGGAGCCGAAGCAGAAGGATGGCGCAAAGAAGGCGCGGAAGCCCCGGGAGGCCTCAGGCACTAAGGAGGCCAAAGAGAAGCGGAGCTGTGCGGATTCAACAGCCAGGACTAAGTCCAAGAAGGCCAGGTACGTGCCTGTCTCCTTGCCTCAATCCTTGCTTCTGCCTCTGTGGGGCATTTGCCTTTGGCGTTAGCCCCCAGGCATACCTTCATTGCACTCCTGCCGTCCTAAGCTTCATACCTCACTGGAAAAAATGGAGGGTGGGGATGATCACTTAGCAGCAGTGCACAGGGCTGTCCCTGGACGTTGCTGTTTTCCAGTTGCATTCCTGGAGTTACTGTGCTTTAAAAATGACATTTATGTTTTTTAGGACACTCCAAGAATTCTCTACCTTCTTTGGATAGCACCCATCCTTTTTGGTCTTGTACTTAGTATGTAACATTCTTTATTTGGTCTTACCTCATGTGTAGGTGTGCCATGTACTTGCTGTTTCCATATTAGCTTTCAGCCAAAAATGAATATCTTCTCTCACCTCCTGGTGAGAGAGATAACCTTAATTAATACTGGTCACAAGATTTTTTGCTATTACCTTTGGATTAAGAAGAATTAAAATGTTAATGTGCACAAGTTGTAAGGGAAGGGACCTCTCAGGTGTGGTACAGGAAGGGCAGGGATTTTTGGAACAGCAACAGGGTAGAGGTGGAGGGTGCACAGGGATAGGAATCAGGGGTGCAGTGGCCTGGCAGAGCTGGAGGTATGTGTGGAGTTCCCAGTATAAGAGAACTCCCCAGGGTCCCAACTCTTGAGTGTAGAACCATTCCTGATCCACTTCTGTAGTTCAGGAACTGGCACAGTGCCTGATCCTTCCACAACTGCTCAGGAAATGTTGAGTAAATGAGACCAGAGGAAAACAGTGACTTGTAGAGATCAGAGACCTGAATATAGAGTCACTGCCAAGTGAGTGATATGGGAGAGCCTGTCAAAATAGCAAATGGCACCCCTTACACAGGGAATTCAGTTTTGTCATCTTTGTACAAAAACATATCTTTTTAAATCCTCCGTGCATTACATTATATTTAAACTTTTTGAGGAAATGTTAAAAAAATAAAAAAAGGAATTTCAGTTTCTGAAATCTAAATATAGAGGCAGGGTATCTCTATTATGTCAGACCAGAAGTATTCATAAAATATGAGAGATTAATGTGAAATGCTAAGAGAAAATAACATAATGAGAGCATCGTACCTGTGTTGGGTCAGTCACAAAACATTTTAAGCGTAGTGTGCTGCAACTTGGAGTTTATTGGATGGCTCATTTCTTTTTTTTAGAAGGATAGTTTATTGGGACCATATGGGTAATTCCTAATCTAAGTAAAATTTTTGCCTTATGATGGTCACTCCCTTCTTCCCCATAGGAGATTTCATCTTTTATCTATCAAATTGTTCACGGGCAGGGGTGGGTTGGGAGGGGTGGTCCTAAGAATGTAGTTTGCAGAAAATGACCATCAAATAACTTATACTGTAGAATGCCAAGAGAAGTAGGTAAAATAAGTATTCTAACAAAAAAATTATAGGCTTTGTTTATTAATTAATCTAGGGAGCATACTTTGATTTTTTTACTTCTGCCAGTAATTTTCACTTCCAGGTTACTTTGAAGAAGCTGAAGTGGCTCTTTAGAGTAATATAACATGTTTGAAGAAAGAGAATCAGACTCGAACTTGTGGAATTGCTTGTTTTGGTTTTACAGAGAACAGTAAGGAATCAGGGCAGTGTTTGAGAATTACAGTAGTCAGGGGAGGTGTCATAGTCCTAGTAAGGGTCTGGCTTTGGTTTGGAAGGCAGTAAAAAGCCATAGATCTCTGAGCTCACCTAGGCCACAGACCTTTGATGCTCACAGTGTTATCTTCTTAAAGAAATTTGCCTTTATGTTATATGGGATATGAAACAAGGTGATTGTTACTTTGATATATATATATAATATATATATGCACACACACACATATATATGCATGTAGCATTAATTAAAGGAACATGATCTAATCAGGCTGAATAAAAAAATTAGTTGGAGAAGCACTCATAGTATTTTTGAGGTCTGTTAACTTAGAAGACAGCAGAATCTCTTAAGGTTTTGAAGTTCAGGAGACCTCCTTTGAGAGGAAGCTTGACAAATAGGGATGATCATCTTTAGAAATGTGGACAAGTTTTGCAAGCTTTTCTCTTTATTTTGGGGCTGATATATCATTTGGGTATGATATCAGTCTGTAATATAATAGAATTCTTCTGTGTACCAGATATGGTTCTGGACTGGTTAGCCTTTGACTTCCTTTATAAAATTGTTTTGGTTCCTTTAATTAATAATCCCACTGGTCAGCAGAACCAGTTTTGCTTATGAAAGGACATTAATTGATAAAAATATGTTAGTAATTAGGTCTTAGGTTTTTTTGTTCTTCTTGATTAACTCTTGCAGATTGGCTCAAGTGCATGTTTTGGTTTGAATGGTTACTAACTTAGAGTCCACATAATACTTGATGGCTCTAAATGAGTCACCGAATGCTCGAATTACTATAGGAACTCAGCCACTGATTTGCAGATGTCAACTTTTTCTCCTTCCATCCAGCTGCCACCTGACTAGTCTTTCTGGAGCACTGCTATTATCGTATTTATGTTGGCAGTTGGTAATGGTGGCAAATCATGCCTTTTCCCCACCTCTTGATTCTAAATCATTTGAAAAATAGTCAACAGAAGTGAGATCCATTTATCAGCTTTATTACTGGTAGACTGAGTTGATGATCTTCCATTACTGTGTGGCCAGAATCAGGCTTCTTGTTACTCCCTTGACTGAGTTTATGTACCAAAACTGCAAGAAAATGTTGAAGCAGAGTAAGGGCCACTGAGCCAGGTATATTCCTTTCTTTTGCCCAGTCTTGCCAGTTGGATATGTCCCTAATCAAGTGAGATGAATTTGAAGAAGAACAGAAAATGTGTTTCTAGTATTGTTCAATGGGAATAAATATGCTTTTCCTTATGAAAACATGGGGCTAGGAAAATGAGATTCCCTCTAACAATGTATACCTGTTTAGAAGCTTTTGGTGATTTCAGTTTCTTCCAGGACAAAAATCTAAATTCTTTTTTCTGTTATTCAAATCCTTTGGGATCTGAGTTCTCCCTGCTTTTCCACCTCTGACATGAGAACTTGCCCACTAGATTGATCTCATTAGCCCTTGAAAGGACTGGACTCATTTCTCCTTTGAGTTACTCTTTCTGTTTCTCCCATTTATTACATCCTTTGTCCTTCTTCTGGAATACCAAGTTCTTTTCATTCTTTGGGTCTGAGTACAAGTCCCAGTTCCTCCACAGAGCTTCCTCAAATGAGTGTTCCTTCTGAACTTAATAGCCACTTGGAGCCTCACTATTCATTATAAGTCAGACTTTAGACCTGAGAAGGATAAAAAGATCTAGTTCAGTCCTGTTGAACTGTAGCCAGGGAAATGGAGACCTATATAGAGAAGTGACTTGAGGTCATTGCCAGGGTGTGTTATAAACTCAGGCCTCCTGATTTCCAGACTTGCACATTTACTTCTGCAGTAGGCCACATCTTGATCCTTACCATGGTTTTTATGTAGGTATGACCTGCTTCGTGAACAAAGTTAGTTGTCTGAGGTTAGGACCACCATATCTTTTATGTTCCTGGGGATTGATCACCAGAGATGTTTGTCAGATTGACATATAGTATTTTATATATGTAATCTAATTATAGTCCAAGAATCAGTGGATAGAACTCTTCTCCCTGAAAATAAGACATATGAAATATCTTAGAATAATTTCCCTTGTTAAATAACATTAGGTGGTATCTCTATTTTATAATTAAAGAAATGGAAATTTTGAAAGTTAAGTAACTTGTCAAAGGCCCAGACTAATGAGCAGCATTGTCAGATTTGACTCCAGGATCACTTGACTACGAAACCCACATTCCCCCCACAGTTTTGTATGTCTTTATACCCTGCAAAAGAAGGTAAGGAATGGAAATGGTAGATATGAGATCAAAGAAATTGGATTTTCTCTGTAAGGAAATGGACCCTCTTGTACAGAATTTTAGTTTGCAAGCTCCCTGGTATCCTTCCAAGAGCTAAAATGGCTCTAACTTTTCCTTTTGCTGTTTCCCTTTGCTTTGAGTCAACAAACAGCTAACATGTTTCTCCTAAATGGTGATAGGCAGAATCTAGCAAATTTTTCTTTTCAAGGATCATCTGAATAGTGATGAATATTGGAGCTTAGGGAATAAAAGTCCAAATGTCTAAGTAAAAGACACTTTATTTTAAACTATCCTCTAATCCTTTCCCTCCAGATTACTTTTGAGTGTAAGTTTTGTTCACCACTTAATTATATATCACTTAAGCAAGAAAATACCTCCAGCTAAGTTAGGCTTTGTCAGTACCCTGATTCTAACATTAAAATTTCACTTAGTTTAATTTATTTGCTTGTATTGTTTTTTAATTACAGTACTTTTTTTTCCCAAAGGGGATTGAGTTCACTTGCATAAGAAGACATACATAGGGGTGTGTGTGTGACACATGTAAGCACATTCACGTATCTATACATACGTGGACACATGGCTGTAAAGCTGGAACCAGGGGACCCATAAAGCAGGTGTCAGATCATGTGGTACCATGAAATATTGATAGATGGTTTGGGGAAATGATATGGTCTTAGAAAAGGAACATGCTAGTTCCTCAGGAAAACCCAAATATTTACGAATTGAGAATGATTTCTCACTAGGTAATATTACGTGTTATATTGGATAGTGTCCTCAGTAGCAGTTTTTGCTGCTCATGCGTCTACATGCCTGTGAGTTTCATATTTCTTAGAAACCTTTAGTTAAGAAAGTGAGTTCTGGGTGGTAAAGCACAGCTTGGCCAGCAGGAAACCCATTCTGATTGTATATGTGGCTTCCCTGTGTTCTGACTGGATACCCGGGAAGCAGGTACCTGAGGGGTAAGTTGATGTTCAGCCCTTTGTTGTCCCCAACAATCTGCAATCCAAAAGTCTCCCAGGTAACTAGAGCATAACTGATTCTTTGACCATCCTTTGAGAAATATGGGTCCCAAATGAAAGACCACAGAGAAAATGGAGCGTATTAAAGCTTTTATATTCAACATCTGCTAGGAGAAAGCTGAAAAGAAGAAATGGAATGGATGTGTGATGATCCCCAGTCTCTACTTCAGCCTTTCGCTTCTTCCATTTGTTTTGGTTTGTCAACCCAGAACAGACTTTTCGTCCAAATCCAATAAGCTTAGTGACATTCTGGAAGAAAGGTTTTGCCTTTCCTCTTTTCCTTTGTGGTGATTGCTTCTGGAAAGCATTCAACCCCAGGTCTTCTGATTATACAGTCCTTGGAGCTGTGTGGTTGCTTCTGCCTAAGCTGATACTGCACTGCAGGGAGGGCAGTAAAAGGCAGCTAGCTCTCCTGATGAGCAGACAGCTGCCTTGCTGTTCAAAGGCCAATCATCTGTCTTTACTTAGAGTGGAGATCTTTAATTGAGACAGGTTTTAAGCTCAAGAGATTCCATTGGTGAGCTGCAGTCTTTTGAGAGACTTGTTCTTACATTCTGATCATTTATTAGAACAAAGAAGACAAAGATTCTGAGTAGAATCCCTGTGCTTGGGACCCACAGCACTGTGTGATAAGTAGGACAGAAATCTACGTGATAATGGCAAAGACTGTCCTCTCTGAAACTGTACACAAAACGTCTCCATTCCTCTTCTTTAAGAATAACCAAAGGGACTGGGATTGTCCCTCAGTAGTAGAGCACTTGCCTAGCACGGGTGAGGCACTGGGTTCAATTTTCAGCACCATATATAAATAAGTAAAGGTCCATTGACAACTAAAAGTGTATTAAAAAAGAATAACTGAAGTGCTTACTTCATCATCCTTCTCAGAGTTTGTTACATAGGGACCTTTACAAAATCTGTAAGGAAACCGTTATTAAATAATAATGCTTGATAAATATCTGCTCATCACTTACTATATTTTTAATGTCTTCTATGTGTCTTGCTTTGTTTACGACTATTTTTATTGAGAATTTATTAGTGAAGGAAGTTATCACAGAAGTATCATCTGAGCCCCATCATTGCAGAGCTTTTTGTTGTTTTGTTTTTTAATTGTTCAGAGTTTTTCCTTATTTTTTTATTGGTTAATTATAATTGAACATAATGGTGGGATTTGTATTATTTATATTAGTACATGCACATGATAACAGCTTCAGCTTTCTTGAGTTAGAGAGTCTTGCAAGTATTCAAGAAATAAGCAAAAATATAAACAAATAAAAGAACCTGGTATGACTGCGTCCATAATAGCCAAGAGGATTTAGGGAGTCTCTTGGAAGAGGTGAGTATTAAGCCCAGTATTAAAGGAATTAGCAGATGAGAACTGGCGGAAAAAGACCCGAAGACATTTCAGCAGATGTTCTTTGGGGCATTCCACTGTTACAGTGGTAGACAAAGCATACTTTTGAGTTCCCTTCTCTTATTGAAATGATAGGAAGAACAGAGAGGAGTAAATCCTTCAAAAATGAGAGCGGTCACTACATTTCTGAAAGGCCAGTGCTGTGATACTGGTGGGTAGATGCTGTTGAGGGAGTCCCAGCTTGAGCACATATAGGAACTGTGTTTGTAGCAGAGGTGGAAATACTTCCTCCTAACAGTGGAGCTGGTATCTCTGAGTGGCTGGAAGCAGGCCAGAAATGGAGGGGCTGATTAAGCCACTGTCTGCAGTGTGGCTGCTTGGTTTGTAGCTCCAGGCTAATGGGGTCGGGTGGTTACTCTAAAGATATTGAGTAGTTTGACTTGGGGAAAGGACTAAGGCTCCAGTTAGAGACTCACATCTATCAGAAGGAGCACGGGGACCTAAATTCTCTGCTTTTCCCTGCCCATACCCTGAAAGTGGGGAAAGAAACAGCCACTTGAGAAGTCCTGCCCATTTGTGGATCCCAGGCCAGGCCTTCCATTCAGGGGCAAGGCTTGTGAAGAAAGAACCTTTGTCCACAGCAAAGGAGAGCCTCAACACCCACCTGTATCATCAGTCTTGTGCACATTTTAAGTTAGCATCCTCAGATTCAAGATGATAATTTGTCTGAAAAACAAGAATGGGTTATGAAAAAAAGAGCAACCACAAAACAAAGAACTAATAAAAATTAAAACATGGTTGCCTTAGCTAACAGAATTTTTAAAAATATATTTGAATGTGGCAGGAGTTTTGGAGGTATGTAAGATCCAAATTCATCAGCTTTGCTGTCTGGATGTCAGAAATCTTTGCTTAATGTTGGAAAATAACAAACTAGAGGCATGAACATATTTGGAGTTAGGAGGAAGTGTGAGTCAAAAGCTGTTCTCCCTGGGAAGTGGAATTTGTTGCTTAGGGCCAGTTTGTACTTTTCATTTGAAACCCTTCTACACTGTCTGAATTTTATTCTCATTTGCTGGGTCTTAGGCATATGGGTGTTTTTTCTTTTTTTAACTAGGATAATGTCAACAACCTCTCTGACCCTTTTTTGATGGTGTGCTGATGATATAGTTAAAGATCCTGAGAACAAGGATAGATATGGTTTCATTTTGTCAACAGTGAACTTTATCTGCTTCAGAACAATTCACTTTTTGTGTGTGTTTTTTTAACCAGTGTTTTTAAAAATCTATGCCAACTTTGTTCTCTGTATACAGACTGAACTAATACAGGAATTATGTAAATGTTGAATTAAGTGTGTAAATGAGCTTTTTCAGGGCAATATCTATTTTTCAGTCCTGTACTCCTGGAAGAAGTATCAAAACCTGAGGGAGAACTGGCCTGGAAGGTACTCTGAAGAGTTGTTCCTTGAGTGGAGTAGTGGTCCTTGGGCTGTACTCCTTGGCCTCTATTTTTCCAAGGAGGCAGTGATTGGGATTGGAAGCTATTTTCAGTGGTTGTGGTAGTAACTCATTCTTTCCTGCTAAGTCTCTGATGCACATTTAAAAAAATATATATATTTTAAATGGGAAGATAAATCATTTCGATGTAATGTATTTTGGTATGTGAGATTTTTCAATACCTAGAATTCACAGGTACAGAGTAAAATTTTGATTTTATTTTTACTAAAAATAGATACTTTGAGCCTCAAAAGTCTTATGTCTTCTTGGGTTTTTTCCTCCTGTTCTGCAAGATAGTTTGTTCTAACTCTGAAAGCTGGAAAACAGCCTCAAGTGCCATTCAATGGTGAGAGCTGTAGACCTTTGGATTGCTCAGAACTCTTCTTGGTTACAAGCAACAAAAACCCATCTTGAATTACTTAAGTTCAAGCTAATAATAATCGGGGGTCCATGGGCTGAAAGAATCAGAATCAGGAGGCTTAGTTTCTTGCTTGTCTTCAGCCCTTCTCTGAAGGGCTCCATCCTTTGCAAACGTTTCCTTCTTAAGGCTGGAATTATGGCTGCCTGCAGCTGTGGCCTCATGGCTCCACAACTTCATGATGTAAGAGGAAAGACATTCATTCATTTTCCTAACTGCTCCTGCCACAAGTTAGTTTTTATTTTTAAAGGAAGGACTCCCAAGTTGGTCTGACCTGGACCGATCACTGTGGTAAAAAGAATAGAATACCATTAGACCAGCCTGAGCTCTGTCTATTCTTGTATTGATTCTTGTGGGAATCAGTATGGGTTATAAAGAAAAAGATGGGAAACAAACACAGTATCCACCTCAGCAGTGGAATAGGTTTATATCAAAGTAAGTTTTTAACAAAATATATATGTATATGTGTTTATATATCTATGTAAAATAACATTTTGATAAATACCTATTAATGTATGTGCCTGTATTATAATAGATATTATAAATATGCATATATGTGTGTTTCCTGAATGATTTGAGAATAAGTTATAAACATGATGTCTTTTTTGTTCCTAAATATTCCAGTGTGTCTTTGCTAAAAGTAAGACTGTAATATTCTTACATATTTAGTGTCTGCCCCTTACCTTCTGACATAGCAACGTTTTTCTGGCTGTTTTTGTCTTCCCTGCTTTAGCCTTTGAAGTCATCCATTTCTCTGAGGAGAGACCAAGCTCTGAGTGTGAGGTGTACACATTGTTAATGGAGCATCTTTGCTTTTAGGTCCTTTGGGTTGTCAAAACCGGGAGGCCCACACACAGACATGCACATGGAGCTATATGTATAGACATACGTACGAAAGCATATACACCATATATATGTGTTAATACCTATTTTTCTTATAGGAATTACAAGTATTTGCATCTCCCCTCTTCCTCGATGAAAACCTCAGTCCTGACATCAACACATTTGCTTATTTGTTTAATCCTGTACCACACATAAAATAGTTTGATTTCAGGTTTGCTTTCCCCACACAACTACCAAGAGGAAAGAGTGTAGGAATTTGTTTCCTCTTCTGTCCCCTTTTAAAAGCTGAGTCAGTGTGTTCATAAATCTTTGGGATTAAAGTTGTTTTCTCTATGCATTGTGATTATGCAATTCAATTGAAACACTTGAATTCATTTGCTTGAGTTGGTTTTCATTTTGATTTTTATTTTTTAATCTGTACAACTTTAACATATCTTCAAAAGTCAAATCTATGTAAAAAGGTATGCTCAGAGAAGTGTAACTTCCTCCTGTATTCTTCCCACCCCATCCCTTCCCCATTCTCTATAGATTAATTACTGGGTGGTGTTTTGTGTGTGTGTGTGTGTGTGTGTGTGCGCGCGCGCGCTTTGATTTATTTTCTTGTGTTTCTTTTTGTAACAATAAATAGATATGGATGTGTTTTCTTACTTTCCCTTTATTTGTAGGCAGAAAGATATTCTTTGTTTTGCTTATCAGTTTATAGAATTCTTTCTAATCATTTTTTACACCTACATAGTATTCCATTGCGTGTACACTAACCTATTCAATCACTTACGTTTAGACATTTAGGGAGTTTTCATTACTTTGCAGTTGTCAAATAATGCTACAGTGAATAACCTCATATGTATGTGTTTCCATATTGTTGTAGGTAAATTTGTTGAGTAAATATTGTTGAGTAAATTTCTTTTAAGTAAAATGGCCAAGCCAAAAAGTGTAAACACATGCATGTAGTTTTGTTAGACAATATTTAGCCACTATTTTTGAGGAAGCTGGAACTTCAGGGAGCAAACAAGTATTCATGGACCAAATCCACCTGTAGATATAGCAATTTAGAGATTAAAATGTTTTCATTTGACAAAACTTCCAAGCTTAAGGTTTCAAAAACTTGTTCCAGAGAGTGGAAGAATACATTTTATCTAGAATCATCCTGGAGGATGAATTCAGGTGATATTTTCTTGATATCCTATTGAAAATCCCATTTGTAAGCTTACAAGGAATCTTTTCTTCCTGATATTTGTCTTTATCAGAAAAACTCCAGGAAGAATTTTTGGAACTCAAAATTGAGTCTGTTGCCAAAGGTAACCTCCAGAAAGTCACTTTTAAGATTGCCTAGGTAGAGTATATTCCTATTTATCCCCAAGTAAGTGAACAGGTTGCAGCAGGCACTTTCCAGTTTTACTGACCTTTATTTGAGAAGGTGTTCTCTGCACTCTACCTGCCCCCAGCGTTTGACTAAGAATAGCAAGAAGTAGTGCCCAGGCTTGACTTTGGAAGTGCCTCAAGGTGTCTCCTCCTTATCTTCATCATTTAATGTATTTCTGAAAATGCACACATGAATCATAGTAAATTGGCTTATCTTAGAGAGGTTCTATTCCTTAATTATAGTTTGAGTTGATTTAGCTTTGAGTATGATATTGCATACTAAAGCTCATGTTTCTGCATATTTAAAATGAAAATTAAACGGCACAAAGTCTTCTAACACAGTGAAGTTGTACTTTAATAGATAGATGAAGTTAATTTCAAATGTTGGCAAGAAAGATTTAAGATTTTTATATCTGAATCAATAGGCCTCTTGAGTATGTGAGTTTTTGATGATGACTTTTAGGATGTTTTCAGATTTAATTTATGTCAAAACATTTAAATACAAACTTTCATTTGCTATGAGAACTGTAAAAAATCAACAACTATTGATTTATGAACCTTTTTCTGTTTGGTTCATTGAAATGGTTTTGTTGTTCATTCTTGTTATTATTTAAAGACTCAAATAACATTAAAGGAAATTTTAATTTTTTACATTTATTAAAAGGGAAAAGCTGGGATTTTTTTGTTGGTTTGTTTTGGTTTGGGTACTAAAGATTGAACCCAGGGTACTTAACCACTAAGCCACATCCCTAGCCTTTTTATTTTGAGATAGGGTATCACTAAGTTGGTTAGGGCCTCACTGAGTTGCTGATGCTGGCCTCAAACTTGCAATCATCCTGCCTCATCCTTCTGAAGGATTTTCCTTTGAGTCAGATGACTAGAGTCTCTGCTCTGCTGCTGTGGACTCTGGGACCTTTGCTGGCTTCCTTATTTGGAATATGAGGATTATTTGCCATGATTCCCTACTGGGACTGTTCAATGAGACACACAATGCCTAAGTACTTGGTAAAATATAGTTACCGTATGGTTTTCTAAATAAGACACCATTAACATGAGATAAATATTCTTGTGAAAATTTAGCATCTTTTGTTTAAGCTGTTTCACCTAAGTCTCTTCTCTATAATGATAAAAACTTTTGCTTTTGTTCCCCAATTGAGGGTACAAGTCCCTTGTTAAAATCTGTAGTCCTCTAATATGGCAAGACCCGTTATTTTTTCTTCAGTTGAACCAGAATTGTCTTCATCATGAATTTTCCCAGTAGGTAGACAGGCCTGTGGCATAAAAGATGGGTTAGGGTTAGACTACCTGACTGGGAGTCTAGGGTATTAGCGAGGAGCAGCCTGGTCAGCAGTGGTTGGGATGCATGTTGATACTAAACAAGGCCACCCGGTTTCCCTGTGTCCTCACACTGAGTCTCCTGATAGGAGGTACCAATAATGTTGGCTTTCTTTTTCCTCCACGTTTTGTCACTTGCCAAGACTTACTGCTCCCACTCCTGCTGGGCCTTTCACAGCATTCTCACCCTTGAGCGTTCATCGATCGCATCTATTGAAGGTTTTCAGTGTCTGTTACCTGGACTTGGCATCATGGCCCTTTTCCCACAGGCTGAAGTCTATACTCTGGCTTTGTGTACCCTTAATTTTCTTTCCAGCTCTGTTGTGTAGTGCTTCTGTGCGCTCTCCCTGTTTTCCAGCCACAGTCTGTGACTGTTCCATTCCTCAAGAATGCCATGGCGATTAAACACACAAACTCTACCTGGATTCAGATCCTGTCTCCACTGTTTCCTAGTCTTGTTACCCTAGCAATCTAACTTGACCTCCCTGTGCCTCAGAGTTCTCTTGGTAAAATGAGAATAAAGATACTATCTGTCTTATAGTGTCATGCTGAGGCACAAAGGAGATAATCCATGTTAAAGAACTTAAAACTGTGCCTGCATGTAACGCTTATGTAAATAAGCATTAGCTGCAATCATTATTATTAATTACTATTGTTTTTGTCAGTCAAAATTCTATGTATATCTCTGCTCAAATAAGTTTTCCCAAGTCTCTCCAACACAAGTAATCTTATTCATCAATTAATGCATCTACTTATCCTTTGCTTAAAAAAATTTTTTTTAAAAACTTGCTTAAATATTAACTGTACATTTATTGTGTATAAGGCTTAAGACTGCTCACTCAGGAATACAACACTTAAGTAATACTCTATAGAAACTTTGACTCTGGTATTAGTGATCAGAGAAATATAAAATATCCATTCATTCAACAAACATTTATTGAGCAGTTGCAGAAGATCCAGACACTGTATGTAGTTATATGAGTTCTAAGTCTGGTGTCCATGGTTAATGACTAACTTTGGTTAAAGATCAGACTTGGGGTACCTTAACCAAAAGCACAGTTCAAGTTGTCTGGGAAGTATGGAAAAGAGATTTTGTCATCTACAAGAAGAAGGAAGGCTTTTTAGAGAAAATGTTGCCATCTTAGTAGGGCCTTGAAGAAGAGATGGACTTTGCCCCTCTTGGCAGCTCTGAGAAAGCACTCATGTACTGCCTTGGGCTGTGGCTACGATTAGACTACGAGATTCTTAGAACTGTAAGCTCTTCAAGGGCAAGGACAAGTGTGATCTTCATTTTTGAGTTCCTAGTGCTCACTTTGGGTCTAGGAGGAAGGTGTTCATTCTCAATAGAGGAGGGTGACAGATTGGGGAGGTGCTTCTTCCTGGGTGACTTAAAGGAACATTTTAATTTGGTGAGTCTAAATATTGTGAAACAAACTTCCTCGTGAAGACATTTGTTTAAGCCAAAAGTGGGATTTTTAGATAGGTTCATATTTTTCTTACCAAATTGTAACTACAGTAGTTATTATAGGAGTGTTGGATTCTGTATCAATTCATGTACATATTCTTCCCATATTTCTGTATATTTCTGGGAAGAAACTTCTGTAGATTCTCCATTAAAGTACCCTGGTCCTAGGATTTCAGAGTATGATTTAATGACTGATTATGAGAAATCTTAGTCTTCAAAACTGCCCAACAGTTTTAATTCTGAATTTCTCCTTGTAGCAAGGAGCAAGGACCAACCCCAGTGGAGAGAAAGAAGAAAGGAAAAAGGAAAAGTGAAACCACAGTGGAGAGTTTAGAGCTGGATCAGGGCCTGCCGAACACATCCCTGCGGAGTCCTGAGGAGTCCACTGAGTCTGCAGACAGCCAGGTATAGCTGTGACCCGGAGCCTACTGGAGGTTACGGCTGCTGGACGGGGTCTTGCTGACATTGGTGCTCCTCTGTGCCTGTCTTTAGCCTACTTCCCTTACGCACAGACTGGGCTGGGCTTTTTCTTGGATAAGCAGGTAGACAACAGGCTTTCTCCCTAGCCCAATCCTTATACTCATGATTGCCCAGTTTTTAAATGGTGTTTGCTTTCTTCTTAGAAAGTAGCATGATATTAGGCTACAGAGGAAGTTGATGTCGAAAGTGAAGTTATAAGCCAGGCTAGGTAAGGCTCAGGGGGCTGGTTTGACACGAGTGTAATGCATTTAGTGCTCAGTGGTAGGCTAGTCTGAAAAAGGACACTTTTATAATCCCAAATGCTGCAAAAGGCAGGGATGTATTCATTATGCCAAAATGGAGATTTGGCCAAAAGTAGGAACAAGGAGATGCCCATCTAATTGGGATCCTAAAATTATGCCATAGTATGCCTGAGCTGAGGCAGTGTCTCTTGGACATGAATTCTAATATTTTAAAGTGCTGTTTTCTTTGATATCTACAGCAATTTATCTGTACCATGCTGCTACAAGGAGACCATTGAGAATAAAACCAACTTACTGTACCTTCCAGGATCATCTGGACCCTCTTTAGTTTCTTGGTGATCTTCACTATAGAAAGGTGTCAGCTTGTAACATCATAGTACTCATAAGTTGTAGTGTCTTGGTGTCAGAGCAGAAACCCCTTCCCTGCCTGTAAGCTGGGACTGGTGGCTGTTAAGTATCCAGAGTGGCAAAGGAGCAATCACATTGAGTCGATGGGATTTGGCAGGGAGTTCAGTGTTTGCAGGATGGTGAACTGTGCGTGGGAATGGGGAGAAGTTTTTTCTGGACTCTCTCACAGAGTTAAATGCCATAGAGGCAACACGGTGAAGGAATGATGGGAACCTAGAGAGACACTCAGGAAATTTCCATTAGGAGAAATAGGAGATGAGGTTTTGCTTTTGTTTAAGGCCTGAATATCTGAGACTATGCTAGCTGGTTTCCTGAAGTGATCCTGCTACTTGAGGAAAGTCATTCCCCTTCTTTGTTGTTGTTGCTTATTCTCTCTCTAAAAGATACAAGCTGCTTGATTAGAGGTGAATTTTTAGGTGATGACTTGCCATTTTGTCACACTTCAGATGTCTCCCGACATTTCAACATGGTGTTGATTAGTTTTTCAAACTACATTTTTAGGAGTTTGTGGTGAGTACACTGAACTTGAGCAAAATAAATAAATACATGAACTGTCATTATTGTCATGAACCTGGACTTCCCACTCATGCTGGAGTGGACCTCAAAGATGGTGGAATTTACCTCTCTTTCCTGTTATGTGGGAACAGAAACCAGTACCAGGAAGGAGGAAAAACATCACTGCTGTTGATGAATAAAACATGTCTTTCTAGACTGTGAGATTACACCTTCTTCTTAGTGGATCATGGCATTTTGGGGATGGACTTTATTCTCCCCCTCACTCAGCTAGTACGTAAGAGAGTTGTGTTTACAGAAGGTTCCTTTTCTAAGGAGGGAAAACCCCACTTGGAGCGTTAGCAAGTGTAGATGAGGATGTTCTTGCGCAAGCTTTTGCCTTTGACTCTCAGAGCTGCTCTGATGTTATGTTTGTCCTGTAGAAACGACGGTCAGGACGACAAGTAAAACGCAGAAAATATAACGAGGACCTGGACTTCAAAGTAGTGGATGATGATGGGGAAACAATTGCTGTTCTTGGAGCTGGCCGAACATCTGCACTCTCAGCTTCTACACTGGCTTGGCAGGCAGAGGTATGGCCTTGCGTGAGGGTACTGACCATGGCTGAGCAGTCATCATGGCCTAGTTGGTGGAGCTAGCAGGACTCTTTGCTAAAGAATAAGTTACATCATCTAAGTATTGCTAGTAACCTTTGAATGGCTTCCTGTTATTCTGAGAATAAAGTTAGGACTCCTTACTCTGCCCAGCAGAACCCTTTATAATCACACTCTCCCTGTTTCACCAAATTTCTATTTTAGATAAGCAACTTTTTCCTCTTGTTTTTCTACAACCAAAGGGCTAGCCATCCTTATTTTTTTAAGTGCTGGGGATTAGGGCACTTTACCACTGAGTAATATCCCCAGCCCTTCATATATTTAATTTTGAAACAGGGTCTTGCTAAGTTGCCGAGGCTGGCCTCAAACTTGTGATCCTCCTGCCTCAGCTTCCTGAGTTGCTAAGATTATAGGCTTGTACCACCACACTTGGCAAGGCTGACCATCTTTTAATAAACAGCAGTTCTTTTCTCACCTCCCAGCCTTTGCCAGTGCTGTTCCTTCTCTCGGAATGCTCTCTGCCACATGCTTCACATGACTGGTTTGCTGTCAGTTAAGTTTCACCTAAAAAGGGATCTCCTTAGAAGGTCTTTCCTGTCTTTTATCTGAAGTAGATTCCTGTGTGTATCGTCTTGGTGATTCTCTGTTTCAGCTCCTTGTTTATTTCCTTCATAGCACTTGCCACAATTTGTGATTGTATTTGAATATGTCTGATCTCTGATTTTGTTTTTGTCTCTGTCATTAGAGTAAAAAGTCTTATACATGTAAATACTTGCTCAGAGAATGTAATCAAATGAACTAATAATTACAGTTGGAACTTTAATTCAACAAAGGTGTATTCAAAGTCTGCTGGAAGATGAGGTCCTGGGGCATAGGGATGAGTGTCAGCATATGACCACTGCATCCACAGAGAGCCTTGTCTTGGAGAAATAACACATGGCTTTATTAATATGGTGATAAGTGCAGAACTAGAAGTATGTGCTAGATGCAGTGACCACACAGAAGAGGAGTGGACAGGGGTTCAGGAGAACAAGGATGCTGGAGGACCATTTTCACCATGAACAAAAGCCCCAGAACCTAAAGGGCAACCTGAAGGACACCATAGGCCACAGCCTGGTATGACCAGTGTTGAGCACGCTGGATTCTGGAGTGCGATTCGAGGAGTGGTGGGATGTGAGGGCTGAGGAGGAGGAAGAGCCACACTTCACAGTGATATCAACTGTGGTGTGTGGCCTTCGTACTGTAAGTTGAACAAGAGGTGGGAGGCATCAGTAGGTCCAAGCAGACAAGCAGAATGCCCACGTTTTATCAGTTTTCCCTGCAGTGCCAAGGAGAGGATGACAGCATTAGGACTTGATACAGACAAAGGCAGAGAAAGGAAAAGGGTTAAATATTGAAAAGGAGATCTGTGCTGAGGAGCTTGTAGAGAAAAAATGAAAAGGAAGAGAAGCAGCAGGCTGAGTGTGTAGGAGAGGCTCATTGCCAGCAGTGTTGTGGGACATAGGTTGTCTTGTTCTGGAGTCACTGTTGCTGACTTGGCAGAATTCACTGTGCATGCCAAGTGGCAACAGCATAGCTAGCTGTCCCTCCTGGACTCCAGAGTGCCTCACAGAAGCTGATAATGTTTTATCTTCTTCAGCCATCTTGCCACCAACTTAAAGCATTTCTCATGTATTTTCACATTTTCATATGTCCTTCCATTCTGTCTTTGCATGGGAAGTAGTAAGGAGCAAGGGGTTCTTGTTCTTATTTTAAGGAACAGAATGATCCAGGTTAAGAGTTACATATCTGCACTTAATTGATTACTAGCCTATAAGAGTTGATTTCATGTCTCTGCTAAGGATTATCCAACTCATGAATATAATACTTAATAGGAATAATAATTTGATGTGTTATTATTATAGTACTTTTCAAACAATAGTTAAAAATAGCTCTTGCAAAGCTGACATGGAGTGATAGGATTATGTCCTTCTATAATGGGATTTCCTTCCTTGGGGATTTTATGGTTGATTTGGTAGTTAAAACACTGTAAGGGTTTTTATTTTCTTCAAGTAGCCATTTAGCCTAAGCCATTAACCATATTTCAGATGTTGTTATGACTTCTCCCCCTGGTACCTGAAGGGCAGCAGAAACTGATGTGATGGAAAGAATTCAGGAAATTTTATGTTTCTTATTAAGGCTCCTTTTTCCTCTAAAGGTATAGCAAAGAGGATTTATATATGGAGAAACATTCTATCTTGAATCTAAGTTTGCATTAATTATGCCTAAAATTTTTTTTACCAAGTTTAAACAAGAGTGAGGCCCAATACATGATTTTGGACATTGATGTTCAGAGAGGGATCTGGCCTCCGAGCCTGAGGTTGGCCTCCCATGTAAGATCAGCAGGACCACCTTGAGGAGAATACTGGGGAGATCAGTTTGTCAAGAGGTTTTCAAAATCAGCCCTCACTACTACAGAATCAAAATAGCTCCACTTGTATCTGTTTATCATACAAGGCTTCTTGGTGAGATTTGAACAGATTTCCTAGGCTTAATGAAAAGCTTGAAGGTTATGGATCTATCTAGGATTTGGGACAATCCTTGGCATTCAGTGACAAAGAAAATCATTGAGGAAGATGAGGTTTTTTTCTTATATCCTTCCCTCAAGGCCCTCTGGGTAATGTCTGCCTGCCTGCCCACTTCAGTATGGGGCAGAGAAGGGGTGGAGTCCACCCTAGAAAGTCCCTGTTGTCACTTCTCTGCAGGTCTGTGCTGCATCTTGTCTGCATACTCAGTCCCATTCTGTGACTGTTGGCCCCTGTCCCAGCCCCCGATTGTACCCTCAGCATTGGTTACCTATTGATAGGTTGTTAAAAACATCTTCTAAAAACTTTTTCTAGATCAAGATTGGCCTGTTGTTGCAGCCCCACTTTGGGATTCAGAAGATGGTCCCCAACTGGGGTTTGGATTTTCAGAGGCTGGAAATAAGTTTCCATTCCTGACTGACTCTGCTTTCTCATTCTTTGTCCAGATGATGATGGTGCCTGGAACAAACTGACACAGTTCTGTGGTGCACTTAACAATGTGTAGACTTCTACAAGGCTGTTTTGGTTTTTACCTCCTACAATTTGGACAGTTAGTATGATTTTGCCTTTTGGAGCAAAAGTACTTCAGTTTGAATGAGTCTTCAGCTCACAGTGCCCTCCCGTGCACTTTTCTTGGGTCTTTGCCTACGGTACCCTCTTTGGTCTTTTCCTGTGGCCGAAAGGCTGAGTGCAGTTTCCCTTCTGAGGACGCTTCCCGCTTCCCCTGTAACAAGGAACAGCTGTAACCCAATAAAGGAAACCAGGTTTCTGCTCTAACCCTGTGCTGAGGCCTGTTCTGATGACTTCAGCACAGTTTTGTAGTTCCCTTCCGCATCTGATATCGGACTAATTTTCCCCAAATACCAGGGGTATTGCTGTTATTTTTCATCTCTTGATCAAGAATCTGAGTTGGTTACTTCTTAAATGCAGTATAAGAGCAAAACTCATTTTACCCATTTACCCTCATTTATCCTCCACCCCTTTCAATATAATGGTTTTACTCTTAAGAAGATGAGTTACTCTCCAGCAGCTTGGGAGGATTGCAAGTTTGAGGCCAGTCTCAGCAACTTAGTGATAAGATAAAAGATAAAAGGATGGGGGCTCCCTGGTGAAGTGTCCCTGGGTTCAATCCCAGCACCACAAAAAAAAAAAAAAAAAAAAAAGTTATGTTTCACATGGTTCTTTTTTTTTTTTTTTTTTTTTTTTTAAACTGGGGATTTTACTTAGGGGCACATTACCACTACGCTACATCCCCAGTTCTATTTTTTTATTTTGAGATGGAGTCCTGCTAAGTTACTGAGTCTAGTCTCTAACTTGAGATCCTCCTGCTTCAACCTTCCAAGTCACTGGAATTGCAGGTGTGCTGCTTACAGGATCATCCTTTCATCTTGCCTTATCTTTGCTGTCCTCTTTTATGAGCCATCCTTCTTTAGGGTACAACTTTTAGACCCTCACCTGTTCTGTGAAGTCCAGGCTGTTCTCTCTTTTTGAACTCTCATTGGACTGGTAGTTACTGTCGCACCATTTAGCATTTACCTTGGGGCATTTCTCTTTTTTTCCTTTTCCTTTTCCTTTTCCTTTTCCTTTCCTTTCCTTCTTTTTTTCTTTTGATGATAAGGAGATGGAAATTTTAATCACCCAATTTTACCAGTAACTATTATATACATGTATTGAAATATCACACTGTACCCCCATAAATAAGCTCACTTGTGCATTAATCAAAATATTTTGAAATTTTTAAGGAGATGGAAATTTTTTTAATTTTTAAAATTTGTTTTAATTAGTTTTACATGACAATAGAATGCACTTTGATACATATATATATATATATATATAATGGAGTATAATTTCTCATTCTTCTGGTTATACCTGATGTAGAATCCCACCAGACCTATAGTTATATATGTATATAGGGTAATAACATCTGATTCATTCTACTATACTTCCTATCCCCATACTTATTCCTCTCTCTTAGAAATCCCCTCTACCTAATCTAAAGTAACTCTGTTCTTCTCTAACCCCACCCCCAACCCTCCATTGTGAATTAGCATCCCCGTATCAGAGAAAACATTTGGCTTTTGGTTTTTTGGGATTGGCTTATTTTGCTTAGCATAATATTTTCCAGCTTCATTCATTTAATGGCAAATGGCATAATTTTGTTCTTCTTTAAGGCTGAGTAATATTCCATTGTATGTGTGTGTATATATATATATATATATATATATATATACCACATTTTAAAAATCCATTCATCTGTTGAAGGGCACCTAGGTTGATTTCATAATTTAGTTAATGTAACTTGAGCTGCTACATTGATGTGTAGCTGCATGACTGTAATAGGCTGATTGGGGCAAATGGTGGTTCCATTCCAAGTTTACTGAGGAATCTTCATACTGCTTTCCATAATGGTTGCACCAATAGAAGAAAATGGAGGCCCAAATCTCCACATGTCAGCTTAGGATCTGACTTCCTTAATAAGACTCCTAAAGTGCAAGAAGTAAAATCAAGACTCAGTAAATGGGACAGATTCAAACTAAAAAACAACTTCTCAGCAAAGGAAACAATCAATAATGTGAAGAGAGAGCCTGCAAAATGGGAGAAAATCTTTACCACATACACCTCAGATAGAGCATTAATCTCCAGGATATATAAAGACCTCCAAAAACAACACCAAAAAATCAAACAGCCCAGTCAATAAATGGACTTAGGAACTGAATAGACACTTCACAGAAGAAGAAATACAATCAACAAATATAAGGAAAAATATTCAACATCTTTAGCAGTTACAGCAATGCAAATCAAAACTACTCTAAGATTTCATCTCACTCCAGTCAGAATGGCAATGATCAAGAATACAAACAACAATAAATGTTGGCGAGGTTGTAGGGGAAAAGGTACACTCATACATTGCGGGTGGGAATGCAAATGGATGCAACCAGGTTGGCTTTGAACTTTCGATCCTCCTGCCTCAACCTTCTGAGCTGCTGGGAGCTTCTGGGATTACAGGAGTTGGCCACTTCCCTGCTACCCTGGGGCATTTCTAAGACAAATGTTTATTGGGTTTTCCCTAGGTGAGTGTGAAATCTTTGATACAGTGCACCAAGCTCAAGGCCACTTTTGAACCTTCCATGGCAAGCTGTAAATGTTTGTTGATCTAAAAAGTGGTTTGCTTACTGGACCCCTCCTAATAGTTTGCTAAATAAAAGTAAATGAGTGGTTAGTTGAGGTTTGGGACGAATAGGGTTAAGTTTTTGTGATTTCCCCCACACACACTAAGAATAAAATTTTTCAATTATATGAATCTCTGACATACAAGTAAATGAATTAAAATGGTCTTCCTTGAAGGATAATTTGAGAAAATTCCAAGCAGTTAAGAACAGATGGTGGTGATGGAAGTGTGTTTGGCAGGAAGATTTAGTTTATATCTGTGTGTATCTGTGTACACTGAGTGTTTATACACATATGATCATGCTTATGCACAATTGCTGTCTAGGAAAAATAAATCTTGACTTTCCAGTTTCCTGCCTACTTTGATGTGTATTTGGGAAGTGCTATTCCCTTTTCCTTTTATTAAGATGGAATAGAAACCTGTTTTCAGTGTTTTGATGATCACAGCTAATTTTTAATTCTTATAATTTTCCATTCATATAAAACTAGCGACAGAAGAGAGACAAAAGTATATTTTTCAGAGATGCCTATATGCATAGCAAAACTATAAAGGAGACCAGGTAAAGGAGAACTCTGCAAGTTGAGGTGGAAGCAAAGTGAGAAACGGGGCTTGAGGGCGAGAGCACACCTAGGGTACTTCTCTTGTTTCTTGACCTGGGCAGGGGTTACAGCCTGAGTGTTTGCTTTATCACTCTTTGTTAAGCTGTTTTTTTAAAAAGACACACCAGTTCTTTAACTCTAGTGCTGAACCCCCCCGTTTTTAAAATGTGCTAAAAGATAAATTTAAATTTTATTTCAGACTCCTTAATTTTTACTTGAAAATTTTCTGTAGTAAAGAATGTTTTAAGCCTTATATCCTTTTAATGCTCAGAATAAAGATCTGTTCTTTCTTATCCATGCATTAACATTTTGTTAGATTTGGTTCTAGTAAACACACTGAGGAGCAATCAAAATCCTACTACGAGAAGCCATCTCTTATCTGTTCTTTGTGGTAGGTAAGAATAGAATATTTGTCCAGTTGGTGTCACATATCTGTAGTCCCAGCAATTTGGGAGACAGAGGGAACGACCTATGCCAAGTCCCTGAGGGAAAAGCATGTTTACTATGTATGAAGAACAGACAAGGAGCCTTGAGAGGTGGCAAATGAGGTGGGAGGGTGATGTAGATCCTGCAGGTTTTGAAGACCATTGGAAAGTCTTTGGTATTACTCTGAGTTAAAGAGAAGCCTTTTAAGCAGTAAAAGTAGAGGAGTGAAATACTAAAAAGGGTAATTCTGCATGTTTTTTTGAAACGTCTTGTGGGATGAGAATAACAGCAGGGAGGCCAGTTAGTAGGCTCTTGGGAATAATCTGGGTGAGAAATGAAGGTGGTATTGGCCAGGGTAGAAGCAGTGGAAAGGATGAGAAATGGACTGGCTTCTGGACATACTTTAAAGGTGGAAACAAACAAAATTTCTTAGCCAATCAGATATGGTGTATGGAGAAAAAAGAGAAATAGATTACATCAGGATTTTTGGTTTGAGTACCTAAAAGATAGAGTTTGCTTCACTCAGGTGGGAGAGGACTATGTGGGGTCAGGGATGGGGAACAGGAGTGTTGGCTAGAAGAACAGGCTAGGAGTTTAGTTTGGGGATATTTTAAATTTAATCAGGTGGGGATAGCAAGTGACAACTAGATTACAATTAAGAATCTGTTGTCAGAGTGGGAGGTTCTGAGCTAGATGTTTAAATTTGCCAGACATCACAGTGGAGCCATGAGACTAGATGAGATCAGCAAGATAATGAGTATAGACAGAAAAAGAGAAGAACCCTAAAAACTAGGCTCCAAGCAACTCCAGTGATAAGTTACTATAAGATTTTCCCTACCTATAAGGTTGAGCTAGGCCAACACTCGCCTACAATGTTGAAGGGGTTAGGTTGCAAAAATTTATTTTTAAAGACATCTAGATCCAAGATGGTGGACTAGAGGGAGGCTGCGTTCCTTGTTGCTCCTTAACTCCAGTTTCAAGCAGAGGATATCTGTTCCTTGGTGAGGCAGTTTTTGCTGCTTATCGATCCCCTCCTGTTTACCCCATCTGTCTGCTGTGATCACCTGCAGTCTGGCAGCATATCGACGCCTTTTTTGAGTGCAGATTGGTCACTGTCAGGCGTCGATCATCTGCCATTTGCCTGCCTCTTGCCTTTGTCCATGGCCTGCCTTACACCTATCCATCACCCAACGCACGAGGTTCACCTCCCGATCGTCTGACAACAGTCAGCAAACTGATCGCCGACCGCCAGTGGAGTACCAGCTGCCTGCTGTTGCCTGGAAGTTCACTGTCACAGTACCTGCAGGTTTGGATTACACATGGCTGCTGCCATTTTGAGATAACAGCCAGGCCCCGTGGACACCTGGCTGGAATGACTGAGCCCCATCTCCAGGATCCCTCAGCCCGACCGATCACTCCCTGCCTCTGTGGCCCTCACATCGACTGACTGCTCCCTGCCTCCAGGACCCCCAGACCAACTGACTGCGCCCTATCACCGGGACCCCAGACCTACTGATTGTACCCAGCCTCCAGGATCCTGCAACCACACCAAACATACCTGACCTCCAGGACCCCTGCCGGACCAACCGCATCCCGCCTCCAGGACTTCCAGCTGACCACGGCCACACTTTGAGCTGCAGCTCCCCATTTGCCAACACATTTGGAAGCCAGAGCAGCCATCTTGGATAATCCTGGAAGCCGTAGCTCCGATCTTTAGGTGGGGCAAATCCCATCCTGAGACGCCTGCTGGAGGCTTGAAGCTCACTGTCAGGTACCTCTCATGCATCAGGCTACTGAAGACAGGGAGGTTTCATTAGTATATGACTGTGATACTGTAGATTTTCTTTTTTCTCCTTACTGAAAAAATTTAAGTTTTTATTTCTTGCTCTCATTTCCTTTTGTTTACCTGTTCCCTCAGAGTCTCTTTCTCCTCTTTTTGCATCCAGTTTCTTTTGATTACACTCTCACCCTTTTGATTTTCTAGAACTTCTGTATATTCTTTTCTTATCCCATTAACACCATATTCTGCATCCCTCTGCATCCTCTTTGTCCTCCATTTGAAACTGCAGACCTTCTTGCAAATCTGTTTCTTTTACTGAATATAATATTTGAACTCGTTCTGTTTATTTTGTTATTGTCCTCATAGGGGCTATTTGGTCTAGGATTGCATACTGTCTGAATTGGGCGCTGCTAATACTGATCTCCCCTTAAAGAAAGGGTTTTGGAAACCTATGGGACCACTATAATCCTATAGGGGGAAATCTGCAATACCCCAGGTCTGCACTGCTAGAGGGGAAGATACATGAACAACATGAAAAAATGAGGGAAGAAAATGATCCAAAAAAATCTAGATTCTATATTAATAGAATCCAATGAGAGTATGTAAGAAGAAATGTCAGAAAAGGACTTCAGATTATACATGATTAAGATGATTTGTGAGGCAAAGGATGAGATAAGAGAGCAAATGCAGGCAATGAATGATAATACGAATTAGCTGAAAGAGCACCTGCAGGAATCAAAAGTTCATTTCAACAAAGAGATAGAGATTCTCAAAAAAAAAAAAAAAAAAAAAAAAACAGAAATCCTTGAAATGAAGGAAACAATAAACCAAATAAAAAACTCAATGGAAAGCATCACCAAAAGACTAGACCACTTGGAAGACAGAACCTCAGACATTGAAGACAAAATATTTAATCTTGAAAATAAAGTCGCCCAAACAGAGAAGATGGTAAGAAATCATGAACAGAATTTCCAAGAACTGTGGGACATCATGAAAAAAACCAAATTTAAGAATAATTGGGATTGAGGAAGGCACAGAGATATAAACCAAAGGAATGAACAACCTATTCAATGAAATAATATCAGAAAATTTCCCAAACCTGAAGAATGAAATGGAAAATCAAATACAAGAGACTTACAGAACACCAAATGCACGAAATCACAACAGGTTCACACCAAGGCACATTATAATGAAAATGCCTAACATTCAAAATAAAGATAGGATTTTGAAGGCCTCAAGAGAAAAGCATCAGATTACATATAGGGGGAAACCAATATGGATAGCAGCAGACTTCTCAGCCCAGACTCTAAAAGCTAGAAGGACCTGGAACAACATATTTCAAGCTCTGAAAGAACATGGTTGCCAACCAAGAATCCTATACCCAGCAAAACTAACCTTCAGATTTGAAAATGAAATAAAACCCTTCCATGATAAACAAAAGTGAAAAGAATTTACAAATAGAAAGCCTGCGTTACAGAATTTCTCAACAAAATATTCCATGAGGAGGAAATGAAAAACAACAATGGAGGTCAGCAAAGGGAGGAACTACCTTAGAGAAAAACCACTCAAAGGAAAAACCAAGCCAACTTAAAAACTAAAAATAAGCAAAATGACTGGGAATACAAATCATTTCTCAATAATAACCCTGAATGTTAATGGCCTAAATTCATCAATCAAAAGACATAGACTGGCATAATGGATTAAAAAGAAAGACCCAACAATATGCTGCCTGCAAGAGACTCATCTCATAGAAAAAGACACCACAGACTAAAGGTGAAAGGATGGGAAAAAACCTACCATGCACATGGACTCTGTAAAAATGCGGGGGTTTCCATCCTTATATCAGATAAAATGAACTTCAAGCCAAAGTTAGTCAGAAGGGATAAAGAAGGACATTTCATACTGCTTAAGGGAACCATAAATCAGGAACACATAACGATAGTAAATATTTATGCCCCAAACAATGGTGCATCCCTGTACCTCATACAAATCCTTCTCAATTTCAGGAATCAAATAGACCACAACACAATAATTCTGGGTGACTTTAACATACTGCTGTCACCACTAGATAGATCTTCCAAACAAAAACCAACCAAAGAAACCATAGAATTAAATAACACAATCAATAACCGAGACTTAATAGACATACATAGAATATTCCATCCATCAATGAGTGGATTCACTTTCTTCTCAGCAGCACATGGAACCTTCTCGAAAATAGACCTTATGTTATGCCACAAAGCAGCCCTTAGGAAATGCAAAAAAATAGAGCTACTGCCTGGTGTTCTATCAGATCATAATGGACTGAGAGTAGAAATCAATGACAAAATAAAAAACAGAAATTACTCCAACACCTGGAGACTAAATAATATGCTATTGAATGAAACATGGATAACAGAAAACATCAGGGAGGAGATAAGAAAATTCTTAGAGGTCAGAACAAAGATACAACATGTCAAAATCTCTGGGACACTGTGAAAGCAGTACTAAGAGGAAAATTCATTGCATGGAGTACATTCCAGAATAGAACGAAAAGTCAACAACTAAATGACCTAACATTACAGCTCAGAGACCTAGAAAAAGAACAGAATAACAGCAAAGTAGTAGAAGACAGGAAGTAATTAAAATCAGAGCTGAAATCAATGAAATTGAAACAAAAGAAACTATTCAAAAAATTGACAAAACAATAAGTTGGTTCTTTGAGAAAGTAAACAAAATAGACAAACCCTTAGCCACACTAACAAAGAAAAGGGGAGAGAAAACTCAAATTACTAAAATTCATGATGCAAAAGGAAATATCATGACAGACACCACTGAGATACAGAACATAATGAGAAGCTACTTTGAAAATCTGTATTCCAACAAAATCGAAACTACCGAAGACATTTGACAAATTTCTAGAGACATATGCTCTTCCCAGACTGAACCAGGAGGACATACACAATTTAAACAAGTAAATATCAAGCAATGAAATAGAAGAAGCCATTAAAAACCTACCATCCAAGAAAAGCCCAGGACCAGATGGATTCTCAGCCGAGTTCTACAAGACCTTCAAAGAAGAACTCATTCCAGTACTTCTCAAAGTATTCCAGGAAATAGAAAAGGAGGGTATTCTACCAAACTCATTCTATGAAGCTAATATCACCCTCATACCCAAACCAGGCAAAGGCACATCAAGGAAAGAAAATTTTAGACCAGTATCCTTGATGAGTATAGATGCAAAGATCCTTAACAAAATATTGGCAAACCGTATCCAAAAACATATTAAGAAAATCGTGCACCACGATCAAGTGGGGTTCATCCCTGGAATGCAAGAATGGTTTAACATCTGTAAATCAATAAATGTAATCCATCACGTCAATAGACTTAAGGATAAGAATCATATGGTTATTTCAGTTGACGCAGAAAAAGCGTTTGACAAAATACAACACCCCTTCATGCTCAAAACACTAGAAAAAATAGGTATGGTAGGAAGATACCTGAACGTTGTAAAAGCTATTTATGCTAAGCCCATGGCCAACATCATTCTTAATGGAGAAAAACTGAAACCATTCCCTTTAAAAACGGGAACAAGACAGGGATGTCCTCTTTCACCACTTCTATTCAACATTGTCCTCAAACCTCTAGCCAGAGCAATTGGGCAGACTAAAGAAATTAAAGGGATACGAATAGGAAAAGAGGAACTTAAGCTGTCACTATTTGCTGACGAAATGATTCTATATTTAGAGGATCCAAAAACCTCCTCCAGAAAACTTCTAGACCTCATCAGTGAATTCAGCAAAATAGCAGGCTATAAAATCAACACGCATAAATCTAAAGCATTTTTATATGCAAGCGATGAAACAGCTGAAAGAGAAATGAGGAAAACAACTCCATTTGCAATAGCCTCAAAAAAAAAAAAAAAAAAAAACTTGGGAATCAATCTAACCAAAGAGGTAAAAGATCTCTACAATGAAAACTTCAAAACATTGAAGAAAGAAATTGAGGAAGACCTTAGAAGACGGAAAGATCTCCCATGTTTTTGGATAGGCAGAAGTAATATTGTCAAAATGGCCATACTACCAAAAAGTGCTATACAGATTCAATGCAATTCCAATTAAAATCCCAATGATGTACCTTATAGAAATAGAGCAAGCAATCATGAAATTCATCTGGATGAATAAGAAACCCAGAATAGCTATAGCAATCCTTAGCAGGAAGAATGAAACAGGGGGTATTACATTTCCAGAACTTCAACTATACTACAAAGCAATAGTATCAAAAACAGCATGGTATTGTCACCAAAATAGACAGGAAGATCAGTGGTACAGAATTGAGGACGCGGACACAAACCAAAATAAATACAATTTTCTAATACCAGACAAAGGTGCCAAAAATATGCAATGGAGAAAAGATAGCCTCTTCAACAAATGGTGCTGGGAAAACTGGAAATCCATATGCAACAGAATGAAACTAAACCCCTATCTCTCACCCTGCACAAAACTCAACTCACAATGGATCAAGGACCTTGAAATCAGACCAGAGATTCTGCATCTTATAGAGGATAAAGTAGGTCTACATCTTCAACTTGTTGACTTAGGATCAGACTTCCTTAACAGGACTCCCATAGCACAAGAAATAAAAGCAAGAATCAATAACTGGAATAGATTCAAACTAAATAGCTTTCTCTCAGCAAAGGAAACTATCAGTAATGTGAAGAGAGAGCCTACAGAGTGGGAGAATATCTTTGCCACTCATACTTCAGATAGAGCACTAATTTCCAGAATATATAAAGAACTCAAAAAACTCTACACCAAGAATACATATAACCCAATCAACAAATGGGCTAAGGATATGAACAGACGCTTCACAGAAGAAGATGTACAAGCAATCAACAAACATATGAAAAGATGTTCACCATCTTTAGTAATAAGAGAAATACAAATCAAAACTACACTAAGATTCCATCTCACCCCAATTAGAATGGTGATTTTCAAGAATATAAGCAACAATAGGTGTTGGCGAGGATGTGGGGAAAAGGTACACTCATACATTGCTGGTGGGGCTGCAAAGTAGTGCAGCCACTCTGGAAAGCAGTGTGGAGATTACTTAGAAAACTTGGAATGGACCCACCATTTGACCCAGCTATCCCACTCCTCGGCCTATACCCAAAAGACTTAAAATCAGCATACTACAGAGATACAGCCACATCAGTGTTCATAGCTGCTCAATTCACAATAGCCAGACTGTGGAACCAACCTAGATGTCCTTCAGTTGATGAATGGATAAAAAACTGTGGTATATATATACAATGGAATATTACTCAGCTATAAAGAATAATAAAATCATGGCATTTGCAGGCAAATGGATGAAATTGGAGAATATCATGCTAAGTGAGATAAGCCAATCTGAAAAAACCAAAGGAAGAATGATCTAGTTGATAAGCAGATGATGACACATAATGGGGGGCGGGAGGGGGGCAAGAATGGAGGAAGGAGGGACTGTATTAGAAGGAAAAGAGGGGTGGCGGGGAGGAAAAAATAACAGAATGAATCAAACATTAATACCTATGTAAATGTATGATTCCGGAAATCATATGCTGTTCCTCCATGTGCAAACAGGAACAACATGTATCCATTTGTTTACAATAAAAAAAAAAAGACATCTAATAGTTGTGAAAGCATCAAGAATTGTATTTATTTGGGTTTGTGTCCATGTCCTCTATTCTGTACCACTGCTCTTCCTGTCTATTTTGGTGCCAATACCATGCCGTTTTTGTTACTATTGCTTTGTAGTATAGCCGAAACACATAGAGAAAAAGAAGGCCAGAAAAGAGCAAAACATGAGACAAGTGGGATGCAGTAGAAAGGTCTAATATATTTCTGACTGAAGTCCTAGGCATAGAGGAGAGGGGAGCAGAGCATCATTTGAAGATAGAATTGATGACCAAAATTGGGCAAACCTATAGAAGATGTCAACCAATACACTTAAATAAGGCAACCCCTGTGTAGGAAAACACCAAGAAAAAAAAAGAAAACTGCACTTAGGCATATCTTGCACCGTATAAATCAGAGGCTGAAAAACAATCTTAAAAGCCATTGGAGGAAAATTGGGAATTTTAATTTGGGAATAAGAAATGATTCCACCATCATCATTTGTATTCAGAAGTATTCTGGAGGATATGACCATGACAATAAGAAAAAAAAAAAAAAGAAATAAGAAGTTTAAAGATTAGAAAGGAAGGTATAAAACTGTTATTTACAAATAATATGACTGTGTTTACGAAAATTTCAACAAAATCTATAAACCACTAGAATTAATGTGGATTTAGCTAAGTTGCTATATATAAAAATCATACACAAAAAATCTTTTTCTATGAACTAGCAACATGAAATGGGGAAAGAATAGTTACAAAGTTCCATTTGTAATGGTATCAAAAGTATCACATACCCTGGAATAACTCAAAAGACTTGCAAGCCCTCTATAGTGGAGCACAGTACTGAGAGAAATTAAAGATCTAAACAAGGGAGAATACATACATACATATATATTATTTTTCAATAGTGTTAAGATATGTATAATTCAGTCCCAGTCAGAGTCCAAGCAGGGCAGTTTTGTGAGTGAAGATGTATGTAGAAATGCTGAGGACCTAGAATTCCCTAAGGCGATCTTGAAAAAACAACAAAGTTGGAAGACATACTCTAAGTGAGACTTTGTAATCCAGCTACAAGAATAAAGACAGCCAGGCACAGTGGCAGATGCCTGTAATAAAACAACTCAGGGAGCCCGTGCGGAGGTGGTGCGGGTGTTTCAGCTCTGAGCGGCTCAGCAACCCATGCGTCCTGCGAGGCTGCGGTGGAGCCTCTAGAGAGAAGGTGCAAGAGGTTGGAAGCTTTGATTGGAGCAGCAACAATGAGCAGTGATGTCAGGCAGGAGTCATGAGCCACAGGGGCGAGCAGAACTACGGAAATCTGGTTCTGCTTCCAGAAGTGGAAGTGCTCACGGATTGAGGAAATCTGCAAGGCATATCCCTGCAAGGTCTTGCTCCAAGGAAGATTCCAGATGTTCCAGATCAAAGTCCAGGTCCAGATCTGAATCTAGGTCTAGATCCAGAAGAAGTTCTGGGAGGCATTATAGAAGGTCCCGGTCCCGTTCCAGTAGCAGGTCTTAGCAGTCGAGATTGTTGCAGATGGCACAGCCACAGTGATGCTCCCATGTCTACTCGAAGGCGCCATGTTGGTAGTTGGGCAAATCCTGACCCCAGTTGTTGTCTTGGAGTGTTTGGGTTGAGCTTATATACCACAGCAAGAGATCTGAGAGAAGTGTTCTCAAAATATGGCCCCATTGCTGATGTGTCTATTGTATGTGACCAGCAGTCTAGGCGTTCAAGAGGATTTGCCTTTGTATATTTTGAAAATGTAGATGATACCAAGGAAGCTAAAGAACGTGCCAGTGGAATGGAGCTTGATGGATGTAGAATTAGAGTTGATTTCTCTGTAACAAAAAGACCACATACTCCACCACCAGGAGTTTACATTTACATGGGGAGACCAACCTATGGAGGCTTACGCTGTTTGGATTATTATGACAGAGGATATGATCGAGGCTGTGATGTTCAGGACTACTACAGCAGATCATACAGAGGAGGAGGCGGAGGAGGTGGTGAATGGAGAGCTGCTCAAGACAGGCATCAGGTTACAGAAGGTGGTCACCTTCTCCTTCCTACAGTTGTGGAGGATACAGGTCACGATCCAGATCTCCATCCTACTCACCTTGTCACCATTAAAACATGAAGTTGAAGACTTTCTGAAACCTGCCCTAGAGCTGGGATATTGTTTGTGGACAATATTTTTTATTGTCTCATGTTTAAAAAGTGAACAGTGCCTAGTGAAGTTAGGTGACTTTTATACCTTTTATGATGACTACTTTTGGTGGAGTCGAAATGCTGTTTTCATTCCACATTTGTGTAGTTCCGTGCTTTGTTCAAAGTTAAGTGTTTTCAGAAAAGTGTGTTTTACATATATATTTTTACAGTCTAAATTTCGACTGCTGAGAAGTTTCTGTTGTACAAAACTTCATTTAAAAGGTTTTTCTACTGAATCCAGGGTGTTCTGAAGATTGAAGCCTGTGTGTAAAATGCTACCAAATGGCAAAAAAGCAACAATAAACAATTTGATTTTTACTTTTCTTTCTAACATATCAATGCTTAGAACTATTTGAATTTGTCAGTAGTAAATTTGAAGACAACACTGCCCATTTTCCTTCAATCCATGAAACATAAACCATATTTAATATACCTGCAACTAAATGTTAAAAAATATGCCCTGTAACTCTGTACTGCTAGTATTAGAACTAATAATCTTTCAAGACAGCAAATGCTTAATGCTTATCAATGTGGATTTGTCAGCCTTTACGTAATCTGTATCATAGCAGAGAATAAGAAAGAGTTACACATTGTATCCCTTAAGGCTGTTTCTTAAAGCTGTTATAAGGGGATAATGGTATTTGAACTAGTTATCAGCAAGTGACAATACATCCCACCACAAATGTACTCTTGTTCTGGTTTTTAGACAATAGCAAAAAAAACTGGGTGCTTCAGAGTGTGGGAGAAGAGAAGGGAACACTACACCTGTGTCATGGATAAACTGAAGACTTTGCCTGTTCATTTTTTAAATATTATTTTCAGGTCCTTTGCTTACCAAAGGAGGTCCAGTTTCACTCAAATGTTTTGAGAACTGTGTTAAATAAATGCAAATGAAGATACAAAAAAAATAAACGACTCAGGAGGCTAAGACAGGTGGATTACAAGTTTGAGGCCAGCCTTAGCACCTTAGCAAGGCCCTCTCAGCAACTTAGTGAGACACTGTCTCAAAATTAAAAAGAGAGAGAGGGGGTGGGGGGGAGGACGATGGCGATGTGGCTCAGTGGTAAAATGCGCCTGGTTAAATCCACAATTAAAAGAGAAAAAGAAGGAAAAAAGGACTTAAAGACAGTGTAGCATTGTTGTGAGAAGAGACAAATTTACTAATGAAACAAAATAGAGCTATATTATACAGTGTGGACACTACCAGTCATGTATGGCCATTGAGTACCTGAAATGTGGCTAATCAAATTGAGGTGTGCTACACTCGTAAAGTATATGCTATATCTTGAAGGTGTAGTATGAGAAAAAGAATTTAAAGTTTTTCCTTAATTTTTATATTGATTACGTGTTGAAATGATATTTTGGGTTTGTTGGTTTAAATATACTGTTAAAATCAGTTGCATCTGTTTGTTTCTACTTTTATAATGTAACTACTAGAAGATTTAAAAGATTAGATATGTGGCATAATGGCCATAGTACCAACAGAGATTTATTAAACTGGACACAAAAAATATTACTCATAAGACAAAAGATTGATAAAGTAGATTATGTAAAACTTCTTTTTATCAAAACACAAACTTAAGAGATTGAAAAGATAAACCATAAACTGGTAGAATATGTTTGTAATCTATATATTTAACAGAGGACTCTTATATAAAAACATATATTTTAAAACTATATATAAATAAAAAAAGGACAATCTACAAAGTAGGCAAATAGCTTGGATAGGAGGTTCACAGAAGAGGATGTCCAATGGCTAATAATCTTATGACAAGGAACTCAGCGAGGATCCTTATTTACAGGGAAATGTGAGTTAAAGAGACAATACTTCATATCCACTAGAATGGCTAACATGTGAAAGATTGATATCCCCAGGAACTCTAAAATGTTGCTTGTGGATATAAAAATTGTTAAATTCACTTTGGGGGAAAATACGGCAACATCTGTTAAAACTAAATATATACCTACTCCATAACCCAGTATTTCTGCTCTTAGGTCTGTAGCCAAGATAAGTGAGCATATTTTTCCTCCAAGAGACATACAATTTCTGTGAACTTTATGCATAATATAAAAATTGGAAGCAACACAAATATTCTTCGGTAGTAAAGTAGACAAATAGTGGTGTATTTATGTAACAACACTTGCACAGTATTAAGAAAGAATGAATAGCATTCTGTATGATTTCATCTACATGAAGTCTAATAATAGGCAAAACGAATCTATAATGGTAGAAGTCTCATAGTTGCTTCCAATAGGTCACAGCATCTTCCAGAATGTTGGAAAGGTTATATAACTTGGTCTGGGTGAAATTTATATTAGTGTGTATGTATGTTGAAATTCATCAAGATAGATACTTGAGATTTATTTGTGGTAAAACCTCAGTAACTAACCATTATGTTAGTATCTCTAATAATTCTTTGATGATGAAGAGTGTGTTCATGTGTATGTATAGTCTTTTATTTTTCTAAGACTGGTGCACAGCCATAAAATGTGCTTGATAAATAATGTGGAGTGGAAATTTAGAAAGGAAATGAATTAAGAATCTGGGAAGGAATTAGCTAATCTCTTAACTTAGAGCTTGTTCCTTTGCTGACTGTTCACTTGGTATAGTCAGAATTTTTTGCCTGTAAGGGCTGTGATAGTAGTCCTTGCCACTCATGAAAGTACACCTAACTTTGGCCCTGTGCACATTACCATCAAACATGGTATTCTGTGCTTACAGAGAAGATTACTTTTTAATTAAGTGATGTAGATCAAGAATAATAGTCATCATCTGTGGCCCCAGAGAGTTTGATACAGAGCTGTATTTCCTCATTGTATTTCCTTCTATCTCTCGTTTCTTTTTCTTATTTAGCATTCAACAAATAAGGATCCCCACCCTCAGAAGATTTATATTGTAAAGGGTCAAAATAGGCAATGAGCAATAACAGCCCCCCTCCTTTCCTCACCTGTGCTCAGGGTCAAGCAGAATAGAAATTTAAGCAAAAAAACAGAAGCTTAGTCTATATTCCAGTCTCTGCTGTTGTAAGTATAGTTCTTTTGCTGCCTTTTTTTTTTTTTTTTCTTAATTTTTATGGTCTTTTTATTTTTTTAGTTGTAGATGGACATAATACCTTTATTTATTTTTGTTTTTATGTGGTGGTGAGGATCAAACCCAGTGTCTCACACTTGCTAGGCAAGTGCTCTACCGCTGAGCCACAACCCCAGCCCATCAGTTGCCTTCTTAACGAGCCGCAAGAAACAACTTTTATCGTTTTGGATTAACTTTGTTATGGCCCCTAGCACAATGGCATGTGTCTGAAGGAGTATAGTAAATATTTGTAACCTTTGAAAGCATCTGCTAGTGTGTGCTTACTGATTTCTATAAATCTTTGCTGCCATATCCCCTTCCTTCTCCCTCTTCCCTCCTTTTTAACTACTATCACGTTTCTGTGGAAAACTTAATTTGGGATCTTAAGAGCTAAAATATTTTCTGATAGTGGTATGGCTTTAGGTTGGTTGCAGGTGATACTCAGCACAAATTATCCTTCTGGAAGAATGTTCCAACCAGGAACCTAGAATAGTGAATTTGGCAGTTGGGGTGGTTGTGATGAGTGTTCTTTCCATGCACTGTTTAAAGTCTCATATTGTGATAGTGGGAAAGGTCATAGTACATAGAAATCTACTTAGAATCGTAGAAAGAGGGTTAAACATAAGAATATCTGACTCAGTGTATCCTTTTTAAGTTTGTCATTTTTGCTGCAGTTTTTTTTATCATAAATAATCTGTACAGGTGTGGTGGCACACACCTGTAATTTCAGCAACTCATGACTGAGGCAAGAGAAGCACAAGTTCAAGGACAACCTCAGCAACTTGGAGACCCTGTGTCAAAAATTGTTTAAAAGGACATGTAATGTAGCTCAGTGGGAGAGAGCCCCTGGGTGCAATCTATAGTACTGCAAATAAATAGGTATATTTATACATATATACATACATGTAATACATACTCTGTAGAAAGAGATTAGTAGCCTAGAAAGTTTGATGTGTTTCCAGGGAAGGAAGGAAGGAGGGAAGGAGTTTGTTTTCATTTGGGATTCACAGTCAAGAGGGTCAGTAAAACAAACCATTTCCAGGTACAGAGAGGGAAGATAGTACAGTGTAATAGAGCATTATCATGCTTTCTTTTTGCATAGTGCTACTGTTCAAAATATATTCTCATATACCATTTTATCCTCCCTGTAACCCAGTGAGGTATTTTTTCTACTACTATTTGGAAACTTAAGTGATATCTGTTGACTTGCCCAAAGTCGATAGCTGGTAGGTGTTGGAGTCCAGACCTTCTGATCTAAAGCCTCCAGATTCTTTTCTGCTTTAGATCTCTGAAAATTTTATGCAGCAGCATCTAAAAAGCTTTGCAGAGAAGGGATATCCCAGGACCAATTTTAGTGATGCTAAAGGCAGATCTGAAATTGAGTCTGAAAATTAGAATGACTTCTCTGGTCATTTGATGGGGTGGTTCCCAAAGGTTATAACCTACCTCATTAAATTCTAGCTTATCTAAATGTGTGCCATCTTTCAGTCACTCTGTGGGCTGATGGGAGGGAGGCTTCAGTACTCAAAGGAGGATTTTTGAATGAAGTAGTCCCTGTTTTAGTACAAATTGAGCAACCCTAGTCCAAAATAGTCTGAAATCTGAAAAAATTTTGAGCACCAACATGTTGCTCAAGAAGTTTTGAATTTCAGATTTTTGGATTAGCAATACTCAACTGGTAATCAATGAAAATACTCCAAAATCTGACAAACTGTGAAATCTGAAGCACTTCTGGCCCCAAGTGTTTCAGATAAAGGGTACTCAACCCATGCATCTTAGAGACTTATTCTCTTGGACTTTAGTTCCCGTAACTTACTTTCTTTTTTAATCTCTGTCTCCAGGAGCCTCCAGAAGATGATGCAAACATCATTGAGAAGATCCTGGCATCTAAGACTGTCCAGGAGGTTGGTGACTCATGTTTCTAGTTCTCATATCACTGGAATAGATTGCACCCTTTGTGAAGAGATACTCGACTAGAGAACCTAAAATGATCATTCTTAGCTGGAGTGAGAGCTTGGCAAGAGTGTTGTCTGGCTGGTCAACACTTATTTTTACTCCCACGGAGGATTTTAGTACATAAAATTCTTAAGTATCTAGAATGACTCAAACTGATAATTTTCTCTGTTATAAACCTAGCAAAAGGTATTATTTATCCTTAGTTTTTATGGCCCATTAAGCCAGCAGGGACCAAAAAGAAGAGAGAGAAAAATATTCATAATGGAAACATGATGAGTTTCTTTCCTTAAGCATCTCAGTGCCATTGTAGGAATCCCCCTGAGAAAATCTGAGTGAGAGAGTACATTGGTGCCAGTGAGAGCATGGATTGATCTTTACTTCCAGTATTTAAGAAAGGAAACTTCCTGAGCTGGGGTTGTGGCCCAGTGTTAGAGCATACACCTGGCGTGTGTGAGGCACTGGGTTTGATCCTCAGTACCACATAAAAATAAATAAATAAAATAAAAGTATTATGTCCATCTAAAACAAAAGAAAGAAAGTAAACTTCCTTACCACTGTTTCAGATGGAAACTAGGATGCAAGCAGTTAATGAAGTCAGTTCTGTACCAGGCTCTGGTCCTAACGTTTTTCAAAGTCCTGGGCCATCTTGGGTTTCTTAGCTGAATGCTGTCAGGCCTGAAACCTGGAAGGGCACCCAGGAAGGTGTTTTTGTTTTTGGTTTTTTGTTTGTTTTGTTTTCTGTTTCTTTTTGTTTTGTTTTCGTTCAGTCTTTGGAAAACCAGAACATTAGCTTGTCAGGAAGGGCTTGGGAAAAATGAAAATATCCTTAAGAAATCTTTACTAAAATTGGGCAGAGGTGTTGATGTATGCTTTTTTTTTTTTTCCTCACACAAGTGAATAATCTGCCTGGGATCTGCGCTAACTGCCTGCTATTGGTTACAGGTTCACCCAGGAGAACCTCCATTCGACCTAGAGCTGTTCTACGTTAAGTATAGAAATTTGTACGTCTATTTAGTATGTTATGTGTATTTGGATTTAATATAAATAAAACTTCCCTTTTCTTGACACTTTATTATCTTACATTATTAGAAATTGACCCTGAAGGCATGATCCATTGATCTTGGCTCACTCAAGTTCACCTTGAGTTGAGACATGCTCAACTTTGACTGCAGTAGAATCACTTGGAGGACTTTTTAATATTACTAAAGCCCTTGTTCCACCCAGGACCAGTTGATTGGGTCTGAGTGGGCCCCAGAGATTGATAATTTTTACAAGGTTCTTGGGAAAATTCTGATGGGCACCCAGGGTGGGAAACCACTGTCCTGCAGCATATATTCTTTTTCCTTCTTGCAATTTTCCCCTCTCAGCTACCTATCCACTTCCACTAATGTGTATTTGATAGCTTGACCATATCTACCCCTCCTGCTCTGAGCCGGTTTCTTTAGAAGCCACAGAGAGCTCTCTTATTTGGAATTACACCATTTTGTATGATTTTCTGTTGTTGCCCTTTAGGGCAAGGCCTTTCTAAACATAGTCTCCAGCAGTTTTGCAACAGACCACCCTGCTGCTTTTGTGAGAGACAGTCACTCTGATTATTGAAACTTTAAAGCTTGTCTTTTGCTAGCTGAGTGCTTGTCTCATAATTTGTATGTCTTTGGATAGTTCCTACTTACATTGTAAATGGGCCACAATGGAAGAGCTGGAAAAGGATCCTCGCATCGCACAGAAGATCAAGCGATTTAGGAATAAGCAAGCCCAGATGAAGCACATTTTCACAGAGGTGAAGCAATATTTACTGATTGATTTGACTTCTGCTTTTATTGTAACATTAAACACTGGGTTTAAGAGTCTAAGTCCAAGTTGCAGTCTGTTGCTAAGGTCAAATTGATGAGTGTGTGCTGGTTTGTAGCAAAACTAGTCTAGATTTAAGCCAAAGGAAACAAATTACCTACCAAGGTATGAGGATCAGACTTTTTAAACTGACAACTCGTAAGAACATGCATCTTGCTTTGAATACCAATAAATAGAGTGAGAAGGATATGCCTTCTCACAAAGATTTTTTCATCCCTGCCCCATCTCCATAAAAAGGACATTCCAAAAAGACTTAAAGTTTGAATGTAAAAACAAAAACAAAGCCAAAATTCTTAGAAAATAAATGACTATATTTATATAAATTTGAGAGTTTCTAAATATTGTTCCTAACAAGAGAAAAGACTGATGGATTTGAAGATGAAACAAACCTATTAATTAAAATTAAATTTATACCTATTAATGTGCTAATGGTATCCTAAGTTAATAATTAGGAAATATGGATTTACATTATGTGCATATGTTTTTCCTATTTATATAAACGCACATACTTACATGGCATAAATTATTCTTATCCAGTGGAAAATCTTTTCTATTTATATTTGCACACACACACACACACACACACATACACATTATATACGTATGTACATGTGGCAGATAGCTTTAATGAAAGGAATTCTCTTATAACTCAATAAGAATAATACAAAACTCCAGGGGCTGGGGAGATAGCTCAGTCAGTAGAGTGCTTGCCTTGCAAGCACAAGGCCCTGGGTTCGATCCCCACCACCCAAAAAAAACTCCCAAGTAGGAAAAGTGCACACATTAGCATGGAATTCAGAAAGAAGGAAAAATTGGTTACTACACAAAGATGTAGCAGATTTCACTAGTTATCAAAGAAAGGCAGATTAAAATGGAGATCTTTTAGTTTTTGCTTATCAAACATTTGAAGGTTTTAAGAGACATTTAAGGTTGTAAGGGACACTATGGTTCAACCCTGTATGGGAGCATATGTACATATTCATGTACATGTATGCGTGTGTGTGTGTGTGTATGTGTGTGTGTATATATATATATATATATGCACTATCAAAAGAGCAGTGTGACAAGAGGCCTCAGTTATCCCAAAATCTGCATGTCCTTTGGCATATCCTTTGTCCCAGAAATTGTAATTCTGTCATTTATTTTAAGGAAATTATCAAGTCTTTGCACAAAGTTTTAGCTATGGTAAAGGGTTGCTGTGAAAATTTGAAAACAAACAATGTTAGACAATAGGCATTTGTTAATTTATGCACCCTATAGAATGGAATACTGTATGTCTAGTAAAAGTAATATTGAAGGAAAAATACTAGTGATGTGGAAATATACTTAACTGTTATAAACTGTTGTGAGTGGGAAATATCAGGTTCCTACAGTAAATGAGATAGTGCCATTTCAGGTGTGCAGAATAGAAGCACCATAATAATGCATAGGAAATAGAAAATGTGTTGACTATATACATGAAAATTGGCATTTTCTCTGGTTGATGGGATCTTGATAATTTTCTTCTCCTTTTTTAGTATGTAATTTTCACTTTCATATAGATAATTTTGAAGAAAAGAAGTAGTAAAAATTATTCTTAAAATGTAAAATCACAGTACTAAACCCTAAGAGTACACTCAGATGCTGTCAAGTTATAATAGGTTGCTCCTCACTCTTGCCTAACTCATTATTCACACTTTCCTCAAGTGCTCAATTACTTTAGGGTAATGTCAGTAATCATTCCCCTTATCCCAATTTGGGATTCTTCCTATTTAACCTTAAAATTTGGCCCCAGCCTTCTCCATGTTTGTCTTTATTATTATTGGTGCATTGTAATTATATATAATAGTGGGATTCGCTATACCATATTCATACTACATGCACATTACATGATTTGGTCAGTCTCATTCCCTTTCCCTCCTCTCCTCCTTCCTCCTGATCTGCTTGTTCTACTCCACTATTCTCCCTTCTATTTTCATGAACTCTCTTCCCTTCTTTTAAAATTTCTTATTTGAATCTTATTTTACTTAGTTGAACATTTGCCACTTCCATCCATTTACCAGCCGAGTAAAACTTCTTAATCTGTTCATCTATTGACAGCACCTGGTTTGATTCCATAACTTGACTATTTTGAGTTACACTGCTATAAACATTGATGTGGCTGTATCACTGTAGTATGTTAGTTTTAGTTCTATTGGATAAATACTGAGGAGTGGTGTAACTGAGTCTTATGATGGTTCCATTCCTAGTTTTTTGAGAACTCTCCATACTGCAGTCCCACCAACAATGTATAAGTGTACCCTTTTCCCAACATCCTTGCCGGCTTTGTTGTTTGTGTTCTTGATGGTTGCCATTCTAACTAGAATGAGATAAAAGCTCATTGTAGTTTTGATTTGCCTTTCTGTAATTGCTAAGGATATTGAAAAAATTTTTAAAATTTGTTGTTCATTTGTGTTTCATCTTTTGAGAAATGTCTGTTTGATTTGTCCATTTATTGATTGGTTTATTTGGTTTTTGATGTTAAGTTTTTTGAGTTGTATATATAATTTGGATATTAATCTCTTGTCAGAAGAATAGCTTGCAAAGATTTTCTCCCATTCTGTATGCTCACTCTTCATGCTGTTAATTGTTGTGGAGAAACTTAATTTGAAGCTATCCCACTTACTGATTCTTGTTTTTTTTTTTTTTTTTTTTCCTTTGAGCTGTAGGAGTCTTATTAAGGAAGTCAGTGTCTGTGTTAATATGTTGGAGTGTTGATCCCATATTTTCTTTTACCAGTTGCAGTGTTTTTGGTCTAATTCCTAGGTCTTTGATCCACTTTGAGTTGATTTTTGTGCAGGGTGAAAGATAGTGATCTAATTTCATTCTTCTGCATATGGATATACTGTTTTCCTAGCACCATTTGTTAAAAAAAAAAAAAAATCTTTTACACAATGTTTGGTTTTGGTACCTTTGTGAAGGATCAGATGATTGTATCTGTGGATTTGTCTCTGTGTCTTTCTGTTCTATTCCATTGGTCTTCATAAGAGTATCTTGCTGGTTTTGTTACTACAGCTCTGTAGTATAATTTAAGATCAGGTATTGTGATGCCAACAGCATCACTCTTATTAGTCATTGTTGCTTTGGCTATTCTCAGTCTTTTATTCTTCCATATGAATTTTAGGACTGGATTTTTCTAGTTCCATGAAGAATGGCATTCGTCTTTTGATGGGGATTGCATTGAATCTGTACATCACTTTTGGTATATGGCCATTTTGATGATACTAATTCTACCTAACAATCTGGTAGGTCTTTCCATCTTCTAAGGTCGTCTTCAATTTCTGTTTTCAGTGTTCTATAGTTTTCACTATGGAGATTTTTTACTTCTGGTTAGATTTATTCCCAAGTATTATGATTTTTTTTTTTGAGGCTATCATGAATGGAATTGTTTTCCTGATTTCGTTCTTGGCAGATTCATTATTAGAGTATAAGAAAGCTGGTGATTTTTTGAAATGTTGATCTTGTGTCCTGCCACTTTGCTTAATTTTAGCTCTAGAAATCTTATGGAGTATTTTGGGTCTTCTAAGTATAGCAACTTGTCTTCAGCAGAAGAAATTTGATTTATTTTTCTATTTTTAATCTTTTTAATTTCCTTTTCTTAAATCTTAATGTGCTTTCAAATGTGACTGCTAATGTTTTATTAAGAATTTCTACTGGACCTGGCAGCACACACGTGTAATCCCAGCAACTTAGCCAGGACCTTAAGCAACTTAGTGAGACCCGTCTCAAAATAAAAAATAAAAAGGCTCAGTATGTAGCTTAGTGGTTAAGCGTCCCCAGGGTTCAGTCCCTAATACCAAAAAAGAAAAAAATATTGCATCTGTGTTCATCTGGGATATTGGTCTGTAGTTTTTTTCCCCTTTTTATGTCCTTATCTTATTTTGGTATCAGGGAGGTACTGGCTTTGTAGAATGAATTTTGGGTGTGTTCCCTCCCATTCTTTTTCATGGAATAATATAATTCTTTAGATATTTAGAAGTACTTGGCTGCAAATCCATCTGGTCCTAGGCTTTTTTTTGTTGGGAGGCTTTGTATTACTGTTTCAATCTTGACGCTTGATATTGATCTGTTTCTGTTTTCCGAATCCTCTTGGTTCAGTTTGGGTAAGTCATATGTCTATCAATGTCTTCTAGATTTTCCTTTATTTAGTAATGTAAATTTTCAAGAGTTCTTAATGAACTTGCTGAATTTCAGCGATGTATGTGGTCACATATCTAATTTTGTTGATTTGGCTCTAATTTTGTTGATTTGGCTCTTCTCACTCTTTGGTTAGTTTGGCTAAGGGTTTATCAATCTTGTTTTTCTTGTCTAAGAACCAATTCTTTGTTCCATTTATCCTTTGTAGTTTTTAATTCTTAATTTCATCTCTAATTTTAATTATTTTCTACCTACTGGTTTTTAGTTTGTTCTTGCTTTTCAAGGGTCTTGAGATATAAATTAGATGACTTACATGGGATCCGTTTTCTTGTTTTTTTCTTTTAAATGTGGGCACTACATTTAAACTTTCTCCTTAGAACTGCCTTCATAGTGTGCTAGCAATTTTGATATGTATCTCCATTCTTGTTTATTTTTTTTGTTTTTGTGGGCTTTTTTTTTTTTTCCTTCAAGTCAGGGCTGAATCCGGGGATGCTTTACCACTAAGCTATATCCTCAGCCCTTTTTAATTTTTAATTTTTTAAATTTTGTACCAGGAATTGAACCACTGAGCCACATCCCTAGCCCTTTTTGTTTTTAATTTTGAGACAGGGTCTTAACTGTTGCTTTGGGCCTCACTAAGTTGCCAAGACTAGCCTAGAACTTTGGGTTCCTCCTGCCTCCAGCCTCTCAGGTCTCCAAGATTACAGGCATGCATTGCCAGCCATACGGTCAGCTCTGTTCTTGTTTGTTTCTAAGAATGCCCCCCCCCATTTCTTTTATGACTCATTCATTCCTCATTCAAAAGTATATTATTTGCTCTCCATGTGTTAAAATGGATGTTAAAAATCAATGTTATTGATTTCCAATTTCATTCCATTATGATCTGATAAGATGCAAGGAACGGTCTCAATTTTTTGTTTTCTATTTTGCTAAGGCTTACTTTGTGTCCTAAAATGTTGTCTACTTTGGAGAGGGTTCTGTGTGCAGTTGTAAAGAAAATGAATTCCATTGTCAGTGGTTGAAATATTTTATTTATGACTGTTAGGTCCATTTTATTGATAGTGTTTTTTTCAGGTCTGAAGAGTCTTTACTTAGTTTATGTTTGAGTGACCTGTCCTTTGGTGAAAGAGGTATATTGAAATCACTAGTATTATTTTGGAGTCTATCTGGGACTTTATGATGAGTAGTGTTTTGGGTTGTTTTTTGTTTGTTTTTGTGTGTGGTTTTTTTTTTTTTTTTTTTTTTTCTGTAATGCTGGGGATTTGAACCGAGAGCCTTGTGCATGTGAGGAAAGCACATTACTAACTGAGCTATATCCCCAACCCTTGAGTAGTGTTTTTTTTGTTTGTTGTTTATTTGTTTAATTTAGATGGGTGTACTGACTTTGAGCATAAATATTTATAATTGTTACATCTTATTGAATAGACCCCTTTACCAATATGAAGAACCATTCTTGAAACCCCATTAGATATTCTCCATATTTCTTGGAACATTTTAATCACATCTGTATTTCAGCAAATATTTGTATTGTAGTAGTTTGTTTACATTTCCAGTTCTTCCATTTTAAGCTCTGAGAGACAGACAGAACTTATTTCTGTCACTGGTACTAGACATGGAGTCCGTGCTCAGTAGTTACTTGACTGACCCAGGTAAGGGAGGAACATTTGCCTTACACCATTCCCCTGTTTGACTCTTCAGCACTCCCCATTTTCTTGATATAAAGTCCAAACTCCTTAATACAGCCTACACAGCCTTGGATGTCTATTTTCTGATATATTCCAAAGAGAGTGATCTTCCCTAGGTTAAGACAGAGAGGGAACTGTAAAGTTCTGTAGAAATAAATAACAGGATTTCATACTCTGGTGGGAAGAGCTTTCGAGAAGATTGGAATATATTATGCAAATAAGGAAAGTAATAGTGGAGAGTAGTTCCTATAATACTGTTTTTTTATCATTTAGTTTATTTTATTGGTACATTATAATTATACATAATAGTAGGATTCATTATGTCATAATCTTACATGAGTATGATATAATTTGATCAATCGCATCCCCAGTACCTTTTTGCTTTCTTCCCCTCCTCTCGTTATTGTAACACTGTTTTTGATCTTGACCTAGTGCACATTTTTATTAGTAACTTCAATAAATAATATTCTTGTAATATAAATAATAACTGAGTTTTACAGAGTGTCTTCATGCCCATAATTTTTCACTGCTTTATGAAGTAGCCAAGGCAGATGTGAGGGAGACCCAGCTCAAGACACTGGTGAGCTCCCACATGCCATAGAGGTAGGAGCCTTCTGATTCAAAATCCCAGCACCTTTTTTTTCAGTCCTTGGTTCATTTGGATACCAGGACTTCAATGAAGGACTTGGCAAAACCCAAGGGCAGCTGCAGGAAGACTGTAGTGGTGGTTGGGAGATAGGAGGGTAGCTGAGTGAGCACAAAGGTGGGAAGTGGACTGCCTGATGGAGTGGGACTGCTGGGGTGCCTCCCACCCCTCCCCCACACACACCTCTCTCTCTCTCTCTCTCTCTCTCTCTCTTTCTCTCTTTCTCTCTCTCTCTCTCTCACAAGGTGGGTGGCCTTAGGCCATGTGCACAATCACCTTCAAACGTAGTATCCTCGTGTGAAACGTTACTCCTAATAGTATCAGCTTTATAGAATACCTACAATTAAGTAACACAGTGCTATTGTTTTTCAACTTTATTGAGGTATTATTGACAAAATTTTTTGTATATTTAAGTTATACAATTTGGTGTTTTGATAAACATATACATTGTGAGATAATCACCATAGTCAAGCTGCTTACCATATCTTGTCACCTTACCTCATTGCCTGTCTGCCCACTAGCCTTTCCTTATTCCTTTCTGTTTTTGTTTATGTTTTTATTTTTTAGGTGAGAACACTTAAAATCTACCCTCCTGGCAAATTTTAAGTACACAGTGTAGTATTTTTAACTGTTGCCACAGTGTTGTATATTGGATCTCCAAAATATTCCTTTACGTAACTGAAATTTGTACCCTTTGACTAATATCTCCCCACCTGCTCCTTCCCTCTGCCCCTGGCAACCACCATTCTGTTCTCTGCTTCTATGAGTTCAGTTATTTTATATTCCACATATGATGGGATTATGCAGTATTTGTCTTTCTGATTCTGACTTATTTCACATAGCATAATATCCTCCATATTTAACCATGTTGTTGTAAATGGCATGATCTTCTTTTTAAGTCTGAATAGTATATATAAATCACATTTTCTTTATCCATTGATGTGTGGATACAAACACTGAGTGTTTCCATATCTCAGTTGTTGTAGATAAAAAAGGCAGTGTTTATAGAAGTACTTATATCAGAGGTACAGAAACATAGCATATGAAGAACAATTAAACAAACTGGTTTTTGTTTGTTTGTTTAACCCAGATAGAGAGGAGATTGTTGAAGAGCCAACTCAGGATAGAATCAGGTTACTTACCACTGCTATAAAGGAAGTAGTTCATACCAATGAGTGGCAGTAGGAGAAAGGAAGTTAGGTTATAATTTAATAAACAGTGATAAAAGATTGTGGTTCTACTACTAAATAGGTAGAAGTAAAGTTGTTTTGGCAATGGATTAGGTCTTAAAGGGTAGTAAATTTCTTACAGGAACAATTGCATTTGAGGGTGGATTTTTCAGGGGTGCTGTAGAAAGTATCCCTGCATTAATTAGACAAGGAAAGTAGTTAGCCCCTAAAGTGTCTTCCATCCAAAGAGACAAATCCCTTTCTGTCTAGGATTATGATAGAGCCTATGGTAGGGACCACTTAAAAGCCTAGATGTTAGATGTGAAAGAAATGCATTTCTTAACTGCTCTCTGTTTGTTAGCCTGATGAAGACTTGTTCAACCCAGACTATGTAGAAGTGGATCGCATCTTGGAAGTGGCCCACACCAAGGATGCAGAGACAGGGGAGGTGGGTGTGTTGCCATTTGCCTCTTCTAAAGCATATCCCGTCCTTCTGTGTATGTTGCTTATTAACGTTTAGCTTTTGTTTTAATATTATTCATATGTCATCATGTAGGGTGGCAAAGTGTGATTGACTCCTTTAATAGGAAGAACCCTGTTTTTCTCCCACTTCCCATCAGGAGGTGACACATTACCTGGTGAAGTGGTGCTCCCTGCCATACGAAGAAAGCACTTGGGAACTGGAGGAAGATGTGGATCCTGCAAAAGTTAAAGAATTTGAGTCTCTTCAAATTCTCCCTGAAATTAAGCACGTGGTAATGTATCTCTATCTCTATGCAGCACCTCTTATAACATGTAATTTTATATGGTTGTGAGACCCATTTGGCTATGCTCTTAAGCCATTTCTGTGCCATCTCACTTTTGTCATCCCTGTGCGCCCCCCCCCCCCCCCCCCCCCCCCCCCCCCCCCCCCCCAATGATCCTGCAGTCCTTAGGGTATTTTCCTGCCTAAATCAGCCTGCACCCTGGTCAACTTTAGGTCTGGGCTCTGTTTTGTTGTGTGTGACATTTAAAAAGCTTGAACATGGTTTAGATGTCTTAGTGCATAGCTGGTCATGTGCAGTCAGGAAGATGGAATGTATAAGAAGTACCTGGCATGCAGAAGCAGCTCAGCAGATAGTGTCTTTCCCGAGTCCATTTATCTCTTACTTCATCATTGGTCTGTTTTCTTTGTTTTCATCCTTTTCCTTTACTCAACTGGAATATTCTTAAGAGGAAGAATAGTCCTTTATCAGTAGATCCCTGGGGCCTCACAGAGAGAACATAGAGTTTTGATATAGGTTTATTCAATTGGTTTGTTTTTCTGATTCTGGATTATTTGTATATAGAGAGTATCAATCATTAAAAGGGGGAAGAATCGGAATCAAAGCCTTGTTAAGATATTTAGGAAAGAGAATCAGTTGTTAAAGGATATGACTGTAGACTGAAATGATCAATTTCTGTTTAAAAACATCACCATTTTCACATGAAAATCTCGTACGGTTCCTTATTAGTGTTATTTGTTGCTTATACATTACTGGCATTGGGATTCAAGAGTAGACCTCAGCATTGAACTTAGATCTCTATTAGAATCCATTCAGGAGCAGTGTTTTGTTTTAGGTTTTTTGGTATATGAAAGGTGTAAAGAGGCTTGTTAAGGTGCAGAATTCTGATTAGAAACTTACATAGTTTTATGGTGTTTGTCCACATGATTATTAAATTTCTCTTTTAACTCTCTCCTAAATATACTGTTGTCCATTTTAAATTTAATTTGTCAGTCATTTATTAAGTACCTTAATAAATGTATCTTCTATGAGATCTAAGAAACAAGGTATGGGCCCCGCCCACCAGCAGCTCAGTCTGATGAAAGAACCGTAGGTTTGTACGTGGACAACACCAGGATGATTGGGATGTGCAGCAGAATGCAGAAGCCAACCAGGGTAGGAGCTGAGAGAGAGAGAAATTCATTCTAACCATAATATGTTATCATCTGGAAGGAATTAGAATTCTTACCTGTCCTCCCAGCTTCACTCCCACTTGGTTTCTCAGCCTGTGTGCATTTGGCAGGAAAAAGAATACTAGGGTATTTTGGGGTGATTTCACATTTTCTTTGTTTTACTTTGCAGTTGTGAGACTTCTGTCCTCCCCATCTCTTAATGAGCCATAGTATCCTTTATACTTGCCTTTTTTTTTTTCTCAATTTATTTGTTTTCATTGAAAATGTATATTTTGAAATTTTATCTGAAAAATTCCAAACTGAAATTGTAGCAAAAGATATAATCAAAGCTATCTTTTTATATGTTAGGAAAAGGATGAGTTCTGATTGGTACTATACCTGAATGACTTTTACTTTAGGGATCTTATTCTGGATTTTGAAGTTTATAGATAACCTTACCAGTCTTGATTCAGTATTTTAAAAACCTGAAAGAGGAAAAACCCAGAGCAGTGCCTAGGTCAGAAAGTAATTCCTCTACATGAGAGTACTTCCAAGGCAGTGAAGTAGAAATCCACAGTGAAACTCTGTCTTGGTAGCTACAGGGCTTAGAGCCAGCCAGGTACTTGAGTCTCTAAGGTCAAAGAAGCTTCCAGTGAACTGGGTTGCTTTGACTTCAGAGATCCAGGCTGAAGGCTGAATAGTTCTCATAGGCTAAGAAGAAGGTAATTTAAGGGAACAGAGCATAAGAACTTAGAGGAATATTTACTCAGAAGCTTTTGCTTTAAAAAGTTGTTTTTTGTTTTTTTAGATTGGCATAATGTGTCTTTTTCCTCCTTTGTTTCTAAAAACACCTGTAACTGTGTGTTGATAATATTCAACAGGGTTCCATTACAAAGTACTTGTCTAACCACACCTGAAGTAATAAAATTAAGTTGTAATACATATTTTTCTGAAAGGCCATGAATGGCATACACTTAAATCCAAATATGAGTAAAATAATTGAGGGTTTGTTTTTTTTTAAATCTCATGTGTAAGTGGCTTGGTTTAAGATCTTAAAGTTTCAGTTTGGGAACTCAATTTGTCTATAAGCAAACCATGACTAAGAAAAAATAAACAAAATTTGTGGCTAGAAAAGCTGAATCATAAAGATTTAAATTTTCCCCAAATTAATAAGTTCATTGTAATCTAAATGAAATTCCAACAGAAGTTTAAAAAGTTTAATAAATTGATTCTAAAATTACACAGAATAGTAAACAAGAAGAGCAAAGATTTTTTGAAAAATAATTCCCCATCAGATATATAACTAGAGTAATTAAAGAATATAATACACAAACCAACAGAAATGAAGAATTCTGATACAACTCCATGGCACTCTTGGAACTTAATGTATAATCTCATTGATATAGAAAAGATAGATTATTTTTAGAAACCATTGTTTCATATGGAAAAAAAAATAGTATGACTGCCTCTATTTTGTTTAAGGGGAATTTAAGGAATTTGCTATTTTGATTTTTTTGCCTAATGTGTTGGCTTTAGAAACTAACCAACACAGTATTTGACCCACTGTACTTTCCTAAGCTGATACACAAAGTACCAATCCTGGCGCAAAGAATTACAAAAACAATTACTTTTTATAGAAACTAAAAAACCTGACTAATGTTAGCTTGCAGGAAAATTAAAGTACAGATGGAAATGACATCCAGGAGTCTAAGTATAGTAGTATGGCACTTACCAAGACTAAGGAGGAGGGTCCATTTCTCTTCTTAATTACTTGCAAATTTATAGAAATGTTCTTAATCTGATAAAATCTAGAATATATAGAAGCTGCTTGTTACTCAGAAAATAACAACTATAGTTTGAAACTAGCCTTAGGACAGTATTTGAGATTTACACCTTGCCAGTAATTTTATTATGCTCTTACCATCTTTCTCTATGTACTGTACTTCTTTGCTTCCTCCCTAGGAACGGCCTGCTTCAGACTCCTGGCAGAAACTTGAGAAGTCTCGCGAATATAAGAACAGTAACCAACTGCGGGAATACCAGCTTGAGGGAATGAACTGGCTTCTTTTTAATTGGTATAACAGGTGAGGGGTAGAACCAGCCCAGATGTTTGTCATGGAGGTATACTGTTGCCTTAGCCTGGAAAACTGGCAGTAGCAGAGTGGTGAGAGAGCAGCACAGCCTCCATTAGGATTGTTCAAGGCTGACTTTGCTTTTATTTTAGGTGTTTCTCCAATCAAAAGGAGAAATGAGGCTGGGCGTGAAGGCATACACCTATAATCCTAGCAGCTAGGGAGTCTGAGGCAGGAGGATCATGAGTTTAAATCTCACTCAGTGAGATCCTGTCTCTAAATAAAATATAAAAAAGGACTAGGGATGTGGCTCAGTGTTTAAGCAGCACTGGATTGAATCCCCAGCACCAAAAAAAGAGAGAAATGATGTTTAAATATCACTAACTTTGTACCTTATTGGGGGGAAACAACCTAGGTGAAATAAAATACAAAATATTTTATAAAACTGTTTTCTATCTTAAGTCTTTAGTCTCCCTTACCCCCAATAAAAGGCTCTAAAAGAGAATGAATCTGAATTCTAGCCCACACTCTGGAACTTACTTGTGCGCCATAGATGTACTAGACTTGTGCTGTAGCAGTTCATCTTGAATTTTTGGTGTTCTAGTTCTTGTCATTATCTGGTTAACCAGATGAAATTTCAGAAAGGTAGATTGAGATTTTCTAAACATTCTAGATCATACCACATAGTAGTGATTTTTAAGATTGTATTGTATTGCAAAACCTACCTTGATAGGATTCTGGACACCTGTGTGTAGCATAGCCTCTGCCACTTACTTAAGGTGTGAACCAGAGCATAACTTACCCAACCAGGTCTTGGGTTGCCCATCTGAACAGTGAAGGAGTGAGACCAGATGATGGCCAGACCCCTTCCAGGGCCACATAGTTCTGGTGTGCCGTCTGTGATTTTGGATCACTAGGAGAAACTAACATTTTTATTCTAAGACATTTATCACATGGTTTAAAATTTTGTCCTTTGACAACATACAAATGATAGATGATGAGAACCATATAACATCATATTTTTATTTTTATTTTGGCTTCTAGGAAGTTTTTCAGTTACAAAAACTGGCTTAGGTTTAAAGCATTTGTTTCTCCTTGTCTTAATATTTTTTTAATTTTTAGTAATTTTAGTTTATATTTTAATAGACTTACTTCAGAATTTTTTCCCAAGTTGGCATAGTTCCATTTTGGAATAGGGAGGGTATGAAGGATAATAAAAATCAGCCTAAGTTTCATCTCTGTAAAATGAAAACAAGGCCTTCACTAATGACCATACAGGTCAAGATGTACTTCTCAAGCATTTTTGTTTGTTTGTTTTTGTTATTACCAACCTCTAACAACGCTCCTGTATTGATAATGCATTACCTTTATTTCTTCCCCTCTGCAGAAAAAACTGTATTTTGGCTGATGAGATGGGCCTAGGGAAAACCATCCAGTCCATCACATTCCTTTCAGAAATATTTCTTAGAGGAATCCATGGCCCTTTTCTCATCATTGCCCCTCTCTCCACCATCACTAACTGGGAGCGAGAGTTCCGGACGTGGACAGAGATGAATGCCATTGTGTACCATGGCAGCCAGATCAGCAGGCAGATGATCCAGCAGTATGAAATGGTGTACAGAGATGCACAGGTGAGTCTCACACAAATCACCGAGCCCCAGGTACTGCCTGAGTTCAGAACATCCTTTCTACCATTTGTCTTCAGGAGTTTCAGGGCCCTGAACTTGGGATAACTCTTGACTTACTCTGAGTAAGCTGATTTGAAGCTGTTGAAGCTGATTTCTTGCTCCTCTCTTATAGTTTATTTCAATTTATGATAAAACTTAGGATTAGAGGCTTGTCTTGCAAGCACAAAGCCCTAGGTTCAATCCCCAGCACTGACGGGGGCGGGGGGACCATAGAATTAGAGGGCATGCTTTCTTATTCCTCTGAGGTACCTCAGAGATCTTTTTTAGGCTTTCAGTGTTGGCTTATGAAGTTGCTTTTATATGTAGATTTTATCTGTATTGTTATATGCTCAGTGAAGGAAATGAGAAGAATTAGCATACAGTGGATAGATTTCCAGCCAGGTAGTTTGGAGAGGAGGTGAGCACATTGGACAAAGAAAAAGAGAAAACAGATTTCATATTGTTAAATGCACAACAGAACTTTTTAAAAGTTTTGGTGGGACTGGAGTTGTGGCTCAGTGGTAGAGTGCTTGTCTGGCATGTGTGAAGCCCTGGGTTTGATACTTAGCACCACATATAAATAAGTAAAATAAAAGATCCATTGACAACTTTAAAAAAAAGGTTTGTTACATACAATGAGTTTGTTGAGTATGGTTATATGTATGTCTTCAGCACTGACTTTTATAGTTAAGCAAAGTAAAAAGTAAATGACTCCAATCAAGAAAGCCATTTGCCCTCCCCAGGGGCTCCATAGATAAAAAGAGACACTTGGAAGAAATTTCTCATGTGCTCTAACATCATGCAGCTCTGCTTTTGAAATGTGATGGCAACACCAAGAAAGGCTGAAAGACCAAGGTGTGTCCTAATCCAATAGCACTTGCCCTGACTGAATCAGAATTATTATTTGAATCTATGCTAGAACTGAGTTACAGGATGAAACTACTTAAATCTGAAAAGTGGCAGAGGGTTTCATTGAATTCATGCTGTACATGGTTTAGATCAAGTTCTGCCTAGAGATGTGTGAATCAACCCCATCTGCTTTCCTTATCATGGCAATTAGTAAATGATAGGCTCCCTGGTGCCTTCTGCATAGTTCATCCTTGCCACCTTTGTGACAATACTTGCTGCCTCCCCTTGTTTCATTGATGTGAAGTCTCTCTTTCCTAAATAGTGGATTCATTCTTACATTTTCTATTGCAGTCTTTAGTTTTCTCACAAGAGGAAAGCCTTGTGTGTTGACTTCCCACCTAGGCCTTAGCATGTAATAGTGCTCCTTTCTCTAATTCAGTCAGCAACCCATTAGCACAGTTCTGTAGCCATGGTATAAAGCTCTGCCTTCGGTTGTGTCATCCTCAGGGAAACCCCCTCTCAGGAGTGTTCAAGTTCCACGTTGTCATCACAACATTTGAGATGATCCTGGCAGATTGCCCAGAGCTGAAGAAGATTCACTGGAGCTGTGTGATAATTGATGAGGCCCACAGATTGAAGAATAGGAACTGCAAACTTCTGGAGGGGCTAAAGCTCATGGCTCTGGTGAGAGTTAACCAGCTTTTTATATAAACAAATACAGATTTCTTCTATTTGAGGTGAAGGAAGCTTTCCTCAGCCATGTTGCTTACTTGTATGTACATAGTTCTTTTTCCACAAATTGAATCCAAGAGGGATTTTAAGTAGCACAAAATTTGGGACCTGAGAATGTAAGCTGTTTTGATTTGCTTCTGGGTCCTGAATAAACTGGTACTAAACATGGTGACCTTTTAACATTAATGTATTAGAACAGTGTCGGTATGTGATGGGTAGGCACTCAGTAAGTGAATGAATGAATGAATGAATGGATGAGTGAATGAATGAATGAATGTCTGCTGAAGTTAACATGAAATTGCTCCTAGAATCAGTGATGTGAAAGGAAAGGTAGTTATGACTGCCCCTGTGAAGTGTTGACAGTCTGTCTTTTCATTAAGACTGAGTAGAATTACCCCATATTTGAGCACACAATGCCCTGGCTTAATTTTCCCCATTTAAATGTACTTTTTGGATAACTCAAACACTTTTTATCATGTGCTTTTAATTTGTGTAGGAACATAAAGTACTGCTCACTGGAACACCTTTGCAGAACTCTGTGGAAGAGCTCTTCAGTTTGCTAAATTTTTTGGAGCCATCACAGTTTCCTTCAGAGACTGCTTTCTTGGAGGAGTTTGGAGATCTGAAGACAGAGGAACAGGTAAGAGGGGGTGAAAGGATTGAGGAGATAATATGAGAGAGTTACCTTCATATCAAGGAAAGAGCAAGTCATTATGGGGACAGGATGTAGCATGTTCTTGCATCTCTGGTAAAATGAGCATTGCCTCCTTTATTTTCTGTATTTGTTTATATTAGGGAAGACCACCTGATTATTAGCATTTCTTATTACAACAAAGGATAAATGAGTCAGCATCCAAAGTGTCTTACAGTAGCATATCAGGCCTTCTGCTTCCTTGAGCTCCCTTGTGCATTCCGTGGTTTTGCTCATAGTCTGACTTCAGGAGTATGATGCTTTTCTTCTGCTTCCCTTGTCCCTTCATAATCAACAGCATGTTCCCAGGCCTGCCTTCTTGATTACAACACAATATGCATGTAGTGAGGGAAAGAAGACAGTCACATATTTAGAGTAGTCCACTTTTATCTGGATCAACTGAGTTTCCTATTTTTGACGGTCTAGTCCTAAATCCAGTTTATTGTACTTAAAACTAATTCCAAAAAAACCAACATTAATAAACATCTACCTACTATGAGTAGAAATCTCTGTTAGGGATTGTAGAAATAAATCAGACAAGCTTAAGTGTAATAAGAGGAACAAATAACAGAGTTGAGAACTTTAAAGTAGAGAAATCAGGAAAAACTTCATAGAGAGTACAATTTATGAATGCATTTTGAGGGATAGGTAGGTTTTGAACAGGTGGAGAGAGAAAAGGTGGTGACTACTTTGCGTAGGAAAAAAGCCCAACATAGTCCAAGTAGTGAGGAATTACCTGGTTGAACTGAAAACAGGGAGGTGAATTGGGAAGGGGTTTACAGTTTTATTGTGGGAAGATCTTGAAAGACAGGTTGAAGAGAAATAATAGAGAAGCATGCAAGTCTTTTATTGTAGGAATGACATAATTAACTCTGCTAAATTGATCTAGCAATGATGTGAAAGTGGGTTGGGGCAAAGAATTGGGGAACTGGAAAGGTTTGGAAATTTCACTGACAGATGCCAAGAGTACTCTCTATAGTTCCAGTCTGTTTCTTTCTATTTGTGATGTAAGTCAGAGTTTGAGAACAGTGAATAATCAAACATAATTCCCCTCCTCTACATTTGCACTGTCTGTTGATCCTTCAAAAACCCTCTCTCCATTTTTGGACCATTAGAAATGCATCCTCTTCTCCCATTGCACTTAATTTGTGGTATGCATTTTTTCTTCTTCCTAGACAATGATCTCCTTGAGGACAAGGCCCACATCTTCTCCAAAGTTGTGTTTGTTGTATTGACCAGCACAGTGTCTGGCATATAGTATACTCTAAATGATTCAAGGTATGAACCAAGTGAAAGGCAAAAGCTGAACCCAGCATGTGGCAGATTGACATTTGTTCCTATCTTTAACAGTTAGCTAGCTCTGTCTTTTCTCTTTGGACTTTTTTACAAAGTAATTCCTTATCCATTTTGGGGGATTAGACTCCTAAGTACCCTTGGTTATTAAAATCAAGGTCTCATAAGAGAACCAGGTTTAAGATTGGGGTTAGTTAGAAGAAAACCATAAAAATGGCATCAAAAAAATTTTTTAAATTTACAATTTATTTATATTTAATTGATAAAAAGAATTGTATGTTGTGTTTTGAGATATGTATATGTGATAGATGGCTAAACAGCTGGTATATGCATTGCTTCACCTCCTTATTTTTTGTGGTAAGAATACTCAAAATCCACTCTTATAGCAGTCTTCAAGAAAACATTGTTATTAACTATAGTTGCCATGTTGTACAGTAGATGTCTTGAGCTCATTTCTTCCACGTAACTGAAGTTTTCGGTCTTTTGATCAGCATCTGCTTGGGCCCCATGCCCCACCCCAGTATCTAGTAATCAGCATTCCACCCTTTGCTTCTATGAGATATCTCTATTTTAGTAGACAGTGAATGAAATTTGTAGAAAGCATCCGTTTCCAACGTAAAGCATATTCATTGTTGTCTAAAACCTGCTCCAGTAACTCTCCTAGTGACTTCAAGAAGCATTGCCACAACAGATTCCACCCCTTTTATAATATTTGAACAGCCTTTTCTGACTTGAAACTTGATCTTTTTTACATTTTCATTTTCCTTTATTTTCCCATTAGGCTTAATCTTTCAGGTACCACATTTTAGCCCCAGGGTAACTCAGGTACTTTGAATCCCTTACTCCCCACCCCAGTTGTCTTCCTGGGAGAGGGAACAAGTCACCTTGCTGGTGCATTCATGTGAATGGAGATCTCTGTCCAGGCCTGGACTGTCAGGATTAAAATAGATCATAGCAAAGAACACTATCAAGCTTGAAATATGACTAATGTAACACTGCCACAGGGAATGGGAGCTGTCACTATACAACATTAATTCCTTATACTGGTACCCCCAAGCACATATGCTGATGCTGTTGTTTAAAAGACCTAGATGGACTCCATTTCCAGATTGCCTCTGCTTACTGTGTTCTTTTAACATCTAAGTCTTCACTTTGAGATATATCGTTTGTTCCTCCTAACAGGATTTAAAATATTCTTTAGTTAATTGCTGTACGTGTGTGTGTTAGAGAGTGAGAGATAGGTTTGTTTTCTCCATCCTAGCAAATAGGTACTGTCTTCTTTTTCCCTTTTTATCTTTTGAGATTGTCATAGGTTCTTGGTAATTTGTGAATTAAAGCTAGATTCCTTTTTTCCTTCTAGTACTATTATAAACTCCCCTTTTGGAATCATGATCTTTCTTTTAGTCTGCTACCACAGTTCTGTGATTTAGATATTCAAGAGATGATAGTAAAGGTTGGAATACCCCCAGTAATCAGTCAGGATTGGAGCAGGTAAATAGAACTTATTTCCCTAAACAGGTAAAGAAACTGCAGTCTATCCTAAAGCCAATGATGCTTCGGCGCCTGAAAGATGATGTGGAAAAGAACCTTGCTCCCAAACAAGAGACAATCATTGAAGTAGAACTTACCAATATCCAGAAAAAGTACTACCGTGCCATCCTGGAGAAAAACTTTTCCTTCTTGACCAAGGGAGCAAATCAGCACAACATGCCCAATCTTATCAACACTATGATGGAGCTGAGAAAGTGCTGTAACCATCCCTACCTGATCAATGGTAAGTTGAACCAGTAGGTAATAACTCAGAACAGGCAGAAACCAATGATAATCAAAGATCTTATGTATTGCATTCTCATTATATACTACTACACACATACTCTCACCTTTTTACACAGTATAAAACTGAAGTTAAGAGAAGTTGATGGATTTGCCTATGGAGACTCGCTGATAAACACACAGAGCCAAGTTTGAAACTTCCTTCTTACCAGTTCTCTACCTCTGCTGTTCATGCTCTGCCTTGCAGAAGGTGCACATCACTCAGCTGTTTGCTGCCCTTATTTACTCACAAGCTAGCCCACATTTTCCACTTGGAGATGGGAAATTGTAACTTTGCTGAATAAATAATGCTGCAATGAGATTTAAACTGTGCAGATAAATTTAACAGTTCACTAGTTAGATAAGATTTGGAGAGGTATTTTTATAATGAAACTGTTTTAGAAATTTTTAAATCAAAGTGTGACTTGGATTCTCTTATAGCAATTCTTATGATGACAAGAGGCGTGAAGGCCTTTTCTTGTCAAAATTCTGGGACAATTTCTTTACCTATGTGGATCAGCTTAGGACTTAACATCTCAGTTCTCTCTACTTGGTAAAAATTCCCTGGAAAGCAAAGTTCCCTCACTGACCCTCCTACCAGCAGTGAGCTTTCTGTCAGAGGTATACTTCAGGAACACACCCAGCATCTCCTCACTGAACTGTTGGTCCAGGATCTATTAAGAATCCATTTCACTTTTTCCAGGATTTGTAAAACAGAGAGCAGCTTTTACCCTTACATTTTGTTCAAAGAATTATTTTGTTCCATTCATTTTCAGGGGCAGAGGAAAAAATTCTAGAAGATTTCCGAAAAACCCACAGCCCTGATGCCCCTGATTTTCAGCTACAGGCCATGATTCAGGCAGCAGGGAAGCTGGTACTGATTGATAAACTGCTCCCTAAGCTAATTGCTGGTGGCCACAAAGTCCTCATCTTCTCTCAGATGGTACGCTGCCTGGATATCCTGGAAGATTATCTCATCCAAAGGAGGTGAGCCTGCATCAAAGCTCTGCATCCAGTACTGTGGGCAGCTCCTTTTCCTTGGTTTCTTTCTGATCCATTCAGGCATTCAAAAATGGAGAAATGGAATCTCCTCTTAAAGACTGACCAAAATTGAAAGTTAATCTTATGACCAAGTATATTCAAGTTTAACTGGAGTGAATTTCATAGCCTATAAAATGGAATCCTTGTTTTGCTTAAGAAAAATCCTATATGATTATGTTCACATTAATTGGAATAAACAATTGAAATAGCATTAGAAGAGATTAAGAAAATAATGTATTTACATATTTCTTGCTGCTAATAATGAAATACATCCCATAAGGCATCACTGCATCACATTTCTCTTAATGCATAACCTGACAACTCAGAAAGACTTTTATATCCTTTCTTAGCAAGCTCTCTAAGGTTTTATAATACACTGGATGTGGCCTCCCACTTCATTTCTTGTTTGTAATTTTGTGAACCTGAATTTCATTACTCATGCAGGTGAAATGCCCATGTTATTATGCTGATGATTTGAGGTCTGTGTGGGAAACACATTTGTTACATCATATATGATACCTTAGATTTTCAGTCACTGTGATACATCAGTGATCTGAAGATGACAAATGGGTTTTTACAAATGTACTTTTTTTTTTTTTTTTTTATTGTGGTACTGGAGATTGAAATTGAACCCAGGGCCTTGTGCTTGTGAGGCAAACACTCTACCAACTGAGCTATATCCCCAGCCCACAAATGTACTTTTAATGATAAAACACTTTTCAAGATTATAGAAACTAGTAGCTTAGGCATTGCTAAGTTTAAAGAAAATATTTGTTTTCAAATAATAAAATCGTAGCAAATCTCAGGTGCCTTAACCAGTGTTCTTACCCTTTAAGATTCTGTTTGTGCTCATGGATTACATGTACTTTATAGGAAAAGTATTAAAGAAAATGACAATTTTTATGAGCATGTTAACATTTAATATTATGTACAAAATTCTTTAAAGTCTGTTAAGCCTATAAAAGAATTTCTCAGAGCTCCATAGTAGAGACATATTTTAAAGAATTACTGAGATTTTTTTTTTCCCTAAGATGAAGCTACTTTGAATAAATTAAATGGACAAAGGGGTTTTGTAGTTTATAAATTCACCATGGATTAGGAGCCCATTGCCAAAGCACTTGCTTGTTATAAATATCTTACTCTTCAAAATATGTACAGCTGTTAGTTTTTAGGTTTTTAAGAATCCCAAAAATAATAGTGTAATTAACAGACTTTTGGTAAGTATGGAAGTCTTCATTTAGCTCTCTTTTATGCTGTTTTTCCCCTTACCATTTATTGCAATTTTGTGTTCAGATTCAGTATTAAATAGATTCTCTTGAAAATATGGAGACATGTAATACCACCACTTAGAGAAGTCCCTGTTTATGCTTGGGAATTTATCCTATTCATCTTTTTCTTGTTGTTCACATGTATGTTTATTTGTTTGAACTGGGATACTACTCTATATCCTACTTCATATTCTACTTTTTTTGTTTTTCTAGGCATTGAACCCAGGGCCAGTGTACCATGGAGCTGTACCCCAGCCCTTTTTATTTTTTTATTTAGAGATAAGTTCTCACTTAGTTTCCCAGGTTGGCCTTGAACTTTGCAATTCTCCTGCCTCCCGAATCACTGGAATTACAAGTGTATACCACCATATCCAGCTATAACTCATGTTTTTTATTTAATATATTAAGAATTTTTTCTGCAACAAAATTTTGATGATCAACATGATACTCTGTTCCCACCGTTTCCAATTTTTCAGCATTTTAAGGGGTTTTGTGAATGAATATCCCTTTATTATCATAATTATTTCCAGTTAAGTCCCTAAGGTAAATTTTGATGTACATTTTTTTAAATGATTGATATATATATTTCCAGAGCATCCTGTAGTAAGTGTTTTATTCATATGCTTTCAAGTCCAAGAACCCTTTTTTCCTATATTCTGATCAATACCCTTAATCTGTACTAATTCAATAAGTCAGAATTTGTATTTCTGATTACTTAATGAAAATGAATATTGTTCATATTACCTATTTATATTTCTTTTTTATGGATTGCTTATTCATGTTGTTCCATTACTTCCTATTGCTCTTTGATTTTTTTAAAATTTATTAATTCATGAGAATTATTAAGAATATGTTGGGAAGACTGAGACAGGAGGATCTCAAGTTCAGGGCCAGCCTGGGCAACTTAGCAATGCTGTCTCAAAAAAAGGAGGATTGGAAATGTAGCTCAGAAGTGGAAGGTTCCCATGTTCAGTCCCCAGTACCAAATATACAAACACCCTCCCAGTTTTATTTTTGCCTTTTGATTTTGTTTACGAGTGTGGGGTTTTGTTTATTTTTAGAGTTCCCCCTGTCTTTCAGCCATTTTCTTTTTGTTCTTTTATGGTGTCCTCACCCCAGCTTCATCCAGCAAGGGTTCTTCTGGCTTTCATCATTATCTTTACTTTTCCTTTTTAGCTTAGTTTTTATTCTCATCAAAGTTATATGCACACATGATTTGAAGAGCCAGATCATTTTATTAGTTATGAAAAAGTGAATGTTCTAATTTACTCTCCATTTCCCCCAATTTTCCACACTCCAAAAACAATTACTTTCTTCCTTATGTTGTTTCTCTAGCATATAGCTCAATTTAAATAATATTATTAGTTGTAATTCCTTGATATTTTCCAGTTTTAGGAATTACCTGTTCTCATAATGGAAGATGAATATTTAGACTTTCATTGCCCTTCATAACCATGGTGTATGCAGCTTCTGCCCTATCTTCTTAGTATGCCATGTAATGTTTGGGGTTAGGTTCGTATTCTGGGTTTATTGTCACTTAGGTTAAAGCATAACTATGTAGTAGTATATGTTTGCTTTTTTCGCTTGCACAATTTATATTCTTTGAAGTTCAAAATTATCTTTTTACTTGATTACTTCTTTTCATATGATTATAATTCAGTTACAAACTAATCTGGTTGGCTGAATCTCCTCTTTTTATGTTCTGACTCACCAGTCTTCTCAGTCCCTTAACTTCTAGGCCTTCCTGATCTCCTCCACCCTGGCGTGTTACTCTTCCCATTAAGTGCACAACAGTCAACTAATGTCTTCTGGGATCCTGCTGATGAGTTTCTTTCCTCCCCTTTTGACTCAGATCTCCTTTGGTGGATTCCTTGTTGGAGCACCTCTTATAGGAACTTCTGAGGAAGGGTAAATGATAGGTGAATTTTAAGACATTGTCTGAAAATGTTTTTAATCTACCCTCATTCTTAAATAGTACTTTGACTGGATTTGAGATTATAGGTTCGAAATTCTTTTCCCACAGGATTTTGAAGGTGTTACTCCACTCATTCCAGAGTTGCTGTTGACAAATTCTGAGGCCTTTCATATTCCTGGCTATGTATGTAAAGTTTTTGTTGGTTTGTTTGTTTTAGAAACTTCTATGTATTCCTTTTGACCTCTGTCCTGTGAAATTTTACAATGATGCACCTCATCATTCTGGATACTTGTCTTTTCTACCTAAGTTCCTTGGGTTTGTTTTTGTTGTTGTTGTTGTTGTAGGGATTGAACCCAGGGCCTTGTGCACTTGAGGCAAGCACTCTACCAACTGAGCTATATCCCCAGACCCAGTTGCTTGGGTTTTAATGAACTCATGATGGTTTCTGTTAAACAGTTCTGCAGTCATTCAAGTCTTTGTTCCTGTTTATGGTGTGTTGATTTACACTGGCTACTTCCAAGATTTTCTCTTAATTTTTGGTTTTCAGCAGTTTGTGATATCTGGAATGCATACCGCTTAGGGTTCACTAAGCTTCCTGGTTGCTAAATGAATATTTTTCATCGTGTTTGGAGTACTTTTGTTCATTGTTTCTTCAATTTCTTTTTGCCCCATTCTCTTATTTCTTTGTGAGACTCCCAAATACCTGGGTATTTGACCTTAGATATTGTACAAAGGTCCATAAGTTCTCTTCTTTTTGTATTTTAATCTTTTATATCTGTCTTTTGTTGTGACTTACCTGTCATCAGGTTCATTGACTTCTCTGTCATCTCTGTCATGCTTAATTAAACCAATCCATTGCTTAATTTTAGAGTTTTTTGTTTTGTTTTGTTTTGTTTTTTGATTTATTTGTTTTTTAGTTCTAACATTTGTGTTTATTTGTTTACTAGTGTTTTGTTTTTCTGCTCGGGTTTCCTATTTTCATTCATTACTTACATTCTTTTGTTGAGCATAATTATAAGTTCTTGTCTGAATTATAGCATTGAAGGTTTGGCATCTATTAACTTTTTTCTTAAGACTGGGTCACATTTACCTTTTCTTTCATGTGTTACATAATTTTGAGGGTTTTTTTTCCCCCTAGCATTGTAAATACTATGTTTTACAGATTTAGGATTCTGTTATATTGCTCTGAAGATATTGATGGTTTTTATTTGGAGAGAGTTAACTAGGTTATGTTTAAAATGCAAACTTTTTCAGCAACTCTGGTAAGTTGCAGCTCCTTCCTCGGTTCAGCCTGAGCTAGCATGAATCTGAAGTCAACCGGAGATTTACTCCACATACTCCACCAGTGTCCCTATTGTTAGACTCTGTGCATCCTCACTTTAGTTACACCCAGTGCTACCAATGTCTCGTACCTTTGGACGTTATGCAGCTTTACGTTAGGCTAGGTCTTGCCTGGGATTCTGCTTCCTTCAGATCAGATACCTCTTGGCATGTTACCAGCTTCCAGAATGTTACCGTTTCTGATCTGTTCTGTAGATCATTTGGGGGAGAGTGTTACGCCTTTCACTAAACAAGATAAACAAATTAAATGTACATGTTGATTCATGATGCTTTCTTTGATTTTCTTTTTTCATTTTAGTCTTCTTTTCTCTTTGTTTTGGTAAATAACATTAATGGAAGTTTCTTTCTGATAAGTCTGATTTCTGATTTTTTTTTTTTTTTTTTTTTTGCGGTACTAGGGATTGAACCCAGGGCCTTGTGCTTGCAAGGCAGGCACTCTACCAACTGAGTATATCCCCAGCCCTCTGATCTTTTATTTACTAAAAAAGTTCATCATTTTCCTCCATTCATATAAAATGCTATCTATTCGTAAAATATACTGACATGTATACACTGGCTTTGTGTCTAACCTTTCTGTTCTTTTGATCAATACTTTTATCATTTTGCTCCTATATTATTCCAGATGAACTTCAGAATTATTCTTTAAACCTATATCTGTTTCCACCCCTAACTCCAGAAAAAAGTGTATGGATACATATATACACATTTATGTATCTCTAGAGACATATGATAGAATTGTTATTAACTTTTATTAAGCAGGATAGGATTGACATCTTTGTAAAATTGTGGAACTTGTTGCTGGACCTGGTGGCACATGCCTGTAATCCCAGTGGCTTGGGAGGCTGAGGCAGAAGGATCATGAGTTCAAAGCCAGCCTCAGCAACAGCAGGGCACTAAGCCACTTGGTGAGACCCTGTCTCTAACATACAAAATAGGGCTGGGGATGTGACTCAGTGGTTGAGTACCCGAGTTCAGTCCCCAGTACCAAAAAAACAAACAAAAAAAAAACTTGAACATGCTAGTCACTTAAGTCTTTCATATACACAGTTGATTTAATAAATATTAAGTGTGTTCCTTGTGCCAAAACATTTGCTGATTATATAGTGGTGAACAAAACACCATACCTTCTAGTGTTTTGTTACTAATTCTATATATTTCTTACTGAATTTAATCCTAAGCATATTGTATGTCTGTGGTGAATGCAATTCTTCCCCTACCCGCCTCTTCTCTTCCCCTCCCCTTCGTTCCCCTCCCTTTCCATCCCTATCCCTTCCTTCCCTCTGTTTTCCATCTGGGTATTACTAGGAAACAAGAGAATTGTTCATTTCCCCTTAGTCCTTCTGAGGTCAACATTTCTTATGCCAAAAATGTGTCACTCCCATCTCCCAATCCCTACCCCCTGGCCAGTTACACAGGTTTTTCGAGTGCCACCTGCTTCTTGTTGAGGTTTGACAATGACTCAGAATTTGATGAGCCACTTCAACTCCTAGGGATCTCATTCAAAATACAGTTGTTGCAGAGGATTAATTGCTATGCTGAAACTTGATGTGGAAAATTTTATGGTGTCTGATTTTTCTTTCAGACTTATTAGCCCTCAAGGTTTTCTTTGTTCTTGAGCCTCTTTGCATCACCAGCTGACAGTTTGGTTTTGTTCCCATTTAATTTCATGCCAGACTCTAATACAGAAATGAGAGCACAGCCAGAGGATCTGACTTAGAAGTGAGGAGAGATTTAAAAGAACTCAAATAATTCCATTTTTAGTTTTGTGTTCTTTGAGAGCACTCCCTCAAAACAAAACAACTGATGGAAATGAAAATTATTATTCCAGTCATCCTGTACAAGCTTCATTTCTTTAAATTCTTGTTACATCATAACTGGCAAAACACTTATCTAATTTTATGGGAATTTTTTTTCCCTTGGTGATGACTGAACTACATCATTACTATTTATTGATTTCTCCTTCCCCAAAGGCTGTGCCATTTCCCAGCCTCACTTTGATTCATTGGTCCAATAGCTACTCCCTGATGACCAGGGTGTCTTGTCATGGAGAACTGAGTCCTCTATTCCTGCAGCATCATTCACATGTGTCGTTGCGGGGGTGGTGGCTGTCATTTAATTGAATCTCAACCCTGTCTTCTCTCTCTGAATCCTTTGCTACTTCTGCTATATAATTACCTGGCCAAATTTCTGTGGGTGAACTATTATAGATCCTAAGATCATTGATTTATCAAAGACATTTTGATACCTAGGTATAGTTTCTGCCTCCACCTTCTGTTAGAGTTACAAGTTTCCAAACTCTAGTACCGTCCCCTATTTGTCTTTAATTTCTCTTCTAAGTTTTTAAGAAAACATTTCTGTCCTACTGCGGTGAAATGTAGGGTACCATGTGAAAGCCATCAGTCAAATGCATCTGGCTTTGACTCAGTTGTCAGTGAGGTGACTGAGGGAGGCACTTTGCTTTTATGTTTTTTCATTTTGTGTTGTTTTTAAGTTTCCTCAAGTATAAAATGGAGATGATAACAGAAGCTACCTCATAGGATTGTAGTGAGATTAAGTGTGATGGTATATATCAAGGATGTGCAGGTGTGCAGCAGAGCAGATGCTAAAGAACTTGCTGCTGCTATTCTTGTGGTTGCTACAGATGACATCTGTACAATGCAGTAATCTGGCCCTTTGCTTTCATCTTTTTTTTTTAATTAAAAATCATAAATTTACATAGAGCAATGTTGTTTGATTCATTCTGTTACTTTTTTTCCTTCCCTGCCCACCCCTCCCACCCCTCCACCCCTCTTTTCCCTCTATACAGTCCTTCCTTCCTCCATTCTTACCACCCTCCTTATCCCTAACCCTAAACCTAACCCTAACCCTAACCGTAACGCTAACCCTTCTCCCCCCCATTATGTGTCCTCATCCGCTTATCAGCGAGATCATTCATCCTTTAGTTTTTTGAGATCGGCTTATCTCACTTAGCATGATATTCTCGAATTTCATCCATTTGCCTGCAAATACCATAATTTCATCATTCTTCATGGCGGAGTAATATTCCTTTGTATATATATGCCACAGTTTCTTTATCCATTCATCAACTGAAGGGCATCTATGTTGGTTCCACAATCTGGCTATGGTGAATTGAGCAGCTATGAACATTGATGTGGCTGTATCTCTGTAGTATGCTGATTTTAAGTCCTTTGGGTATAGGCCGAGGAGTGGGATAGCTGGGTCAAATGGTAGGTCCATTCCAAGCTTTCTGAGAAATCTCCATACTGCTTTCCAGAGTGGCTGCACTAATTTGCAACCCCACCAGCAATGTATGCGTGTACCTTTTTCCCCACATCCTGGCCAACATCTGTTGTTGCTTGTGTGCTTGATAACCGCCATTCTAATTGGGGTGAGATGAAATCTTATTACATATATTTTCTTTTTTTTTTAAATTTATTTTTATTGTAAACAAATGGGATACATGTTGTTTCTGTTTGTACATGGAGTAACAGCATACCATTTGCATATTCATAAATTTACATAGAGTAATGATGTTTGATTCATTCCATTATTTTTTCCTTCCCCCCCACCCCTCCCACCTCTCTTTTCCCTCTATACAGTTCCTCCTTCCTCCATTCTTGTCCCACTCCCACCCCCCCATTAAGAGTCATCATCTGCTTATCAGTGAGATCATTCCTCTTTTGGATTTTTGAGATTGGCTTATCTCACTTAGCATGATATGCTCCAATTTCATCGATTTGCCTGCAAATACCATGATTTCATCATTCTTTATGGTGGAGGAATATTCCTTTGTATATATGCCACAGTTTCTTTATCCGTTCATCAATTGAAGGGCATCTAGGTTGGTTCCATAGTGTGGCTATTGTGAATTGAGCCGCTATGAACATTAATGTGTCTGTATCTCTGTAGTGTGCTGATTTTAAGTCCTTTGGGTATAGGCCGAGGAGTGGGATAGCTGGGTCAAATGGTGGTTCCATTCCAAGTTTTCTAAGGAATCTCCACACTGCTTTCCAGAGTGGCTGCACTTATTTGCAGTCCCACCAGCAATGTATGAGTGTACGTTTTTCCCCACATCCTCGCCAACAGCTATTGTTGTTGTGTTCTTGATAATCGCCATTCTAATTGGGGTGAGATGGAATCTTAGTGTAGTTTTGATTTGCATTTCTCTTATTACTAAAGATGTTGAACATTTTTTCATATGTCTGTTGATTGCTTGTACATCTTCTTCTGTGAAGTGTCTGTTCATTTCCTTAGCCCATTTGTTGATTGGGTTATTTGTATTCTTGGTGTAGAGTTTTTTGAGTTCTTTATATATTCTGGAAATTAGTGCTCTATCTGAAGTATGAGTGGCAAAGATATTCTCCCACTCTGTAGGCTCTCTCTTCGCATCGCTGATAGTTTCCTTTGCTGAGAGAATGCTATTTAGTTTGAATCTATCCCAGTTATTGATTCTTGCTTTTATTTCTTGTGCTATGGGAGTCCTGTTAAGGAAGTCTGATCCTAAGCCAACAAGTTGAAGATGTAGACATACTTTATCTTCTATAAGATGCAGGGTCTCTAGTCTGATTTCAAGGTCCTTGATCCGTTGTGAGTTGAGTTTTGTGCAGGGTGAGAGATAGGGGTTTAGTTTCATTCTGTTGCATATGGATTTCCAGTTTTGCCAGCACCATTTGTTGAAGAGACTATCTTTTCTCCATTGCATATTTTTGGCACCTTTGTCTAGTATTAGAAAATTGTATTTATTTGGGTTTGTGTCCGTGTCCTCTATTCTGTACCACTGATCTTCCTGTCTATTTTGGTGCCAATATCATGCTGTTTTTGTTATTATTGCTTTGTAGTATAGTTGAAGTTCTGGTATTGCGATACCCCTTTCATTCTTCCTGCTAAGGATTGCTTTAGGATGGGAGATCTTTCCATCTTCTAAGGTCTTCCTCAATTGCTTTCTTCAATATTTTGTAGTTTTCATTGTAGAGATCTTTTACCTCTTTGGTTAGATTGATTCCCAAGTTGTTTTTTTTTTTTTTGAGGCTATTGCAAATGGAGTTGTTTTCCTCATTTCTCTTTCAGCTGTTTCATCGCTTGCATATAAAAATGCTGTAGATTTATGTGTGTTGAATTTATAGCCTGCTATTTTGCTGAATTCATTGATGAGGTCTAGAAGTTTTCTGGAGGAGGTTTTTGGATCCTCTAAATATAGAATCATGTCATCAGCAAATAGTGACAGCTTAAGTTCCTCTTTTCCTATTCGTATCCCTTTAATTTCTTTAGTCTGCCTAATTGCTCTGGCTAGAGTTTCGAGGACAATGTTGAATAGAAGTGGTGAAAGAGGACATCCCTGTCTTGTTCCCGTTTTTAAAGGGAATGGTTTCAGTTTTTCTCCATTAAGAATGATATTGTCCATGGGCTTAGCATAAATAGCCTTTACAGTGTTCAGGTATGTTTCTACTATCCCTATTTTTTCTAGTGTTTTCAGCATGAAGGGGTGTTGTATATTGTCAAATGCTTTTTCTGCATCAATTGAAATAACCATATGATTCTTATCCTTAAGTCTATTGACATGATGGATTACGTTGATTGATTTACGGATGTTAAACCATCCTTGCATTCCAGGAATGAGCCCCACTTGATCGTGGTGCACAATTTTCTTAATATGTTTTTGGATACGGTTTGCCAATATTTTGTTAAGGATCTTAGCATCTATATTCATCAAGGATATTGGTCTAAAATTTTCGTTCCTTGATGTGTCTTTTCCTGCTTTGGGTATGAGGATGATATTAGCTTCATAGAATGAGTTCGATAGGGTACCCTCCTTTTCTATTTCCTTGAATACTTTGAGAAGTATTGGAATGAGTTCTTCTTTGAAGATCTTGTAGAACTCAGCTGAGAATCCGTCTGGTCCTGGGCTTTTCTTGGATGGTAGAGTTTTAATGGCTTCTTCTATTTCATTGCTTGATATTGATCTGTTTAAATCGTGTATGTCCTCCTGGTTCAGTTTCGGAGGAGCATATGTATCTAGAAATTTGTCAATGTCTTCGGTACTTTCTATTTTATTGGAATACAGATTTTCAAAGTAGCTTCTCATTATGTTCTGTATCTCAGTGGTGTCTGTCATGATATTTCCTTTTGCATCATGTATTTTAGTAATTTGAGTCTTCTTTCTCCTTCTCTTTGTTAGTGTGGCTAAGTGTTTATCTATTTTGTTTACTTTCTCAAGAACCAACTTCTTGTTATGTCAATTTTTTGAATAGTTGCTTTTGTTTCAATTTCATTGATTTCAGCTCTGATTTTAATTATTTCCTGTCTTCTACTACTTTTTCTACTTGTTTTTCTAGGGCATTGAGCTGTAATATTAGGTCATTCAGTTGTTGACTTTTCATTCTTTTCTGGAATGCACTCCATGCAATGAATTTTCCTCTTAGTACTACTTTCTTAGTGTCCCAGAGATTTTGATATGTTGTATCATCATTCTCATTGACCTGTAAGAATTTTTTAATCTCCTCCCTGATGTTTTTTGTTATCCATGTTTCATTCAATAGCATGTTATTTAGTCTCCAAGTGTTGGAGTAATTTCCTTTTTTTACTATGTCATTGATTTCTACTCTCAGTACATTATGATCTGATAGAACACAAGGCAGTATCTCTATTTTTTTGCATTTCCTAAGGGCTGCTTTGTGGCATAACATATGGTCTATTTTTGAGAAGGTTCAATGTGCTGCTGAGAAGAAAGTGAATCTGCTCATTGATGGATGGAATATTCTATATATGTCTATTAAGTCTAGGTTATTGATTGTGTTATTGAATTCTGTGGTTTCTTTGGTTGGATTTTGTTTGAAAGATCTATCAAGTGGTGACAGCGGTGCGTTAAAGTCACCCAGAATTATTGTGTTGTGGTCTATGTGATTCCTGAAATTGAGAAGGATTTGTTTGATGTACAGTGATGCACCATTGTTTGGGGCATAAATATTTACTATCGTTATGTGTTCCTGATTTATGGTTCCCTTAAGCAGTATGAAATGTCCTTCTTTATCCCTTCTGACTAACTTTGGCTTGAAGTCCACTTTATCTGATATAAGGATAGAAACCCCCGCTTTTTTACTGGGTCCATGTGCGTGGTAGGTTTTTTCCCATCCTTTCATCTTTATTCTGTGGATGTCTTTTTCTATGAGATGAGTCTCTTGCAGGCAGCATATTGTTGGGTCTTTCTTTTAAATCCATTATGCCAGTCTATGTCTTTTGATTGATGAGATTAGGCCATTAACGTTCAGGGTTATTATTGAGAAATGATTTGTATTCCCAGTCATTTGGCTTATTTTTGGTTTTTAAGTTGGCTTGGTTTCTCCTTTGAGTGGTTTTTCTCTAAGGTAGTTCCTCCCTTTGCTGACTTCCATTGTTGTTTTCATTTCCTCCTCATGGAATATTTTGTTGAGAACATTCTGTAGTGCAGGCTTTCTATTTGTAAATTCTCTTAACTTTTTGTTTATCATGGAAGGATTTTATTTGATCTTCAAATCTGAAGGTTAGTTTTGCTGGATATAGGATTCTTGGTTGGCAACCATGTTCTTTCAGAGCTTGAAATATGTTGGTCCAGGCCCTTCTAGCTTTTAGAGTCTGGGTTGAGAAGTCGGCTGCTATCCGTATTGGTCTCCCGTATATGTAATCTGATGCTTTTCTCTCGTGGCCTTCAAAATCCTATCTTTATTTTGAATGTTAGGCATTTTCATTATAATGTGCCTTGGTGTGGATCTGTTGTGATTCTGTGCATTTGGTGTTCTGTAAGCCTCTTGTATTTGATTTTGCATTTCATTCTTCAGGTTTGGGAAATTTTCTGATATTATTTCATTGAATAGGTTGTTCATTCCTTTGGTTTGTATCTCTGTGTCTTCCTCAACCCCAATAATTCTTAAATTTGGTCTTTTCATGATGTCCCCTATTTCTTGGAGATTCTGTTCATGATTTCTTACCATCTTCTCTGTTTGGACAGCTTTATTTTCAAGATTAAATATTTTGTCTTCATTGTCTGAGGTTCTGTCTTCCAAGTGGTCTAGTCTGTTGGTGATGCTTTCCATTGAGTTTTTTATTTGGTTTATTGTCTCCTTCATTTCAAGGATTTCCGTTTGGTTTTTTTTTTGAGAATCTCTATCTCTTTGTTGAAATGATCTTTTGCTTCCTGTAGGTGCTCTTTCAGCATATTGGTATTATCATTCATTGCCTGCATTTGCTCTCTTATCTCATCCTTTGCTTCGCGAATCATCTTAATCATGTATAATCTGAAGTCCTTTTCTGACATTTCTTCTAACATACTGTCATTGGATTCTATTACTATAGAACCTAGATTTGTTTGGATCATTTTCTTCCCCTGTTTTTTTCATGTTGTTCATGTGTCTTCCCCTCTAGCGCTGCAGATCTGGGGTATTGGAGATTTCCCCCTATAGGCTTATAGTGGCCCTATGGGTTTCCAAAACCCTTTCTTTAAGAGGAGAACAATAGTAGCAGTGCCCAAACCAGACACTGTGCAATCCTAGACCAAATAGCCCCTATGGGGACAATAACATCATGTAAATAAGGGAGAATGCGACTCTGAGGGAACCGGTAAACAGAAGGAAAAGAAAGTAAGAAACGTAAAGAAATAAAAACTTAAATTTTTTTTTAAAAAGGGAGAAAAAAGAAAATCTACTGTATAATAGTCATATTGTAATGAAACCTCCCAGTGTTCAGTAGCCCAATGTATGAGAGGTACCTGAGAATGAGTTTCAGGCCTCCAGCAGGCATCTCAGGATGGGATTTGCCCCACCTGAAGATCGGAGCTATGGCTTCCAGGATTATCCAAGATGGCTGTTCTGGCTTCCAAATGTGTTGGCAAATGGGGAGCTGCAGCTCAGGGGTGGACGTGGTCAGCTGGAGATCCTGGAGGCAGGTAGCAGTTGGTCCGGCAGGGGTCCTGGAGGTCCGGTATGTTTGGTGTGGTTGTGGGATCCTGGAGGCTGGGTGCAATCCGTCGGTCTGGGGTCCCAGTGATGGGGCGCAGTCAGTTGGTCGGGGGGTCCTGGTGGCAGGGAGCAGTCAGTTGATGTGAGGGCCCCAGAGGCAGGGAGTGATTGGTCGGGCTGAGGGATTCTGGAGATAGGACTCGGTCAGTCCGGCCAGGGGTCCTACAGGGCCTGGATGTTGTCTCAAAATGGTGGCAGCCACGTGTAATCAAACCTGCAGGTACTGCGACAGTGAACTTCCAGGCAGCAGCAGGCAGCTGGTTCTCCACTGGTGGTCCACGGTCAGTCTGCTGGCAGCTGTTGGACATTCCGGAGGTGAACCTCGAGCGATGGGTGATGGATAGGGGTAAGGCAGGCAATGGACAGGTGAGAGGCAGGCAAATGGCGGATGATAGACGCCTGACAGTGAGCAATCTTCTCAAAGAAGGCGTCGATATGCTGGCAGAATGAAGGTGATCACAGCACAAAAATGGGGATCGTTAAGCAGCAAAAACTGCCTCACCGAGAAACAGATATCCTCTGCTTGAATCTGGCGTTACGGAGCAACAAGGAACGCAGCCTCCCTCTAGACCGCCATCTTGGATCCCTCCTTAGAGTAGTTTTGATTTGCATTTATCTTATTACTAGAGATGTTGAACATTTTTTCATATATCTGTTCATTGCTTGTACATCTTCTGTGAAGTGTCTGTTCATTTCCTTAGCCCATTTGTTGATTGGATTATTTGTATTCTTGTAGAGTTTTTTGGGTTCTTTATAGATTCTGGAAATTAGTGCTCTATCTGAAGTATGAGTTGCAAAGTCATTCTCCCATTCTGTAGGCTCTCTCTTCACATTACTGATAGTTTCCTTTGCTGAGAGAAAGCTTTTTAGTTTGAATCTATCCCAGTTGTTGATTCTTGCTTTTATTTCTTGTGATATGGGAGTCCTGTTAAGGAAGCGTGATCCTAAGCCAACAAGTTGAAGGTTTGGACCTACTCTTTCTTCTATAAGATGCAGGATCTCTGGTCTGATTCCGAGGTCCTTGATCCATTGTGAGTTGAGTTTTGTGCAGGGTGAGAGATAGGGGTTTAATTTCATTCTGTTGCATATGGTTTTCCAGTTTTCCCAGCACCATTTGTTGAAGAGGCTATCTTTTCTCCATTGTATATTTTTGGCACCTTTGTCTAGTATGAGAAAATTGTATATATTTGGGTTTGTGTCCATATCCTCTATTCTGTACCATTGATCTGCCTGTCTATTTTGGTACCAATACCATGCTGTTTTTGTTCCTGTTACTTTGTAATAGAGTTGAAGATCTGGTATTGCGATACCCCTGCTTCGCTCTTTCTACTGAGGATTGTTTTAGCTATTCTGGGTTTCTTATTCTTCCAGATGAATTTCATAATTGCTTGCTCTGTTTCTGTGAGGTACGTCATTGGGATTTTAATTGGAATTGCATTGAATCTGTCTGTGTAGCACTTTTGGTAGTATGGCCATTTTGACAATATTACTTCTGCCTATCCAAGAACTTGGGAGATCTTTCCATCTTCTAAGGTTTTCTTTAATTTCTTTCTTTAGTGTTCTGTAGTTCTCATTGTAGAGGTCTTTCACCTCTTTTGTGAGGTTGATTCCCAAGTATTTTAATTGTTTCGATGCTATTGTGAATGGGGTAGTTTTCCTAATTTCTCTTTCTGAAGATTCATCACTTACGTATAAAAATGCATTGGATTTATGAGCATTGATCTTGTAACCTGCTACTTTACTGAGTTCACTTATGAGTTCTAAGAGTTTTCTGGTGGAATTTCCAGGTTCCTCTAAATATATAATCATGTCATCAGCAAACAGGGATAGTTTGAGTTCCTCTTTTCCAATTCGTATCCCTTTAATTTCTTTGGTTCGTCTAATTGCTCTGGCTAGAGTCTCAAGAACAATGTTGAATAGAAGTGGTGAAAGAAGGCATCTCTGCCTTGTTCCAGTTTTTAGGGGGAATGCTTTCAGTTTTTCACCATTTAGAATGATATTGGCCGTGGGCTTAGCGTAGATGGCCTTCACAATGTTAAGGAATGATCCCACTACCCCAGTTTTTTCTAGTGTTTTGAGCATGAAGGGATGCTGTATTTTTTCGAATGCTTTTTCTGCATCTATTGAAATAATCATGTGATTCTTAACTTTTAGTCTGTTGATATGGTGAATGACATTTATTGATTTCCTGATGTTGAACCAACCTTGCATCCCTGGGATAAAACCCACTTGATCGTGGTGCGCTATCTTTTTAATGTATTTTTGTATGCGATTTGCTAAAATTTTGTTGAGAATTTTTGCGTCGATGTTCATTAAGGATATTGGTCTGAAATTTTCTTTCCTCGATGTGTCTCTGTCTGGTTTAGGTATCAGGGTGATATTGGCTTCATAGAATGAGTTTGGGAGGGTTCCCTCCTCTTCTATTTTATGGAATACTTTGAGAAGTATTGGAATGAGCTCTTCTTTAAAGGTTTTGTAGAACTCGGCTGAGAACCCATCTGGTCCTGGACTTTTCTTTGTTGGTAGGCTTTTGATGACCTCTTCTATTTCATTGCTTGAAATTGATTTATTTAAGTTGTGTATGTCCTCCTCGTTCAGTTTAGGTAATTCTTATGTCTCTAGAAACTTGTTGATGTCTTCGAGGTTTTCTGTTTTGTTGGAGTATAGATTTTCAAAATAGCTTCTAATTGTTTTGTATTTCACTCGTGTCTGTTGTGATATTTCCTTGTTCATTCCGAATTTTAGTAATTTGAGTTTTCTCCCTCTTTCTCTTTGTTAGTGTAGCTAAGGGTTTATCAATTTTGTTTATTTTTTCAAAGAAGTAACTATTTTGTTAATTTTTCCGATTGTTTCTTTTGTTTCAGTTTCGTTGATTTTGGCTCTGATTTTAACTATTTCCTGTCTTCTACTACTATTGGTGTTGGTCTGCTCTTCTTTTTCTAGGGCTTTGAGCTGTAGTGTTAAGTCGTTTATTTGTTGACCTCTACTTCTTTTGTTGAATGCGCCCCATGAAATAAATCTTCCTCTAAGTACTGCTTTCATAGTGTCCCAGAATCGCTTCTTGGCCTTTTGGCTAAGATCAAGTGTGTATAGTGTCCCAGAGATTTTGATATGATGTGTCTTTGTTCTCATTTACTTCTAAGAATTCTTTTATTTCCCTCCTGATGTCTTCTGTTATCCATTCATCGTATAATAGTGTATTATTTAATCTCCAAGTATTGGAGAAGTTTCTGTTTTTTATTCTGTCATTTATTTCTAATTTCAGTCCATTATGATCTGATAAGAGTACAAAGTAATATCTCTATCTTCTTGTATTTGCTAACAGTAGCTTTGTGGCATAAACATGGTCTATTTTAGAGAAGGATCCATGTGCTGCTGAGAAGAAAGTGTATTTGTTCTTTGTTGGATGGTATATTCTATATAAGTCGGTTAAGTCTAAATTGTTGATTGTGTTATTGAGATCTATGGTTTCTTTATTCAATTTTTGTTTAGACGATCTATGCAGCGGTGAGAGAGGTGTGTTAAAATCACCTAGTATTATTCTGTTGTGGTCTATTTGATTTCTGGAATTGGCAAGGATTTGTTTGATGTATATGGATGAGCCAATGTTCGGGGCATAGATATTTATGATTGTTATGTCTTGCTGATTTATGCTTCCCTTAAGCAGTATGTAATGTCCTTCTTTATCTAGTTTTGGCTTGAATTCCGCATTATCTGAAATGAGAATGGATACTCCAGCTTTTTTGCTGTGTCCATGTGCATGGTATGTTTTTTCCCATCCTTTCACCTTTAGTCTATGGGTATCTCTTCCTATGAGATGAGTCTCTTGCAGACAGCATATTGTTGGATTTTTCTTTTTAATGGAATCTGCCAGTCTGTCTGTTTTGATTGATGAATTCATGCCATTAACATTCAGGGTTATTATTGTGATATGATTTGTATTCCTAGTCATTGGACTCATTTTTGTTTTTTGACATGATTTGGTTTCTCCTTTATTTGGCTATTCCTTTAGGCTAGTTCCTCCCGTTGCTGATTTACATCGTTGTTTTTCGTCTCTTCCTCATGGAATATTTTGCTGAGAATGTTCTGTAATGCTGGCTTTCTTTTTGTAAATTCCTTTAGCTTTTGTTTATCTTCGAAGGATCTTATCTCATCATCAAATCTGAAAGTTAGTTTTGCTGGGTATAAAATTCTTGGTTGGCATCCATTTTCTTTCAGGGCTTGGTAAATGTTGTTCCAGGCCCTTCTAGCTTTTAGGGTCTGTATTGAAAAATCTGCTGATATTCTTATTGGTTTCCCCCTGAATGTAATCTGATTCTTTTCTCTCGTGGCGTTTAAAATTCTGTCTTTATTTTGTATGTTAGGTATTTTCATAATAATGTGCCTTGGTGTAGGTCTGTTGTAATTTTGTGTATTTGGAGTCCTATAAGCCTCTTTTACTTGATTTTCCATTTCATTCTTCAGATTTGGGAAATTTTCTTATATTATTTCCTTGAATAGATTGTTCATTCCTTTGGTTTGTTTCTCTAAGCCTTCCTCAATACTAATAATTCTTAAATTTGGCCTTTTCATTATATCCTCTAATTCTTGTAGTTTCTGTTTATGATTTCTTACCATCTTTTCTGTTTGGTCAACTTTGTTTTCAAGATTAAATACTTTGTCTTCAATATCTGAGGTTCTGTCTTCCAGGTGTTCTATCCTATTGGTTATGCTTTCTATGGAGTTTTTAACTTGGTTTATTGTTTCCTTCATTTCACAGATTTCTTTGTATTTTTTTCCGTACCTGTAACTCTTTATTGAAATGATCTCTTTCTTCCCGTATTTGCTCTTCTGTTGATTGGTGTGATCATTTAATGCCTACATTTGCTCTTTCATCTCCTCCTTCAATGCCTGCATTTGTTCTTTCATCTCCTCGTTTGCTTCCCTTGTTGTTTTAATGATGTACATTCTGAACTCCCTTTCTGACATTTCTTCTGCTGTGCTGTCATTGGGTTTTATTGATAGAGTATCTAGGTTTGTTTGGGTCATTTTCTTCCCTTGGTTTCTCATATTGGTCAGATGTCAGTGGGACTCTGTGATATTGTAGATTTCCTCTATTGGCTTATAGTGTCCCTGTAGATTTCCAGTGTATCACCTCCCAGCCTTCGGTAGCCTGAAGTCTTGGAGTAACTTGATAATGCAGTACTTCCGAAGAAAGCTGTCCCTAGCCCTCTACTGGTTCCAGGGCTTGGAGCTGTCTCTGTGTGGAAAGGCTCTCACTTGGGGGCCTGCTCCGTGAAGCTGGCCATGTGGGAGGAGCCCACCGCCAGAGTGCTGAGGGCTGCCTGGGGAAGACTCTAGCTGCCCTGCCCTACTCTAATAACCCGCCACGGCGGAGCTTCACCGGGTGGGAGAGACTCACCCCATGGCTCTATTTTAGTCCGAGTCTGTCAATGCCTTCCCTTCTTGAATCCTGGGTTCTGGAGCTACTGGAGATGCAGTCATCCTCTAGCCCGCCATCTTGCATCGCCCCATGGAAAAAGCCTGGGCCCGGAGGGCTCAGGGCCGCCTGGAGAGGTCTCTGGCTGCCCTGCCCTGGTCCCGAGGCTGCTTGCGGATCGGAGGTCTCCGCTGGCTTGAGGACTTGTGGCTGGCTCTGTGCAGAAAGGCTCTCACTGGGCGGTCTGCTCTGAGAAGCTAGCCTAGAAAGGCGCTTCCCACCGGAGGAAGCCGGGCCACTTGGGGAAGTCCCTGGCTGTCCTGTCCTGGTCTCTGAAGCAACCTGCGGGCCGGAGCTTGGAGCTCACTGCACATTGGCTCAGGGACTTGGAGATGGTTCTGTGCAGAACGGCTCTCAGTGGGGGGCCTGCTCCGAGAAGCTGGAGAATCTGGCCCTGTGTGAGGAGCCCGCCACCGGCGTGCTCACGGCTGCCTGGGGAAGACTCTAGCTGCCCTGCCCTACTCTAATAAGCTGCCCGATTCCGGGCCTGCTGCCCGGGCCGAGCTTCACCGGGTGGGGGAGACTCACCCCGTGGCTCTATTGTAGTCCGAGTGTCTCAATGCCTCCCCTTCTTGAATCCTGGGTTCTGGAGCGACTGGAGATGCAGTCACCCTGTAGTCCGCCATCTTGGATCGCCCCCTGCTTTCATCTTATGACACAAAAATCTCTTTGGTTTGCCTTCATGATAGTCCTTTCATTTGCTATTATGGGTCCCTTATAATATTGCTCTTGAGTATATATTAATTTAAAAAGAAGAAATAAAAACATTCATGGTCATACTTCGACAGATGCCTGCAGCTTTGTAGATTTCAGGCAGTTTTCAGACTTGTTTCTTTGATTCATATGTGTCTGTTATTAATATCTGAGTTGGTCATATTTGTTTTTTGGTTTTTGGATTTTGTTTTTGCCCTTTTTTTTGTTTTGTTTTTGTTTTCGTTTTGAGCATAAAAAAGTAAGATTTACGGGAGAAGAAAAGAAAGAGAACTCCTGCCGAATAAGAAGTGACCCAGTAGGGTTGCTGTGGTCAAGTTTTTTTATGTGTATTTCCTTGGCTGCTTTCTTTCCAGGGCTTTTCTTTCCTTCAAGGATGTCAGGCTTATTTTACCAGATAACATTTTCTAAAACCATCCTCACACAGTCATCTTCCCGTAGAATGTCTTGTCCTTTTCCTCTTACCAGTTGCTTAGCTAAGTTCTAGATATCTGTTTTTACAGATTAGATTTTGTCAAGATTTCTGGTTGGATTTAGGATGACTTTCCTCTTCTCACAAGGTTCCTATTGGTTCTACTTGACTGGTGAATTTTTGTTTATAGATCAAAATTGGGCCCTGAGTAACACCCCTTTTTAATTCATTTGTTGTCAGTAGTGTAAATAAGAAAATAATTTTAAGAAGAATAAGATAGGAAAGACTAAGATTGCTGGTGAATCTTACTTCTGTGTTAATTTCAGTCTTCCCCATAAATGTTTCTTCTGTGATTTCTCTCTGTATGGACAGTAGCACTCTCTCCCCATAACAGTTTCATTTCCTGTTCTCCTTCTTCTTACCCTTAACCACACCATACTATTCACCTCATTCCTTAACTGTCCACACAGGTAAATGCCTTTTTCCTGCTATTCAGTTTTACTCTCACTTTATTTTCCACTAAATATTCTCCAGCCTCCCTGTCCCCAGCACACCCTCAGAAATCTTTCCTGTGATTTATCTTACTTGCCTAAGTATATTGCCTAGAAGACCTTGATTTTAGTTGTAAATTTGGAGGCTTTGCAGGTGCTTCTAAAGCTTTGAGAAACTGGTAGGCCAGAATTGACCAACCCATACACGAAAGGATGGCCTGGAAGTAGAGTCTTAGCGTTTTCTCTTATCCTAAGCAGCTGGAAACTGATGTGAACTCTGGGTCCTTGTTAGGAGCACTACTGAGAGTTGATAGTTGGGGCTTTTGTTTTTTTCTGGTCTTATGATTAACTTTACTACAGATATAAACTGTGAAATAAGTTGCATGGGCATCTTGTTGGGGATCAATATTTTATGTTTATAATTCTTCAAGTACTCCTTAGTGTATGGCTGGTTTTTTGCTTTGTTTCAGATTTTCTTTATTGGGGGTGGGGCACATTTTACAATGCAGTTTAAGTGTCTGCCCTGCTTCATATACCGGGGGTGGGATTCCTTCTAGACTGCTGTCATTTGGTCCAAATTTAGAAGACTTAAGGCTGCCAGGCATTAGCTTCCTGCATTGTTTGCTGTTCTCCATTGAAGTTATGATTAACACCTGGGCTTTTCATTCGTTTGGGTCCCTTCAGATACACGTATGAGCGAATTGATGGGCGAGTACGGGGAAATCTACGCCAGGCAGCCATCGACCGGTTCTGTAAGCCAGACTCAGACCGCTTTGTCTTTCTTCTGTGCACCAGAGCGGGAGGCCTGGGGATCAATCTCACAGCTGCTGATACTTGCATCATATTTGATTCTGACTGGAACCCACAAAATGACTTGCAGGTAACCATTAGGATGAATGCTCTTTACCTTAGCTGCCCCGAATCTCAACATCATGAGAGTCTGGCTCAGCTATAGATTGTCTGCCATGCTTCAGGCTGAGGTGCTGGCCCGAGCTTTGGTCAGGGCATGAAACCCTATGAAAAGTAAATGACTCTTCCCGCTAATTAGAGTGATCTGTCCTTTTACTTTAAATCAAATGTTTCATGGTAGTCTCCAAATATAGAATAGAGATGCTATTTTATTTTCTGACATAAAGATATCTGACATTTTCTCTCAGTTTGCTTGTTAGATGGTCATATACAGTAAACAAGTTAACCCAAAGAGGTGGGAAAGTTCCATGGTGTGGCAGGCATGACAGACACCCTCATTAGTTCACTTGCTCTCCACATATTGCAGCATAACCCAGTTAAAAGGCTTTTCAGATTCTATTCCCATATCACACTAAATGATATGTGTCTTTGAAAGAAAAGTAAACATACTGTTTGAAAAGTAAGCATAAAGAAACAAGAAAATGACGAAGTCTGGAATTCTTCATCAGACCTGTTTTGAATTAAATACAATGGCATTCTAACCAGATTGGACAATGAGTCAACATAAAATGATTCTAACTTGTCAAGAAGACTATTTAAAGTATAAATATAGATTTATATCCATTATTGTTAATGATTAACTTCATCCTAAATATGTTATATCTTGGAGTATTTACTAATACTTGGATTTGTGAGGGTGGCTCAAAGCCTTTTTCATAGACTGGGTGAGTTATCCAAAGAAGTTTGGAGGCTGCTGCTTCACATTGATTCAAGAGGTACTCTGAGGGATACTGCAAAGAATGGGATGCAGGAAGACAACTCTGGGCATCTTCCCTAGCTGCTCACATCCACAGAGTCATTCTGCTTTGCCTTTTCTTTTAGTGAGTTCCCAAATAATTGTTTTAAGAAGGTAGTCTACTAATTGAAAAACAGTTTTTTAAATTATTAAATTGGTGACAGCTGGCTAAAACTCAGGAAAAATATCAAGTAAATCATAAAGCAAAATGTGTGGTGCTATGTTTAGGATTCATCTTCAGAGAAAATCAGTGGTTATGAATAGCTAACCATCAGTTCATTCTTCTGGTAAAGGGATGTTTGAATTAAAGATGAAGTACTAAATGTAATGAATAACCAGTTTTTAAAGGAGTTCCATATACTCAAATAATAAGCAAAGGATACTATTTGATCAGCTCACTTTTAAGAAACTATATAGGATAATGATATAGATTAGGGGGTGAAAAAGTATCGCCTTTTTGTCTACCACCGATTTTTAAAATGGTTTTATTGAAATGCAACCACAACCATTCCTGTATGTGTTATCTATGGTTGGTTTCCTGTTATAATGGTGGAATCGAATACTTGCAACAGAGACCTCATAGCTCACAGACCTGAAGTATTTACTATCCGGCATTTTGCAGATATTCACCAACTCCCAAACAAATTATTTTAAGTCCCTGACAGCAATAAAACTGTGTTCTTTTGCGAGCCTCTCTGACTATGAGGCACAGTACAAGGAGAACGATGGTATGAATTCAAAGCCATGTTCGCTGACATGCCTGAAGGGATATTAAAGAAAGAAATTGGAGGCATAAGGCCAGATGCAAAACATTTTAGAATTGCCATGCAGTGTAAACATTACACTTGAATAGATGTTATGCCAAGAAACAGAAAAAGAGAATGTCCCAAAATGATGGAGAATGGGAAGTCATCTGAGGTGATTGATTGATTGATTGATCAATTTGAATGTGTAGCAACCAGAAGAGTATGTGACCCAGTTCCCCAAAATGGGGGTTTAGGGAGAAGGGAGAAGCTTTGAAATAGCTTTCTAATATGCACTGCTGGGGAACTGGCAAGAGATGAATTAAGGGATAGCAATGAAATCCTAGTTGAAATTGGATAGTGTGGGGTTTTTTAGTTGTGCTGAGTCAGTTTCTGAACTTCCCCTAATGCTCAGTTTGAATGAGGAAACAAAGACCATCACTGCAAATGATCCAGGGTGTTAGCTTGTACCCCAGAGCATAGCAAAAGCTTAATGAGTAAGTGAGTCAATGATAAAGGCAGCCCAGATCAGAATTAGAGTTAGAATTTTTTGACTCTTGGTCTTCTCGACTGACTTCTCTGTTATTGATTCACTGGTTTCTGTTTTCTTGGTTATTCCATTAAGGTTTTATAAATCAGAGGGAATATTTTTTCTTGTGAAATGAGATCCTAATTCTAACTGAAAACTTAACTGGACCCTTCCCCTTCCTACTGTTCTTGCTAGGTAGGTCATATTAAGCACACACAATCATTTACACATATTCACAAACTCTAATTTTTTAATAAATGATTGAAAGCTTTCATCATCTATAGTTCTTTAAGATTGTTGCCCTTAGAAAGTGAATTTAGTTACAAGATATTTATCTGGGAATGAGTTAAGGTCATACCACCTGATACAAACATCAAGACAATGGAAAAGAGAATTCCACTGTTTTAGGTTCTTACCTCTATCCTAGTGGAATTGCAGCACAGGTTTTAGTTCAGATGATAGCTCCTTCAGACATTGTGGGACATCAAATTAGTTTAACCACTCTGGAAAGCACTATGGAGATTCCTCAAAAACTAGGAATAGAACCACCATAAGACCCAGCTATCCCATTCCTCAGTATTTATCCAGTAGATCTAAAATTGGCATACTATAGTCATACAGCCACATCAATGTTTGTAGCAGCACAACTCAAAATAGCCAAGTTATGGAACCAGCCCAGGTGCCATTAATAGATGAATGGGTTAGGAAAATGTACACACATAAACACAATGGAGTTTTACTTAGCCATAAAGAATGCAATTAATGGCATTTGCTGGTAAATGTATGGAACTGGAGAACATCATGCTAAATGAAATAAGCCAGATGCAGAAAATCCAGAGTCAAATGTTTTTTCTCATGCAAAAGTTACAGCAAAGTAAGCGGGGAAAGGTGGAAGGGGCGGATATAAAGACAGAGGAAAGATCAGTGGAGTAGAAGTAGGAGGAGATTGAGGGAGAGGGAGAAGAGACTCGAAAGGGGAGGAAATGCACAATGAATTTATGTATGTGCATGTATAAATATATCACATCGAATTCCACCTTTATGTATATCTATAAAGTACCAATTATGGACTGGGGTTGTGGCTCAGTTGTAGAGTGCTTGTCTAGCACTATGAGGCACTGGTTTCAATTCTCAGCACCACATAAAAAAAATAGATAGCATGTGCATCTACAACTAAAAATACTTTTTAAAAAACAAAGTACCAGTTAAAAATGTCTAAATGAAGGACTTGGGTTGTGGCGCAGAGGTAGAGCCCTTGCCTAGCATGTGTGAGACACTGGGTTCAATTCTCAGCACCACATAAAAAATAAAGTATATTGTGTCCATCTATAGCTAAAAACATTTTTTAAAATAAAAATGTATAATTGAATAAGGAAAAATTGAAATGTAAGTTCTCATTGCGGTCTCACATAGCCTGGCAAGATTGGGGGCAGTCCATGTTTGTCCCCAGTCAGGACACATAAGGAAGCAGGATCAGTGTGAGGACAACCCATGTTTCCTGACTGACTGCAGGAGAGCCCCCACAGAACTTGAAAGTGAAGCCAGCCTGATTAAGGGGGGTGGGCTCAGCCAAAGTGGACTTAAGTCCTTATGTTAGTCAGTTTTCTGGTTACTGCAACAAAATATCTGAGATAATTGACTTGAAAAGAGGAAAGATTTATTTTGGCTTGTTTCATAGGTCCCAGTCCATGATCATTTGACCTTGTTGTTTTGGGCCTGTGACCAATGCAACACATTGTGATGGAAGCACATGGTGGAGCAACCTGCTCACCTTCTAGTAGCTGAGAAGCAAAGGGAGAAACAGAAAGGGACTAGAGTTCTAATATTCCCCTCAACAGTACTCTCAAGACCTACCTCTCCCAAAAGGCCCTTCCTCTTAAAAGTTCCACCACATTGTAGTAGCACCAAGCTGAGGGCCAAGCCTTTAACATGTGTTCCTTTGGGGCACATTCCAAAGAAATTATAGGAGCCCCTGAGGCAGGCCTACAGACAGACTAGCTTTATGGCTGGAGAGCAGAGGTTAATTCTGAAAAAATCAGTTGAGTCAGAAAACAACCTTACTTTCTCTGATGCTTTTTCATTATTGTTAGCAAACGTACATGTAATCTTTGATCCTTTTGCTGGGTAGAATTGGAGTTTTAAGCTTGCTAGAGATTTTTTTTTTTTTTTTAATCTGTGTCTTCCTATAACAAGGACATCAAATGTCATGTACTATTTCCTTTGTCTTGCTAGAGTCTGAGGAATTCAACATATTATATCCCTCTCCCATGCCTAGATCTGAACCAGTTAAGAAATACACACAAGAATGCAGTGGAGGATCATAGCATCAGCTTCAGTAAGTTCTGAAGGCTGCTTGACCCACAGCCAGAATTAAGCTTCTTAAAACTCCTGCTCACACACCCCTTCATCCATAGGTTAAACTTACCCACAGATCTATTGGCAGCCTTAGCAAGCCTGCCAGTGACAGGCTTTCTTCTTGGGAGGAAGCCAGTCCTGCTGTTAATCCTGAAGGCAGGGACAGGCCTCTTGAGAGTAGCAGGGATCATGCCCCCTTCACAGACCACAAGTACCTTCCTCTTCGATTGATTCATGATACTTCTGTTTCCTTGTTCTCTGGCAAGCTAAGGTAACAGTGGTGGGGTTCCATGACCTACCTGTGGCTAAGGTCCCTGAAGGCAGAACTCAGAAAGCATGGCTGCAGTTGTCCTACTATAATGCAGCTACTGCAGGCACAGATTTAAGAAGGGAGAAGGGAGTCCAGCCTGAAGAAAAGAGCCCATTCCATGATCAGTCACCAGGAACAGGACTCCAGGAACCTGCCACACTGCTCCAAGGAAAGAGAGGGACTTGTCCCCTTTGTCACTTCCTATGCTGGGATCTTAATTGCTAGCACCACCTGTTTCTTCATAGTATGTTTATGCCTGATCTTGGAGAATTATACCTGTGGAGTTTACTTTTTGTTTGCTAAAAGAAAGTTAAGAACTTGCAGGTCTGTGCACAAGTGCTCCATTATAAAAAAAAAATTTTAAGTGGTTACATATAGAGGGAGCCAGGAACCAGGTGGAAGTGACAGAGGTAGAAGCCAGTTTTCTAACCATGCCTTTTTGTGTATTTGACTTTGTAACCATTTTAAATATTTCACATCATTATAATGCAAAAATTTTTAAACATTTTTATAAGTTGCAAAAACAATGCAGAGTTCCGCTATATCCTTTTTTTCAATAACTCAGCTTCTTTTAATGTTAGCATTTTATACAACCATAGTGTAATTATTGGAATCAGGAAATTAAAAATTTTTTTTCATTGTAGATGTACATACCTTTATTTTTATTTATTTATTTATTTATTTATTTATTTATTTTTGGGATTTTATAATTATGTATTTTCACTCTCCTAGGAAGTACTCTAATACCCATAACATAATCCCATAGACTCTGGTTGTGCAAATGATAAAACTTCATAAATGCTATAAATACCCCCATTAAAATATTTTGTTAATTTAAATATTTTTTATTTTTTTTGCTCTTATCAGTTGTACATGACAGTAGAATGCATTTATACATTTTGATAGATCATACATAAATGGAGTATAATCTCTCATATATTTTATATATTTTTATGTGGTGCTGAGGATTGAACCCAGTGCCTCACACATGCTAGGCAAGCCCTCCACTAAGCCAAAACCCCAGCCCAGGAAATATTTTTAAAATTTGTTCTTTTTGGATACACATGACAGTAGAGTGTATTTTGACATATTATACATATTTGAAGTATAACTTACTCTAATTAGGAACCCATTCTTGTGGTTGTACATAATATGGCATTTCACTGGTCACTTATACATACATGAGCATAGGAAAGTTATGTCCGATTCATTCTACTATTTTTTCTATTCCCATCATCCCATTCCCTTCATTTTCCTTTGTCTAATCTGGTGAATGTCTATTCTTCCCTCCTCCTGCCTTGTTGTATGTAGCTTCTGCATATTCAAAGAGAACATTTGACCTTTGTTTTGGGGAATGGGCTTATTTCACTTAGCATGATAGACTCCAGTTCCATCCATTTTTCAGTGACTGCCAAAATTTCATCATTTTTTATGGCTGAGCAATATTCCATTGTGTATATATACACCACGTTTCCTTTATCCATTCATCTGTTGAAGGACACCTAGGTTAGTTCCATAGCTTAGCTATTATGAAGTGAACTGCTATAAACACTGATGTGGCTGCATCACTGTAGTATGCTGATCTTAAGTCCTTTGGGTGTATACTGAGGAATAGAATAACTGGGTCAAATGGTGGTTCCATTTCAAGTTTTTTGAGGAATCTCCATACAGCTTTCCAGAGTGGTTGCACCAATTTGCAGTCCCACCAGCAAAGTGTGAGTGTACTTTTATCCTCACATCCTTGCCGACATTTATTATTGCCTGTATTCTTGATAATTGCCATTCTGATTAGAGTGATATGGAATCTCAGGGTAGTTTTTATTTGCATTTCTCTAATTGCTAGAAATGTTGAACATTTTTTATATATTTGTTGACCATTTGTATTTCTTTTGCCAAGTGCCTGTTTAGTTCCTTTGCCCATTTATCAATTGGGTTATTTGGTTTTGTGGCATTAAGTTTTTTGAGTTCTTTATATATAGTAGAGATTAATGTTCTAGGGAGAACTTTTCTCCCATTCTCTAGGCTCTCTCTTCACATTCTTGATTGTTTCCTTTGTTGTGAAGAAACTTTTTCATTTGATACCATCCTATTTTTTGATGCTTGATTTTATTTCTTGTGCTTTAGGAGTCTTGTTGAGATGGTTCCTAAGCCAACGTGATGGAGAGTTGGCCTATATTTTCTTCTAGTAGGTACAGGGTCTCTGATCTAATAAATGCCTAGGTTTTTTATCCACTTTGAGTTGACTTTCCTGCAGGGTGAGAAATAAGGGTCTAATTTCATTCTACTATATATGGCTTTCCAGGTGCTTGCCTTCAGTAATTATTATTATGGTATTTGTCCAGACTGTTCTTGAACTTTTGGTCTCAAGTGATCCTCTTGCCTCAGTGTCCTTAGTAATCAGAACTATAGGTATACACCACCACACCCAGCTTTTTTATTGGTACTGGGAATTGAACCCTGAGGTGCTTTACCATCAAACCACCCCTTTTAATTGTTTTCTTTTGAGACAGGGTCTTACCAGTTACTTAGGGATCTGGTCTGGAACTTGGGATCCTCCAAGTGTGAGCCTCCTGAGTTTCTGCCACTGTGCCCCACCACACCCAGCTATTTTATTGTATAGTCCATTACTCTCATTTTTGGTTTTGTTTTCAAGATGTTTAGATTTAGCCTTTGGGTACCCCTTCAGTTTGACTTCTTTGTCTATAATTTATGCTATAATTTTTTGAGCACCTCCTTACTTTCAACACATAAGATATTCAAGTTCATGTTGCATTTTTCCAGACATATCTTTGAAATTGACCATTCCTTCAAGGATACCTTGTTTTTTTTTTTTTTTATCTAAGAATGGCATTTAGAAATCAAGATCTGACTATGAGATACCTGTACTGGATATATTGACCCTTTGTGTAAATGGAACTAGAAAGTATGTGTATCAACACTGGCACACATAGCGTACCTCCTCATTCATACTGAAGTTATCCATCCACAGTGAAATTTATGATTTTCATCATCAGGGTTCATTATAGCCTTCTCTTCCTTATTGTAACTTTTCTCTGGCAGAGAGAAGCCTGAATCTCATTATCTTAACAGTGTATTTATTCTCTTAATTCTAGTATATACACAGACTACTATTTAATAGTCTCAGAATTGTTAATATTTTATGAAAAATAAATTTACTAGAGTATAGTATCAATCAATAGTAGGTTTTTTGGTCTTTAGTATCACAGTATATAATCAAAATAGCATCTTCCAAAGTTGCTTAGTTTAGTAATTTTCTTCCCTACCCCCTTCATTGTGGCTAAATTAATGGTGGGAAAGTCTTTTTTGGTCTGGAGATTAAACCCAGGGGCATTTTATCATTGAGCTACATTCCCAGCCCACTTATTTATTTGTTTTCAGTTTTATTTTGAGGCAGGGTATTGCTAAATTGCTGAGGCTATCCTCAAAATTGCCAATCTTCTGCCTTAGCCTTCTGAGTTAATAGAATTACAGGTATGCACCACCACTCCTGATTTGGAAAGTGAATTCCTGAAAATTCAAAAGTTGACTTGGATCCCTTAGATTTGTCCACTATAAAGTTTCTATTTTTCTCTTTGAAATTTAGAAGTAATTTTAGGGGAATACATTAAGACTATACCTGTTTCACATTGAAGTTCACCTACTGGTTTTATCTTCCATTGATTATCTCTGCCTGAATCAGTCATCACTATGATGGTTACAAAGTAGCAGTTTTCTGTCATTTATTAGTGCATCTGTTACTTGACATTCTTGAATAAGGAAGAATTTTCCTCTTTCCTCCCATTTATGTATGTCAGGGTAATCTCATAGGTTCTTTTTTATTCAGTGGGTTACAATCTACTACTGTCTTTATTTTGATGTTCATATAGTCCAAGACTCAGCCAGTCGAAGTCTTCAAGTTTCAAATGTTACTTTGATAGGTGTTTATCATGCCTTGAGTACTTCCTTATATCAGGCACAGTGATGTGTTTGAGGCTCAATGTTTTTCCACCTCACTCTTACCTATAGATTTTCTCTAACATGCCTTGGCTCTGTCTTAAGAATGATATTTAAAAAACAAGATATGGGAGTTAAATAAATTCATTGTTTTTGGGATAACATTGCTTCTACACATTCTCAGTGGATACAGTGGCTATTACTAGGATACACCCACACACAGAGAATATAAATATGCATATTTGCAACACACATTCATTTGTATATTGTATAAATGCACATGTGTACATATATCCACATCTGTTTCTGTATCGGTGCATGTATGCATACACACCTTACTGTGAGTTAATACTTGATTCCTCCCATCCATTCTAACTATAGAGTTTATTCTAGCTTTCTCTCTTTCCATAATTGTAACTTTTCTCTTCAACAGTGAAAACCCTTATTTCTGTTATCCCTGGATTATTTACTCATTTGCAGAATCCTAGATTACCCAGAAAGTAGTCTCAGGACTACTGACACTACCACTAAAAAAATAAATAAACAAACTATTTTCAAGTGTGTGTTGAAAACATTTTGATCTGACTGTACATACTCAGTACAGTTTATAACCTTAAGTGGCTGAGGAGACAAAAATCTTACATTGTTTTCAGTAATTATGTTTTTGGTTGGTTGTAATGGTATTTTTTTCTTGAGACTGTGATAGATGGGTAAATAGACAAGAGAGAAATGAAATGGATGATGATATTGGTGTGGTTGAACTTTTCATTATGATGGAGAAAAAATACCAGTGTAAGTTTGATGAATTTTTTTTTTCATTTTGTTGCTTTTGTAGTCTAGAGATCAAACGCAGGCCCTCACACATCCTGGGCAAGTGTTCTGTTACTGAGCTGCCTCTTCAGCCCTTAATGAAGTTTTTAAACTAAAAATATCATGACCTCATAGTATATTTCTTACATATGCATAGATCTGTATATACTGCACATACACACTAGCGCTTTCTTTATTTGCCTGCTGAATAGGCCTAGAAACAGTTGCCAAGCCTGTGCACTGTGTATCCCTAGAGCATTCAGATTGTTGTCTCTAAGTACCATTTTCATTTTCTTGACTATGGCTGGGCTGTTTCTTAGCCACTTTCCCTGAAGCCTGGCCAGAGAGAGGAAGAATAAGCCATTGTAGGCGTCTGCTCTGGTCCTGCTGTTCATAAGAAATTGATCAGGGGAATTGTTACCCCAAATAAAGGAATGGATCTAGGCAGTGATCTTCAATTCAAAAGCAGACAAGCAGATAACAGGGGCCTCTGTAGATGGAAATTGAAAACCCATATGTGAAATATCTTGCCAAACATATCTTATCTTGATCATGTCTCAAGGTATACATCCCAGTTTAAAGGACATAGAGGGGGCAGAGCAAGAACGCAGTTGGCAAGATATCAGGCATGGAACAACATTGGGCAGATACCTAGTCCATTTAACAGAAAATTAGATTTGAAAAAAAAAGTGATTGAAGGCAGAGCATATCTAAGATAGAAAGACTGGAAACATCAACTGACTGGAAGGTGTGTGTCTTATTTGGTTCCTCATCCAAACAAGCAAACAAACTGAAAAATTATGAAATAAGCGGGGAAGTTGGAACACTGACTAGATAGTTGATACTAATTTTTTTTAATGTAACAATGGTAATATAACGAGTTTTACAAGAGTCTTTATCTTTAGAGACACATATTGAAATATGTAAGAATGAAACAATGATGCCTATGACTCACCTCCTAACAATTTTGGAGGATAGGAGTGTGGTAGATGAAACAAGATTGACCATAAGAGGTCATTAGACTTCTTCTATTTTTGTTTATATTTGAAGTTTTGTATAGTAAAATTTAAAAGTAGAGAAGTGGTGCTACCAGCTCTGAGGTATCTCCCAGAGGGCAGGACAGCATCCTGGGAATGAGTGCCATCTCACAAGGTGCCTGCACACAGACCACAAGCTGAGGAGGGTGGGACACCAGGGCTTCCCGTACTGCTTTATCCCTGGCACATAGTAGTCAGTAAGCAATTGGTGAAGAAATGAGTGACTACAAAGGTGGCAGCTGATATTTGGCTGATTTCAATTCTGAAACAATCCCATGACATATATCTGCAGGAGCCCCCCCACTCACGTGGGATGTAAGCACTTCCTGTTCCCTGACTGCAGCTGTTCCATACACACAGGGTGATGTGATATGTGTGACCCTTCTCCTCCTCAGGCTCAGGCCCGATGTCACCGCATAGGCCAAAGCAAAGCCGTCAAGGTGTATCGCCTCATCACTCGGAACTCCTATGAGCGGGAAATGTTTGATAAGGCCAGCCTAAAGCTGGGCCTGGACAAGGCTGTACTTCAGGATATCAACAGAAAGGGCAGCACCAATGGAGTGAGTACGATGGACATGCTCTGGAGTGTTAAGGAGCACTTATCATGCAGCCCTAGCCTCTCTGGGTTTTTCTAGTCAGGTCTCTGCATTTTCTGAATGGTTTAGAGAAATCTGTAGGCACAGTTACGTAGTAGTTGCCCAGCATACAATAATGTTTCAGTAAGGAGTTTTTGTCATGCCCATTAGGAGCTGGTGGAGCTTAACATTCTTTACTGTGTAAGTATGTATTCATTACCATGTTTTATCTCATACCCTAGACTGAGCTTCTTGATGGTCTAATGGGAAGAGTGTTGTCTGTAGCCCCTGTGGCCCCTAACAGTGCATGGCATATTAAAGATGTTCAGAGCATGATAATCAGTGAATAATGACTGAATAAACTAGCAGCTTGAAATATGGCTGTAAAATCTGTTTTTTCTCCCTTGATGGAGGGGATAAAGATTACAGCTGAGATTCTTAAATTGTTTTCAAATATAGGCAAAGAAAGCAGAATATCTCCTTAATCATTAGGCTTAGGGCATCAAAGATTGGGAATTAAAACCATCTACATAAGTTGTCTATAGTCCAGATGTTCTATATCCTCTTAGCTATACATATGTTGCTAAGTGTAATGCTTCAAGTAACCCATCTTGGGAGCCACGGAATTCCCTCTTGTGATTTATATAAAGAGAACCAGATTCTTAATTAGAACCAGGGAAGGGTGTTTTGAACCCCATTTCCTGTTTTTAACAAGCAGTTAAGAAGATCACACTTGGCATGGGATCCCCCCCCTTTTTTTTTTTTTTTTAAAGAAATGACATCATTTCCAATACTGATGTATTTATTTAATAACGAATAAATCATTATTCTCCAGTTTGTTTGGTACATCTGGAGGTTTTTAAAGATAGAACTCAAACTAAAATATTGAAAAAAGATGTCAAATATATCCTCTTCAGTGGTGGATAGTTTTAATGGCCTGTGACATTTGATAGTAACCAACATCCTGAAGAATGTTAGGACCCTTGGATCATCTGCTGGATTTTATTCCAGAGAGGTCTGCCTGCCCTCCCCAGAGAAAATCCAGAGTACCTTTATCTGGGTTTTCATTTTGTGAAGTTTGTTGTCCCTGTCCTTTGTTCTTATTGTGCAATTAGTGGAGGAACTGCACACTGAATCACAAAGGCCAGATGTGAGGCTATTTTTCCTATGCATTTTCTACTTTGTGAGTAGCCTTTGGTGACCTGTTCAGGTGCAGCAGCTCTCAAAAATGGAGGTGGAGGACTTGCTCCGGAAAGGTGCTTATGGAGCTTTGATGGATGAGGAAGATGAAGGCTCCAAATTTTGTGAAGAAGACATAGACCAGATTCTTCAGAGGAGAACCCATACCATCACCATCCAGTCTGAGGGGAAAGGGTCCACTTTTGCCAAGGTACAGGACCTTCTCTACACAGTCATTGTTGGGGATGGGGGAGAAAGAAAGTTGTTTTTTCTTCACCCCTCATTAGCAAGTCTTCTCTTTCTTTAAATGCAAACCCTTGAAATTTTCTTGACTATATGGAGCTAGTCTGTGTGACTCCCTGAAAATGTCAGTACATACAGGAAATCTGAATAGGGAAAGGCTGTGCTGCAGAAGGAAGATGCTCTGAGCCTTTGAGAGCTGATAAAAGGCAGGTAGACACTAGTCTGCACTTATATTCTTTCCTTTCTTCACAAGGATTGCTCTAGAACCTGTGGTCACCTTTATTCCCTTGTAGATCACTCAGTCATTGTGAAAGAGTAGACTGCCATTGAATAATCCATTCTGAAAATGCTTTGTTCATTTCATGAGAAAGAGATTTTACTTACATTTCCTGGTTTCTAGTCTTAGACCTCCTTCCAATGTAATTGAGGTCACTAGGTTTAGAACTTGGCAGATCATTTGCAATGCCCTGACCACAGAATCTGTTGATTCGATCTCCTGTTTGATGACTCATGTAGGACTTTTTCAGTAGGAAGTTTTGTGTTCAGTAGGGAAAATATGGGTAACCTATTGCTCATCTCTATACCTCATAGCCTACTGCCTTTTCTAAAGCAGATATGTGGTAACTATTGGACTGAAAGAAAAGCTAAATCGGGAAAATGCTTAGGTAATTAACCTTTTTGTAGGGAACTAGACACCAAGAAGAATATTGCTATTGCCTTCCAGGGTTTATCCTTCAGCTTCCACGTTTAAGCTTCAAAAAAATGACCTTCTGGGTTAAAATTATAGTTTCCTCATACAGTCTTTGAAATAAAAGAAAAAGAAATATCGTTGAGACTTTCACATTCATTTTAGAAGCAATGTTAGGGGTTTTGGTCTTGATACAGATAAGTAATATATTTAAATTTCTGGTGCATTTGAAATAATATAACTGTTTTATTAGTTAGTTGTGTGTTCAAGCAGTGTATTGACTCTTTGTCTCCTTCACAGGCTAGCTTTGTGGCTTCAGGAAACAGAACAGACATTTCCTTAGATGATCCTAACTTTTGGCAGAAATGGGCTAAAATAGCTGAACTAGACACTGAAGCAAAGAATGAAAAGGTACAGCATCTTTTTTTTTTTTTTTTTTTTTTTTTTTTTATTCCAATGAACATTTCACTACTATCTCATGACGGTAAATTCCTCCACAACTCAAGTCATTATTTGCTCTTGAGTCTTGGTTCTTAAATGAGATGTTATTTGTCACACATTTGAAACGTGCCTGGCACATGGACTGCACTTGGTAAATGTTAACTGTTATATAACTTTATAGTGATCTAATGGTACATAAAATCTGCTGAGCATCCAGGAAGTTAGACAAAGATAGACAGAGCAGGCACTGACCAAACAGGTCAAGTTCAGCCTCAGTCTCTATATGTGAGACGGAAAAGAGAAGGGCTTTGGAATGGACCCAGCATGTATCTTTGGGTGAGGTACTTGTCCTCACTACAACAAGTGAGAAAAGGAGGTGGTAAAGCCCACACTGTGGGATGCAAGGTCACATTTGTGAACATAACTGGTACCAGTGCCTGGCCAACTGAGGTCTCCATACAATGTTAGTCTCCTTTCTTCCATCTCTGACCCTATCACCTCACTTCAGGATGAGTATGCATCATTTCCACCTGTCTTCTCAGGTGAGTGTTGAACTCACATGTACCCACAAACCCAGAGAACAATCCCTGCTTATGTCCCGCTAAGCCAGTAACTAACACCCAGTAATAACTGTTTTTCTATAAGACCACCAAAATTTACATAATCCGACCTCTTTTCTCCAAATAAAAATGTTTTTCCTCATTTAAGAAGAAAATTCTGAGTCCCCTTTAGTAATCTGCTTAAGTGTTTTCCCAGTGTCACAACCCAGAAGCTACTCTGCGGGTGGTGGGAAAGAGAGGGAAAGGAAGAACTCCTGCCCTGTAGGCAGCAGAAAGCAGTGGGAGCCTTCCAAGGGGGCACGCAAGGGCGCTGAAGCAGAGAGGCTTGGAAACTGGCTCTCTGGGCTACAGCCTTAGAAAGAGGCGCAGGGGGAAGAGGGATAAGGAGCCTGAAAAGATGAAATTAAAGAAGCAACGGGAGCCCCCAGAATGAGTGAGATTTTTGAGCTAAGAATTTTGTCTTTTGGCAGAGGACAAACGGTTAATAGATAGTAGAGAGGAGGCAGATAATGAAGCAGCAGGATGTGTTTGTCTTCAGAAAGTTGCTGAGCAGATGGAATTCTCTGACCTGTCCTGTCTCTAGAGCACAGACTGCACTCTGCACGCTGGGCAGAACAGCTGGGCCTCACCGCTCCAGTCTTTGTTGGCAAGATCAGACTGCCCCTCTGGGCACTGGGAAGCCACACCTGCCTGTACCCCCATTAAAATGATGGCAGAAACAGCAGATGGTGGCCGACAGCACTGGGGCCCCCCAGGGAACATGCCAACTTGAGCAAGTCCCAGAGAATTGCCTCTGCTTGTCCTGTGGTCATAGCAGGTGTGCTGTGAAGAGCCTTTCTTGCTAGAAGATGATACAGGATGAGGGGGTTCGTTTTCACCTTGCCCTGAGTAATGGCAGCAGGACAGCAGGCTATGTTTAGGCATCGTGATGGAAGCAGAGAAGAGAGCCGACTCCCCAACAGTCCTCTCCATTTTCAGGAAAGCTTAGTGATTGACCGACCTCGTGTGAGAAAGCAGACCAAACACTACAATTCATTTGAGGAAGATGAGCTCATGGAGTTTTCAGAGTTAGACAGCGACTCAGACGAAAGGCCCACGCGATCCAGGCGCCTCAATGACAAAACCAGGCGCTACCTACGAGCTGAATGCTTCCGAGTAGAGAAGAACCTGCTTATCTTTGGGTAGGTATTAACTCTGCTTGTTGGGGTGGTGCTGATGTTTTTTCCCCTGTTTTAGTCCCTGGGATTTGTCCAGTGTGTCTCTCCAGTCCCCTCTTATTATAGGACTAATGGGGTCTACTGGAGCAAGAAAGAGTTAGTCTTACTGCTCAGAATCCCCCTCAGTCTCCGTGTGCTCTGCAGCCATAGTGTAGAGGTGCCATCGTTTTCTCATGCTTGTCACAACAAATCTCTGGTACTAATTTTCTGCCTTGTACTGATTTCCTGCTTTTTTCCCTCAAGGATATATAACGAGTCCATACAACAGATGTTACAGTCAAGACATGATTTCTGCAGGGCTCTGGTTTTGGTGAAGTAGAAGGTTCAGTTTCTGTGAGCTCACTATTGCTTTTGAATACTGCAGCTGGACACAGTTTAAATTTCAAACTTACTCCCTGCTCCAGAAATTGTTGTCTAGTAGACATATGGAACTCTCCTTGTCCAATGCCCATGTCACCTTAGTGACATTTGGTGTACTGCAGTCATGCAGTCCTCAAAGGCCTTTCAGGACAAAGCCCTCCGAGTGATTAGTAGACCCAAAAGAGGAGGAGAAACCCTTGTGGTTCTTGTTTGTACTACTAGGTGAAGAGTGCATGGGTGGTCCTTCCCCCTCCAACGCCCTTCTGTATTTCCACCATCAGCTGGGGCCGGTGGAAGGACATCCTAACTCACGGACGATTCAAGTGGCACCTGAACGAGAAGGACATGGAGATGATTTGCCGGGCCCTGCTGGTATACTGTGTCAAGCATTATAAAGGGGACGAGAAGATCAAGAGTTTCATTTGGGAACTTATCACCCCTACCAAAGATGGGCAGGCCCAGACCCTCCAGAACCACTCAGGTGAGAGGTGGAAGGGCCATGCCCAAGAAGCACAAGCTCCTGCACACTTTTGTTCCCTCTTCTGTGTGGTCCATGTTACTGTGTTTTAGAGGGCTTTTCCATCTTGGATACATTTTGGAATGTTATGTATGGGAGAGGATGATGATGCTCTCATTTATCCCTTGGGGTCATCTAATGTCACCTGTTATTCTGTTTGAGAACAACTGGGACCTCTTGCAATTTCCCACATGCAGTCCTGCCCACTAACCTGAGTCTCCTAGGGTTCCTCCCTGAGTGGGGACTCACACATTGTGTTCTGTAGCTCACATTTTGAATTTCACCATTCTCTGTCTTCCACTTTGTCTTGCCTTTCCTGTGTGGAATTTCTTTCCAGTGCTTAACCAAAGTTCTCCTTTAGGTTTCGAATCAAATCTTCCTTTCCCCCTGCTAAACTGTAAGGGCCCACAGGACACAGGTTACATTCTACTTCCTTGGTTCTCACAGGGTACTCAGTAAATCTTACTGACCTTCTAAAGGGTCCTGGAGTTGACTGAGTAAGGAAACAGGTGCAGCACCTCACATTCCTGTGGACTAAGAAGTGGACCTGTCATCCAGGGCCCACCATGCATGATCTGGCTATTTCTTTGCAGCCCCCACCCATCTCTGATTTAATTCCTATGTTGAAGCCCCCTCGGCTCATCCACATGCTCTACACTGTCTGTCTATTTCAGGGTTGTCAGCCCCTGTCCCCAGAGGGAGGAAAGGGAAGAAGACAAAGAACCAGTTACTGCTACCCGAACTAAAGAATGCAGACTGGCTAGCTACCTGCAACCCTGAGGTGGTCTTGCATGATGATGGCTACAAGAAACACCTCAAACAGCACTGCAATAAGTGAGTGTGCCCCTTTCCATCCCTTGAGGAAGCCTTGTCCAGATGGTCTAGGCTCCTTGGAACCTCATGGGGATACCACTTCATGCTCCTGTGCTATTTACTTTATTTACACAAGGTCTGGAAAGACCTAATAGGGGATCTGTGGTCCAAGCTGAGTCAGAATTCATTTCATTTTATAGCTCCCTAACTTCTTTAACCAAATCTCTTCTCTGGCCCAAGGCATTGTGAACCCTGGAGGATTTTTCTGATCTGACTCTCAAAGCCAGTAAAGTGACCTCAGGGGTGAGCATGTCGTTAGCAGGAACAGAACACTGGCCTCACTGGTCAATGATCTCAGCACCCTATACCAGGTTGCTTCTTCCAATTTGGTGTTGCTCTCATGGCCTCCAGTTACTTGATAGGCATGCACTTGAGATAGTGTCCTTTGTATCCATAGGCTTACAGCTGGGGCGGGGTACCCACAGCAACAAACAATGGGGCAGAGTAAAATTCTGTTCTTGTGTAGTTTAGTCTTGGGGCACTAAGGGCACTAAACCACAAAACTGACATTCTGCTCCAGTTCCTACTAAGAACTAGTTCCTACTGGTGAGGTGTAAGAATCAGTTGTGGTTCTGAATTAGAGAGTTCTTATTCTCTGAGCTTTAGGTGGGGGAAAAAAATCTCAAAATTATTTAGTTGACTGGCAGCTGAGTTAAGAATAATATAACAGAGACATAAGGGTTCTTTCCATTCTAAAAGTTCTAACTCGGTATGTCTCCACCCATAACTCAAGTTCACAGTGGCACATTCCCCCAGAACTAACAGAAATTATACTTTTTTAGAGGACTCAACCCCTCATTATTAACATGTTTCGAATAGACTTTTTAAATTCTGTCAAAAGTGAGTTTTCTTCCCACCTCCAGTTTTCCAGTTGCCCTCTCCAGAGGTTTTTCCACATTCTGTGCACATACCAGCATATACAGATATACAGCCTCCTTTCGTCTTCCTTAAAGTGATATTGTATTGTACATGCTGCTTGTGATCCCTTTTTTTTAGACATGTTATGTGGCGGTCAGTTCCTGTGTAAGTACTATAAATGTACCCAGGCTTTTATTTCCAGTGGCCAGCCTTCCCTCTGACTGGTATTGAGAAAACTGACCTAAGTACCCTTCCAGACCTCTTTGCTGCTTAGCCTTGATTACAAGCAGCTCTTCAGTGGTGGCCTCTCAACCTGGGTCATACACGCACATTTAGCCTGGGCCCCCACCATCATCTTCTGTGCTCTAACTCTTCATGGTTGGTCTCATTTCACAACTAGACTACTGTAGGCTCCCTAAGAATGAGGTCGAATTGTTTACTTTGGTATATACCTCAGAGCACCCAGCACGATACAGGACACAGAGTAATTGCCTAGCAAATACTTGTTTAATTGCTTTGTCTGGTGGACCACTGTGGAGCCCAGTTGCTGCCTCTGCAGAATCAGGAGAGAAGATGTATTGCTGTGAAAAAGAGATGCCTGCCCTTTATTCATTTCGCTATATGCAACTAAAACTGAAAGAACTGCTCTTCAGCAGGGCTCACATTACTCAGCTTCAGTAAGTGGTAAACTGGTAACTAGCCTCAGAAGCCAACTCTGCCCCACAGTCACTGTGGCCATGTGGAAGGGCTGAGTACTCTGAAAGATCAAGGGGAGTGCTGTCTGTCTCTGGTCGCCCCTGTGGCTCTCGGGGCATTCCAATAGATGACTGAGGAGGTGGTTGCTTTCTTGGGTAGGGTGAGGATGCTCTTATTGATATCTGCCATTGACACAAGGTACCTTATTTTTCTGGTGCTTCCTGGTATATCACTTCATACTCACTGACTACATGGGAATGCCCATATTTCACTGTGTTAATTTGGGATGTAGGGTATGGTTCACAGTCAGTCATGGTTCTAATGTGTTTGCATTGCTGTTCTTACCTTTCTTAGGGTCCTTTTGCGAGTACGGATGCTGTACTACCTAAAAGCTGAAATACTGGGAGAAGCAGCTGATAAAGCATTTGAGGGAACTTCTGCCAGGTAAACAAAATCAACCTTAGCTCTCAGTGTTGAAGAACCAAGGTAAAGTGCCTGTTCATGGGCTGACCTGTGCTTCAGGAGGCCCATGTTCCCAACCTACCCAAGATCATTTGCCCAGATGGTAGATAAACAGGCAGGTAGAGAAGGACAACTTGGTCAAGTTATCTACAAATACAAAAAGGGAGAAAGTGGGCTTTTAGAAATACAGCTTTTGGTGGGGTTTTAGTCCCTGTTTCTCCTCCCAAATAGTACTGTAAAATCGCCTTTAAAACAGTCATTCTTGGGGGTAGAGATATAACTCAGTTGGAGTTCAATTCCCAGCACCCCCCCCCAAAAAAAAAGGGGGGAAAAAAGTCATTTCTTACCAGGTATAGTAGCTCACACCTGTAACCCCAGCAACTAAGGAGGCTGAGGCAGGAGGATTAGAAGTTCAAGGCCAACCTTGACAATTTAGTGAGACTCTGTCTCAAAATAAATAGAAGGGGATGGGGATGTTACTCAGTGGTAGAACATCCCTGGGTTCAGTCCCCAGTATGGGGTGGGGGATAATTTCTCTACCTTAAGTAATTTTTGCAAAATGAGTGTTACTTACAAAGGCTTGATCTGCCAGGTATAAACTAGAACTTCTACTCAGAATCCCATTTTGACCTTAGTACTCTTAGGCATTTGAATATTTCTCCTTTATTTACTAATCATATTATTACATTTTGTGACCTGTTTGATTTCTGCATCATTAGTTTTATAAATTAATATTTTTCAAAACTATAGAATCCTTTGGAAATCTCCCAAGATTTCAGGGAATGAGACCAGAAAACTCTCAGCTGCCACTTGATAAAACTATCAAAAAATTATAATGTATAGGTGGGAATCACCAGACGGCCTTCTTCACCTTCCCCAGAGCAGCAGTTTGCCCTAGACCTATACACACTGGTCATACCCAGAGAAAACACCAGAAGTGCTGTCGTTTGGGCTTTACGATAACATGGGGCCATGCTTTCTTTCTCTTTATTTTCATTGGGCAGTGCCAATGGCTTTAAGTCATTAGAGCACTAAAGAAGAGAGGAGCATAGTCAGCTCTACCCAGCAGGCAACTTATAATCGGAACCAGTCCTCACAGTGACTGTTATTACTTGATGTGCCTTCTGGGGTCATCAAAATAATTTCCAGCAGAGGATAGGGAGGTTGTATGTTTTAGTAAAGAGGTTCAAGTTAAGTCATATAAATGCAGAAAAATTCAATCTGAGAGTTTATATTAAGTGTTACCTGGCAGAAGTAATCTGAATTTACTCATCACCTATCATATGCTTTCTTAGACATGTAAGAAGTAATGGTTGTTAGCTCAGTAGAAGATGGACAGGGTGAGTCTGTTGCCCGTTCTTTGCTTTCCTTTCCTCTGCTTTCTCATTCCGTCACTTGCCCTGTCCAGGTTTAATGCCGTGGCATGGATCAGTTGCCCTAACACATGAACAACAGTCATCCCAGAAAGTTCAGCTCATGCACTATGCAGGCAGAGCATAGGGTTTCTAGAAAACTGAAAGCCAGGGAACACTTAGCCTCACAGAGAGAATCGGACTTGGCAGGGGCAGTTGGGCTTGTGTCACAGTAAGAGCCTGATGGAAGAACAATTTTCAGATGCTACAGGCAGGGAGGAGTCATTCAGGTAAATATTCCCCCTCACAAATCCCAAAACCTTCAGAGAGCAAGAACTCAGATGAATGAAGACAGTGAGCTAAGGATCCATGTGCACACTAAGAACATAGAAGGTCACAGAGGGTCTGATGGAACAGGCCTGCTAACTCTCTGCATGTCTGCACCCTGGGACAAGTTACTTTGATTCTTTTGGCAAGGAGTAGTTCAATCTATGATCAGTTTTGACACAACAGTTAACAGACCTTTCCTAGAAAGTGCCACCTATCATGGCACTAATCCTCTGAATGGCCCTTATTCCCTTTATTGTATCAGTGCAGATTATCTTGTTCTCAAGTAGTACCTGAAATCCCTATGTGTTGACGCAATATGTTGAACCAAGACAATTTAGGCACTCTTAAGTATTCAGTCATGTATGAATTCAGCCATTTGGAGGAATTTTTGCCTTCAGATATCCAGTGTATCACTGACGTTTGCTGTGGTTCTCAGAGGCACATCAGAACTTCCTTAAACATATAGATCCCAGGGCCAACTGAAGATGGGTTCTCTAGGCAGTGCTTTAGGACTCTATGTCAGTAGTCTAAGGTGGAGCCTGGAATTGAAGCACAAATACTTAAATAACTCCTGGTGAATCTGATGCCAAGAATCTGGTTAAGAAACATTGACCCACCACCTCTGAATCTTCCTGTTTGTTACTATTGCAGCATCTCAGCATACAGCTAGGAGTGTGGCATCAGGGTTGGGCCGGTAACTTTTGTCTGAGCCTATGCTCCTTCTTCCACAGGGAGCTCGATGTGCCTCTGCCCGACATCGACTACATGGAGATCCCAGTGGATTGGTGGGATGCTGAGGCTGATAAGTCCCTTCTCATTGGCGTATTCAAGCATGGTGTGTATTTTAGTGAATGTGTTTCCTTCTGGATCACTCCCCAGGAAAGATGATTCAGGCAGTCTTTGACCAAGCTTCCCATATTCCTGCCAAACTCCATAGTCCTGTTACTTATCCTTTCTGAGAAGTAGAACCTACCATGGTGTGGTGTCACATACCTATAATCCCAGTGACTTGGGAAGCTGAGACAGAAAGATCAACACATTCAAGACAAGCCTAAGCAACTTGGACCCTGTCTCAAAATAAACAGTAAAAAGGACTGGGAATGTGGCTCAGTGGTAAAGCGGCACCCCTGGGTTCAATCCCCACTACCCCTCCTCCCCCACATGCCAAAAAAAAGAAAGTAGAGCCTTACCCTCCTGAAGTCTTAATAAATGTGTGATGCGTGTCAGTACTGTGAACAGTATGTTATTGAGAGACTACAGAAGGGTTACTGTGGCCAAAAAGTACTTGTTTGGAGTTTATCTTCCTCACCTGCCTGTTTGCATTTGGGGTGAGGATAGGACTGCCCCCCTCTCATTCACTTTTTTTTCTTTTTTTTTGGCACTGGGGAGCGAACAACATCTTCAGCCTTTTGTATTTTTTTCATTTTGGGACAGGGTCTTGCTTATTTGCTGAGGCTGCCTTGAACTGTGATCCTCCTGCCTCAGCCTCCTGAGTCTCTGGTGTGTGCTGCCACTCTCAGCTCTGATTCCAAATGATTCTTGAGTGAAGAAATAAAGAAATGAGGGGGAAATTAAAGGTTTTATCTTTTCATGAATATGCAAAATTCTAAGGTCATTAAACATAACTTACATGTTTTTAGTATATTTTTTTAAGTTAACCTAGAGTTTAAAGAGGAGTGAGCAAGGTTTCTGAACAGCTTACAGAAACTGGAGTTAGTAACCGTGTCTTCACTCTGGCAGCATTTTAAGAACTTGCTCTTCAGTTCAGCTACCTGTTAAAGATAGTTCACTTTTCAGGGATCATGTATCAGGAAACCTCTTCTGCCTCAACTCCATTCCTTGGTTAAGTGTGTGCTGTAGTGTTGCAGCCATTTTCTTTAATAAGAAACAGCTGTTTATAGACTGGGGTTTGGGGGATCTTTTAGTCCATCCCAGAGAGCCAGCTCCAACAACCATGCTTAATTGAGGATATAACCTTGGTTCCACCTGCAGGCTAGCCCCAGGAGAACTGGCCAAGTCTTTGGTCAAGGCCTTAGCCTGCAGCAAGAAGGCCCTGTAGCAAACCTAGGCTGAATGATGCTCCTGCCAGCTCTCTCTTTCATCAAGTGACTGCTGTACCTTCTCTGACAGCCTGGATTTATGAAAAGTTCCTCAAGATACAAATTTAGTATTTCTGTCCACATTCTGAGAGAAGAACTTATCTACTAAGGAAAAAGAGATAACAGCCTCCACCCCCTCAAAGACCTTATCTTTGTTTTGCCATTATAGCTAATCTCTTTTTCAGGACTGTCATTAGGGCTTTCTAGGGAACCTGTAGCTTCACAGCTAATTAAGAAATAGAAGTACAGACTATGTCTCTAGATGTCAGAACCACGTATGACAAGAGAACGTCTACGAAGTCAGAACTTACCCAGGGGCACACGGAGGGTCCCAGCCCACTTCTTGCCATATCAAGCACAAGTGCATGGAGGTGGGGCACTCAAGGACAGCTAACCTCCCTCAGTGATGAGGACAGTAGAGAACAACCTTCACCATCTCATCTTCACTCCTCTTTTCATGAGGAGAGTCAAGTGGAGGCAGTGGCAGGAAACTTCATAAGACAGCAAGAGAACTGGGGAAATTTTTGTTTTGATGTCAGCTGAGGCAGAACACAGACATGGGGTGAGAATGGTTCTTCTTACCATGATGATTAGAACAGAAGGAATCTGAGCAGAACTGACTCATCCAGTCAGGTATTTGTTGAGTATGTGCAGTGTTTGGCCCTGTGCTGGATACTGGATATATATAATAAGCAAAACAGAGATTCTGTGCCTGTGAGGCCCATGATCTCAGGAGTAAGATTTACAGTGATCAAATAAGGGCCCTAAGGAGTAAGTGAATAAAGAAGAGCACTGTAGTTTCTCATGCCATATGCCTCAGTGGGCAGTACCTGTCAGGGAAATGGCAGGAAAGTCAGGTTGGATTAAAAGGTCAAGTACCTGCAGCTTCTTGGAGATAAAGTACGAGGTGCTGCCTACTGACGTAGGATACAACTGCATCAACAGTGATATGGCAGCAAAACCAAGATAAAAATGAAATACTCAACTAAGTAAAATCAGGTCTATCCTTCACAACCAGGCTGATTCTTATTTAAGTTCAGCTCTTCCATTACATGCAATATGCATGATATAGAACTAAAGATTGACTTTATTTGCAAGGAGAATCATCACAAGGATTTTCAAGATCTTGAGGAATTTCCTCCAAGATAGTTTGGTATGACAGTAGATTTGGGTATTTTACATAGCCAAATTCTGTCTCATTTTAAGATTACATTAGATTCAATACAACAACAATACATTCTCATGCTTGCATTTTATGAACTTGAAAGTGTGTGTGTGTGTTTTTCTTTTCCATTGTTTCACAGCCCTTTTGAGGTCTCTCTTTTGGGTCAAAGTACTCCATCAATGACTTCGGGGTTTTGGTGAGGAGCAATTCCAAAGCCCTGGCCAGTGGGAATTAGAATTCCATACTGAGTCTGTGAATACTGAGGTAATAGGTTTCTTTTAACCCAATAAGCAATCATAGTAGTCCTCTTTATATTTCAGCCCTTGTGTCCGCCATTTTGTTCAACTTACCTTTCTAACACATGGAATAGAATTGAACTGTAAGAGCACAAGGCCCATTTAGGACATAACAAGGTATCCAGAGCTGAGGGATATGAGGAAGAGGTTGTAAAGCCAATTTGTCTGATTCCCTCTGCTGTTTGAAAGCAGCAGACAGGTGAGAATTGTATCTGGATCCTGCATCTGTTCATAGACAACACAGTGTTTCCATAAGCTCTTGGATTTGGTGAGGCCCTGCTTAGGGGTGTCAGCTTTGGCTCCAGAATCTTTCCCTATTAGGAAGACTCATAGGAGCCCATTAATCCTAAAGCAGTATTTTTTGTTTGTTTGTTTGTTGTTTTGTTTTGTTTTGTTACTTAATAAGGGAAACAAAGTGACTGTCTAGGGCCCATGGCAGATTTGGTGTGTTCCAACATGACTTCTGACGTTTTTCATTACTTAAATAGGTTATGAGAGATACAATGCCATGAGAGCAGACCCAGCGCTTTGCTTTCTGGAGAAAGTTGGAATGCCAGATGAGAAGTCCCTTTCTGCAGAACAGGGCGTTACGGATGTTAACTCAGACATTCCTGAAAGGTAAGAAGGCACGTAGACTGACCCTGGTGTGAGATTCCATGCCACCAACCTGTAACCCCTTCCACATAATCCAGTACCCTTCCTATGTTTTCCTCAGTGTCTAGCATCTCCTGTAAACCTTGCTACAATGCCATTACCTTCCCAAATCACTACTGTGGATCCACCCTACTATGCCTCAGACCTGTTCTTTAACTTCCAAACATTTTGTAACCAATTACCAATTCCTGTCCTTCGTGGGTTCCTCAAGCTGCCCACCATCCTGTCCAACTCGTTAACCAGGCTTACTTCTTATCTAGTCACAGGATTCTCAATGAGGAATTTAGACATCTCATACCTGACATTAAAACTAAGAAAAGGCAAGCAAGTAAAGGCTTCCTGACCTTGAAATTCTAGTATTATTTAAGAATTACATGGTCCATAAGTAAGGTAGATTTAAGACCCACTGCTTGATGGCTGTGGCATTTCAGCCTATCCTGGGTTATGTGCAAAAATCTACTTTGCTTGAGTTTTATCTACTGTAGGCATGACACCAACAGCCATAAGTTCTTGGGAAAGCTAACATAATAGCTAAAATCAGCAGTTCTCCAAAATACACAAATGTTTAAGAAATGTAGCTTATCTCTTAGCTTGTGTTTGGTAAGCCTTTGGCCCAAACTTCTCCCCCAGAGTAGCACATACCATATTGCCAAGGACTGTGGTCAGGCCTGACCATGAGAAAATTACACTGCCCAGAGCCCCTAACCAGCTTCAAGCAAGAAAAGAGTAACATGAATTTTCTTTCTTTAATGTAATGCTTGGGGACCACATTAGCTGTCATGATGTTCTTTTCCCCAAAGGCATTCATTTCCTGTGGACAAATAATAAAGATGCATCCTGGGAGATGTTAACAAAGGCCCAAATGACTAGTGATCTTGATGTTAGATCCACCAATTCAGGGAAAACACCACCTGGGTGAGGTACCTGAATATGACATAAAGCTTACCTTTTTGTGGGATGTCTATTCTCTCTATAGTTAAGCATTGAAAGTAGGAGATTCTCCTGCCTCTAGGACCTGAGCAGCAAGGATAAGCATATTTGGGACACGAATATTTCAAAGTCAGTTTTGAAAAGAATGATGAAAAACAGGCATCAACAATATTTATGTTCACAAGAGAAAAGAAATTAGGCAGCTAATCTGGCCAAATGCATCTAAGGGCAGAAGGCAAAATGCCCTTCCTTTCAGTGGTAGAGAAAAGCTGCCCAAGAAGCTGCCAGATGTGAGTCATCTGTGGGCAGATACAGCCCACTGTGATCTGGGCTTGGTGCATCAGGCCTCAGTCTTTTAGCACAGCTTTCCGTCTAGAACCTGCTCTTTTACCAGAGCCATATATGCAGGCAGCTCTTGATGGGCAGTTCTTACCTTTATTCTGATAGTGTCATCGAATGGCCTGCCTGCAAACTTGCCTGAGTAGATCATGAGGCCAGAACCTCAGGCCACATTCTCAGCTAAATGAAAGTCCATGCTTGTAGAAGTGATGACACAATTTAACGAGTTTCTTTTATTCCCAATGTCTCTTGAATTGTTTTAAGAAGAAGGGGGAAACATAAGATTTTAAGTGCCTGTGAAGGAAGGGAATCTACTAATATTCCCTCTAGTCAGTGATTTGGAGTAGGGGGTTCTTTTGCAAGCATCCTAGCAGCAAAATAACTCCTCTGCGGTATGTGATTGCTTTTATTTAGAGGCAGCACGGATAAAGAAGACAATGCCGAGGACAAATTAGATGGCCTTCAGAAACAAACGGTGAGTCAGATGTGCTGTGTTGTTCTTTCACACACTTTCATACCACAGAGAACCCTTGTCTGAGGACTCAGTGGCATTGGTGCTGCTGCTGCTGCTGCATTATATTTCCCCCCTGATTTTATTATGGAAACTTCAAACATACAGGTTGCATTGAATTTTTATTCTAATTTAACTTTTTATTTTCAGGTAGCTGTAGCTTTTAGATGCAGTTGTAAAATATAAAAAGATTCTGTATTCCTTTATGTAGCCCAGCCCCCCCAGCACTGTCCCCCCAGCATAGTAGCATTTTACAAATCATAGTATGATTACCACAAACAGAATGTTAACCTGATAGAATCAAGGTACAGGACATTTCATGACCCCAAAGATCATCATGTTGCTATCTTATAACTATATCTGCTTCTTTGCCATTTTCACCTCTTTATAGTCCCTGGCATTCGTAATCTGTTCTCCATTTCTATAATTTTGGCATTTTAAGAATGTTCTGTAAATGGGACCATACAGTATGTAACCTTTGGAAATTGACTTTTTCACTCAACATAATTCCCTGAAGATTCACCTGGGATGTTATCTATATCAACTATATGGTCATTTCTTCATTTCTGAGTACCATTCCATGATGTGGATGAAGGACAGTTTGTTTTATCACTCATCCATTTAAGGCCATTTGAGTGATTTCCAGTTTTTGACTATTCAGAATAAGACCTCTATACATTTTCATTTCTCTGTGATAAATGCCCAAGAGTATAATTGGTATGTTTAAATTTTTTTTAAGAAACTGCCAAACTGTTTTCTCAGAGTTGCTATACCATTTTATATTCCTACTGAAAATGGATAAGTGATTTGCTTACTCCACATTCTCTGTCCTCATCAGCATTTGGTGTTGTGACTATTTTTTACTTGAGCCATTCTGATTGGTGTGTGGTGATACCTTGTGGTTTTAATTTGTATTACCCTGTGGCTAAGATGTTGACTATTATTTAATGTGCTTAATTGTCATCTTTGTCCTCTTCAGCAAAATGTTTCTTGATAGCCTTTGCCCATATTCTAATTTCATCGTATGTTTTAAGTTAATATTTTAGTGAGTCCTTTATAGCTTTCACATACTAGTCTTTTTCAGGTAGATGACTTAGAGATGTTTTCTCTCACCCTTTGGTTGCCATTTTAGCCTGTTTACATTGTCTTTCACAAAGCAAAAGTTTTTAATTTTATGAAAGCAGCTTATCAATTTTTGTTTTATGGATCAAGAACTCCTGCCTACCTACCTGTACATCTTGAAGATTTTATTGTTTTTTTCCTAAAAGATTTAAAGTTATTTACTTATATCTATGATCTGTTTTAAGTTAATTCTCATGTAAGAATTAGATCAAGGTTCTTTTTTTTTTTTTCTTTCATTAACATTTTGTAGTTTTCAACTTGCAAGTCCTGTACATGTTTTAGATTGTATCCCAGTATTTCATTTTCTTTGGAACAATTGTAAATGCCATTGTGTTTTTAATTTCAGTGTCCATATGCTCATTGCTAGTATACAGAAATGCAGTTGTTACTGTATGTTTATCCAACAACCATGTTGGACCCAATTACCAGTTCTAGGAACTTTTTCCTTAGGTTTCTTGGTATTTTCCTTATCAACACCATGTCAACTGCAAATAAGAACAGTTTTTCTTCCTTTCTGATCTGTGTATTCTATGTTCCTTTTTCTTGCCTTGCTGCACTGGCTAAAATTTGTAGTTGAGTGTTTGGTGAGAGTGGTGGAACAGACATCTTTGCTTCCTTCCTGGTATTAAAAGGAAGATAGTCAATCTTATACCATTAAATATAATACTAGCTGTAGGGTTAGTTTTGCTTGTTTGATTAGGGCTCTTTACCTTTCTGTTGTGCACATTGAGTACTTTCTATTATTATATCTTCAAATTTATTATTTCTTCATTCCCTTCCATTCTGCTGTTGAACCTGTGTGCTGAGAATTTTTTTTATGTATGTGTCATTTTTCTTCCACTATAGTTTTCAGATCTAAAATTTCCCTTTGGTTTTGGATTTTTGTTTCTTTACAAAAACTTGCTTAACAAGAAATATGTTCAGAATTGTTTACTGATGGCTTTTTAAATTCTTTTTTTGTTTGTTTGTTTTTTGCAGTACTGTGGCTCGAACTCAGGGCCTTGTGCTTGCAAGGCAAGCACTCTACCAGCTGAGCTATCTCCCCAGCCCTTAAATTCTTAAGTTGGATAATTAAGATTCTGTTCTTTCTGTGTTGGGATCTATTGACTATTTTTTTTTCCTTCAATTTGAGATCTTTCTGGTTCTTGATGTAAGTGATTTTTCCCTGAAACTTGGACGTTTTCAGGTATTATTTTATAAGACTCTAGATCTTATTTGAACTCTTATTTTAGTGGACTTCCTGTGACAACTCCAGCACAAGAACACGGGCCACCTTGTTTCTGGGAGGTTGGGTAGGCCTTCAGATTCCAGGCTCATTCCCTTTAATACCTGTTAAGCAGGAGTTAAAGTTCAGCCCCCATATTAATCTTTGCTGACACCATGGAAGTGACAGGAGTGTCACTTATTACCTGTCAGGAATGAAGGTCCTGGCTCTCTACTTAACTTTTTCTAGCACCATCCCGCAGGGTAATTGGGTACCCTGTTGGCACCTGGAGAAGGCAGATGTCTAGGCTCCCTGCTCAGCCTTTGCTGGCTAGGTGGGATGAGCCAGTTTTTTCTGATCGTTGAGCTGGAGTAAAGCCATTTTTGTCCTAGCATGTTTGTTTGTTTTTGTTTTTGTCTCTAACCTCCTCTTTCCCTGATCCTTTGCTAGAGAAAACAGGCTTTATAGGGACTCTGGCATTTCCACATAGCTAGTTTCTGCAAAGCTGACATAGATGAGGCAAAAGAGAAAAAAACCCAGGGAATTCACCCATATTGTTCCTTGGGTCCTAAGATTCCTAGTTTGCCTTGCTTCCTGTCTTCGCTTCTCAGTTTTCTTTATTTGTTTGTTGTTATTGGTTAAAAATTGTTTCTTTATAGAGCACACTGAAAAATTAACGGTGATTAAGCAGTCTGCATAATGTTACCAAAAGATATAATAAATCAAGAAAACAACAAAAATTCTTTTAATTATTTTACAGTTAACAATATTTTGAAGAAATGTATCTTTTCCTGGGTTTTATTAGATACGATTTTTTAAAAAACTGTTTACTATCCCACTAACTGGTTTCTCAACTTAAATATTTCAAACCCACCTAGCATATACAATTGTTATCAGCTATTTCACAGGTTAACATATAGTCTCTGTTTCATATGATTCACTTCCCATTAGCACCCACTTTTATTTGTTTTATGTATAGTGTCTGGGGTGTTTAGTTGTAGTTAGAGTTAGGGAGTAGGAAAATGTGCATATACCAGAGGATGTCTTCATTGCATTTTTTTTTTTTTCACCCATTTCTTTGGGTCTTTATTTCCTTATAAAGGCTCTTATGAAAGAGGCTGGGGAGATAGCTCAGTTGGTAGAGTGCTTGCCTTGCAAGCACAAGGCCCTGGGTTTGATCCCCAGCACTGAAAAAAAAAAAAAAAAAGCCTCTCACTTCATATGAAGCTTATGTTAAATAACCTTATATGTTTTTCTTTTTTTTTCCATTTTTTTATTAAAAATCGTAAATTTACATAGGGCAATGTTGTTTGATTCATTCTGTAATTTTTTCCTTCCCCCCACCCCTCTTTTCCCTCTATACAGTCCTTCCTTCCTCCATTCTTACCACCCTCCTTATCCCTAACCCTAAACCTAACCCTAGCCCTAACGCTAACCCCTCCTACCCCCCATTATATGTCCTCATCCGCTTATCAGCGAGATCATTCGTCCTTTAGTTTTTTGAGATTGACTTATCACTTAGCATGATATCCTCCAATTTCATCCGTTTGCCTGCAAATGCCATAATTTTATCATACTTCATGGTGGAGTAATATTCCATTGTATATATATGCCACAATTTCTTTATCCTTCATCAACTGAAGGGCATCTAGGTTGGTTCCACACTCTGGCTATGGTGAATTGAGCAGCTATGAACATTGATGTGGCTGTATCTCTGTAGTATGCTGATTTTAAGTCTTTTGAGTATAGGCCGAGGAGTGGGATAGCTGGGTCAAATGGTGGTTCCATTCCAAGCTTTCTGAGGAATCTCCATACTGCTTTTCAGAGTGGCTGCACTAATTTGCAGTCCCACCAGCAATGTATGAGTGTACCTTTTTCCCCACATCCTCGCCAACACCTATTGTTGCTTATGTTCTTGATAATCGCCATTCTGATTGGGGTGAGATGAAATCTTAGGGTAGTTTTGATTTGCATTTCTCTTATTACTAGAGATGTTGAACATTTTTTCATATATCTGTTCATTGCTTGTACATCTTCTGTGAAGTGTCTGTTCATTTCCTTAGCCCATTTGTTGATTGGATTATTTGTATTCTTGGTGTAGAGTTTTTTGAGTTCCTTATAGATTCAGGATATTAGCGCTCTATCTGAAGTGTGAGTGGCAAAGATATTCTCCCACTCTGTAGGCTCTCTCTTCACATTACTGATAGTTTCCTTTGCTGAGAGAAAGCTTTTTAGTTTGAATCTATCCCAGTTGTTGATTCTTGCTTTTATTTCTTGTGCTATGGGAGTCCTGTTAAGGAAGTCTGATCCTGGGCCGACATGTTGAAGATTTGGACCTACTTTTTCTTCTATAAGATGCAGGGTCTCTGGTCTGATTCCGAGGTCCTTGATCCATTGTGAGTTGAGTTTTGTGCAGGGTGAGAGATAGGGGTTTAATTTCATTCTGTTGCATATGGTTTTCCAGTTTTCCCAGCACCATTTGTTGAAGAAGCTATCTTTTCTCCATTGCATATTTTTGGCTCCTTTGTCTAGTATGAGAAAATTGTATTTATTTGGGTTTGTGTCCATGTCCTCTATTCTGTACCATTGATCTACCTGTCTATTTTGGTACCAATACCATGCTGTTTTTGTTCCTGTTACTTTGTAATAGAGTTGAAGATCTGGTATTGCGATACCCCCGCTTTGCTCTTTCTACTGAGGATTGTTTTAGCTATTCTGGGTTTCTTATTCTTCCAGATGAATTTCATAATTGCTTGCTCTATTTCTGTGAGGTACGTCATTGGGATTTTAATTGGAATTGCATTGAATCTGTCTGTGTAGCACTTTTGGTAGTATGGCCATTTTGACAATATTACTTCTGCCTATCCAAGAACTTGGGAGATCTTTCCATCTTCTAAGGTTTTCTTTAATTTCTTTCTTTAGTGTTCTGTAGTTCTCATTGTAGAGGTCTTTCACCTCTTTTGTGAGGTTGATTCCCAAGTATTTTAATTGTTTCGATGCTATTGTGAATGGGGTAGTTTTCCTAATTTCTCTTTCTGAAGATTCATCACTTACGTATAAAAATGCATTGGATTTATGAGCATTGATCTTGTAACCTGCTACTTTACTGAGTTCACTTATGAGTTCTAAGAGTTTTCTGGTGGAATTTCCAGGTTCCTCTAAATATGTAATCATGTCATCAGCAAACAGGGATAGTTTGAGTTCCTCTTTTCCAATTCGTATCCCTTTAATTTCTTTGATTCGTCTAATTGCTCTGGCTAGAGTCTCAAGAACAATGTTGAATAGAAGTGGTGAAAGAAGGCATCTCTGCCTTGTTCCAGTTTTTAGGGGGAATGCTTTCAGTTTTTCACCATTTAGAATGATATTGGCCGTGGGCTTAGCGTAGATGGCCTTCACAATGTTAAGGAATGATCCCACTACCCCAGTTTTTTCTAGTGTTTTGAGCATGAAGGGATGCTGTATTTTTTCGAATGCTTTTTCTGCATCTATTGAAATAATCATGTGATTCTTAACTTTTAGTCTGTTGATATGGTGAATGACATTTATTGATTTCCTGATGTTGAACCAACCTTGCATCCCTGGGATAAAACCCACTTGATCGTGGTGCGCTATCTTTTTAATGTATTTTTGTATGCGATTTGCTAAAATTTTGTTGAGAATTTTTGCGTCGATGTTCATTAAGGATATCGGTCTGAAATTTTCTTTCCTCGATGTGTCTCTGTTTGGTTTAGGTATCAGGGTGATATTGGCTTCATAGAATGAGTTTGGGAGGGTTCCCTCCTCTTCTATTTTATGGAATACTTTGAGAAGTATTGGAATGAGCTCTTCTTTAAAGGTTTTGTAGAACTCGGCTGAGAACCCATCTGGTCCTGGACTTTTCTTTGTTGGTAGGCTTTTGATGACCTCTTCTATTTCATTGCTTGAAATTGATTTATTTAAGTTGTGTATGTCCTCCTCGTTCAGTTTAGGTAATTCTTATGTCTCTAGAAACTTGTTGATGTCTTCGAGGTTTTCTGTTTTGTTGGAGTATAGATTTTCAAAATAGCTTCTAATTGTTTTGTATTTCACTCGTGTCTGTTGTGATATTTCCTTGTTCATTCCGAATTTTAGTAATTTGAGTTTTCTCCCTCTTTCTCTTTGTTAGTGTAGCTAAGGGTTTATCAATTTTGTTTATTTTTTCAAAGAAGTAACTATTTTGTTAATTTTTCCGATTGTTTCTTTTGTTTCAGTTTCGTTGATTTTGGCTCTGATTTTAACTATTTCCTGTCTTCTACTACTATTGGTGTTGGTCTGCTCTTCTTTTTCTAGGGCTTTGAGCTGTAGTGTTAAGTCGTTTATTTGTTGACCTCTACTTCTTTTGTTGAATGCGCCCCATGAAATAAATCTTCCTCTAAGTACTGCTTTCATAGTGTCCCAGAATCGCTTCTTGGCCTTTTGGCTAAGATCAAGTGTGTATAGTGTCCCAGAGATTTTGATATGATGTGTCTTTGTTCTCATTTACTTCTAAGAATTCTTTTATTTCCCTCCTGATGTCTTCTGTTATCCATTCATCGTATAATAGTGTATTATTTAATCTCCAAGTATTGGAGAAGTTTCTGTTTTTTATTCTGTCATTTATTTCTAATTTCAGTCCATTATGATCTGATAAGAGTACAAAGTAATATCTCTATCTTCTTGTATTTGCTAACAGTAGCTTTGTGGCATAAAACATGGTCTATTTTAGAGAAGGATCCATGTGCTGCTGAGAAGAAAGTGTATTTGTTCTTTGTTGGATGGTATATTCTATATAAGTCGGTTAAGTCTAAATTGTTGATTGTGTTATTGAGATCTATGGTTTCTTTATTCAATTTTTGTTTAGACGATCTATGCAGCGGTGAGAGAGGTGTGTTAAAATCACCTAGTATTATTCTGTTGTGGTCTATTTGATTTCTGGAATTGGCAAGGATTTGTTTGATGTATGTGGATGAGCCAATGTTCGGGGCATAGATATTTATGATTGTTATGTCTTGCTGATTTATGCTTCCCTTAAGCAGTATGTAATGTCCTTCTTTATCTAGTTTTGGCTTGAATTCCGCATTATCTGAAATGAGAATGGATACTCCAGCTTTTTTGCTGTGTCCATGTGCATGGTATGTTTTTTCCCATCCTTTCACCTTTAGTCTATGGGTATCTCTTCCTATGAGATGAGTCTCTTGCAGACAGCATATTGTTGGATTTTTCTTTTTAATGGAATCTGCCAGTCTGTCTGTTTTGATTGATGAGTTCATGCCATTAACATTCAGGGTTATTATTGTGATATGATTTGTATTCCTAGTCATTGGACTCATTTTTGTTTTTTGACATGACTTGGTTTCTCCTTTATTTGGCTATTCCTTTAGGCTAGTTCCTCCCATTGCTGATTTACATCGTTGTTTTTCGTCTCTTCCTCATGGAATATTTTGCTGAGAATGTTCTGTAATGCTGGCTTTCTTTTTGTAAATTCCTTTAGCTTTTGTTTATCTTCGAAGGATCTTATCTCATCATCAAATCTGAAAGTTAGTTTTGCTGGGTATAAAATTCTTGGTTGGCATCCATTTTCTTTCAGGGCTTGGTAAATGTTGTTCCAGGCCCTTCTAGCTTTTAGGGTCTGTATTGAAAAATCTGCTGATATTCTTATTGGTTTCCCCCTGAATGTAATCTGATTCTTTTCTCTCGCGGCCTTTAAAATTCTGTCTTTATTTTGTATGTTAGGTATTTTCATAATAATGTGCCTTGGTGTAGGTCTGTTGTAATTTTGTATTTTTGGAGTCCTATAAGCTTCTTGTACTTGGATTTCCATTTCATTCTTCAGATTTGGGAAATTTTCTTTTTTTTTTTTTTTTTTGTTTTATTTATTTATTTATTTATTTTTTTTTATTTTTTATTTTATTGTAAACAAATGGGATACATGTTGCCTCTCTGTTTGTACGTGGCGCAAAGGCATACCATTTGTGTAATCATAAATCCACATACAATAATGTTGTTTGATTCATTCTGTTATTTTTTCCCCTTCCCCCCACCCCTCCCATCCCTCTTTACCCTCTATACAGTACTTTCTTCCTCCATACTTGCCCCCCTCCCTAACCCTAACTCTAACCCTAACACTAACCCTTCCCTCCCCCCCCATTATGTGTCATCCTCCACTTCTTAGCGATATCATTCGTCCCTTGTCTTTTTGAGATTGGCTTATCTCACTTAGCATGATATTCTCCAATTTCATCCATTTGCCTGCAAATGCCATAATTTTGTCATTCTTTATGGCTGAGTAATATTCCATTGTGTATATATACCACAGTTTCTTTATCCACTCGTCAATTGAAGGGCATCTAGGTTGGTTCCATAGTCTGGCTATTGTGAATTGAGCAGCTATGAACATTGATGTGGCTGTATCTCTGTAGTATGCTGATTTTAGATCCTTTGGGTATAGGCCAAGGAGTGGGATAGCTGGGTCAAATGGAGGGTCCATTCCAAGTTTTCTAAGGAATCTCCACACTGCTTTCCAGAGTGGCTGCACTAATTTGCAGCCCCACCAGCAATGTATGAGTGTACCTTTCTCCCCACATCCTCGCCAACACCTGTTGCTTGTATTTTTGATAATCGCCATTCTAATTGGGGTGAGATGGAATCTTAGGGTGGTTTTGATTTGCATTTCTCTTATTACTAGAGATGTTGAAGATTTTTTCATATGTTTATTGATTGCTTGTACATCTTCTTCTGTGAAGTGTCTGTTCATTTCCTTAGCCCATTTGTCGATTGGATTATTTGTATTCTTGGTGTAGAGTTTTTTGAGTTCTTTATAGATTCTGGAGATTAGTGCTCTATCTGAAGTATGATTGGCAAAGATATTCTCCCACTCTGTAGGCTCTTTCTTCACATTACTGATAGTTTCCTTTGCTGAGAGAAAGCTTTTTAGTTTGAATCTATCCCAGTTATTGATTCTTGCTTTTATTTCTTGTGCTATGGGAGTCCTGTTGAGGAAGTCTGGTCCTAGGCCGACATGTTGAAGATCGGGACCTACTTTTTCTTCTATAATCTGCAGAGTCTCTGGTCTGATTCCAAGGTCCTTGATCCATTTTGAGTTGAGTTTTGTGCAGTGTGCGAGATATGGGTTTAGTTTCATTCTGTTGCAAATGGATTTCCAATTCTCCCAGCACCATTTGTTGAAGGGGCTATCTTTTCTCCATTGCATATTTTTGGTGCCTTTGTCTAGTATTAGAAAGTTGTATTCATTTGGGTTTGTGTCCGTGTCCTCTATTCTGTACCATTGATCTACCTGTCTATTTTGGTACCAGTACCATGCCGTCTTTGTTACTATTGCTTTGTAATAAAGTTGAAGTTCGGGTATTGCGATACCCCCTGCTTCATTTTTCCTGCGAAGGATTGCTTTAGCTATTCTGGGTTTCTTATTCTTCCAGATGAATTTCATGATTGCTTGCTCTATTTCTGTAAGGTACGTCATTGGGATTTTAATTGGGATTGCATTGAATCTGTATAGCACTTTTGGTAGTATGGCCATTTTGACAATATTAATTCGGCCTATCCAAGAACATGGGAGATCTTTCCATCTTCTAAGGTTTTCTTCGATTTCTTTCTTTAGTGTTCTGTAGTTCTCATTGTAGAGGTCTTTTACCTCTTTTGTGAGATTGATTCCCAAGTATTTTATTTTTTTCGATGCTATGGTGAATGGGGTAGTTTTCATAATTTCTCTTTCTGAGGATTCCTCACTTATGTATAAAAATGCGTTGGATTTATGGGCATTGATCTTGTAACCTGCCACTTTACTGAATTCACTTATGAGTTCTAACAGTTTTCTGGTGGAATTTCCTGGTTCCTCTAAGTATATAATCATATCGTCCGCAAATAGGGATAGTTTGAGTTCTTCTTTTCCTATTCGTATTCCTTTAATTTCCTTGGTCTGTGTAATTGCTCTGGCTAGAGTCTCAAGGACGATATTGAATAGGAGTGGTGAAAGAGGGCATCCCTGTCTTGTTCCAGTTTTTAGGGGGAATGCTTTCAGTTTTTCACCGTTTAGAATGATATTAGCCATGGGCTTAGCATAGATGGCCTTTACAATGTTAAGAAATGTTCCCACTATCCCTATTTTTTCTAGTGTTTTGAGCATGAAGGGGTGTTGTATTTTATCAAATGCTTTTTCTGCATCTATTGAAATAATCATGTGGTTCTTGACTTTAAGTCTATTGATATGGTGAATTACATTTATTGATTTCCGGATGTTGAACCAACCTTGCATCCCTGGGATAAAACCCACTTGATCGTGGTGCACTATCTTTTTAATATATTTTTGTATGCGATTTGCTAAAATTTTATTGAGAATTTTTGCGTCAATGTTCATTAATGATATCGGTCTGAAATTTTCTTTCCTCGATTTATCTCTGTCTGGCTTGGGTATCAAGGTAATATTGGTTTCATAGAATGAGTTTGGGAGGGTACCCTCCTCTTCTATTTCATGGAATACTTTGAGAAGTATTGGAATGAGCTCTTCTTTAAAGGTTTTGTAGAACTAGCCTGAGAACCCGTCTGGTCCTGGACTTTTCTTTGTTGGTAGGCTTTTGATGACCTCTTCTACTTCATTACTTGAAATTGATCTATTTAAATTTTGTATGTCCTCCTCGTTCAGTTTAGGCAATTTATATGTCTCTAGAAACCTGTTGATGTCTTCGAAATTTTCTATTTGGTTAGAATATAGATTTTCAAAATAGCTTCTAATTATGTTTTGTATTTCAATCGTGTCTGTTGTGATATTTCCTTGTTCATTCCGAATTTTGGTGATTTGGGTTTTTTCTCGTCTTCTCTTTGTTAGAGTGGCTAAGGGTTTATCAATTTTGTTTATTTTTTCAAAGAACCAACTATTTATTTTGTCAATTTTTTGTATAGTTTCTTTTGTTTCAGTTTCGTTGATTTCAGCTCTGAGTTTAACTATTTCCTGTCTTCTACTACTTTTGGTGTTGGTCTCTTCTTCTTTTTCTAGGGCTTTGAGCTGAAGTGTTAGGTTGTTTATTTGTTGATTTTTACTTCTTTTATTGAATGTGCTCCATGAAATAAATTTTCCTCTAAGTACTGCTTTCATAGTGTCCCAAAGATTTTGATATGATGTTTCTTTGTTCTCATTTACCTCTAGGAATTTTTTAATTTCCTTCCTAATATCTTCTGTTATCCATTCATCATGTAATAGCATATTGTTTAATCTCCAGGTGTTGGAGTAGCTTCTGTTTTTTACTCTTTCATTTATTTCTAACTTCAAACCATTATGATCTGATCGAATACAAGGTAGTGTCTCTATCTTCTTGTATTTGCTTACATTAGCTTTGTGGCATAATATATGGTCTATTTTAGAGAAGGATCCATGTGCTGCTGAGAAGAAAGTGTATTCGCTCTTGGTTGGATGGTATATTCTATAAATGTCCGTTAAGTCTAAATTATTGATTGTGTTATTGAGATCTATGGTTTCTTTGTTCAATTTTTGTTTGGAAGATCTGTCCAGTGGTGAGAGAGGCGTGTTAAAATCACCTAGTATTATTGTGTTATGGTCTATTTGGTTTCTGAAATTGAGAAGGATTTGTTTGACATACATGGATGAGCCACTGTTTGGGGCATAGATGTTTATGATTGTTATGTCTTACTGATTTATGCTTCCCTTAAGCAGTATGTAATGTCCTTCTTTAACCCTTTTGACTAGTTTTGACTTGAAGTCCACCTTATCTGTAATGAGGATGGATACCCCAGCTTTTTTGCTGAGTCCATGTGCATGATATGTTTTCCCCCATCCTTTCACCTTTAGTCTATGTGTATCTCTTTCTACGAGGTGAGTCTCTTGCAGGCAACATATTGTTGGATCTTTCTTTTTGATCCAATCTGCCAGTCTATGTCTTTTGATTGATGAGTTCAGGCCATTAATATTCAGGGTTATTATTGAGATATGATTAGTATTCCTGGTCATTTGGTTCATTTTATTTATTTATTTATTTATTTATTTATTTATTTATTTATTTATTTTGAGACGACTTGGTTCTTCCTTTATTTGACAATTCCTTTAGGATGATTCCTCCCATTGCTGATTTGTTTCTTTGTTTTTCATCTCTTCCTCATGGAATATTTTGCTGAGAATGTTCTGTAATGCTGGCTTTCTTTTTGTAAATTCTTTTAGCTTTTGTTTATCATGGAAGGATTTTATTTCATCATCAAATTTGAAGGTAAGTTTTGCTGGGTATAAGATTCTTGGTTGGCATCCATTTTCTTTCAGGGCTTGAAAAATGTTGTTCCAGGCCCTTCTAGCTTTTAGGGTCTGGATTGAAAAATCTGCTGATATCCGTATTGGTTTCCCCCTGAATGTAATTTGATTCCTCTCTCTTGCGGCCTTTAAAATTCTGTCTTTATTTTGTATGTTGGGCATTTTCATTATAATGTGCCTTGGTGTGGGTCTGTTGTAATTTTGTATATTTGGAGTCCTATAAGCCTCTTGTACTTGATCTTCCATTTCATTCTTCAGATTTGGGAAATTTTCTGATAGTGTTTCATTGAATAGATTGTTCATTCCTTTGGTCTGTTTCTCTAAGCCTTCCTCAATTCCAATAATTCTCAAATTTGGCCTCTTCATGATATCCCATAGTTCTTGGAGATTCTGTTCATGATTTCTTACCATCTTCTCTGTTTGTTCAACTTTGTTTTCAAGGTTAAATATTTTATCTTCAATGTCTGATGTTTTGTCTTCCAGGTGTTCTATTCTATTGGTTATGCTTTCTATGGAGTTCTTAATTTGGTTTATTGTTTCCTTCATTTCAAGGATTTCTGTTTGGTTTTTTTTCAATATCTCTAACTCTTTATTGAAGTGATCTTTTGCTTCCTGTATTTGCTCTTTTAACTGTCGATTGGTGCGATCATTCAGTGCCTGCATTTGCTCTTGCATCTCGTCATTTGCTTCCCTGAGCATTTTAATTATGTACATTCTGAACTCCCTTTCTGTCATTTCTTCTGCCATGCTGTCGTTGGGTTTCATTGATGTAACATCTAGATTTGTTTGCAGCATTTTCTTTCCTTGTTTTCTCATATTGTTCAGGTATCAGTTGACCGCTGTGATATTGCAGATTTCCTCTATTGTCTTATAATATCCCTGAAGATTTCTATTATATCCCCTCTTAGTCTTCAGTAGCCTGAAATCTTGGAGGAAGTTGATAATGCAGTGCTCCACAAGGGAGCTGACTCCCTAGGGGTGGTGGCCTTCTGGTGGGGTATATTCCCTGCTAGTGGGCAGAGGTACCTTCACTTGCTGATGAATGGTCATCCAGAAGGGAAGTAGGTTGTGGGCTGATGCAAGACCAGTTTGGGCCTGTGTCTCTGATTTTACGGTCCTTTTGGGAGAACCTCACCCAACAGGGAGGAGTCACCCGGTGGGGAGGTCTCGCTGGTTGGTTTTCCTCCCAGAGGTTCCGTTCAATTCACAACTACCGCCTGGGCTGGGCAGCCTTCTTCTGCAATGATCCCAGGGACCCGGACCTACCTCCTGGGCCTGGAAGTCTCACCCTTCACAAACGAATCTCCTTCGGCTGCCTCTCCTCAGAGAAGCTGCCTGCAGTCCTGGAGCCTTCGCTCCGCCCCTCAGTTTGTCTGTGGGGCCCTTCCACCAAGAAGTCGTCTAGGACCCTGCTCTGCACTTTTCGCCTGGCTATGCGGCCCCTCGTCTGAGCAGCCACCTGGAGCCCCTTACAATCGCTCCGAGTCCCAGTGACCCGCCACACGCCTTTTCCTCCGGCAGCCACCTGTTGTTCCGTGCGGTCGCTCTAAGACCAAGTGACCCACCATGCACCACTTTCTCCACCAGGCAGTTACCCAGAGATCTGGTGCGTCACGAGTCCCAAGAACTCACTGTGCACCTTCTTGTCCCGACTGCCTCCCGTAGCCCTGGTGCAGTCACTTCGAGCCCAAGCACCCCGCCGCGCTCCTCCTCCTTCTCCAGCCAACCCCCCTATGTTCAGGAGCGGATGCTCTGGGACCAAACCACTCACCACGCTGTTCCACCGGATAGCCGCCCAGAGCCCTGGCGCAGCTGTTCCAATTCCAAGTGACGTGCCGAGCCCGTATTTCTCCTTCTCCTCTGGGCAGCCCCCTGTGTTCAGGGGTGGTCACGTTCAGTCCAAACAGCTCACCAAGCACCTTCTCCTTTGGGCAGCCTCCCAGAGTGCGGGTGGGTTGCGCCGAGTCCAAGCACTGTGGTGAACAGCCCCCTCTTCAATGCTCCCAGCTGTCTGCGATCACCGGCTGCTTTGAGTTGGTCCCAAGTCTCTCAATATCTCATTTTCTTGATTCCTGAGTCCACGCTGCTCCTCCGGATAGCGCCCGGAGCCCTGGCACAGCTGATCCAATTCCAAGCGACGTGCGGAGCCCCGGGAAATTTTCTGATATTATTTCATTGAATAGATTGTTCATTCCTTTGGTTTGTTTCTCTAAGCCTTCCTCAATCCCAATAATTCTTAAATTTGGCCTCTTCATGATATCCCATAATTCTTGTAGATTCTGTTCATGATTTCTTACCATCTTTTCTGTTTGGTCAACCTTGTTTTCAAGATTAAATATTTTGTCTTCAATATCTGAGGTTCTGTCTTCCACGTGATCTATCCTATTGGTTATGCTTTCTATGGAGTTTTTAACTTGGTTTATTGTTTCCTTCATTTCAAGGATTTCTGTTTGTTTGTTTTTTTTTTCAGTATTTCTAACTCTATTGAAATGCTCTTTTGCTTCCCGTATTTGCTCTTTTAACTGTTGATTGGTGCGTTCATTTAATGCCTGCATTTGTTCTTTCATCTCCTCGTTTGCTTCCCTGATTGTTTTAATTATGTACATTCTGAACTCCCTTTCTGACATTTCTTCTGCTGTGCTGTCATTGGGTTTTATTGATATAGTATCTAGGTTTGTTTGGGACATTTTCTTCCCTTGTTTTCTCATATTGGTCAGATGTCAGTGGGACTCTGTGATATTGTAGATTTCCTCTATTGGCTTATAGTGTCCCTGTAGATTTCCAGTGTATCACCTCCCAGCCTTCAGTAGCCTGAAGTCTTGGATTAACTTGATAATGCAGTGCTTCCGAAGAACGCTGCCCCTAGCCCGCTACTGGTTCCAGGGAGAGAGACCTGGAGAGGTCTCTTGCTGCCCAGCCCTGGTCCCAGAGGCTGCTTGCAGGTCAGAGGTCTCCACTGGCTTGGGAACTTGTAGCTGGCTCTGTGTAGACAGGCTCTCACTGGGCGGTCTGCCCCAAGAAGCTAGCCTAGAGAGGCACTTCCCGCCGGAGGGGGCTGGGCTGCTTGGAGAAGTCCCTGGTGCCCTGTACTGGTCTCTGAAGCAACCTGCGGGCAGGCCAGAGCTGGCCATGGGGCGGGCCAGAGCTGGCCATGCTGCTTCTGTGCAGAAGGGCTCTCACTTGGGGGCCTGCTCCGCGAGGCTGGAGAATCTGGCCCTGTGGGAGGAGCCCACCGCCAGAGTGCACAGAGCTGCCTGGGGGAGACTCTTTCTGCCCTGTCCTACTCTGATAAGCCGCCTGATCCTGGCCTGCCGCCCAGCTGAGCTTCACTGGGTGGGGGAGACTCATCCCATGGTTCTATTTTAGTCTGAGTCTCTCAATGCCTCCCTGTCTTGAATCCTGGGTTCTGGAGCAACTGGAGGTGCAGTCACCCTCTAGTCCACCATCTTGGATCGCCTTCATTGCGTTTTTGAAATGAGTATCTGGAACTTTGTATAAGCAGTTTGAAACCTCACCTGGGTCCCAGCATCACTTAACCAAATCTTCTCTGACTTTAAGCAGTATTATAGAGAAGTGGTATAGAATAAATGTTATCAGTTAGAATTCCATGGAATTCTGTACCCAAGTGATTTCTGATCATTACCCTAGCGCTATCAAGTCTTTCTATTCTATTCTACTCCATTCTATTGATTCTAGCTCACAGAATGTATAATATTTACTTTGACTTCTATCAGTTTTGGTTCCTATAACAGTAATAATAAGGGGCTAGGCATATGGCTCAGTGGTACAGAACTTGCCTGGCTTGCATGAGCCCCTGTGTTCAATCCCCAGCACCACGCACATACACACACACACGCACGCACACACACGAAAAAGAACAGAACAATGATACCACTTTCCCAAAGTGGAAAACAATTGTTTTCCAAGGACATGTTTCCCTCTGTCCCCAAGATTTGAGAACAGTAGGTTGAAGTGAATCAGCATGGTGCCTTAGACTATAGTCCTGAAGGAAGTTGGGTTTGGTCTTGACAGTTAAATTCCAAGCTCTGCCAATGCACATATTAATTCTTTTATTCCTCAAATCCTTAAAACCTGAGCAAAAGCAGTTGGAATTGGAAATGGCTTCTCCCAGTTTTTAAGGTGGACAGATCATAAACAGGTTCAATTTGATTTCCAGTGTATGTGCTAAAACAGCACATGTAGAGGAATGGCCTATGTCTGAACCAGGCCTGCTGCTCCACCCTCTCGCCCTATACCAGTCTGCACTGCAGACCCTGGTTAGTTGTTTTCTCCTCAGTACACAAAGTAATGTGTAAAGGGCCTATTTTAGTTAGCTGTTTTGCTGCTGTGACTAAAGAACCCAACCAGAAGAATTTTAGGGAAGAAAAGTTTATTTAAGAGTACTTGGTTTCAGAGGACTTAGTCCATAGAAGGCCTGGTTCCTTTCCATGGGTCTTGGGGTGAGCCAGAACATCATGGTGGAAGAGTGTGGCAGATGGAAGCAGCTCACATTTTGATCAGGAAGCAGAGAAAGAGAGATTCTGCTCTCCGATACAAAATAGATAGCCAAGCCTAATTTCCACCTCCTCCAGCCTCTCCCTACTGCTTCAGTTACCACTCAGTTAATCCCTATCAGGGGATTAATTCACTGATTATCCTCTGAGCCTTCTTGCATTGTCTCATATGTGAGCTTTTGGGGGGATACCTCATATCCAAACCACAACAGCCTCTCTACTGGGTCAGTTAAACACACCTGAGCATAGAAAGGGACCATTCATTAGGATGGTGGTGTCTTAGCATTAAAGGAACCCCAACACATGCCTGAGTGGTCTCTCACATGCCATTCCCACTATAGCATCGCTGTCAGGGTCGTTCCAAGTCAATGCAGGAATAAAAGAGGAACACGCCACCTTCTAAGGAGGCCCCTTGCATTGGTGGATGACTCTGCCTTATACTGAACCAGGAGTTTGCTTCCCATTTGGTTCCATGGGTTCTATCTGATTTTCTTTCTGGTACTAAAAGGAACAAAATTCTTCTTTACTCTCTGATAGGGTTTTACATTCTTGAGATCAGCTACTATTATGTTAGTCTCTAAATCTCTTTTCAGATGGAATATCCCCAGTTCCTCTGTATTTCTTCATATCATCTCCAGACCCTTTGCTACTCTGGTGTCTTCCAGAGCACACTGTAGTTATCCTCTTAAAATGTGGCATTTAGAAAAATAGTGTTTTCAGGCTTGGGAGGGACTTCTGAGTTGATCGAGTCTACTCCTTTTCCTACCCTTTCTCTTTTAATGCCAGTAGCACTTTTGATCAGTAAGCAGTTACTAGCTGCAAGATTACAACAGGTTCAACTGGATTCAGTGAACCAATTAAATTTATTTGGTTTTGGAATGGTCTGGAGTCCAGAATTGTAGACAAAATCTTTTTTTTTTTTATCTTATTTGTTCTAATTAGTTGCACATGACAGTAGAATGCATTTATACATTTTGATAGCTCATACATAAATGGAGTATAATTTCTCATTTTTCTGATGGTATATACTGTAGGATCACACCGGTCATGCAGTCATATTTGTACATGAGGTAATAATGTCTGTTTCACTCTACTATCCTTCCTATCCCTGGACCCCTTCCCCTCCCTTCACTCCTCTCTACCTAATATAAAGTAACACTATTCTTCCATGTCCACACCCCTATCTTATTATGATTTAGCATACATATATCAGAGAAAACATTCAGCCTTTGGTTTTTGGGGTTTGGCTTACTTCGCTTAGCATGATATTCTCCAACTCCATCCATTTACCAGCAAATGCCATCATTTCATTCTTTTTTGAAGCTGAATAATCTTCCGTCATATATAATATATATATATATATATGTATGTATATATATGTGAGCTTTTGGGGGGATACACACACACACACACTTACCACATTTTCTTTATCCATTCATCTGTTGAAGGACACCTAGGTTAGTGCCATAGCTCAGCTATTGTGAATTGAGTACTATAAACATTGATGTGACCTCATCACTGTAGTATGCTGATTTTAAGTCCTTTGGGGGTATACCCAGGAGTGGAATAACTGGGACAAATGGTAATTCCATTCCAAGTTTTCTGAGGAATCTCAGTACTGCTTTCCAGAGTGGTTGTACCAATTTGCAGTCCAACTAGCAATGTATGAGTGTACCTTTTTCCCCACATCCTCGCCAACGTTGTTGCTTGTACTCTTGATAATTGCCATTCTCATTGGAGTGAGATGAAATCTTAGTGCAGTTTTGATTTGCATTTCTCTAGTTGCTGGAGACATTGAACATTTTTTCATATATTTGTTGGATCGATTGTATATCTTCTGTGAAGTATCTGTTCAGTTCCTTAGCCCATTTATTTATTGGGTGTTTTTTTTGGGGGGGGGTTGTTAAATCATTCCCACAACTTTCCTCCTGTCTAAAATAGATTATTACAATGAATAAATTTTTTAAAATTCAGTACAGGATCTAACCACTTACCTGGGCTCAGTAGGCCTTTGTTGTTATTGCTGCAATTTTACCATATTATGAAGCTTTTCTTAGAGCACATACTCAAGTTAAGAGAACTACTAAAGTGATGGTCTGGTAGCTGGACAGTTTATCAATATTTCCTCAGTCCCAGCTACCATTTGATGGGCATTTGCTTTGTGTCAGCATTTGGTTAAATCCTTGACATATTTGTACTCATTTGTGACCTATAATCACCCTAAAAGGTAACATTGTTGTCTACATTTTGCAAAAGAAAAAATGAGCTTGAGAAAGATCAAAACCATTTGCCCAAGACCAGAGAGCAGTGGGCTATTGGATTCCAAACCACATGTGTTCCCAGGATGGAGAAATTGCATGTCATAACCAATTAGTGTCCTTTTGTTGTTGGCACTCTCTGAGGCCCCTCAGTCTGAAATGATTGGCTCATACTTCCAAGATGAACATTTCTTCCTGAATGAGTCAGTAAGCAGAAATTGAGGTTCTAAATGTATACTTCTAGTTGAGACACAAGGGCCTTCTGTGTGCCAAGAGCCTGTTGGCTTCCTGTGACCCAGGACTGTTGCTAATCTAGTGGGTCATATACTCCTTTTAACTAAAATTCTGACATTTTTCATTTGAGCTACTGATAAGCTAAGGCTTCTTCATTCTGTTATTTTTTTGAAAAAGGAAATACCTCCAAGAGAGAATGGGATACAGAAAAGGGCACTTGCTAGTACCAGAAGCTTTCTCTACCTGAGTTTTGCCTAAAGCTATTCATGTCTACTAACTATGCACCAACAGAAAATGGATTGACTGGGAGGAAAACTTGCATGCCCTGTATAACTGCCTCTCACAAGCCTGGGAGCCTGCACCCATTGGTTTGGGATATGATGATGCCACCAGTATGGTGTGATAAGAAGCATGCTCATTCCCAGGCCCACTACTTCTGTTTTGTAGGTTGTAAAACACTTCTCAATTGGAACCATCTATACTTGTAAATTTCAGCATTGAAAGGATCATCACAAATACTCTGGGGATATCCAGAAAGGTTCTCCCTGATAGGAATATTTATAAGGCATAGTAAGTTAGTTTTGTTTTTGTTTAATTATCTAAATAGTGGGACAGGATGAGATGGTACATTTAAGTACCCCTTCAAGATGTTACAGTAGGGCTGGGGTTGTGGCTCAGTGATAGAGCACTTGCCTAGCATGTGTGAGGCACTGGGTTTAATTCTCAGCACCATGTATAAATAAGTAAAATAAAGGTCCATTGACAACTACAAAAATATTTTTAAAATAAAATAAAGATGGTACAGTAGATCATCCTGAGGTTTCTACTCTTCATTGACTTTAGATAGCAGGAGACAGTTCTGGCCTAGGGAAAGAAGATTAACTAGTGCTCCCTGGTTCTGTGTTTTAACTCTCCAGAATACATTTTCCTCTCTTATTGCCCTTTTTTAGATAATTTGGAGGTTGAAAGTGTTGACTCTCAAAATTAGACTGCCTGTATTTAAATCTCAGCTCTGTCACTTGTTAGCCATATGACCTTTAGGCAAGTTACTGAACTTTTCTAGAGTTTGTCTTCTGTATCTGTAAAATTAGGACAGTAATAGTTCCTACCTCATGAGACAGTTCAAATAACTAAATGAAATAAGTTGTCTTAAGGTTTTTACACAATGCTTAACAGTTTTCATTAGTATCAGTAGCTGTTGCCATTCTTAGGAGGCTGAGACAGCAAGGAGAATGGCAAGTTCAAGGCCAACCTCAGCAATTTAGCTGAGAACCTGTCTCCAAATTAAAAAGGGCTGGGGTTATGACTTAGTAGTAAAATGCCCCTAGGTTCAAATCTCAGTACCATAAAAAAGAAAAAAGAAAAAAAAAGGAAAAGGAAATGGGCTCATTCCTTCTTATCTTCTCAGAGTTTTCTTTCTTGGATCCTTCCATGATATCAGGATCCCAAGAGAGAGGGTGTTTTGAATTTTAACTATTGACAGTTTACATATCTGTCCATTCCTATTTCATCAAATACTGGTCTCCCATTCCAGGTGCATCAGACCCTTTCATTGAAGGACTAGATACTAAATATCTTGGGCTAGGGAGCCACAAATTATCTCTGTCACATATTCTTCCCTTTCTGTACCCTTTTAAAAATGTAAGAACCATTCTTAACTTGAGGGCCACACAAAATTAATGAAGGCTGCAGTTTGTTACTTTTATCCTCTCTGACCCTGTGCAGATTCTTGACTTCTCATGTCACTCTTTGCCTTTATTCAGGTCCAAAGATGGTAGTCAGAAAACGTTTTCAGTGTTATAAAGAGTTCAGTTAAAAAACAGCGTGATCTTTTTTCCCATCCCCAAGCTCCCACACGTACCATGTATAAGGAGTTTTTTAAGTTCCATGCCTAAAACCAAGACAGAGCTCAGGAAGGAACCCATTAGCACCAACTTGACAAATGCACCAACTTGGACAAGCTCTGTGATCTTACTCCAAATTCACTTGGAGCTTCAAATTGTGATTTTAATTTTAAATTCCTAGGGTTTTGCGCCATCAGGTCTCATGTCTGGAACAGTCATGTTTTATGAAAATAGTATCTGTTACTGTGAAGTGAGCTAACCATAATGAACATGAGCATGACACTTTTTCAGAGCAAAAAACAAAAATGCAAGCACATCCTCTGTGAAATTACAGTATTAAATTTTAAGTAAAGCAAATATTTATATTCACAGCTAAAATAATGCTTTTAAAATTATGCCAGTTCATCATTCCTTAAGCTGAGTCTCTATGACAAGAATCATTCCAAGGGGAAGAAAAAACTTATTTCAAATAAACTGCTGACTCTTTTTAAACTGTGCATAAGCAAGCTGTACTAATCAATTACCATCTTGGTCTTTGAGATGTTCACAGGCAGGCATATCTCTTGTGCATGCTTGTTCCTGTCACACAGGGCCTCTCTGAGGTGGTTTCTCTGATCTGCAGTGTTGCTGATGGAATGGCTTCATTTATCCCTAGGAAAGTTCCAGTAATGGAGGCGATGGCATATTTGGTGAAAAGAAGGATGACAGCCGGGCAGGTGAGACTCTGTCCTTCTAAAGGCAAAGAAAAGTAAGGTCCCAGTTTGATAGTTATCCTGAAGTTTATATGTAATGAAAACACTAATTTTTAAGAAGACTCTAAAAAACCACGTATACTGACCCTTTTTAAACTTAACTGGAATTACACATAGCTCTGGCTTCCTTTACATAGCATTAAACTGCTAAAGTAAAATGAATGATGTCTTAAGTTAGGATGGAGTCTGGGGTAAAAAGGAATTCATTGACTATTTTTCTTAAAGGATAGAGGTTTGGTTTTTGTAGTTGTTGTTTATTTTTATGTTTTCTGAATTCAGACTGACCAGAGGCTTTGGTAGTTGGAAGGACCAACTACACAGAAACTAATAGTTCTGTATGGAGAAGGGGACAGGGCTAACTCATTCCTGTGCTGTAGAGCCAGGTCCTCAAATTCTGCCCCCCACAGAAAGGAACATGTGTGTTTGAGAGATAACAACCAACCACAAACTAAAGCTGTGTCTGAAGCAAAACTGCAGCCCTTCCCATTATACAAAGCTCCTAGGCTGATTGTTAAAACAGCAATTACTTTGATTAAGTTGCTGAGTCAGCTTTATTTTTTATCTAAACAAAACAGTCCCACTTGTTTTAGCTCTGTTTGTAAATACTAATGTCCTCACTGATGTTTGAAGCCCAGGATGGCTCCGACCCAGACAAATCGCCCTGGCCAGTTCCATCTGCTCTCACAGCTCGTCTCCGGCGTCTGGTCACTGTGTACCAGCGCTGCAACCGCAAGGAACTCTGCCGACCTGAAATCCTGGGACCAGGTAACCAAGGATACTGGGTTCAGGAGGAAATGTTCAGGAGAACCTCAGAAATGGACATCATCAACAAGGAAGCCCAGAAGAGGTAAAGGCATACAGAACTGTTCACTGGGTAAGGGTAACAAAAGGTGAAGCTAATAGCTGGAGGGCAAGTGTTTTTGTGTTCTCTTGTAACATCAGATTGTCTCCAGAATTCATTAAATAAACTTTAACAGTGATGGTATTTCATGGTGATTGAGGAGTCTGAGGATATTGGGACACCCTTTGTTACAGTTCCCAGACTTTTGTGACTTTCCAGCTTGACACTCTTCCCCATTCCCTGGGGATGTGGTTTAATCAAAAATTTCAAATCCTTTAGTAGTTTTAACAACTAAAGGAAAAGTGTATATTGAAGGTCTCTAGTATAGATTCAAGTCTTTATCAAACCTTAGAGAGCAATAAATATCTTAAAATGCAAGCCCAACAGGAAAGTATAAATTGCCAGTAATTACTTGCTCATCTGAGAATTAAGCCAAAAAAAAGTGTAGCAATAACACTGGACATGGTGGCACATACCTGTAATCCAGCAACTTGGGAGGCTGAAGTGGGATGATCCCAAGTTTGAGGCCAGCCTGGAAAACTTAGCCAGAACCTGTCTCAAAATAAAAATAAAATAAAAAGGGCTGTGGTAGAGCACCCCTGCATTCAATCCCCAAATACCACACACACCAAGAAAAGGCTACAGGAGGCTAGGCCAGCATAGGCTAAGAATGAACAAGTCAAAACTGTAGTTCTTTGAGTCTTTATATCTCTGTCCCCTTGATGAAGCATCCAGTGAAGTAAAGGGACACCACATAGCGAATCCAATTATTTCTCTGTGCTCCTGACTTTATGAAACTCGGAAATTCAGGCAAAATATTTCTCCCACCTACCATAGCTGCAGAGAAAAGAACCAGAGCACCTGCCCTGTTCCTCACTCTTCCACTGGCCCCACACTCCCCACCCTGTTCCTGGCTGAGGTAGAGCACCATGCCCTCCTTATGAAGATGTGGTAGCATGTAATTACCCTGTTCCCTAAATCAGTAGTGTCAATCTATAGGATGAGGACCCTTGTGCCCCAGAGAAGATGATTGACATGGACAATCCACCTACACACCAGGAAAGCTATGGGGAGCAGTGTTGCACTGAGGTAGCACTTCCCTTTTCCACCCTAGCTGTCAGTTGTAAGATGGAGAGGGCAACCTTAATGGTCCGAAGGATCCCTACAGAATTTTCTGATTCTGTGTGATCATAGGGAGAAGGGAAGACAAGATATTTAAGCATATAAAATATTTTTAAAATTTAATTTCTTACAAATAGAAGTTAATTCCTAAAATTAATTACTTGAGATAACAAAGTCTACACACATGACTTTGAAATAGGGATGTAAATACCAGAAGAAAGAGCTGAAGATTTGAAAGTAGTTCCTTCTTTGTGAGTCTGTTGTTACAAAACCTCTCAATTTAACTTAAATAAAAATGGACAAACCAGTCCACCTGCTTCCTTGATTTCATGGTCTTTTATAGTATGTGCTCAATAAGTAGTCGTTCGGCTTTTTTGGAGCGGGGAAAACAGTTCAATCTCCCCCTCTGATTAAATCTCAAGGTGGACTAGGAGAGAGCAAGCAGATTTCTATAGAACAGTATCTTCCTTTGGCGTTGTTTATGATCAAGAAAAGAAAACCTTCGATTGGACCCAGTTCCGCATCATTTCCCGTTTGGACAAGAAGTCAGATGAGAACTTGGAACACTATTTTTATAGTTTTGTGGCCATGTGCCGGAATGTCTGTCGTCTGCCCACGTGGAAAGATGGTGGTGAGAAAACGTTTTGTCATAATGTTGTCAGATGAGATGGGGAAAGAACATGCTGGTGTTCCAAACTGCATGGTCACTTTAGATGTAACTGTGGAAGTAGTCTACCTGAGGAATTCAGGTAAAGACAAGTAAGTTCTTAGAAATTCCTATTTTTCAGTTGCATACACCCTCAGTAAAATAACTCTCCCCAAAAAGTTGAAAGTTGAAACTCAGATTAAAATATTGAGATTATCATTAACTACTTTTTCTAAAGTATAGGGTCTTTTTTTAAGTCACATCAAGATTTATCCTATTCTGAACTTTAGACCATCCTTAAATTAAATCTTAATAATTTTAAATGTTTTCTCATGTATTGACTTGCAGAAAGTAAGCGGCTGTCATTATTGAGCCTATCCAACGTGGGTTACAGGCTGCTGACAGCGTGCACAGACATCCTGCCTTTGCCCAACATGTGGCATGGTTAAAGTGTTTCATTCAGACCAAGGAACAAGGTGTTTTGGAAAGACCATGGAGTCATACTGACAAGACCTGGATTTGAATTCTGATTCTGCCACCTTGAGCAGTGTAGCTTATTTCATCACCCTTAAAACAGGATGATAATGACATATTGTAGGATTTTTGTGAGAATTAGATAACACAGATGAAGGACCTTGTATCGAGGGTAGATGGTGTATGTTAATTAAAGGGCAGCTGATACTTATAGAACTGATGTTTTCTTTTCTTTCACCCTCACTCAGTCTGTTCTTGTCCATTCCTTTTTAGCTACCCACTTTAGCAGGGTCCCACATACCTAAAACTGCCATACTGTGGAGTTAGGCAATATAAGGCCAAAGATGCAGAGGCTCAGGGGGAAGGGTGTATCTAAAACCACACTTAAGTGATAGGCTCTACATTTCCCTTCCTCTTCAGGTCCCCCTGATGCCACCATCTATGTTGAACCCATCACAGAGGAGCGGGCTGCTAGAACTCTGTACCGCATTGAACTGTTACGGAAAGTTCGTGAGCAGGTGCTCAGATGTCCTCAGCTGCATGAGCGTCTTCAGCTCTGTAGGCCCAGCCTCTACCTTCCAGTCTGGTGGGAGTGTGGAAAGCATGATCGAGACCTGCTCATCGGCACTGCCAAACACGGGCTCAACCGCACTGACTATTACATCATGAATGACCCCCAGCTGTCCTTCCTAGATGCCTATAGAAACTATGCCCAGCATAAAAGAACTGACACCCAGGCACCAGGAAGTCTCTGTTGCCTTTACCAGGCCAACTCCAAACTATATGAATCTCTTACCTATACTCAAATAAGTAGGACTTCAGAGTCCCTTGAAAGTGAACCTGAGAATCTGGTAAAAATAGAAAACAGAGATGATCATCTTGTTCTGCCTGGGGGCAGCTTACCTGACATAACTTGTGAAAACTTTATTTCTAAAGTTCAAGATGTCATTTCCATCAACCATGAAGAAAGTCTGCTGCCTGAGTCCTTGGATAATATGATGTATGGTAAGAAAGTGCTCATCCAAGAGCCAGGCTCTTTTCAAGAAAGTCAGAGTACCAGTACAGAATCTAGAAAAGATGCCATTGCTATCTTGGCAAGCAGAGATGGGAGCTGCCAGCCTGGTGGCCATGAGACAGCAATAACTTCAGGTCCCTGTCTTATGAGTAGCTTAGAAGAAGGAGTAGCTCAGATGAACATTAAAAATGAAAAACATTTGTTAGTATCTATTTCAAAGGAAGGGGATCCCTGCCGTAATGAGACAGGGCAGAGACCTGAAAGCATAGGGCAGCTAGAAGCCAAATGCTTAGCTTCCCCTGTCTTAGATGCAGGAAATGAAAGTGGGTTTGTAGATATGTGCAGTCTTAGTGTCTGTGACTCCAAAAGAAACCTCTCATCTGATCAACAATTGATTGATTTATTAGAAAACAAAAGTTTAGAAAGTAAATTGATTCTGAATCAGAACCAGAGTGATGAAGAAGAGGAAGAGGAGGAAAATGAGGAAGAAACCTTAGCAGTGGCAGCAGGCACAAGAGAAAGATCAGAGGTTTTGCAGCTCTCTGAGCCTGCTGCACATATCTCAAGGGAAAAGAGCCAAGGCTTCCATCTGGATGAAGCCAAGAAAGGAAGCCTGGAGGCAATAAGCCAGACTCCTGGACCACAGAGGGCCTTTCCTCCAGCAGCTTGTCAGTGCCACTGCAAACACATGGAGAGGTGGGCACATGGCCTTGGGAGTGATGAATTTGAAGTGGAGAAACCCAGGGCTTATAACCCAGATCTGTACAGAAGCAAAGCCAGTATCACTGCAGTGGAAGGTGAGCCCACTACTGTTCCATCAGAGCCATTTAAAGTGAAGCATGAACTTTTAAAAGAACCTTGGAAAGAAAGCGCAGAGGGGAAAAAAAGTTTCTCCACATATACTCCTGAAGGGAGTGAGCCCAAGTCCGAAGACATGGATTTTGAGAATAAAGATGATTATGATCGAGATGGGACCTGCCATAGTCAAGGTATAGTATGTAAGATTTTTTTAGTGTATTGAATAAACCAGTCCTTACATGACAGGAAGGGAGTGCAGGATAGGGTCACTCATTTTACAACTTCTGAAATGGACTTACCTCTCTTCACCACATGCTTGAAACCAAAGATCATAGGCCTTGGTCTGAAAATTACAGAGTAGCAACTGTGGTCATCCCAGAAAACAGGATGATCATAGGTCATCATAGCCACCATGTGATCTGGGCAGGGTCTCGTGTGCTTTTTATGCAATAGATGGAAAGACCAGTGCTAAGGAGAAGTGGTTTGTTTCTGCACTAGATCAGGCACTTCAAGCTGGTTAAAGTAGAACAGCTTTGGGACCTCAGAGGCCTGCAACTAATTTGCAAGAACTCCAAAAATACAAATAAAGTTGATCTTTATTAAAGTGAGCGTAGAAAGTAGCATTTATTCATGTCATTGCCAGAACTTGGTGTAATGTTTTTCTTAAGATTCCTTTGGTAACAACAAAATAGCAGTTACAAGTAACCAAATAAATAAATAAATTTGACCTTTTTCAATAGGGAAATCTTAGATAAGGTTCAAGTTAGAAGGAATTTCAAAATGTTAAGAAAATCTAGGTGACTGAGATTCCTTATGCTTCATGTGAATATAAAGATAATGGTAGAGATCTTTAAACTCCCCCTTTTTGGTTTTGTTCACTGTGATCCGTGTCTATGTTGGGAGAGAACCCACATCAAAAGTCACACACATGGGCTGGGAACATGACTCAGTTGGTAGATTGCTTGCCTCACATGCATAAGGCCCTAAGGTCCTGAGTTCAATCCCCAGCACCACAAAAAAAAAAAAAAAAAAGTCACATGCTAGTTAGAATGTGGACTGAACCGAACTGAAAACAGACTGATAGTATCATGACCCGGCCAGGCCAGGAGCCAGTGAGGACCATACCTCAGGCTTTCCCCTTGCCCTAGGCCTCCAAGGATCACTACCATGTGTCAAGTTATAAAATCCACCTGGTGGGAGAAAATCACCAAATAATCAGTTTTTGCAAACTCAGATCATCATATGAGCACAGGGTAAATGTGATTTAGAGGAGAAAAGTTCTTCCTTTCCTTCTTCTTTGGTGTCACCTAAGTCGGGGTAGAGGAGCCATGAACCTTGTACACACTCTGATACTGGATAAGCATCACACACAAGTGTGGGTGCCCTATTGGTCCCCTTCACCAAAGCTGCTGCAAGTACTTTTGCAGACCTTGGAGGGGATCTTCTACACACAGGAGGCGTGGGATACATGGTGCAAAAGGTTAGCCCTCTCTGGAGACCAGAAATCTGCCATTGGGAAGAAGCAGTAACTCTGCTGGTGCACCTGTCAGGGCCACCCCCCAGTTTTCATGGCTCCTCTGCTTAAAACCTCAGTGGTGCTTTCATTGAGTCCATAATAAAATCCAGTTTTTCTCTCAAGACTTATGGAACTCAGGACAGTCTAGATGATTTTCATCCCCACAGCCTCCGTTGTCTTTTAGTTCCTTGTCATGTCCAGAATAACCTTCCCTCATTGCCTCCTTGCCTCTCTGGGTGTTTCCTCTGTACCAGCCTATTTAGGGAGATCCTTCCCTCTTAGTCTGTCAAGCACCTTGTTCCCTTCACTTTATAGCACTTAATCACCGTTTGTAATTCAGCTGTTCCTTTATTGTTACTGCTTTCTCATGAGACTCTTTTAAGAACCCTGAGGGCCCCGACCAGTATGGCTTGCTTACCCTGAAGTCCACCAGGCCTGGCAAGGCTATTGATGGTAAGATCTCTGTGGCTCCCTAGGAGACCTGTAGCCACAAGTGAAGTCTCCACATTTTTAAGGGTAGACATCCCTTGTCATTTCACCAAGAAAAGAAACCACAGCTTTTCTGCCCTGGGCATTTCACTGCCATCTGTTCATTCCCTGTCATTACTGGTAAGTGGATCCATTTCACATTGCTGATTAACAGTTTCTTAAGCTTGAAAGGAATTAGCCACATTTCTTTTTTATTTCCCCCATCAATGAAGTAATTGAAACATTCCAGGTTTCTTCGCATCATTTTTGACATGAATCGGGTCTCCTTTACCTTTGTTTTAAGTTTCACGATTCTTCATTCTTTCTCATTGATATTACGCTCTTGCTATGTTACATTTTATACTTCATAGACTGTCCCTTCAAATGCGTATTAAAATGTTTCCTCTTGTCCACCGTACCAGTGAGAAGTGCAGCCACTCATCTCCTGTTACGAATACAGAGAAATCTCCCTTCTCTCTTCCGTTGTCAGTTTCAGTACATCCTTGATATACAGCTTGCACTCATCCTAAAGCAGGATTTGCCTTTATAGTTTCACTAGCTTGGGGTTCTCTTGGAAATAGAAGATGTGGTAATTAATGCTCAATTTAAAATAAGTTAGCACAAGCCTGGGGTTGTGGCTCAGTGGTAGATTGCTCGCCTAGCACGTGTGGGGCACTAGGTTCGATACTTAGCACCACATAAAAATAAGAAAGTTATGTGTCCATCTACAACTAAAAAATATATACATTAAAAAATAATAATAAGCACAGAATGAGCTAATTTAAAAAATGAAAGACAAACCTGGATGTCCTGATCACTCAGATCATTGTTATCTCCCAAGCACCTAATTTTTTTTTTTTTTTTTTTTTTTAATCTCCCTGTCCAGACTACCCAGGAAAGTACTCTGAAGAGGAAAGCAAGAGCTCGGCATCAGGCATCACAGGGGACCTTGGGGAAGACCCCCAGGAGACCCGAGCTCCTACCATTGCTCAGCTACTGCAGGAAAAAACCCTTTATTCCTTCTCAGAGTGGCCAAAGGTATCTGCCAAAGCTTGCATTATTCACTCAAAGCATTCTCAGCTTTAATTCCTGTAAAGTATTTCCATGAAAAAAAATCAAGATAAATGTTCAGTATCTTTAAAATATACGTACCATTTAACACTTAAATGTTGAAGATGTATGCCCTTGACTAAATTAAAAGCTAAAAGTGCCAAATTGTCCTCATGTTCATAGCACTGTATATTTAATCTTCATTGTCTGGACTATGAAATGTAAGGCTTATAAAGTGAGTACATTTGAGTGCTCTTTTCTAACCAGCTCCTTCTGCAAGAAAACTTGACCCCTGATCTCAAGAGACTTCGTGCTTATTCTTCAAAGCTGTTATCTTTTTTCCCAGGATCGTGTGATAATTAACCGTCTGGATAACATCTGCCATGTGGTGTTAAAGGGGAAATGGCCCTCCAGCCAGCAGTACGAGCCCTCGGGTACACTGCCCACCCCTGTCTTAACTAGCAGTGCTGGCTCTCGAAATAGCCTCTCAGAGCCAGAGGTGGCAGAACACAATTTCAGCAATGGTGCAGCGTTGGCAGCCCAGATCCAGAAGGTGAGGCTATAAGGAAAACTTTGACCATAAAACAAAGAATGGTGGCCCCATTCCATTTCTCAGTTGAGTCTTTCATTCAACAGATATTTACTGAATGATTGGTGGGTTTTGTCAAGCCATTAGAAATGAATGTATTTGAACTTTAACCCAGAGGCTGTGGAGAGCTATTAAAAGTTTTGGAGCAAAGGAATATACTGAAAGCAGGGTTTTGCAGCTCAATTGGTTGGCAGGGTGGGTGCTGGTAGGAAAGAGGAGTACCTCAGCTGGGGGCCTTGGAGGGGAACTGATGCATTGAGAAGGTTCTATAGACTGTAGGTTACACGCAGAAAGGGTACAAAGAAAGGAACAAACTTGGCAAGGATGATTTGGTAACTTGTAAATACGTAAGGAAAAGGAAGCATGAAGAGATGGGTGTGTTCAACCCTTGGAAAACTGAGACCAATAGGAACTGACAGAAGTTAGGAAATCAAAGCAGGAGTGCACGTTTCTGTAGATGCTGATGGGGTTTGAGGGAAATTGTTAGCACACTGGTTCTCACTCTTTACTACACATTGGAATTTGCTGCGGACCTTGAAAGCCTTGAAAGCCTCATTGGTCTGAGATATGACCTGGGTATTAGGGTGAAGTTGTTTGGTTTTTGTTGTTGTTTTAATTTTTTGGTTTTGGGTTTTTTTTTTGTTTTTTTTTTTTTTTTTAACTTCCCAAATGATTTTGATGTTGAGCTAAGGCTGCGAATCCCTCCATTATAATCTTGCAGCTGTTAAGTGTAGTGCATGGACCAGCTTTGGCAGTATCTGGAAACCTGTTCAAAATGCAGACTCTCAGGCTCAGCCCAATGAAGTAGAATCTGCATTTTAGCAAGGGATCCAGGTGCTTTGGTACTGAAGTGTGAGGAGGCTTACGTTCAGAGAACTTTAAAGAAGATGTCTGGAAATAAGCCTAGAAATCAGATCTGGAAGAGGAGCTGACACTTGGCCACAAAAGTGGCATTCAAACCTCTTTTGCCATGTGTGTGTTCACAGGAGAGCTTCTTAGCTCCAGTATTCACAAAAGAGGAACAAAAGCACAGACGTCCCTATGAGTTTGAGGTGGAGAGGGATGCTAAGGCTCGGAGCCTAGAACAGTTCTCTGCAACCCACGGGCACCCCCCCATCGTCCTCAATGGCTGGCATGGGGAGTCAGCTATAGATCTCTCCTGCTCATCAGAGGGGTCCCCAGGAGCCACATCCCCCTTTCCAGTGAGTGCCAGCACCCCTAAGATTGGGGCTATCGGTTCACTTCAAGGAGCCCTTGGCATGGACTTGTCTGGGATTCTACAAGCTGGCCTGATCCACCCAGTGACTGGACAGATCATCAATGGAAGCCTTAGAAGAGACGATGCTGCCACACGGAGGCGGAGAGGGAGACGGAAACATGCAGAAGGCGGGATGGACCTCATCTTTTTGAAGGAGCAAACACTTCAGGCAGGAATCTTGGTAGGTCGATTGAGTAAAACGTTGACCTTTCTGGACAAGGAAACAAACGCTTTCTCAGAAACCAAGTGTTTTGGTTTATGGATCTCTCATTCCCACTTCAGTTGTCCTTCTTAATCACCCTTGTTATAAGATTCACTCTACCTCTTGTAGAAATAAATGCTAATCCATTAATGTGCTAATCCATGTGTAACCTGGAAAACTGAGCCAGGAAGTCTTGTCATTTCAAACAGAAGAAACCCAAATCCTCCAGTATTTCAGAAGAACTTCTGGCAGTTGAGTGAGCAAAGTGAGACAACAGGGATGAGCTTGCAGCACTTCCTCCAGGTAGTGAGGGCCCCCTGGGAACCGAGGTGTGGAGCAGGAACAGGAGTCAAGACTGGCTGAATGCTAGGCCTGGCTCTACTACGTGACATCAGGAGACATCAGGCACACTGCTCAGCCTCGTTTTGCTCCTCTATAAAACTACTTAGAAGGGTTTGCTGTGAGGATAAAGACAATACATTCTAAACTCAAAGGAGATTATTGTAAACAAGGAGAAGTAAGAAATTGTTCTGGCCAAGAGAGATTTCCTTTGGACTTTGCTTAATTCTCAAAGTTGTATTTTGAGTTTTCTCATTTATTGAATTTTGAGCCCTAAAACACATTTTATGTAAACATATTAGAATCACGTTTCATGTGTTCTAATTTTGAAAGAAAAAATAATGGCCAGTATTTCTTGAGTGCCTGTTATATGCCAGGTACTGTGTTCAGAGTTTTTCAGGGTCCTGTTTGATGCTTACAACACTGTGGAGATAGGTGTTTTATAGATGAAGAAATTAAATCTTAAAAGCATTAAATAATTTGCCCAAAATTATCCAACTGCCAAGTGGCAGAGCAGGAAAACAAACCAAAGTCCTTGTTTTTCAGATTCTGAGAGCTTTACGTCTAGGCTAAGCTATTTAGAGTACGTCTTCCCCTTAGACTTCCTATATAATTTGGGAAGCTAAAGTGGCAAACCCTTTCTCTACCCAGTTCTACAAACTAATTTTTAAGAGGTTACATTTTGTTCTGGAGATCAAACCCAGAGGTTCTCTGCCATTGAGCTACATTCCCAGCCCTTTTTATTTTTTATTTTGAGACAGGGTCTCACTGAGTTGCTGAGGCTGTCCTCAAATTTGTGATTCTCCTGCCTCAGCCTCCTGAGTAGCTGGGATTACAGGCATGCATCACCTTGCCTGGCAAGAGGTTACCTTTTTTACAAGTACAAAGTCATGATTTCTCTATAATACTCATAGAATTCCGGTGGAGTAACTAATAAAAATAATTTTTAACATGTTTTCTTAAGCCTCAGAGTATTTATTTTTAAACTTGTTAATGCAGCCTCCTACTTAGCACTGATACCGTATTTTTCAGTAGACCCTATTATAGGCATTGGTAATACAGAAATGAAGAAGACAGACCCTCAGACTATAAAAGGAAAATATGTGAGCAAATTTCAGTGTGGCATTTTCTGTTACGTGGAGAAAGTGCTATAAAAGTAGAGCTGGAACAGCCAGCATTGCTTGGGATAGTCAGTGAAGGTGACAGAGGAGTAGACTAAATCAGAGCCGTCAGGATGGAGTTAAAATTTGCCAAATAGACAGAGGGGAAGAAGGACATTCAGGTGGAAGGAGCACCCCGCTTGTGTAAGAGCAATGGTGAGTAGTGTGTGTGGGATTCTAATGCAAGCTCCCCACCATGAAAGTAGGGGGTAGAAATAGTAAGGTTCAAAGAACACCTTGTGTGTTTAAATTTCAGGAACTGATTTTCATTCTGTCATAATCAACTATACATGCTTGTTTTTTCCTTCAGGAAGTCCATGAAGACCCAGGGCAGACCACCGTGAGCACCACACATCCTGAAGGGCCCGGACCTGTTACCTCAGCCCCCGAGCCAGCAGCTACCACCAACAGCCAGACTGAGAAAGCTGTTCCCAGCAAGAGTCTGCTTGACTGGCTGCGGCAGCAGGCTGACTACTCCTTAGACATGCCTGGCTTTGGGGCAGTAAGTGTTTGCTGGTGCTGCCCAAGACTGCTATTAACTTCCTGATGACTTGGGGCCAATTTTGATCAACACATGCTCTTGGGGAGAAATCTGTGTTGACTCAGAACATCATATTACAGTTCACTTTGGGTTTTTTTATGTTTAAATTTGGTAAAATCCTTCAGTAGCAGAAATTGGGGTCCATGTCAGAATACTATGCCAAGAAGTCAACGTGCAAAATTAACAGGATAGAACTTGCCAAAGTTCAACCTCCTAGCCCCCCAAAATCAACCACATAATATCACAAGCTCACAGAGAAGTCTTGAGGTTGCATAAACTACCACTTGATGAAAATTTTCCAAGTTAATACATTATAACTTTTTCCCTTTTTTTGGTGGGGGGAGGGTCTGTTTTGAGTTTACATTTGCTGCTTTGGGAGCTTTCCTTCAGATCACTTTGCTGCTTATATTCCAAGTCCTGATTAGGAATCTTTAGGAGGGCTCCTGAGCACTGATATTTTGTCTTGATTTCTCCTTTCTTACTTGCTCATTTACCCCCACACACACATACTGTCTTTGTCCTGGGTACATCTGGAAGACTAATAAGATGAATAGTGGAGAGCACACAGGAAAAGAAAACAATTCACAGGTGTACAATCGCCAGAGACAGACAAAGGCAGCAGGCAGGTAGCAGTGGGCAGGACATATCCCAAGGCTAGGGATTCAGCAGTGCCCTGGGAAGCTAGTGGTCAGCTCAGGCACTCTACTCTGGAGGGCCCAGGGCCTGCACAGCCTGTTTCCAGCTGGCTGCAGGACTGCTGGTCCTTCAAGAAAAGAAAGCCTCAGTGGGGTCCTGGCAGAGGGCCATCAGTGGGAAAATAGCAAAACCAACTGAAAAGCCCTGCCCTCGTCAGACTTGCACGGTGTTTTGTAATACTGGTCTCAATTGCCTCTTAGAATTTTTCAGACAAACCGAAGCAGAGGAGGCCACGCTGTAAAGAACCTGGAAAATTAGACATCAGCTCTCTGAGTGGAGAAGAGAGGGTTCCTGCTGTCCCTAAGGAGCCAGGACTGAGGGTAGGAAGAGGGTCATGGGGCGGGGTGGGGAGAATGTCCTGGTCGAGCCCTGCTTTGCATACTTGAGGCAAAACCCCAGCTGGAAGTGGGTAGTTGGGCAACATTTTTCCAGAGGACAAGAGGCCGGCACAGAAAGCTAATGACCAGTGCTAAGTGGTCCCTAGGGCATTTTTGAGTAGCAGTGTGACTCCCCATAGTCATTTGCTTTTAACCTTTACCTCTTAAACAACTGTTAAATAATTCCAAAGCTTCATTTTTTTTTTCTATTTTTAGAGTTATAAGAGAAAAGAAACCTTAATGCCTGCCCCATAGCAGTCTTTTTCCCAGTGTTTTAACAAATGTCATGATGGAAATTTTAATTTTTTATCTACATTTTTGACTACCATTTAAGATACTTCCTCCTAGAGCACCCCTACTGACAGGGAAAAGCAACTGGTTCCAAGCCCTGCCCTTTCCTATTACAGAGTCATGAGACTGGAAGGGACTTCAGGGACATCTGCAGAGTACTTGGTGTACAAGGAATCTGAGTTTGTTTGAATTTACAGATGAGTACAGATTTAGAAAAGTCATAACCTCTAGGGGGCAGTAGTAATACTTCAATTGAAAACATGTTGAGCATGGACAAATTGCACATCATTGAGCTTTTAACCTCCTCAAAGTGCATCCTGCCCAAACAGGAGCTTCAGTCCCCTGGGGGACATGTGCTGTTCCTTGAACTCAAGTTCTCCTGAACACTCTCTCCAGCACTCTGCCAGCTGCAACTTCCCTGAGGATGGTTCCCTTCTTGGTGGGATTCCTGAGTGCAATTTCTTATTTTAGCTGCAAAAGACCACCCATCCTAGTCATTTCCTCCTTGTAGAGGAGTTGTTACTTAATGTTCCAAGGAAATTGTCACTCATTTTGTCACTCTCCCAGCAGCTCCACAGACAATTGTTCTCACTCATCTGCATCCTCTACCACAGACACTTGGAGGGAGACCTGGACTCAGTCCCCTAAATTCGACACATTGGAAAAGCCATCCTTTCCCCTTTTTATTCTTAAAAAATGTCTTCACCAGCCTTTTCTTAGGCTACTCTTGTCTAAAGTTGATCCGTTCTTTCCATCTTTCCTCACCCTTCCTTTTGTGTTTCAGCAAACAGCAAGTGTCTCAGTGAAGTCATCAGGTGAAGACCTCCAGTCCTTGTCTTCTTGTGGTTCCTGAGCTTTTGGTTTACACACATGTCATAAAAGCCATGTGGTTTCCCTTTTGGCTTTCTCATTACTCTTTGCATATCTAGTGGTTTAACTCATGTTCCCTGGAAACTAGTGTTCATTCCTCCTCTGTAGGCACCATTGCCAGGAAGCCCCATTTCTTTTTGTTTGTTTTGTTTTGTTTTGTTTTGTTTTGTTTTGTTTTGTTTTGTTTTGTTTTGTTTTGTGGTACCAGGGATTGAACCCAGGGGAACTTAACCACTGAACCACATCCCTAACCCTTTTTATTTTTTATTTTGAGACGGAGTCTTAACTAAATTGCTAAGTTGCTGATACTGACTTTGAATTTGTGATCCTCCTACCTCAGCCTCCTGAGTCACTGGGATTGCAGGAGTGCACCACCATCTTCAGCTCAGAAAACCCATTTCTAAACTGTTCTTGCAAGCCAGCCTCTTTCCAGAGATGGCCTTTCGCTCCTTTATTAATAAATATGCACATTCCTTGCCTCAGAGGCCATTTCTCTGCACTAAGGCAGGAATAGGAAGCACTTGTCCTCCTGATCTCTGTTCTGCTCAGCCTTCCCAGCAGGAGCAGGGCCACATGCTCATCTTGACTCCAGGTGGGTCATGTGTCTCCCACAGCTCCTCCTGGGATCCAAGCTGTCCAGGGCATGAAAAAGTTCTGAAGGCTGGGAAGTCCAAAGTCAAGATGCCTGCAGATTCAATGTCTGGTGAGGGCTTAGTTCTCACATGTAGACATCTTGCTATGTTCTCACATGGAGCACTCTTGTGAGGTTTCTTAGGAGGGCACTTAATCCCATGAACATGGCTTGGGCCCTGTGAGTTACCCCAGAGTCCTCACCTCTCCTCACCTTTGAGGTTAGAATTTCAACATTTGAATTTGGGGAGGATGCAAATGGTGAGGCCATAAGGAAACTCTACTACTTTTTCTAGGATTACATTAGAATTCCATAAGGAATTGCCTTACTTCCTTTGAGCTCATAATGCCCTTTCCTGCTGTGTGGCTGGATGAAGTTCTCGGACTTGGCATTACACACACTGCATGGAAGGCCAGTGCCCAGTACCTAGCGGATGCTCATTAGCTATGTGTATATATACTCATACTTAATATAGTTCTTATGTCAATTGTATATGTATATGTATTTCATGTATATATAGTTTTTTGGGTTTTTTGAGACATCTGGCACTCCCAAATAATTTGGCATGCATTTCCTAAGAATATTTTCCTACATAATTATTGCTGTTATCAAATGTGAATATTAATATAGATCTGATATCTATACTCAGATTTTTCCAGTTATTCAAAAAATGTATTTTAGAGCCAGTTTTTCTGTTCTGGTTTGGTTTGTTTTGGTTGTAGGATTTTTAAGGAGGAGCCACACATTGCATTTGGTTGTTAGGTCTCCCTTAACTCAGTATTTGTTGGATGAACCTACCCACCTTCCTGGGAAGAACAAGGAACCTTTGGTCACCACCCTTCTCTTATATCTACCCCAGAGTTTTAGAGCTGGAATAGATGCTGCCAGATATTAAAGAGCATGTCTGGGGGCCAGAATGCTTGTGCCATCACCTGGGAAAGCCACTCTGCCTTCAGTGTAGCTTGAACGCTACACTCTCCTCCTCTTTGCTCTCTCTGCCCTCTCCAGGCCTCCCCTGGAAGAGGAAGGAGGTGTAATTACCCGTAGGGAGAACTGCCAAAGCCCGATTTGCCTGCTGTGTGTGGTCGCCAAGCTGCTGGGAAGAGCACCTACTTAGGGTGGGCAGCAGCTGGCTGGCTAGAGTGCCGCTCCCTGCACCGGAAGTGGTGAGCACCACCTTCCTCTGCCAGCACACCTCTTGCTGTGCTGTGACTAAAGAGTTCTCTGACCCTGAGCCTCTGCTACTGCTCTCCAGGCCTAACGGGGAAAGAAGACCAGTTCTGTGGCTTCATAGCAAGCTCTCATTTCTGAGAAGGGAAAGGATGTTTCATGAGGAGTGCTCCACGCACTAAGGGACAGAACCTGGGAGGCCAGAGGTCCTACAGGGCATTGGCTGGTTTTAAATGAGATGAATCATCCTAGATACCCTGTCATTGTAAAGATCCTATTACAGCAATTGTTTGAAAATAAGGTGGAATGTTATTCCTCAAGCCCTGGGCTTAATTTCCTTCCTAACAAAGATTTCCGAGATTGACTATGTCCTTCCCAGTGGAGAGTTATGAGCAGAGTTATAATGGGAACATGTGTTGGGGAGAAGGGAAAAGATATTCCCCAGCTCTGAGGTGTTGGTGGGCCACAGGAAAGAGCCTCAGAGAAAGGTGGAGATGGGGTTGTGCTTACCCTGACCAGCACCCCTGGCAGAGGTCATGTGCCAGCAAGGCCCAGGATTCTGTGATGTACATAGAGTGGCTGGGTCAGAACAAGGTGGTTTGCATCGTTGAGTGCAAGACAGACTGGTGGGAAATCATCCTGTTAACCTGGCCCCATCCAACAGATTACTGTCTCCTTTTTGGTTTGTTAGTTTTTGTACTGGGAATTGAACCCAGGGGTACTTGACCACTGAGCCACATCCCCAGCCCTTTTTTTTATTTTGAGACAGGGTCCTGCTAAGTTGCTTTGGGCCTCCCTAAATTGCTAAAGTTGGCCTCAACTTACGATCCTTCTGCCCAGCCTCCCAAGTCACTGGGATTGCAGCTGGGATTGCACCATGCCTGGCTCTTAGGAACTCTGTCTCTTTAGAAACAAGAACCAGCCAGGACTTTCTTCCTAGTGATTGTCCCCAGAGCCAGAGCAGGCACTTGTCCAGCATAGGACATTGCAGGCAACTGGTCATGTTGGGAATACGAGGGATGTGGCATGGCATAGTGGGCACTGGCCTCCTCTGTCCCTAACCAGCTATGCCCAGACCAGTCCTTGCCCCTCTGTGAAAGGAAAGGAAAAGCAGACAGGACTGAGCGGTTTGTTCCAGCTCTGCCATACCTAGGCTCTTTTTTTTTCACTACTGGGGATTGAAGCCGGGGTGCTTTACCACTGAACACATCTGCAGCCCTTTTTATTTTTTATTTTCAGACAAGGTCTCACAAAGTTGCTTAGGGCCTTGCTAAGTTGCTAAGGCTGATCTCGAACATAGCGACCCTCTTGCCTCAGCCTCTCAAGTCGCTGGGATTAAAAAGGTGTGCGCCACCACACCCTGCCCAAGCCTGTTTGAGAGAAGTTTTCCCCTCAAAGTTGCCATCATAAAATTTTTTGTCTGTGATGAACTGGTTTTTCTGAATATTCTGTAGGAAATTGAAGGACATATGTAGGACTTCAAAAATAACTGGGGACTTGGAAATATTCAGATATACACATTTTCACACATGAGTCTAAGCCCTCTGAGAAGCCACCATGCTAATAGGACTGACTCCAGCCGACGTGGTGGTTCGTTGAGGTGATGTGGAGCCTTGGACGAGTGCCTGACACACGGCAGATGCTTCTTTTGTGGCAGCTGGCATTCCTCCTGCTGCTCTTCCTCTTACCACCACCCCCTCCTGAGCCATCCCAGGCCAGATTCCCTGCACTGACCACTCACTGCTGGGGAAATGGATGTGTCCCCTCCTTTCAGAGCTCTCCACCACTTGTCCTCATAGGTCTCTGAGACCCAAAACCAGTGTCACCAGCAAATCCTTCAACTGCCCTAAAGCAAAACACTGCATTCTTCCCCCCGACACATTTTTTATTGTTGCATTACAGTTGTACATACTGATGGGATCTGTCCTCACCCACTTGTACATGCACACAGTGTAACAATACAGTTTGGCCAGTATTCACTCTCCAGCACTCCCCTCTCCTCCCAGCCTCCCATCTCTTAGTCCCTTTCCTCCACTGATCTCCCTTTGATTTTTAGGAGATCCACCCCACCTTTGTTTTTCCTTTTTCCTCTCTATTAGAGAAAACATATGACCCTTAACTTTCTACAATTGACTGACTTCACTTAACCTCTGCTAAGTTTTCCAAGAATCTTACCTCTCTAATAGTTTTGGAAGAAGAGAGTCAGTGAAACTAATGAAGTGCCAAGCTGAATTGAAGTACATTAAGTCAGTCCTTAGGAACATAGTAAATAGATTTTTTAACTTCTCTTGATCTCAGCCCTTGGCTACCTCATCTTTCCTGACTTCTGTCTCCATGTGTTCTAGGACTCCAGACCCTAATAAGAGGATTTTTTCTGATCTTTCTGGTGTCTCTTAGGAGGACCTGCACCTCCTATCTTGCCCCAAGTGTGTGGGCCAGGTCCCTGCCTGATTCCCAGTAATAGGAGGGTGGTGGGCTGGCCAGATCCATACTCACTTCAGACTTTTGAGAAGGGAAGTCACTTGCACACAGGAGAGTCCTAAGAAGGCACCAGATGCAGTTCACAGAGATAGGTGAGCTCAGCCGGGCATAGTGGCACATACCTGGAATCCCAGCTGCCCAGGAGGCTGAGGCAGGAGGATCACAAGTTCAAACCAGCCTCAGCAACCTAGTGAGGACCTAAGCAACTTGGTGAGGCCCTGTCTCAAAAAATAAAATGGACTGGGATGTGACACAGTGGTTAAGTTCCCCTGGGTTCAATCCCTGGTACCAAAAAATAAAGGATGGAGGAGGAGGTTGGCTCCTGTGGCACCGTGGCCAAGTAAGCTGTCTTACCTTGCAAGGCTCTTCAAACTCTGCACTCTAGCCTAAGGGTGACCCATGTCCCCAGTACAGATCCGGTGTCAAAACCCATCACGGCTCTGAACAACCTCACCTACCATTGCTGGACTCAAGGAAGGTGGTAAAGTAACACTGGCTTCATGATGAGACCTGAGGAGGGAGACACCTGGCTGTGTCACTGCACTTCAGTCTGGCTGGGAAGGGGTGGCTGCCTTAATGAGGCACTGTCTCTTTATGCTTCACTATATGAGCAAAGACCAAGACTTCTCAAAAACACAACTGTAAGTCACCTTTTTTAGTCCCGTGAGCACACATAGCATGGTAAATCTGAGCGCAGTGAGAGATGGAGGGCAAGTAGAGAAAAGTGTGTCGTCACAGCATCTGTTAAGTTCAGAGGTAGACTCATTGTAATTGCAATGGTTTATCTAATTACCTCTCCCCAGCCAAACTGTGTGTTCCAGGGAGCAGGTTCCCAGCTGCCCCACAGAGGTGCTGAGCCACCTTCTCAGGTGAAGGTGGTGTGGGGCTGCAGCTCAAGCTCTCCCCGTCACCATGCTGCCTCCTGCTCACTGCCACCGTAAGGCAGTCTGCTTCCCTGTGATTCTGTGTGGCATGATCCTCCTGATGGGAAGGGTCCAAGTGTGCAGTGCCACACAACATTGCCAGCCCTTATGAGCAGAAGTGCAGAGCCCAGAGCTCCTTGCTTATTAATAAAGTCAAGGAATAAACCTCCAAAGAAAACGGAAAATAGGTGTTCTCTCTTAGGGAAACTGGAACGTCACTAAGTTGGGTGGCATTCCCTCCCAGTGTGTCAGCGTTCTTTCATTTCCTCAGCCCACGTGTACGCCTCCTGTTGCCCACACTCAATGCCTTCCAGAAGCTCAGGATCCAGAGGAGAGTGGAGCACACACAAAATTAGTAAATAATGTCCCAAGTAAATGCTGCTTCCTCTAGGCCAGGTGATGTGTTAAACCCAGATAGGGATCAATGTCCTTTTTCATTAAAACTGTCAGGTTAACTGACCTGTCTTGAACCCCACAGCCAATGGGTTGCAGTCAGCACTTAACCTCAGGTCTGCCAGCTTCTAAACCCTGTCTTAAATACTCTGCTTTGTTGCTCAATATGAACCTTCCTGTGTCATGAGGAAGGCAAATGTTGCACCTGGTGAAGGGGTCCCAGCCACGAGGGTCTCTCGTGAGACTCAGGCTGTCTTCAGTGCTGGTCTGCAGCTCCCTCCTCTGCCAGCTTCTCACAGTGAGTGTTGGCATCCTGGTTGTCCCCAGACCACCACGTGCTATCAGCCTCTGAGGGAGAAACCTGGGCCCATGGGCCAGAGACACTCCTCTCACTGGGTGCCTTTCATGGATAGGGGACAAGCTAGGCCACTGCAGAGCCCAGTCATCACCTCCAGCCACTTACCTGCCATCTAGAGACCATCAGCACCTGATGTTTCTTTTTTCTTTTACAGGGGTTTCTTCCAGAAAACAAATTCAACCACACCCTGGCTGAGCCTGTTCTCCGGGATGCAGGCCCCCGCAGGAGGGGGAGACGGCCTCGGAGTGAACTCCTGAAAGCTCCCGCCATTGTGGCAGACTCGCCCTCTGGAATGGGGCCACTGTTCATGAACGGGTTGATTGCCGGGATGGACCTGGTAGGATTGCAGAACGTGAGGAATATGCCAGGCATCCCCCTCACGGGGCTGGTGGGATTCCCAGCTGGCTTTGCCACCATGCCTACAGGTGAAGAGGTCAAGAGCACCCTGAGCATGCTGCCCATGATGCTGCCGGGAATGGCCGCAGTGCCCCAGATGTTTGGTGTCGGAGGACTCCTCAACACGCCTATGGCGACTGCCTGCACATCCCCTGCTCCAGCGTCTCTCTCAAGCACAACGAAAAGTGGCATGTCAGCCACTGAAAAGACTGCAGAGGACAAGCCAAGCAGCCATGATGTAAAAACTGACATGGTAGCTGAAGACAAGCCTGGTCCTAGTCCATTTTCTGATCAGTCTGAACCCACAATAACTGCTAGTAGTCCTGTGGCTTTTAACCCATTTCTCATCCCAGGAGTGTCTCCTGGACTTGTTTACCCATCCATGTTTCTCTCCCCTGGCATGGGCATGGCTTTGCCGGCCATGCAGCAGGCCAGACACTCTGAAATAGTCGGTCTAGAGAACCAGAAGAGAAAGAAGAAGAAAACAAAAGGGGACACCCCGAACCCTAACCCAGAGCCTGCTCCTGGGTGCGAAAGGGAGCCAGGCAGTGATCAGAACTACACTGAGTCCAGTGTCCCTTTGCCCCCAGAGAGAGAACACATGGCACAGGCTGGGGAAGGGGGACTGAAAGACTCCAGCAACGACACCAATTAGAACTTTTTCATTTAAGAAATTATTGTGACTTGTAAGTTTCTTATCCCATAAAGGTTTGTTACTTCCCTCACTTCACCTTCATAAGAACCTGTGTTTCCATAAGTAATATGACCTACCTAATTTCCTGTCTGAAAACTATGGTAACAGATGTTAATAGTTGCAGGGTCTTGCCACTTCGTTAGATAAGTGTTGTCTACCTAGTCTAGGAGGCACGATTCTCATTCTGTTATCCAGTTGTTCATTCCAGCAAGCGTAGTTAATACAGTACTGGTGACACGCCCTATCCCCTTCTTGTCCAAGTTTCCCACTTAGGAAGAAAATGAAAAAGAAAGCTGTCTAGGGATTTACCATTGAAGGGCTGAAGAACAGAGGAGCTCTCTTGTCCATGAGGTAGGTCAAATAGGAAGAATGTAACAAGGAAACCAAAAAGCACAGAAAAAGGAAGTGCCAGTGCATATTTTTTAGTTAAAATATGTCCCTGTTTTATCATGATTACTGAGTAGTATAGTCCAAACTGTATAACTAATGGCTAAAATTGCACACATTGATTTCTTTATTAAAAAAACAAAAACCTTACTAGTAATAATTTCCCCCTTCATTATTTCTCAGATACCTGCAGCAAGAAGAAATACTGGCTGATCAGGCATGATTTTACATATACATACTGCCCTGCTCTCTGCAGTTAAAAGATGAATCTGAGAATGCTTCAGATACCTTGAGTCACTGCCAGCAGCAGCAGGGCAGGGCAGGGTGCTCGCTCCACATGCCACATGCTGCTGCACAGCGCACGATTCACACCCTGCTCTCCCCTCAGGCTCCCAAGAACTTCTGGAGCCACTAACTTGCCTGTGTTTAAAGAATCCTAGTGGAGTTTTGTTTCCTTCACCAAGAACAAGGCTTTCCGGGGCCTGCAAGAAGGTGGTTGCTCAACACTTGTTAGGGTGTCGTCAGGGTTATTTAAGGTGTCAGAACACATGTACCACATGTTACCCTACAACTGTGAAAAGGTTTTCCCCCTCTCCATTATCTCTCTACTCTGTTTATATCTGACAGTTGGGCCCAGATTTCAAATGATCAGTCAGCCAGGACTGCTGCTCCTTCCGCAGCTGCCCCGTGTCTAGGAACTGAGCAGGGAAGAACCAGCTCAGCAGCGCTTCCCGCTTTTGTTCACCTTCCCACTCATGCCACATCCCCCATGGGCTCCTCCTCTCCACGGACAGCTCGCTGCTCAGCACTCTGGGGGCACAGGGTCACGAAAATACTGCAAGTGTTACTAGTACCAGTTTCGCTTTTTGTTGTCACAATTTACTGTATTTTTTACTGTTGCTCTTACAGTTTTGCTAATTTATCAGAAGGTCCAAAAGTTTGGCATAACTATTTCAGTTTGCATTATTTATTTATGATGCTTTTGTCATTGTCTTTTATACATTTGGATTATAAATTATGTAAATGTTAAAATGAGCATCTCAAAGAAGTCTGTTAAATCGTGACTGAAAAAAATGAATCAGATGTATTTTCAAAAAGTGGAGTCCCAGTTTTATGAATCAGAGATATAAACTAGAAATACTATAACTGATCCTATAAGAAGAAAGAATCTGAGATTGAATAAATCCTATTTAATGGCATTCTTGTAGTGTAGATGGTCTATAATGCTGACAACAGATTTCTTAGAAATGCTGCTCTCTCTATTTAACTAACATTTTGTTCAGTTTTGCCTCCAGTGGAAGCAGAAAGGGTTTTTTCAGCTGTTAAATCCTAAAAATCAATATAATTTATTTATGTAAAAAGAAATCACTCAATCAATATATTTTTGAACCTTTTAAGTACTAATTTTCTTTTTATCAAGTAGAAAAAAAATGTATTTGCCCTAAATCCTTAAAATACAAATGCTATAAAAATTCCTGTATCTTGAAAGCCTTACTGCAAATGAGTATTATAGACACCCAGCAGAGTCTGGTTCTCTTTGTCGTCCTCGTGTTGTTGTTGTTTTGTATGGAAAAGCTGCTTTCCCCAGGTTCCACTTAAACCTCCAGTAGGTCCCAGGGTCCACGTGGATCTGAAGTAAGAACTCACCACGGCATGCGCTATCCCTTCTTGTAGCTTATCAAACCTGTATGTTAACTCTCGGGTGTTTAGGCTTTTGTTTGACTGCTGTTGTGACCCTGTTTGCAAAATGAAACTGACACTCTGTGGATTATTTGCTCTGTAAGGCGTAAGTGCTTCTTATGATTACTTTGACGTTTCAAAGAGCAAAAGCCAAATTTAAACTCTTCAGCAAACTTGAGCCTTTTCATCTAATTCCATGTCACTCGCAGCCATAATTTTCCTTGATCATTCTTCACCCCATGTCTTACACAATAAATTATCTGTGGTCTTGATCCTGGATTTAAAAAAAAAAAAAAAAGTTTAAAGTCAAATTTGTATTTGAGAAGTTCAATGGCACTTGAGTGTCTCTTGCTGCCTGGGCATTTTATGGATGAATCATATGCACTTGAACAATCGTAACTGTCTTTCCTGGGTGCCTAGTTCATGCTGGCTACCCTATTGAGGGCTTGCTGACTATCCATTCTTGGGGGCTGGCCTGACCTCTTTTGGACTACCCAAGCACCAGGTTAGAACATGCCATGGAAGGAAGTTGGCAGCAGCTTCCTGCTTCAGACCCAGGTCTGGAAGCTCCCAGCCGATGCCCTGCCAATGGTACTTTCTTAAACCCCATACCAGAAGTAACCCTTCAGCCCACACCTGGGACTTCTGAGGGAACTACACTTCGTGGGTTGGAGCAGGTCCCTATGACACAGGAACACCTCAGTAACTGAAATTCTCAAGACTTTGAGAATTTGTGGTCCTTAGCTTTGGGAAGCATGGCTCCTCGGCCCCAGAAGTGTTGTGGGAGGCAGTGCTGGAAGGCACTGAAGCCTTGTTAAGACTGAGCAAGATGCTTACCCAGGCCTCATCGTCTTGGGTCCCTACCAGGTACCAACAGATGGGTACGCAAATGACCTGAAAGATGGATGGGACATTGTTGCAGTAAAGCCTTAGGGTCCTCTGCTACCACGTACCAGGTAAAGTATTAGTACAGGCAGCAGATCTCTAAGACTTAGGGAACCCTCCTAGACAAAGCAGGGAAGAATCTTGGTTTTGTTCTTTACCTTAAGCCCTGTCGCAGCACATCCTGCCTACTTGTGTGAGGGCAGAATAGCCGCAGTTGGGCTAGTACACTGGTCAAGTGTTTTGTGTGTTTGCCATAAGTGACCTCACTTTGTCTTCATGGCATCCTGAGAGCTGGGTAGAGGAAGACTGCATCTAATCTGCCTAGCAAGAGCTAACGGAGGCTGCCAAGGCTCTCGTCTGCCACAGAGCACAGGAGCTAGACTTCACATTAAGTGAAGGAGACAGCACCCCGTTCCAGCTTTTTGACACCAGTTGGACTTCTCTACCTCAGAGACCAGAATCGAGTGAAGAAATTGCAGTTAGAAAATCTGGCACTGGGAAAAACCAATCACTTAAAAAAGTGTTAACGCCCTCTGGAAAACTTTATGCTTGATTCAGTTACACATTAAAATGGTTTCTTGCAAAAATCATTGTTCATCTGCCTGGTCTGGAAACCACAGATTTACTTCTTAGGTCAGACTGGAACTCACCCAGCCCAGTGATAGGATTATGGTTCTCGCTCTGTCTTCACTGCTCCTGTAACCCAGTCCCTAAGCTCCAGGAACTCATGCTGCAGTGGCCACCATGTTCACAAGGTACCTGTGGGATGAGATGGGAAATGAGGGAAGGGTCAGTTGGGCACTGGCTCCTACCAAGATATTCCATGATGTCAGTATGGAAATGGAATCAGGATGGCTTGACAGGTTGGTACTGCTCAAAGAGCCTCCACGGGTTAAGTTCTGGCTCAGCCCTACCCCAAGCCCAGGAGGGCAAAGAGAAGCTAGGATGAGGAGAAGGAAGGGGGAGCAGAGGCTGCGCAGAGACAGCTGCCCAGGAGAAGAGGGAACAATACCCCTACCTCCTTCCAAGCTTGTTTCCTAAATGGGGATCTTTATAATTGGCACCTAATGGGTTGTTGGTGGTGTCGATTGAAATGGTTAATGTCAAATGCTTAACACCGCCTGTTCTATTTCAAGTCTTTTTACTGCTGTTGAATGAGGGAGGAATACCGGCCCCACTGGATGGAAAGAGAGAAGGCTTTCTGGAACTCAAATGAAAACCAGGTATTTTGTATTCTCTATGGTGACTGTACATATTGACTAAGCACTTTCTGTGCATGGGTTTTGTTTAAAGGGCTTTATGGCTGTCTTCCCCATTCGCCCCCCACAATGACTCTTTCATGTTACTGCCATATGTATGGGAGAGCTGAGGCTCAGAGAGGCTAAACAACTTGCCCAGTCATCCACCTGGTCGGTGAGAGAGCTGGGCTCTGAGCACTTGGGACTGATTCCAGAGTCATTAACTGACCAATGGAAGCCAGAGTGGGGACAGGCTGCCCTCCACACTGTAGGAATAGAAAGTAGCTTTAAATTTATAGGTGGCATGTCCTCACCCATGCTGCCAGCCCCGAGGCAAGAGGACACCAACTAACTGGGCAAAAGTGCTTCTTGCCCATCCCTGCTGTGCTGCCCTTGTGAAGCCTCTTGGTTAGCCTGGGCACATTTTGAAAAGGGATGTGCCCTATCTCACCCTTCCATACCCGAAGGGGACCCTGTCCCACCACGGGCAACTGAGCCACATACACACTACAGGTTGCCAGAACCCTACCTGGTTGGTGCCTACTCTGCAGGTCACTCAGGCCTCCACTAACATGAGCTCATCCCAACAGATTCCCCAGATAAGGACCCAGCTCAAGTAGGTGGCCACCTGCCTTCGGTGGCACAGTAGTGAGTAGAAAGGCAAGAATCCAGAGACAGTTTTAATCACAAGGCGTAGTGTCCTTGTTCTGACCTTGGTTTTGTACACAATACCAGAGACCCTGCACACTAGAGTAGAACCAGCAGACTGGGACCCACAAGCTAAGAATGGACTTCACATTTATAAATTAGGGGAAAATCAAAAGAAGAGTATTTTATGAACAGGAAAAGGATAGCAAGTATAAATTTCAGTGACCAGAAACCTTTATTGGCACACAGCCACATTCATTCCTCTGTGGATCATCTGTGGCTTTTGTGCTACAACAGCAGTTATCACAGAGGCCTGTGACCTGCAAAGCCTAAAATATTTACCACCTGGCCCCTCACAGGGAGTTTGCTGACCTCTGTCCCACAGCATGGATTTTATTCATAGATTCAGCAAAAACTAAATCATCTAAAATAATTTTACATTAACTCAAACATGGTTTTGTAGAAACATGAAGTTATACAGAGGAAAGTAAGATTCACATCTACTTTGAAGACAAAACAGACTTTAAAAAGCATTGCTGGACCTAGGCAGGTTTCTTGAAGGCCTGCCCGCAGGGCACCCTTGCACTTTGGAGGGAAAATTGGAGCAGGAATGACCTGCCGTGCCCTCTCCACCTCAGTCCTGTTTGTGAGCCACAAGAAGGGAGCCATAGGACAGATCTGAAGATGCTGGCAAGAGAAAGGAAGTTTAGAGGAAAGTCAGGAGGACACAGGGAGGAGACCAGCAGGCAAATTCCCTCATGACTTGGGAAGGAGGACCAGAGAGAGTCCTCAGAGTGGATGTAGGCTGGAGCACCTGCAGTGTAGGCCACGGGGAGACCCTGCAGGAAGACAGGCCTGGTGGATGAACCTGATGTTGGCCATATTGCCAGCTGGAGCTCAGGCAGCAGGAAGGCCAGACGAGGGAACCAAGTCCAAGAAAGCAGTGGACCCAAGCCCACATCAGGTGCCCTGGCTCAGGCTGACTGGAAGCCACATCCAAAGCAGCAGAGCTCAGAGAAACCCGGAGAGCACAAGTGAGAGTCTGTGCAGAGGTAAGAGTGGGCCCATCTCACCCCTCCCACCCCTGTGGCCAAGGACAGCGAGCTCTAAGAGCAGCGAAGAGAGCAGCTCTTGGTATTTTTCATAGTGAGGGACAAAATGAAGAGTTATGGGCATTTTTCCCTGCCTGGATGGCTGCACCCAAAGGCAGATAAGAAACTGATCTGTGACCATCTGGGGAGACCTCCGTGACTCAGGGCCCTTGTCTTAAGACAGAGCAGAGTTTTTAAATGCAAATGACTACTGGAAGAGACAGGTAACACACTTGGGTGACATGGTCCAGATTTAAGGCAGTAGAAGGTAGCAGGGACTAAAAACTCGACTCCCCTTGCCCTGACTACAAAGAATAGCTGCAAGAGTGTCTGGGTTGCCTTATGTTTCATTCAGGGGAGGATGGAAATTCAGAAAGTTATGCAAAACCCATCATTTTTAAATGTGTGCCATAAAGTTTTTCTTTAAAGCCCATTAGGCAGACACATACCCGTTCCACAGACGGGTCCAGGGCTCAGAACACATATGCGCTACTTGAACAGTTGCGGAGTCACGGGCTCCTGATAGAGCTAGCAGGTGATGTGGGAATACAGAAGCAGGTGCATTTAGGAGGAGGTGGGCTCTCCTGTCCCTCACTGGGATGCCAACTGGGTCTCAAAAGCAGGCTCTGGGAAGGGTTCAGGAGTCCAGGCCGTGCAGCACAGAGCCAGACTCAAGCAGCCTTGTAATGTACCCTTGATCTAATGCATCATGAGGCCCCACAGCTCAGTGGTCCATGCTGGGATGCATGGCCGGGGCACCACCCTCTCAGGATGACCACTGGGCTCTCATCCTCCTCTGTCCCCAGCACATTTGGGCTCCAGAATCCTCAGGGACTTCCAAAGACTGAGGGACCTCACTACAGTTCCTCTACAGGTCTGAGGACAAAGAAGACGGGCCCTGGGAGGGGTCCAGGCTACGCCCCAGCACTACTGAGGTGTTAAGCCTCTTTCCTGGCTCTGACCAAGAGAGGCCAGCCCAGGACAATTCCAGCTGCCTAGACTTAGCTCCCACCCACCCCATCCCCCATCCTCACTGACTCTGACCCAGGCTTTTTCATTTGCAGATCCCAGACTTTCCAGGCTACCCAGCCAAAGGCTAAGGCCAGGGGAGAGCCTTGAGCAGAAGGGGAGGAGAAAGGAAGTGATTGGTAGGGGTAAGTGGGGATCCGACCAAAGGAACCTGCGTCTTTGAAAGCACCCTGTCCATTTCCAGCATCCAGGAACCTCCTGTCCCAAGTCCAGGCTGCAGTCTTCTGAGCTCCTCTTTGTGGGCTACCCCATGAGCCTCTCTTCCTTCATGTCTGCAGTGCCTCCTCCAAGTGCAGCCCACGTGCCTCCTGGGGCCAGGCCAGTGAGAAGTGCTGCCACTCAGGATTAGTTCTTATCCCACTGGACAGTCTGCCTCTCAATACCAAGGGTACCCAAAAGACCTCTGTGCCAACAGACAGGGGAGCCCCAGATAGCAGTGGAGGGAGCAGTGGGGAAAGCCCTTCCCCTGTGCCTCAGTGAGGCTGCAAGAAGTGAGCCAGAGACTCCCTACATCCAAGTCAGGACCCACTCTGCTCAAACACAGACTTTTTTCAGTTTGGAGTTGGAGACCTTGGGCTCCCTGCAGGTCAAGGGAAGGCAGCCAGGCCTCAGCGCCCACCACCGTAAGGCCATGGGAGACTGGCAGAAGTACCCACCTGCCTACAGGTGTGGCAGGCCCTGGGTTTTTCTGGAAGCTCACCAGGCCAAGGCCTACAGCTTGCCAAGGTGGGGCCTGACTCCTGCGTGGTCTGGGGCGTCTCTCTGGGCCTCTCTGCCCGTCTGCTCAGTGGAGGTTGAGCTGCCTGAGCCCTGAGTCCATCTCAGCTCTGCTGTCCAGAGCATGAAACCCTGAGTTGCTTAGGAATGGAAGGTCCTAAGACTAAGCTTGGCCTCAGACTACCGGGCCCCTTCTATGGCTGAGGCTTAGCAGTGTTCCTATTCAATCTTGTAACTTGAAGCGGGGGTCCTAAGCCTCCCAGGCAGGGTCCCACCTTCCTGTTAGACTGTTCCCCATGAGCTTTCATAAAGAGTTTGACTGGGATCCAGGGAACTTTTGGAAAGTGTATGGGCCAAGCCAAGCTGTACAAACCTGCCTTCCTCCCTGAGCTGAAAAAGTCCAGGTTGTTCCCAAATGCAGAAGTGGGAGCAGGAGAGGGAAGGAGGAAGGGAGCTATTTTAGGAGGGCTTGCACTCTGCAGAGCCCCAGCAGCAGCTCAGGGTGGGGGAAGATAGGCAGGTACTGCTGTACCTGGTACCAGGTGTGCCCTGTAGACACACATGAAGCATTCACACACCCCAGGAGCACATGACTGCACAGTTCCCAGAGCATGTAAGTATGTGCAAACACATGTTGATTTGTACAGAAGGACGCACACATACCTATACCTCAGCAGTCACCCTAGCTGCAGAGACATGCGCAAACACGCCCACACATACAGACACAGACACAGGTACACATGCATAGACAACTTTGATGTGCACAAAGATGCACACTGCAGATTGAATAATGCCAAGCCAGCCAGGTGCAGTGGCGTGTGCCTATAATCCCAGCAGCATAGGAGGCTGAGACAGGAGGATTGCAAGTTCAAAGTCAGCCTCAGCAACTTAGCAAGGCCCTAAGCAACTTAATGAGACCCTGTCTCTAAAAAATATATTAAAAAGAACTGGGGATGTGGCTCCATGGTTAAGCACCCCTGGGTTCAATTCCCAGTACCAAAAGGAAAAAAAAGAAAAATGCCGAGTCAAACCCAGGAGACGGGGAAAGGGCTTGAACTCCCTGTTGACCCTGCTCTCTTGTGTGTTTCTCTCTCTCTCTCTCTCTCTCTCTCTCTCTCTCTCTCTCTCTCTCTCTCTCTCTCTCTCTCTCTCTTTCTCTTCTCTTCTCTTCTCTTCTCTTCTCTCTCTTCCTCTCTCTCTCTCTCTCTCTCTCTCTCTCTCTCTCTCCCCCCCCCCCCCGCACCCCCTTTTCTCTCTCGGAAGGGAACTGCTTCCTTCATGGGAGCTTTTGGATCCAGGGCTACATGCAATTGAGATCTTGTGCCAGGAAAGAAAGCGCCTTTGTCTGCTGGGACCAGGGCCATGGGAGCAGCTGCAGCCTCCTCCAGGATAAGGGCCAGGCCAGTTCCTTGCCCCAGGGAGGAAGGTCAGGTCAGGCCTGGGATGGGGCAGCGGGTGGGCAGAGAGCTGGCAGCTCTGACAGGCCCTGACACCAATCCCAGGACACAGTATCTGGCTGATGGCATGAAGTCTAGAAAGCCAGTAGTCCCAGCCCTGGTTGCTCTGAACTCTGGCCCTGATCTAACCATGGTCCCAGAACAACAGTGGTGCTGACCCCAGCCCTGATTCTACACTGACCTGATGGGCCTGCCCTGGCCTGGTCACCATACCTGCCATGAGACTGGCGTCACTATTTTTAGCAGTGTGAAAAAGTTCAGTCTCTGTAATTAGATATGAAATTGAGTCCTGGTTTTGTTGCTCTGTAGCTGGGTGAGAACACACCTAGCACTTTTGAGCCCTAAATTTGAGCTTCTGTTACTTTGCCTAATACATGGTCAGTGCTCAAAATATGGAGATAAGTCCTCTATATTCACCCAAGATTGCTTGCCGGCCTTCTCTCGGGCCTGGGAAGCTGGCCTAGCCCTTTTAGCCCAACACCCTCAGGGACCCTGCGGTCTTTCCTGCTTCCCCACCCCATCTCCAGGCTGCCAACTCTGAAGCTCCCCTCTTCCCTTTTGACCTTTCCCACCCCCGGGGCCTACCATGGAGCTGTAGGGTGCTCTGTACCCCATCATGTTCTGAAGGCACCTTCCCTGCCCCAGACCTAGCCTGACGTCTGGTCCCTTGAAGCTGAGTACCCCAAAGGCTAAAACTTCATTGAGAACAACCCCATTTTTCTAACTTGAGAAAAGTGCTATGGTTTGGAAGGGGTTCAGTCCCTTGAAAACCAACATTGGAATCTGGTTCCCAAGGTAACTATGTTGAGAAGTGTTGGGGGGCTGGGGAGATAGCTCAGCTGGTAGAGTGCTTGCCTCGCAAGCACAAGGCCCTGAGTTTGATTCCCGGTACCGCAAAAAAAAAAAGAGAGAGAGGTGTTGGGGTCATGGAATACCTGTCCTCATGGACAGATTGACACTGTTCTCAGCCCACAGGACTGGGTCCTTGCAAGAGTGGGCTGTCATAGAATAGAGTGACCCCTATGTTTTCTCTCTTTGACTCGTACTTTCCCCTCTGCTTTTCCACATCCTGAGACACAGTATACGGCCCTCACCAGATGCTGCTGCCCAGTCTTGGACTTTCAGTTTCTAGAACTATGAACTAAAAAAAATTATCTTTATAAGTTATCCAACCTCAGGTGTTCTATTACAGCAACAGAAAATGAACTAAGACAGAAAATGTTTTAGACCTTCCTGGGGTAACAAATATCATCTCCAGACATGGTTCTAGAACTCAGTCTACTCATTTATACAACAAGGGCCTACTATGCTATTCTAGATGCTGAAATTCAGCAGTGAACAAATAGGCAAAATGTCTGTCCTTATGGGATTACATTCTGGTCCCCAACACCAGTGTGCATGAGACTTCAGCATCTGCTCATGAGCTGTAATCCCTTTGCAAGCACAGACCACACTTCTTTCTTTGTGATGCCACCAAACTTTGGAATGTCACCATCATAGCTAGCATCTCCATGTAGACTGTGGGCATCTGGAGGTTAGGGACAAGCCTGGCCCACAGCCTGCTGTGAATCTCTTGTTGTCTGAATTGGCAATGGCTTTCAATAATACAAGTGTGTTCAGGTACCGATAACCCTTGATGTGTTTCTTTCTATGGATCTTATTGGAAGTTGGCACCTTTTTTTAACCACTATGAAGTCTTGATAAATAATTTAATCATAGTTAAATAACTTGTGTCTTTCTTTTTAGCGAAATCATACTGTTTCAGAAAATGGACTGACCCCGAAACTCAGCCAGTCGTGCATGAGAAGAGTCAGTCAATCACTCTGCTCTGTCACCCTGGGTATGATTAATTTGTTCACATAATATTGACTCCACACATGTCCAGTGCCAGACCTGGAGAGGGGCGGAGAGTTCATGGAAACCCTTGTCTAGACCCATGTCTAGCAGAAGGACCTGCCCTGTGTCTTTTCTGTTGCTATAACTGAGCAGAGATTGGGTGATTTATCAAGAATAAAGATTTATTTAGCTCATGGTTCTGGAGGGCTGACACGCCCAAGGGCAAAGCACTGACATCTGGGGAGGGTCTTTTTGCTGCATCAAAACATGGCAGAGGGATCATGTGGTGAGACAGAGCAAGAGGGTACCGGCTCCGTCTCCTCATGGGGACCCCGCTCTGATGACTTTATCTAGTCCTAATCAGCTCCCAAAGGCTCCACCTCTAAATATCATCAGCGTATGAATTTGAAGGTGTAAGTTTCAACATCAGTTTCGGGGGGACATTCAATCCATGGCAGGGACCCAAGCAGGTGAGCAGAGAATGACAAACCAGTGTGGCAAGTGCCAGCTAGAATAAGGGCCGATGCTGCAGGAATCCAAAGGGAGCTTGAATCCAAGGGGGGTTGCAAGACAGGGTGGATCAAAGAGGGTTTTGCAGTGCAGAGGATATTTGAGCCTTGAAGTCACCACTGGATTTTTTTTTCCCCCCAGGCAGGGATAAGAGAGAGAGAGAGAGCTAGGCAGAGGGACCCGCATTTACAAAAGTCATGGAAGCAGGGACCTGAGGACTGGGAAGGAATGGAGACGTGTTAGGTGTCCTGGGCAGAGTGGGAGGAGCGCTAAGGCTGAGCCCGGCAGGCAGCTGGCGCCAGATGGGAAGCGACTGCCAGGGAGGCCGGGGAAGCCCTGCCACATGGAAGGCACCCAGCCCCGGCCCTGGCACTGCCCTCTGACCGTCTGCCTCCCTTCTGCCTGGCTCACCCTCCAAACCTGCTTCCGGGGGAACTGGCTTCATTGTAGTCAAACCCCCTTAGGAAAAAAATGTGTGAGGCAGGAATTCTTAGGAGAGCTCCCTACACATTAAAAGTCTTGATCCTCTGATAAGTTTTGTCTTTTGTTTTTCAATCTGACTTTTTTTTTTTTTTTTAATGGAAAGAAGCCCCATGTTGTTATGTGGTAAAATGTATCAATCTGTACATATGTCCTTTGTCCTGAAATTATGTATTTAGTTCTTTTAGGGTTTAGTGTCTAACTTTTTTTCCCCCTAACATTTTAAACCTTTAAGCCATCTGTGGTTTATTTTGGTGTAAGGTAGGAATCTAACTTTATTTTTTTCCAAATTGTTAGCCAGTTATCCCGTCCCACTTCTGAGTAATCCATCATTTCTGCACCAGTTTGTTTATATTTTTTCCAATTTTCATTCCCCCTTCTCCTTGGTTTTTAAAAGTATACTTCTACCTAGAAACAAGAAGAAGAATGGGGAGGAGGAGGAGAAAAAGAAATATGGAGATGCCATGGAAACCTATGACTTAGAAAGCAAAAGCACCCCCCTCTCTGGCAGTGTTGGGAATTGAACTCAGGGTCTCACAGACATTAGGCAAGCACTTTCTACCACTGAGCTACATTTCCAGCCCCAAACCCTCCCTTCCCACCACCCCAAGATGACACCCATTGACAGTTGGTTGTATTATATTTTTATTATTATGTTATAATATTCATCAGGTTTCTCTTTAATACAGAACTACATGGAAGAGAAAATTCAAAAGGGATCATCATCTCTAGATAACATATATTGACTTAAAATATGTTGGTTTTTCAAAAGAGCAACACATATGATTGTTGAAAACACTGAACAATCTGAAAGGTACAAAATGAAAACTAAATGCTTCTTTCTCATTCAGTATTGTCCCATACCAAGACCCTCTCTCCAAAGGTAATCATGGTTAAAATTTCCTATTTACACAGGGCACCATGGCCCATGCCAGTAATCTCAGCAACTCAGGAGGTTAAGGCAGGAGGATTGCAATTTTGAGGCCAGCCTCAACAACTTAGGAAGACTCTCAGCAACTTAGCAAGACCCTGTCTTATAATAAAAAATTACAAGAGCTGGGTATGTAGCTCAGTGGTAAAGCACTCCTGAGTTCAATCCTCAGTACCAAAAAAAAAAAAAAAGCCCCTATTTGTTTTAGTTAGAAGTGCACTTCTCTGCAATGATTCACATTTTTGCCCATAGACCAGCTATTCCTGGACTCTCGTTTTCTGTGCCACTTCTCTCTCTGTTCTTCTGGTGCTAGTAACATACTGTTTTAATAATTTGAGTTTTACCATATGTTCTGGCAGCTGGAAGGGCAAGTCCTGCCTTCCTGTTCTTCATCTGCACAAGCACAGTGACTGGTCCACAGTGACTGTCCTCATCCACTTCATATTGCCCAGTCTGTGCGACTGGCACTTGGATGGACTTACATTGTTTTTATAGATTCGTTAGGAGAGGACTGTTTTCCTTAGGCAGTGAGTGTCCCCCTTTGATATCTCTTTCCTGTGACTGCATTCTGATTTTGTGACTTTTCTTATTTGGGATCTTGAACAACCTTCCTTAGCGAACCTTAATCTTAGTCTGTGTGATAGATATTACAGCCACAGCCAACCCGGAGGAACAAGATGGGAGACCTGGTATCTGTCTTCCTGCGCCCAAGGAGGAGACTGCTCAGCAAACTCCAGAGAGCAAAACCGGACCGGCCGAGGGTCACCCAGAGGCCACCTTTGGCTCAGCAAATGGAAGAATGTTCTATCTGTTGGAGCTGCCGGGCCGTGGGACAAGCGGCTGGGGAAGGAAGGCGGTGTGCTCTCCGCCACTGGCTCTTCTCCAGCATTCCAGGGAAAATGTAGCCTGTGCTACCCAAGAGCTTCCTAGATGCTGACAGGCATGGGGGGCAGGGTGCTGTCGAGAAAGGCCCCTGTTCTTCCCACCGGGCCCCAGGGGAAAGGCCTGTCCAGCCACACTCTGCGGAGCACCTCGGTTCCCTCTCTGCCATGATCCCACCAGGTAGGGTACCAATGAGTCCTGGCAAGCTGGGTGACTTAGCCAAGGTCACCCAGCTAGCCCTGGCACACCGTCCACAGGCTGCCCTTCTGTGATTGTCTCCTAGGAGACCCTGCCCAGAGCCAGAGCAGACAGAGAGGAAGCTGGAACACCCTCCCTGCCTTTCAGTCCAGGGAGCCCCTGGGCAGGTGAGTGGCCCAGCCGGCAGTGACAGGGCACCTCTGACTGTCTCCCATTCCTGGTTCTGCACGTATGGCTGTGTCTCTGCCCTGGGCAGTTCTCAGCTTGGCTCACAATGTCCTCAAGGGACCAATGGGCTTCTTGATTCCAGGCTGCACATCTGGAAGTTGACGCTATTAAAATAAACCCCATTATATAACAAACGGACATCTGGAACCCGTTAGCACTGAGTTTTTAGAAAAAGAAATTGTTTTGGATGTGCTCTTTCCTAAGAATGTGGCAAAGCGCCCTCCCTCTGGCTGTCCAGGAACCCAGGGACCAGCATCCTCTTTTGGGCTCACTTCTTGAAGTATCTCGGGCCAGGCCAGAGGTGGACTGTGTAGCTGCCAGGACAGAGACCCCCCTCTCCTGCCCCCAACAAGCAGCTTCATTGTCTCCTGCTGGCTGTATCTCTACAACCCTCCTTTCCAATTTCATTTAAATAGTTATTCACCAAACACTTACATGCCTAGTATGTGCTGCAAACTCCATACCATTCACACGCCCACCCCGGATACCCACACTGAACCTCCATTACTACTTAAGAAAAAAGAACGCAGCCAGGTGTGTGGCATGTCCCAGCTGCACTGGAGGCTGAGGAGGGAGGATCACTGGAGCCCACACGTTTGAAATCAGCCAGGCCGGGAGACCTCATCTCAAAGAAGAAAGGAAGGGAGAGATTGAGGGAGGGGCAAAAGGCCATGGACTGTCCTGGATCCTAAACAGCAGAGTTTCTGGACCTGTTTCCTCAGGCGCCAGGCCTGAACGCCAGTCTGGTCCCTAGAACCTCCTCAGGCCCCTCCTACACTTTCTCCCTGGACACAGGTATACTGGGGCCAAAACCTCGGTGGAGCCACCGAGACACAAACGAATGGGGCATGCAGTGGTTCTCTCTGAGTGGGCTTCAACTTGGTAACGAAGAGGCTCTAGGAGAAATGTCTGGCTCACATTCTCAAATGGAAATTTTATTTTTTAAAACAATGTCCCCCCAACAGTTTATAATGAAAATGTTCACATGGAGAGAAGTGAAAAGAATCATACAATGAGCACCCACACACACCCAGCACCTGGGTGGCGCAGCTGGAGATATGGTGCTGAATTTGCAATTTTGCCTATTTATCCCACCCATCAACTCAAAGCAAGTTGCAGCCATCAGTAATGCTTTGCTGCTTAGCACTCGGCGCGCATGTCATCAACTAGAGTTTAGTATTTGTTTCTGGTGTTTTTTGAGGAAGATTGATAATGAAATGCACGAGTCTTAAGATGTCAGGGAGTTTGGCAAATGGAGACGCCTGCACACCCGGAACCCCTATCGGCCCACACAGTTCATCACCAACCCCAGCAACCTCCCGTGCCCCGCCCTAGCACATCACCAGCTCCCACGCGTCCCATAAGTGGTCACTGTTCAGATGAGGGATGATGGGCTTTGAACTGAGATCTCCCAAAACTGGTATGTTGAAGTCCAGAACCTCAGAAATGGGACCGTTTGAAGACAGGGTCTTTAAAGAGGTGCTCAAGTTAAAATGAGGTCATTGGGGTGGGTCTGCATCTAATATGACTGGTGTCCTTATAGAAAGAGGAAATTGGGACATAGATATATTCAGAGAGAAGACCATGCAAAGACACAGGGAGATGATGACCATTTATAAACCAGAGGCCTCAGGAGCTGCCAACCCTGCCACCAGCTTGATGGCCCACTTCCAGCCTCCAGAATTGAGAACACTCGTTTCTGTTGTTTAAAGCACCTGGTCTGTGATACTTGGTTTTGGTAGACCTCGCAAACTAATATACTAGGTTTGCCTTTTATTGAATTTCATACAAATAAAATCAAATATTAAGTACTCTTTCTCGTCTGGCTTTGTTTTGCTATTGAGATTCAGCCATGTTCCATGTGAACCAGAACTTTGCTACTTTCCATTGCTGAGTAGTATTCCGTTATATGAATATTCAAGTTTGTTTTTTTAAGGTCAGGGCTGTTTATTTTCTAATAACTGAAGAATTGTTTGATAACAGTTCACTTGAAAGTATGTCCTTATAGCAACCCAACAATAGAGTGGATACTTTATTCTGTAGAGAGCTTCAGAACTGTACACAAATGTTTGTTCATCCTGATAAAACACATCATGCTTCCTGAGATGAGACATTCTTAGAGATGAGATTCAATTGGTAGCACAACCTTTTACACTGTGCAAATGCAGACAAATCCATGATGTCACAGGGGCCTCAGAACATTATCTCCTCAGTTACAAATAACAGTGATTACAATCAGGCAGTTATGGATTTGAATCTTACTTGCTTTGTGACCTCAAGCAAGTCACTTCACTTCTCTGAGCCTCACATTCCTTCCCTGAGAAAGAAGGCTAATAATTCCTTCCTCTAAGGTATCTGAAGATTGAATGAACTAACCAGCTCCGGGTGGAAAAGGCAATGTTGAGATCTGTCTCACTTAGCAACCCTCTGGGCTAGAACCTCTCATTGCAGAGGGCAGCAAAAGTGGATTTCAGGACTGCTAAGAGTAGAAAATGAGCTTTCCGCACTGTCACATATAATAACTGGAGACCAAGGAGAAGGGTGGTAAAGACTGTGTCACGTCACCAAGCTGCCAAGATCAGTTGAGCTACTGCATTCATACAGAAGTGGTCTTTTCAGAGTTTCATAAAACACATTCTCAGTTCCAGTGTGCCCCAGGTCTGCACACGTTTGACTATTTCTGTGTATTCTTTTGTCCAGTCTGAATGGGGAGGTTCAGAATTTTTCTTTTTCGGTACTTGGGATTGAACCCAGGGGGGCGTGCTTTACCACTGAGCTATGTGCCCAGCCCTTTTTAATTTTTAAGACAGACTCTTGCTGAATTGCAGAGACTGGCCTGGAACTTGCAAACCTCCTGTCTCAGCCTCCCAAGTCTCTGGGATTCCAGGCAAGCACTAGGGTGATCAGCCAGAAATTTGTTTCACTTTGTCACGACCATTCCTAGCAAAGTGTAAATTTAGATTTGATAATCTATGAACCCATCCTTTATAATCCATATTCATTCAGTGCTTTTCTTCTGACCAAGTAGGAGAAATGCATAATGTGAATTGCCATCATTTGTTTTATCTCAGAAATTCTTTTCTTCTACAAGAAAGGTTTTTCAACTTTGAAGTCCTTAGGAATTGCCTTTTGGCATAATTTATCCACGCTGTCCCAAGTGGCCTTGAAAAGCTCATAATTTCTCTCCGATGCTGATCTTTTTTGGCTTTCAAAGACAAAATGTCTATAGTTTCACTTTGAAGCTCATTAGGAAAAAAAAATTTTTTTTTTCTGGGACACTTATCATGGGGCTAAAAAATTTAAAACAAAAGATAAATTCAGATTTGGAAACAGTGACAGCAATTGGATACTCCGGTCACCTGCAGGATGTGAAGTCATTTGCTACAACTTCCTGTGGTCTAGTGGCATCTGAAGTTGTTCATTCGCAGCTGAATGTGCCCCAAGAGGCCCCAGTCCGATGTGCTGGAAAGAATTCACCCTGGCTCCTCACACTTCATCTTCACCCGCTTCCAAAGGTTTGGAAAAGTGTTTTGGTAGGTGCGGCATGTGCCAAGAACAGAACTGAGAGCATTTAAGGTTCTTTCCTTTCCCTCCCCAAACGTCATCACCACCAGGACCAAAGTGCAGGATTTCCCTCAAACCTCCTTCCACACCCTCAATCCTCTCTGCGTGCTAGGTGCGCTGTCGTGGGCCTGGCAGAGGGATTTGTTCAAATCAAATCAATTCCACATTGCCGTGGTTCTTTCCTTGTTGCTGGGATGGACCCCGGGGCCTCTCACATGCGAAGCACGGGCTCAGCGGCTGCGTTGTGCGCCCAGCCACTGTCCTTTCAGATCCCCATGCTAGACGACTATCTCCCCAACATCCATGCAAACCGAGAACCTCTCCTCGGTTAAACCTCTCCGAAGATGGCATCTGACAGTCCCACTGCCCTCCTTTCCTAATGTGCTGCTGCAAAAGAGCTCTAGAATGGGCCAGCAGCCAGGCCCGGGAGGGCTGGACAGCGACTCTGGGCTGAGACGGCTGGCTCCCGACTGGGTCTCCCTCTGGGCCAGACCCAGACAGTAGGGACCGGCAGCAGAGGAAGTCTTGGGTGAGAATCAGATCTCCAGGGTTGCAGGAGAGAGCTTGGCGCAGGGATCCACCCAAAGACAGGCAGAGCCAGCACCCTGGGTGGTCCCGAGAGGACCCGCGGCATCCTCCCCGGCTGGGCAGGGAGAGGGAGAAGAAGAGCGCCCCCTCGTGGAGCACAGCGAGGCGCAGCCGGTCGTCAGCTAGATGGGTCTCAGCGCTGATGAGAGCGGTGAGAAGACGACCGGAAGACGGCACCAGAGGGAATCCAGCAGCCAGGGAGGGTCTGCTGGGCTCAGAGCTGCAGAAGACCAACCAACCACAACCCACAACAGGAAAAGGAGAACAGAAGAGCGCTTTGAAAAATCAGATGCGACAAAAAAAATCACTAAACTAGGAAGTACGGTTGTAAATTTAAAATGAATTGGAGGAGGGATAAAAATCTGGGGAAACCAAGTGAAAGCGACAGTGCAACACCCAAAACAAAAATGTAAAAGAAATGGTGTAGAGAAGAGCAAGCCTGGTAGGATAGGGATCCCGGAGACGTCATTCGTGGGTAAAAAAAATAAGTATGAAAATCCTAGAAGGAAAAAAAGAACAGATGGAAGAGAAGCAATCATTTTTTAAAATGAGAAGGGAAATTTTCCGTGGTTTGAAGAATGCCTTGGGTTTGCAGATTGGAAGGCTCCTTGAGGTCCAGGCAGGAATGATGGAAAAAGATGCACAACCAGGCAGAGCCTGGGAAGATTCCGAAATTCCATGATTAAAGGGAAAGCTCACACAAGCTTCCGCAAGGAAAGAACAAGTTGCATAGAACTAAGAATCAGACTGAAATCGAACTTCTCATCTGCAGTGCTAGAAACCAGTATCCATCAGCTCCAGCCCACTGACAGAAAGTCATTTGGGCTGGCCACACTGCCACTCCCCCAACCAGAAAGGAATAAATGCAAGATCCAGAGCATTTCCCCACTGGAGGAAAATAAGGAAAAAAAAAAAATCTAATCAGGCAGTCATAAATCAGATTGGAGATGAGGGAGACGAAGAAAAGAGGAAGCCATGGTGAGCCAGGAACCCACTGATCCCTGTATGCTTAGCTCCAAATAGATAAGGAGGAGATGGTGCATGGCTTGAGTGCCGCTCAAGAAGTCAGGTTGAAATTTAATTGACACTGTGACAATATTAAGAGGTGATTAGGTTGTGAATGGATTAAGGCCCTTATCACAGGAGTGGATGGGTTATTCTCTCTCTCTCTCTCTCTTGCTCTCTGTAATACCTTCTGCTATATTAGAAGGCCCTCATCTGAATGCAGCCCTTTAAATCTTGAACTTCCTGGCCTCCAGAACTGTGATCTAAATATACTTCTATATTTATAATTTATCCAGCCTGGAGCATTCTCTTACGGCAGCAGAAAGTGGACTTAGATGGGATTTGTGATGTAAGCGCTTAATAAGTACTTTTTTAAACACAGAGATGCGATACGAAGTATGGCTAGCCTACATCTAAACATGCTGGATGATCTTGCAGAATGCAGGAGCCGGGGAGGAGAGAGGGGGCCAGCAAAAGTGTTTTTAAATATGACTGAGGAGGAAGAATAGGGAAGAGAGCCCCTTGGTGGGAGGAATTAATCGGTGCCTAGTTGCCATGGAAGTTCCTTCATTATGAAAACCAGAAAAAGCAAGGTGAGCCCTGGAGGGAAACAGCACATAGTAGCACTTTCAAAATAAGAGGCAAAAAGAGGACACCGGTGGGGTGGTGTTTTGTCAGTTGTTCCATCTCCTCCCCATTTTTTTTATTATAAAAACCTCATATATGAAACCTTCTAAATATATGCCACACAGAGGAAATAGCACGATGAACCTCCACACACCCAGCACTAGGGTCCAAAGACTGGTTTTTTAAAAGCTGGGGACACACTGATCATCACAAAACCCTGTAACATTTCAAGTTTCATCTTTTTCTGTCTGTATTTTATTTTGGTTGGCTGACTGGTTTTCTTGTTTGTTTTTTGCAGTACTGGGTTGAACCTGGGGCGCTCTATCACTAAGCTACATCTCCAACCCTTTTTATTGCTTGAGACAGGGTCTCACTATGTGCTAAGGCTGGCCTCAAACTTGAACTTGGGATCCTCTTGCCTCAGCCTCCTGAGTTGCTGGGATTACAGGTGTGAGCCATTGAACCTGGCTCTCAGTATTTTTCCTAGCAATTTCATTTGGAATTTGCGAAAATCAGCCTTATCATTGATCAAAATATTTCTTTTTCTTTAGTTTTTATTCCAGTCTCCAACAACTCCAAATGTTTGCCCTCATAAAAAAAAAAAAAAAAAAAAAAAAAAAAAAATCTTGTAAGCCTGTTCTTTGTGTGGTAAACATTATTTTAGCTTTTCTGTGGCTCTTTGATGGATTGATTTATTTTTTTCCAGTACTGGGAATCGAATGCTAGGGCTTCAGGCATGCCAGGCAAGCACTCTACCACTAAGCTATAGCCCCAGCAAACACGGATGATTTTTTTAATGGCAGACAACTGACAGAAGTCACAAAATGCTAAATCCTGATTACAAAGACTCTTATAAATCCTATCATTGGCACAGAAACTTTTTGTGCTTTTTAATGGGCAAGATCAACCAGTGTTTATATAACACTCAGTAAGGGACACCTGGCTTGGAATGGTATCATTCACTCTCTGCCTTTATCTTGGTGCCAGGCATTGATGATTCTGGAAAACTATACCATCACTTGACTCCCCATGAGTTCCTGGGGGAAAATGACAACAGACTGTTCTTAACTAAGCACTATTTCTAATAAAGAAATCATAGCCAACCTTGGCCAAGACATCAAAAAGTGAAAAAGAATAGGAAATAACTTGTAAGCACAGGGATAAACAAGCCAGGCTGGTGGGCAAGCGAACCCCAACCACAGAGAGAAGGCACACAAGGATGCCAGCATTAGCCAAGTTGTTCCCAAACATTCATATGTTCCTTTAGCATTTTCTTCTTTCTCAGTGAAAATTTGTGACTTTTTGGGGCTGGGGAGGTAGCTCAGTCAGTAGAGTGCTTGCTTTGTAAGCACAAGGCCCTGGATTCAATCCCCAGCACTCCCCGCCCCCCCCCCCCCAAAAAAAAAGAAAGAAAGAAAAGAAAATTTGTGACTTTTTTCTATTGCCATTCTCTTGGTCTGGTTTCTGATGCTATAACAGAGTACCTGAGACTGGATCACTTACAAAGTAGAGGTTTATTTTGGTTCACAATTATGCTCTTAAGTCCAAGAGCATGGTGCTGGCATCTGCTTCTGGCAAGAGCCATGTGCTTCATGCATGGTGGAAAAGAAGAGGGGACAAAGGAAAACTCTTTTTCATTCCCAAGAGAAAAAAATCCAGCCTTGAAAGAAGGCATTAACTCCTCTTCAAGGCCCAATCTCCAGAGGCTGGGGATGTAGCTTAGTGGCAGAGTGCTTGTCTCGCATGTGTGAGGTACTGGGTTTGAGCCCTGCACTGAAAGAAAAAGAGTGGGGGCACCTCCAGCACCATTATATTGGCAACCAAATTTGAACATGAGTTTTGGTGAAGGTACCAACATCCAAACCTCAGCAGCCACAAGGCAAAGAGGTGAGTCATGTTTTATAATTTGCATACCTGGTTTTAGGCATTTTTGGAAGGCCCTGTCATGTTTTTGCTGATTCTAAGTTGATCTCCCCCTGGAAACCTGCTCAGGAGAGACCCTTACTCCTGCCAGGCTCGCCCCTCCCCCCGCAGATCTGCCCTTACAGCCCTGGAGATAGGGTGTCAGCCCTTTTTGGTCTCCACCCTCGAGCTGCAGAGGGCAGTGGGCAGTCACTGGGACAGTTTGCAGCCACTGCAAACTGTCACTTCTCCGGGGCCCCATCTCCTCCATCCTGGGGTCCCCAAACCCCAGGAGAAAACCTCACTTCCCACTGAACACAAGGCAGAGGCCATTTCCACTTCCTGCCTCTCCCTCAGCCCCAAGGGCACCTGCACCTCCTCCACCCTCCTCCTCCTCCAGGCTCCTTCCTGGAGCCTGGTCTGTCCCTTTTAAGGTCTTGCCTGACCCTCTCGGGCTCCTTCCCGCGCCCAGCTCAGCTCTTCTGCCTCAGCCTCCCCACACTCCTCTGGCCCTGCTCGTTCCCATTCACCTGCATTTGATTTGGCTCATCCTCCGTCCCCTCCAAACCACTGGCTCCCCTCCTTGACCCCTGCACCCTCCTTCACCCTGACTCAGCCCACATCTGTCTCCCTCCCTTGCTCTCATGCTCCCTGCCCCTCTCTGTCATCCTTCTTCTTTTCAAGATACTAGGGATTGAACCAGGGCACAACACCCTCAGCCCTTTTTTCTTTTTATTTTGAGATCGGTTCTCACTAAGTTGCTGAGGCTGGGCTCAAATTTGTGATCCTCCTGCCTCAGCCTCCCAAGTCACTGGGGTTACAGGTGTACGCCACTGTGCCTGGTCCCAGCTTTCTTCTCATACCACACAAACTCTGGTGATCTCTTGGTTCCCCTGGTCTTGACTTTTGCCAATAAGTTAACTCCTTTCAGAAAGGAGATGGGCAGGTTTTAAACACTGGTTTCTGTTATGAAAAAAAAATTTTTTTTTTGTCTCTGCCTTCCACTGCATTAGAAGTCACAGAGCCCAATCTTCTGAGGAGGAAGACCCTCCCCACGGTAAAACAGAGGCCTCTCCCTCTCTGCCCCGAAATGCCAGCCTGAAAGACCCTTGAGGGGCTAAAGTCAGATTCCTCTGGTGGGTAAAACAGTTTCTCTGTTGCTCACAACTGGGCACCAAAAATAACGGGCAAAGTTGTTTCTGATTTTGGAAGAAGGAAAATGAGGTTTGGGGAGGAGACCAGAGAGAGTCAGGAGAGAGACTGGGCGGAAGGGAGAGGTAGAGGGACACCCCAGGGACCCAGGGTGTGCTGGCAGGTTGCTACCTGGGAGGGGCCCGGCCGGTGGAGCAGGGAGACAGTCTCAGGGGCACCAACCCGTTGCCTATGCCCAGCAGACACTTCCTACCCTCTGACCAGCTGTCTGGGAGGAGGGAGCTCACCAGGACCACCAGCTACACATGTCTCTGTGGTTCAAATAGGAGCCCTGGGCACCAGTGGGGTGGTACGTGGGGTGGTCCTCCTGACTTTGGAGTGCCATGCCAAGCACCCCCAACGTCCCCAACGTCCCCAAGCTGGGAAGAGACAAAGGGGACCCCTGACTATGGATGCCCTAGACATCCTTCCCCTTCAAGAGACCCGTAGGCACTACTCACTCAACCTGGCTTCCCTCCAGACTCGGGCCACCTCTCTTTCCTTGTTTCAGCAAAAGGGTCCCCCAGGCCAGAATCGTGGAATGCCTCCCACGTCGCCAGCCTCTGTGCTGCTCCATCTTTCTGGGTGCTTCTGCTCCCTCCATTCTCTCGGACATGCCCACATTCCAGCCTGGGCACCTGCCCCTTGGGCCCCAGCATGGCCTCCTGGCCAACACGGCTGCTGATTTCCTCGTTCCTTTCGCTGCAGACACTGCTGGATCCCATGGTGGGCAGCTAGGGTGGCTATGGAGCCCCATGTGAAAGCAGAGACTATGGAGGAGGAAGAAGAGAAGGGACGGGAAGAGTGACTGGAGGGGCAGTGGGGCCATGTGGGCAGGAATGAGACCCAGTCAGGGAGGGAGACGCCTGAATCCAGCGTGGCCCCCGGGGTGGGGGAGGGAAGGGAAGGACAGTTCCACTCATAAGAGCCTCCTGTCCACTCTTTCCCAAAGAAACTGGCCGCTGGCCAATGCCAGCAAGGTTAGGAATGTGGGGACCCTCTTGCACTCAACTTGCGGAAGGCTCAGGGTCACATGAAGGTGGAAAGAGCAGGTGGGTGGGAACTGGGCAAAAGGAGAGAGTCAGGCTGGAGTGGGGACCGAGCGGGGCCAGGGGGTGGAGTGGTCAGCTCCTGGCAGGGAACCCTTTTGAACAGATGCCAAATGCATCACCTAAGCATGACACAGAGGCCGGCCCCACCAGGATGGCGGCCAGTGACTCTGACCCATCTCCAGGCAGATCACAGAAGCCTGCCAGTCTCCCTCCAGAATAGCTGCCCTCTGTCTCCAGCATTTCTTTCCTGAAATGCAGGACCAGCCTGCCTAGTGTCCCCACCTCATGGCTCCAGAAGGACCCATCTAAAACTCACAGTCCCTGGGTGCAGGGGCGGTAGGTGTAACCCCAGCTGCTCTGGAGGCTGATGGCAAGCGTAAGGTCAGCTGGGGAAACGGAGCGAGACCCTGTAGCAGAATGAAAGAAAAGCGGCTGGGAGGCCGCTGGGTGGCAGAGCACCTTGGCCTTCTATCCCTGGTATAAATAAATAATAAACAAGTAAATGAAAATCAAACCCACTCTTCATTCATCCCGCAATTATGGGCAGGAGATGGCCCCCCATCCAGGACAGACCGGGAGGGAGCTCGAGGTGTGGCAGAGGGGACAGAGGGGTGTAGGAAGCCGTCTCAGGTGGATTCACAGGGGCTGGAGACCAAGCGGCCTCTGCACCCTCCCAGCCTCCCCAGTGGCAGCCTGTGTAGCCTCCAGCAGCGCTTCCTCTGACTGACAGCACCCGCTCCACGCCCAGCCCCCACCCCAGCCGGGCCCCTTCCGATCCACACCCCCCCCCCAGACTTCTCCCAACTCTCATCCACCTCTGTCCCTCCCAGTCGTGGGTGCCTTGAGCACAGAGCCTGGGGCCAGCCTGTCTGCTTCCTGTACCAAGCGGATGCCCAGCAAATGTCCCAAAGAATTAAGGAGTCACATCAGAGCAGGTCTGCGATAAGGACAGTGTCTGGGTGAAGGTCAGTTTCTGCCTATCCAAGCATGAGTTTTCCATGGCAATGACTCGCCCTCCCCTCCCATTAGAAGCAAGCCCCCTCCCCCACTGCTGTCGCCTCTCTGCAGCCGCCATCAAATGCCCACTGCCTCTGTCACCAGGGGTAATCCTGTGTGGTTTTTACTCCAGTGCCTGTGAATAGAAGAGTCAGAGGAGAGCAGGCGGGGAGTCCTTCCCAGGGACTTGCACCCCCGCCTCAGTGCCTGGCGGCTCTGCTCCCCTCCAGCTTCCCCCATGCCTGTCCTAGACAGTCCCAGACGCTGGCCCCTCTGGCGGGGAGCAGCTCCAGCCCCCTCTGGAATCCCGCCAGCTGTGCCACACACACTCGCCAGCAGCTGCCTTCCCAAGGCCTGCGGCTCAAGGCCCAGCCTGGTTCTGGGGTAGTGGGCACAGAAAGCACAGACCCCAGCCCCTGCCCCTGCACTTGAAAGCAGGGGCCACATGACCCCGTTTCTGACTCCTTGCCGCACCCACAGCCCCACTTCAGCCACCAAGGCCAGGAGCTCTTTGCCCTGAACGCCTCTGGAATCCAGCCCTGCTCTCCCCCTAGCTCCCTGTAGGAGGGGTGGCTCCCCTGTTGGTGCCTCAGCTCCTGCACCTGCTCCACGCAGTGGCAGTCACAGGACACTTCCCAGGACAGTCCTGTAGGCATCATTCCCAGCTGCAAGCCCAGACTCTTCACTGGGGTGGTCAAGTCCCCTGCTGTCTGGCCCCTGCCAACCTCTCTTGGTCCCTGGGCCACCCAGAGCTCTGCAGGGCCCCCAAACACACCAGGCTCCCTCCTGCCTTCAGGCCACATGCCATGCCCAGTGCCAGGGCCACTTTCCACTAGCGTGAACTCCAGTGTGCTTGTCTTATGGGACACCTTCTCTTTCCCCAGGCACCCAGCCACTTCACCCTCTGTGGTCCCTGACTACACTGCGTCTTATGTCCTCAGACCCCTTTGCTTGAAGAGCTGTCTCCCGAGGTTGGGTTTCCCATGGGCAGGGCCTGAGGAGCGATCTAGGATCAGGTGATATAAGGGTGTGGGGTGAGGGGGCAGGTTCTCAGGATAAACGCTGGAGGAAGGGAAGCAGGAGAGGAAAGGGACTTGGAAACAGGTAATCATGTAGAGTTCAGGCTGGGCTTGATCCAGGGGCTTTCCAGCTGTCCCCTTATGACCAGGAGGCTGTGTGTCCCTGGAGCAGCCAGTCATTGGTTTTGGGGTGGGAGGTCCACCTCCCAGGGGAGGTGGCTCTCACCAGCCAGGGAGCATCAGCCGCCATCACATCTAGAGCAGGGACCCTTGGAGGCACATAGCAGGGCTGGCCCAGGTACCCGCGGCGCCCCATGGATTCGGACCTCGGCAGATTTCTGAATGAGTGAGAGGTATCTGGGTTCCTGTCTCTCCCAACGCGAGCATTCCCAGCTCACAACTTGGAAGAAATTCCTGCCCATAGCTCCAGGGACACAATCACCACCGCAGGGACTGGAAATGAGCCCAGGCATCCAATCCCCAGGGAAGGACTCTATTGTGAGCCCTGTCCCCCTCACTGAGTCTGTCCCCCTCGCTGAGTCTGTCCCACTCACTACATGCACACAGGAGCTTCAGCCCAAGTTCTCATCTCTTCCTCATAATACCATTTTACAGATGGGAAAACAGAGGCTCTGAGGAATGACAGGACTCCAGGGAGGTCATGCAACTGACGAATGGAATGGAAGAGCTGGGATTCAGACACAGGTCTGAGCGGCTCCCTGCCTGGTTCCTTCCTGCAGTGTGGTAGATGACCTGGGAGTGCAGGCCTTCCTACCCACCATAAGAAGCTGGCGAGCTAGGATTATCGCTCTGCTCCACAAGAGGGCTCAACTAAATTCAGAGTCCCCAAGGGTCACATCTGGCATTTGTAATAGTCAGGAGGCCCACACATGTATTTTGCATATAATTTGCATAATGGTTGCATCTGGTTTGCATGTGTCTGTGTTGAGAAGCCATCAGCACTGCACAATTTTAAAGTTGCTTCTAAGTCACCCTCAATGGAGGCCCATCTGGGCTTTAGGGAGTCCAGTTTCTTTGGTTTCTGGAGTCTCAGCCCTCACCTCCGGCTACACATTTATCTACCTACTCCACGGTTATGGACAAACCATGCTTTTGCCCTACTGGAAACGCTCACTGCAACATGAGCCCCGGAAACTCATGTGCGTTTGACATTCACCTTTTTGATGAGGTAGGGGTCACTGAAATGCTGACTGGGCTTTGATCATGCTCATGCTGATGTCAAGGAGAGAATGAGGCTAGACAGGGGCTGGCTACCCGAACTTCCAAAGGTGGCCCCATTCCCTGGGGAGCACAGCTGTGCATTCTCAGAAAAAGGAGAGTGGGCAGGGCCGGTGGGGTGGGACAAAGGGCTGGGCAGAGTCCAGAGCCTGTACCTTACTTGCAGGTGCTATGGCTGGGGTAGAACAGGGGCGGTGCTGCTCTGAGAAGCCCAGCTCATCTGCAGCAGGAAGGGCTCCTTCTAGAAAGCTGGCAGATTCTGAGCTTTCTATTTCTGTCCTTTTAGGAGAGCTACATTCCACAGAACTTTGTGTGGCTTTCAGTGAGCTTATGTGATGAGCCCTGGATGAAAGAGAGACACAGGGCTGAGGATGTAGCTGAGTGGGAGATTGCTTGCCTAGCATGCTGAAGGCCCTGGGCTCCTCCCCGGTACTACTAAGAAGAAAACAAGAAAAGAATAAAGGAAAGAATACAAGGAGGGTCACCTTCCTGGAGCAGAAGGAGCTTGGAAAGAGTTGGGCACGGAGGCAGGGAAGGTGTATGCCAAGCACGAGGGACTCCACACACTAGGACACCGTGCTCACTCACCATCTGATGAGTTTATGTCTCTGCACCTGAATCTCTGCACCTGTCATTCCTGAATCTTCTCTGCACCTAGGAGCCAATTCTTTCCTTCAGCCCCAAGAGGTCCACAGAGGAAAGAGGGAAGCTCAAGTGTCCAGTAGAGGTTCCCACTCATGTCCTCCCACTGGGTCAGTGATGGACCAATGATGGATTCTAAAATCAAGACTTTATTCTTGTGCCTGTCCAGGATGATCTTGTCCTCCAAGGGTATCTATCCTCCAGTCTTCCTGAGGAGGGAGTGCTGCATCTGTTGCCAGGAGCTGTGAAGGTAGGGTGTGTGTGGTGTATGTGTGTGTGTGTGTATACATGAGTGACAGTGGAGTTGGGGGTGGGCCAAGTGTGTCTGGCTGCAGTAGTCATGGTCCTGCATATGGCCCTAGCCTGTCTCCATCCAGGTGGAGAAGCTCTGGTCTGAATCAGGGAGAACATGACCGTGTGCCTCCCTCCCCTGCCTCTGGCCTCCCTAGGTTTCCTGTCTGGCAGACACAAGTGGTCTCATCATCTATAGGGAGACCCCAGCCTCTGGCTGCATCCAGCCAAGACCCTGAGCATCTCCCTGTGCTGACGTCCTCTGCCTCAACTGGGAAGGAACCCAGGCTGTTGCAACCCAAACCAGTCCAATTAAAGGCAAGCATGGTTTTTGATGTCAGCCACCTGGGAAATGGGGATGTGGGGTCCAGCTGTCTTTCCAGCCCCCTGTTATGTGGACATTTCCAAGTTCAAACAAGGTCTAGCCTCCTTCCTGTGAGTTGTGGGCCCCACATCTGGGACTGGGGAAGGGAGTGAAAGGAAGGGGTGGGACCCCTTGGAAAAAGATCACAGCTTTTGGGGTGGGGGAGTCTTCTCCCAGAGCCAGCTGGGCGGCGCTGCCAAGCACTCAGAGCCCAGCCTCTGGTGAGGAGCTGAGCTCTGGTCCTTCTCCCTCAGATGTCTCTCGCTTTCTGAAAAGCGGGAAGTCAGTGGTCCCAAGATCAAGAGCATGTAATGGATACTATGTACTTGCCCCCAGGAAAATGGCTTAAGATCTTTCTGTTAAAGTTAGAGAATAGAATGTTCGAGGCATTTCTGGGGCGAATGCAAGGCTGTCTTAGGTATCATGTAGTTCCCTAACTCATTTCAGTGAGCTCAGACGCTGGTTACTGGAAGCAGACAGGGGACGCCATGGCTCATCACCAAATAGCTAGTCCCCATATTTCTCCATGAATACCACAGCCCCTGGCCTTTGCCCTACTCTCCCCTGCCAGCCTTCCTCCTGTTGCCTGAAACTCCTGTAGAGCTATGGCTACAGCATGATAGTGTGTCCTCTTACCACCCCTCAAAGGAACCTCAGTAGGCTGAATAGAGCCCTCTGCCTAAAATGCATGTCCACTGGAACCCCAGTGTTTGGAAGGAGGGCCTCCATGATATAATTACTTAAGATGAAGTATCCCAAGCACATGGGACTCCACACACCAGGTGATGTTGGGCCCTAAATTCTTAAGAGGAGAGGACTCAAGACAGAGGACTAGGGTACTTGAAGATAAGAGAGAAAACCACATGAAGACAAAAGCAGAGACTGAAGGGATGCAACTATAAACCAAACAATGCCAAGGACTGTCAAGAGCCACCAGAAGTTGGAAGAGGCCAGAAAGGACTCTTCTCAGTGCTGGGGGCATTGGTGCAAGCAACTCAGGAGGCTGAGGCAGGAGGATCTCAAGTTTGAGACCAGCCTCAGCAATTTAGTGAGGTCCTAAGCAACTTAGCAAAACTCTGTATCGAAATAAAAAATAATTTTTAAAAAGGGCTGAGGATGAGGCTCAGTAGTTAAGAAATTTAAAAAAAAAATTGTTCTTTTTTTTCCTCTAGACCCTTCAGAGAAAATATACCTTGATACTGATACCTTGATTCTGGACTTTGAGCCTTCAGAAGTGAAGAAAATTTATATATTTTTTTGTACTGGGGATTGAACCCACGGGCATTTTTACCAGTGAGCTATATCCCAGCCCTTTTTATTTTTTATTTTGAGACAGGACATGTTCTCCCTAAATTACTTAGGGCCTCCCATACTTGCTGAATCTGACCATGACTTTGTGATCCTTCTGCCTCAGCCTCCTTTGTTTTACCATGGCCCCAGGAAAAGTTTCTGTTGTCTTAAGGCATTGAGTTTGAGGTTATTTGTTACAGCAAGAAGCTAACTGGCCAATCCCTGAAGCTGGATGCCCTTCAGCCCCTGTTTTTCAATTCCAAGGCCCAGAAGAAAGAATAATCAAGTCAAAGAGGTCTCTCCAGGCAGGCCCTGGAGTCTGTGTCTTCACCACACCTAACAGAAGACACAGGTGGCTGTAGTCCCCTGAATGGATAAGATGAAGACAGAAAAAAAGTGCAGCTACGTTGGGTGATAGAATCAGGATTTAAAGAATCTTTGTAGGTTAGAAAGTTAATAAAACCATGATGTGAATGAGGACGTCTGTAAAGGCCGACATGTGTGGGTTCCAAGAATCCATTTCACAAGCAAACTATGGAGGAAGCCTGGCTTAACTCAGCCCCTTGTGAGAAAGACCCAAAGGTTTTCTTTGACCAGATTGTAATAACTACCCAGAGCACAAGCTCACAAAGAATCACAGCATTCTCGTCTGTGCTGGAGAGGTGACAGGCATTGGGGGCTCAGAGCAGCCCATACCTAAGAGAGACACAGACAACACTGACCAGAGCAGAGAACCAGAGAAGCATCCTGGCCCTCAAACTGGGTTGCATAGGTTAGTGGGGAGAGGAGTCCCCATAGTTATAGATCTTCCTGACACTGATGAGTTTGGAGGCACGGCTAGCCGACAGGGACAGTCTGGGGCCTATTCCACAAAAATGGCTGGGAGGTAGTGTCGATGCGCCCCAAAACACCACCATCTCCGCTCCAGATCCCTGGACCGCGGTCCCGGTGCACACGGGCTTTTAAGAGCAGCGCGTCTCCTGCGGATGCGGCTCCTGGAGAGCCCCGCGCCCGGGCCAGCCACAGGGGTCGGCCTTTCTGCTTCTCGCCGCGTGCCCCGAGCGACGGTAGTAGCTGGGAGTGTTTAGAGGGGCTCCCAGGGCGCGGCGGCCTGCCCCGCCACCCGGGAGCTGCTCCCTTTTGAACCTCCTGCTAGCAGTGGCCCCTCGGGCGTCAGCTCGGAGCTGGGGCGGGGGGCCGGCGGCGGAGGAGGGGGCTGGCGGAGCCAAGTTTATGCTAATCCGCGCAGAGCCCGCCCCCCGCCTCCCCTCCGCGGCCCCAGCCACGAGCAGCGCCGGTCACTCCGCGGGACGCAGCCGCCGCTAAGCGCCAGGCGGCCAAGGGAGAGGGCTGCGGGGGCCGCGAGTGGCGGAGGGACCCGGGCGGCCGGAGCAGGGGCGGCGCGGCGGGCGGGCACAACCCGCGGCGGGCAGCGCGCGGGACCAGGTGGAGACACGGGGCCGCGATGGGCCGCCGTCGCCTGCCGGTCTGGCTGTGCGCCGTCGCGGCGCTGCTCTCGGGGACGCAGGCCAAGGGCACCCCGCTCCTCGCACGGCCCGCGCCGCCCGGTGCCCCCCGCTACAGCCTCTACACGACGGGATGGCGCCCGCGGCTGCGCCCGGGGCCGCACAAGTAAGCGCGGGCGAGCGGCGGCGGGAACCGGGAGGGATGGGCCCGCGCAGCGCGCCGCCGCTCCCACCTGCCCCGACCCGCGCGGGGGCGTCGAGGCCCGGGCACCCGAGGCCGCCGCGCGAAGCGGGCGGCGCCCCCGGCCAAAGCCTTGCGGGGAGGGCGCTCCACGCTCCGGGAGGCTGCCGGGCTGGCGAAGAAAAGTAAGCCGAGGGGGCCTGGCGAGGCGACTGGGATCCTGGCAGTGCCCGCGGAAACCTTTCCAGCGAAGTAACATTTTCCAGCTGCGCTGTGTGCAAACTCCTGGGCGCAGCGGACCAGGTGGAAGGAGCTGAGGAAGGGCGGTCCGCGCAGGGAGCGCCGGGTTTTCCCCTCGCGTGGCCTCCCATGTCTCCCCTGCCGGCGCTGCTCCCTCTCCTGCAGTCAGCTCCCAGGAACCCCTTGGGAGCCTCGACGTGACGGGCCACAGAGGTGCTGGGGACTCCGGGGTTCGTGTTCTGCTAGAGGGGAGCGTCCACAATGGTCAGCTCATGTCTGAATCTGAACGCTAGTTAAATTTGAGAGAATCTTATACGAGAGTGGCCAGGCCATAGCCAACACTCAGTGGGCCTGGGCACATCAGAGCAGGCTTCCTGGAGGAGATGGCACAAGACCTGGTCTGAGCGAGGAAATGAGCAAAGGCAGGGGCTGGAGAGCTGCGCCAGGGGAGGAAGGAGAAACCTGGGTCCCAAAGGAGCCACAAAATTGGGATCGCCAAGCCTCCGAGGAGATAAACAGTTTGAAGGAGTTGGAGGGTGGGAGATGTGGCAAGGCACTTGAAGAATATGGGCTACGTCTGTCCTCGGGTCAGAGAGGGCGGCCACACCAAGTTCCTGGTTCTGTATAGTGCTTAGCCAGTGGCCAGCCATCCAGGACATAGGTACCAGAGAGACCAGTGGGACTGGGACCAACCCAGAATATCTTGGCTCCCAGGCAAGGGGCAGGGAGAATAGACAAGGTTTCGGGGTCTGGTCTTTTGCTGAGACCGAAAGGTAGGAGTAAGAGGGAAGGTCTTTTGGCCTGGTTCTGGCCAGATATTCTAGGGAGGGCATTTTCCCCCGTAGGGCCCTCTGTGCCTACGTGGTGCGCAGAAACGTGACCTGCGTCCTACAGGAAGGAGTGGAGAGCTACGTGAAGGCGGAGTACCGACAGTGTGGATGGGGTCCCAAGTGTCCTGGGACAGTAATGTGAGTTCACCCTGGCCCACCCTCTCCAGAGCTCTGGGTACCAGCCTCAGTTCTGCCTTCAGCTGAGAGCAGAGCTGCCTCCACAAGGGGCTGCAGCTCTTTAGACTCAAGAGAGCCCACCTGAGTTCCCACACAGGTTAGAGTGGTCGGGTACCAGAGGAGGGGTCAGGGAGGACCCAAAGATTTTGAACCTGTGGCAGGATATCACCCATGGAGACTGGAGCAGGGTAGAGCCCTGAAACCACAGAGGAACAGGGGAAGGGTGCCCAGGAGAGAAGCAATGGGAGGCTAGAAGGAAGTGACAGAGGCAGAGGGTGAGGGGAGGAAGAGAACAGGGTCATTCAGGTAACGGATGATGCCACAAGGGGCCTGGGCCACCATGGGAAGGCAGGCCAGAGACGAGGGTGGAAGCCTTCAGGCTCGGCTTAGGCCCGACAGGCTTCGGGGGAGGGCCCACGATGGTGCAGCTGTGATGCACAGGTCTCCTCTTGGAGTTCAGGGGTGCACCTGGAAACACCTGTGCGCCAGTGTGTCAGAGGGTGAACAGGAGGAGGGGCCCCATATCCTTCAGCCTTCCCCTCCTTGCCCAGAAGGTACCCTCCCACCAGCCTCTGTGACCAGAGCTGAGTTCATGGAGTGGGCTGGGGAGGAGTGGAAAGAACCAGTAAGAGCTGGTGGGAGCCAGGAGTGGCCCCAGGGCAGTGAGAGGGGCTGCTGGCCCGAAATCCAAGGCACACACCTCCAGGGAGGGCTGGGGTTTTGTCAGAGTTCTCTGAGAGACCTTCGAAGACTGAGAGGGCTTTCTGTGGCAGCATGAGCCAGAGGGTCCACATGGTCTTGGGGAGGCTGGGGCTAAGTCCTTGCTAGGTTTCTTCCCACGCAAATGGGAGCAGAGGCTTCTATCTGTATTCTCCACTCAAGGAGCTCAGAGCTGCCCCTCCATGCCAGCTTTGGGGTTACCTTAAGTACCAAAAAGGGAAAACCCTCAGGGTGGCATGGAGGTAAGGAGAGATCCAAACTATGCAAGTGTCCAAGGGTGGCCCTAAATGCCAACTCGGGGCAGGAATCTCAGCTCACAGGTACAGGACCCTCTTACTCTCCCTGGCCCAGGTATCGCACAGTGCTCAGACCCAGATACAAGGTTGGCTACAAGACGGTGACAGACCTTGCCTGGCGTTGCTGTCCTGGCCTCACTGGAGAAGGCTGTCCTGAGCATCTCACGGACCATGGGGCTCATCCACCACATCTGGATTCTGAAACCCAGATTCCCTCGGGGCAGCTGGGCCCAGGCCCCAGGCCCCCTTCTTACAGCAGAGCAGCCCCCAGCCCTAATGGTGAGTCTGCCTCTGGACATCTTCCAAGGTGATCAGGTTTACTGGGCACGGTGGCAGGGCAGGCTTGCTGAGCTCTGGCAGGCCTGGGGAGGGTACATCTCATATTTGACGTGAAAATGAGCCCTCCAGCCCCACCCCTAACCCCTACCTCAGAAGTGACGCCTGGCCTGAAAGCTTCTTGGGTGACCAGGTCAGTGATGCCCCTGGGGTCTCTCCTCCTCTTTCCCAGGAAGAAAAGGCCCAGGGCTGTTTGGTGAGAGGCTGGAACGCCTGGAGGGTGATGTCCAGCGCCTGGCACAAGCGTACGGTACTCTCAGTGGCCTGGTGGCTAGCCATGAGGACCCTCACAGGATGACTGGTGGCCCCAGGGCTCCTGCTGCCCCCATAGGCTTTGGGGTCATCCCCGAGGGGCTTGTGGACTCAGGAGACAGACCTGGAGGATCGCTCACTCCTCCCCTGAGCGAGGTCCTGAGCAAGGTGACAGAGGTGAGCAACACACTGCAGACCAAGCTGCAACTGCTGGACGAGGTGCGTGGGCTGGCCCTCGGCCACGAGGCCCACCTGCAGCGGCTGCGGGAAGCCCCACCAAGCCCACTGACCTCACTGGCACTCCTGGAGGAATACGTGGACCAGCGGCTACAGCAACTCTGGGGTGGTCTGCTGGATGGCTTCGAGCAGAAGCTGCAAGGCGTCCAGAGTGAGTGTGACCTGCGTGTGCAGGAGGTCCGGCGGCAGTGTGAGGAGGGCCAGGCAGCCAGCCAGCGGCTGCACCAAAGCCTTGACGGCCGGGAGCTGGCCCTGCGCCGGGAGCTCTCACAGCTGGGCACTAGGCTGCAGGGCCTGAACACAGCTGGCATGGGCAGCTGCTGTGGCCAGTTGGCCTTGATCAGTGCCCGTGTGGACAGCCTCGAGAGTAACCTGCAGGCAGTCACCAAGGCCCAAACGGGCCCTGGCACCCCTGCCGGGGATGAGCTTGCACACCTCTCTGCCGCCATGCTTGAGGGAGGTGTGGATGGGCTGCTTGAGGGTCTGGAGACCCTCAATGGGACAGAGAACGGAATGAAGGGCTGCTGTCTGAGGATGGAGGCTGGGGGCTGGGGCGTGAGTGGCTTCGGGTCCATGCTAGAAGAGCGCGTGCAGAGCCTAGAGGAGCGCCTGGCCACACTGACCGGAGAGCTCGGCCGTGATAACACCCCGCCAGGCAGGTCGGCACGGCCCCTGGTACAGACAGAGCTGGCGGTGCTGGAACAGCGGCTGGTCTCACTGGAGACCTCATGTACCCCCAGTACCACCTCAGCCATCCTGGACAACCTCATGGCAGAGGTGAAGGCCTGGCAGAGCCGGAGTGAGGCCCTCCTACGCCAGGTGGCCAGCCATACAGCTTTGCTCCAGCAGCTCAATGGCACTGTGGCTGAAGTCCAGGGACAGCTGGCAGAAGGGACTGGCAGCTCACTCCAAGGTGAGATCACTCTGCTGAAGGTCAACCTGAACTCAGTGAGCAAATCACTCACAGGCCTCAGTGACTCGGTCAACCAGTACTCTGATGCCTTCTTGGCTGCCAACACATCCCTGGATGAGCGGGAACGCAAGGTGGAAGCTGAAGTCCATGCCATCCAGGAACAGGTCAGCAGCCAGGGCTCAAGACTTCAGGCTGGTCACAGGCAGGTCCTGAACCTGCGAGGAGAACTGGAGCAACTCAAGGCTGGTGTGGCTACAGTGGCTGGGGGCCTGAGCCGCTGCCAGGACACAGCCCAGGAACTCCAGCATGCCGTGGGTCACTTTGACCAGCGGGTAGCACAGGTGGAGGGTGCGTGTGGGAGGCTGGGCCTGCTGGCTTCTAGCCTGGACAGCTTGCCCACTGAGCTGCTTAGGTCCAGGGAGGGCCTGTGGGGCCACGTAGACCAGCTGAATCGCACGCTGGCCCAGCACACCCAAGACATCGCTCGCCTCCGGGATGACCTGTTGGACTGCCGGGCCCAGCTGGCTGAGCAGGTGAGGCCAGGGCCAGCCAATTAGGCAGGCTGGACAGGATCTAAGCCCAGATCTCACCAACTCTGGGAATACCATCCCAGAACCCTGCCTTACCCAGCAGCACCTCCCAGCCTCCATGCCACTTGAGGGGCCACTGAATGAATGGTCTTGGTTCAGCTCTGCACAGCTGTCCCAGCCATTAAAAGCCAGTGCTGCACAAACTGGACAGTTCAGGATAGTGGTCAAGGCAAGGCCATCAGGCCTCACAGCCAGGCTCACAGCACACATTCCACAGTCTGCAGCTTGTTCTTCTGCAGAGTTAGCAACTGTGCGACATTGGGCCCATTCTCAGACAGGGCCTGTCCACAGTTCCCTCTGCCTGCCAGGGGCAGTTGCAGCTCTTGGGGGCTTCTGTCACTAGTTGTCTTCCTCGGGAAGGCGATGCCCATTGGAACCGTGTCACAGCTGGTAGATTCACAGCAGCTGTTTCTGAACCAAGGACTGGAGGCTATCAGGAATTTCCAACTCCCCACGTCCTTCAGGAAAGAACAGCCACACAGAGATGTGACCTAGCGTTTTCTTTATTACTTTTGCTTCTTCCTTAAGGTGAGGCACAGGCAGCTGTAGACTCCCAGAGGGAAGAATTGGATCCAGGAAATCTCTTTGGAGACCATATCCCAATTTATCCTTTCCTTCCCCCAAAGAAGCTTCTAGAGCACTATGGTGCCCATAGGGTCCTCTTCCTTCCAGCTGGTGGAAAAATTTTCCCCCAGGTCAGTACCTCTCAGCCTAGAGTGGCCTTCATATATGTCAGGGCCTGAGGGAAGCCAGACCCTGAGAGGCAGGCCATAGCTGGAGGACAAGGGGTCCAGGCCAGCCCCCCATCCTGCCAAATGTTCTGAAGTGGTGAGAAATTCAAAGGACAATTGGAAAAAGCAAGTGGCCCTTGGGCCTGTATACTTCCCAGAGACTCTGGTGCCTGTCTGTTGAGGTGCCTGGACTCAGTTTCCCCCACAGTAGCATGGGCCTGTGCTGTTTGCAGGTCCCCACAGCCCTGCCTTCTGGTTTCTGGACATTCAGTGTTATGCCCTCCTCTCTGGCACTGCTGGAAGAGGGCAGATTCTGAATTAAAGCTTTTAGCCAGTGTAAGGTGCTTTCTTCCAAGACTGTGAGCCTCGCATCCCACAGCACATCAGGCAAGGGCTCACTCAGCAGCTGTGCTCTGAACTGACCCAGGGAGGCCAGGGCATGGTGGTCAGCAAACTCCATCTCCCATGGCCTCAGGAAAATGGCTAAGAGGATCAGGGCCATGCAGGAGGTGGGCGTGGGGCAAGCAGGAGCCATGCTCCCTCGGCCCTTCCGTAGCCCCTGAATCCCCTTTCCCTGACTTCAGAGGCACCGGGGAGCATCCGGGCCTGGGACTGAGATACCGGGTACCAGTGAGGGGAAGCACTGATACCTGGCTCAAGAGCTGTGGGCAGGAGCAGCGTCGTGTAAAAGTCTGGGTTTGGAGGGTCCAGTCTAGGCCCCTGGAAGGGGCTGGAGGAGCCCTGTGCTCTTTCCAGATGCCACTCAGCCACCCCCTGCTACTGCTGACCCCCCCCCCCTTCCATGTGCATACAGGCCTCAAGTCTCATTGGGGCCTCTTCTCTCTGTCCTATCAGGAGTTGAGGCAAGGTCTAAGGGTAGCAGGAAGAGGCACATCAAGGGCACAGAGAAGACAGGAAAGGCCTAGGTGAGAAACATCTGACTGCCCCAGGTCAGGGCCGTGCTGAAGGCTGAGCAGCTGCCCCACCCCCTGCAGCTCAGAGAGGAGGCAGGGCCTCTGGTTGCCAGTCCACGTGCAGCCCTCTTCTCCCCCACACCCCCAGATACCCTGTCAGTCCTGGGCCGGGCCAGGGAGGTGGGGCCTCCAGAGCAGGTTCAGGCCAGGGTGTCAAGGTCCACGGCAGGCAGAGGCTCCCGCCAGTAGCAGAAGCTGCTGTACTCAGGTTTGGCCAGGTCTGCGCGGTCACCGCGAGCCACGGGCGGGAAGAGGAGCTCCACCACCTCGCTGAGCCGCTCATACCTGTGGGCAGGACAGGGTGGGCGTTGTGCTGAGCTGGGCGGGCCTCAGCAGTGGGGCTCAGCGTCCCGCCCAGGGTCCCACTGGGGAGGAGGTAAAATTGGGGCCAAGGGAGAGGCCAAGGCCCCGAAGGTGGCAGGAGAGGGGCGTGTTAGCGGGGGCTCACGTGGACTTGTGGTTCTTCATGAGCTCCTGGATGAGCTCTCCCCGCGGGTTGACTGTGAAGATGCGGGAATCAGGTAGGCCCACCTGCCGGTAGGCAAAAACGTCCTGTGGAAGACGAGGAGGACGAGGAGGACGAGGGCAGTGGAGCTGAGGCCCCTGGGGCTCGGGGTGGGGCTCGCCCTGGGAGGGACACACTCACATTGGGCCTGTTCCCAAAGGCAGCATAGAAGGGTTGTCCGTGGGGCAGAAACAGCTGCTGGACGTCACTCAGGCAGGCGACCTTGAACACCTCTGGCTTCTTCTCGATTACCTCCCTGGGACAGCCATGTCCACAGGCAGGGAAGGAGGCCCAGGAGGGGCAGACACCGGAGGGGCAGGAGCAGGTGATGTGGGGTCTGACCCAGCCCCAGCCAACACCCATGACTAAATGCTGGCCCGGGTTGCACCTTCCCCTCCCCGAAAGGCTGTGGGCTTGCTTTGGGTCGGGGTGGTTACCTGTGGAGGGCCGAGAAGAGGCTGCTGGGAGATAGCAGGATGGGGCCCCGAGGGAGGCCACGGCCGCCCTCGCTCACCCACTGCAGGTAGCCCTTGGTAAGGTCAGCCATGCCGATGGCCCGTGCTGAGCAATACAGGAATTTGTACCCATTTCTGGGGGGTGGAGGACAAGGTAGCACAGAGCCATCAGAAACTAGCCACTCCTATCAGTCCTATTGGCCTCAGCCAGTCCAGCCCAGCCCGACCCTGGGGCTCAGGCCTGCACACCCAGAGACCTCTGGCAGAGGCTGGTGGGAGGACTTAGGGAGAATGGCTACTAGGCCAGGGCTGAGAGAAGTGGCCTCAGCAGCTGTCCTAGCTAGAAAGGACATGGACATAGTCCTCAGGCCCAGTGGAACAGGATGGAGGGCTTACCTCCAGCCTGAGGCCAGCAAGTAGACAGCTCACCCAGAGGAAGTTCTCAGTGCTCCATAGACCTGCCAATCTGCCTCCCTTGTGGGCCCCGTTGATCCCCACACCTGGCTTCCCGGGGCAGAGGTCAGGATGGCCTAGGACATCCTTTCACTCCTGCCTTAGCCCCAACCCGGCACTCACAGGTGGATTTTGTGGTAGAGACTGGTGATGCCCTGATGTGTCCAGTCTTTCCCCAGCTGGGGCAGAATGTGGCCCAGAGCATCTGACCTACAGCCAGAGAAGAAGGGTCACTGAGGCTGTCCCACATGGCCCTCCTCTTCCAGGGATATAACCCAGTGGGCCCAGCCCCCAGCCTCAGGATGGCCTACCAGGAAAAGAGGGCCTCCCACACTGTCCCCACCCACTGCACAGACCCCGCTGAGTCCCCACGCCCTCCCTCCCCACCCCCTGGCCAGCTGGGCCTCACTTGGTGATGGTGCCATCAATGTCAGATATGACCACCTTGTCGTCCCATTTCCACAGGTAGATGGTGGCCTTGCAGCGGCAAGTGCCCTGGTACTGGGTGGTCACGCTGAAGACCACATCATTGGCACCTTCGTGAAGGTTCAGGCGCCGCTAGGGTCAGGTAAAGGGGGTACATTGTGATCCAACACAGCCAGGCACTGTCCACCCCTCTCCCCATGGGCTGCTCATTCTCCTCTTCCTCCCAGCTCAGAGACCCTTCCTGAAGACCACCACACACAGACATATGCACACGGGCAGGGGATGCTCATGCTGGCGAGGGCCCTGCCCCGTGCTGACCTCCCTTTACTCTCCGAGATGAATTTCAGACAAGTCATCCCCAGGTCAAGGGTCAGCCCAAGTTGGGACTGCTTTTGGCAGGGAGAAACCCCAATCCATAGATGGGGTCCTGTGGGGATCTTCACAGGAAGCCTAATGTACCTAACTCAAGATTCCCCTAAAGAGAGATGCAGGCCAGCCAGGCACACTCCTGTAATCCCAGCCACCCTGGAGGCTGAGTCAGGAGGACCACAAGGTCAAAGCCAGCCTCAGCAACTTAGCGAGGCCCTAAGCAACTTAGTGAGGCCCTGTCTCCAAATAAAAAAAAAAAAGCCCCAGGCCTATATGTGATCCTCTGAGAAAAATGGAGGCAGCTGTTCACCAAAGCCAGTTGGCTGACCCTGAGAGCCTGTGAGCCCACACAAGGCTGGTCAGATGCTCCTAGATACCTCCTGACCATGGAGCCACACACACAGAAAAACATGTCCCTGCTACTGGAGCCACCACTTACGAGCTCAGGGACCATGTGACTTGAAGGACTGGTGTTGCCAGAATCCCAAGGGCTTTTATCAGCATCTGATTCCATTAATGTGGCTTCCAAAGGCAAACCCAGAACCAGCCAGGTCACTGCAGGTAGATAGCTCAGGAGGACACAGGACTTTTCCAATCAGAGCATCCCATAGAAAAATGGGCTGGCATGGAAGAAGTGAGTTCCTGCCTCTGGCCTTTAGGAAGGCTGCCCAGCAGGTGGATTCTGGCCTTCGGTGACCAGTCTCAGCTCAGCTGTGAGACTCCGGGACAGAATTAGCTCAGCCCTGCTCCTGCTAAGAACACAGGACGTGCACCTACTTACCAGCTGATCGGAAGAGAGGCGGAGGGATTTCTTGTAGGTGAGCATGCAGGCTGGAGTGGAGGGTGGTGGAGAGGGCACCTCGAGGATCACAGGGCTGTCTGGGGCATCGTCCTCACTGCTCAGGACTCCAGTCTTCTCCCTGCAGGCAGCGCGGGCACTCAGGCCACCTCCCTCATGCAGAGGTGCTTCCCTAAGTAGGTGCTCACTCTTGGCCCAGGCCACGAGCAGCCTGGAACCTGTCCCTGTCACTCCTGAGGCTGCACCTCCTCTAGGTGTCACCTGTGTGGGGTGGTGACAGACACCTGGGTGATGACTGGCAGTGTCCACCCTAGCCGGGGAGCAGAGCTGGGCCCAGCCTCAGTGCGTCTCCCCTGCCAGGATGCAGGGCCTGTTCTGGAGAAGCTTACATGCACCTAGTGTGTCTTGGGCTTATTCCGAGGCCCCCTTCTTTGGCTTCAGCCAGCCCAACCTCAGGGGGCTGAGTCCCATCAGAGGTGAAAAAAGGAGGCCAGACCAGCCAGCCCCTGTGGGCTAGGGGAGAGAGGGGCTTCACCCCTCTTTAATATCACAGTCCCTTGTCTGAGCCCTGTTCCAGTCCTCCCACTTCCTGGCTGAGGGATATTTGATGTGTCTCAAGGTCCCAGTTTTCCCATCTGTGAAGTGGGAGCATGTCTCAGGAAAAAGAAGTGCTTGGGGAGGGACAACCACAGCCAGGGAGGGGCACTGCCCCCACCCCCGCAGGCCCCAGCCCCAGCTGCACAGCCACCAGCAGGTCCAACTCACCCCTGCTGCTCCCTGGCTGTGGTTTTCTCCCTCTGGGCACTGCGCTGTGGGAAGAGCATCCATCAGTGAAGCCTCCTGCCCTGTGCTGGCCCCGCCTCCTGAACCATGACCACCTACCTCCTCCGCTGGGAAGTCCCTGCGGCGCCAGGAAAACCACCACCGCCCACCCTTCCGGGGCATCTTCTCCTTCTCCAGCTTGTCCACTGTACTCTGTGGGCAGATAAAAACCATGGCAGTTCTTCCTGTACCCCACAAACCTTCCTTACATTGCCCTTGGGATCCCCGCGAGCCCAGAGCCTGGGCCACCTCTTAAGCAAGGTGCTGTCAACATCTGGAGGCCGAAGAACCGTGTTCTCCCTCTGGAGAAGCCATGACTCACGGAGCTATGTGTAGGAAACTAAGGGCCATTTCTATCCCCAGCCTGGATCCAGCCCAACCTCGGCCTGTCCTCCAAATCTTGTGAGTCAGTCCCCTTAGGAGAGTATCAGAAGGGAGAGCTGCTTTGGGAGCTTCTCAAAACTGGCACTTCACAGATGATGCTACCAAGTGGCAGCAGGAAGGGCAGTCTATAGCCGGGACACCCTTCCACTTCCAAGATGGTCACAGGTGACCTCCTGAGGTCAGTGGTCCTATCCCATGAATATCCTCCTTATCTCTCTCTTCCCATCACTGTCTAATTGGGAGAAAAATGACCTGGCTAGATCTGTGCTAGGTCTGTGGGCCCAGACCTAGGCCCACCAGACACATTAGCATCTCACAGATGCAGAACAGGGAACCCAATGAGGAGGACATGTTGGACCAACTACAGTACCCCTTCCACTGGGAACAGGCTCATGGTGGCAGTGGTGGGGTATTTCAGGGGCATCTGTCTGGGTAAGGCAAAGAGAACCAATTTAGGGAGTGACTCTCTTCCTTCTCATAGACTCTGGGTGCTAGCTCAGCCCCGGAGCCAGCCCAAGGATGGAGCTGAGTGTCACCAAAGGGAAGTATCAGCTATCGACATCTGGTTGGAAATGCTCTTTGGATGAGCCTAACTGAACCAAGAACAATCCCAGACGGGCAGAGGTACAGGTGCTCGCTGGACTGCTCAGGAGGGAATGTCCTCTGACAGCAAGGGCAGGTGGCCCAGGAGGCTGGAGGTTCTGGGAAGGAATGAAGAGGCTGGGTCCCTTCTGAACTCCAGGCATCTGTACCTGCTGTTCCCTCCCCAACCTGCCTGAGCCCCACTCATCCTCCAGTCTGCCCGGGTGTGCCTGCTCAGCAGCCCTGCGTTGGAGTACCCTGGGCCTCTCCTTTCCAGCACTCAGTTGAATTTTATATCCATCTGGTGATTGTTTTATGCACTCCATCTTCCTAGAGGATGGGGACAGTTCCTACTTGATTCATGATGATGCCCAGTCCAGGCCTGGTCCCCCTAGGTACTCAACACATGTGCTAATCCAGTCCAGCTTGGAGGGGAAGATGAAAAGGGGGATCCCCATCACCCAAACCTCATCTTTCAGATTCCAAGTCCTCCTGTCCAAGGCAAGTCCCAGTTGAGGTATCCTCTGGTTTGCCCTGAGCGCCTCTGAAGTAACGTCCAAACCCAGTGGGATCCAGCCTTGCTCAGGAACTGGGAAGGTGGGGCAAGGCCTGGGGGACCTCTGTCTCCTCTCTCAGAGGGGGTCTTGCAGTCAGTAGCCACAGGCTCCCAGGTCCATCCCTGCTCACCCTCCACTTCCTTGCCAGGGCTTCCTGTCCCCAAGCTATGGTTCCACTGTGTCCTAACCATTACCTCAGGCAAGTTCTTCTGAAAGGCTTGCAGGGAAAGGATCATGGGGGCAGCCACGGCCCAATTATAGTGCCTGGAGAGACAGAATGGGTGTTGAGGCTGCAGCAGTCTCGGGGTCATGGAAAGTGGAGCCTCGGGCCACCAGAAGCATCCCCTGCCACTTACTTCCCATTGATTTTCACCACTAGGTTCGGGTCATCCAGGAGTCCGGGATTTTTAGTGAGGTCCTGGTAGGAGACCACATGCTGGTTGAACTTCTCTGGGCACAGAGGTGGAGAGTGAGGGGTGAGGCTGGCACATGCCATGTGCCCCGCTGCCCACATGACTCCCCGTGCCCTACCGCATACCTCCCACCAGTCGGCTCTGACCTGTAGGGCTCCTCCCCACCTACGGGGTTTCCCGCACCTGACCCCACCCCGGGAATCAAGAGAGAAGTCAGGGCTCGGCGTCCAGCCTCTGCCTCACAGGCCTTGGGAGCACCCAGCCCCTGCTGGTCAGGGCACAGCCTGACCCAGTCTCACACGTCTGCTGCCCCACCCAAGGGCTCTTCTGCCCTCTCCTGTCCTCTGGGATCTGTGCTAATCCGCAGGAGGGTCAGGTTGTGGGTGAACATACCCAGGGGGATATCCCGACTATCAGCGAGTCCACCACAGAGGGACAGCGTCACTGCGTCCACGGAGTCCAGAGTGGATTCTGGCACATGTTTGGGGTTAGAGTTCCCCAGGAGCTTCTGGTTGCTGGGTTCACTCCACCTCCTGGCTCCCAGCCCACAGTCACTGGGGGTGAAGGGTCAGTAGTGACATAAATACAAGGAAGGGTGACGTGGGTTCCCATACCTCCCGGGCTATTGACAGTAGATCTGTGGCCCCACAGGTCCCAGTCCCAAGACACCCTGGCACCCAGCTCCCAGGCACCTATGGGGGAAGTATAGGGCTGCATTCTCAGAGTTCAGGGAGGGCAAGTCTTCCAGGTAGATGTCACTGGGGCCCAGATGCTGGCTTCTCTTCAGGGAGCCTGAGGGCGCAGAGGAGGGACCCTGAACATGGCTCAGTAATGAGTAGCGTGCGCCCCTTGCCTGTGACCGGCCTAAGAACTTTCCGTGATGGCAGAACTGTCCCACATTTGTACTGTCCAATATGGTGGCCCCTAGCCAGGCACATGTGGCTGCTGAGTACACTTTAAGATGGGGCTAGCGTGACAGACAAACAGAAGTTTAGATTTTGTTTAATTTTAATTTAAAGTAAAAAAGCCATTTATAAGCCAGTGGCTACTGATTTGGACAGTGCAGGCTGAGTGTCCTCCTGCCACTCCCGGTAAGTCCCAGCTTGGGAGCAGAGACTGGTCGGGCTCTTCTTGTCCCCTAGCCCACCCTCTCCCCCAGCTTGCTCAAAGCTCCAGCTGTCCTTGCTCCCAACGCGAAACCTCTCTCCTGCCTCAGCCCCAGATCCAGCCTGTTCCTCTGTCTAGAACTCTCCTCCCCTGCTCCTCACGTGGGTGGGGCTTGATCTCCAGCGGCTCCAGAGTCACCAGCTCAGAGAGGTCCTCCGTGCCCTGGTTCCCACCAGTGCCCTGCTGGGTAGCCCACTCACCCTTCCTTCTGTGTGTGCATCCACCTCCCCCACTGCACAGTAAGCCCCGGGACAGAAAGTCCCTGCGGTCCCAGAGCCCACCTGGGGTAACATGGGGCCAGTGCTAGGGGTCCCGCCAGCACCCACCTTTCCCTCCGGAGGCCTCTGGCTGCCCCGTGGGAACAGAACCCTCCAGGGTGGCCCAGCTCCAGGATCTGGAGGCAGGAGGGAGGCCTGCTTCCCTGGAGCTCTGGGTCTTGGGATCCTCGCTCTCTGGGGTGGGGAGAGAGGGAGCCACCGGAGCCCCTGTCCACGGGGACTCCACATCAGGCTGAAGCAGGCCAGCCCCGGCCCCCGTTTGCAGGATTGGGGATGCAGAAGGGTCCACGGCAGCCACGGAAGGGCAGGAGGTGCTGGGTACTTCCTGAAGAGGAGGGGTTGCCGCAGCACCACCTGGAGGGACCACTGAGGACTCGGGCCACCCAGCTTTGGCCACCTTGAGGCAAACAAACATGGGAAGATATGGGCTGGTGCAGGGCCTGCCTTTCATGCCCCAGAAAGCCTGGGGGACGTGGCCCGAATCTGTCATCCCAATCCCACTCCACAGGGCCAAGGAGCCCCTGAAAGGCAGGGAGTGGGGGCGACATGGAAGAACTTACCTTAGGCAACCGCCCCCAGGCCCACTGCATGTGGGACTCAGCCCTCAGGGGACTAGGCTCTGGGGCCCGCAGCTCCAGCTCAGAGTCACTCTTGGGGGACGCTGACCCATCTGGTAAGAGGCTGCAGGAAACAAGCACTCAGAGACCCGCGCCCCCATCAGTCTGCCACCCTGTCACCCAGTCTAGCCCCAAGAAAAGTATCCGCAACACACTTGTGCCTCTGTTGAATCCAGAAGATATGAAGAAATGTCAAGTCTAAGTCATCCCAATCCTACACGTAGATAAAGAACTCCTACAAATCAATCAGAAGGAATTTCAGTTTTTGTTCTTGTGGTGCTGGGGACTGAACCCAGGGCGTGCTAGGCAGGCACTCCCTCGCCGAGCTCCAGCCTCAGCCCTGTTTTCTTACATTTGATTTTGCTAAGTTGCCCTGCTGGGCCTCAAACTCACAGTCTTTCTGCCTCAGAGTAGCTGGGATTTCAGGCACGTGCCACTGCACCTGGCTAGAAACCCAATTTTAAAAAAAAGCAAAATACCAGAAGGGCAAGATGTGAGTGTTTACTGGGTACTGGGTTTCCTGTCGTGGTGATAAAAAGTTCTAGAACTAGGCAGTAGTGACAATCGTGCAGCATTGCAGATGGACTTACTGCACTGAGCTGTGTACTCTGGATTGATGAAAATGGTAAATTTTATGTTATTGTATTTTACCATGATTTTTTAAGCTGGCGAAAGACTTGGACAATTTGACAGAGAAATACAAATGCCCATTAAACACACGAAATGGATTCTGTGTCTTTAGTCATCATAAAAGGTATAAATTGAAACCTCTGGGCCTAGAATCCCAACCTGCAGCCCAGTCAAGACACTTACTTAGCCTGTGGGGAGAACTCGCCATCAGAGTAGGGGTAGAAGTCTTTGGGTTGTGGTGAGGACTCCCCTTCCAACTGAACGCTGCGGAGGGACAACAGAGAAATGTTGCCTGAGAGAGTAGGACACCCCAGGCAGGGCATGAAAGCCTGGACTTCAGGGTGCCCAGAGAGGTCAAGGAACTTAGCCAGAGTCACACAGCATCAGCAGAGGTAAAAAGCATTTGAACCCCAGGTTGGTGTCCCCACACCCACAGCTTGCCCTGGTCCCTACCACCCCTGGGGGCTCTGGCCTTGGCTTTTCCAGCAGGGACAGCTCACTCTCAGTGCCTGCCTCTAGTTCCTCAGAACTAGAATCTGCTGCCACTGCATCCTCCTTCCGCCTGGGTTTCCTCCTGCGACGCCTCTTCTTCCGCCCGGCAGAGGCTGTGCTCACAATGACAAGGTCCTTGGGCTCATTCGCTGTGCCATGCAGGGGGTTGGAGGGTAAACCCGACAGGCCCCCCCAAGGGATGGGTGAGGTACACAGGCGGGGAGGCACGTCTTCCTGTGGAGCAGAGCAGGGGCAGAGCTGAGGGGGCTTGAGCTAGGTGGGAGTGTCCTCACCACCCCTCATCCGGAGCCCTGCCTGGGGCCCTGGCCCTGCAGGTGGAGATGGCAGCAGCCACGGCTGACCACAAAGTTTGGTGGTAGAGGTAGAGCGGCCCCAATCCCAGCAGACCAGGAAGAGAGCTGGGTCTTAGCCTCTCACCTGTGCCAAGTCTGTTACAGTGGACACCTACTGCTCCTTTAGGACTCGGCCGGAAACCATCTCCTCCAGGAAGCCTGCCTTGACTACCCTCAACCCCAGTTCCAACCCCCTTCACTGGAGTGACCACACAGCCCCAGCATTGCTTTATGTGTCTCCCACACTAGTCTGGAACTTTCTTTCAGGGCAGGGGTCATCCCTTGTCTGAGTCTGCTGCACAGTGACTGGTATACAGTAGGAGCTCAACTAAAGTTTGTCCAGTTCTCACAGTTTAGCCTCCTCCCTGGGCTGTGCTGGGCCCCACCCCCTCATGCAAATGCCCCTCTTGTTTCCTCCACCCAGTCTCCTGTGTCCAGCTGCCCAGCGCCAGCACCAGACCCAGAACAAGCGGGACCTGTGCTTTCTGGGCCCCCAGCTGTTCTCCAGTGCCCTCCTCTCCTGCTGGCCAGAGGAGGCCTTGTCTGCGTCCCTCAGGAGCCCAGCTCAGAGGACCCTCTCCTGAGACCTTCTCCAACTTCCTGGGAATGAGAGTCAGCCCAGCTGGCCCCTCTCTCTGGGCTCTGACAGCGTATCACCAGGGCCCCAGGCCAGCCTCAGGGGATGCCCCTGCATCAGACCTCAGCCAATGGGGAGCTCCCAAGGGCGGGGTCAGTGATGGGTCCCAGGGCTCCACACAGAGGGGCACCACCAAGGTACAAGGCAGGAACCAGGAGAAAGGGGGCTCTCACCTCATCACTGTCCAGCTCCTGGACAAAGAAGGCCTCCCCGCTGTCCCCCAGCTTCATGTGCAAGTCCACTGGCTCCCCGTTGATCTCGATGTCCACCTGTAATGGGGTGTGATGGGCCAGGGATGCCCGGTCCACACTGTAGGCCCTTGTGCCCACACTCTGGTCCACAGGGGACGTGACTCCTTGCTGCCCGAGCTCTGCACAGGCAGGAGCTCTCCCCACCCCCTGACCTTGGTATGCCTAGATGCTGTTTATCACTTGGTTTTCATGTTCCTCTCTCTCCCACACCCCGCAAGTACAGGGTGGCAGTGTCCCAGCCCCCAGGTTGTTGACTGCACAAACAATGATGAGAATTCCCACCCGCTGGGCCTTCCCATGGTGTTTTGTGAAGATCTCACTAATTGTCACAACAAACCCTGGCAGGAGCTCCTATCATTACCTCCACTTTATGGATGAGGAAACTGAGGCTTAGGGGTTTAAGTAATTTGTGAGGAAGTGGCCTCCCAGCCAGTGAGTCTAGAAACCCAAATACTCTGCGTCCACAACCCGGCTTCTGAACCTCTGAGGTGCACTGTCCCCCACGGGTCACAATTCCTGGTCAACATTCTATAAAGTTCATGGCTGGCACATCAAGAAGGGGATTTGGGTCCTCTGGGTGCTAACTCAACTTTCTACCAAGTTCTCCTGAGCCCTGTGAAGAACGTGGGTTTACTCAGGTGCAGGAACTAACCTCTGAGAGTAGCCATATACCTGGCCCCGAGAAAGCATTTTCACTTCCTGTTTACTCTCCCAAGCCATCACCAGGCAGATAAGATCATGTACATGTGTACTGGCGAGAGACGGGGCTGGGAGACAGAGATGATTTAGCAAGAACACAAGTGAGTTCTTTGCAAGCTAGAGGCAGGCCTGATGGTGGGCTGCAAGATCACGGTCTGCCTCGCTGAGCTTCTTCCATAAGAAAAATCATCCCAGACCAAAATCCCCCAAGCCAACCCCAAAAGCTTCGATGAAAACACAGAGAAGGGAAGTCTGTCCAGAGGCTGGATCCCCACCTAAGGGATGCCTGGGTCCTCTCCTGGGCCTGCAGTGGCTGCCCCATCTTAAAACCACCCTCCCTACCACAGCGGCCACCTTGGTGGCACAGAGCGCTCACCACCTTCTCCCGGGACCGCAGGACACCCAGCTTGCCAAATCGCACGTGGAAGGGTGAGCACCGCAAGGAGCCGTCCAGCTGCTTCACCACCAGCACGTCGATGCTCCCGCTCAGCGTGGCGGGATTCAGGCCGCGATAGAGCTCCTTCATTGTCCCAAACACCGTCCCGGCCACCTGCCCCACGTAGTTCATGGCTGGTGCTGGCAGAGAGGCAGTGCTGTGGACAAAGGGCCCCTCGGTGGGGAAGCTCCTGCAGCTGACCGCCCAGATGCCCAGGCCTAGTGGTGTCCTGCCTGAGAGCCGGCACACCTCTGCACAGACACGACAGTGGGCGATGGGAGACGCTCCTTGGCGGGTCCAGCAACCTGCTGTGGGATCCCTGGACAGCTGGCTCCTCTCTCAACTGCCGAGCTCCGCATCTGTTAAAAACAAGGGCACGGGGTAAGACAATACGGGGTGCCAGGGCCTCTAAATGCCGTGACTCATGATAATGGCCACGCGGCTCAATAGGCATGGCTCATTTAGTCTTCATGACAACCCTGAGTGGCTGGCAGAGCGGGTGTTATTATTCCTGTTTATGGATGAGCCACACGAGGATCAGAGAGGTGGAGTGACCTGTCCAGGGTCTCACACCTATTAAGGAAAGGACCTGGGTTTGAGCCTTGTCATGAACCACAGGGATGGTCCAACCATGAAAACAGGGCAGGGTGGGAACGGGGCCTCAGAGTAAATCAGGACCAGGCCCTACTGGGTGATGACAACTGTCTCAAAGCAAGTGGGAAGGAGGGGGTCTCTCTTTATCTGTCTGAGAAATGGGTTCATCTGTCTTGCTGCCTTCTCATCCTAGGCGTTGGAAGGGGCATTTTTTGGCCATTGTGACTGCCTTATGGGGGACCAGGGGTAGGAACACTTCAGGTTCCTGAGACTCTTCTTAGCCTTATTTCTGGAGCCAGGTACCCAAGGCAGGGTTTCCCCTATAGCTGAGGCCTTAAGGCTATAAATTTCAAATTCCTTCCCACTTCCCTGGTGGGATGCCCATCCATAGTCCACCCTGCAGTTCGGGCCCAAGCCTGACCCCAGAGTGTCCAGATCGTAGTTCTCGGCCCCCAGCTCCAAACCAGGACTTGGCTAGATAGGCCCTCAGATCTAAGGCTCTGGGCCAAAGCTGCTCCTTCTCCCAGCCAGACTGGTCCCTCCAGCTCTCCCACATCAGGCTGGGCTGGGTGAAGCAGGAGCAGGAGGCTGTAGCAACAGTGGAGAAAAGCCAGGGCTATAATGAGAGCCATCTCCAGGCTGGCATGCTGTCCACCCTAGCAGTGTCAGCTGAGCAGCCCTGCCTTGCTGCTCAGGCCAGTGACCTGCTGCCCACCTCTGGATGTCAGGACCCAGACTGTCTCACCTCCACAGGCACCTGCCTCTCTTAGACCCTGCACCAGAACCTCAGCCACACAAGACCACCCCTCAAAAAAGCTAAGTGACTGGTCTTAGCTCTATTAAGCCAATAGGGCATAAATTGTGTGTGTGTGTGTGTGTGTGTGTGTGTGTGTGTGTGTGTGGTGTGAGAGTGATGACTCATATCCAGATCTAACTCCATACCATGGGCTCCTTTCCAGTCCTTGGTCCCAACACGACACTGTAGTTGTCTGGGGAGGTGACCCAGCCCATGGCTACCTTTGCATAGTCTGTAATGCCCTGTACTCAAAATGTGGTCCACGGACCAGCAGCCTCAGCATCACCTGGGCATGTTAGAAATGTAAAAACCTGGACCAGCTCATCCCTCCTAAGTTCCCGTTTGCATTTTAACAAGATCCCCAGGCAGTGCCTGTACCCTTTAGTGTTGGAGAACTACTTAGTACCCACGGTCCACGGCCTACTCTTGGAAGAGCCTGAACGACAGGACCCTGCCTGACAGCATGGCTCGGGTAACGCTGCTGTCCTGCCTGTCCTGGGTTGGCAGACCAAGCTGTGGATTCCCTCAGTCTATGTCAGAGCTTCGCAAACATGAGGCCCAGTTGGAACTGCTTAAGCCGAAATGGGGTAAAAATGAAACTCTCTGGATCCCTAACATGTCATTTAAATTCAATAACTATTTTATCTGCAAGGCACCTGCCCTGTGGTAGGTGAAAAGTTCCACACTGATTTCTTCCTAACACTAAACTCTGTGACTCTAGGTCTGGGGAGAGAGACAGATTGACGAGGACAGATATCTATCTGATGACAGGGCTCTAGACCAATGAGCCCCGGAAGTCCTAACAGGGAAGACTCAGAAGCTTGCAGAAGTAAAGAGAAAGCATGGAAGGGCCAGGGCAGGGTTGGGGACAAAGGTCTGGCCAGCTGGAGGCCCATGCCTGAGCTATCCTTGTCCTGCGGAAGACAAAAGAGCTGGAATGGGAAAGGAGGTGGCAGTTCAGCTTATTCTAGAAGTTTCTCAACTTCAGCAAGACTGCCATTTGGGGCCAGGAATTCTTTGTTGCAGGGAATTCCTGTGCATTGTAGGATATTGAGCAGCATCCCCAGCCTCTACCTGTTAGATACTAGTATCATCTCCTCTCCCCAGCTCCAGGTGTGACAACCAAATTCTCTCCAGAAGAGAATCTGGGGTTCAGGCCCAATTGTTCGATGTCTCCTGGGAGAGAAAAATCACCCCACGGAGAAGAACTGATATAGTAGAAAAGAGCTGAAAGGCATAAATGGACCCCGGGAGACACCTGGATACTCCTTGGATCCGCTCATGGAGTATTCTCAGGCAATTACTTGCTGGCCTCAGTTTCCCTTCTGTGAAATAGGCCTCAATTCAGATCCCTCTCAGTTTGAATGTCATGGGTATCTAGAATTCTCTCCACTGTTTTCCCCCATCCCACCAGAGGATACTCCCCACATCTGCCTGTTTGGTATCTTGGGGGCCTCCTGTGAGCCAAGCCCTTGTTCCTCCTTTCTGCCTATATTCATCATGAAGGTACCTTCTTTCCATAGGGCCCAGCTCTGCCTCCACGGTCTTCTCCAGACAAGGAGCTCTGCTTGGCTCCCCTATTAACTAACATGTCTAAAATCAACCGCCTCATCCTCGTTCCCTGGAAGCCTGGTCGGCTGAGTGCCTTTCAGGGCTCATTGATACTCCTCTGGTCCAAGTCCTCTGAATCCTATCCCCAGGAGGTCCTGTTCATCCAGTCCCCCTTCCTTCTCCTGCTGTCCTAGGCCAAGGCTTTATTACCAGACGTCCTGATCATGGACATTATGGTGAGGGACCCTACTGCCTGGGTTCTAATCTCCATTCTGGCACTCATTAGCTGTGGCTTTGGGCAAGTCACTTCGTTTTCTGAGTCTCAGTTTCGGCCTTTGAAATGCGGATAACATCAGGTATATGTGAGTACTTGATAGGTAATTTGTGTAAAGCTCTGTTGCACAATAAATGCCCACACATGTCACCTAGCAGAAGCAGAAGCATCTTTTTTTGGCATCATGACAGTCCCACTCACCCAGGCTAGTCCTGGGGGCACTGTAGGAGGTCAGTCTCTGATGCACTGCTTGCAGTGAAAAGCTGTGATATATTAACTTGTTATTCAAGACCCCACTATTTGTAAAAGGAGCAGGTGGGCCCAAAGCAGGCCTCACAGGGTGACTTAACCAAGCCTAAGGTCCCACTCTGGGCATATCAACAGGCCTTGCCGGCTGTTCTAGTTATTTAAGGAGCCCTTCCAGCGGGAGGGAAGAAGTGAGGCCTGATCCTCCACCCCTGCGCTCCCATCCAGGGACTAGAAGTGGACTACAGGTCGCAAACATAAAGGAAGAAGGTCGGATGGCAGAGGAGAAGGACAGTGTGGGAGGGGAGAGGGACATCTCTTTCCCGGCCCAGATTGGGCCCTACCTGGGAAGCTGCTCACTAGACCTGCTGGACCCGGAGCCGTCGCCTCTACCTGTGTGCACAGGTTCAACAGGTAAGTGTCCTCTGTCGGTATTCAATTGGCGCTTCCGCCTCCTCCAGGACAGGAGATCCCGGCTCCACCCCTTCCACCAACCGGGTGCGGCCTTGCCCAGGCTCCGCCCCGTCTCCCCGCCCCAGGGCGCCCTTTCTCCAGAAGAGGCTGGGGCGGGGCCAGACGTCGGGATCCGCGCCACTCGGACTGCGCCGCGCGGCCCCGCCCCACGCCCTGGAGTTACTGGCTGGAGAGTCCCTGGGGTCAGCCACTTGCACAACCGCCGGGAGCGGCGCAAAAGCGGGAACTTTGGAATCGAGCTGACCTAGGTAGTTCTGGCTTTTCTTTCAGCTCGCTCTGTGACCTTAGGCAAATTCTTTCCCCAGTCTGAGCCCGTTTCCTGCTTTGTCGAAGCGAAAAGTCACCTTGCAGGATTTTCGAGATTACAAGAAATGACTTTGTGAGATGCCTGGCTGCCTGGAGCTCAAATTTCCCGTGCTGGGGCAGCTTCCCCTGACTGCTCCCCACCCCCCACACCCTCAGTTTAGACAGGGCCCTACTGTCATATGCTTATATAGGCCACAATTGTAAAATTTCATATTGGCTTGAATGACTATTTGATTAATGTCAGGTGTGTATATGTGTGTGTGTGTGTGTGTGTGTGTGTGTGTGCGCGCGCGCGCGTGTGTGTGTGCACAGCGCGCGGTGCTGGGGCTTGCTCTCTAGGCCAGCGCTCTGTCACTAATCTTCACTCTCAGCCTCGAATGTCTGCCTCTCTATTTAAATCTGAAATTCATGAGAGCTTGCCACGTTCATACTTACACCCCAACAATCAGTACAGTTCCTGATATACAGGCAATGCCTGCTGCTGCTTTTCCATTCATTCCGTACACCCGTCCAAGGGCAGTGGGCTCAATACCGCCACTGGCCAGCAGAGGGCAGACGGCGATCGGCCTTCTCAGCAGCCGAACTCGCTTTCCCCTTGCAGGCGCCGCTTGAGGTAGACAGGTGAGCCCAGATGAGAGCCCACCTGGGCTCAGGTCCAGATGATCTGCCGGTTCTTGCCCCACCCGCGAAGTCCGGGACAGGGAACCGCTTAATCCTTCCACACCTGTGTTTCGTGGGCTTGCCTGAATCAAAGACCTCTAGGACAACTTGTGAATATGTATGACCCTTGCAAAGAAAATGCCCTGAAAAATGTCAGGTGGCGAAGGACTTTAAAGAGCAAGAGCACTGAGGAAAAACTTAGAGGGGTGGGACCTAGATGGCAAAAAGGCAGGTGTAGAAAAGTACTGCGCGGTGAGAAGTGCAAGGCTGAAGCCACTATTCTGTGACCTAAGGTGACAACTTATTTGAAAGTTGACTTCATTTTATTTAATATCAGCCCTGAACCCAGGCAGTGTCTGGCTACTATCTCAGAAGAGCCCTTTCGGGAGCAGAGCAACCTCAAGGTGGCCAGAGAGACATGTCACGCCTTAAAGATGTCCCTGGCAGCATTATACATAATCATTGTATATGACAGAAAAACCTTGGTCACATCAGGAATTTCTCAAAGGAATCTGAGAAAGAAAAAGGAAGGAAAGTTTACAGTTTGGGGCTACAGATGCTAATCTACCTTTCTTTGCTAATCCACTTTTTTTGAGCCTCCATTTCATCTCCAAATCGTATAAAACTTACCTTGCGGAAAATTTTAAAATATCTTTTTAGATGTTGATAGATCTTTATTTTACTCATTTATTTATATGTGGTTCCAAGAATCAGACCCAGTGCCTCACACATGCTAGGCAAGTGCTCTACCACTGAGCCACAACCCCAGCTCCGCCTTGCAAAATGTTCTTGTGAGAATTTACAGGGTACACGAAATCAGTGGTTCTTGATCTTGACTGTACTTTGGAATCACTGTGCCCTTGTAAAAGAAGGATGCACAGGCTCCTGGGATTTTAAAAACTCACAGGTGGTTGTATGTACAGCCAAGACAACCACTGAACTAACTAAAGTGCTGAACATAGTACAGGGCACACAGTACCCTGTACTATGTAGTATGTGTATCATGTTTGAAAAAAAATCTTTCAGAGGCAAGGTTTCATTGAGTTGCCCAGTCTGGCCTAGGCTCAGGTAGGCCACATTGCCACTATAGGTTTGATTTGTTTTTGTTTTCCTTTTTCATGACTGGAATTTGAACTCAGGAATTCTCTACCACTGAGCTATACCCCCAGCCCTTTTAACATTTTATTTTGAGACAGGGTCTTGCCAAATTGCTCAGGCTGACCTTGAACTTGCCATTCTTTTGTCTCAGCCTTCCCAGTAGCTGGGAGTACAGGCATGCACCGTCACACCTGGCTGCTCACATTTTTAAAGATGGAGCAAAATTTTCATTGTTCTTTGTTGGAGAAAAAAAAAAAAGTTGCTATAAAAGTTGTTGCAGAAATTGGATTTCCGACAGGCTTGTTTTCGGAACTGTGAATCATCTGGGATTTGGTAATTATGAAGGGAGGGTGAGGGGTACAGAGAGGCAGCCTCTGGTAGTATGACTTGTCCTAACGCCCAGCTGAACTGAAGGAGGTAGTGACTGTCCTGTTCTAGCTTGCAGTTTATATCACCGTCTCTGAGCGTGTGTCATGGGTGCTGTGTTTGCTCATTTCTGGGGTTAAGGGTAGAGAACATTCCACCCCCTCCCTGGGTACACATACTAGGTCAGCCTGTACCACCAGTAGTTTCTAGTTTCTTATTAATCCTAGAGCAGAGTGGCACATCCTTCTTTATGGAATTTGGTAGCCTGTGTTCATTCATGGATCAGGGATTATTTACTGTGCCCTGCTACTTTTTTTCTGGGTGACCCCGGCACGAGGTGAGTGGACCCACTCACCCAGGCCTGCAGCTGTAAGACTGGCTGCAGGGGAGCTCCTCAGCACCTCCTGGTGGCCTCATTAAAGGTAGGAATAGACACAATGGAACATGGGTTGGTTCTCCCTAGCAAGGAGGCTTGGGCGCTAGGGGATAGTCAACTGGCACTGGGCCAGGATAGTCAGATTTAGCAAATAAAAACAAAGGATACCAGTTAACTTTGAATTTCAGATACATGACAAATATTTTTCAGTATAAGTATGTCCCATGTAGTATCTGGGACATACTGATACTAACTGATTAGGTTATTCATCTGAAATTCAACTGGATAACTGACATTTAACTGGATATTTTTTATTTTTTATTTGTTAAAATGGGCAACCCTATGTCTGGTCAAACAGCCAACTCTCCAGCACATGGAACTTGCTGCTGGGAATGGCTTCTTGCCCACTGTCACCACATTTGGTTTCCATCTGTCACTGCCCAGCTCCAGAACTATACATGGCTCCCAGCTGCTTCCACAGTACAGCTGGGACTCTGTGGCTGCTTGCTGGGCCTCAGCCCAGCTGACCTGCTTGGACCCTTTCCCCCTCTTCTCCTTGTGCGTGTTTTCCCTACCTGGCATGTCTCCTGTCCACTCCCAGGAGCAATGGCTAATGCTAACTGAGCACCTATTGGGTGCAGGCACCACGCCGAGTTCGTCATCTGCCTTGTCTCATTGAATTCTCACCACAGAGGAGGTAGTAATTAGCTCGTTCTACCAATGAAAAGACAGATACTCTAAAAGAAGTGATTTATTTTATTTTTTGCAGTGCTGGGGATCAAACGCAGGCCTCACGAATGATAGGTGAGTGCTCTATCACTGAGCTGCATTCCTAACCTTGATAGTGTGGTCCCTGGACCAGCAGCAGAGCACCTAGGACCTAGTTAGGAATGCAAATTCTCAGGCCCCACCTCCCACCTCGGGGCATCAGAAACCCTGGAGGCAGGGCCAGCAGTCTGTATTTTCATAAGCCCCCTCCAGTCCTTCCCCAGCACCCTCAGGTGATTCTGAGGCTCACTCTGGTTTGAGAACTGCTGCTCTAAGAGATGAAGGGACTTTGAGTCTCCCACTGGAACAGAGGTAAAGAGCACAGCAGAGGCAGTCAGGTAGGTGGTTTATGGTTTTACCGATTCTACGTCCGCGCCAGGCACTGGACAGGCTGGACGTGCCCAAGGGACCCCACACTCTTGGTAACTGGGAAGAAGGAGAAAAACAGATGCCAATCAGACAGTTGTGATGCAAGACGATGAGGACTGAGGTGGAGTCAAATCCAGGAGCCCACAGGTTTTCCCAAGTAGAGATCTAAGCCTGAAATTTTTTAGTTGGAACAAAGACAGGTGGGGACAGTGCTGCAGGTGTAGGGACCAGTTTGTGGGAAGGAAGTGCCAAGCCATCTGGAAGTAGTTCAGTAATGGAGAGGGCAGTGAAGACAGGTGGGGGAAGGTTAAGTTCCCTGACCTCAGAGCAAAGGAAGAAGCCTAGTGGGTACTGGAGAAAAAGCCCTCTGGCTTCCAGATGAAGCAAGTCCTTGGGGAGATAGAGGGTGGGGGGTGAGGAAAGACCCACAGGGTGCCAGGCCTTCCTTCTCCCTAAAATCAGAAGAGCATCGGCCCTCAGGCATCTGCAGAGAATCGACCCCACTTGCACCCGTGTGCAGCTGAGCGTGTTCTGAGGCTGGAACCGCAGGGTGGAAACGGGCACCTCCCCGCTAGAGGAGCGTTGGAGCTGCAGCAGCAGTCTGGTCCTGGGTCCCCTGTTCAAAAGTCCGGCCCTGGGCTTCTGGCCTGTTTGCTTTTGCTATAGCAGTCCTCTTCTCCCACAGTGACCTGCCCTCCAGTCAGGCGATGTGCTTTTAGGGACTGGCCCTGATGTGATCAGGGATCTCCTGGCTGGAGGGCGGGAGACTTCTGTTGCCATCCCCCATTCCAACAAAGCCTTTGGTGCTGGGAGAGCTCTAACTCACCCTGGTCAGGTTGCCTGGCAGTGTGGGCTTGGACTGGGCAGTTCCAGACTCCAAAAGACCCTTCCATCCTTCTCAGAAAGACATCAGATTGCTGAGTCTTTTGGGAACTTGTTTGTGCCTTCTAGTCTAGAAAGGAATACTGAAAGATCATTAACCACCGTATAAAGAGCATTCTGTGTCCTGAAGATTCCTTCGGGACTTACCACATGCCCCATGGATTGTCCCTCAGCAAGGGGACTTCCTATTATTATTCCCCATGTGTGGACCATGTTTCATTATGCTTTACAACTCAACGAGGGCCTAGCATGGTGTCCTCCACTTGCATAGATGTGCAAAAATGTTGTTAGGGAAGATCCATTTATGCTGGGCTGTGTACTATTGTAGCCAGGGTTTGCACAGGAGGGAGACAGGCAGGGCCGGTGGGTAGAAGTGGTCAGTGAAGGCATGGTGCTGGGGAGAGAAAATGAATGCAAAGAGAGAGATCTCTCTGGCCTTGAATGTGGGGCACAGCCTTGGCCACTGGGAAAAAACACAGACAGGAATCAATGCTTTGGGAGCAGAGTATAAATCGCATGATCGCATGGCATCATATCCTTCATGCTGCCTTGCATTTTTTGAAAGGCACAACTATCTTTCCCAAAATACTTCTGGGCTCCTTTGATTTTTCCCAAAGTCTTCTCTTAACTCTTATTTAAATTGTTCTGAAACTCCTGCCCTGTCACCGTCCTTTTCCAGCCTCATATTGCCAGATCTCATCTGTCAATGCTTTGTGCAATTCTAGCTGTTCTCCAATGTCACTTTCATTGGCTTCATAAAATTCTACCTCTCTGGCAAGATTTGCAGTTTTATTTTACACTCTACTTGCATTGTATAGTTAGAGGTCAAAGCCATCTGACAGCAGGATGCTATTAAAACCCAAGTCAGTTCCCATTATGTCTCTGCTCAAGACCCTCCAGTGGCTCCCAGGTGCCCCTCTCACAGCCCCCACTTCCCATCCTTCTCTCCAGCTGGGCCCCCTCATGTGCTCTGCAGCCAGGCTCACCTGCCTCCTCTGTACTGGTGATCCTCCCCCAGGACGGCCTTTCCCCAGACACCCTGGTGGCTGGCTCCTGGCCCACCTTCTCCGTGCAGTCTACCCTGCCTACTCCTGGCCACCTTGCCCTGCTCTGGTCTTTTCCAGCAGCACTTGACACTTCCTCACTTGCTGTCTGATTTACTTCTTGATGATGTCTGGTGTGTGTCTGTCTCCCCCACCAGAATGCAGGCCCATGAGGAGTAGGTGCTTGATCTGTCCTCACTGACCTATCCCAAGACCCGTGTCTGGCGCACAATAAGTCTCCAGTAAAGATTAGTCAATGGATAGTCACATCTTGGATGACCTGGCCTCCACCTTGAAGTCTCTGTCCCTTGCTGCTGCCACTGGCCTCTTTCCCCAGGACTCTAGACCCTACTCTAGGGGGGTAGGATTTGTTGCCCCCGTGTCTGCCTGACTCAGGAGGGCCTTCCTAGGATGCCAGTGTTGTGGCCTTGTTGTGTCCTTACTAAGTCACCAGCATTCTGTGTATGAAATACTGAATTCTAGACTTTTTCTTTTTTTAAGGCAAGAGTTAAAGAGGAAGGAGTCAGAATAAGGGAGATGATGAGAGAAGCAATGGTCAGGGTGGACGAGTGGAGAGAAAATAGAGTCACAGCTTTTCCTGGGGTCCCCACCCTGTCAGCTTTCTAAGCCACTCTGAGCAGCAGCCAGCAGCGAGCCAGGGCTGTGTGCCACACATCCTGAGCCACAAGCCACGTGGCAGAAACAGACCCGTTGAGTCATGGGGCGCCCAGCAACACGGCTTTGTAGAGTTTGGTGTGTAGAGAGTATTTTTGTTTTTTACAGTCCAGCTGTCTGTGTAATGACTTCCTTCCCATGGCCTTGTTCACCGAGGTGTCCCTGAGTGACCAGCTGAGTCACCGCATTCCATGCTGCTTAAGACACTGGCCCAAGCACCAAGGACCAGTTCCTTCATTAGGTGGGACCCTAGAAGGCTGCCAAAGCGTGCCCAGGAAGACTGAAGGCAGCGCTCCCACCTCCAACCTGCACCCCCTCCCCAAAAACACAATTTTAAAGAACAAGCAAATATAGACACGAAATTCCATCTGTTAAGTCACTAGGCAACGGCCACAGCCTGAAGAATTATTTGTCAGCAACCATGAGGTCAATACCAAATTAAAATGAGGGAAGAACACCAGGAACCAAGGGCCATCTTTCTGTCTTTTTGCAGAGTGAATTTGTTTTTCAGAAACCCAATGAAAAGACTGGGAACTCTCAGCCCAGGTGGTGAGAATATCAACTTGCTGCTCTTGTGTAAAATAAGCAGGTAGTTCTTAGTAAAACAGTGTGCACAGGGCTCAGTGAGTGTCACACTCCTGAGAAAGTTTGCTCGGATGCCTAAAAGGATAAGCAGGAGGTTATTTATTATAGTGTTGTCTTGTGTGTAGGGGAGCTGGAGGCTAAGGAGACCTGGGGAATGAGTTAGTAAAACATTGTGGACGTTATTCTTGGAATCTTCGTAGTAGTGAGAAGCCATGATTTAGATGTACTTACAACATTCTAGTGTTAAGTGGGGAAAATAGTAAGAGAGATTAAAAATAATTTTCCAGCTTTATTGAGGTATAGTTGATATAAATAAACAACACACATTTTTCCATATTTTTCTAGGCGCATTACAGTTATACACAATAGTGGGATTTGTTGTTATATATTCATACATGCACACAACACAATGATATAATTTGGCTTATATCATTTCTCCGTATTTTTCCTTTCCCTCCTTTCCTCCCACCCCCTGGTCCCTTTCCTCTCAACTGATCTCGCTCTAATTTTCATTAAATCTCCCACTACCTGTCTTTTTTTTTTCCTCTCTAACTTTCACATATGAGAGAAAACATATGACACTTGACTTTCAGAGTTTGGCTTATTTCACTTAACATAATGTTCTCAATTTCCATCCATTTTCCTGACATAATATTATTCCTTTCTGTGACTGATTAAAACTCCATTGGGTATATATGCCACATTTTTTATCCGTTCATCTGTTGATGGACACCAATGCTGGTTCCATAGTTTAGTTATTGTGAATCGTGCTGCTGTAAATGTGGTAAGCCACACATGTTTAAAGTACATACACATATCAAAACTTACCATCTGAGTTTTGATATGTGTATGTACCTGCGAAACAAGCACCATAAGATAATGAATATATCTATCATCTCCCAAAGTATGAAGTACATCTACATGTATTAAAATGGACAGATGTTTAACACCTGTTAAAAATTTCAGTGGCATGCATACTATAATCCCACATGTACACAAATAAATAAGGTTTAGATACTCTGAAAAAATCTTGAGAAATATATACAAAACTTAATTATGAGCTGGATGTGGTGGCACACACCTGTAATCCCAGTGACTTGGGAGGCTGAGGCAGAAGGATTGAAGGTTCAAAACTAGCTTCAGCAACTTAAGAGCTGAGCAACTTAGTGAGACCCCCCAATACCAAAAAAACAAAAACAAAAACAACCCACAAACTTAATTATGTTCATTATTGGGAATCTTTCCAAAACTGCCTGGTTTGTATGTGTCTCCTATCTGGGCATGAATTTTGCTAATGTCCCTTGTACCTAAGAACTTGCGTGTGCCTACTGTCCCATGTGCCTGACTCTATTGTTCTCTGCCTTTGCAACAGAGAGCTATGTTGATAACTTCCTTGAGTTCGTTCATCTCCAGAACCAATTTCTGCCTTTATCTTTCCAACTAGGAGATATTTCAGTATGGGGTGGTTTTCTGCGAATGGATACAGAATGGTGATTCCCCAACTTGTTATTATGAGATCTTTTATTACCACTCTTCCTGTGTTCATAAGTAAAGGGGTGGTGGAGGATTGTGGGGACGGGGGTATGTTTAATTTTGTCTGGTCATAAAGTATGTATTCTTTCATGTCTAGCTTCTTTGGCTTCACAATCTTTATAAGATTCTCCCATGTTGTTGTGTGCAGCTGAAATTCACTCACTCTTGCTGTATAAGAGCTTTCCCTTGAGTGAATATACCACAATTTAGTTATTCTTTTTCTGAGCATTTGGGTTGTTTCCAAGTTGGGGCTATTATAAATAATGCTGTTATGAACATTCTTGTATATGTCTATACAAGTGCATCTGGCCACGCATTTCTCATGGGTGTATATTTCAGAGTAGAATTTCTGGATTATGAGATATGCCTATGCTTAATGATACAAAATACAACAAGCTATTTCCCAAAATGATTACACAAGTACACTCCGCTCAGCAATGTATAAGAGCTTCCTTTATACATTCACCAATAGTTCTCACCAATACATGGTACTGTCAGGCTTGGACGGTCTGGTAGGTCTGTAGTAGTTGCTCACTGTAGTTCACTTTCTTGACTAATGAGGCTAAGCTATTTATAATTGTGGCTGTTTGGATTTGTGTGTGTGTCAAGAGCTTCTTCTTGCCCATTTTTTTTTATTGGTTCATCTTTTAATTTTTATATGCAGATTATTTATAGTCCTTTTAAAAATGTATTCTGGATGCCAACCCTTTGTTGTATTGCAAATATTTCTCCTCTGTGGCTTACCTTGGCACTGTCTTTTTTTTAAACATTTTTTTTTGATTGACAATGGACCTTTATTTCTTTCATTCATTCATTCATTCATTTATATGTGGTACTGAGGAGCAAACCCAGGATCTCACACATGCCAGGCAAACACTCTATCACTGACCCACAACCCCAGCCCCTCGTCACTGTCTTAATGATGTCTCCTAATGGACAGAAGCTCTTAATTGTGAAAATGTCCAATTTATAAACCTTTCCTATGGTTAGTGCTTTTTCTGTCTTAAGGGAACTTTTCCAACCTGGAGATCATGATCATGTTATCTTCTAAAGTTTTACTATATACTTTTCATGTTTAAGTCCAACAGAAATTGGTTTTGTTGTTCACAGATCAATGAAGTTAAATTGAAACAAGATATCCTATGTGTACACTTACTCATTCAAGAAATAGTATCTTTTTTGTGTCAGACTGTGTATATAAAGCTTCACTTTGAGTATTTAGGTTCATAGTTCAACAAAAGTTTCTTTTTGAGTATGATTTGAGATAGGGTTCCAATGTCATTTTTCCCATGTGGATATTCAATTGACTCAATGCTGTTTATTCAAAAAAGAATTTCTGTGCACTGTTCTGCAAAGCTATTTTTGTCATTAATGCTTGGGGGTTCTGCCTTTTGTTCACTGCTTTTTGCCTGATCTTGTACCAATATACTGTCTTAATAATTAGAACTTTGTTATAAATCTTATTAGTTAATAGAGAAAGCCTTCACACTTTGTACTTACCCAAGAGTACTTCGACTGTTCTCTGTCTTCTAAAGTTTCATACAGATATTATAGTGGAATCACCTTGGCAAGTTCCATATGAACATCAACTAGGGTTGTTTTGATTGGAGAGAATGATAGCTTTAAAATATTGAGTCTTTCAATCTATTAATGTAGTGTTTGGCTCCATTATTTATTCTTTAATATCTATGAAAATGTTCCTGGCTTCCTCCATAGAGGTCTTTCTTGTCTTTGTCAGATCCATTCATTGTTACCTGGCTTTTTGTTGATGTTAGTTTTTGCTATTTCAAAAAGCATCCTTTAAAAATTATTTTGTGACTTTACTGGAATACAGAAATAAGGTTGATTTCGATGTATTTTGTATCAAGTAATCTTTAACATTCCAATTTTTACCTAGGTTCATTTATATGTAGGGAAAACTACATATAAATTAATGTCTACAAATGGCCGTTGTTATTTTCCAATCCATTTTGTTGTTTTATTTATTTTTCTTCTTTTATTGTACCAATCCAGAGCTCCTGTACAATGTGGCATAGAAGGTGAGGATAATGGATATTTTTGTCTCATTTTCAATTTTGAGGGATAACTTTAATATTTCACCACTGATTATGGTGTTTCTCATTATTTTGGAGTGTTTACTCTTTTTAGTCTAAGAAGTTCCTTTTTCATTAATGGAAGTTGTATTTGGTCAAATGTTATATTTGTGTGATCATATGATTTTTTTTTTTTTCTAATTAGCTAATGTAGTGAATTACTTTTTGGGTAATCAGTGTTTGCTTTTCTGGAATAAATGCAACGCTGGACTTGGTTTATTCTCATTTTTTTGCATATATATGCATGAATGGCACAGGTCTTAAATTGTTCTACTTCATCTTGTTCTTGTCAGCTGTTTCACAAACTTGCTAACACTTATTAGTTTTTTTCGGCAGTGCTGGGGATTGAACCCAGGGCCTTGTGCTTGTGAGGTAGCACTCTACCAACTGAGGTATAATCCCAGCCCTTGTTATTAGTTTTTAACAAATTTTCAGAGCAGTTGATTTTTTTAAATGTTAAGCCAACTTGTATTCTTGGGATAAGCCATACTTGCTTGTGTTTTGTTATTTATTTTATTTATTGCTGAATTTGATTTGTTAACTTTTTGTTTAGGATTGTTACTTATATGGTCATAAGATAACTTGATCTGTGATATTTTTTTCTTACCATTTCTTGACAGGATACAGAATCCAGATTGCACTGAATTATAAATGAGTTGGGAATTATTTCCTCTTTATGTTTTGAGAGAATTTGTATAGGATAGGTATCATTTTTAAGTATTAGTTAGAATGTTTCCATTTTACCTTTTTAACCTTTTGAAGTGTGTCCCTTATAAACATCAAATAGTTGAGTCTTGGGTTTTTTCCTTTGTTTAAATTCAGCATGTCTTTTTATTGAACTATTTAGTCCATTCAAATTTACTGTTGTTACAGATATGAGTCCAATTTATTAGTTTTTTTAAAGCATCTCACTTTTTTAAAAAAAATTTTTTTAGATGTTGATGGACCTTCGTTTTATTCATTTATTTATATGCAGTGCTGAGGATCAAACCCAGTGCCTCACACGTACTAGGCAAGCGCTCTACCGCTGAGCCACAAACCCAGCCCCATATGAGTCCCATTTATGTTCATAATCTATTTATTATCTATTGGTTCTACCTGTTTCTCCCAGTTTTTCTTTTTCTTTCCTCTTTTAGATCAGCTATTTTTCACTATTCCATTTAATCTTCTCCATTGGATTGTTTTTCAGTAAAATACGTGTAAAAAAATTTATTATATTTCTTTTTTTTAAGCAATAGGGATTGAACCCAGGAGTGAGGTACCACTGAGCTACATCCCAACCCTTTTTCATTGTTTGAGACAAGGTCCTGCTAAGTTCCTGAGACTGGCCTCAAACTTGCAATCCTCCTGCCTCAGCCTCCCAAGCCACTGAGATTACAGATGTGCACCACCATGCCCTGCTCATACTCACCATTTTTTAGTGTACTATTCACGAGTGTTAAGTATCATATTGTTGTGCAACCAATCTCCAGAATGCTTTTCATCTTACAGAACTGAAACTCAATACCCATTAAACAACAAATTCCCATCTTCCTTCCCCCAAGTTTGGGGGAACTATCACTCATTTTCTGACTCTGTGAAGTGGTCTATTCTAGGTACTTTATATAAATGGAATCATACAGTATTTGCTTTTTTTCGGTACCAGGGATTGAATTCAAAGGGGAGTTAACCACTGAGCAACATTCCCAGCCCTTTTTTGTATTTTATTTAGAGACAGGGTCTCGCTGAGTTGCTTAAGGGCCTCGCTGAGTCTAGTTTTGAACTTGAGATCCTCCTGCCTCAGCCACCTGAGCCATTGGGATAACAGTTGTTATTTGCTTTTTTTTTTTTTTTTTCCCTGTTTATTTAGCTTAGCATAATGCCCTCAAAGTCCATCTATGTTGTAGCATGTCAAAATTTCATTCCTTTTCAAGACCACTGTTTAAGTGAGCTTTTTTGCTGCCATGAGTAAAGAATTTGACCAGAACAATTTTAGGAAAGAAAAAATTATTTGAGGGATCACAGTTTCAGAGGTCTTAGCCCACAGAAGGTTGGTTCCATTTCTTGGGGCTTGAGGTGAGGCAGAACATCATGGTGGAAGACTGGCAGAGGAACAGCTCATGTGGTGATCAGGAAGCAGAGAGAGAGAGATTCCACCTGCCAGATACAAATATGTACTCCAAAGTCATGCTTCAATTCCCACCTCCTCCAGCCATAACCTATCACTTCAGTTACCACTCAGTTAATCCCAATCAGGGGATAATTCACTAATTAAGTTAAGGATATAACCCAATAATTTCTCCTCCAAAACTTCTGGCATTGTTTCACGAGTTTTTGGGGGATACCTCACATCTAAACCACAACAGCTACCCAATATTGTGGTAGGTATACACCTTTCCACTCATCTGTCAGTGGACATTTGGGCTGTTTCCACCTTTTGGCTATAGTGAACAATACTGCTATGAACACGGCTATGCAAGTGTCTCACTGAGATCCCGCTTTGGGTCTGGGAGTGATGTACTTCTATTCACACTCCACTGGACAAAGCATGTCACACAGTCCCTTCTACTTCCAAACTGTAAGGGAGTAAAAATTCTATCATGTGCCTACAATGGCATATGGCAACCACCCCCACTTTTTGCCCACTTTTGTTTGGAAAAAAGACAACTTCCTATATTATTGTAACTTAAAAAAGGGCTTCCTTTTGCATAAATTAGGAACTCAATAATAATGCCCTGTGTCACTATCAAATGTCTTCCAGAAATGTTGCCACTAAGTGGAACCAATGGTTTTGTGAAGGACTTCTATTAAGATACTTCCTCAACCAGAAACAATTTCCCTTTTTTCTGATGATTGTCCACTCCTCGATCCAGAGAGATGGGTTCCAGTAAACTTTGTGAACTGCAAACCGGCCATGATGGTTCTAGGGGGAGGGCATCCAACTCAAGTTGGATCAATTAGACTCTCTTTTCTGGAACTTTGGGATGGAGTGGTTGGGAAGTTTTAGACTCTCCCCATGTAGCTGGAGTTGTACCATATAGTTGGGTGTAGACACATTTCCATTATGTTACCTGGAAGCAGAAAAAACAGGCTTGGAGGGAGAGTCCCAGTATCTCTTCTTGCTCTGCTTCCAACCCATACAGAAGCCCAGCTGGGTTTTTACCCTGGGCCTCTGAGAGACACCCACCCCCGCAAACAAAACAAAACAAAACAAACCCTAAAGTCTCCTTTAATTTTTCTTAAATTCACCTGGTAGATTACTATATCTTTCAGCCAGCATGCTCCTAACAAATGTGTGTTCTTTGCCTTTGGACCCTGACGCAAGAAGTTTATAGGTATAGCCCATTCCAGTAAAATAAAAGTCAGGTTGTGATTATATTGCATCAACTATACTTCTGGCAGTTTCTTCCCTGCTTGAGAAAGCTGATCAGAATGTGAGTGTAAGTGACATTATTATAGGGATCATCTGGAATTTGCTTAGTTTTTTAAAGAAAAATTTGCCAACTAGGGTAAACAATATTTAGGAAATCCATCCACTCCAACACTGGTCTTAAATGCATGCTATTCCCTCTGTCTGAAGCTCCCTTTCTCATCGACTCTTCCGATTCAGCTCCAATGTCACCTCCTTTGGGAAATGTTTCCACACTCCTGTAAACTATTAGGTTTGCCCTCCATTCTACCTCCACAGCTAACTAGTGTGAAATACTCTTTCCAGAAGTATTTCCTTACATGTCTATGTCCCCTGTAATACTGAGTTTCTCAGGGTTTGGGAGAGTGCCTGGTTTATCTCTATATCCCCCAGTGTGCCTGCATGGAAACAGGTGCTTGGGAAATTTTGTTAAATAAATGAAGATAAATTAAAGAAACATATTGTATATATGGTCTCATTTGTTCAAAAAATATTTATTGAGTACCTGATCATACCCTGTTCTAGATGTCAGAGAAGAGCAAAACAACACTTTTATCCTCAGGGACATCATATTTATGTCATACGGTGGTAGGAGGAAAAGTAAAGCAGGGTGAAAGGACAGAGTGATGGGGGATGGGACTTGGCATTTTAGTGGTCTAGGAAAGTCTGGGGAAGTGACTTTTGAGTAGAACTTTGGAGTGAGTCTTCTGAAATCTGCAAGTAGAAATAACAAGAGCAAAGGTCCTGAGGTAGTAGTGAGCCTCCATGTTCTGAAAGGAGAAGAAAGGAGGCTGAGGAATGGAGAGTAGAATGGAAGGAGATGCAGGGAAAGGAGTGAGAAGGGTTAAGTGGGAAAAGCAGATCACACAGAATCTTGGAGGTCCTGGAATAAAGGATTTTGGCTTTTTCTCTTAGTGATATGGGGAATCACTAGTTTCTTTGGTGGGTTGTCGGGGGAGAAACATGTTTTAACCTAGGTTTTAACAAGATCCCTCAGGCTGCCGTGTTGAGAGCAAGGTGGAATCAGGGAGAACAGGTAGGAGGCTATTGCAACACCTCATGGAAGAGAAGAAAAGAGAATTCTACTGGTAGAGCTGACATCTGTGCTAATGGATTATGTGTGGATGATAGAGAGAAGTCAAGGATGACCACAATGAGTCACTACAAGGCTGGAGTTGACTTAACTGAGGTAGGGAAGACTGTATAAGGAGCAAGTTTGAGCATTTGACTCTGGACATGTTAAAGTCTGACACATTGCTGTTTCGAGTAGATTTGCTGGTTTTCTGGATCTGACGTTCTAATGCAATCTCAATTTAAAATCAGATGTATTTATTGAACACTAGGGTACTGTGTGGAAAGCTTTATATATGCTGTCATTTAATCTTTTCATTCATCCTATCTTTTAGTTACTAATATTGTCCTTTTATGGATGAGAGATTAACATGTCCAAAGTCACTCAGCCAATTATTAACCAGCCAGATTAATGCAGAGCCGGGATTCCGAGTGGAATCCCATGTCACACTGAAGGGTTCTGCTATTAACCACAGGCTTCTAAAGGTGGGGACTAACCTTTTGAGCAAATTTTGCTCAAACTTGGGTTCCATAACAAACAACGTGCTGGCACATGTGTCAAGAGTTCAGAGAAGGGCCCACCGTCATCCCAGACTACCAGGCACTCAGAAGCTGGGAAGGAAGGGCAGCACTGGAGCCCACGAAGCTGACGCTTGGAAGCTCAAGTATCTGAAGATTTAATAATGTTAAGGAAGCGGTGATCTGGGTTTGTCTTGGCTAGTACTACTTTTAAGAAAAAGAAGATATTAAAAACTGCAGTGAAGCCTTGGTGGGGTAAAAGGAAGACCAACTCCCAGGAGACGTTTGTTGGGAAACACTGCACTGGAAAACGCCAGGGCGGACGTGGTCTGGGGCCCCTGCCCAGTCCACATCCTTTTTTGAAAGCCTAGCCTCGCTTGGCCTTCCTTAGGTGGTCCTCTAGAAAGACCAGGATATGGAGCACAAAAGCCGGGAACCTCTGAGTCCCGGGCATCCGCCCCCGCCCCCTCCTCCCGCGTCTCCCGCCTCCCGGGCCTCCACGCGGCCAAAAGCCGGGCGGGCGTCCGCGCATGCGCCCGGGGTAAGGTCCGCTTCCCGCGACGTCAGGGGGCTCGCGCCCGCTCGAAAGCCCCACCCACTTGACGCCTGAGGCGACCTGGGCGGGGGGCACCGGGCCACGCCCCCAGCCGAGTCGAGCGGGGCCGAGCGGAGCCGAGCGCCTCCGAGGGCCGCCGAGCCGAGCCGAGCCGAGAGGCCCGGAGTCGGTTGGTGCAGCTGCGTCCCCGCCGCTCAGCAGTCCGCGGCTCCGGCGTCGCCGCCGCCGCCTCCGCGGGGCCTGCGGCGGCCGCCCGCCCGCCTGCCGGGAGGGAGGGAGGCCCGCAGCGCCGGGAGTGCGGCCCGGCCGCTGCCGCCGCCGCCGCCGCTGCCAGGTGAGCGTCCGCCGTGGCCCGCCGACCCCGTGTGCCCCCGCGACTGTCAGTCCCCAGTGTCTGTGTGTCTCTCTGCCTGTCAGCCTCTGTGTCCGCTCGAGCTCCTTCCCGCCGGGCCCGGCCCCAGCCCGGCCCGAGGCTCGGTCAGCCCCCTCCGCCCGCTGCCCCCGGTCTTTCTGTCAGCCGCCAGCACCCCCATGCGGGGAGGCTCCGCCCCTTCCCCCCGAAGCCCCGCCCTCGCCCATCTGTCATCACCCCCAGCTTCAGGCTCGGCGCCCTGGGGTCCCCGGGGTCAGTGTGGTCCCAAGGGCCACACAGTTGCGAAAGGAGCAGAAGCGGGTGGTGGCGGGTAAGGTGGGGTGTCCGCGGAGGCGCGCCCGGCGGTGTGAGTGCGCGTCTGAGCACCGCTGGCTTCCACTCGGCGGGTCGCGCCCGCTGCTGGGCTGGGCAGCCCATGCCTCTGGTGTAAAGAGCATCAGCTCCGCCAAGGAAGGCAGCTGAGCCGGGACACGAACCACGCGGGGTACGGTAGAATCCTGAATCCTGAATCCTGGAGTCGTTGTTTCTCATGTGAAAACACTACACGTGGATCCCAGGTTCCCGGATGGCTTGACTGGCATGTGAGCAGAGTTTGGGACTTGTTAAGTCTATTGAGTTTGGGATTTTCATTCAGAGAAACCTGTTGGAAGTGATTGAGGAGTGGGTGGGATGTGGGGCTCAGGTGGAAAGTGAGCGCGTAAGTCATTTTGAGTTGCATGGTTTGCATTTCTGAGCAGTGACTGCCCAAGGGCTTGTGCCTTGCAAAAAACTGTTATGGACTGGGCGGCGGGGCGGGGTTGGGGGGGAATACTCCTTTCTGTTTTTATTTATGTCATGTGAACGCGTAGTATATATTTGTAAATGTTTATTCATGAGCCTTACACACATTTTCAATTTAAAAATGGATTATGGCAGTTTCCATTTATATACGTGTTCGTGTATGTTGTTATCTTGATGTTCTTTATTTGTGGTAACTTAGTATTGCAGTATTTCAAAACTAAGAGAAAATGCGTCCCAAAACAATTGGTATTTTGCCGGATATTCTCAGCTACGAAGAAAGAGCCAAAAGCGCACTTCATTAGCTGGAACAACTTATTTGGGCTAAATTTGTTTCTAAGAGACATACAGTGGAAAAATCCAGAAACAGCAAAATAGTATCAAAGCGACTTAGAAAATGAATGAAAAGGGCCCTTTTGTTGCTGTCTTGGAAAGATGATATCAAAGTTGTTTTAGGGGACAGAGCTACTATGTAAAGATAAACATTAACCAACTTGGTTTTGTGACCTTGATACATTGAGCTACTCTTGATTTGTGCAGTGGTTCATGACTGGCAAACATTGCATGGGAAGTGTGGTAATTTTTGGAAAAAAATGTTCCCTGTGTTGTTTTTGGTTTTGTTTTTTATATATTGAAGTAAGATTTCAGACAGTCTCATGGTGGAGTAGGTTGTTTGTAATTTTTTCTGTTATCTTTTTTAAAAAAGTAATTTATATTTAAGACAGAAAACTTGAAAAGCAAAAATGTAAGAAAAACCCCTGAACCTCACAAACCGCAATATTTATCTTTTTTGTATTTATCTTTTTAGTTTTGTTCCCATGTGTACGTATTCTTTTCTTGCAAAAAATGCTATCAGTCTGTAAGACTTTTATTGTATGTTTTCCTCCCTTTCACTTATAAATAGATTATGAGAGTTGGGTCTTGGTTTTATGAGTAGGAACTTGTGTTCCCTTTTAAAAAGTAAGTCAGGTTGTGCCAGTTCTCTGCTTAGAGCCCTCTAACAGCTTATCATCTTAAAATCTGAAGTCCTTTCTATTGCCTACCAGCCTCCTCAACTCTAGGTCCTGACTTCCAGCCTTGCTAGACTGATCTTTCTGCCATTCCTTAAACACTTCAAGCCTGTCCCAGAGTCTTTGCATTTGCCTTTGCATTTGCTTTTCCTTTTGCTGAGGACTTTGGTCCCTGGATATTATCATGATTGGCTCCCTTACTTCTTCAGGTCTTTGCTCAAATGTAATCTTGTCTAGTCTTTTCCTGTTCTATAAAATATCTCTCACCGCCCCCCGACCCGCCCCATCCTCTTGCCTACTTTACCTACCACCACTTGTTTGTTGGTTTATTGTAGTTCCCCCTCATCAACCCAGAAAAGTGAGATTTTTTTTTTTCACTGATCTATTTTCAGGGCCCAGTCCTATACTTGGCCTTTTGTAGGTACTTAATATTTGCTGAATGAATGAATGGTCATTATCCATCCATTCACATGACCTTGCTGCAAGTCTAGATAGCTATATCATTAGGTAAAACAACAGTCTCTTAAAAGTCACAACATTTCCCTCTTTTCCATATTTGAGAATTATCTTACAAAGTGAGGCTTATGATCTTAAAAAGAGTTATAGTCTTGGTTTAACTTAAACAGTTAAGGGAAGGAACATTTTTGGCAAATGTGACTGGGCTTCTTTCTTATGCATTATCCTTATGTCACATTTGGAATCTTTGGAAAGTATAAAGTGTCCCAGTTATGTTTACAGCTGTGATTTCAATTTGGTAGTTCTAAGTAATAGTATAAACCTCAAAAGCTGAGTGGGCTTTTTGCGTCAGCAGATGCCCAGAGATATCATTATAGCTTTAATGTGTTTTCATTGGGGAATAGCTGTTATATTTACTATTTTATTGGCAGTTCTATCCTTTTCATCTCCCTGCTTATCAGTTTTTGGATGGCCTAGCAGGTACACTTACTTTTTTTTTTATTTAACTTTTAAAAATAAATCCTTGACCTTTTGAGCATTTTACATCTCATGTGACTTTTGAACTGTCTGAAAGTACCATTTCATATTCCAGGATGAAACAACATCTGTAGTAAAACATACAATTGAATTTTTAATTATAAGGGTGGGGAAAATTGCATCTTGGGGCAGAATTTTTACAGAGAAGATATAATGTGAGTATAAGCTTTTTCGGGGTGAGGGAGGTAGAATCCTAAGTGAAATTTTCTTCTTTTTAAAGGCCTAAAGGGACTGTGCTAAGAACTTTTCTCTTGTTCCGTAGGCATTTGCTGAGCCTGTTTGGGGGCAGTTCTGTATGCTGTGTGGCTTGCTTGCTGGTATTCAGTTTAGACCGCCAGCCTGCTTCTTTACCTCTTTTCTCAGTCCCTTCACTTCTCCCGTCACAGTCACTCAGATCTCATCGGTCCCCTGGATGCAGATGGCTCCCTCTGCTTTGCCTCCTGCCCTTTCTCTGGTTCCAGACTTGCATTTTCAGCTGCCAGGCCTTCTTGCTGTCTGCTTGCTGCCTCACAGTGATCTCAAACGTCATGTGCTCAATATTGATCTCTTAATCTCTCTCTCAAACTTCCAAGTTTGTATTCATCATTCCCGATCACTCATTTCTGTCCACCCACCGGCCTTCCCTGTCTCACTGTCATTTCTGTCTATTCCTTGTTAAGGTCAGGTACCTGAAAGTTGTCCTTACTTCTTTTTTTCCCCTATTTTTCCATGTTTTTTATTGGTACATTATAGTTGTACGTGATGGTGGGATTTGTTCTATATTTGTACATGCACACAATATAAAAACATAATCTGGCTATTCCTCTCTCTTTCCGATTTTCCTTCTCTCCTCCATCCTACTGGTCCCTTTCCTCTACTCTACTGATCTCCCTTCGATTTTCATGAGATCCCTCCATCCCACCTTTCTCCTCATTTTTTTCTCTTTGGCTTCAACAGATGAGAGAAAACATATGATCCTTGACTTTCCGAGTTTGGCGTATTTCATTTAACATAATGTTCCCAAGTTTCATCCATTTTCCTGAAAATGACTCAATTTCATTTTTAAAAAATATTTTTTAGTTATCAATGGACTTTAGTTTTTTATATGTGGTGCTGAGAATTGAGCCCAGTGCCTCACACGTTAGGCAAGTGCTCTACCACCGAGCCATAATTTCATTTTTTATGGTTGAATAAAACTCCATTGTGTTTATATAGTACGTATGTCATACATTGATGTAGTTGTCATTCTTTCTTCCTCTTTTCCTCACCCCATGTCCAGTCCAGCAGCATGACCCAGCAGCCTAGCCTCCAGAATACTTCAGATCCTTCATTCCTCTACTTACTAATCTAGCCACCCTCTTCTTTTAGCTGGATAAGGCCATCACCTCCTAGTTGGTTTCCCAGCTTCACTTTTGCCTTCTTTCTAGCACATTCTCCCCACAGCAGCCAGAGTAATCCTACTAAAAAGTAAGATCATGCCACTTCCCTGCATAGTGGCTTCTTACTTCCCTTAGAGTCATATCCACACTTACTCTGAGGCACCACACCCTGCCTCCCTCTCTAATCCCTGCTCACTGTCACCATGCTTGTCAGGTTGAGTACTGTCCATTTGTCAAATGTGGCAAATTCTCTTCCTTTTTTGTGTAGATCCTTCCCTCTGCCTGGCACTCTTCTCTCATCCTTCTCATAGAAAGACCCTTTTCAAACCTCCATTCAGCTAAAGTGTCTAACTCCTCAGAGTAGCCTTCCCTGATTATCCCTTCTGTAGTAGCTTTCTCCCCATTATCCATTAGTACATGTGCAATTCCTGCTTGGAAGTTCATAAAAATTCCAAATATTTCATTCATATGTTTGTTGCTTTCCTTAAGGTTAACTCTCCCCAGACTTCGAGATCTGTAAGTGCAGGGACCTCCTTACCTTTGTTATGGCACAGGCCTGGCACCCACTGCTGTGCCTAGAATCCAGTAGGTGCAGGTGCTCAGACTTTTTGAATAATAATTGTTATAAGAGCTAACCATTTTTTTGAGACTTACTATGTGCCAGATCCACTACTAAATGCATTCACATATTATGTCTAAACCTTTGGGAGAACTCAGAAGGTAGTGATGATAATTACATTACCATTTCTATTTTTGAGTTGAGAAAATGGAGTTTAGAGTAGTTAAGACATTTTTAAAGTTGCATAACTAAGAATGTAGTAGAGTTAGGATTTTAATCCACAAGACCTGAGTTTTGGCCTATCCGTCTTATCCATCACTGCCTTCTGATATGAATATAGCATGAATGAATGAGATATGCTATGATATTAAGGGGTTCTCATGTTTGTTTCTAAGTATATATGGGGGCTTTTGAAAAACAAGAATGCTTGCATTAGAGAGTTATGTACTTATGGGAAGTTTTTCTTTTTTCTTTTCTTTTTTTTTCTTTTTTTGGTGCTGGGGATTGAACCCAGGGCCTTGTGCATGTGAGGCAAGCACTATACCAACTGAGCTATTTCCCCAGCCCGGAAGTTTTTCTTAATAACCACTATGTCAAAGCACATAGATTAGTTTGCTTTCAGGTTTGTTTTAATTTTACTTGCCACTTTCTGTTAGTTCTTGGGAAAAATTTGTCTGTTTTTTTTTCAACTGTAAATTGAAAAAAAAGTTTTTATCAAGGTCATTGTAAGGAGCAGAATTATACACAAAAATTATAAGGAATTATAAAAAAGGAAACTTCAGAAAATATTTATAGCATCATCAATTCATTAGGGTTTGGTTGAGTGCATGACAGTATTTTGTATTTTTGCACTGACCCTGGTTTTGAATATATAAAATTTGCCAGGGAATTGAGTGTTTGGTTTGGGATGTATGATTATTCTATTGATATATGGCAACTTTATGTTTGGATTTAAACTTTTGACATGTTGACAAGGAAAATAGCTTTCTTCTTTTCTTCCTTTAAAATCGCCATCTTTTGGATTCCCAGGGTAGAGAGATCTTTCAAGAGACTGGACATACTATTTTATTTTTCTTCCACTAGAAAGATACCACCATCATACTGTTCACTTCAGGAATGCTTACCACCAGGGAGCTTACGAAAGATAACCATGTGAACAGGGACCCAGTTCAGACATGACAGACTTGGCAGTCCTCGTGATAGAATATCAGCACAGTTGAATTTTCTGGTGGGATGGGTTATGAGCAAGTGCCAGTCTGGTGGCTTCTGTCATCTCTGTGAAATAGAGGGTGAGATTGTCTGCTAAAAATAAGTGGCAAGAGGTCAGAGGAAAAATGAGAAATTTTGATGAACCATTGAGGTCAGGAAGAGGGAGACAGTGTCCCTAATCTCCGGGCAATATACAGGACTCTATTGGGAGATCATGGACTGAGTGGAACACCTGGTTTTAGGAGCAAAAAAGGCATATATTTGGATTGAACCAAGTTGGGGATGCTAAGGATGAGTGGCAAAAGGACAGTGGATCAGGAAATCAGTATTTTTCAGGGAGCGATTAACATGATAGATGTTAATCTAGACTAGTTAGTTAACAATCTAGACTGTTAGTCTAGACTGGATGAGAAGAGGACCAGAGGTGTTGCTGAAGTCAAGAAATGGGTATATTGGAGTGATGGAGTAATAGGAGGGTATGGTTAGAGAGGGATATGTGAGTGGAAGATTTCAGAATTGGAGCAGGTAATTACTGGACATGGAAGACTCCTATGTTTCACCACTGAAGTGAAATGAACTCAGTGAAGATGACTAAATTGATGAAGTCAAGTAACTGAGTGACTTGAGTGGTGTTTGGGTCATCTTTGTGGTCAGAAAAGCCATCAGAAGGATGGCAAGATGTTTGGGGTAAAGAAAAAGAAGGTGGGCTAGTTCTTTGGTGAATTAGGCAGGGTCAGAGGTCCCAGCAATGGAAAGAGGTATTACAACCAGTCTCTAAGATTCTCAAAGGATTGGGGATTTTGCCTGAAGGAAATGGAAAAGCATGACCTGTAAGATTTATGGTTGCCAGATCTGTCTGGAAGAAGTTGACCTTGGCCCAGTTTCATTAAGCTTCTGAAGGAATCCCAATTCAAGTGGGCAGTATTGGTGGCAAGGAAAACTGTTTCTAAACTGTGATGAAAGTCATCTGAGGATGTGTTAAAAATAAAGATTCCAGGCGCTATCTCAGGCCCACTGAACTAGAATCTAAGAGAGGAGTCTGAGAATATATATTTAACACCCTCCTCCACATGCACTCATTTGGTACTTCTTTTATAATTATGCAAGTTTGGGGAGTGTGTCTGGAGTGATTAAGAACATAGGATCTGGAAGTCAACTGCCTGGGTTTGAAGGAGGTGAGATTGGTAGGAGTAGACCTTTGCTCATCACTCTTAGTAGCTTGGCTCTCCAGGTCCATCTGGTATCAGAAGGAATGACTTGTTCTTTAGTGTTTAACAGTGAGGATACGTTCTGAGAAATGAGTTGTTAGGTGATTTGTCATTGTATGAACATGTGTGCTTACATAAATCTAGATGGTACAACCTACTACACACATAGTCTATTGCTTGCAGGCTACAAACCTGTCTCACATATTACTGTACTGAATATTGTAGGCACTTATAAAACAGTGATAAATATTTGGTTCATAAATATCTAAACATAAAAAAGTACAGTAAAAATACTAGGTGAGAAGAATTTTTCAGTTCCATTATAATCTTATAGGACTGTCATCATATAATGTGATCCATTTTTTGATTAAAACATCAGTATTCAGTATGTGACTGTACAGTGATGTGGTAAACAGAAAACCAGAATGATAATGGAATGTATGTAGTCTGGAGATGAGGTCTCAAAATTGAGGGAATATGGGGTTCCAAGAGATGTGAGGCTTTCATGGGAAAGCAGTAGTCTGCCAAGTTAGTAGGCCTATTGAATACTCAACCATCTCATTGCTGAGCACCTTTGTCAGGGATGTTGGTGATATGGGCACGAGAGCTCTTTGGATAAAGTAAAGGACACAAGCTGCTGCTTAGTCTCTCTTGCCCTAGGATGGCTAAGCACAGAGAAATTTTCAGAAAGCCTATGAAGCCATGCTCAGAGTAGCTCTTCCTGCTCCAGGCCTCTGTGTGCCTGGTTCCTGAGCATGCCCTGCTGCTTCAAAGCTGTATCTTCTTCCACAGAGTGAATTCTTTCTCACTGATATATTCTTCTGGGTAAGTCCTCATGCTCTTGGCCGGCCCATTTCTTGCCATTGTAGGTTACCAATAACTAGACCATTAACCTTGCAAACGGTCATCATTAAGCCTGAGACTTTGCATTCAGCTTTTCCTTTCCCGTGATAAGACTCTGTTTTCACTTTCACCTACCCATTCAATTCTTCAATTTTTCCAGGAAGCTGAAAACACACTACATGTTGCTTTTTGTGCTGATATGGGGCCTGGCCCATATTTCTGATTTCCTTGAAAATCAATATAAATGGTTTAGAAAAAATGACATTTCATTTATTCCTGATAATATCAACATTCATTTGAAAAACCAAGATATTTGGTAATGTTACATATCCCATTTTACCATACCAGGGACTAAAGCCCCTCCAAGAGAATGAATTCAATAATTCACCAAATGCTATGCTTCTTGTGTGCCTACTGTGTATCAGGGATTATGCTAAATATCAATAGAAAGCAAATCAGATGTGGTCCTTCTCTGGCCTGATGGCACAGTCTGTTGACCCATAGCTAGGGAGCCATGGTAGTTTTATTGAGTGACTGTAGGTCTGGGGGCAGAAAGCCTTGGTGTCTCTGCATACTTTTGCCTTTTTTCAATTATATGAACTTAGACATTTGCCTCTCTTTCCTGTCACCTGAAATGAGAAGGATTTTTCCTGATTTATAACATTTTTATGATACTTAGATGAGACTGCATACAAAAGAACTTTGAAAAGGTCAAGTTCTTATATATGCAAATATAGTTGAGGATCGTCAACCTTACCTTCTTTTGCAGGAATGGCTAATGGAGAGTTTCCACTACTGTGTAGCTAATACCATAGTGTCTTCATGTACAATATTTGGACTAAATACTATTAATATTTTACTACTTCTAATGCTTATTGATACTAAATAAGAAAACCAGATAGTTTTGGGGTGCCTAGCGGTACTTAGTCATTGCTAAAGAATTGTAAATATGACACATAACTGTTCGTATTTAACAAAACAATGCTTCTGAATACATAGAATATAACCAGAAATTTATTACAAAAGTTGATATATTCTAATAATCTAACACATGCTTTTATATTATAGTACGAATACTAATGTGGACAATAATAGTAGTAAAAGAAAATGTATTCTTTGTAAATAGAAGGTGAATATTTTTTACAGTTTTTGAACTATAAGATTCTTTCTGTTTTTGACCTTTTGTTGTTTTTTACGGTTCCTCTTTCCTGCCTGTCATTGAAGAACTAAGGTATTTCATTGTAGGTGTTTTCTGTAGCAATCAAGACAAGAACCTTAATCCTTTTGAATCTCAGTTAACTTGTAAAATATGAGCTTTTCTTTGCCATGTCAACTTCACAGGGTTGTTGAGACATTCAAAGAAAGTATTGGAACAGATGTGCTTCTATTTGTGTGGTGGTCCTCTGTTATAGGTATAGTGGTCATGTAAATCTGGCAAGGGTGTTTCTTGATTTATAACATAATTCTTGGTCAAGTCCTAATTCTTCCCTATCATGATTTAGTGCCTTGTCCATCCTATTATCCCATATTTCATTTGAGAGCATCTCATTTTATACCATGATGGCCATAAACCAATACTGATTGAGCATCTGTGGTATATCATGCCTTATCTGTGCAAGATGCTGGGGCTCTAGAGGTCAGAGGGTGAGACCCTGTCTCCAAGGGTGTCTGTTCAGGTAGGAGATGAGTCCAAGACTATAACCTCAATTCTTGCCTGAATTTACAGCTACTGACCTGCCCTATAAATTTCAGATTTGTCAGCCCCTACATTTCATGAGTCATTTCCTTAACATAAACTTCTTTGTGTGTATATATATGTGTGTGTATGTATTTGTTCACACACACAATGACAAACACACATACACATATTGGTGTGTTTCATATTGGTTTTGTTTCTCTGGAGAATGCTGACTGAAACAGTACTCAGTCAGTGTTTTTATTATCACTGTATAAAGGATAGTGAATAAACTGCTCATTGTGGTTTTGGCCATGATGAACTTGAGGTACCCATGGAATCCAGGTTGAAATACCAGCAGGGAAATATTACCAGGATATGGAGGGCTTACATGAGTGGTCTGGACTGGAGATACATCACTGAGTTGCCAGTGTGTAGCTGCCAGTTGAAGCTATGTTTGTGCATATTTCAAACAGAGACTGAGTATATAAGGTAAGAGGAGATACAAGAATGAAATCTCAGGATACACCAGTATGTAGTGGGGAGGTGGAAGAAGCAGTCTTTAAAGGAAACCCAGAAGGCGTAGAAACAGGAGGAAGGTCAGGAGAGTGGGGCATGGAAATCAAGGCAGAGGAGTATTTCTAGGAGGAGGGGGTACCAGCAGTGTCAGGTGCCATAAAAAGTGAGATAAATGTTCAAAATTATCCAGTAAATTTAGTTCCTAGGAGGTGTTGTTGGAGGTGACTCTTTCGGTGTCCACATGATAGTATGGAAGAGAACTGTGGTGAAGTATAACTGCTGCTGCTGCTTGAAGGAGCTCAGCCAGGAAGTGTGAGGATAAGAAGGGGCTGTGGGCTTCCCGAGGAAGAGATGAGAGGCGTTATGACCTGTTTAGAGACCAAGAAAAGGAAGGTCCAAAATAAAGGAAAGCACATTTTTTTTCCCCTAGCACTGGAAAAAAAAAAAAAAGTGGCAGAGATTCAAGGACAAATGATTGAGCAGAGTCTCTGCCATGGCTGAGGTGACGTGCATAGGGGATGGCCAAGCATTGCCAGAGGAGGTATGTCTTTTCCCTTTGATGGGGTGGGAAGAGGGAAGGCTACCTGGGGACATAGAACTCTATAGAAGATAGGGAGTTGGAAGCTTTGCCCTCCAAAAAACTTCTGTTTTCTTTGTGAAGTGGACCTTTGGCACCAACTGATAGCTGGTGGAGTGGTATATCACGGTCTTTGAAGACAGTGGAAAAGGTATCAATTACTGCTGTGGAGCTAGGAAATGGGAGTCAATTATTGCTCCCCATTATCTACTGAATGAAAATTATATTCCACAGTCTGGTGTTGATAAAGACCTCCACAGTCTTTTTATCAGCTCTCCCAAACTACCTATCCTTCTAGTTTCATTCTAGCACTTTGTACTTCAGGCAAGAGTATCTCTGATGTAGCACTGGAATGTGATTTTGAGAGACCAGATGCTGTAGCAAAAATACCACAGACTAAGTCAGGAGTCCTGTGGCCCAGTCTTGGCTTCTCCATTTAGTAGCAGCTTATATCTCTAAGTCTGTTTCTTCATTTGTAAATCATTTATAGTAATAACCATCAGTAAGTGGTGATGAAGAGTGTTAAATGAGAAAACATATTTTAGTATTCTTTGAAGAGGATAAGTAATATATAAACAGAGGTGTTGTAAGCCATGCCTAGTCCTAGCTCCAGGCATGTGTGTGTGTGTGTGTGTGTGTGTGTGTGTGTTTGGTACTGGGGATTGAACCCTGAGGCACTTTGCCATGGAGCTACATCCCTAGTCCTGAGTCTGGCATCAAACTTGTGATTCTTCTGCCTCAGCCTCCTGAGTTACTGGGATTATAGGCTTGTGCCACTGTGCCCAGCATTTCCTACCTCTTCTCTTCTGCTATCTAAATTCAGCCTGAATTGCGTAGAGAAACACTAGCTACTATAATAGACAAACCCTGCTGAAATCTAAGAGGCCTAAAATAGCAGATACTTCTGTGCTCATTTATAATCAAATCAGCTGGGGTAGAGGAGACAGTCTGATGGATCTCTGCTGTCTGCAAACTATGGTTTCTAAGGTTGCTCTGAGTATCAGTGGTTGGCAGTAAGATGAGGTAAGAGATTGAGACTGGATGGTTGTCTGGGAGTCTTTTATACACCAGACCTAGAAAGGGAGCTAGTGAGCTAGTGAATAAGGCCACAGGATAGATGGTTAAGAGGCATTTACTGGATGGGAGATGGATTTGGGTACGTGTGGGTATTTGCACAGAGCAGTGGAATTGGATCTAGGAAGCATGAAGCAGGACCTGTGCAGCTTCAGGATGAACTGGAGAGGCCACTCCTTCTGCCTTGAGGAACAGGGATTGGGAAGGGCCTAGGACTGGTGAAGGCAAGTGATGCCTGAGGTGGAAGAGAGGTCCCAGGTCAGGGGAGATGTGGATGAGAAGTGGGGTCTTCACCTCCCTTCTGAGGTGAGCTTCCTAACAGATGTGGAGGTAGACACTGTTTACCTATTTTAAGACAAGAAAACTGATGAGGTGGTGCCTTGACAAAGGCCATATAACTAACAGGCAGTAAAAAAATGATCTAGGGCCTAGGTGTTTGGACCTCAAAGTCCCTTATCTGGAGGACTGGAAAACCTGGACTCTGAAGGAGTTGGTGGGAAGTGAACCCTTGGGCATCAGGTGAAAGAGGACCTTTGTGGTGACCTGCTTCTTTGTAGGAAATTATCCTTTGGCTGCTTGAATGGGACAGCAAGAAAGGAGCATTTCTAGGCAGAGGGAGCAGCCTGAGCAAGGATCCTAAGGCAGAAATATGCTTAGAGGGTTTGAGGATTGAAAGAAGGCCAAGTTGGTACATGATAAGCAGCAGGGAGAGGCGATGAGAAGATGCAAAAGAGTGAAGCAGGACCTAGATCATCCAAGAACTTAGAGACCATGGCAGGGCTTGAGATTTTATCCTGAGGGCAGCAGGAAGCTATTGTGCATTTTGGGTGGGAGGTAAAATGGTCTGATTTAAAATTTTAAAAGGAGGACCTGTTGTATAAAGAGTGGGTGGAGGCTGGAGTGTAAATTGAATGTAGTGGGTGAGGCAAAAGGAAGAATTCAAGAGGATATGAGAGTCTGGAGCTCAGAGCAGAGGTTCAGACTGGAAAATAAAATTCGATCCTGTGTTTCCTGTTAGCTCACTCCCTGTTCTAAGCCAAGCTTTCTGTGAGTAGCCTTATCCATAGTTTCTACTTCCTCACCTCTTGCAGTTCAACCTTCTGTGCTTTGGCCTCTGTCATTGCCACTTCCCTGAAATGTCTTGGGCAGAGGGCATCCAAGGTCCTTTGCGGTTAGCTAAGACTAGGCCTTTCACTCTTGCCTGACTTGACTTGCATCCATTCACCCTGTGAGCCATTCCAGCCTTGAAATACTTTACTCCTTAGCTCTTCTGTCCCTTTGGCCCCTTATCCTGTGGCTCTTTTCTGGTCTTCAAGTCCTCAGGCCAGCCCTGAAATGACAACATTCTCCAGGATTCTTACCTTAGTCCTCCCGAGTTTCCTCTGTATCTCTCTGCAAATGAATCCTCTGTGTTCATTAAGCCAACACCCACTTGCTTTTCCAGTGTCATCGCAGGTGCCCCCTCCTCCAGAAAGCCCCCTGACCCCTCAGACTGTGAGAGATGCCACTTCTCCTCCTTTTCCCCTTCTCCTGAAGCATAAATGGACACCTCTGTGATAGCACTTAACACCCTGTTTACGTATTTGTCTCCCTAGCTAATGGTTTGCTCCCTAGCTTGAAGGATAGAGTTACAACAAAACATTTGGTAACGTAGGACAAAGAGTGCTTTCTGCAGTTTAGGTGAAAGCCACACTTTATCTCGAAAGCATCTATACCTGATTGTATGTCTCTTAACAGAGCATTCATTTCTCACAGGTCTGAAGGCTGGAATTCAGGTATAATGTCTTCTGTGAACAGAAGTTAATTTAACTCAAAATAATCAGTAATCGTCTTCATCTTCTGAAAGGAAATAAAATGGTTTTAAGCATCTGAATCACTTCACAAGACCTTCTAAAGGCCTGCCTTTCTCATCTGGTAATTTGGGTCTCTGCTCCCTCGCTCCCATTCCAAAGCCTGTAACATGTGTCTCATATTTAGTGATTTCACAATTCTGGGTTTAACTTTACAATTGTCTCCATGGTGAAGAGCACTGAAGTTCTGTGCTGCATTGTGGAGGGCAGTGCAGAGGCTGAAGGAAAGATGAGCTTCTGCTTTTATCTCCTTCCCTCCTGCTGACCAGCTCACAGTGGTGAAGGAAAAGGAAGAGAAGGGTAGAGACGGTGCAGTGTACACTTAGGGACACGAGTTACACATTTGAAATTTCAGCAAGGTTTGAGATGGTTAATACCACTAAACTCTCATGCTTGTCTTTCAGCTCTTTTTGTACTCTTTTGAATTCTTTCTTTCAGTCTTTCAGTTCCAAACCTAGTCTATCTTTTTTGGCAGGTGGAACCAAGAAAATAAAATGTTGAATCATGTTCTTCTCAGTGGCTACGATATTTAGAATTTTTTTTTAATGTTTAGTTTTCTGAGCTTGACAGTAAAAAGTAATGACACCTTTGACAAAATGAAACTCTAAGCATCATTACTCAGTGTTACAGATTGTGCTTGTGCACTTTTAATTCAGTATTGGGCTGATTATTTTTAAGAAAAAATTGTTGATTATTTGTAACTAGAATACCTCTCAATGGAATAAGAAGGTCTGTGTATATGTAATAGTGGACTAAATTTGAGCCTTCCTATTACTCTTGGAGGGTTTACTGCTATCACATGAGGAATACTGTGAGCCTGATTCTGTTGATTCCCCCTTATGTTTATTTCTGGTGTCCAAACAAGACATTAGGATTGCAGATACTCAACTAGGAAATGAGCACAAACTTTCCAGTGTGCCCACTGGTGGATGCCACTACTCTCATATGGAGGACTTTTTTATAAGATCAAGAACATTTTTTCTCAAAGGAAACTACAATCTTTAGCTTCAGAGTTTTTTTCTGGTGGCTCAGTCCCTTGTTGAATTTACTCTTGATTGAAACCCATCCTCATTGAACTCCCCTTAGTAGATTTTCAAATGTCTATTTAATAGAATATTTTTATCAGAATTTTTCTAGTCTAGTGATCCTGTTATGTTTTGTTGCATTTGGTAATACTGTAATATACTTCCAAACAAAGGTTTTTAAGCCCCGGGGGTGCCAAAAATGGCAGTAAAGCCCTAAAATTTGATTTCCTGCTAGAGTAGACTTAGCCAGCTTCAGTTGGATCTGATGACAAGAGCAATCATTCTCACAGCAAGCCAGATACTGGGCCAAGGATGGTTACACACGTCATTTAGTGTCATACAACCACCCTGTGTTATAATAATAATTAATGGTAGTATAATTGGCTCCAATTTAATGGGGAAGAAATGGAGACTTAGAATGGTTCAGACTTATTCTCATTTTGTACAGCATGAGCTCTTCATATTGCTGCTTCACTGCTTTTTTCTTATATCTGTCTTCTGGGTAAAACTGTACAACTCCCTTCTCTTGTGATATACTCTCTGGCTTTCTTAATTAAAACATAAATTTAAAAAAATCAAATTGGGTGATTCTTTTTAATTTACCAGGACACCTAGAAGAGCACTCTGTACATGGTGGTTAGTGACAGAGCTGAGGTCTTTAGCTCTCCCTCTTTAGCAAAAAAAAAAAAAAAAAAAAAAAAAAAAAAAAAAAAAAAGGCTTAAGTCTGTTGGGTTCTTTGGTTCTGGGACACCCCAGACCTTGTAAGTCCATCTTACACCAGAAGAAGTCTGCAACATCTTGGTGGGGGAGATTAAACTGGGAAGAATGTTCCCTTTAACTTGGTTTTTGGAAACTTTGAGCTCAAAATGGGAGAGTATGGCTGTTGTAGTTCAAGTTGAATTGACAGCCAGAGGCCTGTATTCAGTTCCAGCTCTTCTACATTTGTTCTCTGTGGGCCTCAGTTTCCTCACTTCCTCTGGGAGTTGGGAGGAAGGGCAAGATATGGGGGTTGGTTACTCTGCATTCTTTTGCACTCTGTCAGAGGTTAAAAAAGAGAGTCTTGTGCCATTTCCCAACACCTCACTTCAAACAGTTGGCATGGTTGGATGATGGGGCATTTGGGAGGCTTCTAAGTTTCCCTTTCCCAATTCCTAAGAAGTTGTGCATTGAGCACCATTTTAACTTGAGAGAAAGCTGGGTCTTGTTGACTGAAACTGGACTAAGATTTAAAATATGGGGATGGCCCTGAGAGTTTAGAAAAAGGTGGGGAATTCATCTGGAAAATATTAGACATAAGAGCCTTGCAGTTTCATAAGGGCAGAGCGTGTGTGTGTGTGTGTGTGTGTGTGTGTGTGTGTAGATTATTTTCATATTATGGATGTGGAGAACTCGAACCCAGAGCTTTTGGTCCTGAGTCAACTCAGTCCCAGGGATCTTGCTGGTAGCAGAGAGTAGTTAGATATTACTTAATCTTTCACTGTAACCCATTGCCAGAAAGCTACATTTCATAGGATTGTTGGGAGAACAGGGGAGGACTGTAACAGAGCTGCAGTATATTTTTTTTCTTCACATCTATGAACTTGTGAAGAAGGAAAAAGTAGAGGGAAAAAAACTCAACTTGGCATGAGTGATGTGAAGTGAGATCAAATAAGGTGAAAAGCAAAATAGAATCCAGAAATTTAGTTTTCCTTTTCCCCAAAGTTCATGGGCGGCTGCTATACAAAGTCCTTTTTAGTTTCCACAAATGTTAAGTACTTTTTATAACATGAATCTTATTATCTTTACTTTTGGTTGTTTGTGAACTTAAAGAGCTTTATAAAAGACAAAGAACCAGTTGAAAATAAAATCAAACTCTGTCACCTTTGCCATTTCATTTCATTTTAGTGCTTAAAATGAGTTGTAATTATTTTGGTTCCTGATACATTCATTATAAAAGTATTTATTGAATAGTCAATAGCAAAATAGAAATTTTAAATAAAAATGAATCCTAGTATACTAGAAAAAAAACTTTAAATTTTTCTTTTTTTTCATAATTTATGTTTACATGCATGATTTTTGTTTTTATTTTATTTCTTTCTTGTGGTGCTGGGATGGAACCCAGGACCTCATACATGCAAGGCATGCATCTGCCACTAAGCTACATTCCCAACTCTTGTTTTGTTTTGCTTTGTTTTTTGGAGACAGTGTCTCGTTAAGTTGCCTAGGCTGGTCCTGAACTTGAAATCCTGCCTCAGCATCCTGAATAGCTGGGTTCACAGGTGTGCATCACCATGCCTGACTCACATGCATGGTTTTTACATGTTTGTACAGGTTTGTGAGTTTTTTTTAACTTGTCATTTTAAGTATTTTTCCTTGTTGCTGTATAACCTGAATAATTATTTATAATAGCTTATCAGTTGACATTAAACATTCTTCTACTTATTGGATATTATTTTTTATTATTACTCTTCTGCCTCATTCCATAAAAAGGATTGATTGTTTTGTTGAACATCATGGTTTTTATACCATGTGTCTTTATAAATATTGTTTATTTGCATATTCAGACATCTAGTTCCCCTACCCTTTTCTTTCATGTTCTTTCTGGATGTTGGAAGGGAATTGTTATTTTTTTTTTTTTTTTAGGGATGATGAACAACTCTGAAGCTACATCAAGGAACTTGAAAATAGTAGCTTTAAGAGGGGGTAAGTGTACAAGTGAAATGAGTCATTTGGCAGAGTTGCTTAAAATGTTAATATGGATTTTTATTCAATCTTAGGTTTTAAAAACTGTTACTAAAAGGGAAATTAGACGTCATTTACATTTGTATACAAAATGTAGCGGATACTCTTTAAGTTGTGGTTCAGTTTAAAAAATGTTTTCTAAGCTAAATTAAATGTAGTATAATTCTAAATAAATCATCTATTAATGATGTTGGTCCTAATTGTTCTCTAACTCTGGAGAATTAGCATTAGCCTGCTAGTCCCCTGGGCTAGTCTCCTGGGATACTCCCCTCTCTTAACCCATCCTTTCTAGCCCAGGGAGCTTTGTGTCCTTAGCTCCTGGCATAGTGCTTGGCACATAGCAGATGCTCAGAAACACATTTGTAGAATGAAATGTCTTGAAAGAGTCCTTCAGATGTGTGAACACTATCATAATGTTCCCCACTTAATTTCTACTTCTTCTGGTTTAATGTCCTCCAGTTCAGCTCTTCCCAGTGATAGAATCTCCTGATCCCTTTCCCTCCCTGTCTCTCCCCATTGCTTGTGGCCACAGTTTGCTGTGTTTCTTTTAGAACATATATCTAGATATATAGTCATTTCTTCAGAAGTTGTCTAATTTGCAGTAATATATTCAAGTCTGCATTACTTTTTCTTTAGTAAATCCCTAGTTGCTTGTATTTTTTTACATGACCTTTTGTCAAGCTAAGTCCCTTCCAAGAGGTGTTTGTGCAGTTGTTTCCTTCTAGATTAGTGTAACTTGGGATTTGATGATGGCTTTTAAATATACTCATGTGAATTGAGTGTTAAAAATGAGGAACAGGAGAGTCCCAAGGAGAAGCACTGTAGAAACCTTCCAATTTGACAGTCTTTTCCTAATTCATGCTTTTCAAATGGTGATGTGCCTACAGATTACCTGGGAATTTGGTTATTAAGACAGATTCTGATCCAGTAAGTCTGGATGCCACCTGAGATTCTACTCTTTTGACAAGTTCTCTCTAAAGTTATGTTAATGATGTGGGTCTCCTGAATCGTCTTTTAAGTAACAATGCAGAGTTTGAGAGTAAAGGTGTTCCTTCAGTGCGTTAATACCTATGCTGGACTCATCAGAGCTCTCAGCCCATAGCCTCTGATGCAGGTCCTTGCTCATATTCCAGCATTCATCTCCCACCTCACTACTGAAATGGAAACAAGAGCGGTGCTGTTTTACTAGCTTTTAAGTGGTCATGCACCTCTCTGCGCATGGTCAGTTGGACCTTTGATTCTAGCCAGACTAGCTGTTACTCAATGTATTTGTTATCTTTTCAGGTTGCTTGTCATTTGGACATTGGGTCAAGTGCTCATTCAAGTTATTAATCTGGTTTACTTTCATATACCAGAAAGTTATCCAAAGAGACACTAATTGCATATTTTTTTAAACATTGGTTATAAAGTATATTGTTACCAATAAAATTCTTTTAAAAGAACTGTAATGGAGTATCCAGATATTTTTAATCTATTGGAATTTGGATAAAATGGATGCATTGTTAAAATTACATTCTTGAACTGATAGTCATGCAGCTGGCAACCTTTGACTAGATTAGTGAATGAGTTCTGTAGAACACAGGATAAGGGCAGAAGCACCTGATGCCCCCTTTCTGTAGGCTTTTAATCTTTTAGCTTGGGGAAGAAGTGTTTTTCTTTTGCTCTTTTATACAGGCAGATAACACTGTAACCAAGACTTTTTTGGATCATTTCAAAGAATAATTGTTGTCAAGATTCAGATAAAGCAATTATACTTGCTTATTTTGTAGAGCTCATTGTGACTTGATTAATCGGGCATCTTTCTACATTAAAGATTCCTTACTTTGTGAGATGACGTCTTATTTCCTCAAAGCCTTAGGATGAGTAGGAAGTATTGGAAGAGAAGTTTTGCTTTGAGTCATTTTCTAGCCTTAGGGGCAGGGCCTTCTGAGTTTAAAGTCTGTATTTAGAAGTTGACTAGCATTGCTTCTTCCCAAACTGGACCTTTGGGGTGCAGTGTTCTTGGGGAAGGGTGGGGTGGATTTAGTCACTCTCAAAATACACCCTTCTTAATGTCCTTGTTTGGCAATTTATAGCTGGATTGTTGCAATTATGACACATACACAGTCACATAAATTTTACCTGTGTAGGCCACCTTTTCTTTTTGTGTTGGATGTAATAGCTGTGGCCACCACCCTGGAAGCTCTTCTGGTCACTGAATGTTAAAAAAGCCTTACTCCCTGTCCCCTCATAGTCCATAAGCCCTGAATTCCTTATTTGAAGATAGGGACAGGTAAGGAATGACATTACTGCTGTAGTTTGCTCATTCATTTCCTCCCTTTCCATAATGATTGTTTTTCATGGTCACCTACATATCTGTCTCTCTGTTTTTTAGGCTGTTCACATGCACGATCAGCTGCAGCAGCAATCATGCTATCCCTTTAATAGCTTCTTTATTATAGTAATTTTCAGATATGAATTATGAACCTCCATGAACTCACCATGTAACTTCAGCAATCTCAATATCTAACTTAGCTTGTTTCATTTACTCCCTACTCGGCTTTTTTCCTTTTCCTCAACTGCTATCATGCATGCCTGCCCTCTCACCCTGTCTCCTGGAGTCTTTTGAAGCAAAATCTCCGATAGTCCATCATTTCATCCACAATACTTCATTAAGTAAGGTAACAGAAAATATTTTAAAATTATTTTGCATTGAAGTACAATAAATAAAAATGAACATAAGCATAGAACCTGATGAATTTTCATAATTCAAGTGAACTGATATAAGCAACACCCAGATCAAGAAGCAGGACAGGGACTTGGGTTGTGACTCAGGGGTAGAGCACTTGCCTAGCTAGCATGTGTGAGGCACTGGGTTCAATTCTCAGCACCGCATATAAATAAATAAAATAAAGGTCCATTGACAACAACAACAACAACAACAACAAAAAAGCAGGACAGTCTAAGAGTACTAAGTGGAGCTGGGGATGGGGATGTAGCTCAGTGGTAGAGCACTTGCCTAGCATGTATAAGGCCCCTGGTTCAATTCCCAGCACTGCCAAAAAAAAAAAAAAAAAAAAATGGAAAAGACTGGTACTAAGTCTATACTTAGTCTATACTCTAGATGAATTCAATGTTAATCTCCCTGTACTAAATATTTTAAATCTCTGATGAATTATTGAAACTTTTACATTACATTTACAATTTAATTAGACAAACATAAGTAAATTTTTATTTCAGATTTATAAAATAGCTTTACTGTAACCCTGTTTAAAATAAATTCTCAACAAATTCCAAAATATTAGTTTCATTGAGTTGATTATTTCACTGCTGTTGATTAATATGTTCATATAATTCTAACTCCTAAATCCTAGATAGTGTCTTTCAAAACATATCACAAAAGTTGAATCCTATAACTAGACCTTAGGAAATCCCAGGGTAGAAAGACAGCAACCACAGAAACAAAGCCTCAACACTAATAATAATGTGGCTGCTCTATTTACAGTGAAAAATAAGCAGTGATGCCCACAATCCAAGTTGAAAATGAATGACTTTAATGTATTGAAAATGATTGAATTACAGAACTTTTAAAAGCCAACTATAGTGAAATAGCAGTTGTTCTTTGACAGTATCTAATGCTCAGTCTACATTAATTTTCTCCATTGCTCATTTTTTAGATGCATGCCTTACTTTTTTCTTTTGTGGTACTGGGGATTGAACCCAGGGGCTTGTTACTACTGAGCTACATCCTGAGCCGTTTTTAATTTTTTATTCTGATATAGAGTCTCACTTGTGATCCTCCTGCCTCAGCCTTCTGAGTAGCTAGATAACAGGCGTGTGCCACCACTCCTGACGTTATGCTTTACTTTTAATTGATAACCTATATAAAAATTATTGTTGGATTTAGAAGATTTGTTTCAAATCCATCAGTACTCTTAACATTTTTATGTTACCAATGCTTTCACATGATACTTATCCTCTGTACTTGCTAAGTTATTAACAAAGAAAACTACATATCATTTCTATCATAATTATTGCATCTTTGATAGAAGAAGGTATTTGAAAAAGTAATTCAATCACCCTTTCTAAACCTGTACTAACTTGGCTTAATTCAATCCCTACTCAGACACTATTGTAATCCTACTTCTGAAAGTCATTCGTATCATTCTGGATTTGCCATTCTCTGGCAGACTTCTATTTATTTCCACATATTCTTAAAATTTGATTTGGCTTCTGTTCTATGATCTTTCCTATCTTTGTAGATTACTGACTTTGAGGTTATGTGACTCTTCTTTCAGAAGTGATAGGAGCACTCAGGGATGCAAGGTTGGTTCAACATCAGGAAATCAATAAACGTAATTGGCACCATATTAATAGACTTAAAGTCAAGAATCACATGATTATTTCAATAGATGCAGAAAAAGCATTTGATAAAATACAGCACCCCTTCATGCTCAAAACACTAGAAAAAATAGGGATAGTGGGAACATTCCTTAACATTGTAAAGGCCATTTATGCTAAGCCCATGGCTAATATCATTCTAAATGGTGAAAAACTGAAAGCATTCCCCCTAAAAACTGGAACAAGGCAGGGATGCCCTCTTTCACCACTTCTATTCAACATTGTTCTTGAGACTCTGGCCAGAGCAATTAGACAAACCAAAGAAATTAAAGGGATACGAATTGGAAAAGAAGAACTCAAACTATCCCTGTTCGCTGATGACATGATTATATATTTAGAGGAACCTGGAAATTCCACCAGAAAACTCTTAGAACTCATAAGTGAATTCAGTAAAGTAGCAGGTTACAAGATCAATGCCCATAAATCCAACGCATTTTTATACATAAGTGATGAATCTTCAGAAAGAGAAATTAGGAAAACTACCCCATTCACAATAGCCTCGAAAAAAATATAATACTTGGGAATCAATCTCACAAAAGAGGTGAAAGACCTCTACAATGAGAACTATACAACACTAAAGAAAGAAATTAAAGAACACCTTAGAAGATGGAAAGATCTTCCATGTTCTTGGATAGGAAGAATTAATATTGTCAAAATGGCCATACTACCTAAAGTGCTATACAAATTCAATGCAATTTCAATTAAAATCCCAATGACGTACCTTACAGAAATAGAGCAAGCAATTATGAAATTCATCTGGAAGAATAAGAAACCCAGAATAGCTAAAGCAATCCTTAGCAGGAAGAGTGAAACAGGGGGTATTGCAATACCAGATCTTCAACTCTACTACAAAGCAATAGTAACAAAAACGGCATGGTATTGGTACCAAAATAGAAAGGTAGATCAATGGTACAGAATAGAGGACACGGACACAAACCCAAATAAATACAATTTTCTCATACTAGACAAAGGGGCCAAAAATATGCAATGGAGAAAAGATAGCCTCTTCAACAAATGGTGCTGGGAGAATTGGAAATCCATATGCAACAGAATGAAACTAAATCCATATCTCTCACCATGCACGAAACTAAACTCAAAATGGATTAAGGACCTCGGAATCAGACCAGAGACCCTGCAGATTATAGAAGAAAAAGTAGGTCCAAATCTTCACCTTGTTGGTCTAGGATCAGACTTCCTTAACAGGACTCCCATAGCACAAGAAATAAAAGCTAGAATCAACCACTGGGATAGATTCAAACTAAAAAGCTTTCTCTCAGCAAAGGAAACTATCAGCAATGCGAAGAAAGAGCCTACAGAATGGGAGAATATCTTTGCCAATCATACTTCAGATAGAGCACTAATCTCCAGAATCTATAAAGAACTCAAAAAACTCTACTCCAAGAATTCAAATAATCCAGTTGACAAATGGGCTAAGGAAATGAATAGACACTTCACAGAAGAAGATCTACAAGCAATCAACAAACATATGGAAAAATGTTCAACATCTCTAGTAATAAGAGAAATGCAAATCAAAACCACCCTAAGATTCCATCTCACCCCAATTAGAATGGCGATTATCAAGAATACGAGCAACAACAGGTGTTGGCGAGGATGTGGGGAGAAAGGTACACTCATACACTGCTGGTGGGGCTGCAAATTAGTGCAGCCACTCTGGAAAGCAGTGTGGAGATTCCTTAGAAAACTTGGAATGGACCCGCCATTTGACCCAGCTATCCCACTCCTTGGCCTATACCCAAAGGACTTAAAATCAGCATACTACAGAGATGCAGCCACATCAATGTTCATAGCTGCTCAATTCACAATAGCCAGACTGTGGAACCAACCTAGATGCCCTTCAATTGATGAGTGGATAAAGAAACTGTGGTATATATATACAATGGAATATTACTCAGCCATAAAGAATGATAAAATTATGGCATTTGCAGGCAAATGGATGAAATTGGAGAATATCATGCTAAGTGAGATAAGCCAGTCTCAAAAAGCCAAAGGACGAATGATATCGCTAATAAGTGGAGGATGACACATAATGGGGGGGGGGAGGGAAGGGTTAGTGTTAGGGTTAGAGTTAGGGTTAGGGAGGGGGGCAAGTATAGAGGAAGGAAGTACTGTATAGAGGGTAAAGAGGGGTGGGAGGGGTGGGGGGAAGGGAAAAAATAACAGAATGAATCAAACAACATTACTCTATGTAAATTTATGATTACACAAATGGTATGCCTTTACGCCATGTACAAACAGAGAAACAACATGTATCCCATTTGTTTACAATAAAAAAAAAATAGAGAAAAAAAAAAAAAAGAAGTGATAGGAGCACTATATGGAAAAAATAGTCTGGGTTTAAATCTCCACTTCACCATTGATAGCTGTACAACCAGAGACAGTATATTTAATTTCTCTAGTTACTTTGTAATTGATAAACATGTTTTATTTTTTTAGTAGCCTGCAGCAAATACTACCACAGATGGTTTAAAATATACTAAAGCTCCCCAAACTTACAAGTTGGGAGGAAACAAATTATTGAGTCATTGCTTACCATCCCCAACTACAACTTAGCATTGCCTAAGGAGCCAGGATGGGAGACCTCCGGGTAAAAAATCAGGGGGGAAGAGACACAAGAAGGGAGATAACTAATATTTGCTGAGTGCCTTTCTAATGTCCCACATGTTCTCTTGGATCTCCTAGCTGCCCTGAAGATTTTATGATTGGAGAAACTCACTCTGCCTGTGTAGCCAAGTGGTTAAGAGCAATACCCTGCATTGAAATCCCTGCCCTCCCACTGCATACTAATAGCTGCGTGACCACCGCTCTGTGTCTGTTTCTTCATCAGACTCAGAGGTACAAGCATCTGCTTCTTAGCGTGTTTGTGAGGATTAGATGAAATAAGTATGTGAAACGTCAAGCACAGTATCTGACACATAATCACCATTCAGTACAGCAAACTGTTATTCATTCTTTAGTTCTTTAGTTTTTTATGGTCAGTTAGTACCCCTACCCCCCCCCCTTTTCTTTTTTTTTGAGACAGCATCTTCCTGTGTTGCCTAGATTGATCTTGAACTCCTAAACTTGAGGGACCCACGTCAGCCTTTGGAGTGCTGGGTCTACAAGTACATGCCACCCCTCCTAGCTGTAGACTTAGTTTGTTTGTTTGTTTGTTTTTTACAACTAGGCTATGGAGTTTTTGTAGACTTTATTAACATTCACAAGTTGTGATTATAGATGAAGCAGGTGTATTATTTTTTATTATTTATTTATTTTGGGTACTAGGAATTTAATCCAGAGGCACCTACCACTGTTCTCCAGCCCTTTTTATTTTTAATTTTGAGACAGGGTCTCACTAAGTTGCTGAGACCAACCTCAAACCTTCAATTCTCCTGCCTCAGCCTCCAGAGTCACAAGGATTACAGGCACATGTCACTGTACCCAGCTAAAGCAAGTTTTTCAATGGCCATAGTAGACTTTTGTCAAACATTTGCATGCTTTCCTTTCATATTGGTCATCTTGAAAAACCTCATACTTATTCTGTGTTGTACCAGTTGCTCAAAATATGTATGGCCTTGTGATTATTTTTACAATCTGTAGATATTTTTGTTAAAACTGGAACTAGTATAGAGGTGAATACCTATATAATTAAAATTAATTATAAACATTTATTAAACACATTTTCATTGACCACTTATTACTTACTAGGCGCATTGCTAGGCACTTAGAATATAGCAGTGAACAAGTAAGACAGGGTCATTTCTCCATGGTATTTGTAATCTAGGGGGCAAAAAGTTCTCATCAGCCCCTTAGACTGTTTAAATAATGTGGTCCTAACTAAATACTGGTAAAACTGCGAAAGGAAAAAGGCAAATTTTGGAGTATTTGGTAGACATATCCAAACCTTCTATTGGTTCAATAAGATTACATTCTTGGCATGTTACCCAAAAGGAAAACAGGTGCTTTATTTATGAATAAAAAAGAGATTCTACTGAGGGAGATACCTACTCTGTACCTAGTGTGATGGCAAAACCAGCCCTTTTTTAAAAAAAAAAAATATTTTTAATTTTTTTTGGTACTTTTTGAACCCAGGGGCACTTGACTACTGAGCCACATCCTCAGCCCTATTCAGGGTCTTACTGAGTTGCTTAGTTCTTCACTTTTTTTTTTTTTTAATTTTTACAGACTGCATTTTGATTCATTGTACACAAATGGGGTACAACTTTTCATTTCTATGGTTGTATACAATAGTGCCTTACTTTTGCTGAGGCTGGCTCTGAACTCTTGATCCTCCTGTCTCAGCCTCCAAGTCACTGGGATTATAGGTCTGCGCCACTGCAACCAGCCAGCCCTTTTTTTTTTAATTTTTATTTTTGTATAGTTACAAGTTTTATTACTGTATGTATTATAATTATGAAACTGACAAAATATATATTGAGCTTAAGTCATTTAAATATTTAGCTGCCAGAAGTAATGTATAAATATATTTCTGAAGAGGCACTGAAAATTTTTCATAAGATTTTCTAATAATCTTTTTATCCTTATAAAACCAGCTCTTTAAATTTGAATTTGAATTAAAACAGAATTTCCTTTATTTTCTCTGTATGACTGTGACTTTGGAGCCTCTCATTCATGAGCTTGAAATTAGAGGCAGAGTTACATTAAACAACACAATTGAAAATGAGAAATTATTGAAAATGGTTATACATTAAAAATATTTGTTAGGGTTCATGTCTATAAAGTGTACTGATTTCTTCTAAAAAGTTTTGAAATATATGTATCTGTTCAATTTAACCTCTTAGTGTTAAATAATTGAAAATACATACAATTAAATAAATGAAATTATAGAGCCCTGAAATTCAAAAGAGCTTTAAAAATAATTTAGGATAGTCACCCTTCCAAAGTGAAAATGCCCTCAGCTGATCTTCTGACACTTCTGGTGATGGAGAATGTCTAACTGAAGACCAAGGGCCACAGGAATATAATATAAATGCAGAAATTTGTCATAAGATAGGAATGGTTGTACCTATGGCAAATTGTACTCAATATAAATTGTTTTCCCTAAATATCACTCTGACCAGCTAAAACTTTTCTTCTTCAAGCCAGTTTCTGCCTATGAATCTCTGGGGTTCCCCTTCCTATAAATTTTGGCACTGGATAGAGAAATATCCTTAGGTCTTTTAGTTTTCCAAATTTGTAATCAGTATGACAGCATATATTTTTAACTGTATTTATTTAGGAAGTATATATCAAGTGACTATTGTGTGCCAGTTACTTTACGAGGTTAAAGGAATGATAGCATTGAACAAAAGTCATTACCATCATGGAGACTTCAAGGTCATGAAGGAGCGTCTCAAGATACCACAGTCAAACATCAGGAAGAAGAGTAAAATTATGGCATTTGCTGGTAAATGTATGGAGTTGGAGATCATGCTCAGTGAAATAAGCAACGCCCTAAAAACCAAAGGCTGAACGTTTTCTGTGATAAGTGGATGATAATACATAACGGGATGAGGTGGTCGGGGTGGGGGGCAAGAGAAGAATGGAGGAACTTTGGATGGTGTAGAGGAAAATGGGGTGGGAGGGTTTGGGGGAAGGAAAGATAGTAGACTGAGACAGAGTTTTACCCTATGTACATGTATGATTACATGAATGGTGTGAATCTCCATTGTGTACAACCATAGAAATGAAAAGTTGTACCCCATTTGTGTACAATGAATCAAAATGCAGTCTGTAAAACTAAAAATTAAAAAAAAGTCCTTGCTTTTTTAAAATTTGAATTTAAAGGGCCATATACATCATCATAGTGGTTACAGAGTAGGTGTCTCCTTACATTGCATGATATTTTGTGCTTTATTTTACACATGAAGATTCTAAATTATCTAGTTCTGCATAATAAATTATCCTGGAAGTCAGCATCTTAAAACAGCAAACACTTAGTATCTAACAAAAACGGGCTAGGAATCTAGGCGGGGCCTCACAGGTCTCTCATGAGATAGCAGTCTAGCTATAGGCTGGGGATGCAGTCTGGTCCTGAAGTATTGACTTGGGAGAGGGAGGAACTGCCTCCAAGCTCACTCATGTGGTTGCTACCAGGCCTTCATCCTTTACTACTGTGCTCATCTTCAAGGTTAATGTTGGCTTCTCCTAGGAGAAGAAGTAGAGAAAGTACCCAAGATGGAAGCTGTGACTCTATGTAGCCTAATCTTGGGAGTGACGTTCTGTCACATCTGCCGTATTTTATTTGTTAGAAATGAGTCAGTAAGCTCAGCCCACATTCCAGGAGAGGAGGTTACACGAGGGTATGAATGCCAGGAAGCAGAGATCATTGAGGACTGTCTTAGAGGCTGTCTAACATGGAAGGTGAAGACACAACATAAATAAAAATAACATGTCAGATGGCAGTAAGTTCTGTGAAGAAATTGCCAACTGAGCCATCATTCAAGAACATGGGTGAAGTATTTTTTTTTTTTTTCAAATACTGAGAAGTTTATCATCCACTGCTCACTGCTAAAGAATCCCTAAGGAAGTAGGAAAATGAGTGCAGAAGGAAGGAGTGGGATGCAAGAAACAAGTCACAATCTGTAAATTCAAAATAGCTGTCTTTCTAAATGTTTTTTAATGTTTTCAGTTATAAGTGATGAATTTTGGGCAATGGAAATGATTGTTTTCTATTTTTTTATACTTTTTTGCATTTTTAATTTAAAGAGAATTTATAAGTATGCAAAGAAAGTACATTCTCTGATGCTCTTATAAATTTTTCTGGTCTTTGTCCATGCAAGAACTCTATTAATAGTTTAAAGTTGTAACAATAGTTAGCATCGATTTTTTACTCTGCTAAGCATTTTACATGTGTTATTTAATCCTCAGTAATTCTGTGAGAATTTATTAGTTCTATTTTGCAAATGAAAAAAATTAATGCTATGAAAGCTGAATAACTCTTTGATTATAACACTATTAAGTCGCACAACCAGGATAACATCAGTCATTGAGCAGCACAGTCAAAATAAAAACCCAGGGAGGGTTCTGAGAGGAGAGCTCAGCTTTTAATTGCTACACTGTTCTTCCTCTTCCTGTACCTAGTTTTGATTATTTTATTTTTGTAAAATTATTAAAGTGCTAGGGTTTCTCTTGAAAATAATTTGATGACGGTGTCTTACTGAATTTAGTATTTATAGAATTTTAGAAATGGAAGGGGTGTTAAAGAGCTAGTTCAGCTCTTTCATTTTATAAGGAAATGAAGACCCAGACAGTTTAACTGACGTGTCCAAGGTTATGTAGGTGATGACGGCAACATCCAGAAAACGAGTGGTCTGACTCCAATGTTAGTATTATTTCCTCTAGAATCTTACTGTTTATCCTCAGAAAACGTCGAGTTCTATTTGGAATGGCTTAAGAAAATTGTGTTTTGTCCAGAGATATTTATTCTGTAAACTGGCACTTAAATAACCATTATTTCTGATGTAAATACCTTCCATGGAAAAGAACAGCAGATATGAAGTCATTTGTAATATAATGTGGATGCAGAAGAGTGAAAGGAAATTATAATTCACCATGTTAGGTTCTATGAGAGGGGTGGAAACAGAATGATCAGCAGGACAGCCCACTTAGTATTTGGAAGAGGAGAAGTAGGGGTCATTAGAGGAAGTATCTTGGAGAAAGAAGTGTCTAAGTGAAGCCCAAATGACATTGAGACGGGTGGCATTGGAGTTGGATCAAGTCTGAGGAAAAGGATAATTCTGGTTTGGGGCATGTGGAGTTTGGGAAGTTGTGGGTCATCCAAGAGCAGATGTTCAGTGGGTGGCTGGCCCTGTGGCAAGAAAGCTGGCTGTGGGGATAGTTGGTATGTGAGGCGGGGCTTGAAGCAAATGAAACAGAGATCAGCACAGGACAGTGACTAGTCTGAGAGTTGGAGGGTTTAGGATAGCATGCAGCTTGGTGCCTTATAAATACTAAATGTGTATAAGTTCATTTATTTGATCAGCAACTATATTTCTTTCAAAATAATTGCATAATAAGCATTCCTTATTTGGTGATCAAAACATTATGAAGCAAGTACAGTTTTTTCATTATTCTGGGAGGCTTTTCTATTAAAAAGATTGGGAAGTGGAAGTGTTTGTATAATAGTCTTTCCTTTTTTTGTTCCTTTAAAAAGTTGTGTAAGTAACACACACACTTGTCATATCCAAAAATATGAAAGCATAGAGGATGCTTTTTTACTTTTCTCCTTACTCTCTTTCCACCACAGACCTTTGTAAAATGTCTTTCTATTTGGTGTTCCTAAGAGAAGCAGAGTTCTAAACAGTCTGATTCCTCGTGTTTGTCTTCGGCTCACAGTGGTTAATGTTGAGTGACTGCTCCCCGGGAGACGTACTTGCCTTAGTATGTCAACCTTAGTGGTGGGCAACCTTGATTTTATAGGAAGTTATTCAGCTTCCTATGTAATGAAAAGCTGAAGTCCTCCATTATGAACTTCAGATGCAGGAAAGGGTTGTCATTTTTAGGGTGTAGGAAATCACTGGCATGTGAATGCCTGTGTGTGTGTGTGTGTGTGTGTGTGTGTGTGCACGTGCGTGCACATGTACCCATGCACACACACATACAATGTAATGTCTCTGAAATGTCTTTGGTGATGCACTGACTTTTTAAGTCTGCAGCTTCTCACAATAATTAATCTTCAGGGAATGTTAGTGAGAAGAAGTCCTGTATCATTGCCTATTTTATTAGATTGATTATTTGCCCAGTTTTACTGCATACTATGAACTTAGGTTTCTAGAGTTGATATTTGGTCATAATTTAGAGGCAGACCTCATTAGAAGTATCAAAAGCCTAATTGTGTCTAATGGGCCTCTGAGGCATTTACCCATGTTAAATATGGGTAAAAATATGTACTTGAGGAAGATTGCTACTTGGTAGAGAGGATGAAAAGAAAAATCACATAATTGCTTTTTGTTTTGTTTTGTTTTTAGTTGCAGATGGACACAATATCTTTATTTTATTTATTTATGTGGTGCTGAGATTCAAACCCAGTGCCTCACGCATGCCAGGCAAGTGCTGTACCATAGAGCTACGACCCCAGCCCAACATGATTGCTTTTGATGTTTACAGCATACCACAGAATCTAGAGTTTCAATGAAAAATTAGACCAGAGCAAAATCACTGCAAAGGTATTTAGTGTTTCTTTGATTCTGATCTCATCCATCTTGGTAAAATGATAACCTTCATGGAATTAGTTGTAGAGTCAGAAACCTGGGAATCATCTTTAATTCTGTCCCTCATGTGCAATTCACCAGAGGGCCTGCTGATTTTACTTCCAACATGTACAGAAAACTCATCTCCACTGCTAACATCCTAATGCAGGACTAATGCAGGACTAATGCAGGACTTCTGTAGTAGCTTGCTGCTTTCTTTCTGCTACTACTCTTGCTTCACTCCCATCCATTCTACACTTTGAGTGTTCTTTCTGGAAACGTAAGTCAACTATGTTAGTTCCCTGCTTAAAACTCTTAAATGGCTTCCTACTACACTGAGCTTAAGTGTTTAAATCTTCTAAATCTGTTTTCAAGGCTATGTGCGGCATGGCCTTGCACTCATTAATCTCATCCTGTGCCCTCTCACTTCTGTTAAGTATCATCCATCTACTGCCTAGAGATCATAATTTTGTGGAGTATGTGTGTGTATTACTGGGCTTTGAACCCAGAGTCTTGCACATGGTAGGCAGATGGTCTACCACTGAGCTATATCTCCATTCCTCTTACATTATTTTGAGATGGAATCTGGCTAAATTGCCCAGGCTGGCCTAGAACTTGTGATCCTTCCACCTCAGCCTCTTGAATAGCTGAGATAACTGGTGTGTGCCAATATGCCTGGCTCATCTCTTCATTTGAACTAACTTTCTCTGTAGGCGTCCAAACTTAGACAGCTTCTGTATGTCCTCTCTGAACAAGTCTACATCTGCTTCTTTTTTTCCTATTCCTTTGGTTCCCAGATTTCTTTTGAAGTTTGATTTTTTTCTACATTATCTCTTGTTTATGGAATTCTTATTAGCAGTTAAATTTCACCTCACATCTATTTTATCGATAATGGCGGATTTTAGTTTTATTTCTTTGTTTAGCACTGCTCCTTGTATCCCAAGTCATCTTTTATTTCATGGCGTTTAATTTAACTTGGTATGGTACGACTTGTAGTCTCTCCCTCCTACCCCAGAATTCATGGTGGTAAAAATTCATGGAGCTCTTGCATACTCCCCAAATAAATTTATTTCGCCTTACTATGTCATAGTTTTAGGGGGATTTGGGATCCTACCTTTAAACTTATTTTTCCTTTTAAACTCAGGAGAAATTGCTTCAAAAAATTTGTGTTTTTGAATCTGATAGTGTAGTGAGAAATTTGTTGTAAATCTAATTTTCCATTTGTTATAGTTAGGACTCCTCTTCCTCCAACCTTAGACTGCAGAATTTTAATTCTTTATTTTTGATTTAAAAATTTCATCAGGTTGTATTTAGATGTTTCCTTTTCAGTATTGTTATAAGTCACGTGGCAGACATTCAACCTAACACCCTTAATGTGAGTGGTCCCTACAGCTGATCCCACATTTTATTATAGAGAACTCTTTTTCACAGCTTTGTGTTTCTGAGAACATTGGAAGATGCAGCTGTTCCCCTAGAACTTTATTTTCCTGACAATCACTGGCTCACTTTATTTAAAAATATTTTTTTAGTTGTAGATGACAAAATACCTTTATTTTATTTATTTTTACGTGGTGCTGAGGATCAAACCCAGTGCCTCATGCATGCAAATGCTCTACCTCTGAACTACAACTCCAGCCCCTCACTGGCTCACTTTTACTTCCACATCTAACTTCTACTATCTGTGAATTTAGGTTTGTTTCCTCCTGGGGTTCTGTGGGCACACTCACAATTTTAGAGGTCTTCCCAACTTTTTTGTTTTTGTACCAGGGATTGACCCCAAGGGCGCTTAACCACTGAGTCACATCCCCAGCCCTTTTTATTTTTTATTTTGAGGTGGGGTCTCACTAAGTTGCTTAGGGCCTCGATAAGTTGCTGAGGCTGGCTCAAATTTGTGATCCTCCCTCCTTAGCTTCCCGAATTGCTGGAATCACAGGCACATATCACCACACCTGGCTGTGGAGATCCCTTCTTCTGCATGGTTCAAATTGGAGCTTCTTTACAACAATCAGCATTGCCAACAATCAGTCCTAATGGCTTTTTTTTTTTGATAGACGTTGTCATGCTGTTCTTCTGATGGCATCTTTTCTGTTTATCCTGTGCTTCTGTGAACTTTTATATGTTTATGATATATATTCTTATGTTTATAATAAATTGCCTTTTATATTGGTCTTTTTTTTTGGGTGCTGGGGATTGAATCCAGGGCCTTTTCTTTCCGAGGCAAGCCCTCTATCAACTGAGTTATATCCCCAGCCCTATATTGGTCATTTTAAGAGACGAGAGAGGTACATTCTAATGTTCCATTATTTATGATGAACAGAAATCCCCAAATGCTTTTTAGTTACCTCTGAAAAGTATCAGACATCCAAGGAATTTAACAAACTATTCACAGAAGAGGAACTATAGGAGGCTTAACCAAATGGAAAAAACTTCTTCATTCTATGAAATTAGCAAATGTGTGTGTGTATGTGTGTGTATGTGTAAAGGGGGTTATGATCAGGAGTATATGGGGAGAGTATGTGAGAGAGAAAGAGAATTGAATGTTAGCAAGGTGTAGAAGTACACTTTTGTGGAATGCAGAGTGGCATAACCCTCAGTGCAGTTTGGCAATATAGGCCTTTAAAATGTCCATATTCTTTGATCCTTTATCCCAAGGAAATAATTAAGGATGAAGACAATTTTTATATAAAAAATGATATAAAGTGAATAAAAATATGTTCAGATACCTGATAGTAGGTTAATTTTTAAATTATGACAACTCTATGCAATTAACAAAATTCAGCAAATGAAATAAAACTAACAAAAATGAATGTTTAAAAAGATGTTAATGGCAGGGAAATTGTTCATGTAACAATACTAAGTGAGAAAACTTGCTCTAAAAACAGATTTATCTTTTTTAAATATTTTTAGAATACTATTTTATTTATAAGACTTCTATTTACATAGAAGTATAAAAATATTTTTTAATTCATTTTTATTGTAAACAAATAGGATACGTCTTGTTTCTCTGTACATGAAGTAAAGGCATACCATTTGTGTAATCATTACCTTTACCTAGGGTAATAGTTTTTGATTCATTCTGTTATTTTTTTTCTTCCCCCTTCCACCCCTCTTATCCTTCTATACAGTCCCTCCTTCCTCCATTCTTGCCCCCCTCCCACCCCCCATTATGTGTCATCATCCGCTTATCAGCGAGATCATTCGTCTTTTGGTTTTTTCAGATTGGCTTATCTCACTTAGCATGATAGTCTCCAGTTTCATCCATTTGCCTGCAAATGCCATAATTTTATCATTTTTTATGGCTGAGTAATATTCCATCATGTGTAAAGAAACTGTATCACAGTTTCTTTATCCATTCATCAATTGAAGGGCATCGAGGTTGGTTCCACAGTCTGGCTATTGTGAATTGAGCGGCTATGAACATTGTTGTGGCTGTATCTCTGTAGTATGCTGATGTTAAGTCCTTTGGGTATAGGCTGAGGAGTGGGATAGCTGGGTCAAATGGTGGTTCCATACCAAGTTTTCTAAGGAATCTCCACACTGCTTTCCAGAGTGGCTGCACTAATTTGCAGCTCCACCAGCAATGTATGAGTGTACCTTTTTCTCCACGTCCTCGCCAACACCTATTGTTGCTTGTATTCTTGATAATCACCATTCTAATTGGGGTGAGATGGAATCTTAGCATAGTTTTGATTTGCATTTCTCTTATTACTAAAGATTTGAGCATTTTTTCATATATCTGTGGATTGCTTATACATCTTCTGTGAAGTGTCTGTTCATTTCCTTAGCCCATTTGTTGATTGGGTTATTTGTATTCTTGGTGTAGAGTTTTTTGAGTTCTTAATATATTCTGGAAATTAGTGCTCTATCTGAAGTATGAGTGGCAAAGATTTTCTCCCACTCTGTAGGTTCTCTTTTCACATTGCTGATAGTTTCCTTTGCTGAGAGAAAGCTATTTAGTTTGAATCTATCCCAGTTATTGATTCTTGCTTTTATTTCTTGTGCTATGGGAGTCCTGTTAAGGAAGTCTGATCCTAAGCCAACATGTTGAAGATTTGGACCTACTTTTTCTTCTATAAGATGCAGGATCTCTGGTCTGATTCCAACGTCCTTGATCCATTTTGAGTTGATTTTTGTGCAGGGTGAGATATAGGGGTTTAGTTTCATTCTGTTGCATATGGATTTCCAGTTTTCCCAGCACCATTTGTTGAGGAGGCTATCTTTTCTCCATTGCATATTTTTGGCACCTTTGTCTAGTATGAGAAAATTGTATTTATTTGGGTTTGTGTCCGTGTCCTCTATTCTGTACCATTGATCTACCTGTCTATTTTGGTGCCAAAAAAACAGATTTATCCAGATTATAATTTAAAAAATATTTTTTTGTAGATGGGACATAATATCTTTATTTTTTTAATGTGGTGCGGAGGATTGAACCCAGTGCCTCACACGTGCAAGGCAAGCACTCTACCACTGAGCCACAACCCTAGTTCATATTCACATTATAATTTCTCTAAGAAAACATGCAAATAAAAATAAAAATTAGCAGTTACAATTGTTACGATTTGAATTCTGTAATTTTTTGTCCTATAGTCATATACTCGTCTGTATTTTTTACTTTTCTATACAAAATATAATCAGGAGTGAAAAATCAGCAGTATTTTTAAAATTGCCAATCTGCCCTATAGAGAAATGTGAATGACCAATAATCATATGAAAATGTTTAATTGCAGTAGTATAATAAATAAAAGAATGAGCCAGATGCATACCTGTAATCCCAGCTACTCAAGAGACTGAGGCAGGAATGTTGCCAGTTCAAGGCCAGCCTGGGCAATTTAGTGAAACCCTGTCTCCTAATAACAAAAAGAACTGGGGATGTGTAAAGTATCCCTGAGTTCAATCTTCAGTACTGAAAACAAATAAATAAAAATGAAAAGAATACACAATAGCATGAGAAGTATTTGTTACATATATTTAAGTGAAAAATAGTACCAATATATTCAGTATGATCCCATTTGGGTTAAACTTATTTGTATAAAAAAATGTTGACAGTGCTTATTCTGGATAGTGGATGTTTTGGAGGTCACTTTAAATTTTCTTCTTTATGTTTATTTTGATTGTATGAATCCCCTTCTCCTACAGTCTTATGTACACTTCTGTATTTTCTAATTTCCCTATATTGAATGTATATAATTCTTATAATTGAGGACTTTTTCCCACAAATTAAAAAACAAATTAATCTTTCTGTCCTCTACCATGTATTTTCATCTTTTAAAACATACTTAACATATTTAACATGGACGTTAGATTAAGAGAACTTTAAAGTGATTTATTTCTCTTTTGTTTAAAGTGGTAGACTGGAATGTATCAAAGATCTCTCTTTTGTAGAATGTTGATCACATAATTGCAAAGTGATGGAAAACTGCCTTTGTGTCATTTAAAAAAAAAGATTTTTGAACTTTTCATTTTAAAAAGTTGAGATATATATATATGTATATATATATAAATATACATATTTTAAATATATAGTTCAATCAGTTTTGACAAATGTTTATAATGATATAAACACCATCCCAAGCATATGTAGAACATTTTTGTCACCCTGGCAAAGTTCCTTCATGTACCTGTTAGTCAGTCTTCATCATTCTGATTTTTACTACAATAAATTTTCTCTTTTCTAGAACTCCATAAAGCAGAATCATATAATTGTTCTTTGTGTCTATCTTCATTTGCTCAACATGATTTTGAGAACTATCTATGATATGTGTATTAGATAAATATTTTTCTTTTTATTGGTAAGTAGTATTCCACTCTATGAATACCACAATTTGTTTATCCATTCTTATGTTGACAGACATGTGTCCAGATTTTGGTTCTTTTAAAATTGAGTCTGGTTAGTTTGCAGCTGTGTCATAAACTTAAGCATTCCATCTGCTTCCCTTTTCCTGTCTAGCAGAGCTTGCAAACCAGGCTTTTGCCCTGCAATTAAGGCTGGTTTCCAAGAGCTTGTAGCTAGGACCACCAGAGAGAGAGCAGAGAACAAAGCTGAAGCAGGCCTGTCAGGTCCCAGACAGATGCCTCAGTATTTCAGCTTTGGGACATAGAATGGCATCCTGAAAACTCAAGGGAACTGAGTGCAACTAGAACTGAGGAAATGTGGAGGGAGAAGTACAGTCATTCAGTTAGCTTATTGAAAACACTTGAAGGGTGGGGAATTGTAAGGGCCCTGAAGACAGGACCTCCTTAGGCAGTAAGCAGGACCAAAGAAACAGCCCTTTCTACCTGCCATGTTAGAAGAGCTTTCTGGTTATGGAAGGATTTATGGCAAAACTCATGGCATGAGAGTGAGTCTACCATGGATGGTATGTGGACCTGTGCTAAAGGAATCTTCTGGCTGTTTGGTGTTGGACTTGGTCAGCAAGCAGTCCATTCCACGTACATCATAACGCAGCTCTTCCCCTCCTGGGACTATTGTCCAGCTCTTGCCTCACTGTGTCAGGTTCTTACCTGATTATTCTGGCCCCTCTTTTTCCTTTTCAACTTCAAGTTTCTGGTAAAGACAAAACAAAACAAAAACTCAATAATGACTCAGAACTTCTAACTTTACATTGGCTAGCATTTCCTGCCAAAACACTGACCCTAAGAACCTGCCAGAAGATATTTTTATTACCTTTAGTTTCATTATAGATGACAAAATAGATGGAATTGAATATCTGTTTCCCAGAATGTGGTTGATAGCTGTTTATTTCAACACCAGATAGTATTTTCTGATTAAAGTTATTTATAGGGCAATTTGATTCTTAAAGCCCTTTCTGATTTTGCTGGATCACCTCAGACCATGAATCTCACACGGTTTGTGTATTGAGAGGCGGTGAAAACCGAAACTTGGAAAAGTTGGTGCCAGACACAGACTCTGAAGCAGTCACGGTCCCTCAGACTCAATCCACAGTCTCTGTGACGTTTACTTTTGTAGAATATGCGATTGTCACGAAATGGCTAGTCTCACAGAGCCCCATAGATTTTTTTCCTACATTACTAGGTTGTCTTCAATTCTAATTTTGATGTGAGAGCATAGAATAGATTGTGTCTTGCCAAAGGAATATTTATAATATCAAGTAATTATTCTCTCAGTTGATCAAGTGACAAATTTTAGCCAAAAATTTTTAAAGATTTTTTTTCAACGTCTTTCTCTTTAACCTCCCACCAAATTACAGTTGACACCTTAACTTCTGACTAACCAAGCTTCTTTTCAGAAGACTCATTGGCAAAGTAGCTAGTGTTTCATAACAAATTGGGGAAGGGGGAATTTGACCTATATTCTGCAAAGTCTTTTTTAAACAACTTAAGAATCAGCAAACATATAGAGTTCTTGTATATCAACTCCTTTACTAGGAACTGATGATGATGAAAATTAATTACAATTCAAAGAAATGAAAACCCTTGAGTTTGAACCTTTCTTATAGACAGAGCAAACAATTAGACCTTGAACAATTGACCCATTCTCTGGAACATGAGTATTGTATTCTCCATGGCAAATGTAAACTTCATATTTGTGAATTAATTCAGGTGTTAGAAAATTACCACAGAGATACAGACAATTAGAGGAAGTTAGTGTACTACTTTATCAAAGATGTTTTCAGATAACATCAAAATTATATCATCAAATGAAAAGGGTTGGAGTCTTAATATTATAAAGATGGCGATACTAACCAAAGCAATCTAAAGATGCAATGAGTCTCTACCAAAATCTTAGTGACATTTTTTGCAGAAATGGAAAAAGTGATCCTCAAATTCATATGGGATTGCAACAGACCCTGAATAGTCAAAATAATCCTGAAAAAAATTGAAGTTTGAAGACTCAGATGTCTCAATTTCAAATTTTTCTACAAAGCTATAATAACCAAAACAGTGTGGTACTATCAATATGAAGACATATAGATCAGTAGAATAAAATTGAGAGTCTGGAAGTAAACCCATCTCTGTGGTCATTTTGTGGGGGGAGGGGAACTGGGGGTTGAATCCCAGGGGTGTTTTGAACTTTATTCCCAGCCCTTTTTATTTTTAATTTTGAGACTGGGTCTTGCTAAATTGCTTAGGGCCTCGCTAAGTTGCTGAGACTGTCCTTGAACCTGTGATCTTCTTCCCTCAGCCTCCTAAATTGCTGGAATTACAGGCACGCGCCACCATCCCTGGCATGGTCAATTGCTTTTTGAGAAGAATGTGAAGACCATTTGATAGGGAAAGAACAATCTTTTCAACAAATGGTATAGGGACAATTGGATGTTCATATGCAATAGAATGAAGTTGGACCCCAACTTCATACCATATACTAAAGTTAATTCAAAATGTGTTAAAGATTGAATTTTAAGGCCCCAAACTACAAATTCTTAGAAGAAAACATATGGGTAAATGTTCATGACCTTGGATTTGATCATGGATTCTTACTGATGACTCAAAAGCACAAGCAATGAAGTCGGGCATAGTTGCACTTATCTGTAATCCAAGTTACTTCAGAGGCCCAGGCAGGAGGATTTTTTTTTTTTTTTTTTTCTTTTTTGTGGTGCTAGAGATTGAGCCCAGGGCCTTGTCCTTACGAGGCAAGCCCTCTACCAACTGAGCTATATCCCCAGCCCAAGGCAGGAGGATTTTAAGTTTAAGCCAGCCCTAACAATTTAGCAAGGCCCTGTCACAGACTTGAAAAATAAATAATTAAAAAGACTGGCAATGTAACTCAGTGGTAAAGGGTTCCTGGGTTCAATCCCCAGTACCACAAATCAAACAAACAAAAATCCCCACTGTGTAATGAAAGAAAAAAGTAGATTTGGCTACTTCAGAATTTAATTGTTCATCAAAGGACACCATCCTGTAAGTTGAAAGAAAACTTACAGACGAAGGGGGAAATCATTTGCAAATCTGAAAAGGGACTGGTATCCATCATCTTACAACTCAACGACAAAGAGACAAACCAATTAAAATATGGGCAAAGGGCTTAAATAGACATTTCTCCAAAGGAGATGTACATGAAAAAATACTCCATCCCTTTAGTCATTAAAGAAATGCCAGTCAAAACCATAATGAGATAACTCTTGATAACTACTAAGATGACTATAATTTTAAAACAAAACACCAGGAAATTACAAACATTGGTGAGGATGTGGAGAAATTAGAATTCTTGAACTTTGCTGGTGGGACTGTAAACTAATGCAACTACTAGTGCTTATGGGTCTGAAAACAGTTTGGCACTTTCTCAAAAAGTTGAATATAAAGTCACAATATTATCTAGCAATTGCTCTTTTAAGTATATGTCCAAAATAATTGAAAACATGTATTCAAGCAAATATTTGTTCACTTATGTTCATAGCAGCACTATTAATAGTAGCCAAAAGGTGGAAATAACCCAAATGTCCATCAGTGACTGACTCAGTGGGCAAAATGTGATATATTTGATAATGGAATACTTTCAAGCCATAAAAATGATTCAAGTAGGGACACATACTACAATATAGGTGAAACCTGAAACATTGTGCCAAATGCAAGAAGGTCAACACAAAGAATTACTATATGATTGCATTTGGATGAGATACCCAAAAGAATCAAATTTGTGGAAACATAAAGGATAATAGTGGTGTCAGGGGCTAGAAGAGGTGGAATGGAGGTGGCTGCTTAATGATTACTGAGTTTCATTTTGAATTGAAAATATTTGGGGACTAGGTAGAGGTAATGCTTGACAGCATTGTGAATGTTCTGAATGCCACTAGATTGTACATTTTAAAATGGTTTATCATATGTGAATTTTGCCTCAGTGTAAAAAATTACATCATATGGTTTCTGTGATCTCACAAGTATCTGTGACTTTGCTGTCATAGTTACCTTGTGACTGTTGGAACCTTATACTTTGTAGCATTAGTAATTAGGAAGTTCTTTCCAGCTGTGGGCAGGAAATCTTGAAGACAGACAATCCCAAATGGGTTTCTCCTATAATAACAATTAAGGAATGTAGTTTTGCTCTTTCATTTTTATTTGTTGAATCTGGAAAAACTTCTACCTTGAATGGGTCATTGGTTATTTTAAAATCTAAACTGATATTGGTTGGTTTCTTCATTTAATTTGAAAAACAGGTTTAAAATAACTTCATATTATTTAGAAATGAAGTCGTTTTGGGTCTTATGAAAATATATAGTAATTTTTAAAAAATCTTAGAAATATTTATGGATTTACGGTTATATATTTCTGGAGGTTTTCTATGTTGCACTACTAGGAATTTTTGTGACACTTTCTAAAACCTTTGCAAATGCTTTTTCTTGTCAGAATTGATGTCAGGAAAAGGAAAATTCTGTTTTCAGATCAGTCAAGCAGAGTTTGTATAAAACTAAAAACATTTTTAAAAACCTTATGTCACTCTTGATTTTTTGAAATAGGAGCCTTAAATTATATTCTGGCAAAAGATCTGAGCTTGAGGAGAGCTTTCTATTCAGAAAAACAGGAGTGCTTTGCTATTGATCTAGAAACTTTTCTTTATGAATGAGGCTGATGATGTTTGTTCCATAGTCAGTGCTGTGTTTTACTGCCACTTGTTTCTCTGGAAAATGTATTCAAGGATAGTTTTGTTGCACACACTAACCTGATTACTGGCATGATAAGCTATTGTTTAGCTGTGAACTAAACAATGTTAAGTGTCTATAGTAGATTGAACCCACAGCTTTTGACATTATTAGCATCATGTTCTAATAGATTATGGAGTAGAAGAATTGCCTTGCTTGAGGAAGGGCTTTAAGATTTTAAAGTTGGAAGGGATCTGGTAAGCCCAGCAAAATATCTGAAATAAATGTAATTAGCTGAAGTAGCGTGTATATATGAGTAGTCAGCTTTAAAAAATTATTACTTTTGATTTCCTCCAAATTAAAAAGATTTCTTTTTTTCTGATATTCATAGGATAATTTCTTAAATGAGAAAAGGCCAGCTTTTAAATTGTAGAGAATTAGAAGTTAGGTTTTTCAATAAATTATGAATCAGGAAAAATTTTCAACAAGAGCTAATTTAACTAGAAATGAAGCTACTTTAATTAGACATACCAGGAAAGCAGTAAAAGAAAGTGAAATAGGTGGATGAGACTTTATCTTACTGTGAAATTATATTTATTCAGAGACTCCTGCCTACAAAAAGCAGGATAGCACATAGTGCATTTCCTTGAGTAATTAATGTAACTAACCTTTCTATGCCTCATTTTCCTTATCTGGGTGATTAGAATAATAGAATCTACCTGCTAGGGTCATTATAAGGATTGAATCAGTTAATGAGGTTAAAGCTTTTTAGTTCAGTGCTTGATGCATAATGTAAAAGATAAGTGTGTTTTAAAGATCTAAGAAGGCTGGTGATAACTGTTAACACTTTGGTGGGTATGCTTTTTTGAAGGGCAAAGCTGTTTGTGTTCACAGATGCTCGTAGTCCAGACCCTCTGTAATGTACCAAGGTCTGGATATCTGTCTGGAGTTCTGACACCTTCCAATATACTCACACTGGGGATGTTTTACTACTGAAGGGGTATTTTAACCAAAGAGAATGCTTTGGGAAAAAAAGAAAGAACTCAAGAGCAATGGTTTTTTTAAGTGTTTCCCAAGTAATTTTAAGATTCCATGAAGCATCTCTGGTGGTTTGTTGGAAATCCATTTATTGTTTCATTCATTCACCAAGGATTATTGTGTGCAGAATGGGACAACATAGGGATAAGGGTCAGAGACAAAAATAGAGAGAACAGAGTATATTAGCCTGGAATTCACAGTATGAGCCAATTTTGTGACTTATACCAGGAAGCCCCCAGGACTTTGAATATAAAAACATGAGAAAGTAGTAGTACATCCTTAAAGGTGTGCATCCTTAAAGTTTAAGGCCACATCTCAGTTAATATTAATATTTCTGCCAAGCCACCTCAAACTTAGCTCGGAAAGAGGGATGAAAACTCACTGATGGGAAAAACGTAAAAATTACAGGTTTTAATGGATCATCTTATTCTGATTTGTTTTCAGACAGAATCGAGTTTACCTTACTTCCATTTATGTTCTAGTTTCTATTAGCATTTTAATAGTTTTAAATTACTAGTTTGTATTTTGATAACTTTTAAAATTCTATTTGTATATAGTTATGAAAATGAATTAGGAAGTGAAATTGGATAACTCAGATTCCTAGAATGTGCCTTATCTCCTTGTGAAGTGATGATGGTCATTCTTTTATAGAACTGAATTGTACCTGCCAAAGCAACAAGTGACCCTTTAAAGATGCATATGGGACTGCATAAAGTGAAGGGACTGGAAAAAAACAATGAAGTAAGGGAAAAGTATGCTTTTCAGGTAAGTTATGTGCTTCTGAATTTTAACTAAATTCTTGCTATATCAATTACTGTAACTTTGTAATACCTACGTTATTACAACCATATTTAGTCTTTGAATTGCTATTAAACATTCTTTATTTTGTCTTCCCTCAGTTTTTATCCCTGAACTCTTTGATCAAATTATTACTTTTGGGATTAATCTAAAAATCTGAATTGAAAGTATAACTAGGCGATTTCTTTTTTTTTTTTTTTTTTTGGGTACTGGGGATCGAACCCAGGGCCTTGTGCTTGCAAGGCAAGCACTCTACTGACTGAGCTATCTTCCCAGCCCCGCAATTTCTTAGATTGCTTGTTATATTGTAGGTTTATCATTGAATATCATAAAAGTAGAGTTGTGTGTTGTATCTCTGTGATATGCAGGTTTAGGCCAAGTGTCAACTTTTAGTCTGAATGCAAAACTTATGCTTTGAAAACAAGTTTGAATACCAATTATTCAAGCCATATTCTCTAACTATGATATGTGTGGCACTCTGAATAGGAAACATTTTTAATAATTTAATATAGAAGATAAAGACAATCAGGCATGATGGTGTACACCTGTAATCCCAGCAACTCAGAAAACTGAGACAGTAGGATCACAAGTTCAAAGCCAGTCTGAGCAACTTAGCGAGACCCTAAGCAACTTAGTGAGACCCTGTCTATAATGAAAAATGGGCTGGAGATGTGACTAAGTGGTTAAATATTCCTGTGTTCAGTCCCTGGAAACAAAAACAAAAACAAGACTAACAGTATAAATAGATATAGACTATATATGATGAAACAGATATACCTTAGTACAACTTTTTAAATAAAAGGAAATTTTTTACATTGTTTTCCTTTATGAAGTTTTGATGGTATAGGATGCTGGGAGCTATATACTACAGCATCCTTAACACAACTCCGTGGCAACATCATTCCTCCACAAACCTGTGGTAATTTCCCCATAGTTGTAACCTCTGGAATTTTCTTCCTCATGATGGTAGGGGTGGGGAGTTGTCTTCCCTGTGCTTCAGTAATGAATTGCAGCAGGGCTTCTCTTGGATATATAATATCTTCCAGCCTGATCATTCTTTAACTCTGAGGTTTTTTTTTTTTTTTTCCCACATAAAAGAGTTTATTAAGCAAACAGAATGTCTCCCTGCAGGGTAAGAGAGAAAATGAGAGGACGAGAGAGAGTGAGTGCGCATGCAAGAGAGAGTGAAATGGAGGAGAGAGAAAGTGAGGAGGAGAGAGAGAGTTTAACTCTGAGTTTTAAAAATGAGTAAAACTCTTTCATGGCATTGTTTATAGACCCTCTAACCTGATATAGGACAAGTTTCTTGTACACACATTTTCTAATGCTTACCCTCACCCTGACTCTGCCCCGTTTGTGTTTCAGTTAGTCCAGAAATGCTCCTGCTTCCAGACCATTGTACTTGTTTCTCTGCCTGGAATCCTCGCCTGTCTTCTTCGGGTTTCTGCCCCATTACCTTATCAGTGATGCCTTCCATGACACCATCAATTGAAAAAGACACATTACCACACCCTGGAATCACTCTATCCATTTTAATTTTCTCCACGTCATTTACCAACATTTGACTGTTTGATGGGCTGTCTCCCTTCCCTCCCTCCACACCCATACATTTTGACTGCCTGAGCTCCCCAAGGGCAAGAACTTTATCTCCAGGATCTAAAACAGTGCTGGAGAATAGATGCTTAGTAGGTATTTATTTAGTGAATGAATGAAGTGTTAGGAAGAAGAAGTAAACATGGAGATCGTGTGATTGAATTGAAAATGATGAACAGAAAAACATCATGGAGGAAGCATCTTAAATTACATATTTAAAGTCTAATAAACAAGAGGGCTTAAATGCCATTATCAAAAATAGCTCTTTGATATAGAAAGTAATTTCTATTCCACTTCAGGAGTATAAGTGGCAGATCAGGTATTTATACCAGAAACAGACATGGAATATTATTTAAACAGAAATGACTAGGAAAGCTTTCGATAGTAAAAAATAGAGAGTTAAGAAAAAAGAGAGTGGTCCCAGTGGGAGGGAACTTGAAAGAATTCAGTGGTCAGGACAAAGGATATCAGATAGGCCATAGCAATGCCTGTTGGGTTAGGGGTCTGGTAGGATGGTGACATTGGGTATGATTACCAGAGTTTGACATAGGGGGATGTAGGTGACAAGAGTAAAGTCATGTTGGAATCACCAGAAATTTTGTTTGATATCCATCTCTGTACCTACTGCCTGGTAACACTGAGCCATTTTGCCTAACATCAGCTTACTAGGTCTCTCCCACACCACTCCTACCTTTATGGCCAATTAATTTCCCCCTCTTTTTGCTTAACATGTTCCTGGTAGGCAAAGAGGTCCTAGAAGATGGATATTCCTACCTATTATATCTAAAACTTTTAACAGCATTTCTAAGTCCCATGATCAAATCTCCCAAAGTCCACAATCCAATGTCTTTGTCCGATTACAAGCAAGTCTCTATTAAAGTCCAAATTCTTTCTACATTTTCAATTGTGCTCCTCAGAGTGTTAGCTGAAATACAACCCGCATGCAGTTCCCTGCCTAGTTTTTCCCAAGAATTAAGTGATTCTTTTTCAGAAAACCATGGACAGACTTCTTGAATCGCCTCTAAGAATTGAGCAAGATGAGCTCGTTTTACAGATTTTCCTGTTTTTCGATAGTTTTCAAGATAGCTAAGTAAATTTCCCTCTCTGTAGAGAGCAAATTCCACATGCTTAACATCACACCATGAAAGATTCCTCTCTCTTCCTCTCAATAAGCTATTCACATGCTCGTGTTTTCCACGAGAGAGGGCCGTTACCCACCTGTAATCTGCCTCTTCTGTATTCCTCTTGAACAGTCTGTTCTAGGTGCCAGTTATCTCTGTACATCCCTCGTGGGCGAGGAAAAGGGTTCCTTTCAGAGGGATGGGCTGGCTGTAAACTAATTGCTAAGAAATATATCATCAAGAAAAATGGAGACAATTATCTTTAGAATGGGACATGACGAATTGAGCCATTTATAAGGGTCTGGATCTAACAGATATTTTGATATTGTACACATCATGCTTTTTCTATGTCATATTTAAGATCTTTTAAAATAAATCTCTCACTTTTAAAGGTGAATACCATTTGACTCAGTAATTGCATTTGTAGGAATCTATCTTGCATATAGCCTCATACAGGTATGCAGGTAATCATAGATCACCTCAGCCTCTGTCAAACTCTCATGCATGCTTCCCATTTCAACAGCACTTGGACAGAGACTAATGACCTCTCATTTCCATCAGTCTGTTGAGGCCATGGGTCATGTCTCCCTCCACTGACTTGGTATTAACTCCCTATTTCTGTGTCTAAACTGCAGTGGGCTGGAGACATTTGCATAGAAGCTAACTATATTTCTGGTCAGGTTTCCTCTTCTGAACTCCAGCAACTTTTTTCTTCCCATTTGCAAATATGAATGGTTACACATTTGGCATTGCCTTTTGAAGCTCTTTCAATAATTGAATATACAGTTGTAGGTATCTCCATTTGGCTGCACATTAAAATCACCTCAGAAGCCTTATACAATATTAATGTCTGGTCCCACCCCTAGAGATTCTGAGGCAGTTTGTCTGGGGTGAGTCAGAGTATTGACAATTTTTAAAAGCTTCCTGAGTGATTTTCACTTGTATTCAAGTTTGAAAATCAGGAATATTAATGATTTTTTCTATGTTGGTGATGACTCTGATCACTTTAAACTCATCACAACCATTTAAATGATTTCTTTAGGTTTTATAATTATACAATGGTGTTGAATGTAAAAGTATTTTTGTCTTTGCCTTTATTCATAGCTCTCATTCATTTTTATCTTGCTTTGTATTGTACTATATATAGTCTCAGAAGTTCCAACTCTATTTATTCTTTTTAAGGTATTGGGTATCAAACCCTAGACCTTGTGCATGCTAGGCAAGAGCTCTACCACTATGCTGTGTTTCAGCCCCTAATACTATATTAATTAACAGTGATATGATAGAATGCTTCTTTATTTTTGTGCCTATATTTTATGACTGCATAGCTTGTTTTTTTCCTTAAATTATAATATCGACATTTGGTTTTAAATAGGTACTTCAAACAGGGTAAAAAAATATACCTTTATTTTTAGTTTTAGAATCCTTACATTAAAAATAGCTGTTGAATGTTTTGTTTTCTTGTTTTTATTTGTTTTGGTACCAGGGATTGAACCCAGAGGTGCTTAACCACTGAGCCACATCCCCAGCCCTTTTTTGTATTTTATTTAGAGAGGGGGTCTCAGTGAGTTGCTTATGGCCTCGCTAAATTGCTGAGGCTGGCTTTGAACTCACAGTCCTGCCTTGGCCTCCCAAGCTGCTGGGATTATAGGTGTGCATCACCAGGTCTGCCTCTTTTTCCATTTTCTTTAGCCAGTTTTAGGATCAGGTTAGTAGACTAGACTAGATAACCTATATTTTGACCTATTTTAGGCATGATTTCTACAACATGAATTATTTCTGAAGAGTTTGAAAAGATTCACTAATAAGGTATCAGAGACTAGCTTCTTTGAGAGAATATACTTGTCTGAATTTATTAAAAAGATGTTGGGTATTTTGTTTTTGTCAGTATTAGAATTATACGTTTTTATTAGAAAATCTGTCCAGTTTTATCCAAATGTATCAGCACATATATATTATTATTTTATTGTTTTGTTGCTTTTTGTGTCCTGTTTTTCTGATTTTGTATTCTGTAATTACATTTGCCGGTAGCATTTTCACTTTTCATATATTCACAGGAATTTTTAGTTGAAATATAAGACTTTAAAAGATACAAAAGGATGTAGTAAAAAGGCAGTTTCCCATTCATTCCTATTCCTTAGGCAAACAGTTCCCTCTTAGGCAGCAACTCTTGCCAATTTGTTAATGAATCCTTCCAAAGCATTTTGTTTTTGGCTTCAAAATAACTCATTTCAAAATAACTCATTTCTTTCTTTTAGAAAATTGCTCTGGATTCTTTTTTTCTCTCCCCTAAAGATTTTTAGCAGTTTATTTAGTTTTTATTCTTGTTTTTGTATAATACTCGTTTTAACAATATTTCTTAATTTTCATAATTCTTAATTATCTTTTTTTCATTATCCCTTCTATTATGGAATATTCTTTGCTTCCTTTTAGCTTTTAAACAAATTTCCAAGGTGAACAATCTTTGAATTTCCCTAGTGTTAAAAAAAAAAAAATGTTTCCATATTTACTTACTATCATCAAAGTAGAAACAGGAACTTTCTTTCATATTAGGAAATTCAGTTTCTTCCTTTTTTGGAATTCTCTCTTCCTATTCCTTATCTGACCTTCTGCCCACCAGTTATTTTTCCTTTCACCTTTTCCACTTATTCTATGATATATGGTCTACTGAATTTCCGCCTTCTACTCATTAGTATTTTGCTCTTTTTGATTCATTCAGTTAGCTAATAACCACTGAGGCCTCAGTTGGAGCTGATAGACACTGAGCTAGGGGCAGTATACACAAAGATAAGGGCAGATCTGTCCCTGTCTTCAAGGTCTGTTTTTTGGTTGAGGAAGTGGCATGTCAGGGGCAAAAGATGTGATATATCAGGTATATTGACAACACAGAGGAAGGAGGGAGTCACAGTTGATTAGTGGGCAAAGGCATCCGGGAGCTGATAATTATTTTTTGTACCAGCATGGCTTTGTGAGAGAGGATAAAGTGAGAGGGCGGGGCCTGAGGGTCCACCAGTGCATCCATCCCTTCCTGGGACCGAGTGGCTGGAGAAGAGACTGTTCAGAGGGATGTTGGAGCCAAATAGACACACCTTGAATGCCTGACCAACAGGTTTCCATTTGTAAACTATGGGCTGACAAAGGTTTTAAAGCATGGAAGACCATGCGTAAGTTCATTCTTCGAAAGCTAACTTTGCACAATGAAGCACAGATTTAAAGGAGGAAAGGCAATTAAGCAGTTTTGGTGGTCATCCAGGTGAGAGTTGACTACATCTCAAAAAAGGAATAACAGTGAGGATGGAGAAGAGAAGATGAGGTGTTTTGAGGCAGAATCCAAAACGCTGGTGCCTGATATGAGATTGAGAATTAGGGGGTGCCTCCAAGAGGTTTCTGTTAGTTTTAGGGAAGGTGTTGATAGAAGATGGAACTATTGACCAATTTAAGCAATAGGGTCAAAGTTGTATGTATGGGGAGTACAGAGACTAATTTGAAGAGAGGCAGAGGAGAATTTATTTTAGGACTTGTTGAATTTAAGAAGTCTTCAAGATGTCTAGAAAAACATCTAGAAGTAGATAGAAATATAGGTCAGAAGGAGTTGGAGATAAGATGTGAAACTCATATCTTATATTGCCTTGCCTCTGGACTTCTGGACTTTTTTTTTTTTTTTACTGGGGGGAGTAACTGCTCAATTCCCTTTCCTGTAATCTACTGGTTGAACTTGTTTACTGGTGTTCTTTTTTCTGTTTTCCTTCTACACATTGTTTTTAGATGAGTCCAGGCTGTAGAAACCCTGTAGTGCCTCTCTCTGATTGTTAATTATGTTTGAGACCCTGGGAACTCCTTCTGGTTTCTTCTCTCAGATCTTTCCATTCTGAAAATGGTTTTCTTGTCATTTAAATTTTTCGTTCAAGTCAGTTTCCTCCAAAACTCACAGGTTGTCTCTCTCCTCCAAATGTCACTTTGCTCAGCATTCTCTGACAGTAAGGAGGATGTGGTGCGAAGAGCCTGGACTCCTGAACAAGGCTGCCTGGGTTCAAATTCTGTTTCTGCCTGTGGCTAGCTGATTGATCTTGGGCAAGTTATTAGCTTGTGTCTCAGTTTCCTCATCCATAAACTGGAGGCAACAGTAGTATCTACCACTAAGGGTTGTGGTGATGGAATGAGCATATGAAGTGTTTAAAATGAATGGTGTCCATTGTGTGTCATGTTGGTAGCTACTTTTGTTGTTATTATTATCCCAGGGGGAAACAGTATGAGAGATGGCCTCTTTCTGATTGTCATTTGGTTCATGCAAATAAGTGATAAACTTAGACTATTGGAATATTATTTGATGAACTATGTGTAGGTAAATCCGGGAAGCAGGTCATATGCCTTCAAGTTTTTAAGAAGTTTAGCAAAAATGAATTTTGACCTTAGTCCAGATGTGGCATCTGGAGTTGCAGATGTCCACTGTGTGACCTCACTCTCCCCATAGCAGTGTTCAACTGATATTTCTTAAAAACAAGGCCATAAAATTTTAATTTCCACCTTACAGAAGAGCTCTTCCAAAATTTTTAAAATGTTTGCTGTCATAACTGTTCAGTCATCTCATCTGTAAGCAACACTTTTCATTTTTAATGCAGTCTTTGTGCTTGTCTTACTTTAGCTGTCTTTACCACATTAGTCAGAACTTCAAAAAATATTCAAGGTGACCATGCTAGAGGATATCCCCTTTTTTGACATTTGGCTTCGAAGAGTGAAGTATATTTTCTCGTCTTATCTGTGTGCTCGTTGTTCTCTTTTGCTATTAGTGTTTCTGTAGAAATGAATGTTATTAAATGATTGTTTAATATCCATTGAAAGATTCTTTAGGTCTTTCTCATTTAAATTTTTGATTTTGTGTCATATTTATCTTGAATTGTCATTCCATTCTGGGCTAAATCCTTATCAGTTTGGTTGTTCTTAATTCACTTAATTATTTTTGTCAGTTGCTAAAAATGTTTAAATCTATATTCATTAAGAGTTAGTATCTGTGACAGGATTCGCTTGATTTTATTGGGATTATTTAAGTAACATGTCCTTGTAAAAAATTCAAATGATGCAATATTTATAGATTAAAGAATAAAAGTCATCTGATAATCATCTTCACAGAGTAATTAATGGATTTATGATGAAATTTCCAGATTTCTCTCCCCTCTCTCTGTCTTTGAAAACACACACACACACACAGTTTTCCCTCTCATTCTCTCTCTTTTCCCTCTCTCCTGCCTTCTTCCTCCATATCTAACTTGCTCTCTTTCTTACCAAAAATGGAACCATACAAAGTCCTAAAACTTTTTCATTTAATAGTATATCATGGGCATCTTGTTATGTCTGTGCACATACATCTGTTTCATTCTATGTACTTAATACTTTGTAACATCAGTAGGGTATCCATAGTGTGGAGTGATTCTAATGTATTTAGCTAGTCCCATGGATGGATGTTTACCTTATTTCTAATTTTTTGCTAACACTGCATGAAACATCTTGATACATGTTTATATATATATATTCTCTATATATTCTCTATATATATTCTATATATAGTCTCTATATATTCTATATATATATTATTATATTATATATATATTCTATACTATATAGTATAGAATAGATTACTAAAAATGGAATTGTGGATCCAAGATGATAAATAGAATTAAGGTCCTTAGTCTGTAAGTCCATATAGTTGTTTGCAAAATGTGATGTGTATGATATACTATACATATTCCTAAAGTAAGAATCTATAGGTCAAATTCACAAAAAAGTAACTGGCCTTAAAAAAAAAAAAAAAATGGAAAAACTTCCCACCACACAAAAGTAACTTGCACAAACTCCATGGTAGGATGAGATTTAAGTGCATAGTATCTGATTCCAGTGGTATTTTTTTAAAACTTTTTTTAGTTGTTGATGGACCTTTATTTTATGTGGTGCTGAGGATCAAACCCAGTGCCTCACACATGCTAGGCCAGCACTCCACCACTGAGCCACAACCCCAACCCTCTAGTGGTATTGAACAAGGAAAAAAAAAAGGTTCAGATGGAACATACATCAAACCTTCCTAGTGCCAACCTCTAAAGAGGGATTATGAAAGGTCCATAACATTGTTGTTTTTTTTTTTTATACAGTGACATGTGTATTTTTATAAATAGAAGAAAAGTAAAATGAAACAAATAAAATAATAACTTTATATGACAGAAATGATAAGGGGAAATCTTATAAACCATTCTCCTTAAGGAGAGTGAACAGGTTGTGGATGATAGAGCCAGTAGTTCTTTAAGAAATCTTTGATGGGGCTAGCACAGTGGTGCACACCTGTAATCCCAGCAGCTCAGGAGACTGAGGTAGCAGGATCACAAGTTCAAAGCCAGCCTCAACAACTTAGTGAGTCCCTAACCAACTCAGTCTCTAAACAAAATATTAAAAAGGGTTGAGGATGTGGCTCAGTGGTTCAATTCCCCATACAAAAAAAAAAAAAAAAAATCTTAGAAATCTTTGGAGCTGGGCACTGTAGTGTACACCTGAGATCCCAGTGGCTTGGGAGGCTGAGGCAGGAGCCTCAGCAACTTAGTGAGACCCAGTCTCGAAATAAAAAATAAAAAGGGTGGGGATGTAGCTCAGAATTTTCATAGTCTCAAATAAACTACTTCAACATATTTGTTTACTATAAAGGAAAAGGTGGTAACTCTTGGTGGAAAAACCACCTTAACCAAAAGATCAAGAGCAATATCACCAGCAAATAAAACATATCAACATATTGAACCCTGTGCTGCTAAGAAGAATATAGCATCATTTCTGTGGTATTTTTACTAAAAATACATAACCTCAGTGTAATCAGAAGAAAACATCAGGAAACTCCAATCAAGGAACAGTAAACAAAACACCAATTAATACTCTTAAAATATGTCAAGGACACAACTCATAAGGAAATACTGAGGAATTGCAGCACACTAAGGAGAATGACAACTAAATATACCAATGATCCTGGGTAGGAGTCTGCAACAGAAAAGTGACATTGGCGAAAACACTGGTGTAATTTTTTTTTTTTTTTTTTTTTGTGGTGCTGGGGATTGAACCCAGGGCCCTGTGCTTGTAAGTCAAGCACTTTACCAACTGAGCTATCTCCCCAGCCCCACTGGTGTAATTTGAATAATGTTTTGGTTTAGTTAATAGCATTTATCTGTGTTCATGTCCTGGTTTTCTTAAATACACTATGGTTATGTAAGATGCTAACTAACATCAGGGGAAGCTGAATCAGGGATATATGGAAATTTTCTGGACTATTTTTGTAACTTTTCTAAAAGTCTAAAATTAGCTTAAAAAAAAAAAAACTCAACAAGATTCCTTATAAAATTTGCCCATTCTCTCTAATTTTTCTTTCAAATAAAAAGCCATTGTGGGGTTAGAGAAACTATTGGTTCTTGGTAGAAACTGGCTCAAGAATATAAAAGAAAGCTTAAGTTAAATCCTCTTCTCTGATTGGTAAACGCTAGCAATGACCTTCCACAGTGTTGTCTCTAGGCTCATTTTCTAATTAATTGTCTAGACTTTTTAAAAAGATACAGTATTGAAAATCCATGCTGATGGGAGATTTTCCTAAAAATTTTGTGAGGTCAATGAGTAGAAAATTAGTTAATACAGCACTTAAGGAAAAACATTGTAAACGAATCTTAGATGTGGGTCCTAAGATAACATTTAGTACCATGGAGTTCGAAGACATTGCCTCAGTGTTTGCTGCTGAGGTGAAAATCACCTGAAAATTGGTGCATATCCACGTAGGTGACCAGTCCCAAACTGTCTCTGAAGGCATGTATAGATGAAGGTCTCTCCATTGTCATTGGGAAATGCCAAACTAAAGCACTGTAGGCAGAAAAATCTTAAAAGCTAGGAGTTATAACATACTTAGATGATGAATGGTGCACAGAGATAATAGACTGGGAGTCTGCATGGAATCTAGGGGATTTGAAGGGTGAGGCTCTGTCAGAGAACATCTGGCTCTCTACAGGAGGGGAGATGCCACATTGTCCTCGCACAGATATTCTGGTTTCTGCACAGCTGGGCATGCTAGATATGTAAGTTGAAGACCTCCTAAGGAGCTCTAAATTTGTTCCTCAGGCAGCAGTCAGATTAGGGGTTCTGTTTCTCAGATGCTCTGATATTAGGAAGACAGCTCTGGATGAATGACAAGAACAGCAAGGCTCCTGGAAAGTTATACTCCTTCTAAAAATGAGAGGGAAATCTAGTTTGTCTTCATTGAGTGTGTTTGGTATCTGGTCAGTTTTACCTGACTCAATTAAGGACTGAATAATCTCTTAGTGAACTATGAAGGTCAGGTTTATGAATTTACAATGCTGGGAACTAGACTTATTCCATCAGCAAGTATTTTGTGAGAAACCATTACATGCCAGACACTGGATTAGGCCCTGAGAATACAGCAACGAGCAACACAGTCATGGCCCTTGCCCTCATGGAGCTCAGAGACCAGGAGTTGTTACTCTTAGCCTGAATCAGCCAGCTCACCTGCCTCACTCAAAGATGCCTCCACTAAAAAGCTTGATTTATGTAAAAAAGTGCCTTTAATTTGTTATTAAATTTTAATTTAGTTTTATTGGTGCATTATAATTACATATAATATAGTGGGATTCATTTTGCCATATTTGTACATGCACATAACATACTTTGATCAGTGTCATTCCCTAGTTCCTTCCCTTTCTCTTCCCTCCTCCCTCCCTGATCCACTTGCTCAACTCTACTGATTTCTATTATTTTTATTATTTTAATTAGTATGTTATAACCATATATTATAACCATATATACATATACATGATTCATTTTGGCATATTCATACATGGACATAGCATAATTTGGTAGATTGCATTCCCCAGTACTTCCCCATGCTCTTTTCTCCCTCCCTTTCCATCCCCTTCCTCTATTCTATCACTGTTCCTTCTTAAAATACAATTTTAAAAATAAATTATTATTACTACTTCAGTTTCCTTCCAGTAGTGTTGAAATGTTTTCAAGTGTATTTCATATGTTTAATTTACATAATTTTCAAGCAGCACTTTATGCCTGTAGTCATAAAACCTGTCCCTGGCCTGATTGCTCATCTCAGGCTGCGATGTGGAGACACTGTAGTAAGGCTTAGTGGGTTTGCTCAGTGTGATGGCAATCAGAAATGTGTTTACCAAGGTAGTGTGACCAGCTGGCAGCATCCACAGGGAACCAACTTTTCTTTGCTGCTGCATGGACATTTCTCCCTTCCTGAATTTAATCTCTTGGGTCAGATTCCAAGTTGTAGCCTCAAAGCAGTGAACCAACTAAAGTATTGTTAACTAACCCAATTTCATAACACTTAGTAACCCCTTTCCTAGCCTTCTTTCAGAGACTCTGTGCCTTTTTATTATTAGAGATACATCCTCATGCCTTAAGCAGATGAAATGGCTTTGAATTCCTAGTTTTCTATGTATACAGTACAATAGATAAATAACAATATTACTAGAAGAATCAAGAATAAGTTATTAGCTGACATAATTAACTTACAAGATCAGCTCTACAAATCCATGGAATATATGAATAGGAATCAATTTTTCAGCCTCCCAAGCCACTGGGATTACAGGCATGCACCACCACGCCCAGCTTGCCTTTTCTTAAATTTTAATAGGCTATACTTTGTCCTTCCACATTACTAAGGTTATTTCCCCTTTTCTGCTCCAAATCCCAATTTATCAAATGCCACTCTCCCCTTGAAAAGCTGCCTTTTGCCTTCTTCAGTCAAGTATCCCAAGTCCATTGTCCTGCCTCCTTTAGCATATATCACAGTTTGCCTTGTGCTGGCTGCCTTCCCGCTCCTGAATTATGAACTCCTCGAAAAGGACTTCCACATTCATCTTTATGTCCTCTGAGAACCCAGCACAGTTTGTTAACTTTGAATGCTTACACTATTCCAGTCATTCTCTAAGCACGTTATATACATATATATATGTATACGTGTATATATACACACATATGTATATAATCATTACACTTTATATTAATATATTTTATTACATTTACTTGCCACAATAACCCCATAAAAATGATACTTATCCCTGCTTTACAGATGAGGAAACTGAAGCACAGAAAGTTTAAAGATTTTACCCAAAGCTACACTGGTAATAACTGGTGGAGCTGGAGTTTGAAGCCAGGCAGTCAGTCAGTAGTCAGGGCTTCCAACCACTACTAACACTGGAATCATATACTATAATGCACGTGCTCTTACTGTATGTTAAACTGACGCATCAGCAGCTAACATTTATTGAACACCAGCTGTGGGGCAGGTACTGAGCTAGGTCTTAGGTATTATCTCATTCCTCACAAAATCTCAAGGTGCATGCAGTTGTTATTCCACAGAGGAAAAAAATAAGATACAGAGGGGTTGGGGTTAAGCAACTTATACTAGGGAATACTATAATATGGGCCTAGTAAGTATTATAGGAAATACATTAGTAACTATAGGAGAGGAGGGTTCAAGAAGAGAAGTAATGTGAAAATTTCAAACTCTACAAAGTTTAAAGAATATTATAGCAAGGTACCATACACCCACTGCCTGGTTTCAGCCATTAGTAGTTTACTGTATGTACATCTCATCCCTCTGTCCAACCATCTACTCATTGTGTTTTTGAGGAGTTGTCCCCTCCATATTTCAGCATGCATATCACTAGACAGAGGTTGCTATTTGTTTAAAGATTTATCTTTTTGAGGTAAGATTTGTGTGTTTTGTTGCTAAATTTTAACTGTATATTTGCCTGATTTTGATGAATGTGTACTCATGTGTAATCCAGATTCCTACCAAATATTATCATTATCCAGAAAGGTACCTCCCTGGTCAGTGCCCCACCCCTACTTCCAGAGAAGTATCCTGTATTTTTATGTTATATACAGTTAAATTCTGTCATGTTCTAAAAGAATTTGAGATGACTCACTCAGGTGTAAAAAATAAAGCAAGAAAACAAATGAGAAGGAAGTAGAATAAAAGAAACTAAGGAGGAATACTAAATGGTATCAGGAGAGTACCTATAATATTCCAGGAATTTTGCAAGTAATATATTACTCATCCTCATAAGAGGTATGCATAATTATTTGTTTTATAGGTAGAAAGTCTAGCTAATAGGTAATAAGGACATGTTGACTCCAGAGTCTGTATTTTTCCCACCTTAGCCTCTAGGCTATATGAGGCTGGCTTTGAACTTGTGATCTTCCTGCTTCAGCCTCCTGAGTCACTGGCATTACAGGTGTGTGTCACTGTGCCTGGCTGCTGAAATCTTATTTTGAATGTTAAAATGGTTCCAAATATATGTGCTCAAATATTTGTAAAATTGTGTTACCTCATTTTGTTGGTAGTTTGGCCATGGGAGATGGCTAGGGTGGTGGCACTAAGATAGTCCTATAGTCCTTGCAGAGTACCTTAAAGTTAAGGTTGATTTTGAGTTATCCTATGTGACTCGACATAAGGGATTACATGTTCTCAGCTGGAGAAAAAGGCAAGTTTTCTAGGACTGGTGATTAGGAGAGGTCTTGATGTGGTTCTAGTGACTGTTAAATCACTGGTAACATCAACAAGGAAACATATGGGAAAAAATCTTGGTCAAACTTTTACTTTGGGGGCTGGAGTTATGGCTCAGTGGTGGAGCGCTTGCCTATAATGTGTGAGGCACTGGGTTTGCTTCTCAGCACTGCATATAAATAAATGAATAAAAATAAAGGTTCACCAACAACTAAAAAAAATATATATATAAATAATTTAAAATAAAATAAATAATATAAATATTGTGTAGAAAAACTTTCATTTTTTACTTTAATAGTATTTTTTAATTGTGTTAAGAAAGTGAAAGAATTATAAATTTCTAAGGGGGAACTTAGAAATCAGCTATCTTCTGCATTCAGTGTTGCATCTCCTTTATAATCATAGATTGGATATATAAAGAGAGAATGCTGAAGAATTGAGGATTACTTTATGGTTTCTCAAGTTTCTTACTTGAAGTGCCAGAAAAAGGTTTGGACCTGTTATAAATTAGAAAGGTGGTCACAGGGCCCTTGGATAAAGTTAAGGAGAAACTGAAAAAGAAAGGAAGATGAACATGTTAAATTGATAATTATGCAGCAATATAAAACTGAAGAATTTCTCCTGGACTGAGGCTCTCAGTGTGGTAGGATGATACCTGTGTTTGACTCTGTTAGGCTGGGGTCACCAAGACATACTAGTGTGGTCTTGGATAATGGAGTGAGGAAACATGAGAACTAACGCAGGGGCCAGATCTGTGGAGACCTAGAGCAGTGACTCTGGAGATCACTAGAAACGAGACAAGTGTCCATCAGACTGACTCTACTGCCTGTACTCTCTCCCCACTCCCATCTTTGTGCTTCTCCATTCCACTTGCCACTCCCTCTCCCCTAACTCCTGGATCCCATACTTAAAGCTTGCAAAAAGGATATTTCTCTTCCGCCTGTGTGTCTAGTCCTCGTAGGGCAGGGGATGAGTAGACAGTCAACTCACCAGAAGATCCATGTCAGTGATGCTACCAGTTCTTTCCTGCTAGGCAGCAGCACAATTGTCATTAACAGACTGCCTTAATTAAAGAAAAAACTTTATAATAACATTATTTTCTGACAATGAAAGCCATTATTTTTTATGATAGATAATCTGAAAAGCATAGGAAATCATAATGAAGATAATTGAGGTTCTTTTAGTAATAACTTGATAGTATTTCTTTTGGCCATTTATTTAGAATTCCTTAGATGAAGTGGGAAGCCATGCTCTATATATTTTGTATCTTGCCTTTAGAGTGTTTACTGATTTATCATTTCTTATTAAATATAATATTCTAAATTTCCTATATCATTAAAAATATTCATAAGCATCATTTAAAATATACATTGATAGACTGTTGTATGTAGCTTACCTATTTTGTTGAATTTGAAGTGGGTTTCTTGTGAACAGCATGTATAATTGGGTTGTATTTTTATCCACTTTGACAGTCTCTGCCTTTTGATTAGAGTATTTAGGCCATTTACATTTAACGTGCTTATTCTTGTATTAGAGCTTTAATTTTTCATCTTATAATTTGTTTTGTTTCCTGTTTTTCATTCTTCTGTTTCTCTTTTATTGTCTTTCTCTGGGTTACTTGAACTTTTTTTAGGATTTTATTTTGACTTTTTACAGTGTTTCTTGGTATCTCTGTCTCATTTTCTTAGTGCTTGCTCTGCATATTGTAGTATACATATGTAACTTATTGTAGAACACTGCTATCAACATTTTACCACTTTGAGTAAAACATGAAAACTTCACTTTCATCTTGGTTCCTTTACCTTTCTTCTTTTAAGTATAACTAACTGTCTTGGCTACCTGATTATGTTATTATTTTGGGTTTAGTCAACAAATCTGATTTATAAAACTCATGAGAATGATAGTCTATTGTCCGTACCCATAGTTTTGCTTTTTCTTTTGTTCTTTATTCCTTCCTGATGCTCCAGTGTTTCTTCCTTTTTTTATGTTTTGTTTGAACAATTTTCTTTAACCATTATTTTAAGATAGGTTTTCTAATGGCACTTTGGTTTTAGTGCCTTTCCTTTTCTTTTCCCTCCAATATTGAAGTATAGTTCCACTATATTTGGAATTCATGGTTCATAATTCTTTCAGCACTTCCTTCTGGCCTCCATGATGTCAGATAGGAAAACCTGTTGTCATTTGAATTGTATTCCCTTATAAGTAACATTGTATTTATTTGCTTTCAAAAGTTTTTGTTTTTAATTTTCAGAAATTTTATTATGAGGCTGGGGTAGTGGCTTAACGATAGAGTGTTTGCCTAGCATGTGTGAGGCCCTGGGTTTGATCCTCAGCACCACATTAAAAAAAATAATAAAGTTATTTAAAAAAAAAAAGAAGGAAAGAAAGAAAGAAATTTCATTATGATGTGTCCTAGTATAAATTTGTTTGACTTTATCCTATTTGGGGTTTGTTCACCTTCTTGAAATAGTAGGTTTATATCAAATAGGGGAAATTTTAGTCATTTTTCCTTTTTGAATACTCTTTCCATCCTTTTTTTCTCCCTCAGGACTCAGATGATATGAATATTGGATCTTTTGTATTACCTCACAAGTACCCAAGGCTCTGTTCATTTGTTTTTGGCCTCTTTTCTCTCTTTTGTTTGAATTAGGTAAATTCTGTTGATCCATCCTCAAGTTCACTGATTCTGTTCTCTCTGCTGTATTGTTGAACCTGTCTAGTAAGTTTTGTTTACATTTCTGTTATTATATCTTTCTGTTCTATAAATTACATTTGGTTCTTTTTTATAACTTCTGTTTCTTTGATGAGATTTAATTTTTTTTTCATTCACTTCAGGAGAACTTACAATTGCTTTTTGAAGCATTTAAAAATCCTCGTAAGTTGATTTCAACATCAGATTCATTTTGGTGTTGGCATCAGTTGTCTTTTCTAATTTAAGGGCTGATTTTCCTGGTTCTTGGTATGACCATTGATTTTTAATTCTACTTTAGATAATTTGCCTATTAGGAGACTCCAGTTTCTATTTAAATTTTCTACTTTATCAGCCAGTTACTCTGCTTTGGTTTAATCCTTGGGTTAGTATCTACTTTTGTGGTTCCAATGACAATGTACTTTTCAGAGCCTTCATAATAGTCTTTTGGTCTACTTGGTTATCTGGTGCTCCCACTGGCCCCTTAGTGCTGTCTGAGGTGAGTAAGGAGCTTCCCCATGTCATACTGCCTGATGCCTCTAGGTGTGGGAGGGACTCATCTTGCTGGGATGAAGAATACTTCCTGGGGTCCCTGCAGGGAAGGGGAGAGAATTCCCCAGACCACTCTATTGCCAGTGGGGTTGCTGGCAGCTGGTCTGGTATTGTCCATGGAACTTCCATTTAGTCCCAGGCTCTCTTCTATGGCTAAGTTATGGGGTTGGGAAGTATTGAGCCTACACCTTTGGTTGAGCCGAGAAAGGGAATCACAAGATGTCTTGCTATTGTGTTATTCTTCCAGTCCTGGGGTCCCTAACTAGTTCATCTTCCTTTTACCATTTTTCAGACTTCTATTTCTTTTTGCATCTTACAGGATAGTTGGGGGAGAAATGAGCTTATGTCAGATTGTCTGGACCCTGACAGTGTCTATTTAACCATTCATCTTTTGGATAATACGATTGTTTTGAATGGTGAATACTTTAAATATCATGAAGTGAAAGGGGTAGAGGTTGGAGGAGGACTCCTCTCAAAACCTTGAAATCGAAAAGGCTCACTCACTGCACAGACCCATGGGCCTTGGCCTGGTTAGCCGCCCAGTACAGGCTGTTACTCATCTGTCTTCTACTTGCTTGGCTGGTGATGTCAGTTCTTCATGTTTGCTTTAAAGGCAGGCTTTTCTTCTTTTTCTTATGCTTGTTGAATAATGCAGTAGTTTGCCATACTTCTAGCACTTTTAAAATATACTGTCACCTTTGTAGGGCCTTTTCTTAGCTTTTATTTTTGGTCATTATTGTCTCCCTTTTGGTAAAGATTTCATTTTCAATTCATCTATATAAGCTGTATTTGTGACTTAACTAAGGCATTTAATTTTTAAAAGTTTTTTATTGGTGCATCATATATAATGGTAGACTCATAATTAAATATTTGTATGTAAACTCAACATAATTTGGAAGATATTTGATTTTTTGTGAATTTTTATTTCAGGACTGCAAAGTAATGACCAACTTTTTTCCCCATAAATTAGTGTGAAAAAAGTTTTGACATTTTCATTTGACTTGTGAGTGAGGAATTTGAGGTCATCTCAGTTCTTCCACAGTAAATGTCCCTTTAAAAAAAAAAATGTGAAATCCTTTATGTTGAAAGGCATGGGTCATTTTGTATAGTTTGCAATAGTAGTTCTGTACAAATAATTTCAGGTTAAAATTGCATACTGTTTATTCCCACCCATTTCCTTTATTGGCTGTGACACACAGGAATTACGCCCATTGCTTGACTAACCTTTTTGACCTTTTGTTACTTGGCTATAAATTGACTTGGGTCTTTTGCAAAAACACTGTCGGGGGAGGGGGGAATCTTTTTGTTAGAACTCAGCCAATTTCTACTTCAGTGCAGAACAGTTTGTTCTCCTGAAGAAATGAGCCAGTTCAGTGAACAGAAAAACATAGCCATAAACTGGCATCGCCAAAAACTGCAGAAACCATTGCCCAGGTTCATTCCACAGAGCAGGGAACTTGTAATAGAATGAGGCTTTTTGAAGAGAAATAGTTTTGAACTCCATCAGATTTAGGTACATGTAATCAGCTCTTTAGAGTGAGTTGGAACCACATAAAAGGCGTTTCTTTTCCTGAGCTCTGGCAGTCACCAACATTTTTAACATTTTAAGTGGGAACAAAGTAGAATTCTCCTTCTGCCTGCATCCACAGTCCTCTCTGGCCATATTGAAGTTCGTATGCCCTGTGTTTTATCTTATCTACCCACTAGGCTGGAAGCAGCTTCCGTTCAACAATACAAATACTTCCCAAGTGGCCTCTCTGTGCAAGGCTGAATGTTGGTCCATCCTCCAAAGAAGACATTTATAGTGGTCAGTTAATTATAAGAAAACATGAAAAAGCATTCCATGGTAGCAGGGCAAATGCATAATAGAAAGACACAGTGTTTAACAGACTAGATCACAGAGTGAGTCATTTGAGTGAGGTTTGGAGACTGGCTAGGAGTTTGCCAATTGAATGAGAAAAGAGTATTCTGGACAAAGAGCAGATATAAGTTGGGGAGTGATGAAGTAGCATGGAGTTTCAGGTACTAGAAGTAGAATGATACTTGGATATAGTGTAAGAGGAGGGAAGAGAGTGAAACTGGAGAGGGTCGGGGCTAGACACCATGCATCTCAAATGTCCAGTGAAATAGCTTGGAATTTCTCCTGTAGGCCATAAGAGCTATGGAAATCTCGAAGCTGGAGAATGAGTAACCCAGAAAGGGTCGAGGTGTGAAGATATGGGTTTTCAAAGAGCCTTGAGCTCAGAAAGGACAGGTGGCACCAGACTAAGAAAGGGTTATGAGGAGCTGGGGTTGTAGCTCAGCAGTAGAGCACTTGCCTAACATGAATGAGGCACTGGGTTCCATCCTCAGCACCACATACAAAATAAATAAGTAAATAAATAAATAAATACACCTGTTGTGTCCATCTACAACTTTAAAAAAATTAAAAAAAGAAAGGATTATGACACTAGCCTGAGTAGGTTCCTGCAGGAAGTCACTGAAGACAGTGATCTGTGTTCTAGCAAATATGATTGTGTTTTTAGGACTATGTGGGAATGGCAGGGTACAGGAAAGTTAGGTTACTACAGCAGTCCAAGGGCAGGAGGAAAGGGACAGTGCTCGGGGCCACCATGGCTTTGGGTAGTAGAAGCAGAAAGGAGGGAGGCAAGAAGCTCAGAACCTTTACTGAACTCTGAACATGTCTCTCAAAGGCACTTTCACATACACTGCCTCGTTTAATTTTCATAGTGAACCCTGTCCTCTTTGCACTCAAATGAGAAATGAAGTTTGGGAGTTTCAGTACTTCATCCAAGACCCAACTGACTGCACTAGGAAGTAGCCAAGTCAGGGTTGGATCCCAGGTTTATCCAAACAGTGTTGTGCCACCATGGAATAGTACCTGCTATAACTGAGTCACCCAGTGTTAAGCAAGCTTCAAAATGTAAACACTCTTTGAGTTCACAAATATAAATAATTTCACCACTAATACTTAGGTATTAGTCAATGCTAATATAATAAATATGTCAAAAGCCTATTTTTCTTCTTAACCAGTTATCCTATAAAAACCTCAGATATGTGATTTCATTTCTTAAAATCTCACCAATGTGGAAGAATTGGTTTAGAGGAAGACCCAACCAAATTGGTCAAAAGTGTAGATGAGTACATATGCTTAAATGTTCAAGGGTGTATGTGTAACAGTTTATGTTAGAAATAAGCTATGGCTTTTAGAACTAACATGAATTGATGTAATTTTTAGTAAATGTGTGCTTTAAAAGGTTTCAGAAAACATTTTCAAGTAACTATATCCAAAGAAGGGCTTTACTCAGCAAAAATCACCATTAGTCAAGCCCCAGGACAAATGAATGGTTGTCTCTGTGCAGCATTCATTCTTCAGTCGTGAGGTCATGGATTCCAGGACAGGTCCCAGGAGATAGACAGGAAAGGCCAAAACTAAACCTAGTCTACTCTGTACTGATCACTAGATGTCCCTCTCTTGAGTTGCAAGCACTAAGGGCTGGGATAATGGAATGCTGCCAGCTGTCTCTTCAGCAGCCATTTTTGCCCTTCACTTGTTTCTCAAAGTAGAACCAGAAATAATAATGAATGTTTTTGAGATAGAAAAATGCAGAAATGTGGGGAAAGTATCTAAATCTTAAGTATCTTAATCTTAAATCTATATTGTTTTACAGCATCACTGGTAAAAAAAAAAATTGCTAGGTTTTTAGGGAAAAAAAATCAATATCTAACATGACAGAGCTGCAAAGCTGTAGCATGTTCCCCTGCCCAAACGTAGTCAGTATTATATAAAGCTCAGGAATAGAAAGCTAGCTAGCTGTGCTTTCCTCTAGTGGCTGTGGAGCAGAGTGGGAGAAGTGGTTATGTAACTGAGTGTGCTCATTAGTTCTGCTGTAAATTCACACAGCTGGGCCTCCACCGTCCTTTGTTCACCTCGGTGTTAACTCTTGCTTCCTTGGTAGCTTTGGGCCCTGTGCCTGGCACATAAGAAAATGCGAGAGACATGAAACTCAAAACACAGAGCCTGGCAGTCCACTGGAGCAGACAGACCAGTAGGCAAGTGGCAGCATCTCCCTGTGCAGCAAGAGGCTGTGGGTTGTGGGAGCTGTGAGGAGACACAGCATAGAGGAACCCACAAACTAAACCTGGGGCTCTGGTCACACTGGTAAGCCCCTTAGTCTGTGAACTTACCTCCTTACCTCACTTCTCTCCTCTATGAAAAGATTGTATGCCCGCTCCATACCTAGGTGTTATGTGAGGTTGGAAACACGAACGTGGTAACTCATGCAGTGCACCTTGCCCCAAATCGGCACTCAGTGAGCATTTTGGAAATTATCATTTCTTTGCTGCTTTCCTTTCTACAATTCCCCTGCCCTACCTCTATCATGTTTTTTTTTTTTTTATACTGTGAAACACAGTCCTTTTTATGAACTCTCTCAGCAGATCTCTTGAACCTCAAAATTCTCTCATCTTCACTTTCCCCTTCTCTGTTTCCTTCCTTCCTCCCAGGAATATGCAGCCCAAGGTAGAGAGGTGAGGGGATGGGAGATGGCCTGAGAAGATAAGGATGGCGTTGTTGTCACAGACACATCACAGCATGGCATTTCTCCTAATCCAGGTCCCCTCAAATCTTCCAGATAGGTTTGAGTATTCCCGGCAATTGACTGCCCTGCATCTTCCTCCCTTGCTTCAACTTACCAAAAGGAGGAGAGAGGGTTTGGATTTTCCAAGTTGCCTCAGTCTAGAATCCGTTCTCTTCTCCTATTGACATTCTACAGCTGGGAATTCTTCAGAGAGCCCCCATCGTTGGTTCTCTTTGGGCTCCATTTGTCTTGCTTAATGTAGTCAGAGTTCACATCTGAGGAGGTTGATAAGCAGTCACTCAGAGCCTGCTCCTCCTCCTCTTCCTTCTTGGGTTCATGGTCTCCACTTCTTACTTTGCTCCTCCCCCAGTCAGTCATTCCCATTTCTGACATCTTTATCTAATGTGGTGGTTCTCAGCCAGGGACAGTTATGCCCCCCAGGGGATGTTTGGCAAAGTCTCAAGACTTTTCTCGTTTGTCACAACCTTCAGGCAGTGGTGGTGGGTATATGCTACTGATGTCTGGTGAGTAAAGGTAAGGGATGTTGCTAAATATCCTACAATGCACAGGACAGCATCCAGAACATAGAAGTCTCTGTGAACAAGGCTGAGAAGCTCTGATCTAAGGGTTTCTTGGGTAAACACTCTTCTGTGTGTGCCTGCCTCTGTCTGTGCCATGGAACTTTTGCTGAACTCAGAAACTCCTCCCTTTTGTGGCTTTCCCGTAAGTCTTCCTCCATCCCTCACACCAGTCAGAGCTGATCCTCTCCCTCGGGTTCTTAACCTGCCCTGATGGTTCATTGCAGCTCTTACCACCCTTTGCCCTTTAAAGTAACTTGTTTTTTTCTCCTAAGAAAGCAGAATACAAGCGTGATTTTAATGAGGAGAGCCATCAAAATCTCATATATTATTATCATCTAAGAATATTCCATGGGCCAAACTTTGACTCTAGGAGTCAGAGGCACATAGTAGAGCAGGCAAGGACTTGGTGTCTGGAGATTCGATCTGGTGCCCAACTATGATTTTCTAGTTCTATGGCAATAGATAGCTTTCCTGAGCTTCAGGTTCCATCTAGATAAGATAGGTATAATGTCCATTTACTGAGATCGTTTGAGTCTATGAAGAGATGTTAACATGGAACCTGGTATATGAATCTGGAAAATGAAACCAAGGTTCAAGATGTGATCCTGATATTGAATTGATAAGAATAAATACTACACTTGGTCTTAGCCAAGTGAGACTTTTTCCTAACTCCATGGAAACAGATGGAAACCTCATACACTTATGACTTCTAGCTGTTTTGTGGAGGATGTATTTCCCTCTCTCTTGAACACTGGGACCCTAGAAGACATACACTGAAAGTTGGGAGGTCTGCTCTGACCTGAGGTAGCCACAGTCAGCTACTTTGTAAAGAGACTGCTGAGGCATGAGGAGGACATTTTATTCATTTACTCCCACAAATTTCTGGTACATGGAGACCAGCACAGAGGAAGTGGTATTACATTATGTTCAGACATTTATAATACATTTACTGTTTCCCACAGCGCAAGGAGGATAGTGACAATTGATCTCATGACCATTTTCATATATGCTTAGGGTAAGGGTTATAACAGTCATATAAATCTTCAAATACTGTCTATTATTTGTTCAGAGAATTTCACACTCTCCTTAGGCCTGGCCTGGCTCTAGAACAGAGAGGAAGTCTGCACATTAGAGAAAGTAATTGATTCCATCCATAAACAGAGCATGGAAAGGCTGTAAGCATACAGAAATGTATTTCTGTCATAGGCTAAAGAATGAAGACATAATACTTGAGTAGGACGTGGGTCAGAAGTCAGAGACAGAGGTGTCTCATCAGTTAGGTGTCAGCGTGGACAGGACTCATGTAGCTACCAGCAGCATGTGTGGCACCTCTTAACACTGTTTGCCTTCTTTGACTTCTCCTAAGAATCCTAAGGTACTTTGTTCTACATCTCAGAACTTAGCTCTTCACTCAGATATACTCTCCTATGCTATTCACTCTTATAGCTTGTGTTTGTTTTCTTGCTGGCCAGAAGTGCTGTGGGTTAAAAATCAGGAATTGCCTGGCTTTGAGTCGAGCTGATGCCTATAGCTTACAGACCTGAGTCTAGTTACTTAGGTATTTAAGCCTTGGTTTCTCAATATGGAAAATCAGGTTGGTATTTGACTCATGGTGTTCTGCGGATCAAATTAAGTGAGAAAATACATGTAAAGTAATTGTAAAATACACATAAAGTCTGACATATGGTCATTTTATTCAGTTGTTGGTGATGGTTGTACTGCTTGAGAACAGATACTCTATAAGCACTCAAATTTTTTTATTTGAAGTAACAGATACACACATGTACATACAAATGCACACTCAGAGGATAATCTGAAAATTTGAAATACTCCAGAGGTCAGAGATTTTTAAAAAGTGTTTGAGCCCATTTTCAGAAATTTGAATATAAGAAGGAGTCTTAGCTACTCCAGTCTCTACTCTTTGCAGTAAGTTGGATCATTTGAAGGGGAGGTACCTATACCATACCATTTTAGCCCTGCGCTGAAAGAACTCTCCAGACTTTTTATCAGATCCCCTGCCTTCTGGAGGGTCCATGTAAGAATGGATATGCTTCATTGTACCTTTCCAAATTGAGCCTGTAGGCCTCACCTTTACCTTTTCTCCTTACAGTTCCAAGAAATGGTTCCCTATGAATTTCCCTCCAAAGTAATTTGTCCCTTTCTAAGCATAAATGTTCTTTTTCTTTAATTGATAAAAATAGTATCACTCAAAATACATTTCCCTTGATACTGGAACTCTCAGGGTCAAGTTCAGTGCTAGGAGAGGATGAAGGATATTCTAATTATCTCCCCCACTCTCCCTATCCACCACCTCCCCAATCCCTTCCACAGCAAATAGACAATGTTTATTTTTGTTTTCTGATAGAGATGAGATTGGTCCTACCCCAGCTCCAGGGGTGGGTCTTGATTCTTTAACCCAATCAGGAAGCCCCACATGTGTTGCCACAGTGACAAAGTGGTAGTCAGTGCCAAGGGAGTTAGTTAGTTCAGGGGTGGGTATGTGACACATTTCAGACCATCAAAATGTTTGCTGAGGACTTTGGGTAAAAGGCTTCCCAGTCTTCTGACAGGCTTCCTCAAAGCCAGATTTGTTTCTGTCCTGGATGTTGTAGGGACATGAAGCATGGGATGCCATGACTAGGGAAACTACTCTAAGGATGTGGCTAAAATAGTAGAAAGAAAATAGACCCTTGTTTTTGTCATAGTCACTTAACATCTGAACTTTGCACTTGCGTGTGCCAGTAAACTATTACGCAAGCCATTTTGAATTGGGTTTCTTACTTACACCTTAGAATCCAAATGGCACTTGGTATGTATATTTCCTTCTATTTTTTTGTATATTAGTGATTCCAAACTTTGGCCCAAGATCTGTGAAGAAAGGGGAACAAGGCATTATTTGTGTATGTGAACACATTTCTGCAAATTAATGTCTTGCCTATATATGCACTAAATATTTTCAAATTTATCTTGCTGTTTTGATTAATGAAATAAAGATTTTAGGTTAATACTGAACTTGTAGGTTTTATCATATATATGAACAGAGATGTTAAAAGCATCATGTAAATTTCTACCAGAACTTGTTCATTCTGAAACGTGTGACAAAACCCTACAAGTTCAGTAGTTTTACCTAAATTTGTACTTCATTAAATCTTTTTGGCAGAAATTTTTGACATAAGAAACAATTGTTTAGATAGAAGTTTCCGCCTTCTCTTTCTCTGAAACCTTTATCATTCTGCTTGCTTCTGTTTAGTCTTAGAGTTACCCAGACTGTTAGAGATAGTTGAGATATTAATTCTAATTAATTTTATTTAGATGGCTACATTAAGGTTCAGCTGAACTTTTCAGGCCCTGCATCTGAGTTCTACATATATGCAAACAAACATTGAAATACTTTAATATCAAGGGACCTAAACTGAAGACCAGTCCCTGTACAACAAATTGGATGTTGGATGGGAACATTTGTACTTATTGACCACCATTTTTGCCAGTAAGCAAGGAACTGCAGGTTAACTCCTGTAGTTGATACATTTAATGTGTGTTTACTATGTGCACTTCACCATTGGTGTAATCGAGTGGTCTGGTCCTGAGCCCTTTTCTTGAGATCTTACAGTTTATTGCAGAGAAGAGATATGAACACCAGGGCTGTTTTGGAAGGGAATACATCAGTTTATCATTCTGGAACTTCTTTCTTAGATTTACTCTGCCAGAAGAGCACTCTGATACCTTTTGCATGATAAATGTTGATCACTGCTATTATGAAATAGACTTGTTAATAAAATATAATACTCTCAAATGCCCTTCTCTTTACCTTTATTATTCTACCACTATTCACAATCAGCAATTCTCAGTCTTTTTTTTTTTTTTTTTTTTTTTTTTTTTTTTTTGAGCAATACATAGCAGGTTTTGGCTACAGATCCTAAATTTTTATATCCCCAGCTGGGTACACACATGCCTGCATGTACACATACACAAGCACACATTAATTTGCTGCAAGTAGACCATTACAGTAATTCAAAATTATAACTTTCTCATGGAACAGAGGCTGCCTGCTGGTTCTGCATGGTTATAAGTAAGTTAGTTGAACTCTATTCACTTCTCTTCTACTATAAACTATAGCTGAAGCAAGTGAGAGAGACTTATAGGACAGCCTTGAACTGTCTCCCAGTTTGTTCAAAACAAAACAAAAAACCTGGTTTTTCACATCAGAGATGACAAAGGCTCACTGAACTCTTCAGTAGAGTGCTGGCCCTGTGTTCTGCTTCTAGAATGCCAGCTGGAAGGCCAGGCCAGCTGGCCTTGGGGCCCTTATTCTAAGATTGTGCTGCCACTTTCTTGTGACACTGGCGTCAGAAGCAGAAGGGGCTTGCTGCCCAAAAGGCTGTATTCAAGCAGTGACCTATTTTTACACTGTAATCAGATTGGGTTTCTCTTTTTCCCTCGCGAGGCAGTAATCTCACATTCTTTTCAGTGCTTGAGAAGCCAGTACCCTGTTACCTCTTGAGCTTGGTTGCTTTTCAGTTTGACATAGGTCACTCTTACCTGAGGACAGTGATGTTTGTTCCTTTTCTTCACTTGGAGGGTGGAAATTGACTTATATTTGTCATTTTTTCCCACTTGGAGGTTGGGGATTGAGTATAAAATAGAGCTAAAGGAGAGCATGTGCCAAATGAGGGTAGAGGGCTTCTAAGGAAGAGCAAAACCAGGTGAATGGATAGAAAGAAGGTGTTGGGAATTTTAAGTCCTGGGTTCTTTTTTTTAAAATTCTCATCATGCACAACAGCTAATGACTTAGCTTAGTCATCAAATTTTGCTTGAGCACGGTATGTGCTAGGTGATAGAAGTGTAATAAAAAGGTGTAGCTCTTGCCCAGCTGAGTCTTGTAGGGGAAGAAGCTTGTACACAAACACAGTGCAGCATCAGCAGTGATAAAGGAGGTGGGCCTGAAGCCACTGCTGGGGAGGGGGCACTGAGAAGGGTGTCCAGAGTTCCTTTTGTGCTTCCCAGCCAGACTCCTTGCTGCCCACTGCTTCCTGCTCCTGCCTGTCCCACCTCAACTGTGTTGTGTCTTTTTTCTTATTGTTTGTTCTATTTAGTTATACATGATGGAAGAATACATTTTGATTCATTGTACACATGGTTTGCTTATACATTGTCAATTGTTTGTTTGTTGTCATTTAGATAGGTACTTTGTGTTACATGCAGAGGTCAGGTGCATTTCTTGTGTCTCTTCAAGGAGGAAAGTATTCCACATCATTCCATTCTTCTAAGGTGACATATCTGGGGCTGTGCTTTTTCAGGCCTTGGGGCCCTTACACTTACTACTTTCTCCTCTACCTGTGAAACTTCTCATCCTTTAAGACTCACTTTTAGTGTAAGACCTGTTCTCACAGACTGACCTGAAGGACACCCAGTAGTTTCTATTGCCTTTTCCTTTCACTTGGAACCTTGAGCTTCTTACACCTGCATCTGTCTGTCTACCCCTCTGGACTAAATCGCAGTCATAGGGCCTGTTTTGTATTCATCGAGAACACACCAAATGCCTTGTATGGTGAGTCACATGAAGCAAGTATTTGTGTGTGTCACATAAATTAAATTCCTGTCCAGCACCAAAATGACTAAAAATATGGAGAGTACTGCAAAAGATTCTTGTCAGGCTTTTTGAGCTGGTAGAACGTCTTTTGTACTTAAAAATGAAAGGACATGGGAAAAGCTTTGGAGTATGTAGCGTAGGAGGATGTGACAAGTAGCCTGTAGGCACTCAGGAGAGATAGTAAGGAAGGGCTGTATATACCTCAACAGAGCAGCAAACATGTCAAACATATCATTCAGAGCTTCCCTAACTTTCGTACATAATAAACTCCTGAAGGTGGGACAAATTTATATCAGCTGATAGCATCATATCTCGGCATAGAATTTCATTTGCCAACTGATGTATCAAAACCTGCATTCAGCATTCAAAAGGTGATTGGGCTGGGTGTGGTGTTGCATGCCTGTAATCCCAGCAGTGGGAGGTTGAGGCAGGAGGATTGCGAGTTCAAAGCCCGCCTCAGCAAAAGTGAGGCACTAAGCAACTCAGTGAGACCCTGTCTCTAAATAAAATACAAAATAGGGCTGGGGACATGGCTTAGTGGTTGAGTGCCCTGAGTTCAATCCCTGGTAAAAAAGAGAAGAAAAAAAAAAAAAGGTGATTGGGAGGTATCCACGTTTGCTAATAATGGAAGTTGAAGTTGCCTTCCTGGTGCTTGCTGGTACCAAAGGAAGAAGTGCATAGTAGGTGCTTGATAGAAATGGATGTAGTGATTAAATGAACACTAAGGTCAGCCTTGTATATGTTTCAGTTTTATCATGGTTTGGACCTTATATTTTAAGAAATACCATTGATCGATCAATCTGTCAACTAAGAATCTTCCTTGATTGAAAGACAGTTATGTACACCAGAGGGGGCTATGTTTCAATTTTCACATCTTTATTTCTTTTTTGTTCTTATGGTTGTATGCTATGTGATTCATTTGAGGACCATCCAGTTGAGAATTTGCCCTCAACAAAGGATTGTTGAAAACACACCCTACTCTTTGCTGCTTTCCAGCATAATAAAAGAGTTCAGAAATGGCTACACCACATACTTCCTGGGTCTGCTTTGCTGTATACTATTAACTGTTGAGTTCTTTGTTAAAACTAGACAACTTTTTTATGCTGCAGCTTAAGAACATTTTCAATATTCTTTCTTCGGTGGAAATGGAGACCATCTGGTCACTGTCATCTGTGTAATAACAATGATTGAAAATGGTTATTAAGTCACCCTTCGGCCTTTTCTCTTGTCTAGGCAAAATTGTCTCTGTTCCTGTGGCCATTCCCCATAAATATCGTTTTCCAAACCTTTAATCATCTTGGTGGCTTTCCTTGGAAACTACATCAAAGGCTGTTTCAGTGCCTCTATTCTGGTGGGGTCTGGGCCGTCAACATTTAATGAATATGGAATGTGGTTGTTTTAACCATCTGGTTTCCATAGCTAGTCCCCACATTTCCAAATCAGTCCCAATCCACTGACCATTGGGAGCAGTTTTACCATTTGTTCATTATGGCACACTTTATAAATATTTTTGATTAAAGTGTTGATTTGACTAAAATACAAATTATAGTTTGTGAATAATTCTAGCTGTTGATTGATAGAATTTTGCAGCCTGGTCTGTTGTTTGAGGCCCTTTTCTTTACAATTGTAAGTGGATATGTTATCTGTTTTCAGAGGATAATCCAAATTTTCCTGTCTTATTCATTTTTGACTTAATTTCTGCAAGTAGCCACTGTGTGTTGGACTCAGTGCTAGGGATTAAAGACCCAAATATGAACAAAACATGGGACCTAGCTTCAAGAAACTCATAATGTGGAGGGGAAGTCAGACATATACTCAAAACAATGATCACTTAATGTAGTATGTGCTGAAAAAGATGTTTTAAGTGTAGCAGAAGATTATAAAGCCTTCATCAAATATGTCATGCTTGAATTGGGTCTGAGCATGAATTAATCTTCAGGTTAAAAAAGACTCTAGTGCAGGTGACGGCAAGGAGGCTGGCATGTTCAGGGTGCAATGAATAAGGTGTGGCAGAGAGGCAGGCAGATGCCAGACTGCAAAAATGTCCATGGCAAACCAAGAAGAATCCAACAGAAACATAATATCAGCTGCATGTCATCTAAAATGCTTGAGTAGCCACATTTTAAGAAGTAAAAATAAACAAGTTACAAAATGAGCTGTGAAGCCATGAGAAGACAAGGAGGGATGTTGAATGAAGCCAATCCAAAAAGCCTGCATACTACATGATTCCCATGACATTCTAGAAAAGACAAAACTGGCCACAGTGAGAAAAGCAGATTGTGGGGGGCGGGGGAGGAGGAAGGAACAGGCAGAGCACAAAAGATTTTTAGGGCAGTGAAACCATTCTGTATTATACTATAACAGTGGATACATGTCAGTTTGTCCAAACCTATAGAGTGTACAACACCAAGAACAAAAGCTAATGTGAACTGTGGACTCTGGCTGATGATACGTTAATGTGGGTTCATCATTTATAACAAAAGTATCGTTCTGGTGGCAGATGATGATGGCGGAGGCTATGCATGTGTTGTCAGGGGCTATATGGGGTAATTCTTCTAATTATGTTATGAGCCTAAAACTTCTCTAAAAATAAAGCCTAAAGTAAGTCAAATTAATGTTAATAGCATATATTTATTTAATCTGTTAAGATAATAATTTCAAATGTAATTGATATAAGAGTTATCAGTGAGATTATTTTACTTTTTGTAGTAAGTCTTTGGAATCTGGGCTATATTTTATACTTATAGTACATATCTCAATTCACACAAGCCCCATTTCAAGTACCCATTAGGCACCTGAGTACCTGAGGCTAGCGGCTGTGTTGGACAGAGCAGGTCTTAAAACCTGGGCTTGCCCAACACAAGCCTTGATTCTCAACCATCCTGTTCTTCTGCTTCCTTAAATACTAAAATGATAAACACAAGAGGGAAGGATCATCTGTTGCTTGGCACACTACCTAGTGGCTACAATTTGGAGCAGTGCTGTCCAATAGAAATAAAATGGGAGCCATTTGTATGATTTTAAATGTGTCTAGTAACTACACTGATAAAGTAAAAAGAAATAGGCAAACTTAATTTTAAGAATGTAGGTAACCTAATATGCCCCGAATTTTATTTCAACATGTATTCAATGGTAAAATTTATTAATGAAGATGTTTATACCAATGGAATAGAATAGAGAGTCCTCACGCGTATGGTCAAATGATTTTTAACAAATGTGCTGAGTCTTTTCAATGGAAAAGGGATAGTCTTTCCAACAAATGGTTCTGGGAAAACTAGATATCCACATCAAAAGAATAAGGCTGGACCTTTACCTTATACCATCTATAAAAATGAACTCAACATGGATCAAAGACCTAAAGAAAGGAGCTAAGACTATAAAATGCTTAGAAGAAATCACATGAGAAAATCTGCATGACACTGGATTAGGTAATGATTTCTTAAGTGTGACACCAAAAGCACAGGAAAAAAAATAAATTGGACAGCATTGAAATTTTGATCTTCTGTGCATCAAAGGACGTATTCAGCAGTGAAAAGGCAGCCATGGAAAGAAAATGTCTACGACTCATTTATCTAGTATGGTGTAATAAGAGGTGACAGACGTTGCTTCAGAGAAGATATATAAGTGGCTAATAAGCACATCTGAAAAAAACAAAAAGCTCATTCTTGTTATCGTTAGGGAAATAGAAATCAAAACCATCATGTTTTGCAACATGAAAAGAGTTCTGGAGATGGATGATGGTGATGTTTGCCCAATAACGTAAATATACTTAATGCCACTGAACTGTTCACTTAAAAATGATTAAGATGGTTCATGTATAATGCACCCACTAAATAAATAAATAAGAGGATGACCAATAGAATAGAGGAAGGGAACCAGGGAGAGGAGGAGGGAAGGGGAAGGGAAGGGAAGGTACTGGGGCATGAAATGAAGCAAGTTATGTGCATACTTGAGTATGTCACAATGAGCCCAACTAGTATGTGTAATCATGATGTACTAAAAATAATAAAAATCATTACAGTGGTAAAAATCTTCAATTAATGAGACCATTAATATTTGAAATCATAAAAGAGAAAAAATGGAAATGTGAATAAAAGGGGCTAGGAGAAATAAGAAAATACAAAAATATATAAGCATATTGATTCAAAAAGGTAATGTAAAGATAGTTTAAAAAGCACTAGATGATGGGACTGAGTCATAGCTCACTGGTAGAGTGCTTGCCTGGCATGTGTGAGGCACTGGGTTCGAGCCTCAGTACCACATAGATAAATAAAAGCATTGTGTCCATCTACAACTAGAAATATTAAACAAAAAACACTAAATGAGCATTTATCTGTCTCTGCTTTAACTAATGAACTGTATTCTATAAAGAAACTATTGAGCTAGTTTACATTCCTTTTCATATTAAGTCTTCAGATCCAGTGTGTATTTTACCCTTATATCACATCTCAATTTGGACAAACAATTGTGGCTGGTAGTCACAGAATTGGACAATGTAGGTGTAGAATATTCTAATTAGTAGTAAGAAGCCAGCAGAAATTCCTTAAACCAAGAAGTGACATGAAGAGATTGGAAATTTTGGGATGTTAACTTGGTGGCAAAATGAGAAGTAGAATGAAGCGGAGAAAGAAGTGAGGAGCTGGGGGCTTAGAAAGTTGTGTGGAGTCCCAAGCCAACAGAGAAGGGACTGGATTTTGGGGAAGGGCACAAGGATGATGCCACTGGCCATCCTTTGTGGTGCACTTGCTGTGTGTGGGACACAGTGTTGAGCCACTGGTGCCCCATCTTAATTCTTGCAGCACTCCTGAGGTCGAGGCTGCTATTTCCATTTGTGATTTAGAAGGCACAAGCACTTTGCCCAGGATTCCAGAGCTCTTAGGCAGCAGAATTAGAACATTAACCAAGCCAGTTCTAGCTCTAGAGCTAAAATCTTTAATGATTGATGGACTGCTACTCACAAGGATAGAGACAGAAGATAGATTTGAAAGACTATTCTTATGTTTATAGAGTTTGATGGCAGGCAGATAAGGGAAAGGAGGGGAGAGGACTGTGTAAATGATGCCAAAATGATCTGATCTCGAGATCCCTACTAGAAATCTGGATGGATGGTACTATAGTCTGAGTGTTTGTATCCCCCTAAGTTCATACATTGAAATCCTGATCCCCAGAGTGTCAGGATTGGGAGGCAATTAGATCCTGGGGACAGAGTTCTAGTGAATGGGATCAGTGCCCAATAAAAGGCCCCAGAGCCGCCGCCTCCTCTTCAGCCACTGTAAGGACAGGGTGGGAATACAGTTGACTGTGAGAAAGCAGGCCCTCCTCGCTGTCTGCCTGCAACTTGATCTTGAACTTCCTAGTTTCCAAAACTGTGAGAAATAAAATTCTATTGTTTATAAGCCACCTAGTATATGGTATTTTTTGTTAACAGCTTCCCAGACCAACCGAAACAGGTGGTGAGCAGTGAGATGAAGGTCTAGGACTTAGAACATGGTGGCTGGAGTTTTTAAAAATTTACTTGTTTTGTTTGGTTTTTTGGAGGGTTGAGTGCCAAGGTCACAGGCAGAAACTGTGTGTAAGCTTGTTAAAGCCTGCGGAGATCAATGGCAGTTGTAACTGATGGATTTGGAGCTTGGCAGATAGGTCAAGATTGGCAAAAATGTTTTGGAAGTTGCTTGGGTACAGGAGATTGCAAAGTCCTGGGCATGAGTGAGCTTATTCTTTTGTGGAGAGGTTGTAGAAGAATAGGTCTACAAAGCTCCACTCTCCTTGGGTCCTGAGGGTCCTCCTCAATGGCCTTGAGACTCAGACCAAAGCTGCCAAGGAGGAGTTGTTGGAAAGAGCCACTTGACTGGTGACCTTGGGGCAAGTATTTTGAGCAGAATGTGAGGAGGGAATGGAGCCTGCGTTGCGCCAAGACTGACTAAGGAGTTGAGTAAGTGGGACTGCGCCTGCTGGTTGGCTGGTCTCTAGGAGTGGGGAGGACGGGAGAAGGCAAATTAAGGGGATAGTTTTTATTTTTTATGAGAGCTAAGTGGTATTTTAAGTAAAGTCAATGAATTTTTATTGTCCAGGGTTATCGTAGAAACAACAAACCAACACATAATATTAAAGTAATCCTTTTGTTTTAAAATAGATAAATACAACTTTTACCAAATTTATGATGGCAGGAATGTCACATTAGTTTTCAAAATATGGCATCAAAAGACATTCTTAGAAACATTTGAATTAGGCTCCTAAAATCTCATGGAAGGGAAATTAAAATGTCCTGTTCTGCTGTGGAAGTTAACTTACCCCAAACACTCTTGTGTCTCACTGGTAAGTTTGTGTGTGTTCATGTACATGTAGGAAGAGAGTTGAGATGGGGATAGAGAGGTTTGTTTACTTCACTCCTGATTTGCAGATGATTGTGAATAGTTGGAATTTTATCTTGTGTACCATCACAATCTTACATTTGTGATCTGTGAATGACTTTACTGCATTATAGCCTAGAAGAGACTCAGGTGCTGAGGCCTATTTCTCCTCCTTCCCCTGGGACATCTGAGCGCTATAAGGTTCCTCAAAGACACAAACAAACGCCCCCAGAAACCTCCCTAAGTGCTTTCAACTGTCAGCACCTTGGTCTGCATGACCCTCCCCCAGCAATGTGAAATTGACTGTGATCCCGAAAAGTTCTGGGAAAATATGAAACTGTTGATCACATCCAGTTTTTCCAATTAGTTGGGCATTATAATATTGGAAGTATATTTGTGTAGAAATAGCTTGGTTCTTAAGTCATAAAACTGATCAGCCAAATCAGCAGTACTTAATCTCAGCTATCAATAGAAACGGGTGACTTCCTGATGAAATAGTAACAGCATTTAAAATATTGCCATAAAGTGAACTTTATTAGAACTGCCAACTGAGGCAGAGCCACAGCCCTTGCTGCTCCAGGTGACTGGGCCTTGGGCTTCTGCTCTGCTCTGCTCAGGCCTGTGGCAGTGCTCTCCTCTGAATGAAGGACCTCTAGCTTTTCCAACTTTTTGAAAGTGAAATAAATTTAAAATTTGACCTGTTGAGTTCCCTGAAAAATAGTGAAATCCAGAGGGCATCAGAAAGGACTAAGAAGCAAGCTTGAGAGGGAGATAATTTAGTGACAAGAGTGAAAAGGTGAAGGCAAACTGAAGACTGCTATAGCTGTGTTGCTCTGCCAGCATCATAGAACTATGGAGTCCAAGGAAGAAAAGAGGTGTGTAACCCAAAGAAGTGACAGTAAGATCTTGAAGAGATATTTGAACTCCCAGGTTTATAGCAGCATCGGTCTAAATGTCTATTGAGAGATAAATGGATAAAGAAAATGTGACATATACATACAGCAGAATATTATTTGGCCTTAAAAAGGAATAAACTTCTGACACATGCTGAAACAGATGAACCTTGAGGGTATGCATGATCCTAAGTGAAATATGCCAGGCAAAAACACAACTGCTTTTTGTGCTGGATAGATATCTGGTAGTATTGGCAGTGAGAGCAGGATAATGAAACACAGCTTCCACTTCATTCTCTTCTAGCTAGGATGCGTCTTGAATATGATTTCACATGTATGAGATATCTTAGCTAGCCAGACTCTTAAAAAGTAGGATGGTGGCTGCCCCTGGCTGCAGGAGGTAGTAGGGAGGCAGGAGTGTTACTCAGTGGAGAAAGAGTTTTACTTTGCAAGATGAAAAATTTCCAGAGGTCTCTTGACAACAATATACATGTTATTAATACTACTAAACTTTATACTTAAAAATGTCTGAGATGGTAAGTTTCATGTCAGGATTTTTATCACAGTTTTTAAAATAGAGGGGGGAAATGGGCCAGATGAAACAGCTAATATACCTTTAGCTAAAACAGTTCAATGTCATCCTCCAGCACCAGCTTTTGAGTGAGAGGTAGTGGTAATTGGAACAACTACACAGTACAGTAGCTACAGTAATTATGATTTATTGAGTATTTACTGTGTGCTAGGTAGCATGATAAAGCCTTTCGTATACTTCTTATCAATTCATTTAATATCATGTCAGCTCTGTGAGGTAGGTATTACTATCTCCTCATTTTACCAATGAGGAAACAGATTATGAGGAATTAAGTCATTTGCCCAGGAACACACAATTCATAATGGCAGGGGCCTGGGACACAGACTAACTCTGATGTTAGAGTTTTTAACTCCATTCTCAGATCCCATTTATTCATGTATTCATTAACTGAAAATCATCATTATGTGCTAGATGCTGAGGATCCAATAGATACAGGCCTTGATCTTACAGAACTTAGGGCTTAGCCAAGGTGAGAGACAGTGAGCAGGAAAAGAAGTGAGTAAAGATCCAATGACAAATTTTGATAAATTTTATTAAGGAAGCAATTAGGATGCTGTGATCAAGAACAATTCAGTATGGAGTTGGGGGACTACTTAGACATTTAGGTAGGGTGTTCAGAGAACTTCACATTCATTATTGAGATGAGAAAGTAGAATGAAGAGGCAAAGGTAAAGAAAGTCCAGAAGTTCTGTATCAGAATTGTAATTCTGATACAGCACCTTGGAAGGCTGAGGCAGGAGTATCACAAGTTCAAGGTCAGCCTGGGTTACTTTGTGAGACCTTATCTCAAAATAAGAAATAAATATGGTTCGGGGTATAGCTTAGTCATAGAGCACCTCTGGGTTTGATCCCCAGTACCATGAAAAAGAAAAAGCAAACACTGCTTCCATTTAAATCTCTTCTGGGGCTGGCTCTATAGCCCGTCTCGGAGAGTGCCTGAATCTCATGCTGGAGGCCCGGGTTCGAGTCCCCAGCAATCTGGGACTTTGGAAAGAACAAACAAACGAACCCAACTCTTCATCGTAAATCTCTTCTGCTGGACTACATCTTTTTTTTTTTTTTTTTGGTGGTACTGGGAATCAAATTCAAGGCCTTGTGCTTGTGAGGCAAGCACTCTACCAGCTGAGCTATCTCCCCAGTCCTGGGCTACGTTTTGACTACTTCATTTACTCCTATTCACCACATTTTTGAGAGGGACAGGGACAAATTAGAAAGTTCAAAGAACTGGTCCCTAGAGAAAATATGGAATTAATTTAGGATGCTTATACTGTAGAGGTGACTACAATCCAATATGTAGAAAAGAGAGTTGACTCACCACATAATACAAAGAGTTGAACTATTTTGTGCCCAAAAAGCAGATCTAAAACTTGGGAACCAGGATCAACTAAGAAAAATAATTTTGTAATAAACTGTTATAGTAAAAATTAACTCTTAGGCCTTGGTGATACTCAGAGACTGGATAACAGGTTTCTGTAGGATGTTTTTATTGGGGAACAGAGTGGAATGCATATGATGTCCCATTCCTCCATCTTGGAAGTTTCCAAGTTGTTTTAGAACCATGGCTTTAAGCTGGAGGCAAATGGGTGTATTTCTTTTCAGCTATTATATTTAGTTGTAGGTGAAGCCCATTTGCAGCATAACAGAAGTTAAACCAAAAGCTCATTTGTAGCTCTTACAAGTTTAAAATATAAAGGAGGAAGAGGAGGAGTTGTGCTGAAGATGGTGGCAGCCAAAACTGTAAACTGCATCATGGAGGTTTCCTGTGGTTGGGCAGAAAGCAGTGAGAAGCCCAATGCTGAGGACATGACATTCAAAGACTACTACTTTGACTCCTAAGCCCATTTTGGCATCCACGAGGAGATGCTGAAGGATGAGGTGTGCACCCTCATATATCACAACTCCATGTTCACAACTGGCACCTCTTCAAGGACAAGGTAGTCCTGGATGTGGGCTCGGGCACAGGAATCCTCTGAATGTTTGCTGCCAAACCTGGGGCCTGAAAGGTCATTGGGATTGAGTGTTCCAGTATCTCTGATTATGCTGTGAAGATTGTCAAAGCCAACAAGTTAGACCATCATCAAGGGGAAGGTGGAGGAGGTGGAGCTGCCCATGGAGAAGGTGGACATCATCATCAGCCAGTGGATGGGCTACTGCCTCTTCTACGAGCTCAACACTGTGCTCTATGCCTGTGGCAAGTGGCTGGTGCCGGATGGCCTCATCTTCCCAGACCGGACCACATTGTATGTGACGGCCATCGAGGACCGGCAGTATAAAGACTATAAGATCCACTGGTGGAGAACATGTATGGCTTTGACATGTCCTGCATCAAAGTATGGCCATCAAGGAGCCCGTAGTGGACGTAGTGGACCCTAAGCAGCTGGTCACCAATGCCTGTCTCATAAAGGAGATGGACATCTACCCTGTGAAGGTGGAGGACCTGGCCTTCACCTTCCCCTTCTGTCTGTAAGTGAAGCGGAACGTCTGTGCACACACCCTGGTGGCCTGCTTCAACATCGAGTTTACCCACTGCCACAAGAGGACTGGTTTCTCCACCAGCCCCGAGTCCCGATGCATGCACTGGAAGTAGACTGTTCTACATGGAGGACTACCTGATGGTGAAGACGGGGGAGGAGATCTTTGGCACCATTGGCATGCAGCCCAATGCCAAGAACAACCATGACCTGGACTTCACCATTGACCTGGACTTTAAGGGCCAGCTGTGTGAACTGTCCTGCTCCACCCACTACTGGATGTGCTGAGGTGACACTGGCCTTCTCCTGCCCTTGCTGGGCCAGCCCTGCACAGGCCCAAGGGCTGCGGCATTCTTAGACAATTTTGGGGTCCTCCTTCCTCTCCCTTCCTCTTGCAGAAGAGGGTTTTAGGGGCCTGGACTTGGGGGATGGGGAGGGCACATTGTGACTGTGTTTTTTCATAACAAGTTTTTATATGGTTGCGTTTATGCCAATAAATCTACAGCTGGGAAAAAAAATATAAAGGAGCTCTGCCTGGTTTTGACCCTCAGCACCCCATATTCTGTAAGGATCTCTACACCACTTTCTTACTTGGTATTTGTAACAAACAACCTATACACTTTGGGAAATGTGCAACATTTTCCATTTTTGTATTTATTCAAATTTTAATTTTTTATTTTGAATACATAGCACATTCATATTGTTTAGAATTTAGAAGGGTTCACAGGGGAAAGTTTCCCTTGACTCCATCTCCCTCTCCTCCTACCCAAGAAAAAAACACCATAACTAGTGTTTTCTTGTATACTTTTCTAAGGGTATTTTAATATATCTTACACAAATACATATTTTTCCTGCATTTTGCTTTAAAAAATGCATATCAAGATAAAAGGTATGTATTTTCCATGGTATAGATGTAACATAATTTATTTGACAGTCTCTTGTTGGTGAGAACTTAAATAATTTCCAGTCATTTGCTATTGCAATGCTAATAGTGGATTACCTTATATTACTACATACGGACACACACACACACACACACACACACACATCTGCAGTCTACATTCTTAAATGCAGAATTACTGAATGAAAGGATCAAAGGCAAAGAACATTTACAATTTTTTAGATACTGTTTAAACAATTTTCAGTGGAGGTTTTACCAGTTTTCATTCCTGCAAGTATTGGGTAGGAGGTGCCTGTTTCTGCAAACCCTTGCTGACTCAGCATTTTATCAATGTTTCAAGCTTTTCCCAAGTAAGTGAAAGAAAGCAAATCAGACCAGTTTTTAAAAATATATATATTTATTTTTACACACTGGGATACAACTTTTCTATGGTTGTATATGATGTAGATTCACACCATTTGTGTAATCATTCATGTACATAGGATAATGATATTGTCTCATTCCACTATCTTTAAGAGTAGTTTTAATTTGTATCTTCCTTGCTGTGGATGCAAATCGGGCATCTTGTGTTTTAAGATCTTGCTGGATTTTTGTAGTGGGATCTTTGAAGGAATTCATCGATGTAGACTAAGCCTGGAGGGAGGAGGAAGAACATCATATCCTCAGGGTGAGCCAGAGAGTTTTTTTTGTGTGTGTGTGTGTGTAATCTTGAGAAGTTCCAGTAAGCTCACCAGCCTGCAAGCTATTTAGCCTGTAAACTCTCTGGCCCACACTGGAAGAATTCAATTAAAACAAAACAAATGTAATTTCAGAGGGGAAACCACATAGAGAACAAACCATTCATGTTGCTTTTTAAATTTTTCAGTTTTAAATTTAATAAAGTAATTTACTTTTGTACTTGGAACAAAATGTAAGATGCAAAGGCATTTTAAAATAACACATTTAACTTTGAAAGGCACTGTCTCACACCTCCAAGGGTACAGTTTCTGACCCCTGGCATCTTACTGTATCCTAGGTTGCTCCCAGCTACCCTACACCTCACCCTTCTCCCTCTTTCCCTCCGCTTTCTATAGTTTCTCTGTGAGTTTGAGCAGGTTTTGGCAAAAGCCAGGGTCTTTTCATTGGGAACATTGGCATTACACAGCTTCCCTTCTCATTAGCAGTCTGACCCATTAATTCCCTGAAACACTGTGACCAAACCAGCTAAATCTAGTTTTTCCCCTAGAAAGGGACTTTCCATTCTTAGCAGTACAGATTTGCTTTTGCTTTTCACATGAAGCTTACTAGGTTTAAACCTGACTTGGCTAATGGCAACACCATCCTCCCAATTGCTTAGGTTAAAAATCTTTAAGAGTCATCCTAGACTCCCATGGATACAGCGTTCACATCCTCCATCCAGCCCTTTAGGAAGTCTCATCTGCTCTACTTTGAAAATGTATCCAGAATCCAGCCACTTAGTATTACTCCATCTCTAGTGTTCTGATCCAAGTAACTGTCTTTCCTGCCTGGATTGCTGCCACAACCTCCTGATGGATTTCCTTTTGTCTCCACTGGCTTTTCCTACAGTCTGTTCTCAACACAGCCAGCAGAACCACATTGTAAGACATGAGTTGGATCATGTCAACCCTCTGCTCAACGTCCTCCCTTGGCGCTGCCTGTCTCAGAGAAACTTAAACCATTGAAGTAGCCCTGCATGGATACCCACCCCCACCTCTTTGACCATATCTCACTGCCTTTTCTCAAGTGTTGCCACCAGCCCTATTGAACATACTAGGCACATTTCCATCTCAAGATCCTAGCACCAACTGGTGCCTCTGCCTAGAATGTGCTTTCCCAGTGTATCTCTGTGGCTCACTCTGTACTTCCAAGTCTCTGCTCTGTGGTGCATTCTCAGCAAGGCCTCTTCTGATCACCATATCTAAAATTACAATCTCGCCCTTTCCCCACCCACCACACTCCTCTGTCCTTCCCTGCTTTGTTTTTCTCCACTGCACTTACCACTACCTAAGATATGATTTCATTTACTGATTTATTTGTGTATTGTCTCTCTCCCTTCAAAGTAGGCTAGAAACTCTGGGAAAATGGAAATTTTTGTCTTTCTTTTTTGTCTTTCCTATATTTTAGCAGCTGGAGTGGTGCCTGGCACAGGTTAGCTACCTAGTAAACATTTGTTAAAATTAATCAACTTTTTCTTCACTGCACTTATTCCTCAAATTCTGCCAAACCTAAGCTGAAACAAACAGGTGTGTTATGATACTAGTGATAAGCGCTGATCCATATTTTTCTGGGGAATCTCATAAGTAATGTGGCATCATTTGGGTAGTAATGTTTATGAAAAATTAAATATGGTAAAAGAAACTCCAAAAAGGAGTTAATAACACTTAGCACCAACTTGTGATCTTTCTGCCTGAGCCTCCTGAGTCATTGGGATTACAGGCATGTCGTTACACTCAGACTACATCTGGGGAATGAGATTTAGATTTGGGTGTCACTCTGGTGAGGATGATGGACAAATGAAATGATATCCAAGGAGAGCAGTGGAACTGGTACAGTCATCCAATCCTGGATGATTGACTTGGGGGAAAAGAGACTCTTTCAAATATTGAAAAAGCTGTCATGTAGAAAGCCAAATATTTTCTCAGTATATCTAGAATCATCTCATTTCTCTCCACCTAATTGAAAGCAGATTCAGCTTTTATGGAACTTGATTATTTGAATGGAAGGGCCTTCTAAGAAAAAGATATAAATATGCATAATACAAGCAGAAAATTATGAAACAAAGATAGGCTGTGTAGATGTAGATAGATAGATACATACATATATACATACATAGATATCAATACAGGCTTTGAAAGATACCTGTGCAACTCGGAGGCCCTGATGCTTCATCTGCACAATAAAAGCACTTTATTCAGACAACATATGCCTTGTAGCTCTTCAGACACATTTTCTTCTTCCCACTGGCTTGACACAAAGTATCCCTTTGCCTAAAACACCGTTTTCCCAACTTACCTACTTGGCAGTTTCTACTCATTCTTTGAGTTTGAATTCAAAGGTTGCCACCTCAGTGAAGTCTTACCCAAGTTTCTCAGAAGACTTAAGGGGTAATGGCACGGCTTTTTCTGTGCCCCTACTGACCTGGGCATGCTTTTGCTGTAACACGTGGCTTGCTGTTTGATTTTCTTTTTTCCCCCCGCCAGTACTGGGGATCAAGCCCAGGGGCATTTTATCACTGAATTACATCCTCAGTTCTTTTTATTTATTTATTTATTTTGAGACAGGGCCTCAGTGAGTTGCTTAGGGCCTTGCCAAGTTGCTGAGGCTGGCCTCAAACTTATGATCTTCCTGACTCAGTGCTTCTCATATGCTAGGTAAGGGCTGTGCTACTGAGCTACATCCCGCTCCTTGTTTTCCCCTTAGGTAAAGAGAGTAGCTACCACCTGGGGCAGTGCTAATTGCCAGGCTGGAGAAGAAATAATGAGACGGAGCACATACTTCCTCCTGAACCTTTCCCCTTGCTGTTAACACATTTGCTGCATTTCATACAGTGCACTTAATATCAGGCAGTTAGGAGAACCCAAGGTGCTCTGACAAGGAGCAAGCCCCAGAGAGTACTTTTCAAAGTACTGGTGAATAGCTTAATAACCACAATAGTCTGTTAGCTCCTTAAGTCCAGAGATGGCATAAATTTGGAAAATAAAACCAACAGGAAGGTAATTTTGCATGTGCACTTACTGCCAGTCACCATTTTTCAAACATCTTTTCTGTGTCAGTGGATATTGAGCTTACTGTCTCTGGAGGTGTCCTAACCACCTGGTAGTGATTCTTTCATGGAAATTCATGCAAAGGCGAGTAGTTGAAATATATAGTCTTAATTCTGAGACCTCTTTATTTATGTCATAATAACTTTTCTGAACTTGAAAAAATAAATTATTGTTCATTTTAGAGAAATATTATCATTGATGAGAGCAGGCTACTTTGTTGGTGACTTGACAAATAAGAATTGTTGGAGTGGGGGGACACAAGGCAAAGCTGTAGCCCTGAGCCCTCAAGCTGAATGGTAATTATTAAGTGTAGAAAGGATTGTGACCCTTAAGTATCCACAGGGCAAAACTAGACCAGCTGTAGGCTTGACATTGCTTTAACACTTGAGGATCTGGGATTGGGAAAAGACGTTAATTCTTGGTAGCTCCTTCCTTTGTTTTCACCAGAAATCTGACTGTTCTAACCAGCAGATCTCCACTGTACTGCCAAGGTCCTGCCCACACACATTCCTGAAGAGGGACGGTTTTCTCTGTGTTCTTTTTAAAAATTTTTTCAGTTGTCAGTGGACCTTTATTATATTATATGCAGTGCTGAAAAGTGAATCCAGTGCTTCACACGTGCTAGGCAAGTGCTCTTCCACTAAGGCGCAAACCCAGCCCCCTATGTGTTCTTTTCCTTGTGAACTCCTACTGACAAACCTTGATCTAATCACTCAGCTTCATTGTAGCAGATTCTCTATTCAGACAGAAGAGTAAATAATACAGCCCCTTTTCTGACAGTGTAAAAATATTAAAAATATTAAGGATCATAATAGCTCTGACATACCTTTTTAATTAAAAGATGATAAAGAAAAAGAAAAAAGGAAAAAAAACAACACTGGAATAATTCATCTTGTAAAATCTTCAAGACCTCTGTAAGAAAGACATGTAAAAATAAAGGGAAAGGATTTATTATTCAGTAGATATTCAGGGTGAATGCAGTCTGAAAGAAAACATAGGATTTAGAGTCAATATCTGGCTGTGTCATAGATCTGCTGTATGGCCTTCATATAGCCTCCCCCCCCCCTTTTTTTTTTTTTTTTGTGCTGGAGATTGAACCCAGGGCCTTGTGCTTGCAAGAACAAGCACTCTACCAACTGAGCTATATCCCCAGGTCTCATTTCACCTCCCCTTTCTTGCTCAATAGCCCATGAAAGCTAAATGGGGGGAGGGGCAATAAGAAACAACTTGGGAGATATGGGAATGGATGAGAGGGATGTGAAGTGCTTTGCAGGCTCTGATACACTTTGAGGAATGGAATTGAAGTGAATTTAGTTTTCTGGTTGGTTAGGGAAATATCTCAGAAAGCCAGCCAATTTATTTAGGGTTGGTTTGGGCAACCTTGGGTGACTGAATCTGGTTGTCCTGGTCAAAGTGCTTTCCAAAGAAGGAAAGAGAAACATTTAAAATAAAACACGTTTTAGAAATATAAATTTAAGCTTCATTTACAGTGCAAGCTTTCATTTTTATATAAGCCTGAGATATTTTTATTCTTTTTTTTATAATGAAAATGTGAACTACATACATAGACTTAAAGAGAATGAACCATCGTATCCTGATCTGGTCAATTTCGTTTCATCTATTCCCACTCAAACCTCCCCCACTTATGGGTTGCTTTTTGTTTCTCTCCAGTAAATCCGATGTGACAAATTATGTTACCCATAAATACTTCCGTGTATTTCACCAACCAGTTAGGACTTTTGTAACATAACTGAAACACCATTATCACACATAGCAATATTAACAGTAATTTTTTTTTTTTATACTTGAGATTGAACTCAGGGACATTTGACCACTGAGACACATCCCCAACCCTATTTTGTATTTTATTTAGGGACAGGGTCTCACTGAGTTGCTTAGCACCTCACTTTTGCTGAGGCGGGCTTTGAACTCACGATCCTCCTACCTCAGCTTCCCAAGCCTCTGGGATTAAAGATGTGCGCCACTGTGCCTGGCAGCAGTAATTCTTTAATGTCATTTAATACCTAGTTGTAGCAGATGGGCTCCAAAATGACCATGATCAATTCTGTTACTCCTTGTGTGGGCATCTAGCTTCTCCATGAGAAGAGAGAGTCTGTTTTCCCTCCACTTTAATCAGAACTGATCTTGTAGCTTGTTTTGACCAGTTGATAAAAAGTCAAAAGTGGCACTGCTAATTCCTGGCCTAGCTTTTAAGATGACAGGTAGTTTCTGCTTCTCTTGGAACTTATTCATCATGTAAGAAGTTGGTTTACTCTTAACAACCATGCTGTGAGAAAACCCAAGTTGCCATGTAGAGAGAATCCTGAACAGACCCCACCTGACCTAGCCATCCCAGCCCAGGTGTCAGACGTGTGAATGAAGAAGCCATCTTAGACATTCCAGCTCCAGCAGGTACCACAAAAAGCAGAAGAATCTCGCAGCTGACCTCCACTCAGAATCAGGAGATATACACTACTCTTCTATAAACCATGAAGTTCTGAGTGTTTTTTTTAAACACGGGAGAAATAAACTAAAATATCAGCATGTGTTCATGTTTCCCTGGTTGTCTAAAAAATGACTTTTTGCTTTTGGTTTGTTAGAATTAGAATCTGAACAAGGCATGACTCATGTTTGCAAGTGAAATTTTTATTTATATTGAACATAGCACTTACTCTTAACATCCTGAGCAGGATTTTGTACCCCTGTTAGATTTCTCTTGTTTTCCTTTTTTTTTTTTTTTTTTTTTTAATTGGTACCAGGAATTGAACCCAGGGTGCTTAACCACTGAACTGGATTCCCAGCCCTTTTTTATATGTTTTATTTAGAGACAGGGTCTTGCTGAGTTGCTGAGGGCCTCACTAAGTTGCTGAGACTGGCTTTTAACTCATGATTCTCCTACCTCAGCCTCTGGAGTCACTGGGTTTAAAGGTGGGCACCACTGTGTCCAGCATTTTTTGCCATTTTTAATCTACCATATTTAACAAAATCAACTTGATCTCAATTTCAGAAATTTAAAAATTTTAAATTCTGTTGGTCAACTGAATGTGCTAATAAAAATTTAACAATGACCTTTATTGAATTCTTGACTTTTGTTTTCATACTAATATGATAAATCTTGTCTGTTCCCAATATTATTAACTGAAAGACCAGTGACTGGATAAAAAACTGATGTGGAGCCTTGGAATTGTGATTAGAGTTAGTGCTGGATAAGCTAATGTTGCTAAGAGTGGAAGCTGCTTTCTCTCTTCTAGGCTGTCATTGAGGTTCATAAAGGCAAAGACTCTCTTACACTGTTATTTGCCAACATATGGAGACTCAATTTACAAAGTTAATAAAAGTAGAATGAAATACACCAGAACCAAAGATACATAAAATCAGCGAAGCATGGATTTTCATGTCTGGTCCTGAAATATGAATATATGGTCCTTTCAGAGATTCTTGAACTTTACCCTTTTGTTTTCACATTCTGGTCTCATCCTCTTTGAACAAGGTCACTAAAACAAATTTGTTCACTAACTTAAAATATAACTATCAAAGGAATTTAAATCTACAATTGTAAAATTTCATGGTAATAAAGATAAGAACAATTACATACTTAACAGATTTTTGCCATAGCTTTTATTAAATATTGTTCAAAATACAAGCTACAGTTGTTTATCATTACTTTCATTTCAATTAGGTCTGATCTTTGATATGTAAAAGTAATGGAAATTCTTCTGTTATCTCAAATGTCAGCAGAATCTCCAGCCTCTCATTTTCTAGTTGAAAGAACTATGATTAAGCACATTAGAAATTCTTAAGCTTCCATTGTTTTAAAGGCCATTTGAATTTTGATTATTGACTCATATTTCAGTCAGCCACTGTTTTATCACATCTTTGTCATTAGAGAATCCAGGGCTAAATTAATAAATTCATTATCCGTTGTCACTGATAGATTTTTGTTTGTGAGAGTTTTGACTTGTTAGCATCCCTACATAAAGAGGTACAAATGTCACATCATTGCAGTTGAGATGGTTGCTCATTTCTTCCTTTTCTTGAATAGTAGTTGTTTTCCTAAGAAGAAATTAATTTCATTTTTCAATGTGCTTTGTATGAATTGGAATGTTTTCTTATAAAAGCACATAACGTCTCTTTGGATATTACTGTGTTCATCTTTGATCTTTGAATAGATACATTGAATTTATTTTAGGTGTTAAAATGAATATGTTAAGTACAGTAGAGAAAGAATACTGTGTTTTTGTTTTTTTTAAAATTTTTATTAGTTGTACTGTACACAATACCTTTATTTATTTATTTTTATTTAGTGCCGAGGATCAAACCCAGTGCCTCAAGGCAAGCATACTGCCACTGAGTTACAACCCCAACCCTAAATGCTGTATTTTTGAGGACCTAATTTCAATTGTTTGGTTGAGAAGGAAGCATCTTAACATGAGCACAAGGGCCCTTAGCTCTAAGAAAAAGAAAAACTGAATGCTTGGAAACAATGTCTACAGAAGAAGGTACAAGGAACAGTGATTTAGAGTAGGTTCTCACATGTTTACAGCTCACACAAATACCCAGAGCTGATATTCTTCCGTTCTAAAGGCAGGCAAAGTCAGGAACATGACAATTCAGCAGGCAATGAGGGATCATGATTTGAGGTTCATGAACAATTGAACTTGCCTTTCTAGTGTAGCTATAGCACCGTCAATGCAAATTGATCCACTCGTGTGTAATGTTATCTTATGCCTCAGAAGACACTTGAGATGAACTTCACTGATTTTGTTGGGAGTTTATAGCATTGGTTATCGTATCAGCCATGGACACCATTGGGATCCCTTGACTCATGCCAAATAACCATTTTCAGAGGTTCTCTTTCATTTTATAACTTGTAGCCCAGGCTGAATTCTAGAACAGCTGACATGATTTCAGGGGAGAATCAACAGATTCTCACCCCTCCCCACACGTATCTGGCCTCAATATGACTTTTAACATTCCAGTACATGGGGTTTATTCTTTTTTTTAATTAAATAATGTAATTTCATAAATAAGCAGTTTTTAGAATGATTGTAACTAGAGCTATTTTATTAAAGTGTAAAAATGGCACATTTCATGGGGATTCTGCTTCAATCAATTGTGCCTTTATGAATTTCAGGGTGTCAAGGGCCTTTGACTATGGAATGGTTAAATTCATTTATTGTTTTGGAATTGATATTTGAGAACAATGAGTGTCCAGATTCCATTCACTTCCCTAGTATGGGTAAGTTCATGGCATTTATGGTTAATTTTTCCATTTAGTACTTCAACAAGGTGAGGTTGCCAAGAAGGGCTCCAATCTGACAAAGCCTTGGCATCTGTGGTGGCTCTCAGGACCCCTGCTCATACAATCACTGTTCCTGTTACACTGAAACTGCTCAACACTGAAGGAACAGGTACTCATGCCACTCCACTGCTGGCCACCTTGTTTGTAGGGTATACTAATGGACAGTCCCCTCTTCTGCAAACAGTGATGTGGATTCTCTGCCTCTCTCCCCCCCTTCCCTCCCTTTCTCTCTCTTTCTCTCCCTCCCTCCCCCTTCCCTCTCTCTCTTTCTCAGTTCTAGGGATGGAACCCAGATTCTCACACATTCTAGGGACACACTCTACTACTGAGCCACACCTCCAGCCTTTTTTATTTGAAACAGGGTCTCACTGAGTTACCCAAGCTGACCTCAAATTTACAATCCTCCTGCTATGGTCTCCCAAGTAGTGGGATAACAGGGTATGCACCACTGTGCCTAGATGTCCCATTTTTAAAAAAATATTTTTTTGGACTTTTATTTTACTTATTTTTGTGTGGTGCTGAGAATTGAACCCAGTGCCTCACACAAGATAGGCAAACGCTCTACCACTAAGCTACAACCCCAGCCCTGTCCCATTATTTTTTAGTGAACATTTCTCATGTTTCTTTTTTTAATCAACTATTCCACTGTCTCATATTCTCACTACAGTGTTGACTAGTGATTGTAGAAATTCTGTCTTGTTACTCAAATGTTTTATTATTAGGTCTAATGTTTGCTGTGGTTTTTGATAGGAAATTTTTATCAAAGGACATTTTCTTCCCGTTTTTTTTGTGATGCTGGGACTACAGCTTACGAGGCAAGCACTCTGCCAACTGAGCTATATCCCCAGCCCCAAAGGACATTTTCTTTATTTGCTGAATCATCTCAAGAACAAGATATTAGACTTTAATAACAGTAGATTAATAACAGTAGATTATATGACCTACAGACATATACAAAACACTGTACAGCAGACAACAGCAGAATACATATTCTAAGTCCATGTGGAACATTCTTCAGGACAGATCACATGCTAGCCCATAGAACAAGTCACAAAAAAATTTAAAAAGAATGAAATCATATCAAGTATCTTTTTTTGATCACGGTATTGAAACTAGAAATTAATAGTAAAAGGAAAACTGGAAAATTCACATATGCAAAAATTAACATACTTTTAAACAACCAGTGAGTCAAAGAATAAATTATAAGTAAATTAGAAAACATCTTAAGACAAATGAAGACCAAACCACAAACTTATAGGATACAGAAAAAACAGAACTGAGAGGGAATTTTATAGCTATAAATGTGTACATTAAAAAAAAATTAAGGGGCTGGAGTTTTGGCTCAGTGGGTAGAGTTCTTGCCTAGCATGTGTGAGACAACAAGTTTGATCCTCAGCACCACATATAAATAAATAAAGATCCTTGCACAACTAAAAAATAAATTTAAAAAATTAAGATGCAAATCAAAACCTAACTTTAGTGAGGTGCAGTGGCACACGCCTGTAATCCCAGTGGCTCGAGTTCAAAGCCAGCCTCAACAAAAGTAAGGTGCTAAGCAACTCAGTGAGACCCTGTCTCTAAATAAAATGGAAAATGGGGCTGGGGATGTGGTGGGATGTGGCTTAGTGGTTGAGTGCCCCTGGGTTCAATCCCCAGTACCAAACAAAATAAAGCAAAACAACAAAACCTAACTTCTCACTTTACAGACCTAAAAAAAGAACAACAAACTAAACCCAAAATTAAAAATCAGAATAGGAATAAACAAATTAGAGAACAGAAAAAAATTAGTGGAACTAGGGTTTTAGAAAAGATTTTTTGAGCTGAGTTTTACATTTTGTTTTATCATCATTACCACCATCATCATCATCATTTTGCAGCACTGGGGAGTGAACCCAGGGGTGCTCTACCACCACTGAGCTACATCCCAAGCTCCCCCCTTTTTTCATTTTTTAAATTGGTGCATTACAGTTGTAATGATGATGGGATTTGTTGTTACATGTTTGTACATCGACACAATATAACAATATAATTTGGCCAGTGTCACTCCCCAGCATTTCCCCTTCCCCTCTCCTGGTCTCTCCCCCTGGTCCCTTTCTTCTATTCAGCTGATTTCCCTTCTATTGTCATGAGATCCCCCTGCCACCCTGCTTCCTTTTCCTTTTTCTGCTCCAGGTTCCACATAGGAGAGAAAACATGACCCTTGACTTTCTGTGTTTGGCTTATTTTGCTTAAGATAATGGTCTCAAGTTCCATCCATTTTCCTACAAATAACATAATTTCATTGTTCTTTATGACTGAATAAAACTCCATTGTGTATATATGCCACATTTTATTTATTCGCTCATTCGTTGACAAGTTAGTTCTGTGGTTTGTTTTTATAAACTATGATGTGGTAAGCGTGGGTTTGTGCATATGGCTACAGTATGCTGACTTTCATTCTTTAGAATAAATATTGAGGAGGGGTATAGCTGGGTGTGTATGGTGGTTCCATGCCTACTCTTTTGAGGAACCAATATATTGTTTTCCATAATGATTGTAATAGTCTACAATCCCATTAACAGTGTAAAAGTGATCCTTTTTCTTTATATCCTCTCTGGCATTTATTATTGTTTGTATTTTTGTTTTTTTTTTTTTTTTTTTTTTTTGGTGGCGCTTGGGATTGAACCCAAGGCTTTATGCATGCAAGACACACTGAGATATATCCTTGGCCCTCTTGTTTGTATTCTTTTTTTTTTTTTTAAATACTTTTTAGATGTGATACACCTTTATTTTATTCATTTATTTTGATGTGGTGCAGAGAATTGAACCCAGTAGCTCACACGTCCTAGGCAAGCGCCCTACCATTGAGCCACAAACCCAGCCCTATCTGTATTCTTTTTTTTTTTTTTTTTTTTTTTTTTGAGAAAAGCTAGCATAAAGCACTTTTATTGCAGTAGTAAAACTTGAAACTCATATGTGGTGCGGGGGAAGCAGGGAACAAAGAAATAATTTCTCTCACCAAATCACTACATAGGACAGCGAAGGGTAAGAAGGGGCTGAGGGACAAAAAGCCAGGAAACTTTGAGATCAGCAGAGAGCCAAGCATCAAAACACAGGCGATGCCGAAGCTGCGATGGCCAGCAGCATTTTCTGAGAGAACACTCAAGGATGTGTCATGGTGGCCCGGCTTTCATTGGGTGTTGAAGTCTACAAACAGCACCTTCAATTTAAACTTTCAACTAAAGTTCTTAAAATTTACGAAGTGGAACTTGGATAGCTTTGATGTTACAAAAGTTCTGAAAATCCATTAGAAAAACCACAAGATGGAGGAAAGAAAGGAAATTAAGGAAAACAAAACAAAACCAAAATCAGCCAGGTCACAAAGAAGGCTTCAGAGGTCCCTGCTGGCCCAGGGACAGATACCTGTAGTGTCCAACATCGCAGTGAAAGTGATCTGCTTTCAAAAGGCAGAGGGATTCAGGGGGGGTAGGCGGGGCTGGCAGAGGCAAAGGCTCTTCCCGACCCCACTTCAGTTTTGGGTTGGGCTTTTAATTTAACCCAAGGACATTTCTCACATTGGAGAATAATTCAGCCCTCAACAGCGTCTCAAATCTGCTATGGCTTTGCAGCACAGCAGCAAGAATGTTCAATATATAATAGATAAAAATTTTATCCAAAAAAATAAAGATTCTTGCAAACCCCACCCCCCAACACCAATTCCTATTCTAAAGTTAACCCATCACTTGTGCTGTTAATACCTGTCAAGATTCTTAAATGGAAACCTAGATCCAAAAGACTGAAACTGAATCTTCACCCCAAAATGAAAACAAAACGACTAACTTGAGGTTTATGGCATATAGTTTAGGTAAACACACATACAGAGAGAAGGGGGAAGAGGAAATGGAGGTGTCAGAAGCAAAGCTGAGTGACAGAACACATTCAGTCAGGGTAGATGTTTATACAGAGTGTGGTGGACGCCAGGAAAAGCTCCGCGTGGACTCATGTGCACGCGTCTGGAGGCACCGGATCCCTCCATGGCAGATCCAAGAACAGGGAGCTGAGGGAGGAGCCACTCCTCTTGTCATTCCAGTTTTAGAAGCTCCACATGGAAGACGAGAGTGGCGTGTGGTGGGATGATGCCCGGGTGCCCAGTGGCACCATAGGCATCGTCGGGGATAGTCAGTTTGGCTCTCTGGCCCACGCTCACCTGGGCCACCCCTTCTTCCCAGCCTCGGATCACCTCCTGCTTACCTAGCATAAACTTAAAGGGCTTGTTTCTGTCCCGGGAAGAATCAAATTTCCATCTTCAAGCCTCCCGGTGTAGTGCACCACGCAGGTCTGGCCGCGCTTCGGGAAGGTCCGCCCGTCCCCTGGGGAGATGGTCTCCACCTGCACTCCCAGGGCGGCGGCGGACGCTGGGCGGGCGGCGCCACGGGCGGCGTGGACGGTGAGCCGACCTGGCGGCGGTTCCGCGGCTCTGCCTCGTCCCTCCGCGCCCCCGCACCCTATTTGTATTCTTGATGGCTGCCTTTCTAACTGGAGTGAGATGATTTGCATTTTCTAATTGTTAGTGATGTTGAACATTTTTTCATATGTTTGTTGGCCATTTGTATTTCTTCTTTTGAGAGGTATCTGCTTAGTTTATTTGCCCATTTATTAATTTGGTTTGCTTTTCTTTTAATGTTGTTTTTTGAGTTCTTTATATATTCTACATGTTACTCTTCTGTCAGAGAGTAGCTAGGAAAGATCTTTCTCCATTCGGTAGATTCTCTCTTCACATTCCTACTTGTTTCCTTTCCTGTGCAGAAGCTTTTAATTTTGATGCTATCCCATACTGTCACCGCAGTGCCACCCAGAAAGCTTATCATTACTACACAGTCACAACAGAGCGCAAGGAAGTTCATTTACCCATACCCCAAATTGGATTTGCCAATACTGTAACCTAAACAAATTTCACAGAAAAGATAACACTGAATTTTTTTTGTTTGTTTGAATTTCGTTGACTATAAACCTTGGTCCAAAGCCAGTAACACACAGATTTACAATTCAAGTGGCAGAGGATGCACAGGGAAAGCAAACTCAATAGAGATAACACAACAAACGTTTTCTTAAAACAAACTGGACTGAGATGAAGCAGACAAGGCAAACAGCAGGATGCCCGTGCCCATCTTCAAGTGGCGCCAAGTCGCACCCTTCAGTTGACTTTTGTACAGGGTAAAATATAAGGATCTACTCTCTTGCTTCTACATATGGATAACCAGTTTTCCCATCACCATTTGTTAGAGACGGTCTTTTCTCCAATGTATGCTATGGGCACCTTTGTCAAGGATCAGATGCCTGTAGATGTGTGGGTATGTCTCTGTGTCTTCTACTCTGTACCACTGATCTATGTGTCTGTTTTTGTGCCAGTACCAGGCAGTTTTTGTTGCTTTAGCTCATTAATATAATTTGAAGTCAGGTATCTTGATACCTCTACCACTACTTTTTAGCTTAGAATTGCTTTGCTATTCTGGATCTTTTATTCTTACAAATGAATTTTAGGACTTTATTTTTTTCCCCTGGTTCTGTGAAGAATAGCATTGGTATTTTGATGGGGATTGTACTGAATCTGTATATTGCTTTTAGTATTATGGTCATTTAAAAAAATATTGATTCTGCCTATCCATGAACATGGGTGATCTTTCTATGTTTTTGTTTTCAGTTTCTTTCTTCAGTATTCTATAGTTTTCATTGCAGAGGTCTTTTTGCCTCCTGGTTAGCTTTATTCCTAGAATTTTTTTTTTGTAACCTGCTACTTTGTTCATTTATTTATTAGCTCGCAGTCTTCTGGTGAAGTTTTATTGAATATTTTAATTACAGAATTATGTCATCTATGAATAGTGATAATTCAACTTCTTACGTTTTTTAAAAAAAATTATTCTTTTCAAGGCTTTTTTAAAAATTTCTTTTTATTGTAAACAAATGGGATACATGTTGTTTGTGTTTGTACATGAAATAAAGGCATACCATTTGTGTAATCGTACATTTACATAGGGTAATGGTGTTTGATTCATTGTTATTTTTTCCTCCCCCCCACCACTCCCACCCCTCTTTTCCCTCTATACAGTCCCTCCTTCCTCCATTCTTGCCCCGCTCCAACGCCCCATTATGTGTCATCATCTGCTTATCAGTGAGATCATTTGTCCTTTGGTTTTTTGAGATTGGCTTATCTCACTTAGCATGATATTCTCCAATTTCATCCATTTGCCTGCAAATGCCATAATTTTACTATTCTTTATAGCTGGGTAATATTCCATTGTATATATATACCACAGTTTCTTTATCCACTCATCAATTGAAGGACATCTAGGTTGGTTCCACAATCTGGATATTGTGAATTGAGAAGCTATGAACATTGATGTGGCTGTATCTCTGTAGTATGCTGATGTTAAGTCCTTTGGGTATTGGCCGAGGAGTGGGATAGCTGGGTCAAATGATGGTTCCATTCCAAGCTTTCTAAGGAATCTCCACACTGCTTTCAGAGTGGCTGCACTGATTTGCAACCCCACCAGCAATGTATGAGTGTACCTTTTACCCACATCCTCACCAACACCTATTGCTGCTTGTATTCTTGATAATTGCCATTCTAATTGGGGTGAGAATGGAATCTTAGTGTAGTTTTGATTTGCATTTCTCTTATTACTAGAGATGTTGAACATTTTTTCATATATCTGTTGATTGCTTGTAGGTCTTCTTCTGTGAAGTGTCTGTTCATTTCCTTAGTCCATTTGTTGATTGGGTTATTTGTATTCTTGGTGTAGAGTTTTTTGAGTTCTTTGTATATTCTGGAAATTAGTGTTTTATCTGAAGTATGAGTGGCAAAGATTTTCTCCCACTCTGTAGGTTCTCTTTTCATATTGCTGATAGTTTCCTTTGCTGAGAGAAAGCTTTTCAGTTTGAATTTATCCCAGTTATTGATTCTTGCTTTTATTTCTTGTGCTATGGGAGTCTTGTTAAGGAAGTCTGATCCTAAGCTGACATGTTGAAGATTTGGACCTACTTTTTCTTCTATAAGATGCAGGGTCTCTGGTCTGATTCTGAGGTCCTTGATCCATTTTGAGTTAAGTTTTGTGGAGGGTAAGAGATGGGGGTTTAGTTTCATTCTGTTGCATATGAATTTCTAGTTTTCCCAGCACCATTTGTTGAAGAAGCTATCTTTTCTCCATTGCATATTTTTGGCACCTTTGTCTGGTATTAGAAAATTGTATTTATTTGGGTTTGTGTCCATGTCCTCTATTCTGTACCATTGATCTACCTGTCTGTTTTGGTACCAATACCATGCCGTTTTTGTTACTATTGCTTTGTAGTATAGTTGAATTTCTGGTATTGTGATACCCCCTGTTTCATTCTTCCTGCTAAGGATTGCTTTAGCTATTCTGGGTTTCTTATTCTTCCAGATGAATTTCATGATTGCTTGCTCTATTTCTGTAAGGTATATCATTGGGATTTTAATTGGAATTGCATTGAATCTGTATAGCACTTTTGGTAGTATGGCCATTTTGACAATATTAATTCTGCCTATCCAAGAACATGAGAGATCTTTCCATCTTCTAAGATCTTCCTCAATTTCTTTCTTCAATGTTTTGTAGTTTTCATTGTAGAGATCTTTTACGTGCTTGGTTAGATTGATTCCCAAGTATTTTTTTTTCTTTGAGGCTATTGCAAATGGAATTGTTTTCCTCATCTTCCTTTCAGATGTTTCATCACTTGTGTATAAAAATGCTTTAGATTTATGCATGTTGATTTTATAGCCTGCTATTTTGCTGAATTCATTGATGAGGTTGAGAAGTTTTCTGGAGGAGTTTTTTGGATCCTCTAAATGTAGAATCATGTCATCAGCAAATAGGGATAGTTTGAGTTCCTCTTGTCCTATTCATATCCCTTTAATTTCTTTAGTCTGTCTAATTGCTCTGGACAGAGTTTTGAGGACAATTTTGAATAGAAGTGGTGAAAGAGGACATCCCTGTCTTGTTCCTGTTTTTAAAGGGAATGCTTTCAGTTTTTCCCCATTAAGAATGATGTTGGCCATGGGCTTAGCATAAATAGCCTTTACAATGTTCAGGTATATTCCTACTATGCCTATTTTTTCTAGTGTTTTGAGCATGAAGGGGTGCTGTATTTTGTCGAACGCTTTTTCTGCGTCAATTGAAATAACCATATGATTCTTATCCTTAAGTCTATTGACATGATGGATTACATTTATTGATTTACGGATGTTAAACCATCCTTGCATTCCAGGGATGAACCCCACTTGATCGTGGTGCACGATTTTCTTAATATGTTTTTGGATACAGTTTGCCAATATTTTGTTAAGGATCTTAGCATCTATATTCATCAAGGATATTGGTCTAAAATTTTCTTTCCTTGATGTGTCTTTGCCTGGTTTGGGTATGAGGGTGATATTAGCTTCATAGAATGAGTTTGGTAGGGTACCCTCCTTTTCTATTTCCTGGAATACTTTGAGAAGTATTGGAATGAGTTCTTCTTTGAAGGTCTTGTAGAACTCGGCTGAGGATCCGTCTGGCCCTGGGCTTTTCTTGGATGGTAGGTTTTTTTTTTTTTTTTTTTTTTTTTTTTTTTTGCAGTGCTGGGGATTAAACCCAGGGCCAAGCACTCTACCAACTGAGCTATATCCCCAGCCCCGGTTGGTAGGTTTTTAATGGCTTCTTCTATTTCATTGCTTGATATTGATCTGTTTAAATTGTGTATGTCCTCCTGGTTCAGATTGGGAGGAGCATATGTCTCTAGAAATTTGTCAATATCTTCAGTAGTTTCTATTTTGTTGGAATACAGATTTTTTCAAAGTAGTTTCTCATTATGTTATGTATCTCAGTGGTGTCTGTCTTGATGTTTCCTTTTTCATCACAAAGTTTAGTAATTTGAGTTTTTCCTTCTCTTTGTTAGTGTGGCTAAGGGTTTGTCTATTTTGTTTACTTTTCAAAGAACCAACTTTTTGTTTTGTCAATTTTTTGAATTGTTTCTTTTGTTTCAATTTCATTGATTTCAGCCCCGATTTTAATTATTTCCTATCTTCTACTACTTTTGCTGTTTTTCTGTTCTTCTTTTTCTAGGGCTTTGAGCTGTAATGTTAGGTCATTTAGTTGTTGACTTTTCGTTCTTTTCTGGAATGCACTCCATGCAGTGAATTTTCTTTCCTCTTAGTACTGCTTTCATAGTGTCCCAGAGATTTTGGTATGTTGTATCGTCGTTCTCATTGACCTCTAAGAATTTTTTTATCTCCTCCCTGATGTTTTCTGTTATCCATGTTTCATTCAATAACATATTATTTAGTCTCCAGGTGTTGGGGTAATTTCTGTTTTTTATTTTGTCATTGATTTCTACTCTCAGTCCATTATGATCTGATAGAACACAAGGCAGTATCTCTATTTTTTGCATTTCCTAAGGGCTGCTTTATGACATAACATGTGGTCTATTTTCGAGAAGGTTCCGTGTGCTGCTGAGAAGAAAGTGAAACCGCTTGTTGATGGCTGGAATATTCTATATATATCTATTAAGTCTAGGTTATTGATTGTGTTATTGAGTTCTATGGTTTCTTTGGTTGGTTTTTGTTTGGAAGATCCATCTAGTGGTGACAGCGGTATGTTAAAGTCACCCAGAATTATTGTGTTGTGGTCTCTATGATTCCTGAAATTGAGAAGGATTTGTTTGATGTACAGGGATGCACATTTTTTGGGGCATAAATATTTACTATCATTATGTCTTCCTGATTTATGGTTCCCTTAAGCAGTATGAAATGTCCTTCTTTATCCCTTCTGACTAACTTTGGCTTGAAGTCCACTTTATCTGATATAAGGATGGAAACCCCCGCTTTTTTACTGAGTCCATGTGCATGGTAGGTTTTTCCCATCCTTTCACTTTTAGTCTGTGGATGTCTTTTTCTATGAGATGAGTCTCTTGCAGGCAGCATATTGTTGGGTCTTTCTTTTTAATCCATTCTGCCAGTCTATGTCTTTTGATTGATGAGTTTAGGCCATTAACGTTCAGGGTTATTATTGAGATATGATTTGTATTCCCAGTCATTTGGCTTATTTTTTGTTTTTAAGTTGGCGTGGTTTCTCCTTTGAGTGGTTTTTCTCTAAGGTAGTTCCTCCCTTTGCTGACCTCCATTGTTGTTTTTCATTTCCTCCTCATGGAATATTTTGTTGAGAACATTCTGTAGCTCAGGCTTTCTATTTGTAAATTCTTTTAACTTTTGTTTATCATGGAAGGATTTTATTTCATCTTCAAATCTGAAGGTTAGTTTTGCTGGGTATAGGATTCTTGGTTGGCAACCATGTTCTTTCAGAGCTTGAAATATGTTGTTCCAGGCCCTTCTAGCTTTTAGAGTCTGGGTTGAGAAGTCTGCTGCTATCCATATTGGTTTCCCCCTATATGTAATCTGATGCTTTTCTCTTGCGGCCTTCAAAATCCTATCTTTATTTTGAATGTTAGGCATTTTCATTGCGTTGGTGTGGATCTGCTGTGATTTTGTGCATTTGGTGTTCTGTAAGCCTCTTGTATTTGATTTTCCATTTTATTCTTCAGGTTTGGGAAATTTTCTGATATTATCTCATTGAATAGGTTGTTCATTCCTTTGGTTTGTATCTCTGTGCCTTCCTCAATCCTGATAATTTTTGAATTTGATCTTTCCATGATGTCCCATAATTCTTGGAGGTTCTGCTTATGATTTCTTACCATCTTCTCTGTTTGGGCAACTTTATTTTCAAGATTAAATATTTTGTGTTCATTGTCTGAGGTTCTGTCTTCCAAGTGGTCTAGTCTTTTGGTGATGCTTTCCATTGAGTTTTTTATTTGGTTTATTGTTTCCTTTATTTCAAGGATTTCTGTTTGTTTTTTGTTTTTTGTTTTTTTTTTTTTTTTTTGGAGAATCTCTATCTCTTTGTTGAAATGAACTTTTGCTTCCTGCAGTTGCTCTTTCAGCTTATTGGTATTATCATTCATTGCCTGCATTTGCTCTCTTATCTCATCCTTTGCTTCACAAATCATCTTAATCATGTATAATCTGAAGTCCTCTTCTGACATTTCTTCTAACATACTGTCATTGGATTCTATTACTATAGAATCTAGATTTGTTTGGATCATTTTCTTCCCTTGTTTTTTCATGTTGTTCATGTATCTTCCCCTCTAGCAGTGCAGATCTCTGGGGTATTGCAGATTTCCCCCTATAGGCTTATAGTGGCCGTATAGGTTTCCAAAACCTTTTCTTTAAGGAGAGATCAATATTAGCAGTGCCCAATTCAGACAGTATGCAATCCTAGACCAAATAGCTCCTATGAGGACAATAATAAAATTGTCATAATAAACAGAATGAGTTCAAATATTATCTTCAGTAAAACAAACAGATTTGCATTAAGGTGTGCGGTTTCCAATGGAGGACAAAGAGGATGCAGAGGGATGTAGAATGTAGCTGTTAATGGGATAAGAAAAGAAAGAAGATCTAGATAATAGAATGGGTGAGAGTGTAATCAAAAGAAATTGGATGTTAGCATGCAAAAAGGGAGAAAGAGACTCTGAGGGAACAGGTAAACAAAAGGAAAAGAGAGCAAGAAAAGTAAAGAAATAAAAACTTAAAATTCTTCAATAAGGAGAAAAAACAAAATCTACAGTATAACAGTCATATAGTAATGAAACCTCCCAGTCTTCAGTAGCCTGATGCATGAGAGGTACCTGACAATGAGCTTCAAGCCTCCAGCAGGCATCTCAGGATGGGATTTGCCCCCCCTAAAGTTTGGAGCTATGGCTTCCAGGATTATCTAAGATGGCCACTCTGGCTTCCAAATGTATTGGCAAATGGGGTGCTACAGCTCAGGGTATGGACGTGGTCAGCTGGAGGTCCTGGAGGCGGGGTGTGGTTGGTCAGGCAGGGGTCCTGGAGGTCCGGCGTGTTTGGTGTGGTTGTGGGATCCTGGAGGCCGGGTGCAATCAGTCGGTCTGGGGTCCCGGTGATAGGGCGCAGTCACTTGGTCTGGGGGTCCTGGCGGCAGGGAGCAGTCAGTTGATGTGAGGGCCACAGAGGCAGGGAGTGATCGGTCGGGCTGAGGGATAATGGAGATGGGGCTCAGTCAGTCCGGCCAGGGGTCCTATGGGGCCTGGCTGTTGTTTCAAAATGGCAGCAGCCACGTGTAATCAAACCTGCAGGTACTGTAACAGTGAACTTCCAGGTGACAGCAGGCAGCTGGTGCTCCACTGGCGGTTGGTGATCAGTTTGCTGACTGTTGTCGGACGATTGGGAGGTGAACCTCATGCGGTGGGTGATGGATAGGTGTAAGGCAGGCGATGGACAGGCGAGAGGCAGGCAAATGGCTGATGATAGGCGCCTGACAGTGAGCAATCTGCACTCAAAAAAGGTGTCAATATGCTGGCAGACTGCAGGTGATCACAGCAGACAAATGGGGTAAACAGCAGGGAATTGATAAGCAGCAGAAACTACCTCACCAAGAAACAGATATCCTCTGCTTGAAACCGACAAGGAAAGCAGCCTCCCTCTAGTCTGCCCCCTTTTTTTTTTTTTTTTTTTTTTTGAGCTTCATGGTTCCTTTCCTTTTATTCCTTCTCTTGCTTAATTGCTCTGGCTAGAATTTCCAGCACTGTATTGAATAGGAATGATGAGAGTGGACATCCTTGTCTTTCTTGGGATTTTGAAGGAAATGCTCTCACTTTTTCCCCATTCACTGTGATGTTGGCTTTGGGTTTGTGGTATCTAACCTTTGTGATGACGAGGTAGGTTCCTTCTATCCCTAATTTCTTCAGTGTTTTTATCATGAATGGATACTAAATTTCACTAGGGCTTTCTCTGCATCTATTGAGAGGATTAAATGTTTTTGGTCCTTAATTCTACTTCTGTGATGAATTACATTAATTGATTTGCATTATGTTAAACAATCCTTGCATTGCTGGAATAAAACCAACTTGGTTGTAATGCTTAATAATCTTAATGTGTTGTTAAATAGAACTTGCTAAAATTTTATTAGGAATTTTTGCATCTAAGTTTATCAAGGATATTGATCTTTAGTTTTCTTTGCTTGACCTGTTATCTGGTTTTGGTTTGCGTGCAATACTGTCTTCATAAAATGAATTTGGAAGTGTTCTGTCCTTTTCTGTTTCATGGAATAATTTGAGGAGTATTGGCATTAGTTCTTCTTTAAAGGTCTGGCAGAGTTTGGCTGAGAATCTATCTGGTCCTGAACTTTTCTTTATTGGGAGCCTTTTTTAAAAAGGGTATACAGAAAATTTAATAGAGCACCAAAAAATAAATGAAGAAAAATCAGTAGAATTCAGCTTACAAACAACAAACCAAACTTGGAATATTTGTAAAAAAAAAAAAAAATATGCAAGACCTCTATGAAGGAAGCTTTAAAACATATCTGGGGATATGAAAAGTACATGAACAAATGGAGAGTTACTACATTACTGGAGAGGAAGACATCTATTTTTCACTTCAAAGCATGTACATTTTTTGCAATTCAAGTAAAAATAACAACAGCTTTTGTAAGAATTGGAAGGAGTCAATTGATCTTGAAGTTCCACAATAAGAAAGAAATTGAATAGCCAGAAAAACCTTGGAAAAGAAGTGCAATGAGGGTAGAATAGTGGCCCTAGAACCTAAAACATTCCAAATGAATATCAGTTTTAATGTTAACATTTAAAACCAAAGTATTCCTTCATAATCCTGGAGTGACACAGCCTTTCTAAGTATGACTTAAACTCTGGAAGCCCCAAAAAAAGAAAAGCTGAGTATACCCAGCTCCATTAAAACACTTTTCTGCACGGCAAAAGGTTCAAAAGCATTCAAAACGGAGAAAATTGTATTTCCATCTCTTACCACAAAGGGCTAACTTCTTTAGTGATTGATATACAAATAGTTTTGCAAGGCAGTGAGAAATGAGTAAAGGATATGGACCTGCAATTCACAGAGAAGCAAAACATTCTACACATTGAAACCATACATCTGCCCTCACCACTAAAGAAATGCAAATTTATATGACAGCGAGAAATGATTTTTCACTGTCAGATTCTCCCAGAATCAGATCTGATTGGCCAGGCTGTGGAAAAATAGGCACAGAAATCACTCGCTGAAGGGAAGTCAAACTGGTAGAGCCCCAAGGAGGGCACTCTGATAATACCTATTGAAAATACAAATGCATATGCCCCTTAATCAAGAGCTTCATTTATACAAGTGTACTCTATGGGAAATCAGTATAACACAGAAAATAATAAAACATTTTGAAAACAATCAAGATGTCCAAAAGATGACTAGTTCATTATATCAAAATACAGCCTTATATTGTTAAAAAAAAAAAAACAAAACTAATGTATCTCCAAAAAAAGTGTAAAAAATAAAAAACTAAGATGATGAGAGAAGCATATAATATGCTGGCTTGTCATATGCTACCTTGATTTTTAAAAGGGAAAAAAAATCAGAATGTCTAGTTGATATCAGGAAGGCATACAGTTAAAAAATAAAAAAGGACAAAACCCCAAAAAGCAAAACCAAAAAACTCACACCACTAACAGTGATACCTGTTAAGAATAATTTTCAATTTAGCAGATTAACTTCTCACAACAAATCCGTTTAAACATTAACAACAACAAAAAATCTATTCCTACACCAACCCCAATTTTGCATGATTTTTCAAATATGTGCATCTCATATTACATGTTTATTTCATATTTGAATATTTATTCATCTATAGTACTTCAGAAGATACAAAAATTAATCTTACTCTAAGATCTATAGACTGAAATTTCCAAGTTCTTTCAATAGCTTTCCAATCCTAATGACTAAAGATTTCTAACTATATCTGTTTAATTTCTTTTGTCATCGTGGTTAATTTCTGTGGGTTCTATAATTGGCATTTTTTCTTAAGACTTTATGTATGCAAAACCATCCTTTATGCTGAAAATTCTTGAGATTCCACAAATGTAAAACTAGATCACTCAGTAGTTGCAAAGTGATAAGTCAGAAGCATCCCAGGACCTCCTTGGAAGCAAGTTCCAACAGTCTCAAGTGCCATTCTATTTCTTTTTCTCAGTGTGCTTCCCATTCCTTGTGCATGGTTGTATTCTGGTTATATTCTCTTCTGATTTGCATTCCTTCCTAATGACTTAACTACACAGGGCACAGGCCTCTGTCTTTCTTTGATCCAGAGAGTCACCTGATTTCCTTACCATTGTTCTTGTCACAGTTGATTCAGTTGGCCAGAGGATTGACAGCTTCAGAGGCAACCAGGGCTAGAGTAAAAGCTATAGCATCAGAATCTAGCTGAGTGGGATTCTCATCAAAAGCTGCTTCCCTCATCTCATGGCCTTCCACAAACAGCCCCCCGGTGTTCCTCAGTATCTTAGTGTACTATGATTGGGATCGTGGGGGAATTGTCTAGGTATTGGTAGAAGAACCATTGCTGATTATTTCCTATAAGGCCAAGCTGCCCTTGAAGGTTTGGCACTATATCAGCCTTGGATGAGTCTGGCGTCGGCCTGTGAGCAGGCTTCACACCTGTGCCATGGGTTGGGCAGCTTGAGCCTTGAAGGAAATAAGACCCTTCCTGGGTCTCCTGAGCCCAGCTCCTGCTGCCTATTCCCACTGTGGGAAGTCGCTGAGGCCCCTGCAGCTCAGACATCTTAGACCACTGAGTCCTCTGTTGGAAGGCTTATTATTGCTTCTGTCTCTTTGCCAGTTATTAGTCTGTTTAGGTTTTGTATGCCCTCTTGATTCAGTTTTGGTGTGGTGTACATATCTAGAAATGTATCCAGTTGTTCTAGATTTTCACATTTATTGGAGTTTAAGTTTTCAAAGTAGTTCCTAATGATCCTCTTGATTTCTATGACATCTGTGGTGATTTTTCATCTTTTTCATCTCTTATTAATTTGGGTCTTCTTTTTATTTTGGTTAGGTTGGCTTAGGGCTTATCAATCTTAATTATCTTTTCAAAGAAACAACTCTTTGTTTCATTGAGCCTTTGCATTATTTTTTATCCTCAATTTCATTGATTTTGACTATACTCAATTATTTCCTTCTTCTGGTTTTGAAATTGGTTCGTGTTTTTCAAGGACCTTGAGAAGTATCATTGGATTGTTTATTTGGAATATTATTTTCTTATGTAGGCACTCACAGATGTAAACTTCTCTCTTACAAACACCTTCACAGTGTCCCGTAGGTTCTGGTGTATTGTGTCACTGTTCTTATTTGATTTATAAGAATTTTTAAATCTCTCCCCTGATTTCATCTGTCACCCATTCATCATGCAAAAATGTATTGTCCAATCTCAGCTTGTTTATGTAGTTTCTGTAGGGCTTTTTGTTGTTGATTTCTACTTTCATTCCATTTTTGGGGATTTTTTTGCTTTTTTTTTTCCAGGGCCAAGGACCGAACTCAGGGCCTTGCACGTGCTAGGCAAGCGCTCTGCCACTGAGCTAAATTCATTTTCATTCCATTTTGATACAATAAGATGCAATAATTTTATCAATTTTTTTTTGTATTTTCTCAGAGTTTCTAAAATATGGTCTGTTTTTGAGAAAGTTCCATGAACCACTGAGAATACAGTATATTTAGCTGTTGTTGGATGAAATATTCTATAAATGTCTGTTAAGTTTATTTGATTTATAACATTTTTCAGGTCCAATCTTAACTGAGTTTATAACTGGATACCTGTGTGTTGGTAATAGAGGTATGTTGAAATCACCCAGTGTTATTGTATTGGAGTCTATATGGGACTTCATGTTGAGTAATGTTTTTGTTTTGTTTTTTTGGTACTAGGGATTGAACCCAGAGGGACCATGGAGATATATACCCAGCCATTTAAAATTTTTTTAAATTTATTTTTTGAATATTTTTTAGTTGTAAATGGACAAAATACCTTTATTTAATTAATTTATTTATTGAACCCAGTGCCTCACACATGCTAGGCAAGCGCATTACCAGTGAACCACAACCCCAGCCCCTAATTTTTTTTTTTTTATTTGAGACAGGGTCTTGCTAAGTTGCTTAGGACCTCTTTTAGTTGCTGAGGGTGGTCTTGAATTTGCAATCCTCCTGCCTCAGCCTTCTGAGCTTCTGGGATTATAAGTGTGTGCCACTGTGCTGGACTAAGGTTTATTTTTTTATTTCACCTCTGTGAAATATTGAAGTTTTTTTCTTTTTCTTTCTTTCTTTTTTTTTTTTTTTTAGTACTGGGGATTGAACTCAGGGGCACTAACTCTGAGCCTCATCCCCAGCCCTATTTTGTATTTTATTTAGAAACAGGGTCTCACTGAGTTTGTTAGTACCTTGCCATTGCTGAGGCTGGCTTTGGACTCATAATCCTCCTATCTCAGACTCCCAAGCCGCTAGGATTATGCCTATTTACGTATTTTCTGTACTGCCACCTTCAGAATCATGAATTATTTTAATTTCTTCTTATCTTGAAAGGTTTTTATTTCTCCTGATTCTGAAGGGTAGCTTTGCTGGATATGGTGATCCTTTTTTTTTTTTTTTTTTTTTGCGGTGCTGGGGATCGAACTCAGGGCCTTGTACTTGCAAGGCAAGCACTCTACTGATGGAGCTATCTCCCCAGCCCAGATATAGTGATCTTGATTGACAGTTATTTTCCTGCAGGACTTGGAACACATTGCTCCAGCATGTCCTCCTGGATTTTGGAGTTTGTGCTGAGAAAGTGTAAGTTTATTCTTGTTGACTTGCCTCTAACTGTGACCTGATATTTTTCTTTCGAGGCTTTTAAAATTCTAACCTTGTTCTGTTTGTTAAGGATTTTAACTATAATGTGTTGTGGAGAAGTTCTTTTTTGATCTTGTCTATTTGGAATTCTGAATGTGTCCTGTATCTGAATGTCCATTTCATTTTTGAGGTTTGGAAGTTTTTCTGTTATTATTTCCCTGAAGTGGTTATCCATTCTGTTAGTCTGCATCTCACAACCCTTTTAAATTCCAGCAATTCTTAAATTTGGTCTCTTAAGGTTGTTTTAGAGTTCTTTTATATTCTGGTCATGGTTACTTGTTTTCTTTTCTTTAGCACTGTCTGAATGTGCAAGTTTGGCCACTTGATTTCCAGCTCTGAGATTCTGCTTTTATCATGGTTTACTCTATTAGAGAGACTTTCAGCTGAACATTTTATTTGATATATTGTGTCTTTCTAAGGTTCTTGTTTGTTTCTTTTCAACATCTCTTTGTTCTTAATGAATTTCACATCCTGTGCTGACTTTCTTAATTTATTCAGTTGGTTTTTTTTTTTTAATATGTGTGTGTATACTCTTGAAATTTACTGATGATTTTTATGTTCATTCTTTTGAATTCTTTAAAAAAGTTTTTTTTGGTTGTAGATGGAAACATTATTTTTTTTAAATGTGTTACTGAGAATTGAACCCAGTGCCTCACATGTGCTAGGCAAGCACTGTACCACTGAGCCCCAACCCCAGCAGCCGCCTCTTTTGAATTTTTTATTTGATATTTCATCCACTTCAATGTCAGTTGCTGGTGAATTATAAAATTTAGGAGGCATCTCGTTATCTTGTTTTTTCATGTTTCTTGTATTCCCTTCTTGAGTTTTATGCATATGTTGGGATGGATTTATCTTCCATTGTTATGTGAGGGCCTTTTAGGGCACACCCATCACTTGCCAAAGTATCCTGGTATGATCTAGATTGAGACCCTTCATAGGTGTGGCATTCACAGCCTTTGTGTTAATTTTCTGTTTTTGCTGTAGAAGTTGATATCCATAAGTGGGACCTGAGAACCTCTATGCCCAGTCATTTCTTTGTGGGCCCTGGTCATTAGTTTGGGGTGTTTATCTCTTCTAGTCTTTGTATTAAAGTATAGCTAAAGTTTGTGGTTAATTTGCATGTGGAGCGAGGTACACTGTCTTTTGGCTGGATTTAGTTCAGCAGCAGAACTTATGTCCCTGTAGATTCCCAGCACCTCACAGGAAAGGGGGAAACAGATAATAATGCCACTGAAGCAAACAATAAACAGCATTAAAATACCTACTGCCTGCTATGACAGCTACAGCACTACCTACCACAAGAGCAGGAGACGTGGGGTTAGCAGTTGCCAACAACAAAAACAAATGAACAAATAACCATGAACTAGAGCTGGCATTAAACAGCAGATGTAGTTGTGTCATCCCCAGTGCTAATAACTGCCACAATACCAATGTGGGGGCAGAAGTTATATAAACCAACTATTCCCTCAAATGGTAAAAATAAGAGAAATGAAAATGTGATAGGAAGGTAGGAGAAAGTGCAGTATATTCAAAATGTGGACAGAGAATGTTGAAGAGAGATAGCAAGTGATGGTTATAAAGAAGGAGAAAAAACAGAGAACAAGAGAAACAAGAGAAGGAGAGGAAAAGAGATGAGAGAAATAGACAAAAACAAATCAAAAGCCCTAAACCTCAACAGACAAAGAGAAATAACTGTCATTGAAAAAGCTAAAAATAAGGAAAAAAGAAATGATGTGAATATATATTCATGAAACAATCAGTACCAAAAAGGGGGCGGGGGTGAAGTTTCTCAATGAAAAATGAAAGAATCCCTACCACTGAGGGTAGATGAGGATGGATGGTCACTGCCTGTGCCTAGCTGCCCTTTCCATTTCTTCTTGGGCTGTGTACTGGGTGAGAGAGAGCGAAGGCTGGGAGTTATTAACCCCTTCCTCTTTGTGTGGCTCACTGAGCTCCTAACTGGTGTAGCCTAAAACCGAAGCTTGTTGAAATAGCTCTCAGCCTCCCTTCTCGTCAGTGTAAGGTAGAATGGAATGGAAAGTACTCTTGACTGGAGTTTTGTCCAGACGGACCAAACTCTGATGCCCTTCCCAGGTGGGGGTGCTGTAAAATTCTGAGGGGAGTTCTGGTGACTGGGCCTTAGGCCTAATGAGGCCTTAGGGGTCTTGTTGGGTAACCTCTGGAGATTAGATCAACACATCCCTAGGGCCAGGCAGATGCCATCTCTGATAAAAGTCTTATCTAAGGAACCTCCCAAGAATTACTCTCTCTGGGCAGGGGAACCAACCCTCCACACACTGCTGCTCACAGATACGGCCTTCCCAGCCTTAGTCCCTGAGTGCATTCCTGACCCTCTTCAGCTGTCACATGAGCCACCAGACTCCAAGGAAAACTTTGCTGCAGTTCCCTTTGTTTTTCTGATTTGAATTACCGTGGGTACAATCTCTGTGCCTGTTTTACTCGTTTTCTCCTAGGCCACATGGTAGAAGCTTGCTGGGAAAGTATGGCAATGTTTGCTATGATTCTCAGGCTTCTGCGGCAGCAAGCTGCAAATGGTCTCCTCAAGATGGCTCATGCCTCAGTTCTTTGCTCACCAGTTGAGAAACACAGAGCACTTTTCAAACACTACTTCACCATGTAGCCTCTGGTTCCACTAAGTTCAAGGCTGCTTTTTGGACTGACAGGTTTTTCTATGCCAAATTTCCCCTCAGCATTTTTCTCTGTCCCTCCTCTCTGTTTAACCTGCACTGCTACTGCAACCAGCTTGGATCCAGTGTACTCCTTCTTGTTCTTTGTCAGTGCACCCAAATTTCTGAGACTCTAAGAGATTTTAGCTGTCTGATATTGAATTCTAATTAATTCCCTCTTCCACCTACCTCACCAAGGAGCTGTACTCCCACTGTATCCCAAACCATGGAGCAACTGGAAATGCAGCCTTCCTCTAATTTGCCATCTCGAATTGCTGACATTTTTTTTTCAACCAACAACATTAGTAAATACTTAGCTAGACTAAGAAAAAAAGAGAAAAGACTCAAGTAATAAAAATCAGAAACAAAAGAGATATCACAGTTGATGCCATAGAAATAAAGAATCATAAGAGACTACTGTGAAAAATAATTAGCCATCAAATTGGATAACCTAGAAGAAAATTTCCTGGAAACATTCATCCTATTAAGACTGAACCATGAAGAAATAAAGATTCAAAAATACCTTTAACTGTGACAATAATTGAATCAGTAATAAAAACCTCCTTCAAAAAGAGATAGCAGGACCAGATGGCTTCCCTGAAGAATCCTACCAAACATTTAAAGAAATAACACCAATTCTTGCACTCTTTCCAAAATATTGAAAAGGAGGGAACACTTCCAAACTCAGTATTACCCTGCTACCCATATCCTTGCTAAGTATTGACATTAGAATCTCAGCAAAATGCTAGCAAACTGCAAATCAATAGCACAATAAAAGGATTATACACCATGACCAAGAGGAATGCAAAGATGGCTCAACACATTATAATCGATCAGTGTGTTATACCACATTAACAGAATGAAGGACAAAAACAACATGGTCATCTCAAGTAATGTAGAAAGAGCATTTGACAGAACTCAAAACTGTTTCATAATAAAAACATTCATCAAACTAAGACTAATGGGAAAATACTCCAAAGTAATAAAGGTCATGTGTGAAAAGCCTACAGTTAATGTCATATTCAGCAGTAAAAAACTGCAAGCTTCTTTTCTAAGATCAGGATCATAACAAGGATGTCCATTCTTGCCACATTTACTTAATGTTGTACTAGAAGTCTTACCCAGAGCAATTAGGCAAGAAAAAGAAATAAAAGTCACCCAAGTTGGAAGAGAAGTAAAATTCTCCCTTTTTACAGAAGACATAATCTTATTTGTAGAAAACCCTGAAAATTATACACACAAAAACTGTTAGAATTAATAAATGAATCCAGTGAAATTGCAGGGTACAAAATCAACACACAAATATTAGTTGTGTTTTTATATGCTAATAGTGAAATCTAAAAATTAAGAAAACAACCCCATTTATAACAACATTTTTAAAAATAAGAAAATACTTAAAAACGGACTTAACCAAGGAGGCAAAGGACTTTTACACTGAAAAACTACAAAGCATTGCTGAACAAAATTAAAGAAGTCACAAGCAAATTGAAAGGCATCATATATATATATATATATATATATATATATATATATATATGTTTAATTTCCTCAATTTAAGTTAGTTCCAGGAACACAGCACTCATTTTTAACCAGTTGTAAATGGACACAATACCTTTATTTTATTTATTTATTTTTTATGTGGTGCTAAGGATCAAACCCAGTGCCTCACAGCTGCTAGGCAAGCTCTCTACCATTGAGCTACAACCTCAACCCAAAAAGCATCCTTTTATTAATGGAGTGAAGAGTTCATATTGTTCAAAAGATATATAAAAATTCAGTGCAAATCTATAAAAATCTCAATGACATTTTTTGCAAAAACAGAAAAAATCCTAAAATTCCTATAGAATCTCAAAGGACTTTGAATGGCCAGAAGTCTTGAGAAACAAAAACAAAGACGGTGGCTTCATGCTTCCTTATTCAGAATATATTACAAACAATATGATACGACATAAAGAGAGATATATAGACCACTGGGACAGAATACATGGCCCTTAATCGTGGGAGGATAGTCCCTTCAATGAAGAGTGTTGGGAAAACTGAATATCCACTTGCAAAAGAAGCAAACTGGACTCAGACCATGTACAAAAAATGATTCAAATGGATTAAAGACTTAAATGTGATACTTGGAACTACAAAATTCCAAGGACAAACTGTAGAAGAAAAGCATTTATGGCCAAGTGTTTTCTTGGATATGGTCTGAAAAGTATAAATAACAATAGCAAAAATAATATGACCTTTTCCCCTAAATCTCTTTTGCCGTACAAAATCTTTACATTTGTATCAGCTCACCTTACTTGGGCCTGTCCTAGGAAACACCAGGGTTCCACACATGACGCCTCATTTGTCAGACATGCTCCGTAAGTGTCTTCAGGATGAATGGTTTCCTAGATAATTGGATCTTTGCTCTTTAAATACTACTTTTAATAGATCCCCTTTTAAAAAAAAGTATGACAAATAAGCCTAAAATTACCTCAATTGGATAATGCTGCTCAAAATAGCCACTGGTAAGCATCCAGATGGTGGTGACATGGGTGTTCACTGTAAAATTATTTCCAATTTCTTGTATGCTTGGAATTTTCCTAATAAATGCTAGAGAAAAAACATCACATCAAGAGGCCATGAAACTCCTTTTTAAACAATCAGTGGTTACTCAAAGGGCTCAGTGTGTGGATGGTTGAGGTTGCCAGACTGCCTAGGTTCTTATCTGGTCTCTGCTACCTCCTAGCTGTGTGACCTTCTGGCAGTTTATGCGCTTCTCTGAGCCGTGTCTTTCTTGACCATGAAATGGGATTCTTGGGTCTGTTGTGAGAGTAAATTGAAAGAATGTGTACAAAAGCACGCTGTACACGATTAGACTCTTGGTACATGTTGATTGTTGTGATCACTGCCTCCACTGCTACTCCTTTGTCATTGCCTGTATTCAGTGATTGACCCCCTGAGAGAGTGGCTAGCAGTGTTACCCTTATTGGTCTTTTATTGGAATGATAATTTGGGCCTAATTAGAGACTTAATTTAAAAAAAAAAAAAAAACTCTTCTTAGTTGTAGATGGACACAATATCTTTATTTTGTTTGTTTAGTTTTTTTACGTGGTGCTGGGGATCGAACCCAGTGACTCACGTACGCTAGGCAAGTGCTCTACCACTGAGCCACAACCCAGCCCTGGAGACTTAATTTTGAATCACATTGGGACTATTTCCAAAAATCAAATTCATCTTCTTGTCACCCACTTTCAGACTTAGTAAGTAAAACACTGGAGATATAATTTACCTACGTCTTCCTCGGTGAAACCCACGCCCCACTGCAGACGGCAGTTGTGGCTGCGTGCCTTGGTGCCTGCACCTGCCTGCTCCTCGTCCTGCTGGCCTCCTGGGCGCTCTCTTCCCTGTGCTCTGCATCTCCCGTCCCTCTCCCCTGCCAGCCCTGGTGTTTGCAGCCAGTGACATTCACCTGTACTCAGGGTGGCAGTCAGTATCACCAAGGTAGGTCAGAAGTATAACTAATGACACTTAGAAATGCAACAATGACCCTCTTCTACAGACCTGCCTGCTGTGCTTTTCGCCCTCTACCTCTCTCGGGTTCAGTGTTCTTTTAGTGGTTTTTAATATATTCACAGTTATGCAAGCATCTCCATTGTCTAATTTTAGAACATTTTCATCACCACAAGAAAAGACCTTAGACCCGTTAGAAATCACTTCCCTTCCTCCCCTCTCTTCAGCCCTTGGTAGCCCCAGTCTACCTTCTGCCTCTATGGATTTGCCACTTCTGACCATTTAATGTAGGTGGAATCATAGTGTGTGGCATTTGTGTCTGCCTTCTTTCATTTAGCACAGTTTTCAGGTTTACCCATGTTGCAGTGTGTATCAAAATGTCTTTCCTTTTTGTGGCTGAATAATATTCCATTGTATGGCCATATCACATTTTATCTGTCCATCAATTGATAGGCTTTGGTTTGCTTCCATTTTTTCCTATTACTGTAAATAATGCTATCATAAGCAAGTTTTTGTGTGGGCATGTTTTCACTTCTCTTTTTTATTTACTTAGGAGTGCAATTGCTAGGTGTTAGGCAACTCTGTATTTAAGTTTTTGAGAAATTGCTCACTATTTCCTAGCATGACTGCACCGATTTCCATCCCGATCTGCAGGGCCTGAGGACTCAGTTCCCCACATCCTCCATCCACTTGTCGTCCTGCTGGAGCCTCCTGGTGGGTGTGAAGAGGTTTCTCCTTGTGATTTTTTTTTTTTCTTTTTTTTTTTTTTTTATTGATCTTTTTTTTTTTTAATGTAAACAAATGGGATACATGTTGTTTCTCTGTTTGTACATGGCGTAAAGGCATACCATTTGTGTAATCATAAATTTACATACAGTAATATTGATTGATTCATTCTGTTATTTTTTCCCTTCCCCCCACCCCTCCCACCCCTCTTTACCCTCTATACAGTACTTTCTTCCTCCATACTTGCCCCCCTCCCTAACCCTAACTCTAACCCTAACATTAACCCTTCCCTCCCCCCCATTATGTGTCATCCTCCACTTATTAGCGATATCATTCGTTTTTTGGCTTTTTGAGATTGGCTTATCTCACTTAGCATGATATTCTCCAATTTCATCCATTTGCCTGCAAATGCCATAATTTTGTCATTCTTTATGGCTGAGTAATATTCCATTGTATATATATACCACAGTTTCTTTATCCACTCATCAATTGAAGGGCATCTAGGTTGGTTCCATAGTCTGGCTACAGTGAATTGAGCAGCTATGAACATTGATGTGGCTGTATCTCTGTAGTATGCTGATTTTAAGTCCTTTGGGTATAGGCCAAGGAGTGGGATAGCTGGGTCAAATGGCGGGTCCATTCCAAGTTTTCTAAGGAATCTCCACACTGCTTTCCAGAGTGGCTGCACTAGTTTGCAGCCCCACCAGCAATGTATGAGTGTACCTTTCTCCCCACATCCTCGCCAACACCTGTTGCTTGTATTTTTGATAATCGCCATTCTAATTGGGGTGAGATGGAATCTTATGGTGGTTTTGATTTGCATTTCTCTTATTACTAGAGATGTTGAACATTTTTTCATATGTTTATTGATTTCTTGTACATCTTCTTCTGTGAAGTGTCTGTTCATTTCCTTAGCCCATTTGTCAATTGGATTATTTGTATTGTTGGTGTAGAGTTTTTTGAGTTCTTTATAGATTCTGGAGATTAGTGCTCTATCTGAAGTATGATTGGCAAAGATATTCTCCCACTCTGTAGGCTCTTTCTTCACATTACTGATAGTTTCCTTTGCTGAGAGAAAGCTTTTTAGTTTGAATCTATCCCAGTTATTGATTCTTGCTTTTATTTCTTGTGCTATGGGAGTCCTGTTGAGGAAGTCTGGTCCTAGGCCGACATGTTGAAGATCGGGACCTACTTTTTCTTCTGTAATCTGCAGAGTCTCTGGTCTGATTCCAAGGTCCTTGATCCATTTTGAGTTGAGTTTTGTGCAGGGTGAGAGATATGCGTTTAGTTTCATTTTGTTGCATATGGATCTCCTTGTGATTTTGATCTGCATTTCACTGACCACTAGTGGTGTTGGACATTTGTAACATGCTTACTGACTGTTTACAGATCTTCTTTGGAAAAATGTCTGTTCCAATCCTTTACTCATTTTTAAATGGGGTCATTACCTTTTGGTTAAGTTGTAAGAAGTCTTTATATATTCTAGATCCATCTCATCAGATATGATCTCCAAAGCTTTTCACTGTCTTGATGGTGACCATTGAACCACAAGCTTTTTTAATTTTGGTAAAATCCAATTTGTCTTTTATCTTTTGTCACTTATGCTTTCAAATATTCTATTGGATGTCTTCCATGATTTGTCTGAAAATGTGATTTGCTCACTAGGAACCTAACTGTATTATTCTTCATTTCTCTGACTTGGGATTGTAAAGCATTTAATTTAAAATGTTTGCCTATACACAAAGGAACTTAGAAATGATATACTTTGAGCTCATAAGCCCATGTTTGCACACTTTATCTGAGGAAATAATTTGATAGAAGAAAAATACCCTGTATGTCCAGAGTTGTTCATTTCACTCTGACCCATGAAATTGGGGCGATGGGAATCTTGGCAGGAGTCAGTTAAGTCCATGTGGCGCATCATCAGGCACTTACCAGTCACTGTGACCATGAATAGAATGAGATGAAGATGTCATGATGATCATGTTCAGTGAGGGAAAGAAAACTCAAGTGTGCTCCTTCTGGTTAAAGCTGTATATAAAATATTTGGGCTGATGAAAGGGTCTATATAATTATGGGTAGTTTTATGTTCTTTGTTTAATGTTGATATTTTATATTTACCATTAATATTAAGTAAAAAAATGTGCATATTTTAAAGTGGCTGAAATGATGACTAATGGTTAAATTTGGGTAAATACTTCTTTCTTTCTCACCACAACTTTTTAAAATAATAATTATTTTTACCATCCTGGTCATCAGGGTTACATTTAGAAACAATATAAAAATAGTTTGCTGTGTTTGCTTGCTAAGAATTTGAATGGAGATATTTTAAATTTTTTCTGCATTTTATGTTGAATACAAACTTTGATTTGATTTTGATATCATAATTACTATTATCTTTGTCATTAGAGCATTATATTTGCTAAAAAGAAGGTAAAGATGATTATGGTGATATGTTAATAGGGATCACAGAAGTACTTATGATAGCTCATGACATGATTATTATTACAGTAATTTTGTATATAAGTAAACCAATCCATCAGCTTTTGAAATTGATTTCAAACAGACCGAAGACTTTTTTAAGGAGCAGTAAAGACATTGGAAGAAAATAAAATAAATAAAAAAGTCAGCCCAATGCAAGTCATTACAGTAGGCACGCCCCTATGGGAACCACTGTGAGCTGCGTCCTTGGATGCCCTGATCCTCTGGCCTTTGGCTTCACCTGGTGGCAGTGTCTGGGTCCAGTCCATAACTGTGAGGTGATCCTGTTCCTGCAGCTGACACAAGGGTGGCAGGCGGCAGCCCATCTTCCTGCCCAGCCCTGCCCTGAGTTCACACTCTGCAGCCAGCCTGGACTCTGTGCCTGGCCTGGAGGAGACTAGGCGTGTACTCACACGTGGGAAGGCTGTGAAAAGAAAAACCCTTGTTGGCCCAAACATTTAGACAAGAATCACAGTGGATCTTTTGTTCTCACTCTGACATGGTCAGAATTAATTTGGAGGTCCAAAAGAGGGTGTTTTTGTTTTTGTTTTTAAAACTGAGTTACTTCATGCAAGGATATGGGAGAAAAAAGAAACTAAGAAACATGGCTGTAGTCTATAAAGAGTATTGGAACACTCCCAGATTATTTTTCAGGGCTCTATACTGTTAGCAGCCAGGGTGCTCCTGCCTCAGTCTTCACATCTGAGCTGTTGGCGAGCTTCTTGTGAAAAGACCCAGATGCTACAGGGAGGCAGTGAAGTGCGTCTGGTGGTCTGAGAAATAGTTTAAGGTACTTAATCATGTTTTTTCTCTTCCTCCTCAGGTTTAATAGGGGAAACCTACTTTCTGCAAGTAACCGAAAAGGCTGCCCTTAGAAGGTGTTTCTTGGGCCCTCATGGAGTAGCTGGAACTTTTACTGTCACGTACTTGGCCTCTTGATCACCCAGAGTGATTGTAGCCATGGCCAGCAAGAGGAAATCCACCACCCCATGCATGATCCCAGTGAAGACTGTGGTGCTGCAGGAGGCCAGTGTGGAGGCCCAGCCAGCAGAGGCCTTGCCTGAAGTACCCCAGCAGGATCTGCCCCCAGAAGCACTTGCTACCAGCAGTGAGGCATCCCAGAACTCCAGCAGTACTGATGGCTCTTCACTGGCCAATGGGCACCGGAACACTTTGGATGGCTATTTATATTCCTGTAAAGACTGTGATTTCAGATCCCAGGACATGACCCAATTTGTGGGACATATGAACTCAGAGCACACAGACTTTAATAAAGATCCAACTTTTATATGCCCTGGGTGCAGTTTCCTGGCAAAAACCCCTGAGGGGCTTTCCCTGCACAATGCAAAGTGTCATTCAGGGGAAGCCAACTTTGTGTGGAATGTGGCCAAGCCAGACAATCATGTAGTCGTGGAGCAGAGTATCCCCGAGAGCAGCAGCACTCCTGACCCAGCAGGGGAGCCCAGCGCCGAGGGGACTGACGGACAGGCTGAAATCATCATTACCAAGACTCCAATCATGAAGATAATGAAAGGCAAAGCTGAAGCCAAAAAAATCCATACGCTCAAGGAGAATGTCCCCAGCCAGCCTGTGGGTGAGGCCTTGCCAAAGCCATCAGCCGGGGAGGCAGAGGTGAAAGAGGGGGACCACGCCTTTGTTAATGGGACAGCTCCAGTCAGCCAGGCATCTGCCAGCTCTACAAAGCCCCCCCATGCCACCAATGGGCCTCTGATAGGAACGGTGCCAGTTCTGCCAGCTGGCATAGCACAGTTTCTGTCCCTCCAGCAGCAGGCCCCAGTGCATACCCAGCACCACGCCCACCAGCCCCTGCCCACATCCAAGGCCCTTCCCAAAGTGATGATCCCCCTGAGCAGTATCCCAACGTACAATGCAGCTATGGACTCCAACAGCTTCCTGAAAAACTCCTTTCACAAGTTCCCCTACCCAACCAAGGCCGAGCTCTGCTATCTGACTGTGGTGACCAAGTATCCAGAAGAACAGCTCAAGATCTGGTTCACAGCCCAGAGGCTGAAGCAAGGCATCAGCTGGTCCCCTGAGGAGATTGAGGATGCCCGTAAAAAGATGTTCAATACAGTCATCCAGTCTGTGCCTCAGCCCACCATCACAGTTCTGAACACCCCCCTGGTCGCCAGTGCGGGCAATGTCCAGCATCTCATCCAGGCTGCTCTCCCAGGCCATGTCGTAGGACAGCCAGAGGGCACAGCAGGAGGACTCCTGGTCACTCAGCCACTGATGGCCAATGGGTTGCAAGCACCAACCTCGTCTCTCCCCCTGGCTGTCACATCTGTTCCCAAGCAGCCAACAGCGGCACCCATTAACACTGTGTGTTCAAATACAACATCGGCGGTAAAGGTGGTCAACGCAGCCCAGTCGCTCCTCACAGCTTGCCCCAGCATAACTTCCCAAGCCTTCCTTGACGCTAGCATCTACAAAAATAAGAAGTCCCACGAACAGCTGTCAGCTCTGAAAGGGAGCTTCTGTCGGAACCAGTTCCCAGGGCAAAGCGAAGTCGAGCATCTGACCAAAGTCACCGGCCTCAGCACTAGGGAGGTGCGGAAGTGGTTCAGTGATCGGAGGTACCATTGCCGGAACCTGAAGGGCTCCAGAGCCATGATGCCTGGGGAACACAGCTCCATTCTCATGGACTCTGTGCCCGAGGTGCCCTTCTCCCCATCATCCAAGGCCCCTGAGGTAACCTGCATCCCGACAGCGGCCTCATTAGCAAGCCACCCTGCCGCCAAACGGCAATCCTGGCACCAGACTCCTGACTTCACACCCACCAAATACAAGGAGAGAGCCCCAGAGCAGCTCCGAGCCCTGGAGAGCAGCTTCGCACAAAACCCGCTCCCTCTCGATGAGGAACTGGACCGCCTGAGGGGTGAGACCAAGATGACCCGGAGAGAGATCGATAGCTGGTTTTCAGAGAGACGGAAAAAAGTGAATGCTGAGGAGACCAAGAAAGCTGATGGGATGGCCTATCTGGAGGAAGAGGAGGCTGCCGAGGAAGAGGGTGGAGACGGGGAGGCAGCCAGCGAACTGAGACTTGCTGGTGAAAATGGCTCCCCAGAAATGCCCACAGGCCAGCTATCAGCAGAGCGCAAAGTCAGCCCCATCAAAATCAACCTCAAGAACCTGAGGGTCACTGAAGCCAGTGGCAAGAGTGAGCTTCCAGGGCTCCTTGCCTGTGAGCAGGAGGAGGATGGTTTGAGCAAGCTGGCAGAGCAACCCCCTGGCAAGGTGAGCTACAAAAAGACAGCTCAGCAGCGGCACTTGCTGCGGCAGCTCTTTGTCCAGACACAGTGGCCAAGCAACCAGGACTATGACTCCATCATGGCCCAGACGGGGTTGCCACGGCCAGAGGTGGTGCGCTGGTTTGGAGACAGCAGGTATGCACTCAAGAACGGCCAGCTTAAGTGGTACGAGGACTATAAGCGGGGCAACTTCCCACCGGGGCTGCTGGTCATCACCCCTGGAAACCGGGAGCTGCTGCAGGACTATTACCTGACACACAAGATGCTGTATGAGGAGGACCTGCAGAACCTCTGTGACAAGACCCAGATGAGCTCCCAGCAGGTCAAGCAGTGGTTTGCTGAGAAAATGGGTGAGGAGACACGGGCCGTGGCAGATACAGGTGGTGAAGACCAGGGACCTGGCACTGGTGAGCCTGCATCTATTCACAAAGGGCTGGGCGACTCCTACTCGGAGGCGTCTGAGAACAGTGAGTCGTGGGAGCCCAGTGCACCTGAGGCCAGCTCAGAGCCCTTTGGCACATCGAGTCCCCAGGCTGGACTTCAGCTAGGTAAGGGGTCTGCAGGAAGCATGGCCTTCCTTTGTGGGCGAGGGGAGGATGCAATCAAAGTTGGACGTTGAATTTATTGCACAGGAGGCTTCTGCTGTCTTTAAGGTTGACTGGCAGCAGAAGCCATGGGAGCCTTACATGGATAAAGGGTTGAGAGTTGGGCTTTGGTTTTGGTTCAGTTATTTTTAAGCCTGTGCAGGGAAAAGAACATGGTAAACCTAAAAGGACCCAAGCTTTTTTGAGCCATTTCTTAGCAATAGAAGAACAGATCAAAACATCATCTAAGGCAGATCCCAATCACTGGGTAGAAGAGAGTATTAGCACATCAGAGGAAATTCAACTCAAATTGTTAAACAAAAGGGAAGAGAGCCTTCGTCTTTAGATACATGAAGCAGTCCCAGGCACGGTGGTACATGCCTCTAATCCCAGTAGCTCAGGAGGCTGAGGCAGGAGAATCACAAGTTCAAAGCCAACCTCAGCAACTTAGGGAGGCCCTAAGCAACTCAGTGAGACCCTGTCTCTAAATAAAATATAAGAAAAAGGGCTGGGGATGTGGCTCAGTGGTTAAGTGCCCCTGGGTCCAATCCCTGGTACAAAAAAAAAAAACACCCAACCATGAGGTGTGGTGCTTTTATCTAAAGTGACAATGTTTTATGTTTTTGTTCTTCCTGGGGTAGAAGTAATGTTTATTATAATGGAAAATCACCTTCCCTCTTGGATATGTATGGAACTCAAAGTGTGAATTGTGTTCCTCGGTTTCTCTGAATTATGGTATTTTAGTACTCAAAAGCAAAATTCAGAAGATTATTTTAAGACACACTTGTGAAGCCACAGATAAGTCACATTATTAGTTTTTAAAATTTTCTAGGTTCTACGTGCCTGAGTTCCCAGCCTCTCCCTTCCTTCCCTCCCTAGTATTTGATTCCTCATTCAAGGCCCCATCACTAGGTAGCCAGAAGCTCAGGTGGGAGCTAAGAGGGAAGTGCCACAGAAGGGATTGGGCACATCAAAATGGTGGCCCTGCCAGCAGGGTTGGCTGTGGTGGAGGCTGCAGAAGACACCCAGACAGTGCCTGTGGAGTTGGGCAATGCGGAGGTTGGTCCTGGAGGCTGCACTTCATCCCTGGGCCGTGCCCCCCACCCCAGGGTGGGGCTTAGAGGCATATGAGTGTGACTATTCTAAGCCTTACACAGCAGCGCCTCTCCCTCAGCCCTGAAGTAGGCATCTGTGGTGACTGTGGTCCCGCTTCCTGCTGTGGCTTGTCATTGCCAGGGTGGGCATTAAGGACTTGGTCCTCTAAAAGTCAGTTTTGTGTTTTGATTGCTGATCACTGCATTTGATTACTGAGGGGTCAACATAGAGACTGGTCGTTTTTCTAATCCCTGTGGACTGAAGCAGCTTTGTAGACACAAGGGATTTAAAGAGATAGTACCCTTTAAAAAAAATCCCCCCCTTTGGTGAGTCAGACATTTAAGGAAATCTTAGGTTGCCACAGAGACAGTAGAACAGAAACTTCAGTGATGCCGTACCACAAAGAATACCATTTTGCAAAAATAGTTTGGAAAAGTCACAGATGACTCTAGTCCTCAACAAGCAAAAATTAACAGTGCTGGAGACAGAGAGAATTAGATTTGAGTTACCACAGTCTTCAGAAATTCTAGTTCTCAACAAAAAAATTGCAAAACATACAAAGAAATCAGAAAGCATGGCCTATTCACCGCAGACAGACCCAAACCTTGAGTAAGTCCAGAAATCGGAATTATTAGTCAAAGATGTTACATCAGCTATCTTACAGAAGTTCATTAAACTAAAGGAAGTCATGGACAAAGAACTGAAGTCAATCAGGAAAACTGTACATGAATGAAACAAGACTATCAATAAAGATAGTAATAATAAAAGGGAATGAAACTAACTCTAGAACTGAAAAGTACAGACACTGAAATGGACAGTTTACAAGAGACATTCAACAGATTTGAGTGGTGGATATAAAGATAAGATGATTGAAGTTATCCAAAGGATCAGATTAAAGTAAGAATGAAGGGAAATGGACAGAACCTAAGGGAACTGGGAGACATCCTTATACGAATCCCAGGAGAAAGGGGAAGAAAGAGTATTTAAAGAAACCATGGCAGTTGGGTGGTGGTGCACACCTGTAATCCCAGGGATTCAGGAGACTGAGGCAGGAGGATTGCAAGTTTGAAGCCAGCCTCAGCAATTTAGCAAGGCCCTAAGCAACTTAGAGAGACCCTGTTTCAAAAACAAAGGGCTGGGGATGTGGCTCAGTGGTAGAGCGCTCTTGGGTTCAATCCCCAGTACAAAAACAAAAACAAAAATCTTAGCTAGGGATGGGATTTGAGTCCAAGTGTTGACTCCCTCAGCTCCCAACTCCGCCTGGCGAGCGTTGCTATCGTCGGCCATGCCACAGTGGCAGCATTGTCCTCCAAGTCTGTTCACTTATACCTGGTTTCTCCTGTTTCTCAGCCAGCTCCAACACAAGGCCCTATCTGTGTGCATCATGGACGCTGAACCCAGCTGCTGAGATCTAGGCAGCATGTTCCAGGGGTGGCAAGGGAGAAGGTAGCATGAGGTGTAGGAGACAGGCGCTGGGGTGAGGCAAGGAGGGTTCGTGGATGTGGAGAGGCCACACAGCTGCTCCAGCTGCGAGGCCAGGGATTTGGCAGTTGTTCCACAAAGAGTCTGGAGGCCTTGGCAGATCAGCCTCATCCTTAATCTACTTGCTCTTTTTCACCTTTCCCCAGGCTGGAGATGGGGGAGTGGCTGGCAGGAAGGCATTGCTCATGAGTTAAGAAGTCCCCAAAGCCAGTGATGCCACCCTGGCATAGTGAGGACCAGGCTGCCCTGGGGGCTGTGCAGATTGCAGCAGCTGTGGAGTGACAGGCCTGTGTTTTCTCCTCAGAAACAGACTGAATTTGATCCGATTATTCTGAAGGACGGGCTCGTCTGGGATGCTGCCTGCCACGTAGAACAGCCGAACCTGCCTCTGCTGCCGCATGTCATTCCCATGGCCAGCCGTGGGCACCCAAGAGAGCCTGCGAGGCCTTGCAGATAGCCCAGAGCCCGCCGTCACCAAGCAAGTGTCAAGGAAGGCTTCTGCCAGTCCTTCTCCCACAGCGCAGGACCTTCCCTTGGCCTCCCGGGGATGAAGCAGTTCAGACTTGATATTCGTAGACAGAATCAAGTCCTAACAAACACTGCCTCTCTACAGTTAATAAAGTACCAGATTCCAACACTTCCACCATATAGACGCTTCAGTGGGCCAAGCGGGCCAGGGTTCCCATCATCTCTGAACGTGCCGGTTGTCTGTTCTCTGGGAACACTGGAGCCGCAGGTGCCCTCACCCTCCATGGCAGGCAGGGGTCGGAGATGCTCAGGACTGTGTCCCAGCCCCGCCGTCTGCTTTCCTCGTGGAAGTGGTCCCACTGCAGGGAGCTCCCCTCGTGGAGCCAGGCTTGCTCTGAGGGCCGATTGGTGCAGAGCCCGCTGTCACCCTCAGTTCACGATACCGCCCGGCTCTGAGAGCCACGTTGGACCTTGCCACTCTCTTCAGTTGTTACCTTAATTTGGCTTTTTTTCTTTTTTTTTTTGGTGGGAGTTTGAATCAAGGACCATAACTTTTCAGTTATCAGATCAACTAAAGAAACATTTGTTGTTAAGCCTAACATACAGACCGATGCATTCGCCTTTTTTCCCCCCTTTCTTTAATGTAGAAATGTAGAAGCCTTAAAAGTGAGGAAAATGAGAAAAGGAAATGGGGGGAGGGTGGGTGAAGAAAGGTATGGCTACAGCCTGCAGCTCTGGCCACTGCAGTGTCCAGAGCCCTGTCCCCCTACTCACTTCAGAGCCTCCTGCTGGGGAGAGGGCACACCGTCCCAGTAGAGGAAGAGGGAGGGAGCGTGGACGGGCTTGGGACTGCAGGGGATTATCAGAGCTGGAGTGGACTTGAGCACCAAGACCTGCGGGCGGAGTTCCTGGCAGAACATCTGGAATGCCACAACCACACACTGAGGGCCTGGCCAGCATGCTGGGCAGATACCCCAGAGGTGCTGGACGTCACTGGACAGGTCCTTGTGAGGGAGTCTCTGAAGTTCTACATTTATGTCCCCAAACTTGGAAATAAGAATACTTACATACTTTAGTCTAACCCTCATGTCCTCTTTTGAATTGAGAAAATCACAGGTAAAGATGCCTTTGAAACAATAGAAAACTTATAGAGCTGTACTAAGTGGTAAAGCCCTGATTTCCTCAAGACTGGCCACTCTAACAAAGGAGGTGGGCGAGGTGTCCCCTGTGGCCTTGCTCACCTCTTAGAAGTGAACCAAAGAAATGGGTTCCTGAAGTGCCAGGCCCTGCCCAGGCTGCGGAGGTGCGCTCCTGCTGCGCTTGACTGCGTGGAGCTCCAGGAGACCCAGGGCGGGATGATCTTTGGGCAGGAAGCACTGGTTACCTTCTAGACACCCAGGGAAGGGGAGCAGGCAGGCCACTTGCTGGCTGGCCTGTGGGGATGAGCATGGTGCCAGCACCTTCTGCTTTCCAGGAGAGGGCTTTCCTGGGAAGCCCAAAGCCCTTGAACCATTGTTCTTTACATAGTGTTTTCTTTAGCCCTCCCTGGCCCAATAGGGACCACCTCTTTTTTGTCTCAAACTGGGGACTTGTGAATACTTGGCAAGTTTTGCAGCCTATTTTTGTATCCTTTCCTTTTGGGGAGTGAAGCTATTAGTCTCAAAAGCCTTTGAGGAATTGCCAAGAATGGCAAGTGATTGCCTTCCTTCAGAGAACAGACACTTGGAATCTTTCCTTTAGTATTTATGTACATTCAGATTAATTTATATATCCACATATACAGTACAAATATTCACTTGATATCTTGTAAAATGAACATGTGATGTGTACACTTAAGTTTCACGGCACGTGGGTGTTGGGAAGCAGCTTGTGTGTGGGCGGAGACTGCTGTGCACTGGTGGCAGGGGCAGCCCAGCACGAAGCCATCTCCAAGTGTCTGAGAAATCACTCTGTGCCTCAGCCCGTGCTTGCTGGCCTCACCTCTAGAGCCCATGTGCACCAGCTGAACGTGGTGTCTGCAGAGAGAATCCTCTTGGTTATTTATATTGACACTACAACCCAAACAGCAAAACAAAAAAAGCGTTACATGCTGGACAAGTTTGTGCAGGACACAGCACCCCAGCCTCAGGCACCAGCCCATCTTTTAGGTGGAGCAGTAACCGTGAAGCCAGCCCTGGCATGTTTGTCTCACAGATGTTGGCCCTTCCCAGCAGCCAGGGCCACACCACAAACGGCAAGACTGACCACATGAGGAGCTCCATCCACAGCGGGACAGACCCTGCTTCTTCCTGTGCTCTTGGATGGAGTGAGAATGGGATCTGGACCTTCTGTCTTGAAAGAGTATGATGATCAAACATGACACTGAGAGGTGGTCATCAAGCAGGTGCTTTAAAGGGGCACCATTCTAGGGACCCAGGGCTTTGGGTGCCTAGCTTGAATACAGTGTGCCAAGCACAGACACATCCAGAGTCCAGAGTCACACTGACGATGGCAGTGGGTTTGTAGGGTGGTGGTAGCCAGGCTGTCAGCTGGTTCTGCACACTGCTGAAGAGTGGAATTCTTTGCTGTCCCTGTCAGAAGACTGACTGTGGACTGCAGAGGTAAGAGGGGGACAGGGCCGTTCACCTCTCCTGAAGAAAAGCCGATGTTACTAGGTGACGAGTTCCCCGCCTCCTCTCAGCACTTGGGCTTGTCAGAAGTGTGAGTTGTCTTTCGGTATTTCTCTTGCTGGTGTCTTATGTCTGTTTGGTTTATTGTTTTTCACTTGAGGTTGTAAATTTGGTTCTACCAGGTGAAACCAGATCACAGTTCTGATAAAGAAAATTTGAATTTGATAATATGCTTTACATCTTTTGATTACCTGTTTTAATTTTTGATCATAGAAGAGCTTTTTGATTTGGGGAGGGGAAGTATTTTCAGGATGCTTGGGTTCCTGAAAAAGAAGGCCCTAGCCAAATGGCTCAGTGACTGAGTTAGAGCTCCTTCCTCCTGACTGAATGACAGGTGGTTGGTCAGCTGGACCAAAGCACCTGGGCGCAAGGCCCTGCACTCTGCTCTCTGGAAGCAGGAGTGGGGCAGAGTGTCAGTGGTGCCTAAAGGGCTTCTACCTGCAATCCAACACGTGTCCTCAGTGGCCTTAGGAGGCTGACCCACCAGGAAGCTCCAGTGAGTTCTACAGGTTGCCATATGGCTCTTGTGGGTTTTTATCCTGTTTCCTCTTACTCTCCCTTCTGGCTGTGTCACATCTGTCCCACAGCTGCCTTCTGTGGAGGGTCAGAGGCAGCCTCTCTGGTTGGACATGGTGTCTTTGTGCATGTCCTTCCTCAGAAGTTGCCTGCTTACGCTGTTCCGGTCTTGGGCCCTGTTGCCTCTCATCTTAACCTCTGTGTGGACCAGAATCCTCAGATTAGAGTAGCTTTTCAGTTCAAACATCACAGCCCGTGTTTAAAGGCACTTGGTGTAGGGGAGAACCAGCAGGAGGAAAATCTAAAAACGAGACTTGGAGCTTTTCTGAGAGCACCCCCCTGCCCCCAGTTTACCTAGCAAAGCTTATTGCTTTGATTCACCTTTGCAGGAGATGTGCTTTTGTACTGTTTCAACGTTCATGCATCACATTCATTTGCAAAGCATAGTGTGTGCTGGAGAAGGAAAGCCCTCTGGATGTGCGCAGGTCTGCACAGCCAACTTGTCCTGATGACATCCAGCCAGTGGGACCTGGATCTCCTCACTCTAGTCCTGCAGCCCCTCTTCAAGTTCTCTCAGCTCAGTTTCTCTCTCTTCCCTGACAGCAAACATGGGTTCCCAGGAGCCCCTGGTCTCTGAGGAGCTCAGTGCCTATGGAGCTCCAGACTTGCTCTGAGCACAGGTCCCCTCCCCAGGCCAGGCTTCAACCCAGTGTGCTCACTGTGCTCTTTGCTCTCTTCTGTTAAATGGGCAGGGACATGGCCAAGCCATGCAACCCAGGGCTAATGAGATCGTCGGGGATGTCATCAACAACATGACCATTTTGGTGTTGGCAGAATCACTAGATGAAAGGAGCGATCACAGTGCTGCCTGGCTTCTACCCAGCCCAGCCCAAAGTCCCAATGGAACCTGCAGGCCTCGGATAGAATTTGTTCTTGCCAGAGTCCATGTGTCTCAGTGCCAGGTCACACTGGGGAGCTGGGATGAAGAAAACCCAAGTGCTCCCAGACGCCCTAGCGTCTGTGAGCTAAAGAAAAGGAGTCTGTGGCTGTGAAGTAAAAGGAGCTTATACAGATGTGTGGCCCTCGAGGGTGGAGAGCCTGCTTTGGGGGCTTATGTCCTGGACTTGCTTGTCAACACCAGCCAGCCATCCTGTCCTGCCCATAAATCTGAACTCTGTGAAAGGGGGATTGGTCCTTCACCACCCTGCAGAAATTACAGGCTTTTATTTTCAGTTTAAGGACCAGCAGGAACTACCCATTCATAACTAACTGCCCTGGGGTATGGGAATGAGACCAGGCAGACCCTGGTTGTCACATGGACAAGGACAGGAGCCTGTATCTGCTTCCTTGGTTCTTGGGTCTGCAGGACCGTGAGGATTTGCGGAGTTACTGATTGCTGCCTGCCTTTCCCAAGGTGCTGGCAGGAGCTAGGCAGAGTGAAAAGAGGGCAGCTGTGCTCGCTGCCTGGCATCTTCCTGCTGTCCAGGCAGGTGGCAAGCCAGGATCCCCGTGGGAGGCCTGTTCTCGCCTGCCATTAGTGCCTCTTCCTTCTAGAGACTGGCGTGGGTGTAGGCATGTATACATGTGCCAGTTGTGCACACAGATGGGCAGCTACGTGTTAAGGTATAGCTGTTTTCCACGTGCCCTTCCGAAGAGCAGGTGACTCTGAATTAATGTGACTGGAGTGAAAGGTGAAAAGTCTGGGATAGAGGATGCAAGTGCTCAGTCCTTCCCAAGCACCAACCTCCAGAGCACAGACATGGTTAAGAGGGACAAACTATCACGTGGTACCACTGACCGTGTATTTCATGTTTAAAGAGCTATATTCTTGCCCCTGGTTCCTGCCCACATATTCTTGCAGCAAGACTGCTGGCTGGAGTGAGCTAGCACCCCCTCCCAAGCAGGTCTCCAGTGAGACAATTGGGTCACTCCTCGTAAAACTGGGTGAGAGCCAAGGGAGCAAAGTTCACTCCAGGGTCGCGAGTTCCTGCCAACTTCTGAGCAGCTGCTTTGTTAGCTGTGGCAGAAGGGTCAGACTGTGCCATAATTGTTGTTAAAAACAAAACACGACCACCTTCCCCTCTGCCCTGCTGGCTGTTGTTCGTCGAGTTTTATCGACGCAGTCTTTGGGGATACCTGGGAGGTTGCCAAAGGCCCGCAGATTCCTTCCTCACAAAGTCCTGACTCCTGGTCCTCCAGCACCCATTTATGCTCTGGTCTTCAGTGCACCCCTTTGTTCCCTGGGCCAGACTACTGAGAAGCAACGCGAGCGACATGAGCAGTTTGCCTCTGGAGTGCTTCCCGTCTTCTTGGGACAACTGCAGAAGTGATCGTCCTAGTGCCAAGTGAAGGGCAGCTGTCCTGTTTGTCCAGAGGCACACAGAACCTAGTCAAACTGTTTGAGGATCCCACCTCCTATTGTGACCAAGCCTGAAATCAAACTGAGAAAAAGCCACACTGCGTCACATGGGCTGAGTGGGAGGGGACTCTCTGCACGAAGGAACATTCTAACAAAGACAGAGCTTGCCTTTGGTGTGGACTGTTGGTGCTGAGGCGGGAGGCATGGGGTTGCCCTCTGTGGGCTGGGTCTCCAGGCCTCACAAGGTCCCCTGTGGGGATGCTGCTATTTCTAAGATGCAAATTGCACATTTCCTAGATTTTGTACCTGGATTTGAATAAGGGAGGAGAACAGGGATAAATTACTTGTAGTACAGTTTGAGATGGGCCTCAATGGTACGTCAAACCTTTTGATCGTTCCTAAATAAAAATGTACATATTATTTTCCATCTGTTGACTTCTTTTGTGGGAGAGTCAGGAAAACAAAAACCAAACACTGCTTATACATCCTGTGGGCTGAACTGACCACAAACTTTGGTGGACAAGTGGAGAAGGTCCCCTCACTCTCTCCATTCTAGTTCACTGGCTTCCTACATTGCTGTGCTCACTGTCACGACTTCCTTGAGAATGCTGTAGGATTTCAGAAGTTGCACTAATAGGGGAAGGCAAACTGCATCAGACCTGGAGCCATCAGGTATCTAGTGAGAGGTGACTGGCAAGGTGGCCTTTTTCCTATGAGCAGAGCTTGTCCATTGCTATGGGCTGGCAATGTACAGTAGGACCTGGGCTAAAACCATCTTGCTTTGAATTTTGCAACTGAATTTTGTTGGGGGTAGCCCCAAGGACCTGTGGCACCAGGAAAAAGGGACCCCTGACAAAATCACCTGGGGCAGACATACAGTCATGATTGTGGTTGCAGCTATACACCAGGGCCTATCCTTGGACCTTGCAGAGGCCACCCTGGCCCTAGGGAAATAGCTGGGTTGACTCAGATGACCAAAGTGGTGTGAAACCCCGAAGCCCATCAGGTGAGCCATGGTGGCTCACTCGGGTAACTGGCAGTAGTGGCATGCGTGGGTTGCTGTGGCTTCCAGGTAGGGAACGGAATGCTCAGATTAGCCCCTGGGGGACCCAGGGAGGAGAGTACTCAGGCTGAGGGCTTGACCCACTTAAGATGTGAAGGAGGCATGGCCTTGCTCACTTTGCTAGTGGAGGGACATCCTGATACTGTTCTTTTCCCTCAACAGACTCACTGTGGTGAGATGGCAGGTAAGTTAGAAGACTTTCCAGCCCCAGCTTTATCCCTCAAGTGAAGTCCAGGATGTGCCTGGTAGGAGGGCGCCTCTTGCCTTTTCTGCTCAATAATTACTAATGGCTTTTCTCAACTGAGATCGCCAACTACTCCTGCGGTCTTCCTGGAGAGCAGCCTTCTGTCTTGCAGCAGGAAGCTGAAGGCCCCGACCTTGCTGGCAGTGCTCTCCATGTGTGTCCACTGGGCAAAAGCTGTTGAAAGCTAGTCTGCTCCTTTGACCCTTTCCACTTGTCCCTGGTCTGCCAGCCAGCTGGGAGGAGGGCCACTTCTCTTTGCCTGCATTCCTGGTACCCTTCACTTCCCCTTCCAACCCTCTTTTGGTTTCCTTTGCCAAAGTCTGTGCTTCTCAACCCGATCACTCAGCCTCATCACCCAGGGAACTCGCTAACACCACCCAAGAGAGATTTCCAAGGGCCAGTGCTTTTCAGAGGCTCCATGGGGGTACCAGGTGCTACCAGAGCTGAGACGTCCAGTGGGTGGAAGGCAGTGCCACCAACTGTCCCAGGTGCACAGCCTGCATGCAGGTGAAGCAACTGACCACGAGTGCCAAGGCATTCAGTCCAACAAAGATGGTCCCCACGCGTCAGTCAACAATGGTCAGGTCTGGCTGGAGGAATATGAAATGAAACTCATCTGTATGTTCGCTTGACTGTGAATATTTTCCCCTAGAAAGGATTCAAAACAGCAGTAGAGGCTAAGGCAATGTGGCCAAGAGCCCACAACAGCCTGTCTTGAAAGCTAAGGGAAGGCAGAGCTGGCCTGCCTCGGGCCACTATCCAGAAGGACACTTGTTCAGTCAATGAAGGCGTGTACTGATAAAAATTACAGTGGTCAGCACCAGCAAGCGCTCATCACACGGCGACATAGATGGGCCCTATCTGCAATGCCGGCAGACCTCTCCCTGCTCCTGGGAAAAAAGAACCTGGAGCAGGAAAACAGGGATTCCTACCAACCACCTCTTTGTGTGAAAGAACCAACTCCTCTCTCCACAAGATGGTAGAACTGTAGGATAAGGCAGAGGTGGCCTCATAGCTCCCGTTAGTCCAGAAGGAGTATCTGCTTGACCTGAGGTTTCCAGAAACATCACACCCAGCTTCTATTGCCAAAGCAATCACCAGGCAACTGGCTTTCCTGAGCCCCCCCAAAAGCATACAAGTTAAAAGGACATGAGGATGATTTATTTGGCAGTCAGATCTCAAGAGGGCAGCAGAACTAGCAAATGGCCAACCCTGAGCCCACATGGGCAGTGGGTTTGCGTGTGCTGAATGCTGGCTATGCTATGAGGCACCTTTGCGCCCACGGGCCTGGACCCCAGCCTCTGTCCTCAGAAGTGGGGGCTGCCTTCCTGAACTTTCCATCTCCGTCCTTGCATGTTTTTACCAGCTAGACAGAAGTTGAGCTGACCATGGGATGCCAGCAGCTTGGGTCAGCACCTGACTGCCTGACTCCCCTACCTGCGAGGCAGTAGCTCCTTAACCCCCTTCCTGTTTCTAAGGGAGAGCATATTGAGTCTTCATTGCCTTAAAAAAAAAAAAAAAAAAAAAAAAAAAAAAAGGCTCACCAGGATAGGCTTGGCGGTTTCTTCTCCCACACCACACTGAGCCTCACCCCACACAGCTGGCTGCCGCTCTCAAAGGCTCTGCTCTGAGATGGCCCCCTGAGGGTGAGGACAGAGGAGTGGGTAACTCAGGTGCTACCACTGAGAAGAAAAATAATACTGCTATTTTTATCATGATCCCCTGTATCTTCCAGGCTGGGTAGTATTCCCGGCCGTGGGCAACATGCCCTTGTGCTGTGTCCTCCTCCTCTGGCAGGGCAGAGCCCCTCTCCTCACAGGCCCTGCATTCCTCCACCCTGGCTCCAGGGCTAAACTGCGGGGGCATCACCCCTCACCCTGCCCAGCTGTGGTTTTAAAGCTACAGGACAATGTAAACTTTGTTTCCCTGGCCCACCAAGGCGGCTCCTCCTCCTCCGCTCAGGAATGCCAGCAGCTCCTTGAAGCCTCCTGTGCGGCTAGCTGTGGCAGCCTCTCTCCAAGGGGCATCGGCCCTGCTTCTGGCCCTACAAGAGGGAAGAACCCATCTCCAGAAGTCAGGGCCAGATGTGTGTGCTTAGTGCGAGACACAGTACAGTTTTTGCCTTCACCCAGGGTTGGGCATGGAGGCCCAAAACAGTACATCTCATTAATGGCTTGGTTTTGTCGAGCATTCCCGGCTGGAATCCAGGCTCCAGGCTGCAAGACCAGGAAGGCTGCCACAGCAGGCAGCTTCCACGAAACCCAGTCCAAGGCATCCCACGAGGCGCGCAGCACCTGCCACTCTAACCAAGCAGGGATGCAACTAGAGGCGGTTGTCTCCATTGACCCGAGTCCTCCTTGGGGCCCTGCACAGAAAGGAAGAATGTCCTTACTGGCAGTAGGACCCGACCCAATGGGGCAGCCCAAAGCAACACAAAGCTTTGCTATCCAGGAAAGACACTGGAGAGCAGGCCCCAGCCTCTCGGAGCTGGTCTTCCTGGATCCAGCACCCCTCTTCCAAGCTGCACGTTGACCACCTTCCCCTACCTCCCTCACCTTCGCTCCCGACTGTCGAAGTGGTCTGGGAGATGCTCCTGGGAGATGCGCAAGTCCTCAAATGGCTGCTGGTAGCGTGCCTCGAAGGAGCCTTCCCGGGTCCGGCCATGAAACAGCTGGCTGGAGGCATCTGAGCTCCGCTCTCGCAGGGATGCACCACCGAAGGGACTGAGGTCACCATTCTCCTGCTCAAAGAGGCAAGCCAAGGGCTCCTCCGGACTTCGGGAGGCTCTCCGCGTCTCCCAGGCTAGCCCACCCACCCTGCTACAGTTACCTTGGCAGGGAAGATGTCGATCTTAATGAGCAGGGAGGCCAACTCCAGGTCTTCGCTGTAGTTGTTCTTCAAAGGCACCGCTCTGTACCCTAACAAGAGGAAAGCCTGCCCTCAGCCCACAAGGGGACCAAGCAAGAGGTCCAGCCTCACCCTGGCAGCAAGGCCACAGGATGTTATGTTGAGGACAGGTCCTCACCTATCTTCAGGCCTTTCACCGGGAAAGTAGCCTGAGCCAAGAAGTTCTGGTCACTAAACATATCTTCCTCATATACCACAAAGCGAAGGAAGGCAAATTCAGGATTACTGATCTGGAACTGGAAAGGCTTGGCCGGCCACACAGGGTTCAGTCCATTATCCACTGTGAAAGTAGGGGCAAAGGTTTCAGGACACTACCAAGAGGATGTGGGGAGAGGACCTCAGTGCCCCCGGAGGGTGAGGCGGTGACGGGGAGGGCAGACTGACCCACAAACTCTGTCTTCTGTTTGGTGCTGTCATACTCCGCTCCAGCCACCTCAATCTCCACAAAAGGACACACGATGCCTCGGCCATTCTTCGGCAAGTGCCGGGCCCCCAGCACCTGCGAGGCAGGCAAAGGTGAGGAGGGACTGTCTTCCTGCTCCAGCAGTCTCCACTGCAGGAGACCTAGGCGGTGAATGTGCAGGGACCGTGCGCCCTCTGCTGGGCCTCAAGGATACTGCCCATTAAGTCAGGGTCCTAAGGGGGTCCGAGCAACTACTGCCTATACCAGTTCATTTACACTTGAGCCAACATTGTTATTTGAGTTTTGCAGTCCACTTTATGTTAAATCCATTTCAACATGGAAGTCTTTGAAATTACTTCCCTTTAGGACAAAAAAAGGTCTCTCTGTGGCTGTGCACTGTCCTCCACGTGCCCGTGGCCCCTCACTCCTCCAAGGCTCTGCTAGGGTCTCTCCCACCCCGAACTCACAGTACTGGGCTGGTTCTCTCGCAGCTTTTCGGGGGGCACGTGCTGGGGAGCTCGGGGAGCCTGGGGTGCACAAAGGCTGCTGCTCTTCCCCGCTCCTGCAGACTGGTTCCTGGCTCATCAGCGGCCCTAGCTCCAGCCTCAGCCTTTCTGACCTGCCTACTCTTGCCAGGCAGTGGCTTCCTACAGCTTGGCCTTACTGGAGCCTGACTCCTGGGTGCCAAGTCAGGGTCACAGTCAGCCCAGCCCCACAGCAGGGACCCATACCTGACTTTCTACCTCAGACAGCTATGTCCTCAAGGGCAACAGCAGGCCAGCTGCCATGCCCCTGAGACCCAGAAAATGCTGCTCTCCCTGGTTCTGTACTCTTGCCCCACGCACACCAGCAGCCTCCAGCTCTGATGCCTGAAACAATCTCTACTCTCAGACAGCTCAGTGTCAACATTTCTTAGCCAGCCGGGCACAGTATAATCCCAGCTGCTCGGGAGGCTGAGGCAGGAGGATCGCCAAGTTCAAAGCCAGTCTCAGCAACTTAGCAAGGCCCTAAGTAACTCAGCAAGACCCTGTCTCCAAATGAAATATAAAAAAGGGCTGGGGATGTGGCTTGGAGGTTAAGTGCCCCTGGGATCAGTCCCCAGTACCAAAAAAGAAAAAAAAAAAAGAAAAAAAAAAAAAAATTCCTTAACCAAGAGCATCCCTTACCCACCCTGAAGCCCACAGGTAAGTACTACCCACCTCGATGCAGATGGCACAGGGCTCAAGTCCACGGAGGCTACTCTTGTCAAAGGGGTCAAAGGCCTCGTCTCGCATGGTGCTTGGCTGTAGCACGTAACCACAGTGTCCACCAGCCATGAAGAGGGCCTGGTTCATCTGCATGGGCTTGTCTGTAAGAGCCAGTTACCATGCATCCCAGTCCAACTGCCCCAGGTCTCCCCTTGCTGCCCAAGGGGGACTGCCTTACCTGGGGTTTGGAAGTTGAGGGCCACAAGTTGACTGCCACAGATCCACATGGGCAAAGGATCATAATTGGAAGAGTCCAGCCGCTGGCCCTTGGGGTAGATGCGGGAGAGCTGCAGCCGATTATACTGGAGAAACTTCTTGCCTTTGGCCTTGTTCACATATTTCTCAGCCTTGGTTTCCGGGAAAGACGACATGTCCCGGTAGCAGGCACGTTCTGTGCCAATCTCTGGGCCAAACAGGGAGACTCAGTCTGTCCCCAGGCACTGGTGGGAGGACACTAAACACTCCTCTTGCACCAGCTATGGAGAATGCAGGCACCACCAGGCCCCAGGCCCACACACCCGCCTGCGCCCCCAGCCTTACTCTCTTCATCGAAGGGAACAGGCCGGCAGTAGACGACAAGCTCAGAGAGCTCGAGGGCGATCTTCTTCCTCCGTTCCATCATCTTCCCCTCAGTGAGCTGGTGACACACACAAGGCCCTGTAGCCCCAGGCTAGAGCCCTGCCCAGGAGAAGGAAGCCCCTGCCACCTTGGGCACGCCTACACTGCAGGTGCTCTGGGGCCCTCTCTCCATCCCCTGTATCTTCCAGACTCCACAAGACAAAAAATAAGGTCACAGTCCTCAGCCCAGAATCATCATTATTCTGTCCCTAAGGACAAACTTGTCCTCATACTTGTCCTCCAAGTCTCTTGAGAGGGTAGAATTCGCATCACCAGCCATGTCCTAAATGACCTCTCAGGGACCCCAAGGTTAGCCAGGTTCCTCAGTGTTGCTTTCTAATAATTCCTTACCCAGTCTCATCCCAGGGCAAAAACTCCTTACCAGAGATCATTCTGGGGACTCATGCCCCTGGCTGTCTGTCTGTACCTAAGGAAGCTTCTCACCACCTCAGCTACAGCACAGCTCCCTCCTCTCCATGCCTAACCTCAGCCGTAGAAACCCAGTCTCAAATGCCCTTCCACCCCGTCTCCCCTGGAACTCCAGTTGTCCCCATGTTTCTTCTATTGGCGGCTCTTCTATTCAGATTCTTCCTTCCCTTTTCAGCCTAGACCCAGGATCCAGCCCTTCAGCCTCCCAGTCTTTCGGCACCTCATCTTCCCGAGCATACCCCTGGCAGGCCTGAGCACCCCAGGCCTCCCTTGCGGTGCCTGTTTTTCTAAGCAGCTACAGATCTGCCCATCAAGCCCTGGGCAGCAGCCTCCTAGCAGGAGCTCCCTTACCCTCGAGAAGGCCTGTTTCCAGGCTTAGTGGAAGGGTTTCACCCAGGATGGTCCTTCTAACCCAGCTTTGGCTTCCCACCACCCACCCAGCCCCAGCTTCCACCTCGCCCTCACGGCCGGCTGTTCAGACCCCCTCCCCTCCTGCCATCCCACCGGCTGTGCTGCTTCCATGCTTCAGCTGTGTCACCAGGACCACCTGCTGCTGCTCCATTGGGTGGAGACCTCCAGGTTCTTATATCACTTGGCTGCACCTCTGCAGCTATAACACCAGAGCCCGACCTCCCCAGCAGCCTCCAGTCTCTGCCGGTGCTTCCGGGGCTCAGAGCTTCACGGGAGATCCTTCAGGAGTCCACCCCAGGCCCTCTTCCTACCCTACACCACCGCATCCCACCTAGGCCTCGAGTACCCATTCCTGCTTCCAGCCCTGGACTTCTCTTGGCTCTCCTTGCCTTGTGCATCAACCTGGTCACTAAGAAGACTCAGATGACGCGGTGTCTCAAACTTAGCATTTCCTAAGCACTCCATACTGTTCTTCTGTTTGCTTCTTCTGGGTCCCAACCTAAGGCAGGGGCTGTGGCACGGTGAGCAGTCAGCTACGTGCTATACTGAAAGGATGGCGCGGGGAGTTGGAGGCCATGGCTCCCTGACGGACGCCCACGCTGCCCACCCAGCGCCCACCAGCACCCTTCAGGTTCCTGAGGCTCTCACCCTGGCATCTGCGGTCTGGGCCACTTCTCGGATCTTCTTCACCCAGTCCTGCAGCTCCTCCTGGGAGTCAGCTGCAACATCCAGGGACCAGTGGGCCACTGACGTCAGGCTGATGGAGAAGACGAAGAGCCGGTTGTTCTTGCCCTCAGGGCGGATGGCTGGGGGGTGAGAAAAACAGCCGTGTCCCCTTCCACACCCCTGGCACTGGCTCGAGTGGAATCTATCTCATCCCGTTTCTGCCTCACCACACCTTTAGGTGGGTTAGACCACTGCACAGACATTTTTACAAACATTTCAACTCAGACACAAGCCTGGTGGAACCAGTGTTCCACACCCAGCTCTGCCCAACCCAGGCCACACCTCAGGTCGGGTCTCCCACCCCATCCAACACTCTGTGGCACACCCCATCAGAACTACGGGTGGCAGCCAGCCACAGAAGTTTTGCTCTCTGATGATCCTGCCTGACTCCACAGTGCCTGGCACAGAGTGAGCACTCAGGGGCCACAGAGAGCCTAGGGAGTTGGGGGTGTCCAGAATGTGGGGGAGGGGATGTGGAGTGAGGGCGGCCTTTGAGGGTTCAGTCATTTTGGCTTCCTCCTCAGAAGAGCCTGACCCCCAAGGAACAATGTGCAAGCCTAGAGGGAAGGATGGGGGCTCACCAATCTGACAGGTAGGCACATCCAAGACCCCCCGCAGCAAGTCCCCCAGAGGGCTGTTCTCGTCCAAGTGCTGTGGAAGCAAAGCCCACAGGATGGTCAGCATGGCCACTGCTCCACCTGTGTGAAGCTGCACATGAGTGACAGGCGTTTGTGCACACACAAGCAGGCTTGGGACCATGTGCGAGGGACGTGTGCAGAGGAGGACCTGGGGTCAGGGAAATCCCAGGCCACCGTGTGGCTCTGGACTCACCTCCCTCTCAGGCTCCAGGGCTGCTGGGCTGACCATCTCTTCCACATAGTTTGACGGGAACCACAGCTGCTTCTTCCCACCATAGTCCCCTCGCCACCTGTGGAAACCAGGTGCTGACCCTCAGCAATCATCCCAAACTCCCACAAGGACAACAGCCTTAGCTGGGGACTCCCACATCTAAGGTAGGCCAGGGCAGGCATTGCTGGTGCACACAGGGGACACACACTCCACAGAGCTCACGGCCGAAGCCCTCTCAGGGCCAGCACCTCTGGGGCCCTGGACTCCTGGCCCACCGCATCAGATTATCTGGCTCCAGGAGCAGGCTCACCAGCCTCCATCTTGTTTCTCTACGTTCTGGATGATGGCACTCTTGGTGAAGGTCAGCTCGTCCTCTCTCTGGGCCTTGTAGTCAAAGAGGGCTTTGACTGCACACTGCAGGGTGAGACGCACGGGTTAACGCATCCCCACCGCTCCTGAAATGGCTGGGACCCTATCATTCCTCATCTCTGAAGAGCCCCTGGCTACTGAGGAGAGTGGGTAAGAAATAGGGCAGCGTCTCCATACCTCAGAGTAAAGAGCAAAAAGAGGAAAATCCTGTATGACAGATCTCCACAAGAGAGCAACTGGCCAGTGTGCCTCCCACCCCTGTTGCTACTCACGGAAGAAATGGGGTCACCCCTCAGGAACAATCTGAAAGGGTCAGTGCTAACTCAAAAGACAGGTCAGCCCTGGGAGAGCTGCAGTCATTTGCAAACCACAGATCTTTCACAACCTCTTAGGCCTTAGAAAACCACAACCACTTCTCCACACAGACCACAGATGGACCCAGAACCCAAAAATGCAAGGCCCAAGCAGCTGGGGATCCCCCCTGCCTTAGCTTCCTGTTCGAGGGCTAATCTGTACCTTGAAAGTCGGCATAGGGTTTGCCTCCACATAGAAGCCAGGGTTGCGGCCTTCGTACAGGGCCCCATAGTCAGGCTCCTGGAAACAGGACACATTGAGATCTATGAATGCCGCAAAGCAGGTGCTTGTACTCATGGGCCCCCTTTTCCCAGCACAGCTGGCCTTCACCTGGCCCCCCTCAACAAGTCCCTTCACTGACACATGGTCCACTGGGAGCCCACAACTGGTTGGTGCACAGGGGCCTCTCCTTTCTGCACATTCGATCTCGAGGTACACGTGATTCTAAAATCTCTACTTTGGCTCCTGAGAGGCTTGTAGCTAGGTCCCCACAGGCAGCAGGGACCGTGACTTTGTTGGTAGCTGAACCCAATGTCTAGAAGAGCCCCCAGCATGCTCCTGCCTGTCCAGGGCTGCCTATGTCCCCTCATGACAAGTTTCTCTCAGCTCTCCTGTTCGAGACACCCTCCTACTCAAGGCCATGGCCTGGGTCGAGTTGTGGTCATCCACTGCTCTGTGAGTCCTGCCTTCTTCCTTTGCTAGCGTCCAACCTGGCCCCCAGGAGGGCATCTGCACAACCACACCGTGTGGCCTGTTCTCCTCCAGGCGGACAGTCCCGGCTAGGCCTGCAAGGGAGTTCCTGGCGTCTGTGTACTTCTCCCTCTGTGAGCTCACCCCACACCTCGGCTCGCTGGTTTCCTGACTGAATGCCCAGCCCCATCCGTGCAGATGCAGTTCAGACGTCACTCCCTCCAGGACACCTTCCTGGTGCCCAGTCTATGACTCCCTCCTTGGGAGCTTCGACAACACACCCTAGGACTCGGGTCAAGCACATGCAGTGACCAGTAGGCTTTAGGTCGCTTCCCCACAATCCCCTTACGGCTGTGCCTATCTTCTCCAGCGCCTCCTCATTGATGGGGTAGCGCAGCTTCATCTTGCGGTACAGCGGGTGCTTCTCATAGTAGCTGATGAGGTCGACGAGGCTGTCGAACTCTGAGTTTCCCAGCATCACAGTTTGGCCCTCCTGTTGGACACGGCAGTGCTTGATCTTGCCTTCGGCCCTTCACAAGGACAGGATGGTCACATGGGAGTCAGGACAGCGCAGACTCAGGTGAGGCCCCATATCCGCCCACAGCTTCCCTGGCCTGACCCCTCACCGGAAGGAGATGGCATATGAGTTGGGCTCGCTCCGTTTCCGCACCAGGAAGGCCCCGTCCCGGGGCACACGCATCAGCATGTGCTCGGCCTGTGCTCTGGTCAGGCTTGCGTGGTACCACCTGAGGACAGATAGAGTCAGCTACAGCCAGCCACCCAAGTTCCTGCCCACCAGGGCCTGTCCTCTCCCTTACTCTTTGCTCTCGTGGGCGTTGGTCTGTGGGACAGGCTCTGAAAGGCGCATCTCAAACTCATTGCAGCGCAGGGGCACCTGCTGATAGTGTGTGATGAGGTCGTAGAGAGAGTCAAAGACGAGGTTGTCCGTCAAGAAGAACTTGGGGGTTCCAGCATCCTGCCGGGAGTGGATTCGGCAGTGCTGGACTTTCCCGTTCCGCCTGAGGGAAGGAGAGGATGGAGGGAGGCATGAGACACAGGTCAGGGCTCCAAAGACCAAGTTTCACCCCCAAGTGAGGCATCAGCTCTCAAAGAGGAAGGCCAGCCTCCAGAGGAGCTCAGGGAAGGGGCAGGAGGCCTTCGAAGGGGCTGAAAATGTGCAGTCACAACACACGTGGAAGAAACCACGTTCCACACAGAAGCCTGGAACAAGGGCTCCAGGGGTCAATGTGGCCGTTTCTGGAGGTTATGGCTACATATGTGCTGACTGAGCACGTGCGACACACTGGGAGTGGGTTACCAGAAAGACAGCGTGTAGTCACCCACGAAGGTCTCACTCTCGCGCACTAAGAAGGAGCCATCGGGAGCCCCAGTCTCGATGCAGTACTCAGTGAGCAGGCGCTCTGCAATGTGCCGCCCGTCCCGCCCCGCGCCGAGCTTCCCGTGGAACCACTTCTCATTGGAGTGCAGCTCTGTGCTTCCACTGGCCTGTGCAGGCGAGGGCACCAGCAAAGATTCGGTGACTCTGACCCCAGCCCCGACCCGGCCCGGCCCAACCCCAGGCCAACTCCTCACCTCCTTGGGCTCCTCCTCATCCTCGTTGCCTTGGTCACTGCTGGTTTCCTCAGAGTAGTAGATCTTGCTGCTGGTCAGAACGAAGTAGTGGGGATACCACTCCTGGAACAGACCAAAGGGACTTGTGAGTCAGGGCCCTCATCACCCTGCCGCACCACACATGCCCAGCCCAGCCAGCCCAGCCCAGCCGGGCCCCGCCCGGGACCTCACGTGGTTTACGGGATCCTCCAGGTAGAGGATGCCATTCTTGATGGAGTTGCTGATGTCGTTCTCAGAGTACATCACCGAGGTGGGCACCTCCTCATAGGCACTGCCCTCAGCCAGCTTCTTGTGCTGCACGGAGCGGGCCAGGTCACTCGGTGCCTGCTCTAGTCCTAGTTACTCCTCCTGCGGGAGGGCTAGGTCCAAAGCAAACCCGGGCCGGGAGACACTGCAAGTGTGGGGCTCCTCCCTCCAGCCCTCGCCCTACCTTGATAAGGATCTTCCTCTTGAGCTGGTTGGGTGATGGGAGCCCATCAGCAGCAATGTCCACAGGCTTGGTGAGGAGTGTGTCCCCAAGCACCTTCTTGAAGTGCTGAGCCATGTTCCTCTGCTGGGCAATGCTGCAGTGGTCCTCAATGGACAGAATGACAGGGTACCTGTGGGGCATGAGTGCAGTGATACAAACCCTACAATTCTGTGGGGCAAGGCTCAGTCCAAATGGCCCCCACCCACAGCCCTAGTGCTGGGAGCCACCGGCCTGGGCGCATCCTATATCCAGGAGCTCTCTCAGAAAAGAGGTGGCCGTGGCCACAGCCGCTGGTGAGACGGAGGGGCAGCTACAAAACACCGGGAACCAGGCGGGGCAGGTACTGCGGAGGGAAGCCCCAGAGGTGGTCCATTTACGGAGGCTGCCCAGCAGTGCAGACAAAGACACCACACTACAGAGAGGTCAGGGGAGTTGGAGCAGCTCTCAGCACAGCTGCCAGAGGACCACTGGGCCGCCAGTGCCTTCAGCCAGGTGCAGGGGACTAGTGAACACAGGCTAGGCAATGAACAGGAACTAAGGAACAGGTCACAGATGCTTTTCTGGACTGTGAGGGAAAAGGAACTGGTGGGACACTAGCCTGACGAGATCCTGGGTGATGCCAGATGTGGCAACACATGCCTATGATCCAGCAATTTGGGAGGCTCAGGAAGGAGGATTTCACATTTGAGGCCTGCCTTAGCAACTTAGCGAGGCCCTAAGCAACTTAGTGAGACCCTGTCTCAAAGTAAAAATAAAAAGCACTGAGGATGCAGCTCCCCAGTGAAGTGTCTCTGGGTTCAAGCCCCAGTACCAGAACAACAAAACAAAAGCCAGGGAGATCAAGGTTAAGGGTGTGTGTTTTGAGGGCGAGATGAGCTTGAAGGTGTTCCACAGGCCGTAAGAACCTATAAAAAAGGTGGGTCGCGAATGCAGGAAACAAGGAGGAACTTGGGAAACGAGAGCTCAAGAAGCAGGAGAGGAGAGGCCGAGAGGAAACAAAGATGGAGGCAGGGAGTCGGGGCAGAGCGCGTGGAGGGTCCCCAGGAGTGAGAGCGGGACCTCCCCATGCCCACTCACTCTGAGGCCACGAAGGCATGATCCTTGATGGTGTGCAGGACATCGGAGAACTTGATCTTGGTGGTCAGGGTGTGTCCGTGGTAAATGACTGGCATCCCGTCGGGGCCGTCCCAGCAGTCCACTGAGGAGCAACACCGCCACGGTCAAGTGAGCAGGACTCCCACCTTCCCTCCCCAGCCCCTGGTCCCCACGCACACTCGATGCAGCGACAGCCCATCCGCAAGCAGCGAGCATAGGCTTCCAGGGAGGACTCGCTGGAGAACTGGTCCCCAGTCAGGTACCTGGACAGTCAAAGAGAGGCAGGTGTGGTCTAGGGCGGTCCTCCCTCCCTAGAGGGGCTGGGCGGGGCACAGGAGCCACGCTCACGTGTTGTGCGAGGAGGAGATCCAGTAGTGGGAGAGCGGGTTGTTCATGGCATCTGGGCACACGGCGTCCAGCTGGGAGTTCCACACGCTATTTTCTTTGGAGAACAGGAAGGTGACAAACTGTCCAGGAACAAATGCGGAAGGAATGAGAAAGTGAGCACCAGCTGCCACCCAGGATGGGAGGTGTGAGCAGAAGAGGGTGCTCGGTCTCAATTGGGCTGGGCAAGGTAGACAGCAGGTAGGCACCAAGTGGCATCCCTAGGGAGAGGGGCTCACCTCATCCAGGAAGAAGTATGGCTCCTCAATCTCTCGCAAGGGGTCTCGGAGAAAGCTGAGCATGAACTCCTGCACCTGGAGCCGGTCCACAGCCCAGAGCTCCTGAGCAGCGGGGAGGACAGGAATGAGACAAGCCTCTAGTCAGGGACGAACCTCCCCCACCTCCACCAGCCTGATGCCCTGGCCCAACCGTACCCCCTGGTACTCAAGGAGGAACTGCTGGAACTCAGGAAGAGACACTCGGCAGAGCTCCGGTCGTTCCCCAGTCCTGCAGAGAAAAGGCGAGTGCCTACGGTCCGCAGAGAGCAGGACCCTTCACCGGGCAGAGCCCACCTCCCAGCCAGCATGGCTCACCCCTCCCATCACTATCCCACCTGCATCAGAATCACCCAGGGGAGCGCCCCACCTCCCATCTCCAAACCAAACCTCAAGGTGCTGGCTTCCAAGAAGGGGAGGTCCATCTGCAGGAAACAGAACCTGGTCAGGGACAGAGCCCTGGGAGACCACACAGGCCAGGGGCTCTCAGGAAGAGAGGCTGGGACAACAGATGGGGGCAGGCCTCAAGGAGCAGTGGCACCCCAAAGCCCCCAAGCAGGGCACCAAGGCTGAAGCAAGCAGGGCTGGGGTGGGACAGAGAAGCAGAACGAGGGCAGGGGAGGACAGGTGGCTCATGCACCGTCTTCTGGGCGTTGTACATGAGGCTGCGGTACAGCTGAGCAAACTGTCCATAGGTGATGTCCCCGCTGCGCTGCTCCAGGTCCTGCATGGTACAGAGCAGGACTGTTGGTCAGGGCACAGCTGAGGGGCTTCTGGCCTCCCTGCCCTGCCAGCAGTCCCCAGAGGCCCTTACCGTCAGCCGCTCTCGGAGGAAGCGCATGTTGGGGACCCGGTAATTGACCTGAGACAGCATGTTCTTCAGGTCCTTGGCTGATATACTGAAAAGCAGACATCCCCAAGGGTCTCATTCGGTTTCCTAAGGCCCCCAACCTGTGGCTGAGCTCACCTGGGGCTGGCTGAGTAAACAGCTCTACTTGGGGAATTTGGTAACCTTAGGACAAGACTGGATCAGAACCTAACAGTGAGACAAGTACCTTTCTTTCTCCGGGCCTAGGTTTCCTCATCTAAGCAAAGAAGAGCTCATGACCGTGGCAAGAAGGGATAAGGTTCCGTCAAGCAGAGCAGGCATGGGAGGGAAGGAGAGCCACCTCCAGCCCACTTCTCGCCTGCACTGCTCTAGCCTGCGTCTCCCGCCGTCCACCTGGCTTGGGTCTGGGTTCCCCTCTGATGCCCAACTGGAAACCTCAGAACTCCAGCCCCACCACAGTGAAAGGGGCCAGGGAGGAAGTGGGTGGACGTTTTCGGTCAAATACAACTGCTGGTGACTGGCACTCTTGGGGGACAGGCAGGGTGAAGAATTCAGAGAGCATGTGTGCCTGCCCTCCAGGATTGTGGGTGCCCAGGAAATGGGGCCAGTTTGCAGACTGGCGACAGGATGGACAAGGTGGAAAAAGGAGACCGTCTCCTGGACAGTGGTGCTGGGAGGGAGGGGGCGCTTCTTCTCTGGCCCGACAGCCTGGCAAGAAGCACCAGAACCCTGAGGAGGCTCAGTTCTGCCCCAGTCAACTGGGGTTGAGCAAGCACTCGGTGTGCACAGGTGCTGGCACACCTGACCCTCATTCACCCAGGAGGCTGATATGCAAGGTCCCCATTTTCCAGGAAGGAAATGGCTATTCTCTTCTGATTACCACTGTCCCTCGTTCCCATTAGTATGTGAACAGGCTGCTGTTCTGTCATTCTGCCTAGCTCTCTGTTCCCCTCTGTGGCAAAACTCCTGGGACACACTCCCTCTGTGTCCTTGAACCTCTCCTACCACCTGGCTGGCGATGGTCTGCCCCCCACATCGTTAAACACACAGAGTACCTGCAGTTGTCACCACGCCCTCCTCCCCATGGCTTCCTCTCATCCTCATTACTGCCACTTGGCCCCAGTGCCTAATGTGGGAGTGGTCTGGGATCAGCCACTGGCCCTCTTCCCTTTTCTTGCTATACCTGCCCCCGGGTGACCTCTTGCCCCAAGAGTTGCCCTAGCACCCACATACTCCCAAGTCAGTATCTCTAGCCCCGACTCCTCTCCTGAACTCATTCTACCCACCTGCCGACTCCACACCTCTACCTAGGTGGCTAACTCACATCCTAACTCACACCCTGCACAGAACCCCTGAACGCCCCACACTGTGTCCCTCCCAAGGTCCTCCTGCTCCATCAATGGCAATCCCATTGTTCCAGTTGCTCAAGTCAAAAAGTCTGCTGATCCTTAACTCTTTCTCCCACACTCCAAAAATTAATGTGGTAGGAAATTCTTTCTTGGCTGTCTTTTAAAATACAATACAGCCTGAAACCAACCACATGCTACCATTTACCACCCAGATCCGAGTCCTGCCAGCTATCACGTGGAGGGTGAAGCGGCTCTGAAAAGCCCTCCACACTGCAGTCAGTATGATGCTAAGCAAATGAAGATGGAGCCTGTCACTGCCCTTCAGAACCTCCATGGTCTCCCACCTCTTGGGATGATCCGAGGGCCTGACTACGGTATAGCACCCACACTATCCCAACTCTCTGTGGCCCACGTGGCTGCCGTACCAGACTTTCAGCATGAATTTCAAGGGATCCCCCTCACGTACTACCAGTCACCCTGACCCTCTGGGTGACCTGCAGGACACCCCGAGTTAGGTCTGCAAGTCCATTCTCTGCCCAGGGGCAGAGCACTTGACCACCGAGGGCGTTCTGCAGAAAGATACTTGTGCCAGAATCCCCCACCCCACTTAAGGCAGGATGGGCCCCTCTGACTCCTCAGGCAGCTGTTCAGAGGCATGGCGACTGTCATTCCCGGCTACCAGGTACGAGTCACAGCGCAGCACCCACCGATCCTCGCGATTCCGATCCACTGAGTAGAACTGCTTTCGGAGCCACCTGTAGAGAGAGACCCGAGATGAGGGTAGCTTCTCCAGCCAGGGCAAGCCCTGGGCGGAGAGGGAACAGATGGTGTCTGGGCACACAGAGTCCCTGCCCCTGCTCCCCTTGTCCCCAAAGCCCCCTGTCCTAACTACTCCAGGCATGGTTTCTTACCTCTCGATCTGCAGGGGTGTGGCTGCCTGTAATGTGTCCTCCATCAGCCAAGTTAAGCCCTTGATCCACATGTTCACCTCATCCTCCGATGTGGCTGTGAGCAAGGGGAACAGCTGAGCTTATTAAGGCACATACCTCCCATGGGGGCAGGGGCCGAAGGCATTCCCCTTACCTACCCCTACCTCCTTCCAAGCCCTTGACTCCCACCTTGTAGGCTCAGGGTTTTTAGGCGGAATTCCATTCCATAGAGGATGACAAAGCAGTGTGACTGGTCTGGCCGGAAAGCAGGGTCCTCTTGATAGCGATCAAAGTCCCGTGAGGTCTTCCCTGGGCGAATCTCCTTGATTTCACGAATATCAACTAGGAAGGTAGTGAAGGGGCCAAGGTCAATCTGGGGCCAACCAGAACTGGCACCAAAAGGAGGGCAGCCTGGTTTCCTCACTCAATCCCACTCTCCCTTAGGGAGGGGCCACAAAGAAAGATACTCCCACTCTTTCTCAGGGGCAGAGCCAAAACAATTCACAGGCAATTTAGGTAATAAAAGAGAACTAGGTTGATCTTAGGATAGACCTTTGCTAAGGGCTGAGAGGCCAAACAGAGCTAGCAGGACAGGGAGCGAGCTCTGTGGCTCCCTCCCCCTTCTCTGCTCCCTTGCAGAGAATACAGCCTTGGCCTCCTGGACCTGGAAAAGAGCTGCACATCAGGAGGAGCAACGGGGATCATGGCTGTTCCAGAACAAAGACACACACGACCAATCATGAAGTCCCAGGGGTAGGGCTGAACATGTCCAGATGGGTCCAGGCCCATAAAACTGGTATGTGCCTGAAATGCTCCACACGCTAAAGACATCCCCAAAGAACTTCCAGCAAGAGGCCAAGTCTCCCCTAAGGCAGCAGCTGTCCAAGTGCTACAGCCATCCTGGGCCCAGCCCACCATTTGGCCTGACATCTCTTCCTTATCAAAGGGCCCTCACACACCACAGGTCGGGAAGTACACAGGCCTGAAGGGCAAGTGACCTGCCTTGGCCACTAACCTGAGTGAGGATGCAGAGCAACTGAGCCAAGTGACTCATTTAACTTCTCAATTTTACCATCTATAAGGCAAAGGGCTTGAACTGAGTCTCTAGAAGGCAGGGTGGCAGAGAAAACATGCACAGGCACGGGGCAAGGCTGCCTGAACTAGAATCCTAGCTCCACCTCACATCAGCTGTGTGATCTCGGCAGAGGGTCAACCACTGTCTCCACTGCTGCACCTAAAGAGGTAACAAACAAGAGCATCAGGAGGTTACTGTAAGGCCAAAAGCTGCTGCAGTTCAAAGTGCCAACTTCGTGCTCTCACACAGAGGGAACTCTGTTCCCCAACCAGCCAGAGCTTGCTCAGGTGCGAGGCTCTGATCTGGGGCCTGGAAGGGCCCCGACACGCTCCAGCACAGGATGGCTGCCCCTCGCAACATATCTACGCTAGGCCCTGGGGCCAGCTGGAAGCCTGGACAGAGGGCAGATTTAGGGAAGACCAGGTCAAGCAGAAGCAGCTTTGCTAAGCCAACCTCTAGAGATGAGCGAGCTTCCCCTCGGCTTAGGCGCCTCTAAAAATGCTCTGACCCTAGACTCACCTAAAGGTGTGGAGCTCTGCCCGCCAGCCCTAACACCAAAGCCCTGCCAGCCCAAAGTGCACACCGGCCTGGATGGAACCGACACCCAGGCTCTCTCCCTGTCCTGTCCCTCCCTCACAGCAGCCCCACCTACCCCACTGGGAGCAGTGGCATCACTGCTGACCCTAGCCCCAGGTCCCTGCCACAACAGTACCGGTTCTACCTGGGCCCAACTCTGTCCTCTCAGCAGAGCCCCCTGGCCTGTCCTCTAGTTGAGGGCCCTCACTTTCCTGATGGGGGCCTACCCCTAGTTCCTACCAACTGGCTATCTGTTCTGACTCTTCTGAATCTTCATGAAACATTGTTCTGGGGGCTGGCTTGTAGCTCATCAGTGGAGCGCTTGCCTAGCACGTGTGAGGCACTGGGTTTGATCCTCAGCACCACATAAAAATAGATCAAACAAAGGTATCAGCCAGGCAGTGGCACACGCCTATAATCCCAGCAGCTCAGGAGGCTGAGACAGGAGGATCTCAAGTTCAAAGCCAGCCTGAGCAAAAAGGAAGGCGCTAATTAAACATCTCAGTGAGGTCCTGTCTAAATAAAATACAAAATAGGGCTGGGAAGTAGCTCAGTGGTCGAGTGCCCCTGTGTTCGATCCCCAGTACCAAAAATAAAGGAATTGTGCCCATCTACAACTAAAAATATGTATCTGTAAAAACAACACTGCTCTGACCCTGAAGGTTCCACTTGTTCCCACCCCCCAGACCTCTCCTGCCAGCCTAATGACCTGCTCTCATATGGTCTTCAAAGCTTTTCATAATGGGAGCTCAGAAATTACCTGAATTTTTTGTCTTCCATGTCTTCTCTGTTCCATTCAAACTACATTAGACCTATGGCAAGAACAGCCAGGGCTTCCTCTCCCCATTTCATCCTGGCTGGGCTCCTCTCTCTTCCACCAAGACCCAGCTGAGAAGCTCCACCCTGCACGGTCACCTCGCCATGGCCATGTGGTGGTGCACAGACCTACGCTTCTCATCCCCCCAGGCCAGGCAGCACCTGCTGAATGACTGAAGGACGAATGGAAGAAGCAGACACACAGGTCGGAAGTGGGCAGTGAAGCAAGGATGGCGTGGAAACACGAGGCACTACACTCAGGTGGACACGGAGGGGAGGACGGGCTACACAGACCCAGCTGGAGAACACAGAGTGAACACCCCCGATAGAAGGAGGCGCTTCCCCCAGGGGAAATGCCCACATCAGAAAATGCACCACAGCCACAAACTCTGCCCTTTCAAACAGAAACCAGTATGTTCTTCCGGTGCAGAGATGTCAGCCCCTTACAAAGGTAGGTGTGGGTGGGCACACGCACATGCACACGCACTTAGGGCCAGGGCCTCGTGGTCCACAGCAGGGTCTTTCCTCTCTGCTGCCCACTGGGCATCAAAGCTAATCCACGATGATGCAGCTACTATTTGGCAGGTAACTGCAGGGCCAGCCGCAGCCACCCCGCACCCTCTGGTCGCATGTGCATGTGCACGCACACAGGTGCGCTCCAGCCCTGTGCCCTGTGTTCCTGAGCACACTGCCACAGAGACCAGGCCGAACACAAAACAGGAGCCTGCTGACACAGGGACTAGGCAGGCAGAGCAGCTTGAGGCTGGCATCTGACTCCCCAAGCTCCCCCAGGCCATACCTGGTCCCCTGAACGGCCTCCCACGAGGAGACACCAACCTAGCTCTGGTACCCTTACGGCCACCAGCAACTGAGAACCTGGAGCGGCGGGATGCTCCGCAGGTTCCTGAAAGCACGTCCTGTGCTACTGTACCCCACCCCGTCCTCCCAGGACAATACAGCAGGGTCTTCTTTCCTGAGAGCCAGGCTGGTCCTCCAAGAGCTGCCATCACAGGGAGACTCACGTCAGACATGGCTCTGCCCTACCTGCAGGACAGGAGTGGGAGGCTCAACTGGTCCGGCATGATCAAGGCCAGACGGGAGGAAGAGAGAGCTTCCCAGAACCTGGAAGCTTGGGGGGGGTGGGGGGGCGGTGCAGGAGAGCCACGTCCTGTACCTGGAGGCCCACGGCCAGCCTCCTCCCCCACGTAGAACTGTGGGAGAAGAACATTCAGGGGAAAGAAAGAGCCAGGTTACTGAGGCCCTCACTGTGCAGGGGATGGGGGAGAGAGGAGGAACTCTCTGAGGACAAGGACAGGAACCCACAACCAGGAGGCCTCTAGCTGGATCCCCAGGTTCGCCCCGGAGGGCACAGCCTGCCCAGAACTTCTGAACACTCATTCCTCCTAGGTGAAGGCCACGCAGGCTCCAGGAACACCTGGGTGTGCCACTGAAAACGGGCCGTGGTAGGCGAGGCAGTGAGGGGACACCAGCCTGACACTCAGTTCCCACACTCCAATAATGAAACGAAGACACTGCCTTTCTTGAGAGGCCCTGGGGTAGTGAGGGACACTCCCTGCAGCGCCACCCCATGCCAAGGACTGTCACCACAGGCAAGCTCTGGGGGCTGACAGCCTCTCACAAGCCAGGCTGCCAGCGCCCTCGGTGGAATCCTGGGGCTCGGCTCTGCCTCCTACCCCGAGTGGAGATCTCCTCCTCTGTTCCTCCAAGAAACCTTGGCTGCTGTCTGCTTCCTAAAGCTGCCAGGCCCAGCAAGGAGAACCACATAGGTCTGAAATGACAGCCAGGAGGCCTGGAAATCCTTCACTCTTTCACCTTAGTATTCCCGTCAAGAAACTGGGACTTCCCCTTACCTCGAAAGGTTGCTCTGAGGGCCCTGATGGGAACCCACCCACCTGCTCACGTGCCCACTGCTGCCACACTGGGGCCTGTGAAAGCTGGCAAGGGAGACACACACGTGGCTGTCTGCAGAGCTCTGCTGGGGGCAGACACAAGCCTGAGAGAGAAAGCTGGGCCACAAGGGCAAGAATCCAAGCAGCCATTTCCCCAGCTCAAAATGGGGCCTTGCAGGAGGGGCCTGTAGGGAGAAGTGGGTCTCCATTCAGATCAGCACCCATGTTTCAAGTCAGGTGCTGCTTCCTGGGCCTGCTGCACCCCACCTGCATGCTCCCATTCAGTCCGAGACGTGTAGCCCGGCCACTCTGCACACAGGAGGGTAGAGGAAAGAGAGGCCAACGGATCTGAAGGACCCAGCAGGAGATCCTCTCTGGCTCAGATGGATACAATGAGCCATTCAGGACTGGGGATAGGGCTCAGTTGGTAGAGTGCTTGCCTCACACACACAAGGCCCTGGGTTCGATCCTCAGCACCACACACAACAAAATGGCTTTACTGAGGGTACACTAGCCAAAGACCTTCACTTGCAGACACACGACTACACAGACCCCCACATGGGAGCAGTAGCCTTGGCCCACCCTACCACACCAACCTCAGAGGGTTTGTGTTGTGGTTTTTCAACAGAAGGAAATGTGCCTGCTGCCTGACACTTGGGGACAGCATTAAGCACTGAAGCAGAATGCCACAAGGCTGAATTTGTAAAACCAACGTTTGCACAACCAGGCCAAGGACAATGGAAAGAGCAATGTACCCTTTCCACCTTTTCTCTTCTCCTTTCCCATCTTCCCTTTCATGGCCAGGACAGATTCCTGACCTGAAACCACAGAGACTAGAGACCAGTACTTAGAGCAGAGCATCCGAGCCATGCAGCTTAGTATCAACTGCCTTTTGGATGAGACCGTAATGGCAGTGGCTGCCCCTTTAAGAGCCTGTTTCCTCGTCTGAGCCATAGAAAGAATCTCAAGCACTCTGAGAGCTGAAAAGGAAGATAACTCTCGGGACTGGCTAAGAACCTGCTTCTGCAGGAGAGTAGGACCCAATCCCTGGGATGGCACCCAAATTACTGGGTAGGCAGAGATGCTCTGAAGGGGACAACCTCAATGATGGGCAGCTAGTATCCTGGGGAAAGGGAAGAGGACAGTCCCCTGTGAGGACCCATCTGAATGCTCCCTGTCTTGTGACTCCTGCTGCCCACCCAGACATCAGGCCAAGCCACAGCCTGCCACCAACTCTCCCCGGCCTAGTGTGGTGGGACAGCCACTGTGTGGCCACTGCAGAGATATGCACAGGAGCAGTTCTAGGACTGTGGGGACGTTAGGGAAGAGAAAAGGGGAAGCGAGGGTGGCGCACTAAGCCTTTTGCAGGGCTCCTAAGGGGACAGTCCAGGGAGCCAGCCAGTCCCTCCCCGGGGTGGAAGTGGCAGGCCGTGGAAGGGGAGAAGAGGGGGCACGACCACCAAGCCCAAGACCTTGAATTAGACCCATGCTTCTTGGCTAGAACCTACGTCCAGTGTTCCCTGCCCTCAACACCGCCATCTTCCAAACGGTCCTATAGACAGCTTCCCAACATGGCAAAGGGAAGATGATGCCGAGGCCGCTTTCCTTTCTATTACTGGGCGTAGCTGCCACCACACCAGACCAGCAGCAAGGGGGACGCAGCACCCCCTTCCCAGGACACACAGAAGTCCTAGCCAAACCACGGAATCCAGGTGACACTCACAATGGGCTCTCCCAAACACGTGACCAAGAAGAGCAGCCAAGCCTGACTCAGCATCCGGCCCCTGTCCCACCTTGGTAAACAGGAAGAGTCCATTCAGAGAGCTAGATGGAGGTCCGTGGCGTCCCCCGCACAGGACCCTGCACTGCCACAAACTAAATGCTAAGGCGCAGCTGCTGCACAGGATCCTCGCCAACATACAAGTTACCTAGAGGCTAGATACTAAAAGAATCTCCTCTTCAGAGAAATAGAGAAATGAAGAAATGAAGGGTCTGCAGGGTCTGGTCACGGTCACATGGTGGTTCATGGCAAACCGGGGCCCTCTGTGGCATCCCCGCAGCAGCCACTCGTCCTGACACTGGGTAAAGGCAGCAGAGCGAGTTTTTTTATTGCCCAGGCAGACAGCCCTCTCCCCTAGGATGCTAGCTCATTCTCACCCATTACAGAGGGGGCCACAACATACCCAGGCCCTAAAAGGAGAGGGAAGGAGGCCCCACCCAGAGAACTTGAAGCTGGAAAAGAGCACAGCAGCCCTATTAGTCTATTCATCCATTCCATCCAATCAAACATCAACTAGGCGTCTACCTATTCCACCTCAGGCCCCAGGTTGGTTCTGGGGAAACAGATCAGTAAGGCATTTGAGTTCCCATCCTTGAGAAAACCCCTTCCTGGTGGAGGAAGCAGATGGGAAGCAGATAACCATAAGGTCATGCAAACAGTGCTGAGAGCCTACAGGGTCTGGAGAGCGCTGGGGGGCAGGTCTGAGGGTGACCTGCACATGCTGGGCAGAGGGTCATGGGAGCCAAGGCCCTGACACAGGAGTCTGGTGTGTTCTGGAAACAGTGGGTTCAGAGTTCAGGGAGAGAAGGTGGACCTACACTGGCCCTGATGGCCACAGTAGGGGAAGGGAGCCGTAGGAAAGGCGACATTCCCCAAGCCCAGATGACTCCCAGGCAGCCCTGGGTTTATCTTCTGGGTCAGGAGTCCTGTGTGCTCTGCTACCTGCCACCCTGCAGGCTGATGCTGCCATTGTTCTTTAAATGGCCTGTGTCTGCTGGCCTCCCCAGTAGAGAGGAGAGGGTGAGTCCACTAGGGCCAAGTCCCAAGGCTGTCCAGGGCCCTCAAACGAGTCCCCTACGGCCCATTCAGGTCACATGCAGAATCAGAGTCCTGGGCATAAATCATTTTCCTATCATTCTCTTTCTTGACCACAACATTCCCCTACTTAAAGCTCTGTCAATTATTTCCACACAACCTCACGGGGTTTTCCTGGTTTTTTTTTTTTTTTTTGGTATTCCCATTAAACAATGGCCTTAATCAAGGCTCAGGCCAAGGTCCTCTCTTCTGGTGCTGTCTGGTTCCTAGTGAACGTCAGCCATGTTCACAGGTTTAATCACCTCCTATGCACAGACAATTCACAAAGCATCTCTGGCCTCCAAGCTTTAGATCCTTCAACTTTACTGCCTACCTCCTATTTCTGACCTGTCCATCTCAAAAACACCCTAAGTGCAACTCCCAAACAAATACTGTCTTCTATCATCAAAATCCAGGCCTCTGGTCATGCCCCCTGGGTCAGCTAACAGCATTGCCAAATGGGCACACAAATTTCAGAATCATTGTTGGTCCCCTTTCCTCTCGCCAGCCCTCAATCCAATCTTTCAAGTCCTCTGCCTTTCTTATGCATAATAACCACGTTCGCTGAGTGACCTCAAAGGCCATCATGCTAGGTACTAAGAACACAGGTCACCTCAGGAGTTTGAATGTGGAAGGAAGAATTAGATTCACATACTATGCTAGACAGACGAAGTTTTAAACAGAGCCACAGACAAATGTTCTCAGAAGCTGTGAAGCAGGGAGCACAAGGTAGCTGCCTCTGATGGGTGGGAAGCGAGCAGGAGCAACAGTGGCACCTGGCACCCCGTCTCTCATTTCTTGCATAGTTCCTCTGTGGACCACTGCGCACAGCTCTGGCTAAGACTGTCAATTCATCCTGACAAACAACACATGAAGCAGGTGTCGGCGTTCCCATTTCCCAAGGGAGAAAACCAAGCAGAGGTTGGTCAACGGACTTACCCAAGCTGGAAGCCTGTGACAGAGTCAACAATATTTCAAAGCCAAGATTGTCTGTGCCCTAGGCTTGTGTCCTGTACTGTCCCAGGATCCCTGTGGGAAAAGGCCAGGTGGGGCCAAGAGAGACAGAGGGGAGGATGGAAGGACTCCACACACTGCTGCTTCATGGCCTTTGTAGAGTGGTGACCACATGGCATGTTAAGGCTATCTGACTATTTTCTCCATTGCAGTGTAAACTTGCAGGCAAGGATGGTGCCTATCATCCTCACTGCCCCACGGCCAGCAACAACTTATTAACAAGTATTTGTGGAAAGAGAAAATTTTAACAAGTCACTGCTGCCCAACCTGCTTCTGCTCTTGAGGTGAGGCCCTTCTTCCCACAGCCCAGGACACCTGCAGGCATCTATCTGCCATCCCATCTCTGAAGATCCTGACACAGAGCAGAGGAAATGAGTTGGGAGGAGAAAGAATCCGGGTCTCCCTCCCACGATGAAACAATAGGAGCCCAGAACTGAAGTGGGGAGCTGAACAGAGACGGGAGAGCAGAGGCCTTCACCTCATGGAACCCCTGCGTCCTGTCTCACCAGGTAGTCACGGCACTCCACTCCACCACCTCCTGCTGGTGGAGGCAAAGTCAGTCTCAAGCCCCAAACAGGAAACCTTGACTAGGGATTGGAGAGGTTCTCAAAGATGACAGTTATCAAGTTGGAGGCCTGTTCCCTCAGGCACCCTGCCTCTGCAGACACTCCTGCGGGCTCTCCTGTCCTAGAGTCGCATGAACCAGCTCCTTCACAGCAGCAGGCCACACTCCCTTTGGGCCATGCCACCCCAAGTCATTCCTGTCCCTTGTGCTTCCTGGTGAAGCAGGGCCCCAGTGAGTGACCTAGTTTCTGATCTCACCCCAGTGTGACAGAATTCACTCACTGCCTCCCCAGGAAGCACAGCTTAGATGCTTTGAAATTCTGAGTCAGCTACCTTGCAATCTCCCCCTCAATTTTAATCCCCCAGTTCTACTCTGGTAGGACGTACCCTTGCTCCCAGCTTCATGCTTCCACGGTGGGCCAGTTCTCAGGCAGGAACTAGGATAGTCTCTTGGGAGCAGTCTGGTACCACGCATTCTGCTACCAGCTCTGGCCTCAAGAGGCCCTCTGTAAAATTCCTGACAAAGTGACATATGCTACCTTTTCTACACTCCTTGGGAGATATGCCAAGAGCTCCCAAGGAAGACCATAATCCCAGCTGGGACCGACTAGCTAACTCAGGCACATTATACTGAAGTGCTACTGTGGGTAGAGGAAGTGATCAGGAGGGGAAGAGCTGCTCCAAACATTTGGAACATCAGGTAGTACAGTGAGACCATCAGGTATGTCTGCAGGACCTCAAAGGACCACTACCCCCACTTCTGTTGATGCCCGACCTGTCAACTGAGTAAACTGAGCTGTGCCACCTGTCCCTTTGTACCACCTGTCCCCTCACACAATTGAGAAAACTGTGGAACCGGCAGCAGCAATCCTCATTCCCTTTCCCAGGGTCAGTCACCCTGTGAACTCAAGCCCACACTTTCTGGGCCTGAGGTTTACCAGTCACTCAATCCCACAGGGTTAGAATTCCCCCGCCAAACACCACCCCCACAGAACCCAGTGCGGTCGACGGCCTCCTCTCACCATGGCCATGTGTGCCCTCAATAATCACTGCAGCCATACACCCAGGTATCCAAGAAGTCAACCCCAAAGTGAACTCCCACCTGGGCCAAGAGAGACTCTTACTGAACACAAACGAGCGGTTACAGTTGCTGTGGGCCAACCCTCACCAGTCTAGCCAGCTGTTCATTGCCAGGGCCTGGACCTTCAGCCAGGCCGCCCACTCTTCATGGTGCCCATGCCTTGCTGCCAGGCACCTCAGGAACCTTTGTGCCCATCTTCTAACCAACACTGTGTGCCAGCTAGTGGGAGGGGTCCATGGAGTAGGATGGGCCGCCACCTGGGCACTCAGGCTCAGTCTATACCACTTGGAAGGCACCAGTATCTTCTGCTGTCATGGTTTTCCACATGTTCGGACTGCTAGCTTCCCAGGATCAAGGACCGGTCACCTCCTTTTCTTGCTCCCTGACTCCTTTGTGCCAGGCCTGTAAAGGAGATGCCAGTCTTCTGCAGGAGAAAGCCTTACCCAGTTTATTCTGCATCCTGAGCCTAGCTGAAGCCAGGGCCACCGGCCAACACCAGGAAGGGCCAGGGCCGGAAGGAAGCAGCAGAGCCTATACACAAAGCCTACATGTGGGCTATAAAAAGGAGCCCCTCCCTACTTCCCCCAGGATGGGCCTGGTTCCTAGGAGGTGAGGTGTGGGGAGAGAGCTAGCACTCGTGCCTGGGCACACAGCCACTGCAGCCTTCAAAGGCTAGCCCAGCACCACTTCAAAAGAAATTTGTTTTGCAAGGAGGGGCGTGAGAGCAGTGAGGGTTGGTTTGAGTGGACAGTCTCTGAGCCCCATCTCTCAGGACCACAGCCTCTCCTAAAGCAACCAATTCCACTGTCCCCACTGCCTCTTCTCCCAACTCCACCAAATTCAAGGACGCCCCTCTACACTTCTTTCTCTGCTCTCTGGTGGACTAAGCACACTCCCTAGAGGCCTCCCAGCACCCAGATTCTCACTTGGAGGTTCTGGCACACCCAGCAAAGAAGCTCTAGGGAGCAGCCATGATGAGAGGGAAGAAGAGGCTCTAATTCTGGGGTGATGACAGGAAGCTGTGGCCAGAACAGACCAGGCTCAGAGGAGAGCTCAAGTAGGGGCATGTGTGTTGGGGCTCAGGCAGGGAGATTACAATTAGGTCAAGGCCTCAACATCTGAACACAATAATATGCCAATTTCAAAGATGCCAGCTAAAGGCAGTCTCTTGACTCCCTGGGGCAGTCTGCTCTAACCCAGCAGCAGAGCCATCTTATTGTCATTTTCCCCAGAGTGGGAGAATAAATTGAATATTGTAGCAGGAATCAGAAATCCTATGCCCTATGAACTTGCTATGTGACCTCACCCTTGGGACCCTAATTTCTTCCTTTCTGCCCTCCCTGGACTCATGGAGCTGCTGCAAAGATCAAATAACACAACAGATGAGAAAAAGCTCCTTGCACTCCCTATACGCGAGTCAAACATCAGAATCTTGATGCCCCACACCCCTGTGTGCAGACTCAAGGAGGAAACAAAACAAGCAGCCAACAGACCCCTAACCGAGTTGCAAAGAGCGGCCACGCTTGGCAGGAAGAACTGGAGCTTTGCGGTTCTACTCAGCACACAGTGAGAGAGTGAAGAGACAAACACCTCCGTGCCCTCAAGTGCCAAAGGCTACGCTGGGTCCTTCACAAAAGACCGCACACATGCAGCCTCATTTGATTAGCACTCATGGACTACTGTGTAGGAAAAGATCATCTTCACAGATGTGTCAGTTTGAAAGGTTAAAGTAACAAACCCAGGATTACAGGAAGAGCTGAGACTCAACCCAAACGTCAATGGCTCTAAACACAAATCTCCAGTCCTATAGCTCAACTATCAACAGGGTGGGGCTATCTGGTCACTCCTGGTCCCCGGGGCATCTCACCACTTATTACCACTGCTCTCGGGAACTCCCCCAGGACAACTCTAGCACCTCCCAATACAGAACTCACAAGGAGTTCCAGAACACTCCCTTCCTCCCACCCCACAACAGGTCTCCGAGGACTCTCCTTAAAGTTCGCACCAACTTCTCTATTTCTAAAATAGGGAGTGAACGGGGGAAATTCAGGCCTTTGTGACCTTCGGCCTCACTTCTTCACTCCAACGTACCCATCAGTGGCCTCCTCAAAGCTACATCCCACAGGTAAGGGCAGAGAGTGAGAAGAGACGCTGAGTTAAGGGAGACGGATGCGGACAGGGCAGCAGAGAACTTCTGGAGACGGGGTCTCCCCACCACACTCAGACAGCAAGGCACTTAGAATTAGGCCAGTGTGATGTCTTTGCCCCACAGGAAGGGTTAGTACCCAAGCAGCCGCTTCCAGCTACCTCCCTGCAAAGGCCAGGGGTAGAAGAAAGCACGAAGGCGCTCCTGAGGGCTGCGGGAGAGTGGGCAGCCTCCTCGCCCTGACTCCAATGGCCCGGAGGCCAGGAACCAGCCCCACAACGCAACAGGTCATCAAGCCCCCTTCCCCGAGGCCCTCCTGTCAGAGATCCACACATTAAGCACATACACCACGCCACAGTTGACGCCTGGCACTTCACAGATTCTCACTGAATCCTCACAAAAACCCTGAAATAAATTCTATTTATTACTATCCCCTTTTATAGATGAGGATCTCAGAGAGGGAAGAACATGCTCAAGGTCACAGAGCAATTAAGCTGCTTGACAGGATTCTGACCCTGGCAGTCTGAGCTCACAGCCACTTAACTCCTTAACTCTGCTGCCTCACCCCTCAAGATCTGGCCCTTCTCCCTCTGCCACCACGGCATCCTGGTTCTTCCTCAGTAAGCAGGTCTCACGTGGGTCCTCACAGGTGCTCCACTGCAAACTGCAGCAGCTCACTGCCCGTCGCCCACCTGGTGGACCACTACTGCAGGGGCACCTCAGGTGGACGAGGGAAGTCAGTGCCGCTGCAGCCTGTGCTGGCTCCAGTGCTAATGGGATGGAATGGGACCCCCTCAATAGCACACTGAGCACACACGGGGAACCCTCCGCACAGTGCCCCATCGCTACCATGCCACACATTCCTAGTCCCTTCGGATCAACCAGGCAAACTCCTCAAGCATTCAAGGGCCAGCTCAAAGGTCACCTCTCCCATGACACGCTTCCTGGCTCTCTCCTCCGCACTGAGAGCTCTGTGCCTACCTAATACACAGGGTTATAGCTGCATGCTCCCAAGTCTGTCCCATCTTAGAGGTCCCCAGCAGCAGACCGTGTCTCATTCATCCTTTAAACCCTCAGTGCCTAGCGCTGGGCAAATAAGAGGCATACGAATAATATTTATTGAGTAAATGTCCCTCATCAAAGGTCCACCTGAAGCAAAGCCAGTAGCCAAGATCTCTAAACTCCGACGCAACCTGTGCATCTGTGCAGACACGCACAGAATTCTGGCAGAAGCTGGCAGTGCTCAGTTTCTCTCGTCATCTGTGAAGCAGGCCCTCTTCTTAGATTCACAGGAAAGAGCCCCAGCTGCAGAAGGGGCCTGGAAACCCACACATGGGGGCAAGCTTGGGGTGCTGAGGAAACACTAAGTGGTCTAACTTCCCCTGGAAAAACGACAGTCAGACAGGAAACACACAGGCAGGGATGGCTAGCTGCTGATCAGGACACGTGCTCTTGCTCTTCTCCCACCAAGAGTAACCAGCTAGCACAAAGGAAGCCTTCTGACACCCGCTGCACTGTGGGGCTGGCCCTCAGAGCAGTTCCCGGTGTGCTCCTCTCCTCCCCTCACCAGGTGGACACCCACTGCCACGGGGCTCACCCCAGCCAGCTGGCCCTCATACCATCTCCCTCTTAAGCCCACGTGCCCCATCTAGGGACTCAGCTGTTTTCTTTTGTCAACACTCTCCTTCATCAAAGGTACCACCTCGGATTTTCTTGAGTGTTTTAGGCTTCCCTGAAAGCAAGGGCCCATTTTCATTCACCATCCCAAGAGTATTTACTGACCATTCAGGCAAAGATGGAAGCCTGGAGTTCTAAAACTCTCCACAGATGTCCTGGGCCCACACTCAGAGAGCACCTCCATGGAGTCTCCACCTGGGACTCCTGTGCCCCAAATAACCCTCAACTAGGCAACCTCACGAAATGCAGGTCTAAATCATCACACAAGGCACCAGATGGAAAAGCGGGGCCATAGCCTAGAGAGGCTGAGGCTGTCTTGGGAAGCAGAAGCTGAGGACAACTAATGTGCCACCTAAGAATGAAGGTTTCTCCTCAGAGGGGCAAAGCAAACCACAGGGAAAGCAGGGGCCTGAGACCCACTGGCAGCATAACCCAAGAGCAGTCACCCTGGGGTGTCAGTCAGACCTGACTGAGGGCTGGGCCCAGCTGAGGTGCTGGCACACACTGACACTAATCACTCCCTGTATTTTTACTTTCTCGTCTATAAAATGGGTGGTACTCCTGACCACCCTGCAGGGTGGGGATTAGACAAGAAAACAGGGCAAAACATCTCTTTAGCACTCAAGAGGAAGGCTACAATTGCTTTTTATTCACTTAAAGTCTGCCAAAAAAAAAAAAAAAAAAAGCCAAAGCCAGATACCAATCTGATTCCTGTCACATCGCCACACAACCAAATGGCACCAAAGCACTTTCCCACCCTTCTTTCTATTCAAACTCCAGCTCTAGAAATCAGTAGGTGCCAGCCTCACTTCACAAGTGACCAAGTGAGAGGGCACAGAGTCAGGACAGAATGAGGTCTCACACATGAGAGCTGCGTGCTTTCATTGGACCACACCATCCTTTGGGCACACAGACGCCCTGAGGGTAGCAGAGCATTCCTCTTTGGCCAGGATTCAGATACTGTATGGTACACTGGCAAGGCTAGCAGGAAAAGGCCAGACACCTGAGGCACCTGGGCAAGAGGCCAGACGGCAGGAGATCCAGCTGGCAACTGAACTCTGCTCGGAGTCTGCAGAAGGAGGCTGCAGGGATCAGAACCCACCAAGGCAGTGAGCCATGAATGGGCAGAAATGGGGCAGGGCTGCCGGCAGAGGTTCTTCCCACAAGGTCTAAATTCTACACGTGGATCTATGAGCCTCTCACTCAGGTTCTTTCAATCCAGGTCCCTAAAATCAAAGAGCTATACGCATTCTGCCTGCCCTTGGTGCCTCTCAGTTAACCATTCAGAGTACTGAATTTGCACACCTCTGGCTGATTCACCCTGGAGGGCTGGGGAAATGCATTTCTGTCTCCATTCTCCAAAGATCTGAGTGAGACACAATGGACTAGCTGGTCCCCTCCCCACACCCCTTCCCAACTTAAGTTCAGGCCCCAACTTATAAACAAGAAAGCCACACCCAGGAGGCAAATATACAGAACTCCAAACACTTTCTCTACAGAAACACTGTTCTACATGATGGGAAGGTGAGTGGGTAGATGGGCTGGGGCAAAACAAAACCGTTTCCTCCCTGAACAGCAAAGCTGAGTGAAATGCGACCTTGGTCTCTGTTCTCCTTCCTGCACTTACCTTCTCTGTTAAGGCAGCCATATGAGACCTCCCTCAACATTCCCAGTCCAGGGTCTAGGAGGGGAGGCATAGTCTGTCATTATGCCTATTTATTAAACACATGCAATGTGACAGGAACTACAATGTCAGTCAGTTCACATTTATTAAATATTTGCAGTGCCTGGCACTGCAAACTATCTATCTCACTTAAACACCAGAGCAACCATATATGGTAGATATACCATTACCCCCATTTTACAGATGAGGAAACCAAGGCTCAGAGACTGGCCAAGTAATGCACAACTAGTATATGGGCTTCAAATACTGTGCGACGCTTATTGCCTGCTCATCACATGCATGGCTTAAAATGCAGCTGTTACCCAGGAGATCTCTATCTGTGAACTTCCAGTCAGGGACACCACCTCAGCATAGGGAGTACCACAAAAACAGGAAGGAGGCCATGCCCAGAGTCTGATGTCTGGGTGATGTTTCCAAGGCTGTCTCATCTCTTTGCGGTATCTGTCCTTCTTTCACATTGAAAATGATAGGCTTTTAAGTCACTAAATGTTCTCCCAAGGACCAAAGGGGGCACTGAGAAAGGAGGTGCCATTTCTGAGTTCAGTAGCTGTGTCAGATCTGGATTTTGCAGTGGAGGTTGGCTGCCTCACCACAAAACTTTCCTCCCTCCCCATCTTCTTACCCATCTACAAGCATGTACACCATACCTAAGAAGGTCTGTGAGATCTTCTTGTGGCCTATCACTTCCTGACGCCCCTCCTCCACTAGGACCTGGGACACTTGACACCAGTCTCTGGAGGGTCCTTGCAGGACGCAACCCACAGCCTGGGGTGCACACACATCATTTCTGAGGGCAGAGCTGAGTGACCACTGGGCCACAAACAGGCACATGGTAAGTGGAATATCGCTGGAAAAGATCTGGGGTTTCTCAAAATCCCCCAACTCCCTCCTCCCACCAGACTTGTGCAAAAGCTGCCAAGATCAGGCCTGGGAAGGCAAAGAGGCAGGAAACCAAGAGGAGCCGCTCCCGGCTCCCTGGGGCCACCGGACACAGGACACAAAGGGCTGGACCCCAAACTGGCTGCACACTCCTAAGAGGAGTACCTGACTCCAAGATACTGGGGCTGGATTTCTGGGGTCAAGCTCTTGGTTACATGCTTGTAGGGGCAAGTGGAGACTTCACCAAGAGCCCCAGCTCTGGCTTTGAGTGTCTACCCACCCACACAGGCCTCCAAAACTCAGCTTCGGGACAAAAGAAGCTTGAGGGTGTGTGTGTGGGCGGGGGGGGGGGGGGGGGGGGGATAGCCAATGTCTTCTCTCAGGCTTTTCCAACCCAAACAGGACCACCTTCCTCCCTGTCCCCAAGAGGGAGATGAGTAGGCCCGGCTCTGCTCCAAAACCAGCCTTACCCCAACATCTGCCTAAGTTCTACTTAGGGAAATCGAAGGTCCCTTTGCAAATAAGACCCTGGCCTGGGGGCCCAGAGCTGTTTCACAGACTGTGCTTTCTGGAGAAGGGCGGTGGGCGGGGAACATCTAGCCTGGCCCCAGGTTCTGGGGCTGGGTGAGGGCCGCTGTCTTGGCTCCCATCCCCGCTGCCACCACTCTCGGGGGACAGGGGGCCCGATGCCCGCCACGAGGGCGTCCAGCCCGCAAGGATTTTCAGGCCTCAGGGAGAAGCGCCTTGGAACATTCTCCCTTGCTGGGGGAAGGGGTGTCCTGTCAGGTGACCGAGGACGGCTGCCCCCCGCCCCCGGAGATAAGCGGGGGCGGGGCCCAAGAGGGGGGAGAGAGAAGGGTTCCAAAGTTTGCCCAAGTGCGGAGCGGCCGGCGGGAGCCCGCGGTCCCCGCGCGCCCAGCGGGGCCGAGCGGGGAGGGGGCGCACTTACTGGCCCCCTCGATCTTGTCGGCGCCGCGGCTCCACGTGATCTGGCGCGTCTCCAGCTTGACCTGGAAGGTCTTCCGCTCGGGCCGCTGCGACTTCTTGGAGTAGAACAAAGTCATGACGGTGCCCACCTCGAGGCTGCGGCAGAGGTGCAGCACCTCGGCGTCCGAGGGCGCGCCGGGCCCGCAGCCATTGGCGCATGGGGACGCGGCACCCGCCATGGCTCCGACGCGGGGGAGGCTGCAGCGCAGGCCGGCCGGACCCAGGGGCAGGAGGCTGCTGGGGCGGCCGGCGAGCGGGACCCGGCGGCGGCTCCTGCGGGCGGACACGGGGCGGAGCTGAGCGCGGGGCGGGGCTTCCCGAGGCCCCGCCCCACCCCGGGAACAAAGGCGCCCGCGGGGAGGATCCCCCCGCCCTTTGCCGCCGCTGCGCCTGCGCCCCGCGACCCCCGGACAGGCCTTAGGCGGGGCGCGGGCGCAATGGCGGCGGGGGCGCGCGCCACTCCCGCCAGCCCGTTGGCGCCTTCGTCCCGCAGAGCTTCCTCGCGCAGCCCCCACACGACGCGGGACCACAGCCAGCCCCGTCACGCACGGCAGCTCCGCCCACAGGCTGCGGCCCACGGCCGCCCGTCAATCGAACGCGCGCGCACCGGCGGCTGCCCGCCACTGTCCTGCACAGGCCCCGCCGCAGCTTCCGCACCTTGCGCGCCGCCTGCGCGGAGGCCGGGAGTGGGTGCAAGGGTGCAGTGAGGCCCCTGGACCCGACAGGCCAAACCCGGTTACCTGGGCGGGCTGCCCGGCGGAGGGAGCCAGGCAGGGCCGGGCCGCGCCGCCTCACACCCGCGGTGGCGGCGGCGGCGGGGGCGGGCCCTCAGCGCGCCCTCTCCGAGGAGGGACGGGGGCGGGGCCTCCCGCGGATTGGCGGGTGGGTCGTGATAGACAGCAGGGTTGCCCCGCCCCCTCATTTGGACCGGCTGGGGTGGCTCGCAGGCGGTTCTTGCGACGGCCAGATCAGGGTCAGTCTTGCCCAGTGGCCTTCAAGGATCTCCTCACGCGGAGAAGTCTCCAAGGAAGAACATCTCCTTGCAGGCCCTTTAGTCCCTCGGCCTCGATCTCTGGAGGCCTGACCTGCAGCCCTCGGTGGCCTTCGTCTCCCCTTGCACCTCTGCTCTCTCCACCTCACTCTTCCCAGGCTTCAAGATTCAGGCCCTCCTTTCCCTCACCCCTCCTGTAAATTTGCCCTGTTCTCCAGGCCTTGTTTTCCACCTCCTTCTTTGGCCAGTCCCTCTTGACCTCAGAAGCTTCCTTTCCTCTGGACTCAGTGCTGGGTCTGTTCCGAAGTCATCTTTATCTTTGTCATGGCTTTGCCCTCCACACAGACACAGGAGACTCTTAAACCTTGATCTCCCCTATGCTCAGGCCCTGGCACCCAACCAGCTGCTCCACATCTCCACTTAACATAACCATCTCACCTGTCCTCCACAAACCACTCCTTGCAGTCTCTGCTTTCTCAGAACATTGCTTTAAACTCCTTTATGTTCGTAGGAGGCCCAGATCTTTGAAGATAACCTTGCTTCCTTTCTCTGCCTCATCCCCAATCAATCCATGGAGACCTGTCCTCAGATCTCTCCACTCTACCCATGAGCCCAAGGCTCCATATTTTCTCACCCATATTATTTACCTCCTTGGTCTTGCCTGCATGTGTGCTTCAGGTTTTACTCTCTAAAATGAAATTAAATCATGACCTTTGTGCATGAATTCCTGTTGCAAATCTGCACTCCTTTCCTGGCCCAGGTGGGGGGCCCCCTGCCTATCTCTCCTTCATTTCTCACCACTGACACTTCTCTCTCCATTCTCCAAGGAAAAGACCATTTTGTGGATCTTGAATAATTCATATTGTCTTCCCGAAGCCATTCCCTGAACAGCACTGCCAAAACTGAGGATTCCTATGGTTACGTGGAGCCTGCCTGACCCACGTCGTGCCAAGCAGTTGGGTGACTGTCGGGACAACTTCCTGCATTTCAGAGGTGAGAAGCAAAGAGCATCCAGCTGATCCCAGAGAAAGGTTCAGGATTCTTGGGATTTGAGGGACTAGAATTTGTGAAAATGTAAGAGTGTGTGTTCAGGCAAACCATCTGGTAAGACAGTGGTTAGTACAGTGTGGGTAGCACTCCCAACTTTCTCTTGCTGCAGCGGTACCTGGTGTACACATTTTGATTCCCTCCAGTGTGGCTCTCAAGCTCAGAAGTGTCCTCAAGGCACTTTGTCCTAAGGGAAGGAGGGGTAGCTGACATGGACTGCCACCTAATGACAGGCCCTCAAAGTGGGAGGAAGGAAACTATGGTGCACACCTGAATCTCTAATTACCCTCTAATCAGGAGTGATGGTCCCCAATTTACTGAGGATGAAACAGAGATTCAGAGTTCTGTGACTTACCCCAAGAACCACATAACCAACAAATGGAAATTTGAACCCAAATCTGACTTCATCCATTTCTGTGTCACAGCAGAGTCCCGGCTTTTAGGTGAGTCCTGGTGGTCAGTAGTCAGCATGGAAGCTAGGTGGCCAATCAGTAGGGGTGAAGGGAGGCATGCCCACGGCTGATCCTCAGCACAGGGAACCTGGCATAACACCAGTCTCACGGAGCGTGCCTTGGACTGGTTTAACGTGGTGCCGCCCCTGTCTGCAGCCTGTCATGTAAAGACAGCTGTGATAAGGGCTGCAGAGGAAAAAAACAGGAGTGCACGATAAAGCATACTAGGAGACTGATTTCAGATGGAGTATACCCAGAAGACTTCTTTGGGGCTTTAGAATTCAGCAGAGGCCTTAAGGATGTGAATAGATAGTCAGGTGAATTACTAAAGGTGGGCTGAAGGAAAGGACTTTCCAGGCAGGAGTAATAGCATGTACAAAGGTCCTGAGGCCAGAAAGAGGTTGAGGCCTAGAAAAGGCTGGAGCTTACCCAGTGATGGGAAGCCTCTGCGGGGAGGGGTGATTGGACTGAACTTTCTCTGCCAGCACATGCATCCTGCAGGCTTCATTGCACTTTTAGATTGTTTCTCTATTTTCTGGGAATTTCCCATCATGCAGCCTAAAGTTCCTTGCTTTTACTCTTGCCTCTGGGGCTAGATCCCCAGGGGCTCCAGAAATCTCTCCCACTAGGAGTTTGATCAGTCTGTTGCCAAACCTATAGTCAGCAACAGGACCCCATTTTCCCTTGGGACTTCTGGGCTAGTATCCCAGGCCTCAGGTACCTCCTTCCACAAAAGGAGGTTCAGGAAAAGCAGGGCACACAGAGGGTGTGGCTGGTGTGGGCTTCCCCCAGCTCAGCATATATATGGGTGTGTAGGTGTTACTGGCAACATGTGCAGCTGCGCTGTCTGGAAGGAACAGCCGGGTACCCGCACAAAGCACATGCCCGTGACATCACCTAGACCAGCCCTGCTTGGGCCTATTTCTGAACACTCTCGTGTTTCGGCATGCCCTGGCCTACGCCATGCTTGTGCCTGGAGTGTTGGGGACGGGGAAAGATCCAGCCCAGCGACCCTCACTCTGGCCTGTGAGCTTGACCTCACAGCTGTTTATTTTGTGACCACTTAGAACCATGGTTGGCATATGGTGAACACTTTGTAACTGATTCATCCACATTGGCTCATTTCTTCCTCTTACAGCTCTGTGAGGAAAGTTTTCTTATCCCCATTTTACAGAAGAAAACCCGAGGCCCAGAGAGATTAAAACACATGTCACACATCTAACAGGTGACAGAGCTGAGGAAACCAGGCATTCTGGCTCCAGAGGCAGTGCTATGTCACCTCCCATGTACAAACACTGTCACCCCTGTCCAGAGCACCTGTACCTGGTGCATTTTCTGTTTTTAGTTATTTTGTTCAGTGTTGTCAAGGTTGGGCTCTTCGAGAAGTAGCTCTGTGACAGGTGAGCGGGCGGAGTGTTGATTGAGGAATGCCCCTGGGATCAGCACTGTGGAGGGGACAGGAAGGAAACAGGAGTAGGCACAGGGGGAATTAAGCTGCGATGCAGGCTTGATGGCAGCCTCGGCCATCCCCCAGGGAGCTCTGTTATCGGCACTGAAATGGATCTGGGTTGTCTGGGAAGAGTGCATCTTTGGCCACATAGCTCTGTGCCGCTGGTGCTCACAGGGGACTGGCAGCTGAGGTTTCCTGCCACCAGCTCTCCCAGCAGTTGAGGCAACAAGGCCTTCCCAGAAAGGGGATCTCCTTGGTGGCACATCACTATGCTCACCATAAATGTATTTCTTTCCAGCCTCTTAAAAAAAAATAGAATACTTAAAGAACAAAAATATTCCATAAAAATGGGATATGAGATTCTAAAAGGGGGACTGTAACATGGCTAATATGGGTTGATGCAGCTGCTGTTACAGCATCGAAAAAGCAGAGTTAAATGAAGCCTGTTCCACAAAGGAGGCATATTTATTGATTTGCAGCATCCGGTATAATTCATGCATAAAACTGTGTTCCTTTACTTTAAATTGTTCTTTTTTTTTTTTTTTTTCTGTTTGCTTGTTAGGTGTGCTATCAGCACATGGCCAGTACTTCCTAAGTATTCATCTTGATGTGCCTTGAGCTTCATATCCAACCTAACCTGCAATCTATGCTCTTGACCTTTGCCCCCAAATCTACCTATGGTTCCCACTTAATCATTGGACCTCACATTTTTTTTTTTTTAAATGCAGTATTGGGAATCAAACCCAGAGCCTCACTCATGCCACCAAGTGCTCTCTCTACTAGAGTCACATGCCCAGCCTGTGCATCACACTTCTGAGGTTACGGCTTCCTGCTTTCCTCCTCACCTCCTTCTCAGGCCCTCAAGATTCCCGTTTTCTCACTCCAGTCAAAATCATACCAGCCCAGTTGCTCCCAGGGTTCCTGCTCTTTCCAGTCTTTGCTACCTCCTTGCCTACTGACCCCATTGAGGCTGTGTGCCTAGAGAAGGCTACTATGATGGCTTCACCCAGGTCAAGTAATGTCACGAAGAATGAGAAGGGGAAATCGAGTCCAGGGCAGAGCTGTTCTCTCTCCCTCTCTCCTCGTCTTCCACAAACATCCCTGATGCCACTCTCCACTCGAGACTGCTAAGACAGCAGGGCTGGATCACCACGTTCCCACTGCTGGTAGACATGCCAGCAGCCCACACTGATTCAGTGTGATAAGGGCCTGGGAGCATAAGAATGGACACCTAGGCCTGTGGGTGGCTATGGGGATAGAGCAGAGTGACACTGTAAATGCCTAAAGGTACGTGCCCTTCAAACAGAGAGCCAACACTTATTTTCAAAATAAATTTAAGGTGTTTTGTGGTTTTCTTCAATTAAAATACATTTTGAGGTGCACGGTTAAAATGTCCAGATATGTCTATTCAGTGACACATACCTTAGATCATTTTATTTAAAACACTTTATTCATTTGTGCATATCAATTTCTCACACTTCCAGTAATCAACTCTTTCATCGATCTTTGATTTCCTTGTATTTTTTACCAAGAGCCACTTTTTGAGTCATCTAATATATTTTTGCAAAACACACCACCTTCACTGCCTTTTAAGTGGTTTGAGTACTTTGAAAAATCAACTTTATTGAGGAATAACTTACATGCAAAAATGTACCCATTTAAGTGTAAAGTTTAATTAGGTTTGACAAATATATCTCCTCTCCTGAGCTCCACCCAAATAGAATGCATGACTTTGCCTCACCCCAGATTTCCTCCTGTCTTTTCAGTATCTTCCCCTTGCCCCCCACTCTCCTGAGGCAACCACTGGTTTACTTCCTGTCACTGGGAGTGAGTTCTGCCTAGTCCAGAATTTCACATAAACAGAATCGCAGAGTGATTCATCCATGTTGTTGCAAAGGTGCTGTGATGCTCTCCCTGGAAGTTTTAATCTAAGCATTGTTACCTTTTGGTATAACACTAAAAGTTTTCTCCCCCTCCATTTCTCCTGTAGATATAAATGGTCTTCATGATGATCACTGTATCGTTTTTAAACATTTCATGTAGAATCTTACATGTGTATAGTGTAAACAGGAAAGTACGCAGGGTGTGCGTCCATCATCCAGCTTTAGCATTTATGTTGTTATTTTCTCTGGTGCTGGGGATGGAACCCAGGGTCTCACACATGCTAGACAAGGGCTCTACCACTGAGCTATACCCCAGCCCCAGGGAACCAGTAGCCACTCTGTTTCGTGCCCAACTAAACCCATCCCATGTTATTTTGACACAAATATCAACTCTATTATGTTATCCATAAATATTTATATTTATAAAAGATTGTTTTAAAAAATATATAAATAAGTACAAGGTGATTACCAAGCCTAAAAAAGTCAAGTCTTGCTATTTAGTGATTTTCAAAAGGCTTGTTTACGTGGAATATTTGGGATTGTGAGGAATAATTACTAAATCTGTGTTAAACTTCCTTACCTCCTTGTTTATTGATTTTGTCAGGGGTCTACTAATAAGCATCCAAAACTAGTTTGACCGAGATCATTTTAGGGTAGCGTTTCTTCCAAAAAGTGCTTTTCAGTTCAAAACAAGAGTGTCTCATTATGAGGGAATTTTAAGGACTGAAATATAAGTCAACTTGTTATTTTCCCAGAAGAAAATTAAACACTCCCTTCCCCATCCCATGGTGGAAATGAATATATACAGTGTGGCATTTAGGAAGTCATGTTCAAAATTACTGGATGTGGGAATGAGAGAAAGGAAGGCGCGAAGAATGGGGCTACCTGCTTTCCAGGTCAGTGCCTTTCACTGAGGTAGGAATTCCAGGCCTGACAGTAGTTTCAGAGGTGCTGAGTTCAGGTGCCCCTGCATGTCCCCTGCAGAGTTCAGTGTCTGGAGCTCAGGAGAAAGGCTAGAGATAGTCAGAGGAGCCGTCACCCTTAGGTGTGACTGGTATCAAGACCAAGTGAGATAGCAGCCATAGCCCAGATATTAGAGGTGACTCAGGAACATCTGATAGGAACAGGAATGAAACCTGGTGATATGGAGAAAGGCATTTTTAGAAGTGAGCAGTCATTTCCTTTCATGTGAAATGTCCAAAAAGACAGATTTATATAGGGATAGATTAGTGGAGGCTGGATATGGGAATGCAGATAACTATACATGGACATGAGGGATCTTAGTGGCGGGGATGGGAATTTCTACAACTGATTTATGGAAATGGATGCACCAGTCAGTAGTTACTAAAAAGTTCTTGGAAACTTGATAATGCTGAATTTTTAATATGTAAAATGTATTTCAGGAGGAATGTATAATATTAAAGGATCAGCAGCACCCAGTGCCACAAAGAACCTAAGATGCAGAACGAAGAGCCCATTTATTGGTTGGTTACTTAGTCACTGGTGATTGTGGTCAGACTGCAGGGAGGGGATTGGAGCAGACAGGACAGGATAGAAGCTAGTTGCAGTGGGTGGGGAATGCCTGACTGTAGCAGATGACTCATGGCAGGTGCTTGTTTGTGAAATGAAGGACAGAAAGGTGGTGGCTAGGAAGGGTTGTGAAGTTTCCTTTTTTGTTGTCAGCCTGAGAAAGACCTGACGGCTTTTGGCAGGGAGTCTGGACAAGACTTGCTGACCAGATGTGAAGGGGAAGAAAGAGAGGAGCAGTCTTCTCCCAGATGTACAGCACACGGAAGCCCACAGTTAATCTCAGGCCCCACAGAAGGGCCCAAGAGTTCTTCAGACTGTCCATCTGGCCTCTGCTCTTGAACATGACTGAAGTGAGATTTGCTGCACGGTTAGGCAAATGGGCATGTTTACTTCGGGCTCCTCTGTCAGGGCCCTTTACATCTGACCTCCACCTCTACCTATCTAGCCACTTCTCATTCTGTGACCAGGCCAGCTGCCACTGCCTGGGATAGCTTTCACAGTTGTCTTGAGCAATGTCTAGTTGCCCTGTGTCTGACCTCAAAAGACTTGCAAGGGCCTTTTCAAAGAGGTAGGCACTACTTCCTGCTCAAGGTCTTTGCCTGCAAGGCCCTTTGTATATGATTTCTAGTTGTTGACAACTGTTTGTCCCTAAATTAAGTCCTGCTCAAGTCCCAAATTTTAAGGTCCACTTTCTCCTCACACAGCCACCAGCCACGGTATGGGTACCATAGTTGTATACCTGAAAAGCCTGTTGGTATTCCTTATACTCTTTTTGGTCCAGCTGTCTTAACACTGCAGAATTTAGAAATACTTGACTACAGTCTCTTGTTCCAAAGCAATTGTAGCAATTTAGCCCCCCTTATTCCCTGGGGTGAATGATGCTTTCCTCACTGGCCAGTGAAATGCAGGCTGCCAAGGTTTCTCTACTGCGGGTCCAGCACCAGTTCTATCTCCTAGTCCCACAGAGAACCAACACCATCAAGAAATGATTCTCTTCTCTGAATATGCTTGCTCACGCCAGCAAGCAAGAGGGCCCAGGGCCCTTTCACCAAGTGACCAGTTCTTAGCCCTCTGGCCTTCCTCCCACCTTTGACCTGGACACCTCACCTTTCATGTTTTTAAGATATATATATATATATATATATCTATATATATATATATATTTTTTTTTAGTTGTAGGTGGACATGATACTTTTTATTTTTATGTGGTGCTGAGGATTGAACCCAGGGAGGGCCTCACATGTGCTAGGCGAGCACACAACCTTAGTCCTCACCTTTCGTTCTTAATTCCAGACTTAACCATAACCTAGGATAATGAAAGACACAAGTTGTATAGGGACTAGCATACTCAGAGCTCTTCGAAGAGTTCAGACTACTTCCTCTTTCAACCAATCAATGCAGGGAGAAATCTTCATTCCACCTGGGAAGGACTTACAGGATTTGGTGCTCAGCCTGGCTCACTACCTTTAATTATTTTCATCCTATTAGCTTAGCCACATAAACAAAACCAAAACCAGCTACCTCCTCCTCCTGGACAGTACACTTGGAAAGCACTCAAAAATCTGCCTCCCAAATACTTAGCTCTGTCTTGCTCAACAACATGACCTGTATTAGGCTTCAGATAGTTTTTGTATGCCACCTGTTTTTGTGGATTTCCTGTACTTTCCCTTACTTTATGGGACTATCTTTATTTAAGCATATGGACTTTGGATGCCTTCTGCTTCACTCCACACCCTTTAACAGTAGGACAGATGCACCCCCTTCTAGGTTAGGCCCAGCCCCATTAGCTGCTGGGGAGGAGACCCACCCTTGCTGATCTCAGCAGTTAGACCACATCTCACACTAAGTCCCAGCCAGCCTCAGAGCCCCATGTCTGGCCTGGGGTCCTCAGTAACAAAGAGGCAGACACTAAATTTCCGTTAAGTTGTAGGAATTTATTTTAAATAACCTACAGTTGATTAAAAGGGAATTCATGATAAAAATAGAAGATACTTGAGGAAAGATGTGGGAAATGGACTCTGCACACACACTAAACTAACAATGCCTCTAAAACTAATGATTATAGCAAAAAATGTCTTCACATTAAAATTCTGCTTTTTATGTTTTTTTCCCCATTTTTTACACAATTACAAAAGAAAAAATAAAAGCCCTAAAATCTTGATTATTTTTCCTTTTTGGACCAAATACTCATTTTCCTCTAAATTTACTGACCTGTGGAACATTTTATACAATAAAATCTTTCAAGTGAAAGACCTGGGTTTAAAAAGAAAGATGGATATCTTAAAGGGTACAGAGAATGCTCAGAACAAAGGATGATGGGAAAATGGTTTCAGTCACTGATTATTTCATTATCCTTAGACTCACTCACCCTTCATCCCTCCCCAACCCCAATCTACACGATCTTTAAGATCAAGAAAAAGGTTTAAATATTTTAAAATAATTAAAAAGAAATAAAAATTCACATTTAAAAAGGAACACTCAAGTCAGGAAATATTTTCCCATCATGCTTTTCTGTGAACAGGTGTCTGAACCAAAACACTGCCAATGTCAGGACTGCTTCAAGTTTAATGAAGACTGATTCCCATGACAATAGAGTGAAGACTCTAACAGGTGCGCTGGGTTTTTGTTCTACTTAATTTTAAATTCCTGAAATGGGGGAAAAGGGAGGGAGTTTAGGAATTTGTTTCTATTAAAATATAGAAGTTATTGCAAAACCCTAACTGTAAAAACGCACCAATATAATCGGACTTCGCATACAGTAGCTAAGAGAATCCAAACGCCTCAGTGAAATGGTGAATTTGCTTGGCATAATTCCAACAAATTCCCATGCACTTTCCCTCTTGAAAATAAAAACAAAATTCAAAACAAATCATACAGCTAGAATTTTGATATCTGAAATATTTTTAAATAAGTTGTCCATAGGACAACTGGCTCAGCTCTCCCTTATAATATCTCCAGGTTTATCTTTTCGCAAAGATGTTGGTTTGTTAAGACTTGCTGCCTTTCTCCCTCAGGTGCGAGGATAAGCGAGGCTCACAGTTTATCCATCTTCCTCAAACCATACTGTTCCTTTTCACAGAACCCTGCCCTTTGAGACCAGCTAAAACTCGTAGTCCTCATTGGCCATATCAATGGCCCAGGCAAACTTCTCCCGCTGGGTTTTGTTGTAAATTTTCTCAATTGGGACACCCCACTTCTTGCACCTGCAGACAAGGGAGACAAAAAGGACTTTAGTGAGGCAAGAGAGCAATAGCCCAGACCAGGGGCCTGGGCTTGGATATGCTGCCTTTCTCTCATATCTCCTTGGTGAGACTGTGCATTAATGGTGCACCAGGCATGTTCTAACGGTTTTATGTCATCAATTAATTTAATCTTGACAGTGATCTCTAACCTAGGCATTACCACAGATGTACAGAGGGAAAAAACAGGCAGAGTTAAGTGATTTTGTCCTCAAGCAGCTAATAAACGGTGGAGCTGAAATTTTGGCCCAGGAGGTTTGGCTCCAGAGCCCATCAGTATAACCAGTGTATCACACTGCCCCTCAACAACTTCCTCAGCCTCTACCACCAAAGGGTACAAAAGCTGGGTAAAGCCAGAGGATCAGGTGCCATTGCGTGATAATCACTACATGTACCCAAAAAATTCAACAACTCGAGCTTATTAAACATCTTCAAAAATAAGCCACTTTGTTTTGGATTTTATATGACACAGAGATGGGGTTGGAGGAGGCCACATATAACACAGAATTTATCTGTCTTTGTTGAAAGGTTCCCTTCTACCTCTGTGTAGGCTGCTCATATCTATATTCTCACTTTTGCTTTTGTCTTGGTCCATCTTCATTTGCAAAAATTTCTGACCAGTTCTGTTAAGGTATAAATGGACTATTTTTTCCTTCATTAAGGGGTATGGATTTGTATTCTTGTACTAAAATTACATTAAGGATAGATAGGGACTGTGCCCACATTTTAAAAACAAAACATAAACTCAAAGATAATACAACAGAATTGGCTTCTTAGGGCAAGCCAGATTTCCCCAGAGGACTAGAAGCGTGCTTAGGAATGGCGTGTGGAGGGCAACAATGATCTTAGAACCTTTCCAACTTTCTCAAGTCAAGAACCATAGGACAGGCCCAATGCCCGGCTGGGGTTGTGGCTCAGTGGTAGAGTGCTTACCTAGCATGTGTGAGGCACTGGGTTCATTCTCAGCACCATATAAGTAACTAAATAAACATCCAACAACAACAACAAAAAGGCTCAATGCTTACCAAGCCACTGTGATCCTAGGGTCCAGATAATTGAGTTTAGAGGTTCCCAAAGCAATTTGTTTATTCTCTTCTCGGTCTGTGGCCTGAACTTCCAACTTCATCAACTGTTCCTCCAGTCTCTGCACAGCCTTCTTCTTTGACTCTACTACCCTGAAAGAAAGAGTCATCAAGAACCAAGCCAGGCGTCTGGACAAGAGCATACTGCCACTTAAGAGGCAACAGAGGCAGAAAAAGGCCCACATACAGAGGCTAAGGCAGGAGGATCACAAGTTCAAAGCCAGCCTTAGCAACTTGGTGAGGGAGGCCCTGAACAACTTAGTGAGACTCTGCCTCAAAATAAAAAGTTAAAAAGGGCTGGAGATGTGGTTCAATGCCTCTGGATTCAATCTCAGTACAAACAAATCAAAACAAAACCCCCTAGAATAGCTCGGGTACCAGGGCCTTAGAGGGATGCTACGTATTTTTCTCTCAACCAACCCACACTTGGCACAATACTGGGTACATACTTCTTGGTCTTTGCATCCTTCATAACTTTGGCATCAGCCTTAGCGCTTTTCAGGTGTCTCCGGGCATCTGCTAGCTGATCCTTCTTGGCATCAATCTAGGTGGGAAAGAATAACAGCAAAGTTAGGAGCACAATGAGCCAGAGAGGAGAAAAAAGGGTTCACTGGAGAAGGTGAAATCTAAGTTCCTCCACAAGGGGGGCTATCTTTCAGTGGATTACTGAGTAAAAACACTAAACAGTGGTCTCATGAAGACACAGAGGAGATGCAGTGACTGCTGAATTCAACTGCCATTTTTTTCATTTACATTCTTCATTGACTCTAAGAAATGAAGATTCTGGAAAGGCAGTAACCTGGGAATCTGGATGCCTATCTTTCAATCAGAGACCCTTAAGGCTTTAGGAGTATGAAGGCCGAGAGGAGGGTCCAAAGGGGTCAAACGAGGCCTGTGCCAGGTTTTAGTTTTCATCTCAGAATACTGTAGGAGAGACTACTTAGGATTCTGGGGCTGAACACTTGTATCTGCTGAGCAAGAGGCCAGCATATTCCTGACGTTCTGCCAGCACTCTGAAGGAGCTGCCAGCTTCTGAAGAAAAATGATGCACTGAAGAGAATATCCAAGAAACTATGAAACGGCAATTAAAAGGTACCCAGGAAGCTGTCCCAAATCAATATAAGACATGTCTTTGTTATTCTGTTTCAGAAAGAAGTCTGAGCTAAGAAGGAAATAAGTGTCAAGCTTGGTGGAGCATGCCTGTAATCCCAGCCTACTTGGGAGGCTGAGGTAAGATCACAAGTTTGAGGCCAGCCTCAGCAACTTAGCAAAACCCTATCTCAAAATAATTACAGGCGGGCTGGGGATATAGCTCAGTTGGTAGAGTGCTTGCCTTGCAAGCATAAGGCCGTGGGTTCAATCCCCAGTACCACAAAAAAAAAAAAAAAAAAAAAAAAAAAAAATTACAGCTAGGGGGCTGGGGCTGTATCTCAGTGGTAAAGCACTTCCCTAACATGTGTGAGGCACTGGATTTGATTCTCAGCACCATATGTAAATAAATAAAATGAAGGTCTTTTTGACTAAAAAGGTCTGGGGATGTAATTCAGTGTCAGAGCCCCTGGTTCAATCTCCAGTACCCCCATGACCCCACTCAAAACCAGAGATGTGGAAACATTTTTATTTTTAGCTGTGAAGTCTTTTCCCCAAAGAAAATCTTGGGGAATCCATATCTACAAAGGAAGAGGCAGGAGAACCCTGTTTCAACCATTCTTGCTTGTTATAAGCCTTGTAACACTTCTGGAAAATGTTTCTCTTAGGGTGCTGCTTAGAGATGGCAGCAGGTGACACCATGTAGCTAGAGTTCAAACCAGTGAGCTTGTACTAGTGGTATAGGAGAAAGAGAACCTTATCCCTATGATCACCTGGCTAACCTAGGAGATCAAGAGAACCTCACAGAGTAAATACATACTTGACTAACACACATTGGGTTACTGCTCACTAAGCCTAGAATACACACACACACACACACACACACACACACACACACACACACGGCCCAAGACTGGGAACAGAGGCCACCACTGTGAGAGAAAAATTAAGTACGTTTTACTATACATGGCTTACTTCCAACATCTATGTTGTCCAAAGCCAAGAAGAAGAAACCAATTCTGTATACAAGAGCATCACAGACACCACTAGCCAGATTCTTCTTGGGCTAAAAATGCACGAAACCACAATCTTTTAACCATTTCTGAGAATGTTAAATTGGCAGGCTATGTCAAATTCTTTCAAAGAATCAAAGACTCCATTGATTCACTCAGCAAATGGGTGTATGTTTACTTTGTGGGCATATAGGAGAGGGTTTCTGGGCTTGGAGGTCTCGTCTAGCAGGCAGTGTGGGCTGCCCAAACATTGGTTCCAGAGTCAGAGCAACAAAAGGCCTCCTCATGCTTCAGGGAGGGTCTCCTGAATTAGGTAAACAGCAATTGAATATTCATACTTTTATTTCTAGTGTGGAATGATAACATGAGAAAAGTAAACAATACTAGATGACCTCTATTTAGCACAGGGGAAGCAAAGGGGAACTGTTTGGGTGGGTCGTCTGTAGGGTTCTTTGCTTGCCAACCATATGCTTCCAGTATTCAAGAGGTCTATGGATGGATATTCACTCACTGTGGCCGTGTACATTCCTTCAGGATAACCAGATGGCATCTATAGTATGAACTACAGATTGTGTGTGCCTTGGGACCCAGATGTATATCTTGAAGTAATCTCAACTGAGGAAAACACTCTGAAGCCTGAAATGTTGTCTCGTTCCAGAGCATTTAAAAGCTCTAGTAGCCCAAGTATAGAATCTCATAAACTTGGCTGGAAAAAAGTACCTGTAATTTTTGTTAATCTTTAGCTGACAATGAGTATATCTTTTCTTTTTCTTTTTTTTTTGCAGTGCTGGGGATTGAACCCAGGGCCTTGTGCTTGCAAGGCAAGCAAGCACTCTACCAACTGAGCTATATTCCCAGCCCACAATGAGTATTTCTTTAATTATGAATATGGGCAACAAACCATAGTAATATTAGTAGGACCTGTAACTATCATCAAAAGATGTTACATTTATTTTCCTATCATATTAGAATTGGTGCAATAATCTTGAAATGCCATTTACATTCATTACTACCTTAAAATTTACATTATTAGAACCACCAAGATTTTTTATTGGTTTCCTTTGTAAGCCCTGTGTGTCTGCCATATAGTGAATTATCTGCACTTTCACTGTGGGTTAGGAAATTAGGATGGATTAGTTACACAGCCACAGCTAAGAAATACTCATCACAGGCCAGGTGCAGTGGCACATGCCTCTATGCCTGTCATGCCAGTGGCTGAGTGAAACAGGAGGACGGTAAGTTTGAGGTCAGCCTAGGCAACTTGGTGAGACCCTGTATCAAAATAAGGAGGGAAGGCACTGAATTGTTTGTACATTTACACACCAGTGTTTCTTCAGAGCACAACTGTGGCATATAGTCAATATTCAGCAGATGTCTGATGATGAACTACATTATGATTCATGTAGAGTATGTAAATAAATACTTGTACCAAGATTAGGAGAACTCAAATATAATTATTTCATCATCTTTTTATTTTTTGAGATGGGGTCTTGCTACATTACCCAGGCTGGGCTCAAACTTGCTATCCTCCAGCCTCTGCTTCTGGAGTAGCTGGGATTATAGGCATGTGCTACAGTACTTAATTTGAAACAATCTAAGGTGAAAAGAGCTGTTTTTCTTTTTTATTCTTGTGGTGCTGGGGATTAAACCTAGAGTCTCACACAGGCTAAGGCAAACCTTCTATCACTAAACTACACCCCAGCCCTAGAGCTATATTTCTGGGCCACAGTGACAAAGCTTTGTATCTATTTTCTCATGTACAGTAGCAAAGGCCCATCAAAGTAAGCCTTCAAAATAGGTAGTGGTCAATATAGAACTTCGGTCCACAGCACAAAGACTTCCTGAACTATTAGGATTACCCTGATAATCCTAACTACTATCATACCATCTCCATTTATTTATTCTTAGTATGAATAGACCACTGGCCTACAGATATTCTGGCTCAAAAGGTTGGATTACAAAAGCCTCCTCTTTTCAGTTATCTGTCCACAATAGACAAGTTTCCCTTCATTTTGCTACCCCACCATCCAGACCCAAGATACCTTAGACTGCAAGTTCATCATAGACTTCTCAAATGTTTTTGGTGGTGCCCTCTGATGGTTACAAAGAATCGCAACAGCTCGATTGGCACGATTATAGGAAAGAATCTTTGCTGGAATATTTTCATCCGCTATAAAAAAATAGATGATAAGAGTTAGTTTTTATGCCAGCAGTGGATATACAAAGTATCTTCCTCAGTGCTTTATGTCCATGATTTTGCTGGTCCTTATCTCACTCAAATGATCAAGTTTCTCCCAAGGCACAAGGTCAAAATTCGAGAGTTAATGGTTATAAGAAAATGACAATAGGAAATGTCTATGTAAGACTACCCTGGATGAATTCCCATCACAAGAGGAATTTGGGGTCTCAGTCTTTTTCTTCTTCTTCTTTTTTTAAGTTGTTGATGGACCTTTATTTTATTTATATGTGGTGCTGAGGATTAAACCCAGTACCTCACACATGCTAGGTGTTTTACCACTGAGCTACAGCCCGAGCCCCGCCCCTGCCCCTTTTTTAAAGGGTCTCATTATGTTGACCAGGCTGGCCCTCAACTCCTAAGCTCAGGTAATCATCCTGCCTCAGCCTTCTAAGTAGCTGGGACTACAGGTATGCCAACACACCTGGTTTGTTTCTGTAATATAGTGAATTCTGCACCTCTCTTTTTGTCCAAGGAGTCAGGCCACAGACTCTTCTGATGCCTCATTCCTGCCTCCTACCTACAGGCCTAAGGGATCCTAAAGAAATGTAGAACTGGGAGAAGATGAGATAAAGGAATCTTAAGTTTCACATTAAGCCACAAGGCAGTATCTTGTTTAAAAAGGAAGACTAAATGTCCTTCAAAGAAATATTTTACTTTACTGTGTGGTATTCTTTATCCCACCCTAAAATATTGACCCTCAACATACCCATCTCTGACTTTTCTGGCTCATATTCTAAGATCATTTGACATGTTTACAAAGAATACTGAAAATTTAATAGTGACTGGTCCCCCACTGGGAGGGTGGGGAGCCCATGGATCTTGGATCTTCTGTAGCTAGTTTTTAAAATATTACTTAAGGGGTGAAGGTGCGGAGAGTGACAGGAACCTTTGGGAAAGGATTTGCTCCTACATTTTTCTGGTAATCATGACAACTTTACTCTCTCCAAGTTAACAGAACATCACAGCATTATGTCTTCCTTCACCCTGTAAGCTTTTAAATAAAATATATACAAAACATAAAACCCCAGCATTTTCTGAGCAAAAGGAAAGGTCCTGTCAGCATTCCATGAAATTAACCTAGATGCTGGGGTAGGAGTAGGAGAAACAGCACTGATTCTATTCATACAACTAAACTTTAGTGCCTTAAAAAAAAAAAAAAAAAAAAAAGGCTGTAGCCCTTGAATGGAGGCCTGGAGGGAAAAAGTTTCCAGTCACAATGGTGAGGAGAAAAAGTGGAACTGATCTAGGATTTAGCTAATAAGCAAGGACATTGGTACCATCAGCAGGATGTGGCCCTGTGTGGTCAAGCAACACTTACGGGCTGTGAGTTCTTTGAGCTGTTGCTGTAGTGTGATGGAGGCATTGTAAGTACGAAACACCTTGGCTGTCAAGCCCTCCATGAGATCCTGAAGGTGTTTGTTTAGAATACCAGTCTGGAGAAGACAAGGCAAGAAGAGAGCGGACATTGGAACTGAGGTAAAAGCCACACCACCCTATCCCTTCTGGCAAGCCCTAGGAGTCATTTATGCCAGTGCAGTTGTAGACTTGTCAAGTTTACTGCCTTCAAGTGGAAAGTTAGTTAAGAGAGGGAAAATCATTTCAGCCTACAGGATTGCATGATGCCTCCTTATGAAGTACTTTGAACTTAAGCAAGCCAATAAAGCAAATTTGTCCTTCCCTTATTAAGATTTTCTCTGGCAAGATTTTAGGGGCAAATCTTGGGTTTCCAGAAGTTGCTGGGCATCCAGCTAACGTAAGTCTCTTGTAGTAAACAGAAAAGAACAAAAGGCAGGGCTCATCTACCCGCACCTCAGCACTTTGGCAGCTGTTGTGCAGTAGAGGTGTCTGCTTCTGGCCACAGATTCACTGTCTGCCCTGAAGGAGGAAGAGGACTCATGGGAAAGGACTGGCTGAAGGAAGAACCTGAACCACCCTGCTAGCAGCCCTCTGCCTGAGGAGCGTGTAAGGCCCTCTTAGGACTCCCTTCAGCCCAGGGCACTTTGTCCACTCACATTTAGTCTATCGAAAAGATCATCCTCAGGCTGCTTGTTCTCCATAAATAGTTGTAAGTTCTTAAAAACCTAAAAGAAATAAGTGAAGTCTAATTATTATTCATTTAAAAAAATATTTACTTTAGAGCTAATTTCAAACTTAAAAAAACAAGGACACCCATATACTCTACCCGGATTTGCTGTGTGTTTATGTATGTATATACATGATCTGTTCTGAGCCTCTTGTGGGTATTTAACACAGCCCTTTAGGCCCTAAATATTCCAGTGTGTATTTCCAAAGAACAGAACAGAAGTACTCCCTTGTGTTGACACAATATTATTAGTTGCATAAATTTACATCGATACATACTATTATCTAATGGGTTAGGCTACTGGGGTCTTACAGGTCTTTTGTTCAAGCCCAATACATTGAGAATGATTAGGCTGGGAATACAGAGCTGCACCTCTGCTCTGCAGTGATGGGCTCAAGAGCTCTGGAGACTAAAAAGTTAATTAACTCTTACTTATTTGGGGTGTGGATGAGTAAAGATGCAAGGTGACAGATGTGTAACATGACTAAAGGATTTTGTGATGTGGTTAAATCATTAAACAGCATGGCTGGGTTTAATCTTACATTGAGTTTGTTGTGAGAACCAACTCTACAGAAGGCTGTGTTGAACACTGCTTTAAAAAAAAAAAAAAAAAAAAAAAAAAGAAGCCCTCTTATTCCCAGGAAGATGGCAGGTTGGGGGACAGGAAATATACAGCACACCAAGTAGTACCTTTCCCCTCTCTTCAGATCATTTTTGCTATTGCCCAGCAAAGTGCAGAGCATATGAAAAGTCCTCAATAAATGCTTACTGAATGAACAAATGAATTGAAAAAACATGGCAGGAAACACACGCCACATTAACTTACTCGTTTCTCAACTGGGACCTTGTTATAATATCTGATTGAGTCCTTCCCAAGGAAGTCAAACTCTACCACATATTCTTGACCATCCAATTCTGGGTGCAGATTGATGTGCTCCACACGAAGTGAACAGCAACCCACAGTGTCTGCCGTTTCTCCTTCCTCCTTCTCATTGCCTGCTCTTAGAGCAAGCTGCCCAGGGAAGACAGATAAGAAAAAGATGAGTATGAATGAAAAGATGTGAACCTTGTAGCATCTCTAGGAAACCCAAAACAAAAATAAAAGTCTCCCAGTTCTCCCTGGGGACACAGCATCAGTCTGCAGAGTCTGGAAACTCTGGATTCTGCAGTATTACTATTTTTTCTATGAAAGCCACAGGGACACTAAACATAAAGATCCAAGCTTCTCTTTTTCCATTATTAGAAATAGAGATGGAGAAAAAAAAGAAAAAAGAAATTTAAAAACAAGGCAACACGAGGATAACATTTCTACTCTGGGCAATCAGACTCAAAACATTAGTGTCTTAATTTTGCGACAATTCAGAATTTTGTGCTGAAATATAGGCAGTGCAAAATCTGGTTCTTTTTCTCAAGTTTTAAAAGTTGCACTGGTTTGTGCAACTTTTGATTCAGTTACACAAATATATTTCAATGTGTTGGGTTGTGATCTAAATTTTTTTATTGTGGGTCATGGTTAAGAGGAGTTTGAAAACGTCACAGTATTCCCAGCATGTTCTGATTCATGCAAATCCTGTTAGGCAGACCATACTCAGATGGACTGTGGATGCCTGACTCCAAGTCTGGAGTAAGTCCTACTGGGCCACTTGATGCAAGCAGGATGGTGGGTGTCAGGGTGTCACTGCTACTACACCCCACTCCCCAGAACTTGGCATAGGTTTTGGCAGAGCAATGGTCAATGGTGACAGGCAGCTTTTCCCACCTTGTCAATAAAGTATAGTGCTACAGCTCTCTGCCGGACTTTCATCTCTTTGGACTTCCAGTCTTCCCGATACTGGTTTCGGATCTTATCCACACATTTCTTCAGCCGCCGAGCAGTCTCGTATTTCTGCCAGTCTTTCTCACCCTGTAGAGACCCAACCCCAAATGTGGTTTGATTAGCAAATGAGGAGTAAGACAGACTTTGAATATCCAAGTTCACAGCTCTGAACCAAAGAACAGGACCTTGAGCTTAAGCAAGGTTGAAAAAGCACAGAGTGAAGAAGAGAAAGAAAGTCTGAGGCATTTAACCAGGTAAGAACACATGCTTGACCCATTTTCACTGTCAACCACAACTGGCTCTTGTGTAACTGCTAAGAAAGCTTTTGGGTTTTTCCTCTGTAAAATGCTCATATGCTTGGGAAAAGACCACATGCCATGACCCCAAACTGGATTCTGTCAACCCAAAGAGTATAAACATTCCTCTTTCTTCATCAGTATCACAGCTTTACTGCTAAATCTGTGACCCAATAGCAGTTTTTTATTGCCACGGAATTCCATTAAATTTAAGACAACCATTCAGTTTGACGGAGCTATCAAAGCTGCAGAACCAAAAACTGCAACATGTAATCACCAAGGTACAAAATGTCTTCCAGGAACATGTATAATCATTCACCATTTTCTAACTTTTGCAGTTAAAGTATTCTTGATTAGACTGAAGGAAACAATGTTTCTGGAAGACTTATTTTTTGCAGTTAAAATTTTTGGTGTAATGTTTAAAATTGGATTCTAAACTCAATGAAGGATGATTAAAACATGAAAAAAAACTAAACAATAGAGAAGAGCAATTTCTGCTGCCATGATGAATATAAATAGACTCATAACCAAGGACCAATAATATTATTGTGTGAGAAGGATAAGGAAGGGGAAAGAAATCAAAGAAATCCCAGAGAAGCAGGGAGTATCAAGACACAAAACTGACTACATGACATGAACACAGGGAAGGAAGGAGCTTAAGAACCTAATAATTCTGCTCTTACTTCTCTAACCTCACCAACAAAGGAAAGGGGTAGTGACTTCTACCCACTATGACTGGTTCCCATCTTTGCCGCGAACATACAGTACTTGAGAAACTAAGAGTTGTGGTCAAGGAAACCAGCCTCTGTACATGCAGGAGCATGGGATACAGAGCAAGAAATGACCACAACTTTTAGATCCTATGTTCAGAAATTAAAGCTTCTGTAGGTGGGCTAAGGAGTCAGCATTCTCTCATGATCATGTGTGTGTACTATTTGTGTGGACATATTTGGCTGAACAAAAAGGTTCAGTTGTGGGTGGGTGATTTAGAAAAACCCAACAAGTCAGTCAGTCACACAAGATACCAGTAGACCAACTCTCCTGAACAAGGATCCAAGATTCTCTCAGATAAGGACACTGGGATGGGGGTGGGAGCAGAAGTCATCTTGTCTAGCAGGAGAGGGCTAGCCTCTAAGAAGTATGCTTTGTCCCTGTTGCCTTCAGATCACACTGTTTCTAATAACAAGACTAAAAAAAAAAAAAAGCCTAAATGTCTCCTAACAAGTGAATAGGTAAGTTTTTATATACTAGAACACCATGTAGTAAATAAAATGGATAAATTAAAAGTTAATGTGAAGACAATATGATATCAAAACCAAAGCCGAGTAGACAAGATGTACAGTGATCCTAATAACGAACCTAATTTAAACTTAAAACTTATAAAATACTGTGTGATCACATAAATGCTTTAAAAATACAAAAAAAAAAAAAAAAAAAAAAACCATGAGAATGAAAATGAGTCCATCATAACGGCAATCTACAAAGAAGGTAGGGAATGGTACAAGGGGCTTCAGCTATGCTTATCAGAATGTTTTATGCTATGACATAATCAAATATAAGACAATGTTAAGAGCTGATAAAGCTAAACGAGTGTGATGGCACACACCTATAATCTTGGCAATTCTGGAGGCTGAGGTAGGAGGGTTGCCAGTTAAAGGCCAGCCCAGGCAACTTACCAGGACCTTGCCTATAAATGAATGAATGAATGAATGAATGAATGAATGAATGAATGAATGAATGCTTGGTGGTGCCCCTGGGTTCAATCTCTGGTACTGTAAACATATATACATACATACATAAAAATTTGTAAAAGGTTGGATAAAGCTAGATGGTGCCAGGCACATAAGCATTTACTATATTATTCCCTATTCTTATATATTTCAACTATTTCATTTAAGGTAAAACCCCTAAAATGCTTATACTGTTCTGTGCTTGCATTGCTTCTCTGGGTGGCAATGAGAAGTTAAAAACCATTCAAACTCCAATCTCGGCAGACTAACGTTCTCTTGAGTGGAAGACAACCTAAGAAAGGACTAAGAGCAAGCTTAAGAAGTTGACCCCCCCTTACCCTGCCAAGAACACCACTCTTCTAGGCCTATAATGACTCTTCTTGGAATCCCATTCCCAGATGATCAGAGTTGGGCATTCTATTCTGGGTACAGGGTTCTAGACAGGGCCTATTTCTGGGTGATTTCAAGGTTTACTACCATAATCATAACCAAGAAATTGCATAAATGCTTACTGTGTGGAGGAGTCATTTGGATAATGTCTGGAATAAGACTGGCTGGCTTTCTGCTTTTGAGGTGTTCCTCCTGGCCCACCTAACAAGGCTCTCTATCTTCAGAAAGGGTGTTATAATCAACCCTAATCCTCACTTCTAGTAGTATATAGCTAACACATATTTGGAATCTGTTCATCCTCTCTTCATCCCCACTGCCATCTTCTGTCTAGGTCATTATGATTTCTTGCATGGAATGTAACAGTCTCCTGCTGGAATCCCAACTTCCTGTATGTATCCAATCCAGTCTCCACAAAGCAGCAATCAGTCAGAATGACAAGTTAGTTATGTTAGAAGTTTCCAAAATACAAGTCTGATATTATTATTACTGCTGGACTTTTAAAACAGGTCAGTGGCATACATTTGGACTGAGATGATAATATTAAAAAAATTTAAAAGAGGATTAGAAAATCTGAAGAGAGAGAACCTGCTTCCCTCTATAGCCTACTCTCATGCTTTTCTATTTTTGGGGAAAGGAAGGGGTACCGGGGATTGAACCCAGGGGTGCTTAACCACTGAGCCACATCTCCAGCCCCACCCCCCCTTTCCCCTTTTTATCTTTTGAGATAGGATCTCACTTAGTTGCTTAGGCTGGCTTTGTACTTGCGATCCTCCTGCCTTAGCCTCCAGAGCTGCTGGGATTACAGGTGTGCACCACTGTGCTTGGCTTCATGCTTCTTTCTTACACTGTGTAAAGCATGTATACCAAGCCTTCTTTCTGACCTCAAAACTACCAAGCTGTTTCTCCCCTCAAGGATTTCAAAAGGATAGTTTCTCTGATGGAACACCCATTACTGTATTTGTTCCAGGGATAAAATCCTATTCATCCCATAAATCTTACCTTAAATGTTAACTCCTTAGAAAGGAGGTCATTCTTCCCTGAATCCCAGAGGCCAGATGAAGTCTCTGGTACTCTCTCCAATGATACTTCTGTTCTGCAGCATTTCTAACAATCTATATTGGTGTAATAATATGCCCATGCTATAAAATCTTGCTTAAGCTAGGCTATCTATATTCAAGACACTCCTCCATTCAAAGTCCTTCAATAGTCCTTCACCGAGAGGAGAGAAAATGTTCTTCTCAACATGTCATTTAAGGGTGGCTATAATCTGGCATTGGGATGTCACAAGAAAGTCAAAGATGATGGAAGATCTAAGTTAGACTCTAAGAAGAATGAAGTCAAAGAGTTACCAGATCGGATGAAGTTATCGGACCTTGGACAAGCTTTTTGGCTCCCACAGACTAAATTTACTCTAAGGGAGGCATAAGTATGTCTATGATACTGTTATAGATGTTAAGAGACTCAAATGTCAACCTAAGTGTAAATGCTTTTTAATAACAACACAATATCCATTATTTTGATAATCACATTCTGTGCCTACCCTTCTCTGTTCATTCAACTCTTGTTGTTTGGAAGCTCTCTGAAGACCTAGTGTTAGCCTATTTCCTTTATAAAGTTGTTCTTGATCTCTAAACGCTGATAATTAACTGTTTTCTATTTATCTAAAGCTCTTACTTTTTTATCTTTCTTCCAACACCGTTGAATTTTTACCAGAATAGCCCATTGGCCTACAAATTCTTTGAGGGCTAAAAGCATTGTTTATCCACTTTTGTAGCCCTAGAGGTTTGTGTTATTTCAGAAGAAATAATATTTCTTTAAATGACTTGTTTAGGCATTCTCTGTAATTCTGCTTATTCTAAACTAGGTTAAGTAATTTTTCAAATGATTGGGAGAAAATATAGTGATGAGTATTTTTCACTAGAAAAGTGGTTGAAATATAGAACACAAGGGAATAAGCTAGTAAATGTTCAGTTTAGAGGATGATGACTTATTAGCCTTTTGATGTGGCTTTCACATCTTAAACAGATGTTAAATCCCTATAAACCAACATTAAGATTTTTAGTCTCGGTCTTCTAAATGAAAAAGTCACAGTCTATGGAGAACTAATTTCCTGATTGCTTTCAGGTTGCTGTTCACATTTTCATGTATGTCAGCAGAGCCAGGTATATGGCTAGCTGGCTAACAAGATTCTAAGACAGTTTCTCCTTTGAGTAACTATCAATAAAAACCAAAACACAGTATATAACATAGTTTATGGTGTGCTTTTACAGGCATCATCCCATCTGGTCCTGGGGGAACTTACCCAGGTAAGAACTTAGGAAGCTAGAAAAGGTATATAAGACTTTATACTACCACTTTGTTCATTGAATTCTGTCCACCAGACAGTAAAGAGGATTATGAGGGTAGGGACTACATCTGTCCTGTTTAGTCAATGTTTAATTCCTTGTACTATGCATATGCTATGCTTGGCACACATTGGGATTTCAATAAATATTTGTGCATTCATAAACGAATAAGAATTATTCACACAATGTGTGAATTACAATGGGATATTTTAGGAAGATTACTAGAGAATGTTAACCATAAAAGTACTTGTCTTTTTTTAGTGGAAAGGTTTGTTGTCTACTCATCTAGATGGAGAGAACAGTCAACAAAGACAGATTATTAAGAAATGTAAATGAAAACGATACTGAGATTTCATTTCATCTCAACCAACCAGAATGGCAATTATCTCAAGAATACAAGTAACAGTAAATGTTGGCAAGGATGTAGGCAAAAGGGTAAACTCACTCGTATATTCTTGCATATTAGTGAACAACTCTGGAAAGCAGTATGGAGATTCCTCAAAAAAACTAGGAATGGAACCACCATTTTACCCAGTTAGACCACTCCTCAGTACATATTCAAAAGAGTTAAACTCAACATTCTACAGTAACGCAGTCACATCAATGTTTATAGTAGCACAATTCATAATAGCTAAGCTATGGAACCAACCTAGATGTTCATCAACAGATGAATGGATAAGGAGTGTGTGTGTGTGTGTGTGTGTGTGTACACACACACACACACACACACACACACACACAATGGAATACTACTTAGCTATAAAGAATGACTTTATGACATCTGCCAATAATTGGATGGATCTGGAAACTATCATGCTAAGTGAAATAAGCAAATCCCAGAACACCAAAGTTCAAGTGTTTTCTCTGATAGTGGATGCTAATCCACAATAAGTAGAGGATGGGGGAATAGAAGTTCTGTGGATTAGATGAAAGGGAATAAAGGGAAGCGATGGGGAATAGGAATAGGAAAGACAATGGAATGAATGTGACATAACCTTCCTATGTACACATATGAATACACCACAGTGAATCTCACCATCATGTACATCCACAAGACTGGGATTCTAAACAGAGTAAGATATATTCTGTGCTTGTATATCAAAATGGATTCTGTCATAACTTAAAAAAAAAAATTAAAAAAAAGATTATTAACCCCACTAAGGGGATCAGTCCTTAGTCAGTCACTTACCTTGATTCGTGAACTGGGATTTAGCATGATGTATTTAATGGAACCTTGGATATTCTCTGTCCAAGAGACCAGCCAAGTAACTTTGTTATCATGCCGGACCTCTTTCCACTTATGTCCTGGAGGAGGAGAAGGAACCTTGGCATCTCTGTGGAAATAACAAAGCAAGAAAGCAGGGAAATGAGAAGTGAGAAACAATTTCACCTTACATATCTAATGGGCATGTACTTCCAAATTTTCTCCTCGTAAGTCAACCTAAAATACACTCTAGAGAATATTGAATATATTGGCAATAAAGGAAACCCTCCACCTCATTTCTGGCCCAGAATTTAACTGTTGTACTTACTTGCTACAGTTGATGATTATGTCCTCAGGCATGATCCTTCTTTTCAGCATGCCTGTCTTGGGGTGGTTGCCACGGCCCCGGAAGAGCCCAGGAGGCTCTATCTTGAAGTTGGCAATCCTCTCTCTATGGTTATCCATAATACAGAAGCCATATTCTTTCAGTAATTTTTCATTTTCCTCTTTGATTTTCTGGAATACAGAAAAGATGTACTCAAAATGGATTCAAATTGCTGTTTTCTGCTCACCTATTTTTATCTCTTATGGTAGAACAGGTCATGGTAAAGTCTACCTAAGAAGTAAAATAAAGGAAAAACATCTGGTGGATTTTTCATACAGATAATAAAATCCTCCCCCCAAAATCTACTTAGAACAAATAACCACAAATACAGATTCAAAACAGATTTCTCAGCACTGGGGATACAGTTCAGTGCTGGAGAGCTGTCAAACAGGCATGCTCCAGGTCCTGGGTGTGATTCCCAGCCCTGGTGCAGGGCGGGGGTGAGGGGGGAAAGAATCTGACTACACAAAAAAATCTGATTCTGTCTTAATATATGTTTATAAATGTTATCTGGGTATTTTTAAAATGTAACTTTTAAAAGTGCTTCACAAAAGCCAAAGCCATTGGTTGAAAGTATTTCATAAAGGTTTTTTTTTTTTTTTTTTAATTTAAAAACAGAATGGATTTAAGCAAATTATAGTCATACAAAGAAATATTAAGGAGGCACTAAAAAGTAACCTGGATGGATGGTCATAATATAGTAAGCTCAAAACAAGGGAGATCATAAAATGGTAAATTTCATCCAAAAACAAAAAACAAACTTTGAAAAATACACATTACACAGGATAACATGTGTAATGAATAGTATCTTTGGAAATAAAATTGTTAAGAGCAATTAATACAAGATAAATTGTAGTTCATTTGTAAATAAAATAATTTCCTGATGATTAAAAATTTTCTTTATGTTAAACAGATTTATCTAGAGAAATACTACCTAACAAACACAATAAAAATAAAATGTAAAATTCACTTAAACTATATACCAGTTATTCCAAATATCAATACTGTCATCATTTAACAGTAAGTTTAAAAATAGTATGAATCTAGGATTCTGGACAATCTAATTACCCCTATTATAAATAAACAATAAAACAAATGGCTATTTATACTCACTTCTGAAAACAAAGTGTATATTTTCAAACACACTAAATTTACATTTAAGTACAATTTAATTCATTAATTATATAACACCAGAGCTGGGTAGAGCACCTGCTATATACATGAGGCCCTGGGTTTGATCCCCAGCACTATAAAAGAAAAAAAAAATAATACAATGTCAAAGAACAATTAGAAGACAAATATTCATCCTGACAATATAAAAATAAAATTGCTTAGCAGTAATTATGTTAGCATGTATATTCTAAAACAAATAGCATATTTTGTCACTTTCCAAATTAGGTAATTCTTGGGACAAATAGGTTAAGACAAGAATGTTTGCAATGCTGGGGAGAGAAAAGCAGTTTTCCAAAGTAACATCAAAGGCTGGGAGTATAGTTCAGTCACAGCGTGCATGTGTGGTACGCATAGGACCTTCGGTTGATCCCTTTTTCTTTTTCTGAAGCACACGATTAGGTAGTAGCTGATGGAGTTGCTTTCTTTTTACATGCATTGCAGCAATTTTCATATCCACCTCAAACCTCTTGCTGTTTACTGCTTGTCTATAAACTGTATCTGTGAAAGACTGAATGTCATAGGTAAGATCAACACTGAGATTTTCAGAGTTTTCTGTTTTTTTAAACACTAACCCAATCACCCACATTGTGTGAAATTCTTCCTTGTCAGGATTTTCATTGGGTGCTGGAAATGACTGGGGATTCACATGAGCCAGTGTAATAAATTCATTCTTCTCCAAACTTCCAACCAAGATTCAAATATTTGATTCCACCAAGCCCACCCATTCTAGGCGCTGTTTTTCCGTTGGTACACTTGCTAGAAGAATAATATAATGCTTGTACTTTTGAAAGAAGTTTGGAGCTTCAAAAAGTTTGGACCATTCTGCCTTACTCAGCAAAATTTCATCAGTGATAGCAAGACCTTGTTTAAACTCCTCAACCATGACCATCCGTGTTGAAACGGACACATTGTACATGGAGTTCTGCTGTGGGTATGCTGGTGTAATTATAGGCATAAGATGGTACCTATCACTGGAGTTTACCCTTGGGTCCCATACAGGCAAATTAAGATTGCATTCTTCAGGCTGTTTCAATAGCACTGGATTTGGCCATTCCCATTTAGAAAATACAAGAAAAATTTATGCACAAGAGTTGATGCTATTCCATTTGGATAAAGCTGGCAAGTTCTTGCTACTAGCATAGCCCAGGAAACACCACTAAGGAAACCTAATATATTGGAATAGATGTTGTGGCGTTTGGCCCAGAGTTTGATAGCTCTCAGAGTTAACCTGAAGTTGTCAATGTTTGATACTGGATGTAAAATTTCATCCGTTACCCTACAACCATTAAGACTTCTTATGCATCTTGTATCTAAATTTTTAAGCAGACTGTCATCTCGTAGGTCCAAATCTTCTGGAATAGTCTGCAGTGCTAATCTTACAAACAAAATATCAATCTCTATCCCATCAAAACTGAGTTTGATAACTGGTACAAATGCCTCTTCAACAGCTCTTAAATCTTTAACAACTTCTTGTAATTTCAATTTATCATAAAACGAGGTGAAGAAGTTACTTCGATCAACGTCTTGGTGCAACACAAAATGCATCAGTATCAGCACCTTTTGTACGTACTCCTAATCTGTAAGATCCAAATGTAGAAATTTTTCCTCCAACATTTTCAATTACAGATTGTGGAAGATTCTTACTGTCACTGATTTCTCGTATCCACTCTTTCACCAAGTTATTTAATTTTCCCAGAATTAAAATCCCGCGCTGCAGCTCCTCTTCCTCTTCAAAAACCCCAAAGGGCTTCAGAGTCTCAATTAGTTTCTGTGTAAGTATGCAGTCAGTCTCCTTGGGGGCTGCTAAGCTGATAGGAGAAGGAATGCCACGGTGCTTCTGTGGCGGCTGTGTTTGTTGTGATCCCTGTGTTGTAACTGGAAGCAGTATCATCTCCTGCGCTGGCACCGCCCAGTCACTGCCCCCCACCCCCCAAACGCTGCCGCCCTGGGCATGATCCACTGAGGGGGGAGGGCGGGGGGGGGGCTGCCTCAGCCCTGGGTCCAACCCCACTCCCGCACCCGCAGCTTTAAGCACTTCTCCTCCTTCCCCTTCGTCCTAATATGGTGCCCGCTCATAAGAGTTTTTAAGCCCAGACAAACCTATTCATGGATTCTTTCTTAGGTATATGAGTATATATACTTTATACTTTCTTTTGTTAATGTATATTTTTAGATGTTGACAGGACTGTATTTTTATCCATTTATTTTTATGTGGTGCTGAGAATCAAACCCAGTGCCTCATACATGGCTAGGCAAGTGCTCTACCACTAAGCCACAACCCCAGCTCCTACTTTATAGTTTGTGATACTTGCTCCTCCTGTGGGAAGGGGGATTTCCAACCTCCTTATCTTCTGTCAACTGTTCACCATCTTATAAATAGTAATTTAATAACCAAGTTCTGCTGCCTTGTGGGAAACAGAATTTGCTGGTTGTATATTTGGCAAGGGCTAAGAAAGTAATGTTTATAAAAATTTTCTATATGTGAATCACCAGTTCAAGAACAAAGCTCCAAAGTCATCTTTAAGTTAAAACAAACCAAACTAAGACCGAAAATAAATGTAAATTGAATGACCTAAATTATACAAACATTGTCAGGTCCTTTAAAATCTGAAACTACAGGGCTTGAAGTACAAAGAATCCCTTAATATCCTTAACTTAATAAAAGTCTAGCCTGAATTCCTACAGATTAGGTGTTAACAACTTTTTCTAAAAAATAGTTTAGGTTTGAGGGCTACATAGTCTCTGTTGCAACTACTAATCTCTGCTATTGAATAAAAGCAACCACAGAGAATATGTAAATAAATAGAAGTGTCTGTGTTTCAATTAAACTTTTTTACAAAAATAGGCAGCCTGTAGAAGAAAACATATGTGCTAGATACTAGAAAGATCCTTCATCAATGAGCATGGCCAAGAGTAGAAGTGGATGAGTATGACCAGATTCCAGAGAAAAACAGATCAAAGAATAGGGAGGTACACGGTTGATATTATTTGCTCTGTCTTAAATCCTTAACATCTAGTAGCCACTATGGGACAGGTTTTCCCATCCTTAAATACTGTTTTTAAGGGCAATGAAACAACACCAGGTTTCTTATACTGAGCTAATGAACAAAATTCTTATTCACAATTTTTACTCTAAGTAAAACCCTTAGGAAAATTTTACTAGTTCAGAATCAATCTTTAGCATAGAAGAGTGAGAAATACTAAAGTCAATGATATGTCCCAAAGAACTAAGAAGAAATTAATTAATCACTACCCCAAAATTCTCTAGAAGTTTAATAAATCCTGTAATACCAATTTCTCTTCCTTGCTCATCTGTTTCCGAGCTTCCGACTGAGCTTTGAAATACTGGCTCATATGGGTAAAATCACATTTGCTTAGATTGGTGATTGTATTCTTCTCTTCATTAGTCATTTCCTAGTCAAAAGAAAGGGGGGAGATAAAAGATTACTCTTATGTGGTTTCTTGGGCTCTTGGCAAATTGCCACAAATCTCAGGCATATGAATTAAACTTTGAGACATGGATATACAGCAATTATTTTAGTGATGGGAGAAACAGTTCCATACTCATTCTCTCTTAGAGACGTTACCCGTGCTCTACTCACTCACTGAATCTGATTTTCAGAGCTAGTTCAGAGACAAACTTTAGTTCTGCCTTAGTCACAAACTGAGAATAATGAAGAGTTTTTAAAACCGCCTAGAGAGATATATGTGGTTTTAAGAGCAGAAAGTAGGTTAAGCAAAATGAGCAAGAATCAAGACATAACGGGATGTCAGATTACCATCTCTCTGCAACAGCAGAGGGAAGTCCTATCGAGTCAAACTTTCCTTTGTTCAACTGGAGTGAGGTTTTCCTGTTTGGCTTAATCTGATTAAACCCCCTCCTGTAGTCATATGACAGCTGAGAGGGAAAAAATGTAAGATTTCTTATTGGATAGAAATCACCCATAATACATTAAGTAAACAGACAAAAAAGTATACAACTTTTAATACAAGAAGATTCATAAAACTGAGATTTTACATCAGGGAATTTTTTAAAATTATAATTTATACTACAAGTATTTGACTTAACATTTTTGAAAGCTACTAGGATATAATACATGGGCTACAGTACCTTTCTCCAGTCTTTAAAGAAATTTTTTCTAAATATTTCCTTAGTAGTATATTCATGGTCGAGCATTTTTGCAAAGAATGTAGCTACTTCTTCTGCTTTGGGGCTCAGCTTCATGACTTTACCTAAAAGAAAAAGTGGTTCCAAGAACTAAGGTATAATATTGATATTCCAAGTTTAAATACTGAGTGCTAGAGACTTCTTTAATAACCAGTTTACCATCCCATGAAACACAAAGGTCTGGCAACAGTTACAACAAGAACAAAGACAACATACTGATTTACATCTACTTGTTTAAATTCTCCTCCTCTTTTGCAGATATTTACCTGGCTCATTCTCTGGAGACTATGCCAGTTAACTGTTCCCAGGTGCCTGCTCAGGACAGGGATGACCTGGGGAAGGCCCAGTCACTCTTCCTTTTCCTTTCAGCAAGCAGGGTCCTTTACACCTCTTCAATGGTTTTTAAAAATCAAATCCTCAGAGGGACTCCTGCCACTGCTAAGCTAAGCAGCCTCTGTTCAAGAAGGGGAGGAAGGGATAGGGCAAGGAGCGGAAGAAAGGAATTGCAGGGAAAAGAAATAGGCATCTTTCTTCTTCAAAGTTAGGTGGGTGGAATATGAATTAAAAAATATATATATGTATATATATGTATCCATAGCAGGCAAGCCCAGATTTCCCATAAATCTAAAGACCTTCTTGGAGAACATTGCTACTCAAGGTATGTGGTACAAAGACCAAAAAATCATCAGCATCATGAGGAAGTTTGTCAGAAATATATAAGTCTGGGCCCCCAACCCAAGACCTACTGAATTGGAAACTGCATTTGAATGAGAATCATATTCATAAGAGTTTGCAATGCACTGCACTGGTACTATGAGGCTGCCTTTTACAAAAACCAGGATTCATCCATAGCAAAAAGTGATGGTTAGGGGTTCCTCGTAGCATGCAGTGTTTATATAAAAGTTGCTCTAAAGAAGCCCTGATGTTTCACAAAGCTGCTTACAGGTAAAGAAAATGTGGATAGAGCCCAGGCGTTTTGCATATCTTAATTAGATAAAAAGCAATAAAAGAGTTTAATCTACTTTTCAGAGTACTTTGAATAGTTTTCTTAAAGTCAGTTTCTATTTTTTCCTTGAATATCCAACTTTATGAACCAGTATATGCTATAATAATAGCATCTGACTATATTTTAAATAAGGTTAAATAAAATTCTACTGCCTCACTAATACACAGGTATTAACAATTCAACTAAAGAAGTTCACATTTAATATAGAAACCTAAAAATTACCCAGAAATCCATTCATTGTAAAACTCAGAAGGCATCTCAACTCATGGTTGAAAAGTACCATTCCCCCTTATGGAAATGTGGGGAATTGTAGCACAAAATTCAAATTCAAGGTAGAAAGAATCTGTTTGGCCATAATTTAAAAGACCCGTTGAGGTGGCGCACCTTCCCCCTCTCAATCCCCTCAAGCTTCTCCTTTGGAAGGAAGATCTGGAGAGGATAAGCTAGATTTAGAGACTTCCAGCTCTTCATTGAACTCCCCTATTCAGGCCTGAACCAGAGGTAACAGCAGAACTGATATGCTTCCAATGTAAATGAAGATATAAGCCAAAAGAATAAAATAAATGGTAATAAAAATATGAGTTATTCTCTGATATGCTTGGTATATACCAAATATTAATAGTACTCTGGGGGAAAAAAGGACACAGACAGATACTCAGGGTTATCTTACTGAATTCTGTCCCAATAGAGGAAGCAATTGTGACTTGTCTTGTTTCAAATAAGTTGTCAAAAGATGAATTAACAACTCCCTGCTGCAGGGTAGTGGGAGGATGACTTGAAAAATCCCTGGCAATGGTAACAATTTGTGGAAAAGGCTGAGCTCCAAGAAAAGGAAATTGCTGAGTCAGAGTTGAAAACTGAAGGTCCTTTGCAGAGGCAGCAATTCCCTGCTTCAGCCAGCTAATGCCCCCACCTTCCCTGGCAGGTTCTAAAGGAACATGAGAATTCTCTTCCCCAGAGGGTAGGCAGAACTGACATTATCAGTTTGAGCTAACAAATCAATACTCTTGACTTACTGCAGAGTGGGAGTTTACACAATCAAAGGAAGAAATCCCAGAGGGAAATCCAACTGAGAAAATGTTAAAGCTTCATGGAACTGAAGCTTCTATAATGGAGAACTAGGCAAGAATGGGGGAAAGGATGGGCTGGGGTTGTAGCTCAGTGGAAGAGCGCTTGCCTAGCAGCATGAGGCACCGGGTTCGATCCTTAGCACCACATAAAAAATAAATGAAATAAAGGTTAAAAAGAAAAAATGGGGGAAAGGAATCATGGCAATAGCTAATCCACACCTTGGCTTCCCATTCTGAAAAGAGAAATCCCAAGACTAGGAAATCTAGCTTTCCCTTTAATCTCTTTGAACCTCAAAGTGAGGTTTTTGCAGTTGAGTTTTCTAAAGGTCTTGGTGAGCTCAAACTAGGGCTACGGAATTCTTGTATTATTATTAATTTTTTTTTTTTTTTTTTTACACCAAATCCAGAATACGTGACCTTATGACAGTTTTCCTCAAGGTGCAGGCTCTTTATCAAAAGTGTTGACTTTAAGTCATATTTGAGAATCTCCAAGAATGACCCAGTGCCCAGCTGAGAGGACTGAAAGAACTCCGTCCTATGCTCTCTGACTAATGAGGGTCAAACTATTTGTCTGATATTAGTAAGCCTTTGCTATTGGGATTGTGGGATCTTGTCAGGCTGCAAACTCCCAAAGATCGGGGGTTAGTCCATAGTACTATCTGCTGCTGAGTCTTAGTATTTGAACATAGGAGATATATTATTTAAAAAAAAAAAAAAAAAAAAGGAATTCTGGCTTCCCATATTTGTCCCTTTCCTCACTTACAGACCCAGCCCTTCAGTATAACTTAAAATACAACTGAGCATCCCTTATCCAAAATGCTTATAATCTCAGTGTTTAGGATTGCAGTTTTTTCTTTTTATATTTTGTACTATTTGCATTAATCGTGTGAGAAATCTTAAGAATGGGTCCCAACCAAGTCTAAACACAAAATTCATTTATGTTTCATATGTACATTATAGTCAAAGCCTGAAGTAAAGTTCATGCAATATTTTTAATATTCTCAGACATAAAACACAGTTTAATTTCCTGGTATGTCAGGTTGGTGCTCAAAAATTTTCAGATTTTGGAGTATCCAGATTTCAAACCTGGGATGTTCAACCTATACTACCTAGACCCATAAGCATCTGTGGCACTGAGGCCACTGTCGGTGGGCAAAAAGATGTACCAGAGCTCTCAAAAGTTTTGTCACCAATGCTTTTCAGCAGTTTTTTGTCCAGTGTTTCTCAAAGTTTCGTCAGTAGCCACACCTATTCAACAGATGTTACCCAGACCTCCTCTGGCAAGGACATAAACACTCTAGCCATTACTGCATAGAGCTCTTGGAATGAGGGGAATCAACCGAACATTACCATCTACACATTACATATTACACTGACAATAGAAGGTTACTTTCAAATATGTCAACCCAAATACAGAAAAATGGGTGATGGCTAATAGACAATTCTGAAGGTTCTAAGAGACCTAGGTGGGCATTGTTAAAGGCAGCTCATCAGACTTGACTGCACATATACCAAAGGCATAATGTTATATTAGGAAGAGCGAATAATAGAATCAAACAGTCCTACTCAGAGGATGACAGCAGACTAATCAATCCTCCACCAAATACTAATACTATTTTCAGTGATAAGCAGCTTATTGGCCTGGCATTATCATCACTAAAACAAAATATTACCATTCAAATGAGACTTTCCTAACTACTCCATTGCACTGAGTTGGTCCATGGAAATCAAGTTCAGATAAAAACCTTCAGCTTGTGTGCTATGGGCTATGAGCCACGTAACTGGACCTTTTCTGGATTATGTTGGTTAAGACATTAACAGTTCCTTTCCTGTGGTACTTTTTCAGTAGCAAATGGGTCTTTAAGAGTTAAATAAACACCTGATGCCCCTTTCTTGAAACCACATAACAACAAAAACAAAATGAAACAAATAGAAAATAGGATCCCTCCTCATCTTCTATCCCTAAATAGAAGCTGAACACTTTTTCTTGGTCAAGAATCTGACAATTTGGAACAACTCACCATCATAGTAAAACTTGACACTTTCTGGAAGAGGCTCATATGGTGGAGCAAACACAGGGCCTTTATGTTCTAAGAATTTCCACTTGATGCCTTCAGGATAGCGTTCTTCTTCCCACCTTTCAAAGACAAGGCACAACTTCATTTAGTGATCATCTTGGCTAATATAGAAATCACCAACTATTAAATGCCAAAATAACTATATGCTCAATTGGCTGACACTCATTCAAGGACTGGATCAAAATACTCAGTGTCTTTCACTTTAAAAAGGTCAGCAGTCCCAAGGAAGATGGAATTTTCAGGTGAATGGGTGAAAATACAGTTCAACAGTTCAATTCAAAGATTCTGAATATTAAAGATCATCACTCAAGGAACTCAGTCAACAAATGGAGGCTATGAAATGGAAACAGGTGTTTATCACAAGGCTATAACAAGTGTATCATGTGGTATATGTGACAGAGGTTATTATTTATGCTGTTGGAAAAAGCTTCCTAAAAGCAGAGGTGCCAAATGAAGGTGCAGGGAAAACCAACCCTCTAAGATACATAATGTAACAAAAAGACGAGGAAATAATAGTTCAGGTGGTGCATATTGAGTTTAAGGTATTTATGGGCTATACAGATCTAACTAGAAGACACCAACAGATGAATCTAAAAATCAGAGGAAACAACGTTTTGAAAACCTTTTTATTTAAAAAGGGATCAAACATAAACAATGATTAATACAATGAACATACCACCTATACACAAACCACTAACATTCTGCTAAATTTCCTTTTTGTTGAACCATTTCAAAGTTAATTGTAGACCTGATATTTCACCACTATTTCAGCAAGTATCTTTAAAAAATGATATACTCACAGAACTATAAAAATTATATCAAAATAATTTTCTATTATCATTCTAATATTCAGTCTGATTAATAACTTCCCAATGATATCCAAAATATATTTTATAGAAGAAGGAGCTAATTAAGGATCATATATTGCAGTTGGTAGATATGTTTACAAAGTGTCCTCTTCTTTGGCACAGACAGACCTTCTTATCACCCTCACATTAAAAAAGAAAAAAAAGGAAAAAAAAAAAAAAGTAAGCCAGATAGATTATGTCTCATATACAGAATATCTAAAAATTTTATAGATTTTAATCCTATTTCTATATTAAAATGAAAAGGACCTACAATTCTATTGAACTATTATTTAATAATTGGATTCTATCTGAAGGTGAATTATGCATATCCTATTGTTTCTATTAAGTTCTTCCAAGTCCAATATTTTACAGAAAGTTTTTTATTTTTCTTTGTGGTGCTGAGGCTTGAACCCAGGACTCTGGGCTTGCCAGATAAGTGCTCTACCACTGCGTGGTTATCTCCAACCCCCAAATTCAATATATTAAAAGTTCCAGAAACAGCAAATGAAAATTACATGTAGCAAACTGTGCTGTAATTATAGTATTACTTCAAAACCAAAGTCAACCTATCTGGTCAAATGATTTTCAACAAGAGTGCTTATGGTCATTCAGGGGAAAAGGACAGTCTTTTCAACAATGAAGTGTGCAAAATGATGACACTGGGTGCTTACCTTATAGTATATATAAAACTTAACTTTAAAAAACAATGGGCCAAAGACCTAACTATAAGTGCTAAAACTATAAAAACTATTTTAGAAGAAAATACAAGGAAAAAATTTCACAACTTTGGATTTGGCAATGAAAAACGAGAGTAACAAAAAGAAAAATAAGTTGGACTACATGAGAATTAAAAGTGTCCACTCACCAATGGACATATTCAATAAATAGAATAGACATATTCACAGAATAGAATAAACATCTGAAAATCACACATGTGATTAGCCTAATATCCAGAATATACGAAGAACTCCTCGCCCGGCACAGTAGAATATGCTTTTAGTCCCAGATACTTAGAAACTGAAAGATCACTTGAGCACAGGAGTTTAAGGACAGCCTGAGTAACATAGGGAATGCATGGTTTCTTAAACGCAAATCAAACCACAATGAGATACCACTCAAACCCATAAGGATGGCAACAAAACTTTAAAAAACGACAAGTTAGGTAGGGATGTGGATAAAGTGGAACCCTTGGGCATTCTGGTCCAGTCATTTGTAAAATAGTAGGGCAGTTCCTCAAAAAACTAAACAATTACCAAATGACCTAAGTAATTTTATCCCTAGGAATACCACCCTCCACTCCCCAAAAAACAAAAACAAAAACTAAAACCAGGAATTCGATCAAATACTTGCAGCACTATGTGTTATAGTCAAAAGGTGAAAACAACCCAAGTATCCTTGAACAGATGAATGGATCAACAAAATGTGGTATATACATACAATGGAGTATTATTCAGCCAAAAAAGGGAAGGAAATTCTGAAGCATGATACAACATGGATGAACTTTCAGGACAATTTGTTAGGTAAAATAAGTCAGTCACAAATATAAATACTATATAATCCACTTATATGAAGTACCCAGAATGGTCAAATTCATAGACACAGAAAGCAGAAAGGTAGCTGCAGGGGGCTGGGGCATAGGGGGAAATGAAAATTAGGTACAATGGGTTCAAAAGTTCAAAGTTTCAGATTTGCAAGATAAAAGGAGTTCTGGAGATGGGTGGTGGTGATCATGGTGTACAAGAATATAAATGTACTAATGCTACGGAACTGTATATTTAGAAATAATTATGATAGTAAATTTTATGTTGGTGCATTTTAAATACACATTTAAATCATTGAAAATAAAGATTCAAAATTTTTTAAAAGATTTAATAAAATCTTAAAGATCTACCACTTTACCAATACAGGTAGGAAACTGGCACGATCTTCCTACTAGTTGTTGACAAAGAAAGGCCTGGATGCAGGAACTCACCCAACCCCAGAGTTTATTACTCTTCAAATCAGAGAGAATATAAATTCATGTATAAATGTATGTGAAAGCATTTGCAAGGAACTTATCTGTTGGAGTAGTCCCACAATAACTGTGAGGGAACTCAGAATGCCATGTTTTCCCTAATGCAGTCAGGACTTGGCTCCATTCTTCTCCTCAAACCCACTGTTTCTAAATTAAGACTTCATAATGTTTTTACAATTCTTCCAACTTCATCAAGGTTTTTCTTGAGGACCTACGATAACTTTTTTATCATTTAAGCAAATAAAGATTCAATGAATCATTGAATATTAAACTTCAAATTAAACTTAAAGAACATATGCTCCAATAAGCTGATGTATTGAACTGACAGCTATTACTATTCAAATAAAATAATACAATGTTGACCTTTTGAACCTCTCATCCGTACTTGGGCCCTCTACCCCATTGAGAAAACTATGTACTTAGACATCAAAATGCCTTCTCTGTGGTGGCTCGACTTATAAACCACAAGTTAGGTAGCAAAAGTTTATAATAAAATTTGCTTTAAAAGGGAAAGGTGAGAAAATGCTAGAAATGTGTATAAGATAGGGAAGTAAACTCCACAAGCTTCTTGAAATTAAGTTCCTTTGGGGTTAATAAGCATTTCGAAGTGCACTGTAAAATTAGTATAATTTTTTTTTAAAATCAGAAAAAAGACAATACAGCTGTCTGGAAGCTAACCTCTGGAATTAAGGGCAATTTATCTGATAAAAGGATATCAATAATCGTATTCCTTAAGTTTCTTACCATCATGTAATTTAGGTATTCATGAGTCCTGATCTTTCAAGAACTAATTCCTTACATTATACTTCTAATTTCTTACATTATTCCTTTGCTAAGAGACTTGAAATTCCACTTAAAGTCACACCTAATATCTGCAATAAACTCCCCAGTTTTTAAAATCTCTTTGTGAAGCATAAACTGTTTAGAATTACCTTGAGACTTAGTTTCAACAGGTCATCCCTGATAACAAAGTGTGCTTTAACACAGAGCTGACACCCTATATAACTATAGTGGGTAACAGTCAAAAACAGGTTCAACTGGGTCACATAGATTTTCATGGATGGGTCAGTGCCACCATTTGTAACACTGGTTTTATTGGGAAGATATGACAAAGCAGAGGAACTCAGAGGGGCCTGGACCATTTTCTCACCCCCATAACTACCAAACATAGGGAGATAAGGATCAGAATAAGCCACGCCACCCCTTTTTGGTCAAGAACAACGTATCTGAAAACGCTGGAGGAAGGCAAACAGATCTATGCATTTGTCAAGCTGGTGAAGTGTGTGATTCTTTTGGTGGGATAGCAAGAGGAAGAGCAAAAATGAGAATATTTGCCGTTTTCAGTTCCCCAACTTGGTCAATTTTGGTTTGGAAGTCCATGAGAACATTAGAGTTCAATGGGCAATTGGTCAGAAAGTCATTAATCCATAAAAATAGAGGGTCTGTACATACAAACTTACAGTGTGCCATCAGGCACTTTGCTTGAAAAGAATGTGCAAAGTAGAACGATCCAACTTGAGAAAACTAGCAAATAACTGCTCATTCCCAAACCAACCACCTTTATTTAGTTCAAGACTAGCCAACTCCTCCACTTCAAGCCAAAACAAGAATAAAAACCAGAGTCAAGGTCTCTCAGAAGTAATGTGTGGCAACACTGATGAGGATTTCAATGGCAAAGGCAAAATAAGGTTATTAGACCCTTCAAGGGCACCTAATTCTACACACATGGGCTGGACTAATATAAGAGTTCATTGTCTTGAGCTCAAGCTCCAAGAGAAGAGACACATCAAGGAGCTCCTAATGACAAGTACATCCAACAATCACTTATTAAATACATACAACAGAACCCTGGAGAGATGCAACAGACTAATTCACCATTCTCATGACTCCCAATAATACCCCTGATTTACACAATCATTTGTTTATTTTTAAAAAATTGTTTTTTATTAAAGGTCATAAAAACCTTTCACTATTCTATGAACAAACTCTGGGGAAGACCACTAAAAACCTTTGATTAGTTCCAAAGAGAAAATGAAATAAAAACAAGGAAAATAAAACCACGTTCCTTTGCCTTCTACTCTTTTGACTTCTGGAAAGGCTGAGGTATCCTATTGCTGTTATCCTTTTCTACACTTCACTTTTAACCAAAATGTCCCACCAACAGGCCAATCACACAGTTGTCACTGTGTGGAAACATTTCTGTGCTGCTGCTCCCAGGAATCTGCATAGGTATTACTCTTTCTACTTCCTCAGAGGTGCTGAGGACATCACTATTCTAATGATAAAAGTCACAGCAAGCATGTACAATGGGCTGTAAACCACACAGCAAACTGGGATTATAAAGATACTCCAAGATGGAAAGGAAAGTAGGAATAGAGAAAAGAAACAAAGGTTCATGTTCTAATCCATAAGCCTCAGGATCACCTGAATTTTTTTCAATATAAATATCAATCACGTATTATTGATATAATAAACAGAATTTTAAGAAAAATAAGCATTAAAAATGTGTCTATTTTAAAATTCTGAAAGTATCATACATCTCAAAAGTAAACTATTTTTGCTAACCTGCCTTCCATGAATACATTTGAACCTTCACTCCTACAGAGAAGAATGCCTGTTTCTCATGTTCACAACCTTAGATACTTTTACTTATTAATCTTTCCAATCTGAGGGGCACTGAACAAAAAGATGTCTCATTTTTATTCATCTTTGAGTTCTTTAAGTTATGATGTTTATTAACATTTATTTTCTTTAATAAACTGGTTTTTCTCTTTATATTTCTCTTAAAAGAGATTTTCTTTTTTCATATTGAAATACTATACCTTTGTATTACAAATATATTCCTTGAAGGTTTTTTTTTTAATGTCATGAAGCTGTTTGCCACATGAAAAATTTCAATTTTAATGTATCAAATTTATAAATCATTTCTTTATAGTTCTGGTTATGTTCTACTTCAAAAGATCTTCACTATTCTACAATTACACAATTATTCTTCCAGGTTTTCTTGTGGAAGTTTCATTGTTATTTTAACAAAGGCAGTTTTCCCAACATGATTTGTAGAATAACTTTCCCTATCATTTTAAGAGAATTTATAATACCAATAATGAACTGTAAAGTTCAAAAGCTAGAAAAAAAATACTGAAATTTCTTACCATAAGGAAACGATATTTTAGGTTTGTTTAATCTGATTTAAACATCATTCAATGTATACATGTATCAAAGATTCATGTTATCTAGTAACATGTAAATTTTTTTGTTTTTATGCATCAGTGAAAAAGTAAATTTAATTTCAAAGAAATAAATAAATGCATGTGCACTGTGTTCATAACCTAAGTTCCCATTCTGTTCAATGAGTGGAATCTAGTTTTGAAATCCAACAATTTTAGAACTAGTTAATGATTTCACTAGAACCTGGAAAACTTATTTCAGATTATTATTCTGGAGATTATTTTAAGTATCTTCCCCCAAATGTCAGAATGTTACCTTTAATAACTCAACACTCTTACTTAATTAGGTTGTGCAATAAAAGCCCTGACATTTTAACCCAGTGCTGAGAGGTTACCATTTCCACTTCTGCTCCTCTTCTTTCTTCGGCTTCTTTTTCTTGTTATCTGGCTCAGGAACTTTTTTATCTTTATCTTTATTCTTGGGTTTTTTCAATTTACCATCCTACAAAGAAATATGGTGAGAAAGCACTTAAATAAGAACTGATCACACTTCCAGAAGCAGTTTTTGGGAGCCATTAGGAAGAAAAACTATAATCATAGAATATCAGAACTGGAGAGGATCCGATTTCCAATACTCTCTCGACAGATGAAGAAAATTTACTGGTACTCCACAAATGAGCAGTTACTTCCCAAAACTCCTTGACAAACACAGGAAAGTAGTTGAAAACACTCATTCTGCAGGGGAAGAGCCTGGGAAACTGTATTTTTAAACCTCAGGGGAGTTTGGAAAAGCACTACTGCAGAAAGTAATCCCAGTGTACTTTCCAAATTTGTTTCCTCACTTATCTTTAAAATCTACTTAACTTACAATCTTTTCAAATATAATCAAGTAACATGTATAGGAGGTCATGCATTAGATATTTAGTATTCAATTTGAAAGGAAATTCCAATTCATTGGGGAATACTTTCTATCCCTACTGCTTGTATACACAAATATTTTGGAGGTCTAAAAATGAGTACTGCTTCTTATGGTGCTATTTCTTTATGCCTCTTCTTTCAATTATAAACATATGAGCTGATCATGGTAGTATAATAAAAAAGCATCAAACATAGGTTTGAGTGCAACTCACCAATACAGGAAGACAAATCTCAAAACACACACCCAAACAAAAATGTGATACTCAACAGGTGGTGGTCCCACTCAACAGGACTTGAACTCTTTAGAAGAATCTTTTCCTTTGTCCTACCTATATGACACAATTTAACTTTTGACTCAACAAATTTTATATAGCAATGGAAAGTGGTTTTGAACAATCTTAAAATCAATTATGGAATGGCAGAACTGGAAAGAATTGTCTAGACAATTTGGTTTGACTTCTGACTATAACCAACTTTGAAACAGAGGTTATGCCACTTGATCAAGGTCATACAGCTATGACTGACCACAATGAGAGCCCAAGTTTATGAGAAAAATAACAGAATGTGATTCATGGTAATGACCGGAATAAATATTCCAGGACTATAGGACAGGATGGCAATCAGGACAGGGATAAACTCCAGGTCTATAAGCAAATGCCTTTAGGGTAAAGGGAAGGGGAAAGCTATAGTATTACACATATTTAAAGTACGAATGGGAAATATAAATGGGTAAATATGTGTGGGAGGAGAAGGTACTAAAGGATCACTTTAATCAGATAATGTTTACTCTTTAGGCTGAAACATACCACAGGAAAGGGAAATGTTTTCCAGTTAAGACATTCTCTTAACAGCTTCTAAATAAGCATGCAGATGGTCCTATCAGGAAACAACTGGCTACATTGTATATTTTCTTATCACAAGCAGTCACTGGGAGACTTCAGAACAATTCCCAGAAACACAACAACAAAACCCCCACAGCCAGCATGTAAGGTTTAATGACAGATTTTGTCATCTGGGTCCCCGCCACATTAAGACTAGGCATTAATTAATACAATCTTATAGCCTGCATTTTTTTTTCTTATAAGGCTACTAAACAAGTTGTTAACTGTTCCTTTTTCCAAGTAGTTTAAAAATTCAGAGAAAAGTTATTATTTTGCATAAATGCAATGTAAACATAAAAGTAAGACAATGCATGAAGAGTTCAAGCTTTACATTTCTTTTTACTGGTTTCTACTGATTATTTACATGAAAGTGGAGTAACTGACTACCATAATCATTACTCATCATTTTACTCTCAATTCCCTGAACTGGTTCTCATTAACTTGAACTTCTGCCCAGAACAGACTAATAAACAGAAAAACTACAATTTCCTTAATTCAGAACCTGATTTCCTCTAACTTAAGCTAACTTTGTCAATATTTTAAAATATGATTCCATTAAAGACCTATCTTCTTTCCCCTTATGGAGTTAAAAGGATCAGCAGTCCCACACAGCAGCTAGCGTGCTGGCTCTGGAATCAGCAGGGGACCAAATCCTGCCTTTACCACTTAGTAGCTATGTGAACTCTGACAAATGATTTCAACCTCTCTATTCCTCAGTTTCTACATCTGCTGAATGACGATAACAGTAGGGGCTTTGCATCTCTTAACAGTTGCTGTAAGAATGAAATGAAACAATACACATACAAAGCATGCAAAATAGTATCTGGCACATAGTAAGCATCTATTTCATTAATTATTTTTACGAAGATGATAAACTGCTCTTAAGACTTGCTGCCCTTTACCTTCACTGCTAGTGCTTCAAACTGTCCACCTCATGCTTGTGAACCCTTTTGCCCAACAGCAGCTAATCTCAAATGCAGCTAAAGAGCTAAGAATTTACACAACCCCTTTTCTTGGGAGAACACACATTTAAAACACCTGTGCATTTGTTCTTTAATTATTTCCTAATAAATTTTTAATGTAAGAAATCAGAAGTGTCAGGAGGAGGAAACAACTTATTATATTTTGTATCTACCATAAGCATCAAATAGACTCCTTGGAAAAGTACTTGAACTGAACTGAGATTTTAAGGAAGGTTATAAGCCAGAAGAAACAAGGGAGGAGAACATGTGTGCTCCAGACAGAAGGAACAGCAAGTGCTACATAAAGCTCTGAAGCACAGAAGAATTTGGTAACAAAAGAAACAAAGGCCAGTGTAGCTAGAAGGAGGTGAGCTCAAGAATAAGATGAAACCAGGCACAAGATGCAAGGGCCAGGTTGAGGGAAGTTGTGGTTGAGAGATTGGATTTTATCCTACATCCAAGGAGGAACCTATTAAAGGACTTTAAATGCTGCATACCTATAGGTGGATACTCAGGAAGACAAATCCAGAATCTGCAGATTCTGGTTAAGATACTTTGGGGGCTTAGAGAGGTCAACCCAAACAATGCCACAGCCACCACTTGCGTGTGAAATTTTTTCCTAATGTCACCACTACTACAAACCAATAAATTCCTACGACTCATTTACCTTCAGAAGTTGTTTTATGGAAAATTCCCACTTCCAAAATCAATCCCCAAAAGGTATAAATAGACTCCTTACTAACCTCTTCTTCCTCTAGTTTTCGTTTCTTCTCCTTCTTGATATCTTCTGTTTTGATTTTCTTAGGTTTATAATCAGCGCTAGAAAGGAGAACAAGAATATGCAGTTATGACTCAGGAGTTCCCACCCACAGGATTAGGACCTCCAAACTCTTGGAAGCCTCCATGGCAGGTGACTGCTTTTATTCTTGACTGGTCATTCTACAGGAGTGGAGAGAGTAAAGAAGGCCAGACCAAGGATCAATAATTACAGAACAAAAGAAACAACTTATACCACACACAGGCCTTGGAATGAAACAAGGTGGTAGAATACATATTATGAAACAGACCCCACTATCACAAGGAAGTCTGGGAACCAAATGAATAGCACAATGGCTGTCACTCAGGAATAACTTGCTGGAAAGAAATTCTGTATCAAATGAATTTGTTAAGTATCTTTCTTCTCCCATTTCATCCACTTTCTATCACACATCCTTCCTAGATTCTTAGAGATAGTAAACTATGTAATATTGAAACTAATGAACAGAATTTAATTTGAATGAACTTTTAAATACAGGTATATAAGCCTTAAATAACTATTTTAAGAGACAGCAGTTTTATTAAACCTCTATACACTGAAACTTCACTTAGAATTTACTGAAAGGTTTAAACCCTAGGAGAAATTTCGTTATCTGTGGTAGGAAAGTGATGATAAAGTAACTTAAATAATTTAAATATCCCTTATTGATTCTGTATTATTTGAATTTTCTACAATAAATATGCACTGCCTTTTTAATAAAAAAAAATTTATATTCCATGTGAAACCTTAGGTATACCACGTATTTGCTTAGCAAACCCCACCTCTCATAATTTCAAGAGAAATCAATTACCCAGTCTATTGCCTGCAAATTCCAAATGAGTACAAGCCACCTCTCATAATTTCAAGAGAATCAATTACCCAGTCTATTGCCTGCAAATTCCAAATGAGTACAAGCCAATTAATACAGTTTCTCTGTACATTATACACATGTCACATTCACTCTTTAAACACTTTTTCGTTTTCAGAAACAAAGTTCATTTCATTTAACATTCCCCCTGCTCCCCAAGTCAAAGTATGGAGAAATACTCACTCATCCTCATCTCGAGGTCTCTTTAATGGCTTTATGTCCTCTTTAGGAGAAGCAAAATAGCCATCATCCTCAGGTTCGTCTTTAATTCGTGGTGGGCTAATGGGGGGAGGGGAACTAGTTATTGAGAGCTAGAATACTTACAGTACATTAAATACAAAGCAGTATTAACAAAAAACAAAAACCCCAAAGTAGACATACATCATCTCACTGAAAAGGAGCTAATATAACAATGTACATAAGAAAAATTATTTTTCATGAGCACCTTTTCTCATTTAATTCTCACTATAATCTTGTGTAGTGGGTAGGCTTGTTCTCACTTTACAGACAAACAGGTAGTATTCAAATTCAGGATCAGGACTCCTTATTCCAAGTCAATATTTTTTCCCACTATATCTTAGGTACCTTTGCCAACAGGTTCAAAACCACCACTGGAATAAATCTTAACTTTTTTTTTTTTTTTTTTTAATTTAAATAAGGGATTCACTATATATCTGATAACCTGAACTGATGACTGTATGTAGCACATCAAAGCTAAAATATAGCTTTAATACCAGGAAAGGAATAAAAATTGGTTTTCTGAGCTTAGCATCTTAAAGTTCCAAAAATCTGCAGTAATAATGTATGTATATTAAGTTACATGGAAACATAACATGGCTGATAAAGTTACAACAAAAGCAGGGTGAGTTCTATAAATGAGAAGCCCCAAACCAAACTGAAGCCATTCTCAATTAAATCTATTCACACCTCAACCTGCTTAGGTTTACTTTATACAAAGAAAATGCCTCACCAGTTTTTGTTAAGATTTCACCTTCTGAATATAAAGATGATCCTGTTAGACGATTATCTCCAGCCAAAAATATGAAGGAACAAGTTTTTCAAAATTTAAACACAAAAAGAAAACCTCAAAAGGACCAAAACCCAGTGTCTTGGAAACGTGTCTTGTCCCTGATCAGGCACATCCTTCAGAATCTTGCTGTCTTTAATTCAGCAAATGGCCTTTCTAAAAAGTCATCATATATAAAAGGATGGGGCTAAGGGATGAGCATCCAGACTCAGCTATAAAGCATATTCATAGATTTTTAAGACAATGTACCCCCCCACCCGCCAAAAGTATAATGGATCCCTTTGCTTGTGACAGAATTTGAATGTTTAAAGAGATTAGCTCTCTTTATTTTAGCACACTCCTTACTTTACAGCTATTCCCCCTCCCACCCCAATCACTGACAAAAGTTCCAAGGGTCTAGAAGGTAAGAAACACTGCCATTACCTAACTAGTTAATTACCTAGTTAAATAAATGCCAGATTCTAGGATGGTCGAGGGTAAAGTTAAAAACGTGTGAGAAGGGTTTCTAGGCCTGAATCATAAAACTAACCAGAAAACTGCAGTCTAATGAAGCATCTGGATTCTCTACAGACACACAGACAACCCAGAAAGCAATCCAACTAAGTGAATACAGAGACCAAAGCCTAGAAGGGTGTGTTTTAATCTCCTAATCTTAAAAGTCTGAAAATGAACCTATGACTATATACTATCCAGAGATTCTATTCATATTCTGTTCAGTAAAAGTCCTGGGCAGTCTCTTGGCAGAGATAAGCCACTCTGAAACACACTAACTTTATCTAAGAAGTCAGAGTTCCTAGGGGAGTCTACAGCTCAGATGTTTCCTGACTTTTACTGTTTTGAATTCCTAGAACAGTTACAAAACATGCCTGCAGAGGGCACCCACTTCTCCTTGTCTACTAAGGGCCTAGAGTACATGGCAAAAACTTTATTAAAGAAAACTGAAAGTTCAGTCCCAAGAAAGCAATTTTTTTTGTCCTAGTCAACAATATAAAAACATTTCCAACAATATCTAACAAATCCACTCTGTTATTCAGTGGAGAGAATGAGAATACATGATGATCCTAGAAGGAATATTTCATTTTGTTTTTAAAACTAGAAGGATTTTTTGGGCTTATTTTAGGGAGTTGATGAATAAAACAGAATAAGGGCAAAAATATACAAAAAGAGATCTCTAGATTGTGCATACTTTCTCTTCCTTCTAGCAAATGATATATTTTTTACCAAATCTATGTCTATCACTAAAAAAATAGGTCAAGTAAGGTTTAATATATAAGCCTTATAATATTCCTATGGAGGAATTCAAGGAAGTTAATTTTTCAGGAAACCCCATAGTTACTACTAAGGAGATTCTTTTTAGAGTGATGAAAATATTCTGGAATCAAGTAATGAAGCTGCCTTGTAAACACACTAAAAATCAATATGCATATTATTTATATATTTTTAAAAAAATCTCTCCAGGTCAAACCTTCTCTACTCAAAATAACCTTATGGGAAATACGCTGGTCGTCTCACTAACTGGCATTCTTAGAAATGCTCAACTTGGCTTAGATCAAGTCCTCTCACGCTAACTTCCTGAGAACCATCAAGGTTGCCAGGTTGGTATCTTTGGGGCAAGCTCAGACAACATTACCACATGGACAGGTGGTCTGCTGGGCACCTGGGAAAAGCAAAGCCAATATGGCAGAGGAGTCTTACCTAGAGAAGCCATTTTCCTTCTCTTTCTTTATTTTTGCATCTCCAGAGGCTCTAATCTGAAAGGTAAAACAACAGACTAGTGCTTTGAAAAGATTAACTCTGAAAAAACTCTCTTGAGAATACTTAGCATCAACTCTTGGGGTACCCTTGATCCCAGGTTTATTCTTCTTGTTAACAAAACTGAATAAGTGAATTAAAGGTCCTGACATTTTCCCAAGACTTGTTTTTCATAATTCTTCTGGGTGAAATTGTCCAATAGATTAAGAAAGGTTTCTCTTCAAAATGGCAACTTTTTATCTTTAAATAATGGCAGAGCCCTTTTCCCCAATAAACATATTCCACTGCTGAAGGATTTGCCGGTGATAGTATAGAGAGAAAACTAAATCCAAATCAAACAGAAGAGTCTATTTCCTGCTTTCTTACTTTCCCCTTCAACTTTCTACTTTTTAGATTTATCGAAGATCTTTCAAAAATCTTCAGACATACACAAAGGGACACATATACACACTTTTTTCTCTGAAGGAAAAAAAAACAACCAGTATAGCAGATGCCTCTGGGAACAGGAAAATTGCATGAAAAGGAAGATGTGTTCTATGTTCCCTATTTTTCAGTATCTGAATTTACCAAGTACAGACATTTAACATTGTTGGTTTTTTAAAATTTTTATATGGGGGAGCAGGGGAGCAAACAGAGGATTGAACCCACGGGCGTTTAACCACTGAGCCACATCCCCAGTCCCTTTTTTACTTTTATTTTGAGACAGGGTCTCACTAAGTTACTAAGGCTGATTTTGAGGAGTTGCTGGGATAATAGGCGTGTGATGCCATGCCCGGATTGACATTTTACACTTTTTACAAAGAAGTTTTCATAGTTTAATACAGGTTGGCTCTACAGTCTCTTGACAGGTACACCTTTTCACTCTAAAGCCAAGGAATCTTACTATGCAATGAAGGTATCATTAAAGTATAGCCCACGTCCCCTTTACACCCCACTGCAAAGTTCTGTACCTTTTCCTCCTTTCGTTTTTCCTTGTCTCTGTCTTTGTGTTTATCCTTATGCTTTTCTGAGCTTCCATCTTTGTGTTTGGTTTTCTCCTTCTCTTTGTGTTTCTTTTCAGAATCTTTATGTTCACTGTGAAAAATAAGACACAAAGGGTTAGACCAGAGTAAGGACCACAGGGTTCATTTCACAAGATCAACTCACAAGATCTCCTAAGATAACATGAACCATGGAAACTTTCAATGCTGTAAAAGAAATAAGCCTGACAAAAGGTTCAAATAGGGGCTCTTAGCTATATCAGCTTTTCTTTTGAATTTTTTATTTCTGTAATGGGGCAAAGGAAGCAAAGAGAAACACAATCACCTTAGGCATACCAAGGAATTTTTAAAGAGTTAAGAATATATAGCAAGCTCCATGCTATTTCTACAACATTGTACTAGCAAAAAACTATAATGAATGCTCCAACTAGAGCATTCATATTTGATGTGATGGGGTTCAAAGCAACCTACCAAAAATGCATTTGATGGTTCTGTGCCAGGGTTTAGATATATCATATAAATGGCCAAGTCAGGGTTTTGTGCAATGAGCAGCCTAACATAGCGATGTTTCTTTTTAGCTTTTACTAGGAAAAGTAAGTCACTTCTAAATGTGGCTTATAAATCTGCTTTGTTCTTTCCTCATAATCAGAAAAGATGCCACCTGAAAACAAGGATGAGTTTTATTTTAAATGTTTAAAAAAGCCTTGCTTTAAAAGGGATGTGTGGTCTTACACCCCTTAGCACTATAAAAAGGAATTGTTCCTTTGGAAAGCAAAATATGACATTATAAGGCAAAAGCCATTAAAATGATCAGAACTTTTTACACCAGGATCTAGCTTCTGGAAATTTCTCTTAGGGAAATAATGTCACATAAAAATGTTTGTTTTGGTGTTTCCCATAACAACAAAAGAAAAACAAAAAATAAATCCCGAGAAATTGGACACAACCTAATAATAAAAAAGGGGCAACTGATATCAAATTATGTAACTAATATACTATAATTTGTGATTACATATGCATGGAAGGTATGACACAGATGGAAGAAAGAGTATATAAAATGACTGCATCTATATAAAAACATGCATGTGGATAAAGACTAAAGAGACAAGAAGAAAAAAACCACAAGTCATAGTTTAAGGTGAAAGAACACTGTGGATGACTGCTTTCTTCAGTGCACTGGGCTAATAGTAAATAAGTCTTGCTCAATATACTCCTGTATTTCACAAATCAAGGGAGCTCAAATTCAAGTTCTCTCAAGTGTGTGTGTGGGGGGGGTGGCTGACAGCAACCCCAACTGACAGGAATAGTCAAGTCAATGGGGAGCATCAGTTCTTGCCTTTCCTATTTGTCATACTTAGCAACTCAGCACAGGAAAAACAGACTTTACTGGCAATAAGTTCTATGAGACTATGTTCATCCCATAAAGTCTACTCAAAAGGGATTTGTTTTAAATGAATACTTGTCTATGCAGAAGACTAAAACAAGAGAAATGAATGATGGTATCCAGTTAGCTACAACCCAAAACAGGAGAGTATCTGCTGTCACACACATCTCTGCACACAAGCAGCAACTCAAGATAAGCATTCAGGTTATATACATGAAGAAACTTCTAAGAAATCTAGCCAAGAGAGCAGGGGGACTAACAAAAACAGGACCATAGGTTTAGGAAAGGTCCAGATACTGGCATGGATTCAAAAAAACCTAAGTCTACTCTCCCTTGTTTACATATTCCTCCTGCTATGTTACTCTCACTAGGCTGTTATTTATATGTGCCACACACATTTTTTTTTTAAACAGGAGCACACTTTTCTTTTTAACTCATGAGGGTAAAGAATTCTGGAGGCACAGTGACCAAGGTCCCCACTATAATGCTTTTTCTTTGCATTAGTATGATGTCACTCTACTCAATGCGTTCTCAAAATGTTTCTACCAAAACCCAATGTTTTAATCAAACAATTTTTTATTTATTTGGAAAAATGGCTTATATTAACATTAATATTCTTGTTTATCTGTAATTAATTTCACCAGTTTTAGAATGAATAGTGAAACAGCAAGGCTTAGAAATGATTCTTCAAGAATTAACACATATGTGATCATAGGTACACAGCTGAGATTACCAGAAAACGTTTGAGTTTACTATTCTGTTGCAAAAGCACTATAGCTTTTTTGTTTTTAAAAGCATCAACTATAAGAACATCTCATACTCATTTATGAAAGTTTTAACCTACAAGGAATAATATGGAAGCTACATTCATCATGATAAATGACTGTCTCCACCCATCCAAAGTATAGGGGCAGGGGGATCCTATTCTCTAAGCAAGCATTATACTTGGTATTTTCACAGCCACTATTTCATTCAATTCTTTACAATATTTCTGTGAGGTAGTTTTATTATTCCCTGATACTAACAGAGGAGACCAAAAGGTTTATTCAAAGTTGAAATTTAACATTAGTATTTTCAAGTTCAGAGTACCTTCCACTACATTGATACCATTACATTTCCACCAAATTGGTACCTATCACTTAAGGTAGAATCACCAGTGTCAGAAATGCATGGTGATCGAAGATTTGATATATTCAGGTCATTATCTTTATTTCATCATGAACTTCCTAGAAAAAGTATCTTGGATACTTGGAAGTATTAATTCCTTGTGATTGCCTCCCATGAAAATATAAACAGCTGATTCAGGGATATATATTTAAGAATGCTCCAGGCTCCATCTTCCTTTACAAATTCTACCCCACCCCTTGTTCTTTTTTAGTCTATTTGACAAAAAAACTGGAATTTCGGCAATCACAGACAGCATGCACACCTCGAATTATACACATATTCCTCCAGTTTTCAGTTTTGCTACTCATTATCATACCAAAACAGAGACCAGAGAAAAGGAATCCACAAATGACAAGGCAACAAGACGGTACTCAGGCCACTCCAGGAAGTCAAAAGAAGTCAACTGATACTTCCTCTGCTTGTTAAACACAGGGAAATCTATACAGAAAATTCTAGCTTCCTGCTAGAGTAGTACACCCCCTTTGCAGGTTATAATTAATCACAAAGATCAGAATATCAGAAAGTGATGGAGCTATCAATTTGATTTTCCAAGGGAACCAATTCTCCTCTATTCTCAACTATTTTATCAAAAAAAAAAAAAGCAGATTTGGAATTTTACACTAGCTGAGCTCAGATGATTCAAGGTTAAGAACAGTTCATGGTATAAAGCATTTTCCACTAGGAATTGTTAGAAATTTGCGTTTATGGAGCTCCACCAGGTCTCTGAATACAATGTTATTATCTGAACTTATCAGGTGTTGCTCCTGTCCCCATTCCAGAAACAAAGCAAAGCACCCAAGAGCCCCTAACCCCTTATATATAACCCCACACTGGCAGGAATGCTGGCAAATAGCAAGTTCCCCGCCCATCTTTCCTAGGTACATACCTGAAAAAAGTAGTAAAGGCACTAGGGAACAAAGTATTATGATTCAGAATCATGTCTTAGGTTATGAAAGCCAGAAGCAGGATTTGGCTAATAGCAGAAAATAAAGACAACATGGGGTCAGCTGGGCTGACTCATTATTTGAGATTTTCCAACACTATCTTTTCCCAAAAGGCTTAAGACTAGTTTGACTTTCACGGTGGCTTAAAGGACGGCACCTTTCTACTGATAATGAGATCATGGGAATTCTGACCAGTGCAGAAGAAAAGTTCATGTGTTGACTGTCTTTTTAAGGGTTGTTAATCTTACACTGATTCCACTCCTTTTCCATATACAACAGACACCATACAGCGAGGTCACAAAATTGGCTTTTAACACAACTGAAGGTTACAATATTGGCCAGTTCGGAGACTACAGAATGGATAACTAAATATGGAAGAAACTGATGTGGTTAAATAAGAAAAAGTAGCAGAAAGGCTTAATATCAACCACAGGAAGGAACTCAAAGATGGGATGAGCAAACACATTTTAAGAAGTTTCATCTTGGACATGTTGAAGATCAAAATACAGAACCACTCCTAGAACCTCTGTAATAGTCATACTTTCGGATAAAATAGGAATTTACCACACAGACATGAGGTACTCACAAAGGCTGACTGCTTGGTTCAGGGCTTTTGTCTGTCTGGGAATAAGATTCCACCACACCAGCAGAGACTGGACAAGCAAAAGTCAAAGTTAAAGAGAACAAATGAAGGGCTGGGGGTGTAGCTCAGTTGTAGAGTGCCTACTGAGCATGCACAAGGCCCTGGGTTGGATCCCCAGCACTGCAAAAGATAATAACAATAATCATAATAAAATAATAAAGAGAACAATTTGAGAAGATTCAAAGTCGCCTTTCCAGAGTGTTTATGCTTCAATCAGCTAAATCCCACTTAATAGTAGTAGTAGTAGCAGTAGTAGTGGTGGTGGTATTAACAATGTGGGGGGAAAGTAACATACTAATTTTAAAATGACAATGGTGAGCCCTTTGGTTTGTGACTCTGATTCCAGCTAAGCAGACAACAGAAAATCAACCAGTGTTTTTCTAAGGTATATAGGCAGAAGGGTGGGAGAAAGGGGAAGCAGGGGGATGGTGGTAGAAAGACAGGAAGGAAAAGTATTTCCTCTCTGTTCTGGGAAAGCATTTGTTGTTTCTTCAGGAAAAAATAAAGACCCCCCTGATATTCTGGGAAGCTAGAAAGCTGGCTATGGGAAGCCATCTAAATCTGTCCACTATCTTCAACACAAGTATTTAGGAGATAGATAAATAGCACCAAGTGCTAGAATAACAAATCACCTAAGAATATCAAATCACCATAATAAAACTCAGATACTTTCTGGCACTTATAAATAATAATTTGCTATAGATGTCAGTGTATGTAATTTCCCCCCCCTTTCTTTATTTTTCACATTTTACTTTAAGGAAGCACTTTATGACTTCTCTTTGGCTTAGCCTAATTGCCAACATTAGTACTTTTACACTTTGGGGTACTATTAAGTAAAATAAGGGTAATATGAGCACAAGCACTGAGATATGGTGACACCAGATCTGAGAATAAGCAAGACAACTACTAAGTGACTAACAGGTAGGTAGTTTATATAAGTGGGTATGTCAGACAAAGGGATGAATCAAATCTCAGGGTTGAATTTCACCAGAGGTACTCAGAATGGTACACAATTTGAAAGTTACCAATTGTTTATTTGTGAACTTTCTATTTAATATATTTGGACTTCACGTGACTGAGGAAAAGTGAAATTATAGAAAGTGAAATTCTGGAAGGGAGTACTACCACATACACGGAATTATTAAAAGTTCAAGTTGAACAGAATTTTGGAAATTATTTAATCCCTTGTTTGAAGACCAGAGAGGACAAAAGGATGTCACGAAAAATTTTAAAACCAAGCTTTTTCTGAACTCCTTTACCTAAGTTCTTGATATTTATAAATAAGAGTAAAGAGCCATCCAATTATCCAAAATAGGAACCTTTTTCTGCATCCATAATATCCTCCTTTCTCAACTATTCCCTATGGCTTCTTGCTCCCTTCAGAATCAAGTCCCAACTTGTTTAAAAAGCTTTTAGTAATTTTACCTCAAGCCACTTTTGTGGTCCTCATTTCTACCATCCCACCGTGTATCATCTAGGCATCCAGCCAAAGTACACACTATGATGCTTCCATGTTTTGTTTATCCTTTTGTCCTTATGATGTTGGGGACAGAACCATGTCTTTGAACATGCTAGGCAAGTGCTCTAAGCTACACACCTAGCCCCATTTATGCTTTTATCACCCTGTGGAAAGCACCCCTTTCCAGCCATTACTTTCCCTTGTCAAGATCCTGGCCATCTTTCAATGGCTATCTCAAATTAGGCTGTCTCTACCATGAAATCTTAGTAACAATGATTATAGTTCATTATAAGGCAGCTAAAAATAATTGAAAATATCATGTCTACAAATTAGATGCTATCAATAATTAACTACTGAATTAGAGCCAACAACCAAAATCAACAGCTCAAATTTATCTACATGATATTCGATCAGGTTTTATAGTAGTCATATTCATTGCCATCATTATCCTAATTATTTAGTTGTTAGTTTCCAATGAGCTATCATGTACACAAGTCCTGAAAGCTTGACAAAGCATGTATTGTGATCAACACTTGACCAAAATGGAAAATGAAACACTGAAGTTAAGCAGCTTTGATTAGAACATAAAGTTTATAAATGACAAAACCTGTAATTCTGATTTCAATTTTATATTACTTTGACCTCCCATGTGAATGGTAGTGGTTCTCAAGTTCCTCATTTTTAAACTACCCAACCTTCTCCACCTACCCACCTACCTGGTTAACTGTTCTCTTCCCCAGACAAGCTGATATAGAAATGCACAGATAAAGAAAGGACTTCAGCAAAAAGCTCACAAAGAAAAGTAAAGAGAACTGGAAATGGTGGTGCATGCCTATAATCCCTTCTCCTCTTCAGAAGGCTGAGGCAGAAGGATCCCAACTTGAGGTCAGCCTCATCAACTTACCAACACCCTGTCTCAAAATAAAAAATAAAAAAAGGGCTGCGGATGTAGTTCAATGGTAAAAGCTCTCAGTAACCAAAAAGAAAAGAAACACATCTTTTACATGTGATTGTTTTAAAAACCAAAAACCCTTCAAATCTGAGAAATGAATGCTTGATTGAAGCACATTTTTCTGAAGTCCTACATTTTCTCCATGCTAATTCAGGTAGGAGTTAGAACTGAACAGAACGCAGGAGCCAAATGCTTTTCTTACTCTCAGATGTTTTTCACACTGACATTATGGATTAGCACTGCCAATATGGCTGGAAAAGTACTTCCCTTGCTACTTCACAGCAGTAGTTTTCTGTCTTCCTTGGCTTTCCACAAATTTGTCACTCCAGTCCAAGTGCCAAATTTAAAACTGGCAAGAAATGAAGAGTTACAAACTAGAAGGAGGAATTTCATTTCTCATGATAGTCTCTTATTTTCTAAAAATCAAGACCCCTTACCCAATTTGCTCTTAATAGTGTTTTGTTAATGTAAGTTTTAGGGGTTGGGGATCCAAACACAAAGTTAGTGCCTAAGATGTAATATTTTAAAATCTAAGCTGCCTATGACACACAGATAAGACAGTAGTGCTTGTATTCGAACAGTTTGCTTTCACAAGGGAGGGAGTTTTTTGTTTGGCTTCCCCCCGCCCCCTGAAAGTAACAATGTAGTGGGAACACAGGACCTCTCTCTGAGCTCTCCTCATTCTGTTACTACATTGCTGTGTGAGTTTGCACACATCCTCAGATTCCTGTTCACACGAAGAGATAAGATGAAATGACCTTTAATTTCTGTTCCCTTATTTTGTACCCTGAGTGAAGACAGTAAAAAGAAAACCAAATGAACAAGGTAGGCTCTCCTGGGGGGGTGGGTTGAGAGTACCACGAGGTAGAAGGCTGCTTGCAGACACTCCAACAAAGTCTATATAATAAAGTAGCATGTCTCTTGGACTTGGATCCTGAGTATAGTTGAGATGACAAATGATTGGTATTACCATCTAGCAAAGAAGGATGGGACACAAAGACACATTAGAAACACCTGTTTCCTCATGTTAATAACTGATCATAGATAACAGCCACAAAATTAGCCATCTTGATCAGCAAAGATTCAGAATAAATAATAACATGTTGGAATAGGATATGCTAAATCATAATTATTTTGCATTTCAGAAGTGATGGAACAATCCTTGAGGTTTCTTTAATCTGCTGCAGAAAATAGAAGAAATGGAAAACTATTAAGAAAGATTTTTAAAAATCACTTAAAAATGAACCTGTACCCAGTGTATATGACTTTACTGGAATATAATCAATACATTTGCTTTGTTGCCAAGAAATACTGTGTCAGAAGAGGCCAGAACAAGAAATACTTCAAAGTTTACTTACAACCCATCATCTGGTTAAACTGCCTTAAACTTAATCACACCTGAATTAAAGATATAGTCAGATATAAAAAGAAACTTAGGCCAGTTTTTCCCAATGCCTCTTGGCAAACAGTTCATTATTTTCTTTACTATTTTAATTAGAAATGAAATATCAAAAGGTACAAAAAATAGTACATATAAAAATTCCCATTCACCTCTGCTATAATCTTGGAAAAGTATGTTTTTGACAGATGTACAATAGTATCTCCTCACATTTGTAGAGTAGTTCACAAAGACCTTTTATATTTACTGATTTCTATGGTTTCTCTTTGAACCATGTATTAATATAAAGATGAAGAAGCTGAGTTGAAGATTAGGTAACCTAGTTTACATGAGATTTAAGGGATGAGGAAGGATGAGGATTTCTTGTAGACAGAAGCTATTAAGTTACTGTGGACTTTTCAAGACAAACTGACATCAAAATCACTTTTTTTTTTGTACTAAGGATTGAACCCAGGGGTGCTTAACTACTGAGCCACATCCTCAGCCATTTTTATATTTTATTTAGAGACAGGGTCTCACTGAGTTGCTTAGGGCTTCACTAAATTGCTGAGGCTGGCTTTGAACTTGGAATCCTCCTGCCTCAGTCTCCCAAGTCACTGGGATACAGGCATGCACCACCATGTCTGACCACGTCCTTTATTTTTAAAAAGAGAAGGTTCTGGTAAAATAGGAGGGCCAAACTTTTGTCCCTAAAGCCGTATGTGCCACTTTATCTTGCCTCCTACCACAACCATAAATTATTGGTGAAATAGCATACAACAGAAGACTTAAAAAGCTAATGTTTTAAGTATTAACATCTTTCTTTCTTTTTTGTGGACTGAACCCAGGGCCTTGTACATGCTAGGCAAGTACTCCATCTCTGAGCCACATCCCCAGTCCAACCTCTTACTTTTTACAGTCTTATGGATGGATTTCTAGTAATATTAAAATCAGCATTTCTTTGTCTGACCTATAAAAAGATGTCTCATCTTCTCAGATGAAGTCCTTTAAGGTCAAAGATAACTTAAACTATTTGTTCTCATTTCACACCAACTAGCACAGTGTAGACATGGCCAGTAGGATAAAAATTGTTTTGACATGTTTTGACAATTCTACTCCTAGATACATACCCCCCCAAAACTGAAAGCAGGGACTCAAACAGATACTTATGCACCAAAGTTCACAGCAGCATTATTCACAACAGCCAGAAGGTGGAAACAACCCAACTACACACAAAAGATGGATTTTTTTTTTCAATATTACATAGATGTAAAATGGAATGTTATTCAGTCAAAAAAAGAATAAAATTCTGCTATGCTACGACACAGACGAACCTTTAAGACATTATGATAAAGGAAATAAGTCAGATACCAAAAGGGCAAATAAATATCATGATTTCATTTATATGAGGTACCTAGAAAAGGCAAATTCATGGAGTCATAAAGTAGAATAAAAACTGCAATGGGGTAGAGAGAACAGTACTTACTCTCTAGGAGCATGACTGAGAGATGAGGATGAGGAAAAAGTTAGAGATGGGTGGCGGTGGATGTGTACTTCTGTGAATGTACTTAATGCCACACAAAACGGCAAAATTTTATGTTAGTATATTTTACCACGAACACAAAAAAGTTGTTCAAAAACAAATGGGACAGTCAAAGGGAACTAAGAACGCTCCTACAGAAGACTGAGAATAAGAAGATGAGATCTGGTATATTCAACAGTCATCCATCCACTCACTGATTTAACAAATACACAGTAGTAAATCCCACTCATGTACAAGGTATCATCCTAAGCAGTAAGGATATAAAATGAATACAGAATATCCCTACTCTCTGCACCTTTCATTTCGTTTTCTCACTAGTTGTAGATGGACAACACGCCTTTATTTATCTGTATGCAGTGCTAAGGATTGAACCCAGTGCCTCACATGTACTAGGCAAGCACTCTGCCACTGAGCTACAGCCCCAGTTCAACTCTCAGCATCTTTTGAGGCCAGCAGGACATACAGAAAAGTAAATAGACAATTATAACACCAACACAACTTTGCAGTTACTATGAAATGGATCAAATTGTATATTATTCAACTCTTCCATATCATTAATGATTTTCTGTCTACTTGTACTGATGATTACTGAGAAATGTAGTAAAATCTTTGTGATTTATGAATTTCTATTTCTCTTCACAGTTCAATTAGACTTTGCTTTGTGTACTTTGTATATTTATATGTATTAGTAAACATTTATAATTGTTACATTCTCTAGATTAACTGGTCCCTATTTATCACTATACAATGAATTTGTTTATCCACAGCAATATTATTTGCTCTCAAATCTATTTTGGTAGATATTAATATGAGCAGGACAATAGTAAACTGGAGAAAAAAAGATACATATGAACTGCCCAAATTCAAACTTTTTTTTTTTTTTTGCTACTGGGGATTGAACCCAAGGAGGTTTAACCACTGAGCTGCATCACCAGCACTCTATTTCTTTCTTTTTTTTTTTTTTTTGGAAAGTGGGTTTTGCTAAATTGCTGAGGATGGTTTTGAACTTGTGATCCTCCTGCCTCAGTCTCTCAAGTTGCTGTGATTACAAGTGTGTGCCACCAAACCCAGCTGGATTCAACTTTTGATATCAAATTAATAAAGCAAAGAAAATGGAAACTAGGTGACCAAGTATAAAGAAATGAGTGAGTGGTGAAGAAGTGGGGGTGACGGATGATTTGTCAATTTATTCAAATGTTCCCACTAGAGAAAATTTATCTGGTTATTGTAATGGCTCATAAATAACTTGTTTTTCATTAACAAGAAGACAACAACCTTTACTTTAACTTGTCCACAGATAACTGGACAAGCTAACAAAGTAGTTCTAAGACTCCAGAATGGAGACACTTGTTCCAATGAATGATGGCTCTTTTTTTACATTTCATCCTAACAAAGGCAATGCTACTAAGGGACTACCATAATATGGCTTTCTCATACCAATGACTGCATTTAAATCAAAATGAAAGTATATGTCTCATTTTCTTTTTTTTTTTTATTTAAACATTTTTAGTTGTAGGTGGATACAATAATAATTTATTTACATGTGGTGCTGAGGATAGAACCCAGTGCCTCACACCTGCTAGGAAAAACGCTCTACCACTGAGCCACAAACCCAGCCTATAAGTCTCATTTTCAATGACTGAACTTAACCACTTTCCTCCTACACCAAGAAATGGAAGAAAAACATCTTTTGGGGGCTTGGATCCAAAAAGCAGCATCAATGAATCTCACTCATATGAACAGTCATCAGCTTTTATAGGAGCTGAACCTGTGATAACCCAATGAAAGCCAAGAAAGTTCTCAAGGAAAATCTCATATATTCAATCTTTTACACACAATTTCAGGGACTCAAAGACCACAGAAGCCCTAGTTAAGAATTTATTTTCATTTTCGTTTTTGTTTTTTGGGGTACTGGGGATTGAACCCACTGAGATACATCCCTAGCCCATTTTTAATTTTGAGACAGAGTCTCACTAAGTTCCTGAGGCTGGCTTTGAACTAGCAATCATCCTGCCTCAGCCTCCCAAGTTGCTGGGATTACAGGTGTATGCCACTGAGCCTGGCTAGTTAAGGATTTTTCATATATACCCTTTGAAACTACAGAAAGAAGGGGAGAAAAAAAAAAAAAGCTCTTTAATCCAGTTATTTTTTATCAAGGCAAGCCTCTGCAAACCTGATTAGAAGCCATTATATGTTACAATGACTCTATACCCTGGTTAAAAACTAAGTTTTTAATGAAGTACATGTTGAAAATTCACATTTACTTTATACACCTTTGTTTGATCTGAGCAAAGGCATCCTAAGTGACGCCTGATTTATCAAAGCTATCCTATTAGCAATTCTAGGATCAAATAACTGTCTTTGGTCTTTATGCTATTAACCTTCACTCACAAGTTAATGTCAAATGCACTGCTAAGTGATGAGGGACTTACTGATTTAACCCTTACCTGTTGCTATGCTTGGATTTTTCCCGGTCCTTCTCCTTGTCCTTCTTGTGCTCTTTATGTCGGTGTTCTCGATCTTTGTGTTTATCTTTGTGTTTATGAGAATCTGCAACCGCAAGAGATCAGTCAGTTAAGAGGAGTCATAAGCTATCTCCTGGTCACCTACCTTACAAGCTGGTCAAAAAACAGGATTCAAATGGCATGGTAGGCCCAAAGCACATTCCACCAAAGGCAAAGATTTCACAAGGAAGCCCAGACAAGGCACCTCAATACTGTCTACAAAAGCAAGACCTGTGGCGGAAGGAGGGAAGGAGAGCCAATTCTACTGTGAAAGAAACAACAGTTTGGCACTCTTCTTCCTAAATCCAAGCCTGAATGATAAATGATGCAAAGGAATAAACTGTGAACGATGACTCTAAACCTCATAAATTTTCTTCATACCCTCCACTTCCCAGTCAGTCCCCATCTATCAGTCCAGAGCAAGCACTAATCTGATAGCACTATGGATTAGACTTGTCTAGATTTCTAGTTTCATGAGAATGAAATCACATAGAATTTATTGGTATCTGGATTTTTTCATTCAGCATGTTTTTGACATTTATCAATGCTGTTGGATGACTTTAGTTGTTTTGTTTTTTTCCTTTTTTTCTCCTGTACGTGTGTGGGGGCATATACATGCTGGGAATGGAACCCAGGGTCTCGCACATACAAGGCAGGCACTTTACCACTAAGCTACCTCCTTGTTCTATTTTATTGCAGGGTACTATTCCACTGTATGGATATACTGTGATTTATCCATTCACCTATTGCTGGACATATGTTTCCAGGCACTGGTTCCTGTGAATAAATCTGCCAAGAACATTCATGATAGCTTTCCTATAAATATATTTTCATTTCTCTTGGTATATACGTTTAAGTAAAATTGCTGGGTCATGTAAAGTTTACGTTTAACCTTATAGAAAAGTGCCAAACTGTTCCAAAGTGGATGTTTCATTATACATCCCCACCAACAGTTCTAACTCCTATAAATTCTTACCAAAATCTGTTATTACCTTTAATATGAGTTATTCTATTAGGTACTAGTGGACTTCTTTTATAATAAAAAATATTTTTTAAACATTAATTTTATTGGTGTACTGTAATTATAAATAGTGACATTCATTATGCCATATTCATACATATACATATTGATCCATCTTATTCCAAGTACCTTTCTTTTCCCCCTCCTCACTCTCCCTGATCTACTATTTCTACTCAACAGATCTCCCTTCTATTATTTTAATTAGTGTTATAATTCTATACACACACACACGATTCATTGTGGCATATTCGTACATGGATGTAGCATGATTTGGTAAATTTTATTACTAAATGCGCTGTGACAGACACCAAAAATTACGTCAATTTCTTAAAATATCTCAATGGCTATTGTTATTTTGTGTGTGTGCTTGTGTGTATGTGTGTGTGTGTGTGTGTGTGTGTTGGGGGGGGGGGGGGGGGCGCGGTACTTGGGATTGAACCCAGGGGCCCTTAACCACTAAGCCACCTCCCTAGCCCTTTTTTATATTCTATTTGGAGACAGGGTCTCACTGACTTGCTAAAGGTCTTGCTAAGTTGCTGAGGCTGGTTTTAAACTCACAGAGTCGCTGGGATTATAGGCGTGTGCCACTGCACCCAGTGGCTACGGTATTATAAATTCACTCAATATAGTTTCACACGGATGGGATGGATTTCTGAGTAGTAGTAGGGAAGCAGATTTGGGTCAGTACATAAGTAGACCTGACCACAAACAGTATGATGCCTTCTGAATGTCAAAAGTCAAAAAGTGGAAAGTAAAGCCAGTAAGGGCACATTGACCTATACTGCTCATGGTAAAAATATTTGTCTGTGGAGAACAAACTACTGGCCTTGAAGATAAAGGAAGCTCATTATACTACACTCTGTAATTATGTTCTTGTATGTATCCTTGGAACTTTTCAAAATAAATAGTTCACATGATCTCTGTATTTCTTCCTTCATTTATTGTTATTATATAAGGGCACAGCAAGCAAACTAGCCTAGTTCCAATAAAGGATTTGTGTCAGAGTGGTAAGAGATAAAGTTTAATAGACAAAATTAACCCAGAGTCAGGGTGTTCCACTCTCAATGACAGGGAGCCACTTCAAGCAGAAATGAAACAAAAATAAAAACCATATTCGAGGAATACTGGTTGAAGGGCAGTGTATATAGAAGGGTAAAAGTGAAACATATAGCTAGAAGTTTTTAAAGCAGGCTGGAGAATAATGATAGCAAAAGAACTAAAAAAGAAAGAAAAAAATGTACCACAGGGTTCAGAAAAATAGAAATAGGACCCAGTTCCAGGAAGTCACTGCTCTGTGTAATGAACTGCAGGGGAAGAGTCAAAGAAAACTTTAAGTCTCAGGGTGCCAGTGAATGGGAGAACAAGAAGCCTTGAAAAAAAGCAGGAAAGCTGCACAGAATAAAGATGAGGGAAGGAAAAAGAATGAAGAAACTATGTGCCTAATTCAAGACATACTGTACTTAAGGTAACAATGGGACATCTAATTGAAGAATGGTCAGAGAAGAGTCAATAAGTGAAAAAGTAAAGCCAATAAGGGCACAATGATCTCTCTGCACAACTTGGGGTAAAAATATTTGCTTACAGAGAGCATACTAGTGGCTTTTAAGATAAAAGTACATATCCTTTTCCCTTAACTGAAATGTACGTAAGTATAACTGTTAAAATATTTTGGAGAAAGGATGTCATCACTTCAAGAATTTGGTAAATCCAAAAGTTGAACCTGACAGATGGGAAATTAAAGATGTAAACCATGCATATTAAATCACCAGAAAACCTCATTCACTGAAATGAGGTAGCCTAATGTTTTTTTCTTTTTAAGTATTTTTAAGTTGTAGATGGACACAATACCTTTATTCTTTATTTATTTATATGTGGTGCTGAGGATCAAATCCTGTGCCTCATACCTGCTAGGCAAGCACTCTAACACTGAGTTACAATCCCAGCCCCGTAACAGCTCTTATTAACAACTCTCTCAATTTGTAGTATCTAAAAACTTTAATTGAAGACAAAGGAGTAATACCCCCCCAAATAAGGCAGTTCTAACAAAACAAGACTTGTAACAATTAACTTCTTTCACTATAACTCAACTGAATTTAAGTCATAAGGACAGGTAAGTAAATAAAAAGAAAGAAAAGAAAACAACAGCTTTTGTCGTTGTCATCTGGTGTTAGTGCTGAGGTTAAAAAGAGCTTTTAAGTTAAAAAAAAAAAAAAAAACTTCCAAAGGACTAAAGGAAAGTGTCTTCCTCTTTTCCATTTCTTAGACTACTTGCTGGTTAGCATTACATAAGGACTTGATGGTTAATGTGCAAAAGAAAAGGAATCCTTTTACAATTGGATCCAGGATTGCATTGAGGGTTAATCAACTTACAACCACCAAATATATTCTTTAAGTCCAGAAACACCCTACTAAAGACTTAATCAGACAAGGACTCTGCCCTCAAGGAGTTTAAAATCCAATAAGGTAATTAAGGTATTAACATAACAGTCATTGCCCAAGGCTCCCAAGGGAAAAGGGCACCAATACAGGTGCTAGCACTGGTCTGCAATGTCTCAATTTACTTACCACTCTTATAAAATGTAAATATCCCTATTTCACCAAAGAAAACAGCTACTAAATATGTGTTCTGCACAAAGAAGTTAGTAGTACACATATCACCCCAAACTTTCACTACTCTATGGAGTGTCCATTTCATCAAACCTAAGACACATTTCCCATTTAACATCTCTGAAAATATAGTACATCTAGTAGGTATAACACCTATGGAGGGGGAATTTTGCAATATCTAACAAAACTCACATGCTCTCTCCCTTTTGACCTAGTAGTTCCACATCTGGGAATTTAGCCTACAGATATACCACCAAGGTGTACATACGGGGAAAGAGTAAGCACTTCCAAAGAAAAAGTGATAGGGAAGGAAAGGAGTAAGAAAACAGATTGACAGAGTAAAGGAACAGCAAAAGGGTTAAGGAAAAATGTTTTTAGATAAGTGAAAAAAAAATTTTTTTTTTTTTTTGCGGTGCTGGGAATTGAACTCAAGGCCTTGTGCTTGCAAGGCAAGTACTCTACCAACTGAGCTATATCCCCAGCCCAAGTGAAAATATTCTGAAGGATTCTAACACAATTTGTTTATTCTCAACGTTCAGAGATTAATTGTACTAATGATACTGTTTAAATGTTTTCAAAAATATTTTTACAATAAAAGGTAGAAATTTTATGCTAGTTTCTATATATATGAAGGCAAAGAAAACTAGGGAAGAATACTTTCAAAAATTTTAAACTTGCTGAAATAGGTTAAAAATCCTTTCCTACCCATAAAATCTCAAAATGATTGACATTATTTTTTTATTTCATCATAATATTCCTAATTCAGAAACTATGTAACCTTTTATAAAGATAATGGACATCTTCCCAAATGTCTACATGTGAAGTGTGTGTTTGCCATTACCTCTGTTATCTTAGAAAATAGCAAAATTTTCTATTTTTCTGTCCTGCTATATTTTAGTAAGTACAGTAAGACAGTAGGATTATTTAATTTATGAGCATTTTGTAAAGAAAATCTTAAGAGTAAAATATTGAACAAGGTTAACTACCTCCTTTACTTCCAAGTAAAGGATAACATAATGAAATGAAACAGACTGGTTCTACCAAAGAACAAGATGAAATAAAGAACCTGGATCCAGGAACAGGAAAGACAGTAGAATGAATTGGACATAAATCGGACATAGGGAAACCAGACACACACGAAAATTTTACAAAAAAAAAGGGACAAGTCCATAAAATACTGTTAATTAAACATGTTCAAGAATGATGAAAAAAGCCAGCAGCAGAGACACATGCCTTTAAGTCCCAGTTACTTGAGAGGTTGAGGCAAGACCATCACTTGAGCCTCAGGAGCTCAAGGTCAGCCTGGTTAACCTAGTGAGACTCTTTTGGGAAGGGAAGGGGGAACAGGAGTGAGGAAGAAAGGATTACGAGCACAAAAGACTGGGTTCAAACCCTAATGTGATTAGAGACATCACAGAATGGAAGAAACCTGAAAGAAAAGGAAGCAGACCGGTTCCACAGTGGAAAAGATCTGATTCAAATCCTCATTCTGTCATTAGTATGTGACCTTGGATAAAAGCCACTGTTAGATCTATAAGAAGGCAGCATTGATCAGGTGTTGAAAGTTTCAAATCTCTGTTCATCAACAGAGATTGGTATCTATGACCTTGGTAAATTCACCTGTCTTACAAGTGAAGAAACTGGGACTCAGAAAATTTAGGTGGTCTTAATTTTTTTTATTTTGAAAGTCAACTAATCTCTATATAGTTTTAACAGAATTCTTGGTTAATCTCCAGGAAATCACAAACATTAACAACTGTCAGTGAGATACAATCATTACTTAACCTTCTTCAAGATTAATTTACACAGATCTGAACTGGAGTTCAGGCTCTATCTGTGCATTTGAGGCAGCAACCATTTCCCATTCTCCCTGCCCACCAAAGCAACAAAGGATAAAGGCTGTTTTCTTTCCTGTACTCAGATCCAGGAAAGAAAAGCACTTATGAAGAAGTAAAACTTTGGCATACTCAACAATCCTGTACTTGGGAGCCTAAAGAACTTATAGGTTTGAAGGCTGCACCAATAACAGTTTTAACATCCCCAATTCAGAAGTGCATTTGCATTACTTTAGATGTAGTCAGTAGGTGGCTAATAGTGTTGCCAATTCTATTCTACCCAGGGTCTCTAAATTCTCTAACAGTCAAAACTCAATTCAAGGACATACATTTACACTCTCTTAAAAGAGAAAGGGGATTGTAATGGAGTAAACTAAAATCCACTCATGTATGACTTTGCCAAAGTGAACCCAACTATTACATATAGCTATAATGTTCTAATTAAAGAACTTATTATTAAAGAAAAGGAGCCAGGTGCAGTAGTGCACACTTGTAATCCCAGCAGCTAGGGAGGATGAGGCAGGAGGATCAAAGTTCAAAGTCAGCCTTAGGCAACTTAGTAAGGCCCTAAGCAATTAGCAAGACCCTATCTCAAAGTATAAAAAAGGGTTAAAGGATTAGGGATGTGGCTGGGTGGTTAAGTGCCCCTGGATTCAATCCCTAATACCAAAAAAAAAAAAAAGTCTGGAAGGGGTTGTAGCTTGATGGTGAAGCACTGATGTGCGAGACACCTGGGTTTAATCTGAAGGAAGGGAGGAGGAAGGGAGATAGGGAAGGGGAGAGGAAAGGGAGAAGAGAAGAGGGTAAGGAGGAAAGGTAGGGGGAGAGGGAAAACAGCAAGTATGATCTTAAAGTTTTTCCAGTGAACAGATCAAGGCTGTCCTCTGCTTCCTTAAAAACAAAGGCAGATAGCTTTCTGATACAAAGAAGGGGTCTCTGCCATGTTTTGAGCCACAGTCCTTTACATGGACTTTCAATGGTAGGTATGAGACTTTACTAAATCTGCCTTTCCTAAGAAAGCACACACAGTACAACTTTTGTCAAAGATAATCTCTGCTCCTTTCTGGCATACAAATATACAACTAGTTGATTAAGAAAGTGTACACTGGGACCATCTGAGTGAACACAGTAAGTGAAGAAATTTTTTAAAGATGATATTTAGCATCTCATTATTAAAACTTTTCTACTGAGATAAACCCTTACATTTTGTTCTTCCTCCTTAATCTTCAATCTCATGGATACCCTATCCCCCTGGAACAGAAGCCTAAACAAAATCAACATTTCTACTTAACACTCGACACCCAGTACAGTCAAACACTGTTTTTGTCTGGTATAGATAAAAAGTTGGTCTCAGGTAATAATGACTGGCATCAGGTGTATGGTCAGTATGAGGGCAGGGGTAGGGTGCATCTCCTTGGGAACTTAATGCCAAACTAACAACTGTCAGAAAGTTTGAATGCTTATCATTAAAAGTGGAAGTGTGAAAAAATTCCACCATTTCCTCTTCCCAAACACAACTGTCTAAATTTACTTTTCACCTGGCGTTGCTCCAGTTTTAATCTAGGAAACCCTGAATGTGAGCATCTTAACAGTGCTTGATTTCAACTGAGTCCACTGAAGAGTTATTATCACTATGCTACAGTGATTCTCAGTAAAAAACATTTCCAAAATTCCAGGACACAGTTAACAGACTTTCAAAGTAAGGAAGATTGAGGCTGTTTAAAATAGAAATTTTCTTTGGCTAAAAGCTCAAAGAGGTCTGGAATTTAAAAGGATAGAAAAATGTTGGAAAGATTTAGATCTAAATAAAATCCTTAAAAATCTCAAGAATGAGGGGAAGATACCAGGAACATTTCTAATTTCTAAAGTCCAAATTATCATTTGTTCTCCTCAAATGTGTCCCACATATAAGAGCTTTTGTCATGAACACACTTATTCATTCAAATGTTAGTACTAAGTGCCAATTCTATGTCAGGCATTGTTCTAGGCATGGAAATACACGAAGAAACAAAACTGAGTCCCTGTCTTCATGAAATTTCATAATAAGCATAATATCTACCCTTCCCAATAGTGGCAGCTATTAAATGAATAACTTTGAAAAGAGGGCTATAAAAAGGTTCCATAACTGCCCAAGTTTCCCTGGACTTGCCCCTATGAAGTTTCAGAATCAGATTTTAATGCTGTGGCTGGAAAAGACCTTCATGGTTAAGAAGCCAAGTTTAAAAAAAAAAAAAAAAAAAAAAAACTTTTAAGTTACCAAATTTTTTGCAAAGCGTTAAAATCTTTCTTCTTAACATCCAATACTTGGGAATATCTCTTCACCAGAAACTCAGGAGTACTCTGCATTTAAAAACTCAAGAGTAAATCCAGCATTTTCAATTAATTTTAATTAGCTCTGAAATACAACTTCAAATTTTTAAAACCTGCCACTATAATTTCCAAAGTACCTACATGGTCAGAAGAAAAGTCATAAACTGAATTTAAAAACACCAAGAATCTACTTGGGCTTTAAACATAATAAACTGTGTCACATATTATCCTAAGGGCCTTGCCACAGAAAAGGCACAGACAGACCACTGGGCTACAGTAAGCCTCAAATTCACACACAAAACAAGGGTTAAGAGGACAGATGTTTCTTTTCCAGTTCACTTCCACATTTAAATTTGATCCCCTTTTATGTTTTTACAACAGTTCAATTACCTTAATCTGTCTCTTTGTAGGTTTTTCCTATGTACTCATTTTAACTTCTTTTACAACCTTTTCTCTCATCCTACTCCTTCCATTATGCCCCTTAAATTCAAGTTCATATTCTTTTCTTTCTCTGGTTTTCATCTCCAGGGATCAATCAATCATATTAAAAAAAAAAAAAAAATCAGATTTAAGTGATGGAACCAGCAAACAGTATGTCACCTTGTTAACTATAAGAGGGTTTTCTAAGCTGGAGATTCTAGATACAATCTGAACCAGAAAAGACTGTTCACTATTATATTATTATGACAACAACCACATGACAATTTTTTTTTAGTTGTCAATGGGCCTTATTTTTAAAAATTTGTATGGGGTGCTGAGAATTGAACCCAGTGCCCTCTACCACTGAGTTAGAACCCCAGCCCCCACATGACAGATTTTTAAAGTTAACTCTACTTTTTTTTTATACTGGGAATTGAACCCAGGGATGCTTACACTGAAGCACATTCCCAGCCTTTTCATATATTTTTTTTTTATTTTGAGACAGAGTCTCACTAAATTGCTTAGAGTTTCACTAAGTTGCTTAGGTTGGCTTTGAACTTATGATCCTCCTGCCTCAGGCTCCAGAACCACTAGGATTACAGGCTGGGCTAATTCTACTTTCTAACAGTAAGAAGACATTTTTAGAGCAGTTCAGTGTTTTCATGCAACATTCTGATGTGTCTTAGGCAACATTTCTTGGCTTTGGGTCTCAGTTTTCTAATCTGTAAAAATGACCTTTATTGATCCCTTAAACTTATGATCACAAAAACGAAAACTTTAAAAACTGTTTGATCCAAATGGATGTAGGTTTAAGAAAAAAAAAAAAAAAAAAAGTAAATATTTAAATGCTAACTTTTTATGAGGTTCTGGGACTTTTTGAGCCCCCTAAAGGATGACACAGCTACCCCAACTTAGATAAGGAGAGGGCTTTTTAAAATGTAAATTTTCTTGATTGCCTGGACATCAGTGGACAAAGCCAAGCTTAGAGAAAGATAGTTAACTGAGTCATGCTAGTGGGACTCTGTTGAGAAAATGCAATGCCTAGAAAAAAGATGAATTAAAACTTAATGAAGCTACAAACTCACAGTTAAGTCTTGAGACTTGGCTTACAGAAATCAACTTACATGACAAAAGTCCTATGAGCTTCATGTGATACATATAAGCTGTCATTCTATAAATGACCAGGCAGTAAATAGTTGAAGCCTTCCAGTCTGTTCAATTTCTAGACATGGGTGCAAAAGCAGCAACGTTATGTGTACATAAACAAACATGGCCACATTCCAGTAAAACTGTTTATGAACAATGGACTTTGAATTTAATATAATTTGTTATTGAAATATCTCTTTTCCTCCAACTGTTAAAAAAATGTAAAAAAAACAGTCTCAGTTCACAGGCCATATGAAAGCAGGTCTCATTTGCAGAACACCCTACTAATAATGTCTAGAAATGACACCTGCCTCCCAAAGAAAGGAGCCTTTCAAGCTCAGTGTGTAAAGAATACCAGCCCCCCCAACTTTACCTATAACTCTCAAACTCATAAACTTTCTCCTAAATGATATCCATGATAAGCCTCTTTCCTAATTCTTTCCCTGAAACAGTCTATGAATAGCCATAGTCTATGAATAGCCATTCATCAACTTGATTTGAATATGGTTAAAATCTATCCCATTCTACAAAAACAAGATGTCACATAAATGGAACTTAGAAGGAAGACCAAAGTTAGGCATCTTAAGCAGCAAGCTAGTAAAATCTGTTACTTATTCTCATCAAAGTGGAAACACCATACTTGTTCACATAATGCTAAACACTTCAGATGAAATTCCTTAGTGAATAGGATGACTTCAGAGGTCCTAATAAAATAACGGCGTTTCTAATTAATCCTCAGTTAACAAAAAGATCCTTTTTCTTGAATACTCAGATAAGTAGGTTTTACTGATTTCGGGAATGACTGGCTCCAAGCAGAAGCTGAACTGCTAAAATAAACTATCCAGGGGCTGGAGATATAGTTCAGTTCATAGAGTGCTTACCTGTTAAGCACAAGGCCCTGGGTTCAATCCCCAGCACTGCAATAAAAAATAAACTATCCAGGGGTCTTTACTGCATGGGCAGGCAAGCTACCCTTCACTTGGAAAGAATTACACTTTAAGATACAGCAGAGTCCAATATTAGCCAAAGGTTCATCAGAAATGAGAGCCCTAAGACTAATAGGTAATTCCACTACAACCCAGAATTCCTAGGTGTCACTCAGGCTCCCCATTATTTGTTCTGTCTCACACTTAAGAACTCAGGCTGCAGCATCAGACAGGCCTAAACTTACTTCCCTGCTCTGCAATTTAGTTACCAACTACATAAGTCTTGAACCAGTTGGTTATTTAACTTCTGTGCCTAAATTTCTTAGGTAGTGTTAACTACCTAAGAATCAAGATGGAAATGCCCAATACTTCAGACATTGCCCAAGACATAGCAAAAGTCTAAATATCAGCTATTTTACTCTTATCATTTCCTTCTTCCACTCCCCACAAAAAACTGAGCATAATTTGAGGAAATTATGGAGGAAAGTGGATCTCTTCCCAGTCTTTAAGCAATTTACTCAAGTTGCTATTGGAGACCTTGTTATGTTCACTCTGTATCAGTGGTCCTCAGAATGGTCAAGGCTACAATACTACTTTGTTCCATCAGACTAAAATATGTCTAGCTGTGAACTCTATATTCACCATGAGCACACAAGTGCAAAGTGACTCCTGCAGGGATGTAGAAACAGAGATTCTGATCTGCTTTTACTATAAGCAACACTTTGGGTGAATTAATTCTCTTGGATACTGCTTGGTAATCTCTACAGTCTTCCATCTACATAGAAATTTACTTATTACTAATTACATTTAATAAATCTGAGTTAACTTGTTATAGCTAGAAACCATTTCCAATGAGGTTATGGGTTAATCCCAACCATTGTAAAGGACACTGATCCATAAAGGTATCTATCAATGTAAGTCAACTTCTTTTGTCAACTACTACATAGGGGTGCTGAGATAAAAATGAACTCATTCCATCCAAAGGATCTTAAGCTTTCACCTTTGTTTAGCATTTAAAAAGGTCAAATAAAACAGAGAACTGCTCTAACTTTCAACTGTTTGGGTAAACACAACTCTACTTACAAGTTCTCTTAGTATGTCACCCAGGGTAAGATAATGTAGAGCCACATTTCTTGGGTTCAGAAGTCTCATGGCTAACAGCTACCATTACTAGACAGCACAGATACAGAACATTTCCATCATGATGGAAAATTCTATTGGACAGTGATCTAGATGCCTAGATCAGGATCTTTTACTAGTAGGGAGCCTAAGGCACCTCTTGTGACCTCTGGATAATGACAACAAGGTCAGGATGAAGAATTCCTTTGTCCTGACTCCCTGCCTAGCACTCTCTGATCCAGCTGCTGGGGCCTTTTCCCTACATGGCACTGCACTATGCTGTACAATCCATTGAAGTCAGACAGAAGTTTGTCTGGCTAAGATGGCCACCTCAAAAGTAGGCTGCTGGGCCAGGGAGATAGCTCAGTTGGTAGAGTGCCTGCCTTGCAAGAACAAGACCTCGGGTTCAAGCCCCAGCACCGCTAAAAAAAAAAAAAAAAAAGAAAAGAAAAGAAAAGAAAAGTAGGCTGCTTCTGCAGGGACCCTGGACAATCAAAGCCTCAATGAGCATCTTCACAGAACACTTGGACTGAAGTCTTAGTCTACTTCAGGAGCAAGACAAATTCCATTTTTACTAACTCATCTTTGCTCTCTAAATACAAGACTTAAAGCTGGAATTTTTTACTCTTGCCTCTGTATACTTCTCTGTAGAAAGTCACATTTTCACAAGGACATCCCTGTACTGATGAATGGTTTTCTCCTTCCTCAGGAGGTAGAACTTAAAAAGGAGAAAGGACTTGTCTAACCTGAAAATGTACCTTCTCAGGCCAGCTCAATTAGGGCAGGCCCATTCCTGCAGGTTTGTTCTTCTTTACTTCTATTAAGTGAGTCCTTAATGCTTGGGAAATAAAAGTGACTACAAACTTCCTATCTATGCTACACAGGAACCCACAGCTCAGCTTTAACTGCTTTTGTTTCCAATGGACACAGGCCTTAAAATGCTCCCAAGTCTGTACTATGTCTGGCTATAAAGGTGTTGAGAATGTTGACACACTGCTTCAAGTATCCTATTACTAACTCAACCAAAGGGCCTTCTTTGTCTAGAGTACTACTATTGACTGTGCTCAAAATGCTCAGGTCATTGTCTGAGTCACTAACTGTGTAAAGAGTAAGTCTGAACACACCTCCCCTACCAATTAACATATTTTCTTTAGGAATACAAGAAGCCTTTCTAGTATTAATCATGTAACTGGCTCCTTAAAAGATTTTTATGCTCCAGAGAACCCTCCCCGAGTTATGACTAACTTCACATCATAGCCATAAAGCAGCATAAGAACTGCATAAGGAACAAGGCCCATCCATTGGCCTGGTGAAAAAAAAACAAGAAATCTTGCTTAAGAGGTTGAATTACCGTCAGGCATGGTGGCACAAGCCTATAATTCCAACAACTTGGAGGCTGAGGCAGGAGGATCCAATCTGTGAGGTTAGATTAAATTAGTTGGGATCACAGATTGGATCTTCAGTATTCCACTCAATTATGCTGATACCTTTGAAAGCCCTACCTTAACCATCCCAGAAATAATGGTATAAAAACAATGTCTCACTTTTTGAGTTAGACCTTAAGCTATCCCACCTAAAAAGGTAACACCAGGATTAAATGGCTTGTTAAACACGGAAGTAGGAGAAAGGATTGGAATTCTGATGAGGCAAAGAAAAAACAAATGCAAAAGAAAAATGTGGAGTTGGGGTTGTAGCTTAGCAATAGAGCACTTGCCTTGCATATGTGAGGCACTGGGTTCGATCCTCAGTAACACATAAAAATAAATAAAATAAAGGTATTGTGCCCATCTACAACTAAAAAAATTAAAAAAAAAAAAACAAAAAAACTTTACACCAAACAATCAAATACCCAACTAATAAATGGACAATGAATTAAACAGACACTTCTCAAAAGAAGAAATACAAAGGGCCAACAAATATAGAACATTTTTATTCAACATAATTAGCAATTAGGGAAAAGCAAATCAAAACTACACTGAGATTTTACTAGTGAAATGGCAGTCATCAGTCAGGCATGGTGGCACACTCCTGTAATCCCAGCAGCTCAGGAGGCTGAGGCAGGATCCTGGGTTCAAAACCAGCCTCCGCAATAGCGAGGCACTAAGCAACTTAGTGAGACCCTGACTAAAAATAAAATACAAAATAGGGCTGGGGATGTGGCTTGGTAGTTGAATGCCACTGAGTTCAAACCCCAGGACAGACAGACAGACAAGAAAGAAAGACAAAAGAAAGAGAGAGAGAGAAAGAGAGAGAGAGAGAGAGAGGGGTGGAGAGGAGAGGAAGGAATGGCAGTCATTAAGAATACAAATAATAAGCAGGGCACAGTGGTACAAACCTGTAACCCCAGTACCTCAGGTGGCTGAGGCAGGAAGAATCCAAGTTCAAAGTCGGTCTCAGTAACTTATCAGGGTCCAAAGTAACTCTGCAAGACCCTATCTCTAAACAAAATATAAAAAAAGGGCTGGGGATATTGCTCAGTGGTTAATAAGCGCTGCTGGGTTCAATCCCTGGTACCGAGAGGAAAAAAAAAAAAACCAATAATAATTATAATAAATGATGGAAAGAATGTGGAGAAAAAAAGGAACATTTTTACCCTTTGGTGGGAGTGTAAATTAGAACAACTACTATGGAAATCAGTATGGAGATTCTTCAAAAGACTAGGCATGCAACTACCATGTCTCCTCAGTATTTCTGCTAAATAAAGTCATCATACTACAGTGACACATGCATCTCTACGTTCACAGCACCACAATTCACAACAGTCAAACTTTGGAATCAGCCTAGGTGTCCATCAACAGATGAATGGATAAAGAAAATGTGATTTTTATACACACACACACACATACACATATACACAATGGAGTTTTATTCAGTCATCTGCAGGAAAATGGATGAAACTGGAGACTTATGTTAAGCAAAATAAGTCAAACTCTGAAGATAAAGGAACATGTTTTCTCTCATGTGAGGAAGCTAGAAAGGAAAAAGGAAAAGAAAGGTGGGTCAGGTCTCATGAAAATCAAAGGGAGGTCAGTACAGTAAAGGGACTAAGGGGTGGGAGTTGGGAAGTACTGGGGAGTGATATTGACCCAATTATATTGTGACAGGTAACAATAAATCCCATCACTATGCACAACTACAATGTACCAAGTAAAAAACAGTGAAAAAAAAAAATGTAACTACTGAAAAAAGAAATCAACTTTTATAAGCATACATTAAGAAACAATGTTCTGGTCCTTTTAAAAAATTCTGTAAGCTTTACAGCTTGACCAATGTAGTGTCTTAATCAACTGACACTAAATATACATCTCAGTCAAATAAGAGAGTAAAGTTCAAACAGAGTGATCAGTTTCTTCAAAGATGGTTTATGTGTCGCTAGCATTAATCAGAATCATTGGATATTTTTGGAGATTTTAAATGCAGATTTTCAGTACCTTCTACTGTACAATCGACTTCTAGGAGTAGTAATAGGAATATGTAATTTTACCAAGCACTCCCAGGTGATTCTTATGCATATTAACTTGAAAACAACAATTAAAACATTTAAAGCTCTCAACATTTCTCATTTGACCATTAACTAGCTAGTGAGTATGGAAAGGGAGGTGTTCCCATCATGCAATGTACACTTTCCTTGAGCCGGACATAGTGTCACACCTATAATACCAGCTACTCGAATAAAAAAAAAAGGGCTGGGGATGTAGCTCAGTGGCAGAGGTGTCCCTGGGTTCAATCCCAAAGTAGCATGAAAACAAAAACAACAAACATTCTTTGAAAGCTTCTGTACTGACCATATAGGATGAGACAGTGCTCTTGCCCATTTCTTTGAAGTAGGCAAAAACATAAATTTCTAAAGACTAGAATGAAAAATTGGAAGAAAATAACAAAAGTCCAGTCAAAGCCAGGAAAAAAAGTGGTTATTGGGGGAGTGGGTTTGATTGTAGACTTCCCTAAAACGGAAACGGAGTATCTTTAACTCCTCCCTCAATACTGAAACAGGCTAAAATGTTTCTAACCTTCAAAGTGTTCACAATACTTAGTGTCACTGGGAGTAGTATAAAGAAGCATTGGGCATATCTATCTAAACCTTACCAAATTATAAAGACCACAGACATTCCAGGTAAAAGAATACATGAACAAGACCTAACATGATCTTTAGAGTTGAAGAAGAGTAGGAAGCTAGGGCAAAAGGACTTTAAGTTCACAATCAGCCTGGGAAACTTAGTAAGAATCTGTATTTAAAAAAAAAAAAAAAAAAAAAAAAGTGTATGTTCGGTGCAAGGACTGTGGATGTAACTCAGTGCTCGCCTAGATTGTGTGAGGCCCTGGGTCTAATCCCCAACAGTCCCCAACCAGGGGGAAAAAAAAAAAACAAAAAACCAACACATTTTCAGTAAATGTACTTTTCAGGTAGCTTTCAGTTTGAAAATAAAGCATAACAAGCCTGCAATTACAAAGACTAGTCAATCTCTCCCCTTTGGTTTCCTTTCCTGATTAAATGAAAACACAAAAAATTAAGAAACGAATCTTGAGATCTGATCAATTCCCTGAGAGGTTCTTATTTCATTTGTTTGCGGGGGGGGGGGGGGGGGGGGTAATGGGGAATTGAACTCAGGGGCTCTTGATCACTGAGCCACATCCCCAGCACTTTTTTGTATTTCATTTAGAGATAGGGTCTCACTGAGTTGCTTAGTGCCTCACTTTTGCTCAGGTTGGCTTTAAACTTGCAATCTCCTGCCTCAGCCTCCCAAGGTGCTGCGTTATTTCTTCATTTCTGACGCTGCATCCAAAAATAAGGCACAGCAAGTTTAATAACTACTCTTACTACTTTTCAAGTACTCAAATCATTTTTCAGGAATCCCTTCTTAGCCACAAAGGTTTGTTCCAAGACATTCCTTGAATGCCTAAAACAGAACCAAATATACACTTCCAATGTATACTGTTTTTTACTATTCGTATGTGCCTATTATAAAAGCTTAATGTATAAATTAGGTACAGTGATTAACAATAACTGATAACAGAACAATTATGAAAAGATATTGTAATAAAAGATAGTTAAAACAAATTGCTCGTTTCTGGAATTTTTCATTTAATATTTTCAGAACACAGTTGACTATGGTTAACACAAAACTAAAAAAGTCAATTGCAAAAAGGGGGACTATAGTCAAATCACTATGTACTCCGCATCTTCTGAGGAATTTTGCAGCTTTTGTGTACTGCCCATATTAAGACATTTCATGGATTAGGAAGTGGCAATAATAGCTATATATATAAACTGCTTCATAAAATTAATTTCTTAGAACTTTAAGTACTGAGCCTAATTACTAAGATTTTAGTTTTTTTGTTTTGTTTTGTTTTTTTGGGGGTGCTGGGGATCGAACCCAGGGCCTTGTGCTTACAAGGCAAGCACTCTACCGACCGAGCTATCTCCCCGGTCCCTTAGTTTTTTTAAATTTGTGAAAGTGGTGATTTCAAAAATCTTTATTTCAGGCAATTTAGTTCAAGGATTTCAACTTTTTAAAATACCTGAATTAGCTATAGTCACATGGATCTCTCAAACAGAAAAGGAACATTTATAGTCACTCTGATGCTCTACCCACTTGCTCAGGGAAACTAGAAAACTTTTTCTAAAACTTATGCGACACAGTTGTCTGATATAAAAAGGTAATGCAAAGTAAATACACTGAACTTAAATGTCTCTATTTCAAATGAAAAAGTTTAATAAGCACATAAGTATAATAAAAAAATTCTGGAACAGGAATAAGAGTTTGGACATCTTTGGAAATGTAAGTTCCTAGGTTTCCAATTTCTCTTATTCTGATAGTCAAACATTAACTACTACAAAGTACCTCAAGTTCCCATTCACCTTAGTATGACAGGAGCCTTTGTACTGGGGCCCAAAGAAAAATCCCAACAGAGGAAGTGAGTGTACATACCTATGACTTAGTAACTTCCAAGTGTTCACTCTAAGAGGCATAAGAATTTTTCTTCCCCATCCATCTGTATCTACTAGTTAGATATTTATTTTTGAATATTTGCATGAAAATGACAATTTCAATTTTCCTTTTACAATTAAACATAAAATGTTGAGTTTTCTAAGTAGATTTTTAAATATTACACCATCTCAAGTACAAAGGGGTGAACATTACTCAATGCCAGAGATTCCTAACCTGTAATTGAAATAGGTTGTACACAGCAGGTACTTGTCACTAGGCGACTAAAGATGCCCCAAAGTCTAGACAGTCAGTACCATCCTGAACTACCCTGCCTAAAATTAACAGTAACAGTACCAAATGCAAGGCTCCATAAAGACCCCTCCTGCTTGGGGTAAACAACAGATACACAGCCAAGTTTAAAGAAATTAAAGGTGTTCCCTTTTTTACAAAAGACTAATGAAGTAACCTCTGAATAAAGGTGTTTGTTTTGGGGGTTTTTTGTTTTGTTTTGTTTTTTTAAAGAATTAACAAGGAAATACAAATTTTGTTCTTAGCTTTACCTTAAATAATCCTCACATGTTCTAATCTTCAATCTTGTAAGGCCAAGTATTATACCTACTTTACAGGTGACTAACTAAGGCTCTGGTACTAATTGGTTCAAAGATGGAGCAACCAAGCAGAAGCTCAAGAATCCAAATTTCAATTCCCTAGACTCAAAGCCTCTGCTATTTGCGTGTATATGCATAGTGGGTGAGGGGAGAGACTACTCACATTCTGACATTCTGTAACCGAGGAAAACAATGTAAGATTCAAAGCTAGCCTCAGAACTGGCAAGGCATTAAGCAACTCAGTGAGACCCTGTCTCCAAATAAAATACAAAATAGGGCTGGGGATATGGCTCAGTGGTTGAGCGCCCCTGAGTTTAATACCCAGTACATACAGGCCTTTAAATCCAACCCTATTGTAGACATTCTTCTTAAATACTGAGGGCAATGCAGTTTAACAGTATTAATATTCTCCTCAGTTTTTCCCCTCATATATTTTAAGAACCATATTTCCCTGAGATGTTTATTTTTGAAGATTTACTCTTTGAAGAATCTTTACAATTAGGCACCATTCTGTAATTTCTATAACATTCAATTATCTTCTCTAACATACCTTTAATTGATTAATTTTAAAGTCTGCTCCTGTGATAATTTTCATGATCAATGGCATAAAATCTCTTACTAAGATCCATTAGGCTTAATCTAATGGACATTAGTGAACACATCCCAAAATGACTTTATTTCCTTTAAGTAGCACTTCTAAAACAACAAATTCAAGACAACTCAATATTCAGCATCAGCTAGATTTATAAACTATTACTAAAATTTCTGCTGACAACACAAATTTAAATTTTTTTTTTCATGAAACTTCCTAAATGCCTCTCTACTCATGCACAATTCATACATAGAATTTGTTACTGAATTCTTACATGTAAGCTTTATTATTTAAGGTATTCATGTTCCCAAGAATTACTATTTTGTAGGAAGTTGAGTTGTTCACTTTAAGTCACCATTTAAATAAACGAAAATTTAAGATAATTCAGGAGTTTTGCAGTTTAAAAACATGGGGGGGGGGCGGTGTAAAATAGTGGCTTTTGAAGAAACATGCTGAAAAGACATGTTGATTTTTGTGGTTTAAATGCACACACAAATAGTGACTTTGGCATTCACTTATTAAATGTATCTAAACTTAGCCCAAACCTACACATGGAGGCAGATTTTATTTTACAGTGATTGCTTTACAATTGGAAAAGATCAAAGTAGATGATGCAGTTCAGTTAGGTAAAGACTCAACCAACTCTAGTTATATGCTACAATTCACTGTGTAAATGTCAGGAAGATTTAAAATGTTAACAGAAAATACCAATGAAGGATAAACTCACCGACATCCCTATCCATACCTAAAATTCAAACTAAAGATTCATTTTGGAATAGAAGCTGTCTGACCAAAGCTTAATTTCACAATGTGAAGAATCACCTTTATAGACCTATTTAATTCTCATTAGCTTACGAACCAGAAACACCCTTGTTTATAGATGAGAAAGGCTCAGGAGCCAGGCCATGTGTCACAGTAAGAATAAGGACTTTACATTTTTCTTATTACTACTCCAATTTCTTTTCTACCACAACTGCTCAAGAAGAGTATATCTCCCCACGTCCTCCCTCTTCACCACCTTACCCTTCAATTATCAATCTGGTTCCAGTTTTAAGAACAAAGCATCTCTTAGAAACAACATTCCTGGCACCAGGGGTCCAGGCTATCTTTACCCACAGATAATTAACGGCAAGCTATGATGCCTGTAGTACAAGTTTATCAATTACAACCTGGGTTTCTGGAGTCTGCACCAAGGTATTATGCCATCAAACAGGGAGGTGAGAAGCGGGAGAAAAAATAAGGAAAATTTTCCTCTCCTGGTCTCTGGTTTTCCTAAGAACCTAAGCAATCTCTGCTACTCCCATTCAATTCAAATATAATAAACACACGGTGTCTAGTAAGCCATCAAAATTAGTTTTCCTCTTCCCACTTCCTGTTCTGCTGCTGAGCAAGAGCTCAGATAGCTGACTACAAAGAAATGAAGAGTCTATCATAACTGAGTTGGGAAAATTAAGGATCTTAGGCAACGAGATCCCAAAATGACACAAGCTTCTGAAACCTGCTAGATGGGTCTCCTGCTCAATCAGTAATATTCTTATGAAGCTTTATAAATCTGAGCATTCAGATACGGTAGCAAGGTTAAAATGTAGACTTTCACTACATTATTTTATCATACAACTTATCTTCAAAGAATGTCTCCCCAAGAAAAGGTGGTCATATGCTTGTATCTTTGCTAGGTTGTGCCAAGAGAAATGATACAAAGGATATTAGCAGGAAGGGTTGGGCTGGGGAATTTTTGATCTTAAAATATAAAAAAATGTCAGAATACCCAGGGATCTGTTAAATTTGTTCTCAACTACATCATTCATCTGCATAACAAAGGCAGGTGACTGAAGTCCCTAATAATGCTGATTGCTTTAACATCTTTTCTTGGAGCTTGTCTAGGTGGATCTCAGGAATGCAAACGAACTAAATTATTTGGTTCCTTAAATCCACTGATACAAAAGTTAATTTAAAAGCTTCAGAGGGGAATTACAGACCCCACAGAGATGCATCCCCCATCCCAAATCTCAGGATAGATACGAGATATAAATATAAATGTTTACTATTATGTTTCAGAAAAATTCTCACAGTAAAGGTGAAAACAGCAGGGAAATGACTGGGCCTAAAAACTTAAAGATAAATTAAAAATGGGCTAGGCATGGTGGCACATGCCTATAATCCCAGCAGCTCAGGAGGCTGAGGCAGGAGGATCACAAATTCTAAAACTCAGTTTCAGCAACTTAGCAAGACCCTTAACAACTCAGTGAGACCCTGTCTCTAAATAAAATACAAAAAAGGGCTGGGAATGTGGCTCACTGGTTAATGGCCCCTGAGTTCAATCCCCAATAGCCCCCACCCCAAAAAAAACCTATCAAAAAAATTAAATTGCCTATCGCCCTTGGAGTTTCTTTCTTTACTAAAAATTTAGAGACATAAGTGACAGATACAGATACAGACAATATAAACCCTGATATGAATAGTCTAGGTCTACAAACAGAATAAAAATCATGTGCAGACAGGCATGATGGTGCAAGCCTGTGATCCCAGTTACCTGGAAGGCTGAAGAAATAGGATGGAGAGTCCCAGGCCAGCCTGGGCAACCTAGTGAGACACTGCCTCAAAATAAACAAAAAAACACAAAACAAACACCCGTGTTCAACAGTACCATTTGCTGTTCAATCATTTCAACAAAATATTGGTCATTTCCTCTACTACCAAAATTGTCCCCATCACATCAAGCCTTGGCCACAGCGCCATCCTCTGCCCTTCATCCCCCTTTAAAGCACCCAGGCTCCATACTATCAACACAGTGCACATTGCCTGCACCTAGATAGGCAGCAGGCAGGGAGAGTGGGGGGTTGACAAAATGATAATTATTTCGAATTGATGGCCTGTATTTTAGATTTCCTACTTGAGTCTGGAGCTATGGGAATGGAAAGCTGCTTCTTCTGATTTAAAAGGCATGAAAATAGGGAGGAAGACTTGTTTTCAGATACTACTGAAGAAAAACACAATTTGAAAGCTTCTTTTAAACTCCGTACTTTATTTACTTCTTAAGGGGCAGTTTGAAACTTCTCCCATTCTAAACTCTTTACCTTAAGAAGCTAAATTCTTGACTGTTTGCCCAAAAGCCCTTATTATGCAAAATTAGTGGTTTCAAAATAATTAAGACAGCAGATAATCTAAACCACAGGATACAAAATTTACTCAACTGACTCTTCACTTCTAAATGCAATGAATTTACTATATTTTACTATTCTTTCAAGAGGGTTTAAAAAAAAAAAAAAACCCTCAGGGTCCTACATCAAATACTTACTTCAAACATTTCCATAGCTTCATTCAAAGCAATTATATTTGAATCAATTTTTTCCAAGTCAATCTAGAAATTTATTTGAGTTCAACACAGTTTCATATGGAAAGCATGCAATCCCTCACAAAAGACACTTCTGTGGAAATGACTGTGAGTTAGAGGAAAATCAGTTTTATTTGAAACTATAAAAGTACAGCAAAAGATCTCAAAGACCTATAGTGTACACATACATTCATTACCAACTAATATGAAATAACACAATGTCAGTAAAACCTGTGGTCTCCTAAAATGGTATACATCCAGAAAAAAACAACAAAATCATGTCTCATACCATTAACTGTGGAGGACAACTGTTACTATAATATACAGGTGAGTTTTTTCTAACATATTTACAGACTCAAAAGGCAGGCATTTTTTGCACCTCACCACCACACATATGCACTGAAAACAAAAAAATCTTAAAAGTCTAATTTTGGAATGTAAATTTTATGACATATTAGTTAAGAATACCTGGTACTCATAAATATTAATTCACCAGGACCAGAACAAATTAATGAATTTATTTCACACTCTCACTATTCCCCATTTTTATGCTGACAGTAAGAAAGAAAAGTCGGACTCAATTCTTTTGAATCAATGAGATTTGCGGACCGAGTTTCTACTTTCCATTTTATTCCTATCTACTTATCAAAGAAGAGTAGAAGTTAGCAACAGTTAGAATTATTATCTAATTTTTACATTTTGAACCATAAATTCTTTCTGATTCCTTTATTTACATTTACTCCTAGATTTTCTTGTTTCACCAGGAATACCAGTCTAAAATTTGTGAGATCTGACAGAATGAGATTCTAGCAGCTTACTAATTCTAAAAAGGTGCCTCAAGGGGTCTGGCTGCAGTGGAAGTAAAGCCAACACTAGAAACTAATGCTTTTAAGTAGATCTGATTTGAGTCTGAAGATGTTCCAAAATTCATTTGCAGGTGCCATCAGTTTCAGTCTTAAAATTGTAAAGAGAATTTTTTAGAGTCACAATAGTGTCCCCAACACACGCCCAATAGCAGAGGAGTACAACTATCTGTTAGCATCAGAAACAATTCATACTTAATCCATTCTCATTCAATTTGAATCAATTAAGCTAACCAGAATCAACACATGATCAAATCATGACAAGACAGAGTCAAGTATTCTACCATACTAAAGAGGTACGTGTGGAGAAGAACCCAAGAACTCCAGAGTAGATAAGCAAAACTTCGTGTTCTTGAAATAGGAGGAGGGGAAAAATCAATAACGCCCTAAACTGATGCTATCATTATCAACTTTACAGACAGCTAGGCAGCATGTACAGTACTGTAATAATGACTCAGTCCCACTATAGTTAGCATTACCAACACTTACAAAGAAGTCTTTTCACTTAGGTAAAAGAGTAGTTATGATTTCTGCTCCTGAGATTCCTAACTCATGGTGGATATTTTAAATATGACTACATTTCACAAATAACATTTTCTGAGCAGTGGAGTATGGACTAGAATGTTCTAAGTTCCATACAAACAGCTACAATTTTACATAATATGAAGAATGAGTACACCAAAGAGGGAAAAAAATCTTCTACATCTTAGGGGATGATGGCAAGAAAAATGAGATATGTGATTTTAATATGCAAACTTGCACAGTTAATCTGTAAGATGGGTCAGTCCTGCTTAAAATCATGCTTAAGCAAGTTCTTAATACAAAGATCAATAATGACTTGTCTGAGTATGTTATTTTTACTTTTTAAAAATTATTTTATAGTCACATAAATCAATCACTGGTAAACAATATATTACTTGATTGAGTGAGCACACAATTACTAATACCACATTTTCTAGATTAATATTTGCAAAGATAATTACTCCAGACACGTATGGTTGTTGGAAGACAATTAAAAGTGCTGTCTTGAAGTTCAACATATTAGATAAAAAGCAAACTATCAACCCCTTCCCTCTCTCCTCCTTCAGCTCTTATAATAAAGTAGAGATATGTGCAGCTTCAGATTTCTCCATACTAGTATCATTCTTATAGCACAATGCTAGGCTCATGGGCTTTGGAGTATATCACTTACTGACCTTGGGCAAGCTAGTAAATAAACCAAGGCCTCAGTTTTCTCATCTATAAAATAGAGATAACAGAACTTAACTCATAAGGGTCTTACCAAGGATTAAATTAGGAAACCCAATTAGGAAAGCACTGAGATTCTTACCTGGTAGACAGTAAGCATCCAAAAAGTATTAGCTATTATTGCCAGAAAACATGAACAAACACATCCGAAAAGTCAACATAGGCAGTTTATTTTGGTCTCTATAAAACTGGTAGTGGATCAACAGCCTACCAAGTCCATAATCATTCATATATTCAACAATTTCTTTGTATAATTTAGATGAGATCTATGGAAGTTATGTTTCTTATGAGAAAGGGCTAAACACTGTTTCATCACTAAATATATTATATACTCATCCCAGACAAACATTAAAAACCTTTTTCTACATTAAGATTCCACCTTCCTTCAGAGAAATCAAAAGGACTAGATCCTCACCTGCCACATCCTTTCTTTGTCTGCATGTCCCAAAGAAACACATCCATACTCTTGCTAGTTCTTAACAGCAGGGGCCACATCTCCCCCTTTTAAAAGACGCACAGGTTGGCTCAATGTACTTAAGAAACAGTCCAAGCCCTAACAATTCTCAGCACCTAGTCTTGCACAATACCCTGCTCAGAGTCACCTCAGAGAAATTTCCCCACCCCCAAATAAGTCCCCTATGCTCCCAAAGCGCTTTGGATACACATATGCCCCAATACCTACCTTATAATTAACTAATTATGTCTCCCCCAGTAAAATGAATTGAGAGCAAGAGCAGCAATGTGGTCCTAGGTTTAGCTCTAGCACTAAGTACAGTGGTTGGCTCCTACTAGGTGCTCAAGGAATGCTACCATTTAATCAGATTCTTTCCTGGCTCAGTACCATCTCTTGCTGGATGTCCACTTCAAAAATCTAAACATAAGGCTGCTCCCAATGGAGCAGGCTAACATGATGGACTGCTGATTACAACAGCAGAAAACCTACTCATCAGCTTCTCCCATTGGAGAGGTTCCCGGAACCCAAACTCAATTGAGCACGATTATGTACCATCAGAATGAGTGGGAATCCCCAGCACACAACAGAGGTACCCTCTCTGTCAACTGGATTAGTGGGAAGCCTGCAAAGGTGAGTTTTGTTTGTTTTCTTTTCTTGTTTTTTTTTTTTTTTTTCCCTTGGGGGGGGACTCTTTCCTGGTAACTGAAGTGAAAATACTTGAGGAATAAATGTCTTGGTTTGGCTGACAAGGGTTCAAAAACAAAGATGTGAGGAAATCAATCCAACTCTTGACTCCTGAAAAACAGCCACTTCTACAAAGAATGTACAGGAAACTCTGGTGGGTGCTGGTCACTCTTTGTTTCAATAATTAATATCAACACCCCAACCCCAGCCCAAAAGAAAAGGCAAACACATCAGGTCCAGAAGAGATGCTCAAAAACCTTTCCTCTCAACAAGTACACTAAACTGTTTCTCAAAAAAAAAAAAAAAAAACCACCGTCTTGGGAACCACAGCCATAATGAAAAGTTCTAGTCCCTAATACTTTAATTAAAAAAAAAAAAAAAAAAAATCAATATGCCCAAGTCCAACATTCATAGTAGATGACAGAAAGAGAACTTGCAAACTTTCTGAAGGGAGGTATCTCTGCAAAGAACAACTTGGGGGGGACCTCAAAATACGAATTACTCCACAAAGAAGGGTGGCTGTAGTTCTAGAGTCATAATTCCTACCATCAACATCTTACCGCCCCCCCCCTCCCCCAAATCAACAGTTGCCTAAGGGAATCTTTCATTCTGGAAGCAGAAAAGGAAGCGAACATGAAGCAGAAAGCAAATAACCTCCAAAATAAAGTTCTATTTGGAAAAAAATGATAATCAGTCTCCCATCCTTCCCTTTCGGGTGAGATCTGTGATTTATATGGCTTTGCTCTGCAGAAAGCTCTTTCTGGGCAGCTCAAGAAAGGAGGCGAGGGAGAGAAAGACACAGGCACCAGAAAGGAGAGGAGAGAGAAAAAGAAAATGGCGCAGAGACTAAGTCCCGACCGTCGACAAGGCGACTTTCCCGGGAGGAATCCCGGCCGGGAAAGGCCGCCCGCAGCCCGGCGGCGGGCGGCACGGGGTCTCCGTTGCCCCCTCTTGGGAGAGCCGCGACCTGGGGGAGCTGGGGCCTCCGGAAAGGGGGTCCAGAGGCGGCCCGATGGGAACAATGGGGCCGGTGAGCGAGGAGCCGGGACTTAGTCTCTGGGACGCCATGTCTGTCCTCTGCCCGGCTCGGGCCGGGCGCGGGGGAGGCGGCGGCGTCTGGGGGCCCGGGGCGGGGCGGGGGGCACACTCACCATTCAATCGGAAATCCGCTTCGATCTGGAGAGAGAAAAGGAGGGAAGATGAAACAACAGGCACGTGAAGCCCGCGGGCGGCGGGCGGGCGAGCGCGGCCGGGGGCCGGGCCCACCCAGCGCCCCGGGGCCGAGAGGGACGCGGGGGCCCGGGGTCAGCCTCCCCGGGCAGCCATCCCCCCGAACTCTAACTTGGCGGCTCCGCCCGGGGCCTGGCGAGCCGACCTCCCTCGGCGCGCGGCGCCTGGCCGGGGACGCGGGCCTGTCAACGCGGCCGGGCCGGGCCGGGGTCGTGGGAGGGCCGGGCGGGGGGCCGGGGCCGCGGGCCGTACCTGGGAATCGTTGTGGAGGTGGTCCCCACTCATGTCGGCCGGAGCGGCGAGCGCGGCGGGCGGCGGGGCGGCGCGGGGGAGACGTGGACGGTCGGGCCGGCCTGTGCGGGCGGGCGGACGGGACCCCGGGAGGCTCGCGGAGGCGCGGGTAAGCGGCGGCGGCGGCGGCGGCGGCGGCGGGCCTGAGATTCCCGGAACCGCTGAGGCGGCGACAGCGGAGGCGACGCTGACAGACTGCCGGGCGGGCGACGAGAACAGACCCCAGCAGTTGTGTAACAGCCTAAGTTCGCATTTCGGGTGACTGCGCCTGCGCGGCCGCTTTTAAATGGGACGTCGGCGACGTCAGCGCTCGCGGAAAGGGGACGAGGGTTGCGGTCCGCCTCCTTGCGATTCGAAAGACAGACCGGGCTTGGCATCGCAAGCTCCGCCCCCGGCCCGCGCGCGCCGCTGCGATTTGCATAAAGAGCTGACTCCTCCCCCGAAGGCCCACCCCGAGCCCCTTCGGTTCCTCTCCCGGCGCCCTTTCTCGGAACCCCGAACCCCCGTGCGAGGCAGTGCGCAGGCGCTGTCCGGACGCCGCCTCCGGACCAGAGCCAGCGGCGCGGCCACGTGGTGGGCCTTTAAAGGCCGCGGCGGGACCCCGCCGGGCCGGGTGGAGCAGATAGCCAGCTTCCTCATCTCTTCAGAGCTGGGGAAACTGGAAGCTACAAAAACCTCGGCGACCACGACGTCACGGCTCTCACCAGCGACTCTCAGATGCTAACGTGGCCCTGAAGCCGTTTGGAGGAGTCACCTCCCCAGCCTTTGTCCAGGTCCCCCAATTTCTGAATTATTTCACAGCCACTTATTTTAAAATACCCTTAATATTTCGGTCAACCAAGAATCCAGTTTAGCTCCAGTTTCCACCCGCGTGCAAATAACCGTGGGTCACCAGGGGGCTGATTTCATTCGTTCCTTGTACAAACCTTGCTAAGCATCTACAATGAGCCAAGAATTATGCTGATAAAAGAAAGGGACCAAAGGGAACCGTACCAGTTAAACAACGACCCGGCTTTATTCACCGCTGTATCCCTAACATGTTTTGGGGGGAGAGATGAGTAGGGATAAAAAAGAACCGCCGAAGGAGTACCTACTGGATGCCCTATCTTGAATCCTCACAATTCAATTCTGTGAGGTCTCCTATTTTACAAAAGTCAGACTGTCTCAGAGATGGGTAACCTACAACCTCCTACACACTTAGATGCCTCACAAAACCCTCCAGGGCTCAACCCCTCTCCACCTATTGAGAAAATCCCTGCTGTAGCATCGTCCCATTTTACTCTAGTCCAGCTGATTGCATCTCTCATGCCAGACGTCTGCATTACCTCTTGCTTGGAATAAATACAATAGGGTAACAGAGTCCCTGCTTCCATTCTGGCAATCTCCCAAACTTCTCCAGCAGTTCCCCAGGTGATATTGTCAAAATGCAAATCTATCCGTTGTCTGCTTTGTAAACTTTGCTACATCTATTACCACTTCCACTATTATTATTTAATATTTTAATGTATCCCCTTTTTTTTTGCTTCATCCTAAGTATTAACTATGAACTAATAATGTCTATGAAATCAATTAAAAATAATTAGGAAGAAATGTTCATCATTGAATCATAAAGTCATCTCCACCACATCTAGGGGTAAACACTTTGGGATTAGTTATAAATGATTCAAAGCTCAACATAAATATCACTCTCTCTAAAATGGCCCTGCCACTCCCCCTCCCCATCCTCACACTAGCTGATGAGCCATTCACATGCATATAAAGTGCCACTCATAGTGTCTTTTTCCTTTTTAATAATCACAATTCTTAAGTTACTAATAGGGTAATTGGTGACTTAATCTCCCCTGCAGAATGCAGAGTCTATAATAGTGAGTGAGGACTTGACCATCTTGCTTAGCACTCAATCCCCAGCACCCAACAACAGGTCTTCCTACAGAAGTAGTAATCAATTAGTGAATGAAAGCAGAGTTAGTTAGCAGTTTCTAACTGCTAACTAGAAACACATGCTTGAAAGTCAAACTAACCCACGTTTGAATTCTGCTCTCTATTAGCTCTGTGACCTCAGACAGGTTATTTAACTTCACTTAACTTCCAGTTTCCTCATCTGGACAATGGTGGTAATTGTGACTATCTAATAGACATCAAAAAGAAATAGTTGTTTAAGGGCATACAACTAGTAGGTGGCAAGTCTTGTATTCAAACTTAGGTTGGCCTGCCTCCAAAACCATGTTCTTTCTCTGAAGCAACCTGCCAGAACCAATTTCACCTTGCTCTTGGTGTCTCTTCTCAGAGTCTTTCCATCTCGGAATGAATGCCAGCCCAGCCGGTAAGGTATCTGGCTTCCACACACTTGCTTCAGTTAGGCCAAGATAATTCAGGCTTCAAGAATAAGGGTGCCACCTATCACCTCTTTACCTCCAAACCTGAGTGCCTAGGAATAATCTACATTTGCTTCCCAGGTCCCTCCCCAGAAGGTCGGGTAGGTATGAAAACAGAGCAGACTTGTGAATGGCCTGGCAAGAGTGGCCCTTCTGCTCAGACACACAGCTTCCTAGGCATCTCATCGCAGGCTGACTTTCTCTGGCTTACCCAAACCCACATCACCACTCTCTGGCTCTTGACACTTCAAACCAGTGACCCCATACTACATCCAGTACTTGAGAAGATTATTGGTTATGCACGGATGAACTTTGTAATTTTAACAGTTTTGTATCTATTTCAATATGTTCTAGAATAAATTTAACCACCATATCAAATCCATGGTTATAACTGTTTAGGATGAGGCTAAAAAAAAAAATAGTTGAAGGATTGATTTAAATAAAAATATCCAGGAATAGCACAGAGGCAGAATAGAATACAAACTCCAGGAATGTCAAAGGCAAATAAATGAGATTTGGGAAACGCTAGTTTAAGTCAAGATTGTTCATTCATGGGCCAACCCAGCCCCCATTAAAAAAAAAAAAAAAACTAGCGGATGAAAGCTGACAGTGTAGGTCTATCTCTAAAGCATACATTATGAAACATGGATGATTTATAGACATTCCTCCAAAAGGAGAACTTCACACACAAATCTATACATCATTATGTTTAAAGTTAAACAGGTCTTTTACCAGAGGACTTCTCCAAGTCTTCAATATGCTGATACCTATGTGACTTAAAAGAAGGACCTAGTGGCTGAATGCCTGTAAACCCAACTACATGGTAGCATGAGGCAGGAGGACTACAAGTTCAAGGCCAGACTCCGCAGCTTAGTGAGACCCTGTCTCAAAATAAAAAATAAAAAGGGCTGGGAATGTAGCTCAGTGGTAAAGTACCCCTGAATTCAATCCCTAACACGAAAAATAAACAAATAAATAAATAAGAGGGACATGATATGCAGTGTCTCCATACATTATATAAGCCCAAAGACACTTTTCTCCAGTCTACCCTCTTGAGATGGGCTCTTTGGAATCACTGGATACAAAATGCTGGATCTAGGTGATTGCACAAGATTCAGTCTCATCCATTTGCTTCTGACTCTTTTGAGCTTGTTTTTATCAACCAGGCCCACGCTTATCTTCCAGAATTAAACACCTATGAAGTTTCCTGGACAACTCTAGCTTTTCAGGGACCTTTCCCCAGACTCACAAGGTTATCAAGGAACAATATACACGAATACACAAATGCACTGTTGTTCCTCCGCTACTGGTGTTTAGACCAGGATGGGAACTTCACCTAAAATGAGGCACTCAGATTAAAATCCTTGAAGCTTTAGAATTATACCAAGAGGAGAGTAGTTTGGTCTCTCCTCCTGTTAATAGATCTATATTATGTAAATTAGGGGGAGTAGAGTTGCCCCAGGCAGTGCTTTCTACCAGGAAGTCCTGAGAAAACTGGGAGACAGGAGTGGCATTGGGAGGAGAGAGGAGAGAGAAGAGGTAGAGAAGGCCCTGATGACGTTCAAGGCCTTGGTTCTACTTTCTTCTGAAGCCAGGTTGCTTTCCTGTTCTGGTACCTTTAAATAAATTCCCCCATTTGCTTAATCAAGCTGTGTTGGGTCACGCAAGACCAAGAGCTCTACATGATGCTTGACCGTCCTTGATTCCTAAACACCTTCAAGGCCTTTGCTATCCTTTTGGCCTCCACTCTGGGACCCTCATGCTCTGCCACCTAAATGCCCTCCTGACATCTTGCCCCTGGGGTGCTAATATTTCCTTGACCTTGCCAGTGTCTTCTAGAAGTTCCTTGCCTGTGGTGCATTGCTTAAAAACCATCCACCCCCTTTTCAAAATTTGGACACTCTCAGAAAAGAACCTTCTTGGAGCTCCACAAAGGAGATTCAGGCCAGTGGGCCCAGTAACAACCAGAAATATCCCTTTGCCTGCTGGGAATCAAACTGCTCAGCAAAGGTAGAAAATTATGGAATTAAAAGGATAAATTCAACAGGAAAGCTAGCAACCCTTGAATTCTGAAATGAGAGGAGGTCAGGCAACAAGAATTTAGAAGCAGGCCTTGTGGCTTAGGGCAGAGAGGGGAATCCACTTTGTGTACGTCCATTGTCTTGCTGCCCAAAGACACCGTGGCTGTGATGAGGACATTAATTCATTCAACCAATATTCCCTGAGGAATAAGGGTATAATAGGTACTATGATATAGATCGGATCTATGCTAAACCTGTGAATATACTAATAAGACCTAATTCTAATTACAGAAGAATTCCTAGTCTAATAATGAGACAGACATATTACCCTTAGGTACAAAGAAAAACAGAAAAGAAGTGGCCAGCCACCAACTTCTGTGGAATCTCTGTGATGAGGGAGGTAATCCAACCCACTGTGGTGGTGGCAGGGAGAACAATATGAGGAAAGGCTTCCAGTTGGATACTGTTCTTGAAAAATGAGGGGAAGGTCTGCGGAATAAAAGGGAAGCTGTTGCAAGAAGAAGACAACACATGCGAAGGCAGAGGATCATGGGTGTGAATCGCTTTGGTCAGGATGCAACAGAAGGTAAATGTGAAGATACACCGACGTCCGAGTGCCGTGGGGTGAGCTTCGACAGGAGTTTGAACAGGTACAAGAACAACCATGGGCAGCAGAGTAGGAACAGTTCTGTGGAGCTGACACTGGAGACAGGCAGATGAGCGAGGAGGCAAGTGTTTCACAAGCATCGTTAAGCACACAGGTCATTTGGAAGACTATGAAGATGCAAAGGGGGCAGCAGGATTTTGGCTTGCGTCCAGGTACAGCCCAAGGAGAAGTGATGACAGCCACTCTCTCTGCCTCTCCCTCTCCTCCTGCTGCTGCTTAGGTTCAGCTGCCTGGAGCTGGAGGAACAGCAGGTAGTGAGAGGCAGAAACCAGGGCTCCAGAAAACACTGAAAAATTCTGGGAGTCAGAGAAACCCCTGCCTACTCAGCATGCCTTCCCTGCCAATGGAACAGAAGTAGCAGCCTCACTCAATAACTAGCAAGTGACAGCTTGACCAAGGTCAGGCCTTGAAAAGATCTACCTCCCCATCTCCCTGCAACAAGCCCTCCAAATCCTCTGCGTCTTCCCTGCCCCTCCCCAGAGCCTGGCTTACTCCATTATCATCTCTCCCTTCTGCCTGGTGACCTCTCCTCTCCACTTGCTTCCCTCTTTCACTTGCCCTCCTTGACCTTGTTAAAAATAATGTCTCACATTTAATTGATTACTTGCCACATGCTCTGCCCTGTGCAAAGTACTTCACACATGTTGTCTCATTTAATCCTTGTAATAACCATAGGAAAGGGATACTACTAGTTACATCATTTTACAGACAAGGAAACAGCTTAGAAACATTAACTTGCCCAAATAGTTGGACTCTGAAGTTCTTTTTCTGAATTCCTTGGAAAGGACCATCAACACTTGCCGAGTGTTCTACTTTATTTCTCATCCCTTAAGCACTGCTGATCTAGTTTCTGTCCTACTCAGGGACTCACTAGTTTCTAAATGCAGCAGGTTTATCCTCCTCTACCTTTCTGCAGACTCAGTGATGTAGATGAACACATTCTTTGAAGACTTTGCAATTGGCTCCAATGACCATTAATTCTCCTGGTTTTCCCTCTACCTCTCCAAATGCTATTTCTCTGCCTCCTCTTCCAGCACAATTTAAGTATTCTCAATTTCCATCATCAGCCTTCTCTTCTCTCTATATACCCTGCTCTTGATAGTTTTATGGATCCTATATTGACTTCAGTAGGCAGCTCTCAAATGCATGTCTCCAGCCTTGACTTCCTTTTGGAGCTCTAGAAATATTTACTCTTAGGGCTGTTGCATGCGTCATTTGATGATTCCACAGTCCTCAGGTCCTGAGTTCATCTTTCTCCCTGAACCTGCCCTTCCCTTCTGTGGTCTCTGCTCAGTAAATAGCTGTACCTCTTAGTCACTCAGGCTTGAAATCTTGGCTCCTCTTAACTCTTGATCCTGTCCTCCATATAGCTCTATGGAATCTACCCAAGACCTTCTATCTGTCCCTCATTTTCTGGATTTTCATTGCATTCTGCCCCTTCACTGATTGCATTTCTCTCATCTCTCTCTCTCTCTCTCTCTCTCACACACACACACACACACACACACACACACCAAGACCCAGATACCATATCTGGTTCTAACAATTAGGCTTTGAAGACAAGGTCCCTGCTCTCAAGTTCAGGCCTGTTTGGTGAGATAGACAAGGGAACAAGTAATTGTCCATATGTGGTCCCTTAACCTTGGATCTCTAGAACTGTGAGCCAAAATAAGTCTCTCTCTTCTTTATAAGATTACACTCAGTCTGTGATATTCAGTTATCAGCAACAGAGAAAGAGACTAACACAAGGTTACAGAGGTAAGCAAGACCCTACTCAAAAAGATCTCTTGAATTGTGTTAAGGAGTTTACTATCTATCCTCAGAACAATGGGAAGTCACTGTGAGTTTTTGGTAATGGAGGAATATAATCAAGATGCATTTTAGAAAATATTACCTATGCTGTACAAAGTAGACTTGAAGAACTGTTAGACCACTATTAAGAAGGCTGTCTTCATGTAGGCAGAAACAAAGACAACAATGGCCCAATACCAAAAAAAAAGCCAGGAGGATGGAGAGAAGCACGTGTGTGTGTGTGTGTGTGTGTGTGTGTGTAGCAGGTTGCAATGTTATGGCACAGGGTTAATGTATCAGTGATTTATTTTATATGTCAGAGAAAGGGATGGGGGAAAAGTCAAGGTTGTGAATGGGGATGCCAATCACAAGGATAGGGAATACAGGGGGATGACCTGGTTTGGGAGAAAAATTATGTATTCAGCTCTACACATATTGAGTTTGAAGTGTCTGTGGGTTAGTTGGGTCAGGATGTCTAGTAGGCAGTTGGACACATTTCTTTAGGATTCAGGAGAAGGACTGGAAGTTGTCAATATTAAGGTGATTCTTGAAGTGATTAGACTAGATGATGTCATTTGGGAGGGCCTAGAATGACAGCCTTATTGTACAGCTGGGTCTGGGCTAGGAAGTGAAGAGAAGGTAAAGAAGTGGAGATAGCAAGGTTTTTTGTTTGTTTTTGGTATTGCAGATTGAACCTACGGGCACTTTACCTCTGAGCAACATCCCCAGTCTTTATTTTTTTTCTGAGACAAGGTCTTGCTATGTTGTTGAGGCTGGCCTCAAACTCATGATCTTCCTGCCTCAGCCTCCCAAGAGCTGGGATTACAGGCATACGCCACCAAACCTGGAGGAGACAGCAAGTTTAGACAAGTTGTTCAAGAAGTTTAGCTATAAACAGGAAAAGGAATGTGATGCAGTAACTGAAATAGCCTGGGGTTAAGAGAGGGTTTATGTTTGTTTTATGATGGACAGGATGCAACTCACATGCCCAGTAAAAGGGTCGGCTGACTCCTAATTCAAGGCTTTCAGATTATCCCAACCCCCTTGAAAAACAATGCTAAGCACAGTCGATATGCTGAGAATTCTGGGTTACATAAAGAGATAGGACCCTCTGAAAAACCCTTTGCCTCTAAGAGAACACAAGCTGCTTTCAACTTCCCCTCCAGGGTTCTGGGCCCTTTCCCACAAAACCACTTGAGGATTGACTCAAGAGAACTAGTTTTTCAGGATGGCTTATCCGGGACCTTGAGGCTACTCTCCTACCAAAGGACAGAGTCCAGGCCTGCAGGGGAGGTCTGTACTTTTCCAGGACTCAGCTGTGGGTACCATCAATGGGCTCTGGCAGAATAGCTTTGATGATGGAGCTGGAGATAGAGGCTGAGAGCCCAGGAAGATGGATGTTCCTCATCAGCTACACAAAGCAGTTAAGTTCCACTAACATTTCCTGATGCCTCTTTGGTGCCGTAATGTGAGGAGTTCAACATGATCTCCCATGTTGAACAGTGTTCCCAGTAGAGCAGATAGATAAATAATCCATCAACAATAATACAGTGTTCTGAGACATTGTGGGAGAGCTGTCAGGAGATGGAAACCAGGAAGACTCTTCCATGAGAGCCCAGCCCCAAAATTTTGATGGGAGAAAAGCAATGCCAAAACTCCAAATCCTCTCACTGACCCAGAACTTGACTTTTCTGCTAATTTTGGGGGAGATGGCAACTAGATCTATTTTAAATTGATTTTTTTCTTCTGCAGGCTTTTCCCTTCCTGGTGAACTAGGAGACAGAACATTGGGAAAATATTTGCATGGATCTTTGCAGCATGTCTGAGTCTAGCCTTCGAACCCCCAAATTAAAAGCAGATGAGGTTACCTTGCTAGATGTTGGAGAGTCCCTGGGCTTGATCCTCAAACTTCTTCATTCTCTTTATTTACTATCTAATCTGCTCTTGTGGGTTTTTTTTTTTTTTGTTTTGTTTTGTTTTTTGTTTTTTTTTAGATGTTGATAGACATTTATTTATTTATTTATTTATATGTGGTGCTGAGAGTCGAACCCAGTGCCTCACACATACTAGGCAAGCGCTCTACCACTCATCTACAACCCCAGACCCTGCTCTTGTGACTTTAAGTACCAATTTTACATTGAGAAATTCATAATCTATATTAAGGACCTTGCCCCTCAGTTTCAGATTTGTGTATCTGACCACTTATCCAGCATCTCTGTGTGGATTTCCAGTGGGCTCCTTAAACATAATATTCCCCAAATTCAGACTTCTATCTTTCTGCCAGAACCCATTATTCCCTTGGTCTTCTGCATCCTAGTTAATGGCTCAGGCCAAAACCTCAAGTCATCCTTTGGTCTTTCTTTTGCCCACGCACCCCTCATATACAATCTGTCAGCAAATCCTGCTGACACCACCTTCAAATATCCAGTTACTAAACATTTTCACCACTTGCTTTGTTTCCACATCAGCCTGAACCTCTATGGTCTCCACCTGGTCCAATGCAGGAGCCCACTAGCTGGTATTTTGTGCTTCTATGCTTATGGTCCATGACACACACTCAGAACAAGCAATCCTTTTACACTGAGCGACCCACTGGGTATGGTGGCCCATGCCTGTAATCCCAGTGGCTCAGGAGGCTAAGGCAGGAAGATCTCGAGTGTGAAGCCAGTCTTAGCAACAGTGAGGCACTAAGCAACTCAGTGAGACCCTGTCTCTAAATAAAATACAAAATAGGCCTGGGGATGTGACTCAGTGGTCGAGCACCCCTCAGTTTAATCCCCAGTACCCCCCCAAAACAAACAAACAAAAAAAACAAGTGAGCAATCCTTTTAGAATATGAGATCCCATCACTGTTCTGCTCAAAACTTTCCAATGGCTCTCATCTCACTTAAGATAAAGTCATAGTCCTTACAGTGGCCCCCAAGACCTAACCCACAGGCTCCTCTGCAAGGCCTCCTTTGACCTCATCTGCTGATGCTGTCCACTTGACCATCTCATCCCAGCCACCCTCGCCTCTGTATGATGCTTGTCACTTGCATTCATCCTCCAGCCACAGACTTTTAGCATTTGTGGTCTTTCTACTGGAAGCCATCTTCCCCCAGATATCTCCATGGCCTCGTCCCTCTCTCTTTTTTTTTTTTTTTTTCTCTTTTTTCCCAGTGCTGGGGATTGAATCCAGGGCCTTATGCTTGCAAGGCAAGCACTCTACCCACTGAGCTATATCCCCAGCCCTTGTCCTGCTCTTCTTTAAGATCCTGCTAACATCTCCTTTTCAATGAGACTTCTCTACTTAAGATTACCACCCTCTCCCCTCAAGTCTTTCCATCTCTCATCGCTGTTATATTTCTCTCCAAGGCACTTGTCACCATTTAGCTGACTAAATATTTTACTTATGTTTGTTGTTTGTTTCCCTTACTAGAATGTAATTTTGATGAAGACAGGGATTTTTATATGGATATTTTAATGTTAAACTTCTACCACCCACATGTAGGTTGCTCAGTTAACATTGGTTGAATAAATAAATTATGGGCAGCAATCAGTTCCTAACATGTGTCAAGCAGGGCATGGAATGTGCCAGGAAACTTCTTTTGGCAACTGTCCTGATTCCCATTTCGTAGAAGAAGAGACTGAGTCCTGGAGAAGTGCTAGCATCTATCACACTGCATGAGCATCACCTTTACCCAACTAGATGTAAAGTTTTTGAGATCAGGCACCATCTCTTATTTATTATTGCATCCCTGGCACCCAGTAGTAATCTGGACACATAGTAGATGCTTAAACATTTATTGCATGCATGAATGAATAAATGAATGGGTGAAATGGTCAGATCAGGATACAAGCCCACAACTGCCAAATGGCGAACTCTCTGTCCACCCCACTGCACAGCAGGGTGTCCCTAAGACAGCCATAGAGCTAACAGTTGAGTCCCTCCCGCTGGCAGAATGCCTTTTGCAAATACCCACAGAGTCAGAAGTATTTCAGATGGGAAAAACTATTCACTGACTGATCATTCTTTCCCGTTACACCAGGCAAATGGAAACGATTTCTCCTCGAAACCCCTCCACGGCTCCCAGACACGCAATCAAGGTCCCTTTTATTCCCTCCCTCCAGATCTCCCCAGTTTCCCCAGTCCTCAGCTGCTCGGGCAGGCTGCCTGCCCATCCATTCACTCACCCAGCCTTCGGCCAACAGCCACTGTGAGCCTGGGTCACATGAAAGCTGAACTTACTCCCATTCCATTCCTCTGGGAGTTGGCTTGGTTCTCTAAGCCTCTTCCAATGAATTCCTTCTCCTTTGCCTCTTCTCTTTTTACTCTCTAACATTCCCAGCCCCGTATCCTAGGTTTATAGAAATGGCTTACTCTCTCCTTGGATGATTGTGGGCTTCTTGTCTCATCTGTTTCCTTCTTTTGTTTATTTGTTTCTCTAGATCAGAACTTTTTTTTTTTTTTTTTGGCCAGGGATTGAAGCCAGAGGTGCTTTACCGCTGAGCCACATCCCCCATCCTTTTTATTTTTTACTTTGAAACAGGGTCTTGCTAGATTGCTTAGGGCCTCACTAAATTGCTGAGACTGGCTTTGAACTTGTGGTCCTCCTGCCTCAGCCTCCCAGGTCGCTGGGATTACAGGTATGTGCTGCCATGCCTGGCTTAGATCAGTACTTTTTAAATTATGGGGCGAGGAGGGCTGTGCCACCAACTCCTCTAAGGAACTGATGTAGCTATGGGCCATCTCCTCCCTCCAAAAATATGTATATATTTAAACACAGAATTTGCTTAGAAGTTCAAGTGTTCCTCTGTGAAGAGCCCCTTCTCTGGGTGCTCTCTTCTCTCCTTTGTAGATTTTTGGTTGTTGTTGGCTCTCAAGTCAGATTACTTCCTTTTGGAAGTAGAAGTTTGCCCTACTGTATTATCAATACCATTATTATTGACGGAAACTGTACGAGTTTTATATTTTTTATGCATGGATTGATTTTGTCCTCTCAGCAACCCCAAGAGGAAGGAACTATTATAGTCCCATTTTCACAGTCGAGAGAACGACTTGGCTGCATGTTTTGCCAATGTCACATAGTCCTATGTCTAAGGTTTGTCGTGTGTGTGTGTGTGTGTGTGTTTTTCTTTGCACAATGGTGTGTTGCTTATTAGCTGCTCTTTTCTTTGACCTCCTGCATCTCCACCACCTGAGACCTCCCTCCCCGCGACCCACCCTTACCCTCTGATGGATTGCCTGTTATTCCTAACTGCTGTTTTTCCTGACCTCCCCCATCTTCACCACCTGAAATTCACCTTCTTTGCCACCCTCCACCTCTCCCCTCCTTCTATAAAGTTCCCTCCTTCTCCCCCCCCTCCACTCTTCAATTGACCACATGTGGCTTCTTTGTAGCTGCTTGAACAGATGTGAGCTATGCAAGGGTTTCGTTTCCCCCTTCCATTCTCAACCCAGCTGTGTTAGCTTCTGTGCTCCTTGCTGGCCCCTAATAGGGCAAACAGTCCCTTCTCACAGCAGGTCTGGAACCACAACCCCTGAAATCCAGGTAAGAAGAGGGAAGAAGACACCTATTTTTGTGTCAGGTCGCATGGTAGGCATAGGGACCCAGAGCCAATCTTTTTTTTTATTTAAACATTTTTTTCATACATGTAGGTAGGGTGATAATGTCTGTCTCGTTCTACCATCCTGCCCATCCCCACCACCCCACCTCTACTCCCCTCTGCATAATCCAAAGTTCCTTCATTTTTCCCTACCCAACCCCCACTATGGATCAGCATTCGCTTATCAAAGAAAACATTCGACCTTTGTTTTTTGGGGATTGGCTTATTTCATTTAGCATGATATTCTCAAGTTCCATCCATTTACCTGCAAATGCCATGACTCCATTCTTCTTTAAGGCTGAGTAATATTCCATTATGTAGTACATATTCCATATGTACTACATTTTCTTTATCCATTCATCTGTTGAAAGGCATCTAGGTTGGTTCCATAGTTTAGTTATTGTGAATTGAGCTGCTATAAACATTGATGTGGCTGAGTCACTGTAGTATGCTGATTTTAAGTCCTTTGGGTATAAACCGAGGAGTGGGATAACCGGGTCAAATGGTGGTTCCATTTCAAGTTTTCTTAGGAATCTCCATACTGCTTTCCAACGTGGTCTCACCAATCTGCAGTCCCACCAACAATGTATGAGTGTGCTTTTTCCCCCACCTCCTTGCCAACACTTATTGTTGATTGTATTCTTGATAATTGCCATTCTGACTGGTGTGAGATGAAATCTTAGAGTAGTTTTGATTTTCATTTCTCTAATTGCAGGAGATGATGAACATTTTTTCATATGTTTGTTGATAGATTGCATTTCTGTCTGTTCAGTTCCTTAGCCCGTTTATTGATTGGGTTTGTGTGTGTGTGTGTGTGTGTGTGTGTGTGTGTGTGTGTTAAATTTTTTGAGTTCTTTATATATCCTGGAGATGAGTGCTTTATCTGAGGTGTGTGTGATAAAGATTTTTCCCATTCTGTAGGCAGAGCCCAATCTTCAAAGACCTTCACTTCTGGGTACTTTTAGGTCCCCTACTGATAGGCACCTGGAGGTTCTAAGATGACTGGTCTGATTTCATCTGCTCTCTGGATTTGGATGGTTAGGGGTTTCTCTGCAGCCTGACTAACCTTTAACTGCCCTCTTAACTAGCAAAAATGCTGCTCAGACCTTGTAGCTCAAATCTTCTTCCCTAGCTCAAATCTCAAACCAGCCTGAGAATTTTAATCGGGTTCATCAGAATTCCACTATTTTTTTCTTAGTGAATAAAGTAGTGCATCATCACAAAAACAATTTCGAAAACTTTTTATCAAAGTGTATCATACATACCCAAAAGTGTAGAGTTTGATGAATTTTTACAAATGGAATGCATCTATGTAATGTGCACCTAATCAAGAAGCAGAAAACTTGATCGGCACCCTGAAAAACTCTGTGCTTTCTTCCTGCCATCACCCCCAAGGGTAATCACTGTCCCGATGATTTCCAATAGCATAAGTTGGTCTTGCCTAGTTTTATCCCATAAAAGCCATTTAAAAAGAAACATTCCAACCTCTAGTGTACCACCAAGACACACGTTCTGATGGACGACTGATTTACCCAATTAGTCAATGATCAGAAGTTGACTGTGTCTAATGGATTAAGAATCCTCTGAACTGAACCAAGAACCTGTAGTCTCAAAGGGACTCTGGCTATAAATTGGTCCTCCACCAGAGTTCCAGAATCTCAAACTGTGTTGTTAATAAAGGCCCCAGAACATGTCTGATCACTTCCTCTGACACTGAAGTTTTCTGCCCACTACTGCTTTTTTTTTTTTTTTTTTAAGTTTTAAAAAAAAAGGGGGAAATTAGAAACTCTGGGGAGGAGCCTCTTGCCCCACACAGAAATCCAGATTTGATCACTCTTAGTGATAGAGAATCTCATAAGGCCACTTACTGCATTTTCTAGACCCTTCTAGTAACTTAGTTTCAAATGATTTAAACACACCCTTGAACCTTTTTGCTTAAACTAAAACAATGCTGCACTTTTTTGTCACTGATTTTCGTCCTGTCCTCTGTGACTTCTGAGAATTAGTCAACTCAGTAATCAGGTTGTGGGTACAGAGAAACTTGAGGTGGGCTCCCTGAACCCCAGGTTCTTCCTGTGTGAATCCTGGGATCTGCTGAGTCAAAGATGTGACCTAAACAACACTTGCCAAAGAACATTCTTCTGGACACTAATCCCCGGAAATGCTTTATGAAAATAGAGTTCTGAGCTCAGATAAATTGGGGAAATGCTGTATGTTCTCTGGTCTGTTTCTAGTATCACATTGTAGATTAGTTAGCACAGAGAGGACTCTGGAAAGTGCTAAAGCATAAAAATCCTGTTTCACTTTGTCAGTGTTTTCAAGATGGATTTGACTTAGAATCCTTTTTTTTTTTTTCTACAGAATACCTGTGAATATTTCTCAGAATTAGTTTCCCCCAGAAGAGGAAACAGGCCAGTTAGCTTTAAGCATCCTCCCAAACTGTGCCATCCAATCTGATAGCTGCAAGCACATGGGGTTCTTGAGTACTTGAAAGGTGACTAGTTCAAATCAACATGGACTGAAATTTTAAAATAAAATGCTAATGATTTTTATATTGATTATATGTTAAAATGTCATTTTTGAAATATTGAACTAAGCTGTTATTAGAATTAATTTTATTTATTTCCTTTTACTTTCTAAAATGTGACTCCTAGAAAAAGTATGTGTGTGTGTGTGTGTGTGTGTGTGTGGCATGCATTGTATTTCCTTTGGAGAGTGCTGCTCCAAGGATCTGTGAGTGGGATCGGCTTTGTCGGTCTGTAGAGGGGCTTGTGAGAGGGAGGGGCAGGAACCAGCGGAGGAAGTAGGGGGGACTGTGGAATTCTTTGGAGGTGCAGCTCACGGAGTTTGAGGGTGGGGGGATGGGGGGTGGAGGATGGTGGTGGTCAGGAAGTGGTGACTAAGCTGAGGCCTGAAAGATGAGAAGGAGTTAGCCAGGCAAAGGCAGAGAAAATAGCATGTGCCAAGGTCTTGAAGTTAAAGAGAAACTGCAAGCATTCTGGGTGACCAGGCTTGAGGACAAAAGGCAGGGAGTGACCCAACATGAGACCAGAGAAGGCAGCAAGGGCCAGGACTTTTGGAACTTGATGAACCCTTGTAAAGGGTTTCTCCTGTGGGTGTTGAGAAGCCACTGAAAGGTTTTCAGTTGGGTGAGGCTAGGCAGATATGCATTTTAGAGAAATTACCCCCACCCCTTTTTTTCCTGACAGGAGATTGAACCCAGGGTCTTGCACATGCTAGGTAAGTGCTCTACCTGAGCTATATCCCCAGCCCATTTTATTTTGAAATGGAGTCTTGCTGAGTTGCCCAGGTTGGCCTTGAAATTGTAATCTTTCTTTTTCAGCCTCCTCAGAAGCTGGGAATTACAGACATATGCCACCACACCAGCACTACCCTAACATTTGGTTGGTAGCATTGATGGGTGTAAATAAATTTGGAGGCACAATGGTGACAATGTTTGAGTCATCTAAGAGCAAGATGATGAACTCTGGACTTTGCTATAAACCTTGTCATTGAGGAAAGTTAGTGTCTGAGAAATAGAATCAGAGGTGAAATCAGGCTATTCCTTGGAGATGGGAAGGGGCAAGAGTAGATGAAGGTTGATGATATTCTGGTTTGAGTAGTAAAGCTTTAATGGGAAACTAGAAGTCTGTGGGAGGGAAAGCTAATGAGTTCAGGATCATTCAAGTTGAGTTTGAGAAGCACATAGATGCCTAAGACTAAGTGGATAGCCCGGCCCAGAGCTCAGAAGAGAGTTATGGACTGGAGGTCGAGTTGAGAAGGAAGCATCCCCCATGAACCCCAGGTTGCTCATCTGCAAAATGCGGATGCAGTCTATTTCCCAGAGTTAGTGTGAGGAGTTGCTGATGTGAAGTGTTGAATGTGCCAGCCACCCCCATAGACACGTAGTAGGTGCTCAGGAAACATTGGCTCCTTCCTTCAGATGGTCTGTCTCCTCATTTCCCACAGGGCCAGACTAAGGTGTTTGCAGCTACTACTTCCTCCTCTAGCATCCACAGGACCCATAGCTGTGCTTCTGAAGTCTCTGGTGCAATAAAGGGAGATGGTGCTGCAGCAGTTGAGGGAACAGGTGGGGGGGGGGGGTCCTGGAGTAAGAAGGGGGTGAGCAGTGGCATTTGCAGTGGACAGGACTCTGCCCTGGAGCCAGTAATACAGTCTCCTGGTCCCAACTCTGCCACCAGCATTATCAGTAAACCTTGCTTTGTTCTGAACCTCAGTTTCTCCACTGGCTCATGGAGTCTGCTGGCTAGACCCTTCTCTGATTCTGTTTTTGCCTTCTTTTCTCTCTCAGAGTTTCTTGCCTTTTCTCTCCTCTCTCTCTCTCTCTCTCAGTACTAGTACTAGGCCTCTCATAAGCTAGGTAAGATCTCTAACACTGACAAATACACATTTCCAGCCCTTTATTTCTTTTGCCCAGGCTGGCCTTGAACTTGTGGTCCTCCTGCTTCAGCCTCCCTAATGGCCAGGATTACGAACATGTGCCACTATTCCTGGCTTCTCTTCTTGACCCACAAAAAAACACCACTTCCTTGAAGACTTGGCTAACTTTGAGGCTCCTGGTGGCTCCTTCCTGGGCAGAGGGCCAAACTCTGACAAGATTAAGAAGAAGGTTTGGGACGGGGCCAGGCTGGGAAAACAGGAAAGATGACGAACCAAACTCCCCTCCTTCCAGTTTCCCTCAAATGAGTTTTGTAAGTACATGGGAACCTTTGACTTTTCACCCAGTGCCTAGCCTCTGGCCCTCTCCTGCCCCCCAGCACGTAGAGAGTGCACCCTCAGTCATAGAGCTCATTGGATACACTTGCTCCTGTGTCTACTTGGCCAATTGCACCAAACTCCTGGAAAGCAAGAACACTGGCAGATCTCTAGTGAGTGCCTACCAAGCCCATGGAGGAGCTGTCTTCTCAAAGAAGCCTCTCTTCAGCTCCTTTGGGTAAGCAGTGTTCTTCCCACTTTGCAGTTGTGACAGCAGGCTCAGGAAGGCTACCCAAGGTCACCCAACGCGTTTGTGCAGCATCTGGTAGTGGGGAGGCTCGGAAGCGCGAAGGATGGCTTACCAGTTCAGAGCATATTCTTGGGAGGCTGGTGAACCACTCTTGGTTTGAATTCCGACTCTGTCACTTACTGGTCATGGAATTTGGACAAGTTCCTAGTGGGAGGCAGTGTGGGGTAGCAGTTAAGCTCACAGGCTCTGGAATCAAATGTCAATTCCACCATCTGCTAGTTATGTGACCTTGGGCAAGTTCCTTTGCCTCTCTGCACTTCAGTTTCCGCAGCTGTGAAACAGCATAATAATAACTCCTACCTCATCAGCTTGTTGTGCGGATCAAATGTGATAATCCAGGGGGAGCACTTAGCACGGTGTCTGGCCCATGGTCCAGCCCCATCCTTGTCAGTTATGGGATGAACATGGGCCTTGCTGACTCTGGCTACCACCTGTTTCCCGGCCTGTCACCTGTCACCATGGTGGCTCACTCAGCTCTTGGCTTGTGGTAGGTGTTCACTGGCTTGCCGACGGAGGGAGTGGTTGGGAATTGACTCAGTGTTTCTGAAAACAGCTTTCTGACAATGTGTGGGAGTAGGATTCTGGAAGGAGATGATTTTCAGGAGTTTCCCAACCAACCAGCCAGGAATTGCTTTTTGCATGGCTAGTATGAACTTTAAAATATTTCCAGGTCAGTTTTTTCCTTAATGATGGCAGCCTTTGCAATCAGAAGTCTACCTGTAGTCCCATCTGTAGAAGCAAAATATACTCATTATCAACGGTTCAAAGGTTACATGAAGTCCCAAAACGGAGAGTTAAAGTCCTAAGCCACCCTGCCTCAAAAGAATCACTCACTGTTTTTCTGAGGCATGTCCTTCCAGACTTTACCTATGCTTGTTTTTCATTTTTTAGCCCCCCTGTGTGTCCCATTCTGTTCCACCCTGAGGGTCCCTGAAAAGGCAGAGGTGACTGCTTGTAGGTTAGGGGCAGGCACAATTGGGACAGGACACAGAATTCACAAAACTCTTAGTCAGCAGTTAAAACTACCAAGGTAACAATGACTCACCTATTCAGTGCACATTTACCACCTGGGACGTGGAGATTTGGAAATGATGAATCAAGGCCCTACCTGACTTCAGAGTGAAACCTGAGATTAAATTGGCGAGGAGATGTGCTGGTGGACTTGTCCCCTGATTATATGTCTGTCCATCAAGTCTCAGTGAGAAGACAAAATGGGTGGTATAGCCTTGCCACCCAGAAAGCAGCATTTTGCTGCCTCATTTCCCACATGGGGGAACTAAGCTGTAGGCACCAGACAAGCCTCAGGTGGTTTCTATGACTTTTGGCAAGTCACTTCCTTTCTCTGAGCCTCTAGTTCCTCATTTGAAGAGTGGAGAGAAGCTGGGTACGATGGCCCGCTCCTGTAATCCTAGTGTCTCAGGAGGCTGAGGCAGGAGGACCATAAGTTTAAGGCCAGACTCAGCAATTGAGTAGAACACAATCTCCAAGGAAAAATAAATTAATGGGGCTGGGGATGTAGCTCAGTGGTACAGTGCCCCTGAGTTCAATCCCGAGTAATACACACACACACACACACACACACACACACACACACACACACACACACACACAGGCTCTTCCTGCCTCTAAAGGCACATTCTCCATGCACTCATTCATTTATAAAAGATTTTACATTGTAAGAGTGGGGTATTACTCAACAAACATGGCCATATAGGAAAAATAGAGTCGGGTCATTTGCTAGATTGTATTATTGTTTGGCAAATATTTACTTCCCCCAGACCTCCCCACTGTGGGAGGAATATACTTCCTCACCCTGTTGATATTGAACTTAGCCATGTGACTTGTTTTGGCCAAGAGAATATGTGTGGAAATGACAGGGGCCAGCTCCAAGGTACTGAGTGTTTCCATTCCCACTTCTTGAGCAACTGTCCTTGGCCATGAAAACTCCAGACAGTGTGTGTGGGGGGGTCCTTCAGCCTGGTCTCAGGATGAGAAGACGCGTGAGGCAGCCATGCATGATCCACAGCCTGGAGCCCAGCCCAGCCCAGCCCTGCTGAGTCCAGCTAACCTACAGACCCCTGGGTGAGAAATGAATGTTTATAGTTCAGTTTAAGAACTGAGTTTCTGGAAATAAAAAAAAAAATTCATATTTAATTGACACATGATAATTGCACATATCTCTGGGTAGAGTGTGCTATTTTGATACATGTGTATATTGCGCAACAATCAAATCAGAGTAGTTAGCCTATCCATTGCCGGCATGACAAGAACATTCGAAATTCTTTCTTTAGCTATGTTGAAATACACAATGAATTGTTATTAACTATGGTCACCCTACAGTGCTATGACTCTAGACTCTAGAACTTAATCCTTTTTTATTTTATTTTATTTTATTTTTTGACATGGATCTCACTAGTTGCTCAGATTGGTCTTGAACTTGTGGACCCAAGTGATCTTCCCACCTCAGCCTCCCTGGGACTACCACTTGTGCACAGTGCCCAGCTTGTTCCTTCTTCCTAGCAGTGATTTTGTTACCTGTTAACCAGCCTTTTCTTATCTCCCTTTCCTCCTTACCCCTGGAGGTTGTTTTTTCTCCCCCCCACCACCCCCGCATCACTGTCACAGCATGATCTGACCAGGGTGGATCCCTAGGCTCTCCTGTCACTGACTTTAGCTGGGTCTTGGGAAGCATTCTCTGAGTAGGCCATGTTTGATGTGAGATCTGCATGTTTAGAAGGGGCTGGACACGTGACCATCTGGGGGCAGAAGGATTCCAGGCAAAGGGAACAGCAATGCCCATGGTCCCTGGGATGGAGGGAACTCGGCCAGTTGAGGAACAGAAGTAAGGCAAGGAGAATGGCTTGCTTGGTGAGTGAGGGGGGAAGAGATCTGTGCTCTAGACCCTCAAGCCCCTAGGGCACATTGCACCCCCATTTGGACGTCTCTCAGGCACTTTAAGCTCAAAACTTCAGATCTAAAGCTGAATTCATGGTCTTCTCCAGACCCGTTTCCCCATCTCAGTCAATGGCACCAGCATCTATTACCTGGTCACCCAGACAGAAAGCCATACCTCAGCTCTAACTTCTCACCCTCCCTCAACTCCACCAACTCTCTCTCGCCAAGTCTTGCCGGTGCAACCCTGCTCATTCCTTCTATTTGTTCACTTCTCTTCACTGAGTCCACCCCTGCTGAAGTCTCTGTCTTCTCTTGCCTGGACAGTAGCAGTGGCTACCACCTGGGCTTTCCTACCTTCGTTCTTAACCCTCTTCCAGTTGGTTGTCCACCTGGCAGCTGGTGGTCTGATTTTAAAACAAACCTTCCATCAGTTGGCAGATGGATGAACAAACCATGGTACATTCATACAGTAGAATTTATCCAGCAATAGAAAGGAATCAACTACGTTCTGGGGATGGATGGTGGTGATGTTTGCACAACTACATGAATTCCACTGAACCGTTACACTTAAAAATGGTTAAAATGGCAGCCTGGCACGGTGGCATGTGCCTGTAATCCCAGCACTAGGGAGGAGGATCACTTGATGAGCATGAGACCCCTGTCTCAAAAAAATAAATAAAAATAGGTCAGGCACGGTGGTGCACCCCTGTGATCCCAGCGGCTCAAGAGGCTGAGGCAGGAGGATCATGAATTCAGAGCCAGCCTCAGTAAGAGCAAGGCGCTAAGCAACTCAGTGAGACCCTGTCTTTAAATAAAATACAAAATAGGGCTGGGGATGTGGCTCAGTGGTTGAGTGCCCCTGAGTTCAATCCCTGGTACCAATAAATAAATAGTAAATAAATAAAAATTTAAAAAATACACAAAAATAAAAATAAATAAATGGTTGAAATAACAACCTATGTTACATATATTCTACCATCATCATCACACACACGTGCACATACACACTCACAAGGAATGTACAAGGAATGAGTTGTCCAGCCATAAAAAGACAAGGAGGAACCCTAAATGCGTATTGCCAAGTGGAAAAAAAGCAGTCTGAAGAGGTTACATATTTTGTGGTTTCAACTACATGGCATCCTAGAAAAGGTGAAAACTACAGAGGATAGTAGCACGATCAGTAGTTGCCAACATCTGGGGAGCGGGTGGTGGACGGGGAGGGATGAATAGGCGAAGCACAGGGTATTTTTTAGCACCACAGAACCGTGCTGTATGATGCTTGTCACTGATGAATTCATGTCATTATGTATTTGTCAAAACCCAGTGAATTCTAAAACAGAAAGAGTGAACCCTAATGTAAACCATGAACTTTGGCTAGTAAAACAAAACCACAAACAAACCAAATGGAGTTTCCCGACTCCTCTGTCCATACCTTCCATCCCCCATTTCCCCCATCTGGCTGGCGACGCTTGTCAACCTTCTCTTTCCTGACTTAATGCCTGCCATTCCCTAGGGTTCAGCTTAGATGTCACTTCTTCAGAGAAAGAAGCCTTCCCCAAATTAGCTCAGGCCCCTCATTTGTCCTTCCATGGATTTTGTTCTTCAGCTCCGCAGCATTTGACATTTGTAGTCAGCTGGTTAATCATGTGTCTTTAGTTGGATAATGCCTCTCTAGAAAGCCCCATGAGGACAGAGACCAGGTCTGTTTGCTTCGCCACCCTACCTCTAGCATTTAGCTGGTGTCTGGTACGTGATAAAGCTCAATGGCTGTGTGGTTGGAAATAGTTTGAAGCATAAGGTCACCCATTGGATGCTTCCATTTAGAGGAAATATCCAGACTTAGTAAATTAGTAGAAACAAAGCTGATAGGTGGTTGGCAGGTCTGGGAATGGATGGGATGAGTGATTGCTTAATGGGCACTGGTTTCCTTTCTTGGTGATGAATGCTTCAGAACTTTAGAGGTGGCAGTTACACATTGTGAATATATCAAGTACCACCGAACGCTATACTTTTAGTTCATTTCATGTTATGTGAATTTCACCTTGCTTCAAAAAAGTACTTTGAAGTGTTAACTTTTTTTTTTTTGGACAATGCCTTTTCATCTGTTGTCTTTCTCTAGTTCAAATGAGTACGTTCGCTGTTGGTGATTTTTTTTTTTAATAGCGAAAGTTTAGAAAGGATGAAAATAAGTCAATGTTAATTTTTTTCCCCTCGATACTGTTTATTATAGAAAATTTCAAGTACATATAAAATTAAAGGGAATAAAATAGCAACCCCATGTAGCCCTTCCTCTATTGGATTATTATGATGCAAATGTCAAACATCCTATTGCTTCCTCTGTCCACATTTCTGTATGTCTCTCTAAAAGATAAGAACTTTAAATGGGGGATGGGGATTAGCTCAGTGGTAGAGTGCTTTCCCAGCCTGCCTGAGGCCCTGGGTTCCATCCCCAGTACCAGTACAAGGCTTGGGAGGTGGTGGCATTGTGGTGGGGGACTTTATAGGATATATAACCATAATGCTATTATTGTTCCTTAAAGTCAACAAAAATGGGCTGGATTTGTGGCTAAGTGGTAGATCGCTTGCCTGACATGTGTGAGGATGGTGTTCAATCCCCAGCACCACATAAAAATCAATAAATAAAATAAAGGTATTTTTAAAAAGATCAACAAACATTTCTTCATTTTATCAAATTTATAGTCGATTTTCAAACATACCCAATTGTTCCATGATTTAAAAACTATAATGTATTTGTTTGTATTAAGAGCCAAACAAGGTGCTGGGAATATAGCTCAGTTGGTAGAGTGCTTACCTTGCTTGCACAAGGCCCGGGGTTCAATCCCCAGCACCACACACACATACAAAAATGATCCAAATACGTGCTACATGTTGCACTGGTTGATATGTTTACCCTGTAGATTCTTCTTTTGCCCCTGTCTTTTTATTTTTTGGAAAGTGTGGGAGGTAGAATAGGCAGGCTTTGGAGAGGTCTTCTCTTTTTCTGTGTTCAATTTATTTATTGAAGAAATAAGGTATTTGTCTCGTAGAGTTTCCTACATTCTGGAATTTGGTCATGGCATTCCTGTGGTGTTATTTAACATATTCCTCTGACTTTAATTTCATGTGACGAGAGTCACATTGAATGTTTTTAGCAAGGATGTCACAGGCAATGTTGAGTTTTTCCACCAGGAGGTACATTCCTCATGCTTGTCTGTCATTCTGTGCAATTCCTGACCCAGATCCAAGGTTTTATTAAAGGCTATAAAATATAATATGCAAAATTCCAATTTTTTTTTTTTTTTTACGGTACTGAGGATCTAACCCAGGGGTGCTTTACCACTCAGCTAACATCCCTAGCCCTTTTTATTTTTTACTTGGAGATTGGGTCTCACCAAATTGCTGAGGCTGGCCTCAAACTTATGATTCTCCTGCCTCAGCCTCCTGAGTTGCTGGGATTACAGGTGTGCATCACTAAACCCAATATTTAACCCAATATTTAAAATTTTATCTCATTTATTAGTTGAAATACCTCTTTAAAGAGCACTTCCTCCTACCCATTATTTTGTTACAGTGAGACACAGTTCATTACAGGAAGTCAGAAAAATGCTTGATTCTTTCCTTCATTTACGAATTTTCAAAATAATGAGTTGGTTCCCTAACATGCCCAAAGGGAATCCAAGGAGAGTTTTTCTTTCCCATTCTCCTTCCTTTCTTTCTCTCCCCTTCTTTCTTCTTCCTTCCTCCCTCCCTCTCTTTCTTTCCTTGAGTAACATTATTAGGGATTTTTAAATGTTTAAATTGAGTAAATTATTTAGGAATTTTGAATATTTGATTTTAAACTTACCGATGCTCCAAATGTCTCATCTTTAGCCAGCAACAGCCTCTTCAAATTAACTTCTGAGTCCTTTTGACATGACCCTGTAGCGTCATCGTCTTTTGGAATGACGAGCTCTTTCAGGTTTATCTTGTGCATTTTTTACTCCAGACCTTTAATCAGCCACTTCTCCAGTGAGCTCTGGTTCTTTGATGGGAAGTGGCATTTAGTTCTTTTGCAATCTTTTCTCTAGGGGTGCCCATAGCTACTGTATTGGTAATTGTTTCTAGGCCTTTTTATTGGGTAAAGAGACAAAAAAAAATTTTTTTAAAGAGTTCTTGAGTTCATACTGATATTTTAAATGTCGATTTAGATTATAGTGTTTTTACTTCTTTGATTTTGTATTTGCAATTCTTTTTTTCTTGTGACAAGAATCTTGGTTTTTAATGGCAAACAGCTTTAGATTGATTTGCTCTATCCTTTAATATATACAAAATAACAATTTTTGTTAATAATATGATCATGGAAAACACTTTAAGATTAAAAACATTTTCTTTTTGTAGCTGTTCTTGTCCTTTGGGTGTTCTCTGATGGGAATGCATAATCAAATTATTGTGTTTAAATTCTTTTGAAATAAATCTTCTCCAAGCAGCTACACTTATCAATTCAATCCATAATTTGATACCTTTGTTTAATTTTGCTTTCAAGTTCAGGGATTACTTAATTTAAAATCAACTTTGTTTTAATAATTATATGGAACATTTATATTATTCCATATCCAAATCTTCAAAATAAACTATCTCCAGGTAAGTCTAATTTCTATTCTGCTCAATACTAGCATAACCCTTCTTGATAGGTAACCATTAACATTTTTTCCATTAAAAAATATGAGCATAGGTCTAGGGATATAAATGAGTTGGTAGAGCACCTGTCTAACATGTATGAGGACCTGAGTTCAATCCCAGCACATCAAAAGAAAAAAAAAAATATACGTATACATAGTCACATCCCCTTTCCTATATAAATGGCAACATACCATATGTACTTTTCTTCTTTCATTTGACAATATTTTCTGAAGATCACTATATTACATTATGTGGAGATGATGCACTTTCCTTTTTATAGCTGCATAGTATTCCATTATGTAAATGTACCATGATTTATTTGCTCAGTTCTCTGTGGTTAGATATTTGGGTAGTTTCTAGTCATTTTTTATTATAGAGCACTGCAACAAACAGCTTTATGTCAGGCTCTTGCCAGTATCTTTTTTGGGATTGATTTCTATAAGTGGCATATGTAATATTGGTTTTGAGGTTCTGCCTAAGAATACTTTCTGCATGAGCCTTTTCAAAATACTTCTCTGTGGGCTGGGTCTGTAGTTCAGTGACAGAGTAGTTAGTTGCCTAGCATGCGTGAGGCACTGGGTTCTATCCTTAACACCACATAAAAATAAACAAATAAAATAAAGACATTCTGTCTATCTACAACTACAAAAAAATTAAAGAAAAAAAAGCTTCTCTGTGTCTCAATTTCCTAAATGCAAAATGGAAATAATAGCAGTATTTGCCTCAGGGTTGTTAGAAATACTAAATGTACTAGTGGTTTTTGTTTTGTTTTGGGGATTCAACCCAGAGCACTTTACCACAGAAACATATCCCCAGGCCATTTTATTTATTATTTATTATTATTATTATTATTATATTTTTTGTGGTGCTGGGGATTGAACCCAGGGCCTTGTGCATGTGAGGCAAGCACTCTACCGACTGAGCTCTATCCCCAGCCCCTTACTTTTTATTTTGAAACAAGTTATTTCTAAGTTGCTGAGGCTGGCCTCAAACCTGTGATCCTCTTGCCTCAGCCTCCCAAGTAACTGGGATGACAAATGTGGTCCACTGTGCCCGGCTGGGCTAGTGGTTCTAAAGTGCTTAGAATACATCTGGTACATAGCAGCTGTTCAGGGAGTATTAGTTTCTTTTATTGTAATTAAAAAAGGGAATAGAAGTATGGGAATGTGTGGGGAGGTGGAATCAGCAGAGTTAGTTGCTGGTGTGGGTCTCTGAGAAGAGATTCTGCACCTGCTTCTCCTGCCCCTGCAGGGGTGATAGGAATCATGGAACCCAGAGATGAAGTTTGGAGATGAAAGATGAGATTAAATGAATAGGACTCAGATTAACAGCTGAATGGCAGCACAGACAGTGACCTCTGAGGTCCTGGATGTCCTCGTTCCCAGTGCTTTTTGAGTGTTGGGTTCACACCTAATCTGCCCAAGACCTAGAGGCATTCTGGGGGAAGAGGGGGGGAAGCTCTCACTTGACTGAATTTTTAACCTGAGTTTATTTAGAGTTACAATCTACTACTAAGCCGGGTGGGCACTTGAGATAGAAATGAATTTCAATTACAGAAAAATGAGGTATTTTATATATTTACATGTAATATATATATTCTATTCTTTTTTTTTTTTTTTTTTTTTTTGCGGTCCTGGGGATCGAACCCAGGGCCTTGTGCTTGCAAGGCAAGCACTTTACCGACTGAGCCATCTCCCCAGCCCTTATTCTATTCATTTTACATGATTTTATGACTTAGGAAAGTCAAGCCCATTATTTTATATATATATATAAAATATATAATATATATATAAACTAATATATATAATATATATAAACACATATATAAATATATATATATTAGTTGTCAATTGACTTTTATTACATTTATTTTATTTATTTATTTACATGTGGTATTGGGAATCAAACCCAGTGCCTCACACATGACAGGCAAGCCCTCTACCACTGAGCCACAACCCCAGCACAACATAGTTTTTTGCTGAGGGGTAGACTGCATTCCTTACATCCGGGTCTATAACGATACTGTCCAGTTTGGTAGCCCTGAGCTATGTGTGGTTCTTGGCTACCATATTGGAACACATGGTGATAGAAATTTCCATCATTGTAGAAAGTTCTATTGGATGTGCTGGTCTAGACCCCAAAGAAACAGTGCACATGGGCATGTCGATTGGACATGAATGGGGTGATAGAATGTAGACCTTGGTGCTGGAGGCCTGTCCTCGTCCCTCCTGTCTCTGGTGTCAAATGAATGGACTCAAACTAGTCCTCTGACGGTCCTGGACAGCAGCCCTCATCCATGTAACCATCTGAGACTGTGTCTCAGGTTCTTACTCCCTTCTCCCTCCTGTCTGCAGGTCTAGCTCCTCATTCCCTTTCCCTGGCGTTATGCCCTGCCTCATTCCCCAGGTCTCTTTCCCAGGATCCAAGCAGGCTCCAGCCCAGGGGGTCTGTTTGTCCTCCACCATCTGCCTAGGCTGCCTGGAGGTGCAGGCAGGCAGGGCACCCAAGTTAGTTTCTGCCAAGTCTCTGCCGGCTTGTATTTCCTGTTATCAGTAGCCAGGTCTCTCGGCCTATCAAAGGGTGGTGTGGATGCCTGCCTCCTCCCTCCCCCAGTGTATTTACTTTTGAAAAGGGGGAAGTGGAACTGCCCAGGGTCCGTTAGCTGGGCTGGCAGCTCTTATGCCCTGCAGTGCTTCTGACCTTGAAATCTCTAGCTCTCCGTCCCTCTGAGGCCCCCGTGCCACCCCATCAAATCTTCATCCAGAATTTGAAGGTCTGGGGAGCCGGCACCCCAGACAAGTCCCCCTGCTGTGTTGTTTGGTCTGCAGGGAGGATGTGACCACCTCATTGCTATCCAAGTTCCATTCAGCAGGTTTTGGTCATTTACTCTGGGCCAGACCTTGAGCACACCCAGCTTTAAGAGACACATGAGTTTCCTGCTCCTTGGACTTCTATCCTAGTGGGAGAAACAGACAACAAACAAGAAAAGGGGATCCTGGGTTGAAAGGGGATCTCTGGGTTGGAAGGAGTTATGAGTGCTGGGCAGAGAGAGGCTGGACAAGAGAGAGGAGGTAAAATCCTAACTGAGCTCGGTGAAGACAGGGACTGTGTCCGTTCACCCTCTCCTGATCCTCAGCGCCTGGCCCAGGGCAGGGGCTCTTTACACACCGACCGACTGACTGACCGATGCTGCCTGTGAGGGAGCAAAGTGAGGGAGTCTGGGCTGGGTTTGCCTCTGGGGTCCTCATGGCTGCCTCCTGTTATGCTGGGCCTGGACTCTGGCCTAGATAGCCCAGATTCTTCCTCTGGCGTTTCCCTGAGCTCAGGGCTAACATGGGTCCCAGTAGCTCTCTCTAGCCTGGTCTCCTTGTTTAGCAGTTTGTCGAGTAGAGACATCAAGTGGTCAGACCCTGGAATGGCAGTGGTCAAGCTGAGGCCCTGGAGCAAAGGGGGCAGTTACAGCCTGAGCCCTGATCCAGTCACAGTTGAGTGTTGGCCCTGGATCTGCACTGAACCTCGTCCTGGCTGAGCCCTGAACCAGCCACAGAAATTCTAACCTTGGTCCCAGACTGAGCCTGCCTCCTCTCGCCACAGCTACCATTTAAAATCCGTACTACATGACCTGGTACCCCTTAAAAAGCCCTTCATGAGGTGGGACGTGTTCAGAAGGGCACATCACTGCAAAGTAGAAGTGGGCTTGTGGAGTTCTGGCCCTGCTATCTTATTACTGACCTTGCGCAGGGCTCAGGCCTGACACTTTCAAACCTAGTCAAAAGAACTTAGTTCCTTTGATAAAAATGTATAAATCTTCCCATCCCATACACTTGTAAAGAACCCCTTCCACCACTTTCCTGCTTCTTAGTATCCTTATCTGAATAGGCACGAAACCTTGCAGGATCTACCAGGGGTTCTCTACCACCACACTCGGACCTTTATCAAGGAGAGCTATAAGAAACAGTCCCAGGAAAGGGCCACTGCATGTACTGTCAGGATTTTGACGAGGACAGTGTTTATTCATTCTGCCACTGTGGCCTTTCTTTAAGCATCCTAGAAGAAATTTCTTCCACGTCTGAACAATAGGAATAGGCATTTTCCTTGAAAAGAATGGTTTTGGTTTTAGCCATAGGCCTTATGAATCCTATGATGGGTCATGTTTCCCTTTTCATAATGGCTTCTAGGAAGCTCAGAGTCAGATCTGTGACCTATGGTTTTTGAGTCCTTAAGACTCTGTAAAATATCCTGTTTGTATGAATCTTACCCTGGGTTGCTCTTAGTTCTCCTTTTCCCATTTCTCCTTTGTTCCTATTTCTTCACCTTTTTATTCCTTTTACGTTTTTACTCTTAAATCGTCAGTTCTTGAGGTGGCCACCTCAGGAACATGGAAGAGTATTAAGGTTGCCTTTGAGAGTAAAATGCCCTGTCCAGAGCAGAGAAATGCTATGTCTGGGCAGAGACAGGATGGCTGAGTTTGCTGTGGTCCCTAGCAGGGTTTCCATTCCTGGCATGGCCTCCTGTCCACACTCCAGCCCAGTGATGAATGGACCAGCTTCTGATCTTAGTATCTGACTGACTTTTCCTTTTAGACTATGACAGTTGACTTCTTCCTATGTATGTGTCTTCTGAAAGCAAAGGCCACAATCTGTCATTTAAACAAGAGGAGATTTATGACTTTTTGCTAAAAGAACTGCTTTTACAAGAGTGATTCTTGATGGGTTCCCAGATGGAGCAGCTTCACAGACTCACAGCCAGAGGGACTCTTGTGCATTCCTGCTTTGTCCTTCCCGTGCTGTCTCTGTGGTCAGGAATCCGGACCCACAATTAGCAAATCAAGTGAAGCAGAAATTGGGGGACTGGGCCCTTGGGCATGCTGATGCTTTTTTTGCTTGAATTCTTTTCTTTTCTCTTTTATCTTCTCTTCTCTTCTCTTCTCTTCTCTTCTCTTCTCTTCTCTTCTCTTCTTTTCTGGTACTAGAGAGTGAATCCAGGGGCACTTAACCACTGAGTCACATCCCCAGCCCGTTTTTTAAATTTTATTTAGAGACAGGGTCTCACTGAGTTGCTTAGAGCCTTGCTGAGTTGCTGAGGCTGGCTTTGAATTCATGATCCTCCTGCCTCAGCCTCCATGGGATTACAGGTGTCGCCACCATGCCCGGCTCATTTTATATTTTCTGCACAATTGGAAGGCAGTCCCTTAAAAAGGTTCCTGGCCCAACATTTCTTTGGTTCATCTCAAAAAGGTAAAACAGTGTTTTTTTCTAATCACAAGAAAATGTGGCAAAGTCTGTTGCGACCTGGCTGTTCCCTGCTGCTAAAACTTGATACTACTGACCTTTACCCTTGACCTTTGGCTAGTACTGCAGGTGAACCTTGGGACTACAGAGAGGTGAGCATAGACCTTTTCCAAACACTGGAATGATTATCCAAAGGGATAATTCACATCTTTTCTTTATCTTCTGATGAGACATTTTGCCAAAAAGTTTTGGATAGAAAAATGAGATCATTTTCTTGATTTCAAAGTCTTCTTCCTCTTGGTAGAGTAGAGTACCTGGGCTTCACAGCATACTGGGAGTTTATAATGTTAGGGTCCTGGGGTAGGCAGAATAAGGGTCCCTCAAAGATGTTCTGGGTCCTGTGAATATTTTACCTTGACATAGCCAAAGAGACTTTGCAGATGTGATCAAGTGAAGGATCTTGAGATGGGGAGATTATCTGACTTGGTCTGATGTAATCAGAGGGTCCTTAGAAGAGGGAGGCAGGATCAAAGTCAGAGAGGGAGAAATGAGGTTGGAGTTGGAGGTCAGGGTGATAGCACTGCTGGCTTGAAGAGCTGAGGGCCATGAGCTATGCCAGATGGGTGGACCTTAGAAGCTGAAAGAGGTGAGGAATGGTCTCCACCCCAGAGTTTCTCAAAGGAATGCAGCTCTGTGGACACCTCTATTTTAGCCTAGTTCTGACTTACAGACCTATGACATTAGGTATTACTTAAGGGGTTAGGTTGTTACAACAGCAATGAGAAATTAATACAGCCCTCAATACACACACACACACACACACACACACACACACACACACACACTCACACACTCAGCATTTGAAAAATGCCTTGTGTGGACTTTTCCCTATCTGGTCAGATACCTACAAACCATATACAGAAAAAAGGTGTCCTGGGGGCTGGGGTTTGGTCAGTTGGAACCCAGAACTGGCAGACCCCATCCAGGCACGGATCCAGAAGAGTCAGGGCCATCAGATTTGCAGTATTCCTAGAGCTGCTGGTCAGGGGTGCCCTCACGGGATAGATTTGGCCATCCAAGCTTGAGGCCATTGAACAGGCACCTCTGGCTCTGACTCTAGGGTCCCTCATGGGGAGAGGATGCCCTGGGTCAATGAGAAAATGCTGGTCTCCACTGCTCACTGCACATTCAAGAATGCCTCTGGTCCATGTTGGTCCTGTGCACTGATGATAACAGCAAGCATTTACTGAGAACATGACATGGGTCCGTCCCTCGAGGTCTCCCCAGAACTCTGTGAGGCCGGCCCTGCTCAGCCATGGCTGCTAGCCTGGTCTTCAGAGCAACTGCAGAGACCCGGTTGACCAGCTGTCTCTCTGTGCTGAGAGGGACTCTGGGCACCAGCATGAGTGCCCTTGGCCAGCTTCATTCCCACGTCCTTCTCAGTTAGTTCGGTCTGCTGAAACAATGCCCTCACTGGGTGGCTGGAACAACAGAAATTTATTTCTCATGGTCTGGAGGCTGGAAGTCCACAAGCAAGGTGCCAGCAGATCCTGTCTGGTGGGGACACTCTTCTAGGATTGCAGACTGTTTCATTGTATCCTCTGAGAGAGAGGGAGTGTGGGAGGGAGTGAGGAAGGGAGGGGAGAGAGAGAAAGAGAAAGGGAAAGAGAATGAGAGCGTGTACTTTCTTATAAGGATACAAATTCTATTTAGGAGGACTCCACTTTCACAAGCTACCCACAAAAGCTCCACGTCTCCCCCTCTTGGCACCATCACTGGGGATTAGGCTTCAACTATGACTTTTTTTGTGGGGGGGAACATAAACATTTAGTCCACTGCATCTTCCATCTTTCTCTTTCTTGACTTCTATGATTGTTATTGCTAAAAGCTGCCTTGAGTCCTTCTGGAACAATGTAGGCATAAATAAACAAATATAAGGCTAATTAAAAAACATGACTGACTGACCACAAGCTGGCCCTCTCCTCCTAGCCTGATGCTAAGCTTTAGCTCTGTCCTTCCTCTGACCCTGGCCCCATACTGACCCCTAAAGTCACACTGAGTAGTGCCTAACCTTGGACAACTCCCGGTTTACAAGAATAACTTATTGAGGACTTAGTGTCAAGCACAGATCTCTATTTTTACATTCACTAACAATTTAGAGTGAAAGATAATAGTGTATGTGTATGTGCACATACATATGTATATGTATATCATCTTTCTCTAAAATGGGAGTTACATTTTTTTCCTCCCTGGCAGTACTGGGAATTGAACCCAGGGACTTGAACATGTTAGGCATGTGCTCTACCATTGAGCTACACCCCAAACCTGAAAGATGATGTATTTTAAAAGCATTCATTGACCTTTGGACAATGTGTGAAATGGATCAAGATGATAGATTGATTTCATTGATTCATTCACTCACTCACTCACTCATTCAACAAGCGTGCTCTGTGTTCCTGTTTTCTGCAAGGCCGAAGATCAAGCGCTGGGGCATCAGGAGATAAGGCAGATACAGGAGGGGGCTCCAGCCTGAGGGGAGGATGGTGCCCTTTCATTTCCTCCGCATCTGCCCAGCTCATTGGTGCCCGCTGCCCAGGCAGGGTACTGTGAGTCTTCTTAGTTTCAGGCAAAGTCCTTTCCCAGACTCTCCCTCCTCTTGGGGAGGTGTTGAGAAGCAAGTGTCGCTCCATGAGATGGTTTGGTGAATTCCAAAGCACTTTCATCTCCAGAACTGGGTAAGAGGACGTGGGCTTGGCAGCTGCTTCTGAGAGCATCACTTGGGCCCCACACAGGGGACAGACCAGGGGCAAACTGTGGCCATGCCTAACTGCGTACCAGGACCAGAGAGTGTCCTTTTTGTCAACCCCCCGGAAAACAGAGCAGGTGGCTGGGAAGCTAGGCTGTTTTAACAGCTGCTTGCCTAACAATAAACTCATCCAGTATCAGCAACTGTTTGTTGAATGAGCAGATGAAACTGACTTGGGTTGCAAGCCCAGTGGGCAGCTTAGCTGCTGTGTGACCCTGGGTAAACTGCTGTCCTCTCTGTTTTCTCTTTGTCATCTATCAGAAGAGAATCCTGAGACTTACTAGGGTTGTTCATTCATTCCGCCATTTCAGTCTTATCTTTAAAATTCTTTATTATAAAATAAAGAAATGAATGGTGTAACAAATCATCGTAAGCCAAACATCTCTGAAATCACTAGCAAGAAACAGAACTTGGTAAGCACCCCTACTCCCCTTCCCCGTTTTAGCCCACTCATCTTCCCTCACAATGAATAAGTAGCCTGCATTTTAGAGCAGTCACTTTCTTGCAATACTTTGTTTCATCGCCTGACTGTGTGCATCCTTAGATAGAATTATTTAGACTTCCCTACTTAAAAAAAGAGAGAAATGCATCTTTAACGCCTCTTAATCTATGGGTCTCTCTCCACACCTGCTTTTCCTTTCCAGTTACCTGTTTGGCCTGGAGAGTTGCCTGCAGCCTTGACTTCGCTGCCTGCATCTTCCCCGTGCCAATTGACCTGCTCCCCTGTTTGCTGTGCTTCTTGCAGATGGGTGGCTGATGCAGCGGCTGTTCAGATGTGGATTCCACCCATGGTCAGACTCGAGGTTGGCGGGCTCGTGTGAAAGGCATGGCGGTATGGCGGTCCTTCTTTCTGTGTTGGGGGCTGTTGATGCTTATTATCAGTGACTTTGTTAATTGTTGGAGGTTGCAAAGGGGCAGCATTCCAGTGCTATCTGTTCTTTGTCCTTTGTCGGTTGGACTCTTACAAGAGACACTTTCCCTCGTTTCTCCTTGTTACTTAGTAGTATAGTTCTTGTAAGAAAGACAGGCTAAATACCCCCCCCCCCCATCAATTTTCAAGAGAAGTAATTGATTATTTACTGTTCTCTAAAGGAATCCAATTGGTTTCTTCTCAATATCATATCTGATGGGTTGCAACCAGCGTCAAGAATGGTTCTTTCTGAAGCTTTAATTGTCCCATTTTTGGGCAGTGAGACCCTTTTGGCTTTTCTGTCCTCTGCCCCCCACCCTTTTTTTGTACTGGGAATTGAACCTGGGGGGCATTTTACCGCTGAGCTACATCCCTGGTTCTTTTTATTTTTAAATTTTAAAACAGGATCCCTCTATGTTGCTGAGGCTGGCCTTGAACTTGTGCTTCTGTTGCCTCAGCCTCCCCAGTCACTGGGATTATGGATGTGTTCCACTGTATTTAGCTTTTCAGGGATTCAGTTTTTATATGTTGGATTTTTTTTTACCATTATTTTAATATTTGCCACTTTCCTTAGAATATTTAATTATTTTTCTCTAGAATATTTTAGAACATCTTTTTATTTCCTGTAGACTTATAATATTTCTGTCTTCATCTTTTTCTCTTAAAGCATTATCTTAGGATTGGATTGATTTTCTTCTGTGTTCTTTCTGGGTAGTTTTCATTTCTAAAACGATTTTTCTTACACTTCTATTTCTTTCCTGGGTTCTGTCACTTCATCTTTATACTTTGATTCTGGTTCACGTTGTTCGTTCACATCTTGCATAATTTAAAAATGTCTTTTTAAGTCCTTTTGAAATAGAAGTTTCCAGTTTGGGTCAATTCTGAGGGTGTTTTGTGGGAATGCCTATACTCTTTGTAGGGATGCTATTTTGCTTCATATTCTTTTTGCTTAAATTAACTTCGTGTGTTATTTGGCCTCGACCTTTCTATTGTTTGTTGAAATTCATTTTCTAAAACTTGGAGCTGTTCTGGATGGCATTCCTAACTTCCAGGATTCTCTTTTGTGGGGTTTACACGTGGTGTACAGAAACTCTGTGGCCTGCCGGCGAGGTTCCCTGGCTGTTTCCGTCCCCTGCTTTTATTGAGATCTTTTCCTTCCGTCTCTTGGATTGTCCAGGTCCTGCTCCATCTTGATCCTCCTTCCGGTACTAGGAGCCCCGTTCTGGAAGGAGCCCACGTGTCAAAGCATGCAGGTCTTCAGTCATCACTGGCTCCGGTGCTGCTGCTGAGTGACTGGGCAAGACCCCTCCCCTTTCAGATGCTTTTCTGGTATTGTTCCTCTGCACTTTCTAGGGACACCTACTGGCTCTTTTGGGATTCTCCAGTTCTCAGGCCCATCAGATGTCCCCTTGTTTCCTTTTGCTGGCTCATGGGTGGGACACCGAGGGCCAGAAGCCAAGCCAAGGACAACACTGCAGGGGAAATCCTAGTGGGCATCTGATACCATGCAGATGGTGACTGGGTTTGTGCTTCCCTGCTGTTCTGATGTTGGTGGGAATGCCCTATGGACTAACTTAGAAGCACAATGTCTGTAGGTTTTGCTTTTGCTAATTCGACCTGTTCATCTTTATGTGGGGACTGGAGAGATTAGAAAATGATGGCTAACAGCGTTTTTTTTTTTTTTTTTTACGTCGGGCTGTGTACTGGGGCACAGGCAAGATGAGATGTAATGATAAATGTTTGTAAAAGTGTACAGCATCCTGTAAACTAGCTGCTCCTGTCTTCTGCTGCTTTGCAACCCAGCCTGGACCTCTCAACCTCTGGTCCTTGTGCCTAGTTCAGGGAATGGGTACAAAGTAGTGCAGGGCCTATACCTGGCTGTCCCAAGGCTAAGGAAACCCCCTGTCCTTTATGCCCTTGCTCCTACCTGCTGGGGCCTCTCTGAATATTTCCTCCCAAAGCAGGTTTGGGAGAAGGGGAAGATGGGCCACCCCTGCTGCCCATAAAATGGATGGTCCAGGGATGGACTGCCTGCTGTGGGCCTGTCCTGCCATCTGCTGGCCATTTGTTTGATTGCAGAGAGGAGAGGCATTAGGTCTTACTGGGGCGGGTCATGTTCTTACCCCCAGGCCATGAGGTGTTAATCCTTTCTTTTCCTACCTGAAAAAGATATGCTTCCAGTCCTTTTTGTTTTTTTATTTTGTGACAGGGTCTTACTAGGGCATTGCCACGTTGCTGAGGCTGGCCTTGAACTTGTGATCCTCCTGTCTCAGCCTCCCGAGCAACTGGTAATACAGGCTTGCGCCACAGCAGTGAACTCTTTTTAAAAACATGAATAAAAGTATGCGCTTACTCTGAGACTAGGCCTGTGTGTCTTCCTTCTGGCTTCTGAAAAGGGGTCCCCCCTTGGCAACAAAAGGAAAGGATTCAGATTCTGTAACTTGAAAGACTTGGCTTTGAATTTTACTTCACCTGTCACCAGCAGGGTGATGTGGGCCTGTTAATTCACTTTTCTGTCTCCAAATCTGTGTGTGCTGGACTGGATAAGGAAGTCCACATTCTAATTCCTGGGACGCGTGATTATGTTCCCTTACGTGGAAAAAGGGGCTCTCCATGAGATTAAGGTTACAGACCTTGAGATGAGGAACTGGTCCTGGAGGATCTGGGTGGCTCCAATGTGATCACATGAGCCCTTCTCACGTGAGCAGAGATCTTCTCACGGTTTCAGAGAGATGTGACTTGTGGCTTGGAAGCGGGAGGAAGATAGCCATGAGCCAAGGAATCTGGGCGGCCTCTAAAAGCTGAAAAAAAAAGAAAGAAAGAAAGAAAAAGAAATGGATTCTTCCAGGAGAAGTTCTGCTACCACCTTGGTTTTATCCCAAGGGACTAAAACCTCCCATGATTGCTACCCTCCAGAAAGTTAAGGTGATAACCTTGTGTTGTTTAACTGGCCAAGTCAGGGGTCATTTGTTAACAGCAGAGATAAGAAATGAATACACTGTAACAAGATGGGTGATAATTAACCGATGGGGAAAATGAATTGCCATCGCTGTGGGGGCTGCTCTGTACATAGTAAGACACGTTACAGGTGTGGTAAGGTCTCCCCTAGGAAGAGATCAGTTTATTCTTCTATTTCTTCCACAGTTGTTTCCTGAGCACCTACTATGTGGCAGGGATGTGCTCAATGCAGTGATTACAGGCGTGAGCGTGATCCCTTCTCTCACTGGGCTTCCAGGTTGGGAGGGTAGCAGGAAGTGGCTCATTAACTGGTTGCACAAGCACACTCATCATGGAATTTTAAGTGTGACAGGTGCAGAGAAGGGATTTTGCAGCCAGTTGTAAGATGTGGAGCTGGGGACCAGCCAGGCCTCAGGCTTCAGGCAGGCTCTCCAGGGCCTGACTTGTCCTACTCACCTTCCCACACAGGCTGACCTGCCCTGCTCAAGGGGTAGGGTATCAGAGACCAGAACCCATGCCAAAGCCCCTGGATAGATCAGTGCTGGCCCACAGATCTAGGGCCTTCCAGGGTGTCCTTGTGCTGATGCACTGGGATATATAGCAGTGTGGGGCCCACGTTTGAGGCTAGTGAGGTCCAGGCTGCCTGAATGGTGGGCACGAAAGACAGGCCTTGGTCTTTGGCCCCAAGCCACTGACCCTCATGCCTCCTTTCAGGAGCAATTCTAGAAAAAGGGTTTCCAGGCTGGCCCAACATTATGGTTTCAGAGACTGGGGATGAGCCTGGGTTTAGGATCTTGTGATCATAGATGAGGGAACAGAAATCAGGAATGCAAACTACAATCCTGTCTATGAAACCAGTGGTTTTCTAAAAGAACATCATTCAAAACTTGTTATTTATCTCCTACGAATTTGTCTATCTGTTATGGTTTGGATGTAAGGTGGCCCCCAAAAGCTCATGTGAGAGACAGTGTAAGAGTTCAGAGAAGAAATGATTGAATCATAGCCTTAACCTGATCAGTGGATTAATCCCTGATGGGATTAACTGAATGGTAACTGGAGGCAGGTGGGGCGTGGCTGGAGGAAGCCATTCATTGGGGGCTTATATTTTGTATCTGGCAACTGGAGATCTTTCTCTCTGCTTTCTGATCACCATGTGATCTGCTTCCCTCTAACACATTCTTCCGCCATGATGGTCTGCCTCACCTTGAGCCCCGAGGAATAGGAGTCGGCTGTCCATGGACTTAGACCTCTGAAATCCTGAGCCCTCAAATAAACTTTTCCTCCTTTTTTTTTTTTTCATGGTGCTGGGGATCGAACCCAGGGCCTTGTGCTTGCGAGGCGAGCACTCTACCAACTGAGCCATCTCCCCAGCCCTACTTTTCCTCCTTTATAATTATTCTGGTTGTGTTCTTTAAGTTGCAGCAGTGAAAAAGCTGACTCAAACACTATCTTAGAAAAATTATAAAAGAAACAGGAAAAAAGAACAAGGTCCACAGAAGAAATATTTTGGCAAAAAAAAAATTTTTTTTCAGAACTTTAACTTGACTTTAGCCAGAACAAATATGAATTTGTTTTCATATAATTATTTTCCTCCTCATCCCCATCAAAATGATGTTGACAAGTATTTAAGAGTATATAAGCAGGTGCCACAGGGGAACTCTTGTTGACATGCACTTTGAGAGATGTGAACTTGTAGGATGTGGGTTGTAGCACTGTTTGTAGAAATGAAAATTTGGAAGCAACCCAAGGGTCATCAGTGGGACTACAGATAAGTAAGTCCAGGTGTAGACCTCAGTACTGTGACAGCCTCCTTAGATAAAGTGAGTGATCTGTATGCATCGACATGCAAAGACCTGCCAAACAGTGTGGTATTAGGAAGCAAGTTGCAAAAGCATATATTCAGCGTATTATGTGTGGGTTTATAGCTGTGTAACAGAAAATGAAAATGTGGATGGGAGACACTGCTTTCGTTCGTCAATGAACCGATCGATGCCTCTTGGCCTGGGTAAGTCCTAGTCATGCTCAGATCTCAGCACCATTTTTCAAGGAAGGTTCCCCGACCCCTGGGCCATGGAGGCACCTTGATGTCGGGTCTCAGAACGGTACCTTTTCTCCCTATCTTTTGTCACTGTTGTGTATTTAGTTGTGTGATTAATTACAGATATCTGTATTCCCCATAAGCTTCACTTGGGCAGGAACCCTGGACACTTCCTTCACCAAGGCCTCCCTAGCAGCTGGCCCAGGGCCCGACGCAGTTGGATGCCATGTGAATGAATTTCTGAGCTGTTTGTCCCCTAAATTCAGATGTAAACTCCACAAGGCCAGGAGGAGTGTCCATTTCCTTTCCTCACTGAATCTCCCCAGGCCTAGCAATCCGAAGGTCAGGAGGTAGACTCAGAAGCCTGAGCTCAGATCCCCACTCTGCTACTTGGCTTTTGACAAGTAGCTGTGTCTCTGAGCTCTGTGTTCTCAACTGTAAGAAGGATGCTTCTTTCTTTACAGTGTCGTTGGGATTAAATAATATGATGCATGAAAACAGCTGATCCAAGTGCTTGGCTTTAGGACCTCAGTTCATTTGTGGAGTTTCTAAATGGTTGAGAAGCACCTGGTTGGATGCTGTGTTCAGCCTCTTGGGGCAGACTGGGCCATCTCCCATATCACCACCAGGTGGCGCTGTGGTCATTCACATGGGTGCGGCTCACACAAAGCTTCAAAGTGGTTTCCAGCCTCCTTCCCGGCTGGGCAGGTTCCTGTGTGGTCATTCCATCTCTGCTCCAGCCTCTCATTGATGGGGGCTTCCGGTTCCCAGGCTGGAGACCCTATTCTCTGGGTCGGGTAAATGGACTTCAGAGGACTGGGAGCCCCAGAATGAGGAGTAGTAGGTGAACCAGGGTCTGGAGAGAGGCGAGCAAGGGGCTCAGGGTATAGGATTTAAGGAGGTTCTCACTTTGGAGCTTGTGCAGGTGTGGGGAGTGGCCTCTGCTGGGGGCCTCATCAGGCCATCTGTGGGTCAGCGCAAAGTTTTAGTACTTCCTGTCCTGTGGTCACCCACAGGGTGCCCACCCTGTGCCAGGCCATATGTGAACTTGTTTGTTCTTCTAAGAACCCTGGCCAGGAAGAACTATTATCCTCACGTTTCACATCAGAAAACGGACACAGAGGAATTAAAAGCTTATGGGTGCAAAGGGGTCAGGTTGAGACTTGAGCCCATTGTTTGGTTCTGAAAATCCTCTCTTTAGCATTCTCTGCTGCTGTGCTGGTGGATATCTCAAAGATTCCTTCCCTCCCTGTGGAGCCAGCACACACTAAGCTGTGACTTGTCCCAAGCCCCTGCCTGGGGGACCCAGTTGGGAGCAAAATCGACACCACCCGGCCTTCCAGGCTTCCAGGGAGTCCACAGTCCCTCAGGCTGGGTCCTGGCTCTCCCATGACCTTATTCTGTGACCCTGAACAATTCCTTCAACTTTGCTGTGCCTCAGTGGTGTCTTCCTTATGACATGGGTACGGCAGCCCTGGCTGTGTGGAGTTTTGGGGAGGATGAAGCTGCTCAAACTGGCAGAGTTGCTGCCTGGCTTGGGGGAAGAGCCTGGGAAGTAGTGTCAGCTGTGATTGCCACTGTGTCGTCGTTGAGAAGGCTCCTTCCAACCCAGAAGGGCTCCCAGGGCCAGGCGCTGAGCTGCCACGTGGAAGAGGAGAAGGAGTCAGAATTGGAGCTGTTGCCCTGGTGCATGCCTGTAGCCTCAGCTACTTGGAGGCTCAGGCAGGAGGATCTCCGGAGTACACGAGTTGGAGGCCAGCCTGGGCAACTTAATGAAACTGCTTCTCAAAAGAAAAAAAAAACAATCTGTTGCTCCTGTGCTTGAATCTTGGTTTTGGCTTTGGCATGGTGACTGCCCAGGACATGTGAGCTTGGACAAGTCTCTTCATCTCTCTTAAGTTTTTCCCTTCAAAACAGGAAAGACGCATGCCAACCTCAGGGTTATAGGAAGGAGCAAGGGCCTTGGCACAGAATAGCTGCCTTTGTAAAATGACACTTCTTGTCCTCAGGGGCAGTCTGAGGCCCACATGAACCCAGGGTTGGCACGTTTGGAGTTCCTGGCCTCTCTTCTCCTCCTAAGGCCTGGACCTGGTGTGACAGGCTGCAGGTTTTGATTTCTTTCTTAACTTCTTTTCCTTGCTCTTGCTTGGGTTTTGTTCCTTGGGGAATGGAGGTGCATTTCTCAGAGGCCCACGTGTGGCACTCCATGTTGGGTATCCTGGTGCCCAACAGAGGGCTCTGTCTTGGCCTCTTGCCACCCAGGAAAAGAGGTTCCCAGAGCGTCAGTTGTGGGTGAGGGGCATTGAGGCCTGCAAAGGGGAAGGCCTGGGGGCTGACCTCCTCCAAGGTCTCGAGTCCTGGCTCCCTCCCCACCGTGTCCTGATGTTTCTGCCTCCTTACCAGAAGTGGGAGCCCAGAGTGTGGGATGGGGTGAGTGGCAGTGTGTGTTACCAGGAACCTGAGCAAGAAAAGCTGGGCAGGGAGGCGTGCCGCCGAGGGGCCTGGCGCAGTGGGGTGCCCGCACCGCCACCTTCCCCAGGGGCCAGGCTGCTGTGCGCCCCACCCTCCCCGTTCCTTCTGCTGGGAGCTTCCACACTCAGCATCACCGACATCACGGCCACCCCATTCTTCCTTGCAGAGATGAGGAAACAGCCTTCAAACAGGACCAGACATGACTGAGCCAAAGTCCTACGGCAAGAAAGTGTCAGAGTCCAGCAGGGATTCACTCCAGCTCTGTCCCCACTTCTATTCCCTCCCACCTCGACCCCAGCACCCTCTCCTCCAGCACCGAGTTTTAACGGCCCTTTGATTGCATGGCTCTTCTGGAGGAGAGACTAATCATTTTGAATGACTTTGGGCTGCTTTGGTGGAAATGAGCCAATGGGTCCAGCGCAGGGGTTGTTGGACCTGTAATGAGCAGGCAGTGGACACCCAGGAGCCAGAGAGCCCTGGGGACACCTCTCCCTGGCACTTATTTTTCTTCTAAGTTAAACCAGTCACTCGACTTGGGAGGGCAGGAGTGGGGGTGGCACACTGCACAGCAAGAGGGACCAGAGGGACGGCCTGGGCTCCGCCTTGCCCCGTCCCACAGCCCCCAGCATGGTGGGTGGGGATCAGGGCGGCTGTTGCTGGGGCCTGCCTCTAACCCTGGCACCCGGCTGCTTCTTGGCAGCAAGACTCCACGAAAGCTCACATGACTGTTTTTAGATTTGTTTTCCAAAATGGAAAAGGGAGATAAAATCCTGGTGGGGAAACAAAACAAGCAACAAACAAACAAACAAACAAAACCAAACAACACTTCTCTTCTGAGCCTTCTCCTGGCTCTGGGTATGCTTCCTGGCATAGGCCACTTCTGCCACGGGCCCAGATTGTGGCAGACAGCCGGACTTGGCCTCCCATTCATTCCCATGGGACCTTGAGGCAGTCCCCAGCCCGTTGAGCCTCAGTTTCCCCAGCCGTTGATGGGGGTTTGGCTAGCCACACGGAAGGAGCCGGGGTTAGGGATGCATCGTGTAAATGAGGCCTTCTGATGATAATTTTTATCATAGGCAGGAGACAGACACACTCACACGCCCCCAGATCTCTAATGGGGCTCCCTCTGAAGGTGCTCCTTGCTTCTTGAGACGGCGTGATTACTCAGTAGGTTCTGTGTAATTATTTAATCAAGCCCCAACCAAGTCCTCAGCGTGGAGCTGGGCGGCTGACCAGACCCCAACCTCCTCCTCCCCCAGAAGCATAATCAGAGCTGTGGGGGGGGGGGGGGGGAGAAGCCCCATGCCCTCCTTTTCTTTGTGTAACACTGTGCTGGGTGGGAGGGAGAGCAGAGGGAGGGGGGCCAGGTCACCTTGGGGCTCCCTCTGAGGACAGGGCAGGAGGGGGTCCTTGGAGACCTGTTTGTGCAGCGCCCCCATACTTCACTTTGAGGGCCCTGAAGACCCGAGAGGAAAGGTCCACAGGCTGCAACCCATAGCTCTCTGCACCAACCAGCTTCGGAGATTCTTTCCCTCCCTCCCTCCTTCCTTCTTTCCTGCCCCCTCCCCCCATTCTCCTTTTTCCCTCATATACTGGACAAATGCATGCATTCTCATTTGTCAAACATGCTGATAAAACACGCTGTGATACCCCCTGCCCCTAATCCTGCTCCCCTCCCTGGAGACAACCCCCAGCTCCCAGACTGGGGACTCTTCTGGAATATTCTCTGTGCATTCACACATTTGCCTAACTGCCTACAGAAGTACTCGTTTAGTGTTTGGTCATATAAATATCCTAAATTCTCTCTAGACCAGTGTTTCTCACTTGGAGTGTGACCTTACCCTGCAAGGGACATTAAGCAATGTCTGGAGACATTTTTAATTTCTCTGACTGGGGAGGGGGATGCCCGGCCTCTACTGGGTAGAGGCCAGGGAGGACGCTAAACATCCTCCCTTGCACAGGACAACTTGAACAACAAAGACTTATCCTGCCCAAAATATCCATAGTGCTGAGGCTGAGAAATCTTGGTCTAGAATGTTCTCAACTTGCTTTTTTTCTAATAATAATAATATATCTTGGAAGTCTTGGCAGGTCTTGCAAATATCTTTCCTTCTTCTTATTACTTCTGCATCTTCTTCTGACTATATCACAGTCCATTTATCTAATTCTCTTTTGATAGATCTCAGGTTGTTTTTGATTTGTGGGGGGATTAGTGGAAACACCCTGGTTCTCCTCTGGTTGGGATGCTTGGGGGCGGGGTGGCTGTGCAGGGAGGTGGTGACTGCCTGATTGATTTCCTAGGCCCTCATATAGCGCTTCTATTTTAAGCATGGCACACACACATTTTCAATTTTAATAGATATTGCATTGTGCTCCTCCACACAGGCCAACTTACCTTCTGACTTTAAGGTTTTAGGGAGGAAAATAAATGCTTTTCTTTCTCTCTCACTCTTTTAAAATTTGTAGCTATTTTGTTTTCAAGAGGACTAAAGGGACCGTGGTCTGCATAGGGTGGGTGGAGACCCAGCCCTGCCAGCCCTGCCAGCCCTGCCAGCCCTCGCCATGGGCTCCCTGGGGATAGTTGGTAAGGGGTGGACTCAGGCACTCCCACCATCCCCATGTGGAATGCAGGGGAAGGACTGGGACAGGGTGCGTGCCCTCATTTTCCAGATAAGACTCAGCGGGGTTACGTGACTTGTTCTCCAGCTCTGAAAAGTCACATTCTCCCAGAGCCCCCTCTCAGAAGCCCTAAGTTCGCAGGTGGAGACCAAGCGTTCAGAGCGAGGCGGGGCTGTGGTGATAGGTCCTGGGAGTCCTCGTAGTTTGAGCACACCCCCAGATCCCTGTGGCCCTGGGCTAGGTTCTCAGAATGTACAGGACATCCATGCAACATCCGGAGCCTTCTTGCACTAAAAGATTATTCATGGATTATCTGAAATTCAAATGCAATGGGGCACCTGTGCTTTCCCTGACAACCTGGCCTGTTTCACCACGCATCCTTTTTCTCCATGGACGAGGAGGAAGGAGGAAATGGCGGGGATCAGACAGCCCTTCCCTCTCTCACCCCTCCCTTCTGCCCTCCCTCCTGCTTCATACAGAGCCCTGAACCCACATTCAAGAGCTTGTTCTTGCTTGCGTGTGTGGCAAGACTGGAGCAGAAGGCAGTGGACATGGCCAGGGCAGCACTGATGGCCATACTGACCCCATCTCCCCCAACCCGTCATCCACACGGAGAGCCAGCAGCCACTGCAAGTGTAATTAGTTAATAAATCATCCCGAGTGATAAATAGAATGATAGATGCAGGTTTCACTTGATCACTTTTTTATTAAGGAGAAATAAATCAACAGCACATTGTTGCTATAAACCTTTCAAACTGGTCAGATCCTGGCTGGTAGAAGCTGATTAACATGGCCACATGTAGGGACCGTTTGTAGCTGATCATTGAGATCAATCAATCCCTGTCGTTTTCCTCCTGGGGGAGGTGGCAGAAGCCAGGTGCTGTTCCACCATCCAATACTGCCCCTGGCTTCTCATTGCTCGGGTGGTGAGGTCGGAGGACACGTGTGCCTTGGTGCCAGGTGGCCCGTGCTTGAATTCTAGCTGTGCCACTAACCAGCTGTGTGAGCTCCAGGAACTGTTGACCCTCTCTGAGCTTCAGCTTCCTCTTCCCTAATGTGAGGTAGACAATGGTATCTTCCTTAGGAATTCTGAGCATTGTGGTGTGAAGTATCTTCAACCCCTGTATATGCCTAAACATTATTGAAGACCCCCCAAAACATTTTCCTTAACGTAAGCTGTACCTACCAATGTTTACTATACCTACCAATATTTTTTTTACATAATTTTGCATAATTACAGCTTACGTAAAAAAATTGAAACAGACATTATTACCCTATGTACATGTATGATTACATGAATGGTATGAATCTACATCATGCACGACCATAGAAACGAAATGACGTACCCCATGTGTGTACAATGAATCAAAATGCAGTCTGTAAAAAATAAAAAAAACTAATAAATAAAAAAGAAATTCAAAAAATATATTTATTTATTTAACAAATAACAATCACAAGCCCATTTCATGTCAATATTAATAATCTTTTCAATGAAAAAAATCTCTTTTCCAAATCAAAAAGAATGTGAGAAAAGTGACTTCATATTATACTTTTGCAAATCTTTTAAATGGCCAACTTAATAGGATACTGCTAGATTTTTATACTTGCTTCTATATTCATTCTGAAACTTTGGTGATAAGTTATTTGGTTCAAGAGAATAAAGAAGATAATCTGGTCTCCTCAAATATGTAGCTGGAAAAGGTAGGGGTCTTCTATTTTATTTTGGAGCCAGTTTTCAGTATGTTGTCCAGGACTCAAGTGATCCTCTTGCCTCAGCCTTCCAAGTAGCTGGGACTACAGGTGTGCAACCTCATGCCTGGCAGGGCAGAGGTATCCGGTACCTTTTCAGGCCCTGTGACTTTGCCTCTGGAAAACTTCCCCACATGCTCCTGAGAATAAAAAGGCAGTGACAGCTTAGTATGATTATGAAACAACTTTTTTTTTTTTTGTGGTGCTGGGGATTGAACTCAGGGCCTTGTGCATGGAGGCAAGCACTCTATCAACTGAGCTATATCCCCAGTCTGTGAAACAATTTTGACCTTGCGGACTTTCCTAAAAGGTCCCCCACCCTGAAACCTGCTGAGATAAAGACCGTATGCTGGACTGTGTCCATCTCCTCCACCTGCTGACCCATAGCACAGCAGCGTGAACTCCCTGGCCTTCCAACTTCTAGATGGGTGCAACCAAGGGGACTGTGTTAGTCACTTTTATGTTGCTGTGAGTAAAATACCTGACCAGAACAACACAGAGGAGGAATAGTTTACTTGGGGCTCACAGTTTCAGAGGTTCAGTCCATGGTGGGCCGACTCCATTGCTCTCGGCCTGCGATGAGGTAGAACATCATGGTGGAGGGTGTGGTGGAGGAAAGCTGCTCTCCTCTTGATAGCCAGGAAGCAGAGAGAAATCGACAAACCAGGGACAAAATATATAATTCCCAAGGCACACCCCCAGTGACCCACTTCCTCCAACCACACCCCACCTGCCAACAGTTACCACCCAGTAATCCATTCAAATTATTAATCCATCAAGTAGCTCAACCTACTGATTAGGTTATGGGTCTCCTAAGACATCTAATCATTTCACCTCCTGCATAATCAAAGGAGCTTTTGGGGGACATCCCATGTTCAGACTATAGTAGGGACATTCTGGCTGGAGACTGGAGGGTGGGAAAAGAGTGAGGTTTGGGGCATTTATTTCTTTGACTCCTGCCCTACCAGGTTGGTGACAGGTAGCTATTAATTGCCTCTTCTTTCTGTAGGTTCCAGGGACTGCTCCCCTTCTTGTCCCTTCAGGCTGTGGCATGGTAGGTGAACCCTGCTGCTGTTCTTCCTGAGTTATAGCACTGTCCTGGTTGGTTTCCTCATATCCTGCTCATTTATTTATTTATTTTTTCAATTAAATACTTCTCAATTGCCACCTGTTTCCTGTGGGTTTCTGAATAATGCACACTTTTCTGGGAAAACTCCCTTTCTTAGATAGACCTGGAGGAATTCACAAAATTAGGAATGTCTAAGTGCATGGTACATTTGCAAAATGCCTTCCCAGCCTTATTTTGTGAGCTCTTTAGTAGAACCTCTGAGAAGCCAGGCTCAGAGAGGTCAGACCTGCCTAAGGCCACACAATGGTAAAAATGGTCTTGAATTGCAGTTGGTCCTGGACACCTTTGTGACTTCCATTACTTCTAGGGCTTGTGTGGGTCTAACAGAAAAACTTGCTTCCTCTTTGGTCCCTCAGACCTGACTGTATTTATCCTTTCTTCTTTTTATTCCTGTTCCTTCTTTCCCTCCCTCCCTCCCTTCCTTCCTTCCTTCCTTCCTTCCTTCCTTCCTTCCTTCCTTCCTTCCTTCCTTCCTTCCTTCCTTCCTTCCTCTCTCTCTCTCTCTCTCTCTCTCTTTCTTTCTTTCTTCCTTTTTCTTTCTTTCCTTTCCTCTCCTTTTCTTTCCTTTCTAATTTCCCACTATGTCCCCCTTCCTGGTGTGTGTTATCAGTTAGCTACTGCTGTGTAACAAACCATTTCAAAACTTAATGGATTAAAAACAATATCCATTTAGCTAACTCAGTTCTGTGGGTTGGTTGGATGGTTCTGCTGATGCTGGCTGGACTTGGCTGAGTGGTTTTACCACTCTCTGTTGGGGCTTCCTCACATGCCAACATGTTGGCTGATCTCAGTTGACCTTGGCTCATTTCTGGTCTCTGTGGTCTCTCATCATCTGGCAGGCTAGGCCAAACTTGTTTTATGGTGGCTGAGCAGGGTTCTAGTTGAACGAGCCAAAGTATGCAAGGCTGCCTGAGGCTCAGGCTCAGAACTGGTATAGTGCTACTTCTAGCACATTCAGTTGGGCAAAGCAGGTCACAAGGCCAGCCCAGATTCAAGGGATGGGGAAATAGATCCTGTATCTTGATGAAAGAGCTGCAAAATCACATTACAAGGGATGTTGGTACAGGAACAGGAAAAATCTGGGACATCTTTGCAATAAATTTATCACAACTGAGGCAATCTGAGAGATGAGTGCTTCGAAGACTAATGGTCTTGGCCAATTTTTATTGTTCAAACTCTCGACCATAACTGACAAGGCCCTACCTAGAATGAGCCTGCCAACATCCTCATCCTTAGCTACACCAGGACCAGCCACATTAGTCTCTTTTCCCCAGGGCCCTGACCTTAAAATGCTTCCTCCTGCCATGGGGTCTTTGCACATACTGCTTTCTCTGCTAGGGCCACTCTTCTTTAGTGTTTCCCTTAGTTAATATGTCCCTTTCCTTTGCATTTTAGCTCAGACCTTCCTGACTTCCTCGGCGAGGTTGAATCTCTATTATGGGCTCTCAGAATACTACATACACTGCTTTTTATAGTTGCAATTTTATGTTTGCATTGATTTAACATACACAGGGAGCTTAGCATGTACCAGGCACTTTGTGCCAAGTGTGTCATAAATGTGAAATTATCTAATTCTCATCACCACCATGAGACAAGTACTGTCATCCACATTTTGCAGGTGAGGAAGCTGAGGCCCCATGAGGTTGAGTGACTTGGGCAAGGTCACACTGGTATGAAGTGATGGAGCAGGGATTCAAACTCTGCCCTTACTGTCCTTCCTGTCTCTCTCCGTCTACCATGATTTTTCGATTCAAATCTGTTTTCCCAACCAGAGTGCGAACCTTAGTTTGCTCACTGCTTTGCATCCCTAGAGTCTAACACAGTGTCCGGCAAACATTATTGGCTCGACAAATATTTGTGGAGTGAGTGAATTGGTGATGTCAACCCCAGACAAAGGCCCTTTCTGCAGCCCCTTTGGATTGCAGGGTGCCAAGGCTCTCTGCAGCCTGCTTCCTTCTTGAGGGGTGCAACTCCTGCCCTGGGACCCTCCTGCAGGTCTCCAGCTCCACTCCGCAGATGCCTTGAGCTGCAGGAACGTCCCCTTCCATCCATGTCGCTGGCAGCTGCTTTGCCTGCAATGGCCCCGAGGAAGTTTCAACAATGCCAATTCCCCCTCACTTTGCAGCCACCCCTGAGTGAGTGACCCTGCTAAGAGTGCAGTTTTCTCTCCCTCTCGCTCTAACTTTGATTTGATCAGGCCAAATCTGAAATGATGTGTGAAAGTAATGATATTTTGTAATTAAATCTCTGGTGACGGCCACCGCAATTTGTGCTCCATGCATTGTTCATAAGGAAAAAACGCATCAATTCATTTTCTGACTGGCTACTCCAGGGACTGGCAATTAGGAGCAGCTCATCTCTCGTTGCCTCGCATATTAAAGAGCTACTGAAACGCAAAGAGAATTTGGGAGGGCTCCCCCCCTTCTAATAATGTTAGCTTAATTAGGGAGGCTCAGTGATAAAGGGAAAGTTTGGGATGATTTGAGCATTTTGTGGTGGAAGAAAAAGAAAGAGCAAATAAAGGGAAATGAAGGCGTCAGGCCAAGAGGTGGGGGTGGTTTGAAGTCCAAGGAGGCTTGATTGCTGCCAGGCTGGGTTGTGGCTAAGGATGGGGGACCCCAGGCGTGCAGGGTACCATTGACCCAAGCTAGGTGCAGCTTCTTCCCAGGTTGGTGGGACTTTTCTTTTACATCTCTCTCTCTCTTTTTTAAAAAATTAAATCCCTTCTCCTTCTTATTCTTCCTTTACTTCTCCTCCTCCTCCTCCTCCTTTTTTTTTAATGATTGAGCTTTGGAACATGTCATCTTCCTCCTCCCCTGCCCTAAAAAAGAATCAATTTAATAATTACTGGGAATGGAAATTGATGCAACTTAGACAATTGGGCAATACCTCAAACATTAAAACTCTATATCCCTGGGTCCAGGCAATTCTACCTCTAGAAATTTGTCCCTCAAATTTACTCACCTTATGTGGGCAAAGATAATGTGTATAAGGCTATTCACCACAGAATTAATTGCGACGGCAAAATGTGAGGATCATGTTGATCGGAATCTATCAGTAGGATGATGGTTAAGTAAGTTTTGTTTTATCCAGGCAAGTAAAAATCGATGGGATGTGTCTTCTTTATTTGTTCCCCGAATGATGTTTTTTTTCCCTCTAATCTGGTTACTTCTGTTGGCATCTGCTCCAGAAAAAGGTATTGAAAAACACTTCTCAAAAAAAAAAAAAAAAAAAAAAAAGAAAAAGAAAAAAAAAAAGACTGTTTTTAGAGTTTTTTATGTTCACAGCAAATTTGAGCAGAAAATACAGAGTTCCATGTTTCCCCCTCTCCCATCTGTACCCAGAGCTGCCCTCATTACCAACACCCCTCACCAGAGTGGTGCCAATGCTACAAATGGCAAGCCGGCATCCCCACACCCACCCCAGAGCCCATAGTTCACATGAAGTTTCACTTCTTTTTGGTCCTGGGAATTGAACCCAGGGACACTCAACCACTGAGCCACACTCTCAGTCTTTTTAATATTTTATTTAGAGACAGGGTCTGGCTGAGTTATTTAGGGCCTCATTAAGTTGCTGAGGCTGGCTTTCAACTCATAATCCTCCCGCCTCAGCCTCCCGAGTTGCTGGGATTACAGCGTGCCTCGCCATGCCCCGCTGAAGTTTCATGCTTCATGTTATAGACAGGTATTCATCATGGTCATATCGTGTAGGATAGTTTCACTGCCCTGGGGTCCTCTGTCCTCTGCCTATCCCCATCTCCCCTGGCCCTTGGGAACCACTGATTTTTTTCACCGTCTCCGTACCTTTGCTATCCTAGAGTGTGAAGCCGTTGGAATCAACCAGTATGGAGCCTTTTCACGTTGGCTTCCTTCACTCAGTCACATGACTTCAAGGCCCTCCCTTTGCCAGACCCTCCTCTCAGAGCCCCGGAAAGCCATCCTCCCTAGTTCCCACCCCTCACCTGTCTCAGCAAGGCCTCAAGTCTGCAGGCCAAATGCTTGAAGGTGTGGGCAGACTTGGTGGATGTGCGAGAGAGAGAAAGGGATCACAAAGGGTGGACTGGGCAGGGGTGCAGCCGGGGCCCACACAGAAAAATAGGAATGCCCGGGACCCACGGATCTAAGAAGGGCAAAACCAAATGCTGAGGTGGATTCAGTCAGCGTTATTTGTGCCTCAGGATAGTCCAGATAAGATGCTGGTCTAGTGCTCTCGTGGAGCTTTGAATTTGGCTCTTGAGATAACCCCGTTGCCTAAGACGAGATGATCAGACTGCTTATTTTATAGGAGGAGAAACTGAGGCTTGGGCAGGTTAGGTACCCTGCCAATGTAATCCCAGCATCTGGGGTGGTGGAGGCAGGAGGATCGCCAAGTTTAGAACTAGCTTCAGCAACTTAGCAAAAAAAAAAAAAAGGCTGGGCATGTGGCTCAGTGGCTAAATGCTCCTGGCATCAATCCCTGGTCCCCTGCCCTGCACAAAAATTAAAAAAAAGGACGGTGCCCATCTGACATCTGGGTCTGTCTGGCATAGGGCAGAATAGAACTTCCTATGATGAAGCAAGTGTTCTGCCCAGTGTATCAGCCACTGGCCACATGTGGCTACCAAACACTGGAAGTGTGGCTAGTGGGACTGAGGAACTGCATTTTTACTTGTGTTTAATTTCCTTCCTTCTTTGCAATGCTCGGGATTGAATTCAGGGTCTCCCATACATTAGGCAAGCACCGCACCACTGAGCTACACCCCCCGTCCAGTATTTTTAATTAATTAATTAATTAATTTAATGGTGCTGGGAACTAAACCCAGAGTCTCCTACATGCTAGGCAAACATTCTACCCCCCAGTTACATTTCCAGCCAACCCTGTATTTAACTTTAATTAATGTAAACTTATTTAATATTTTGAAACAGGGTCTCACTATGTTGCCCAGGCTAGTTTCAAACCCCTGAACTTGAGCAATCTTCCTGCCTCAGCCTCCCGGTAGCTGGAACTACAGGGGTGTACCATCGTGCCTGACCTCTGATGTACCTTTACATGGGCACATGTGGTTAGTGGCTACCCTGTTGGACAGCCAGCTCTAGATCCTTGCAGATCTTGATGCAGCCCCCAGCTGTCCTCAACTGTGACTGAATTGTTTTCTCATATCTTGCCTCCCTGGAAGCTGCAGGAAGGGGGTCTGGCCTCATCCTGTGCAGGTCCCATAATAACAGGTTCAGTGTCCATGATGGAGTAAGTCTCCCACTCATACTTGTTGAATAAACACCTCTTGTTCACAGGCTTAACCTGCAGGATTCAATGCATCTTCTCAATCTCCTGTACAGTGGTTCTCGTTATTATTCCCATTTTACAGTAGAGGAAAGAGAGAGAGGCTCAGTGAGGCTAATGGACATCTCCTACGTCACACAGCTGGTAGATCCAGACCAGATTTGGAACTAGGCATCTCTCCTTTAAAAACCTAGACTCTTTCCTGTGTACCAGGGTTGGAGTGGGTGTCCATTGTAACTGCTGACTCAGTGGCCCCAAAGGTATTATTCTTACCTTCCATCTTAGGCGACATGGATTCAAATGCAAGTCATTTATTTGGGAGGTAAAGGCAGTTCAGACAAGGAGTGAGGAAGTGAGATAGGAGGAGAAGGTTGTCAATAAAGGAGGGCCTCATCTCATTAGTTCCCATGGGGTGACTGAGGCTTCATAGTGCTGGGAATTTTGGGGTCTGCACAGAACATGCACCAGGGCTATGCCACCCCAGGGGCAGGGGAGTCGTGGTATGTATCCATCAACTCTCACCTCACTGGTTCTGGGAGTGTGTGTGTGTGTGAGACAGAGACTTCTGGCCTGTCATAGAGGGGGACAAGATCCACTCCATGGACAGAGGAAACCCTCAGGCAAAGAAATGTCAGTTGGCAACAAAAGCCTCAGAACACTGTGGAAATCTCATACACCTGGCGGAGCCCCTGGGGTCTCTGGAAGCTGTTTCCTCAGAAGGTAGTGGCGCCCTTCTTCTGGTTCCAAATTTCTCCATCGCCCTTAAGAGACCCCGGCTGTCTCTTCCGGGGTCTAGCCATCACAAAGCAGATGGTGCTTTGCTGATGATCTCTGGAAATTGGACTCTATTTGCAATTCAGAAAGGCGGGGGAAGTTGGGGGGCTGGGGAATCTGTGCTATGTATAAAAAAGGTTTTTCCTAAGAATCTTAATGATGTTTAGACACATGTTTAAATTTACCGAGGGGCATGAACTTTTTGTGGAACATTCCTAAGGTTTTTTAGGAGCGTCCCTCAGCATATAAACAGCTCATGGATTATCAATTATTTTTTATTTTGTTAAAGCAAGCCCCCTAATCACTGATCACAGGCAACTCTTTCCCTAATTCGAATAACTGTAAGCACTTGAAAAAAAGTGTTTTTGTTTTGTTTTGTTTTTAGTCGGGAGTGTATATTCAGTAATTCCGGTTTGCTTCTTAAGCCAGCATGACCTTCCTGTTCTGAAACCAGGTTGGAACGTGAGCCTTTTGGCCAGGTTGTCTTCATGGTTAAATGGTTCAGATCTAGTTTTCTTCTCACCTGCTGCCAGGTTTTAAAGAAGTCAGAAGCTGTAGATAAGCAATAGGCATCTCACCCTGCTCTCTGCTGTCCTCCACTTGGAAGTTAACTACTAAACACTGGCTCTATGCCTCTTCATCCATTTTGTCCTAAATGCGACCTTGAAAAGGGGGCATTTGCCCTCTGATTTTGCTTCAAGGTCAAATCTCCCCAAGGGAACCAACTGATGGGCAGGAAGAGCTCAGCAAATATTCACAGGTGAAGTGTGTCAGATGCTTGGGGATTCTCAACTGGGACCACACAGTAGAGTCACCTGGACAGCTTTTATTTTATTTATTTTATTTTTTGGTACTGGGGGACTGAACCTAGGGGAAATTAACCACTGAGCCTCCCCAGCCCTTTTTTATTTTTTGCTTTGAGACAGGGTCTCACTAAGTTGTGCAGGGCCTCACTGAAGTTGCTAAAGCTGGCTTTGAGCTTGCCATTCTCCTGCCTCAGTCTCTAGAGCCACTGGGATTACAGATGTGCATCACTACGCCTGGCAGGATAGCTTTTAAAAAGTACTGATGTCCTGGATGCCCCAGGCCAGTGAAGTAAGTCTTTGGGAGTAGAGACTGGTCTGGGTTTTTAAAGCTGCCCAGGTTAGGCTCAGGGCAGGCAGGACTGGGTGCTACAGTGTTAGAAAGCAGATGGCCTCTTTCCCCATGTTGAGTCCTAATGCCCGGGCAGTGGACAGCAGAGCCAGGAGGGCTTGGGTTAGAATCTTGGTTCTGCTACATATTATCTGTGATCTTGGGCAAGGTATCTTGTCAATGGGATCTGCTTTTTGAACTCACTGTGATAACATAATTAATAATGATTATTAAGACTTGACTTGCAGGATTGTTCTAAGATTCATTGGGGGTACTTAGGTACTCAGGAAGTGGCATGTCCTTTGCTGAAGGCCACGGTACTCACCTCTTCCAGTCTCGTCAGAGGTGGGCTGGTTCTCACTGTCTGGAAGCCTGCAGCTGACCTCGAGTCCCGACGCTGGCCACTTCTGGGGAAGCCACCCGCTTTGCTGATGCCCGCGAAGTGCTCAACCGTGCCCATCTTCTCCCGAGGAGGATGGTATCGACATTTCAAAACAGTTTAATTATTCTGCGGCTGCCTGGCTATTAGCTGCGACAAGAGAGCTCAGGGCTATTTTTCAGCATTAATTTTCCATTTGAAATGAATTCCTTTTGGTTACACTTTTTAAATGTTTCTTTTAATTAGACGCAATTACTTCAGAAGAATTGCTTTTATTCCTCAGCCTGAGATCCCAGTGATAAAGTCGCTATCTGGCCCCACCGAACGGCCGGGACGGCTCATTTAGTCGCTGCACTAAAGTATATTGAACTAGGAAATTATACAGCGAATCAACTATTAATTCCTTTTATGATCGCTCACTCTAACATCTTGAATGAGATCTTCAGGGGGAAATTTAGTCACAATAGGGATCATTGTTCTCCACCTCCAGCCAGGAGGGGGGCTGGCAGCGGGGCAGCCCTGGCCATGGGCCTGGTACAGGGACAGGATGCCACTGAGCTCCTGTCCTGGGGTTTGGGGCAGTGGACAGTGGGGGTATGCAATGCAGCCAAAGCAACTTGGCTAGGCTAGAGGGGTCCAGTGAAGGGGGAGGTGGCCGTGTCTATGTGGAGGGACATTGCAGACAATTGCTCACTTTGAAGGCTGAGCATCGAGTCCTTTGGTGGTTAGTGTTCTGGAGGGAACCAGTAGGTGGCTCTCTTCCCTCTGCATTGGCAGCTCAGCCTGGGCCCGCAGAAAAGCCTTTGCAGCTGGCGTTAGAAGGATCCTTTCCTTAAAGTCTTTTGCCCAATCCGCACTTAACAGATGGGGGAAACGGAGGCACAGAGGGGTGGGCATTCACATGCAGGCAAAGGTTGAATGAAGTCTCTTGGTCCCTGGTCAAGTCTCTGAACATGGCTCCTTGCGTGGGATTTTCTTTGAAGTAGGAGGCGTCTTCAATCCTGGCTTTCTGAGAGCTTCTCTGGGATGGCATGCTGGTGAGGAAAGTCACAGCTCTATCCCCCTGGGCTACTCTGCTCCCTGTGCACCCCAGAGGATTCTGTGGGGCAAGGAAGGGGTGGGCAGGACCACAGGGCTTCCCTGGGCACTTGGAAACCACAGGTCTGCAAGGGCTTGGGGGCGGGAGGGGGCCGAAGAGGGCCCTGCTGCTGTCTGTGACCTTGGGGGAGGTACAGGCAGGCTGGACAGCTGTTCTTAGCTAAGCACTGGCGTGTTGGTGGGGGGATGAGGATGGAGAATATCTGTCCCGGAGAGACCTTCACGCAAGGTCCTGATGCCATGGGTGTGTGGGGTTTCTCTTAGAAGAGCTGGGCTGGAAGGGTGGCCAGGAGCTTTCGGGGGAAGGAGCTTCTGGAGTAGAGGGCACTGCAAGTGTGAGGGTGTGGAAGTGTGAAAGTGTGACCACCCCCAGGGCCCTGTGTGCCAGGCGAGGAGTTTGTCCTGAGGACAACTGGGAGCCATCGAAGGTTCTGTGATGTTGACAGATGGCGCTGGCGACTGGTGGAGGGCAGAGTCCATTTGAGAGAACAGGTCACAGACCAGGGGCGAGGCTCTTGCCACTGTCCAGGTGATAGGTGAGTGTGGCCCGAAGCGGGACAGGGACGGTAGGGGTGATAAGGCAGACGAAGGTGGCTTTTCCTGAGCAGCCTGGGTGATGACCTTGGTGGGCCCTGCATTACCACCTTCATGGGTTCCTACAAGGATGGATTTTTGTGGGTTCTAAAACAACTCGTTTCTGATAAAAAAAAAAAGTGAAACATTTTTGTCTACCTTAAGAGTTCATTTGCCCCTGATTTTGAAGGACATGAAGACGTTTTTGTGGGTCTGTAATATATAGGTGACCCCAGCCCTGCTACTGTGCCTGGTGGAAAGGTTGTAGCTGAGGAAAGAACAGAGGATTTGGAGCTCAGGTGTACCCTTTGTGGCTGAGGGAGGAAGCCAGGAACTGAGCCTCAGAATTCAGTTGTCCCTGTCCTCTCTTGCTGTTCCTCCCCTCCCCTGAATCCAAGGGCAGACCTGGGCTTTCCATGTGAGGAAGAGGTGGGTGTCTGGGGGTGTGGTTCCTGCTCCAGAATCATCAGTAGTTTCTCTGGGTGAGGGGAGGGCAGTCAGCAGGAGACTGGTCACTGCTCAGGCTAGTTTCTCTTCTGTCCCCAAGTACCCTGCTGTGGATGGAACCTTTGGGTCTCCACCTCCCCCAAAGTCATCTGTTGAGTCCTAACCCCAAAGTGATGGTATTTGGGGATGGAACCTTTGGGCAGTAATTGGGTCATGGGGGTGGGGCCCTTGTGAATGGGGTTCATCCCTCTTATGGGGGATGAAAAGACCAGATCTCCTTCCACCATGTTAGGGTACAGCCTGAGAAGATGGCCCCGGTAAAGAACCTGGCCCCCTGATGTCAGACTTCCGGCCTCCAGGACTGTGAGGAATAAATGTTAGCTGTTGAAGCCGTTTAGTCTGTTGTATTCTGTTACTGCAGCCCGAAGACATACTCCTTTTGCAAGGCAGCTGTTTGACACTGATCCTGGCCAGGGTGTCCTGCCCCCTGGGAGCCACAGACCATCTCTCAGAGTCCTGGAATTGGGCCATGGCTGACTGCAAGCCAAGCATGGTGCCATTAGTGTGCAAACTGCTTCCTGGGATGTCAGACGTTCAGTCCCCAAATCGGTACCGTCCTGGGTGAACTGGGTATGTCAGTCACTTCAGGTTGTCTGTGTGTGACTGTAACACAGAGCAGTCGAACATTCCTCCTGCTGAAGATACCAGCTAGTTATCACCTTGTGTTTGAGTGACGACTAACTCAGGGCATGTTTCCAGAGGAGCCGACTGGACCAGCTCAGCTGCTTGGGAGGGATGGGCTGATTGGCTGATGAAAACACCTTTGGATGTGAGTCATAGGTTTCCCAATGTATTGGAGAATTGCTGTTTGAACTTGAAGTCACATTCTTTTCAGTTGGCGTTCCACTCTTTTAAGCACTATGGACCTGAAGCTAATTGTACCTGTGAAGTTTCACTTTCCGTCTAAATTTCTTTCCTGTGAGGAAACTTGTGTGTCTGTTTTTTACATTTTGAAGTTCAGCTGAGTTTCATAATCTTCATAAAAGAAAAGTGCACAATGTCTGTTAGGGTGGTTAGTAGAAGATTTAAAGTAGTTCAAAATCTGATTTAAAAAATGAACACTAGTTTTGAAAAGCAGACTTCTGGGTGGGAATAACGGAGTGAGGTGTTAGGAAAATCTCATAATGGAAGGAAAGCAATATCACGGAGATATCAACTAAAGCCACACTCTGTGGATGGGTGCACAGAGTATTGTTTGGAAAAGGCAGACCCAGGTGGAGCAGAGGTGGCTGTTTTCCTGGGTTTGCCACTTAACAGGTGGACAAAAATCCTCAACCTCTCCAAGTCCCGGTTTCTTTAATCTGTAAAATAGATACAATGAGTGTTGGATTCCAAGGATTAAACAAGATCTTTAAGGTAATATACTTAGCATAGTCTCTGCAATATAAGAAAGCTTGATGAATAGAAGCTAATTATTATTATTTTTATGAAAAAAAATACAAGTAATCAGAATGGGAACCTGAAGCATTCAAAGGGTAGGTTACCCATTTTCTCTAAGCTGCTGATTCTCAAATTTGAAAACTCATTAGAATCACCTGGATGGCTCAGTAGTCCACAGAATGTTGGACTCCAGCCCCGGGTTTCTGATTCAGTGGGCCTGGGGCTTTGCATGTCCATCTAGGTCCCGGGTGATGCTGATAGAACTGGCTGTCGTACAAAGGTGGCCCTTCAAGGAGGAAGAGAGGCTGCCGGCTCCAAAGCAGGGGGCTGGGAGAGGACCTGAGGGTGAAGAGGAGCATGCGTGAGCGAGAGGTCTGATCTACACCTTTTACCCCTCCTAAGCAGGAGCAAAGGCTGTTTTCTGTGTCAGCCTGGGAGATAGCAGCAGAGCTAAACAGCTTGTGAACAGAGAAGTTTAATGATGGGTATGTTAATTAGCTCAATGGCGGTGATCATCAAAATGTATACATATAACAGAGAACATCAAGTTGTATAACTTACATGTATACAGTTTTTATTTGTCAATTATATGTCAATACAGCTGAAAAAAATGGGAGCAAATGGAGACTATTGTGGGGCGGGTGTTCTAGAGGGTACTGGTGAGACGGCTGGAGCCTGTTGGTCCGACTGGACCCTCGCTGATGGGAGCGGGTCTTCCTTGGTGGGGGGACAGCACACATGTGTCATGGGGGCTGCAGCAGGCAAGGCAACTCAGAAAAATCATCCTGCCTAGGCTGAGACTCATGGGTCAAGAGAGCAAGGACCTCCTGAGACAGCTGAGTCCCTCTTTGCAGGCTGATCTCTCCTTGGTCATCCAACCCAAGGATCCTGTGTTGAAAGGGGCTTTGAATGCTGAGTGAAGGTGTTTGGACTTCTGCTGCTGGTTAGTTCTTCTGGGGATCATTGCTTTGGTCTTCGCACCTCTTCCTTCTTGCAGATCGGCTTCAGGGTGCAGAAGGTGTAGGGGCCATTATCTCCTGTTGATGCCTATGCTGTCCCTGTTCAAGCCAGGGGCAGAGGAAACCCAAGCTCCAGCTGGACTCCCAAGAACATATGGGGCTTGGGAGTCATAATAAGAGGAAGCCATCTTCTTCATTAATTGATTAATGTAATTAAAGAAAGATAAGTATGTCGATGCCGACCACATTAGAGTTAATTTGTACAGGCAATTAGCTGCGCCTCCTCCTTCATGCTAACTGTCTCAGATGTGCTGTGTACAGCCACCCTGGGGGTCATTAGTGGGCTCTTGGTTCCAACCTGGCCCCCGTGAACCTTACTCTGGGCCCCTCGTTGCCTAGGAACAGCACTTGAGGCAGTAGATATGGACTACAGACAAGCTCCCTGACCGTGGGAGAAGTTCCTAGCCTCTCTGATTCTTCTTTTCTTGTCTCCTGAGTAGGAATAGTTACACCCTCTCCAATGTTGTTGGAGCACCCAATGAGGAGGTGTGTGCACCAGGGCCGGGTGAGGAGCAGCACATACCTGTGTCCTGTGTCCTTCTGAGTGTGGCTTTCTACTCAACCTTGGAGACCAGCCCCGGGTACACCCTGCAAGATTTCCAAGGGCTTGGCACTTCTCTGCCCTGACCCTGTCTCCATCCTCACTTGCTTTGCTGGGGCTGTCTCTGAGGTCTTCTGCTGGTCTCCCTTACACACACACACACACACACACACACACACACACACACACACACTCCTCCTGGCCCAAGGAACCCCCAGGACAGCTGAGTCCCTCTTTGCAAGCTGCTCTCTCCTTGTTCATCCAACCCAAGGATCCAGCTGCCTGTGCCATGCCTACACCAGGGTATAGCCGCTCAAATAGGTCCCTTTTGTAGGGCTCCCAACTTGCCCTGCCTGGTGAACAAGGCAAGGTGCCTTCTCTCAGCTCACTACCCTCTTGCCCTCCAGGTGGAATTCCTCCTTAAGGTGGCGTCATGGGTGTCATGGTCCCCCCCCCCCCCCCCGCCCCCACGGACAACCCACCCCTGCCTCTGCCTCCGAGGCCTTCCTCCTCCCATGCCGGCTCCAAGGACTCCTGTTCCCCACCAGGCCCTCCTCCACTCTGCCTGGCTGTCCCCGTTCCCCGCCCAGGTGCCCGCCCCCTGCTCTGGAACCTCTCTCTTCTCAAGGACAGACTCGGATGCACAGCTGTCCCCTCCACATTTCCACTAGCACACCCGATTTAACGTGCCGAGGGCTCAGCTCCTGACCTCCCTCCCACCTGCTCCCAGTCGCTCACATCTTTTTTCTCTGTCTCTCTCCTGTTCCCAGGAAGTGGCATTGCCCTTCACTAGTGGCTCAAGTCGGAAACTTGGGGGTCTCTCCTGACATTTCTCTCCCCCTCCTCTGTCACATCCAACCCATAGTAAATCCTATTCACTTTTTACAATTTACTGAGCAATAACTAACATATAATAAACTGCACTTATTTAGAATGTATAATTTGATGTCTTCACATGTGTGTATGCCTGAGAGACCATCACCATACTGAAGATAATATCTCCATCACTGTCCAAAGTTCCCTCACCATGCTTTGTAATCCTCCCTTCTTGCCCCTGCCTCTCTGGTCCATCTCATCCTCAGACAGGCACTGATTCACTTTCTGCCACTCTAGAGTAATTTTATTTTTACACAATATTATATTAATGCAGCTATATACTATGTATGATTTTTTTTGCCTCACTTTTTTCACATATAATTATTTTGAGATTCATCCATGTTATGGCATATATTCCTTTTTAATTGCTGAATAGTATTCCATTGTATGGATATACCATTATTTGTTTATTCACACCCCTATTAATGGACATTTGGGTTGTTTCCAGTTTGGGGCTATTACAACTAATGCTGCTATGGAAATCCTGTACAAGTTTTTGTGTGAACATATATGTTATTTCTCCTAGGAGTAGAATGGCTGAATCACATGTGGTATATGTTTAACTTTTAAAGAAACTGTCCAATTTTTTCCTAAGTGGAAAAAATTTTCTGCTCTTCCCAGTATCATATGAAAGTTGTAGTTGCAACACATCCTTGCCAATATGTTGCATTGTGTATTAAACCTGAGACATTCTGATAGCAGTACAAGGCATCTAATTGTGATTTTCATTTGCATTCTCCTAATGACTAATGATGTTGAGTATTTTTTATGTGCTTATTTGCCAGCTGTGTATCTTCTTTGTTGAAGTGTTTGTTCATGATTTTTGTCTATTTTTAAAAATCAGGCTATTTGTTTATTGTTGAGCTTTGATAGTTATTATATATTTGGAATACAAATCCTCTATCAAATATGCCATCTGAAATTTTTTTTCTCAGTTTGTGACTTGCCATTTCATTCTCTTAGTGTCTTTTTTTTTTTTTTTTTTGGTACCACTGAGCCACATCCCCAGCTCAAAAAAAATTTTTTTTTTTTAAATTTTACACCATCATTTTTAATTTGAGATAGAGTCTCTCTAAGTTGCCCAGGCTGACTTCAAACTTGTAATCCTCCTGCTTCAGCCTCCCCGGTAGCTGGGATTACAAGTGATCTCTACCACACCTGGATTTTTCTTAGTGTTTTAAAGTTCTTAATTTTCCTGGGATTGAAATAGTTGTTTTTCTTATGTGAATCATGCTTTTAATATCACATTTGCAAAATATTTGCCTTGCCCAAAGTTACAAAAACCTTCCCCTGTATTTTCTTTTGAAGTTTTATAGTTTTAGGTTTTACATTTAATATTTTTTTGTTGTTAAAAACTTGATTGAGATGAAATTCACACACTGCACAATTTATTCATTTAAAGTGAACAGTGTAGGTGGCTTTAGGTCCTGAGTTGTGTACTCCTCATGACTTGCTAATTCCAGAACATTTCTATCACCCTCATCCCAATTCCATACCCAATAGCAATAATTTCTTACCTCTCTCTTCCCCTGGCCCTGGAAACTACTAACCTACTTTGTGTCTCTCTGGATTTGCCCATCCGAATACTTACTACTAGCAGAGTCAGAGGACTTGCGGTCTTTTGTGATGGACTCCTTTCATTTCTTCAAGGTTCATCCATGTAGTAGTATATATCAGTACTCCATTTCTTTTTTTGCAGAGTAACATTCCAGGGTGTGGAAAGACCACATTTTGTTAATCTATTCATCAGCTGGTGGACATTTGGACTTTTTCCAGATTTTTGACTCTTAGGAGTCATGCTGCTACAAACATTTGCCTGAAAGTTTTATGTGAGGACTTGTTTCTTCTATATACATATTTATACCAAGGAGTATGTGTGTTTGATCACATGGTAACTCTACTTTTAATTTTTGTTTTTCTCGGTCGTGCTAGGGATTGAACCCAGGGCATTGTGCTTATGAGGCCAGCGCTCTACCAACTGAGCTATCTCCCCATTCTGACTTTTAATTTTTTGAGGATTGGCCAAACTATTGTCCAAAGCAGCTTCCCAAGTGCTGTGTGAGGGTTCTGAATTCTGCACATTCTCATCAACACTTGTTGTTGTTTGCCTTCTTGATTACAGTTATTTCTTTTTTCTGTTTGTTCGTTTGTTCTTGGTGCTGGGCCTAGAACCCAGATCTTTGTGCAGGCTAGGCAAGCATTCTACCACTGAGCTACATCTCCAACCTTTTTTATTTTTTATTTAGAGACAGGGTCTCACTGAGTTGCTTAGGGCCTGGCTACATTCCTGAGGCTGACCTGGAACTTTCCATCCTCCTGTTTCAGCCTCCCAAGTTGCTAGGATTACAGGTGTGTCACACAGTGCCAGGCTATGTTAATTTTTGATCCTGGTATGAATTTCTTGTTTTTCTTTTTTTTTAAACTGTTTTTCTCCATTGAATTGCCTTGTCCCTTTTGCTGCCAATCAAATAATATGTACGTATGGGCCTATTTTAAAACAAATCCTATTTACCTTCAAAATACCTCTCCAATGTGTTCCCTTTTCTCTCCATGGTCACCTCCCCAGTGTAGGCCACCACTTGCCCCTGGGTGACTCCTTTCTGGTTCCCTCTCCCTATTCCTGTGCCTCTCTTCACTCTCCACTTGGTAGCTGGAAGGTCGCCCAATACCTTTCAATAGCTCCTTCCCACCCGTGACAGACGAGGTTTATTTTTTTTGCTGTGGGCACATGTCTGCCTGATTTTTTCCCTCACTTTCTTCTCCACCCTCTTCCTTCCGCCATCCCCTTCTTGCTCTTTGGCCTTTTTCGAGTTCTGGGAATGCACTTTGCTCTCCTCACCTCCTGTACTCTTGCCTCTTCCGGTGAAGCTCTTCTCTCTACTTTTGCCCCCTCATGTGCCAAGGAGCCACTCAGCCTTGTTTCACTCTTACTTTTCCAGAGGAGTTGACTCTTCTTCCCTCCTCCATCTAAAGCCCGTCTTTACTGCTTTCTACCTCCCCATCTCACATTGTGCTCTGTATTGGTCAGCTATTGCTGTGTAACGACAATCATAAGCACAGAATCTCAGTGACAGTCAATGGTAAATATATCATTCATGAGCCGGTGACTCAGCTCTTATCCACTTTTTAAAAAATTATTCATTTAAAAATTTTTTACAGACTGCATTTTGACTCATTGCACACAAATTCGTTTCTGGGGTTGTACACAATGTAGATTCACACCATTTGTGTAATCATACATGTACACAGGGTAGTGATGTCTGTCTCATTCCACCATCTTTCCTTCTCCCACCCCCTCCCCTCCCCTCATTTCCCTCTACACAATCCGAAGTTCCTCCATTTTTCCCTTACCCCACCTCCCCTCCTCCATAGTATGTATCATTATTCACTCATCAGAGAAGACATTCGGCCTTTGGTTTTTTGGGATTGGCTTATTTCATTTAGCATGATATTCTCCAACTCCATCCGTTTATCTGCAAGTGCCATAATTTTATTCTTCTTTATGACTGAATTCATCCACTTTTCATCTGTACCTTTCTAGTCGCCTGGGATCGGCAGGCTAGCAAGGGTATGATATGGTCCATGCTATGGCTCAAGTATAGGAGGACAAGCTCACTGTGCAAGCACATTTCAGATTCCTGCTTACATTGTGACTATTCACATCCCATTGGCTACAGCAATGCTGATCTGGCCCAAGTCCATGAGTGGGAGGGACTGCAATGTTTTATGGCAAAGACTGGACAGGGAGGGCTGGGGAATTGAGCCAGTCATTCAGTCTCCCCTCCATATTTGTCCTGACCATGTTGAGTTCATAACAATATATTTCTTCATTTGTTAATTTTTTTCCCCTCTCAATTTACATCTTTATTCCTCCATGCTTAGTACTGGGTGGGATACATTGTAGTGATCAATATTGAGATAATTACTTGAATGACTGAATCACTCAAGGAGAGACTCATTTTCATTTTTCTCAGCCTTTCTTCTTCTCTGCAGAATGGAGATCATACTGTTTGGATTACCGGGCGGTTGGGAGGGTTTTGTTCAACTCAGGCTTTGGCATCTGGGAAGCCCACAGGATTTGGTACTTCAAGGTCCAGCTCAAGCTGAGGATCCTATTCTAACCCAGGGGACTGCTAAGCCCAGCCCATCCCCCCTCACCAGGGAGAGCACTGTGCTCCTCCGTAGGTCAGTGAATTGCATCCGGGCTCTTGGAAGTCAGTATCCCCAGGCTGAGTGCTCTTTGGTCCCCCTGCAAAGCTGACAGCTTGACCCCCCAGGAGTGTCTGCGCTCGAAGCCAAATCCCACGTCTCAGTGGGGTCTGCTCGGCTCCCTCGGTAAGTTCAGGTGGTGGGCATGCTTGCAGGAGCATCAAGAGCATCCTTGGCAGTGTCCTCTGAGTCTGAGTGGAGGGCATATTTATAGGACAGGAAATGTCATACCCAGATGGATGTCTTTCAGTATTTCCCCTATTGAAAAGTATAACCTACCCGACTACACGACAAAACCCTTTGCAGTGGAGACAGGGTTTAGGCGGGAACCAGTCTGGGGATGGGAGCTTTGTTGCCAAGACCTTTCCCCTGCCTACGTTCACTTGGGAACACCCTTCCTGCTTGGTAAGGTCAAGGGTCTCTCTGACTCAACCGGTCCACTCTTGACCCCTCCTTCTGGGCTTGAGGGTCTCACCTTCTCTAGTTTTCACATTATTTAAAAAAAATTTTTTTAATGTGTCTTAAAAAATAATCAAAGCGAGCATTAATTGGGGGAGTATTGAGATTGAGTCTCTGTGCTGAGATCCATTTAAGAGTCTACAACAAACTCGGGAGGCATTATGATCCCCATTTTACAAACGAGGAAGCTGAGATGTAGGCAGGTTGTCCCTAGTTTGAGGTCATGTTGCTCTAGGTTCCTTCCTCTGGAGACTCATACACGTGGAGACTGGAAGTGTCACTCACCCCAGGGGCTGGGACCTCTGAGTCCTGGCTGTCCTGGGCTTGTTGCCCTCTATCCTGGGGGCTTGGGACACGATGCTCCTGGGGCAGAGTGCTCCAGAATTCCACCACTCCTCTTGCTCCTGGGAAGCCAAGGCAGCCCACCTCCGGGGACTTCCTAGCAGTGGCTCCAACTGATTCTCTTCGTATGTCACAGAGGCCAAGATCCCAGCAGGCTGACAGACTCTGGGTGGGCTCTGGATCTCTCAGTAACGCCCAGCCACCTCAGTTGCTATAAAACCTGAGCTTTAAGAGGATTTTAGAAAAATTTCATAATGTGAAAGAAAAAAAGCTATGTGATAAAAAGCCATCTGAGAGGCAGCCGCTACCATCTGCTGCTCGTGCAGCCGACTCCGGGTTGCAGAGCGTGCCCCTCCTCGATGAAGCCATGGGCGTTGGGAATCCAAGACTGGTTGGATGAGCACCTAACACTTCTGAGTAGGAAGCCCAGGCGCTCATGTCAGGTGCCTGGAGAGTCCCTGGCTTAAGCCACACCCACCTGTCAGTCATCTTTCCTAGAGCCACACCTGCATGCTCTTTAAAAAATGATTATTACTTTTTCGTTTTTCTTTTATTATTTGTTCTAATTAGTTGTACCTGATAGTAGAATGTATTTTGACATACATATTTGGAGTATAACTTCTCATTCTTGTGGTTGGACAGGATGTAGAATTATATTGGTTGTATAATCATATATGCACATAGGATAGTAATATCCGATTCATTCTACTATCTTTTCTATTTCCATTCCCACTCCCTTCCTTTCATTCTCCTTCGTCCAATCCAAAGTACTTCTATTCTTCCCTAACTACCCCCTCTTATTGTGAATTAGCATCCGTATATCAGAGAAAACATTTGGACTTCAGTTTTTTGGGATTGGCTTATTTCACTTAGTATGATATTCTCCAGCTTCATCAATTTACTGGCAAATGCTATAATTATATTCTTCTTTATGGCTGAGTAATACTCCATTGTGTATATATACCACATTTTCTTTATCCAGTCATCTGTTGATTTTTTTTTCATTTTAATTAACACATCATACTTGTATGTATTTATGGGGTACAGTATGATAATTCAAGGCATGTATACAATGCTTAATGATTAAATCAGGGCAATTAGCATCTCTAGCTCCCTAAACTTTTAAAAATTTCTTGGTGTTGGGTGTCCTTGGACTCTTCTCTTCTAGTTCTTTTTATTTTTTGGTACTGGGGACAGAACCGAGGGGTGCTTTACCACTGAACTACATCCTCAGACCTTTCAATTTTTTATTTTGAGACAGGGCCTTTCTAAGTTGCGGAGACTGGCTTTGAACTTGCAGTTCTCCTTCCTGTCTCCCAAGTTACTGGGATGACAGGTGTACTCCACCTCTCTTCTAGTTCTTTAGAAAATACATAATACATTGTTGTAAACTATAGTCTGCTTACTATGCACATTACGACCTGTTCCTCCTATCTGTTTTTTGGTACCTATTATCTAGCCTCCTTCTCTGACCTATCCTTCCTAGCTTCTAGTGACCACTATTTGACTGTCTTTCATAACATTGACTTTTGAAGCTTCCACATATTAGTAACACCGTGCAGGATTTATCTTTCTGTGGCTGGCTTATTTTACTTAGCATGCTATCTTTCTTCCATCTGTGTTGGTGCAAAGGATGGGATTTTATTCTTCTTGTATGACTGAATAATATCCCATGGTGTATGTATACCACATTTTCTTTATCCATTCGTCTGTCTATGGACACCTCAGTTGATTCCATATCTTGGCTATTATGAATAGTAACTGCTCACTCTTGACAGAATCAAGCCTTAGTTTCCCTATCTATAAAATGGGGTTTCATTTGTAGGTCTCATTGGACCAGAGAGCTCAGACACAGGGAGCAGTTCTTGCCTTTAAGCATAAAGTCAAACCTCCATCTGTCTTCAGGTCTTTGGACCCCGTGGGTCCGGCATTCATTCCACTAATGATAAGTTATAGAAAGAGAGGAGAAGCATTTCTATAATCACCATTTGTGGGCTTTCTGATGTAGGAAGAGGAAGCCACAGAGAATGAAGATGGTAATAACTTTCCCAACTGGACCTCCCCTGTCTACAGAGGTCCCTTGATGGGGAGCTCATTGGCTAAGATGAACTAGGGGCTTTGGAGAGACCCTGAATCCAGGCCTAGCCTGTCATCTGCTGGGTCTTGGTCTCCGTGACATATGATGAAAATGAGCTCAAGCTCCCTGCTGGGGGGGGTGTCTCTGCACTTTTCCCTGGGGGTCTGGGAGACAGGAACCACAACTACCTGTATGGCATAGATGAGAGAGCTAACGAACCATAGCAATGAGGATGTCTACAGAGGGCAGGAGTGGAACGGGATCTGACCATGGGGCAGAGGTCTGCTCAACTCACAGGGAGGATGGAAGATGGAATCACCTGATACTTGGAAAGTGCTCAGCACAATGATGGGGTCAGGGAAGTGCTTGATGAAACTTAGTTGTTGTTATTGTTACCCTTAGCACTGATTATTATTATTACTTCTATCATCATTGGTAGGGGTGGCAAGGTGAGATAGAGATGGCTAGCTAACCTCTAAAAGTTTATGCTCCCCCTTTATAGAATAGAGTTAGTGCTTAGGGGCAGCTGCAGGAAGTACGTTTCCCAGACTCCTTTGCATGAGGTGGCGGGGCAAGGGGCGGGCATATGATCATGCACCAGGAGCAGAAACACTCTGAGTCAATTTTAGGCCAGGGAAATTAAATGTGGGTCTACTTTTTCCATGCTTTCTTCACTCTTCCGTATACCTTCTATGTAGAAATGGAAGACTCTGAGGCCATAGGCTTGGAAGGAAATTTCCTCATATATATGAAAAGTACAGCTAAAATCATAATGGGCAAAAACTGAAAATCTTTCCTCTAAGATTGTGTGTAAGGCGACGATGCTCATCCTCACCAGTTTTATAGTACTAGGATTATTAGCAAGAGCAATCAGACATGAAAAAGAAATAAAATGCATCCCAATCAGAAATGCAGAAGCAAATTTTTTCCTGTTTGCAGATGACATGGTCCTATAGGAAGAAAACTCTAAAGACTTCACAAACAATCTATTAAAACTAACAAATGAATCTTAAAAAGCTGCAGGATGCACAATCAAAATGCAAAACCAGGGGCACTTCTGCAACTGCAGCTGAGTCTGGGAATTTTCTGCAGTTGGAGTTAAAAGCCACAATACAAGGCAGAGACTGTTCTCATGCAACAGGTGGGATGGGACCCTGCCAAGGAATACAGGTCCTGAGAACCGATGTTGCCAAACAAAAGTAGAGGTCCTGAGCCGGAGTGGGGACTTTTCACAACTACTAATCCCTTAGCAGGGAGCAACTGGGCTATTAAACCTGAAACACTGCATTTGTTAAAGCTGTAGGATTTAAAATCTAATTTAACTGGCTAACAGACTGGATGGAGGTCTCATCCAGGATGAGTCCTAACATTCCAAATTGCTTTACTGTTGATATAAAGCTCTGAATTTGAGAATCCTTCTGGGCATTGCTTATAGGCATCCTGATTTCATCTTCTACCCTCCATAATTGTGAAAATCCATTTCTGTGTTTATATGCCTCCCAGTCTATGATACTTTGTTCCATCATCTCAGGGTCTTTGATATGTGGACATGCATTGAGATCTCCATTTATGGGTCCATGGGATCATTTATTGCTGGACCATGCTGTGAGACTCTGCTCTCTTTCCCACAATTTGGGGAGGTGGGAAATTGTATACAATGGGTGAACCCTTGCTGGCAGGTGCTGGTGTCCAGTGGGGACAGACCAAATCTTTTGAAGGCAGGCAGAGGCAGGTTAATTCTTGTCCAGGTGCCATCTCAGGAAAGGAAGATGGAGACCTGCCCAGAGTGCCTTAGAAGCTTGGAGAAGGGGATATTCACTTTCTGGGAGAAGGTAAAGGAAGGCCAAACTATGGGGGGGGGGGGGCATGTCTGTTTTGGGCCTTGAAAGATGAGCAGGAATACACAAAGCCAGTGAGGGCTGGGAAGGGCATTTCAGAAATAGAAAATAGCAGGTGCAAAGGTCCTGAGATATGAAAAAACATTGTGCATTTGGAAGAGGGGAGAAATTCAGTTTGCTTGGAGAGAAGCATGACATGGGTGGCATGTTAGGACACACAGGGGAAATGGGAATAGGCTTTGAAGGGTCTTGGGTGTCAGGCCAAGGTCTGTTTGATTCCTGGGCAAAAGGAGCCAGCAGAGGGTTTAAACACACACACACACACACACACACACACACACACAAAAAAAAACCAAAAAAACCCAAAAAAACCAAAAAACTATTACTGATCAGTTAAAACGAGTGATATATGCACAGGTACCAAAAACCAAATGGCAAACAGGGTACACAATGCACAATGAACAACAAAGCTCCTTCCCTTTTTTTTCTCAGCTCTCAGAACTCTTTTCGCCTCTGCAGAATCAAATATCTGCTCTTCTTCCAGAGGGATCCTATGCATGTATAAGCATAGATGTATATGTGTATCTATCCTTAAAAAACTCTCGCAAATAGCAGCATCTAATCACACTGTTCAGCACTTTGGTTTTTTCACTTAACAATATATCTTAGAGATTGTTTCATATCTGCACATAAAGAGCTGCCTCATTCTTTTTTAACAGCCATAAAGATTTCCATCGTGAGGATGTATTGCAATTTATTTAAGCAGTCCCCCCTTGATGGACATTCAGGCTGTCTCCAATCTTCTGTTATTGTAAGCCGCGCTGCAGTGAATAGCCTTGTACATCCAACTTTGCATACATATATGCAAGTGTGTCTGTGGAATACATTCCAGAGAGGGGGAATTTATGGATCAATGGGTATGTGCGTCAAAAATTTTGATAGAGAGTGCTGAATTGCCATCCGTGGAAACTGTGCCAATTTACGCTCCCACTAACCTTTAGAGTGCTTTGTCAATCTGATAGGTTAAAAAAATAACATCTCATTGTGGGTTTAATGGACATTTCCTTTTTATTAAGATGGCAGTTGAGCATCTTTTTGTCTGTTTAGAGGCTCTTTATGTTTCCTGATCTGTGATCTTCTTGTTCATATCCTTTGCCCATTTTTTTATTGGGTTGTTGGCTTTTCCTCTTATTGAATTATTAGCACACCATGATGGTGACTGTAACTCATGCCTGCTGATAAATTTCCTTCAGCCCCCCACCGGCTCTGCGGGTGTCCATTCTAACACACAGGATGTAGGGATCCGGACACCCCTTCCCTGGGGGTAGGTGGCAGTGGCAGTGGCTGGAAAATAGCAGAAGTTAGGAGAACCGGGGATTCTGGTTAGCTCTCCCATGGAGACATGACCAATGGGATGGAACCCTTTCACTTCTTGGCAGCAGAGCAGACCCTCCCGGAAGCTTCTGAGTCGGGCAGCCCCCTCCCCAGCTCTCTTCCTTTCTCCTGGTTCAATCCCACCCTCCCTTCTGCACACCAGGGGTCCTCTCTGCTCAGTTTCCCCTTTCCTAATATTAGCACAGGCACAGCCCTGCCCCTGCGTCACAGGCAGTGATTATATAGCAAATTAACCACAAGCTGTTCGGTCCTCGTCCGGTGGCAGTTGGGGAGATGCTACCCTGAGTAATGACTTGTGTAGTCGATGCTCTCATCTGTAATTTGCGTGCGCAATAAATGCAGAAATAAAAACCCGATCCATAAGGAAAAAGGACCCAGTAGAAAGAGCCGGGGTGCAGAGGGAGGTGGGGGGAGAAATCATGAATTTTGTGGACTGCATCTTACAGCCTGGCTTCAATTTCCTCTTGAGTGATGCAGCCGTTGCTGACATTTGATTGATAGCTGTGTTTGGCTGAAGGTTGAAGGTGGACAGACAGAGAGACAGAGAGCAGAGCCCGAATTCTGACTCCTCAAAGACTGTCTCTGAGAACAGGACAGTTATTCTCTGAGCCTCTGTGTTCTTCATCTATAAAATGGGGATAATCATATTTATCTCCCCCCAAATATTAAAGAACTAGGACTCTGGGATGTGGTACACTCATAGTAAATGTTACTTTCCTTCTTACCCTGCCTCCTTCCTTCCCCTCCTCCCTCCTTCCTTCCCTCCTTCTCTGTCTTTCATATCAGGCAGAGTTTAAAAAAAAAAAAACCTTTTAATTTTAAGAAAATTATTGATTCATATGCAATTGTAAGAAAAAACGAGCGATTCTGTGTAGCCTGTACTCAAATTCCCCTGGGGGTGGGACTGGGGTTGTGTGGCTCAGTAGTAAAGCATTTGCCTAGCATGTGTGAGGCACTGGGTTCGATTCTCAGCACCACATATAAATAAATGAATAAAATAAATCCATCAACATCTAAAAAAATCTTAAAAAATTTCCCTGGGGGTAACATCTTGGAGGACCATAGCATGCTATCACAAGCAGGATATTGTCATTGATACAGTTCACAGATCTTGTTACTGTTTCTCTAGTATTACCTGTAATGGTGTATGTGAATTTAGTTACATACAATTTTATGTGTATAAACATACCCATAGGTCAAGCCCACAAACCTGTGTGTTTGTGTATTCACTACCACAATGCAGACACAAACACCAGTTCTCACACCACAAAGATCCCTCGTGGGGACCTTCATAACCTTATCCAGCTCCTTCTTGTTCCCCGGCTCCAGACTCTGGTCTTCAGCAACTGCTAAGCTCTTGTCCATTTCTAAACTTTTATCTTTTCAGAAACTCTGTATAAAAGGAATTATACAATTTTTGTCTTTTGGGATTGAACTTATTTACTCCGCATAATACCCTGGAGTTCATGGAAGGTGTGTCTATTAACAATTCATCTTTTTTATTGCTAAGTACTATTCTATGTATGGATCTACCAGAATTTACCCGTCCACTGAAAGACATCTGGGTTGTTTCAAGCTTGGGGTGTTTATTAATAAAGCTGCTATGAATATTCATACGTGAGTTTTCATACAGCTTCACTTATAGGCGAACACACATTTTCATTTCTATGGGACAGATACCCAAGTGTGCAATTGCTGGGTCATGTGATAATTGTATTTAGTATTTATAGCATACAGCCAGTTTTCTGGAATGGATGTGACATCTTTATATTCTTCCAGTAATATATGAGTGATCCCATTTCTCTGCCTTCTTTCCAGCACTTGGTATTGCCCTGCTTTTAAAGTTTAGTCACTCTTAATAGGTGAGACTTCATTGTCCTCTAACTCCACATTTTCCTAATGGCTAATGATATCGAACGTCTTTTCATGGGCTTATTTCCCATCATTGGTCATCATTGGTGAAAAGTCTCTTTACATCTTTTGTAAATTTTTCTAATTGGGTTATTTACTTATCCACTGTTGAATTTTTTAAAAAACATTTTTGTGTTGACATTGTTTTTCAGACAACAGCTTTATTGAGATACAATTCAAATACCATCAAGCTCTATTTTTTTTTGAGTGTTTTTTTAATTGTAAACAAATGGGATACATGTTGTTTCTCTGTTTGTACATGGAGTAAAGGCATACCATTTGTGTAATCATAAATTTACATAGGGTATTGTTGTTTGATTCATTCTGTTATTTTTTCCCTTCCCCCCACCCCTCTTTTCCCTCTATACAATCCTTCCTTCCTCTATTCTTGCCCCCCTCCCTAACCCTAACACTAACCCCTCCCTCCCCCCATTATGTGTCCTCATCCACTTATTAGTGATATCATTTGACCTTTGGTTTTTTGAGATTGGCTTATCTCACTTAGCATGATATTCTCCAATTTCATCCATTTGCCTGCAAATGCCATAATTTTATCATTCTTTATGGCTGAGTGATATTCCATGGTGTGTGTGTGTGTGTGTGTGTGTGTGTGTGTGTGTATATATCTATCTATATATATATATCACAGTTTCTTTATCCATTCATCAATTGAAGGACATCTAGGTTGGTTCCAAAATCTGGCTATTGTGAATTGAGCAGCTATGAACATTGATGTGGCTGTATCTCTGTAGTATGCTGATTTTAAGTCCTTTGGGTATAGGCCAAGCAGTGGGATAGCTGGGTCAAATGGAGGGTCCATTCCAAGTTTTCTAAGGAATCTCCATACTGCTTTCCAGAGTGGCTGCACTAATTTGCAGCAAGTTCTCTGTTTTAAAGTGTATGACTGAGTGGTTTCTAGTATAGTCACAGAACTGAACATCTATCAACACTCTCTAACTTCAGAACATCACCTCACTCCATATGAAACCAGAGTGGACATTTGTGCTATTTCCACTTTTTGGTTATTATGAATAATAATGCTATGAACATTTGAGTTGGATATTTTTTAACTTTCTTGTATATATACCTGGGAATGGAATTACTGGGTTTTATGGTATACCTCTATGCTTTGAAGAAATGCCAACCTGTTTTCCTGAGTGGCTACACCATTTTACATTTCTATCAGCAATGTACAAAGTTTCCAATTTCTCTACCCCTTTGATAATGTTTGCTATTATCCATATTTTTTGATTTTAATTATTCTAGTGAGCACAAAGTGGTCTATCATTGCAGATTTAATTTATGTTTGCTTATTGACTAATGATATTGAACATCTTTTCATGGGTTTATTGGTCATTTGTATATATTGGGGGAAATGTCTCTCCAAATTATTTGCCCATTTAAAAATTGGCTTGTTTTTTGGTTAAGTTGGAGGAGTCTTTATATATTCTAGATAGAAGTTCCTTATCAGATACATGATTTGCAAATATGTTCTTCTATCCTGTGGATTATCTTTACTTTCTTGATAGTATTCTTTGATGCACAAAAGTTTTAATTTTGATGAAATTCAGTTTATTTATTTTTTTCTTCTGTTGTTTGTGTATTTGGTGTTAGGCCTAAGAGACCATTGCCTAATCTAAGGATGTGAAAATGTATCCCTTATGTTTTCTCCTAAGACTCATGGATTTGGCTCTTCTGCTTAAGTCTCACTGACTGAGTCAATTTTCACGTGGTGTGAGGTAGGGACCCAGCTTCATTTGTTTGCATGTGGATGTCCAGGGGTCCCTAGCACCAATTTTGGTTCCCTACCTCACATAAATGTTCATAGCAGTTTTATTAATAAAGACTGTTCTTTCCCCGTTGAATTGTCTTGAAAATTAGTTGACCATAATGTAAGTGTTTTTTCTGGATTTTTGAATTCTATCCTATTTTTCTATGTTTATGCCATAAACACAGTGTCTTGATTATTGTAGCTGACTAGGAAGTCTTAAAAATGGGAAGTGTAAGCCCTCTAATTTTTGTCCTACCTTTGTAAGATTGTTTTGTTTATTCCATGTTTTGGTCTATTATTGCATTTCCAGGTACATTTTAAGAATCAGCTTTTTAACTTTTGCAAAAAGGTAATAGGGATTTGATAGTGCATCAATTCTATAGATCAATATGAAGAATATTGTCATTTTAACATGAAATCTTGCAAGACATGAATACCTGTTATCTTTCTGTTTCCTTGGGTCTTCTTTAACTTCTTTCAATGATGTTTTGTAGCCTCCAGTTCATGAGTCTTACACTTCTTTTATTAAATTTTCTCTTAAGTATTTTATTCTTTGTGATACTATTGTAAATGGAATTGCTTTTTTAAATTTCTTTTTTTGAATTATTCATTATGGATGTATAAGTAGATATCCTTATTTCTGGTCCTAGGAGGAAAGCATTCACTGTTTTACCATTAATTATGACATTAGCTGTGCATATTTTCTTTTAATAGGTGGCTTTTATTAGGTTGAAAAACTTATGCTTCTAAAGTATTAAATTAAAAAAGTGATAAAATGGCATTATATTTTGCTTTTCCTGTGTTTATTGAGATAATCATGAGCTTTTTGTCTTTTTTGTTATTAATATGATGCATTACTTTGTTTCATCTTTCCATATTAAGCCAATTTTGCATTAGTGGAGTAAATACCACCTGGTTACCTGTTATAGAATTTGGTTTACTAGTACTTGGTTGGGGATTTTGTGTTTTACCTTTGAATTTTGAGATTTCTTTGTATATTCTATATAGTGGAACATTCTTTGGTTGTAAGCTAAATTGAGCAAACTGTAGCTAAAATAAGCAAAACCAGTAATTTTTTTGGAGCATGTCAGGTCAGTAGGTTTGGCTCTGGGGATAGAATTCGGTTAATCAGGAAGTAATGACCGGTAGGTCAAGGGGTCTGTGTCCTTTCTGTTCTTGTATCACCCATTCGAAACTCACTGTCCTGGGAATCAGCCTGATTGGCTGAGGTGGAGTCATGTGACCAGGACAAGTGGGACACCTTGAATGACAGTTCCAAGGCTACTGCATGCGGTGAGGGCTGAGGGAATTTAACATACATCTTAGGATAGGGTTAGTTGGAATTTATTTCTTTTTCATATAATATTTAATGCTTTTAAATTATAAAATTAATATTGGGAATATATAGAATATATACAAAATATATAGAAAAGGATAAAAAGGAGACTATAAATAACTTGTTAATATACCATCCATGGAACACAGCTGCTAACATTTGGGGAATATCATTCTATCCCATCAAAATTTCTCTCTGTAAATATATATGTATTTGAAAAAAATCAGGATTATATTGTACATGCTATTTTGTACCTGATTTTTTCCCCTTAATTGTTTTCTCTTGCCCTAAGTCATTCTTTACAAATGTGATTTTTTAGTGATTGCCAAATAGTATACTGTATGGATAAACCATAATCCATTGAAGTCAATCTTCTATTTTTGGACATGAAAAGTAGTTTCCAATTTTTCATTATTAGAGAAATATTGTAATAAATATTTTAGAGCATAATTTTTAATACCTATTCATGGTTAAGTATGTAAGGTATATTTTTTTTAAGTAAAATTGGGCATTTTTAAATTAAAAATTGTTGTTTATATTACCACTGATAGTGGACAAGGGAACTAATTTCTCTACTACCTTGCCAAAACTTGTTATTTTTAAAATTTTTTTTAATATTAACCATCCTAACAGATGCTAAGTGATATCTCATTGTGGTTTTGGTTTGCATTTTTCTGATGATTAGTGATGTTGTGTACTTTTTTAATATACCTGTTGATTTTGTGTGTCTTCATAAGAGAAATGACTGTTCAAATTCTTTGCCCACTTTCTAATCAGACTATTTTGTTTACCTCTTATTATTAGTATTGTTTTTGCTGTTGAGTTGTAGGAGTTCTTTATATATGTTGGATATTGACCCCTTACCAAATATATGGTTTGAAAATATATTCTTCCATTCTGTAGGTTGGCTCTTCACTCTGTTGATTGTTTTCTTTGCTGCGCAGAAAATTTAGTTCAGTGTTGTTCCACTTGTTTTTGTTGCCTGTGCTTTTGGTGTCATGTCCTTAAAATCATTGCCCAGATCAGTGTTATGAAGCTTTTCAAACCCTTTTGCTTTCTTCCAGGAGTTTTACAATTTCAAGTTTTACATGTAAGTCTTATCCACTTTGAGTTGATTTTTGTTGATTCTGTAAAATAGAAGTCCAGTTTCATTCTTTTGCACATGGATATCCAGTTTACCCAAACAACTTAAAGAGATTATCTTCTTTCCATTGTGTATCTTTGTGTTTTTTTGGTGGATAGTGGGGATATAACCCACAGCCTCATGCATGCTGGGCAAGTGCTCTACTACTGAGCAACGCCCCTCATCCCCAATTGTATATTCCTGATGCCCTTGTCAAAGATCAGTTGGTTTCATGCTGCAAAGCTAATACGTACACATGGTTAAAAAACCCAAATGACTTAGAGTGATGGCTCATACCCAAGTCCCAGCTACTAAAATAAATAAAATAAAATAAAATAGGCTGAGGTAGCATGAGTGAGACTCTGGGTTTAATTGCTAGTACTTCAACAAGACAAAACAAAACAAAAGAACAACAAACAAATCCAAATAGTTCACAAGTGTATTCATTAAAAAGTAAACCTTGTTTTCATCCTTCATACTGTTCCTTATGTTCACTGCCCAGAGCAATCAGTATGGTCAGTTTCCTGTACGTCACTCCACAAGCATGTAGCTAAGAACATGGAAAGTGTATTTGTACGTCATATCCTATTTTCTTACTGTCCTCTATGTGCCCCCAGTCCCCGCTTCTTTTTTTTCACTGAACAATATACCTTAGAGATCATTCTTCATTACTATGTGTTCTATAGTCATTCTATATTTAAATTGCTACATAGCATTTCTTTGCATGGATGTCGTATGATTTATTTGTGAAGTTTTGTACTGGTGGACATTAAGTTTGTTGACAAACTTTTGCTAAATACTTTGATGATTAACTTTGTACAGACATCTTTGCACCCAGTAATGAGTAGATCTGTGGAATAAATCTCCAAAGTGGGCTTGCACATTTAGAATTTGAAAGCATATTGCCAAAGTGCCTTCCAAGGAGAGAACTATCGCATAGACTTCCAATGCTGTTGGAGTCTGCTCCTGCCACTCTAACCCATAACATGTTATTAAACATTTTGATCTTTACCTGTGATTGATAAAAAGAGGTTTTAAATTGTGATCGTAATTTGTAGCAATGTGAGGTTGACTTCTTCATGTGTTTGAAAGCATTGGGCTTCATTTTCTGGGAACTCTCTGTTAATGTCTCCATCCCTGGCCCCTGCCCGACTGGTTTTCTATTTTGGACCTTTATTGATTCGTAAATTCATCTTTATGTAATGGAGAAGTCAGTCCTCTATATTACACTGCTGGTATTTTCCAGACAAGTTTGTCACTCTTTTATTTTTCTGTTTGCCATGTGGAGACTTAACATTTTTAAATGTAGTTAAATCCTTCAAATTTTTAAAACTCAATTGCCTCTGGATCTTGAGTCCCAGAAGATGACGCACAAAACCTTTCTCATCCTGAAATTCCAAAAAGTTATTACATATTTCCTCTAGTACTACTAGGATTTCATTTTTATTCTTAACATTTTTGATATATTTGGGATTTATTTTAGTATGAAGAGTGAGGAAGGGATCCAACCCCTATTTTCCCAAATGCCTAGTTAGTTTTTACAACTGAGTAACCCCTAGAATAGGTTTTTCTTCTTTTAAAATTATATTAAAATTTTTATTAACACACTAATACAATGTGGTATTTTGATACAGGTATAACCTGTGGAATGCTCAAATTAGGCTAATGAGCAGATCTATCACCTCAAATACTTAGAATTTACTTGTGGTAAAAAAATAAAGTCCCCTCTTTTAGTTATTTTGAGAGAATTGATAATTTTAAAGATATTTTTAATATTTATTTTTTAGTTGTCAATGGACACAATATCTTTATTTTATTTATTTTGATGTGGTGCTGAGGATCAAACCCAGGGTCACACATGTGTAGACAAGTGCTCTGCCACTGAGCCACAACCCCAGTCCGGAGTGGATCATTTTTAAGATGGCTTGAGACTTCTCCATGGCCCCAGAGGCTGTAGGAAGCTAGCATGGGGGGCCATCAGGCAGGGGGGCTAGCATCCCATTGTCTTTTTGTAGAGGAATTCTGGGCAGTTAACTTGGGGCAGGTTGAAGCACAGTGACTGAGTTTTAACCCTAGATCAACAGGACTGCTGGAAAGCAGTGCGGAAGGATGATACTGTTCAGAACTCTGCAGAATTGCTCTTCCCAAGTTACACTGTAGGGTTACGCCCTCTGTTCCTTCTATGGAGCTACAAAAAGAGCCTATGGAATCATTTGGCTGGCTGTATCACCTGAAGAACTACTTAAAGGGCGTTGTTTAACTCAGTAGTTCTTAAAGTCTTGAAAATAAATGTCTCATTTATTTTCAAAGTATATCACAATCAAATTTTACAGCTAAGGTACCAAACAGAAGACAAGCTATTGGTCATTTATGAATTAGAAGGAGCACAGCAGAAAAAAAAAAATGTTTGCATCATTATAACACATTAAAAAATACGGCCCGGGGAGTGGGGAGTGGGTTCTTTGCAATGCATCATGTTTGAAAGAGTCCCGTCAGAGGATGTCGCCAATCAGATGGGATTACTGATACGATGCAGGATGGCCAGTTGAATTTGAATTTCAGATGAAAAAGAATACCGTTTCAGCATAAGTAGGTCATATAATAAATATTGTATGGGGCATATTTATACTAAAGTGTTATTCATTTTATAAATCTGAAATTCAAATTCAACTGGGTATCCAGAATTTTTGTTTGTGAATGCTAGCAACTCCACCTCTGGGAACGTTTGGCAGAGTCCGGAGACAATTTTGTCTGTCACAACTTGAGAAGGGTTTGCTGTTGCCTTCTAGTGGGTAGAGACCACCAACAAACTATACTAAGGTTCATAGGACAGCCCCCAAATAAGAAATTATGTATCTCGAGATGTCAATAGTGTTGAGGTTGAGACATCCTAGTTTAACATAATTCTTGAAGTCTCCAATTAAGAGACTTTGAGAAAGTATCTTGCACTCTCTGAGAAAGTCTCTCTTATACCCTGTAGAAATTTGAAGAAACCCTACAATTCCTGTAGGGGGCTTTTTTGGAAAATTTTTTCTTATTAATGATTTTGAGAATAAAACAAAGTAACTGATTTTTATTTCCCTCTTCACTTTGTCAGGAAACTCAGATACATTAAAGGCCCAAGCATAAAGTCTGTGTAGGATTTTACATGCTGTATATATATTTATTTTTTCCCTTTTGGTCTTGACATTCTAGTCTGATTTTCTTGTTCCTAATTATCCTTCTTTATTCATTTTTCATCATTTCCTGTACATCACTGCCCTACTCCTGTAGGGGAGACACATATACACACAGACAGATTCATGGAAGCATTTGAAGATGTATTTATCATACACTTGACCTGGCCTTACTGTGTCCTTGGGAGCCAGGTAGAAAAACAGGGGCCCACGGTCTCTTTCCAGACAACTTGCCGACCTCAGAAAATGGCCTTTGCCTTCAGGATTTCTTTTACTTTCAGGTCCAAGCCTGAGAGCCCTTCAGGTGGTTGACGCTTGTAAACCAGAGCGGCCATGAGGCTGGCCTTTGGGCACTGGGACAGTGGACATTAGCTTCCTTCAGTTTGATCTTGCGAGGCCACACAAGTGCTGCCTACTGCCCAGAAAGTGAGGGTCACTTGCACAGGCAGGACTGTGTGGAGCACTGTGGCAGCCCACGCAGATGCACACAGGGAAGGAGCGAGATTGCATCTTCCCCCAGACCAGTGAGATTCTATAAACATAATCAAAATGTAATAGAAACTTTTTGGAAATGCTGTTATGAGGAGAAAGCATCAATCTTGATGGAACTCCGCTCAACAGGCTTTGCGGAGCTAATCAATCATGGTCAGGACTCGGCCTCCCCATCTGTCTGCGCCGGGGACCGAGCAGAGCTTGCTCACTCCCAGGCTGGGGCTGTGTCCCCTCACCAGGCAATCCATCATGCTGCAGGGGGATGGCGGGTGGGGAATAATAGCACGCTAATAAACTAGGGGCTTTTTTCATTCCCAACTAATTTTTAGTAAATGAGCCCAATCCAGACAGAGCAGGAAAAAGTGCCGGAGGAGATGGTGCTTCCGAGATGCGCCTCGCTGGCTGGGGACAATGGCTCCAGGCCCTAGGAAGCAGAGAGCCAGCCTGTGTTCCTCACGCACCCAGGGATGGTTCTCTCAGCGTTCAGTGGAGGGAGAGCTGGCCTGTGTAAGCACAGGGAAGAAGGAGTCCTGAGAAACTTCCGGAATGCTGGCATGACTTCCAGGTCTGGCTCTGAGTGCTGATGCCAAGCAATGGCATGATCCCTGCGTCTGATTTGGAACTTGGGGCGAATGTGGCTTATGAGGAAGCTAGAAGGCCAAGTTAGATCCGAGCAATGGACTGCGGGTCGGTAATAGGAAATGAACCCAGTGGTCAGAAGCCAAGGAGACGGATGAGACATAGAAGGCAGGAAGGCCTTGGGATAGAGACCGTGAATGATCCAAGTGGCACGGACCCATTTCCATCTGGAAGTATCTGCCATGGGGAGAACCTTCAGGTTATGGGGCAGGACGGGACCTGGAACAGGATATTCTTAGGGAGGCCTATAATTAGGGGGACTCCATCTGTTTTAACTCACCTTTCTTACCTCCAGCACTATGCTTAGTGCACAGTTCAGGCTAGGCACTCGTAAATATTTGTGAAATAAATACATGAATGAGAAAGGTCCCTGAAAATAGATTTCGAAGATCTGGTCTCATACATTTCTTAAGTTCTCCAAATTCAGGTTCCTGTCCTGAAATACATCACAGACTTAGGGTCAACCCAGGACCCGGTCTTGGACGCGAATAGAGAGGGACAGCTTTGGAGAAGGTGAACTGATTTGTAGTCTATTGCTGTGTGCAAATTACCCCCCAAACGGACTGGCTGGGAATGACAATAAATGTCTATTATTTCTCCTAGTTGATGTTCTCTGGGATTTCAGGAGCTGTTTTCTGCCGGTTCTCAGGCCTGGTGAGTCTTTCTGGAGCTGTGCTCATCTCCTTTACTCCAGGGCTTTAGAGATGGCTGAAACTTGGGTGACTCTGTTCGCATCAAGAGGAGGGGTCTATTTCCCCTCTCCTTGAATCTAGGCTGACCTGTGACTGTTTAACCAGTAGAACAGGAAGAAATGATGCCACGCTAATTCTGGGCCTAGTTTTTAAAAGGACTGGGAGCTCCTGAAGTCTGAGCAGCCATGTCAGAAGCCTGACCACACTGCTGGACACACCAGACAGGCCCAGTGTCCACATGAGGAGGGGGAGGAGTAGGTTTGCAGATCGCGCTGAGATCCACGAGTATGAGCAATGCCAGGATGGACCCTCCAGCCCTGCCCATCCCAGCTGCTGGCTGGATACCCAGTGAGCATAGTCAGTGCCACAGAGTAGAAAAAGCCCCAGGTGAACTCTGCCACAGAATCACGAGACCTAATAAAATGACTGCTGTTTCAAGTCACTAAGTATTGGGGTAGTTTGTTTTGCACCCAGTGTTAATTGGAACATCCAGACTCCAAGGCAAGATGGTAGATTTTATCTGGTCCAATGACATATTCTGCTGCTGGAATCATTTCCTTGATTGGTTTTTCCCCAAACATCATTCAGTCTTTTGCTTGTCTACATGCCTAAAGGGGCAGGGCAGTTATAACCTCTGGTAGTATTCCTTTTCCTACTGAGTTGATTGTGAGTCTCTGCTCTTCTTCCTCTCCCTCTATCCTCCCTTACCCTAGTAACTCTCTTTTCTTTCTTTCCTTCCTGAATACTGGGGAGAAATTCCAAGAATGGTTCCCAGAGGAGGTGATGCTGAGCTGGGTCTTGAGATTGTAGGATTTGAACAGGCCCCCAGGGAAGAACTCATTCTAGGTGGGGCGAGGGCACAGGCAGGGTTGGTGTTGAGCATATTGCAGGGAGGGTGGGATAGTGGGGCTTGAAGTGGTTGGAAAGGGAGTTGAGGACGTATCAAGACAGGCCTTGCTGCCAATCAGGAGTTCAGGCTTTACCGCCAGGCTGAGCTGAGAGCCATTTCCCTTTCCCTCTGAATGCTGTGGGGTGTTCAGTATGGCAGCAGCAGATCAGTTAAGAGGTTGATCCGTGAAAGACGGTTGCAGCTTATGTGGGGTGGAGGCGGTGGATTGGCAGGGCAGTGGGTGGAGTGGAAAGTGTAGTATGTGTTTGCCTTGTTGCCTAAGAATGTGTAATTCAGCTGTAAAGGACAAAAAAACCCCCAAAAGGGTGAATGAACCTCCTAGGAAGTATTTGGCATAGAAGTATTTGGCACATAAACTGGCAGCTTACCAGGCAGGCAAAACTTAGAGGATGTGTTACATATACACAGTAAGGAAGCTTGGGAGACACGGGCAGAATTCATGAGACTTGTTTCACATATAGATAGCAAGAATTTTAGCAACTTGCTAATCATAGATGGAATGGCTTACATGATGAAACAAGAGTGTTATAAACAAAAAGGTGTAGCAAGACCAAGTCATTTTGCATCAATTCTGGCCTGACAGCTAGGTCATCCCTAATGGGCCAACCACTGGTGTCACCAGCCCTGGGCTCAATCTGGTCCCATACATCTTCCATCTGAGAAATGCAGATACAGTGGCTATATGGCAGGCCAGTGGCCAAGCAACACCTGCAGCCAGGCGTGTATACTTGCTTGTGTCTCTCAACAGAGTGTGTGATGGGCCCAGGCCCCTCTCATCTGTTGGGTCCTATGTTGGCTTGTTTTCTTCCTTTCTTTTTTTTTAAATTTTATTTTTACAGACTGTATTTTGATTCATTGCACACAAATGGGGCACAACTTTTCATTTCTATGGTTGTACACAATGTAGATTCATGTAATCATACATATACATAGGGTAACACTGTCTGTCTCAGTCTACTATCTTTCCTTCCCCCACCCCATTTTCCTCTCCACCATCCAAAGTTCTTCTATTCTTCTCTTACCCACCCTGCCACCCACCCTACCCTGTTGTGTATCATCATCCACATATCAGAGAAAACATTCGGCCTTTGGTTTTTTTGGGCTTGGCCTATTTCACTCAGCATGATATTCTCCAACTTCATCCATTTACCTGCAAATGCTATAATTTCATTCTTCTTTATGGCTGAGTAATATTCCATTGTGTATATATGTCACAGTTTCTTCATCCATTCATTAATTGAAGGACATCTCAATTGGTTCCACAATCCAGCTATTGTGACTTGAGCAGCTATGAACATTGATGTGGCTGCATCACTGTAGTATGCTGATTTTATGTCCTTTGGGTATAAACCCAGGAGTGGGATGGCTGGGTCAAATGGTGGGTTCATTCTAAGTTTTTTATTTTATTTTATTTTATTTTATTTTGAGACAGTGTCTCGCTAAATTGCCCAGGCTTTCCTTGAACTTGGGATCCTCCAAGCTGGCAATAACAGGCACATGCCACCATACCAGATGAGCCTTCCTTTTTCTAATCTTTGTCTACCTCTTAGCCTAAGGATGGAGTTGTGGGGGGTGGTACACATTTTACTTGGTAATGGAATAGATGTCAGTTGCAGGACTTTAAAAAATAAAAAAAAAAAAAAGCAAAAAAAAAACAAACAACTGAAAATGTAATGGTTTATTTTGGGGGCCCTATCAAAATGTCTCTGACTCAAAATAGCTGCATAAAAATGTCACAGACTATGAACTATTCAAAAACATTAAGAAAAACTTCCCCCAAAAAAGTAAGTATATTTCTTTTGACTATGACTAATCAAAAGAGGATAATACAATACACACAAAGGAAATTTGTGCCCAAACAGATCTATCTACCTAATATTCTTAACTGTTCTTTTTGATTTGTAAGAAAATTCTGTAACACTATAAAGATGATACACCAGGGAAGCTTAGGCAGTCACCTAAAAGTATAAGAACCAGAAAGTAACCTGGCCTTTCAGCTTACGCTCACCGAATGACTTCAGATTTTAATCAGTGGGCTGGGCCAAGTGGTACATGTGCGTATACCTGTAACCTCAACTACTGGGTAGGTTGAAACAGGAAGATTACCAAGTTCAAAGCCAGCCTGGGCAACTTAGCTAGACTGTCTCAAAATAAAATAGAAGGGGTTGAGGATATAGCTGAGTGGTAGAATACCCTGGGGTTCAATGCTCAGTACCACAAAAAATTAATTAATTAATTAATTAATAATGTAATCAGTGGGATCTATGCACAAATATGAATCTTGAGTTCTCTTGTTTTGTGACTTTAATCATGAGGAAGCATGATAATGTAAGTTCTTACATTAGAAAGAAGAGAGTGGTATATAAACTATATATAAAATGCTTTTACCTAACAATTGCAGGTGATATACAGGGGCAGATTTGAAAAGAATGACATGTCAGCTAGAAGGGACAAGACAGCTGTCATTACCCTACTTCCGTCCGGCTGTGTTTTTCAGCTTTCTTACTGCAAGGTTAAAGGCAGCCTGGGGATGGTCCTGCTGTGAGGCTTGTCTGGTTATTCCATTTTTATTGACTGTCTAAACCAATGCATTTCTCTTTCTTCATCTTCCACCACACCAGCTCCTTTCAGGTATCTCTGCCCAACAATATGTTGAGCGCTGGGGTACCCAAGATGAGCATAAAAATGTGCCACATGGAAATGGAAACTCTGGGAATACAGCCAGATGTAAAGGAGGGAGATCATGGTTCCCATTGTGACCAGGAGCTCCCCTTTAGTCCACACGTCCAGAGAACGCGTCCTGCGCTGCCAGGGCTGGCTGGCTCCAGGCCCCAAGTTTTTTGAGGAATCTCCATGCTGCTTTCTAGAGTGACTGTACCAATTTGCAACTCCACCAGCAATGTATGGGTGTGCCTTTTTTTCCCACATCCACGCCAACACATATTATTGCTCGTGTTCTTGATAATATGTTGGCTTGTTTTCTGTTGCCAATAACTCAACACCACAAACTGAACAAGTTATAAAGAAAAGAGGTTTATTTAGCTCACTGACCGGAAACTTGAGGGCCTGTATCTGGTGGTGATCTTCTTGCTAACAGAGTCCCAATGTGACACGGAGCATCCCTTGACAAGGGACAGGAAGAGCACACGCGTGTCTCCTCTGGTCTCCCTCTCTTCCTATGAAACCACCACCCCGATGATCTTATCTAATCCTAATTGCCCCCAAAGATCCTGCTTCTAAACATCACAGTCCAATTAAGTGTCTGTCCTCTCAATACCTCACAGTGGGATTCAATTTCAACACGTGAACCCTTGGAGGACATCCTCAAACCACATCCAAACCATAGCTGCTCACCCTGTTGCTCAAACCTCAGCTGTGGTCCTCCTGACCACACATCAGCAGGGAGGGCTGATTGTGCCGGGGCAAGGGGGGAGGGAGAGATATGAACATTGCATAATGGCTTTCTCCAGGGTCCTAGGTATCTCAGGGCTATTTGGTTCTTTCACTCACTCACACCCCCATCCTAAATGTGCCAACCAACTTCAGTGGGGCTTTGATCAATGTCTGCCCTTTCCCAATCCCCCATTCTCCCTCTGCCTCTGGTAGCCACCTTTCTGCTCTCTGTTATCCTGAGATACACTTTTTAAGCTTCCATGTAAGTGAAATCATATGTTTGTCTTTCTGTGCCTGGTTTCTCTTCATTCAGTGACACAGATTTCCAGGCCTGGCACAGAGTAGATGCTCAACAAACAGTTAACTAAAGGAATGAGTGTGGGGCAGTGGGGAAAGTTAGGGAGGTGTGTCTAGAGTCAGAGTGCTGGTCCCCCAATTCCAGCCTCACTAGTCCCCAGCTTCGGCAAACTACTGAATCTTTCTTCTCTTTCTTCATTCTGTAAAAATGAAAGACAAAATAGCAACTCTTTCTTAGGGTTATAGTGAGTATTAATCTAATAGTGTACCCCACACACCTAGAATAATGACTGTACCTAACAATAACTCGGTAGGGCCAGCTTTTATTGTTTTATTTATTGTTTTTTTTTAATAACACTTATCTGTACCTTGCATTCTATTATATGTGTTTTATGTCCCATCTCCTTAATAACAAAGCCAGTTCCAGGTGGGCAGGGACTGTGTCTCCCGAGACACGGGAGGTATTTGAAAAAGAATGGAATTCTGCAGATTCTGTGCTGGGTCCCTGTGGCCCTCTCGACCTGCTGGGATGGGGAAGCAACCCTTGGGCAGGGACAAGGTGGGGTATCAAGGGTCTTCCTCTCTGCTTGGCAAGTACATATTTGAGGTGCTTGGGAGGGCACTTGGCAGGGGTGGGGTGTAAAGAAGGGATCCTCAGGGATCCCAATCCTAGCACGGTGGGCCCATGACATCCTGAAACAAGTCCTAGGTCAGTGCATGCTGGCCAGGCCCTCCCTAGCTTGAGTCTGCTTCACTCCTGCTTAGACCACCTTCGCAGCTTCCTGCCTGTAGCCTGCCCTCTGCAGTGCAACCTCTCCCCTCGAGGCTGGAACACAGATCCCAGCTAGGGGCTTAGAGGTGGAGGGGGGGTTCCTTGGAGACAGTTAACAGCATGAGATAGGAAGAGAGTAACATGCTTCATGTTATTTTTTGCCACCTAAAAACCAATTCCCAAATGTTTTATGCTCATGGGTCATTTAAGTACCCATTTACCTTGAGTGGGTTTAGTTGGGACAGGCTGGACTCCAGAATTCCAGTGGGGCTCCAATCTATTCTGTGTTTTCATTTGGGGCTCCAGGCTGAAGACTTGGCAGCTATGTGGGGCATAGTCTCCACTTGGTGCTTCACTGGAGCCGGAGAAGCCAGGCCCTGCCAGGCCAGCTCACTTCAGGCTTTTGTCCACATCGTGTCCTCACTGGTCAAAGCAAGTCACATGGCCAAGCCCAACATCAATGGGAGTATTATTTGGCCTTAATAAGGAAGGAGATTCTGACCCAGGTTACAAGAAGGATGAACCTTAAGGACTTTGTGTTGAGCGAAATAAGCCAGTCACAAGACACCACTTCTGTGAATTCCTGGAGCTGTTAAATTCATGGAGACTGATCATGGAATGGTGGTCTCCAGCGCTGCGGGAGGCGTGACCACTGAGTATAGGGTTTCTGTTCTGCAAGATGAGAAGAGTTCCTGAGATGCAGTATAAAATGGGAATGGACTTGATGCTACTGGAGGGTACACTTAAAAATGGGTAAGAGTAACATTTTTTCTTTTTGCTTAAAGAAACTTAAATGAAAAGAGAAAACTCCATTTAAACACCAAATGGTCTCAAGTAAGTGCAAAGATAAAGTCACATATTATCCAACATCCTAGCACACAGGATAAACACTGTTAATTCCTTCAAGACCCTGCCAGAAATTTCACTATAGATGAAAATCCAAATGAGACCAGGTGTCAGTTTTCTTTTCTTTCTTCTTTTTTTTTTTAAATTTTACCTTTACAGACTGCATTTTGATTCATTGTACACAAATTGGGTATGACTTTCCATTTCTATGGTTGTGCAAGATGTAGATTCACACCATTCGTGTAATCATACATGTACTAGGGTAATGATGTCTGTCTCATTCCACCATCTTTCCTTCCCCTTCCCCCTCCCCCCTTATTTCCCTCTACACAATCCAAAGTTCATCCATTCTTCTCTAATCCCCCTCGCCCCCTTTATTATCATCATCCACTTATCAGGGAAAACATTTGGCCTTTGTTTTTTTGGGATTGGCTTATTTCACTTAGCATGATATTCTCCAACTCCATCCCTTGTTAGCTTTCTTTAGCAGAAAGAATACCTGCTATACCTGCTGTTCTGTGACTGACATTTTCTTAAAAGCAAAATTGCCCTGGTGATGTGTTTTGGAGTCCCGTCCTTTTTAATGGCTAGATAGTGTTCCATGTTTTATGGATTCTAATTGTATCCGTTCTTAGTGCAGGTAACAAAGCACATCAAAACTCAGTGGCCTAGGAGGACAACCACTCATTCCTGCTTATGAGCATCATCCTGACAGTGTTTCCCTGGGGCCAGCTCTCAGGAGCAGGAGGTTAAGGAAGCAGCAGAAACAATTTAAGTAAAGATGTGATGTCGGCTTGGCTTGGTTCTGAGGAAAGCCCTGGAGCCAAAATTGTACCCCAGCATTTGTCTCCCCACAAAGCCCTTCATACACCCCTCCCCGGTTAATCCATCACTGGCTACAAGCCCACAAATCTGGTTAGCCAATGGCAATTCTCCAGAGAAGGCGATGCTATTAGCAAGTGGTATTACAGCAGTCTGGTGAAAGAGAAGATGGTAATTTTCTATTATGCGTGTTTTACCACAATTAAAAAAAATCAGTGGGGTGTGGAAGTCCACTCCCCGTGAAATGGGAGACCCTGAAAAGTTACAGGGCATAGGGTGTGGATGTCTAATCCTGATATGGTGGAGTCAGGAGTGGGACCCATAATCCAGTCTTGCTCACGTTGAGATTTGTGCAGTGGGAACTTTCTCCAGCAATCACAGTGTACAAATTGGTTCTCAGAGAAGAGGCAACAATCCAGGTGAGAGGAGCTGCCCTGCACCCGGCCAGGTGCGTGTGTGGAGGAGATGGGGTAAAAGGTGGAGTAACAGCTTTGACAGTTGAGGATTTGCTGTATCTGAAATACGGTGCCTGAGGCATTAATTTGTCATCCCCTTTAAGCTTTCAGCAACCTGGTGACATAGGTGTACCATGAACCCATTTTACAGATGAGGAAAGAGAGGTGTGAGAGAGGAGTTCCTCACTTAAGGTCATACAGCTGGTAAGGACCAGAACTGGCCTTCAGATCCCGTTCTGTCTGCCTCCAGGGCTCTCCCACCTTGGGTGAGGAAGGCAGACAGGAATCTGATCTGACCTCCGAGTTTAGGGACAACTGAGTCCTGCAATTTTGAGGTCAACAGGAGACAAGGATGTAGGAGAGAAAGGTGATAGAAGACTGTAAGAAAAAGAAAAACTCCCAGCTCTAAAACAGCAGTGTTCTCCTCCAGCCTTGCTTTTCTCCCTTGGTTTACCTGTAACTTCCTCCAACTTCTGCCGGGGACAGAGAGAAGGGGAGGATGGGAATCCTCCAGGGGCTGAGGCTGCTGTTCAGCTCACAGTGTAGCCTGACAAATCAAGTGGGTAAAACCCATTAATTAGCAGTTTTGGAAACAGTTGCAAAGTTAATTATTCCGTTTTCTGATGAAAGAAAGCTAATTTTTGGCATTTACTCTGACAGTGACATGAACTAACATTTTTCGAGTTGACATCGCTCAAGATAAATGACGCTCTGAGGCATTTGTGCAAACATCCTGACCCACAGCTTGCTGCTGAAGACTGTCTGCCATGGGTGCCTTCGCCACAGTGTTTTGCCTGGCGAGTTTTGGGGGTGGGTGAGCCAAGGAAGGGGCATCTGTGGGGGGAGGGTAACGAAGAAGAGAGAGCAGTTTGTATCCAGAGAAGACGCAATGCCAGAGCGAACACTTCATGTTCAAAAGATCTTGCCAAAACTGGGAGAGCAAGTGAGGAGATTGACACCCCTGTCTGTCTGTCTGTCTTGAGGTGAGGTGCATACACAGAGGGGGGACACAGTTTTCCCAAATAACTGCTTCCAAATTTAGATCCCAGACTTTCTATCCAACTGTCTCCCTGACACCTTGCAGGCATCTCAAACCTGCATGGTGTATTAGTCAGCTTTTTGTTGCTGTGACCAAAATATCTGACAAGAATAAGTTAGAGGATGAAAAGTTTATTTCAGAGGTTTTAGTTCACAGTTGGCGACTCCATTGCTCTGGGCCTGAGGTGAGGCAGAACGTCATGGTGGAAGGGTGTGGTGGAGGAAAGCTGCTCAGTTCATGGTGGCCAGAAAACAGAGAGAGCAAGGGGGAAGGGACTGTGGGGAAGATGCACCCTTCCAGGGCACACCCCCTGCGACCCACCTTCTCCAGCCATGTCCCACCTGCCTACAGTTACCACCCTCTTACTCCAGTAAAATAGGATGAACCAATTAGGGCACAGCTCTCATAATCTAATTATTTCACCTCTGAATATTCCCGCGTTAACACAGGAATTTGGGGGGACACCTTGTGTCCAAAACAGAACAGCTGGCATGACTCTAAGGATCCCAGTGGCCTGCCATTTTTTGCCTTCCCTGAGTGTCCCTATTCAAGAACACAACACCCTTGTCCATCCAAACGCTCAAGCCAGAACCACATTCATCATCTCGGAAACTTCCCTCCCTGTCACTCATTCCCAACACCCTGCGTGTGTTTCAGCAAGACCTGCCAAGGCTACCTCTGAAACACTTATTTGCAGTCTCCTTTTACTAGCTAATACCACTACCGTAGTCTTAACTGACCAGCATTTCTTCCAGCTCTGCTCTCCTGGGGAAGGACAGTGAGGGCTGGCACCAAAGTTTACGTTTTCTTGGGTCTACATTGAAAAAATAAAAGAGAACAAAAGTAGGTGACTTTAATGTTAAGTAATCTCTTTTATTTAACTCACTATATTCAAACTATTCTCATTTTAACATCATCAGTATAAACCAGTATTGAGATACCTTGTAATTTATTGATTTATTTTTTGTCTTCAGTCTATCAAAATCTCACATGTACTTTTACACTTACAGCAGAGTTCAGGGTGGGTGCTCAATTTTCATCACTGGGCCTGTATTTAGATTTTATATAATTGACAGTTGGAAAAGTAGATTCACATACCTAAGTTGTTCCAAACAGACAGACATAAACGTTTTTAAATAGCTGAAAAAAGTTGTATTTGATTTTAAATTTAAGTATTGTAAAGAAAATAAAATACTCAATTTCTAGTCACACTTCAAGGGCTTACCAGAGGCTAGCAGAAGCTGTTAGACAGTGCAGTTCACAGCCCTCTCCTAGTCTTGCCTCTGTTCAACCCATTCTCCATGAGCAGCCAGAGAGACACCTTTTTTTGCGGTGCTGAGGATTGAACCCAGGGCCTTGTGCCTGCGAGGCAAGCACTCTACCAGCTGAGCCCTATCCCCAGCCCTGAGATATCTTAAATGTGTAAATTGAACCATGTCACTTCCCACCAGACCTAGGGTAAACAGAGAAACTCCTTCCTACTGTCAGCTAGGCCTGATGGGGCTCCTGCCTACCTCAGTCACCCCCTCAGTCCCCTGTCCCCTCTTTTCAGTACATTGAGAGATGCTGGATTTTGAAAGTTCTTCAGAATATTACACCTGGCATTGCCGCAGTGAAAACTCTAAAGAAGGGAGTGGACCAGCTCTCCAGGAGCCTTGCAGGCCAGGAGCTCCTGAAGGCCAAGGGGCTCCAAGTGGGAGGGAGAGGGGGTGTGGGTTCCAGGTACGGGGAGGCGGGGCAGGGAAGCAGGCTCAGCTTAACCCTTTGTGGCTGCCTCTCTCCATGCCTGTAGAACTGAGCTGGAATCCTGTGCTCTGGCCAGCATCCTCCTAACACAGGCAAATTAATTGGAAACAGATGTCAAGCTGCGGGAGTTAAATACAGACATCTCACCAAATGTCAGCCCTTCCCCGGGGCCACGGTGGAGTCCTCGCTTCTCATCCTCACCAGGGCGTTGGGAACAAGGCTCTTCACATGCTGGTGACGTGTTGGGCCCCAGGAGGGTTTTGGCCCTTCACAAAAACTCAAGGCAAATTGCGACTCTGAAAGTCAGAAAGGACCAGGTGAATTTATTCTGTCAGATGCATGCAAACGGAAGGTGCCCCAGAGCAGCACCAACGCATAGTGACCATGGACTCACAGATTCTAAGAACTGGCAAGGATGGTCTCATTTGCCCACTTCAAAGAGGGTAAAACTGAGGCCCAGAACATGGAAGGGCCTCGTCCAATGCCATTCAGCCCAGAGTATGGAAGGGACTTGAGACCCAAAGTCAGAGGCTATTTTCCAAAGTATAAATCTGATCCTATTTCCCTTCAAGTCGCCCTACAGGCTGGAGAATAAACCCCAACTCTTAGGCAGGGCCGCGACGCGGTCCTTGACTCTCTCCCCTTTATCTCAGCCTCTTCCCCTGACTCTCCCACGTGAAAGCCTTCCTTGTATTCCTGAACATATCACTCTGATGCTTTTGCCTGTGATATTTCCTGTCTCCCCAACTGTCTGGTAAGCTCCTATTCATCCTTTACAACCCAACTCAGACCTCCTTTCAGAAGTTGCCTCCTTGATTCTCAGGCAAAGTTCTCTGTCCATCTTCTGGGATCCTATAGTGTTGAACATGATTACTGTGATTACTATTCCCAAACCCCTGTGTTTTATTTTTGCTTCTCTGAAGCTTGGCACTGAGTCTGGCCCACAGGAGGTCTGCTTCTCTGTAGCATCTGATGCCACTGAACTCTTTCTCCTTGACATATTCCTCTTAGTACCTATGGCTCCTTTCTGCCCGATTTTCTCTCCTACCTCTGACTATTCTGCCTCAATCTCTGTATTAGTCTGTTTTTCATCACTATCCTACTATTCCAGAGGCAGGCTAACTTTATGAAGTAAAAATGTTTTTTAAGCTCACAGTTCTGGAGAGTCACAGGTATGGTATCAGCACCAGTCAGCTCTGGTGAGGACTTGCAGGAGTATGTCGGGGGAGGCAATCACTTTTCAAAACAGGAAACCAGAGTAATTCAGAGCTAAGGGTTCTCATGAGATCTACTTTAATCTTTTCCAAGGACAGTTCCCCAAGTGATTTAAGGACCTCCCCTGAGGTCCCACCTCTTAAAGGTCCCACCATCTCTCAGCATTGCCACACTAGGACCAAGCTCCCCGTCCTTGCAGGACATTCTCAAACCATAGCAGTATCCTTTTTGAATGTCCGCTCTTCTGTCTTTCTCTTATAGGCTGTGGTCGTTCAGGAACGTGTCCTTTTATTGGAAATCCTTTCCTGTCTGGGTTGGGTGTCATGGGATTCAGGGCCTTTTGCCTATGCTGTTCCTTCTCTTGGGACACCCTTCCCTCCATTTCTGGCCCAAACAACTTCTTCTTAAGCTTTGGGTTTCAGCTCAAAGGCCGCCCTCTCAGAGTCCTTCCCACTCACCTGATACCCAGCCTAGGCCTGGGTGCTGGTGGCCGGCAGGAAGGATGGGTGAGTGGGAGAATGAAGGAGCAGCTGGGCTGGCAGAGCAGAGGACAGGGGCTGCTGTCTTCAGCACATGCTCACATCTCCATAGTCATTGGCTGGAGGTTCCATTTCTCAGTTCCAAGCTGGGCAGGCCCCAGATTTTTGGGTTATTAACTCCCTTCTGTAAACTTCCAACGAGTGTGATAAAACACTCAGCAGAATGCAGCCAGAGCTCATAAAAGCAGGATTTAGTGCCATTTTATAGATGTCAGGGCTGACTTCTGCACTGAAGCTGGGGTATATTTAAAATTCACGTGTGACTCATTGCCTTTGGGGAGAAGGTCTGAGGCCTGGGAGAAGGAGGTGGTGGGCCCCATGCTGGCCTCCCAGGTCTAGCACACCTGGAGGTGGGGCCATGGGGGCTGGGGTGGGAGGGCTGCCCGTGTGCCGGGTCGAGCTGGCCTCCTAAGCCCTGGCTGTATTATTTCCTGGCTTTGTAAACTGCGTCCCCTCCCTCCTTGATGCTCATTTTCCATAGCTGTCAAAAAGAACAATTCAACCTACCTTGTTAGTCAGGTCCATCAAGGCAAGCTGCTGGTCACAATCCCCACCTCTCCATGGCTGAACACAATACCAGTTATTCCTTGTAGTACAACGTGGGCTAGTGGCTCCTTCACAGCAGTGACGCGGGGGCTTCCGTCTGGTGGCTTTGCCTTCCCATCAGGCCTTCTCGTGGTTCATCTTCTGCTGGATGAACCTTCTGCTGGATCATCTGTATTAAGCCATCTGAGAGTGAAGATTTAGTGGTACTTTTTTGGGCAGGGGTTGGCAAACTGCACTCACCAGTGCTATTCAGTCATCAGTTGGTTTTTATAAATAAAGATTTATTGGTACACAAACACACCCATGCTTTCATATCAAAGGCCAAATGGCCTGCAAAGCTGGAGTGTTCACTTACTTGGATTTTTACAGGAAGTGTGTGCTGACCTCTATTTCAGGGGTTAGGTCTAGAAGTGGCATCCATTGCTTCCACTTTCAGTTCATTGGCTACAATTCAGTTGAATAACCCTAAAATATTTGCAAGGGATGCTGGGAAATGTGGAGAAGTATATGGGTTTTGGCTGCTCTGACTGCCTCTGCCATACCAACCTCTCAGGGTCATTATGAGGATGTAATATAATAAGGCATGAAAAGTGTTTCCTAGAGGATCTGGCACTGGGTAACTCTTCCTAATGATACCCACGGGTCTCCAGGTCTCAGGGGCACACTAAGTAGCTGGTATGGGAAGCTGTGTGGGAGACCCCTCCCCATCCTTGGGAAAAGGCTCTGGACATGAAGGAAAAGCTGGCTCGCTCAGGTTCCTTGGTGACAAGGATGTGAACTGAATGCCTGGTTCCATTGGATCTGAATTTGGGGCTCTGGCTCTTTCTGTGTGGTCAACTAGGTCTGGAAACAGGAAAAACTCAGGGATGCTTACTTGGGCCCCAAACCTCACATGTCCCAACCAGATTTTTTCTGCTGGCTGAGGAACTGCTGTGTGTGTGAACCAGGCTTGACCCCCAGGATACTGCCCACCTACTTTCCTAGTTGACATTAATAATCTGATACCTGCCTGCCCCACAGTTCCAGCCTTATTCCTGATTACCCTTTAAAACAAGCAAGTTTGGAAAATTTAAAAAAAAGCACTTTCTATTAATTATAGTACATGAAAGATATATAACATTGAACATATGTTATTAATGATATTTTTACTTTGGAAAGTAACTATAATAAAATTTATTTAAAAGCATAGGCTGGAGGTTAATTAGTAGTTAAGTTTGATATTTTAAAGTTAATTCACTAATGTGAAGGTGATTATTCACTACTAATAATGAGGCGCTTCTCATTTTAGGTCCAGGCTTACTAAGTTTCCCCTGCTTTTGCAATGATTTTCCTGAGTTGAGTTCTTCAGGGCATAGAAATGTGGTACTAAGAACATAGGGAATTGTGGACCATCTTCTTCTTCTTCTTTTTTTTTTTAAGATGCAAGGCTTGTTTTTGTAATGGAAATCTAGAACTGCTCATAAGGAGAGTTGTCTGAGTGTTTCATTTTAAGGCCATAGTCCAGAAATAGAAGTTGATTCTTATAAAATAAAATAGATAAAATAAAAATCAGCAACAACAGCACATCAGTTGTGTTCTTGGTTTCAGGGAATCTCTCAATGTTATAAAATCACCCATGATTGTGTGTCTTGGCATTGGATAGCCCTTTAAATCACCACTTTGTACCCACTCTGCCTCGTGGCTGATTGCTGGGCCCACCCTCTGACCCATTGCTCTCAACTCAGTTCACAGCAGTGTGGAGTTAGACTTCCTTAGGGCCCAGAAGAGTCAACAGCTTTGGGGGCTTGAAGGGTGTCCATTCATAGCAGCAGTGAGTGTCCATGTTGTTGGTTGGCATTAGTGGGGCAGTATGCTGTAGGTGGTAGGAATAGTGGCTTCAAAATGAAGCAGACTTGGGTTCCAGTGTTGACTGAGCAGACAAATAGCAGATGTCCCCTTGGGCAAAGTCCTTAAGCTCTTTGTTTCCTCAGTGTCAGAACATACCTGAAGTTCTCAACAACAGTAAGAGCTCAGCAATGCTTCTTCCCTTCTTGGTTCATACCTCTCTGGTTCAAACCTTCCTTAGAGATTCTGTTCAGAGACCAATTCTCTTGGTCCTCCCCACGAAGTTAGCTGATAGTCTCTTCTGATTTTTAGTGGAAAACTATATGGATACTTTGATGATGGCACTTGCCATCATGATCATGTGGCACATTGTGACAACTTTTAAAAAAATCTGTGTCTGAAAGAATGCCTTTGGCTGCAAGTAACAAAGAATCACATTCAAACTGGCTTATTCAATGGGGGAAATGAATTATGTCAGGGAACAGAAGCCTGAAGGAGCTAGACTCCTTCTCTACACTGAGTAACATCATCAAAGCGGGAGAGGAGATGGTGGCTTTAAAAATATGAATGACCGATAAAAAATGTGGAAAAAATACAAATGAACTTTCAGGTACTGATTGACTCAGGCTACCTAGCATCTCTTTCTGGAGCTTTCAGTGGGTGGAAACCTTGAGAGTTGATTGCTGTAGTGTCCCAGAGATGGGGCCAACCCAGCCCTCCCCTTGGGGATGGTCTCTAGCTCCCCTTGATTCTGATCACACATCTCCTCTGCTGTTTCTTTTGATCTAAGCAAGGGAGGCTGGTCTATTCAGAGCCGATCAGGAAGTAAAGTAAATCTGTACATGAAATAGGTCACAATCCAGGCAGAATTCCAGGCTCCCACAACCCTGGAGGAGGCTCAGAAGTCAAAACTGTTAATAGGGACAATTAAAATCAGAACTCTTTGCAGGGAAGATAAGGTAGCGTTCAGGCTCACCAGCTATGTTTTCATCCTCTTTCACTTTCCTTTTCTGATATGTAGCACATTCTACATCCGTTTTGTACTGTAGAGGTCACCCACTTGAGCGTTTGCCTTCCTTTCCTTGATTCTAATTTAGGATGGTGTCCTCACATGACTCAAGAATCAAATGGCCAGTGCTGGGCTGGTAGCTCAGTGGTAGAGCACTTGTCTAGCACATGTGAGGCACTGGGTTGGATCCTCAGCACCACATAAAAACAAATAAATAAAATAAAGGTATTGTGTCCATCTATAACTAAATATAAAGAATCAAATGGCCAGGTGACCAGCTTTGCAGTCAGATGAACTCCAGATCTGCTAGGTACTGGCTGTGAAAAGTTAGAGAATTTACTTGACCTTCTGGAGCCTCGCTGCTTCACCTGTCCAATGGGATAAGGCTTATACCTGCCTCCTGGGGTTGTTACCAGCAGCAGTGATATCACATGATATTACATAGGCTATGGGGCTTGGAAGAGGCAGTGTTTCTAGGAACATCGATAGTCACTCTGCACAAAAGGGGCTCAGCTGTCAAGTCAGGGTGGGAAACCCTGGGTTAATAAGATTTATTTACTGGAGAATCCCTTAAAACTCCGAATAAGCTCTGAACAATAATGTTCATTGTGACATTAGCAGGCTGTATTTCCTTAATATATTTGGTTATAGAACCCCTTTTTGGAGGGTATCTCATGGGACTAGGTCATTGTCTCAGCTCTGCATTTAGGAAGCCAGCTGTGGCCACCCATGTCCTGTATAGGCCCATACTTCATACTTCCTTAATCTTAGGGAGCTTTGCTATTTGAGGGAAGAGGGTAGAACTTGTGCACAGTGAGTGGATCCCCTTCTTTTCTCTTGTACTGAGTGAAATCTGGGAAACAGAAGACGGGGGCCATGGCTCCTGTACGCACTCACACATTTCCCACAATGCACAGCGGTTCATAAGAGGTGAATAGTCATAAGACAACTGCGGGGATTCGGGCCCCAGGCTGGGCCTGGAAACTTGGAAGGTAGTTCTGAGGAGCCCTGGCACACGGAAGGGTCACCACGGTCTTCTCACACCCAGTGTCTTCCAGTTCCATTCGCAACAAAAAAGGAAAGCCACTTGAAAGTTGTCTCTGTGACTAAATGAGCAGCAATTCCTGAATAAGAGACACCAGAGACCGCTTCCCTGGTGGGCCCTGCCCATGCAAAGCCATCTTTAGCTTCCCTAGCTACTAGACTAATAGATGTTAGGGTCAAAAAAGTGACCGATGAGGACAGGACTGTGCACGGCTATTCCCATGCTGGGGTTCCACTTCTCCTCCAAAGAAAATAGCAGTTTCCTGATCTCCAGCATGTGGCGCAATGTTCCTTTCTGTGGTGGATTTTGGGCCCCTCATCTTTGACTGTCCTGGTGTGGCTCTTCTATTGGCCAGTGAACCTGTTGGTGAGGGGAGAAAGCCACCTGGGCCAAGGCTTCAGGTGTGAGTGTGTGTGTGTGTGTGTGTGTGTGTGTGTGTGTGTGTGTGTGAGACAGAGAGTGTGTGTGAGTGTGTGTATGTGTGTGTGAATATGTGAGTGTGTGTGTGTGAGTGTGTGTGTGAGTGTGTGTGAGAGAGTGTGTGTGTGAGTGTGTGAGTGTGTGTGTGAGTGTGGGGCAGCACTGCCAACAACACCGCTTTGATCCCCGCGGTGTGGTTAACTTGGGATTCCGGTGCGGATGGGTGTTCCCCAGGCCACATGGTGAGCAGAGCAGCAAGTTTTGGTCTGTTTCAGGAGATCTGACGGAATCTCAGAGAAACCCCAAACAAAACACCTCTGGTGCTGGGTCCAAAACTCCTGTTTGAGGGCACTTGAATCTGCTCCTTCCCTTTGCTGTCAGGGGTCCCTGTCCAGTGTCACCTTCCTCCTCTTTAGGATGTCATGTGTGGCACCAGTGCCAATGCAACCCGGCATGAGCAGTGATGGGGAGACGTGGCCTGGGGGCGCGTGTGTGTGCACGCGCGCGTGTGTGTGACCAGGGTGGCGGTGGTGACAGTGTGGGTGATGGGGACAGGAGTATGAGCTTCCCTCATCCAGAAACTGGGATGGGGCAGATCAGGGCTGGTGGAGGAAGAGATGGGCAGGGAAGAGGAGAGAATTTGGGGAGGAGGAAGAAGAACATGGAGGAGAGAAGGAAGGAGCCCTGAGAGGAAGGGGGAGGGGTGGGGCAGGTGGGAGGAAAGGGGCAGAGGGAGCAGGGGGCCTGTGATTGGGGGTATTCAGATCGGCATGACACGTGAGTGACACCCAGGGACTTAAGAGAGAAGAAGTTGGCGGCCTGAAAGGGAGACGGAGAGCAGAGCTTTTCAATATGAGCATTCATGTCGCGGTGACAGCAGTCATTTATCATGCCCTGAATGGGAGCGCAGGGCCCAGCGCAGCCAAAGACCTCTGGTTAAAGTTTTACCTGGGTGTGAAAGGAGCTGGGGCCTGGCCCAACAGCGGCTCTTCCGAGGCTGCAGGGGCGGCCTGGGGGCCCATCTGGAGCAGAAGGCCTGGCATCAGGGGAGGGGGCCCTGGAACAGGACGTTTCCGGGTGTGGGGAGCCCTCCAGGCATTCCAGGCCAGCAGGGGTTGGGATCTGCCTCACATAGGGGTCTGGAGAGATCTGCCCTAGGCACTGGATTAGGAGCCAGGCCCCAAATCAATCTTGTGAGGCTGCCAGGGGTCTGGGGACAGGACACATGGGAGCACACGTTGTCATGTGAAGTCACTAGAGTCCAGCACCAATTTTACAATATACTATTTAGTCCTTCCCAAGTGTCAGGCATTGTGTGCCCCCTCCTGCCTGTCCCTCTGGCAGGTCCTAACTGTGCTGAGGGGCTGAACAGGGAGCCTGTCAGGGGTCTGTGTTTTGCCCTGCACAGGGGACATTAAGTGAACAGAGTCCCTCTCGGTTTTTCATGTCATTAATTGGTGATCTTCAGACTCTGAAATAGCATTTCCCCTCTCCCATCCCTTATTTCATTATCCTCAGTTCAATACACACCAGTGCAGCGCGAGGCAGCCTGCTTGGATATATTAGGAATTATTTAAATGAGATGGGGATGTATGGGTAGTTAAAAACGCAGCCTTCTATTCTGCCCTAATTATGTATCAAATTACGTTACAATTATTCCCAAATATAAACTTGCTGAGAACCTCAGAAGGGGAGGTTCTGGGAACGTCAGGAGAAAACTGAAATAGAGCATGGTGGGAAGGGTGGTCCTGAGCCCTAAATGTACTCAGAAGCCTGGGCAGTGTGCGCGCATGTGTGCATACGTGTGTGAGAGAGAGATTGTGTATGTGTGTGAGAGTGTGTGAATGTGTGCATATGTGCAAGAGTACCTGTGAATGCATGTGAATGTGTGGGAGTGTGTGTGTGTGTGAATGTGTGCATGTGAATGCGTGTGAATGTGTGCATATGTGTGTGTGTGTGTGTGTGTGTGTGTGTGTGCCCCTGCCTCTGTCTATCTCCCTCTTAGGGTCCATTGCAGGAGTCACTGGCTTGGGCCCTGACAGCTGGGAGTGATCAGAAGGAAGTCTTGTCCAGCCTCTGTGTCGAGTTGTAAACTCAGACTCTACCATTCCCCTGTGGTGTGGTCTAAGAGAAGTCGTATAACCTCTCTGAGCCTCGGTTTCCTCCTCTGTGAAGGGCAGGTGGCAGTCATCTCTGACAGTACCTGGACACAAGAGGCTCTTAGAAAAAGGGATGAGCTTTCACTGTGACTCCTGTCAGTTAAACATTGGGTCCAGTAGCGTCATCAGGTCCTCTAAGGGCTGGGAACCTGTGAGGCTGCCCTCCGCCTGGGCTCTCACTTCCTCTGGTGGGGCTGAGCCGAGCCTGGGTGCCAGGACTCGGGCTCATCTTTAGTCAGGGCCACCTCAGGCCTTTCCTGTAATTTTCCACAAGTACTCACAGAGCACCTATTCGGTGTGGGCACTTTGCCAATGCGATGCTGTCCCCATCCTGGGAGGAAGAGAAGGAACCGTCTGAGGTCTTCCAGCCCCAAAGTGGCGGAGTGGGACTTAACACCAGGTCTGCCTTGGAGCCTAGCTGGTTAAGAGGGAGCCCTTGGGCTCCAGTCTGCTGAGCAGCTTCTCTGAGTTTTCCATGCATTTGTTTTGTGTTATTAGTCAAACTCTTCTGCAGTTCCTGGGAAGGGTCCTGATTAATCTTTATTAATCACTTATTAATAATTATTAATCATTACGAAGCTACTGATGTTGCAGGGCTCTGAGTCTGGCTGTTCCCATTCCTCTTCTCACGTGCCTGCTGCCCACAGCCACTTACATTCCAGGCCAGGGGTAGTGGGTATGCTGTCAGACGGGTCCTTGCCCCACTGTCTGGTTATTAGGTAGGTGGGGTGGCCCAGGACGTCCAGAGCAGTTTCTGTCAAGATCCAAAACATGTTGGGACCTTATGGGTTGAGTGGTACCTCTCAAAAGGTGTTGTAGCCTTGTCTCCCAGTATCTAGGGGGTGACCTTATTTGGAAATAGGGTTTTTTTTTTTTTCCAGATAATCAAGTCAAAATGAAATCATTAGGTGGGCCCTAATCCAACCTCACTGGTGTCTTGTAGAAGTGGGGAATTTGCACACAGACATGGACAGAGGGAAGCCTGCGTGAGGAGACATGGGAAAATGCCCTGGAAGGCTGCAGGAAGGGAAGGCGTGACGGTCTACAAGCCAAGGAACAACAAACCTCTGCGGAAAACCACCGGAAATTAGGGGAGAGGCGTCCCCATCACAGTCCCTGGAAGAAACCGACCAGTCCGACATCTTGATCATGGATTTCCAGCCTCCAGAGCTGAAACAATAAATTTCTGTTGTTCAGTTTCACTCAGTTTGTGGCACTTTGTTAGAGCAGCCGTAGGAAACTCACGTAGACCTCAATGGCGGCTGGAGGAAGGAGGAAGGAGTGGAGGGCCGCTGGGTGGGAAGCAGGGTCCGGGTCTTTGGAGTGTCCAAGAGGTGGTGGCAGGCCTTCTTGTCAATGGGTGAATGGGGTCCCTGGCAGCCAGCCTCCCTAAGCAGCGGTGACGTGCCTTCCCAGGGGCTAGAGGACAGGAAACAGCCTCAGCCTCAGGGGGCGACTGGTAAGGCCCGGGTGCAATAATGGACTTGGGAGCAGAGATGTGTGGGTCCACAGTATTCATCCCTTCTGCTTTTACTCCTTTGGCAAGAACTTGTCACACGGTCTATCGAGACTCAGGAGCCATCGGCAGTATAGTCTAGCTTTGTCCTCTGTGTCTCTTGCATCTGTCTTGCTCTTGCTGCTGGAAAAGGAAGCTGGCCCTGGCTGGGTAAATGCCCTTTCTATGCATCCTCTCTTATTCTGTCTGCTGACTGAATGGAGGGGACTGCTGGTGGAGCCTGCACATCAAGGCACCTGGGCCCTGGGGTCCTTACTTGGGGGCAGATGCACTGGAGAGCTGCCTAGCCAGATATCCCCTGGGAGCCTGTTGCTGAGGGAGAAGTAATGGTTATTGTGTTAAGCCACTGACCTCTGGGGCTGTGTCAGCAACTTGAAGGAGTGGGGAAAGCTGGACTGTCCGCTAGCCTTCCCATCTCTGATGCTCTTAGGCGAACAAAGCAGTCTCACGGAGCTCAGCTGCCTCTTCTGAGGGCTGCGTGAGCCTCGTACAGGGGCCTCGCCCATGCGGTTGCTTGGCAGAGAGGGCATGCTTGCCCACTACTTATGCCTTTTCCTTCTGGGATCCAATCCCCAACCCCAGAGGTGAGACCACCTGGGGTGATACCTTCTTTCCTAAATAAACTCTTCCCGATGAGATCAGCCCTCCAATCACTGCCTGGACTTCCCAGGAGAAGCTGGAATCCCCAGGCCCAACCTTAGAGCATCTTTGATTTGCGATTTTGCTTATTTTCATTTTAGAGAAAGTGTTTCTAATTAAGGTAAAAAAAACCCATGTGCTATTTTTTGAATACAATTTCCTTTTCTTTTTTTTTTTTTGTTGTTGTTTGGTAAGACAATTTGTGTTAATTAGAGGTAAAAATCATCCCTGGGAAAATTATGTAATTGACATGCAATTTACAAAATAGATCTCAGATATTATTTGTGCTGCTGCTTTGCTGTGAAAGTTGTAAACAGCGAGAACACTGGACCTAGGTTAGCATGCTCAAAGGGAAGCAGGACTCTTTGGTGATTGCAGCTCTCCAAGTGATGCCCCAGGTCCCCAGAGCAGCCCAGCCAATGCCAGCTGACACCAGCCAGGCCCTTCTGGCTCTGACTGCAATTTCAGGATGATTGATGTATGGCTTTCTGCATGTCTCAGCTATGGTGTGATTCATGAGCACCCAGGTATGAGGAGGCTCCCTGGGGGTGATGCATTTGGGGAAAAGTAGGGAAGTCTTTGGAGATTCATGGAGTCTTCATCCTTAGTAGTGTTTCCATTAACAACTTGTGTGAGGTCTCTAGTATGGGTCGCTCACACCAGTAGGTGACAGAAACTGAAAAGTTTAGAAGCGTGCTGGAAGATGGAGTGAGGATCTGCGGCTCTCTTGACAGGCTGGTGTTGGTTCAATCCTAATAGGAGGAAACCTAAGTTCCACCTAGCAAATCATTCACAGGTACACAGTGGGGGAAGAGGTGACTCAGCAGCAGTGTGTCTGCCAGGGTCCAATTAGGAGACAGAAATCACACCAGGGCCAGGGGCCATATGCATGCCTGTAATCCCAGCAGCTCTGGAGGCTGAGGCAGGATGATGGTGAGATCAAAGCCAATGTCAGCAACTTGGTGAGGCCCTAAGCAACTCAGTGAGACCCTGTCTCAAAATAAAATATAAAGAGGGCTGAGGATGTGGCTCAGTGGTTAAGTGTCCCTGGCCCCTGGGTTCAATCCATGGTACCAAACAAACAAACAAAACACAAACCACATTGGTATTCTAACAGGAAGAAGTTTGCTAAGGACATTAGTCATGGGAAGACTGGGAAGGCAAAAAAGAGAACGTATGGGGTGAGGGGAGTTACTACAGGAAGCAACCATCTGCTGCTGAGAGGTTGGATGGTTGAAGTTGAAGCTGGAAAAAGGAGCCCCAGGGAGCCAGGACTCAGACGTTGGGGAGGAAATGCCAGCTGGCAAGGGCTGGTGTCTCCAAGATGATGTGACGAGACTGGTTCTGCTAGTGTTGGAAAAACTGGGAACTGGATTTACTTCTGTCCCTGGGACCAGATGCTCCTTCCAGGGTGAAGTTGTGTGCTGGGGTGATGCTACTAGGAACAAGAACTAACATGAGAACAGGAAGGAAACATGATGGAGCACGCCCCTTCTCCTTCCAGCTTCCCATGAAAGTTTCCTAGTGGCAAAGCCTGATGTGGAGCCTTCTGATTGGGAGAAATTTGGCCCCAGCTCCGGCATCAAAAAGCAGAGATAGCAGGGTGGGTTGAAGCTGGTAGACAACGGCTTAAAAACTGACACAATAGGACTCAACAAACATTTAATGTTCAAGGTCACATTATTAGAAGTATTGAAGCTAGCTGGATAGAGGTCACAGTTACCTCTTACCTTGAACTGGTCAGATCTGTTGCATTCAGGTGTGTGTACTATAATTTAAACAAGATCAAAGTCCCGTGGAGCCCATGGAGAGAAGGTAGCTTCACCTGGGGAGGAGATTCAGAATCATGACAATATCGGGGACACAAAATCAGAGTTAGAGCAGACAGAAGAATGGAATGCCATCTTTAAATTACCTAGGCTGCAGGTGAGAGATGGAGATGACTCGTTTCCGGAGGGGAACCGTGGGGGTGAGGGGACTCTAGAGAGGAGGATTCTGGTGTGAGATAGAGAAGGCTTTGTTTTCCTTAGGAAAGAAAAACAAAACTTTTCTTCCTTTTGATTGTAGAACAGTTCCTGCTTATTGTAGGGACCTTAGAACATGCAGGTTGATGCTATGTCAGCTGGGGTGAGGGAAAGAAACATCGCCTGTCTGGATTCCAGGTGCAATGAGCTCCCATGATGTGGAGGCCTTTCCCACTTGCCAGGAGACCATGCGTCCTTTGGTGGCTTTCATTTGCTGTCCCTTCCTGATTCTTAGCCCTGTACGGCTACCCAGGGAAGTCTGACTTGGCATCCGTTTCCCCCTGGGGCTGATCCTTCAAGGATCCTGCTTGTCTAGGTGTTTTTCCAAAGATGGACTTTTTTTTTTTTTTTCCTAAGAGGAAATTTTGGCACTAGCCCTTAAGATAATTACATTTTTTCCACCTTCTTGCCTACAGAAAAGTTTAAAGAAGCAAATAGAAATAATTTGTAATTATATCTCCCAAAGATGACCACAGTTAACATTTTGGCCTTTCTTTTCTGTACAAATATATTTATTTTTAAGATAATTGGGATCATGGTGGATATACAATTTTGTTTCTTGCTTTTCCTCTCCCAACTTAACAATGAGTATTTTTTCAAAGGCCAATATGTGTTTTTAAAAGTATGTTTTTATACCAGTGGCCTGGTATTCCATTCTTTGGCTATACCATAACTTGTGTGGGATATTTTGTTTACAATTAATTTTTTTATTTGCTTTTTGACCAGATTACTTGTTGATTTTTTTTTTTTTGATAATTTTCTCAGGATAGAATCTCAGAGTATGACTGGCTTAACCAATGTTTCAAAAACGCTTTTATTATTAAAAAAAATCCCCTTTGAATATACACAAAAGAGAATGGTACAATTGTCCCCTTATAATTACTAGCTTTAACAGTTCCCAGCATTCTGACAATGATGTTTTAGGTAGCCCTTCCCTCTGTTTTCGTTGGACTATCTTAAAACAAATCCCAGATGTTGTATTATTTCCCCTGTGAAAGTTGTTTTACTTCTCGAATGGGTAAAATAACTACTTAAAAACATAATCAGAACGCCATTAGCACACCTACAAAAAGAACAATAATTCCTTGGTATCATCTAATATTTGTCATGTTCAATTTTCTCCAATTATCTCAAAATGTCTTCTTAGGGGTAACTTCTTTGAAGAGGGATTCAAACAAAAGTTCATGGTTTTCATTTTGCTGATACATCTTGTAAATCTCTCTTCCTCATTTTAGAAACCAAGCTCATTGTGTGAAGAATCCATGATAAAGACTTTTACAGTTCTCAATACGTGATAGAAAACTGATTTTCAGGAGGATTGTAACAACTGGCACCTCTGCCAGCAATGTGAGAGAGCACATGTCTGGTCCCTCCTCAGTGCTGAATATCACTATGATTTTTAAAAGTCAGTTTGATAGGTGAATGATAACATCTTGTTGCCCTTTTATTTTCTATGACTATAAACATGATTGAACTTTTTTTTTAACATTCCCCCAAATGACTTATATTTAATTAATTTATTTTTATTAATTTTTTAACATGTTCTAATTAGTTGTACATGACAGTAGAATGCATTTATACATTTTGATAGATCATACATAAGTGGAGTGTAATCTCTCATTTTTCTGATGGTACATATTGTAGGATCATGTCAGTCATACATGTACATGAGGTAATAATGTCTGTTTGTATATCGTCCTTTGTAAATTATCTGCTTTGACTTCTACCACTTTTCTCTGAGGTGCTGGGGATTCGAACCCCGGCATGTGTACATGCTGGGCGAGCGGCCTCCAGGGTGAGCTATTCACACACCTTGACCTCTACCCCTTTTAAAGAGTGGTATTAATTATCTTGCCTGAGTCTATTTAAAATTTAAAACAGTTTATGTAATTGTATTTATTATCTTTTCCTTCATGATATTTTCTTTTTCTTTCTTTATTGAGACCTATTTACAGCATTTCCATTGTTAGTTTGAACAGAGGTCAACTCAGCTGATGACTGATCTGGGTAAAGGCTTCATGGTCACAAAACACACCTACAAAATCAAAACAGGCTGCAACGGACCTGAGCCCGAACGTCCTGAGGGTCTTTGTCCCATCTTCTCCAGGGTTCAACTAAGCTCTCCAAATTCGTGTATCCGATGGATGAAGAAGGCCCCATAGTGCCTGGTGACCTTGGTGTCTGCAGTGTGGATCATGTCCTCATGGATGTTGGAGTCAACCTCGGAGGCCGACTGGAATTCACCATCTAGAGTGGAGATGCCACTGGTCCACACTAGGTTCTTCATCTTGTGTTTGAAGACAAGAAGCTCGATGCAGAACTCCTGCCCTGTGAGGTCCAGGAAGCCGCCAGCTTGGCCACAGGCACGGTGGTGTAGAGCTCGAGGAAGCTGTGAATGGTGGAGAGCTGGGCCTGCAGCTGAACTTCATCAGAAAACACCTTCAGCTGCTGCAAGAAGGGCTCTTTGTGGTAATTGGAGTGCACGTTGTCATAGTTGGGCACTATAGGCGACAGGAACCTGGGGCAGGAAGAGCTGAAAAGTTCCCTGTAGACCTGCCGGTCACCTTTCTGCATGTGCAGCATCTTGCCCTGTACTTCTCTCGCAGCTGCAGGTGGATGCTCTTGCCAATCCGCATGGGTACACGGTGAGAGCAATGGCCAGCAAGACGAGCAGCTGCTCATTCTGCTTGTTAATCATCTCATAGTTGTACGTGGCCCTCTGGAACATGCTTGGTCCTCTGGATGTGAGGAGGATATTGGCAAAGACCTGGATGGCATCCTGGTAGAGGTGTATCATCATATATGCAAAACCAAGGTAATAGTATGTGGTGACCTGACACTCCAGCACCTGGGAATACATGCTCTTCTTGTTCAGTTCAGCACCTTGATGGCCTGGTAGTAATCCCCCAACAGGGAGTGTAGACGCAGAAGCCCCATCAGGCTGAAGTAGCCATTCATACTCCCCAGCCACACTCTGGGGGTCACCTCCGCTTGTGTACACCTCCAGCTGCTGGTTGATGTTAGATTTGTTTACCAGGGAATGAAGGACATTGAGGACGCTGTGAATCTGAATCCCAGATTTTGGGATTGGAACCAAGGAAGTCAATCTCCTCCTCTGACTTCTTGACAGGCTTGCAGCAGTAGACTGAATGACTGGAACTGGTAGATGAACTCATCCATGATATCCCAGGGCCATTGGTTGGGTAGTTCAAGGGGAGCAGACCCATCAGTATTAAGAATGTAGTTGAAGAGATTGCAGTAGTTGTAGGATTTGAACCTCTGCTTTAAGGAGGGTACCCCACTGACTTTGGCCTATATATGCCTGTAGTATAATTCTTTGTACAAAATCAGGAAAACAGCATCCTTGCCAGCCTGTGGAGCAATAGCTTCAGCCTCAGGCCAAGGTGCATTCTTGAAGAAGTTTTCAGTCAGCTTGGTCCAACTGGACATCTCATAGATGTCCTGTATCTCATAAACCTTCTGGCCAATGACATCGCTGGAAACATGACTGGCCTGAAGTTCGTATACCTTCTGGCCAATCAAATCCGAAACAGTTTTGTGGAAATGCTGGATGAAGTTTTTGATCACTTCAGGGATCACCTGATAGGTCTGATGTTCATAGTGACATTCATAAGCAAGGTCCTGCTTTGGATCCCTGTGTGCATATTGTAGTCTCTAGGGTAAGCATAGGGATCATGAGCAGCCTCAGACTCCTAGTCCTCAGCTGGGTAAGACATGACTGCGGGCCTGGCCAACATCATGGGAAAGGGCGAAAGGAGGATGATATTTTCCCATTGTTTTTATGCTTAAAAATTCTTACCCTACTCTCAAATGCCATTCACTTACATTTCCCCCCACCCCAGTTTTCTTCCTTGGTTTTTATGGAGTTTTAAAATCCACAGGGGATCCACTGATCTAGTATCATGGATTGAATAATTCTTCGTTTCCTCCTTAGTCTGTGGTATGTCTTTATCATGCTCTAATTTTATATGTGTATATGTGTGTGTGCGCCCATGTGCATGTACACGTACGTTGGCCTGCTCAAGAAGAACGTGTGGGCTGCCTGGTCTCCTGGGGTCCTCCTTGGGTGGTAGTAAGTAAGTGTCCTGTTGTTGGAGGTGAGCCAGCAGGGGGTGGAGCCTCAGATCAGGCTGGAATCTTTTGCCCCTGGCGTTCTGGGTGTTTCTGATTTTCCTGCCCTAGAAGGGCTCTGTGGCCTCTGTCAGCTCCTTTTCCTGCTCTTCCCGACGTCAGTAGGGTCGTTCAGGTGCTGTTTCTGTCAGGGTTGCTGCCAGGGATATGGCCTGGACCTCATCAGACAGACTGGGTCTGAAGGAGCCTGAGACCTCTTGGCTGGGTTACTTGCCCACACTGGGGACACACACGCACACAGGGTCCACTTCCCAAGATATTCTTTGTCCTCATAGCATTTCCCTCAGTTTATAACTATAACTAACTTTGTCATTTGCCAACTCACTAGACTGGAAGCCCTGAGGACAGAGGCCTTGTAGTCCCATGTCTGGCACATGGAGGGCATCTGGGAGTTGAAGAAAGAGTGGGTGACTGGTCCTTAGGCACTGATTGGTGATTGCTACTGTGGTCTCATAATCTGAGTGAAAACCAGAGATAATCATCCAAAGAGAAATCTGAAGAGAATAAAAAATTCTTCTGGGAACAAAGGGACATAACATCTGAAATGAAAGTCCATCCCAGAAAATCCAGAACAGCTGTTGGTCCTTGAGATAGCTGAGCCTCCTGAATCTCAGGTCCGTATGGAGCCATGAAAGTCACCCATTTGACCCTGAGCTGACATCTGACCTCTAGAGCTGATTATTCCTCCTCCGCACGAACATATTCCCGACAAAATGGGGTCGGGAGACATTTGCATCCAAACCACCAAGCTCTTTAAATGCTGGGGCCTGAAGGCCCGATGGGTTTATTAGATTATCATTGCGGAAGTTAATAAAGAATTAATTTCTCTTCATGTGACATCCAAAGGCAGTTATTTCAGGAGCCTGTCCATTTACACAAAGCCAAGTATTTGTCAAGTGTCAGAGGCAATTCCCAGGTCCCAGCCCCCCCTCAATAATTCTGGATTAGGGACAGCCTGAAATGACATTACACAAATTTTCTTTCAAGATGCATTGAGCTCTGGGGACCACTCAGGAATTTCAGGTTCCTGAAGGTTATACTGTCAGCAAAAGGGCTGGGCGGGGGTGGCTGGAGCGACTGCAGTATTCCAGCTGGGACAGCTCTGGAGGGGGTTCAGGGAGGGAGGGGAGGAAGCCATGGAAGCCATTAGTCTGTGGGGGCCCATTCGCCTCCCGAAAACAACTTACTGCCATTTGTATTGCAAACCTTATGCCCAGCTTGATGGTTTTTTCTTGTTCTTTGCTCAGGCCCAGGGAGGGGCGGTGGCCTGACTGGGACTGCAGGACTGGCCCATGTCACCTTGTGGCGATATATTAGGGAAGGTCAGGGCACCATCAATACCTGTCTTGGAGTTAAGTGCTGGGAAGTGGAGCCACTGCGGGGACAGGCTCACTCCTAGACCCTAAAAGCACGTGATGGAACAGCCAGGCGCCCTCAGAGCTGCAGGGCAGAAGTCTCGGTGCTGGGCTGTGGGGAGCCAGACTCCCTGGAGAGGCCTCAGGGGGCCAGTGGAACAGTCCAGTCCTCTTGCTCGAACGTCAGACACGGGCATCTGGCCACCTCCTAGCCACCTCCCCGTGAATGTCCAACAGACCCCTCAGCTCTGCACCTCCACATCATCCTGCCATATGCCTTGTGATGGAGCTGGGTGGAACTTCTTTTTCTCCAAGTGCGTTGGGCCTTTTCAGACGTCCGTGGTGTCCTCTTTCCTTACGACAGCTCTCCCTTCCTTCTTGTTTAAGTTCTGGCTCAGACATTGCCTCCTCTGGCATCCCTGATTTCCCTTGGAAGAGTCAAAGTCTCCTGCTAGGGGCACCGTTATCTGCGTAGCCCCTTTGTGCAAATTAGGAAAAGTCCCCTTTTCCAACCCGAGTGGTCATATCGTCTGGCAAATGGAAAGTGCCTGTGAGTACATTAGAAAACTGCCTTCTTTTTCCAGAAACTTCTCAGTCCTTATGCGGGCTTGTGGCTTGGCAAGTGGAATGTGGGCTAAATTTCAGCCTTCTTGGCTGGCTATTTGTGGGTGGTGTGCAACCTGGATGATCACACATGACATCCCTGTGCCTTTCTCTGAGATCCTACAGCTTCTTATGTTTAATTATGCAACCGTGTGTTAGTTTTTTATAATTGCTGTAATAAAGTATCACAAGCTAAGTGGCCTGAAACAGCACAGATTTAATAATTTACAGTTCTGGAGCTCAGAAGTGTGAAATGCACCCCACTGGATTGAAATCAAGGTGGTAGCAGAGATTTGGGAAGATCAAGGGGAAAATCTACCCCCCTGTTTTTTCCAGTTTCTGGAGGCTCCTAGTACATTCCTTGGCTCATGGCCCCTTCTTCCATCTCCAGAGCCAACAGTGTAGCGTCATTACCTCATGATTCTGATAACTACATCTGTCATCACATGGGAATCTGACCCTCTTGCCTCCTTTTACACTTAAAAGGACTCTTGTAATGTACTGGACCCACCCAGATAATCTAGCATAACCTTCCCCTCTCGAGATTCTTAATAGTCACATCTGCAAAGTGACTTCTGCCATGTGAGGCAACATATTCAAGGGTTCTGGAGATGAGGACATGGGCATCTTTGGGGGCCATTATCCTGCCTACTATAAATTTGCAAAATGGTCTTCTCCACCATCTGTAAAATCCCTGGGAACAGGATCACTGTTGTGTTAGGTGCTCACACACCCAACACAGGGCCCATCAGAAGGCTGGCGTTGAAGCCTTTGAAGAATGTGTGTTGATTAAATGCAGAGGGCGCGGGCACGCAGGCCCCCTCTGGGAGAAGAGGCAGTAGGAGACAATGCACACAGCTTTCCTGCAAGGTTTCCACAAGTAGTTCTTGACGGGGCCTGATTTTGTTCCCCCAGGGGAAAGACATTTGTCAACACCTGGAGAACTTTTGGGTTCCCAGGGATGCTGCTAAGCATCCAGTGCATGTGGACATAAAAAATGTACCTAACTGCGAGTGCCTGTGGTGTGGAGGTTGGGAAATGCTACTTTGTACCAGGACTGGGCGACTTGAAAGGCCAGGCAGCAGCTGTGGCTGGGACTCATGCTAAATACCTCCAAGGAGCACTTTCTTTTCTTTTCTCAGCAGGCTTTCTCCAGCTCCAAGAAACAGACCACTGGAGATGCAGTCACTTGCTCAGGTGTGCAGCTGGTCCCTGATGGGTTAGGCTTTGGAATTCCAGCTTTCCGATCCACTTGTGAGCAGAGGGGCGCTTCCCTACCGGCACGCCCAGCCTCTCTGGCTTTCCTCTGCCCTCTCCTCCTTCTTTGCTTTCCTGATTGTGCTGCCTCCCCTGAAGCTCTCTTACCTGTACTATAGTTGTCCTTGGATTCAGTGCCATTTCTTCCTTTCTTCCTGCTCTTCCTCGGTGACCTCCATTGCTCTGCCTGTGAGACAGCTCTGGAAACTTCCCTGTAGCTCACGGTTTTCCTGGAGCTCTGGTCTCACAGTTTGCACTGTCTTGTGGCTCTAATTGCTCTCCCTGTCAGCACAGCCCAGCTCTGGTGGCTCATGCCACCACTCAGATCCTTCAGTGGCACCCTGTGATGTTCACCAGGGCTCAGCATTGAGGCCCTGCAAGGCTGGGCCTTGGTCAAATCTAGATGCTCACCGTTCCTTCTCCAGACCCACTTTGTGTTTCCTCCTCCTTTTGTCTTTGCTGGAGTTGCTCCTTCCACCCTGAACACCACCCCTCTGGTTCTTCATCTTTACTCTCCTCTTACCCTCGGGAATGGCTCTGACTTGGATTATGCCTGTGGGCAATTTGTGGTTTTGGTAGAAGCAGGAGGTTGATTAAATAATCCGTTATTTTGTCTATTTATACAGCTCATGTTTACATAACACAACTATGTCACAGGCAGAGGGTGGGTTTTGGCATATCGAGGGGAATGAGAAAGTTGTCTTAGTTCTTATAAAGCTCACAGTCTCCGTGGGAGAAAGGCACAAAACAGTTCATTTTGTTACTCATTATTAATTTCAGTTGTGGCTGGGGTGCTGAGAGATGTTTGGGGGTAGGGGAACTGTGGGGGTCAGGTCAGCAAAGATTCCTGAGGAGGTGACACTGGGGCCCTGGGTGGCTGGACATTGTCTGGAGTCCTGGGAGTGGACTGAGTTGCAGCAGGAGCTGCAGGAGCCAGGAAGGCTGAGGGAGGAGTTGTCTGATGGGGGAGGGCAGTATGGCAAGGGGCCATATAAATCAAGGGGACCTCTGCCAGGCTCCGGGGCTCTGTAGAAAGGTTACCCCAAGCTCTGTTTCTTGGCCAGGTTGCTCAGATGCCATTAATTCAGCTTCCAGGAAAGGCATCAGGCTGGGAGGGGGCTGGGGGTATCAAGAGCCTAGAAGGTCAGGACAGGAGGGCTGAGGTGGGGGTGGGCTGAACAGCCCAAGGGGATCTGAGAACGATTATGTAATTGCTGTGGTCAGCCCCAGCCCTACCTCTTACCTCAAGAGGGACCTTGTTCTGCCTGTTTGTAGCTGATCATGCTTCTGCTTCAAATCAGCCACTGCAGCTTGGAACTGGGCTTTTGCTCCGGTGACTGATCAGCACCCACCTCCCATGTCACCTGTGCACTCATGGGGCAGGTGCCAGCTCATCCCTCCACCTGCACCTGGCACCTTGCACTGGGCCTGGTGGGGGCTGTATACACATTAAATCCAGCTTCCAGGGGCTTGCATCTCCAGAGGCCCAGTGTGGGAGTGTTATAGGCTGCATTGTGTCCCCTTCAAATTCACATGTTGAAGTCCTAACCCTCAGTACCTCCGGACGTGACTGTGGAAACAGGTAGAGATGTAAGTAGTCAAGATGAGGTCATTGAGGCCTAGGTTGAGCTACTCATCCAATGTCACCAGTGTCCTTATTAAAAGGGTCATTTTGGACGCAAACACATACACACACACACACATACACACAGAGCACACCATATGAAGATGGAGTCATGACACCCCAAGTCAAGGACCTATCAGTAGCCAGAGAGAGCGGCCTGGAGCGCCTCCTTCCCTCTGTGCTTTCAGAGGAAACAGACCCACCCCCACCCCACCCCACCCTGCCTCACACCGCCATCTCCAACTTCCAGCCTTAGAACTGTGAGAGGATAAATATCTGTTGTTGAAGTGACTTCGTGTGTGATGCTTCACCTCAGCATCCCCAGCAGACTGACACAACGCCCTCTGGGAATTCCGTGCCAGCTGTGGCTCCGCCCGGCTCAGGGAGGCACAGTTGTGTGTGTGGGCCCTTGTGCTCCTGTAGAAAGGAGGGGTTCTCATTCCCCTGGCTAAGCTACTGTGGGAAGGGAAGGCGCAGGGCAGGGATGTCATTTGCTTTCATTCCTAGTATCTGGATTTGCAAATCAAAGGACTATTCCAGGAGAGTTCCTGGGCCACAGGAAGTCCCTGCAGGTCTTGTGTGGATGAATTTCAGGGTTGATTTGGGGAGTTGGCAGGAAGAGAAGTTCTGTTAGCAGACAGGAGCCAGGTGCATCTGAAAGGGGCCTGCTTTGACCCTTCATTCTCTGCATGGTGTCTGTGGCCCCCACAGACAGACATCCTGGCCCAGGTTAACCTTTAACCAGACAACTCCAGTTCTCAGCTACCGGGCCTGGGGCTCCTGTAGACCTAAAGCAGACCTGCTTTTCTGTTCTTGTCTCAGGCAAACCAGAGTCTCTGATGAATTGCTCACACCCCCCGCCCTGAGCCCTGCCACCATGTTGAGTGCTGGTGTCCCCAGCAAAGATGAATGGGTCCCACTAATGAGCTGGAGGCGGCGGCACTATGACCCCTGACCCCACGCACTCGGAGCCAGCGGCCTGGGGAATGGCTGCCCCAAGCCTGCTTAATGTGTCGGGCTGGCCTCTGAAAGAAAAACACATTTATTGCTACTTAGAGAAAATTGATCTAATTGGGATGGAAACATTCTGCTGATGGAACATGGAATTTTTATTAGGAGGGTGACTCAAGTTCAGCCAAGGTATCGCAGCTGGACTGGGTTGAGAGAGTGTTTCTAGGATTTTACCCCGAATCGTCCTTCTAAGGGATCCTGAGTATCTGGAGGGTCTGGGTTTGCATTCACACAGTGCTGCTCATGAAGCCTTGATCCTGCAAACAGCAGTGTCTCTCAGGCCTGGTTCCTTAACTATAAAATGAAAAAAAAATTATCGTGTTCTGCAGGGCTGTTGTGAGAGGGAAATGATATTACGCATGCATCAGGGCTGCAGCACTGCCCTTGGTGTGAGACTGAGCCCAGTGGGACCTTCTCAAGCCAAGACTACACGTGGTTTCAGTCTGTTTGGCCAAATCCCCTGCAATTCAGTAACAAACCAGCCAAATCCTTGTTGGCTTGTAAGTAAGGTGACTCATTTGAGAACTATTTTTAGACAGAACTCTGGTCCCTGAAATGTGGGGGCCACACCCCCTTGATAGCCTCAGAATCTGGCTACTGCTTCTCCATCTCTCACTGCAACCAAGTTTGTTTAGGATCTCCTAAAATTTCCTAAACTTCCCTTGACCCCATCTCCACTGCTCTGGCTTTGATACAGGTTCTCATGGCCATTGATTGCTCCAGCCAAGGGGCTGTACTCACCTCCTTCCTGGCTTCTCATCTTGTTTTGCCCTGGTCCAGCTCCACAGCCATCCTCCAAACCAGTTCACTCCATACCAGCTCCTCCTGCACACTGTTGTGTTCTCTGCAAGTGGATCTTTTAAAACACAATTTGGATCAGGTCGTTCTGCACCTTATAACCTTCTCCCAGCTCCTATTGCCTCATCCAAGTGACTTCGCCTGCATACAGGGCTCATCAGTGGGGTAACTATTTAACTTATCATCAGCTAAACGGGGATGATTTTATCCAGCACAAATTGTAAATTGAACGGGATGCCCAGTCAGTAGGAATAAACTAGGCAAACTGAGTGGATGGTCACCCATGGTCTTGTTATAGAGCTGGGCAAAGACCTGCCCTTCGAGCTCAGATTCTTGCCATTAAGTCAGAAAGATTTCAGACATGTCACTCAGAGTAACAGGTAGGAGTTTATTGAAGGAATAGAAAAAAGGAAAGGGGACACTCTCAAGGGAGAGACTTAAGTTCTCTCAGAGAGGAGAGGGACTACATCCCTCTCCTGCCCTCTGGTTTTATTGGGGATCTTAGAGAAGTTTCCAGAAAGTCCCTCCCAGGTCCACCTCTTAACTTTTGACTGACAGTATGGCGACATCAGACTTTCGAGTACCCACTGCCATGACAGCTCTAGGTCACTTTGGTCCATGCTGACTGGTTCTAATTGAATTCTTAACCATACATTCTTACAGATTTTATGGTTAGGAGGAACTCTCCTTATCTTCCAGAGTTTCAGTATCTGGTTACAAAAGTCTCCCCCTTCAGGGTAACTTGGGTTCCTCTTATCAACATTATTTCGGGCCTGCATTTCTGCTGCAGTTAATAGGTAGTTTGCTGAGGAATGTGACATATCCTGTTCACTGAGGCCAGGCAGGGCTGCAGGTCAATTGCTTTTTGGAAAAGAAAGCGTGTGGGGGTCAGCATGGTGGCCCATTTTATAGAATTATTCTCTTACCCTCATGTTCCCACCATCCTTGTCTGTCTGTTCCCTGACATTTCAGTCTTTGTCCCATCATTGGCCACCTATCATGGTACCTCTGCTGCTTCCCACAGCAATCCAAAATGCTGGCTCATTGCAGTCACATGTGCCTTAGCATATATGGTTCTCTTTACCTGGGAAGAATGTCTTCTTTTCCCTTTTGACCATTGTTCTTTAAGTCCTTTTTAGTGGTCATTTATGCAGTTTTCTCTGACTCCTATTGACAGTGAAAGATGTCCTCTTGTGTACAATGAATACCTCAAAGCGTCGCAGTGTACCATATTATCTAACTATCCGGCTGTTCAGTATTTATCCAAAAGATCTAAAATCAGCATGCTACAGCCACTACAATGTTTATAGCCACACAATTCACAATAGCTAAATTATGGAATCAACCCAGATGCCCATCAGTAGTTGAATGGATCAAAAAATGTGGTACAGATACACAATGGAATCTTAGTCATAGAGAAGAGTGAAATAATAATATTTGCTGGTAAATAGATGGAAACGGAGAAAATCAAGCTGAGTGAAATACGTCAGACTTAGAAAATCAAGGGTCAAATGTTCTCATATGTGGATGCTAGAACAAAATAAGGGAAAGAAGTCTGTGGGGGAGGAGATAGGATATCATAGATTCAGGAAAGATCAGTGGAGTAAAAGTAGGAGAACAAGAGGGAGAGAGGAAGGAAGGAAATATTAAATCATGTTCCACACATACAAACATGTACAAAAGGGAATTTCACTTTTACATATATGTAGAAAGTACCAATCAAAAATAAAAAAAGGAATGAAAGGAAGATCAGAAGAGGAGGAGGAAAGGGGAGGGAGGAGGGGAAGAAAAGGTTGGTGGTGGGGTGGAAATCGAAATCAAATTCCTGGTATGTATAATTTTGTCAAAATGAACCAAAATACTATGTGTAATTAAAATGCTCTAATAAAAAATGTAGATATGTAAAACAATAAACACTTATTTAATAGTTTTTATGGGTCAGGAATTTGGGAGTAGTTAACTGGTGGAAGGCTCAGGATCTCTCAGAAGGCAGCAGTCAAGATGTTGGCTGGGGCTGTGTCATCTGAAGACTTGACTAGGGCTGGAGGTTCTGTTGTGGTGGGGGCAAGATGGCACTGGCCACTGGCAGGTGGTCTTGGTTCTTTTCTATGTGGGCTTCATTACAGGGGGCTTCTTGAGTGGCTTTGTGACATGGTAGCTTCTCCCAGATTGAGTGGTCTAAGAGAGATCGAGGAGGAAGCTGCAGCCCTCTGATGTCCTGGATGGTGCCTCTCGTATTTCCCTGATCAAAGGGTCCGCCCCTGTCCTGCCCCTTCCTCTCGGAAGTCATACATATCATACCATCGTTTCTGTGTGTCAGAAGAGTTCACTATGTCCAGTCCATTCTCAAGGGAAGGAAAAGTAGGCTCTGCCTTTCAGAGGGAGAAGTGTCTCAGCATTTGGGGGCACAGTTTAAAACCACCAACCTTGTTTGATCAGAGAGCGGATAGTCCACAGGAAACCTGCAGATTTCAGGTCTCACTGGCGGTTTGAGTCAGACTCTGAGGGTGATGGAGACTAGGGGGAGGTGAATGGGGCTGAGAGTCTGGGTTTTAGTACAAATTCCTCTAAGGTCTGGGAACCACTGCCTTCAGAGAATAGTCATTAGAAGCATGACATGGAATTCTCTGGGTTTGAATCCTAGCTCAGTATTATGATTTAGATGTGACATGCTCCCCAAAAACTCATGCGTGAAAGAATGCAAAAGGGTTTAGAGGTGAAACGATTGGGTTATGAGAACCTTAACCTAATCAGTATGTTAATCCCCTGATAGCAGTTAACTGAGTGGTGACTATAGGCAGGTAGGGTGTGACTGGAGGAGGTGGGTCATTGGGGATGTGACTTTGAGTATATATTTTGTAAGCTGAGCTCTGTCTCTTTCTGCTTCCTGGTGGCATGTCCTGAGCCACTTTCCTCTGCAATGCTGTTCTATCTCATCTCAGACCTCAAAGAATGGAGTCAGCCATCTATGGATTGAGACCTCTGAAACTGTGAGCCCCCAAATAAACTTTTTGTTCTTGTCAGGTCTTTTTGTCACAGTGGCAAAAAAAATTGGCTAAAACACTCAGTCACCTATTAGATGGGATTTTATACTAGTGGTTTCAGCTCTTTGTACCTCATTTTCTTTATCTCGGGAGTGGGGATACTATTACCTCACTGTTGTTCTCAGGTCTAAATGTGCTAAATTTGTGAAGTGCCTAGAACATTGATTGCCTCACAAGAGGTCAGTGGTAGATATGTTTGTTTAATTAAAATAGAAATAAAAACTAATAACTGAAAGATAACTCATCTCTTTACCTTCCTATTTCCCATATCGGGTAGAAGCATCTGGAAGGCATCTCTGTTTACCCAGTCCCTGGTCTTCAACCAGTGCTCCGTATGTGTCTGTGGATCAACTATGGGTGGTTCTCAGCTATGGCTATTTTTAAGAATCGTCTGGGGGACTTAGAAAATATTAAGGAATTTCCTGCACAATTAATTAACACAATTAGTCTCTTGGCATTGTTCTCTAGGGGATTCTCATGTGTGGACAGGATTAAGAATAACGAGAATGAGTGAATGAAATAGGGGCTTTCTAGGTGAACTTAAGATGAAGCTTTAGCTTGATGAGACTCTTCAGAACAAAATGATTGGGTGCGGGGCCACTGGGCAGAACAATGGGCACTAATGATTTTCCTAAATCCAAAGTGGGACTTGGTGGCCAACAAAGGATTTTTGCCCAAATTCCCAGAGTTAACTGGAAAGATGTCACCTGGAAGCTGGGATAGTGTCTTAAGGGTTTGGTGGAGATGATTATTGCAAGTGGATGCCATGCATAGGTGGGGAGGTCTGGGACCTGTAGTTATAATTATGTTTGGAAGACCTAGGATGGAGTCCTTGTTCTGCCACATGTGTTGAGGGTTATCACATTGATGCTGCAGAGTTGCAGAAGGAGTCTTGGTAACAACTGCAAAGGGACCACAGAGGCAAAGACTTCTATTGTTATTAGTGAAATGAAACTCATTGGTAATCAGCACTTAGGAAGTGCTGGATCTGGGTAGCACCAGCTCCTTCCCTTCAACATGTTGAGCGTGGAAGAGGTGGCGCGTTGTGGGTCTCTTCTTGGAGGCCTGGCATTGGGTCTTTACCTGAAGGGCCCTGGGACTCTGCACAGGTGTAGCTGCTGCTATTTCTTCTGCCAGCAGCGGAACCTGTATTTTTAGTTGACTGCCTGGGGTGGTGGGTGGGGAATGGATTGGGGGCAGCTGGTATGGAAGCAGGACTACATGCAAAGATGGAGGTCTGGCCTAGGACAGAAGTAGTGGAAACGGAGGCAGCAGATTCAAGATAGGCACTGGAGCAAGAGCAGACAGGACCTGCAGGTGGGAGGGGCGAATTTCGAGGAGAGAGAGGATTAAAGACAACTCCTTCATGTTGGGTACCTGCATATTGGGAGGGCAGAGTGGTGCCATTTACTGAATCGGGAGACAAGGAGATCAGGAATTTCCTCTGACCATGTTGCATTTGAGATGTCTGTTGGAAGTCTACACAGAGAAGTGGTCTTGTAATTTAAGGGAGACACTGGGGCTGGAGATTTAAAAAAAAAAAAAAAAAGGAAGTGTTCAGTATATAGTCACACTTGCCTAAGGACAGAGATCCATTCTGAGAAATGTACCAGGCGATTTTTTTGTTGTTGTTTTGTGAACATCATAGAGTGTACCTACACAAACCTAGATGGTGTGTTAATTACACACCTAGGCTATATGGTATGTGCTATTGTATCTCTGATCCACTTTGGTCCAAATGTCATTCTGAGGCGCATGACTGCACTGATGATATTTCAACTCTGGGAATGAATGAGATTATTTAGCAGGGGAGAGAGCAAGAGCTAGCCTGAGGTGAAGCCCTGGGGGCTCCAACTCTTAGGAAGTGCGAGGTGGAAGAGAGGGAGCTTCAAAGACAGAAGGAGTAGCCCGAGAGACAGAGAGGGCCAGGCAAGTGTGCTGTTGTGGAAAACAGAGAAAACAAGGTGCTGCCAGGCCAGGGGCCAGATGGGCTGTGTGCTGCTGGGAGGCAGGCATGGTATTAAGGAGAGAATAAATGAACCCCTGAGGCTCACCCTCCTGCATTTCCTGATAAGTCTCCACTGGACCAAGGCATTTATCTCTGTTTCCTGTGGAAACAGTCCCTGAGATGAGGATCTGAGTGCAGAAGGTTACTTGGAGGGTGACCCTGCCTGTACTTGTAGGAGAGCGGGTAGGGAGGACAGAGAAGGAAAGGAAGTCCATACAGGGTGTGTTGATGGGCAGGTTACTGCTGTGTGCAGGTGGAGCGCAGTCCTGCTGGGTGCCCTTGGGAAAGAGTGCAGGACACACCCTGGCAGCTTAGCCCACTCCAGGGGCAAGGAAGCCGGGGTTCCCACAGCGGCCTCACTATCATCATTCGAGGTTTGCCTCAAGGACATTTTCTCCCTGGAGCCTCTGGCTCACTGTATGCTATCAGAGCAGACTCCTGCTCAGAAGTAACTGTCTGGCAGGGGTGCAGGTGAAGAGAGAGACGCTCAAGTGGTATGGGAGTCAGAAGGGTGCTGTGGGCCTTCCAGGCAACCGCGGCCAATGATGAACGTGGTCCAACCGTTCTCAGGTCCCCAGCAGAGGATGGATGAGGGAGAGTTTGTTTGGGACTCAACTCCAAGTCTCCAGGGTAGGTCCTCATCACACAGACACAGGCTGTGTCTGGCCTCAAGCCCTAGAGAGAGAGGCACAGGAGGCAGGCGGGGAGGCACTAGGGTGCCAGCCTGGAGGCCTTTGGCTCTCCCCCAGACAGGAGCTGGCTTGAGTGCTGAGTGGGGATGAAAAACGAGCAGACTTGCATGCATTAAATATTTAATATTCTCTCCCTGGGAGGTGTCAGGGAAAGGACCCTATAATAAATACCACAGAGGACAATCCCATCACGGAGCTTGTCAGTTAATGGCCTCGTTTGCTCTGACAGAAGCATTACGGATGCTGGGTCTGGGGCACGTTTCAGAAGTGTGCCTCTTCCAAGTCTAGGGCCTGAGAGGGTAGGGAACAGGGTGCCCTGGTTTGCCAACTTTTATCCTGTGGCTTATAGAGTTAGTGGGATGAGATGATAGCTGTGCAGAAGAAAGATGCATAAAACAAACTCACAACACAGTACCTGTCAGGCCCTGTTGCAAGTGTCCCATGGATTTCAATGATACAGTCCTGATTATTAACACATTACAATGAGATTATGTCCACTTTACAGGTGGCAAAACTGAAACTCTAAAGAGCTCATCCTATTGTCAGTAAGGAGAAAAGGCCAGATGTGAAGACAGGCGGGCTGGTTCAGAGTCTGGGTTCTCAACCATCAGTCCTACTGTGGGGGCTCTGGAGCTGTGTAAGCCCCATTGCTTACCAGTTGTGTGACAGGTCGGTGTCTCAACCTCCTGAGCTTTAATTGCTGCATGTGCAACACTGGGATGCTGCTGCTCCTGTGTCATGGGAGTTATGAGAATTATGTGAGTAGTCGCCTATAAAGCTGGAATCCACATTGGTAGAAGTTCTCCACCTGTGTGACTGTGTGGCAAGCTACGTGGCTTCTCTGAGTCTCAGTTTCCTTATCTGCAAAAGGACTTAAAAGTCAGACCTCCCAGGATTCCAGGGGTGTGCTTTGATTTCTGGGCCTTGGGCTAAGCAATGTTCTGCTTGGTCCTGGGATGTCTCAGTGTGCTCCAGGGCCCTGTGCCGAGCACAGGGATTCCAGTGTGACTTAGCGGGCTGGGCCTGAGTCAGGAAGTCTCAGCATGCCCCAGGGAACTCAGGGTTCCTCTGAGGGCCAGTCCTGAACAGGTGTCCCAGTGTGCTTAAGTGGGCCTTCTGGAGTCAGGAGACAATTCATCTCTGAAAGACTCTCAGTCCTGTCCCTTTGTTGGTACTAAATGGCCCTAAGCTACCCGATGGGCAGTTACCTAGCAGCCCTTGAATTATAACTGAACAGAGCCAGCCTGACTTGGGCTCCTTGCAGCAAGAGAAATCACAATCCCATGTTCAAACAGACATGCTGGAGTCCTGGGTGGCCTGCCATCCCTAGCAATATTCTAGAAGCTCTGGGCTGCACTTGAATTTCAGGCTGTTAGGCATTGTTCTGGTTTGTGAGCCCAGTTCTGGGCACAGACATGCATGCCTGCTGCTTCCAGCCCAGGGCAAGAGAGTGCGATGGGAGAGGTGGGGGTCTGGCCCTCCGTTGAGCTCAGAGCAGCCCCCTGCTCCTCATAGCAGCGACTCTCTAGACAGCAATGTTTCAAAGGTCGTTCCAAAGGTCGCAGGTTCTGGGGGGGATGTGTGTGCCCCTTGTCCCAGCAGTCCCATTACCATCCTATTTTACACCCCTGGAGCCCAGAATGGGCGCAGGGGGCAGGGAGAGAGGGAAGGAGCAGGGAGGAGGGAGGAGTGCACGGTCAGCAGTGGCTTTATGGATGGTCTCGGGAATGTGAGGCGAAAGGAACCCCGTGCTCCTCCCCAGAAGCCCCCGCTCTGCCTGCCTGGAGCAACCAGGATGTGCTCAACTAATTTATATTAATTCAAGACCATTAATGATGAGCTATCGTCTCTCTGTTCTCTCACAGCGAGAGGACAATGCTCTGATTCAAGTGCTGAATTTTGTTGGTCCCCAATTCCTTGGGGAATAAGCTCAGGACAGGGGTCCCAATCAGACTGCTCCGAATTCCCACCCCATCCCTCCTTTTTGCCCCAACACATGAGTCCCCAGCATATTTTGTTTTGTTTTGTTTTTTTTCTTCTCCGAGTTCTATCAGCCCTCTTCCTAAGGAAGCAGAGAGTCCTGAATCGGTTGTGAAAAGTCCACCACTGAGTGGAGAGTTCAAGTTCTACCAAAACGGCTGCATTTGCCACAACCACACAGTGCGGCCTTCAAAATAGCTTCCTCCTTTCTTCCTGCTCAGGCCTGAAACTTCTGGAAGGGTGAGAATGCTTCCTGTGGTCCTGTTCTGAGGACTTCTTGTGGCCATGTTCTACTTTTATTCCTGACTTAGGGGGAATTTCATGGTGGTCTATGAAGTAGGGATAGGGCCCATAGAGTGGTTACCATCTTACAGAGGAAGCAAGTGAGGCCCAGAGAGAGACCAAATTGATCCTCAGACCTAGGACTCTGAATCCAGGCGTACTACCTCTTAAAGTCACATGGCGTGATGTTTGACTAATTAGGGGGAAGTAATCATTCAGTTTTCACAGCGTCCTGGAATAAGGCCAGCCCACAGGGATGCCTGTTGTTTTAGTCAGCTTTTTCGATGCTGTGACTAAATGACCCAACCAGCACAATTACAGGGGAGGAAAGGTTTATTTGAGGGCTCACAGTTTCAGAAGTCTAACTCTGCGGACAACTGACTCCATTCTTGGGGTTCGAGGTGAGGCAGGACATCAGAGTGGAAGAGTGTGGCAGAGGGAAGCAGCTCACATGGTGATCAGGAAGCAGAGAGAGAGAGAGTCCACTGGCCAGATACAAACATATACACAAAGCCATGCCCCAATTCCCAACTCCCCCAGCCGTACCTGACCACTCAGTAATCCAGGGAATAATTCACGGGTTGGGTTAAGGCTGTAGCCCAATCAATCATTTCTCCTCCAAACCCTCTTGCATCGTCTCACACAAGAGCTTTTGGGGGACCCCACATCTAAGCCATAACACCTGTCTACCGGGTTGGGTATGACAGACACCTTGTTTTTGGGGTGCCAGGAAGAGAGGTATACACTGCTACCCTGGTGCAATTTTCAGAGAGTCGAGCAGGTTTTTGTTTGTGCAGGGACTGTGGAAAGAAGCCATATGGAAGGGGACTGCAGTCAAGACGCAATGGCATTCCCTCCAGGCCTCAGTCTTCCCATCTGTATGCTGGGAACAACCTGGGAGATTCTGTGAGCAGAGTCTGGAGACCCCTCAGTGGGGCCTTTTGGGCCTGAAGGACTAGGAGCCCAGCTGTTGAGTCCCAGCCCACAGGCCCAGCTGTTGAAGTACCAGGGGAGGCCCTGGAGGCTGCAGAGCTGGCCTCAGCCTCCAGCTCCCTCAGGCCTCCGCAATAGTAACAGCTTAATTCCTGTTTCTGGCTTTTCTCCTGGTTGAAGATGTTAAATTTGGGGGCATCTGAAACACTCACACACAGACCCACACAAATGATTTCTCCCGACATTAACATATTTCCTTTTGAACCCCGGTGAGGCTTTTCTCCAAAGTAATGGATTTTTCCCCCCACCCCCAAATGTATTCAAATCTGGCCTCGCTTAAGTCAGAAGATTCCTATCGGCCCAGCAGGGCTTCCCTCCTGTTTCCTCGCAAATCAGCATCCTTTTTATTCTCCCCTCAGATCTCTGTGTAAAAGGGAGGCTTTCTTTGCCAAAGTTTCACTGGGACAGACAGACAGACGGACGCAATGTTGCTGGGGCCTTTGATAGCCAAGAACACAAGATCCGACTGCAGGGGGCTCAGAAACTTCATCAGCCGAGGAGAGGGATGGAGAGAACAGGAGCCGGCTGAAACAGCCCTTTGAAATCCCCCAAATGATGTTTGATGTGACTGTGCCTTTCAGCCTAAGCCATACCTTTGGCATCAAAAGCACCTTTTGAAAAAAAAAAAAATTAGCTATTTTTTAAAGCACAGAAGGAGTAAATTTAATATTAAGTCCTAATGGCAGAAGTCTTTGAAAAGATATTTCTGGGCTTGGGATCATTTAATATTTCCCCTAATCTAGCAGCACAAGTTCCCCTCCCTCCGCAACCCCCTTTAATCCTTAATCCTCCTCTTCCAAACCCTGGGCCTCTGTGATGGCAAGTCAGGGTCTGGTGTCCTGGAGGGGAGCAGTAACTTCCAGCAAATGGAGCAAGAGCGTCCCTCCTCTGACCACCCCGATCCCCCAGTTTTTAAAGCACCAGGGAGTCCCAGAGGTTTCCTTCTGGTTTTAAAGGGATAGTTCAGACCTGGAGAGGACATGCCACGTGCCAAAGGGATTGCTAGTGCTGGAGGCTGGATCTGCTGCCTGGTTCTCATGCCAGGGCGTAGACCACTCTAGGTGGCCTCTACCTGGGAGGGACTGGAGTGAGGTAGGGAGAGCTAGCTGCTGACGGAGATGGACGACCCCAGGGTCCAGGGACTCTCCCTGCTCAGCCCATCCTGGCTACCCCAGCTCTGACTGGCAAGTAAGCGTCTTGCCAAACCCCTGCTTTCAGAACCCCTGACCCTTCCAATGTGGGAGCAAGGCAGCCAGCACCACGGATAGCTCTGGGGGATGCCCATGTCTGTTTGTACTCGGGCCTCCCTAAGAGAGTAAGGGGAGCTTGCTGGACTAAAGTGAGGTTAATTTTGGGGGGTGGGATACCATGTTCCTCCACACAGGATCTAGCATTCTGAAAGGTTCCCAAGGGAATCCCAGGGGAATAGAAAAAGAAGTTGTGTGGAAGGACTCCTAGGTGTCCTGTCTCGGGGCCCGGGTACACCTGCTGGGAACAGGGAGGTTGGGGATGGGTATTTTGTGTGGGGAGAGGATGTTTGGGAGGATTCCTGGGGAAGCTGTGTGGTTAACCCACCTCAGCTACTCTCACAACTCACCCGACTGTTCCGAATACCCCTTCCCTCCCCCGGCTGACTGGATTGAACTTTCCTAAGTCAATGCAGGTCTCCTCACATCCATCCATTGCTTAAGACCTCCCATGGCTCCCCATGTCCTTTGGAATGAAGGACAGTCTCCTCAACCTGGCAAGTGAGGCCTTGGAAGATCTGGCTCAGTCGACCACCCTGCTCCATCCCCTGACTCTAGCTCAGGCAGACTGTGTTCTTCACACATGCCATTCTCTGTCACTGCCCTATGCCTCTGCATCGCCGGACCCCTCCTAGACTCCCTTCCCTTTGCTTCTCCACTTGGAAGCTGCCTACTCCTTTGTTAAGTCCTCTCTGATCCCTCGGGTGCTGTGTTTCTAGCACTGGGTTCGGACATCTCTAACAGCATCAGCTTCTTGCATGGTAGCTGTTTGCACCTGCCTCTCTCCAGTGCCTCTGAGGTCTTTAAAGATAAAGCCTGGGTCTTATTAACCTTTGCATTTTTCCACCCAGAAATCTAACCCAAACTCCGTCCCCCTCCCTTCGATAAATGCTAGTATTTGCATTTGCATGCTGATGAAGACACTAAAGAAGTTCAGAGAGCTTAAGCCATTTGCTAAAGATCACACCAGCTAGGAAGATGAATGTCCCGAGAAAAGGGAAGATCTATAGGAGAGAAGGGGGTTCCTGCAGCTAAAAGATCAGTTTTGAAGACAGAGCCTTCGCAGAGGTTATATGGCCAAGTGGAAGCCCTTCTTTCAAGCAAAACCTCTCACCCTTGGACATTTTCTGCAACAGAGCAGGCCGTACTGAATGCCCTGAGGGTGATCAGGGTTGCAAGCATCCCAGGTCTGGTCTGGTGGAGTTGGGGTCCCTGAAGGAAAGAAGACAACTTGCAGACTAAGCAGAAATGGGGAAGCATGCTCGGCATTTCCCGGATCCTGCTGATCCTGCCCATGCCCAGTTCTGAGAAGACACGGAAGGACCAAGCGCCTGTCCGTGGCTCCCACTGGTTCCCATCCGTTTCCCCGGCCACCCTGAGGCATTAGCCCTTTATGACTTCATATTAATCTGCAGGCACTTATTGCTCTGCAAGGCTGTTTTGACAAAAGTTCATTATCAAGACTGCTAAATGCTTTTAAAGCATTGATTGGGCGAATTATTACATCACTGGGGTAGACACTGTGTTTGAAGATGGATGGTGTTGCTCAGGCCATCTGAAATTTTCCTTCTTTTAATTGGATCGATCCCCAGAATAAACGAAGTTTAATTGAATTTTGAGGAAAATTGAGCAGTTGTTTGTGAGTCTCTGTCGATAGGCATTATTTCAATTACATGGTGATAAGTGAGCGGGGGCAGGGTGGTGGTGGTGGTGGGCCGGGTTGAGCTCCACAGCACACAGGCTGGATGGAAGTTTCCCCAAAGTGAATCCCACCTCTGGTCCTGCTCATTCAGTAAATATTTATTGCAAGTCAACTTTGTGCCCTGGTTCAGCATTGGACCAGAGGAATTCCTCTGTGGTGACCAAGTTCATTTGTTTTACCCTCTTGGGGACCAGGAATGCAGGCTCTGGTACCTCATGCATCTGGATCCAAATTCTGGCCCACCAGTGATTCCACTCAGTGCAAATCGTGTACATCTTTAAGCCTCAGTTTCCCCATTTTTTCCAATGGGAATATAAGGGCCCCAATCACTTGGGGTTGATAGACACTTGAGGTAAGATGCAACTGTTATCCCTCAGTTATATCTGGAAGGTGGTCCAGGCTCAATCACATGATTACTGGCAGATGCTGTGATTATTAAAGGTTTTTTTTTTTTTTTTTTTTTTGTGTGTGTGTCTTTTGTACCAGAGATTGAACCCAGGGGTACTCAACCTCTGAGCCATATCCCTGGCCTTTTTTATTTTTTAGTTTGAGACAGGGTCTTGCTAAGTTGCTTAGAGCCTCACTAAGTTGCTGAGGCTGGCTTTGAACTAGTGATCCACCTGCCTCATCCTCCTGAGCTGCTGGGATTACAGGCATGTGCCAATATACCCAGCACTGAGTTCTATTTTAATCTCCTGTTTTGTATTTATTGTGAAATTCTCTTTCTCTCTCTCTCTTTTTCTGTTGTCTGTTTTTTTTTTCCTTGAGCATATTCTTTTCTCCATTTCCCCCACATTTCCCTCAACCCTTCTCCCCTTAGTAGTTATGTAATTATCAGAAGTAGAGTGCTTTCCAGCATGCCTTGGGTACCTAATAATCCAGGCAGCCTTCTGTGAGGAGGTAACATTTAACCTAAGATCTGAAAAATGAGCAGAGTGAGTGAGCTATCACTCTGCATGGTGCTGGAGTGAGAGGTGACAGCATGCACAAAGGCCCTGAGGTTGAGCGTGAGATGTAGAGGAGCTACAGCAGACCATGGTTGGCAAAGTCTAGTAAAGAAGGGACTGTCCAGGTCAGCAAAGGACAGACCACAAATAAGAAGCTTGGGCTCCAAACCAGGTCCACAGAACTCCAAGTCCAGCTCCTTCACTACCCCATCCTGTCTGATCAGCTTTTCTTCAGTCTTTCCTGAAGTTCAGGCAGACCACAGCTGAGGCACTCTGTGCCCCTGGCCAGGTGGAGCTGTTACGGTAGGACGGCAGTGGGCTTTCTGAGGTGGGCTGAGGATCTTTAGGTTCTTCAGAATGGAGCTCTTCTAAGCTCTACAGACCTTTCTCAATGTGGTGGAGATTTGGGACTCATAACTGAAGCAGGTAGGGGGTCTTGATTGGGGGAAGATTTTTAATATGGGGACATTTGGCAGTGTTTGAAGGTATTTTTGATCATTAAAACAGGCAGATAGTGTTACTAACATCTATCCTTCAAATATCCTTCGATGCAACATATAGCACCCCAAAGAATCATCCAGTCCCAAACATTATCCTGCTGAGGTTAAGAGGCTGCAATCCTGGACACTCAGTTGGTGAATGAAGGGTTCTCTTTTTACAAGTCACAGGACATTCCTCCCCAAAGCTGCTCCTGCTTAGTGGTTGGCCTGGGTTCCCTTGACCCCCAGCTTGCCCTGTCTTTGGAGGGAATGCTCTGTTTTCTTCCCTGTTCCAGCAGCCAGCCCGTGTCTTGACCTTAAAGAATGCCCCTGCTCTGGCTAAGAGCTCAGAGGCTCTGTGCACTTTGGTGTCCTCTCTGGGGGTTCAAGTTCTTCGTGGCTGCATCCCACAACCCCCATCCTCTCATCAGAGTTAAGTACTTGGATAACGCGCACCCTGTGTGATGTAGAGTGATTTGGATATTTTCCTCACTTGTCACTAATTGCAAACAATAAAATAAAACATCATATTGCTACCAAGACTGCATTGCTGTTGAAATCAAGTCCATTTCCATTTAAACAAGTTTGTGAGACACACTCATTGGAAACAAATGTGTTCTCTGCACATGAATTCAGATGATGACGAATGACTCTTATTTCCCTGTGTGCGCCTTTCTCTTCACTTGGGAACTAGGAACTTCTTGGAAGTGCCTTTTTAACCTCTGGAGTCAGCTCCAAGCCTGATTCTTTTCTTTTTTTTCCGGGTCACCCTCCTGAAGATGGAATTCAGAAGAAGGCAGATTTCTCTAGGTGGCTGCAAACACCCTGGCAAGAGGGTCCAATAATATGAAACCATGGGCATGTCATGCTCCAAGCCATGACTGCAGACTACACAGCGAAGGCCAAGCTTCCCCTAATGGCATCTGAAGCTCCCGCCATGTGGCTCCTGTCTACCCTCCTGAGATTTTTGGTTTCTTCTTCACTCCAGTAGGGTTTCCTCGTTCCCTGAATATTCTGTCTTTGCAGATATTATTTCTTTGACCAGAAGTGCCCTTGCAGTTCATGCCTGGGAGGTGAGCACATCCCTTGTGCTCAAACTCCACCTGCATCTCTTCTGGAAAACCTTCTCTCTCCTGGGATGCCCCTTTTCTTATTCTCAAAGCACTGTGTCCAAATCTCTATGGCAGCATGTTTCACAGGATGGAGTAAATTCTTTTTTATTCATGCAACCCGTATAAAACCACCTGGTCCAGTCCTGGCACAGCATCACATTCAAAAATCACATATAGCTGTCAAAGGAATTTAACGTAATTTAAGTCATTTTTTGGGGATATCTCTCAATGTTACGATCCAAGTTATAGTTCACAGCCACGCTTCTTAAAAATTCTCTTTCCTCATTCCTCTGACTTTTAACTTCTCTCTCCTCAATATCTGCCCAGAGTCTTGTCTTTATTTTTTCCCCCTCTTTCTAATTAACTAAAATTCTCTCGAAGCCAAACCACTTATGGTCCTTGACTTCCTTGTACTCCTTCTTTCATATCCTTTTGTTCTCCTAAGTAGTTGTCTTTTCTTTCCTAAATGTAAGTTAAAAAAAAAATCTCAGGGCAATTACCAGTAGACTCAGAATTTCCCTATGAGGGAAAAGGAGAATGAGGATAGATGAGACCAAAGTTAAGTGTGTTTTAGGACTTGGGAAGCTGGGTTGACTGTAAACATTAATGATTCCATGTTTCTTTTCCCTATGGTACTTTCTCATCTCTGCTGATGGACCCCAGGGCTGGATCTGTGTTCCATTCATCTGGATCTTGTGCTCCATGTTTATTTCCATAACTCCTCTTACACAGAGAACCTGAAGCATCATGCTGGGTGGTTGGCAGGGCGCAGGCTTTGCCTAGACCCTCTGGAGTCCACACTTGGGCATGTGGGCACTGTGTGTGTTGTGAGACTAGTTTCAGTCACCTCTATTGGGTCTACATTCTGTTAAGAGTGGCTTTATTTTTCTCCCCTTGTGGCTCATACTTATTTGTGTTTGTTTTTCATCTGTGAATGAACAAATTACTTTTTACATGTTTTCTGCATTTTAAAACAGATTTTTAATTATACATTTGCACGTGTTTTAATGTGAACATATGAGCAGCTATCAAAAGTGCAGATAAATGCACCACACTTCCAATTGTTTGTCACAATATTTGCTTTTTACAAAACATTCTGGGGATATGGTCTCCCATATCCACATTTTATAGGCTGGGAATTTCTGCCAACAGCATGACCAGTGTTTGAAAGCTGAGAAAGAGAGGGGTTGGAGCTTGTTACAGGCATTGTTAGAGTGGTTGGGTTTTGGAACATGCTGCAATGTCCCTACCAAGCTGTGCATGCAGCAGGAAAGGAGGTGGGGTTCAGTTTAGGTGGAAACTTCCAATAGGCCACTGAACGATGTCCCGGGGTAGGCTGTGTATTCATTCACTCATTGTTTGGGGTAGGCTGTGTATTCATTCACTCATTGTTTCTTCATTTAAGAATTCTTGTATGGCTATTATGTGCTAAGAAGTCTGGCTCAGGTTTAGGATTTTAGGTGATGACTCTCCAAGTCTGGAAGCAAGCTTCCATCAGGGGCTTTGGGACATGGCAGCTGTGGGTCAGCACAGGAATTTGGTAATGTGTGGAAAGGTTGCTGTATACACGGAGTGGAGACCTGAGGCATAGAATTTTGTGCACAAAAGGGAGGTCCCTAGGCCTTCCTCTCTCACCCAACAAGAGTAATTCATTATCTCCAGAGTTTTAAGGTATGTGATGGTTTATACAGGGGTCAGGCAAATATTTTCTCCTCTCTGTTCTTTCCATGTCTGTGGTAAGAGTATACATATCTGCTCCACTGAATTAGACTTTGCTGCATACCTTGCTTTGGACTCACGAAAGGCAGAACATAGTCATTTACTCCTTGTCGTTGGGCTTTGCCAATGGAATGCCAGCAGAGCCCAGTCTCTGCCTTGGAGGCTGACCCAACCAACTGCAGCCCAGAGCAGCCAAACCCTGGATGATCTGCAGACCTATAAGTGAAAAAGAAATGAGTATTTTTGTATGCTATTCAGGTTTTGAGATTGTTATACAGCAAAGGCTGCCTGACATGAGGGTCTGGCAGATGCAGTAGCTGTGCCACAGTGTGTAACCCATGCTTACTTTCACCATACACCAATCTCACGCACCCCCACCTGGCTCGGAGGGGCTCTGTCACTTCTTCCCCATTGTCATCTGAGCATCTTCAGCAGCCAGGGTGTTTTCACCGTTTTACTTCTAGTAGTTTGTGCTATGAGAGGAGTAGGTGGGGACTTCAATTTCCAAGAGATCAAATGCATTAGGAGTTTGAGGATACTTTGAAAAGCTGAGCAAATCCCCTGACATGACCTCATCAAAAGCTGGCTGAGCCCAGGGACTGAGTTGGAGGGCAGCGTCACTCCCAGATGACCACAGCAGATGTTGATGGTTCAAGCTGGGGGTCTCTGCCAGCTCTCCGTTGGGGCCCTGCCTTCAGGGACAGGCCCTCAGCGCAAGACACAAGGTGACATTTATAGCATGATATTTGGAACCAAATAGAAGCTGAGCACCTAAGAGAAGACTCAAACAGCTCAAGGCCACACTTGACCATGCCACCTCCTGTTTGGGTCACCTGTGACTCGGGCCTTTTTTCCTTCCTAGGACTGCACCTGATGGCCATCAGCAGGCCTTCCATGTGTGTTGAGTTCCAGACACCCCAGAAGCTGGAGCATGGCCCCAGGTATCAGCAGAGTCCTTCCTGCCACAGCTCAAAAGTGTCCATGCTCTGGTGGTCCTAAAGGATCAGGTTTGCTTTTGAGACCCCCTTCCTTCAAGAAGCCTTTCCTGATGTCCTTGATGGGTGCTTTTCTCTCTTTCATACTACTTTCTCACCTCTGAATCTTAGCATTGAGTTAGGAGATTATTTAGAATAAATATGACATGATTACAATTATGAAATATGTTCCACTTCCCCTACTGCCTTCTGAGTTCCGCGAGGGCAGGGGCTAGGTCTCCTTCTTTGCTATTTTACTCGCAATACCTGACATGGTAGTTTGCATACAGAAGACAATTGATAAATACTTGATGAAGAAATAGAATTTTGCATTAGTTTATTAAATACGCCTTAGTTTATTAAATATTCATAACAGCTCCCATGAACTAGGTTCCATTATTATCCCCATTTTAGAGAAAAGGATACTGGGACTCAGAGTTCAGACAGTTAGCCAAAGTCACATAGTCAGGATGTGGTAAGGCCAGGCTGAGGACACTGGGGACACTGTATCAGGTTCTTGTGGCGGCTGTAACCCATTGCTTCAAACCACATGAGTTTAGTTTCTTAGAGTTCTGGAGGTGAGTTCTGCAATGAGTCTCACTGGATTAACAGCATAGCATCACAGGGCTGTGTTCCTTCTGCAGGCTCTGGGTGAGAATCTTTCCTTGGCCCTTTTTACCTTCTTACCAGCTTGTGTTCCTTGGCTCATGGTCTCTTTTTCCCCCCTCTTCAAAATCAACAGCATAATAGCCTCTCCTCCCTCCCTCCCTCCCTCTCTCTCTCTCTCTCTCTCTCTCTCTCTCTCTCTCTCTCTCTCTCTCCCTCCCTCTCTCTCTCTCCCTCTCCCTTCTTGCCTCCTCCTCCATTTTTTTTTAATAAGGATCTTTTGCTTGCATAATATCTCCATCTCAATATTCTTAGTCATATTTGCAAAGCCCCTTTGCCATGTCAAATTTTGTCATCTCTGTCGGGGGACAATATTCTGCCTACTGCAGACTCCTCTGCTTTGTTGCCTCCTTTTTGGATTCTTTTTGGAGGATCTTAGACAAATACCAAAAGGCTCTCCACCTCTTCCTGTCTGCATCCATAAAGTTTAAATCCCCAAGCAGAAACTTTCCAACTTACTGGTTGTATGGGTTGGAAGTTGCAGGGTCGGCCCCTACCCCTTCCTTGGGAGCAGGGAGGCAGGCATGGGACTGAAGGCAGTGAGTCCCTCCTCTGCACCAGCACGGCCCCGAGGCCCCAGCCCTAGAAACTAGGGTTCCCTTCTAGGCCAAACTGATCCTCGAGGTATCTTTGGATACTTACTGTCTGGCTTGCTGGGCTGTAAGTTTTCAAGTGTAATTTAGGACAATTCAAATGACGTGTTAGCAAGCAGCGTGTTTCCCTGTGATGATGAGTCTCCAGCATTGTGTGTGACTGAGCAGCTGGGTCCCTTGATCCATCAGGCGCGGCCGATGCCAGCCTTCGAGCTCACGGCCAATCTCCCACACAAAATGAATTAACATGGCAGATATAATTTCCCCGGGTCAGCATGCTTCACCCTGCAGATCCATCTCGGTTCAAACTCGGGGAAGGCTGACTGAAGCCACCTGCTTTCCTGGCCTCAGAGACCTTGTTGGGGCCTGCCTGCCCACACCTCATCCTGCCCAGCTTCTGCTTCTAGCTGAGCTTCCCCCTCTCCTGCCTAATCACCGGGGGAGGAGGGAGGCTCAATCAACTTGGGTGTAAAAATTCTAAAGTCCTTTGGAAAATGCAATTGGAACATAATCCTGCCTGTTAACATTTCCTAGTTAATTATCCTGGGCTGTATTTTTGGCATCGGGGCTGAGCACGCAGGCGGCGGTGGGGGGGGGGGCGGGTGGGATCTTCGTCACAATACCAGTTTTAGGAGTCGTTTATCTTGTCTTTTAGACTAATTATCCCAAACTCACCACTGGGCTGTCACACTTACATGCTCCAATAAATGTAGTTTTAAATCAGCCGCTGACTTTGCGGCTGGGGTGGCAGCGTCCCTGGTTCGTGTCTAACTAGGGCCATCCATCTGTGATATGGCACGAGGGGAGGCGGCTCTGTTCAGGTCTCCATGAATGATCATGCTTATTTATATGCAAATACATTTGACAAATCAATAATGTATGATTTAGCTGTTTGGTGTGTGTTAGTACATGGGTTGGCAATCCCAGGTGGGGCTTCCATGGAGGGTCTGCTTTGGCCTTAGCCCAGTTCCACTTATAGGTGCCCTTGCCTACTGCCTCTGCCTTTCAAGGTTTCCAAGTTCAAGGTTTTCCTTGTTCAGATCAAGGAATTTGCTCTGTGTGCCCTTCATTCCTGTGTTAGGCTCTGCCTCAGTGAGTACTTCATCCCTTTTATTAGTCCCAGCACACAAGTAATTCAGTAAGTATTTATCGAGCATCTATCATATCTCTTTATGTCCACATCTATCTGTACATAAAACAGACCCTCATAGAGCATGTACTGTGTTCTAGCCCTGTTCCTGAGTGCTGATTATTATAGATTTTACAGAGGAGAAAACTGAGTCCTGTACGAAGCTACACAGCTAGAGAGTATCTGTTCTGAGATTCAAACCTAGACAGGCTGACCCAGACTCTGCTTCTGCCTTCTGGGTTTTCTTATAAAGCACAGTGCTGTAGCAGGGGCTACAGGAGTAAAGAACACGGGACATTCATTCTGGAGAAAAGATGAAGAACAAGAACAAAATATACATTGAGACCAAACAGCAACAAAACCCTAGTACCCAACCAAAATGCAGGTTGTGATCATTGCTGTGAATGAAAACGACAGCAGAGTGGGGGGGAAAACCGTCACCAGGCCAAGCACTGTGCTGTCAGAGGATGGCCAGTCCAAAAGGGGGCATTAGTTTGGCTTTGTCCACTCCTGGGACTTCAAGTCTGGTGGGGGAAGCTGGTAGTAAGCACCCAGGAGCAGACTCTTGGGGAGCTTCTAAGGCCTGGGGAGAAGGCTGGTGGAGGGAAGGGGGCCTCTCTAGATCCCAGAGAGAAGAACTTAATACAGATGAGGGCCTCATGCAAGAATTTACTGAGTGCTAAGTACCTTATCTCAGTCAACACCCACAACAACTGTATAATGCAGATCCTACTATTTTTCTCCATTTACAGATGAGAAAATTGAGACCCTCTGAGGGTAAGTGACTTGTATAAGATCACATAACCAGCAAAGGAGTGGAGGAGGGGGATAGCATTGAGGCAGGTCTGCTTCCCGTAATGACCTCTCTTCAGTTCTCCAGTTTTTTTTTTTTTTTTTTTTTCATGATAATAACCTTTATTGCCCCAGGAGAACTCGATGGCCTGCTTCACAGAACTCCTGGAGGACTAGAGGACACATAAACGTGGCAAAACAAAAGAGGCTCAAACTCGAGCTGGTCATAAGTGCCTTCCACACTCCTAAGAGTGGAAACAGCCCAGCAGGGCAGGACAACAGCAAACTCAATCTGAATGAGCGACAATCAGGTCCCCTATGGGATGCTGGCAGGGTAAAAAGGGGCCTAGACAAGCTACTAGCTGTGGAAGGGAATGGGGCAGGCAGAGGGAAAGAATTGAAGTACCAAAGGAGAGGCCAGGCTCCCAGGAAGCAGCACACACAGGCCAGGTGGAAGCCAGCTGCAGGCAGAGAAGAAGGCAGGCCCTCACTCCTCCTTCTTGTCCGTGGGACCATCTACTGAGGCCTACAGCTTGGCATGCTCTTCCAGCAGGCCGTCATACTCCTTGGTAAGGCTCTCGGACTGCTTGCGCATGGCCAGAGTTCGTTTTCAGCTTTCTCTGGTCTTTGCTTGGTTCTGGCCAACTTGTCCTTTAGCTTCTTCAGGTCAGTCTTCAGGTTCTTGTTCTCTTCCTTTGGCCTTGCTCAGCATTCTCAAGATCCAACTTGCCTCCATCCACAGCAGCTCCCTTCTTGAGCTGGTCATTCTCCTCCATGTACTTCTTGGCTGCCTCACTAGCACTCTCTGCCTGTTTTTTAAAGGCTTCATTGGAGGCCAGCAGAGTGGCCTGCTGGGAGATGAAAGTCACCAAGCGCCTAAGCAGGAAGGACCAACGAAAAACCAGCAATGTAGAGATTCCTCCGGGCACGAAAAAGCTTCATGTGGAAGTGTTCCATGGCCCCAGGATTGTTCTGAAGGTTCACCTTTTCTGTCACATCGTCCTACTTCCGAATCTCATGCACAGCATCAATGACTAGCAGCACAAGGATGACGATGAGAACTACGAAAAAGGTGTTGCCATAGGTCACTACCAACTCCACCAAACGGGACTCGAAAATCCTCTGCCATCTTTTGGGAGAAATGAAGGGAATGAAGAGAAGCAACACAGCAAAGACCTCCGCATAGAGGAAGGTGTTAACTGCAGTCCACTGCAGACTCATCCTGTGGCTAGCAGGTTTCCAACAGGAGATGTGAGCGTGTTTCCGAGTTCCTCACAATCACCACACACACCCCGCTGCAACCACCAAACTCTCTCACCACAGTCCCGGCCCTGCCCCTTCCCCCAGTTCTCCAGTTTTAATCCAAACTTAATTTTAATCCTAACCTAACTGAACCTTCTGCAGAGTATGGCACATACCAGAGCCGACTTAGGGTTCTGGTTCCATCTGTCCACCCCACCCAGACCCACCCACCATTGCTGGGAGGTAGTAGATTTGAGGATCCCTATGCCCACAGAGCAGTCTTCTCCTTAACCCTGTAGAAGTTCTCCATGCCTCTCAGGGACATGTCTAGTATCCAAAGTCTTCTCGAAGCTCCAGAAAATTGATCTCTTTGCTTTGGTTGCCGGGCTTCCTTATGTATGGGCTGAGGGGTATGGCCCATGCTGTTCCTTCATTTTCTTTGTTGAGATAGCTCTATTTTTCAAGTCTCTAATCAGATGTCATTTCCTCTACAAAGGAACCAGACTAGCTTCCCTTCCTTGTGCTTCTGCTTGCCCTGTGTGGTAATGGTCCTCCAGGTAGCCTCCAGTGATCTCTGCTTCCTGGTGTTCCTGTCCTTGTAGCCTCCTCCCATGTTGTATCAGGAATTTTCCATGTGACTAACCTACTTCCATGAGTAGGTCACAAAAGACATCACTGCTTCCATCATCCTCTCTTGGTTCACTTGCTTCAGAAAAGCCAGCTGCCATGTTGTGAGGGAACCCAAGCAGCTCTGTGGGGAGGTCAGGGTGCTGAGGAACAGAGGTCTCCTCCTCACCCAGCACCACCTTTTCACACATAGGACGGAACTGCACAGGAGGTACACCCTCAGTCCTGGTCATCCTTCCTATGACTGCAGCCCTGTCTAGGACTTGACTTCTGTCTTATGAGGACTCCTGACCAGAACCCACCTGCCTAAACTGCTTCTAAATTCCTGACTCACAGGAACTGTTTTAGATAATAAATGTTTATTGTTTAAAGACACCAAGTTTTAGAGTAATTTGTTAAGCATGAATACACTGGACAGACACAATTTCCTAATTTCTTTTCTGTCTTTCCCACTCAGCTATGAGCTCCGTGAGGACGAGGGCTGTGTCTTCTTCACAGGTACTTGGCAGAGAATCAGAAGGTATGACTCAGTGACTGACCCAGGGGCAGGAGTCTCCCAGGCATTCTGGGAGGAGGGGCCGGGCTGGGACTACTGATGTGTCTTCTGGCATATCAGAAAGAGTGTGGTCCTCCCTCGGAGGCCCATGCCACTCTGCCTTCTGCCGGCTTCTGTTCCATCCACCTGCTTGAAAGTCATTTTGGGGCAGTTTGAATTGACTCCCTTCCCTGTGCAAGATCCAGAAGCTAGAGTCAGGAAGCAGCAGATATTTTGCTGACTTGAAAAAGCCGTGCCAGACTATGTCCACATGAGAGGGGGCTCATCGAATCCAGTGAGCAACTCCCCTCCGGGCTCGGGAGACTGCCCTTGCCCCATTTCCTGGACTATTAGTGCCCGTTCTCCCCAACACCTATGGCCAGACCCAGCTCTGGGCAGGGGACCTTTGCTTCCTGCGGGGTTCAGGGCCATGAAATATTCAGTGCCTGTGACTTCCTCTCTCATATTTCTTCATATTCAGAGTGGCCACTCAATTGATATGTAAATAAAGTGCACCAGCACTGAGCCTGTCCCACGCTGCATTATTTAAGCCGTAAAACGATGCGTCATCCGTCATGGGGCCCATTGGCGGGACCCTGCTGGGCGCCGGGCAATAAAGCCCGCAAGAGCCTCATCAGAAGCAGCGGGTGGCCTAGTGGAAGTTCATTTATGCATGAAATATTCAGCCAGCAACAGTGCCAGCCTTAAACATCAGTAATTGGGGGGTTTCTATTGCTCCTAACTAGTGCCTCTAAATTATTGCAAAAGGCTGGCCAATTTACAAATTACATATATTTGTCATGCTCTTGTACCTTTCCTGAACTAACCGAAATGGCCCATGTGTTGTGGCTGTTTGCACACTCGCAATGGTGAACGGGGCCCAGCAGAGCAGGCTCCTCTGCAGAGCAGGGCAGAGTGAAAGTGGCATCACGCAGGCGAGACTTGCTGCTGGTCCACCTTCTCCCCTGGCTGTTGGCAGTGCTGGCCCCGTTGGTGGAGCCCCCTGGATGCAGAGGTAGGGCTCCCGCAGGGCTTGCCCGAGCAGGGTCGGATTCCATATCAGCCGTCATGGGTTCTTGCCTAGCTCTGTGAGGTCAATCTCTCATTCAGCAAGCAGTTATAAAGCACTTCTCTATCCCAGACTTGGGCAAGAGGGTGGGGGTAGGACAACGAGCTGAAAGAGGTCGCCCCTGTCTTTAAGGACTCACAGTCACTGAGCGCTCTCTCATGTGGGATTCCCCCTCAGCAGGCTCTGAGGCAAGAATGTGGACTTAAATGGCTTATTTGGGGGTTGACCTCCCCAGGAAAGAGTGATGGGCCTGGGGACATGGGCCAGGGAAGGGAGGGAGCTTACTACAGGGAGCTTCAAGGGCAGGACAGTGGGGCTCAGCCCAAAGGGGTCTCAGGAGAGATAAAACTGCAGAGTTACTCCACCCGAGGTTGTGAGGGGCTGGGGTGTCTACCCAGTGACTTCTGCCAGCCCTTGGAGGGGCATTTCAGAGAGGCTGTCCCAGCTGCGGAGTGGGCAGGGTACCCACAAAGGCAGTTGCTTGGCACCCTCTCCGGTGTCATCCCTGGGAACTGGCAGCATCTTTCAACCTGCTGGAGAGAGCTTCTCATTTTTCTCTCTGAATTCTGGTGCAGCCCCTGGGTGCACAGGGCCTCGAGGCATCCTGAGATGGGGTGGGGGTGTTTCTGGGGGTCACTCAGCCAGCCCACCTGGAAGGCCACTCACCTTTCTGGAAAAGTGACTCTTGTGCCTCAGTTGAATGCCGCCTGCACTGGATTCAGGTGAGAGGGAAGAAGAGGAGAGAAAGAAGGGGCGCTCATAGTCTCCTGACACTTTATGGGAATGATCTCAAAGACGCCCTTTGACCCAGCTGGCACCTCTGAGCCTTCAGGTCTCAGTGAATGTCACCACCTCAGAGAAGCTTCCCCTACCAAGTAGATACCTTTACTCTTGTCGTGACCTGCCACTGCTTCTTCCACAATGCTTCAGTCTGCAAAGCCTCATTTGCTTACCTGCATGTGTTTGCTGCCTTCTCTCCCACAGGGTGGTCAGTTCCAGGCCTGAGTGACCATATCTGCCCAGTTCACTCCTCTACCCCAGTGATTCACCAGCATCTGCCTCACAGAGGGTTGTCAGTAAAGGCCACCTGGTGAGTGAATAAGTCAATGAAGGCAGTAACAGGTAATGATTTTCTCCTGTCACTGGGGAAAGAAGACAATGAGGCCAGGAGACTGTGGGGGAGTTGTCCAGGTGGTGGTATCAGGGCTGGAATCCAGGCCTTGACCTTAATACCCTCTAGCAATGACTCCCTCCTGTCTCTTTTCCAAACTCTGGCATTAGCAATGTTCAGCTTTCACATCCTCTTGAAATAGGGAATCCTGAGGCCAAGTTCAGTGTTGAGATATATAGGAGATGAGATTCCAAGAGCTGTATCCCCTGGTGGCCATGTCTGGTAGGCTCAGAGTGTCCTGCAGGGACAAGAGGAGGGGCAGATTCCTAAGAGTCACTTACCAAAGGAATTCAAGCTCCTGACAAAGAGAAAATACCCAGGAAACCCTTCAGGGCCAAGATCTTTTCCTGATAAGCTCCTTAGAGGCGTTTCTTGTGTTGGTAATAGTCAATATTGTTTTGGTCACTGCAATGGACTAAGATTTTTTTTTATTCCATTTTTGAAAAATGAGACAAATGAAACCCAGTGGGATTAGGTAATTAGAGAAAAACTTTAAAAAATTTGAAATCATTTATAGGAAAGTTACAAAAATAATTGAAAGAATTGCTGTAGACTGTTTATCCAGGTTCCCTCAAAGTTGACACTCTACCACATTCATCTTCGTGTGTGTGTATATTTGCATATATATACATATATATGTATATATATAAATAATTTTTTTTTTTCTGGGTGGTTTGACGGTACATTACAGACCTCTCTGCTAGTTCTATGCTCTCCAGGGCTCCTGTTATCAAACACACCTGTGTGTTCTGTGCTCCAGGTCTTTCCACATACTGGTCCCTCTGCCAAAAAAGTGCATCTACCCAGTGGGCTTGGAAAATTCCTATTTATCTTAACATTTCATTTTAAGAATTCCTGCTCCTGGAAATCATTGGCCATGTCCTCCCTTGCTTATTTCTAGCACAACATTCATTGCTCTGAGCTGAAACTGAGTTCCTCATTTTCCTAGATTGGATATCCTTGAGGGCAGTCCTGGGTCTCATTCACACTGTATTGCTCAAGCCCAGCTCAGTGGGTGGCTCAGATGAGCATCTGGGAGGGGTTTTGGGATGAATTAGAAGGACTGTCTATATGGTCTGGCTCAAAGATCCAGACTCCTCTTGTTCAGTCCGTGTGCTTAAGTTTTGTGCTTATTGGTCTGCTAAGAAGTCTAGGCACTGGGGTGGCGGGGGGAGGTGCTGTCAGGAGAAGGGACACTCAGTCACATGGGTCCGATTTGGACAGTACCATTGGTTGTTGTTTTCTTCCTCCCATATTCCCCCAACCTGTGCATTTTTCCTTTTCAGATTACCCTGGCCTCAAACATGGGTGCCAGCTTCTCCTCCATTTCTAACTTCCCAAACAAACTTCCCATTAATGCTTGCCTGATGCAAATGTCAAATGGTCCTGTGTGGATGCTATTAAAATAATGAATGCAGAAGGGAATAGATGAACAAGTCTGAGAATCGATCTTGGACCCCTGATGAGATCATTAAGAACTGGGGGAAGGGAGGGGACGTCACTCTCACAGGTTGAAATTCACCAGTGCCTCTTCCTCCTCTCCATCAACTCCTTTCCCCCTACCCATCCCCCTGTTGATTTATGGGTTGGATGCCTCCCCCTCCCCCGTCCATTACCCTCAACACAGTGCTAACTCACCATGGAAAATCTATTTGTGTCAAATGGAATTTTTATCTTGGTCTAGGAATTAATGCATTTTGTAAAAGATGTTTTAATCATGCTTTCCTTATGGAAAGAATATTGCACGAAATAAGTAGCTGCCCCAAAGACTAAGGCAGGTGTCACGTAGGAGATGTAGATGTACCTTGGTGCCTGGATGCGGGGGCCCTTGGCAATGAATGGGTGTAGACTTGGTCATACCTGAGGACCAAAGATGGTGGGGGAAGGGGAAACTACATGGAGGTCTCAGTTGGGTGATGGAGAGGGGTGTGGACAGCTCCTCCAATTCTTAAGAGCAATTACCTCTATTATTATTATCAAGCACCCTTCCTGGAATTACATTTTCAAATCTTTATAAAATAAAAATGTTTTAAATTCTGGTTCTTTGGTTCGATTCACAAGAGGTGGAGAGGAAGCATGACAGGGGATATAAGCCACATGTGTGTACAGGTCCAAATCCCAGCTGCACCCCTTCCTGAATGTGTTGTGACGACTCCCTGAGCTGCAGTAAAATGGGAATTACCTTAGTGACTGCCTCCCGACTGTACCATGGGGACCGAGGGAACAAGTGTGCATGAAACTGAACACCTTGTGTCTGGCACAAGGAGAGCCCTCAAGAGATGCTGGTTGTCCTACACTCCGGTCCCCCCTGCCTCACTTGGAGCCAGAAGACATTGGGTCAGGCTTGAACGTTGCCACTTTAGGACAGGCATTCTTTAAATATGTGCTGAGTGGAAGACTAGTAAACATTCTGGGTTACTGATAAAATTGGCTGCCTCTTTGGAGATAAAGATTCTGCCAAGCAGACCTTCCCAAGTGGGCTACGAGCTTGCTATTCTCTCTGCAGCCTATCTGGACCCTGCCCAACTCAGGGGTTCTCAGTGATCCTTTGAATTCTGGAATTTTCTTTTTATAGTAACTCATCTGCTCATTGCTTATCTCTTCCACTGGGTTATAAGCTTCAGGATGGCCAATGTCGTTCTCACATACCATCTCTAGAATTCACATGTAGTAGGTGCTTAATAAAATATTTGTTGAATATATTTAGAAATAAATGAATAAGTGGAATAAATGGAATTGCTTTCTTCTTTACTGACCCCTGCCTGAGTGTGTAGGTACCAGGAGAGCAATACTGGGTCAGTTCATCTCTAGACTGGCTTGTATAAAGATCTTACAACTGTAGCCAAAGGCGTGGACGTGACTGAGTGGAAAACTATTGAGAAGAAGTACCTTGGGGTACAATGTAAAAAACGCTCCCCTCCTCTCTCACTTGATCTGGGGGTGGTTGGGTTACAGAGATCCGCTGCTTGGCGGGAGTGAGAGGAGCAGGAAGGGGGGCAAGGCGGGAAGGGCATTGCTGAAGTGTTCCTGGTAGGGATTCCCCATGACCAGCTCTGAGAAGAGGAGAAGAGGGAGGCTCTTCTCCCATTGGTCCTTGGTTTGATGGTTGAAAGGGACCACTGGGCTGGGGAAATGGGTGGCCACCAAGACCAGGAGCCTCTTGCAGGTGGGCATAACTTTCATCAACAGCTCTTTTACAAAGAGCCACTAGGAGACCAGACTCAGTGAAGCCGTGGTTGCTCCGCCAGTCTCTCTGCTGTAGGTGGTTTTGGAGACAGCCCTGGTCTGGTTGTGGGGGAGTGGAGGAAGAAGGCCGTCGGAGGGCTGAATGGGTGCATTCATTTACTCAAGCATTCAGCTACTCCACTCACCCACCCACTCGATAAATTTTTTGAAGCACTTCCTACATGCCAAGTGTTGCATTGGGACAAGGAACTCAGGAGCTTAAGGAGTAAATGTGGAATCTGCTGAGATGAATCTTAGAGCCCAGTGGAGGGAAAATAGTTGTAAGACATATGAATATATAATCAGAATTGTGACCTGCTAGGAAGGGGACTTTCAGGTATGCATCAGTTCCTGATGGTTGTAACATACTGTGTCACAAGTCAAACTTAGTGTCTTGAAACCCTGAACATTTAATTAACTTATGAGTCAACCAGTCAGTCTTTCAGGCTGAGCCCGATGTGGTGATCACTCTGGTCTTGGCTGGGCACTCCTCTTTCTGGGGGTTGGCATGGGTGGGCAGATGGGATAACTTCAGCTGGCATGAGTGGGGCTGCTCATCTCTGTGCCCAGGCCTCATTCTTCAAACTGGTGTGCCCTCCTGGTCAAGGCAGAAGAGCAAGGGACGCTTGAAAATGCACACTGCTTCTTGAGAGCCACTTTGCACAAATACACCATCGCTTCTATTTCGTTCTGTGGACCAAAGCAAGCCATGAGGTCAGCTGAGATTTCAGCGGTGGGGAAATGGACTCTACCTGCTTCGTAAGAGGGACAGTCAACTCATAAGGCAAAGGGTATAGCTGGGATTGGGGGCATGGTTAAGCGTTGGGGCTTTGATCCACGACAGCATACCCTGATACTGTCGATGAGGGAGCTTGATTTCAAATGAGTGATTGCCGGAGGCCTCTCTAAGGCTGTGGCATTTCAGCCGAGCTATGCAGGGGGAGTAGGAGCGAGCCTGGGAAGACAGAGGAAGAATACCCCAGGCTGAGAGATGTGCGCTTTGAGCTCCAAGGTGGGAGTGAACCAGAATTGAGCTCAGGGCAGCAGGACCTGGAGAGATGGGCTGGGGTTGCAGGGAGATTGCCAGATGACAGAGGCCAGCCCAAGTTTGCTAAGGAGCAAGACCTGTTGGAGCAGAGGCTTTCTTTATTTGAAACAATAACCAACATTGGAAACCAGAAAGGCTCAAACTTATGGAGCATCTCTGATGAGACAAGCCCTGGTTGGGTGGGAAAGTGTCTTGAAGAACTTATAGAAAAGTGGGGGAGCAGTGAGTGACAGAGTAAGTGACAATGGACCTGGAGGGCTGAAGCTGAGTACCAAGCATCATGTGGGGGCCTGCAGAGGGGACAGGGAGTGGGGCACCAGGGAAGGGAAGCTGGAGCCGGGGTTCCAGATGCTGAATCAGGAGAGGATCTTCTGAGTGGAGGGAAGGAGCTGGTGACCCCGGTGTGTGCAAGAAGGTGCCTGAGGGTCAGCATGGCTGGACTGCAAAGGGGCCTGTAGGGTTTGCAAAGGATGCTGGGCCCATTTGAGGGGTTTGGGTTTGATGCCAATGGCCAGGAAAGCCCTCGAGGTATCTGAAGGGCAGGGCAGGATGAGTGTGGGTTTTGTGGAAAGACCCCTCTGCTCTGGGCAAGACGAGTGTGGAAAAGACCTGGGCAGGAGCAGAGGTGCAGGGGATGCAGGGAGCAGGCAGTGGGGAGGCGCAGAGGTGCACAGGATGCAGGGAGCAGGCAGTGGGGAGGCGCAGAGGTGCACAGGATGCAGGGAGCAGGCAGTGGGGAGGCGCAGAGGTGCAGGGGATGCAGGGAGCAGGCAGTGGGGAGGCGCAGAGGTGCAGGGGATGCAGGGAGCAGGCAGTGGGGAGGCGCAGAGGTGCAGGGGATGCAGGGAGCAGGCAGTGGGGAGGCGGATGTAAATTCTTTGACTCCAGGAAGCCACAGAGGAAGTTGAGTCTGGGGTGAGGTGAAGGCGCTTTGGAGGTTCGAGGTGCTCCTGGGAGCTCTGGAGAAATGGAAGCCGTCGGAATCTTCCTCACCCTTGATCTCACCTCTTCAGCCTCAGCCCAGGAGAGCTGAAGATCCCAGGGAGCTAATAGAGAGGGTTTCCTCGTGTAGTCCATGGCTGAGGCTGAGCTGAAGATCCAGGGAAGGAGACTGGAGGATCGGAGTAGGAGGAGGATGGGGAGCCATGGAAACTTCAAGAAAGGTCCTTTCTGCCTGGCGTTGGGACGGATATGGGCTCAATTCCTGCAGTGCGACCTTGGGTCAGTCATTTCACCCCTCCTCCAAAATGGTGCTCAAAATAGCCTTTCCCTTGTTCGCAGGTGGCAGGGAGGGGTTGATGGACAGTGTATGTGGAATGCTTAGCACGTCAGGCCCGCAGGGATCACCAGCAGGGCTGTGGCACCAGGCTGCTCCAGTAGATACCTTTTATGGGACTGCAAGGTATGCGCTGCCTTCGGAGTTGCACAAAAAAGACCAAGGATGGGAGACAATGGCAACTGCTGTCCTGCAGGGCCAGGTGACCTGGTGGGACTCAGCCTGATGGGGCTGGGGCCTGAAGGACACTTGGCCTTTGGAAGGATGCTGACCCATCCCCACACTTCCCTCCCATCCTGCAGGAGCTACCCATCTGTCAGGGACTCAGACTGTCAGGCAGGCTGGTGAGGGGGCCTGCGGGCAAGGGACGCTTCCCCTGACAGGGGAGTCCTTCACTGTCAGCGGCTTCGCCTGGGTGGGTTAATAAAGCCATCCATCACCCTGCTCCATGCCAGGTATCCAAATGCCTGCTTAATACCACCCTGGGGAGCAGGAGTCTGCATTAGGGATGCTCCCCAGGGCCCAGGGTGCCGGGATGGGAGGAACCTGCCTGGCGCTCTGGAGTCGGCTGCAGTCCAGCTGTTGACCCAGTCCAGGGTCTCCCTGGAATTCCATGAGATAGCTCGGTGTGTGAGGCTGTGGTCTCACAAATAGCACCTGTGTACACAGGAGCAGACACACCGACGTTCCTCTTGGCCATTTCTGCTCTGATGCCTGAGGGTGCTCAGCAGTGTGGGCTCATGGAGGGAAGGCGGGCTCTAGCATCAAACACCTGCTATGTGCACTATGCCAAGAACTAGGTTCACTCACCTCTGCTGGGCCTATGGTGAGACCGAGACCCAGAGAAGTGAGCTGTGTGTTCCCACAGCCAGGAAGCCCAGCACTGGAATTTGAACCCAGGGCCGCCTGACTCTGGAGACTCACTCTTAACATTGCTGTCTTCATGGGCTATGTTCTTTCACAGTTTTAAAATCCTACCAACTGTGAGTCCGTGTTCCTCTTCCTACTTTAATCAATGAAGAGAAGGAGGTTCAGAGACATGACAAGTCACACAAGTCCATACAGCCAGGAAGCTCAGACGTGGGATTCAACATGGAACTGTCTGATTCCAAACTTGGGTTATTTCCCCTCCACCAGAATAGAGTGTCTTCAAAGCTTTTCAGCTGCAGTTTGTGGCTTCTTTATCTTCAAATCAATCAGTCAATCAATCAATCAATCATTCTGGTGTGGGATTCTAATACAGAGAACAGATGGAAGAGGCTGCCCCTCTGGTTAAGAGGGGGCTTGCTCTGTAACTGGCTACAGCGGATAACAAATTAGCCTGAGTTTAGTGGCTTAGATTCAACTCATTTGTGACTACTTGCAGTTTTCCTTAGTTAGGAATTCAGATGGTGCACAGTGGGGGTGGGCTGCCTCGGCTGCATGATGTCTGCTGGGGCACTTAAGGCTGGAGTTGGAACACAAAGGGTCATTCGCTAACAAGTCTGTTGGCTGGTGCTGGCTGTGGGCTGCAGCCTCAGTTTCTCCCCAGGCAGTCTCTCTGCATGAGCTAGCTTGGGCTTCCTCACAGCATGGCGATTGGGTTCCTGTGGTGCAGGCAGAAGCCACAGTGCCTTTTATGATCTAACCCTGGAAGTCATGCAGCATCACTTCCTGTTTGGGTTCCAGGGAGGGGAAATAGACTGAGCACGTGGGACTGGAAAGACTGCTCAGGCTAGGGATGAACCTATTTGGGGTCCTGGGAATGCTGAGGAGCGTCTCCTTGGTTAGCCCTCACTTTCTGGTTTACCTCCTGGAACAATTAGGACCTTTCTACTATCCAGTTTTGTTGTGGGGTGGAGGCTTCTACTCTGCCTGCTCCCTTTCTCCTATGGGTAGCACCCCCTTCTGGCCAGCTCAAAAATAGCCCGTCTCTAGGTCCCTTAGGGACCTCCCAGGTCCAATCCATCCGCTTCCCTCTCACTTGCTTTTTGACTAGCAGCTGAATTAGTTGAGATAATTCTGTCAATACACGCCTTTTATACCCAGAACGTGCCTGGTAAATTTGTTAAAGAATACCCCAGGCTAACACATCATTACACTCCCAAACTCATCTATCTTTTACTTCGGATTAATTCTTTTTTTCTCTCTCTCTTCACCTCCTCCATAAATCCTGGTGCACTTAATTAATTTCAGTTCCACTGTAAGGTCCATAATACAGAATTGTTCAAGCAAACACAAAATTAATTATTCTATTTACAGCCTTCTCATTGAGAGGAGCATTTCATCTTTCATAATTACATTTTGGAACGTCCAATTATGAATTCAGGCGCCTGCTGTTTTGCATACGGGGAGAGTCCCCGAGTGTCCTCAGGGTAGGGGAGTTGGGCTGGTGGCCTCTTGTGCCTTCTGAAGCTGCCCCAGGCACTCCTGGTTCAGTCCATGAAGGACCTTTAAAGGAGACCCTGTGGGAGGGGCAGGGTGGGTCTGGGAGGGAATGGAGCTCAGAAATGGGGTGGTAAAGGTCAAGAGGAGGACCGGGAGACGAGGAGGAGGGGGAGAAAAGGTGAAGGATATGCCTGTTTAATTGGGAACAAGAGCCTTCAAGTGGGAGGAAGGAGGGAGGCCTCTTCATCTTGCCGGGTTAGCAGTTCAACGTGGGCCAGATGAATTTTGAAACGCATCTCGTGCCTGGTCTTTGCCCTGGTCTCAGGTGTGAACCCCAAAGGCCTGGCTTGCCCTCCTTCTATCTGACTCTTGGTCACAGAGGCCCACTTTGGTGGCAAGAGTCTCACCAAGTCATTGGGCTCTCAGATGGGACAGAGCAGGGAGCCTGCCTCTGTTCCCCAAGGACTTTTCTCTCTGGCTCTCAAAGGTCCTGCAGCAGCAATACCTCTCGGATGGGAAGGGGAAGGATGCTTGCTTTCTGTTCAGGACTCTGCTCCGGACACCCCAGGCTGGCCCCAGGTGGCAACTACTTGTCTACACTGGTGCCTGACCCACAGGAGTGCTAAGACATGGAAAGAACTCTGCTTATAGGTTGTAAACCATATCAGCTCCCATCTGACCCACATTTTGATGAAACTAAGCATATTTGTTCAAAAGCAGGTCAAATAATTTGTAAAAAAAAATTTAAAAATTGTTATGAAAAGTGAGGTTCACTCCTTTGAATGGATGTGTTCTGCAGGTCCTAGGGGGAATAGCTCCTTTCCTCCCTTAAGCCTGCCTCTCTCACCACCTCCCTTCAGAGACAAAGGGGCTTCACTTTAGCATAAATAGAACTGTTTTCCTTTTCTTTATAAAAAACTCCCTTGAGTTCCTGCGGAGTGCTGGGCGTCATGAGGAGCACTGTGTCCCAGGGACCTTGCATATATATTACTTATTTCACCCTTACAGCTGCCCTGTGATATCCACAGGCGAATTCTTGACATGTAGCAGCCTTGTCTGAGCCAAGTGCATGCAGGTGGCCATGAAGAGTCTTGAGTTCCAGGTGTAAGTGAGATCTGGCAGCTCCAGGAAATGATTTAAGGCATGAAGGCTTAAGATGTAGCTGTAAGAACAGACTCTGCTCAGACTACCTGTGCTAAAACCCCAGCTCTCGCACTTGCTAACTGGGCAACCTGAGGCAAACTACTTAACTTCTCTGTGTCTCAGTTTCCTTGTGTGTTGAGTTGGGATGATACTACCCAACCCATCAGGCTGTTGTGATGGCTTTATGAGATTATGCACGTACATCTGGTTCATATGGGTGGGTAGTCACTAAAAGCCCAAGCCTCAGTTTCTCCAACTTAGTAAATACAAGTTGATAGATGAGAATGATACATTTTCAAATGAATCCTTTGCCACAGTTCACAAAAGTCGGTGCCTGGGGCATGCTAGGACTTCGGGTTGGGCAGGAGTTAACCCAGAGGGATGTGAAAACTCTGAGCATCTGCTGCCTATCCATTTATATTTCTAGAATGTTGCTCCCAATCAACAACCCCCCCCCCCAACAGTTTCCCAGTTTGTTTAGAATAAAAATATAGCTCTCATGGAGGCACCTGATCCTGCCTCTGCCGGCTTCCTGAGGAACTTTTCACTCCCAACTCCAGTCGCACAGGTCTGCCCCCATTTCTTGAATTGCACTGTGACAATCTTCCCACCTCAGGACCTTTGCACTAGCGGTTCCCTCTGCCTTGTACATTCTCCCTTTAATCCTGAGCACGACTGGCTCTGTTTCGATGCCATCTGTTCAGAGACCCTTCTTCTACCCTCCTCCCTACAAAGTGGCCCCAGTCCAGTCCTCCTTAGGATGCCACCCTATTAGTTGTCTTCTAAGTCCTTATCACTTTTTTCTCTTGTTTATTGTCTGTCTCCGAAACACTAGAATATGGAGACGCAAGAGAGTGGGAGTCAGGACTGCCTTGCTCGGTTCTCTATCTGCTCCTTCGTGGTAGGTGGATAATAAATATCTCTGAAGTTGATATTTTACATCCATCCCCAATGAGAGAGCAAGCCTGGGGTAAAGACTTCGGAACACCTTCACTTGTGATCAGTGGTTGAGGAGATGGGCCAGGCTTAATTTTTCCTTTAAGTCAGTTTGCTGATCTTGAGGTGCTGTCCTCCACCTCAGCAGACCCTCGTCATGGGGGAGAGCCACTGATTTATCTCAGAAGTGATTTTTTTTCCAAAGCTGCCCACACCAAATAATTACTTGCTATTGTGGGCCGAGGATGTCTTCTTGCTGTTCCACCTGGGAGGTTTGTTTTGTTTATTAATTAGCTATTAATTGCAAGGGCTCCTGGGAACTGGAGGTAAAAGGGAGGCCCCGGAGGTGAGCCAGAGGGTCCAGGCAAGAGAGGGTGCCAGACTGCAATGAGGGTGACCTCATTATTTCGAATGGGGTTGTGTCGTCAGTGAGCTCCTGGGATGAGAAGAGATTTTGATAATTAAGTCCTGTGAGTGCTGCAGCTTAATTTCCAGCAGCGGGGTTGCAGCTGGTGGATGGGAGCCACTGGCAGCTGTGACAGGGTTGTCCTTGAAGGAATAGGCCGTGGACATGGGGAGGCCAAGAGGGAAGGAAGAGAGGGTGTCACAGGCAGGAGCCTCACGCTGGGCCTCCTTCTCCCCTCTTCCTTTCACCCTCCCAGGGGACCATCCCGGTGTGGTGAGAAGACAATGCCCATAAGCAATTTGAAGGGCTCACCCTACCTTCCCTGAGGCTCAGGCCTCCATTGCTTTCCACCCTCCACTTCTCCGTCCCTGAACCTCTCCCCTGTCACCTCCGCCATCTCTAATGCCCAGTTGGTCTTCAGGACTCTCTCTCTCTCTCTCTCTCTCTCTCTCTCTCTCTCTCTCGACGTTGCCCACCTCTCTCCGTCTCCTCCAATGGCTCTTCTCTTCTGGAAAACCTACATAACCATTTTTTCGGGTCTCTTTGCTGCCACTCTTGGTCCTGATTCTTTGTCCACACAGCTCCGGGCCTGACCTTCCTGAAATGTCCATCTAATCATGTCACTCCTCTGCTTCAGACTCTCTAGGGGCTTCCCATTTCCTTTGGATAAAGGCGAAAGTCCTCTCCTAGGTCTGTGAGACCCGGCTAACCCCATTCGCCACCTCTTACCACTCTCAATTGCCTTCCGGTCTTTGAACAGGGGGTTCCCTCCACCGGGGGCGGTTTCAATGCTTGCATCTCTGGGGGACACGATTTGTTCCATGACAGGATTGGTTGCAGAGACACTCCGTAACTGGGGTGCAGCACGGTCTCTACTAATCTGTTAACTTGTTTCACCAGTTCGTTGCCTAGTCATGTATTTAATTATTGCCCAGGTGACCGTTTACTTTCTGGAGCTGGTGATACCAACAGCAAAACACACTGAAGAACATGCGGCGCATATCTGGCCATGTTAAAAAGGGATGATATCCGTGGGTCTGAAGTTTGCATGTTTGGGTTTGGTCTTGGGTCTATGCTAACTATTTTTTTTTTTTTTTTGTCCTTAGATGACTCACTTAACCTCTGCATGCCTCTGGTTTTCCTCATCTGTAAAATGGCTATAATAAGAGTGCCCATTCCACAGGGTACTTACAGGTTTAAATGAGATAATACCCAACTCCACTCCACAACATCACCAGCAGCATCATCACCATTACGTTTTCCTGTCCTTCTCCTTCACTTCCTCCTCCTTCTGCCTCATTTCTCCCACCTACATGAGGAAAAACAGAAGAAACTAGCTAGCATATTGAGAACATGCTGTGTGCCAGACACTCTTCACGCACGTTATCTTACTCGTCCTTTTCCACGTAGACGTTTGTAGTCTTCCCTGCCTGGTGGTGCTGTCTCCATATCACTCTCTCCTGTAACTGAAGCTAAGAAAGTAGGACTTCCCAAACCCATGTATACACTGCTAGTCAGAGGTCAAGACGAGCTACCAATCCCAGTCTGTCTTACTGCAAAGCCTGGTTGCTGGAGAAGGAGATGAGGATGGTTTGCGGAGGGTCTAGGGAGAGGAGGTGTCCAGGAACAGATTTTCTTTTTGTATCTCAATTTGTTGTAATATGGTTTATTGTCATTTTTATGAAAGCAATTTCAGCTTTCCCACTTATTTTGTTGTTCAGATCTTAAAGGCTCAGAGTTCTCCAGGATTTGTTACAAACCTCTTAGGAGTGTCTTCCCCATTATTTTTTATTTTTTTTAAAATTATTTATTTATTTATTTATTTTACAGTCTGCATTTTGATTCATTGCACACAAATGGGGTACATCATTTTGTTTCTATGGCTGTGCACGGTGTAGATCATACCATTTGTGTAATCATACATGTATATAGGGTATTTGTGCCTGTCTCATTCCACCATTTTTCATACCTGCTTCCCTCTCATTTCCTTCTACATAATCTTAGTTCCTCCATTCTTCTCTTTAGAGACAATTGCCTCCCCCTCTTTTAGAAGATTTTGTATTTAATGCTGTGTTTCAATAAAATGTGTTCATGTTTGAACTTCCTCTACTTTTGAGGTGTGGGCATTACATCACGGAAGATGGGGATTCGGCTTTCTTTCCTTTCTGGTCCCTGACCACACCCATACATCTTTCTCACCTATTCCCATCCTCAAGCCTAGTTATGTCATAGCTTTGTTAAGATCAGTGTTTAACGTTTATCTTGTTAGAGTTACGTAAACACTCTTCACGACAGAGCCAGGTAGAAAACTATCATGACTTCTTTTTTCTTCCCACATGACTTGCAATTTCCTTGAAGTTAATGTTCGTACTTTTGGGTTTTGAAGCACAGATTGCCACTGTGTTTATCACTGGTTCAACCCCAAACTCCTTGCTAGTGGCCCAAATCACCAACAAGACGCTCAGACACATCAGCTGCTGTAACCATCTCTTCCTCCAGGAGAACCCTCCCAGGGGCTGTGGCTCTCTCCAGTCTGGTGCGGTCACCCCTCCACGCCCAGGGCCCAGCTGTCTTCCTCTGCCCTCCTTCTACCATCCTGCTGGCGATTACCCATCATTCACTCTGAGTTGGATTTCTGGTCTTCTGGATCTCATCCTCCTCTTTCTTGGTTCACATACTCATTTTTGTGGAGTACCTTCTTTAACTGTGTTTTCAGAGGAGGCACCAAAGAGGTCAAACAAATTCAACAACTTCTTGTGTGAAAATATCATTTTTATTCTTACACTTGAGTGTTTTCCTGGCAGAAGATTTGTTATTTTGAACGTATTTTTCTTTATACTTTTAAATCCATGCTTAAGCAACCAGCTACTAAAATAGTCCTCAATAATTCTGGTCTCTTGGTACTCATACCTCATAGAGTCACCTCCCGTATTTAAGAGGGATGGCCTCCCTGACCAATGAGTTATGACAGAAATGATCACCATAAGAGATATGTGGCTTCTGACTTGCTCTCTTAGGATCTTTCTGAGGGAAGCTTGTCATTATGTCATGAGGGCATGAAGCTGTCTTTTGGGGAGAAACAGAGGCCTCCTGCCAACAGCCAGTATCAACTCTCTGGCTGCATGGGTGAGACACCTTGGAAGTGGGCCCCCCCACCCCAGTCAAGCCTTCAGATGATAACCTCATGAAAACTCTGAGCCAGGGTCACCCAGCTAATCCACTCCTGAGTTCCTGACCCACAGAAACTATGTGAGATGTCAATGCTTATTGTTGCTTTAGGCTGCTGTTCTGGGGTACTTTGTTATGCAGCAATAGATAGCTAATACACACTGTAACACTGTCTTCTAGTTGAGAGGTGTGAAGCACTTCTGATTTCTAATCTTTCAACTGATTATCTCCTCCTTCCCCACTTTCCCTAGAGACTTGTAAGATCTTCTGTTTGTAACCAGTTCTGACATCTTCCTGACACTTCATCATAACATGGCTGGCGTGGGACTCTTTTTATCCTCTTTATAAACTCTTTCAATGGAAGCTCATATTCTTGTGTTCTGGGAAATTCTCTTGAGTAATTTTGGTGTCTTTCTCTCTCCATTGTCTCTGCTCCTGTCTTCCTAACTCCCACCATTTGGATGCTGGACACCCCCAACTGACTCTCTAATTTTCTCATATTTTTTCTCCTATTTTCCACTTTTTTTTTTATTTGATGGGAAACATATAATCTGAATATCCTTTTGAGTGCCTTAAACTCTGCTACACTTTAAATTTCTAAGATCTCTTTTCTTGTGTCTGAATTTTTTTTAATATTATTTGACATTCATTTTAAATCTCTCTCTTTTTTTTTTTTTTGCGGTACTGGGGATCGAACCCAGGGCTTTGTGCTTGCGTGACATTCATTTTATGTAGCCTCTTTCCTTGTTTTCCCAAAGATATATATCTTCCCATGTATATGAAACAGTTATGTGTGTGTATATATGTAAATATATAAAGTTATATGTATACATGATTTTAGATATATGTATAGTTTTCATATATATAATGCTACGTGTATGTATGAAAGTGTGGTCTTATTGGCATGAAATTCACACAGCATGCAATTCACCCATGGACAGGCCTGATTCATGGTTTTTGATATATTCACAGAGTTGTGCAAGCACCACTACAATGAATTTAGAATATCTTCATCGCCCTCAGAAGGAACTCCATATAATTTAGCTATCACCCTTCAATCTCCTCATCTCATCCCCAGCCCCAGCCCGACTCATCTTCTTTCTCTCTAGATTTGCCTATTCTAGAGATTTCATGTAAATGCAATCACAACTCTCCAATAGCAGATTCTGTATTCTCCAGTTGTTTCTGGCCCTGCAGTTATTTGCTTTGATCTCTACTTCCCATTTCAGAAACTTTTTTCAGATGCCTGTGGATCCTTGGTTGTTTATTCTTATTGAAGAAGACGGGGAGATTAACCAGCTGAGTGTCACCAATGGGGCTTATTGACTCTGAACTTTCCCAGAGGGTGATCTGCAGCTTATTTTCTAGAACTACTTTGGAGGCCACCATTTAACAGTCTTTGTGGATGGCTAGGCTCCTAGAGAAGATTCTTTCAGTCTCCTACTGGGAGGTGAAGTTTTGGCTGTCAGTGAGCTGAGAGTCAGATGGGAGAAGGGCATGCCAGTGTCCCCATTCAATGTGTGCATGTTAACTCGATTTCCTGTTTCTGTAAGGGGCCCAGTTCTCAACCCTGCCTGGTGTCCTTATCTAGAGCTCCTTTGATTTAAACTCTGGAGAAGTATTTTCACTCACTTGTTGAGATAGGGCAGGGATAATTGTTTCTTTGTAAAGGGTAGGGGAGAAAATCTAGGGATCAGACTGCTTCTATTATAGAGATTGGGGGTATAGTTCAGTAGTACAGTGTATGCTTAGCACGTGCAAGGCCCTGAGTTAATACCCAGTGCCAAATATTTTTTTAAAACAAATTTTGTTTATATGTTATTCATCAAAAATTTATATAACCAGTGTAGTTGATTCTAAATATCTGCAGAGTCAACCAAACAATGACAAAAAAATTTCATCTGCACTGAACATACGCAAATTTTTTTTGGGGGGGGTGTCATTTTTCCTTGAACAACACAATGGAACAACTATTTACCTAATATTTGCATTATATTAGGCATCATAATTAATTTAAAGATGATTTAAAGTATATAGGAGGATGTATGTAGGTGATATGCAAGTACTAGGCCATTTTCTATGAGGAACTTGAGCATGTGTGGATTTCAATACTGAGGGATGATTGTGCTATGTACCAATTACTTTTTTAAACTATTGATAGAACCTCCTTTGAGATCTTTTTCTACCCAACCCCTGCCCTGCACTTACAGTGTACTTGATACCTCCAATTGTTAAGCCTTGGAAATTCCAGGGAATCAGGTTGGTTCTTAGTTGTCCTTATTGCTGGATTAAGACCAAGTTTTCTTGGGTGTATTAGTTTGGGTCTTTTAAAAATGTAGATGGCAAGATGGGATTAAATGTGCAAGAGATATATCAGGGAAAGTACTTGTTAGGGAGATATGGGGAGGGTACTGGAGGAGGTTAGGAGAACTATTAGACCATGGTGCCTGTCTAACCACTTTGGAGGGGTCAAGAAAGGAAGGTTAGGTAGAAAAGAAGTACTAGAATGCTGTACAGTGTCAAAAAAGTTTCCATAAAGCCAATGGAGGATTCTGTCAAATCATCTATTACAGGAGTCTCATGTCTCCCAAGAAGGGACCTGTCTTAGTATGCTCAGCTGGGTCTGCAAGTGAATGTGTTGATGATGTCAGAGCACAGCACCCTGTAGTTAGAGATCTGATTGACGCATTCTTGGCACTGCTGTATAACCATATCAAGGAGGTATGCTAACTCCTTTCTAAGCCTGCAGTGAAAACAACCCCAAAGGAATTTCCTAAAAGCCATAACCATAAATATGGAAACATTTTTGGAATCCTGGATATATATTTTTAACCTTTCATGTTTACCCAGAAATCATTTGAGATACTTATCTTTAGTCCCTCTTGTTTTCTAATAGATGCAGTCAGGACTACAACTTTGCCTCAAAATACTGCTTTAGCTTCACTGCTATATTAACCATGGTTACTATGTAATCCTTTTATTTTGTGACGAGTTTAGCTCTTTGGTGACAGTGGTATGTAATTGCCTACATAATACTTAGCTTTTATACCTGATGCTGGTGTTACATAAATGTAATCTTCGTGACAAGGGTTATAGAACATCTGCACAGAATGGCGGGCCAGAACCAATGAACCATTTCAATTCAGATCAACAGATATTCATTGGGTTTCACCAAGTGCCTATCATGTTGGGAACTGGAAATGTAAAATGAACCAGAGGGATGCACTGACTCTAAGTAGTACAATGTGTGTGGTGATGAAGGTAGCACAGTGCACTGTGGCAGAATAGATGATGAGCCCCTAACTCAGCCTCTGGGTTTCCTGGGAGACTTCTTAGAGAGGTGGTGGAGTCTTAGTGGACAAATGGGAATAGGCCAGGAGATAGGGGGAAGAATATTTCAAATAGAGGGAACAGGAAGTGAAGGGGCATGGTGTGAAATGTCAGGGTGTGTACTGGAATCTTGGAGTAGTTCAGTGATACCGGAGCTTATTCTTAAGGAAGAGGGTGGTGACAGAGTGGCAGACATGACTGTAGGGAATGTGGATATTAAGGAGTATTAAGGAGTTCTGAAGGCAGTGGCTTACTATTCGTTTCTGAGAGTTTGGGCAGTTTCCTGAGATGGTCATTGTCCCTCTCCCCAGTAGCCCAAATCTCTCTGGAGATATGGCAGGCTCCCAGGACATAGCCTCGCTGGCTGTGGATACTTTCCATGACGCTGCTGCCCCAACATCTCACCCTGTTGGATGGAGCCTGAGCCACCTTGCCATGCCACCCTCACTGAGGAGCCCAGCAATGCCACCTTTCTGCTGCCATCACCTCTTTCTGCAGCCTCCACATCTCAGTCTGCTACATTGCACGCTACCCCTCATTTTACAGGAAGCAGGAGGTTGGGGACCTCCTGCAGGCTCCAGATTCTGCAGTCTGGCTTTGAGGGACTTGAATGCCCAGTACTCCGGGAATCACCTGTTCATAAGAAGGGTGTCAGGAAGGGAAGTGTGATGGGTGACAGACAGGTCTGGTGCTAGTCCTGGCTGAGGTGCTTACCTGCTGAGTGACCTTGGGCAGATTCTGTTTTTAACAAGCAAGTGTGGATTGGTGCCCTCTCCGTGTACAGCCATCTGCGGAGCTCTGGAGGAACAAGACCTTGGAGGGGAGATAGACAGAAAAGAGCAGGATTGAGGGGCTGTGTGAGCCCAGGCTTAAGCCCTCTGGACCCTTGAGAAGGTGAATATAATCATCACTTTACAGTTGAAGAGACTGGGGCTTAAGGAGGTCATGTGACTTGCCCAGAGTCCTGTAGCTGTATTCCACTGCCCTCCAACCGCTGTCCTCAAGATCTGTGCAGTGATATTGTCCAGCAGCATCAGCAGCCCACAGACCCACTTCTAATGGCTATTGCCCGCTTGCTGCTTGTGACAGAAGAGGAAGTATAGGTGAGCCTGGAGGGACGAGAACCCTCCACCTTCAGATGGACCCACCTGAAGCAGGTAGGGAGGCTGAGTTGGTGGGTGAGATAATTCCAGCCCCTCTGCTTTCTTCACCTGTAGGAGAAGAGCACCCACATTCCTGGGCCCTGGGCAGGGTGTACTCACAGCTAAAGTCGGTGGGAGGACCACTGGCCGTCCCCTCCTTGGTGAAACTGACCAGCGGGGCTGGGCGTGTGCGCTAGGCTGTCAGGAAGAGTTATCTCCAGACAGGCCCTTGGCCTGCCTGCTTTCTCCTCCGCTGTCCCCTCCTAATTCATTTTCCGCCTTTAATGTACTGTTGTGGAGCTTCCTCTCCCATTAGGGCCTGTAATGTGCACCAATTCCCTTCAGCTTGACTGCCCTTAATAGGCAGCGTAAATAGAATTTAGTGTGGCGTGCACTAACATCTCTATCCATTGTCCAGAGATTAAATACTTGCCACCGATGGTTCATGCATCATCAGCCCCGAGCACAGCTTCATAGCTCCCAACCAAAGGAGGATATTAAATTAATTTGCAGGTTGCTTTAGCAAAACCTAACAAAAAAACCTCTGCAGGAGAAGAAGGGGGGCGCCCAATGTATCTGCTCACCATCAATCATGGTGGGTGGGAGTTGTTAGAAACTTGGGGGGAGCGGGACGACTCTTGTTCATCCTGGGTTGGGTCCCTCTCCAGGGTCATGCAGCTTGGTCACCTAATTCCATCCTAGTCCCCAGGCCTTGGCCCAGACTCAGCAGCTTTGAGATCAGCTTTCTGGACTGAGGAGTAGATGAAGGATGGAGAATAGAGGGAAAGTCCTCAGTCCAAATTGCAGAGACTCCTCCCTCCTTAGGGGCATAGCAAAAGGACAACAGGTGAAGTGTCCCTGTGGTCCTAGTAAGGGAGGTCTCTAAAGTCTCTCTTTGGACTTCTGGGTTCTTTGGTGTCCATTGGTGTCTGTGGAAATCTGAGCCATGGGAAACAGTGAAGTGAAAGGGTGAGGGGCAGTGCAGGTCTTGCCTCTGGGGTCCAGTTGGGGCATCTCCCCACCTTCAATCTCCAATGATGGCAGTTTGTGTCATTGGCCACAGTCAGGTGGGGGAGATAGACCTGCATACAGACGCTGATGATACGGGTACAAGGGGCTTTGGGATCCCAGAGAGCAGCTCAATCTGCACCCTGGTGGGCAGGTGACCTCTAAGTTGAACCTTCCAAGATTAGCAGGAGTTATGGGACAAGGTGGAGGGGAAAGGGGTCCTCCAAGCAGAGGGTTTGGAGGTGTCCCATGCATGAAATCGTCAGAGCACACAGGAGTTCAGAGTGGCTGGAAGACACAGTACGCCCAGGGAGAGGTAGGACTGGGAGGCAAGCCTCCTGTGGGACCATGGGGAACCGGGTCAGGACTTCCAGCAGGAAGTCAGGGAAGTTTTGTGGAGGTCATTCTGAGACAATGTCAGGGTAGCTGGAGGGAAGCTGGAGGTGCATAGGAAAGCCCTAGCATGAATCCAGGAACAGGGCTCAGACTGACACCAGATGGACCCAGAAGGGTGAGTCCCAATCCTGGCCTGAAAGTCTCTGAAAGGAAAAACAAAGTCCCATCCCTTGGACAACAAAGCCAGGTCCTGGTGCTGAGCTGGGCACCGAGAATAAATGTTGCATCCAGATCCCTGTCCTGTGGGCTCGTCTATCCGGAAGCCAAGTTCAGGCTGAAGGGAGGCAGCCAGGAGGGTTTCTGCTCACTTGGGCAGACTCAGAGTGGAAGCTACCTCCAGCGGGTGCTGGGCCAAAGGGAAGAGTCACTCTCCCAACAGGATGAGGGCAGGAATGGTGGGTAAAGAACAAGCATGCCACCACCTGTACGTCATTTCCTGCCAGCCATCACCAATCAATCAGTCACTTCTCCCAGGACCCTGTCCAGGATAGCTTGTGCACGATGCCCAGGATGACTGGCCTTGGCCCATGTAGCCATCTCCCCAATAGAATTGGCTACTTACTTGCTTCAACTCCAAATCCGGGTCTTGTTTCTTCCTGGATTTGAGCAGACGTGGTGGGTGTAGCCAGCCTTGCCTTTCCTCAAATCTTAGCAAACGCAGCCTACTTTTCCAAACACTAGAAATATGGTGGGCCCCGTGGTGGAAGCTGTGGAGGCGAGGTAGGGTGAAGAGAGGGAGGAGCCATCTCTACTGTGGCAGGAGTGCCCGCCGTGGCCTGCCAGCTCTTCCCCGGTGTCCTCCTCCACCAGAGACCCCCACTCTGGGTGGTTTATTAATAGCTTCTCACACTATCATTTGGACTAATTGAAAATGGGCAGTGGTCATATGCCCTTTACGTTGCATTCCTTTTTTATTTAAAAAAGATACTAAAAGCATTTATCGAGTAGTTTCTGGGGAAAAGAAATAAAAAGGTCTCCCTTTGGCCATTGCGGTGGCGTGTTCTCCTTCTAGCACCCTGTGCCGGGGATTCGCGTGGTTCATTAGCGTGATTTAAGGTGTCTCTGTGACCCCGTTATGAAGCCACCTGTGGGAGGTTCTCAGAGATGTGCTCACGGGCGGGCTCCTCCTGGTCCTGAGGTGGAGGATGGCGGGAAGGTCCAAGGGTTTTTGGGTGGACGCCCCTTCTCACTGCTGTGTGAGCGAATCGGTTTCTCTCCTGTTCTTCTGTCTTTCTAGTTGGGATTTAAAAGTCACGGGAGGACCAAGGTCTGGTTAGCCTAGTTCAGGGGTAGTGCTCATCTCTTACACTGGTTATTATCCCCCCCTCCCCCTTCTCAGTTTCTTTTTCTGTCCTTTTCTGAAGCCAGAAAGGCAGATGCCTGGGCTTTCCCTGGGGCTTCCCCAGTGGGAGGTTCTCACGGGAGACCAGAGGGTGGGAGGGGAGAGAGGCTGGGGTCTTTCTTCCTGCTCTCTTTCTTCTTGGGTGCTGCCCCGGCCCTAGCAGTTTTTGTCTTGTACCCTGTGGACAGTCCCTCTTAAACCAATCACAGTCACCCCTTCCTCATAGGGTTAGTTGGGGTGCCTCACCAGCTTGTGTGTCTCAGCAAGCAATTCCTCTGTGAGAGACTCTTCGTTTGTGCCATGGACTTTGATTCAAATTTTTCCATAATTTCCTGAATGATTGTCTTGATGTCATGTGCAAAGACTGGAGAGCGGATGCTGGCTGGCCCCCAAAGCTGCATTTGTCCTTCAGGTCCTGGCCCCACGCTTGGCCTTAGGCTGAGCCATGGATCTGGCTTCTCCTTTCCCTTGAGCGTACAGTTTTGGGGCTGGCTTTTAGCTCCCTCTGTTCCCAGCCAAAGGGCAATGGCTCTGGTCAACCAAGTCCCCTTGCCCTTTGTAGGTCTCTGACCCTTAGCATGGGATCTTGCGTCTGTGGTCCCAGACAGAAATGCCCCTGGCTCCCCATCAGGCACTGCCAGAACCACTTCTCCAACCTCCACTTTGATAGGTGACTCCCTCTTAAAACTCTCCTGCTATGGCCTGATCCAGCCTGTTCTCCACGGAGCACACCAGAATAGAGGACAGTGGCCAGGAGCCACCTCTGCAATCACATCTCCTTGCAAAGGATCAGTGCTTGCTCTTCTGCAAAGGGCCAGCAACAGCATTGTCAGAATGAGTGCAGGGCTTTCTGAGGGGATCCCTTGAGGCCAGCTGACCACAGATGAGGGGGTGGTTAATAACCAAGCAGACGCAGCTCAGGCTCTGCCTGAAAATGTGTGAGATGTGTGTGGCACATGTGTGTGGTCCTGATGAGAGCCCTTCAGGAAGGGCAGAGCTCACCAAGACTCTTCCAGATCTTTCTGGGAAGGAAGTCCCTAGGAGTCATCATCATAGAGCTCACCTCAGCTGTGGACAAGCTGAAAGACCCCCTAAGAGTAGCCAGAGGCTGAGTCAAGTAGTAAGTACCCACTCTGTACTGTGCCAGACTCTGGAGGCGATGTTCACTTGGATTTAGACACTGGCGTCTTCTAACCTGGTCTTCTTGGGTCCTTGGCCTCATCACCTGTAATAGAGCCAATGTCCTCGAAAGTCTTGAAAGTCTGTGGCTGTCTGAGGAAGGAAACCTGGGTTTCCCAACCTTGGTGCTCTTGGGCTGGATGATTCTTTGTGGTGGGGACTCTGCTGCCATTGTAGGATCTTAAGCAGCACTGCCGGCCTCCACCCATTAGCTACCGGTAGCAACCCCCATGTCCAGTTTTTATAATAAAAATGTCTCCAGACTTAACAAATATTTCCCAGGGGACAAAATTGCCCTCGTGAGAAGCACTGGTTTAAAATGGTGATGGAAGCTCACACACACTTGCCAGGGGTTTTGACAGAACTCTCTTAGTGAGCAGCCGTGGACTTGGTCATAGGACCTAGTCTTCAGGCCGAGGCTTGGGGCCCAGGGGGAGACAGGAACAAGGCCCATGTCTGGAGGGTCTTGTGGGTATGGAGGGAAGGCACTGGGCCTTATGTGACTAGGAACGGTCACTTCCTGGTGTCTGGGCACAGTTCTCTCGTCTTCACAAGGGGAAGGACGGTGATGACTGACCTTACAGGATCTTGAATCAGCCGGATCAGGCAGGAGGTAGACAGCCACCTGAAATGGGAGGGACGTCAGGCACACCTGGACTGGCGAGATCAGGAAGCGATTGCCCTTTTTCCCAACCAGGTCAAAGGGGCTGGTGGGCAGGCAGGGCAGGGGGTGGGGAGGTGGATCCAGAGGCCTGAGAGTTGGCATCTTAGAGTCCCTCTTCCTTGCCCACCTGGCTCTGGAGCCACACAGGTACGGCCACACTGGAACCATGTCAGGCCCTCTCGTGAGTTGCTGGTGCCTCTCACTTCTGGAGCCCACAGCTGGGGGCCTGGGGGTCGAGGTGTGCAGCAAGTAGCCGTCAGTTTCCTGGGCATGGTGCCTGTCAGAAAAGAGCAGGGGATAGATCTGGGCGGGGCAGGGTGCTGGCCAGAGCAACCAGCACAGTGGAGAGAAGGAGGGAGTGGGTGTGTGGCGGGTACTTGGGACAGCGCCTGCACATGGTCTGATGAAGGAAACCTGCACTGGCCTCTGGGGCTACAAGACGTATTCAACCAACTTCTGCAGCACCTTCCATCTGGGGAGCTGCGGCTCTTCCTGCTGGAGCTGGCTGTAGTGTGGCCCCATGTGGGGATCGGTGCCCACCTCGCAGACGGATCCGCTCATCTGGGCATCCCCACCCTGGCTGGACACAGCCATCAGCTCCATCCATGGTGTTCCGCAGCCCTATTCCGTCTCCTCACGCCCTTTGGTCATGGCCCTGCAGTGGACCAGCAGCTGAGGCCTAGGAAGCCCTGCCTGGGGAAGGTGGCTCTAGCCTCTGTCCCATCCTCAGAGTCCCTGGGCACTGAGGGGACTTCCCCTGGCCTTAGTAAGGCCACTCTGAGCAGACTGGTGGGTGCATGGGAGGGTAAGCCCACCGGGGCTTCTGCGGGACCTGTGCTCCTAGCTGCCTGCAGGGGGTCATGGAGAGACACAGGGCAGAGGGGTTCACCTTGCAGGAGGGAAAGGTGGAGGGGACAAGGAGGCAGCCCTTCACCAGCGTGCCTGCTTCCTCTGTCTGCTAGCTCTGCGGCTGGGCTGCCCTGTTGGTTGGAGGTGGCCCTCCCCAGTGCCCTGCCCTGTCAGTCCTGTGGGCAGGGCCACCAGCCTCTTCCTTTGTCCCTTGTCAAGGTGAGGAGGGGGGTGAAGGAATGTGCAGTGGGGATGGACCACGGGCGTGACAGTGCCCCTGACCTCCCACACTGCAGCTGGCGCTGGACCAAGGATGTGAACTGAGCATGTGCAAACCCTGGGCTTGGCACCTGGCTCGCTTTATTTCATTTTGTCCTCCCATAGCCCTGTGAGGGTGGCACTTCTGCCTTCTCTTTATCAGTGAGGAAGCTAATGCACAGAGAGGTTAAGGGCTGGCTCACATCACACAGCTGCTGTGTGGTAGAGCTGAGGTCTGAGCTCAGGTCTGACCCCATGTGCCACTTTCTGTGCTGCCTCCCCTCCCAGGTCCTGGCCTTCTTGCTCCCGAGGGTGTCATCTGGCCTGGGTGTCTGTACGGAGGGGGCTGCAGCTCAGAAATGAGGCTGGCTTGGGGACGTTTTCCACACGACCCCCCCAGCCCCCACCCTGTGCAGCTGTGTAATGAGCCCACATCTGTTACCACCACATGTTGCTCAGCGCTACGCAGATGTAAAGTCTCAATTTTTCTAATTAGCAGCAACACGAAGTCTATCTTAATTTTCTCCTCCCCTCCCTCTAATAAACGTGATATTAACAAGGTTACACGTCTGCGTTTTGCTGGGTATAATTGAATCAGGTCGCAGATTTGATTAGTGGGTGTGGGGCGATGGGGTCTGGTCAGGCTGAGGGGCTGGGGGAAGGAAGGGGCCGCGTCCCAGCTGCGGATGGGCCTCCGGGTGGACAGGAAGAAGGAGAAAGAGGAAAGTGAGAAGAGAGGAAAGAGGGGGAGAGAGGGAGAGAGCAGAGGGAAAGAAACAAATAGAGGACCAGGGTTCAAAGACAGAAAGGCAAAGATGGGTGGTAGATAGGGACAGAAATAGAGGGAGAGAGGAAGGGGTGGGGGGGGGGGGAGAGAGAGAGAGAGAGAGAGAGAGAGAGAGAGAGAGAAGCAAAGAGACATTGAGATGGAAGAAGTGAAGACACACACACACACACACACACACACACACACAGCAAGTCACAAGACACAAAGAGGGGCCAGAAGGACAGTGAGGGAGCCCTCAGCACCTTGGCCCTGCTCAGACCTTTCTGCAGAGGGAGGTGCCCCACCCCAGGACTCAGGGAGGGTCTAGACTGAGGAGGGACAGCCAGCCACAGCCTGTCCCATCCTGCATTGCATTGCTGAGCCCAGGGCTGGTCTTGGCTCTGGGTGACCAAGGGTCCACTAGCTCCCCTCTCTAGGACTCAGTTTCTGTAAAAAGTGGTCTCTAAGTCCCCCTCCTAGAAGTCCTGGCTCCCATCTGCTGGGACAGAGAAACCCTGGAGGAGTAAATGGCAAAGGTCCTGCCACTTACAAAAGCCTCAGGTTCAGGAGTCCAGCCAAGATGGTGTCTGGAACCACCCTGGACAGACCCAGATTAGGGGCTGTGAACCAGGGTCTGGAAGGGGACTCCTCGCCCTATGGGCACCAAGCCTTCCCAACGGTGAGGTGCGCACATCAGCCGTGGCGACCCCAGGCATTGCTAACTGGGGACCTTCCCCGGCCACTGAGGAACGGGCTCCCTCCTCTGCGGGAAGGCCCACTCCTTTCCTTTTCTGCGTTTGTGTGTTTGTGTGGCTGTCCCCACTTCCTGCCTCTCCCGTTGGGCCTGGCTGGCACCTGGTGGAGCTCACGGTGGTTGTGGTGTGGAAGGGGCCCAGGCGTGTGCCTGCAGGTGTGTGCGGAGGAAGGTCTCTGTGTGGCGTCTGCCACAGCCCTGCTGTGACAATTTCTCCCGCTGAGGACTCCGTCCCCAGGGCCTTGGGAGGCGCTGAGAAGCTTCTGTCAAGGGGCAGTGGCTTTTCCCCCCTCGCTTAAATGAGATATGAATAATTGATTTGGCTCTTGAATAATTAATCAGATATTCAATAAGGAAAGTAATTGTTTGGCACATCCCCCATGGATGGCCTGGCTCGGCGCTGCCCCACGCGGGCTGGGAGGCTGGTGGGGGTCATGGGCCCACGAGGAGCCCAGTGCCAGCTGGGGGAGGTCACCTTGTCTGACACTCGAGACTCTGTCAGGTTCCCTGTCCCCTTGGGAGGTCCCTGTTTGCCTCTGTCTGCCCACCGAAAGCTTGGGCCTTAGGGTCTCGCACCCGGTTATCCAGGTGTCTGTCTCCTTCTCTGCCTCTCCTGGCTCTGAGATGGCCCTTCACCTGTGGGATGTGGCACTCCAGGGTATCACCCTCTCCAAGATGCCCAGCCAGGGAGAGGGCTGGGCCGGACCCCTACCCCATTTCCAACTCCTCCCCTCCGGGAGGCCTGGTGGGCAGGTTGCTCACTTTCTGTTCTTGGGGACAAGCTCCATAGAAGCACCGTGGATGGGGGCAGGTGCCCCTCTGCCCGCCTGTCTGATGAAGGGCCTGGCATGCCTCCAACTGGGGCCCTGTGGGCCTCCTTAGGTGCCCCGATTCTTCCGGGGGGTGTCTTCTTGTAGGTGCCCTGTGTGCCCTTCTGCCCACCTTTCAGGAACCCTGTCCACCTTCCCTGGAGTATATTTCCCCTGGTCCGAGTTTGGGAGCTCCGGCCAACAGGGATGACCCGGGATGCTCAGCCCTCGCTGAACAATTTGGGCGTCTCTGGAGCCCACTCTGTCCTCAGCGGGGCGGGGTCCCTTTTGTGATTTCCTTTTGCAGTTGCAGGCACATTTGTGTGTTAGACCAAACACACACATCAGGGCACACATGCCACACACGCCACATACAACACTCAAACACACACTGGACACGTATGAACACATAGACACATGGAGACGCATGTCAACACACCACACACATAAGCCCAGATGCATACCACACATATGTACCACACACGTACACGCCAGATACACGCACCACACACACCAGGCACACACACCAACACACACATCATACATGTAATTCAGGGGACATGATGTCCACACAAACATACGTGCACAGTCACGCGTGCACTGCTCCCCGAGCCGAGGCCATGCAGAAGCACTCAGGGCAGGATGCGGATCCAGGAGGAGGAAGAGGTTTCCTCGCTGCCTCTCCCTGGGTCCCCGCACTGGGTAGAGAGGGTCCAGCTCTCTCCCTTCACCCTCCCGCATGGCAGCCCTTCAGGACTGCCGCGTGAGGGGGGCTCGCTCTGGGGCATCAACCGCTTCACAACCGCTTCTTCCATCAGAGGAGGGGAAGGCTGCTCTGGGAAGCTCCAGGGCCCTTGCTCTGAGGGAAGGGACAGGAAGGCCCCCTGCCTCCAGGCCCAGGTGGGAAGCAGGAGGCTGGGTGGAGCTCTGGGAGGGGGTGCAGGGGAGCGGGGAGAAAGGTGTCTGACGGGCTTCTGAGTGTGCACACACGCGTGTATGCCTACGTGCACACGGGTGGCAGCAAACACACGTACACACACGTGACACAGGTGTGTGCCTAAGGGCACGCACGTGCACATGCATGCATAGCATAGGCACACAGGTCGGTGATTCGTAAACAACAGAAATTTATTTCTCACAGTCCCGGAGGCTGGGAAATCCAAAATCAGAGGTCACCTTGGTGTCTGGTTGGGACCCGCTCCTCAAAGATGCTGTGGTCTTGGTATTCCCAGGTGGCAGATGAGAGGGAAGGCCAGAAATTTCTGGAAGCTTCTCTCACAGGACACTAATCTCACGGGAGAGGGTGGAGCCCACAGGCCCTGCCTCTTACTACCTCACCTGGGGTGGAGGTTCCTGCACGTGAGTTCTGTATGTCACCCATAGGCAGTCGATTGGTTCATCCTCTGACACACCAAGCCCCCTGGGGACGGAGCCCCGGATGTGCCCCCATCATCCCTGCCTCTCTGCCTCACTCTCTGTGGACCCTCAGGGCAGGGCGGTAAAGGTCACTGGTTCTCCCTGTGCATACTCAGCTTGAGATTGGGCATGTGGGGAGCCTGTTCGGGTGGCTGGCGCAGGGCTTGGGGCTTGGGGCTTGGGCTGCAGACGGAGGGGCAGCAGCAGGCCCTGCAGGGAGGTTCCTGGTCCCCCGCTGGGTCTGGTATGATCTGCACTTGGTTATCTGATGAGTAGTTTTCAAGCACCTCTGTGAGCCAGGGCCTGTTGAAGGCTGGGGAGAGACAGCAGCGAGCAACAGAGGGGGTCCCGGTCCTGCTTTAGTGGGGGACGCAGACAGTCAATGAGAGAGAGCAGCCCAACACAGTGGCGAGGCTGCCAAAGAGAACGAGCAAGGCAGAGGCGGGGCTGGCAGCACGGCGGGGGCGGGAGTTTGCCAGGAGCCAGGCGGGGGCACAGAACCCCCTGGTGCTCTTCTGAACGCTGGTTCGGAGCCCGTGGTGGAGATTCGAGAGTGGAGTCAGTTTCGCTGAGGGAAGGGCCGAGGCGACCTGGAGATTCTCCAAGAGGGACGTGGCCACCACTCCTGGCTGCAAAGCCCCTGGGCACTGTGGCCATCCCCAGGTGCTTTTCCAAGGCCCAGTCTTGCGGGTCACTTTCATCTGGGGGATCTTTCAGGTCACACCAGGTTCTGACGGAAAGCCCTTGGGTAACCCTGCCACGGTACATCGCTGGACGTCAGTGTCTTCTTAGGGAAAATGTGGCTCATGACACTGACCCCTCAAGGTGACGGGGAAACACGAGGGGCAGGTCTGCCTTGCACGGAATCGGGGATCCGTCCTCTCAGCCAGCCACCAAGGATGCCCCAGGGTAAAGTAAAATCCAGCCTTCAGGGTGCTTGCGTTTAAGCCGGGCAGGAGTCCCAGCCTCAGTGAAAGAGCCTTTACTTCCAGCCTGGACCGTCCTGGACAAAGGACCTTCCTCGGCACTGCGTTGGGGAGAAGGTGCTCGGGAAGGCCCAGCTGTCATCCCAGAGTCGCCTGGCTTTCACCAGGGGGGACAGAGCTGTGGTGGTTTTTGGAGGCACTCCTTCTGCATGGAGGGCAGGGTGGTGGGGGCGGGCCTGGCAGATGCTGAGGCTGGGCCCTAGAGGGTGCCGTTGATGTCCTGTCCCAGAAGCCCGCGGCCCGTCCAGCCCGCCTGCTGCTGCAGACAGCTCCTGTGGTCTCTAGTTCCTTTCTTCTCATGCCCGATGACTCTCCCTGGCTCACAGGCACTGGTTCTGCCTCCAAGAGGCACCCCTCCAGGGTGTGTGTGCAGGGGCACGATGCCCAAGGCCACCCTCAACCTGTCCTTCAGAAGGGAGGTTCTGAGGAGTGTCCCACATGGCTTCTTGAGAGTCCCTGGGGACGGTGCCTCAGGTGCTCAGGGCAGTGACTTGCTCCAGGACGTGCAATTAGCTATCACTTCTCCTTCCTGGGTTCACCTCTCAGATAAAAGACCTTCTAAGTTCTTTTCTTAGATACTTCAGTTGGGGGACCGGGACCCCGGCGACAACTCACCTGAGACCTGTGGATCCACAGCCGGGCCTCAAGCCTCCCTTCCCTGGGCTCCGTCTCCATGTGTGACTCTGGAGAGGCAAGATGCTAAGTGCTCTGCTCCTGACCCCAGGAACAATCTCCATGCCCGGGAGAGCAGAGTATTTTTGCATCCAAGTTTTTCAACCTCATCAGGAGAACAAAATTCCTTTGCTAAGCCTGAATCTGCATGCTTGGTTTGAAAAAAAAGTTTGGTCAGAGAAGCTAAGGCAAAATCTGTGCCCCCTGAGGTCCTCACCGGCTTTTTCTCTTCCAAGTGTCAGTAGAAGTAGTTCGCTGTAATCCAGGTTCCTAGGGGCCTCTAAAAACCTTCCCAATGCCTGGTTTACTTGGTTGTCCCTTCTGATTTCAATTGGAATTTCTGGAAAGGTTCTCAGTGTTCATTCTCATGGATGGCTGCTTCACTCCATTGTCCACCTGGTACTGCCTCTTTGTTGAGACTTTCATGAAATTCGCATGCTGTACAGCTCCAGAGAATGCCATTCGCGTAGATCATGATGTGGATGACATCTTTTAGATGTGCAGTGTACAACCTGACCAACTGCACATAGTGGTCTTACTCTTGAAAACAGAAGGCTCATTTCCTGTGCCCCGTGACTATTTTTTCTACTTTCTTCTGGATTTTTGCTCTCATGACTGAGGCAGGAGGAAGGTAGGACAGCAGCCTGCATTCTGATGCATGGATTTAGCAAAAAGTCCTTCCATTAGCATTTGCTCTTAATACGCATAGGAGGCGGAAGGCTCAGAAGAAGCAGGTCCTGGAGAATGGTCAGGAGTGACATCAAGAAGTCATGCCCAATGTCTAGATCCAGAGCTTGGGGATGCTTCTTTTAGGACTGACCTTCTCCAGGAACATCACTTGCTGTCATGTAGCCTAGGACTCCCAGTCACCTTCCTGGGATCTGGGCTCCTTCGTGGCTCTGACCCTGTCTGGATACTCCTGGCTCCTGGTGCCAACCTGCTGCCTGACCTTTTTAAGGGGTCCTTCGAAAGATTTAAGGAAAACCTGGCTGCTGGAACTTTCTAGAAGCGAAGGACGCAGGGAAAGGTGGGTGCCAGCATTTAAACCAGAGGGAGAAAATGCCACCCAGGACCCAAGCTCTGGGTTATTCATGCACGCACGGCTTCATGCATCCAGGCGCAATCCAATAATTTGTCAATGAAGGCCTCTCGCGCCCTCTGCCCCCGCCCCTGCCTCTGATAACATTTACAGTAAATCCATCGCACTGACCATTAAATCCGAGGCCGCCTCGAGCGATCACTTCAACGGGGCGCTGACAGGCCGAGAGTTAATAATGACGCGGACGCTAACCTGTTTATTGATTTGCTTTTTGTACCTTTCATCCTCGCTCACTCCTTCTCCCTCTCGGAGGAGGAATCTTGGAATTAGTAATCAGGTGACTGCCTCGCCCCCCTCCTGTTCCCAGCCATGTCATCCTGCTTAAACTCTCTGAGATAAATTGCCTCTACCTCCCTGGCCCCTGCCAGCCGTTCGCTCTCCAGTTACTCAGCACAAGATGCCGCATCTGTCACTGGAGCCAGCAGACAGAAAAAAACATTAACACAGACATGAAAAGCTTTTAACTTTGACAAGAGGCGCACAGGAAAGTTTTATATTTAGCCCCTCCAGCAAAGGCCACGGTCCATCCATTAGGGTGGCCTGTCAGACTCAGGGCTAGGTGGGAGAGGGCTGGGACCCCGGGGCTGGGGTAGGGGGTTGCTGGTGCCAGCCCCGGGGAACACGCCCCTGCCCGCTCTGCTTCCCCGATTTGGGGAGGGGGAGAGGTGGGACAACTGGATGGTTGAACTCCTTAGAGACTGAAGAAAGACCTCGATGGGGGCCTCAGTATCTGACTCAAAATAGATTTTAACCTCCATCTTAAGATTCCAAGAAGTGGGGTGGATAGAACTGGCCCATTGGGTGACTGCGGCACTGCCAATTGCCATAATAACGTGAGTCTTTTTACCAAAGCCTCAAAGAATAACAAAGAGAAGGAGAAGCCGGGTGTGGCGGCGTATGCCTGTAATCCCAGAGACTCGGGAGGCTGAGGCAGGAGGATGGGGAGTGCAAAGCCAGCCTCAGCAAAAAGGGAGGGGTTAAGCAACTCAGTGAGACTCCGACTCTACATAAAAAACAAAATGGGGTTGGGGATGTGGCTCAGTGGCCGAGTGCCCCTCAGTTCAATCCCCGGTACTCCAAAACAAAAGAAAAAATAGAGGGTGGGCTTCGCAGGAGGCAAAACTCTAAAATTTAAAAAAAGCATCGCTGCAAGTGGAGAGTGGTCCCTGGCTGCTCCTCCTCTCCTCCCCGCATTCCTTCTTCCTGACTCCGTGTGCCTCTCGGTCTGCCTCACACATACACGCTCCACCACCCACCACCTCCCGGTGCTCACGAAAGGAGCCCTTTCCGAGCCTCACCCCACCTCTCTCTTTCCTAAGTCTCAGATTTCAGAAGCACAGAAGTCAGGGCTATTTCAGCATCAGCCCCATGGGCCACTCAGGGTTAGGGACTGGAGGGTTGGCACAGGTGTTCTCAGCAGGCAGGGGCGAAGGAAGGACAAAGCACACACACAGACACACATGCACGCTCTCCGTGTGCATTAACTGCTCTGGCCCGTGAATGCTGGGATGGCTTTCTGCAGATAAAGGAGCAGGAGACGAAGGATTCATCGTTTGGGAGTGGGCGTGGGGAGAGGGTGGGGTGGAGGCTGCAGGTCAGGTCCTCAGCAGAGGCCGAGGTGGGGGCTGCCCTGGGCTGGGTAGGAGAACTCAGTGGCTTGGGCAGAGGACCTTGTGGGCAGATCAAGGTGTGGAGAGGTCTTTGATCACTGCCTAGATGGGGCTCCTCCCAAGGCAGCCTTGAAAGGATTCCCGTGCAAGTGGTTTACTTGGGAGGTGACCCCCCAAAGCTCTGTCTGGGAGTTGGAGAGGGAGGAAGGGAGGGAAGGGACCAGCAGAGGCCGGGTTCATGAGCAGGATGCTGCTTTGGGCGGCTGGTGGGAGGTCCTGCCGGGACGGCTGGGACCGACATGGAGCTCACCTCAGGGTTTCTCCCCATCCCAGCGGATCCTACTGAGCCATCCTCTCCCCTCATAATGGGGCTGAGAGCTGCTGGGGTGGAAGGGCTTTCATGCCTTCCTACTTCTGGGCTGCCCTACCAGGGTCCAGGGGCTTCAGCAGACTCCTGGGGCCACAGAAGATGCTTGGGAAGAGCCGTAAAGCGCTTTGATGTTTACAGGCATGGCGGGACACTGAGAACACCTGCGGTAAGCTCCCAGCCTTCAGAAAACGTGTCTTCAATGCATCTACCAAATTTTGGACCAGGGGTTTTTGCTCCAAATGTTTTCTTGGGATGAACATGCAGCAGAGTGAGAAACTGTGGGTTGGCTTCTTTTCCTCTTCCAGGGACTAGGTGATATTTATCGTCACTGTGCATGCTCTACAGGGTCTGGACTTGGATGTAGTAGGTGCTACAAAAATGGACCATCACCTCCTCACGGATGTCTGTTTTGCATTTACTTCCCTTCTCTGAGTTTAAGAGCTCGTGGAGGGCACAGAGCCAGTGCTGGTCAGATTTTATCACCAGAGTCAAGCACCAGGCTGTGAGCAAATAAGGAATGCAGGGAGGGCTTGTCGAAGGCATAAAGGAAGGAAGACCACCAGGACTTTCCTGGGGACTTGGTAAGTGCGGTTGAACAGGCTCTCTTGATCCTTGCCTGAGGTCATAGGAAGGAGAATTCTCAGCCCAGAGAAGCGGAGGGTCTTTTGTCAGGCTGAAGAACTCTGGGGTAAGGCAGAGGGCATATTATGGGAGTGAAGAGGGGCTGGGCACAGGTAAGCCAGGCTCAGTATAGGACTGGCCAGGGGTCCCCAACTGCAGGCACCACAAGTCACCCAGGTTGAGAGGGGGTCCCGAGGCCAGGAAACCAGTTGTGGGGACGTGGGGCTGGCAGCACCTCTTTCCTCTCTTCCCCCATTTCTATTACCTTTCTTTGGGTCTAGCCTTAGGCTTCCACACAAGGCTGGGAGACTCTGAGTGGAATCTGGCTGGATTCTTGAATTTCAAACATCGACACAAGAATTCCAAGTCTAAAATCTGACTCTCCCTCCATCAGGCAGTCACTCCACCTCAGGGCAGCCCTTCTGCCTCCAGGGCAGCCTTTCCAGCTCCAGGGCAGCCATTTTCCTCCAGGGCAGCCATTTTCCTCCAGGGCAGCCTTTCCATCTCCAGGGCAGCCATTTTCCTCCAGGGCAGCCATTTTCCTCCAGGGAAGCCATTTTCCTCTAGGGCAGCCATTCCTTCTCAGCAGCTGCTCAACCATCCCAGAGACTCTGGAAAAGGCTCCTTCCTGTTTTCAGAGCTCAGGTGAATGTGGGAGTGGAGCTTCAGTACCCAGGACACCCTGGCCTGTTACAGGTGCTCCCAAATCTGACTCAGTTTCTGGAAGGGACTTGCTTTTCCTAGAGCTCTGGTTGGTAAGGACTGTGGGTATCTGTCCTGGCTGGGAACAGCTTTCCAGGGCAGGCAAGGATCCCAGTTGTGGGAGTGTTGGGGACAGTCTGGCGACCCTGGAGGCTGGGGTATCATTTCACCAAGGCGAGGTGAGGTGAGTCCTTGGCCACCGGACAGGGTATAATGGCTCTTCCTTTGTGTGTGGTGATAAAGGCTGAGAAATTAAGCTGGTGAGGATCTGTGTCTCCTGTCGCGGCCACAGTTGCTGAATCTGCTGTTTCTGAGAAAGTGAAATTTCAGTCCCTCCACTTTTCCTTATCAGCTGGGCTCTCAGGACATGTGGAGAGGATGTCAGTCGACTTCGTGGACTTCTTGGTAGAAAATGGATATTCTTGTGCAAAACCCCATTCTAATCTGCCATGGCCTGTCTGGTGATGCATCTGGATCTTGGTGTGAGGAACACTGCAGAGAACTCCCCTGTGTGGCCAGCTTTCTTCTCAGCTGCTGCTGTGCTCTGAACCTTTGTGTCCCCCCTTCACATGCTGTAATCCTTACCTTCCATGGTGATGGTATTGAGAAGAGGGGACTTTTGAAAGGTGATGAGGTCATGGGGGTGGTACCCTTGTGAATATTAGTGCCTTTATAAAAGAGTCCCCAGAGAGCTGCCCTGACTCTCTCACCATGTGAAGACCCAGCAGGAAGGAGTTCTCTGTGAGGATGTGCGCCCTCATCAGACACTAAATTTGCTGGTGCCTTGAACTTCTCAGCCTCTAGGACTCAAAGAAATTTTCTGTTATGAGCCACTTCGTTTATATTTGTCATGGCAGTCTCAATGAACTAAGATTGCTGCCTTGGGGTGGGTATGAGGAGGGAGCAGAATGAGCCCAGTCCATGTCTTGTTCAGAGCTGCACTTATGAAAAACCCCTTGGCTTCTCTGTAGAAGAAAACCTCAGAGTGAGTGAGAAGAAGGACCAATTAAGAAGTCCCTTGTCACATCTGTGTTCACTCATGAAGCACTCTCTTCTCCTTTAGACAAAGTGTGGGGCCAGTCTTTGAGCTTCCTTGTCTTAAGGGATATTGGGGACTTAGTTGGGGTGAAACCAAGAAGATGCTGTAAAACAGAAAAACATCTCAATGAATTTTCCCAAAACCAATTGACCAGACTCTTTGGTCTGTAGTTTTCCAAACCTACCCTTATTTGGAGGACATGGAATTTCATGCTCCAGACATGTGTAAGCTCTGCTGTTCTCCAGCATCCCTTGGGGACTAGGAACAGGGGTTCTTCAAGGAGGGTAAAGTAAATAGCACAAGCTTTAAAGGCAGATAAACATGGATTTGTGTCCTGCTCCATCAATGTCCAAGCTTGTGACATGGGGCAGATCCCTTGACTTCCCTGAGTCTGTCTTTCTTTATAAGTGGGGCTATGAAAAGGGTTACAGGGGGTAGAGCTGGAGAAAGCTGTTGGCTACTCAGAGGGTTCTCCTCTCTCCTTCTGCCCCCAGGATGCTGGGTCTGGAGGCATGAGATCTGGAGCCTGCTATCAGCTCCTCAGCTATCTTTAGCTACCCTACTTGGGTCAGGCCAGGATTCACCTGCAGGCTTTTGCCTGTACCTGTAGACTCAGGACTCCTGATACTGGCAGGGGTGGCGCATCATCCATCACCTGATAAATCTGACTTTAGGGTTCTTGAATTCCCTACTGCATCTCTTTGCTTCTGTTGAAGTCCCTTCCCTGGGCTCATGTTCCTGCCTGAGAGTGCAGTCATGAGGAGGGTCCTGATATGAGTCCCTGGGGTTGTCTGGGGTCTTTGACTGTGGTGGGAGTGTGTTCTAGGAAGATCCAGGAAGGGCCATAAAGCCAGTGGATACAGAGCCTGGAATTTGACACCTTCTAGTCTAGACTGAAAGTCTTCAAGGGTTCCTTTGTTGCCTCCATTGGGAGAGGAGGGCAAAGAGGCTGACAATAGATCTGGAGATGTGGTTGGGAAAAGGCCACAGCACTGACCATTCCCCACAGTGGGTAACAGAAGCCCTTTGCAGTGAATTTTATTTGGGGTGACTTGTGTCTCCTAAAATTCCTGTGGAGAATTAAGAGGTTAGGTTGGAGTCCTAACCTCTAGTACCTCAGAACATGATTGTATTTAGAGGCAGGGTCTTTACAGAGGAAATTAAGTTAAATGAGGCCACAAGAGTGAGCTCTAATCCATTATGACTAGTGTCCTTAAGATACTAGTATCTTTAAGAAAGGGATGTTTGGACACAGACATGGACAGAGAAAAGATGATGGGAAGAGGTAGGGAGAAAATAGCCACCTATGGACTCACAGAAAAAAAAAAAAAAAAAACAAAGAAAGAACCAAACCAAAGACCAATACCTCGATCCCAGACTTCTGGCCTCCAGAATGGGGAGAAAATGAATTTCCATTTTTCAAGTCAGTGGGTCTGTAGCACTTTTTACAGCAGCTCTAGGGAAGTAATTTAACCTCAGAGGAAAGAAAAGTTTCTTGAGTTCCAGCCCTGTGGATCTATGCTTTGGCAAGTTGAGAACCACCGGGCCTGGTGCTGTGGATGATGTAGCTGATGAAAATCTTGCCTGACCAAAATGTGACCATCCGACTCAGGTGGCCATCACAGACAAGGAGTCAGGGAAGGAAGCAGAATCAGGGAGACCAAGGAAAGGACCCCAGCAGGACCCAGTACAGGTTCTTTGGCCTTCACAGCCTGACATGCACATCTCCACTCTGAATGCCACCCACCAGCGCTGTCAGTGGCTTGCTGCAGGTTGCTGGAGGACCTCCATGTGTCAGCCAACCCATGAGCCCACGAGCTGTCACGAGGGGCACTCTCTGTCCCCCGAGGTTCCAGTTCTCATGATCATGCCGTATTTTGTTTGCATCAGTGTTCATATCATTATTTGCACATTACTTTCATGGTGTCTTTATTATTTGCTAGGAATAAATGGGAAAATGAGAATTTGAGGCTAGAGACAAGACACATAGGTCTCAGAAACTTAACCCTGTGGTGATGAAGATGGACTTGCTGAATGGCAAAATACATTCAGCTTCATTGGATGTGTACTAGGCTTAGGGAGGTTGACTGTGGGTTGAAATGGGAAAGAAGAACAAAACGAAGGAACTATGAACAGAATGAATGCATTTCTGGGGACCGTGTCTAATGGCAAGATAATATTAGGATTTTATACATGGTTTAGCTCTCTGGGAATAGATGCTTCCATTTATAGCATTTGAGTATCCTATGTAGGTTTTATTCAAGTGTCCTATGCATTTCTGAGAATGCTTTACTAAGGCAGCAGCATGGATGGTGAATGGGAAGACAGGAAGTCCTCTGTATCAGCTATCTATTGCTGTGTAACAAAAGACCACATATTTAGTGACTTAAAGCAATACCCCAACATCCATTTACTAGTTCTTCCTTCTCTATGTAAGAATCTAGATTGACTAGGCAGGGTTCTGTGCTCAGGTATCACAGGGCTGAAATTAAAGTGTTGGCTGGGTTGGTTTGGGCTGGGTAAGAATCTGGAAGCTCTGAGAAAGAATCTCAGTGTATTCAAGGTCATTCAGGTGCTTGACAAAGTCCAGCTCCTTATGGTGACAATTTTGAAGTGTCTTTGTTTTGCTGGTTCCCAAGGTCTGTGTTCTGCTCCCAGCATCCCTCCCCCCATTCTTGATCCTGCGGCCCCCTCCATTTTCAAGGCAGCAAAGGAGTTTAAATCTGATTTTGTCTTCTGCCACTGGCTGGAGAAAATTCTCTGTTGTAAAAGGAATTATATGATTAAACTAGGTCCACCTGGATAATTTCCCTTTTAAGGTCAACAGTGCTGTAAAATGTAATAGTGCGTGATCTCGCATGCTCATGGGTCTGGGGGTTAGAGAGTGTGGAACCTTGGGGACCATTTCTAGAAGTTCTGACTACCTCTCCCTCTGGATGCTTACCTGCCAGGGCCCTCTGGACCAGAGAGGTTATTTGGCTGCCTGATGTCATAAACCAGTGTAAGTTGGTCAGGACACCTGGGCTTTCTGACTCCATTTCTGACATTATCTTTAATCTGGAGCTCACTGCTACCACATGACGCCACCCCACACAGTGTGAGTTTTGCCTCTAGGGTTTCACCTTGTCTGGGTATGAAACTTCTCCCTGCTGTGATTTCTCATCTAGGGACCTGAGGTGTAGCAAAAGGAATGAGATTTTAGTTTTGTCTCTATTTCTGAACTCTCTGGACTTAGAGCTGGTTGCTTGACTTCCATGATCCTCAGTCCCCACCACCCCAACCAACTGCCTTCTAAAACCTGACTCTTAGGCACATATACCTTAATGTGCAAAGATTGTCCTGAGGAACGCTTACTGAGCAATTGTATGATGTGGCTCCTTTTTTGAATTAAATCATTACTAATAAAAGTTAATAAACATATGGAAAACTGCCAGGAGTATATGCCAGAGTGTTAGCAGGGATTGTCTTTGTGTGTAAGAAAGGCATGTCACCCACAGCATCACCTAGTTCTGGTCTCTATTTAATAACCAAAGACCTGGAAGCTCATAGAGGTTACGTGACTTGTCAACAGTGATGGGTGGATTTTTTTTTTTTTTTTGTTACAATGAGTATGTACTATATTTTAAATCACAAAAGCAAATAAAAAATTAAAATAAAATTAAGGGGCATGCTTGAAATTTCCTAGTGTAGTGCCTGGTACCTAGTAAGTCTCAATAATTTTTTTTTTTTTTTTAACAGAGACAGACTCTTCTCTAGGGAGGGAGGGGGGAGAAGAAGAACCTCCCTTGGAGAACAGAAAGCCGCAGCCAGACAGAGGAGAAGAAATCAGAACACTGCAGGCTCCTGCCTGACGACTGGGGAAGGAAAAGAGCAGGCTTCAGTCCTGGAATCCCAAAATAGTCCTGTTGGTTGACCTCAAAGATTTTAGAGAAAACCTCTCCTCCCCTGGGCTCTGGGTAGAGTTCTTGTCTGGGGAAGCAAGGATATAAAAGGTCTGTTGTCAGAGTCCATTGTTAGCATTCATCTCTGAATTCCCTCCATCCTGTTTTAACAATCAAGAATGGAGTTTGCACAATGATCTTTGGAAGATAAGCTTCCCTCTCTCCCAGGCGGGGGTGTACAGCAAGCTGCAGGAGCTTGTAAAGGCTTTTGCTTATTCGTTCTTGGTGCAGTCCTGAAACGGCAGATGTGAAGTGGCCCTTGTGGGGAGAGCAGGATCCCCCGTGTCTCTGCTACTTCCTTGTACAGTCATGATGGTTGGCTAAGTCACCCGTGCCCCTGCCGGTTAAAGTCAAGCTCTCAGCATGGGGTTCTACAGTCATTTCCAATATTTTGGATTTCATGGACCAGGAAATGTTAAAAGAATATTTCTGGGGGACCGACACTAGACTGACAACTTTTAATTTTGCCAAATAAGGACATAAAGCAAGGGAAAAAACATCAAGCAACCATTTTGTTGTAGAATCATGTTAACACCTCTGCAAGCAGGAAGGGCATGGTTTCAAAGAACAGCTCATTTCAAGAAAAAGCAAACCAGCACGCAAGGGTATAGAAAAGTTGTCTCATTTCACCATGGATTAGTGAGAATGTCACCACAGGTCTGCAGCACATTTGGAAGCCGGGATGTCATGGGAGGGGGGATTAGGTGGATCTGGGTTCAAAACATCCCAAACAGGTTAGTTGCTTTGTGATCTCATGGAAACTAGGTGATGTCTTTGAGCCTTAAAGTTCTCATCTGCAAAATTGGGAAAATAAGATCTCATGACTGTTATCAGGACTGAACGAATAAGCTCCTATAAAATGCTCAGGGTGGTCCCCTGCATATGATAGTGCTGATCTCTTGCAAACTTTATAAACTTTAATAAGTCAAATCCCCTTGACTTTTTTTTTTTTTTTAAACTACGTAATGACTAGAAATGTGTGTGAGGATGTACGGAAGTGAAGTACACAGGCTAAGTCACAAGATTTATGTCTTCCAATTTCTATTTTTTAATTTAGTGCACCAATTTCTTAATCATGTGTTATGGCTTTAGTAAATATACTCCAATCTCTGATGCACATTTGGAAGGATGAGGAAAATGTGGTGGGAGCAGGTTCTTGGAGTCCTGCTTGTTATTTCACGGAGAGGAGCTTTTAAGTGGGACACAGAAGTGCACCACTCAAATGTCCCCAGGAATCCTATCCTACAAGGTGCTTTTAGTTCCACCTCTCTCCTGAGCTCTCACCCTCTGCCTATTGGACATCTCCAGGTACCTCAAACCAGTGTCACCTTTCTCTCTAAGGTTTCTTCTCCTCTCTTCACTAATAACAAACGGCACCACCACCCACTTATTCTCTTAAGCTGGTCATGCTCTTACTTGACATAGTCTGCTATTCTGTCTTCCCTCTCATTCTCCAAGTCCAATCAGACATGAGGCCAGCTCCACTGGCTTTCAAGATCTCTCTCAAATCTGTTCATTCTCATTTATCTCACTGGGCCTTCCTGAGTTCATTTCTCCATCACTTCTTCCTCAGATCATTGTATTGGTCTTCCGAGTACCCCACCCCAAATCCATTACTGACACAGCGATTTTTCAAAAGTACAAATTCTATCATGTGACTCTTTTACCTAAAAACCTTCAAAGTCTCCCCCATTGCTTCCAGGGTCAGTTGCAAGCACCTGAGCAACACAGCACCCAGAATCTGACTTCTGCCTCCCTCCCCAGCCCCATCATTCATGTCTTCCCTGTAGACATTCAGAGCTAAAACTGGTATGCCAGAAAATTACTTGGACACTGAATGTTGGCATCTTTCTGGAGTCAGAGCCCTTTGTCTCCCCCTCTTTCCACCTAGTAAACTCCCCACCCATAAAGATCTAACTCAAAAGTCAACTCCTCTAGAAAGACCTCCTGATTGCTCTCCTTCCAGGCAGAGAGCATTATCCTTCCTTTGAGTTTACACACAGTTTGTTTGGATTGCATCATGGTAGAACACGGTAGTTAACAGAATGAATTTTGTGATGAGCTGAGGTTTGAATCCAGCGCTATCATTTGCTGACATTGTTGAGGATGAGCAAATTATTTAACTTGCTAAGTCTTAATGAAGAACAGGTGGAAAATGAGGAATAATGATAGTAGTACCTATCTCTTTGGGATATTGTGAGGATGAAAAGAAATGATGTATTAAGGGCTGGGGATATAGCTCAGTGGTAGGACATTTGCTTAGTGGCAGGACACTTGCTTAGCATGTACTGGGTTCAATCCCCAGAACCACCACCACACACACCCACACACACACACAAACACACTATGCGAAGTGTGCTTTCGATGAACACCAGCTATTATGATACCATAATATAATACTTTTGTGCTGTTCATCTTCCTCCCCTCCCCCATGTTCCCGACTCTGAGCTCTTAGGGTCAGGACACAGTTTGTCTTTATGCCCTGCATTTAAGTACAGGAACTGTTATAAAATGGTTGTTCGGATTTAACATTTTCATTCATTTCTCCTTTGTTATGAAAGTGTTGCAGAGGAGGAGGTCAATAGAAAATGAGAGAGGGCTGGTTGAAATAGGAAGAGCCAGGCTGAATTTTGGAGGCTGAGAAGGGCTATGTTCACTGGTCGAGGGGAAACATCGCAGACCTGGGAGGAGCAGGAGAACATAGGTGGGCAGGGAAGAAGGGCAGATGCAGCAGTTGAGAGGGGATCGTGTGAAATCCCTTCTGGAATCTTGTAAGTAAAAAGGGCACCTGGGGGCCTGGTTCCCATGGGTTGAGGTGGACCTTCAGGCAGTGTTAAAAGTCAGTGCCCTCTGGGATCCCACCTTTGCTCTGGCCTGTATCTCAGGGAGGTGAGGACTGTTGGATTCTTTCCATCTTCACAACTGGGGTATCCAACTTGTCCTGGTTTACTCCAGATTTTCCCAGTTTGCACCAAAAGTCCCACATCCCACCTCTCCTCGCCCAGGCAGCCCAAGGGTACTGATTATTCTATGTACAGCTCCATGTGAAATTAGAAATGGAGAAGATGCCAAATTTCAATAGGAATTCTGGGCCAGAGAGAATGGATTTCCTGAATCTCAACAGGAAACCAGGGCACAGGTCTCATGCTGTCACCTTCTAAGGTACAGAACCTGAGAGTTTTCATGGCACTCTCCCAACTCTTACCTCATTGGATCCTAGCAGGTTTTTAATTACAGAAAGTATTCTATATGTATAAATAAATATTTATGCAAACACATGTAAATGTTATGTATATTCATTAAGTATTGAAGAATATACACATTTATGCTTGATTACCTACAGATTTATATTTACATTTCTTCTCCCACTGCCCCCCCAAATGGTATATAAATGTTTAAAACTAGTAAGGAACAGGCCTCCATGTAGACACCAACCACAATTGGTTGGTAGAAGTTGCTTGTAATGCTTTGTAGACACTGTCTAGGGCACCTCAGTGATGTGAGAGTTATAGTTGATGAGCAATGTCTGTCCTGGATATGGGACAGAGAATTGGGGTAAGAATTCTCCGTATTTGGTATCTGTAGTTTGATGACTGAACATGTTTAAATTGTCACCTCTGTGCACTGGATTATGTCTTCTGGTCTGATCTCATGAGTCTTGATCTCATTTAGAAGTGTGGGCCTGCTGGTGATACAGCTCAGTTGGTAGAGTGCTTGCCTTGCAAGCACAAGACCCTGGGTTCAATTCCCAGCACGGCAAAAAAAAAAAAAAAAAAGCGTGAGCCTTTCTATTTCCCCTGAAAGACTTTATCCTAAGTCATGATTCTCTGCTTTCTCACTTTCTCCCCGCCCCCATAATTAAGCACCTACGTCTCTATTTTCTTTTTGGTTGTTGGAGCTCATTAACTTACCTTTTCCTTGTAATCTTGGCTGATGGGTTTCTGAACATTCTTGCTGGGATGTGCTTGGAAGCTTAGCAATACCTACTACACGGCCGTGATGCTCTCTCGCGCTGTTCTAGGCAGGAACTCTCTCTTCTGATAAAAAATTTAAATTGACATTAGTCAGTGAGTAGTTCCTTTGAACTCAATACATGTTTAATAATTGTTTATTTTATGTTCTTTGCATCTCATCTCTACATTATTCATCTTTTTTAATCTTTATTTTCATCTTAATTCGTGCAGCTTTAAAATATTCTCCTGGAGATTTTTGCTTTGGGTCACTATGGGACTGACTTTATCTCTTTGCCTGGAATAATTAACTATCCAAATAAATCCAAAGTTTTCAGACTTTGGATATCCAATAGTGCAGGATAGTAGCCCTTAAAGAAGGACAGCAAATGAGGTGAGCGTCTGGTTGCTCCAGGACACTTCTGGAGAGAGTTCCACGTGAGTGCAGAGGGGTGGGACCTGAACAGAGCCCAGCCATCTCACTGAGTGGAGGAGAAGAGTCACCTCTGCAGCGGGGCCAAGTGCACTAGAAATATCAGGGAGAAATAGCAGAGAGAATGAGAGCGAGAGGGAGGTAGCATGCGATAGATCTGCAAATGTATATGAGGAGACTCCTGTGGCTGGGGAAAGCACTGCTGGGAAGGAACAGGTGTAATAAACTTTATAGCTCATACATGGCTGGGAATTGTATGAGCTCCCACCAGCCATAGAAAAAAAGAAATCCCAATGTACGGGGCATCGGATAGAATCTTCAAAACGTACAGGGTATTGCCAAATTAACCCTAGATGAAAGGTCGCCCTGGATCTGTGTGGACAATTTAAAAGGTTGCCACAAAAGGATCGAACTTATTTCATACAACTTAACTGTGACCATAGGCAAAGCACTCAAAAGAATGTAATAAAGTCCAGCACCCAACTATGTAAAATTCACAACGTCCAGCATATGATAAGCCTTTCTAAGCATGTAAAGAAGCAGAAAATTAGGATTCATAATGAGGAGAAAAATCAATCATCAGAAGAAGACCCAGCAATGACAATTGATGAAACTAGCAGACATGAGTGGTCAGGTGCCATTGGTAGCTAATATGAATATACTCCATGCAGTCAAAAGTATATCCGGAGGAATAAACATAAGGAAGAGAAAAACAGAAGATATGAAAATATAACAATCAAACTTCTAGTGATAAGAGATATGATATCTGAAATACAAAATACACCATGTAGGACTGATTGCAGGTTGGACACCATGGAAGAAAAGGTAAGTTAGCTTGAAAATGAGCAATAGAAATATCCACAGGAAGCAATAACAGGGGGAAGAAGAGAAGACATAATTAGTGACTTGTGGGACAATAAAAACCATTCTAATATATGCACAAATAATTCCATGGATGCATCTTTAACCTCAAGAAAAGTATTGGAAACAATGAACAACATTTCCTCATTTTTGATGCAAAACACAGACCACAGATCCAAGAAACACAACATATTCCAAGCAGAGATTCAAACTCCAGACTTCCTGTTACTCAAAAGATCTTTCTTGGTCCAGGAGTATTGAAGTCGATAGAAGTCATTTCACTTTTTTCCCTTAAGAGCTATCTTTCCTTCTCTTTTCAATAAAGACTCATTTGAGATAGACAAATGAACAGAAAACCAAGTTAAAAGACAAGATCATAAAACGGCACTTATGAACTCACTTCTCATTTAAAAACTAGACCTAAAGGTCTTTCTGACATCTTGAAAGAGGCACAGGCCACCCCAAATTTGGTCCATTCCCTTCTCCCCCCACATCCTCTTTGGTCTTCAAGCCCCCACTTTCCACTCTTTTCAGGGTTTGAATTAAACTTCCCGCAAGGCAGGGGAAGAAAGTGGGACAATTTCCACCTGATAGGTGTCAAGTGCTGCTTGGGCTCACTCTGGAACTGTGCCATCTCTGCCGTGGTCAGTTGGTCACTTCAGGCAGGAATTCCAGGCAAGCCGAGGGACCTTCACACATCAGGAGGGGTGTTGGATGCTTCCAGCCTTCATGTCCTTTCTGGGTGGGACACATCATCTCAACCAGAGTCGGAAGACCAGAGGAGCAGCTGAGGCACTGAATTGTGCAAGGAGGGAATGTGTTTGGGGCTTTCGTTCTGATCCACTTTGAAAGAGCGCCAGGTGAGTGTGAAGCCAACACCATGCCCCATTGCCTTTCCCTAAACTGTTCTCCAAGTCGATCCACTTCTCTCCACCTTCCATGGCCAACACCCTCTCTTGCCCCCCTGGCTGCAATGGTCTCCCCGAGAACCATTCCCTACACAGCAGCCAGAGTGAGCACTTCCGGAATTAAACCAGACCTTATTACTCCCTTGCTCACATCCCTCCATGGCTCCCCATTGCCCTCAGCATAAAAGCTAAACTCCACGCTATTATAAGGCCTTGAATGATTGGGCTTCTGCCTTTCTCTCCAGCTGCATCCCAAGCTGCTCTCCCTTCCTTCACTTCACCCAGCCTCTCAGATCTCCCTTCTCCTCCAGACACATCAAGCACTTCTGCCTTGGTGGCTTGGGAGATCTCTTCTGTGTGCCTGGATGCCCTTTCCCCAGATTCCACAGCTGGCTCCTTCCCGTCCTGCAACTCTGATCTCCAAAGTTGTTGCCTCCGAACTTCCACCGAGGTGGTCTCCCTGCTTGCCATTGCTGTGTTCGTTCATCCTCACCACATCTGTCTCATTTTGAAATTACGTATGTATGGTTTTCTCCCACACAGGACCAACTTTTCCACGGGACTCTCATGGCCATGAGGACAGAGACTGCTTACTTCCATCATTCTTTGCACCTGCCAGCACCCCCACAAAAGTTTATCAGCAGTGCATATTTGGAAGGTTAATCTGGTTCAGAGGTTAATGAACAGGCACGCGCACTGGGGAGGGAGGGAAGTGCTGATTCATCCACTCATTCACATGCACTTTAAATATTTATTGTCTGTTGTGATGCTAGACTCTGAGACACGTGGTTAGGGCACAGAAAAATATGAGATGTGCTCACAACCTTAAGTGATCCACAGTCCAACGATGCAATCAGGGCTTGATGGAGGAATGTGGTGTGTACTGGGGCATTGGAAAAGGAGCACCTAAGTCTCCTGGGGAATAAAGTTTCAAAGGTTGACTTGCGAGTTGGGTTTTGAGGGGTGCATAGGAGTTGGCTGTTTCAGCAGATTGAGAGAAGCTCTTCCATGAAGGGTGATATGGGAAAGTGTGGTGATGTGAGAAAATGTGAAGCATTTGGGGGAAATTAACGTGGTTCAGTAAATGTGAGTGTAACATGTGAATGAAGTATTAGATGAGCTAGGTAAGGGCAAGTTGAAAGGTATGGACTCGGGGGATTAATGGGGTCATATCTCTGGATTAGGAAGATTTCTCTGGCAGCTTTATTGAGGGGTAAAGGGAAGGGGAGACGGAGCCTAGGAAACCACTGAAGAGATTTTCATGTCTTTCTGCCAACTGACTTTCCTGCCCGAAGCTGACCTGATCATAGAATGCTACACTCTTTCCTCCTGAGCTAGACGCCACCTCAGAATCCTTCTCAACCCAGTCCTGCAGGCAGGTGTAACCAATCAGCTGGACTGGGCTCACTAGGCATAGCCTGGGGGAGTAGAAATTTTGAAGATAGCTGCCACATCCCTGTCTGAATGTAAATTCTTTATGGTGTGCTGACGTTTTTTGGGCAGAAGATTGCTCCTTTGCTCCAGGTGGACACCGAAGGGCCAACGACCTGCTTTCTTAAGGCAACTGGTTTTGTGGAGACTGATGAGGAGACAATTTCTGCAGGGGAAAACACACAGGTCTTTGAATCACCCAGACTCTGCTCCAAACCTCTGTTGGGCTGTTCTCTGACTTCATTAAGGGAACACTGCTCCAGGCCAGGCGTGGGCTAACGCTCTTCCAGCTTTCTTCAAAGAATGGGGAAACTGGGGCTTAGGGAAGTTAGCAATTTCCAAGCTGTGAGACTTTGGATAAATTCTTATCTCTCTGATTTTGCATTTGTTCATTTGCAAATCGTGGCCCAGGGAGCCTGCTCTCTGGGGCTGTTAAAAGGATCAAATGAGACAATAACTGGGAAAGCACCTAGTAGCTGGAAGATGCTCTCTGAAGTCAGCTCTTTCTGTCCCTTCCTTGGCAGCAAGACTGGCTGCGCTTTCAGCAACGAGAAGCTCAGTTTAAGGTCCCTGGGGAGGAACATGTCTTTGCTCTGGGCTCTGAAATCCCTGGTGCCCACAACTTAATAGACTTACAATTGGTTAATTTTCTCTTGACATTGATCAGCAACGGGTCGCGTCTGGCACCGCTGGCCTGGCCCTCGGGGGGAGCCGCGGGATGCCTGGCCTGGCCTCCCTAACCAGAAATTCAATAACTTTTTCATATAAATTGTCCGTAAGAGAAAACTTCTTGTTTTCAGCCATTGTCGCTGTTTCAGCATTTTTCTGTACAAGATGAAAAACTTTTGCATTGAGCAAAATACAGATTTATGGTCAATAAAGTGAAGTTTAACAGTTTATAGGGGCCATACTTTCTTTCTTAAAAACTGATATTAAAAGCCATTTTTCCCAGTCTTTGTAAAAACGGCTCTTCTATCAATCAGAATCCTGCTTTGTTTAAATGATGGGAGAATCAGGAAAAACTGTCCCATCAGAGGGCCTGCAGAACACATGCCTGTCTCCTTGTCCTGGAGCTCTGGAGAGATCAGGGGTCATTCCTTGAAACTGAATATGATCAAGCTGGAAACCAGACATGTTTTGGAGCCAGAAATGAGCTGAACTTCAGATGGAGCTTGAAGAGAGGTCAAGTGTAGGGCGTTTCTCTCGTATCCAAGAGCTGCCTAGGATCTTTCATTCACCCACCACGCGTTTATGGTGCATCTGCTGTTTGTGAGAGCTGACCTGGGCGCTGGGAAGATGAAGGTCAATCATCTCTGCTTCCTGCCGTCATGGTGCCTGCTGTTGAGGAAGTGCAGTCAGTGACAACGGGGTCAGGAACGGACATGATGGGGCACTGAGGAAGGACGCCTCGCCCAAACTGAGGGTATCAGTGAGGACTTCCTGGAAGAGGTGATGCCTGAGCTCAGTCCTGAAGACAAGTTAGGGAGGGTTTGGAGCCAAGGTAGCCCGGACAGAAGAAGCAGTGGGGACAGGGGACAGCTGCTCTGACGTCCTGTCACCTTCCTCTGTGGTAGCACATCAGTGAGTAGCCCCCGAGTCTCCCCTCAGCTTGCAGCTCCCTGCCCAGAGCTTCCCCCATGGCACCACGCATCCCTGCTCATGCCAGGGTCCTGGTGGTCTGCCCCATCCACGTGAGGCTGCTGCTTGGAGGCCTCCTGAGTGGCAGACCTGCCTCCATTCCCTTCCACCCCACCGCACGAGGCTCTCAGAAGGCAATAGACTTTATTGAAGCACTGGTAGCACCCCATAGAAATGACAATGTAGGAGAAACTATTGAAAACTTTCTAAAGTCTGGCTGTCTAGAGAGACCGACATTAAAAAAAAGGTACTCTGAAGGGGTTTCGAGCCTTTTCCCTTTTTAAAATTTTGTTGTTCCTTTTCTTTTTTTTTTTTTTTTTCTAAGAGAAAATGTCATTTTCTTTAAGCCTCTGCGGAGCCCAGTATCTGCTATACCCCATATTCGTGCCACCCATCTCTCCTCCGTCCCTGCCCGCTCCCTGGAGAGCCACACCACGCCCACAGAACTCTCATTCACCTGAACAAATAATGACCGTCAGAGACAGAGGAGCTGGTTTTCCCACCGCACTGCGTGGCCTCCCAGGTTGCAGCACGGGAGGACCTTGTCATGCAGGACTCTGCTGCCGCTCTTGATTCCTCCTGCTTTTTGACTGCCAGAGTTTGCAGAACCTAACAAATGGTGTCCCCATGGCTGGCTACCTCTTAACTGCACCGACAGGCTAATGTCCTGAAATACAATTTTCCTTAGGACTGTTGGAATTCTTAGACATGACGTGTTCCCTGAGCCCTGAGCCAGGCAAATGCCTGGGAGTTGCTGGGATGGCAGGGTGGTCTCCCCACCCCAACAGTCCCTCAGGGCAGCACCATCCAGCATAAATAAATGTGGGCACACATGTAATTGTAAATTTTTTAGTGGATGCATTAAAAAAGTAAACAGAAATAGGTGACATTAATTAACTAAATAATATCAATCAACCGACATATTATCATTTAAACATGCAACTGATAAAAAGAAAATCAGTGAGAAATTTCACATTCTTTATTTGCAGACCAAGTGTTTGAAATCCAGTGTGTGTGGGGGGTATGGGGGGAGGAAAGGAGGAAAGGAACATTTAGAGATGAGGTTCAGAGAGTTGAGAAAGTGTTTGGACTCCACCCTAAAGAAAATGGGGCAATTTTAGAAGGGTTTTAGTGGAGGAGAGTTGTGACCAGATTCATATTTAAGAAAGATCCTCTGGCAATTTAAAGAGAAGGTACTAGAAGGAGTAAGTCTGGAGGTAGGAAGATTTAACTGGGAGAATGGCCTCCTGGAGGTAAGGGGAGGGGCTTCCTGGGCAAGGAGAGAGGTGGATGGGTTCTAGGCTTGTGCAGGAGCTAGAACCCACAGGGCTCGTATGGGTGGGGAGTCAAGAATGGCATGTTCCACCCTGTAGAACTGAGTGGATGCTGGAACATTTTCCACAATACACCACAGAAGTGGACATCCAGTTTGAGGGTAGAAGATGGTGAGGGAAGTTGAGTTCATGTGAATGGATTTGAGAGTCCTGTGGATATCCAAGTGGAGGCGTCCACCAGGGCAACCCACTCCTGGACAGAGGCAGGGTCTGGAGAGCCCACCCAAGCCTCTGCTCCCGTGGGCCTTCTCAGGTTGCTGCTCCCTAAGCCTGTCTTGCTGGTTGGCAGTGGAGCAGGCACCCTGGCATGGTGCAGCACAGAGCCGCCTGGCACTGACCAGGTGCTCCGCGCATGTGAGCTGAGAGATGGCTGGTCGTGTTTGGCCCCTTGGGTACAGACTGTCGCTTTCACGATGACCTTGGCCATCTGGCAAAGGTCTAAGACAGATGCCTGGAGAGTGGAGAAAAGGAACCGAAGCTGAGCTGCCTCCGTTTCAGGAACTGGCAGCCCCTGGGCTCACTCATCATGAATACCTGCCTCTGGCCCACACCCTATTTTTCTGCACCCCAGGACTTTCTTTGGCTCCCACATAAGTTTAGTTTTCTTTGCCCTCTTTTTTTTTGCAGGGCTGGAGATTGAACCCTGGGCTTTGCACATGCCAAACGGGTGCCGTATACTACTGAGCTATGTTGCCAGCCCCATCCTCAGATTCTTTCCTTGGTGTTGGCGACACTCTGGTGCACTGCCCAGAGGACTACAGGACCAGCCACTTGGGGGTGGTCAGCTACTAGTTCTCAGCTGTCAGCCTTCTCCAGAAACTATCTTGGCTGAAGAGAGGCCTATTCGCTAAGGTCACATCCCAACAGGGCAGCCCCACGCCACCCAAGGACTTGTCAACACAGAGTGGGAAGGGCTGACCCCTGACTCCAACCTGGGATGACGCAGAGTTCCACCTGGTCAGCTGGGGTGGCACTGCTGTGTCTGCGTTGCAGCCTCTCTCTCCCTCTCCTGCTGCCTTTCCTCCTCCGTGGTGTGAACTATGAGAACACGCTTGAATAACCGCCTGCATCCCAGGCTCCATCTTGGTGCCTGCCTCCTGGAGAAACTCCACGTGCCATCTTGGCTGGGTCCTTAGTTCCAGCTGTGAGATTATAGCCCTGGCTATATGCTGTTGGTGAATGCTCTCTCTCCCTCCCTCCCTCCCTCCCTCTCTCTCTCTCTCTCTCTCTCTCTCTCTCTCTCTCTCTCTCTCACACACACAAACACACACACACACACACACACACGCACACACTCACTCTTAGGCATTCACTCACTTAGAGACCCGGGTTCCATCTTTGGACATCCCATCACCCTGTGCTATTTGTAAATTGTACCTCTTTCCCTTCCTCTCACCCCCTCCTTCTTTCCGTGTCTCCTTGCATGAGAGGAAGCTCTGACCATAGCAAAATACTCCCTAACTTCCAGTTTTTTTTTCCCTTTCTTGAGTTCTGCTTCCTCTGAAAATTGGGTCAGAGATGGAGGAGAAACTTTGGCTCCTTAGTCCTGTTCTCTTCATTGTCTCCTGTTCGAGGGACCCTGGGCCTGAGAAGCAGAGAGGGCATTTGAGGGCTGTGTCCTTGGAGTCCCTCAAGCCGGGCCTTGGGGGGCGGGCGAAGATTTCTGCAAGGATTTCGGATCTGAAGAGCCAGAGTCGTAGCTCACGTCCCCACTGAACAATGAGGCTTGATGAACGGGGTGTGATGTGCAATTGCTGATGAATATCAAGCTGATTCCCTCTGACTCTCAGCGTGGTGCATGTGGGAGAGCAAGACTGTGTTGTCCCGGGAGGGTTCAATATGGGCTCCAAGTTTCCCAACTTCCTGGCCTCAAAATTGATGTGTACGAAGGGAGGGAAAAAAAACAAAACCCGCAAAGCCATATTTCCCAAGCGAAGCCTGACATGAGGACTGTCTCTTTAAACACTTGCATTGTGCACATATGTATATATGTGTGTTTTTCTTCTTGACTGTGTCTTCTGACTGACAAAGCTCTTTCTTGCCAAAAGCACCGTTATAAAATTATGACTTGCGCATGTATAATGTTTGTGTTCAACAAGAAAACAGAAATGCCACCTTATTTTGTGGTTACAGCTGCACAATTCACATCCGGCAAGATTGGTCATATTAAGGTTACGCAATCATCTAATTGCAGAGACAAGCCTTGAGTAATAACTCCAAATGCTCGCACTTCAATCTGCACGGCAGAGTCGTTGCTGAGTCCTGATTAGCGCCTGACAGCATTCGGGTCCCATTATCCGCCACGGCATTGTCTAAATCTCCATTTGCAGCCGAAGCAATCTACCCACTAACTGATCTATGACAAACAGGCCCATCACGGAGAAGCTGTTTGTGTTGGAGATACGTAGGTAAAATATGAGTCTTCAGGCTCTTGCAACGAAGTCTCCCCTGTCCCTGGAGAAGACAGCTTCCTCTGCCCCAGGCACTTCCCTGCCCCCTCCTCACCGTCAGCCAGAGATGACAGGATGAGGAATCTTTACCAAATTAACTCCTACTCAGATCTCAGGGCGTGGCTCAAGTGGGTTGCATTAGTTGCCTCTCCAGAGTCACCCGGGATACTGTATCCTCACTCTTTTTCTTTGCAGCACTTGGAATCGTTAGCATCTATACTTGCAAACCCCGGGAGGGAGGGGCTCCTCCTTCGAATTGGATTCAGAACCCTGCCGCTTCTTCCTGCTGCCATCATGGGCTCCTGCTCCAACATTTGAGTCCCGGGTTACTGCTCCCTCTTCTTGCTGGCCTCGAAGATTTGGCCCTTCTCCCGTGGCCTCCCTATGTGCCATTTGCAGTTTGGCAGACAAAGTGCTTTTTCTTTTTGTAATTCCACAATAATTTCTTTTGGATTTTTAAGCTATTTCATGGACGCATAATAATTGCACACCTTTGTGGGATACTGTATGATGTTTGGATTCGTCTATTGTGTAATGATCAAATCATGGTAATTAGCATCCCTATCACATCAAACATTTATCATTTCTTCGTGTTGTCAAAACTCTCTCTTCTAGCTATCTTGAGATATACAATAAAGTGTTATAAGCTATGTTCACCCTGCTGTGTTCTAGAACATGACAACTTGTTCTTCTTTCCTAAGAACATTTTGGTTCCATTTATCCACTCTCCTTCTATCAGCTGTCCCCTCTTCCCAGTCTCCGGTGACCACTGTTCTAGTCTCTGCTTCTAGGGAATCTACTTTCACGGCTTTTCCACATATAAAGACAAAGGACTTTTTAAAAATGTCAATCAGAAAATCTTGCCCTCATTTCTGTGTAAACTTTTACTCAGAGTAAAAGCCAAAGTCCTTGCCATGGTTTTATAAGGTCCCACATGATCTCATAGTGTGGCTCTCATCTCCTATTTCTTTTTAACCTTCTCACTTTACTCTAGCCAGAGTCACATCTCGCCCCCCTCACCCCCTTCATCCCCCCCCCCCCCTCTCTCTCTCTCTCTCTCTCTCTCTCTCTCTCTCTCTCTCGGAGACAGAGTCTCAAGTGATCCTCTGGCCTCAGTCTCTTGAGTAGCTGGGACTACAACAGGCATGCACCACGGCCCCTGGCTCCTCGCGCTTCCTTGAGCACTGACAGGCACGCTCTTCCCTCAAAGCCTTTCCAAGTGCTGTTCCCTCTGCCTGGAGCTCTCTTTTCTCAGATCATCTTTTTCTCTTCCTGGGGTCAGTGTTAAAATACCACTTTCTCAGACACCTTTCCATCTTCTTCAGATGGTCAAGTCCCCCACCCCAGGCCCCTAACTCTGCCTTAGCTTGTTCAAGGGCGTGTTTCCCTCTAACATGCTGGAGAGCTACCTACTGATTTTGTAGCTCCTCCTTTGCCCTCTCTGTGATTTAGAGCAGCTCTGGGGAGGAGTGCTTTCTGTGGGGAGGAAAATGCTCTTTATCTGTGCTGTTCCCTGTACTGGCCACTAGTACACGTGGTTCACAAACACTTGAAATTGGGCCAGTTCAAACTGAGGAACGGAGTCTTCAGTTGGATTTGAGTTTGGATTTGAGTTGAATTGAAATTTAGGTGATAATTTAAGTAGTCAGAAGCTGCCATCCTGAACAGCACAGGTGAGACTCTGAGGGCAGATCTTCTGAAAGGTAATTAAAAAGCATTATCCTAAAAATTGAAAATATTCAAATGCTTTGACCCTGTCATCTTGCTTTCAAGGATTTTATCCTAAGGAAAATTGTGGGTGTGGAAGAATGTTCACGGCACTGTTATGACAATAGTGAAAGTCTGGAAACTCTCTAAAGGTCTGGTCATAGGGAATTGAGAAAAATTCCTATAGGCGCCATCTTTGATTGTGAAAATCGTGCAACTATGAAATATAGACTCATAACTTGTGACATGGAAAAAGGCTTGTGATAGATTGTCAAATGGCAAAAGAAGTAAAAAAATAAACCAAAACCTGTTTGGGTCATAATCCTGATTTCAGGGAAAATTTATGTGCTATTCAGGGTGATTAAAAACCAGTAGGAAATCTGGTAGAATTATATGTGATTTTCCCCCCCTTTGATGTGTTTTTCTGTAGATTACAGATCTTCTAAAACGGATATGTACACCTAGTTGTCAGAAATATAAAGTCAGTGTGACCTTTTATTTAAAAAAAGTAGTATTCTCCCAGTACTTCTGATTTGACATTTATGGATATCAAGTTTAGGAAAAAAGCTGATTTGAACCATTGGCCCCCCTGTTGGGAGATCCAAAGTAGCGGGTGGATTTTCCCTGTCCCGTTGCCTGTTAAGAGGGCCTGTTTCACGGGTCCTTAGTTCCTGTGTTGAGTTTTGGGGGTTCACAGGACGGTTCTAATTCTTCCAGCTTTGGACTTGTCATGTACTTGGGACTCCAGCACGGTGGCTTGCCTGAGCTTCAGTGACTTTGCTCTGGCTGGAAGCATTCTGTCCCACGCAAAGTCCTGCTGGCTCATCTAAGCCTATTGAAGCTTCTGGAAAAGTTTTTCTGGTTCATGTGTTATGGTAGTGCTGTTCTGTTGATTGGAAACCTGCACAGTCTTTCAGCGGGCTTACCTCTCTGGCCACTTGCACACGCGCAGTGTCCGGTTTGCTCAAAACCTACTGTCGTCATGACTTTGACAACCAAGTTGCCCTGCCTGGAACACCATCTCTGTTGACTTCCTGCCTCTTTCCGCCTCATGCACTAAGACCTAGACTAAGTCTTTCTTCCTCTGTGGTGTGGACACTGAGGGCAATTTTATTTCTAGAGTTCTTTTATTCTTTCATGCAACTCAATAAAACACCTGTGTGTCTCAGGCGCTGTGCTGGTGCTTGGTGATATGAGATTGAAGGGAACGTTGGGGAGAGGCCACCAGCACTCCCTGGGGCCCCACAGTGTGCTGGCCACTTTAGAGACAGCCCTCAGTTATCAGAGTAGGTGGACAGGTAAAAGGGTCATCATAATGCAGCGTGACAAGCAAACTTGAAGTGTAGACAAGATGTGGAAATAGTGGTTTTTGCTGGGATGGGATGAACAGTGAGAAGTTTCAGGGAGAGGGTGACTTCAGGTTGGATCTTAGAAGAGAGTCAATTTTCATTTTAAAGCAGCTACCTAGCCACTTACTAGTGGGCCACACTCCTGGCCTGTCTGAGCCCCGGCGAGCTTACTTCTAGAATGGACAAGGTAGCTCGTGCCCTGGTCGCTCCCCCCCCCCTGCACCATGTTTAGATCACCCAGGTAGAAGATGCTGTCCCAACCTCTCTGACACTCTCTACTCCAGCACACGTGACTCTCCACCAGAGGGAGGAATGAGGGGTGCTGTGGACTTGGTGCTCCGGGAGGACCCTCAGCTGGTGCCCGATGGGTGTGAGGTGTCCATACCCTGGCCCCCTCTCCTCCTGGTGGAATGGCTGAGAGGTGCCCATCTGCCCTGGGTTCCAGAGTTCCTCCGCAGGACAGAGTCCCAGGCTCACGGGGGGGGCGCTGTTCTGTCTCCTGCTGCTGCTTCCTGGGACCACCCTCGAAGTCTGCTTTCCAATCCTCTTCTGGGGTTCCACCTGGAAAGGCGGCAAGGTGGCCCAGGGTCCAGCTCGCTCTGACGTCTGCTGCTGCTCACACTCCCTCTCGCTTCCTCCAACCGTCCCGCATTTTCCTGGCCTTGGTTCCTGCTTCTGACAGCAACAGAAGAAGCTTGTGGAGCATAAAACCCACAGACAATAGGCACCTGGAACACTAGGCTCAGCAAAACGCACAGAAAGGGTGGACTTTATTTTACAGTGTGTGTGGGAGGGCGTCTTCAGGGCCTTTGAGGCCGGCTGCAGGGTGTGATAGGAGCCAGGTCTGTGTGTCCTTTGTCGCTTTTTTTTCCCCTTGAGACGAGATGAAAGGAAGGCCTAAGCCCCTGGCCGTGCCCCTCCCAGCATCCTCCTCCCTCCAAGACTGGGGTTCCCCTCGGGGTGGGGCCCAATCGGCGGCTCTCACTCTCGGTCCTGGGGAATTGCTGGCTCAGCCACCCATTTCAGGTCCTCCTCCGCCAGCTCGCCCCGGCCCACGCGCCGGGCTGCATCTTTGGAACCAATGGGAATCAACAGACCTGCCTGAGCCCCTCCCTGGAGCCCAGCCCCAGGCGCAGCAGGGACCAGCGGGGCCTCACCGGAGGAAAGGGGTTGATCCGCTTTCTTTGGTGAGGAAACAGGTCAGACAGGGGCACAAAGAAACCCCGGTTGGCAGAAGCAGCCACCCAGAATCGGTGCCTCTGCACCAAAGAGGGAGGGCTGGCCCGGTGTCCCCTCCCGGCGCCCTCTTCCCAGAGCCTCATTTGCAGGGTGGCAGGGGCGCGCGCGTGTTCCCAGCGGCACCAACATCTGGGGCAGGGGTGTTGGTGGGGCCTTCATTAAAATGCAGTGACTCTATTGGCACCAAAATAAACGTGACATTTATCAGAACCTGCTAAGTCGATTCAGCGCTTGCTTCCTGCGGAAGTGCAGGGTTTGTGCGGTGGGCCTGCGGAGAAGAGGTCTCTGCCGCGAGAAAAATGGGGAAGAAGGGAAGAGGCAGGTGCAGAGGCCGCGCAGCCTGGGGCGCTGCGGAGTGCCCGCGAATCCTCAGCAAAGGCGAGACTTGCATCGGGGCGGGACGCCTTTTGAGGAAATCAGGCAGCCGTGACCCGCCCCGCAACCTCAGCCAAACGGATCCAGCCTGTAAGGAGGGCCCAGAACGTGGCCGGCACTCTTCCATAGATTGTTTCTCTTCCCACTCTACAGATGGGGAAACTGAGGCACAGAGAGGTTAAGCAAGCCACCCAAGGTCATTCGGCCAGGACGTGGTGACCCCTAACCCAAGCCGTCATTCCAGAGTCGGGTGACAGTGATCTCATTAATGTGGCTTGGAGGCAAGAGCTTGATTTGGAGTCTAGATTTACCATTAGGCTCCAGAAAGATTCTGTTCAAAAAACTTGGTCCTTAAGATTCCACCTGGCTCGGATCACCTTGCATATGTAAGTGTTTGTGGGCTTTTGGACATCCACCATGGGAAAATCCTGAAACATGGTTCCTAGATTGATGTCTAGGCTCAGGTCCCGAGGATGGAACAGGAAGCTGATGATTTGAACATTTATCAGGTGGTGGCACTGTGACTGCCTGTGTTTGAATCCCAGCTATGTTGTCTAGCTGTGTGACCTTAGGTGGTTGCTTAACCTCTCTGAGCCCAATTTTTGTTGTTGTGAGAATTATAAATAATAATGACAGCAAACACTCATGGAGAGTGAGAACTGTGTTAGGTTTGCCTTGAGGGCTTTGCACGCACAATCTCATTTAATTCTCATAACTATCCAATGAGACAGTTACTTTAATTCTCCCCATTTTAGAGATGAGGAAACTGAGGCTTAGAAGCTGTGAGCTTAGATGTGTTAGATCACGATTCCTGGAAGACAGCATAAACTCAAATTTTTATTTCTTACCGCTTCTTGCCCATGAGTTGGCAATGTCTAAGAACCTACCCACCCCACCCCTCAAATAGGTAGAACCAAGAAAGGATTCAGGAAATAAAGATAGAAAAAAAATTTCATCTCAGAGGGGGAGTGATTTACTTTTCTTTTTTAAAGATTAGAGGCACTGCCTGGTCCAGAGCTAGTGAAAGCAGATTTCAGAAGGTCTTAGGACAGCTCAGTCTCTCCTGGTACCTTTTGGGAACCTCTTTTGCTGGGGCCTGTGGGGGGCCCTAGGTGTGCAGCTCAGCATATGAAGCATCCTGTCTTGGTCCCTGCAGCCCTGCTGCAATGCTCTCCCCAACCAGGTGTCTGAGACCCACGGGGGTAATGAGTCCCGGCAGAACCTGAGCCACCAACACTCATGGCTGCTCCGTGCCTGGGGCCTGAAGCATTTGCTTAGGTAACAGCCTCATCTTCCAACCAGTGTGCATTCTGAACCCTGTCTTTCAGATCAGGAGCCCGAGGTGCGACCACACCATCTGCAGTGAGCTGAGAGGCAAGAACTTCATCAATGACCTTGACCTCTCCTCCCTGCCGGGCCTCCTTTCTTACTTGAAAGAGTAACAGCCAGTAGATTAAAAACAAGAGCGAAGTGCAATTATCACAGAACAGTTAATACATGATTGCGTATTTTTGTAAACAAGCTTGGAGGCTTTTCGGTGACCTCTCCGTCGCCCTGTGGTTTTGCAGATAAATTCTCTTCTCTTTTACCCTCTGATTTTAATTGGGAGCAATGGCTAGGCTGCTAGCGACCTGTACCCCAGCCTGTCCCTGGTGTGTGTCTGTGGCTCTGTGACCAGGGCAGACAGTCACTGCAAACCCATTACGGATTCTGCTAAGAACCCTGGGCTAGAAGCAAGGATACTCTTGAATCTAGGAAAGAGGCCCTGAGGCAGGAGCAAAGAATCTGGAGTTGCCAGATCCTCAGACAGCCCCGAAGATCTTCCCGGGGATCCATCCATCCATCCTTCCTTCCCTCCCTCCCTCCCTCCCTCCCTCCCTCCCTCCCTCCCTCCCTCCCTCCCTCCTTCCTTCCTTCCTTCCTTCCTTCCTTCCTTCCTTCCTTCCTTCCTTCCTTCCTTCCTTCCCCAGCTACTCAGTGAGGCCTTGCCATGTGCCAGGTTCCCTGGGGAAATGGCCCTGAGCAGGCAGATCCGGTCACAGGCTGGCCAGGAAGTCTTCTCAAACTGTATTTAATATCTCAACAAGCCACCCTTGGCCACCCAGGTTACCGAAAACCACGCTTTGCCCTGGGTGGAAATTACACCAGCTCGATGGGGCTCACTGTGCTGGCCAGAGCGCTCTGGAGGGTTAGGACAAGCCAGAGCTGGACATGAGTGATGGTTACCTCCGATATTTCCGGCGTTGTTGGACAAACTCCTCTGAAACGCGGGTGCTTGGCAGGGGGCTGCTGTGGCTGCTCTTGTCATTGTGGAGGATCGTGGCTGCTGCCTCCCCCATGTCTCCAGACCCGGATGCTTCCTGGCAGGCCTGTGGGGGCAGGGACCGGGGAAGGCCATCGCCCACGTCCCTGCTGCTATCAGCAGTGGGCTGCCTCCCACTGGGAAGCCAGTGGCCCCGTCTCCCCACTGTGCCTCTCGCTGCATTCCCCGTCCGCTGCCCTGTGCCCAGGGCACGCTCTGCCCAGACTCTTGGACCCTGGGTCCGGGTCACAAGGAAGTCAGCACGGCCCCTCCTGGGGCTGCGTTTGGGGCTTCCATCCTCAGTGGGGAGCTCAGTGGGGTGGCCTCTGCCCTCTGGACGCCCTCTCCCTCCTCCCTGCAGATCCCCTGGCAGGGAGGGGCCCTGAGGAGCAGCATTCTCCCGCCCTGGGTGCCAGTGGAGCCTGCGTGGTGGGGACCGAGGCTCGGTGTCCTAAGTTGGGGATGAGATCAGGACAAGGCTGAGTGCTGCGGTCGCCAGCTTCCTCCTCCAGGACTGGGGATCTTCTTGGACTCAACTTGAGGCTCTGTCTCACCTCAGGACGTGGCGCAGCAAGGTCTGGGGCATGAGCTGGGGCTCAGGACCTACAGGCTGGCCCGGAGTCCCAGCTCTGATGCCTAGGGGTCCCTTCATCTCATTTTGCATTTCTGTAGGGTTTCCCAACCTACCTTGCAGGATGTTGAAATTTGGGGAATAAACTGTAAAGCGCCGTGTACCTATGAAGGGGTGTAACTATGGTGAGTTTGTAGAATAGGCAAGCTGTGTAGGCAGACTACCTGGGTTCAAATCCTCATTCTGTCACTAGCCTGGTTGTGTGACAGTGGACAAGTGACTTAGCTTCTCTGTGCCAGTTTCTCACCTTAATAATAGTGATAAGGAGAGTTCCTCATTCATAGGGAACTTGCGAGAATGAAGAGGCCGGAATTAATCCATCTGAAGTGTCAAGCCCAGTGCCTGGCACGCAGGTCGCATTTAAGCAGGGGTGGTGGTGAGGGTGGCGATGGCGGGGATGTCCATGAGGGCCGAGGAGTGGGCGCAGACCCTGACGTCCTTGCTCATGGTCAAGGGCATCTATCTGTCCCAAGTTCCTCCTGGAACGCAGGCCTTCACCGGCTGTCAGGGTCCTGGCACACACCGAGGGGCGGATGCCAAGTCTCAGGGTGGGGCGGCGACGTCAGCTGGCCCCCCAGAGGGAGGGCAAGCTCTGCCCCTTGGGCCTGTCTTCCCGGGATTCTCCTGCTGGGCGAGAGGCGGGTGTGGCGCCCTCTTCCTGTGCCTGGACCCTCAGAGGCCAGCACAGGCCTCTAGGACAGTTCTCGAGCTGGACAACGGGGGTGTCATGAGCCAAAGGGGGAGAAACAAGCTGGGCTGAGAACCCTGCCTACTTGGCAATAAAGAGCAGGCCTGAGCTGACATTGGGGATGCGTTCAGAGCAATTTGATGGAGTGTTCTGAGTGGCAGAGAAGGAGGCTCTGGGCCCCCCGAGCAAACACCCGTGGTGCGCCCTGTTTTCCACGGGCCTCATTTCCTGAGGAAGAGCCCCTATGCTCCGCCCCTGGCCAGAGGGTGGCCGCCGGATCCCCAGGCCTGGGAGGTGTGGACCAGACGGAGGGGAGGGGCTGCGTGGGGGTCCTGGGGGGAGCAGAGAGACGTCCTTCGAGCTTCAGGGTCACTGGATTGAAGCTGTCCTCCAGAGCTGGCCTGCAGGATACCTGGTCATCTCCCTTCCCTGGCTTGGGGGCACCTGCCACTTTTTAAAAACAATGTCAGCCGGAGCCACAGCTCACCTGCACTGAGGACTTGGCGGGTGCTGGGGACTGGGTTCTGGCTCTGTCCATTTTGTCACCTAATTGACACCTGGCTCCTTGCCAGCCTCCACTTGAATGGTGGAAGGTATCGGTTGCCCTAGGTGTGGAGGCCAAACTCCTGCACCCCCTGGGCTGGGGTGGCTGGCAGGGGTGGGACCCCAGCCTGGCAGTCCCTCTGCCTCCAGCTTCTGTCTCCCTGGTGCCTGTAACTCCCCTCTTCATGGAGGCTGCCTCTGTGTCTCCGATGTCTCTCCCTCTCGGGGGCTCTCTCCCCTTCTGTCCTCAGCTCTGGTCAGCAGCCTTCCCTCCGCAGCTGTCAGCTCCTGCCAGCTCCTTTCCTTGGGTTCTGTGAAGGGACAAGAGGCCCTGGTGTGCTGGCACCAGTAGACGTCAACTGTGGTCCCCTTTCCCACCTCCAAGACCCCGATTGCCTCTCACACCCATTCCTGGGTCCTCGGCCCATTTAGGCTTCCTGAGAAAGTTGGTGTTGGAGTGGTTCTGGATGGGGACAGTGGTTGGATTCTCACGGGAAAGAGTGTGTGTGTGTGTGTGTGTGTGTGTGTGTGTGTTTGCGGCCTGTGGTCACATGGGCCCCCCACCTGGCAGAGACTGCCCTGCTGGCTCAGCCTCCTCAGCCACAGACCACCTGGGTCACCCCATGTGCAGAGAGGAAAAGTTGGGACCTCAGCTAAAGGAAGGGAGGGCTGTGGGACGCGCGGGGCGTGGGTGTGTGTGGAAACCACGCGTTTCCTGGAGAGTCCTTTCCCGGCTCCCAGCTTTGCCCAGGACTCAGGGAGGGTGGGAATCTTTGAGCTGAGCTTCCTCCAGGGTGGGACAGTGGGACTTGGTGTTGCGTGGGTGGCCTGGCTGCCTGTCCTCTGGCCAGTTGCTCACCTCTCTGGGCTCCTGCCTCCAGCTCTAATGGCCCTGGAAGTGTCTTTCTGTTGCGGAGGAGAGTAGGGAGCTGGGGCCTTCAGGTCTTATCTTGCTCTTCTTTCATTTCTCCCATCAAATTGTTGAGTGTCTCCAGGGTCCTGCCACCCCCTGACCCCCAAACATAACACAGGGCAACTGTGCTACATAAGACACATCCCTACATTGGAAGAGTCTCAGTGCAAAAGTTACAATGACAATAAAAACTCCCGACAAACTTGGCTTGTCAGAAGAAAAGACTCTCAGGCCTCACTGCAGACCTAACTCCAATCTGCATTTGGACTAGATCCCCTGGCGATACAAATGAACACTAAACTACTAGTCTTGGTAATTAGTTCCAGTCCGTGTTTCCACCTGTCTCCGCTACTTGCCGACTGGGGTGACTTGGGGAAAATTGACCAACTTCTCTGAGTCACAGTGTCCGCATCTGTAAAATGGGGAGAATAATTCCAATTTGCCCTCCTGGGGTTGATGTGAGAATTAAAGAAGATCCTGTGTACCAAGAGCTGATGCCAGGAACCCAGGAAGCGCTGTCAATGTGGATGTGACTGGGCCATAGCTGCTTGTTGTCACTGCGGTCCCCTGGTCTTGAGGCTGTATATAACATGTAAATTAAGGACTGAGCCTCCCATCCCCATCCATGCAGCAGAAGTTCCAGAGGGAGTGTAATTCATAAGCCCCGGGCCAGACTTCCTAGGTTCAAACCCAGTGTCTGCTTTTTACTAACTGAGTGAGTTTAGGCAGGGAGATTTCTCAGCCCCTGTCTGTCCCCCTGTACCTTGGGGCTACTGTGAATTTAAATGAGCTAGTAGTATAGGCACCTAGTATGCCAGCCCTGAGGGAGTACTAGGTAACAGGTTTCCCTACAATCCTTACTTCTCTTAGTCACCTCTGGCTCCTCTTTCCAGCCCACTTACATTTTCCTTCCTTTTGTCCAGATTAATTCTTGATGTCCCCAAAGCAGAGGGTGACCAAATATCCAGATCTGTCAAGTACCACCCTGGCTCATGCATATTGTCCTATCATGTTGCTTTGATTCCCATCTCTAAAGTGTCCCATCTCTAAAGGGGTAAACAGCCCTTACCATGAGGGGCAGTTGCATTTGGAATTATATTAAAAAATAGAGCTTTGTTGAGGTGTCATAAAGATCATGCAACCAATTGTGTGTGGGTTTTGTAAAGTTTTGACGAGTATTCGCTTAGGAAACTATCCACACATGCAAAGTAACCAGCATATCCATTGTTCTCCAAGGCTTTGGAGGACTTAACTGAGGCCCAGGTGCAGGGGCCATCACATGTAAGGCCAGCCCAGCTCAGTCTACAGCTTCAGGCTCCTGGTGGTCCAAGGTCTTTCCCAGCCCTGGTCTATCCAGTTGCTTCCTCTTTTCATCCTTCCTTCTCCTCTTTCCCAGACATTTGACAATTCTTCGTATTCATCCTTCCTTCCTTCCTTCCTTCCTTCCTTCCTTCCTTCCTTCCTTCCTTCCTTCCTTCCTTCCTTCCTTCCTTCCTTCTTCTCTCTCTCTATCTCTCTCTTTCTTTTCCTTCCTAACCCTATCCCTAACCCAGCATCTCTGAAATACCTATGCCCAGGGCAATCAGGGCTGTTTGTCAAATATGCAGATTACTGGGTCCCGCCTGGCAGATCAGACTCTCTGTGAGTGGGTCATGAAACTTCACTTCCTACAAAGCTTTGCAGGTGATTGATGTGAATACCAAGCATATTCAGCTATATACCTTCTCCTTTGTTTAAGACAACCTAATGATTTATCAGTGTTTTGTGAAAGTTTTCTTCTTAGTAGAATGTATCAGTTAATGTTTGCTGCATGACAAGTGAGCTCAGATTGAGTGACTTAAAGCAAAAACAGTTATTTCTCATGATTCTGTGATTTGATTGGACTCAGCTGGGAAGTCTTCCTTTTCTCAGTAGTATCGTTAAGATTCAGCAGAGGGCTTAGTTGGAGACAAAGCATCTAAGTTGACCCCTCATCTGCCAAGGACTTTCTCCATGCATCTTTCAAGACATGCATTCAGTTCAAGTCTTTTTACAGTATGGCATCTGGATTCCCAGAGAAGAAGCTGAAGCACCTGGACTTAAAACACCTGGATCAGGAACATCGTCACTTCCACTGTGTTGTGCTGATCAGAAAAAGACCCCAAACTGGCCCAGACTCAAAGGGAGGGAAAATAGACTCCCCTCTTGATGGGAGGAGCAATCGGTGTGTGTAGGAATGGAAGGATTGTTGGCAGCCATATCGGCAGATCAACATATCTGCAGCATATCGTGGGAATTCTGTTTGTGGCTTTTGAACTAAAATCATCCCCCTTCTTATTTGAGTGACCATTTTTATTAGTGGTAGTAGGATGAGTGGCTGTGTTGGGCTGTACTATAGGGGACGGTCGCAGAAGGCCCACACTGCTGCCTTTGTCTGGGGAAGGTGAGGAAGGCCAGACTGAGGAGGTAAAAAGAAAGGGGGATGCAGTGGGAAGCGGAGAAGAGACGGGAACCTGGGCGTAGGGACAGTGCGAACAGACCTGGAGTGAGAAATGACCTGTCTCCAAGGCAGCGGGCAACGAACAGCCCACCTCGCCAAGGCTGCCAGGCTGCCTGGCCTCTGCACCTGGAGGTTCGGGGTCGAGCAGGGTGGAGCTACACCTGCCCGTGAGTGGCAGGTCCCCCTCACCGACAGGAAGAGGGCGCCTTAGCCGGGGAGCCTGTGGCTGGGGCGTCAGGCGCAGGAGGGCTCCGCTGGCTCCCGGGAGCGAGCGGAGCCGTCGCTCTGAACCTCCCAGGGCAGACAGCTTCATTTCCAGTGTGTTCTCCCCACGTTCATCTGTGAGACCAATTACAGAGCATTTTGCACCACAATTACCGGCGTTAAAGCCTCTCAGTTCCGTTTGATGAATTTTAGTAGTAATTGAACAGAGGAAGCCATCACACAGGAGATTGTCCAATTGAATCTGCCCACTCGCTGAACTGTGAATTCCAGCCCTCTCCAAGCAGTCACGGGGGACCCGGTGGGGACGTCCCCTTCCCTCCCACAGGCCCATGTGAGTGACCAGCTATGTACCAAGGGGTGACGGGGGATGCCTGTAGCCAGGGGCAGCCATGTGGTGCCAATTCTCAGGGCCAGGCATGCAGATAGTTTGAGGGTGATGCCTGTAAGCGCTGATGTTTTTGAATTGGGAGCTGGATTTGTGCTTTCATCTACTATTTATTAAATAATACTTCCAAAGCAATTCCTGTGTGCTGGCTGTCCTTGTAAGCGTATTGCAAATATTGACTTCTTTTGTCCTTTAGCAACCCTAGAATGAGTCATCTTGTGATTGTTCCCATTTGATGGATGAAGAAAGTGAGGCTCAGAGAGGTTAGTTAAATTGTTCAAGCTCACCCAGTAAGTGTAGAGCAGCTGGACTCTAGAGTTTCTCCTCTTTTATTCTTATTCTCTTCTGGCGCCCTGCCTTGGTGTTTAGGAAAGCTTTTCAGGAATTCCTAAGTATTGGAGGAGCTGACGGGTCTGACTGCTTCTACCTTGGAGTGACAAAGGAGAGGGCCTTCAGAGCCTGCGTGGTGGCGGGGACAGGAATCCGAGCAGAAACTCTAAGGAGAGGGAGAGACAGGGTTGGGGGTGTTGAGGAGACACTCCTCACTTGGAGGCTGTGTCCAGACCCCAGGCACAAAGTTCAGGTTTGTTTTAGCAGAAGCGGCCAGGTTCCTTCTCTCTGTGTGGTGTCTCTGTGCCATGCCTCCAGCAGGCACTCTGGTCCTGTGGTAGGGATGAGAAGGGCAGCAAACCACCTCTGCCTTCATCGATTGCAGACTCTGAGTCAGATGAATCTGGGCATCAACTCTGTGCCTCGGACATTTACTGACGAGGAAACTGAGGCTCAGTGAGGGAATGCCTTTACCCACCATCGTGTGGCCAGTGTGGAGTTGAGTCAGGCTTCAAGTCAGCTCTCTGTATCCCACGTCCTGCTCTGTCCATTGCACCCCCTGCCCCGTCAGTAAAAGACAAAGCATACATATGGTCAAAGGGGACAAACCCAAAGACGCCAGGCGTGAAGGCTTCACAAACCTGCCATGGGAAGCCTGACTGACTGACTCCCAACCCTGTTCAGAATGGGAGCTTGTGGGGGTTCTGACTGAGTCTGAACTTTCTTTAAATTCACTGCAGGGCTTGGCAGCTTTGGACAAATGTCTGTTGATGGGTCTGTGAGGAAGAGAGTTGAAACGGGGTGCGCAGGAGTCTGAAAAGCATAGCTGGGAATGACTCTCTTTCCTTCAATTTGGGGGTGCCTGCCTAAATCCTCCCTGGAGGGGTTCAGCCCCCTCTTGAGAACCTGGGCCAGCCTGTACCTCCCACATTCCCATCTGGGGACCACTCCTAAGGTCCAGGTTTGGCTGGAAGGAATGGGGGCTCTTTTCAGGAATTGGCAGGAAAGTCATTGGGTTTGGTCTTTCCTGTGCCTGGAGATGATGATCTCTCCTCGATCTCCTGGAAGTAGTCAGCCAGCTTCTGGTCAAGTGTTCTTTTTGGGGTTTATCCCTGTGATCCTCAGGCAGGGACAATGGCCTAGGGCAAAGTAGCTGCTCTGGTACCAAAGCTCTGGGTGGGGAGAGTCTAGATAAGAGGGAATAGAGGTACTGTCAAAGCGCCAAAGGATTCCCTGTCTTGAGATCAGTGGTTCTCAAGCTTTAAGGGCACCAGAGTTACCTGGTAAACTTATTAAAAGAGAGAGCCGGGCCCTATCCAGAGAGCCTCACTCTGTAGGTCTGGGTGAGGCTGAGCACTTGCATGACTCCCAGGGTCCCAGCTGATGCTGACAGTGTTGGCCAGGGACCTGGGGTTAAGGGTTTCTTGGGACAGTTCTCTCTTGACTCCTCCCTTGGGGGGGAGGTGTTTCCCCGCTGTCCCCTGGCTACCCCAGCACATGCCCCAGCTTGGGGCTGATGACCTGAAGGGTGGCAGCTAGGGCCAGGCAGCTCAGGCAGGAGCACCGAGCTAAAGAGGACTTTTCAGTGAGAAACCTGGAGCAGAGTGGGGGTCGTCATGATGCTTGCCACTGAGAAGCAATAAATCAGACTGGGGACCCACAGAGGGTTCTAGAAGGCTCTCCTGATGCAAAGCTTGGAGGCTGCATAGAGTGGAAACAGCACATCCTTGGAAAGGTCTGTCTTTTTATGGCTGTGATTTTGAGCAAATCACTTGCCTCTTTGCCTCAGTTTCTTCATCAGTCAATAGTAATATTTTCCAGTTGTTGTCAGGATATAATTGAGATTATAAATGAGAGAGCTCCCAGCGTGATGCCTGCGGGTAAATGTGGGTTCCCTCCCACTTCCTTCTCCATCCTAGAGATTTCATGAGCCTGGGTAGCTTCTCTCCCCTCTCTTCCAGCTCCTGCCTGTCCTCTCCAGCCACTGGACCATCAGCCTACGTTATCATAAAAGAGAGGCTGGATTTTAATTTGCAGAATGTTTCTTTCTTTCTTATTCTTCCTTTTTTTTTTTTTTTTAAGAAAAGCCTAATTAGGAAGCCCGTTAAATGCCTGCAATTCCAATATAATTCTATTAAATTCTCCCTGTAAAGTTAATGTTACAGACTTTTTAACAGATGTTTTAATTAGGCATTGTTATTAAAGAGAATACTGTAGAAATTAAAACCAGACCCTCAATGGGGGAAGAAAGGCAGTTTTCTTGTGCTGGGTAAATGGTGGCAGTGGCCCAGCAAAGAACTGTTGGCAGCAGGTCATGAAAAACATGCAGAAAAGGAGAGGGGACGCTTGGCACCATTCGCACGGCTGGTCAGGAGGGGAAACGCCCACGCCTGGTCCACCGGCCAGCACAGCCTCAAGCCCAGTCAGCCGGGGGATGGAGAGAGGCCAGGTGGGGCAGAGGCTCATGGGCCCACCCTGGTGGGTTTGTGGGGTCTGTTCCTATTGTGATTATCCCACTTAGGTCCATCTCACCTGACCCTTGTGGCAGCCCATGAGGCAGGGATTACTCTTACCCATTTTACAGATGAGGAAACAAAGCCAGAGGCACCTGATCATCTGCCAGCTGGATTCAGGAAGGGGAGAGCTGGAAGTTGGATCTGGATTTCCTGCTCCATAGTGCTGGGTCGCTTGGCCGGCGACAATATCACCTGGCTGTAAGTGTACAGCAAGAACTCTGCAGACAGAGGGCTACATCGGAGTTGACATTTTGCTTCTCACTGACTGTGCATCCTTGGGCTTTTTCCTTTATCTCTCTGAGCCTCCGAGTCCTCATCTGTAGATTGAGGATAATTATAGGATCTATTAATTCATGGGGTTAAAATGTCATGCTATATATAAGGTACCAAGCACAGAGTCTGGCAGAGGGTGTGTCCCATCTGGATATCCAGAGCTTGGCTAGCTCAGGTGAACCTTCCTGCTACTGGAGATGGAGTCATGGGTGGCCAAGGAGACCCTGGGCTCCATCAGAGGTGGGTCACCCAACTCCAGATGGTTCCTGTATGGAGGGAGGGAGGCACGAGGTTGGAGAGACCTGGATTCAAGTGCTACCTCCTTCAGTGGCAACAGCGAGGCCACGGACAGGTTGCCCTGCGGCCCCCAGTCCTCCGGTTTGTGTCTTGCTGTCTCTTTCTCGCCGGCACTGAGCCACGGACCTGGTTGAGAGCAAGCGTTCCTTGCAGGCCTGGGTGACTGACACACCCTCTGCGTGCCTCTGGTGACATGCTCAGATTTGCCTTTTCCAGGGGGTAATTTTCCTGTCCATCCTGCAAGGCTGTCAGCCTGGGATTATTCAAATGATGTTTATTTTGGTCCTGTGACCCAGATAGATCTGCAAGGAGCACTTCCCGAGAGCTTGAAAGGAAGGCATAATGGGGAGCGGAGCCACATGGGGCCTCACCCTGGGCCCCTCTGCCGACTCGCCCGTGTCCACTCCAGGGAACCCAGTGTCCCTTCACTCTCTCTGTGTCTGCCACCAGCATTCAAGTCACTCTTCTGGGTTGGTTGACTCTTGCTTAGGATGGCCCTGAGATGCCAAGGGCACGCTGCTTAGCACTCAGTAGGTGCATCCTGTTTGCTGGGTGTTGAAGGATGACTTCATCCCCGGACCCCAGGCCTTCTGGACCTTTGGTTTCAAGGCAGGTACAGTTTTTCTCAACCCCTCTTCTCATGGCCTCTCTACTGCAGCCTTGCTCTTTGCTAGCTGTGTGAGCCTGATCAGGTGGCTTAGCCTCTCTGAGCCTCAGTTTCCTCATCTGTCAAGTGGGGCTGTTCATCTTGGTCTAGGCCCTGGGATACCCATGATGATGAAATAGGAAGCATTCTGAAAGCATCTGGTGTCCAGAGGATGGTCATAAGAGGGAATGAGCAGAGCACACACAAGGGCACACACACGGGCACACAATAAATGGAAAATCTACGTAACAACCCCATAAGCTGGCCGTGTAAGTTACCTCTTAAAAGTGGGTCTGAAGGCTTCTTCTTTTTCTTCACTTTGAATGATTTTAAAATTATGGACCTTTTTAAAAAAAATTTTTTAATAAAAGGCAGTAAAAAACAACAAACAACCCCCCCCCCCCCCCCCACCCCAAACAACCAAATGCAAAAACCACTCATGTTTTGAGAACTCTGGTCACTGGGAATCAGCTGGTTCTTCAGGTCATTTAGGGTGGGCTGGTGGGGCCACCCCTCCAGTAGGGGCCAAAGCAACAGGAACTCGGCCTCTGAGACGTATCAGCCACACGACTTCAGGTGAGGGCTCTCGGCCTCAGTTGCCTTGTCTGTACAATGGGAAAAACAAGCTGTTTGCAGGACTGCCGTAGAGGAACTGGGAATGGTGTAGGACCTCAGGATGTGTTAGTAGCAGTCTGGGTAGCCCTTAGGTTTCCCTGTTGCTGCCGTTCCCCCTGGAGGCAGGAACATCTGAGGTCAGGGGAGGGCATGGAGGAGGAGCCCGGGGTCACTAGCCTGCTGAGCATTGTTTAGTCTTCCTCTTTCTGGACACCGGCAGCCACCACTCTGCAGACCCTCCTTGGGCCCTGAAGATGGCCTCCTCTTTCCTGAATATTCCCTCACCTCTGTTTAAGAAGGCTGGGCAAAGCGGGGTAGGCTGCCTCTCTGGGCCCCATGGGGCTGGGTTGGGGGAGTGAGAACTTTCTCCATCTCAAGAATTTGCAGGTGTGAATCATCTGGAATAATCTGCACATCCATCACAAAGGAACCGATTGAATAAGTCATCGTGCAACCATCCCTGGAACCCCAGAACCTTAGGTAGCAGTTACGCGTGGATTAGACCAAGTCTCCCAGACAGGAGGAATGTTCCACAACAGATTAAGTGGAAAATAAACAAGTAGAGAGTAAAATTTATAGTGTGATCATCTTTAGAAAAAGAAAATAAGATGAAACAATCCTTGGGGTAACAGATTAAGAACTTTTTTTTTATTTGCTCAATATTGGTAACTAGTGTTAACAGCAAGAACTGTAGTGATAATAATAGGAATTTAAAAAATACGTGAAAAGTTTCTGTTTTTTTGGGACTGGGGATTGAACCCCAGGGGTGCTTTACCATCGAACTGCATTCCCTAGACCTTTTTTTTCTTTCATTTTTTATTTTGAGACAGGTCTTACTAAGTTGTTTAGATCTCACTAAATGGTTGAGGCTGGCCTTGAACTTGTGATCATCCTACCTCAGTCTCTCAAGTCACTGGGATTACAGGTGTGCACCACCACACCTGGCTATGGAAAGCTTCTCCATTCGTATGACCACAAAGTGGAAGCCACCCACATGTCCTCTAGTAGGGGAATGGATAAAAACCAAAGGGATAAATTCTAAACAATGGAATTATTCAGTGCTAAAAATGAGCCCTAAATGCATGTTATCAAGTGCAAGGCTTATTGAAAAGGCTACCGACTGTATGATTCCAACTCTATGATATCCTGGAAAAGGAAAATCCATGGAGAGAATGAAAAGGTCAGTACTGGCCAGGGGTCAGATGTGAGGGAGAGACGTACAGCTGGAGCACGGAGGATTTCTAGGGCAGTCATACTTCGTATGACACTATACAGGTGAATACAGGTCAAAATCCATAGAACGTAAAACTCCAGGAGTCAACCTATGGTAACTCTGGACTCTGGTGGTGATGAGATGCCAGTGTGGACCTGTCAGATGTAACAGAAGTACCCCTCTGGTGCCAAATATTAATAGTAGGAAGAGACTGGGCTGGTGAGGTGCAGGTGTACCTGGGGGTGATCTGTACTTCCCGCTCAGTCTGCCAAGAAATACTCCTCCGTCAAGTGCTGAGAGGGAGTCAGGAAGCCTGGGAGGCTGGTCCAGCTTGGGGTACTCCCCAGTGAAACAGGAGCTGTGCCTGAATGGGGAGCCTGGAGCAGAGGAGCAGGTGGCCCAAGCCTGAGGTGGCTAAGACTTCTTCTAGACACGCCAAAGACCGGCTGTGACCTGTGGCTGGGCTGTTCCCACAGGCTGTTCCCTACCCCCCACCCCAAGCATATGGGGAGATGAACAGGGGTTTGTGGGTGTGGTAGGTAGAATAATTCTGCACCCTAAAAGATATCTACATCCCGATCCCTGGAACCCACAAGTATGTTAGGTTACATGGCAAAGGGGGATTCAGATTACTCACCAACTGACCTTAAAATCAGGAGGTGATCCCGGATAAGCGTGGATCCACCGTTCTCACAAGAGCTCTTAAAAAATGGAAGAGGGATGAAGTCAGCATGGAAGGGATTTGATGTGAGAATGACTCCATCGGCCGTCTCTGGAATATCTCTTTCAAGCATCAAAATTTCAAGAATAAAACATCATTCCCCTATGTACATGTATGATCACACAAATGGTAGGACTCTACTTCATGTTCAACCAGAGAAATGATAGTTGTACTCCATTTGTGTACAATGAATCAAAATTTTAAAACATTTCTTCCAGCCCCCACATGCCTTTGTAGGCATGAATTCCCAGCTTCAACCAACACCAGGAACAGATGTGGGTCTTCTTGGGTGGGTCTCCAAACCTGAAGCCCAGGGACAAAACTGTTGGCTGCCTACTGAACTAAGCTACAACTTTCTGACCTGTGGAATGGGTGTGTTGGAGGTACTGGAACAGCATCTCTGTTCCCAGGTCCATTGCTGGTAGCTCCTCGTGAGGGGACGATGCCATTTAAGGCTGAATTCAAATCCCCGTTCCACCACCTCTGCTCTATGACTCCAAACAAGCAACCTCCTGCTTTCCAGGCTTGAAGTCTCTATCTGTCAACTGAGATCTCTTTCAGCATTCTTTTGGGCCGGGTGAGGTCCTGCAGGTGAAACACACAGGATTGTTCCTGGTTCAAATGGGAAGCTGAACTCCAAGTGGAGCTGTGTGGCCCATCAGCATGGGGGTGGCGGGCTAGCCCCTGGCCTGCTACCCAGAGTCCCTGCAAAGATTCTCCAGCTATTCTGCCAGCTATATCCTGAAGCTCATCTGTTTGAAGGACATGTCACTTGGTTCTTACTGTCACCCTGCTGATGACACTTCAAAGAAATCTCCTTTGAGTTCTAAGGCCCCTTGACAAAACGTTCTCTCTGGCACCAAGGCCTCTTGTTCCACTGGGAGTTATGGTCGGACAATGGCCCCTCCAGCCGGCACTGTGCTGATCACTAGGTGGGCTTCTCTTTTGATTCATTCTGCCTTTCCACCAGCTGAGGTGTATTTTCCTTGAGCCCCGAGGCTCACTTCTCTGCCCTCAAGGAATCCTGACTCAAAGGCGCTCAGCTTGACTCACCTTTCAGACTATGTGAGGGTTTGGGATGATAACTGCCTTAACCAACTTATGAAGCTCCAAAGAATGTTGCCATGACTTGCTTTCCAACTGTCTGGAGGGTAGAAGCACAAACTGACTTCCATCAGGTCCAGGAGAGACGGGCCAGCCTCAGGTGCACTGGGCCTTGAGGGAAACTGGTGACAGATGCCGATCCCTCATTCCCAAAGTTTCTAATTCTGGAGGTTCGGGGTGGGGGGAGCTCCGGGATCCTGCTTCTTCGACCAGGGATTCTGCTGCAGGGAATCTGCACTGGAAGATGGCGTTCTTTGAGTGGTGCTGACACTATTGCAGGCGTGGAGGGCCAGGCGGACTGGGACCCACATTCTATCTTATCGGCTGTGTGACTCCGTCATGTCCTTTTGCCTTTCTGAGCTTTGCTTGTCTCATCTGCAAAACGTCTTTGTTTTAATCTGTCACAGTGGAGCGTTCTCTAAATGCCAGCAGAATGCTAAACCCTCTTAGCACCCTATTTAAGCTTCACAGCAGTGCCCAAGACGTGACAGTTATATTTGAACTCTGGAGACCACCTTTCCCTTTGTGTCAACTGTGGTGCTGAGTGCCATGGGTTTAGGTGTCTGCAGAGAACAGAGGACATGCCAGGTTCCTAGCATGAGCCTGATGCACCCTCACTGCCCCACTCCGGGTCCATAGCCCCAGCACCAGTGGATTAGAAACTGTCGGGGAGCTGAGAAGAGGGCTTGCAAGGCCTGAAGGGGCTCAGAGCCAAGCGGTGGATGTCGGTCCAGGGTGAGAATTCACCAAGGCTGACTGTGCTCACGGAGAGGGAGTTCACAGGAGCAAAGGTGGGCAACCTGTGATTGTTTTGTTGGGATTATTTTCCAGTGAACAAAGAGAGAGAGGAGGAGTCTTCTAGTTTGGCATTCCTACAAGGAAGGGCTCAGCAGGTCACTGTGGATGACCCACTAAAGTGAAGAATTTTAGGATGTGTGATTCTCGGGGATTTTGGGGATGTGATCCCTGCTCTTTGTTCAATCCTGCTTAGTCCAATTGTTTCACCCTGGGAAATACTGTATCAGTGTTGTGGATAGATGGAGACAGATTGATTGATGCAAAATAAAGCTCATTCACTTTATCAACAATGAAGCAAACCATACCAAAAAGAACAAAGGATAAATGTGGTTTATTACTTTATTATTTTATAATAAGTTATATCTTCACTTTTTCATCCATAAATATTCCTAGCTGAATTTTAGATCATCTAAGTTCCACGGGTCAGCCAATGTTAAACGCCTTCTAAAGTTCCATTTGGAACTTCAAGGTAAACAGGTCAATAAACAGTAAACAGGCTCCTTTTTTTTTTTTTTTTGAGTTGCTAGAATAGTCCTTTCATTCCTCCAACAAATATTTGTTGAACATTTACTGTGAGTGAGGCAATGTTTTGGGCACTGGGCATAAATCAGTGAACCAAATAGACAAAAGTCTCTGCTGTTCTGTACTTTATGTTCTAAAGGGGGAAGATGGGGGAAAAAACATGCAAAAACAAATCAACCAGAACATCAGGGGAAACTGGATGGAGAGCATATGGGAATGCTAAGTACTATCTTTGTTGATTTTCTATAAATCTAAAATTAAAACCACAAAACCCCCCAAATAAATACATATATTCTTGATAATAGGTGCTATCAAGAAAAGTAAATCAGGAAAGGAGATTAAGGAATGCTCTGTGTCAGACAGAAGAAGAGTTATAGTTTTTAAAAGGCTGATATTTTGTAAAAATGATTTTGGAATGAAGAGTTAAAGACTATAAAACAGAGAGAAAAGAATATTAGAGAAAAGGGTGGAGGGCAAAGTTACAGTGAACCCAGCCTCCAAGAAGGCACCCAGTGACTGTGTTCATACCCTTGTGTAGTGCCTTCCCACGTGGAATAGGGAGACGTGTGTAGCCAATAGGATATTCTGAAAATGCATTTTCATGTTTGGGTCATAAAAGAGATTCTGGCTTTGGTTTTACTCCTAATCACCTGTTCTATGGGAAGCTAGCCGCCATGTTAGGATACTCAAGTGACTCTATGGAGAGGTTCATCTGGGGAGGAACCAAGGCCTCCTGCCAACAGCCAGAGCTAACTTATAAAGTGTGTGAGTGAGTGACCTTGGAAGCAGATCCTCTAGCCTTCAGATGACTGTAGCCACTTTGACACCCTATGAAATGAGAGACATTTAGGCAGAATCACCTAGCTAAGCTACTCCCAGATTCCTGATTCACGTGAACTCTGTGGGATTTAATAATTTTTTTGTGTTTCGATGAGCTACCAATTGGGGTTATTTGTTACATAGCAATACATAACCAATATGGTGTCAAGGTGGAAACCTGCCTGGTGGCTTCTGGGTCAGTAAGGAGGTGATGTAGTTGAAGTGGAGAACATAAGGGTGAGAACAGGAAGGCAGGGGTTCTGAGTCACTTTCCCCTGGAAGAAAAAGGTTTCTTTCCTCTGAGGATTATTATTTTTTCAGCAATTGGCTCTCCTGAGCATTTCTCAGGCCCAGACCCTGGGAATGAGTTAGTGAAACTGGTCTTCTTCCCTTCTCTGGTCTTCTGAGGTGGGCTTCAAGCTCCTCCTCCCAGGAAGTCTGTGGTGTTATCCTTCCTGAAGTGGTTTCAATGAGACCTCATGCTGAAACTGGGCCAATGACTCTTTGGGCATGTTTTTAAAAGGCCAGATCTATTTTCTTAAAAACGAACACAGATTTAAACAAAAAAGAGAAAAAAGAATTTGATTAATTTGAAAGTTGTTGTTCATAGAAGAGTCCACAGAAGAGGTGAGGTTTGCGGGAGGTTTGAGGGAGCTGAGAAGATAGTTTAGGAGAGATGGGTAGAGATGGTAGGTAAGGACACAGAGAGAGAAGTGTCAAGGGGGTCTGAGAAGGCTCGCTACTTTCTGGGATTTCAGCATAGTTGGTATGAGACTGGGAAGATGGCCCTGGGGCCAAGGGAAAGGCAGGGAGACAGGGAAGATCTGGGAAGGAATTTGGTTGTGAAAGACTGTCAAAATTGCATTCTGCAGACCAGAGGATCTCCTCCTGGGGAGGTTCCAGTCCTTCAGAGGTAGTCAGTCAAATGATGGCTCAGCTGAGTTCCAGGTAAAATTGTTTGGTTGAAAAGGTGATAAAAACCCTTTCTAAGAACTGGAATTAGGAATAGAAAAAGGAATTTATTGATTTACCTAAATGAAAAGACCATGGTTCAATGTCACCAAGACTTGTTTTCCCACTCTCTTTAGGCTGGTCTTCTGCCATATTGACAATATTCTTCCTTGGCTTGCTCTCTCCTGTGGTTGTCAGGATCTTTCTAGGGTTAAATCTAGCAGAAAAGAGAAACTGTTTCTCCTGGCACGTCCAGACCAAGTCCTGATATTTATTGTGACTGATGATTCAACTCGTGTAGACCTCATGCCTTCTTGTAGGCCAATCACTACGACTGGTGCAGGGGAAATTTTGGCCAGAGTTAGGTCATCTGCTGCTGCTGTTGAAACCCAGAGACTGGGAATAGGGTGGCTCCCAGGTGGAAATCAGGCTAATGGTCCCAGTGGGTACATGGGTTATGGGACAAGATGCTAAAGGACATATATTATAGAAGAGTCAAGATTAATGCTTTAAGAGCGTATAAAAGAGCATATAGATGAAAGCTCTACATTAAATTGTCAAATAAAGGTGTGTGCCTTTATAGATTCTATGAGGTATTGTAACACTGTAGTCACAGTTGCATTGTTGTTATTGTTTGTTTCATGCTGCTTTGAATACCTTTGTGTTAGCTAGGGGAATGCTAACTACTGTAACAGAAAAAAACTAAAATATTAATGCCTTAAAACAAATTTCCCTCAAGAAAAGTTGTGTTGAGTTCTTGATCAGCAGCGCTGGGGCTATGTTCCACAGAGTCATTCAGGGATTAAGGCTCCTCTATCTCTTTGGGTCAAGAGTCCTTTCTTCCAGCTAACAGAGAAAAAGAAGGTGGAGAGAGGGTACCTGCTTCTTAAACGCTCTATCTGGAAGAAAGATACACATCACTTTCATTCATGTTTTAGTGGTGAGGAGTTACACTGTTCCATCTAGTTCAAAGAGAGGCTGGAAAATGTCACCCTGCCTGGGTGACCATGGTCCAACGACCTTGTGGAATGGGAACTAACCAACTTTGACATAGCCTCCAAGATTCTGCCTCCAATTGTGTTTTTAAAGTTACAGAATAGAAAATGAGAAGAATTATTGCCAAAGGTGATTATGGAGCCCTAAGAATTTTTAGGGAGGAAAGTGACACATCAAATCTATCTGTGCTGTGGTGACATGAAAGAGATGATGTTAGTGGAATGGAAAGGAAGGGCCCACATCCCTGTTGTCCCCACTTTTGCTCCATTTTTGAAAGGTGCACACCCTGAGGTGCTTGTGTTTATATTCCTCCCATGTACTAAGGACTCATCACCTGCCATTTTGAGATACTCTCCATTGGTGCCTTGGCAATGCTGTGAGGCAGGTACTATTATCAGCAATTTACAAATAAAAAAAAGTTCAGAAGAGGAAATTGACCTGTCCAAAATGTTTTGGGCCTCAGGAGGGTTGTCCCTGAAGTTGCTGTTCTGTATTTGGAAGTGTATTTTAGGACTCTGTGGTGCAACCATGCATCTGCTCTGTGGCATGGTATCTAAGGGAGCAAAGGTTTGAATATCCAGAGGTGAAGGGGTCTGACTGACAGATTAGAGCACTTTGCACATCTACCTGAGGCAAATGTTTAAGTACTGCTTTTCCCATCTCCTCCCCATCCCATGGGTTCACCTCCAAGTCCCTAACAGAGATGTCCAGGAGGCTCCTCATTAGCTCCCAGGAATCTGTTCCATGGCTCCTGGCATGGGGAGGGGGTCACAGGCGTGTTCTCTGGGCTGGAGAAGCCTGTTCTGCTGACTGGGCAGATGGGGCCCACGCACCGGGACCTGGGGAGATTGAGAGGAGAAAGTGGCTGAGCACAGCTCTGCGAGGCCTGGTGATTTATGAGGAGCAGCTTCCGTGGGCCATCTGGACCAGGAACTTCAGGAAGCACATCCTGTGTGGAGGCGCAGGCAGCGTGGGAGCCCTGCCAGAGAGGAGAAAGGCTGCAGGGGAGGAGGAGAGAGGAGATGAGGATGCAGGAATGGGGCAGAGGCGACATGGGAAGGTTCCGGTAGTGGAATCAGTTAGAACCCAGGCTTCCACTTGCAGACGCTTTGGACAGGACTTGAATCCCACAGGGTCTCAATCTGATCAGCTTTCAGATGGAATGGCAATGTGCCCGCTGTACCTCTGAGAAGTTTAAATGGAGCATTGCTTTCTAAGGTGGCCTGCCCAATGCCTGGAAGGAAGGAAGTGGGTGTTACTGAGCTCCTTCCCTGTGCCAAGCATCCACTGAGGTGTGGGAAATGCAAAGATTCCCAGAGTTTATGATCTAGTGATGGAGGCAGGTTATTTTGTAATGTGTGAGGTTTTTACAATGAACTCTGGGAGCACAGAGTGAGAATGACTAATTCTACTTGGAGTTGACATTTGAACTGGGCCTTCAAGGAGAAGAGGAGCTAAGTGGCCAGGGGACGGTGGAAGAGAGAAGAGCCTGAGCAAAGCCACGCCGTTGAATGTTGGTTCATTCATTTAATAACTTCAGCCCTGATGCTCCACTGAGCTCCAGACCCAGAGGTCCAGCTGCTTGTGGTCCACATCTGGATGTTTAATGGACACTCCAAACTCGACATGGTCGAAACAGAGCTACCTGTCCCTTCTGCCCTTTCCTATCAACCTTCTTCCTCCCAGGTCTCCCCTCTCTTGGTAAATGGGACCACCACTCACCAATATAAAAACCAAGAGTCTAGAAGCCATCCATCCATCTTTGGTTTGTCTTCCGCTCTTCTATGTCTGGCAGTGCCATGCTACACCACTTCCCACATGTGCCTCCTGCTGGCATTGTGTGATGCTGCGGTCCTGACCTCACACCCCTAAGTTCAGTCTAGTGGAGAGTCCTGCCAGTCCTTATCTCCCAGGGACGTCCAGAACCCACTTACTTCTGTCTCCATCTCTGCTATCTAACAGCCTAACCCATGGTGGGGTCTTGCCCAGAAAACTGCAAAGGGCTTGGAACTCATTTTCCTTTTTCCACATCTGTCTTTTATAATCCAGTCTCCCCGCAGATGCCAGAGTGGACTTAAAAAAAAAAAAAAAAAAAAAAAAAAAAAAAAAAAAGCAAACTAAAACACCCTTCTGCTTAAAAGTTTCTTCAGTCATTAGTTTAATGGTATTTCTGTATTCTGTATAACAAGTCACCCTAATACTCAATGATATCCAGTAATAAGAATTTGCTTCTTGCTATGTGTCTGAGGATTGACTGAGGTTTGGCTAATCTACATGGGATTTGACTTCTGGTCTATTAGAGTTTTTATCTTCTTCAGACCAGTGGCTACCCAAGACATGTTCTTTTTATGGTGAAAAAGCGGGTCACTAGAAACCAAGCCCATCTGTGCAAGAACATTCTAAGTCTCGTTCCCCCAGCATACCCATTGCTCAAAGCAAGTGATGTGGCCAAGTTCAAAGTTAAGGATAAAGGAAGTGCAGAGTGTGCCAAGAGGGATAGTGGAATAGAGTTGGGACCAATAGTTCAGTCTTTAGGAAAGGTCTTTAGTGGCTTTCCTTTAAGCTTAGAATCAGATCTAAACCCTACTCCCTTCAGGACCCAGTTCCTGAAATGTATTGACCACATCAACTCCTACCACTGTGTCCCTCACTTGTTCATCTCTGGCCCTGCTGTGTTCTAGGCTGTTTCTCAGACTTTCCAAACTTGTTTTCCACCTCAGGACGTTTGCTTTTGTCATTCTTTGGAACAATGCTCTCAGATCATCACATGACAGGCACCTTCTTGCTGATAGGTCTCAGATGAAAGATCACGTACACCTAGGGAGCTTGTTGGAGATGCAGACATCTGAGCTTCATCCCAGAAATTCTGAAATGGCAGGTCTGGGGGTGGGTCTCAGGAGCCTCTTTCCACAGCTCATACCAACGTTAATGTTTTGTGGACACATTCTGTGAAATATATGAAGAAATACTGGAAAGGAAGTGGAGAGCTTAAGTCTGTTGGGGGTTCAGGGAAGGTTCCAGAAGAGTCAGAAACTTAGCCAAGGCTTGAAGGATGTGGAGGAGGGTATGAGGAAAAGAGAGCTCCATGTCTTGGCATTGTCCCATGATTCCTTTCGCCTCCTCGGTGAGCCAAGTTACTCTCCCTGGATCCCACGCCCCATTCAGCCCAGCCCCTGCTGGCACTGCCTCCCATTGACGATATTATATATGACCACCCTCCGAGTGTCTTCAGACAACCAATTCCACAGGAAGTCTTAGAAAGCGTTTTCTCTCTAAATGATCTTTTTTAGTGTCTGTCACCCAGAGTTGTAGAGATTTTATATCATCTATGAAATCCTATTAAGATTTTATTTCCTTATTTTCCTTTTATGATGACTGGGATTTCCTTCCTGAGAGAAAGCTTCAGGAAGTGGGTGTGCCGGCTGGGAGCCTGGCCCTGGGGAGTGTGGGTCACTGGGACAGCCATGGCCTGAGTGGCAGAACAGACATTCAGAGGTAACAGCATCCTGTAAAGTCCTGTGGCCTCGTTGCTACACAACAAATCCCATTTGGTGCATCCTCTGACTCAGGAAAGAATGTCATGGACTGTGGAGTCAGAAGATCTCACCTACAAGGCAGAGGATTTGATTTCAGACCTGGCACTTCTTGAAGGGCATCCTTTAGGAGGGTGCATGATTGAGTTACTTCAGGTGAGCTTCTTTGAACTTAATTTGCTTTCTTTGCCTTCCTTGAACTTAATTTATACACATACGCACACATTATGAGGCAGATGGATGTGATAAGTGCTTTGGAAACAGAAACAGCACAAGGACTGCTTAGCAACTCTAACTGAACACATCACGTGAAGAGGAACCTACTCCTTTCAACAGTAGAGTGTTGAGATCGCCTTGGTTTGGATACCACTAGCCAACCCATTGGCGGATTGCTCCTGACTTCAGGTCATCTAACAAATGAACCTCAAACATTGAGAAATGATCTAATATTGATGAGGAAAAAAATCAAGGACAGAGGCTTGTGACCTCTCCCGTTCTCACCCATCACTGCTCATGAGGAGCCCTGGGGATGATAGTGTAACACACTCAATGTTCAGGCCTTACCCAGATTTTCTTTTTCCCATGAAAACCACCAAGAGTGGGACAGGGCATCAGCTGGTTTATTAAAGTTCTCCAGTTGATGCAACAGGGCAAGGCCTTCCTCTTAGGTACCTTCAACCGGTCATGGATCCACCTCAGAGTCCCAGCAACCTGCTCACATTTTCCTACCTGTCAACAAGGACATCGCAAAAGCATTTGTCAAATGGATTCTTGCCTCATTCCAGATACAAAATTATGGAAACAGAATTTATCTAGAATACCCCGGGGTGAGATTAAACCTGAGATCACTTCAACAAAAATCACCCATGTTTCAGTGGTTCTGTCTCCATGAACGAGCTGTGATGAGTCCTTTCAACTTCGTCAGGGAGTTTCTTAAGCATTTAGGAGTCGGTCTCATTCCATATGTACCAGAGTTTGCTGAGTTCTTTCTTTCCTGCTCCTCCTTTCTTGCTGGCACCCATGAACCGTGGTAGGGCACCTCACTACTTCCACCTGTTAGTGTTCCTTGCAAGCACACATCTGCCCATTTCAAAGATGCAACATCCCAGGTGCTGGAACATCCCCTGGCACCTCCTTTGATTAAAATTGTATTGGATCTTTTGCAGAAGAGAAGAGTCCAGTCTTCCTCTCTTGCTTGTGTATGTACTGGGTTTCAGTAAGTCTCTTGTGAACTCATCCTTACCAGCCTCCTCCTGAAACCTCTCCCTCGAGGACCTGGGCATGAGTTCCTGGCCCAAGCCCAGGACACCAAAGACCACTGTAGCCTCGTTAGTGTAAATTTTTGCTCCTTCCACCCCAAACCAAAAAGATTGAACTGATTCCATCCCATATTGACTTGGACAGAAATCACCTTCTAGCTGGTCTACACCCAGATTTGCTTTATGAGCCCAGTCTACACAACAGCATGATTTAGAAGCCCAGGTCCAGCTCAGTTGCAAGATTAGACTCAAGTTAAAGCAGAAACTGCAAATTCCTTGTATGTTTTATTTCCTTGGTTTCTCAATTTAGTTCCTTCACTGGGGTGGAGGTGGTGGTAGAAGTGGAAAATATTAATAGCTGCTGTTTATTAAGTGCTTAATCTGTGTGGTATGATGCTGTGTTTCACAGGTTTTATCTCATTTAATTCTTATGAAAGCTTTATATATTAAGTGTTATCATGAGCCATTTTAGAGATGAAAAATAAAAGATCGGAAAGGTTAAGTAAATTTCCACGAAGGTGGAGGAACTGGGATCTCAATCCAGGTCTTTGTGACTTAGGTCCTCCAACTCATGGGACCTCAACTGACTGGGTTGTTCCTATGAAACCCAAATGGATTCCTGGTCTTCTGTACCCAAGGGCTCATGGGCCATTCAGAAAATAAGCAGATCTTTAGACTTAGCAGGACACCACGTTCAAGATTATGACCCATGTTTTCTATTGGAAAACTGGATAGTGTTTGCCTATCTTACCTTTCCATTTCCTAAATTCACCACACACCCTCCAGAGTCCATTTAGACAAGGACTCAGAGTTGAATGTCAGAATTTCAGAACCCGGAAGACCATCGAGCCCACCAGCTTCATCAGAGAGAAGGATAAATGAACTTATCAGAGATCACAGGAATCTGTAGTAAACTGGGTTCAGGATTTCTCCTATAACTTCGTGAATTCATTATGTGATTTTGCATCAGTCATCCTTCTGAAGACTAAAACAGGCAATTATCTATAGTCAAGCTAAATTTTTAGAGCAGCAGAATTCTTTGACCAATTGGAACCTAAAGTGGCAATCTCCTCCAATAGCTCAAAGCCAAGATGGTTTAGTGAGTCAGGAATGTGATCTTTGAGACTCATTCTTCCTTATGGCTCCTTTCCTCATCTATCCTTATGGGAATCCAAGCTACTTGATGATGCCTGTTAGGAAGGAGGGGACTTAAGAAGTTTGGGGGCTTCAAAAGAGAATTTGATTGAATTAAATCTAATCATCATGCTAACTGATCTTGGAAGAACTCTCCAAAGATGTGTGAGTAAATGGTTAACAACAAGCTCTTTGAAACAACAAGAATAACAACAATGACAACAACAACAAAGCCCTGATTGACAGCATCTGCCCATTTCCATGATGTAAATGCTCCTGCGATGGCCAGTTTCAAGTTACCAGCATGATGTCAATCAACTTGGAAATTTCTTGACAATTTACAGTTGGTACCTTAGTTCAAGATGACTCCGGCACACGGCTGCTTCCAAACTTTAAATACTTGGCGACATCTTGCTTCTTAAACTTTGGTATCAGGCTTTCATTGCCACGAGTATAAGATGAAGTACAAGGTGGGTGGAAGAATGCAGGTAACTTGGAGAGCACACGTTGACAGGTCTTTTCCTGTGCTAACACTTCCTTTGTTTCCTATCTTGATGGAAACGTTGCCATTTTTATCCAGTTATAGAACAAATAGAAGTGTGATGTGTGTTCACAATCTCTGATACTGATTTCATATAATTTTCACAATTCTATCACATTTCTTGCAGTTACTATTTTTTTTTCCTCCTGGGATGGCGTGACATTATGTTGGGATACCGTGTCGAGAGTAGTTCCTCTTTGATTCTGTCAGGCTTCCTTCTTTCTGGGTTTACACTTGCTTAAGTTCAAGGCTTTACACGCGCTTATAAATTTTCCCTGCCCCCAGCCTGGTACATCGCGGGAGGAGGGGTGGGACTCTGTGGTTCTGAATCTCTCCTTGGCACCTGTTCTTAAACATGAGTGAGGAGTCAGTGATTCAGTTTGAACAGGGAAATTGCAGACAGATGTACTGTTCTCACATCTGGCTACTTGGAGGTGCAGCTGCAGTTGGCCACCCACTCTTTTTTGCACCTGTGGGGGAAGGGATCACTTCCTTTATCAGGCTGGGGTCTTTGTGACATAGAGGAAGATATTCAGGTCATGTTCTTAGAGATGCCAGGTGAACTCCTGGAGTTGGGGTAGATATTTTCTTAAGTCTGGGGTGGGTTGGCAGACAGGTGGAAGGTACCCCTGTATCCCTGGTCAGCTCCTCACACCTGCTGACTTGGCTCCTGAGACAAAGTACAAACCCATTTTTATCCCAATGACTCCAATTGTACATCTTCTGGGGTTAGGAAACCCATTCCCCAGATGGCACTGAGCCAGAAAATTAGCAATGATCAATGAAAGGGGAAGGATGATGAAATAAAAGTGGAGTCTCAATTATGCTCTAAACGAGCAAGATGATGTTAAGACTTCAGTAGAGGAGGGGCCAGAGGTTGGGGGAAGGAAAAAAACGATTACTTGGAAGAATTCAGTGCCCCAGTGTGGACTTAGTCATTGATTTCCTATTCTGGTTCCACAGATGGACCATAAAGCCTTGTAGAGTGCACGTCTCCTCCTGCTATATTTCTCCATGATCTGCATAAAGGAACTGTGAGTTCCTCTGTCCTGCTTTTCTGTCCAGTAACTCTGGCTCCTCAGTGGTTCTAAAGGGACAAATATCTGTGGATATTATGTTCCGGATTCAAACTTACCAGCTGCTCCGGGAGGTCGAATATGTGGATTCTGTGTAAACCATGGTCAAAGTTGCTCTTGTAAAATTACAAAAATGATTTGTTGTGTGTGTGAAAAGGTGGGCTGAAATGTTTCTATGAGATTTCAGTGATCTCTTTTTAAAAAGAAAAACAAACTTCTTTTTTTTCTTTTCTTTAACTGCTAAAAGGCGGAGTAATTGATGTTGAATTTGGTGATTTGCCTTGAAAAATGCAATCACTGGGACAGCCTGTACGGGTCATTTAGAATGGAAACCAAATGTTTTCTTCCATATATATCCATAACGTAAGACATATCTCCCATCTGGCAAAACCTCTTTCGGTAGAAATGTTCAGAGTGGAATTGCATTAATAAGTAGACATCAAGTGAAATTTACTATTTATGCACTTTCAATGGTCTCTGGAAACTGAGTTGCACATCAGCCTTGTATCAATAAACATCTCTACCTGCGGGTTTTCAGGACAGATTAACTGAGAAGAGCCATTATGTGATGAAAGAGGGGAGCATCCTGGGAGAAAAATGAAGTAAAACATTCACCCGTGCAAATACTTCCTTCCTGGACACTGTTTGGCTTTTAATTTCTTCTTCTTTATTTTCCCTCCCAAATATAAAATAAAATACGAGATGCTGTTTAGAGATAGCCCACATCTGTACGGCAATGAGACAATTCTCCAAAGTGCAGCTCGCAGTGGGGTATTTATTTAATTCGTATTGGTTTTGGACTGCAGCCTGTAATGAGGAAAGATATGGAAAGAGGCAGGAGATGACAGTTGGAAGTCTGTACCTTTTTGAACATGAAAGTACAAAAGGGTCATGCATGTATTTAGGTTTTAGTGAAAATTCAATAACTTTAGCTGCAGACACTTTGCTCCGGAACACTAATAAAAATGGAAGAGCTAATAAAGGGCCTGAATTTGAGCTTCTTAGAGATGAAAGCTGGCGTCTGGCCAGCTTCGGCTGCCCCCAGTGTTGAAGAATGCCCTGGTATGTTTTTTTGCACATGGGCCACTTGAGGATGAAGCTGAGTATAAGACATCTTCTACCAGCCTGTGAGCCCCTGGTCCTAAAAATGTCAAGCAGACCCTACTGAAATTAGATTCATTGAAGGGGGTCTCAGGAATGCCTGATGTTCTTGCTGGCAAATGCCCTGACAGAAAGGCAGACCAGAGTTAAAAATAGAAAAGTCCTTCTCAAAGCCAGACCATCCTCCACGGGGTCTTTTATTACTCTGCAAGGTAGTTAGTGGCATGAAGAGCTCATCAGAACTTGCATATGAGTCAAAGACCCAAAGCCTGGAAGGCACAGTCATCAACTCACATGGAGTTGTAGGATGGAGGAAAGGGCTAATCTCCACAAAGTCAAGAACCCTCCTGGCTTAGCTAGCTCCCTCCCCTTCGCCACCAGACACTGTCACTTGCTTTCATTTTCAGATGCTCACTTATCTGAAATCACACCCCTGCAAGGGGCAGATCCAGGACTTGAACCCAGACCGAAGACATCCATGAACAGCATGTCTAGCCCAGTCAAGCTGTCTGGGGTTCACGTTCTCCAGCTCCAGGAGGAAATCAGAGGACCGGAAAGAGAAATCTGGGGTGGATCTCAGTTGAGTGATTCACTTGTTCTTAGACTTGACCTTGTTTGCAGAAAGTCGTTTTAGAAGCTCTTGGGACCACACCTCAGCCTTCCCTCCTGCAGGTGGGTACCCTCAGCTTCCAGAGGATCCATGCTGTGAAGATGAGCTTGCACACATTTGCAGAGGTCTGCCTAAGAGCCATCCGTGGGAGAAGGTCAGCTTTCTCCTTGAGCTAGAGATTCCTAACCTGCGCCACCTCTCCCTGAGGTCTGAATGCTCACTGGGGTGCCACAACACCAGGCATGTTACATGGCACCTTACATCCTGTGTCACTAGATGTCACAACTGCAAGAGTGGATGCCTTATTATTCCCATTCTACAGATAAAAAGAGTGAAGCTACCAGCTGTGTGATTTGGTGTCAGGTCTGCCTACAATTCAGGTCCTGTGGTTTAATGTTGACTGGGGAGACTGTGAGTTTGGGTCTCTTCTGGAGAAAGGTGGAGGATGCCTCTTGCACTTTGGCTGACTTCATCGCTGAGGACTGAGGTGCACACTTGCAGGGTAGGACAGCCTGACCGCAGGAGGGGTCACCACACCCAGCCCTTCCCCCTAGCCCACTCTTGCAGCCCCCAGCTCTGCTCTAGGCCCTTTTTGTCTGCCTGAGTTCCTTCCCCTTTTCTGTAGAGTCCTGGAGCCTCTCACCCAGCAGAGCTGACCTGCCAATGATAAATACCATTTAATTACAGAACAAGCTTTTCTGCCATTTCTCTCAGCATGGCTTCTATTGCTGAAGATTAAACTTCATTCCAATACCACTGAATTACCTTTTTAAACCTATTATTTCAATGTGATTAACTTCACTTCTTTTCATTTAGCTGTAAGCAAAATCTTGTTTACAAGGCAAAAATAGTCTTTGCCTTAATATCGGCAATAATAATACAAACGAACATTGCAAGAAAATAATTTATGTGAAAAACAGGAAAAAATGGCATTGATACATGAGGCTCCTCTTCAATTAATAAAAAGGAGGAAATATTTAAAAACAATTTATCAAAGAAATATATACAGTTCATACATCATGCATTTGCAAAGTACGTACGAATATTCATTCCACAGATAGCCCTGTGACCCTGGGATTCTAATTCTTTTGTGTGTGCCAGAATCAGAGTTGTGGTTAAAATCCAGAGCTGGGTTTGGTTAAGGGAGTCCTGGGGCAGGCTAAGCTACTGTTGGAGAAAGAGGTTTGTGTTTGTGGGACACCTGCCACGTTCTTTTGAATGTGGCTCAAATGCATCTGAGGTTTTTGGAGAAATCTGTTGTTATTGCAAACCTGGTTGGGCAATCCAACACCCAGGATGGCTTCGAAGGCACACCTCCATCATTTCATGTACATTTCTTCTTTCCAAGATAAAATTCCAAGCTATGAAAAACAGATTTTTATTAACAATTGCAAAAGGGATAAATGCTTGGTAATTTAAAAACATGATTTTTATTTGAAGCAAACCCTGGCAGACTGTTTCCTGAAAGTTGTCAAGGCCGGGTGGCCACTGGGAAGTGGTGGCATCTGTCGCTGCAGTTATGCAAATCCCCTCCTGTTAGGGCCAGAGTTTGGAGAGGGGATATGTGGCTGCTTGTTGGCAAAACAGACACTGTATGCCGCCACCCATGTTTCTTCCTAATTTATTTTTACCATTTTCTTTTATGGCCTTCCAGAGATGTACATCCCAGGGAGTTCCTTTCCAGGGTAATGCAGAGAAATTAGCATTTACATCATATTTAACAGTTTACAAAGTGTTCCTCCACCCACTCATAAAACAATGTGCTTTTATAAGGAAAATATCAATAGCAGAATGACTATTTCCACATATGGTGTCCTTGTTTAGCTGACGTTTAAATTCCTTGATGGTTTAGGAGGGAAAAAAATGGAAGTTAGGCTTGGTGGCACATGCCTATAAATACCAGTTACACTGGAGGCTGAGGAAGGAGGATTGCAAGTTCAAGGCCAGCCTTGGAAGTGTAGCAAAACCCTGTCCTAAGATTTTAAACATGGGGTAGAGGCTAGAGCTCAATGCTAGAGCTAAAGCACTTGCCTCACAGGTACAAGGCCTTGGGTTCAATCCCCATTATCACCACCACCACCACACACACACACACACACACCCCTAAACAAAACACCCAGGAAAAATGGAGAATTGGGGGCTGGGGATGTAGCTCAGTTGGTAGAGTGCTTGCCTTGCAAGCATAAGGCCCTGGGTTCAATCGCCAGCACCACAAAAAAAAAAAAAAAAAAAAAAAGAAGAAGAATTGGCATCCCAAGCCAGGGTGCCCAGCCTGCTGTGTGCATCCAGAGAGACGCCACTGGAAGAAGGCAGAAGGTGACAATTGTACAGTCGCAGGGCCAAGGGCCACAGGAGCTTCTGCCTGGCTCCCCGCTTCCTTCTCACAGGCTTTGTCTCCTAGCTGGTCTTCCTGGGCCCTCACCAGATTCCCTCGCCTTCCCCTCCCCTCTCTTCCGTCTCCCCTGTTCCTCATCCACTTGATTACCATATTCACTCAGCACCAGCTCCAGCCAGGCTCTGAACTGGGTGCTGACATGAGGAAGGAAAATCAGGCACCTTGGACTTTTCCAATCCATGGAGGTTTCTAGCAAATAAAAATGCACCTATCCAGGCACCGTCAGTCAGACTGGCCTTTCCCCTTCATCTGCACGACATCAAAGCACTTGTCATCGTGATGAAGGCCCCATGACGGAGGCCCATACTGGCCAGCAGAATGGGCACCTCCTCCGTGCTCGCGCGTCCTCTCTCTCCCCTATTAGCTCTCTCTCTTGTTCGACTCAGAAGTTGTTAAATACTGCTGGATTTACGTGTTGTCATCCTCAAAGAATTCACAGTGTGGAAGAAAACGGGAGGCAGAAGCGGGTTGGGTCGCTTGCCGTGCAGGTACTGGTCCTGCTCTGCGTTGGGATTCGCCTGCAGTAGCCCAGGCAGAGAGCAGTTTACTGTGTCTGTGGGGACCGTGCTGGGGTCTGTGCCTGCTTTCCCTCTGGGAGGAAGGCTTCATTAGAGGAATGGGGAGCAGCAAGCAGCAGAGCTGACAGAGGAAGCAGTCAGTCCCTGAGAGCAGGGGACCACCCTCTGGGGCAGTCACTTCCAGGACACCGCACCAGGCTTCTGGAGTAGGGGGGCAGGAACTGTAGAGCAGAGTGCTGTCTTCTTCCAGGGCGGGGGCAGAGGCTCTGAGAGGCTGGGGAAGTGCCAGAAGCCATCAGGGTAGGGTGACAGCTGTGTTTTCAGCATCTGCCTCACTCCTGGTGTTTGGCAGATGGGGTGCAGGGACCAGGCAGCTGAAATCTGGATCTATTTCAAACCACTCCATTTCCCAGACTCTAAGCGGAGCGTTTCCAGAGGGCAGCCATGAAGCCAGCAGCTCCAGGGGCCCCAGCTAGAGCAAGTTCCCCCAGAACCCTGAACCATGCCTGGAATTGAGGGCAGGGACCCAACGGACGTTCGCTGTCTTATGAACTCTCCCGTTTCTGTATCCACCTTTGTACCTCTGCCCTTTACCTTTGATGCCTTCAGACACTGGTAACACTGAGAAAGACCCGCTTGTCAGACAGGACTGTCAAGCTGAAGGCTGACTTGACTTCCTAGAACTACGCAGTCCAATACAGAAGCCACTAACCAGATGCCACCATTCCTAAGGGGGGTGTAGTGTGAGTGTTATTTGTTCACTGCATTTGTGAGGATTTTGAAATGAGGCTAGCCCAAATTGAGATATACTGTCTGCATTTCAAAAAAGAATGCAAACTATCCCATTAATATCTCCTGTATTGATTATGTGCTATAGTCTAATATTTTGAATATATGGGTTAAATATATTATTAAAATTAATTTTACCTTTTTTTACTTTTAAAAAAAAATGTGACCCCTTAAAAATGTAAAAGGTTATACAGGTTTTGCATTCTATTTCTTTTGCACAGTGCTATTCTAGAGGGAAGATATCAAGGTATTGTCTTTAAGTGATTTGTGCCTGTGTCCCCAGTAAAATTTGCCCGGAGGCCCTTCCTGCATGGCACCAGATTGTAAAGGCATGAACCAGCCCTTCCTCTCCTGACTGGAATGTGAGTGGAATTGGGTCCTTGGGGAACCAGGTCAGCTGTTTCTGAAGAGCAGTACGTTGGCTGCTTTGGTTGCTCCGAGCAATTCTGCTGATCTACTACCACTGGTGTCTAGACACAGACCCTGCGCTAGATCCCAAGCCTCGTGGCTCTGGACCGAAAGACAGGTATCCAGTGGCCTTCTTCCTGGTTCCCATGGTGGCTGGGCTTGTCCTGGGCTGACCCACAGGGCCCAGGCTGCTCTACCTCTTGCTTTGTACAACCTTTACCATGATGGGAGATGGTGTTCTAAGCAGGAGCCCCCACAGCGGGAGCAACCTTGGCCAGCAGTCAGGAGGGGAGGGAGCTTGCTGGAGCCACCTCCATTCTGTGTCATTCCCAGCCTCCTACCACAAGGGACACTTCCAGCCATGGGCAATAGCGGATCTCCCTAGGGGTAGGGGGACAGTGGGAATGGAACGCTAGCTCTTTACTCTGCATCTCAACCCAAGCCTACCCGGCAATGGACCTATCCCTTTACTCAGCAGCATATCCTCTTTGAACCCCTGAAGAACTCCCAGAATTTCCCACCTTCTATGGTGAGTTCAGTTTTGCAGGGTGGACGAGGACGTGCTTGCCTGCCATTCTCCCTCACTGAGTGGATACTTGCTGAGCACGGGCCCTGTGGTAGGTCTTGCTGAGCAGCAGCAAACAAAAGCCATCCTCCTCTGGCCTCTCGGGGTTCCTTCTAGCAGGAGAGACTTGCTGATCCACTCTCATTACAAACTGCGGGAGATGCTTGGCAAATGATGCTGGAAGCTGACTGGGGTTTTTGGTGAAAGTGGATGGGGGTCAGGAAAGGATGTGAGGGTTGAGCCGACATTGTTGAATTTTGGAAGCTTCGCTTAGGTTCCCATCCAACTCTCCTGAAAGAACTGGGGTCAGAGTCCCTGGGAGAGGGTCTTGAGGATCAGGAGAGACTGGAAAATATTTACCAGCATGGCCTGAGGAAGAATTGTCTGGAAGGAAATTTTTAATGAGAATAGAGTAAATCGGATCCAGAGAGTCAGCGTGTCCCTGGCATTAAGTCTTAATATAAGTCTGGGCTGCAACTGGGGAGAGCACCAGGCTGGAATTTACTCGGGTGAGGCAGGAGGCTCAAGACTAAGGTGGTGCAGGGTGACAGGGCGTGTGCCTCCCTTCTGGACAGGACTCCTGCTCTGGCAGAGTGATGATTCAGTAGATCCATGCAGCGTTCCACATGGTGTACTTGGTGTTTTGATGGGTCCTCTGTTTATTGGCTCTCCAAAAAGCATCCAGGGATGGGGTACGCCTGATGGGGTGCCCAATGTCAAAAAGAGTCCTGAACCAGGAGACCTGGTTCCAGCCCTGATTTTGCCCCCAGACTCACTCTGTGACCTTGACAAGCCCCCTCCCCTCTCTGGAATGTAGCCTCCTCATCTGTAAAATAAAGGGGCTGGACTGGGTGACCTCGAGCACGCAAGCCCATCTCAGGGTCTGTGACTCTGGGAGTCAATGACGTGCTTGGCTGAGCCGCTCCCCGCTCTAGCCCAGAGGTCGGGGTTCAAGCCTGTTATGGAGCTGCTACTCAGTGGCTGCCACTTCTGATATTAATTTCTTTTTTCCCCATGAGGCATGGAGACTTCATGAATGACTTCAAGAATTGCCTCTGGCCTTGGAGACAGAAGCTGGCCCTGAAAGCAAATGGAGCTAAATCCCTAGAGCACACATCCCCCAGGCTTTGGGGACTTGATCCAAATAGTTTCTCCTGTGACCAAACTGTGGCTGAACTGGCAAGTACAGGGCTAACAACAAACTTGGCTTCTGGTTGTTCTCAGAGCCACGCCCTGCTTCCTGCCAATCCTGAGCGGAGAAAGTCCTGATTCTTTTGAAAGTATAAAAGGGTCATGGACATGGTGTTGCTCCAGAGACCAGTTGAGTTAACTGAGTAACACCATGAATCTTGATTTCTTCATCCATAAAATGGGGAAGAGAAAGTCACTCACCCTTAACAGATTATTAGGAGATTCAAAGTTTATACTATAGGCAAATGCCTAGTAAAATTTAAAGCTCTATGTAGATTATTATAAAATAAACCAATAAAAATATCCCTTCCAGATGAAAAAAAAAAAATCTCTCAAGTTTAGAGATGTTATTGCTAATCAATGCACTACGTTTGCCCAGTTCTTTAGCTTGTCTATGTTCATTATATCGTTTTATTCTCATTAGGAACTGTGTGGCAGGTGCCATGCCTAGCAATGATGCAGCAAGGGAAAATGGAATACCTGAAGTCACAGCTACCCAGAGGGATGGAACTGGAATCTGACTGCTCTAAGTGGGGAGATCTCCCACTGTCTTCTGCTGGTTGAATGGTACACACAGCTCAAGCATCTCTTCCCTGTGCTACTCTTGGGGCAGTTGCTGTCCCTTTCTTGTAGGTGTGGGTCATCCAGATCTGTGACCCCCTTACTAGAAGGGCCTGGGACATGCACCTCTCCCTTTCCCCAAGGTCAGAGGAGTTGGTTTAGGATACTTCTGTGGGAGACCACAGAGCTCTGTCCAGGCAGCTAGAAAAGCCCCAGCTTCACGCTCAAGTGAACGGTGGTCCATCTGCAGGACCTTCCTGTGTCTTGAGCTGACAGGTGGCCCTGGAGAGCGGCAGGCAGTCTCTAAAGGCAGGAGACTCCAGGGACGTAGGTCAGTCACCAGCTGAGCTTCCTACCAGGGAAGATCCCCAACAGTCTCCATTTCTACCCCAGATACTGCTTGAGCCCTTTTCCTGCCAACCCCCCTACCCCAGGCCAGGGCCCACATACTAGTTCCCATTCAAACTTTGTCCCTTTCCTTGAGAAACTCCACAAGTCACAGCCCGGAGAAGCCATCGGGGCAGCCACCAGATATCTGTTAGCACAAAAGTGTTCGAATCCTTTCCAGCTAAACAGGAACAAGTCTCTTTATGGGGGGGTGGGAAGGGATAAATAAATAAATAAGTCCCCAGAAACAATACCTTATCAGAATAATAAAATTAAATTATAACAGGGCTGTCAGTGACACAATATCTGAGGGTGACAAGATGTAATCTCAGTAAAAACATCGGATCTGTCTGTTTATGGATCTAATAAATTATGTTAGAATTGTGCTCTTATAAATCTAGGCTGTCGAGGAAACCCAACAACTAATTCATCAGTTGCTCACCGAGAGGACTCCTTCTCCGTTCCAATTGCTCACCATGTAGATAACAAGGAGCCTTACAGACCGGCTGGTTAAATGTCATTTGTTTCAGAACTGTAACACGGCACGGATCATTGCTCACACATAGACACCCAATTATATTAACCTGTGCAGCAATACGGTGTAACGACATGACATTAACAAAGCCACTTCAGAGGGGCGACAACTTCCCTCCTGCAGAGGACCAGCCCTGGCTTCTCCCCAGCAGCCCCCTTGTCATTTAAATGCAAAACGCAAGCTTCTGAATGGAAGGAGCAGAGAGAGCCACTTCCCGCTGAAATCTGTGCTTTACCCTCCCGTCTGCTCCATGGGGTGAGTCTTCTACCCAGCAGCTCAACTTTTCCAAGGGATGGAATCCCCAACCCACTTCCCAAAATCCACCAGTTCGTAGAGGTTTTAGAGGATTCTGTATCTGGGATTGCCCCCCAAATACGGAACAGTGAGAAGACTGACTTGGGGGATGGGAAGCACAGAGAGATCCTTATTGCAGAGGTAAATTACAAAGCACGGAGTTCTGTGGCATTTGGGGTATCACATTTCTTTTATCTTGTCAAAGAGACAGGAGCAAGATGAACAGACCTGGTTCACTCCAAAGCCTTGTGTTGCACAACCAGCACTCCTGGATTTGGGACAGGGCAATGCTTGGCCATGGGGGATCCATCTTGTACACTGTGGGCTGTTCAGCATCCCTGCTCCCTACCCACTGAGTGCCAGTTGCAGTAATCAAACATACCTCTAGGTCCTGCCAAATACCTCCAGAAGAGCACTCTTGCTCCCAGCTGAGAACATTGATCAAAGAAGAACTTTTCACTCTCAAACCTTCAGTACATATTTGCAGATCATGAGGTCATTGCTGGACTTTGGGTCCCTTAAGTTGCTCTGGAACTTTCTTAATAGAGGAGGAGCCTGTCTCGGATACCCAGTCTCTCTGCTTAAAGAGGAGACGTACATTTGTCTTTCAGGCTTCTCAGGTTAGAATCCTATTTCCTTGGCCTAACAGCCATAATCCTCTAGGCCTCTGCTGCTTCAGCTATACAGTGGGGATAATAACAGCACTGACCTGAGTGTGCTTTGCAAGGACCTGTGATTTATGCAGGCTAAGTGCTGAAGGCCTGGCACACAGGAAGCCTCTGGCTTTGGGTTACTTACGTGAACAACCTCTCATCCAAGATCATGGACGTCCTGGAGATAAGAAATTCACTTGAACCTGAAGGACAGAGACTGATCATGAGTCAGGACCAAGCAAAGCAGATGTCCTTCTGAGGAGGGCTCCAATTCCTGCTGCCCAGAGGGTGCACCATGTCCAGAAGAGGCCCAGAGGTTACCAGTGCTGGTCACTTCAATCGATCAATAAATCAATAGCTTTTATGTGCTATTTGCTATGGTAAGTGCTTCAAATATGACAGACCTTATTGGTCACAGTGGCCTTACGAGAGAGGTTCTACTGTTAGCTCCATTTAACAATGTGGGGAAACTGAGTCATGGGAAGATGATGATTATTATTACTATTATTATTATATTATTATTATTTATAATTTGTTCAGTGTCATTCATTTAGTAAGTAGTGGACCTGGGATTTGAACCCAGGCAGCCTGCTTCCAGAGCCCAAATTCTCAAAAAAAAAAAAAACAAAAAAAACAAAAAAACGCAAACAAACAAAAAAAACAAAACAAAACTTTTTTAAGCTAGGGATTGAATTTAGGGTCTCACACATGCTAAATACCCCGAGTCCTGGAGTGCACATTCTCAATCATTACATTCTGCTGCTCTCTCCTGTACCCCTCTTTGATAGGAATCTGGGATGCTCTGTCCTGCTCAGGGTTGACTGGGGGAGTGGGTAAGTGAGCAAAGCCAAGCCAGTGGTCCAGGAAGCTGAAGCACAGAGCTGCCCATCCCCCATGTGACCTTGCTTCTGTGTTTCCAGTTAAGGTTGTCACTTGTGTTTCATCTTCCCCACCTTCCCATTGAAATGTTTATGAAAATGTGCAAATATTTCCATGTTCAAAGCACAAGAACCCTGGAATATGAATCTGTAGTATGCATGCAGTTTCTACCACCAAAACTTAGATGAAGACTTGAGGCAGAAAGTGGAACCACAGGGGGAGAAGGCAGACTCAAGCTCCCCACCCCCACTCTGTATCTTCACCTCCAAACAAGGCCTTTACCTGAGGTAAAGGAGACTTCCCCACCTCTGCCCCTGCTTGGTGGGAGTTGTGTTTGGGAGGAATCATCTTCAGAGAAGGCTGGGATTCTGGACTCCCAATTCCACCCAGCAGTGTTTTTCACCAGTCCAGCTGCGAGCACTCAGTGCCTCTGGGTGGGTGGAAATGCACAGAGCAGGTGGTGCCCGCTCCTGGTGTGGTGGTAGCTCTGGGAAGCGGTTGAGCCTGCATATACTCGGGAACTTGGGTTGGAGTTTGTACTGTTCACACACATTCTTAGGGAATGTGGGACCTTCTCATAATAATCAGATCAGCTGGTCTCACTCTCCAGGACCCATCAGACTCACAGTGAATAGGAGACTGAAAAGCACTGGACAGTCAGAGAGGATCATAGGATGTCATAAGGATCAATCCATGGCACAAGCTCTGGTCTTGAGAATTCAAATAGGAACCAGAGGAACAGCAAGAATAGAGGGGGAGCCAAAGAAAATCTTATTTTGTTTATCAGAAAAGTCCTGACTGAAAGACTTTCCTGTTTTCATTCCTTTATGGGGGGGTGGGATTAGGGGTGGAAGATAATTAAGGGGGAAAAAAATAAAAGAAACATAGGAGGCCCCTAAGAAAATCTGCGTCTGTATCACGAGACAGAAAATATGGTACTCACAATGTAGAGAAAGAAATTTCTGTTGGAATAGATCAATTATAGTAAGTTGAAGAACATTCAAGAATATATGAGTTGCCCTTTCAGCAAAATTCAGGGAAATATGCAGTTTATGATATAAAAAAATAAATGTGAATCAGTAATATCCCAATACGTGAAATGGAGCAAGCTGAGAAGAGTTGGAAATAAAAAAAAAAAAGATAGATAAAATCCAAAAGATGAACTATGAAGAAACAAAATTATAATCAACATTAGAGGCAGCACAGAGCAGAACTGGCAATGCAGAAAATAGAGTCCATGATCTCTTACTCTCCATATACCTCTATGTTATTATCTATTTAGTGGTGATAACATAGTATCTGCCTGAGGAGTTGTTCCTGCAGTAAATTAATGAAAGCACATAAGTTTGCAGTAGAGTATTTGGGATGAAGCATTTTTGAATGAATATCTGCTATTACTTTTATAATTATAAATCTGATATAAAAGGGCTGGTGGTGTAACTCAGTGGGAGAGTATGTGCTTAGCAATGCATGAAGCCCTGGGTTCAATTCCCAGCACCAAATAAAAGCAAAAATAAACAAATAAACAAGCAAAACTAATATGCTCACAAGAGAAGTGGCTCTTAAGATACTTTAACTGTGCATTTGAGGATTTGAACTAATACTAGATGAGGCAGGAAATGGGTTTGGAGACAGAAATCTTGGATAAACTTGAAAAACTCTAGGAGAATATAAAAGAAAAAAAGTAATGAGATTTTATATATATATAGAAAATAAAAGACAGCACTTAAACATTATTACTACCATTGCTTAAAAAAAGAGCTCACTGTGTGCAATAGTATTCAGATTCACAAGGAAGAATGAAACCTTGTTATTTGTGACATGGATGATTCTGGAAGACCTGAGATTAAGTGAAGAAAGTCAGGCACAGGAAGACAAATATCACATGTTCACATTCACATGTGGAAGCTAGAAAAGTTGATCTCATAGAAATAGAGAGTAGAAGAGTAATTACCAGAGGCTGAGAAGCGAGGAGACAGGGGTGATAGGAAGAGGTTGATTAACAGGTACAAAATTACAGCTAGAGAGAAGGAACAGGCTTTAGTGTTCTAGAGCACAAAAGGGAGCATAGTTAACTCTAATTTATTGTCTATTTCAAAATAGGTAGAAGTGAGGATTTTGAATTTTCTTACTACAGAGAAACCATTGAAGTGACACATACACTGGTTTAATCATTACATATGGTACACAGGCACTGAACTATCACACTGTACCCGATCAACAGGTATAATTATTATGTGCCATTTAAAAATAAAATAAAAAACTAAAAAAGAGACAGTTGTGTATATTCTTTTGTATATGGTGTGGAATACAAATGAAGCAGCCATAAAAAAATGAAATTATGGCATTTGCTGGTAAAGTGGGTGGAAATGGAGAATAGCAAGTCAAGTGAAATAAGCCAAACTCAGAGACTCAAGGGTTGGATGTTTTTCTCTCATCTAGGGAAGCTAGAGTACAGTTAGGGAAAGAGGGAGGGAGGACAGGATGATACAAAGAATCAAGCAAATACAAAATCACAGGCAGGAGAAAGAGAGCTGGGAGAGGGGAGGAAGGATGGGAGGAAAAGGGACAGGATCATGAACAGAAATTGATTTCCCTGCGTGTACGAGTTTGTCAGGATGAACCCAACTACTATGTATAACTATAGATAAAAATCTAATAAAAATAAAAATAAGTTAAAATGCAAAAACAGATTTCCAAAAAGTTTCAAAATGAAACAATATGAAAAGGGGCACAAATAACAAGCGAAGTAATAATTAAAGGTGAACAAGGACCAACCTTTTTCCACCTGAGGAAAAACCTAAGGATTTTATTGAAAGGTTCATAACACTATTGGAAAAATTAACAGAAAAGGATCAGGATTCTGCAAACATTTTGTCCCACTATCCTTTTCCTCTGTAGAATTTATCTCAGATTCTAGTTTTTGTTTGTGACCCATGCACATGTGACTTCCATGAGGGAGGGGCTTTGTTTTGTTTACTATGTCCTTCCTGCCTACATTAGTACCTTGCTGTATAATAGATGCTCAATAAAGCACCTTGCTGAAGGTTTCCTCAATGACCCTATTTAATGTCAGGCATACAACTCCCTCCACCCTTCCTTAGCTTTATCCTTCTTCCCTGCATGTGTCAACATCAGAAATGCTCTATGTTTTATTTCTTCATTTTATCATCTGTCTCCCCAACTAGTGTGTTACCTCCAAAAGGCAGAGTTTTCTCTCTGTTCTTCAAGAAATATCATTCTTGAGGGTGTACTCCATGTGAGTGATATAAATCAAAGTTGGGAATGCAGGAACAGGTAAATAAAGATAAAAATTAAAGTAGTGAAAATTAAAATCAGTTGAACATAGAATTGAATCTGCTATTTTAATAGCCATAAATAGAGTTATATAGCCATGCAATGATCTGTAAACAAGACTTGGAAAAGGTGAACATAATATAAACAAACATAAAATTAAACATTAATAATCTGGGTCTAAAGATTTGAGATATCAACAAAAAGCATAAATGTGGATTAGGAAGAGATTGGGGGTGAACCTAAAAATGCTTTTTAAGTCCCTCAATAGGAGAGGCGTCAACAAAAATGATTTAATTCATTACATCGATGAACAAGTTCAAGTACAATTTTTATAAAGAAAAACAATTACTTAGAGGAACGTAAAAAGTGTTACACTTTTCAATCAGCAAGAGGAGAAAAAAAGCAAAGACAACAGAATTTTTGGAAATATTTTTGTATGTTATTCCTAGGGCTTTTTATGGCTGACTAATACTCCAGGATGTACATATACCACATTTTCTTTATACATTCCTCCACTGAGGGGCACCTAGGCTGATTCCACAACCTGGCTATTGTGAATCATGCCATGAGAAACGTGGGTATGTGGATATCTTTATAGCAAGCTGATTTTATAATTCCTTTGGATTTATACCAGGGCATGGTACAGCTGGATCATATCGTAGACTTTCTACTTCTAGTTTTTAGAGGAGCCTCCATACTTACTTCCACAGTGACTACACTGATTTATATTCCTACCAACAAGATATGTGTTCCTTTTTTTTTTTTTGCATTTTTACCCACATTTATTGCTTTTTTTAAAAAAAATATTTTGTTCTAATTAGTTGTGCATGACAGTAGAATGCATTTATACATTTTGATAGATCATACATAGAGTATAATCTCTCATATTTCTGATTTTACATATTGCAGGATCATATCAGTATTCTCAGCAACTATAATTTTGACTGAAGTGAGGTGGAATGTCAGTGTAGTTTTGATTTTCTTTTTCATAAGGACTAAAGATGTTGAACATTTTTCCATATAATGATTGGCCATTTTTACAATTTTTTTTTTAAGAACTGTCTGTTCTTTTCATTTGTCCATGTATTGACTGGGTTATTTGTTTCTTGGTTCTGTTTTGTTTTAGTTCTTTATATATTCTGGATATTGATCCTCTGTCAGAAGAGTAACTGTCAAAGATTTCCTCCCATTTGAGAATACAATTTCAATAAAAATATGTTTGTTAGTTACCCAGACATATCACTCTACTAAAATACTGAACTCTGTGCTTTTTGGACTGATCATCTGGTCCTTTTTGGTCATGTGCCTTTAAGTTTAAACCTTTTCAAACATTTACTCCAAATATGTTCATATTATCAGTAATATTAATCTTCTTTAATACAAGACACACGAACATAAAAAATAGAAGTTATAAGGGACAAGATAAAACTAAATATAAAATGCAAGTTTGAATTTTTCCTGGTGCCAAATTAGATAATCTTGTGAAAAATAGGGACATGTTCTAAAGAAAAATCTTTTTAAGAACTCTTTATATACTAAGAAAAATTGTTCATATTAGCCAAAAAGGAAAACACCAATAATTTCATCAAATGAGTTATGTGTCAAATTCTATGAGCACAATATAATAAAAGTAGAAAACAATAAGAAAATATTGGAGGAAAAATATTAAATTGATGGAAAGAAAATCAATAACTTTTGGTTAGGGAGAACTTAAACTAGCAGTCATGGAATATTTAGCTAAAAGGAATGAAACATTATTTAGCAAACTCATGGGATGTGACCAAAACTGTGGTCAAAGGTAAGTACATTTCCTTAAGTGAACTACTGCTAAAATAAGAATACAAAAATCAAAGAAATATTTTACTTAAGAAATTAGGGTGAAATGCATATTTTGGAAAACAGATGGAAAGAAATAGTCAAGGAAAAAAGAAGAATAAATGATTTAGAAATTAGAAAAACAGTAAAATTGATAACTAACCGAAGAGAAGTTCCAGAGATGTGGATGAAATCTCCTGGATAGCTAAAATGGTCAAAATAAGGGTACAAAACATTAGAAGTGAAAAAGGGACAGTTTTTAAAGAATGAAAAATCAATAGCCAAGCCCACGTGGTTTTATAGGTACATCCTTTCTAATTTATAATCTCAACTTTTTATCTCATGATAAACTCTTTTGTAGCAAAAAATGGAAAGCAAAATTATACAAAGACAGAAAACTTGAGACCAATCTTAGTTTTGCATCTAGTTACAAAAAATTAAAGAATACTAAGTCTGATCTTTTTTTTTTCCAAGTGTGATCCTAAAAAAAAAAAAAAAAAAAAAAAAAAAAAAAAAAATGTGCCATGAGCACAGAATTATTTCAGTACTACAAGGATAGTTAAATATTAGGAAATCTACATTGAAAGATTGAGTTTCTATCGATCGTTTTATTACAGTGTCTTGTGAAAAATGCCTGTGTGAATTTTTCCTAAATTGGGAGGGCATGTTTGGGATTATCTACCCTAGTGTTGTCTGTCCCTGTGGCATAAGAAAAATTCACTTCACGAGACAGACTCTCGACAGTCCTCAGGAGATTAGCAGTCATTCTTCAGAGCTTCTGAGGGCAACCAGAAATGCATGTCATCCATATTTAGCTTGGACAAATCAGAAGAAATGAACAGTAGCTTCTTATGAGTCCCCACTGAAAGTCACAAGGGCAGACACTCCAAATTACTATCATTGATTTGTGATCAAGCTGCTTCTCACATGGGCAGTTCTGTACAGCATGCAACAGTGGGGAGAAATGGCAGAGATACACTTATTTAAAAAATGGTCAATAATTTTCTAAACTAAAGTCAATGGAACCAAGAAGTCAATTATGATGTAAGACTAGGACAAGTATTAAAAACAGTATTATCATCATAGTAAATTTCAATGAATTAGGTCAAATTTTATAAATTGTAAGTATTGAAAGAAAGAATTGTCATTATTTGCAGAAACTGTGTGTAGCATCCCAGAAAACTTAAGAGAATTACTATACTATTAGGAATAATAAAGCGAGTTCATTGAAGTGGCTGGATATGGAATAGTTGTACAAAAGAAGTCTATCCAAAATTTCTGCAATAATCAGTTAGAAAATATAATAAACCAAAAGATTTTATTCCAAAAATGAAAATCTTCAGTAATAAACTTACCAAGATATGTACTGAACTATATATGGGAAAATCATACAATTAGTTGCAGAAGATATTCTTCGACTCATCTCTGATGTTGTCTTTTAAGAACGGAAACATTATTAATTACTTAAACCAGTCAATTGATTTCTTTTGCCTTCAAGTTAAAGACGGAAGTCGATAACATGCCCTCTTTGGATTCTGTTGACTCATGTAGAAATTTGCTCCTGCTTATTCCCTGGGCTCTGGGAGGCTGAGAGGATCCAGGATACTTGCATACAGCATTAAATTCTGCTCTTTCCCAGGTGCACTCCCCCAGAACTTTAATTTTATGCAGTCATCGTTTTCGGCTCCTTGACCACCCCATCGCTTTTCTCTGCACACATCCCATTCGCTGGCCAAAGTCTCTCTTTAAATATGGGGTCTAGAATTGAATGCGACGTCTGGAGTGTGGTCTGACCAGAGCTAAGTTCTGCCCCCTTTCTCCTTCATCTTCATAGTTTCACTTAGTTACTCATTAACATAAAAATACAAGTAAACCTGCGTTTAATTTCTGGCTTTACCATTTATTAGTAAGTTATGTCAGCTCCTTGATCGTCCACTTCCCTTGTAACAGGATAGGGATAACAGTACCTTCTCACAGGACTGAGATATTAGCTGGTACATGGCACCTGTTCTCATCCCCTTTCGGTGTCACCATGAGTCACATTCTCACTCTCCCATATCATTTTCCCTTCATTCTATGGCCACTGTTTGTGCCAGCATGATATTTTGGCCAGACTGTTATTGAAGCTGACTGATTGGATTCCCTGTCTCCGTTTGCTCCCCACAAGTCCTCTTGGTAGAGTGCTTTTTATAAAACACAAATTATACAAATGACTTCCCTTCTAAAACTTTGGATGGCTCTCTACTGCATCCCCGGTTCTTTTCTGCAGTTGGACTGCATCTACTTTTCTGGCATCATTTTCTGCTCCTCTCTCTCTGGGCATCCCACGCCTCAATCTGACTCAGCAGTGCCTTAGCTTGCAAAGCCAAGGTTTGAGACAGGAGAGTATTTGCACACAGACCTTCCGCTGCACTTGCCCTCCCCTTCGAGGATTCTCAACAAGAGAGAAGATCACAGTAGAATGCATTTCTTGGGAGATGCTCCAAAATGCTTCTTTCCAGGGAGAGGGACCAAGGAAAGGCTGGTAGGCTGACTGGGGGGCAACAGGAAGGATGCTTGGTGGGTTTTTCTCTCAGAGCCAGGGAACTAGCCCTGGGGCTCTGGAGGCCCCATTTCTGAGCACAACCACCTCCTTCCACCCAACACCTCATTGGTCACGGACACTTCTATTTCACGGTCAATTGGCCATAATTTCAATTATGTAGGATGCTTTTATTTTGCATGCAAATTCTAAAACAACTCAGAAATCTGTGGAAAGGTCTTAATAGAAAGGACTAGGAATTTAAGTCTGAGGAGTGGGAATTACCCTATATTCTTCCCGGCCCCTATGCTTAGCAGGTGTCCTGAGAGCGATTATGGAGAATGTTGGCGCTCATGTGTCTGGTACATCACAGATACGACATATTTGCTTGTCTAATGGTTTTTATTTATTTATTTTTGGCAAGGTCAGTTTGCTAAATGTATACCTAAAACATGTTTATATCTTAAAATCCCTGAGGCATAAATATATTCACAAATATTTGAAAAGTTGTGAGATTAAAAGTCCTAAGGGTTTTTTAAAAAAATTCATTGTGGTAAGAGCATTTAGCATGAAATCTAGTTTCTTAACAAATGTTCAAGTTTTGTCATCTATAGGGCTAACCATACACATCTGATCTCTAGCACTTATTCATCTTGCCAGTCTCCAATTTAAGTGGGAGGGTTCTAGCTGTGGAGAGTGTGAACATCTCCCTCTTCCTCTCTGCCTTAAGCTGACCAGGCCAAATGGCTGCCAAGCAGGCAGTACTCACAGCAAAGAGCAGAGAGACCCTAGGACCAAAGGTTCTTAACCTTGGTTGCCTGTTAGCATCACCAGGGTGGATTTTAAAAGCCCAGGTTCCTGGGCCACACCCCAGATCAACTGAATCAGAACACCCTGGTGCTTGGGCCTAGGAATCAGGGCTCTTTCAAACTCCTCAGGGCCACCAAAATGTAGCTAAGGTTTGAGAACTGCCATTCTGCTGACGCCAAGAACTTCCAGTTTTCTCTTCACTTCTCTCCCATGAGAAAGTGCCCATGAACACCACTACTGTGACTTTTTAAAAAATTTTTACAGACTGCATTTTGATTCATTGTACACAAATGGGGTACATCATTTTGTTTCTATAGTTGTGCATGTAGATTCACACCATTCGTGTAATCATACATGTACATAGGGTGATGACTGTGACTTTTGAATGTGTTTCTTCCCAAATTTAGGGGTTGTGAAATTGAAAGGCCCAGGTGATAGGACTAGTGGGGGAGCTTTAAGAAGTCATTAGAGCTCCTCCCTCAAGAACAGGATTAAAACCCTTATAAAAGAGACTTCACTTCAGCTCGCTTGCCTTTCCATTTTGTGTCATGTGAGGACATAGACTCCTCCCCTCCGGAGGAGGCAATAGCAGGGCGCCATCTTGGAAGCAGAGAGCAGCCCTCCCCAGTAAACGGAACCTGCCGGAGTCTCGATCCGTGGGCTTCTTAGCCTCCAGGAATGTGAGAAAATGAACGTGCCTTTAAAAAGCACCCAGTCTCAGGTATTTTGTTATGGCATAACAGACTTAGACAACTGCTATGTCATTTTCTTCTAAGGAGAGAGAAGGCACCTGATGTGTCAGACCATGAGCTCTTCCAACATTGAATCTGCCTAACAGGGCTGTAGGTAAATACTAGCATCTCCATTTCCAGGTGAAGAATCAGCCACTCAGAGAAGCAAAGTGACCTTCCTAGGGTCACTTAAATCCAAGAAGTGTAGGGTCCAGAAGATGAAGCTGGTCTGTCTCCAAAGCCAGCAGTCTTTCAGTTTCCTTCAGATGCCAACCATGCCAAGCCAGGGGAGGGATTTTGGCTATCACTTCCCTGTCCTAAGGCTGAATTGAACAATATTTGTGCTATTCTATGACCCCAGAGGATAAACATGAGCACCTAGGAGCTAAGAAGCACATTTCTGATCACACTGAATTCTTCTGCAATAAGTTCAGGACTCAAGATACCTGCAGGCTGCACAATCCTGCCTGTGCATTCCTAAGAACAAACTCCATCACTCACACATAAACCCAGATATGCACGTAATTGCATTCAGTCATTAAACAAGTCTTTCATGGAGAACCCAGGATGTACCAGGCACTGTTCAAGTGTATATGCCTGTTTTTGAGGGCAGAGGTGGTTTATCGAAAAGGAATTTAAAAGCTCCGAAGACACTTGGCTTGATTTTGAGCCAGTTTCCCAACTGTGTAAATTCAGCCAAGTCACTTAACTTGAAACTTTCTCTTTCTCGCTGTGATTGCTATCTAGCAGAATCTATGCACACATCTGTCTGGGCATGCGGCTGGAAAAGGGAGCTGCGGGACATTACTCTGCACAGTGTCCTCAGAGTCTCCCCCTGAAGTCATGCCGAGGCTCCGGTGGCGGCAGCCAGCCCTGTCTGCCCTGATCCTTCTCCTGCAGAGGTGTCAGCTTCCATGGGGATCAGGTGTCAAACCAGGATGGCCAAGGCCAGCCAGAGGAGACCCCGAGGCTGGGGGCACTGGGGTGGGCCTGTTTCAGGGTGTGGAGGGGAGCTTGAGCTGCCCTACCTTGCTCTGCCTTGGGCAGGGGGCAGGCGTGGGGGTCCTTCCTTCCTCTTGGGATTCCCCTGACTGCCCCCAGGGCTGAGGCCTTGCCTGTAGTCTCTCAGACAGACAGAAAGACAGTCAGTCAGACAGACAAATGGACATCCCTGCAGAGTAGCCTGGGCTCTGGCCTCCATCCTGCCTGGGTGAGACCCATCCTTATGCTTAGTCCTTAGCTAGTGAAGTCACAGAGCTCTTATGTCCAAAGATGGGCAGATGTCCACTCCTCCTATTTTATTACTCAGGCTTGTTCAATTTTCCTGACTTTTCTCTTAAAAAAAAATCACAATGCATTTAGACAATATTTGTACTTATCAGAGGGTCATTTCCCCTTGGCACTTAACAGGACACTGCAGTGTCACAGTGGAAACAAAAATGTGTTAAATTGAAAGACGGAAATAGGCCTGTGCCCAGAATCACCCAAGACCCTGAGAGAAACACTTTGGCAGAAGTGCTATACCATTTCTGGGCTGGGGAGTGAGCAGACCCAGACTTGCATCTGGATTTCGCTACTGTGCAACTCTGGGTTAAGTTACTTAACCTCTCTGAGTCTCTGCTTCCTTCTTTCTGCTTTGAGTAATGGTCTTAAAGAAACTGTGTTGTAAACCATTGATTTTATGGTTCCTTCTCTGATGTCCTGAAAAAGGTCAAATTCCCATGTCAAAGATGTTCATCAAAATGTTCCCTTCCCCTGTAGGCCTCATCAGCATGGCTATTTGGGGGATGATTTGATTACAATCTACTCCTCTTGACTGTGAACTCCGTGACCAAGGACCTTGTCTGATTTACTCACTGCCTTAGTTCCAGCCTAGCCCAGGGCCTGACACACAGTATGTGCTTAAAAAGTACTTGTTGGATGGTGTGCTCAGGGCTGGCCAAATGGATGCAGTTGGTCTTAGTGATTTAAAACGTGGCCCCGCCAAGAGTTCTTGGGAGGCAGCCTATCGATAGACATCCCAAGAAGCTGACCTATTTTACAGATGAAGGCACTGGCCTCCGAGCCTCCGAGCTGAGCCGCCTCAGAAAGAGCAAGACAGTGTCAGGGAAGTCGCCACCCTGCTGGCACTCTCTCGCGGGGCCTGTGGGAAATCAGGGCTGGTTGATGCTGCCGTGTGAGGGTTCCTGTCTCCCCAGCAAGGACACCGTGCCCACTGAGAGCTGTGGGAAAAGCAGTGTTTCCAGGAACAGAGCCAGTGCTGGAAGTCGAGAAGCAGGGTCCCACTAACTGACTGCCAGAGCTATGGGACCTGAGGTGGAAGTCTGGACGTCCGAGAATAGTAGCCGTAGCACCCAGTTGTCCTGAGGAGTCAGCGAGATCATACGATTCAAGCATCAAATAATATCAGTGACAGTGGATGACAGCACACTGCCCAGATGAAGAATCTGTGGTCCACCCTGCTAACAGTGAGCAAATGAACATAAGCAGATGGTGGAACTGGAATACTCTCCTTTATGGTACGAAGACAGCTGGGAACGAGATAATGCGCGCTCTAAGAAAGACCCGGTGGATTTGGAAAAGTCACCATTTTGCAATAACTGATTCATACAAGGATCATCAATAGAGAGTAAAATGACTGGGTCACTTATATCACCTCAGATCTTTCCCCACAATTTGCTTATGGATCATACAGTGACAATAATGTCTTCACAGAGGAGAAACCTGGGGTGACCACCTTATCCAAGTGATTGATGTCAGCATCACCAGCAACAGGACAGAGAGGACGCCCTGAGGATTCAACATTGTGTCCACAGCAGGCCAACCAAAAATGCTTAACTAGAATCTAACCACGAGGCACCATCGGACAAACCCAAACTGAGTTCTCTATTACAAAATAACTGGCTGAGACTCTTCAAACATGTCAAGGTCATGAAGAACAGAGATAAGCTAGGAACTAGTTCCAGAAAGAAGGAGTTAGGAGAGACATGGCATGCAAATGCAATGTGTGGTCTTTGAGTTGACACTTGAATGGAAAATATAAATGGCTAGCAAAAGCATCATTGGGAGAACTGACAACATTTGAATATGGACCACAAAGTAGATACAAGTATTGCATGTATTTTAAATTCTGGATCTCAATCATTGTATTATGTCTATAAGAGAATGTCTTTGTTCTTAAGAAATGCACTCGGAAGTCTTTAGGTGTTAAGAGGGAGGTGAGACGATTCCCTGGAGGTCTTGGCTCCAGGCTAACTGAACACTGGATACAAGGCTGTGTTCTTGGGGGTCCCCAGAAAATACGTCCTTGGCTGGAGAGGGCATTTGAGGAGTGATAAGGAGTCATTGTCTGCAGACAGACATGAAGTGAAGAGAATTAAACCTCAGAGATGTGACACCAGCCAGGCATGACTGGGAAGTGGGGATTCTTGTCTATGGTAATCCCCAAACTTCCCTCCCCTGCCTATCAACTCCCCATTCCTCAGAGAACAGGCCCAAAACACAATGTTCTTCTGTTTACGTACTATCTATGCTCCCAGTCAAAACCCACCTGAAAATACATTGAAACAAAATTAACTTGACAGGGAAATGGATATTTGAATGAAGCTTCTGCTTAAAACAATAATTTAGAATGTTCCACCACACATCTCCACAAAACCAGGACCACGGGTGGTTCAGCTGAAATGAGGGAATTCATTACTCCCGAAACATCTCTGGGACTCATTTCACAGGACTTGGGAGTTGTGGGGAATGAACGAGGGAACAGGCATCTACCGGGCCCCCAACCTGGGCCAGATGCTACTGGGCCTTTTCATGCACAGTCTCCTTGAATTCTTGTAGATACTCGAGAGAAAATGATCAATGCCCAACTTCACAAAAGAGGAACAGAGGCTCTTTTGAGTCTGAGGGCTAAGACTGAGTCACCCAGCTAGGATGTGCTGGGCAGTGTTTGGAGATGGGAAGAATTGCCGTTACCCTCAGCAAGACCAGAATGGGCTTCCTGGCTCCCTGCATAGCTTCCTGACCTTCCAGTCACAAACTCTGTCCTGTCCCAGGACACGTGGTCCTCTTGAGTGTTCTTACCCATGTCCGGCAGATGCTGGGAACCCAGGGAAAGTAGAGTGAGGAATCCCATTTAGAGGGCTCGCAAAGCTGTTGCTCTAATTTCCTCAGTCATTTTCCCACTCATGCATTCTTTCAACACAAATTGAGCTCCTACTATGTACTGGAGCTTAGAATCTAGAGTTTCAAAATCTGATCTTGGACTAGCAGTCCTACCTGGGAACTTGTTAGAAATGCAAATTCTCAGGCCCCACCCAGACCTTCTGAGTCAGAAGGCTGGGAAGTAAGGCCCAGCCTTCTGGGCCTTAGCAAGTTTTCCAGGTGATTCTGATGCATGCTGACATTTGAAAATGACTACACTCAAGGGCACAAAAAAGTAGTGACTGTGATAACGACAAAAAGGGACAGAGGTACCGGACAACTTGGACCTTTGACTCTTGTGAACAGAGCCCAGGACTATCTTGTGTTGCTCTCATTACTTCCACTACATGTGGAAATCTGCTCCCTTGACTGCAGACTGGGCAGCTTTTCAGAGTATCCTGCAAGTGACGCCTGGTCTAGCTGGCCTGCGTACCGAGGTCCTGCTGGGAGCCCAGGGGTGCCTTGAGGGACTTCAGGTGGGGAAAGCTGATGGAAAAGGAATCAACCAGGACTCAAGAGAGCAAACACCTTCTTAGGTTCTGTCTCCTCGTCACAAAATGAAGCACATCAGTGAGTCAACCAGGATTTACAGTAAACAATGATTCAATCGAGTGGCATCAAACTGGGCAGGGAGTGTGAGAAGTACTTGGGACAATAGTTCACAAATGTGAGTGTGGAAAAAAAATTGTACATTATCGGATTGCCAGGCCCCACCTGCAGATGATTCTGTAGCAGGTCAGGGGAGACCCAGAGTTTGCACAGTGTATAAACCCCGGGGGGGATCTCAGTGCAGGTGACCTGAGGAACATCCCCTGAGAATCGTCTTCTGAGGTGTGCTCACGGGGGCCAACTCTCAGTTTCAGCCATATGCCCAGGCTTGTAACCCGACCATCCCTGGCTTCTGGGCACCTGGGGACGGGCCTGCGGTTCGGTGCGCTTTCTCGGAAGAGGGTGAGTAAGTTCTCTGTCTGATGGGGGATAGCAGGGATTAAAAGGGACTTAGTCTGGCTGTGGAGTGGTTAATGGCCTTCTGTGCAGTAGAGAAATAATGCAGGCCTTCTCATTTTATAAAAGTTGCTTCAAAATCTAATTAGAATGTGAAAGTTGAGATCTCAGTCTATTTTTAAGCAAAGCATGAGTTCAGCCGGAGTAATCAATACTGGAGCTGTGAGCTGCCCGTCAGCCTTCACTGGGAGTGTCCCCGATATGGGACAAGAGGAAGGAAGCGACCAGGCTTAGAGGAGGATGAGACTCTACTGATGTGGGAACAGTTAGGGGCAGGTCATAAAGTCTCCAGACTCTCAAAAGTCCTCTCTGGAACACCTGAAGGCGAAGAGCAGCCAGCTGAAGAGTGGGTTGTGTGTGTGTGGCCTCCTCCATTATTTTAGGGGCAGTAAATATGCCCCATTTTGGCTGCTGAGGGCCGTGTGGTGCTTGGTAAAACAAACAAACAAACAAAAAACACGTAAAGTTTTAGAGCCAGATTCTAAACTGAAGCTCAGCCCTGATCTCTTCCTCATTGTGTGAGTTGGGCATTCTTACAACCTTACTGAACCTCAGTTTCCCCATTTGTGAAATGGTAGTAATAACACTGACCTTGAATATAATTAAAATCATCATGGTGATAATAGCTAACATGTATTGAGCATTTACTATGCGCTTTCTGTACATGTGTCAATGCACTTGATCTTTACAACTTACCCCCCATGAGGTTCAGGGAGGTAAACAGACTTGCCCTAGTAAACCAAGGAAAGCATTCAGGATAGTGTCTGGTACAGAGTTGGTGTTCAATTCAGATTTGTCTCCTTCCCTTTCCCAGGGGACTACAAGGAAGCTCATTTTCAGAGGATGGAGAACTCTCTCCCTCTGTATTTCCCTGGCAGGCAGAGATGGCTGCTGGCTGGTCTCCTGAGCCAGATCAAGGGTTCCAGAACTGCTGGTGAGTTATTTCTGAGACTGGAGCCATCGAAGGCAGAGCAGGCAGTTTTGGTAGTGCCTGCCTGAGCCACCAGCATGCACACCACCCAGAGACCTGCGTGTGATCACTGTGAGGCTGCTTCCCAGGAACATCCCACCCAGATCTGCCTTCTTCGAAGAAAAGTAACGCAAAAGGCCATTTTTCACTTTTAAATAGCTTTCATTCTATGTCTTAATAAATGCACGTTTGTTGATTTGTGTAAGCATGATGTGGGAAGTCTGCAAATGGATGTAATCTGCACCGAGGGCACATGTAAGCACCAGCGAGCACTTTTGAATAATGAATCCCTCCCGTAAAAGACGGACGCTATTCATAATAATTCCTTGCTTTTCTCATTTTGCGGCGTACAGTAGCGATTAATCAATTTGCAATGTTATGTCACCCGCAACAAATTGCTAGCACCAAGACAAATTTATTGCTTTATGATAAAAGAACTTGTTTAGGTAGAAATAAATTAAATTTGGGGGGTTGTGATTTGGGTTTGGGGTTGATGTTCACATAGGTGACCCAGAGAGAGTCGGGTGGGGAGGTGAGAGGTCCAGGTGATTTCTGCCTTGACCTGGCACCCCAGGGAGGAGGACCAGTGCAAGAGGGACCCCGAGGCAGCAGGCACTGCCCGGCTTGATGGGAGAGAGTAAGGCAGGGAACGAGGTGGTTCTTGGGAACATCTTCCGGGCTCTCTCCATCAGTACGTGTAATTTGGAGCTTTTCACAGAGAGGTTTGGACATCAGCAATATCCCAGGGAAACAATCCTCTTCCCCTTCTCTGCTTCACCTGGAATTCTAAGATCCCAATTTACCTCCAGTTGTGGGTGAAAGGAATCGACGTGATGGTAACCAGGAATGAGGTTCCAGAGGTCAGAGGGTAAGAGATGCCCTGAGAATTTTTATTTATCAAGGGTTCCTGGTATATTCAAATAGGGAAGAATAAAAAGACCAAACAGGATCACCAAAACTGGTGCAATAAATATTTCAGTCAGCAAATGAATGCTTTAAACACATCCAAAATTTAATTTTGAATAATTGTGCTTTCAACATGGATGCTATCAAATCCTCAATGCGAGGCCTCTCATAATACAAAAGTTGGACTGATGGGTGTCGTGGTCTCCACTATAGTAAGGGTGGCTCGGGGACATGCAATACCGTTTCTCTCTCTCTGTGTTCAATTCACTGAGCAGCAGCTCGGGGAAGCACTTTGCCCAAGGACTGAGTCAGGGGTGTTGGAAACCACGCACGTTCTGTTTGTCATTAATTTATACTCCATTAATTTGGAATCTGCAGTGGGATCAGGGGCTGATGTATTAATTCTGCCCTCCCCCAACACACACACACACACACACACACACACACACACACACACACACACGGGACCAAGGCTTCTTAAGCAATCCGCTAGATAAATGACTTGTAAGAAGCAGGTTTCAGTTAGGAACCAAGTCGGTCTCATTGCCCCTATAAAAGGATTTCTCTGGCCCGGCTCATCAAAATCCTCTCCATTTCTGCTCTCACAGCAGGTCCTGGGACCACCTACCTGAATACCCTAATACACCCTGTTCACCTGCCAGAGGAGGAGCACCCCATGACTCCCCTGGGCCACAGTCTCCATCATCCATGTCTCATTTTAGCCTTGGAAGGTATGTGTGCAGAGTCCTGCCTGGAGAGTCCCGTGCAGCCTTTCTGCAGTGTCTGAGTGGCCTCTTGGCTGCCCCCCAACCCAGTGTCCACATCTAGAGCCCAGTGGACCATGCGGAGCAGAGAACTCAAGCCTTCGCCAACGTACCCTTTGCACTTCCTCATGACTGGAGGGGCCCAGAAGGGTGCACAACAGCCCTGGGGTGCTGGACTCACCTCGTGACGGCTTCTTTCCCTTCCTCCATGCTGCCTGCTCGCTGGGCTCCGGTCTGCCCAGGTTCCCTTGCATGCCTGTCCGAGCCTGCCCACTCCCTGGACACTTCCTGGCCAGGGGTCCCGGAGCGGCTGCCAGCCCTCTGTGGGGCTGCTTTCCCCTGTTCCTGCTGCCAGCCCGCTGGCTAATTCTGATTATTTCTCTTTCTCCTTGCTCTCTTGGGCGCCTTTATTCCTGACCGTGCATTTTCTCTGGACTCGGGATTTAAAAAAAACCCACACTGCTAATATCCTTGTCAGCCTTTTCCTGAATCATTGCTGCGTAGCTCCAGGGAGACACGGGCCAGTGCCTTCTGACTGGTGGGCTCTGTCCCTGGGTCTTCCTGTCCTTGGGGTCCTGGAGTCCCCTGTTTTGGTTCTCTTGACCCCTGAAACCAACACTCAAAGGCCTCGATCTTCTGAGAGAAGCCCAACTACAGGAAACGAATGGGCTGAGGGCTGCGGACCCCCTCACAGGTGACATCTCTTAAATGCTGTCTATTTTTTTAAAGTTTGAAGTGCTTTTCTTCATATTATCTCATTTGCTGTTGTTGTCTCTGTTTTACAGGTGGGCAAACTGGACTTCAGCAGGCATAATGATTTGCTTAAGGCTGCACACCTACCAAGGATCAGCACTTCGGTCTCCACATGCATTAACTGAGGTATGAGGGAGATAATCATCCCATCTGACAGATGAGGAAACTGAGGTTCAAGCTGCTGCAAAGGCTTGTCCCAAATCATTCAACCATGAGAGGTGGTACTAGAAGAGGGATTCTAGCAACCAACATCTAGGCCAGAGCTACCAAGCTGAGTTCCGCTCCTCACGCCAGCCCTGGTCATAGGGGCAATGCCTAACTCTGTCCTGGACTGTGCATGAAAAGCCAGGTCAGTCTGGGCAGGGAAATACCCACTGGAAGGTACTCAAGAGCCCCATCTCCAAGAGTTGGCAGTGGCTGGGGAGGGGTGGGGTATCCTGGTTGCTTTGTTTTTATGTGAGCACAAGACTTTATGGGATTTCTGGGGTGCAGGCCGGCTCACTGTCCTTGTTCCGCACACTGGCCCATCTTAGACTGCTCTGGAATGACAGACCAACTCAGATTGGTTGGTGAGAGACTTCCCACCGTCAGAGTCTCAGGAAGAAGGCCCTGTTTAGTAAGTGTCCCCTCTCCCAGGCAACCCTCCCTGACTTCATGACAGAGCTGGCTCTCCCTCCATTCCTAGTGACAGGACCAATTGCTGCCCTAGCTTCCCTCATTTCAGCTGAGTTGTGGGCGTAAAACCCCTCGCAGAGGCATAAGCCCTTCACCTGTGTGTAGACATACCGTCACATGCCCACCCCCACCTACTCCCAGAGAGACACAGAGACACTGTCGCAGGCAACATACACACACGCGCGTGTGCACGCGCTCACACACACACACACACACACACACACACACACACACACACACGTGCACCTGCAGACAAGTGCAGGCCCAGAGGGAGACAGAGTCTGTTCAAGTCTATGCATGTTCAGGAGACGTTTTCCAGGACACGTGCCTTCCCTACCCCGGGTATTGTGTGTGTGTCCTCCCTAGACCAGAGGCCGCGGTGACTGGCCTGCGAGGATCGGACACTTGGCCTGCTCAGGACGAGAGCTTGCTGGGTGCTGAGCTCCGGCGCGGGGGCTTCAGCCTACTCCAGCGGGGGCCTCTCCGCTTTCTTTTTCCCAGACAACCTGGCTGCGACTATCTCTAGGAATAATCTGCCCACATCACACTCCCAATCAGATAGATGTCCCTCCTGTGGGCCTCGGGGCCACTGTCACACCGCAGCTTGCTGTCTCAGCACTTTTTCAATGATTCCTGAAGGTCACCTGTTCCTCTCTCAGTGGTTTCTCCTCCTCACTGCTGATCCTCTGCTTCCCCGCAGATGGACACCTTCCCAACCCTTGCCTGCCCAGGCTGTTGGCCCAATGGACTAGCAGGCTAAAAGGGGAAGGAGAGCCCAGGGGCCCTGCTGAACTCTGATGTGTCCCCTGACACAAAGATACTGTGACTTCCGGGAGGGAGCAGAGGAACAGAACACAGGTCCTGGGGTCTTAAACCCTAGCATGGCCCCTTCCCTGCTCTGTTACTTTGGACAGTCACTTGGTCTCTGCCAGCCTCAGTTTCTGCTTCTGTAAAGTGGGTATAACAATTTGTACTTTATAGGATGGTTGGAAGAATTAAATGAGGTTCAACACATGTAAAAAAAGAAAAAAAAAAAAAGGACTTAAAGTGCAAAGTACTCTAAAAATGTTAGTGCATAGATTGTTGTTAAATAAATTGCATAATCTCTATCCCCATGGCCTCTTAGGCCTCTCTGACACTCCAGCAGGGTCTGATAGGAAATTTGAGGGAGAGGCAAAGGAGGGAGGCGAGAGATGATGCAAGGCTTGGAGCCTTTCTTGCAAAGTAGGAGAAAACTGGGTAAGGAAGTGGCCTCCTTCACGGTGGGGTGTGAATCTCCTGGACTCAGTGGCTCTGGTCAGTTATTGCCTGAAAGGCTAAGGTGGGTGGATCACCCTTTTCCCAAGAAACTGAGAGGAAGAGAATTTGTGGATAAGAAGCCTTACATGGGCCGGGGGCAGTGGTACATGCCTGTCATCCCAGTGGCTTGGGAGGCTGAAGCAGGATGCTAAGCAACTCAGTGAGACCCTGTCTCTAAAAAAATACAAAATAAGGCTGGGGATGTGGCTCAGTGGTCGAGTACCCCTGAGTTCAATCTCTGGGGTGAAAAAAAAAAAAGAAACCTTACATGGATAAGGACCACATTCTTGCTGGTTATTTTCACACATATTATTCCATTTAATTGCAAAACAATCCAGGAAGGATTTATTACAATTGAAGACGCCGAGGTGCAAAAAAGATAACAGCCCCCGAGTGACTGAGCTGGGAATTGAACCCTCAATTTCTGACTTCATATGTCGGGCTGTTCCCCAACCTCCTGGCCACTGTTGGAGGTTGAACAGCAAAAAGATGGGACCAAATTGAAATGAAGAAACCAGCTCCTTGTCCTCAGAGGCAGACGCTGAACAAATCCACCCTGTAAACAGTGTTTACTACGAACAAATCTTACGCCACAGAACAACTTAGACAAGGACCTGGTTTATGCAGCTGAATATGAAATATGGCTTGTGTCTTAGAACATTTGTATAAAAAGACTATTTCTTTACTGTCACAGCCTCAAAGCCACCTCTGCATGGGAGTACTGACTTTTCACCTGAGCTTGAAACATCAAGCTGATCTGGAAGGCAGAAGACTGGGGAGATTTTCTGTGGACTTGTTGGAGGGCTTCTGGTAAGTTCTGTTCTTTCCCCGAGCCTCAGTTTCCCCATCTTTAAAACATGGTTTTTGGGGGTGATTTCTCTAACTTCTAACTGCCCCCCAAACCATGGCTATATTCTTCAATGTAAACCCATTTTAGGTTAACAAAATGTTCTCCCAACTTGTGAATTTCCTGAATAGAAATTACCTAACAAAGGTAACCACTTAGCATTTGGTTCATGCACATAGTAAATCTACGAATGAATTCACATCAGGTGTAGAAACCATGTTTCGAATGTTTGCTGGGACCCAACACTATGACTGTCAGAAAAGAATGTTTAGTTTCTGAATTGTCTGTCCTTGTCACTGATATAAGTCCTGACTTTCCTTCATTTAGAGAAGGCAGCAAGGTTCCCAGTCCGAGAACTGTCCACCTTTGTCCCTGCCCCAGTCAACTGAAAAATCTTTGTGGGATTCTTCTTCTTCCTTCCAGAACAAAGTGGGGGTGGGGGCAGACACCAATTTTGGCCTCCTTTGGAGGAAGACACAGCCCTGGAAGTGCAGTTTCTAGGCTGCTTTTTTTTGGGGGGGGGGCGATAGAAGTAGGAGGGAATCAGATCTGATTTCTGCTGCCAACAAATCAATATGTTGACAGAGCCGCTATCCTTGTGTCCATTTAAACACCCATCCCCGCGTGGGATTCGGGCTGACCGACTCCGTTTGCCAAATGCAAATGCATTAACCTTCCAATTGGGTAATCTAATAAAAAGGATCAATGGTCTGATTCGGTGCTTATGGAGTCATTTACTGCAAGCGAGAGCAATTTAGCCAGGACCCAGATGGGCGGCTTGGGGGAGCAGAGAGATGGCTTCAGCCGGCGGTCCTGGCTGACTTCCCCAGGCATGGCCCGCTCCGCCTAGAGAGGCCGGGCCGAGCGGGCCAGGGAATGAGGAGGGTGTTCTTCATTCATTACTGCCACTTTAATCACTTAGAGGTTCAATTAAGTATAAATCATTAGTGGTATTTCAAGTTACTTTACCCAGGCCCGCGCGTAACACACTTGACTGGCGGTGGGGAGCTTTCTGTGACTAGATTTAGCGTGCGACTGAACAAGGCAGTCATATGGGTTTTTCTGCTATGAAATTGATAAATGAAGCGGGCATTCGAGGTACAGCAGTAATTTCTGTGGTGCAGTCAAGTGCTCGCTCCCTTGTCTCCTCTAGCAATGAGGGCATGGGCCCCTTTAATACGGCGACTTTCCCCCGGGGCCCCAAAGGCCAGGCTGGGCCGCAGGCTTGGGCTTGATTTCCTTGCAGAAGTTCCCAGAGCGAGGCTCGCTTCATTAGTAGGAATATACCTGGGGAGAAAAATGTAAAAGAGGTGGAAGGGGAAAGGCAGGTCCCCTCAAACTGGTCTGCTGGCGCTGATGCTGTCACCATTTTCGCAGAACAACAGCAGGCAGCGCAAGGATACGACCGGGCTTCTCTGTGTCTCCTTCCCGGGTTCCCAGGGATGCCGTTGTCCCCTGTGGCCGGCATCCCTGTCTGGAAAGCATATTTTCTCCTAATCGGTTTTACAGCTCTTTTAAAGTAATATGTCAGATCATTTTCCCCATATACATAGTTAATGAAAGTAACCCTACAAATTCATTTTAAATAGATGGAAGTTGTTATAACCCTGATCCAGAATTTATTACATTCATTACAATCTTGCTGAAGTAGGTAATGTAATGGACTATTACTTTTATTATCTTTTTAATCCCTCAAAATTATTAGGAACTGACTAATATTTGGCATCACCCTGTTAATGTTTAAACAGAAATTGATACTTTAATTCGTCTAATAAATGATGGGGGCACTTTGAGTGGAAACAAAAGCCTGATGGGATTTATCTCGATCAGTCCCAGAGACTTTTAAGTGGGACTCGGGGGTCCGAGTGCAATTTTTTCCAGGCAGAGTATCTTCATCAAGTACTCAGAAAGGAGAGAGGGGTAGAGATGGAGTGAGTGACAGGGAGACCCAGACAGACAGCACTGACAACCGGGTGGGAAAGAGAGGGGGAGAGATTCTGCGGGTCTCTTCAAGTTCCAGTTCTGATTCACGAGAAGCTTCCGTTTGCAGCGAGCTCTGCGCATCCTTTTCTGTCTGCCCTTTGTCTTCCCCTCCCCTCCTTCCCAGATTAAAAAGATTTTTCTTTATAACCACTCCTGTTAGTAATCAGCTTTATGGCTAAGAATTCTCAAGTGCTCTAGAATCTGTGCGTTTTGGCGACAAATGATTGGGCCACGTTCTCCTAGCAAGGAGTGGAGACCTGGCTGGCTCCGTGGAAAATAATGACAGCTGCTCAATTTGCAAATTACCAAACCTCACCGTGAAGTGGGAGGGGGCGGGAGGGGACAGGAGGGGGCATGCTGTCCAGGCTCTTCCAGAGCTCTGCGTCCTACCGGGCGGTGACAGAATTTAGGAGAAATTAATCTCCCGCACTCTCTTGATTTTTTTTTTTTTTTTTAACAAGGCAAAATGCAACACTAGTCACTTAAAGACAATAATAAAGAAAATAATAAAAAAATCTGTTAATCCTAGCAGGGTGAGAGGGACAGAGTCCTTCCCATTCCGACTTGGTGATAAAAGAGGAAGGGAGATACGTGGGGGAAAGGAAAAGCTGGCATTTTGCGTCCCTCCCAGGCAAGGGTGTGTTTTCTAACAAAGAAAGCTTCCAGTTTGCAAAGTCACTAATTAGTGCAGAGAAGCTCATTAGAATTTAAAGCTGCTTTACTGGGTAGCGTGGCTGTGCTCTCTCCAAATGCCCTGAGTTTCCAAAGCAAGAAAAGTATTGATTAAATTGACTCACATGAAAATGTGCCTGGTTTTGTGCCAACCCCGAGAGAGATGGGCTTCTCGATTTTCAGAGAAGATCCTGCCGGGTGTCCTGTGGGCCGCGCCCAGGCGGGTGGGCTGGGAGGGCACCCTGCCTGCCTGCTCGCCTTAGTCGAGTCGAGGCGGCTTCTGACTGCCCATCACTTGGTTAAAACCCATTTTGATCAGTGGGGGGAAACCTGCCCCGCGCCAAGTTCTCTCCCCAATGCCTTGCAAATTGCGCTGGTTGCTTTCATCAACCCTGATCTGACAAGGGCTACGCGTCATTTGGGGCTTGATAAAGAGACTAAAAGGCAGCTTCTCAGCATGTTTATTTTTAATAGACATAAAAAATGAAAACAAAAACAGAAGCTTTCTCACTCCCTGGAACCCTTGTTGACGGAAAAGCACCAAGTATACAGAAGTAGCGATGCACAAATGGAGATCCCGGAAAAGTCTCCTCGGGCACCCAAGGCCAGCTTCAGAACTGAGAGAGTGGGTCCCGGAAGGCTCCATCACTTCCTTCTCCAATGTGACTTGCCACGTGCCATGCATAGGCATCAGCCGGTTGAGCCGTGGCGACACAGCCGAGGGGGGTTCTTTTTGTGAGTGCAATAAACTCTGCCTCTACCTCATCTATGAGAATTGCAACGTTGGGATGGATACCATGTATTCTGGGTGCATCCTGGGAGGTTAAAATCCCTCCCATTTTCTGACTCTTTACCTCATAAACATAGCTCCTCCCCGCGGGTTCACCAGATGTCGATGCCACTAAATAATTTCTCAGAGACCATCAAGGCAGGAAGCATGTAGCTTTAAAGGTCAATTTAAAAATACTCACATCAAATGTGACAAAGTGCTAATGTCTTTCATACAAAGGGCTCTTTCAAATTGATCATAAAGCTATTAAACTCCCAACAGGAAAATGAGGAAAGCATATGAAAAAGAATTTACAAAATAAAAAATTCAAGCAGCTAATATTTATTGCATTTACTATAAACTGATGTCATTTACATAAGCTTCTCTCATATTCTTTACAAAGACCCTATACGGTAGGTGTTACTGTCTCATCCCTATTAAAAGATGATGAGAAGTTAAATAATCGCCCCAAGATCACACAAATAATATGAGAAGCCAGGATTCAGAACAAGGTGTCTTGATTAGCAGGGACTCTTAACTCTGCTTCTGTCATCCCACAAATTCTCAGATAAAGTCATATAATAAGACTGGAAAAAAAGAGTTCATGTTTACTAGTAATGGAGGTATGTTAATTTAAAACAAAGATTCACTTATCAAATTGGTAGAGAATTTTAAAATGTTAGTATTCAGTGTTGGCGAGGATGAGTCGAAACAGGTATTTAAAGAATTTTTTTTTCAGTTGTCAATGGACCTTTATTTTTATTCATTCATTTATATGTGGTGCTGAGACTCAAACTCAGTGTGTGAGGCAAGTGCTCTCCCACTGAGTCACAATCTTAAATATAAATTGCTGTTTGACAATAACTATCAACAGTCTTAAAAATCTATGAGTCATTTTTCTCAGTAATACTACTATAAATAATTTATCTCAAGGAAATAAAAATGTAAGCAAAACTTTATTCACACAAATCTCCAATGTTACTGGAAACAGCTAAATGTCCTGTATTTAGGGGAGTGGTTAAGTGTATTATAGCCCACCCATTTAATGATGTTGGTAACAATAAAAACAAAGCTGTCAAAGAGTTTCTAATAATGTGGGGAAATGCTTATGCTAAGTGAAGAAAGTCAGGCCAAATGCATATACATTAACTGTGCCAAATGTGGGTTGAAAGAAGAATGGAAGGAAACAAAATGTGTAAACAAAGGGTGTATTAGTTCGTTTTTTGTTACTACAACAAAACACTGGAGACAGACTAACTTTATAAGGAAAAGAGGTTTATTTAGCTCACAGTTCTGTGGATTCAAGGGCTCAAATATGATTAAGGACCTGATGGACAGTGGCATCACAGTAGCATGATGGCATGTGGAAGGAAGAGATCACATCACCAGGAAGCCATAGAGGCTGAGGTTCCATGGTCCCATCCAAGGGCATGTCCCCAATTGACCTAAAGCTCTCCTACTAGACTCTTCCTCTTAAAAATACCATCTCATTATCACCATGTGGAGGACCAAGCTTCCAGCGCACGAGCCTTTGGGAGACACGTGGAAACCACATCCAACCCGTAACAGGGAATGTTCTGAGTGTGATGGGATTATGCACATCCATGTCCTTTTATTGTTAATATTTCCCACATTTTCTACAGTAGCGTGGGGAGGAAGAAGACATCTTTTATTACTTTTATAGAAGTCAACTTAACTTAAATCTTGGACCTAATGGGGATGAATCAGCAGACCTCCCAGAACACCAAATTAACCTAAAATATGGGGTGTGTTTGTTCTCTGGACACCTAATGACAGTGCTGTATTCCTCTCAGGCCGTCCCTTCATCTGTAACATGCCCACTCCTGGGGTTGTCCTGGGGACTCAATATGTGTCCAGGCCTGTAACACTGCTGGCATAGTTGAGCGCACAGAGTGGGCACTCAGCTGATGGGAGCAGGGGCGATTATGGTGACAGGGGCTGCTGGTTTGTTACTAGGAAGGCAGCTGCGCATCCAGCAGGCACTGGGAAGTGTGTATGGGCTGGTCTGTCCTGACAGGGCTGAAAGCATCTTCTGTGGATGATGGTTCTAGTGCTGGACCTGAGCTCCTGCTGCCAACCAGGTCTTCACAGAGGCCAAGAGGGCGCTCCTCAGATGGGCCGTGAACCTGTGCGCAGACCCTCACTTGACCCTCACACCCTGGGTGTCTTCTTGGGACCTGGCCCCAAATTGAACTTTTTCACCTACAGATTTCCTTTACCCATAACTTTGAGATGCAAGTTTTGTTAGCATCTCTGCTGTCTGGGACTAGAAGTCACCCTCCTGGGTAGCAAAGTTGGAACTGGAACCTAGGGTGATCTGGCTCCAGAGATGTCAGAGGAGAATGGCAGAGGCTGAGAACAGAAGCTCTGGAATTGGAAAGACTTGGGGTTTTGACTTCCCGTGTGGCTTTGAGTAGTGAATTGATGTGCCTCAACTTGCTCATCTGTAAGACCGGACTTGCAGTGCTTGTATTTCGCACCATTATTTCACAAAACACTAAGAAAATATCACAAATGAAATTATGGTACAATCCTTTCTTCTCACTGAGAATTTCAGTTTTATAATAATGGAAAGAACTCTGATTTTTTTAGACAGAGATTTTTGTCACAAGGCCTTTGTACACACACAATAAGGGAAACCTAAGGGAAATAATTTGCTTAAGACCTTCCTAAAACCTACAGGAGCTAGTGTTGTCCATGTCCACGTTTTTCAGCACCCTCTCACCTTCTGTCCAATTGCTGGACTTAGTGTGGTTAGCATTTCTTTAAAACCACTCTCTGTCGTCCTTGGGATTTGAAGCCGCTGCAAGTTTTGATGTGTGTTCCCAGATACGACCATGAAATGGGGACTGCTTGCTGCTGGTCCACAGTGATGCAAGAGGCATCTCCATTTCAGAGATGTGAAAACAGTCGTCCGAGGCAAGTGTATGTGGTAGAACTGATGAGATGCAGTGGGCATTTTCACAGGCTTGTTGGGAACATTAAATGAGGATGTGCTTGGAAGGACTTAGACCAACAGAGTGGACACCTCGTGGGTGCTCAGTACACCAGCATCGTCATTGCTACTGCGTCTGCTCTTTGGGATGTACTGCATATACAGGTAGCTCTGTGGGATCTGGCTCCAGATTCTGAGCCAACATGCATTACCGCGTTGCCTTGGGGTAAAGCCTGTCTGTTCCCCTTTCTACCTCCTCTCTATCTGCTCTCTCAACCTTTTCTCTCTCCTCTTCTCTGTCTCTGCTTTACCTGTCTCCCTCCTTCTTCTTCTCCGCCTTCCCTTTCCACCTCCTCCCTGGTTCTTCAGCAAATAAATGGTCCTGTCTGGCTCTCTTGTAGGTTTAAAGTGAATGGAAGCATCTTTTTGAAAAGCTCGTTCAGTCTGACATTACTGAGTGGCTCGGGGCAGGGTCCTTTTCTCTCTCCTCTCTCTTTCTCATAGTCCTGTTTGTTTGGTTAATGATTTGCAGGGCTGCCCCTGGGCCCTGAGCACTCCATCCCACACAGAGGCAGCTGGGCTGTGCCCTCCGTAGGAGGCCCATGGCTGGACTGAAGTGGCATGTGGGTCCTGCTTCTGCCGGCTGTGGGAAGACGGGCTTAGGGGCTGCCTAGAAGAAACCGTTTACGATTCTTTTATAAAAGAAGTTCACAGTCTTTATGATGAGCCTTGTATGTGTATTTAATGACATTAAAGTATCTGATTATGTGCATTAAGAAGAGGTCTGAGAGCTCGTTGGTGTCCTTGGTTTTAAGTGTACCTTAACTGCCTGCAATGAAAGGAACAAGACAAAAAACGCGCCGTGGCAGCATCCTCGTAAATTCTGTGCTGTAATTGACACACCTTTGCTGACACCAGGGATGGTCCAGGCAGGTGGGCATGGGGAAGAGGAACAGCACAGTGTTTCTCCATTTTCTCATGGGCCTGGGTGCCAGACGATAAAGAAGAGGAGCCAGCCATGCCTGCTGGGCTTTCTCTTCAGTCAGCACCCAAATCTAGGAAGGTGCAGGGACTGGAACTGGCCTCCATTGAGCATCTGCTTCATATCTTGCACTGTGCTAGGCTCTTTATGCCTATTACTGGGTTTAACCTGCACAGGTAGCCCATTTTCCAGATGTAGAAACTGAGTCTTGGCAAAGTAGTGACTTGCTCCGAGTAGGCAAATGTCAGAGCTCTTATCTGAAAACAAGTTTTTGGGTGCTAAGGCTTCAGTCATCAGCACAGGCACGGGGTGCTGAGTTTGCACTGACTCCCGCTTGGGGGAGAGTTAATGGAGAAGGAGGAGAAACAGGTGCTGAGGCCTGGGGAGTACAGGCCTTCGCTTTCCTCCTGCCCTCTGGGCCCCATTGCCTGGGAGGCATGCATCGCAGTGGAAACAGAATCAGGACAGAAAAAGCCACTTGAAATGAACTGCGCCCAGACAGGCCGCCATGGTGGCGTGATTGATACTGGAGCATGTAGGTGTAATGAAACTGATGCCGGCTTCTCTGCACCTGTGATTTATTGAGGACAAATTTAAGATGAGAAAGGGCCCCATACCAGGAGCTGCATCTTCCCCTCCAAGGGAGGGTGGTCATCCATCACCAGCCATTGCAAGGGCCCATTGCAAGCGGCTCATCAGATGAGCCAATAGTCTCTTTGTTGGGGTTCCTAACAAGTGTTGGATCAGCAAAAGTCTATTTATGCTGGTGGACCTTTCAGGACCAATTTGTAGTGGGTCACTGATTCTGCTGGGGTATTATCTTCTTTACTACTCGGGCCAGTTGGGGAACGCGGCAAAGATTAATGGTTTTGGCTGCTGACTTGCCGCCGCAATCTACTGCCTCTGGACCAAAGATTAAGTTTTTTTGTGTTTTACCAGAAAGGGCCCACCTTGCGTGCAAGATGCGCTTTGATTTACTGACTTGCTATGGTGAGAAGAGTCATGGAAATGTACTTGGTGATACCAAGGATTTGGCAGATGACTGTTAGACTGGGCATCTGCGCTTTTCACCCTGAGTCCCTGGGTGGCAAACCGGCAGCTCCTGGTGCCATGGTGTGGATTCTGCAGACCCTGGGATCTGGGGAACGAAGAGCGCTCCCTTTACTGCATGCCAGACCTGTGATTGGCACCCAGAAGCCAGCTCTGAGTTCAGAGAAGTAGGCAGTTTCTAAACTTTACTATTTAAAACTGTGTTGTTGTTGTTTTTTTTTTAAAGTAATAACCTTTCCCTATTAGTTGGAAAATTATACATGCTATACATGCTATGGTAATACCTTGTGGAGGAAAAATATTCAAAGAGCAAATAAAATCACACATAAGCCAACTGCACAGTGATTTGACTGTTAATATTTTGGTTTGCATTTTTGTCTGGAACTTTTGCCATGCACAGATCCATCCACGTGGTTTTACACGATTAAGTTCATACTTCTTTTTTTCTTGCTATATGGTTTTGTAGTCTGCTTTTTATAATGAACATTATCCCTTAAGCATTTCCAAATATATTCATTTTATTAAGCCATTCTATTTTCCTTCTCAAGTTGAGTTTGTTGCAACATCTCCAGTGCCAAAGGTCTTTTTTTTTTTTTTTTTTTTTTTTTTAATTCAGCAAGCATTTGTGTGTTTCTCTGGCCAGACTCTGCGGGGATCACAGAGCTGAGTCAGACTGGGTGCTCCTGAAGTCAAGGAGCCGGGATCAGCTCCCAGGGATGAGCATGAGTTCTGTGGGCTGCCTCCTTACACGCATCTTCCATAAGGGCCCAGAACGCTACACGGGGTTTAGAGGCAGGGACCTGTCACCTCTGACTCCTTCCAGGTCTCTGTAGGGGAAACACGCATTGGTTCTGCAGGCAAGGAGCCTGCTGTTGGCTTTGGATGTACCAGGTTGGTTTTTTCAGAGTAAATTGAGAGCTGGAAGCCACCACCTTCCCTCCCCATCACCTTGTGGGCATCAACATCCCAATCTTGGAAAAGTGGAGGGAAAGCCCGGTGGCCCCAAGGAACCAGTCCCCTCAGACAGCTACCGTAAGATATGCCACAGAAGCGAAAATCCTTGAAACTCAGACCTGACTCTGAATCCCCTTCCTGTTGGCCCAGAGCAAGTCATGTTTCCAACCTTCATTTTCCGTATCTGATAAGTGGGGCTTATACCTGGCACTTCAGGTCTTTTGTGCTCATTCACCATGTGTAAAGCCACACCCGAAGGGCTGGTGTGCAGCCCACACCAACCCTGTCCTTGGCCCATCTTCCAGAGACCATGCTGATTCAAGTAGATGGATGGGCTCTAATTGTTCCGACAACATGTCCACGTTTCACAGGCCCTTTCCTTGGGAGCCTTTGTCTCAGGGCCATAAATCACCAGGCAACTGTCCCCATAGTTGGCTAGGACAACCTTCCCCTGACTAAGGCTGGTTGTGGGAGGTGGGGCCTGAGCAGAGCCTGGCCTGCTTTTTCCCATTGGTTTTAAAATCCTTAACAGGGAGTATGACTTACTCAGCGATTCCAGTGGTTGGTTCCCTTTTAGTGGCTTCTTCTCTGCCACGGGGCAGCCTCTCACTCTTCCTCTCCACCCTGTTCCCAAATTAAAATTCTATTAGGAAGTAGAGCATCTTCTGTAGATAGCATGTACACAAACTTTTCCAATACCTGCCTTGGTACCTTGCCAGAGGCATTTGTCAGCAGCCCCGAGCCTCTGTCTCTACATGATATGTTCTATTTATGGAAGAGAAGATTCTCTTGACTCAAGAGCAGTGGTTAGTAGTCCCAGATATCCTCTAGTCTGAGGTCTTCTTGCTCCCTTACTCAGTTCTAGCTGTATCCCTTTACCGAACATTCCTGAAGATCCTGGGCTTCTCGCTGCCCCAGGACATTTGCTCTTACTGTTCTCTCCACCTGAATGCCCTTCCTTGAGCTCTTCACATGGCTGACCCCTTCTCACTATTCAAGTCTCAGCTTCAGTGTTATATAGGAAACTTCTCCAACCATCCCTCAGCCCAGACTGTCAGGCCACCCATGTTAAACACCTCGATGGTGCATAATCTTCTTTCCTTAGATTCTTCATGGTTTGTGAATATATATTTGTGTAATGACAGATTCGCCAACTACATCACTCCCCTCTCTACCCAACTATTGGTGCCGTGAGGATAGGACGGTCACCTTTGTGTGTTACCAGTGCCTGTTTCGGTGTTTGGCACATTGTAGACTCTCAACGGTATGTGTATCAACTGAACAAATGGATGGACAAGTAGAAGGATAGATGGATGGATGGATGGATGGATGGATAAGTGGGTGGATGGATGGATGGATGGATGGATGGATGGATAAGTGAATGGATGGATGGATGGATGGATAAGTGGATGGATGGATAGATGGATGAGTGGGAGGATGGATGGATTAGAGAGTGAGTAAGTGAATGAGTACATTTTCTTTCTCTTGGGTGACCTTAGAATGGGTGAGGGACAAGCTGCCTCTTGGATGTCTGAGGGGCTGAGGAGACTTCTCAGATCTCTTTCCATGAGGCCAAACCTTAGTCACCACCAACATGTCTGAAATCTGTGTTTGTAACTCTTCCTACTTAGTGGTCTGCCTTTCTCCTCTGCTTCTCTGTGTTTTTAAAATTTTTAATTATGAAAAATTTCAAACATAAGAAGGGAGAATTATGGTACTCCTTCAGGTATGCTTGACCTCCTTCCCTTTGTTGAAATATTGAAAGCAAATTCCAGACATCATTTCATTGTGTACATAAGTATTTGGGGAGTTATTGCTAATAGATGAGGATTTTAAATTTCTTTTAACATAATCACAGTATCATTATCACATCTAACAAAATAAAGAAGACTGTTTCTTTAATACCTAATGTTTGGTTGATATTCAAATATTCCTGATTGTCTCAAAAAATGTGTTTCTACATTTTCCCAGTTTGCATCAGACCATCAACACTTTGATTGACACCTCTTCGGTTTCTTCCTAACATCCCCCTATGCCTCCCTTTAAAACTGCCCTTTATTTCTCTGCTTGAGGTGCCGTCTACTTCTGGGTGACTCTGGGTCTTGTGTCCTGCAGTTGGTTCCACCTTGCGGCTGTGCTGAAGCCACCTGGTGCTGCTTGCTGTGTTCCTCCGTCCCCTGTGCTTCCTGGAAGCTGGCAGCCAGACCCAGAGTCCCCACCAGCGTTGTGTTCCACTGCTGGCCAGAAGCCCTAGCAGACAGTGTTGTGTTCCCCTTGTTGAATCGCGTCCTAATGTCTAGTCGTCTCTCCTCTAACGATGTGAAGATCGATCCGTGGCTCGCCCTGCCCTTAATTAACTCCTACTCCTATCTCTATTTCTATTGCTACATAAACTTGTTTTGCAAAACAAGTCGGTTGAGAACATTGATCATATTGAGCCGAAGTGGAGCAGCAGGGCTGATGGCAAATGCACCGATTTAGAGCACCAGGCCCAGGTGAGAGGTTTTAATCTCTCTGCCTTTGAGTTCCCTCGAGCATAAGATGGCATAACGATAGTAGCTTGAGAAACGTTCGGTGCATAATCATTAACACACAACACTAAGTGCTTAGTGTGTAGTTACTCAATCCTCCCAACCACCCAATGAGGCATATGCTACTGTCCAATTAGACATATGAGGGAAAGGAGACACAGACAGGGTAGGTAACTTGGCCAAGGTCACACAGCCAGTAAAGAAAAGAGCTGAGATTTGAACCCAGGGAGTCAGACCCAGAGCCTGTCCTCTTAACACAGTGCTGTGTGGCGAACATCAAGTCCAAGAGGTGTCCCCTGTCTTCCTCCCTGCTGGATGCTTGTTAAGTCATCACAGGGAACAGGTATCTTGTTAGTCCCACCAGAAGGTGCACTCCTGGTGGAGTAAGGAGCCCCTGGTGGCCGGAGGGGGCGACTGTGCCTGACTCCAGCTTCCACAAAGCCGTCTCTGCCCACTACTGGTCTGTGAGCCAGAGCTGATGATCTGGCAAGGTGGAGGGGAGTCTAGAAAACATAGGTCTCATCTTCATTTCCGTGGGATTTTACCACCCTACAAAAACTCTTCTGAATCCTAGAGAGGTTAAGTGACTTGTCCAAGATCACACAGTAAGTTTGCCACTGAGCTAGCACTAGAGTCCCATACCCACTGAAGTTGCTTCAGTCATTTGGTCCTTGCCTGGCACAGTAGAGACATTCCTTTCTGGTCACTATTATGGATATCTGGGCCTGACTAACCTCACCCTCCCCACCCGAGAAATCTTCTTTCCTGTCCCCAGGTCCCAAAGTTGAAATAAAATCAAATAAAGGTGTAGAATCAGGGTTTGAATCTGGTTCTTCAGACTCCAAGTTTGGAAAGAGCTGAAGAAAAAGTAAGTCCATGATTATCCACGTCAGTGTATCTCCCCGGACTACAGCCCTGTGTTCTAGAGGAGAGGAGAGAGGCTCAGAAGGGGAGGTAACTCAATGCACTCACACAGCCTCAGTGACCGTGCAGGCTCCTATAAATGGACTAGGATGTTCCCATTGTGACCTGGGAGGTTCAGTTATGGTCTCCTGTGGGGTCTATACCTATATCCTGACCCGTGGGGTGCTTGATGAGCTCAGGGTGCCTGGGGCTGGCAGCTGGAGGGGTCTCTGAATCTAGTGAACCAGCCCTTGGTCCCTGGTCCAGCTCATTTGATTACAAAGGCCAAGACAATAATTGAAGGTGGCTTTGGGTTCCCTGGGCAGGATCTGGCGCCGACGTCTGGGGGCTCCATTGGCGCCTCAAGCCCTGGGCATTCACTAATGGACTGTGGCTGATCCCAGGACTGATTGGCAGCCGGCCCCCAGGTCCTCAGGGAAATCCTGGGAGTTGTGGTCTCCAACATGGAGACACAGTCCCTTCTGGGAGCCCATGGGGGCGGGGTGGAGAGGGTGAGGGGCTTCCAGCTGGTCCAAAGCAGGAGAGCTGTTGAGCCTGCAGTAAGGAGAGAGGGGGAGATTAACTAAGTCCCCCTTTCCCTCAACCACCTGGATGGAACACGGGGTGAAATTCAGAAGGCTGTCAAAATGCTGACTCCTCATTTCCCCTCTTCTCGGCCTCCCTGCCCTTCTCTCCCGGGCTGGCCAGCACAGACCCCTCTACCCCCACCAGAGGGTAGTAGGGCCAGGAAGAATGCCCAGAGGTGTTTGAATAACACCTTGGGATGGGGGTGACTCCAAGGACAGTGTCACTCCCAGGACAGAGAGTCAAGGAATTAACTCTAGAGGTCTGTGAGGACTGAGGACATCTGTCCTATCTGAGAAGGGCTTTCCAGGCCTAGGGCACGGCATGAACAAGGGCACAGAGGCACAGATAACCATGCAGGGAACAGCACAGGGGAACTGGAAGGTAAAGCATTAGGGAGGTGAGGCTAGGCCTTGAACTCAAGGCAGAAATCTTGGACCTTTTCTGGTTGGCAATAGGGATCCATTGAAGGTTTTAGAGGGAGTGCAGAAGAGAGGTAGCTGGGGTCTGCCCAGAGTCACGGCTCTTTCTTAAGCACACCAGGCAGGACGAAAGGCAAACATAAAGCAGATGCATCTGACCTTTCTCTAGGACATGCAATATTCATGTGCTTTGCGCATCACCCAAATTTTATTCATTTACCCAAAGAGTGAGAAAAAAGCACTTTAGGAAACTGCTATAAATCCAGTGCAAGTCACCATGGTAACCTGATTAGCAGCTAAATTAAGTTCATGATTAAGAAGAAATAAATAAAAATAACTCTCCTCCTTGGCTGGGCTACCCACTGGGCCACTGGCAGCTGAGCAGATGCGGAGGGTCTGGGGATCGAGGTACAAGCCTGGCCCTGCAGAGAAGCTGGGGTCGGTTAGGAGGGCCCGACCGGCTGGAGACTGGCTCTGGGTTTACACTGCCTGGGGTCTGATGTGGCCCCTGGTGGCCAGGCCAGGGAGTGCAGGCTACACTTGTAAAAGTCAAAGACCAGGTTTTTCTCCCCAAGGGCCACATGTCCTCCAGGGTGTCTTCTTGATGCCCCAGACCAGCATTCTGTCCGTACTCTGCCATTCCTCCGGTGCCAGGTCTCCATGTCGTGGGTCTCAAGAGTCCTGACAAGACTTAGACCCTAAAGAGGCTGTGTTTGGTGTACATTTGGTATCACAGTAGTCTGTATAAGGTATATGGATGTGCGGGGCAGCCAGCGGGGTCTTCCCAGAGGAGGTGACACAAAGAAAGATTGTGTCTCTAGAAGAAAGCCGCTGGATAGTGCCTACCTCAGGGCAGCACTCCGGGCCTCCTCAGAGCTGACCAGCACCTTGAATGTGCTGACACTGGTTCCGAAGAGACTGTGGGAGCCCTTGTTGGGGGTGCCTGGTTCACATATCCCAGGGCTGAGAAGGAGGAGAGATGGGTGCACAGAGAGAAACATGCCTCCTACACTCTCCTGCCTGGTCTCCTGGCCCAAGCAGTCTAGAGAAATGGCTGGAGTCAAGCAGCCTTTGAATCTGCTCTCTGTCACTTGGTAGCAGTGGCCTGTGGCAAATGATTTAATTCATTTGAGCCTCAGCCCCATTGCCTCTGAAATGGGGTGGGGGGTTTGAGGAGAACAGTACTGAGCTCACAAGGTTCTTGTGGAGGGTCCAGGGACATGATGCCCGTCCCTCCCAGGTAGAAAACTCTCAGGGAGGGGCCTGCCGAGGCTAATTTCACTACTGGGGAGGTCTGTGTTGGCTGGCCACGGGGACACTCTGCTCAGGTCTCCTCCAGGGGAAGCTGCTGCAGAGAGCAGCCCTGGCTGCCGCTCTTCTGGCTTCACCAGTGTGTGTGCTGAGGCCGCTCTTCCTTCTAGCTGCTTCTGGCCACTGACTGAGTGCAGCGGTTGGAGGCTGGTGTTGGAGCTGGCTCGTTTCCGTGAGATGTGGGAGTCCCAGCAGCAATTTGGCCCAGAGAGGCCCCACGAGCCTGGTTGCAACTTCCCTAGAGCAGAGCTGCCCTCGAAGCTTCTTTCCAAATCCTCCCTCCTTCCCGCTCTCTGTTCGCAGGTATGAGGTGGCGTTGTGTTCCGAAGGTTCTTCCTGCTGCCTTTCCTTTCTTCCTCCTTGATCCTTCCGAGGTGTTTCCCCAGTAAGCCTCCTGTGCATCTCATCCCATTTTGACTTTTGCTTCTCAGCAAAATGACACAGAGGATCTCCCGGGAAGAGTCTCATGAGCGGGTTGTCACAGAGGTAGAAGTGAGGCCCAGTAGCAGGTCACACAGATGCTTACGGATTGGCAGGCAGGAGTTTCTGTGACGCTAGGAAAGAAGTGCCAGTGTCTCCCTGTGTCCTGTCCTTGAGTTCATGTGTATGTCCCATGTGTACAGCCCATGCATCTTTTGCTGAGCTGACCACAGTGGAGAAAGAAGGAGAAGGAGGAGGAGGAGGAGGAGGAGGAGGAGGAGGAGGAGGAGGAGGAGGAGGAGGAGGAAGAGGGGCCGTCCTCATCAGGAGAGGAGTTCTTAGCCCTCCGCCTTGCAGAAGTGCTTAGGCATAGCAGATGCTCAAAACCAAGCCAAAACCAAACTGAGTGGCACTGGGACCTGTATCTATCTTAAGTTTTTCTTTGGACCAATTTTATTTTCATTTTTCAACGTTTTGAATTACATCACGTCAGCTTATTTCAGCCTTTTGAGCCCTTTGCTTTTGTGACAGAGGCATATGCACAGAGACATGTGTACATCTTCATACTCACACGTGAGGGTGGCAGCAACTTTGCTTCAGAGGTCACCCCGTGCCAGCAGACCCTTCAGCCTGCCCCCTTGTCTTTCTGAGCCCTCTGCCATCCCCTGTCAAGAAAGCAGGGAGCCTCTCAGCTGCACTGGGCTGGATGAATCTGCTCAGGGTCTTTCCTCCTTTCCTCCCTGCCCCCTCCCAGCTCCTTCCCCCAATCTCTCCCTCCCTGCTCGGCAAGATCAGGGAAGCTGCAAACCCAACCCTTACATCAAAAGGGAACTTGAAAAATACTTGGAGCAAAAACTGCTAACTGTGCATCCTTGCTCTGTGCTGGCGCTGATATTAAATCAGGAAATGGCACTGAACAGCCGCTCCAAACACAGAAACAGGGGTTGTCAACACAGAAACCAAAAGCAATCTCTAACAGGCAGAGGTGAAAGGGACCTGGCACAAGGCTGGATGGGGGCTGAAACCCAGGAAAGGATTCCTGAACTCTGCTTGTCTGCGTGTTCTCTCCAGAATGGAGCCTGGCTCCCTGTTTCTGGTATGGGAACATGAAAGAGAATTCAGCATGTTGCTTAAATACCTTGGAGAGTTTCCTTTTCCTTTCCATAAGTATTTATTGATCACCTACTATGTGCTTGCCAGGATACCAAAAAACATGCTTGCCCACGTGGAGTTCATCTCCCAGTCCTCAGGACAGAGGTCTGGCTCTTTGGTGTCGCATTCAAGGCCCCTCAAGTTTGGAGTCCCACGGAAGCCTCCAGGTCTGTCTTCGGCATCTCTGTAGCAGTCCCCCAGATGCCCAGGGCGGTGCCTTTGCACAGCGACTTTGCTTGAACGGGCCCTGCCACCAGTCTCCAGGCCTTTGTATTTGATAAATTTCTGCTCAGCCTTTAAAGCTGGTCAAGTACCCTCTCCTCACTGCTGCCTCCCCTGCCACACCCACTTTCCTCCAGGGACCATTGTCTTGAGATCCGCCAGCTGTGTGGATGCGTTGCCTTCGCACCACCTTTCCAGCGACAGTGGAAAGGTCTGCAGTTTCTGGTGGCGGAGAAAAGAAGCCACGTCCTTCCCCAAGCCTTATCTCTTATAGAATTGACAAAAAAAAAAAAAAAAAAAAAAAAAAAAAAAAAAAAAAAAAAAACCTTGATAAAACATTGTGGGTGTGGATGTGGGGAAACAGATTACCCTCATAGCTTTCTGATGGAACGTTAAATAGGTGCAATCTTTTCAGATATTAATTTGATAATATTAACATTGGTAATATGTATTTCTTTCAATCCAAAGTCTTCCATAGCTTTGTGAAGGAATGCTGGCATCTGACAACAGGAGCATGTAAAAAAAAACTGTTGGTTGCAGTATGTTTGTAATAGTGAAGATTAGAAAATGGCTTGAAAGTCCATCACTCTGGGTCTGGATAAAAAAAAAAAAAAAAATCTGCAGGGAATCCATGGGGTGGGATGCTATGCATTAGTTAAAATGAAAGAAGTAGACCTGGATGTATTGACACAGAAGTTGCTGAGTAAAAATAAAAAGCAAACTGTAGCTCTAGACATAGATGTTAAAACTACACTGTTGCGATTTTTACATTGAGAAAGTGATCTTGTGTGTCTTGTATATTTCATTTTACAAAGAAGAAAGGGAAAAAAGACATTGAGACATTGAGTGTCCACAGCAGCTCCCAACGGACCTGAGCCTGGGCTTTAGCATAGCCCCACCACAGCGTCCTCTCCAGCAACCCCGGGCAGCAGGTCCTGATGCAGTGGGAGGGTGCTACCCACCTCTTGGTACCTAGAACTTCAGTCCCCAAGCTGTGATGAGCGTGGGGTGGGAAGCTGGAACCCTGGGTCCTGCAGAGCACTCAGAGGAGGGAGGAGGAAGTCAGAAAGCCAGAGGGGTGGGAGGGCCCAGATCATCTGGATTCCACTCAGCAGTCCTTCTTCATCTGGGGGGACCGAATGAGGCTTGGTTCAGGAATGATTGCCAGTAAGGCAGCAGAGGGCACTGGAGGGAAGCAGGGGAGCCCTGAGGGGGCTGAGAGAGCGCAGCCAGGGCCTCAGGGTGTACCCACCTGCTAACTTCACTCATTCCACAGCTGTAATTGAATTCCTCCTGGTGTGGCCTTGCATTGGCTACTGGGTGACAGAGACCTCCTCCAGGAGCTCACGTTCACGTTCCTTCTAGTTTCTCAAAGTGTGTTTCATGCAGCAGAATTACTTAGGGAACTTATTAAAATGCAAAATCCTCAACTCTATTCAGACCTGTAAAATCAGACTGTGGGTAAGGAATCTGTGTTTGAATACATTTTCTCAAGCGAAAAACATTTGTACTAGCTGGCCCAACCGCTTTCCTTGAACTTCCCTGTGTTTTTCTCCTAAGGTCTTTCCCAAACCTGAGGTCACCCTGATCCCAAATGGGAAAAGGAAGGGATAGAAGTATGAGCCTTGTATGTGTGATTTCCCTAGAATAACAAGGACTTTTATCCTTGCTAGTAGGCTCTTTTTCCCATACCCCTGCTCAGGAACATCCAACTCCTTCTGTAGCTTGGAAAGTTTCATATCCTATCTCTCCTAAGTCTTTCAGAGACAAGAAATTGACTCATTCTAGGGGTGACATGCACAAAGTCCCTGTGGCAGAACACTCCAGGACAACTTAAAGAAGTGTGCATGCCTAAGATGTTATGAGGGGAGAAACCTGGCAGGCGAAGATCATTCAGGACCTGAAGGCTATATTAGGGAGCTTGGTTCTTTTTCAAGTGTCAAAGGAATTTGTATTTAAGCCAGGTAAGAGGGTAGTAGGGAGAATGATCAGATCCATAGGTTAACATAACATGAAAACTGGCTCTACTACCCTGGACGGCAGCAGAGAACCCAGAGCCAAACCCTTTGCTGTCATCTAAACAACAGATGAGGGCAGTCTGGATGAGGGTGAAGCACCTGATGAAGAGCTAGAGCAACCCTGTGGTGCAGGGAGAGGCAGAGGGTGAGGGTCGGGCTGTGGCAGGTCGGATCCTTAGCCCTGGGTGCCATGATAAAGTTTCAGAATTTCTAACACTGACCTTGGGATGGTGAGTATCTGTCTGCTGGTGGGGAAAGGAACTGAAAATCCCTCACTGAACTGTGGTTTTGAGAGGCAGTCAGCTTCGTATCAGCACTGAATGGACTCCTCTTCCTCCTCTTCCTCCCTTTCTCTTTCTTCTTTCTCTCCCTCTCCTCTAATAGGTGAGAGACAGAAAAGTTGATGCTGAAGATCTAACTGGCCAGAGGCAGGACTAAGGATCAAGGCTAAAGACAGCTCCAAGGATTGTAGCCAAGATCTAAGATCAGTCTGAGGCCAATGGTAAGGGACAGGGTGGGAGGACTTGGCTAAATTTCTCTCCTTTAACTTATTCCCCTACCTTGGTTTCTCTGTACCTGCACACAGTCAGGGGAGAGGAAAGGGAAAGAGAAAGAGCCCAAGGGCGATTGTGGCTGTCCACAGGAAGGCACAGTAAACACCACCCTTAGAACTGAGTTCTCAGCAGGGACTTGGTATTTGGCAGAGGTTCTGCAGTGACCTGAGGAGATGTTCCAGCTCATCACTGGGGCATAACTTTAAGTAAACCACTTAACCTCTGATAACTTTGGTCTTTGTGCAAGATGGGGATAATCCTGCCAATCACCGAGGGCAGCAGTAAGAACTGAGGGAGCTGACAGGCATAAAGCTCTTCGGACTCTGCTGTATATCTACCTGTCTGCCTGCCTATCTCTGTAAAATAGGGACAATAATCGTTGCTACCTTTTGGAGCTGTGAGAATTGAATGACAAATTGAATAATATAAGGCCTTGGAGATCCCTGTATGAATAGGAGTGAATGTAATGGAATATCCCCTCTACATTGGAGGCAGCGCTGCCCAGTACTGTCCAATAGAAACAGAAGGCGGGCCACACGTGTGACCTAAAACTGCCCAGTAGTCACATTAAAACTTAGTAAAAAGCAACAGGTGTATGGCTTTAAGAATAAATTCCCACTCTCTGTGTGTGGGTGGGGTGGGCAGGTTCCTGGAGGAGGTCCTGGGGTGGCAGCCAGGGAAAGGGATCTTCAGGGTCAATGTAACACGTTTCCTCCTGGGACCTGCTGAACCTTCAGCTGTCTAAAGGTTACCAGGACACAACCTCAAGAGCAAGTACTGGGTTGAAATCTGATGACTTGTGTGGGGCAGAGGGAAGTGGAAGTGGCAGCTACCTTTGAGAAAGAGGAAGAGGAAAGGCAGAGAAACCTCTTTCTTTTTGGAAGTCACAGGTCTCCGGAGTCTCCTTGGAAAAGAATAGTGACACTACCTGTGGATGATGAAAACACAGAATGCTCCTGGGGGCCCTTGGGATCACCGACCTCTGCTTGGTACCACCTTGCAAACCATCGGGCCTCTGAGACTGCGAGTTTCCAGCTCTCAAGTGCTGCTGGCTCCCTACCGAACGCATATCCCCTCCCCCCTCTCCATGCACCTTCAACCTCACCCCCTGGGTGCAGAGTACTCCTATTCGCTCACCAAACACCTGTAACCCTCCGGGAAACCGCGGGTCAACCTCGCACCTTCGGGTTGAAAGCCGATGCGGAGAGCGGCGCTCCAGTCTGGAAGCGCACGGGAGGGCGCGTGGCCCGGCCTCACTAGTTATCCTGCTAGCTGAACAGGGGCAGGTAGAGGCATCGCAGCGAACCTCAGACCCAGCAGCTGGCAGCGGGCTCCTCCATCCCTTAGGGAATAACTTCTTCCCACATCCACCATCCCGAGTGCCCGCAGGTCCTGCAGGGGCTTCTCCATTATGGTCTGTTGTTAAAGAATCCCAAGGTGGAGAATCTGGCCCGACCTGAAGAGGTTAAGGAGAGAAGGCCGGTTTGGGGTGACACTCCTCAAATTGGAGTTTTGGCGGCCAGAGAGCAGCTGCTCAGTGGAAGGGTTCTGGCTGCTGCTAATCCTAGGGTTTCCAAGAGGCTCAGAACTCTGCACGGCTCTGGCTCTTGGCTTTCTTTCCACTGCTTCTCCTCCGACCTGATGGGTTTCTTTAGTGCGGTGGACCCCCAGTTAAGGGGTATACAGCACTCCGCGACCCCACCAGTCTTTCAGGTATAGGGTGCCGTCCTCCGCGTCCTGCAGTATTCCTAGGATGGGGAGTCCAGCACGTGGATTCAGAGCCCGAAGTGGCAGCCGGGAGTGAGAGGCCATAGGGCCCGGGCTCTGAGACCCTTCAGGCAGAGCGCAGCGGGAGTGGGGTACCCGACTGGCCAAGAAGTGGGTTGGATGCCCTGCAATGGCCTTTGCTCCAGGGCAGCCTCCGGGTCTCTGTCACTTGCCTGCCGCCAGGCAGGGGTGGGGTAATTGCCAACACTTTGGGGAGGTGTGTGTCGCGGTGTGGAGTGACTGGGGGATGGGGAGAGGAGGGAGTGGCTACGCTGGGATAGCTGCAGAGAAACGGATTTTGGGGAGAGGTGAGCCTAGGAACCGGCATGGATATCGCAGTCAAAGCCCGGGGGGAAGGGAGTGACGGCAACAGAGACAGGCACTGGGACAAAGAGGAGCGAACCTGCCCAGACAAAGCCAGAGTCCTAGAGACCCTAAAACGGTGGCAGAACGCGTGCTGGAGGTTTGGAACTGCAGGGCTGGGGCCACAGTGATCCCCAGGGCCTCAATGGACCACACTCTTGAAACTCAGGTCTCAGTTCTCCTTGGCGAGGGTCTGGCAGACCTGCCAGGACACATGGGGGTGGGGCACGGCGCCGCCTGCCCTTTTTGGTGTGCACCGACTAGGGCCACGGCGTCGGGCGCACTCTAGACGCTTAGGGTTTCTTGCGACTCGGATGGAAGGAGCTGCCAGGTCGAGTTCAGTGCGTACTAAGAGAGCCCGGTGCGCTTGTCCCGCTCAGGTCGCCTGAGGCCGAAGCCACAGTCTGCACAGACGCGAGACGGATGGTTGAGAGTGGTCTCAAAACGTTTCCACTAAGCTGAGGTCCAAGCCTGCGCCCACAGCATGCGAACGCGATCCGGACCCTTACAGGCGAGTGCGTGTTCCCAACACCCAGCTTTGGGTAGGAGCAGCGCTGCAGACCGAGCCAGGCTCTCTCCCCAGGCGACCAAATCGTTTGGTAACCACGCTTCTCAAAGAGGGTTGAAGACAGATATTCTCAGTATTACAGTTACTGATCTAAACCTTTTATTTCAAGTTTTAGTTAAAATACGTTCATTTTATTCAAAATTGCCGACTACGACAACACCCTAACCCAGCCTCCCCGAAGGCAAGAGATCGAGGAGTTTCAGATTATTTGGAGGCTAATATTTCACTTTCTAACAGTTGACTTAAGTCTGGTCTCGTTCGCATTGGTGTGGCCCAGTGGACCCCTATGCGCGGCGTCAGTCGTGTTGGTCAGGTGCAGATAGCCGCCGGGGACACACTCACCCAGAGCACTCTTCCGCTTTTCGCTGCGTGCCCAAAGCTGGAGAGAACGCCACGCCGGAGGCGGGTCGGGTCTCCGCGTCCAGCGAATTCGCGATTTATCCGCGTTCGATGTTGGGGTCGGGGTCTCTGGACAATCTCTTATTTCTGGCCACCCTGGCCAGGGGTAGAAAGTGTGCGCGGCGCCTAAGAGCTCTGTCTGAATGCCCAGTGTGCTGCATTCCAGTTTCCCCGTCTGCGCTCCAGGGAGGGTTCTCACCGGACTGTCCTGGGCACCCTCGCTGTGGCGTTTCCACTTGCCGCCGGTGGACCTCCCTTGTCCAGGACCTTTCCGCGCGGGAAGCAGCCTACTGGCACCCCCGAAGGCGGGGGCAAGGAATTTCAGCAGGGGCGACCAGGACTTGCGGTTAAGTCCGAAGATGGGACCAGAGGACCTGTGCGTGGCTGTAGGAGAACTTGTCCTAGTCTTCGGTCCAGTCACAGCCTGCTTTCTGGGCTGTCTTGGGTTGGCCCACGTAGGGAGACCTGGCTGGGTCCAGGCGCCGTCCAAGCCTTCCGGCAACGGACCGGGCAGTTCGGGCGCCTTTGCGCACTGTGGCCACTTGGGGTCGCACTTTATGCCTGTTTGAGCCTCTGAGCGGCCGGCACACGCCGGGATCTGCTTAATCGTTACAAAACGTTCAAACAAAAACAGGGCCCGTTCCCTAGCAGCCAAGAGACACCCAGAGCACCGTCCGGTGCTGGCCTCGGCCCCGAACCTCAGAGCGCTCAGGTTTCCGTGCATCTGACTGGGCGAAGGGATTCAGGGCCTTTGGGCCGATTCTTTCTCGGTTACCTCCGTCGTGAGCGTTTGGGGGTGGGGTAAGCACAGGGAGCGGCAAAGCCCGTGGAGTTGTATCTTAGGACTCCGCCACTGCACCCGCTAGGAGGGTTACAGCCCATCTTGGCCCAACAAAGGTCCCCTGAGGTTAAGAGTTGGGCCTGAACACAACTCTTGGAGCCCCAACCTCTTCCTCCCTCCGACACACGAATACTCGCAGACCTTCAGAAACACAGGCACACACGGCACACATTCGCTCGGCCAGCAGCCGCGAGGACACACAGAGCGTCGCCCACTGGGCGGGGGCCGCTTGGGAACAAAGGGCCCGGGAGGGTTCGTCCCTGCGCTCATTCTGAGCCTCCTTGGGGGTGACACGGGCTGGGAGTGGGGGTGCAAAGGGTATTGAGGGAGGTGAGAGTGCCGGGGGTGTGTGGGTGGAAGAAGCGACCTGGCCAAGAGGTGGGGCGCGCAACGAAGGCGAGCGTGCAGGGGCCAGGACCTGGAGGGTGGGGGGTTGGGCCCAGGCCGGCCGTCCCACTAGCTGCAGCCCTCTGCCAGGCCTCGGCGGCTCCGGGGCTGCTCCGGCCTCCAGTCAGCTGACGCGGGGGGCGGGGGAACTGTCAGGCGCGCCCCGCCCAGCGCCGCTGGGCCGCGGGGGCCGTGCAATCATTGGCCAGCGCGCCGGGCCGCCCGGGCCCCTGCGCCCCAGTGACATCAGGAAGGCGATAAAAGGCGGCGGCGGCGCCGGATCCAGCACAGCTGCACCGCCGGGCTGCGAGCGGCTGCGAGCGAGAGAACCCTAGAGCTTAAGAGCGAGAAAGCGAACGGCGGGCGCTCGCCCCGCGCCTCCCCTCCGCCCTTCGCACGCCTGGCTCGCCTCTCCACCCCGCCCGGCTTGACCCGGCTCGGTCCCGGAGCGGCCACAGACCCCGGCACTGGGGCAGCGCAGGCAGCCTCGGGACTCTCCGGCGCGCCGCCGCGTCCCCAGACAAAGGCTTGGCCGGCGGCCCCGGCCCGCTGCGCCCTCGGCTCCCCGCCTCCCCGGCTCGCTGCTCTTCGCCCCCGCGCTTGGCTCGGCGCGCCCCGGCCGGCCGCAAAGTTTCCCCGGCGGCAGCGGCGGCTGAGCCTCGCATTAGCGATGGCCGCGGAGCTGAGCATGGGGCCAGAGCTGCCCACCAGCCCGCTGGCCATGGAGTACGTCAACGACTTCGACCTGCTCAAGTTCGACGTGAAGAAGGAGCCACTGGGGCGTGCGGAGCGTCCGGGCCGGCCCTGCACGCGCCTGCAGCCAGCCGGTTCGGTGTCGTCCACACCGCTCAGCACGCCGTGTAGCTCGGTGCCCTCTTCACCCAGCTTCAGCCCGACCGAACAGAAGACCCATCTGGAGGACCTGTACTGGATGGCGAGCAACTACCAGCAGATGAACCCCGAGGCGCTCAACCTGACACCGGAGGACGCGGTGGAGGCGCTCATCGGCTCGCACCCAGTGCCACAGCCGCTGCAGAGCTTCGACGGCTTCCGCGGCGCTCACCACCACCACCATCACCACCACCCTCACCCGCACCACGCGTACCCCGGCGCTGGCGTGGCCCACGACGAGCTGGGCCCGCACGCTCACCCGCACCATCACCACCATCACCAAGCATCGCCGCCGCCGTCCAGCGCCTCCAGCCCAGCGCAACAGCTGCCCACCAGCCACCCCGGGCCGGGCCCGCACGCCGCGGCCGCGGCGACGGCGGCGGGCGGCAACGGTAGCGTGGAGGACCGCTTCTCCGACGACCAGCTCGTGTCCATGTCGGTGCGTGAGCTGAATCGCCACCTGCGGGGCTTCACCAAGGACGAGGTGATCCGCCTGAAGCAGAAGCGGCGGACCCTGAAGAACCGGGGCTACGCCCAGTCGTGCAGGTATAAACGCGTCCAGCAGAAACACCACCTGGAGAATGAGAAGACCCAGCTTATTCAGCAGGTGGAGCAGCTTAAGCAGGAGGTGTCCCGGCTGGCCCGCGAGAGAGACGCCTACAAGGTCAAGTGCGAGAAACTCGCCAACTCCGGCTTCAGGGAGGCGGGCTCCACCAGCGACAGCCCCTCCTCTCCCGAGTTCTTTCTGTGAGTCGTGGCGGGTCCCGGCCCCCGCTCTTTCCCGGGCCCGGACTCCCAGTCCCGTGTCCCCAGCCCTGGACTCCCCTGGACCCTGTCCCTGCCATGGCCCCAGCCTTGACCTGTTTGACTTGAGCGAGAGGGAGGAAGGGCGCACGGGCCGCGGGCGACGGGCGGGAGCGCGGGCGGGCAGGGGACCTTGGCTAAGGCGAGAGTAGCGCACGCCAGCGCCGCCTCCTAGACTCGAGCAGAGCCAGAGAGACGCGGAGGGTGGGAGATCCCGGAGCAACTTTTCTCTAGGCTGGAAGGCGGCGAGGCGTACTACCTGAGAGTCGCCAAGCGGTCTGGAGACTCCTGGTTTTCTGAACTTTGAAAGTGCTGGGGCCGCTGCTTCGAAGTCCGGAGCTCAGTCCGCCCCAGGAAGAGAGCAGAGGAGAGGAGAGGGACCCTGGCGTCCCAGCCCGCTCAAGGCGAGGCTGAGCGAAGGGAGGAAGAGCAGTGGACCTGCCTGTCCAGAGTCCGGAGAACACTGGTTCTCAGCCGAGAGACGCGGGCCTCAGTTAGGAAGTTCGGCGCGCAGATCTCATCAGTTTTATTGCCTGCTCGATTATATAGAAAAAAATACGAAAATCTGCATTAAAAATATTAATCCTGCATGCTGGACATGTATGGTAATAATTTCTATTTTGTACCATTTTCTTGTTTAACTTTTAGCATGTTGTTGATCATGGATCATAACCCCCCTTGTTTCTTTGGGTAAGAAGGGATCGCAGTTTGGAAACTCCAGCGGCTGCGAGCCGGGTTTCAGTCTCAGCTGTCGGTTTGTAAATACCCGCCCCGCGAAACCGAATAGAGAACGTGGCAGCAAGCGGAGTGTCTTTGTTTGGGTTTATTATTATGACATTTTTATTTGTAAGTAAAAAAAAAAAAAAGTTCTGGGCATTTAGCATCAGGCAACAACTTTGTCTTGGGGCACCCTTGGAAGCTGCATGTTTTCTGCCCTTCCCCTGTCTACATTCGGTTCTCTTTTCCCTCCTGCTTTAGTTTTGATTTTTGTTGGTGTTGAGGGAAAGAGGGTGCAAGGGCAGGGGCAGTGGGGGAGTTCCACACCCTGGACCCCAGAGATCATCCTCGCTTTCTGCCTTTTGTCTTTTGGCCAAATTAACACCCCTAATAAGAGAGGAAAGAGAAACTAATCTCCTCTGTTTTTTTTATTTTAACAAAAATCACCCCAGGGTCTCTTTTTGGAATTCTCCAGTCTGCACTCATTGTAGGACCCCCAGCCCTCCCAGGGTGAGAGGATTCCCTATCAATGGTGACCCCAGCTTGCAGTGAACCAGCTGCCACTGCTCAAAATGTACCAGAAACCCAAACATTGGCAAGTAAATTTGCAACTTTAGACCAATGCATTGTGTTTTGTTCCCTGCTTCTGAGAGTTATTGGTGGTGTCCCCCCCTTCAGTTGTATAGTAGTTTTAGGGAAGATCTGGGCGTTTTTCTTTATTATTACTTTTTTTTTTTTCTGCAGGTCAGTTAAAAGGATTTAAGTTGCACTGACAAAAAACAAAAACAAAAAAACAAAACAAAAAAAAAACAAAAAACAAAATGAAAGCGTATTTTTTAGTTCCCATTTGAAATTGCTGGCGCTGCTGGCCGGATGCATTTTTGAGTTTGTATTAGTTGATAAATTAACAGTAATAACAAGATTGTATGAACCGCATGGTGCTTGCAGTTTTAAATATTGTGGATATTCGTCCTGCATCAGAAACGAGCTTTGGTTTTTATGGATTCAACTGTGTTGAAATCAAACTTGCCGCAACAGAAATTGTTTTTATTTCATGTAAAATAAGGGATCAATTTCAAACCCTGCTTATGATATGAAAATATTAAAACCTAGTCTATTGTAGTTTTATTCAGACTGGTTTCTGTTTTTTGGTTATTAAAATGGTTTCCTATTTTGCTTATTAAAACCATGGAAATGGTGTTTATTTAGAGGACTCCGCCTTTGCATGACTTTGACTCTTTTGCTTCTTCAAGAGTTGCACCAATTTGGGGGCACTCTCCCCCCCCTCCCCATGGCAATTGAAAAGAAAATCAAGTCTGGGCAGATCTCTTCCTTGGGTGTTTGACTGAGTGTGTGTGTGTGTGTGAGCCTCAAATGTATTTTCTGCTTCTCACCCTAGGTCCAAACCCTGGTCGAGTTCATTTCTGAGCCAAGAGGGTGCGGTGCGGGTCCAAAAGGCCCCAGCATCCCTACGCATGGGGCACACACCACTTTTGCAGTGCTTTCGGACTTGGCAATCAGAACTACCCTGCTAGCCTTCCCTGCTCGGAAGTAGTGAATGGCAGAGACCAGGAAGCCAATAGTTCTTGCCTTGATGGGAAAACCAGGTCTTTGGGATGCTCCGGGGGCCCTTTGCCTTCCTGCCTGGGCTTCAGGTCTCTTGACTTTCTGCTGCCTGGAGCAGAATACCTGCTCCTTATGGAGGCCTACCACCTCCCCCGAAAGGCTCGGCTCGTGGAAGGAGGTGAAACCCAGCACCAAGATTTGGGGTGTAGGGCCCTCCAGACAGGAAGCCCATCCTTGAGGACTTCTTTTGGGGTAGTATGCCCAGGCTGCACTGGCAGCTTAGGCCTGCAGTACTCAGCCCCACAGAAGGCACTGCCGAGCCTGCATTTCAGTGGTTCCTCAAACTGGGACTCGAATGGGGTTTGGGGCCATCATTCTCATAGCAGCCTGAATATCCTAAACCAGACGTGGCCCTAGACCCTTTTCATTTTTCCGATTCCTGGAAGATCAATGTCCACTTAGGTCGTGCAAAATGCCTCTTGGCCGCCTTGGAACCGTGTCTATAACTTAGGGTTAACACCTCTGGGAAGTGGTGTAGGATCTCCAAAGCTCAGAAGAGTTCTGTACTCTTTTGGCCGTAACTCCAGGGACTTCCAGTCTCCTTAGACTCAGTATTCAGCCTTGAGTTTCTCTGGCACAGAGTTCCTAACATGGAAATTCAGGACCCAATTGGGGGGGTGGTGGTGCAGGAGCTACAGCCAGGAACCTGAGCAAAGCTGGCAGGGAATAGATTTTGGCCAGGATTCCTGGAGACTGGCGGGTCAGGGTGGTGGCTGGGGTCTGGGGAAGAGGGATGGAGAGCTAAAAATATAAAGATACAAATAGTATTAGCAATAATTCACACATACAGTACTTCCGTGTTGTGTAGGAGAGAAGCTAGGGATTTCAACTTGAATTTGATTCCCCAAACCAGTCCATTTAACCAACCGAAAGACCATACTGGCAGGGAAAGTTTGGCTCAGATCTGGGAGGAGAAGGTAGCTGAGCCAAGGTGGGTAGATGAAGGGGAGGGAGGGTGTGATATCTTAATTGCATTTGCAAATGCTCCTGCATAGAGTGTGCCTACATGCATAAATGCATCCCTTTGGGGGCAAAAGAGGCCTCTGTCAGGTCCGTCCCTTGGGGGCATCAGAAGAAACTCTCAGTGTGCCTCTCTCAGAGACCAAGGGGGATTACCTTCTCTTGTTGGTGGAGGTTCTCAACTCGGTGGCCTGACTCCTTTGGAATCATCCCAAGCCGACTGGCATCCTCCACCTTTAAAGTCACCTAGACTTTTGCCTGGGAAGAGCCTCCACACTGAGGAGGGTTGCAGACTGGGGAGTGTGCCCTCCCTAGGGCACAAAGACGCCCAAACCCACCCAATGAAGGGCAATTGCATCCAGAAGGAAAAGGTGGCTCAGGTCAGTTGAGTGACCAACTGCACCTTGGAGAAGATGGCAATCTCAGGACACAACTCTAGTGACATACTGACACACAGAAACACGGACACCCACGCCAGGTACCCACATAGATGTGCCCGCAACAGACACTTCCGTTCCTGCATCGAGTCACACTGACCGGGTCTGGGCACATGTGGGCGAGAGCCCTCCGTCCAGAGAGCAGGCTCAGACTTCCAGAGACCTGAGGGCGTGCTCGGGGAGCAGGCAAGCCTCGGCCACGTCTCCACCCGCAGCCTGCCGTCCGGACCCGCCGCGGATCCAGACAGGGCGCCCACAAGCGCAGGAAGAAAGAACTGGGTCCCGAGATCCTCGGACTTGTCCTGCCGGGCGGCGCTCCGCATCTGCACGCACCTTTTCGGCCCTCACCGCTCCCCGCCGCTCGCGGGCACCTCGCGATCCTCCACGTCCCCGGGGGGAAACCCTCCCAGCGCCGGAGTCTTCCAAGCCGGCACCGGCCCTAAGTAGACAGGCTGGCGCCTGCTCCCGGAGACACACGCGGAGACAGACACACAGAGACACCGGGACGCACGCAGGGGGCACACTCAGGCCCGGGAAATGTGGCTCCATTTCGGACCGCGCCCCTTACTGGGGTGGCTGCGGTCTGGTTCGGCACGAAGCCCCCTTCCTGAGACCCGGCTCTCCGGAGTGGGCTGGGACTGGTGCGCAGCAGCCACCTTCTGCGACGCAAGTCGGGCAAGGCGCTCGGGGCGCTTCCTGGGAGCCTGGGGTTCTTGTACGCTGGAGCCGGGAGGCACCTGCTCCTTCCCTTACCCCCTGGAGTCCTCTCTTTCCCTCTTTCCCCTCCTTCCCTCCCTTCCCTCCTTCCCTCCCTTCCTCCCTTGGTGCCTCTTCTTTTCCTCCCTTCCTCTCCCTCCCTTCCTTCTATTCCCTCTCCCTTTCCCTCCTCGCCACCATTTCCCATTTCTTTAGCCCTTCCTTTCTAAACTCTTTCATTGCGAGAACTTTCTCCTCTTTTGTTTTCTCTTCTGCCTTTTATTCTGGTGGCACTGCATGTCGGGAAGGCTAGAGGAGTGTTTCTGGAGGAGCAGAGAAGAATGAGAAGATGCAGACAGAGGTAGGCCGGCGGGCCCCAAGCCTCCCCAAGCTCCAGTACCAGCCGCTAGCTGGGTTACTGCCTCCATTTCGACTACTCCAACTCTGCAGCCTCCCTGGGCACCAGGGGTAGCTGGGGACCCATAGGGAGCAGCGACCCACTGGTCAGCAAGTGTGGAAGGGATCTCTGTGAAAGTTGAGGTTGGTCCTAGATCCAGGTCCATCGTTCAGTCACGGTCCAGATTCACTGGAGCCCTGGTCTCTGGGCATTTTTGTGGCACGACAACCCCTGCCTACCAGAGGGCACCCTCTTCCCACTCACCATAAAAACCTGTGCCTGCCCAAAGGGGCTCATGGTGGGAGCCACCAGGAACCAGGCCAGATACACCAGACTTGTCACTTGGCTTTCTCTGTGACCTGTAGTTCCAGCTTTTGACACCCGGCCAAACCTACTTCTCCCTTATTCTCCTATCCCCAAACCCCACAGCTCACCCTCTCTGGACACTGGAAACAGCAGGGATGGAATTTCCAGTTATGCCCTTGCCTGCTTTCTGATGCAAGACTCGAATGCTGGGCCCTTTTGTCTTCAGAAAGGAAAACCCTTGCATAACTGTAACTGTTCCCTCTGCAGCCTGCAGTCTGAGGGCCTGGCCTCTCAGCCCAGAAATCATTGTGTTTAGATTTGTTATGTAAGCAACCCTTCTCCCCTCACCAAAATAAAAGCCCTCAAATGGCGCTTCCTGTAGGCAGCATCATGTGTAGCTTCAGCCCTCTGGAAAATAGTCTGTTTGAAAGAGCTACTTGGTGCTGGTGCCTAGCACGGCAAGCTGGGAAGACAATCCAGCCGCTGTGAAGGCAGTGTCCTGTGTCCAGGGTAGAAGCTGGACCCCACCCTGGGGCTTCCCAGACTGGGGCTTTCCTTGCTTGGAAGCCTAGCCTCTTTTTGGAGAATGTGGCAGTAGCTGCTGCTGAAATTTCATCCTTTCCACATTTTCTCATCTGGAAGCAGCATCTCTTTGATCCGGGGAGCTCTCTTCCCCCAATTCCCCATGTCTCCTCCCAGTCATGTCTCCTCCTCGTCCTATATGCTTCCTCTGTGTCCACCTAAACACCTTTCCATGTTCTGCATGAATTTCCTTGTCTTCCACTTCTTCTTAGTCTTCTCCATCCTTCTCTCCATTGTCCTACACGTGTTGTCTTAAATGATGCATTTAGGTAAGAAAATCAGAGCTAACTGTTCTCACTTGCAAGAAATTAAATATCTGAGAGAAGTTGCTGCTCCAATATAGAAAACCACCTAAATTAATAATAAGGATTTGTTGCAAAACTTGGTTTTAGCCTCTCTGCATTCTTTGTATGTGAAGTTACTTTCATGTAAAACAGCAGCCACTCATTACACATTCTGTTTTATTTGTATCAAAAAAGGATGATGTCTTTGGGCTGCAGGGGCAGCTACAGAGGCAGTGGGAGGAGACCTAGAAATTTCTGGAAGAAGTAAGCCAGTTTCAGTATGAGAAGGGGGGTACAGTTCACAAATTCAATATTTATATCAAAGTGTTTTCCTTTTTGGAACTCTGTGCGTCTTACCAGGGATTGGACTTTACCAATAAAAGGACAAGGGATGGGAGGCTTGAGGGTCCCCATTTCAGAGCTTTGGAGCATGAGGTAGGCATTGATCCTGGCCCATGGCTCCTTTAGATTCAGGAGCTGAGGCTACCCTTGGCTCACTCTTACGTTTCCTTGTTTCTTCTGGTTAGTTGTCTTCACTACCCTGACTCTGCCACTGTTATAGGACTCTGAACTCCACTCAGGAGAGATTAGGGGCCCAGACTCCCTTCTTTTTGTCCTAGGAGCCAGATCCTGGTACCTATGTCCCTTTCCAAGGACAGGGGGCATAGAAGTCAAAGAGCTGAATTTATGTGGTTAAACTGTGGAGTTAGTATTGTTCAGACATTTCACTTAGCTCTATGTAGTGCTATTATCTGCAGACCAGGGATGGATAAACAAGGCCTACTGTGGCCATTTTCCCCAGTGGAGGATCCAAAACTTGAATCCCCACCTACCTGATGCTGAAATTTGTATTTTGCCACGAGTCCACTATCCTCATGTGAAACACAGAAGCAGGGGAAGCATGGAGGGGCGGGAAAGAGCCCTCTGGGGATGGTTTCCTTTCCAAGTCCGTTTGCAGAAGGTATTTACTTTCTTGGGGATGTGCTTCACTCTCTCCAGCCACAAGGCTTCCCGCCCAGCCAAGGACACGGGTCATGGAGACTTGGAGATGCAGTGGGGCAACATAATGAGAAGAGTGTCTGAGGGAAGCTGCAGCTGTCACTTTTCACTCTCTGACAGAGGAGTGTGGTGGTGTGAAGCGCGTGTGCGTGCATGTGTGCGTGTGTCTGGTTGAGGAGGCCGTCTTGGGCATCGTTGTCTTGGGACATTGGTGCCGTTTGTAATTAATGAACCGTCCTTCACTCTTCATCTGTTTTCAATTGAACTTTCCAATGAATGGATCATAATTACCAGAGCAAGTGCTCAGAGAAGCCGCAGCCTCTAGGTGAGGCACTTTTGAAGGAATCATCCGCAGTTAACAAAAGCTGTTTCTGGGACAGCTTTGGAGCTGCACATGGATATTCTTCACTCATCGGACAGGCACATGCATAAACACACATGTATACCTTCATGTTTATACACACAGAGGCAGGCATGCATGTGCACACACGTTCAAGCACAGAATCTGCATGTGTTCATTTGTTACTTACTTCCATATTCATGTGCCTACACACATATTCCGCATGTAGTCTCATGAAGGTGTGTACACCTCCATGCATACGTGCCCAAATGCTCATGCACGTGCATTTACAATGTGCATTCAGTGTTCACAATTATGCACGTAGCTGTGTGGATCTATATCCACGTTGAAACACAATTGATTACACATTATACATGCTCTTGCAAAATGTCCGGGGTTCCCTGGACATCCTCAGAGGCTCACCCGCACACATGCACATTCATATATAATTGAATACTGCTTTCACGTTCATTCATAACAAGCAGCATGTGACAAGTGAAATGTGGCACTGGTGGGGTTAATGGAGGCCCCAGACTCCCATAAATATTTATACGAAGCACTCAAGCTCTCAAAGTGGGAGAAGAACCTCTCCCCGCAAGCTCTTGTAAATCACGCGGCTGCTGTGTGTTTCCTGTCAGATCCGGGGCCGTGCGGTCCAGGCCTTGCTCCACAAGGGTGACACATACATGCTGGAGCACACAGCACGCTCCATGCCTAGTCAGGTATCCCAGCAAACATGCCAAGGTTGGCCCCTGCCCTGAGATTCTTCTTCAAGAAGCAAGAGGAAGCATTTTAGTGCTGCGACTGCACTGAGTCCAGGGCTGGAGGGCTGGAAAGGCATTTCGTGAAGATCTGAGACGAGGCTTCTCTAGTGAAGTTATCCTGGAGGGACAGCACCTGGGGGCCTTGGTGGCTTGCTGTGTGCAAGAAGGAGGTGGGGTCCTGGGCAGAGTCCAGCTTCAGGAGCTACTCCGCACCTGCCTGGGTCCAGGAGCTGATTGAACCACAGGGTCCCCAGCTGCTGTAACTCTGTCCAGTGAGTGCTCCTCGTCCAGGCTGCCACCTCAAAACTGTCCATTCAGGCACTGAACAAGTATGTATTGTGGGTTTTTCATGTGCACCGTGCTTGATGTTGGTAAAATAACAAGCAAAGTATCCCAGCCTTCCTGGAGCTAGCAATCTATTAGGGGAGAAGAGATGTCCATTAGATGCTGTACTGAAGAGCGACCAATGTCCCAGAGGGACAACTGCTATGGAGGAAAGCCACCTGGCCCTCTGAGAGCATGCATAGGACACTGAAGACACGCACAGGGCGGGCCTCCTGGAGGCAGTGACGTTTGGTCTGAGATCTGAAGCCTGAACAGAAGGGGTCCAAATCCAATGGGCAGGAGAAGAGCCCTCCAGATCAACACCATCGGAGGGACATTTCTGTGATGCCCAATTTTTTCTATATCAGCACCAGCAAATAAAGTAGTTCTTAGTCAAAAGTGGCTATTCATGTGGTAGAAAATTTGAATTTTTGAACTCTTCATTAAGTTTGAAATAAGTGACCAGGGTGTCTGTTTCCTCTCTAGTTTTCTCTACCTCTGTTCTCTCATGCCTCTCGTTCTGTTGGAATCACAGTGGCCGCCTTGCTCTTTCTGGAACGTGCTGGTTACTGCTCTTGCTTAGGGCATTTGCTGGAGCCGCTCCTTCAGCTGGAACCACTCTTTCCCAGATAAGCCTGATGTAAATCCTGCGCCTCCTTCAGTCTCTTGCTCAGACCCCAGGGCTCATCCTGACCTCCCTATTTAATCTGTCCCCCTTCCCCTTTCTGGGCACTCCTGACCTGCTTGTCCTCCACTATTTCTTTTTCTTCCTTTTCTCCCCCCAAACCCCCAGCACGAAATACCTTAAAATACGGGATTGTTTATTCATTTACGGCTTATTTTCTGGCTCTGCCTGTGGGGTCACTGTCTAACATCTGTTTTGTTCACTGATATTCCTGAGTACCAGGAACAGTGCCTGGCACTTAGTGGGACCTCAACAACCCCATAACTGGTTGAAGGAAAATGAGTGGAATAAAATGTACTTCAAGAGGAAAGGGGTTACGTCTCCAAAGGCCTGTGTGTGGTGTCCTGCCTTCTCTCAATTTATCTCTCAATCAGTTACCTGTCTGTTTATCCCTAGTGATCTGTCTGTCTGTCATCTACATATCTATCTGTCACATATTTATCCTCTATTTCTTTTTCTCTCTCTGTTTTGTGGAACTCTTTAACAATACATACTATTAAATTTTTTTAAAAAGCTTCTTTGCGTACTATCCTCTAACATCTCATATGACATCAGTGGTGCACTTTGGGACACATTCTGGTGTCTGAGGAGGAAGAAGAGGTTGTTACCTGACCTGAGAGGCAAGAGGGAGCAACCACAGAAGGGTCTTCGGGGGGTTCTGGGGCCTCACCATTGGGCGGTATCCCACCTGCTTTCCACCTCCCCTCCCCTCCAATTTATCCTTGTGCAAACAAATAAAACCAGCCAGCCAACCCACCAGCCCACCAGTCAAACAAAAAACTCCTAGCATTCTAGAAGTCCTGGGTCCAATCCCCAGCACCGCCAAAAGGAAAAAATAAAACTCTCCAAACTGTCCAGCCCCCACTCCTCAGCCCTGTTGCTTTCTAAGCTGGAATGAAAGTCTCTCAAATACTTTTGTCCCCTTGACAAGTTATTTTTAAAAAAAGAGAGCATCTCTGAATCTGACACTTGTGAGGATTTTTTGTTTGTTTGTTTGTCTTTAAGAAAACACTTGTCAAATCAACAGTTCTCTTGTTTTAAGCAACTGCCAGGGTCCGGAGAGCAGGCTGGTGGTATGCGCGCACTGTGTGGACACTCAGAAAAACTTGTATTCAGTGTCCTCAGGGCAAAACAGACCTTCCCCAGTGACTACTCTCCATTTCATTGTCCAATGGGAGGAGCCCTAAAAGCAGAACCTGGATGAAGAGGGGTAGACAGGCTTGGAGGAGGACACTTCCTCTGGGTGATTGGACTGGGAAATCAAAACCCAGCCTGGAGCAGCCTCTTCATCCCCCTGCATCCGGGGAAGACTTTTGGCTCTATCCCTTGCACTGGAAGGGATCAGTCATGAATGTTACTAGGTCCATTTCACAGCTAGACAAATAGAGTCAGGGAAATCTCATTTCCAAGCAGAGCTGGGAGAGAATGTATCTCCAGGCACCTGCTAATACCCCGGGGCAAGCGAACGCTCAAAGTCCTGGTTGGTGCAGTTCTTGAGAAACAGGCTGATTTCTGAAGGGCAAATCTGCTCTGGGATTCCAGTTCAGAGGAGCTTCTCTTGGAATGGCCCTGTGCTTCCCTGGCTAGTCCCCAGAGGCTTATCACTTCCCTTCCAGGCCCTATCCTATCTCAACATTGCCAGGGTCTCCTTTCAAAAACTTACCTCTTGGTCCTGTCGCTGCTTTCTTTGCAAAATCAACAAGTTAGGGGTCTGACTTTGACCCAGAAGGGAGGTAGAAATTTCAGTTCCGCCTCAACTGTGGCTTTGGCAGTCCAAGATGCCGCGCTCAGACCCTGATGTGATTTGGGGAAGGTCGAAGGGCAGAAGTTAAGTGCAGAAGCCCTCTCGGGTCTTCTGAAGGGGACCCAGATTTTCTTACATGTTGTCCTGCCCAGCTCTGGTTGCTTCAAGGTCGGCAGTGTGACCTTAAGGTTTCTTTAGGAAAATGACCTGTCACTTGAATTATAGCTACCATGTGTCTAAAAAAAAATCTGTCTTTTGCTTGAGTTCTCTAAGAAGGATTGCTCTGCTGTGTTTCCTTGGGTGGCCCTCCTTCCTCTCTGTTTGCACGAGGAGGAGAAAACACCAGAACACTTGAAAAGAGTCAAAAGCTTCTCAGAAAATGGAGGTCTTTGGTGGAACCTTATGAAAATGTTGACGTGTACTAGATTCATTCCATAAGTTCTAGATCTTTGGGCCCCAGAATTCCAGAGCACATTATTAAAAAGGGACAGTTTGTAGGTAGCAAGGGAATTGATGACCATTAATGAGACCCAGAGAGGGATCCTTAGGAACATACCACACCAGACTCACCTTTTTAGCATCTTTGGAAGATCAAAAACTGTGGACTCAAAGATCCTAATTTGGCAAATACCTTCCCTGTGCCTGACACTGTTAAAATATTTAACAACTATTAGCTCACATAATCCTCACAATAACCATAAGAGATAGGAAACAGAATCACAGAGAGCTTAAGCAAGGGGCCCAAAGATACACAGCTAGTAAGAAGCAATTCAAACCCAGGCAGTCTGAACCTGGAGTCTATGTCTTTAATCATTGTATTTTCTGAGGCCAGGTGTTAGATGATAGGTGAATTTGTAACTGGTTGGAAAGTGTTTTTGGGATTTTATTTAGTGTGACTTGGCCAAGAGCATCTCCCTCAGACCACTGTTCATTCTTCTCTTAAGTCACATTGCTTCTAAATTATTATTTTTTCCTGAGGTAATGGGAACTAGTCCTGCTCTGAAATAATCTATGGCTCCCCACTACCTTCAGGAATCATTGCATTTTCTTTAGACTGACCTTCAAGGCCCTTAGTACAAGCTCCCCATCCTCCCTTCTTCATTCCCTCATTCTGTGCTCTGGCCATACTGATCCCAGAACCCGCCCAGGGTGCCCTGGCCTCCACATCTTCACCTGAGCTGTTCCCCCATGAAATTTTCTGTCACTCTCAGTCCTTGGCTCTTTAATCACCTTCCCTTGCAATTGTACCCAGAGAAAGACACTGTCCTCCCCCTGAAATCCTCCTGGAATGGGTGGGGGCCTAGTTGGAACTCAGATTTTGGAGCCAGGAAGGCAGACCTGATTTAAACCCAGCCCTCCTCTTAGGCAAGTCACTACACTTCTCTGAACCTCAATTGCTTCTTAGTAAAGCCGGGAACATCTGCCCCACTTCTGGTTTCTGGAGGGAACCTTCTGAGCAAGAGTGTGTCAGTGATGTCTGGCATTTGTATGGAGGTGGGTAGTAAGCGGGGGCTGCTGTGATTTGGTGGGCTTGGCTGGGCAGGCAGGTGTCTCCCCAGGAAGCTGTGACGTCTTTCCCAGAGGGCTGAGTCTCTTGCAGTGTCGAGGGCCAGGCATTACAGGAAGGAGCAGGAGTTAGGAAAACTCCTAGAAGCCACTGGGAAGGATTTAGCTTAGACTTAGCCCAAAGCCCGGGCTCCTGTGTTGCCGCTGTGGGGATGTCAAGCAGGTCTGACTGGTTCGGTGCTCTGCCCAAGATCTCTGGTTCAGTTTGCTCTGAAACTGATTGGCAAGGCAAGCCCTGGAAGGAGGTGTGCAAGGCAAGCCCTGGAAGGAGGTGTGCAAGGCAAGCCCTGGAAGGAGGTGTGCAAACCCCAGCAGGAGCTCCTGGGAAGTGGGATTTATAGCCGTGAACATACAGCAGGAAGGAATCCGGAGTTTCAGCCCTGGGAACAAATATTCTCAGCCCTGTCCCCCAGGCCATTTTCAGCTGCTCAGAACCCCAGGGTCTTGATTGACAGGGTTTTTTTGCCAACATTTTCTGGGGAAGGAGAAATTTGCCTGGTCACTATGTAAACTTGCCTCCCACCTTGGGAACCATGTTGTAGAAAGAACATCTGAGCCTTTAGCTGGCGGGCTGGGGTCCCTAACTTGGAGGCAACATAGTCAGGTTTTGGTGTTGGTGTTTCTGTGAGTCTGTGTGGCATGTGTGTCCTTGTACACATGTGGGCAGGTGCACCTGAGCCCATGGGAGACTGTGCCGTGTACATAGAGCCATAGGAAAAGTTCCCTTCAGTGGCAAAGATGGTGGACTGGAGTCAGGTTGCCTGAGTTTCATGCTCACCATCCCCTTCCTGGTGTCCCTGGGAGTCTATAGGGACATGGGCAGGTATACAGGCCACACCCAAGTGGCCCAGAGTGGAGTGTGTATGTGAGTTAATGAGAGCACTCTCAGAATCAGGAACCAATCCACTTATTTGCTCAACAAACACTCGCTTGCTCCATGCTAGGCACTTATATGCCCCTGACCTTGCTTTTTCCTGGGCAACCCCACGGGAACTCTGGGACTGTATGTGGGTGCTCCCTGAGACTGGGATTTGCCCAAGTCCTCCTCTTAAGCCACTGGGCCAGGATTTGAACTCAGGTTCAAAATCCCAAGGCACCTAGTGTGGGCTCCATGCCTCCCTGGAGTTTGGGATCTTGGGAGGGACAGCAGAGCTGATGGAGTCTCGTGGGGCACAGTTAGAAAGATGGACAAATGGCCTGGAATGAGAGCGAAGAGGAGGACGAGCCCCAGGAGGGTGGGTGGAGCAGGCCCACGCGACGGAGTGCGGGAGGAGAGGGTGCCCGGGAGGAATTAGTCTGGGTGAAAGCTCAGGGTGGTCGTGGGAGGGAGCTTTCCGAGCGGCAGCCAGCCAGCTCCTGCTCTGTTTGGCTGCAGCGTGAGATGCAGGAGGAGCGCTGGGATTGGGAAGAGCAGGGAGCTCACAGGTCCTCAGGGGCTTTGGTGACTGGGAGAGGAGTCTGGTATTATCTGCCTTGATGGAATCTGCTGTGGTGCTTCTGCTGTTGACCCAGTCCATGACGCAGCTTCTTGGACTGAGATGAGCAGCCCATCTATTTACTGGCACATCGGGGTCTGGATTCTTGGGTACGGGCCAGATTTGGGTGGGAGTTTAAGTGGGGGAAAGGGTGAGAGGATGGAGAATGGGGACAGGCTCACTCTGAACTTGTGGATGAGAAACCAGGGAAAGGGTCTATGCAGAGAGGGAAGGATAGAGCCAGCGTATGGTGAATGCTCAGAGGCTTACGGAGGTCTAATGAAACGAGGGCCATCGGGGGAACAGGATCCTACTAAAATTACCAAGAACACACACATAGCAAAAATGGGAAGGAAGAAATAAAAAAGAAATATAAAGTCTGCATGGAGAATGGGCCATGAGTTGGCTGTGAGCCTCCTAGTGACCAATGGGAAGAAGGAAAAAAGATCAACAATAAGAGCCCTGGGAAAAATGAACCCACTGCTCAGGAGAGACGTAAACACCACTGGTTCTGGGGCTGGAGAGAAATCTCTCTGGTGGATTGTCAAATACTTGGGCAGATTTTTTGGTCAGAGAGGAGGTGAGTTGAGGCAGCAGAGTCTGGTTCCAATTTCATGTGTGACCTCAGGAGGTGGCTTGACCTGTCTGAGTCTGAGTTTCCTCTATTGTAACATGAGGGGTGCAGGGAGAAGTGCCTTAGCTGTAAAAGTGAACCGACGGATGAGGGGGAAGAGCTGGGGACACAGTAGCTGATCAGTAAGGCTAGCTTGCTTCCTCCCTGCCTCCAAAAGCTGCCTCTCTTTAATTAAACTTTTTATTGCTCTTTTGCCCTCTCCTGCTTTGAGCCAGTTCCTCCCACTGCCCCTGGGGACCAGGGCACAGCCAGGTGGCTGTTGGCAGGGTGCCTGCTGAAATCAGCAGGGCCCTCAGCTCCCTGCTGGGCCTATGTCCACAGCTGACCTGCTCCGAAGAGCTAGGCTCAGCCAGTCCACAGACGCCCAGGGCCACCTCCCTTCCTAGCTCTGGGCAGGGCTGAGAACTCTGCCCACAGCCAGCCACCACCATGTGCGTAGCACCCTGTACGTCTCCTTCCCCCTGTAAGTCCCAGGAATAGATAAACGATCGTCTGTGTGAACCAGTTGTTTTAACATCCACCTCCCAGCGGGAACACATGTGTCCTAAGGCTATGGGCTGTTCTGTCCACCCCACCGTGTCCGTCTGCAGGGCCTGCTCAGGACCTGCTACAGAGTGGCTGCTCAATAGAGTGTTTGAGGCCAGGTGTGGGTGCACATCTGGAATCCCAGCTACTCTGGGGGCTGAGGCAGGAGGAGCCCAAGTTCAAGACCAGTTTGTGAGACTGTCACACAAAAAAGGTGGGGGCTAGGGTCCTAGCTCTGTGGTAGAATGCTCGCCTAGCGTCCGTAAGGCCCTGGGTTTGATCGCCAATACCACCTGCACACACATACACACCTGTATCGAATGGGCCAATGAATGAATGGAATAAGTGAATGACTGAAAGAAACTTTGTAATTGTTGGTCCCGTGGGGTCAGGATTACTATCTTCATTTTATAGATAAGGAGACTGAATTTTGATCTCCTCTTTTTACTTCTTTACCAGGTTGACTGCTACTCATTCTTCAGCTTTCGGTCCAAATGTTACTTCTTTCAAAGACCTGACCTAGGGTTCTAGACTGGCCAGGCACGGCCCTTCCCCCATCACTGCTAATCCATGCTTCTCTGAGGTTTGCTCTCTCCCTCTCCTGCATCTTCTTCTGCTGGGAATGGTTCATTTGGTCTCATGTCCCTCTTAACTCCACCCGTTATATAATTTGCAGGGCCCAGTACAAAAAACAGAAAGGAAGGGTCTCTTGTTTAAAAATTAAGTTCAAGATGGCAACAGAGCATTAAACTGGCATTAAACTGGGTGCTGTCTCTCTCATTACAGGGACATGTTTTTTTTTTTTTTTTTTTTTTTTTTTTTTTTAAGCTTCCTAAGCTTAAAAAAATTACACAAGAATTTCCACCTAGGTATTTTCATGCAAAAATAATCTAACACTTAAATACATGTCTTTATATTATTCAGTATATAAAAGGAGGTAATAAAAAAGTAGAAATCTGATATTTCTTAAGTTGCACATACCATCTTATCTAAATATCAACACCCCCAAATCAGAAATACTATAATTTTAAATTTTACTGCATGGGAGTGGAAGGAGCCAAAAAAACTTTAGCAGCTTTGGTGTTTCCCCTTCTCACATGAACTTTGTTAAAATTATATTTTCAACTCTTACATATTTTAAGCATTTTTATTCAAAACATTTGTAAAGAGAAATATTATTTCTACTTGGCCTACATTTTTCTGGGATCACATATGTGTACACATATTGATCATGTCTATTGGTATGTTGTTTTAATATCAGCAATGTTTGTAGAAATGTATTAGCAATATAATTAAAATGAATGCTCTGTAGTTAATAGTCCTCTGCCTTCCAACTCTTAGATCTGGGTAGTTTGGGGAGATAATCGGTGGCATTTTTTTCGTTTGTTTGTTTGTTAAGCTGTTGACAGGAACTTGTTTGACAGCAAGGACATGGCAGGTCTTATTGACTGAGGCTTCCTGCTGCCCCAAACCTCACCCCATGCCTGCTTCTCAATAGCATTTCTTTTAGCCATCAAGTGTATGAATGAGTGAAAACAGATGCATGATAGAAGTTTCACAACCTCTCTGAGCTTCAGTTTTCCAATCTGCAAAATGGGAATATCTTGCTTCCATCCCCAGCAGATGGACTGTGAAAAAGATCCCATATTTTGGCTTTTGACCCCATTGACTTTCTCAGAGGCAGTGACATCACTGAGCCTTGGGGCCACTAGATCTTATGGCACATGTTTTGGAACTAGTTGGGTTGAGGTGGTCGGAGGACAGAGGCCAGTCCTGTGTGGGGCAGGTGAGGCTGGCCCGATAAGGCTGGTGGACTCTGCTCTCTCAGGCAGCCAGTGTGCCACTAATGACGTACTTTGACCTGGCTGGAGCCCAGGGACTGAGGAGAGGCCACAGCCTCCTCTCCTTTCTAAACTCTTGTTCATTATGCACCTACCGTGTGCCCGGCCTCATGCTAGTTACTTGCATGCATCCATCTTTTATCTTACCTACTTTTCTGCAGATGGAGAAAGAAATCAAGGGTCAGAGAGTAAGAATGGCGTGTCGGAGGTAGTCAGCTGGTAAGGAGCAGAGTCAGTCACAGAAGCCAGATGGGTCATCGCCTAGCCTGAGGCCTACTGAGAAAAAAACAGCAACAACCAAAGCATCGCAAGAGGGGTTTTATTCACAGTACTCCGTGTGCATGACTCTGGCAAACACCATGTATTTCTGCTTTAGACACTGCTGACTCTCTGAGGCCGGAGCAATGACTATCCAGGCCCGTTGTGTCCCTGGGTCTGCAGGGAGCAGCCTTGGCCAGAGCTGGCATCAGGCAGATCCGCCAGTATCCAAACTGTGAGACCAGCATTGCTTACTTTTCTGGGGTAGAATTTTTCACACGAATAGTAAACTTGTCTTTAATTTTTATGATTAAAGAAATATTAGTCTTTAAGCTTAAAACTGCACTAAGACCGGTATAAATTTGGTTTAATAAAAAAAAAAAAAAAAAAACTTAAGGAATTGCATAATGTAAACAGAAACAACTCAGGAGCCGGAGCCCCTGAAACTCTTCTGCCACAGCAAAGTCCTCACCACACGCACAGGGCCTGTCACACCCCCTCCCCGCACGCCTGTCCTTTGGAAGATTACCGAAACCAAGGGCCGACTGCCTGCTTTGAACCCTGGGATTTGAGTGTTTTCTGGAGTCTTGCGGCCATCTACTTCCTCCTTCTGTCCAAAGCATTCGTATTTTGAAACTTGGCAAGACGGACCCTTTATTTATTTATTAATTTTTAAAATGAACGCGGGTTTACACCCAGTCACGAGGCTCGCTTGTTTTCTTTTGCTGATCAACATGCTGTGGGTGACATCTGACCCTCACCCTTTTCTTTTTTTCCAAGTATTTTTTTGTAGTCGTCGAGGGATCTTTATTTTCTTTATTTCTATGCCGTGCTGAGAGTCAAACCCAGTGCCTCACACATGCTAGGCAAGCGCTGTGCCACTGAGCCACAACCCCAGCCCTGACTCCAGGCTTTCTAACGGCTGCGAGATGTTCTAGAACTTTCAGCTCGCGCATTTCCCTCAATGATGGCACACCAGCGCACATCCTCTCCATTCAGACGTGTGCAACAGGAGACTTCAGAGCAATGTCCTGCTTGGGCCAGCTCTCTCTGGTTGGGCTTCCAGAACCTCAGGGGCCTGTGGGCACTGGCTTTGGCCTTCAGGGGCACTTGGGTGGGAGTTTCAGCTGTGGGAAGGGGCACAGGGCTACATTTTCTGTTCTGGGAAATATTCTCTTACACGCTGGTTTCTGCTCTCCTGCTCACACATGCACACTCTTTCCTAAACACACACGCACCCACACTCCCGGGCACCCACTCGGAGCTCCTAACACCAGGAAAACCTTCCCTGCCAAGTCCCTGCCTCCTGCCATGAGCCTCAGCCCCACCCCCAGGTTGAGACACCTATTCAGCCCCCTCTGCAGGTGCCGAGTGTCACCTGACTGGTGTGTGTAGTTCTCGGAGGCTTTAAAGACGAGGACATTTTGAGGCTGGAATAGGGACTGTCCTCCCACAGACACAAATGGGTCAGGGCAGAGCCTGGTCCACGCCTTGCTGCTCTTTTGCATCTGGGAGGAGCTACTCAAACCTGGCCAGCTCTGGACCTGGAAGCCTTAGCTGGGATGCTCTTGGCCATGGAGACTGGAGTTTATCCATTGTTCGCCTGTCTGCCTCCTGCCTCTCCCAACACCCAGAACCCCAGGACAGATACTTCCTGATGTGATTCAACTGCAACAAATTTAGAACCAGGAGGCCCTTTTCCCATCCTTCCCTGGGGCTAGGGGCAGACTAATGGCCCCTCAAAGCTGTCCATGTCCTAGTACCCAGAACCTGAGGGAGTGCTGCCTCATGGTGCAGAGGGCTTCTCAGCTACCCTCAGTCAATGGCCTTGAGGTGGGGAGAGTGCCCCAGGGTAGCTGGGGAGGGCCCATGTCCTCACGATGGCGCCTACCAGTGGAGAGCCTTTCCTGGCTGTGCTCAGAAGGAGATGCGATGGGAAGACGTGCTAGAGAAATGCAGCGCTGCTGGCTTCTGAGGCTCAGGCAGGCAGCCGAGGCGGGGGCGAGCCAACGGGGTCTGTCCTCCAGCCTCCAGAGAGGGAACTCAGTGCAGGTGACATCTTCTTCATGCAGGAAGCTCCCTTCAATCGCTCACAGGGTCCTTCCCCAGGCCTGTCAAGCTCACGTACGTATGTGCACACACAGCATCAGTGGTACTAGTGAGCAGGGAACAAGTGCGTCTGGGGCCAGGCACAGTCCTAAGTCATTATAATAATGATGATACATTATAAGTGCTGATCTATTAATGCTGATATGAATGAGAGCAAACACTTCCGTCATGCCCACTAAGTGTGTTCTGCTAAGTACTTATGAATTCTTTCAACCCTTAGAACAATGCCGGAGGCAGGTTACTCTTTGATTGCCCATTTTACACGTGGGGAAACTAAAACACAGGGAGGTTAAATAACTTGCTCAGGGTCACACAGCTGAGAAGTGGAGCTAGAATCAGAACCCAGGCCATCTGGGTCACATGTGGCTATTCTATACCTAGTGACCCATACTTGCCGTCACATTCATACGCAGCAACACACAGGCTCCACACTATTCCAACCAGCCTCCTCCTTCAGGCTTTCCCTCTCCCTCTTCCCCTCACCAGACCATCACTGGCTGCGGGGCAGAAAACCAAGTGGATAAAGCTGATTCTGGAGACTGTAATTCTGAAAGGGATTGTCACTGGTAGGTTTTGTCAAAGCTTCAAATAATGTATCCATCTAGAAAAAAAGTCTCTTAATTTTTCCCCCCCAAATTTTAGATGTCCTTTTATGAAACTTCACTCTTTCGGCTGGATGATTTGTTCAATGTGTAATTAAACGTGAGTCAATATGTCAAGCTTGGCAGAACTTTTCCGACCTGGCAGCGCACAGTGGTGGGGACATCTTGGTCGGCATGTCACTGTGACAGGGTCTGGATGAGCGGCTTGCTGTTCAGGGCATCCTGCCCTGCCCCTGACCCCAGGGCCTGAGCTGGGCTGGCTGGGCCGGCCAGTGGACTCAGAGGCACTGGTGTGTTCAGGCAGCCAGCAGCTGGGGGTTCGGCTGGCTCCTTACCTGCCTCTGGGGCAGGGCTGGGCCTGGCTCCTGGAACCTGCTGGGCTGGTTTGGAAGCTGTTATTACCAGGGCTCTCTGGGAAGGATGGAGACCCAGAGGAGAAAGAGGGAGGGAGGGAAAGGGAGAAGGGGTGGGAGGAGGGGGAGGCTGGAGACAGAGGGTGTGGGGAGGGTAGGGGGTAGGCAGGGCTCTGGGGGTGCTGGGAGTGGGGAAGGGCTTAGCCTCGGTCCCCCCCTGACCTGGCCAGCAGGTCCCCTCCCCTGCACTCCCTCACTCCATCTCCCGGGTGCAGCACAAGGCCTGACATAGAATAAGGAGGAGGAGCGATTTGAGAAGCTCCCCTCAAATCCCAAGGAGCCCACGAGGTGGGGTTGAGCTTGACTCTGCTTCCTGAGGCTTCTTATTTGGTTCAAGGAGTGGCTCTGGGGGCTCTAACTGAGCCTATGGTGCCTCGGAGGGAGGGGACAGGCACTGTGCAGGGGCCACTCTGTGCAGAGCCTGAGAAACCACGGGCCTGTCCACACAGCTGGGTTACCCGAGCAACCTGGCTGAACACAGTTACCCTTCTTGCTGCTCCCAGTCATTTGGAGACTAATTACCAAAATAATTAAGGTCCAAGTCATTGTCCATATTATCCGCCACTGTGCAACCCCATTCATCAAGCCCCAACTACCTTCTGAGCTGAGCCATTCCCCTGTCCCCTCCTCTCTCCTTCACACGTGGGTCACATCCAGCTCTCTGCACGGGGGTCAGAGGAGTGGCCAGCCCTCAAAGCTCCCTCAGCAGCCAGCCCTCTGCTTGCCCATCTGAGGGACTCCCAGAGGGCATCTCAGAGAAGGTGATGCTGAGCAGGTCTTGAAGGATGGGGCAGGTGGGGGTAGATGGTGGCCCAGGTGGGGCAGCAGAGAGGCTGAAGGATTCCCACTGTGTCAGCCACCCTCTCGTGAAGTAGGCCTGGTAGTGCTAAGTTTTCAGTTGAGGAAATCAATGTTCAGATACAGAAGGGATGATTTGTCCAAAGGTCACACAGTGAGACCCAGGGCCAGCGGGGCACTGACTCCATGGGACTCAAAACCCATGCTCCATCTGCCAGAGTCCTTTTTCTGTTGGGAAGGGTGCTGTAGGCTGAGGGAGCTGCATGCAGCCAGGCAGGGAAGATGAAGGGGAGGACCATTTGGTGGTTGGTGCATTCTTGATATCTTGTGCAGGAACCCTGTGTGTGTGTGTGTGTGTATGGTGTGTGGTCATGAAGGGGTCATGAGATCAGGTTAGGACAGGCCTTGAGAGGCAGGAGCGAATTTGGACCTTAGCGAAGAGGAAAAAGGAAGGAACTTGAAGAATTTCCTTGGAAAGCTCAGGGTCCCGAGAGGCAGGATGGTCTGGGGCTTGGAGTGTGGGGCTCTGCAGAAGGCAGGGTCCACATCCTGGCATGGCCTCTTGCTGTGGTGCGACTTTAGGCAAGTCTCTGGAGCGCCTGTTACTCCTAATGGGGCCCTAATAGTACCCACTGTGCGGAGTTGCGTGTTCAGCACAGAGCTCAGCACACAGTGCGGGTGAACAGTGACTTGTGCTTTCTTTCAGGAAGTTTCCAATAGGGCTGGTATGGGGGCCTGTCAGGAAGCCCCAGGGAAGGTGGTTTTGTTTTCTAAGAGAGAGACTGAGGTCTAGGGAGGCCAAGGTGGGGGGATTCTCACAGCTAGGCGGGAGTGGGGCTGGCGGCTCTGGGAGGCTGGGCTGGGGCAGCCCTTCCTCTCCCTGAGCCCACAGTCCTCCCCGAGCGCTCCAGCGTGATGCAGGTGGGGGTGGAAGAGGAACATTCAAAGGTCACCCTGGGGCCCAGACTCTCCCAGGGAGTGGATGCAGCTTGTTGGGCTGACAGCCGCAGGAGGCAGGCAGAGGACAGCTGGAGCCTCTGTCCACCTCCAGTGCCGGGCAAAGGGCAGGCGTGCGGCTTGGGCAGCTGGATTCTCGTGCTGTTTCTCTGTGTGCACCAACTTGGCCTGGACGACTGGGCCTTTCCTCCCTCTGCCCGCCCAGCTGAAGAGGTGAAAATGTTTCCAGAAGTGCTGTGACATGGGGGTGACCTTCTGCGGGAGTCCCTAGCAAGTGCTATGTCTATTGGGTAGCTTTTAAGGGTGGTACCCTGAAAAGTGGCTTTGGTTAGTTGGAAAAGAGATGGAGTGCCTTCTTAGGGACAGAGATCACACCCCAAAGCACCTTTGACCCGGGTCAATTTCTCCAGCCGGCATGGTAGGCACCAAACACAGAGCCCATGCTACTCTCAGGACACCTGGAAATGTCTTAATTTCTTTAAAATCAACCAACCTTCGTTTGTGCATGGGCCCAGTGAGTCCCATTTGGATTCCCAACCCATGGTGCCCCTTCTCCACAGATCCACATGCAGATTCAGCCCCTAAGTTGTCTACTTTGACATTCTCCCGACAGCTTGCAGGCACCCGGGTCAGGCAACCCCCATCTGAAATGTTGACAAGCCTAGCTTCCTAATAAAATAAAAGCCTGTTTTCTATCTTTTCCCTGCCAAAGGCATCACAAATGATTGATTGATTGATTGATTTAAAGAAATTAAAACATGTCACATATTTTATAAGCAACTTAACTACTCGTGCTGGAGCCTGATTACCTGACATAAAGATTCTGCCTTTAAATGTGGAAGTAAATATATTTCAATACCCAAATCAATATAAGATACAAAAAGATGCATAATGAGCAAAAATAATGTCTCTTAAGTGGCATTAACCACTAGTTCCTCAGATTCCACAGCTTCGAATAAAAGAAAAAAGCAGTAAGTATAAAAATGTAACCATGCGTGCAGCCAGAGAGGCTAGGTCCAGGAGCTGAAGCGTGAATCTTCTGTCCATTTTCACACATGCAGACAACTCTGAACCCTTTGCTCCTCCCATCTGTTGTTGGGCACTCAGCAACCTCTGGATCCTGGCCCTCTTCTAACTTCTTCTTCCTAACTTGCCCGTCATGCCCACCTCACCCAGTGAACCCTATGTCCATCCCCAGGATGCACCTTCTTGCTGTTCCTGGTCCCTTCCCTTTGCCAGGGAATATCTTCTCCCTCTGATTTTGTTGCATATGGAAGTCCTCTGAATGCAGAACCTTATGTTCTCCATGGATGGATCCCGAATTTGTAGAATAGTGCCAGATATTCAAGACCCGTTGAATAAGCACATGGCCACTCCAGGGGACTTCTGTTTACACTTCTTTGTGCTATCCTTGTCCCCCAGCGGGGCCGGGCCTGCTGCCTCTCCCTCCACAGTGCTTTGTGTTCACTTCCTGTAGTGTCTGCCAATCAAGGAGCCTTCTGGACTTTGGAGCTTCCGGGCCTGAATTCTAGGCCTGTGCTGGTACTTTGGTCGTTCATGTGTTCACTCGCGCAACAGAGATTCACTGGGCATCTCCCTTCTCTGTACTGACCCCTGGGAATTAACTGGGGAGCAAAGGCGCCTGTGCCTCATGGAGCTTCCCACAGAGCATGTTCCTTAGCCTCCCTGTGCCTTGGTTTCCTCAGTTGTGACAAGGGCACATGTCCTTCCTTGGAGGGCTGTTGGGCAGATTTGCTTTGGTGGCACATGGAGGATCTCAGTGCCTGGTAGGTGCCTGGCTTCCTCTGTGGACTCTGAGCTCCTTCTCCAGGTCAGGAGGGGTTCCACTTCCTTTCTCCTGCTCAGGCACAGAGGAGGCGATAGTTGTTGTTGGCTGGTGTGGTGAAGGATTGAGCTGCTCTTTGTGCCTGGCTCCTGGTGGCTCTTTCTGCTACATGTTTACACACACACACACACACACACACACACACACACACACACACACACCTGGTCAGGCCTGGCCTGACCTGACCACACAGTCTCTTCCAAGGCCCAGACCACCCTTCCTCTAGAAGTGAGCCAGTCTAGGCCAAGCAAGATTGCCAGAAACCACCAGGATTCCCAGGTTTGGGAGTGTGCCCCACCTCCAACCCAAGGTGGCTGAGGTCCCCAAGAATGTACCTTTTCACCCAATTTCTCAGAATCTCTGAGGGGCGGTGAGAGGGGGCAGGTTAGAATCACCCCTACCCATGCTGCTGGCCTCTGCCTGACCACTCATGCTTCAGTGACCAACGTGTGGCCAGATGGCCACAGGCCCATTCCCTGGATCAAACAGCAGTGCGTGTGAGGCATGTTTGGCCTCAGCCTGGCCACGGCTAGGTGTCCACTCAGGACCTTGCCGGCTCCTGCAGGAGTGAAGGGGCAGTCAGAGCATGCCTGCCTGGGTTCCAGTCCCAGCCTAACCTCGAGGCCAGATCTAGTGCACACGCCTTCCCGTCTCTAGGCCTCGGTTTTCCTCTCTGTACCACAGTCAGGCTGGCTGGTACGAGCCAAGGCTGAGCGCTGTGTCAGACCCTCTTTCTTTTAAATTAAATTCTTGGGTTTGGAGTAGAAAGAAACACGCAGGCCTTTCGATCCAGACTCTGTGTGCGGGCCACATGCCATCCCCAGCAATTCTGGGGATCATCTCCAGACTCGTTTTGTTCTGAGTTTCCACCTTCTTGACCTGCCATCCTTCTCCACTTGTGGGGACAGACACTTGTGGGGACCTCCCAGGTCATGTGGAAAAAACCCCAGAGGGGGTGAGAACCCTGGGAACCAAAGCAGAACAGGTCTCGTATCCTAAGAGTCGGGGTGTCAAGGCATCTGGAGGTAGAGCTGAGGGAAATGTTGGCATTCCAAGTGTGCCTGTTACATGATTTTATTTGAAATTATTATGTAACTTGATATTATCTGAAAGTGACAAATCTCAGAAAATAGTGTTAAGGCTGGCTTTCTCAATGGGGACTTTGCAAAATGTATCTTCAAAGGCCAATAGTTTAAAATTTAGATGAATCATGGCAATTATTATTTTTTAGGGTCACATGTGGCTGAATATTGCAGTTTTATATGGTTCTATCTATTATTTTGGGGTTACCTGGAAAATGTGGGGGCAGCCAAGAACCAACTAGTGTTCTGTAGGAGGGAAGGCTCGGGTTGGTTAATGACTGGACAAGAGGGGGGTGGCCAACAAATGGGCGGGAGGCAAGCCAGGGAGGTCCAGGAAGGAGCCCTGACCAGCAGGCCAGTCTCCTGGGGCCTCAGGCCACATGAAGACGGGGAATGGGATACTCTGGCCGTCAGCTCCCTGTTCAACATTTTTCCTCACACGTGGCCTCAGGGTCTTCGCTGTGGCCATTCTGGACTCCCATGGTGCTCTTGAATGCCCCATGAACTCTCCTTGTTTGAGCCTCCCCCAGGCTATCTCTCTGCCGGCCTCTCTCTGTCCCTGCCTCTTCCATGTCAGAGGGACACTGACTCAGAAGGTCTCAGGTCTGTCCTGCTCCTTTTGCCAGACATGATTTGATGCTCTTGAGGCAGTGTGTCTCCATTTCTAACTTGTAATGACTCGTCTGATGTCTGTCTCCCCAGCTGGACTGTGGGCTCCTGAGGGCCAGGCCTGGGTCTGCCTTGCTTGTCACTGTCGCCCCAGCCCCAGCACAGTGGCAGACACAGCACAGCCATGTAACAGTTACTGTGAGTCAACAGAAGGGTGGCCAGTATCCTCAGAACACCAAAGTTTCTAGCAAGCCTGGCTTTTTACTCAGCTCCAAACCTGGGCCAGGCATGGATTTTCCAAGAGGTTTAGATGGAACTTGTAACTTTGGAAATCAATGTGTGTTTCCATCAAGTTCAGAGCATTGAGAAAAACGGAACTTTGTCATCAGATGGTATTCTGAGAATGTAGCTATGACTATGGAACAAACCCAAATTTGCTGGTGTCAAATGATGTCCCTTTCAGTTTGCTCATAGGGTCTGTGATCAGGAATCAGGAAAAGGTGTAATGGGGACAGCTCTTCTCTGCTCTGAAGTATCAGGGGCCTCAGCTGGGCGGACCCCAGTGGTTGGGGCTGGGATTCCACTTTCAGATGCTTCTTTACTTCCCTCTCTGATGCCTGGGCTGGGCTGACTGAAGTTGGGCTCACACAGGACTGTCACCCAGAGAGCCTACCGCTGGCCTCTAGTGTCATGGTCTCAGGGTTGCTGGGTAGTACGGAAGTAGAATTTCTCAGACTTAGAAGTAGAATTTCTAAGTGTGATTGCTCTGTTAAATAAAGTAGAAGCTGCGTGGCATGCATGACATTGCCTAGGAAGTTCCATAGTGTCACTTCTGCATTCTATTGGTCAAAGTAGTCGCGAGTCCCCCAAGTTCAAGGGGAGGGAGAAGAGACCCCACCTTTCAGTGGAAGGAGAGCCAGAGGATTTGTGACTGTATTTTGAAACACAGACTCACTGAGTTGTTGGCTCTTGGAACATCCACCTCCAAGGGGTGGAGCAAGGCAGCTGGGTGCAGAACATTCTGGTGAAGGGGTGATCAGTGGGTCCACAGAGCTTGTGATGGCCATCTCTGGGTTTCCTTTGGTTGCACTTAGTCGACATATTTATCTTTAATTCAGTTAAAATCCAACAGTTTTCTGGCTTTGTTGGCAAGGACCAAGAGAGGGCGAAACCATCACATGGACAAAGCAGAGTTGTGGTTTTATCTGACTCCTGATACCACCTAACACTTACTCAGTACTGCGTTCAGCACTTTCATGCATAATTCCATTAATCATACCAATAACTTTATGAGGCAGGGCCCTGTATTGTTTCCATTTTATAGAAAGACACCTGAGGCTCAAGAGCAGCTGAGAGGTTTGCCCAGGGCCACATGGTGTGTTAGAGCTGCCAAAATGTTAATGCAACCCCTGACTGCATGCACAGAGTCAAAGTGTCCCAGCTGGGGAGGGAGACACATTGTGTTCCGTACTGGTTGGATCACCCCAGGGGCGGTTCTCATTTAATTCAGACATGGGACTCCGTGCAGGAGAGGGAGAGGGGGAGGGAGATTTTGAAGTCGTAGAACCTCACGTGTTCTCTCTCTCTTGTGCCTCCTGTTGCTAGAGGTGTGGCAACCACGTGGGCTGGAGGTAGGCACCACTGGAGGCACCACTGGAGGCAGACCTGTAGCGAGCAGGCTCCTGGATGTGTATAAAGCCTGTAGCACAGGACCGGGCATTGAGTAGGGCACGCTCAAAGTTAGGGTGAGGGCTTTCCTGGCTGTTCTGTAAAAATCCTTTGTATGTGAAGGCGGTGAGAATTATTTTAATGATGACCAAGCATCTTGCCTCCATTATTTCATTTGAACTTTGCAATAATGGTAATAATTGTGCACACCTTATGGGATTATTATAGTTGAAGAAACTGAAGCACAGAGAGGTTGAGCAACTTGCCCAAGGCCATACAGTAACTGGCAGAGCTGGGATTTGAATCCAGGTCTCTGACTGAGATTCTGTTGTCCTTGCCTGTGGCTTCCAGGGGCAAGATGGACCCTTAGAGTGTTTGGTCAACTCTGAGGACACCTGGAGGTGATCCAGGTTTCTTCTTGTGCTTCTGCCTTTGGATTTTTAGTTTTTCCCACTGGAAAAATGAGGACCATTGATAGGATTTCTGAATCACTGGTGGTCTTGGGGACTGGCCCCAAGCAGGACATCCTTTTACTCCACAAATGTGCCTATGTGCCAAGGACTGGGCTAGCCCCTGGAGATACAGCTACAACCAAGACAGAAGAGATGAATGAAGCTGTGGTCTTATTGAAGAGGCAGCCGCCATGCAGTGTGGGGGGCTACCATGGTGCCTGCTTGAGCCTGGCTCATCTCCCCTTGGGCCTCACTTCACAGTGCACAGTGACTTCCAACTGCCCCAGGACATCCTCGCGCTGTCCGAGCCCACGGGGCCTCGCAAAGGGCAGGTTAGAAAACTGACGGCCATCAGGCATGGCCCCCAACCAATAAAAGGCCATGGTGGGTTCATACCACAGCTCCTTCCTCCAGGTTGAGGGGATTCAGAGGTGCGTGTTCTATCCTGAACCCCAGAGGCTGCAGCAGAGTGAGCCTCAGCTGCCCACAGTGGGTACTTGCCTGATGATCCATTGTGCTTGGAGTTTTGTTTGTTGTAGAATCAGCTTCTGGTGGGACACAGACGACACAAGGCAAGCCTGGGGGCCTCTGTGAGCCCGGAGGCAGCTATTCCAGTGTGGACAGGAGCCTGGGAAAGATTCCTGAAGGGGAGACGTCAGAGGTGAGAGCCCAGGGGAGTGGGTATGAGCCAGCTAAAGGGGAAAGGGCAGTGCTTTAGGACAGGGACGAGTGATTAGGGAATTCAGAAGAAGGCGAGAACGCAGCACGTGTGGAGACGGAGGAGTCGGGCAGGAGATGGCGAGACAGGAGGCAGAGCCAGACTGAGCTGAGATGGAGGCCGCAGGGAGTGATTCGTGTTTCATCCCAAGGGCCTGGGTATCTGATGGACTGTCAGCAGGGGACTTCATGCAGAGGGGCCAGTCAGAGACCCGGGAGCAAGGAGCATATCTGAGGACAGGGCCCCAGGGTTCCTCAGGTCCACTCTCAAAGCCCCGCTGGGAAGATTCCTGGGTCCCTTTCAAGGGACTTCTTTTGCTGCCCATCCCCCTCTCTAAGCCCATAAAGCTGGGCACTTTGGGTAATTACAGGCTGGGAGAGGCCCACGGCACGGAGACTGGGGACATGTGGGGGGCGGGTGGGGTGCCGGCGGACTGGCCTGGCTGCCAGCAAGGAAGCGTGCAGACACCAAGGTCCCTATAAAGTTGTCCAGTGCAGGCCCTTTACAGGCACTCCCCGCTGGGGCATGACATCACTGGCAGCCAATCAGGGGCTCCCCCTGTCTTCTTTTCTTCTTTGGGGCCTGTGTCTGTGGTTGCTGAGGTGCATTCTTGGTAAAGTGGATGCTTTCTTCTGGAATGCTTGGAACCGATGGGTTTTGTAGTGACTGGCTAGGCCAGTCCTCTCTCAGGCAAAGCCAGAGAGCCTGGCGTCCTACACTCCCTTCCAAGGAGGAAGGACCTCCCAGGCAGGCTGAGTGGGCCACCTGGAGACCCCTTCAAGCCACAGCTTCCAAGTCCTCTCAATGAACCAACTTCTTTGGAGTATATCCTTTGGAGAAAAAGAATCCACACAAATTGGCAGCAAAGAGAACCGGTGGAACTAGAGGGATCTGGATTTGAACACTATTTCCACTCTGTACCACCTGTGTTGCTCTTCTACAAATTCCCTGGCCTCTGAGCCTCAGTTTTCCCATCTGTAAAATGGACTGACGTTACTATCCACCCTGCAGGGTCGTTGGGAAGACCAGATTTAATGGATGGGTATTACCGTCTGACAATCATTAGCCAGTATTTTTGACAAACCCATTCTTTCTTGCAGCACTTGATTAACAGACTTAAAAAGTCTTCCCAGGTCTACTTCCCACACTCCATTTATGGGGCAGATGATCTTAAGGAAGACGGAAATGAGGCCCAGACAGACTGAGGGTCTCGTGAAAGCTGCTCTTTCTAATTAAGCGCTGTTTGTAGTTCTTTTGTGGAGCACGATCATTTGTTAGCTCCAGTTAAAAGAAACTATAAAACCAATATATAACCCAACTGAAAGTTTAGAAAACGAGAGAAGAAAATCTTCTCCACAAGGCTAACAGCACCCCATCGCAAGCACTGGGACTTTAATGTTAATATACAGTTTGTACTTACTGCTCTTGACAATAAACTTGAAAGGTGAACGTAGCATAAAAGTGTCTTCGCTGGCTACATCAGACTTCCAGATTATCATATTCATGGCCACCTATTACTTCATCAGATTGATGCTGGGTATTGCTGAATTTTACTTTCAATTTTCTCCTATTTTAAATAATGCTCCAATGAACACTTTTCTGTTTCTGCAGAGCATTTCTCTTTATTTGTCTCATTTCCTTAGGATAAATTCCCAGAAGCAGGATCAGTGGGTCTCAGGGCAGGAACATTTTTGTGGTTTGTGATACATATTTTCCAATTTACTTGCCATAAAGTCTGTTCTAATTTACTTTGCCTCCAGCAGTCTGTCCGTTTAGCAATTTCAGGGCAACCTTACCAGCATTAGGTATTATTGTTTATTATTTGGTCTGCTACTAGGTAAACTGTTATTCCTTTTTTATTTTAACTCACTCTTCTTTATCTGTGGAGTTAAAGGGCTGTGTGTGTGTGTGTGTGTGTGTGTGTGTGTGTGTGTGTGTGTATGTGTGTGATAGGCATCAGAGGATTTAAATTCTCTTTCCAACTTTATCTGATCGTTTGGAGGTATTGAATAAGGCAAGTCTTTTGCTACAAAATGCAAGAATACCATTCCTGAGTGCTTGTAAAAGGCAAATATATTCTCTCCCCTGCCAGACAGTAATAATTGTAATAAACTGGGGCTGCCGCCAAAGTTGAAATAAACACATGATTACAGCACACAATGGAAGCTCAAACCAGACCCTGATGAATGAAGTTGCTAATGTGGCTTCCTGGGGTGGATGTCAGCCAAGGGCTCCCCCTGGGACTTACACTGGGTCCAGCAGTAAATGTGAGGAGGCAAAGGCAGGCTGGGGCTGGAGGGGGTGCACAAGGGGTGGGCAGGAGAGCCTGGTTTCTACAGACAGCAGCATGACCAAAGCGGAAGAGTTTCATTGGGAAGAGCGTTTGCACAGGTGCACGAGAGGCATTAACTGAGAGCATCTGAGGTGGGGGCACCGGGTGGTTATGTTCTCACCCCAGTCGGGGACTGAGCACCCCTGGTGGGTCTGACAGAGTCCAGAACAGCCAGTCCCAGGTTCCAAACTCAGCCCCATCCACAGATTTATGGAAGCTGTTCCTGTGGGTTGAGGGTTGATCAGGAGCCCAGGCAACATATCCTGTCCCCTTTGTTCCTGGCCTCATCTGGAGCTGCAGGCTGGGGTTCTCATGCCTTTAGGACACCCGGCCTGTCTCTCTTTGCTATCCCGCAGATGGCCTTTCCTTCTTCTAGTGCTTTTTTCTTTTTCTTTTATTTTTTGTACCATGAGGACAAATGACTTGCCCAGGTTGCATTGTGAGGCAGGGACAAAGCTGGAATCTGACCCCAGTTCAGTGAGTTGCCAAAGTTCCCACTCTGCTACACCACCCTTCCCAAGGGTATCGCCTCTCCCATCTCCACCTCGAAAGCGAAGGAACAGTCTCTAATGTGTCCCTGCATCTCCCAGGCAAGCGCAGGGTTGGGTGCAGGTAGGTGTCAATAAATGCTGATGAAAAGGATGGATAGATGGACGGATGGACGGTCGGTGTCTGCCCAGCTCTGTTGTAAGTGGGGAGGTTCTGCTATTGTGTAGTGCAGTCAGGAGGTGGGGGTTGGATTTAACTCGGGGCTGATCTTGTACCTGTGTTGTTCTGCTCATAAAACACAAGGTGTGTCCTCGTGGGGACACAGTGAGCAATGTGCCCGCCCGCCAGTGCATCAGATATGTCTTGCCAAACACCAGGCAAAATGAAATGTCCTGGGAGAGCAAACAGCCACCTCCCTCCTGTGCCAGGTGAGCAGGATCATTTTGCTCCATCTATATACATGCATTCCTGCCCTGTCCCTGCTGATGGCCCTGAGAGATACTGCCACAGTTGTGGCTGTGACAGGTGCTGCAAGGGCCCATGCATCTGAGTGGGGAGGACTCACTGGCTTTCCAGGCAGCAGACTCTCAAGGGAAGCAGGACCCCACATCCCAGGGTTGCAATGTCAGATGGGACCTGCCAGGGTCAGGATTTGCTCTCCACCCTGCCAAGGCAGAGGTGGAGCTGAAGTTAGTGCTTTGCTCTAAGCTCCGTGTGCAGGGCCCACCTGGTGGTATGCAGAGTTTAGCTGTAGAGCTGCACCCACAGGCCTAAGTGCAAAATGTGGGGTGCTGATTTTTACATACATCTCATCTGGCTTCCCCTTCAGAGGATTCAGCTTTGCAGATGGATGTCACCTCTTTTGAATTCAGAGGTGAACAAGGACAGCAGGGAGAGTAGCTTGCACTTGTTAAGCATCTGCTCTGTGTTCAGTTGCCATCATGGAGTGTCTCATTTGGGTTGTTGACATTTCCAACAGGTTATCTGCACAGACGTTAGAGTTAGCAGGACCTGGGTTTGTAGTCCATCTCTTGTGCTCACGCGTGTGCCCCAGGGCAAGTCGCTGCTGGGCTTCTATCTCCTCACCTGTAGAATGTTCTGACTGGGAACAGTCTTGGTGCCTCTCAGGGGAAATCCTGCTTTTGCTCGGAGTTGCACTTGGCAGGTCCTCCCTCTAAAGGGAGCACTGTGATTTCACCAGGATGGCCCCCTCTGGTCCCCTGAGGCTCTGATATCGTAGCTGGGCCCCAGGCTTCTTCCGATCCTCTTCCTTGAGCCTCTGGCTGCGGAGTTCTTTCCATGTTTCTATCCTGACTAACTTCTTGGACCCGGGCTTCCTTTTGTGGTGCTGATTGGGACTTTTCTGTAGCAGGCTTTCTGTGACACCGGCTCACATCCCTGCCTGCCCACGGGCAGGCACTTCAGTGCACACCGACTTCCCTTCCAGGGCCTCCACCAGCCTGAGGTTTCTTTCTTCCTCCGTCTCCTCTTCCCAGGAAGAGTGTGTGTGATGTGTGTGTGGTATGTACATGTGTGGGGTGTGTGTGTGTGACAGTGCCGGCTCTTGAAGCTGCGTGCGGATGAGGACGGTGACTGTGCACCTGGATGGGCAGGATCAAGTCTTAGGCTCGAGGTTGCCTCTGCAGACATGCTGTGGAGGCAGCTCGAGGGGTCTGTGCTGGGAGTGCCCAGGTGTGCGTTCGGGTGCCTGTGACTGCCATCTGTCTGACTGCGTGTGACCGTGTGACCGAGGGCGTGAGTGTGATGCAGTGTGGGGACACTGGGCTGTGAAGCCTTGTCTCCGACGGTTCCCTGTGTGCGTGCCTGAGAGTGGGAGTGAGTGCTGCCTCTGGGAAAGTCACCAGCGCCTCAGCGTGAGGGCTGACACTGGGGCACAAGCGTGTGCGTGGGAGCCTCTTGTGTGTGCAGAAGGGGGAGCCGGTGTGTCCACAGGGGTGACCACTCCACGTGCGCCGTGGGAGTGAGATCAGGCACACGGGAGCCTCCCTTCGTGGCTGCAGCCTGCGTGCGAGTTGGCCCATGACCACGTGCCCCTGGAAGCTGTGGGCGAGGGGTGAGCCAGTCAGGCCCCACTGTGCTGCTGGGGCTTATTCTTGGGCAGGGTGGAGTGAGACCCCTCCCCGGAAAGACAGCGGACCAAAGTGCCTGCTTCCTCTCTGTCTTGTATGGCTGCTACTGATACCGTTCCAGAATTTTCTAAGTAAGAGCTAGGCCCAGGTGGCCAAGGCAGGGGGGCTGGGGCTGGGGCCCCCAGAGAAGAAAAGAGGCTGCACAACCTGGCTTCCTGTAGTAGCCCCTGAGGGGCCCAGGGCCCACCTGGTCACACCTAGGTCTGAATCCAGAGCTCTTCTGTTCCCAGCCAGGCTCTCTCCAGTCTTCCACGCTGCTTCCTTGAATGGCTCTGGGAGACAGAGAGGAGATGACAATGACCTTCTCCTGCTGTATTCAGAAGGCCATGGTTTCTCTTGTCTTCAGTGCCAGCGTCCTAATGAATTTTCAAGAAAGATGTTTGTCGAATGAATGAATGACCTGGAGAACGCGGTGGTGGCCCTGGGGAGGAGGGACCGCTTGAAACAGTCTCATTCTACAACACACGAGACAAGGCGCGTGGTGGCGCCACAGAGTGTGCGGGTGTGAATGCACATGTATGCGCACGTGTGAGTGTGGAAGGCTGCCGAGGGAGGCAGGCAGCACGGCCCCGTTCCACCGCTGTCCCTGGAGCCGAGGTTTTCCAGGTCGGGCCACGGTCTCCACGTGTCACACTTTCGGCCAGTAGGGGGACGGGGCAGGGGACCGAGTGTCAGTGCGGGGGTTTCTGTGGGGAGGGGCGCCGTCCTCGTGGGGGATTTGTACCAGCAGTTAAGCAGATAATTGCTTGTCAGATTGATTGAAGGCTTTTCAAAATGTCTTTTCCTTGAAACATCCTCCCATCCCCCCAAAGAGCAGATTATTTGAGTTGGAACTGTTTCCCCCTCAGCTTTTATTTTTTTCTTCTTTCTCAAAGTAGTAATTACGGCCCGAGTGGCCCTCCATGCCGTTTCCTGTCATTTGGAGGCTGAGGCCAGCGGCTGTTTCCTCTGCTGGGTGAAGACAAGCAGGCCAATTAGGGAAATACCCACCCCCAGCCTGGCCCTGAGCCCCAGGGGCTCTTGGCGGCCTTCATGGCTGATGGGGCCCAGCTTCTCCTGTGGGGATGGCGAGTAGGAAGGAACTGGCCGACTGACCACCAGTAGCCTCTGGCTCTCTTCCGAATCCTGGGCTTTGATGCTTCTCTGCATCCCGGTCCTCTGGTGTGCAAGCGCACATGTGTGTGGCCCCGCGGGGGTGAATGAGGATCTGCACAGGTTCTTAAGCCCCAGTAAAAACCCTATAACCTGGGTCACTCAGGGAGCTTGGCTTTGACCCTGCCACTCAGGTGGGTCGTGGCGGGCGACATGAAAGGTGGACTAGCGAGCACAGTGAAATGTGACCGCCAGATCTCGGTGGCCGGCTTGTGGGTGTCCACAGCACAGCATCTTGGGCTTTTCCATATTCTCAAAATGTTCACGGGGGTTGCCAGTTTGCAAGGCTGCTCTGAGCATCCGCCTCTCCACCCTGCCACGCTCACGATTCGTAAGGGCCAAGAGTCAGTTGTTTTCCTTTTCCCCCTTCTTCTCTCCTCTTCCTCCTCCTCTCAGATATTTCTTTCAGTCACAGAAGCCAATATGGAGCAGGGTTCAGTCTTAACGAGCTGAAGAGCGGAGGCTCATGACTCGGGGCGCTTGGAGCCTACTCTCCGCTCTGCTTCCTTGGGATCCCACACGAGTGACCTGACCACGCTGTTCCTCAGTTTACTCACCTGTGAGATGGGGCTGATGACAACAGAACCGTCAGGAGGTTGTGGCTGAATGAGAGATGCACGTCAAAGGCCTAGCATAAAGACCCGGACCTTTGTCTGTGCTTAACACAGTTCTCAGAAGAGGACGTGTTCCATGGGGAGACAGAACAGAGTGTGCCGCAGACGAGCGAGACAGGAGTCCTGTGTACTGGGGTACCAGGGGATGCCATCCCAGATGAGTGAGGCACGGAAGGGTGGTAGTGGCAGGAGGCTGGGGGCAGTGGCTGGGACCATGGTGCTGGGATGATTAGGAGTGTGGTCTCCGGCATCCAATGGCCCAGTTCAAATCTCAGCCGGGACACTTAAGAACTATATGACTTTGGACCAAGGACTCACGTCTCATGTCTTTGTTTTCATACTTGTTTAAAGGAGGATCCTACTAGTTCCTACTTTGGGGGGCAGCGGTGAATTAACTGATTTAATAAGTGCAGAGAACTGGCCCATGGCAAAATGGGACAAAAGTGTTTGCTATTATTATTACATGTGCACAGGGCCTGCCTATGATTCCACAGGTATGGTTTTGGTTCACACGTATTTGAAAGCCCATGTGCACACTTGCACACATCCGGTGTCTATAGGAAGGTGTGTGGTGGGGACAGGAAATCCCTGGGAAGCCTTGGAAGAAGACCTACTCATCCTGGGCAAACAGTGAGATGTGGAGTTCTGGGCCCCCAGGAACTAGTGAGAAGTATCATCTATAAATGATGATCTGTGTCATCTCCCTGCTAAGTAGCCTCGAGAAGTTCCCCTTTTATTCAGCGAGTGAACACTTCCGGAGCACCTCTCCTGCACCAGGCCATCTCTGGACCTTCCCACACACTTTTCTGTACATGTTTTTTCTTTGGCCTTCTGAACCGCCAATCAGATGTCACTTCCTCTGTGAAGACTTCCTGACTTTGGAAGGCCATCAAGCTGGCTTCTGTTGGCATCCAGGGTTTCAAGGCCACAGTGAGACCAGTGACGCTTATCTCTCCACCACTGACGCCCCAGCACTAGACACCAGCCTCAGCACAACTGCTTTTTCCCCACATTTTTTAATTGGTGTGTTGTAATTGTTCATATTGGTGGGATTTGTTGTTACACACTTGTACATGCCCAATATAGCAATAAAATTTGGCCAGTATCACTCTCCGGTATTTCCTCTTCCCCTCTCCACCTCCGGCCCCCTTGTCCCTTTCCTCTACTCTGCTGATCTCCCTTCAATTTTCATGAAATCAGCTCCCCCCTTTTCCTTTCTTTTTCTCCAGTTTCTTTCTACAGATGAGAGAAAACATATGACCCTTGGCTTATTTTGTTCCATCCATTTTCCTGCAAATGCCAGAATTCCATTCTCCTTTCTGGCTGAATAAAAACTCCATCGTGTATATATATACCACAGTTTCTGTATCATTTCGTCCATTGATTGACACCTAGGCTGATTCTATAGTGGCTACTGTGAATTAGCACAACTCTTGGGAATGAGTAAATGAACGACTGGATGAACTGTGCCAGGTGAGAAAACACCCAGATTCGGCTGATCAGCCAACAGAGAGGCTGGGAGTCAGGATTCAGCGGTTTCCTAATTCCTTCCCTGGTCACTTCTCTCTGTACCATGGGCTCCGCAACAGCCTGTCTGGAGCCAGAGGCCTCAGCAAGAGTTAAAGGAGGGGTGGGTGGTGACTGCTGGGGGCAGCAGGCTCCGCAAGGCTGCTAGAAAGTGTTGGAAGCAGGGCAGGGAAGTTGACAGTGTCCTTCAGATAAGAGGACATTCGACCTTGGGCTCAGCCCAAGGTCCTTCCCCGGAGGTTCCCAGTGTGCCAGTACTGACCCCAGGGGAGGCCAAGGAAGCTGCCTTGACTGCAGCAGCCCCGCCTGGGGCTGCACCCAGCCCTGCTTTATCTCCTCCCGCCACACGCTGGCGAGGAGCGCCGGGCACGCAGGACTTGGCTGGCCTGCAGGAAGCGGAGGAGTTTCTGTCTCTCCGTGGGTCAGAGGTGACTGAAATTTGGCAGCCAGGGAAATGGGAACTTCCTGTGGCCCTCCTCAGAGCTGAGAATGGCAGCTCTTGTCGCCAGATCCCAGACAGATCTGGTGATCCCGAAGTGGCCGAAATGTGATTTTCATGGCCAGTTTTTCCTACAAGACATGTGGTGGGACTGTATTCCACAGTGTGTGTGGGTTTGCATAGCGTGTGTGCATGGTCACATGAGAATAGTTAGAGTGTGCACATACGTGTGCCCAGCACAGGCATGTGCACTTACAGTGCCTGAGTAGACATGTGTAGGTGTCAGGGTTTGTGTGTCCCTAGACCAGTCTGTGAATCTGAGCTTATCTGCTTGGATGTGTGAAATAGGGATGCGTGTGTGTGCCCATGCATGTGCTTATATGTGTAAATATGCATCTATCTGAGGTCTATGTGAGCCTGTCTATGGAACACATGTGTCCAAACACATGGGGGCACAATTTCAGTGTGTGTATGTTGCATGTCCTGAAAAAGTGTCCTGGAGTCTCTCAGGATCAAGTCACTGAAAGAGGGGATAAGAAGTCATGATGTTAGAAGCATCTGGTTCTTCATATGGCCTTGGGCTTTCCAGAGAGGGAAAAGCGTTTCTTTTTGCCAACAAATGTGGACATTTCTCATTCAAATACGTGAATTCCAACACTCTCCAATCAATAATACTTCCAGTCCAGCTCAGCCTGGGCTGTTAATCAGAGGTGGGCAAGTGGAAAGAATGGCAACAGGATGATCTCTATGGGTGAAGGGGTGAGCAGAGCTTCCCCTCTACTAGAGAAGGGGCCTCGGCCTGGAAGCTAGCCCAGGTCATTGCAGCCCAGTCCCCATCTGGTCCCATGGGGTGGGGGACACCTCACATAGGCTCTTAAGGCTTCTGGTTGAAAGACTGTCCCTGCCTTCAATGACTGCTCTCAATCAGGGGCTTTCAGAGCACAGAGGAGGGGCCACTGGTATAAGGCCACCCAGAGAGGAGGGGTCTGAGCAGAATCTTCTCCTTTATAACACTGAGGACAATTTGTTATTTATAGTTATTCTTCATTTGTGTGTTGTTTGCTCAACGTCTGTTTCTAACAATAGATGCAGAGTGCAGCCCATTGACAGTTTTCGTGGATGAGGTTTTATTAGAACACAGGCCTACCCATGTGTTTGCCTGTATTCTATGGCAGCTTTCATGCTATAGTGGCAGAGTCAAGTAGCTGTGACACAGACCCTTCGGCTCTCAAGACCTGAAATATCGACTATCTGGCTTTTTATTAAAAACAAATTGCTGACCCCTCCACCAGGCTGGTAAATTTACACAGGTGGGGATGGTCAACTTGATGCATTGTGAGTTCTTAACAAGTATTAGTTGCAATGAATGAATGACTTGGTTAATCTCGGTGGATGATTTTATTGGAATTCTAGGCAGGGGGAATAGCGTGTGCCAGGGCACTGGGCCAGGAGTGAGCACTGGGTGTGCTGGTGCTGGGGGGACGAAGTGTGCACACCCCGCCCCCCCCGCCCCCACACACACTGGGGGCCGAAGTGGCCTAGAGGTTGACCCAGCAGAGGGACTGTGTGGTGAAGGAGGGCTTCTCAGGAGAGGTGGCATTGAGCTGGCCCTGCAGGCATTTTCCAGGGGAAGAAGGAATCACATTCCAGGAAGCGGGGTCATGGGAAGTAAAGACTAAGAAGACCAAGGGAGGCTGGCGTGGTGGTGCACGCCTGTCATCCCAGCGGCTCTGGAGGCTGAGGCAGGAGACAGAGAGTTCAAAGCCAGCCTTAGCAACTTAGTGAGGCCCTAAATAACTCAGGGAGACCCTGTGTCCAAATGAAATGTGAAAAAAGGGCTGGGGAAGAAAATAAAAAGATCAAGGAAAGGAAGGGAGGGCTGGGCACAGCCATATACGTGAAGCCAAGATGTGTCTGTGACAGGGGCCACTGGGCCCACAGGAAACTAGAGGTTCTGGGGTCAGGTTTGCAGGGCCCGGAAGGGAGGCCATAAAGGAGTCTGCACTTGGTTCTCTGGAAACCAGGGAATCACTGGAGGTGTCAATGGAGGCTGCAGCAAGGCCCAGGCAGACAAAGAATGTGGGACACTGGGGAGGCCACTGCCCTTCTCTTGACTATAGTTTCAGGGGCAAAATGAGAATTGTGGCGTTCGCCTCCCAGGGCTAAGTAAGGATGACCTGGGGTTGGGATGTGAGCAAATTCTACCAGAGTGGCTAATAAGCACATCTGCCGGATGAAATAAAAGACACCTAGTTCGATTTGGATTTGATATCAAAACATCATGTTTTAATATAAGCATATCCCAAATATCACACGGGACACACTTGCAGAACAGTTCATGGTTTTTCTGAAATTCAAATCTGTCTGCCTGTCCTGGGTTTTTATTTGCTACATCTGGCAACCCAACTGCTCAGGGATGCTGGTTGAGCCTGGATCTTTGTTGATGGCTTCCAGGCCCCTAAAACCTGCCCTGTGAAGAGAGAAAGAGAATGACCAGCAGTGGGGCTGGTAACTTGAGGTGCAAGGCATCATGGAACATGATGCTCTTGGCTTATGGGGAAGGGAAGGGACTAGCTCAAGGTCACTCAAGGCACAGTGTGGAATTTTGCTTTTGTCTGAGGCTGGTCCAGAGGGGGCTTTGGCTCTTGGTGGTGTGTGTGTGTGAGGGTGTGTGTGTGTGTGTGTGTGTGTGTGTGATTCCCTGAGAGAGCTGAGAGGAAGAGAGAGCTAAGAGCTCTAGTGTGGCTTCTGGAATCTTCAGAGCCACCCCTGTCCTGGTAGGAGATGCAGCGTGTGATCTCCACCGCATCCTTTACTCCATCCGTGCCTCAATTCATCCAGCTATAAAATGGGACTAATTACACCCACCACACAGGTGAGTTGTGAGGATTAATTAATGTTTGTAAAGGCTTTGTGATCCTTGGATGAAAGACGCTCCTTACATATAAAGGGTCATTATTTTTATTATTATTATCCAAGTGCCAAGTATTATTACCTTAATTAGCTTTTCTAGATATCAAAAGCAATTAGACGGATCACTTGCTGAATGCCACTTTGGAAACCCAAGTCACAGAAACTCGCACACTCATTAGGCAGCTTAATTTCTGGTCAGGGACTGGCATCTGTCAAAAGGAAGCATTGAGATTTGCAGAAGAAATTTGTTTCTGGCTCTGGCCAAGTTTCACCCCATTTCAAAATTTTGCAGGCATTTCAGATTCCCTGAAAACGAGGTTCTCAGTACAAATGCTGCTACAGGGAGCTTTGGAAGGAAGACTTAACTTTGTGTAGTCCAGGGAGCTTGGACTTGGGTTAGAAATATGTCATCCCATTTTCCCTGAAATACAGAGAAGACCAGAAGCTGGCCACTAGGGCCAGTCCACATGAGGGGAAGGCACCACTTGACGGGGGCACACTGTGGGTCAGACCTTATCCTAATGGGTGCGTGCGTGCGTGCATGCGTGTGTGCGTGTGTGTTTATTTTTCTCTATCACATTCCTATTTAGGATATAGGAGTTTTCTGATACTCATTTAAAAAACGATGACATCATGGCTCAGAGAAGCTAGAAAACACAAGGAGAAGAAGGCACACCCGAGTCTTGGCTGGTTCCATAGCCTCGATCTTGGTTTGAGGTAATTCCCACCTCTTTGTGTTCCCAGCAATCCCCCTGACTTGGGTCTAATCTGGCCCATAAGTAGTCAAGAGAGTTGCTGATATTTAAGCAGAGGGATGGGTCAGGTTATGCGTGGAGCCACTTATAACTCCAGCCTGGAAAATCTGCCCAAGCCTTGGTCCAACATAGGTTTGCCTTTTTAGGGTCTTTGGAGTTGTCTCAGAATCCCAGGGTTCAAACAGAGGAGGGGACTGTGGCCTGGATGTGCCCATCAGGCAGGCAGGACAGGCTGGGGCAGCAATCAGCGGGGTGAGGCTTCCTTGGTGCTGTCCAGTTAGCTGGGAGGGTGCAGAGCTGGCTGTAATTAACTTTACCAGCGTCCTTAACAGAGGTAAGGAGACCTTTACCCCACTTCCCTTTCCACTCTGTCCAACTTCGTCAGCGTCCTTGAGGACCCTCCTAAAGCCGTGAGTAGGCAAGGGAGTACTGGGCTGAGCTTCACTGGTCATGTATTCCAAACCAAGCTTACGCCCCCAGACCTGAGATTCTACAAACCCATTTTCTTTTTACTGAACCTCCCTAAGGCCCGGGTTGGGGCTATTGTGAAGTCAGTTGGTGCATTGAGAGGTTGTCATGTGTTGAGGACTTGGGGGATAGAAGGAACACGCTGTTCACAGTGTAGGCAGAGGCTGATCTATTAATGGAAGGGCGGTTGAAGGATGGATGGATGGGATGGCTGGTGGAAGGGTAGAAAGGTTGACTGAAAGATGGAAGAGTTGATTCTGTGGCCTGGGCATTAGACTGGACAGGGAAGAGAAACTTTCAGTGTCCAGCCCAGTGGGTGGCTGGGTGGTTGTGACCATCCTTCTCTCGTGTCTTCCCTCCCCCTCTGGAGTCAGGCTCTCTCTAGGCTCATAAATCCCCAGTCCAGCAGGCTTTCTGTAATTATCCCTGGAACAGCAGCCTGAGAGGTGGGGCAGGTGGGGCCATGAAGGAAAGAGCTGACTCAGAGGCCGACGTCTGTCTTCTGGTGGTGTGTCAAATGTGGCCAGTGTCCAGCAGGCCGAGGGCAGTCCTCAAGGCGCCTCCCTTCCCAAGGCGCCTGGCTGTCATGGGTCTCATTCTGGATGCCCCCAAAGAATATGGAACCAGGAGGAGAGGTGTTCGTTAGGTTAAGGACACCACAGACCTCTCTCCCTCCCCAATCTCTCTCTCGCTCTTCCTCTTTCTTCTGTTCTTACATCTTTCATGCCTCTATCTCTTCCACTTCCTCCATTTCCTGTTCTTCCATTTGTTCTCTGTCTTTGTTTGTTTCTGTCTCTGACTCTGTTTTCCTTTCTTCATGTCTTGTTCCTTTTCTCTCCCTCTTCTGTTTCTTGGCTACCTTTCTTCATTCCTCCTCTTTCTTTTCTTCTACCTCTTTCCCTGCTCACTACCCTTGGCCTCTCTCCTGGGCAGGGCCTCTGCATTTTGCATGGGAATCTGTCTCCTTCTTCTCTATCCATCTCTTCTGTTAATACGTGTCTTCACACAAAAGCAAGATGGTTTTGAGGGAGGTTCTCTTCTGAGCTTTGAGTTAGGTTTAGAATCTTCCAAGAAAGTCCTTTCTCTTCTCTTACCAATTCTTGACAAAAATGCAGTAATCAACCCACTGGGAACTCTGGCCAGAGCCAAGGAGCAAATGTAAAGACAACACCACCCTCCCTCTGTGGATGAAAAGTCCCGGTCAAAGAAAACCCGCCCCCTGGAGGCAGTGGGCACTACTGTGGGCAGCAGGGTCCTGGGACTTTGGTGGGACTTTGGTGTTGGGTTGACCATCTCATGGGGCCCAGTTTTATTCTTAAGGAATCCACAAAATGCCCCAGTGGTTGCGAGTGCTATGGAGTTGGAGAGACCTGGGCTCAAATCTCAGTCCCAGTTCTACTCACTACCTGTGGGATCTTGGACAAATGATTAGCTTCTCTGATCCTCACTTTGCTCTTCTCTAAAATCAGACTCTAAATAATATCTTCCTCTTGATGTGTTTGTGAAAATTAAATGAGAGTGTGGGAAGAAAAGACCCTGTACTCCCATCAAGATTCAACCAGAGAAGATGTGAAACCACTAAGAACAACATAGAATAAGGGCTTTAGGGTGAGGGTTTGGTCCTATGCAATTTTGGGAGCCATATAAACACTTCACAGGAGGTTGTTACCTTTGTGTTGGGGGCAGAAGTCAACAGGACAGGCCATGGGGAAGGAAAGGCAGAGCTGGGAAGGCAAAGACCAAGAGGGATCTGGGGATGCATCAGGTCCCCGACAGTCTCCCTTCCCCTCTGAATCTCCAACTTGGAAGATGCACATGACCTGATTGAGAAGCTGGTGACCATTTTCCTATCATTTGATGGGCTCCCGGGCCAAGAGGTAGGCAAGCTGGAGGAGAATGCCTGGCAGACAGTAGAGGAGCTGCAGCAGGTGCTGCCCAGACCGACCCGGTGAGCTTGCAACTAGCAACGACGTGGGTGCACCAGCACAGCCCTGGGGTGTGGGTCTGGGTGCTCCCCCCCACCCCCCAGCTACCTCTAGGTTGTTAAGACAAAACAAAATGACAACAAAAATCAAAGTCTGGCTGCTGCTGCTCCTTCATGTCTCTTGGGGCCGAGGCTGACTCAGAACCATGCTGAGAGAGGAATTCTGGGAAACAGTTCTCATTTAGCTGAACTGACTCAGTGCAAATCTACCACAACACCCCGGCAAGTCATGTTATTTTGGCCTTTAATATCTTTTGTCCCCCCCCCCCTTTTTTTTTCTTTTTATCTTTTACGAAAAACATTATAAATGTATGTCTCTTCTTCTTTTTTTTTTTAAATTAAATATTTAATTTACCTGACAGAAATAGTATATATTTGCTGTGTATGCATGTTTTGCTATAGGCATACCTTGTGGAGTGGCTAAATTGAGATAATTAACATAGGCATTATTTCATGAACTTATTTTTTATGATGAGAACTCTTAAAATTTATTCTCCTAGCAATGTTCAAGAATATAGTAGATTCTTTAAAAATTTTATTTATTTATTTGTTTTTACAGACTGCATTTTGATTCATTGTATGCAAATGGGGCACAACTCTTCATTTCTATGGTTGTGCATGATGTAGACTATTCACACCATTCGTGTAATCATACATGTAGGCTAGTCACACCATTCATGTAATCATACATGTACTAGGGTAGTGATGTCTGCCTCATTCCATCATCTTTCATACCCCTGCCCCCTCCTCCCTCTCATTTCCCTCTATGTAATCTAAGGTTCCTCCATTCTTCTCTTACCCCCTCGCCCCTGCCCCCATTAAGTATCATCATCCACTTATCAGAGCAGCTCAATTCACAATAGCTAGATTGTTATTAACTATAGTCACCATGAGGTCTAATAGAGCTCTTTAACTTATCTTTTCTCCTTTTAATTCCTTAGCCTGAATTCTGGGCCTGAAGATGGCCTGCTTTTCTCTCCAGGTGATTTAGTACTTTAGGGTAAATATAATAGGCTTGAATCGTTCTGTGTGTTTTGAAAGTTCATCTGGTGATTCTAATGCATAGGTGGGCATGGGACTCATTTGTCCCATCAGCAGTGACTGGCCACGATGAACACCAGGGTCGGAGAGGTCCAAGGTCACATAACTGATACGTGATGACTCTTCCACTCGACTGAAATTCTGGATTCTGCTGTACCACATGGCTCCTGCAGAGGACAGGGCCGGGAGTGGACATATTGGTGAGCTCATGTCTGTGACATAGATATGCAGGGCAGGCTCCCCCTCTTCTGCTTCTTTCATAGCATGTTCTGTTTCACCTCTAGGAATCTGACTTGAGACCGTGGCTGGGCTAGCCCACTGCCCAGGAGCAAGGCCTGGGTTTTGGAGATAGGTAGAGTGGCAGTTGGCTCAACCCTAAAGATCTGTGCTCCCTTTGCATGTCTAGGAAGAGATGGCTTATCGAGAAGCAAGTACCCATTTGAAGACTACATTTTCCAGGTCTTTCTGCATGAGGCAGGGCCTATGGACGTGAGTGGACGTGATGCGAAACATGTTCTGGCCGGGGAGATTCTGGAGCTTCTCCCCTTGTTTGGCCATCTACTGTGGGAGGTCAACACTCAGTGTTGACCATGATGGAGCCTCCATACCTGGGTTCCAAGTGATTGACTGGAGCAGTCTCCTCCACTTGCCAACCAGGAAGGAGAATTTGGATCAGATAGTTCCTTTAGTGGTAAATCAACTTTTACTGTGGTAAGTATCTGGCAATACCCTCACCCAATGGCTCTCAAAATGTGGTCCCTGGACCAGCAGCCTCTGTATACCCTGAGAACATGTTAGAAAGGCAAACTTTTGACACAACTCTAGATCTACAGAGTTTGAAAACTTGGGGAAGAGAGCCAGCCTTTGGGGCTTTATCAAACCTCCAGGGGATTCCAATGCACACTCAAGTGTGGAACTGCTGGCTCTAGCCTAGTCACCATGCATCAAAGCTCAGGACCTCAGAGCTGGCTTCCTGCTCTCTCCCATGCCATCCTCATCCCCCACTCCATCTTCGCCTCCCAGGGGCCTCCTGCGGAAGACAGCAGTGACATATGCTCTAATTCATGACATGAAGGCAGCATGAGATAGTTCATTAATTCCTTCCTCAATTTTCCAGTCTCTTGACAGTCACTGAGAAGCATTGACGCTAGGCTGACTGACAACCTTGCCCTGAGGAGTTCCGGAATACAGTTTGGACCAACAGCCCTATAGGTAGGTTTTATTATCACTACAGACTTTCAGATGCAAAAACAGAGGCTCAGAGAGTTGTGGATTGGGGGGCGGGATGTCTTTGATTCAAGCCCTGTTCTCTCTGCTTCCGTTTCCCATATTCTTTCTGCACTCTTACAGCTTTCCTTGCCTGCATTTCCAGATGATTGATCTTTGGCAGACAGAACTTATCAATTGCAATGTCTTTGCACCTATGGAATGGCATCCAGGCCATTCAGGGAAGATTTGCCTGTCACATTTTTCTGAATATATTAGACATGGGTATAGGTTTGATTTATTCATAGTCTGTGACTACGAATTCAATACATCCTGAAAGTATGAATGATTGAGATAATAAATAAATGAATTAATTGCCGGTGGCATAACTCGCTTAAATAATCTAATGTTACATCCCTAGAAACTTCTTGGATTCCTACAGATGGGAAAACACTATCTGCACAGAAGCCGACACCTAGATGCAGTTGCTGCAATTGTTTGTAGAGACTGAACAAATGGACGTGGCTCTCACTGGCCAGGAACAACATGATGTAAGTGAAGGCAGTGTTTCTCAAACTTGAAAATACATCAGAATCACTTGTAGGGCTTGTTAAAACAGGTTCCTGAGATCTACCCCCAGAGTTTCTGATTTGGTAGATATGGAATTTGGCCAAAATTTTGCATTTCTAACAAATTTCCTAGGTCATCCTAATATTGCTGGTCTAGGAAACACACTTTGAAAATGATAGATGTAGTCACATCAAATAAACCCCTGAATGTCAATGGCTGACCATCATGAAAATATAGTTCCCACTCATTGGTAAGGGAATGGTTGAAAATGTGGCAATATGACATATGATGTTGTAATTGGGAAGAATCGGATACAAATGGATTAATTCAAAGTGCTATCCATGATCTGTTACTGATATAAGATACAACTGTTGGAAAGAATCATATATCAATGTATTGATCTGAAGTGCTATCTATGATCTATTGACTGAGAAAAGCCACTTGCCATATAGTTTATGTAGCATGATCCCATTTTTGAAAACCAAGACCAAATCAAACAACACATTTCCCCAAACTTCAAGCCCTACATGTATTTTATAAATATAGTAAAAAGTAAATAAAATTGTACCTGGTTATTAATATAAGAGTACCTCTGGAAGTTAAGGGAGATTATTAGTTTTCTAATAGTATTCTGCATTACTTAAGAGCATGTGATTTTTAGAATAATTTTAAACTTCTAGAAACAATGAAAACTACTCAACTTATAAAGAGAGATTTGATTCTGCTCTTTCTCCCTTACAGGACATGGGAGAATTTTTTTTTTTTTCCTGTCTACAGGACAAATGAATTAATGAATGAATGACCATGTCAGGTACTATATGCATATACTGAGACTCTTGCTTCTTGGGTTTGGGCACACCTAGGGGAACAAACCATCCAGGAGGTTCCAGATGGAATGCGTGGAAAGCATCCTTCCTCCTCAATGGCCTGACTGTAGATGGATAAATACTGTGCCAGCACAACCCTCCCTTCTTGTGTCTAAGACTCTGTGGATCACAGAACTTCATTCCTGAAACTGAAAAATGAGTGGTAGGGCCTTCAGCACTGATGGTCAAGGAAGTATTTCTCCCAGAGGAGAGAGGGAGAGATGGGACTCATTAGACACCAAGGTCAAAGATTTGGGTCCAAAGTATTTGACTCAAATGATGCCAGCGCAGAATTCAGCACTCCACACTCAAAGACTAATCTCTTCTTCTTCCTTGGTGAGTGGCCAGGCTGGTCCTAACAGGGCATTACAGACATGGCTTCTTTGTGTCGGGAGCCAACTCTGTACTGACAGGGTTGCCTTCAAACCTCACTTAATTACACCCTTGCGTTGGCTCAGGTGGCTCCTGCATGCAAGGGCCTTTGCCATAAGTTGGAATCGCTGCCAGCCCTCCTGGGTGCTGGAGTCAGCAGGGAAGATTACATTCTGCAGCTATTCCTGAGGTCTGGTCCCTTAGGGGATCTGAGGAAGGTGGACCAGCTTGAGATTCACTTGCACTTACCTAGTGGGGTGAGGAAGGAGGTATGTTCTATGTGGGGCAAGACAGTGGAAGGAGAAGAGAGAGAATCTTTAGGGGAAATTCTAAAGAAAGGCTCTCGTCCACAAAGTTGGAACAGAAATTCCTTCATGCAAATCTAACTCGTGAACAACTTGATTCAAGCCACTTGGCACAGGGGAATGAACACAGAATAGGAAACTTGGGTTCCAGTGCTACCAATATTAAGCTCTGTGGCCATGTGCCAGGTTTTCTACTTAGTTGAAATATTATAAATCTTAGCTGATTTCATCTTCACAACAGTTCTGACCTGTAGGTGTTGCCAGCATCTCCATTTGCCATTGGGGAAACTGAGTTAGCAAGCATCAGAGTTAGTTCTGATCCCGGTCTGTGCTGATATTTTCTTTACTGGCATTTCCATACTTCTTTCTTGCTTTCTCTGAACTACACTGTTAACATGGGTTTGTATTAATCAACTTCTAGTCAAGAAATGGGAATTTACTTAGGTATTTCAAACACAGGGGATTTAATTCAGGGAATTAGTCATACAAGTGGCTGAAAAAACTGAGAGGCAACCCAGATTTTAGCAAGAACAGGAAGCTGCTACTGCCCTCTAGGCTGAGGAACCTTAGGAGGTGGTATTGTTACCAGATCCCAGGTGTCTGCCAGTCCCCAGAGGCTAAAACCGTGGCAGTTTATGACAAGTGGGGATGGGTACCATGGAGGAGAAGTAATCACAGCTTTAGTTGCTGCAGGAGTAAAGAGAAAGGGGGTCACAGGGAGTTTCTCCCCTTCAACCTTCCTATAGGACTCCCCACTGGATGAAACTACCAGGAAGTAAGGGGACACGGGACCCTGAGGAATGTAGATCCCAGGGCAGATCAGAGGAAGGATATCAAGGGAATCTTGGACCAAATAGGCAGTTGACCCTTTTTAGAGTTAAGGATGACTGAAGAAGCACTGAAGAAGACCCCGTGGGACAGAACGTGACATAGGGCGGCATGTCGCATGTGACCAGACTGGCTGATAACTGCTGCCGCAGTCGCTCTAATGTTAGAAAGTGGAAGCCGAAGAGCGCTTGTTGGATCCATGCTGTGGGCCTCTGCAGGTGTGAGCCAGCAGTTTGAAAGAGATGCCGAGGAAGGCAGTGTCCTTGCAGCTGGGGGAACTTGTCCATTGACCCCACCTGCTGCCATCTTACCAACTGCTCCAGTTACTCGGGTTACTTCTCCACCCTCCATCCAGCTGCCTCCAGGTGAGAGCTCAGGGCCCTGCTGGGAGATTCTGGCTGCCTGTCTTCTTCAGTTGGCTGTGGGTACTTGGCTGGCATGTGGGGAGGAGGAGCACAGAAGGCAGCAGATTTGGATCTAAGATGCAGATGGTCCCCCGATTCCTCTGAGACGTTCGGGTTTGGAGCTGGGGGCAGGGCAGCCATCGGGCAGCCATCCTCATTTAACTCTTTGACCATCCTGATACTTGTCCAGAAGCAGAACTCTCCCTGTTCAATTTCGATCAAACCAGTTAGGGTAACCTCCCTCTCATCATCCTCTCATCCTTCTCTCCATCTTTCCCTTCTTTTCACTCTTCCTTTCTCTTTTTCTCTTTTCTTACTTTCTTTCCAATAATATTTGATCATTAACTTTCTGTCAAGTATTCTGCTACATAAACAAGAGGAACATTGTGGGTAAAATAGCTTTCAAAAGAACAAGCAGATTTGAAATTTAAAAACCCAATTCTAAAAAACTCATAGTACAAATGAGAAATCATAAAATATGTTGTACAGGAAAGATTTACAACTGAATAGAAATGAAAATTCTGTACGTCAATCGTTACAGAGTACATCCAAAGCAGTACTTAGAGTTATATTTATAGCCTTAAATATTTATGATGAACTTAAGGATATAGCAAAAGAATGATAGATTAAAGACACCAAAGGTTCAGTAACACAGAAAGGCAGTAATAAAATAAGAGCAAAATAAAATTTAATAACATAAACATAGAACTCATTAGGGAGGATCAATAGATTAAGGCCAGACTCTGAAAAGGTAGGAAATGAAAAAAGTCTATCTTAGTGCATATGCAGCAGACAGATATTAAAAATACCAAAGGAATATGTGAATAATTTTATACCAAAATCTTGGAAGTCTTTTTGAAAGGGACACTTTAAAAGAAAAATGTAATTTAGTGAAACTGATTTAAGAAAAATAAAAAAAAACCCAAACATCTATCACCATTATTATATTATTTTGGATGAAATTTATAATTCTTAATTATGAATACAGAAGTGGAGTCTCAGAGAGATAAGGAATGCTAAGAGTCTGCAGGTAGGAAGGGGTGGAGCAAACCCAGGTGTGTCTGAGCAGAAGGAGTCTCCCTCTCATGGCAGGAGGGAGTTATCTGATCAGACTCTGCTGGGAAACTCCCAGAGATGCCTGCTATTTGGGTTGCTCAATTACCAGATACTTTTAATGCACCTCTAGGAGAGGCATTTGGCACCTGAATTTCCCCTGAACGTTTCACCATCACTGTCAATTACCGTCCCCACACAGCAGCCCTGCACCTCCTGGAGATTTTTCAATACCACCCATCTAAGGGAGGCAGGACAAGCCACCCAAGCCTTGGCCTGCGGCCCTTTGACTCAGCAGCCTTTGGCACAAGAATGCTCAGTCCTGCCTCTCAGTGCACACAGCTGCAGCCTAGGCTGCCAATCCAGGCCTCCTCTTGCAAGGAAGCAAGTGGGAGACAAACTCCCATGGTCTGAGGCCTCTGAGAAGCCCACATCCCACAAGTAGGAGATGAGGCTCGAAATGGGAATTGCAATTTTGGTGGGGGGTTAAAGCTATGGTGTGGATAAGTGTTTCCCTAGGGTCCATATGTTAAAGGCGTGGTCCCTAGGGTGGTATCATTGAGAATTGGAGCCTTTAGAGGGTAGAGCAATCTAGAAAGTCTTGAGGTCACTGGGAGCATGCCCTTAAAGGGCAATGTGGGACCCCAGGCCCCGTCTCGCTCTCTTTCTTCTTGGTTTGTGATGAGGACTCTGCCAAGCACCCTTGTCCTGATGTGCTACCTTAAGGTAGGCCTCAAAAAGACAGAGCTAACAAATCATGGACTAAAATCTCTTAAACTTTTAGATGAAGTAAACCTTTTCTTCTTATAAGTTGGCTATTTCAGGGCATTTTGTTACAGTGACATACAGCTGACTAACACAGTTGGAAACCCAGTGACTGAACTTAACCTTGATGACCCTTGTAAAGTGACATCTATCATCTGTTTTGCCTCCCTATATTCTTTCTCTTGGGAATATAGTCCCATCCTTCTTTCTCTCCTTGGGGTTCTGGTGGGGTTGCCAAGGACAGAGTCTTACTATCCCTGGCCACATGACAGCTCTTTCCTCAGTTTTGATATATGAATACTCCTTCATTTCTTTGGAAGTGAAATAACCCTGGCTTTTTGGGGGCTAGGTCCATCTCCCTCTGCATTAGGATAGCTAGAGGGGAAAAAAATGAGAGAAGACACAGAAATAAAACTGAGGGGAAAACCGAGACCCTTGGCAATCCCATGTGAACTCCTGGATCCAGATGTGCCCAAGGCACCTCTCCCCCATTTCTCTTAGGGACTTGGAGCCCAGACTGTCCCTTTGTTCTTGACTATGTTTGAGCTGGGCTTTTGTCTCTTGAAACCCAAAGAGTCCTGACTAATGCAGTTTGTCTTGGCTCCCTTTGCTCTGTCCCTCTGGAGTGACTCATCTTCCCAACACCTTATAGCTCTCCCGAGTCTTCCACTCCGGAAACGGGCTACGACACATTCCGCCTGCTGCTTCAAGGGGAATGTTTAGCTTGGCTCTGAATATTTTAATGACTGACATAATGATAAGGAACCATGAAAGCTCCTTGCCAAGGTGGGGATTCAATAAAACCTATCTGCTCGGGGATGGACTAGGCAAAAAATAATAACCCCAGCTAACATGGAGTCAGGAACCGTGCCACGTGCTTGAAGTGAATTAGCTCACTGCACCCTCACAACTCAATACTCAGCTTCTATTATGGTTCCCATTTTACAGATGAGAAAGCTGAGGTCATGGCACGTAAATTGTTTGCCCAGGGTCACACAGTTAGGAAGCAGTAAAGCCAAGTTATAAACTCAGGAATTTTACTTTGCATTACATGTTTTGAACCCCTTGATCCACTTATTCAGTGATGAAGTGACTTAAATAAGTTAGCATGGTGGAAGTGGTTGCTAGAAGGTGTTTTTCTCAAAATCGTTCTCAATCTCTTTTATGTAGTCTTTTTTTTTTCTGTTTAAAAATCCTTACATTAAAAAAACAAAAACTAAAAAACGCAAGTCTTCTTTTGTGGGGGAAGGGGAGCTGTCTGGGAAATCCCGCGAGTTAAGGGAAGAAACTAAAACAGTGAACCCCAAACGACTCTTTTCTTTGCTTTAACCCCCTAAAACTCGGTAATGCTGTTCTCTTTGTAAGAGGGAAAAGCTGTGAGAACTCACCACTACCTGATAGATTAGGGCTGGATTCCCGTCACCTGACTTTCAAAGTGCCCTGCAGTCTGGTCCTCACTGATTTCCCCAAGTTACACACTGCACCCCTCTCACCCCACACCTGCTGACGGGCCTGCCTGGAGCCCTCACTAGGGGTCCAAGCCATATGTTCCCATGGCCGTAGATTTCCAAAAAATCTTGCCGACGTAGGTCAAGGTGACCTCCTCGCCCTCTCTGCTGTTTGTGCTATCCCTCCACCTTCTCTCCTGTCATGGTGGCTTCAGGGACTTTGGGGATCTGGCTAAGAAGAAGTTGAATTGGGGATACACTTGGTTTGGGTTTCCAGTTTGTTATTCATAGTCGTTTCTGTATGTAGTTCGGTAATTGTCCCTTGAGTGTGGAAATCACGTCTAAGAACACTGGTTCCACCTACTGTGATGGCTCACAGGTGACGCAGGCATATTGTAACATGAAGATTTGAGGCCAGAGGCTGTGTCATGACATGAACGTGTCCTGCAGTGCCCAAAGTATGGTGGAGAAACCAAGTTTGGAATGCACAGGGTCAGAGGCTGGAGAAAGAGAGAGGAGAGAGAGAGAGAGAGAGAGAGAGAATAATGCTGTCTCTTAGAATCCTGAGGGCAGGCATTTTTGTCTAAAGAATGACAGATGATAACCTCTGATAGATCACAATAAATTCAAAAATTTAAATTTTAATACTGTCTGAAATTCTATTTTCCTTCCAAAAAGAGTAGCTTTTTTTTTTTTTTTTCCTTTAGTGTTTTCTTGAAAATAGTTATGGGGGGACAAACAGCAATCTTAGCAATCATCACTCAGAAATATCCACTGAAAGCATTTAACTTTCAACTTCCAGTCTTTTCTCGGCGTAAATCAGGATCATACTAAATAATTTTGTATCATACTTTTTCTGCTAAACATTTTTATTGTGACTATTTCTTCAAGTTGTTAGGTATCTCACTATAACATTAATCTTGAGGACAACGCTTTTCCATTTTTGTCAATGTATCAATATGTATTGAACCAATCTGCTTTTAAGTTATATTAAGTTCTTTCTAATTTTCTACTATAACAAATAATGTTATAATGAGTAACTTTATGTGTGTCTTTTATATTTCTGATATTTTCTTAGCATAATTCTGAGAAATGAAATAAATTGGTCAAGATTCTTATATAGCCAATTAATGAGTTAAGATTTTTATATCTGTTAAGAAATTCAGGAGGTTTTGACTCCCAGCATGAGTGATAGAAATTTATTTTTTCCCTGTACATCCTAGTAGAAATTAAGAATTATCATTTTTTATTATACTTGTGGATTTGGTGGGTGAAAATAGTAACTTCTTACTAAACTTGTTTATTTGTTTTGCCATTTTAATATCCATACAAATTACTTTAAAAACATTTCAAAAAGGGGGGCCTTGCACCCTACTCTCTGGGTAGTTTGAGATGTTCACGAAGCCCTGCAGAGTTTTGATTCCTCATTCAAAGCTGCAACTTCACAGAATTTTTTTTATTACTTTGCAACTGGCTCATCCAACTCTTTGGTCTGGTGTATTCAAGCTGTGTCCTTAGTTGTTGTACTTAAGTTCTCAGCACAACCTTCATGGTTTAGGAGGGATTCATTCATGAAATAAACAAATAACCTCTGTTTTAAAGGTGAGAAATTTCAGGTAAAGAGAAGGGGAATCCCTTGCTAAAGACCATCTAGCTAGTAAATGCCAAACCCAAGATTTTATTCCAGGATTATGTCATGCTGTTTTGGCCCAGATTATATTTCTTCCAATTTCCTATGTTGAAGTCATAACCCCCAGAACCTCAGAATGTGACTGTATTTGGGGATCTTTAAAGAGGTAACTAATTTAAATGAGATCATTGGAGTGGGTGCTAATCCAGTATGCATCTTGGGAGGCTGAGGCAGGAGAACTGAGAGTTCAAAGCCAGCCTTAGCATCTTAGTGAGGCCCTAAGCAACTCAACAAGACTCTGTATCTAAATAAAAAATATGTCAAAAAAAAAGAGCTGGGGGTATGGCTCCATGGCTAAGGGCACCTGAGTTCAATCCCCAGTCTAAAAAAAAAAAAATAGAAGAGATCAGGACACAGAGACACTCAGAAGAAAGATCATGTGAAGACACAGAGACACAGGGATCCACATTAAAAATTTTAAAAATAAATTAATGTTAATTAAAAATGTATTTTATTTAGTCGAGTAAAAATTTAAAATGTATTTTATTTAGTCCAGTAAATCTAAAATACAATTGTTTGAACATGCAATCTATCCGAGACACTATTAGTAAATTATTTTGCATTCCTCTTTTCATACTGAGTCCATGGACTCTGATGTGTAGTTTACACTGACAGTACCTGTTAATTTGGATTAACCACATTTCACGTGCTTAATAGCTGCTGTGGACAATGTGGCTATCACAATGAATGGCAAGGATGTAGATAAACCCTTCCTTTCTGCACATCAATTTTTTTTTTTTAAAGTCATTGCTTTATTCTGACAATACATCATTGTAAACAATTCAAAAAATTCCAGTCAGCGTGCTTGGAAATGTCATTCCTGGAAATTTGGTCTCTGCTTTGTCATTAGCAGCTTTAATAGCTGGGTTAGTTGTTCTTCAAAGGACTAAGCCGTTCTTGCACTGTGGTCATCCATTTTCTTCCCTGGAATGGGACTGAATCGGCAGGCATCAGATTCAGACTCTTCCTGTGCCTGGAGGGAGCCTTTGGCCCCTCCTCCCCCAGCCACTAGCCTCTCCGGGCTCCCCTGGGGTCCAGAGGCATCTACACAATGAGTGCGATATGCCTTCACTCCCCAAGCCTTGACCCGGCCTGTGTCTGACGTCTCTTGGATGAGCGCCACTGCCATGTTTGACCCAACCAATGGAACCTCGGCTGGTGCCCAGTGTGGCTCTCCTCTTCCCAGTCCTCCCGCACTGCTCATTCCTGACTCACGGAGGTGAGTCCTCCTGTGACCCTCAAGCCTACCCCAGGCAGTGGACAGTCCATGGCACCCGTGCCGTCCACTCAGCCAGACCTCTTGTACTGACTTGCTGAGCTTCACCATCCGCCATGTGCTGGGCGCACAGACTTGGCCTTTCAGAGGGAGTTCAGCAACTGGAAGAAGCAGAGGCTCGGGGGGTAGCAGGAAGTGATGTGCAAACCTATCAGCTACCCCAGCACTTTCCCAAAGGAGTATGTGACTATTCTGAGGCTCAGCAGTTGAGAGTATAGTTTTCAGGAGTCAGAGGCCTGCTTTCTCATCCTGCTCTGCCAGTTGTTACCTGTATGATTTCGGATGCTACTTTTACCTCTGATCTCGTCTGTCAATTAAATATGCTAGCAATAATGCCTGCTTTATCAGGCTTTGCAACATGGCTCTGATGTGGTGTACAACTCTATCATGTTTGTATATTCTGGGCTGCTCAGCAGGTTGCTCGCCACATAGGAAGCTCTCAGAACCAAGCATCCCAGTCTAGGTCAGTTACTATTCCCTCATTGTTTTGAGTCCTTCAGTTACAAATGACAGAATCCCACTTGTATTAGCTTAAACTGTCTTAAACTGGAGCTTAAACTGGAGGATTGATTATGGGGCTCAGGGGTATTGTACTGAAGGCAATCTGTCCTCAGGGAGGGACTGGAATGTGATATGGAGCTTTCTGGAACTCAGGGAGCACTGTTTCTGTCCCTTATCTGCTTCAAGGTATCTGCCTCTTCCCTTCCTCTTCTGCCACCAGAATGGTGTGCTTCTCCTACCACACACTGGGTGATCCCAGCTCCTCAAGATCACTGCCCTTCCAGTGACCAGCTCAGAGTGTGCTGGAATTCTACCCTCCTGGGAGAGATGGGATTGTCTGGTTTTGAGGCAGGTGATGACTTCTGTTCCATCCAACTGTGACTGAGTGGGAGGAGCCATATAATATAAACCTGGTCAATCCTTGGAATTTGGGATCTGGGGAAGTTGGTGGTCTCTGCCATTGTCCTCAAGTGGTATTTATAGACATTAGGAAAAGATTCTTTTACTGCTTTATATAATAGATAACACTACTCAGGAAAAGATTTGGTCCAATGTCAACAGGGAGAAATTATCAGAATAAGTGACAGGCAAGGGAAACTCACCTTCCTAGCCGAGATTCATCCGTAAAAGGGTAAGCATGTATGGAACTGTTTTCAAGGCTGCATTTAGTTAGAAAAAACAGAGTTAATGCAGTAGATGAACTAGGTGACCATGAGTTGGTGAACCAGATGATCATATTATGGTCAGTTAGGTAAACGGAGAGGTAAACAGACTTGGTAAAAAATGAGAAATTGTACAGATACTGTGGTGACCACAGAAGACAAAGAGATAAAGAGAGAAAAACTGAAGTGGGACTTGGAAACTGTTTGTTGTAAGGTCCAAGTTGAGGCCTTGGGAAGTTGTGGGATCTGAGGTGAAGACTTGACCATCCTGTATCTTGGACGCTGCTCCCACCTGCTATTCATTCATTGGTTCACTTGATCATTACCTGGTTTTTGGTTGTACTGGGCATATATGGTCGTGAGTCTTGGTTTCTCCTGTTGGTGTGGTTTTATAGGAGGAAAATAACAAAGCGTTCTTGGATTCCCACTATTGTCCTAGTTTTGAGGGAAACACCTGCACAAAACCCTGGTCCAAAAGAAGATAAAGGTGGTTTCCTTGCTGATTTTGGAGGACCGGTGTGGGTTCTGATCAGGGTGGCATCTGTTCGCTGCGATTCAGCACCTACCCATTCCTGTTTGTATCCACCACAGCACTGGACTCACCCAGAAGAGGCAGGAAAGGGGGTCAGAGGGTCAGCTTTCGAATATCTGTATTTGTTGGGCCTAATTAAGTCAACCTCCTGGGGCCAAGAGCAGACTAAATCAAGAAGGTGCGTCTCTTACAGAATTCTATTTGTCAGTGCTATATATTCCAATAGCAGATCATTTCTCAGATTTTTTTACTGTTATAATAAAAAATGAATGTCTTTCAGGTAAGTTGTAATTTATTTTCTGTGGTCAGTGTTTCTATATAGGCAGATAACTCTTGATAAGTGACTGTAGGTGATTTCTCTTTCAGGTGTTCAATGCAAGTAGTTGATTCATTTATTCAAAGAATTCCACCTATATTCATTGAGTGTCTTCTAAATACCAGACTGTGCTCTGCGTGCCGGAGACACCGGGGCACTCAAGACTGGCAAAGCCCTGTCTTCATGCAGTTTACATTCTAGCTGAGGAGTTAACATTTTTTCAGTTTGACACATAATTAGAGGTTTGGAACAAAACATGGTACATAGAAGTGACTCGTTTAATAGATATCCGTGGAATTCATTGAATGAATGAGTGAATGAAAGAATGAATGAATGAATGAACCAGTTGATAAAATGGGATCACCAAAGTATTATTAGTTATCAAGATTCCTAAAATTGGGCCTTGTCAGGCTCATTTTTGATCTTTGGACCCTCCCATTTAAACCATTTGTCACAGGTAAGTGGACAGATACATGCATATCATTTGTAGCAGTTGAGGGACCATGTTTTTACTTCCTTATTAGAAATCTCATATCCAAGGTTGGATTTGCTGATGGTTGGAGCAGATGAGCCAGAAGCAGCCGAGCAGGTTCAGGTAGCCTGGTATTTCCAGGATTGCAGTAACTGGGAGTACAGCTGAGTTAAGGAAGGCCATTAGTCCACCCTTTTTCATCCTTGAAGAGAACCCCTCACTTCTGAATGCAGCTGAGGACATGATCATCTGGTTTCCCTTTGCACTGTGGACACATAGACATTTTATCTCAAAAGAACAGTCGGCCCAGGTGAGTATATGTAGGAAATTACTGGGGAATAACATCAGCAGCAGGGAGGGAAAAACGAACCACTGTGTGCTGACTGTGTACCATGTGCCAGTCACTGCCGTGGTGCCAGCCAGCAGTGTGTCTGTAGATCAAACGATTGGAGGGTTTCAAAGAAACCATCTGGATGCATTCCAGTTTAAAATGGCATCTGGCTAGCTGTGGCTGCCCCGACACAGCCTCTCTTGATTTCCAATTAACCTTTCTAATGGAGACATAGAAGAGGACAGCCCACTGTCATAAAAGTGGAGATAGTCTTTCCTTCTCCCCGTCTCTGCATTGGCAGAGCGATGTAGCATCTGCAGCAATTAAAAAATCGGATGACCGTCTCTCAAGTTGGTGAGAGTTGCTTTTTAAGGCAGTCCAGTTTTGCTTTTCTCAAATATTTGGGGATCATATTTTTAAAAATAAAAGGACAGGGTAGAAAGTTAGGGCCATAATACACTGACCCTGGAGGAGTGAGAAAAGAGACAAAGACAGACTGACTAGCAGGGTCTGCTGGAGATTGCAGATTCTCGTGTATTCTGTTGGTTTTGAATGCCCGGAAATAAGGCCCTTGGAGCAGGAGAAGATTCTACCTGAGCTGAGTAAGGCTCTGTTAGATAAATGGCTGAAAAAATAAATTCAAAAAATAAGCTCCTTCTCCAAGCTTCACACAAATGAATGCCAGATTCTCTATGTAGATATAGGATCGAATAAAAAGTTAAGACAATTCTAGGCCTAGGTATCTTCATTGGTGAATCTCTTAATATTTAAGGAGGAAATAACGGTGATCCTTCGTAAACTCTTTCAGAAAATAGAGGAGGAGGAAATGCTAACTCATTTTATTGGGCTTATTATGAAACCATAATATTAATATCTGACAGACATTTTCTTTAACCTCTAAAATAAAAGAATGAGAGAGAGGAAAAAAGGAATTACTGGGGAAAAAATCCTGCATGAATTTAGGCTCAAAAATCCTTAACAAAATACAAGGAACACAAATCCAGTATTATATAAAAAGGTGATGCATCATGACCACATAGGGCTTATCCCAGAAATGTAAAGTTGGTGTAACGTTTGAAAATCCAACAGCATAATCCATCACATTCCCAGACCTAACACATGAAGGGCATCATGGAGAAAAGATGTTTGATAAGAATGAATATCCATCCACAATGAACACTCAGCAATCTAGTAATAAAATGGAAAGTTCTTACTTCAATGAAGGCTTTTCATTATAAATCTACGGTAAACATCGCTGGTGCTCGCTGGTAAAATATCTAACACTTTCTTACTAAGAGTGGGGAAAGGTAATGATGCCCTCTCTCACTGTTCCTAATTCCTAATGAATAATCACCATTGCAAAAAGGCAAAAAGAAAAAATTAAAAATTAAATAAAATACATACCTGATGGGAAAGGAAGAGGTAATTTTTCTTTTTTTTTTTTTTGCTGGTGTAATGCTTGTTTATGTGGAGAACCTAAGAAATCTACCAAACAACAACTAAAACTAGTAAGTGAATTTCAGAAGCGCAGAAAGTAAATATACAAAAGTCAATTTCATTATTTACATACGAGCAAAACATGTTGGGAAGGTGAAATTTTTTAAAAACCCTTTGTAGTGCATCAAAAACTAAAGCAAAAAATTAGTGGGGAATTAAATTTAATAGGATATGTACAAGACCTCCACAGGAAAAACTAAAAATAGCAGTGCTGAGAGTAAATAAAGAAGACCAAAATCAATGAGTATTTATGGATAAGAAGACCCAATGTTGTTAAGATGTTAATTCTGCCCAAATCGGCCAATAGAAGCAACATAATCACAATGGAAGTTCCAGAAGGCTTTTCACTGAAATCAAAGACCTGATTCTAACATTTATATAGAAATGCAAAGCACCTAGACCGTCAAAAGCAGTCTTGATAAAGAAGAACAAAGTTGGAGGAGTTAATACTACCAGACTCATTTTGAAGCTATAATAATCAAGACAGTCTGGTATTGGCATAAAGATCAGCTGCTACGTTAATGGAACAGAACCACATGCTCAGAGACAGAATCAGCTAGTCATTGGATTTTTGACAAAAGCACCAAAGCAATTAAATGCAGAAAGGGAAGTCTTTCACCTAAGGACTTTAACTCCTACTTTATATAACACACAAACTGCAAAGCTTTCAGTAGAAAACAGAATATCTCAGGAACTGGCAAAGTTTCTTTAGACAGGGCTCATAGAAGAAAACTGGACAAGTTAACAGCCATCGACACCTGGAGATTTCTGCTCATAAATGAACACCTGTCTGGTTATCATGGGTAAAGGTGCTCAATATCATCAGGGAAATTCAAACCTCTATGTGATATCCTCAGAAAGTCTAAAATGGAAAAGACTGACAATCTCAAATGGAGCCAAGGATGTGGAACAGAGGGAGGGAGCACTCCAACATTGTTGGTGGGAGTTTGTCAAAAGCTGAAATTTATGGTTTCATAAATTTAAGTACATATCTATCCTGTGGCCCAGCAGTTTCATTCCCAGATAAAAATCTAAGAAAACCAAAGCATGTGTAGATAAAGAATGTCCCTAACAACATTTGTAAGGATCAAAACCAGGAAACAGTTCAGGTGTCCATCAGTAGGATGATTTGTTTATTGTCCCTCAATGAGCAAGTTATGAACAAGTGGCTGAATACTACTCAGCAATGAAAAGGAGCAAACTGCTGAGTATGTAACAACATGAATGAATCTCAAACCATTTCGTCCTGTGAAAGAAGCCATCCATGAGCATAGACTGCATGGTTCCAGTTATATGTTGTTCTAAGACAGACAAAGCTGACTCATGGAAGAAAAACATCACAGTAGTGATTGACTCTGAGGAAAGGAGGGGCATTGGTAGGAGCTGGAGGGACTTTTCTAGAATGTTGCAATGTTTACAATGTTTATATCTTTTTTTCCTTTTTTTTTGGTACCAGGGATTGGCCCCAGGGGCACTTAACCACTTAGTTATATCCCCAGCCCTTTTGATTTTTTGTTTTGAGACAAAAACAAAAGTTTTTGGCTAAGTTGCTTAGGGCCTTAGCTAAATTACTGGGATTGGCTTTGAACTCAAGAGTCTCCTGCTTCAGCCTCCTGAGCTGCTGGGATTACAGGTGTGCCCCACCACACCTGTCACGATATTTATATAGAGAGGTGTAAGTGCACACGGGTATGCGTTTGTCAAAAGTTAGCAAATGTATACATAAGATTTGTGCCTTTCATTGTGTAAGCATTTTACCGATAAAAAAATTAAAGAAATACTGAAACTCTACTTAATGTTATACACTCTGAAACATTTAGGGGAGTGTGTAATGGTATATGTATGCAATTTAATTTAAAGTGTATTAAAAAAGTCAGGATGGGTAGATGCATAGGTGGCTGGATGGGTATGTGATAAAGCAAGTAAAGGGTTAATAGTAAAGGATTAATAGTAGAATCTGTGTAGGTGCTCACTGCATGATTCTTTCACTTTTTTTTCATATACCTGAAACTATTTTTATAAAGTGTTGGAAAGAAATTAGAGTAATATCTACAAACTTTAACTGATATATGTACATATATATTTATCTCAATATGTGTATATAAATCTCTGACTCTCTATATTTCTCTCTCTATATATTTATACATAAATATATATATTGCAACTATACACCCAGTTGGAAAGATGGCGTTGTGCAAAAATGTTAGTCTGATATTAGTTTATACATTTAACACAGTTCAGATTTTGATTTTCACAGTGATTCTGAATTGAATTAAGCAAAACAAATGTGGCCCTCACTGAAGAAACCCAGAAGAATACCATTACAATGTATATTATGTATATAGTAGTTAAAACAATATGACATTATGCAACAAGTAAAATATGATGTCATGAATACAAGGGAGAATTGCGAATTATATGGTAGAATATTTATGAGATTAATAAGGGATAAAATTGTTAATCATTTGGAAAGGGATGGACTTTTCACTGATGGTTGGAACAAAATCAAATTAGAACTTTACCGCCTATCGTCTCTCAGATTAAATTATAAATGGATCAAAGAGTTAATTTAAAAATATACAAGCAGTTCTTGCTTTGGGTGGTTACGATACACCAGTTTTACTTAATTCAGCACTGTGGGAAATTAAGATTTCTTTTTTAAAAACTAGAATAACATATAATAAACATTCAAGTGACTTTCAGGTGATGAATGACATTCCCAGCCTAAAAACTTTGGAAGAAATCTGAAGGATAAGAATAATATATTTGAGACCAAAAAAAAAAAAGAAAGAAAATTTCTATGTCTTCAAAAATGTTACTAGCAACAGTAAAATAAAAACGTCAAGATTGGAAAAATATTTGCAATAAAAGTGGCAGAAGGGTTACTATCCTTAATAGACAGAGATCCTTTAAATCAATAATAATAAAAATAAAACTAAAGAAGACATGGCCGTAAGACTTGTGCCTATAATTTACAGAAGCATGAAGGTGATAACTTAATAGAAATTTCTCATTATTATTGAAATATTGACATCATAAATGGAAGGTACAATTTTACTATACAGTCGCAAAGATGAAAAAAACCCAAACTTCCCTGAGACCGTTTTGTTAATTTGAGTTTCCCTGGCTTTGCTATTAAGGTCGAAGAAACCGTGGGGAGGAATCTCACGAGCTTTGATCATTTCCGATGATTTCCTCAGCATGGTTGTGTGTCTTGATGGTGTTTCATTGTACAGATTCTTCTTTCTTTCTTATGGGGGTTGGTGAGCATGTAAGGTCTATCACAGAAATATCTTTTAGGATATTTGAAATGGTGCCTGATCCAGTAAAGGATTTTTGAATGCAAAAGAGAGAAAATGCAAAGAAGACCACCTTAGAAGATGGAAAGACCTTCCATGTTCTTGGATAGCTAGAATTATATTGTCATAGTGGCCACACTACCAGAAACCCTGTATCAATTTAATGCAATTCCTATTTAAACTCCAATGAGATTCTTCATAGATAGAGAAAAACCAGCCAGGAAATTCACTTGGAAAAATAAGAGGCCTAGAATAGCGAAAGCAATCCTTAGTGAGAAAAGTGAAGCAGGAGACATCACTATACCAGAACTTAAATTATACTACAGAGCTACAGTAATAGAAACGGCATGGTATTGACACCAAAACAGACATGAAGACCAACGGTCCAGAATAGAAGACACAGAGATAAACCCACATAAATACAGTTATCTCATACGAGGCAAAGGTACCATAAATATATATTTGAGAAAAGATAGCCTTTTCAACAAATAGTGCTGGGAAAACTGGAAATCCATGTGTAGCAAAATGAAATTAAACCCCTCTCTCTCATCCTGCACAAAACTCAACTCAAAGTGGATCAGGGACCTGGGGATTAGACCAGAGACTCTGCACCTACCAGAAGAAAATGTAGGCCTGACTCTCCATCATGTCGGCTTAGGAACCCAATTCCTCAACAAGACTCCTAAAAGGCAAGAAGTAAAATCAAGAATCAACAAGTGCTTTTGCTTCTTCACAGAAAAGGGAACAATCAGGAATGTGAAGAAAGAGCCTACAGAACGGGAGAAAATCTTCACACCTCAGATGGAGCTTTAATCTCCAGGATATGTAAAGAACTCTAAATCTTAAAACAACAAAACAGCCCAATCAATAAATGGGTAGAGGAACTGAACAGGCATTTTACCGAAGAAGAAATACTAATGGTCAACAGATATATGAAAAAATTGTCAACATTTCTAGCGACTAGAGAAGTGCATATGAAAAGTACCCTGAGATTCCATCTCACTCCAGTCAGAAAGGCAATTGTCAAGAAAACAAGTAACAATAAATGTTGGTGATGATGTGGGTAAAAGGTACACTCATACATTGCTAGTAGAACTGCAAATCGATGCAACCACTCTGGAAAGCAATATGGAGATTCCTCAGAAAACTTGGAATGGAACCACCATTTGACCCAGTTATCCCACTCCTTGGTATATAACCAAAGGACTTAAAATCAGCAAACTACCGTGATGTGGCCACATCAATGTTTATAGCAGTTCAATTTACGATAGCTAAGCTCTGACACCAACCTAGGTGTCCTCCGACAGATGAATGGATAAAGAAAATGTGGTATGTATACACAATGGAATATTACTCAGCCATAAAGAAGAATGAAATTATGCATTTGCTGGTAAATGGATGGTACTGGAGACTATCATGCTAAGTGAAATAAGCCAATCCAAAACCCGAAGTCCCAATGTTCTCTCTGATATGCAGATGCTAACACACAACAAGTGGAATGGGGGAGAATTGGAATTTGTTATATTAGACAAAGGGAATGAAGGGAAGAGGGACAGGAATAGGAAAGACAGTGGAATGAATCTGACGTAACTTTCCTATGTTATGAACACAGGACTAGTGTAACTCCACATCATTCCCACAATACTCCATGTAGAATATATCAAAATACACTCTACTGTCATGTCTATCTAAAAAGAATAAATTAAAAAAATAAGAAAGAGAAAATGCGCAAAAACTACAAATAATGGCAGTCACGGGGTGATAGGATCGTGGATGATTGTTTAGAAAATCTTTCGGGTTTTCTAAATTTTTAAAAATTGAAGAAAACTAGTTTCAAAAATAAAAGAGTCACTTGGATGCTGTGTGGAGCTGACTTTTATCTTGGCATCTGGTACCGTGCCTGGCCCATAGTAGGTGTTGAGCGCACATACTTCATCGAGAAGGAATTCACATTTCACGCAATTCATCTGTTTGAAGTGCAGGCAAACCTTGATTTACCATGGCTCGATTGACTATTTTTTTTTTTTTTTAATTTTACGATGGTGGGAGGTGTCACCAGACAGGGGTCCAGGGAGGTTCCTCCCTGTGGGCCTCCGCATGGGCCCTGATGGGTTCTTGCTTTATGCTACTGAAAAGAACTTCAGATGTGTTAAAATCAAGACACAAGGGAAGGTTTATTAAAGGACAGCAAAGGTGTGCACACCCACATGCAGGTGCAGGCGCCCGTCTGCTCTCAGGGAGGAGGAGATGAGTGACCCCCTCAGGGTTGAGCTCTCTAATGACACATAGGATTTTCCTGGGGAAAAAATAAAAGGTGCAGGTTCCCAAGCAGGCTTTTGTGGAAATCAAATCCCATGTCAATCATTTGATATTTGGGGTTCAGAATGTTTCTTCTTGGTTAAGCAGTCTAGCCATAAATCAGTTGTGGGCACCTTGCCTAAGTCTTTGAATCTGTTGATGTTCATATTGTGTTTTCTTCTAGTTGACCTGGTGCAAGCGTATGCTGGAGGTTTCGTTGATCCTACTAAAGAGAGGAGCGTGTCCACTCATGTTCATAGATCTGGGTCTCCCTTTAGGAAGGTTTCTTTTTTCTCTCCCTAAGAACCCACCTACCTCCAAGTGACACATGTTCAGAAGAAACCACACTTCAAAATTTGAATTTTGCAGCCAGGCAGGGTGGAGCATGCCTGTAATCCCAGCAGCTCGGGAGGCTGAGGCAGGAGGATTGCAAGTTCAAAGCCAGCCTCAGCAAAAGCAAAGTGCTAAGCAACTCAGTGAGACCCTGTCTCTAAATCAAATACAAAATAGGGCTGGGGATGTGGCTCAATTGTCGAGTGCCTCCAAGTTCAATCCCTGGTACCTACTCCCCAACCTCAAAATTTGAATTTAGCTCTTTTTCCAGACGAGTGATATGCAGAAAGACACATACCTGTGGAGACAGGGAGCTGAGCTCCCAGGGGAAACAACAGACGCTCTGCAGTAGCGCTGCTAACTTGGGATGTTCTGAAGGTCTGGGGCACGAAATGCGGTTTTGCATTACAACATTTTCCATTTGTAACCAATTTATCAGGATGTCATCCTGTGGTAAGTTGAGCACCTTTGATCTATTCAATATTTTTAAGTATGTTCACAGATCTATCCAGCCATCATCGTAAACTTAAGAATGTTTTCATCGCCTCCAAAAGGAACTCTGCCCTCTAGTTATCACTCTCCCCCTCCCCATTTTCCCCAGTTCTAAGCAAATGCTTAGATTTTCTTGTCTCTATAGATTTGTCTGTTCCGACCATTGCATATAAATAGACTTACATACTATGTGGTATTTTGTGACTGGCTTCTTTTACTTAACATAATATTTACAACATTCATCTATTTTGTATCATGTATTATTTCATTCATTTTTTGTGGCTAAATAATGTTCCCTTGGATGGACAGACACATTCCGTTTATCTGCCACCAGAGGATGGGTATTTGGGTTGTTTTTACCTTTTGACTATTATAAATAATTTTCCTATAAACACTGTGTGGAAGTGTTTTGTATGACACATGTGCAGTAGTCCCCCCTTGCCTGTGTTTTGCTCTGTGTGACTTCACTTACCAGCTGTCAATCATAATCCAAAATAGTAAATAGACAATTCCAGAAATAATTCTTAGATTTTAGATAACTTTTATTACAGTAGGTTATTACAATTGTTCTACTCTGTTGCTAGTCATTGTTGTTAATCTCTCTGATTAATAAGTTAAACTTTATCAGAGACATGTAGGTAGAGGAAAAACACAATATATACGGGGCTTGGTACTCTTGGTGGTTTCAGACATCCTCAGAACGTCTTAGAACAGATGTCCCTCGGATAAGGAGGGGCAGCTGTATTCATTTATCTTGGTGATACACCTGGGGGTGGATTGCTAGGTGGTATGGTAACTCTGTGTCTAACTTTTTGAGGAACTTCTAGGCAGTTTTCAGGAACGATCCTACCATTTTACCCCTCACCAGCAGGGTGTGAAGGCTCCGATTTCTCCAGAGCTGTAACACTGACTTCTGTTGTTTCTTGACTTTATTGACATCTCTGCTGTCCCTGTGGGTGTGAAGTGGTCTCCCTCCTCTGTGGTTTGGATTTGCATTTTCCTGATGACTCAGGATGTGGAGCTTCTCTGCCTGGTTAATTGGTCAGTCTTCTGTCTTATTTGGAGAAAGGCTTATTCAGATCCTTTGCTTATTTTTAATTGGATTATAAGTCTATTTGTTGTTGGCTTTAAGAGGTTTTGACGTGTTCTAAGTCCCTTATCAGGTATATGATTTGCAGATATTGTCTCCCGTGCTGTGATTGTCTTTCCTCTGTTTTGGTCATGTCTTCTGAAGCACAGGGGTTTTAATTTTGATGGAATCCATTTGTCTGTGTTTTCTTCTGTCACTTATTCTTTTGGTGTCAATGCTAAGGTGCCATTATGAAATATTAGGTAATGAAGGTTTGTCTCTACTTTCTCATTTTTAAGCTTTGCTTTTGCATTTGCATTTAGACCTTGGGTCTACTTTGAGTTAATTTTTGCACATGGGCAGGAAGTAAGGAGAACATTCGTTTATCCCCGCCTGCACATTTGTGATGGCATTATTTGTTAAAAAAAAGCTCCTCAACTCTGTTCAGCATCCTAGGCACCTTTGCCGGAAGTCAGTTAACCAGACTCTTGGCTTTATTTCTCCACTCTCAGTTCTATTTTATGGAATCTGGTGTCTGTTCTGACAGTACCCCATCACCTTGACCACCGGGACTTTGGAGCTGGTTTTGAGATGGCAAGTGTGAGTGCTCCAGTTTCTTTTCTTCAAGACTTAGCTGGCTCTTCTCTGGCCCTTGCAGTTGTATACAAATTTTACAATCAGTTTTTCCATTTCTACAAAGAAACTACCTGGGATTCTGATTGTAGATTGCACTGCATTTATAAACCAGCTTTGGGAATTTTGCCATCATAACAATATATCCTCTCCCAATCCATGAACATGGAATGTCTTTCCAGTTTTATAGGTCTCCTTTCATTTCTATTAACGATGTTTTGTGGTTTTTGGAGTATACATTTTGCACTTTTTTTGCTAAATTTATTCCTAAGTGTTGTACTACTTTTGATGCTTTTATAAATTGAATTATTTTAATTTTATTTTTGGGTTACTTATTGAAAGTGCATAGAAATAGAATTCATTTTGTATATTGATCTTGTATCCTAAGGCCTTGTATGCTAACTTAGTAGTTCTAATTTATTTTTAGTGAAATACTTAGTATTGCTTATGTATAAGATCATGCCATCTAAAAATACAGTTTTACTTCTTCCTTTCAGTGTGAATGTCTTTGTCTTTTTACTTTCTGATTGACTTGGCTGAACCTCTGGTACAAGGTTAAATAGAAGGAGTACGGGTAGACACCCTGACCTTAGGGAGAAAGCATGCAGACCTTCTCCACTATGCGGGACACTAACTGTGGGGTTCTCACAGATGCCCTTTATCAGATTGAAGACGTTCCCTCTATCCCCAGGTTGTTGAGTTGTTTTTTTCTTTTTTCTTTTTTTTTAAATCATGATAGGATGTTGAATTTTGTCAAAAAAATTTTTTTTCTGCATCTGAGATGATCATGTGATTTTGGGGGGTTTTATTTTTCATTTTATCCTGTTTGTTTTTGTTTGTGGATTGTTACATTAATTGGTCTTCAGATGTTATCAGCAGACTTTTGTTGAATGTGTCCTGGTCTAATAGGTATGTTTAGAAATGAAATTGAACTTGCAGTATTGTCTGGGGGGTACAGGCTGCTAGGGAGCTGTTATGGATGTGGAGTCCCCACCCTGGTCTCTACCTCCTCTTTCCTGATTCCCTTTTTATTGCCAACACAGTCCCTTACACCAGTCAAGTCCAAACTTACACCTCCAGCCCGGTAGACGTGTTTCAGGTTAATTAGGGGCCTCAGTCAATTTAGTTCATGGGCTGTAATTACAAGCACCTAAGACCTGCAATTTCTGTTTTAATTAAAATAAACAATGCGGAGGGGCTGACATCACACCAGGGCAACTGGTGTGCGAGGAATAGGTAATTACACCAAAGCCGGGGCTCTTGCTGAGAGGCAGTCTGTTGGGACCCGCAGAGGAGCACCGGGCTCGGCTGTCCTGGTGCGCGCTAATTACCCACTGCCCACCACAGCTCCAACCAGCCGGGCGGGTTGAGGTTGAAGATGACACGGGGACACGCTTCTTTCAAGTTGGAACTGAGCTGAGACTTTTGGGGCTTGCGAGTGTTCGCGTGTATTTACATACGTGATGTCCCCCTCCACGGATCATCTGTGACCTGCTTCTAGACATACGTGCCAGGAGACAAAAAAAATCTTATTTTAACTTGTGGTTTGAAGAGTGCTCTTGGGCAGGGTGTTACCCTTGCTTAGAATAATAGTAGGGAAGACACATATTGCCTGCTTAGCCTTAGAAATCATAAGAGTCTGGATGAGGTGGTCCAGAGGGGAAAAGTGGCATAGGGACAAGCGAGGCAGCGAATGTCGCCGAGAGGGAGGTGCGCCAGGGAGGCCATTGAGATCGACTGGCAGCCAAGGCGGCTCAAAGATGCACAAAACCAGGGTTTTTAATATTTAGTTTAAAGTGTTTGCAACCCTATGACGTCGACGGCGGCTGGCACTGCAGATCCCCAGTGACGCGCACACCCACACGCACACGCGCGCACGCCTGGCTCTGTGATTAGGTTTTATTTTCTATGAAGGTCAGGGAAGGACTTCATTCTGCACCGGAGGAGGAGCGGAGGAGAGCCTAGAGCCGTGAGAAAGTGAAAACAGGGAACCGGAAGTGGCCAAGGAGTGCAAGACTCTGGGACTTCGCAGGAATGTCGCGCTGGGAGTGGACTGGCCGCGGGACGTGAGTCGGAGTCCACATCTGACTTGCAAAAGAGATCTCCCGTGGCACGCTGCCGCCTGAGACCGCCCACCAGAATAAAGTAGGTGCTCATTTAGATGGTACGGTCAGCTGAAAATTTTACCCCCCAAAGTTATCTGGTCCTAATTCTGGGAACCTGTAAATATTACTCTTGATTTTCTTTCCCCCCCAAAAAAGTGTGCAGATGTAACTAAGGATTTTGAGGTGGGAGATTATCTTGGATTATCTGGGTGGACCCTAAATACCATCACATGCCTCCTTGCAAGAGGGAGGTGCGGGGAGATTTGCCTGCACACAGGCAGAAGAGGAGAAGCAGAGATTGGAGCAACGTGATTGAAATCAAGGAAAGCTGGCAGTGCCCCCACCCCAAACCTGGAAGAGACAAGAGAGGGACTTTTCCCTCCAGCCCTGGAGGGCGCACAGCCCAGGTGAAACCTTGATATTGACCCAGTCAAGCTGATTTTGAGCTTCTGGTCTCTGGGTCTGGGAGAATCTCGGTGGCTGTTGTTTGAAGCCACCAAGTCTGAGAAACTAACACACGTGGTGGCCTTGCCGGACCTTCTGGAGCGGCCCCACCTTCCTCTTCATGCTCACCGCCTGCCGTTCAGTAGACCTTGTCTCCAACCCACACGCCTGTTTGGGCTGCTCTGGCACCTGGAGCCCTCCAGACCCTGCCAACCCCAGGAGACACAGTGAACTAGACCAGCCTACAGATGAGGAAACTGCGCCCCCAGGGGAACCAAGACCCTCTGAGCACCACTAAGTGAGTGGTCTCCAAATCATTGCTCTTGCCCTGGTTCCCTGGCCAGGGCTCCATACCCAGGGAGGTTGGGTCATAGGTCTTAACTCTGACCTTACCAAGTATCCCCAGATGGATTCCTTCTTGGACACAGTGAAATGAACACAGCTTGGTGTAGAATGTAACTGGATTAGCATCTTATCTTTATTGTTTACATGGTGTGTGACCTCAGGTAAGTTACTTAACCTTTCTGAATTTCAGTTCTTTCATCTATAGAATGGGGATAAAACAAATGACTTTCAAGGGTTTTTATGTGTTGGATGTATGCTTATGGTGCACCCCCTTTCTGTGTTGGGTGTGTTTATTTAGGGTATCGAGAGTGCAATGAGAACCGAGCAGCCTCTCCCTCCAGGTTGTCCAAGGTTCCCTTTTCTGAGGGGCCCTAACTGGCCCATTAACCCAGCCTAAGGGACATGTATGCGGGGAGCGCTTTGGGCGAAGAGGAGGCAGGCAGGTGGGGAGGGGCCGAGCGCGCTCTCCGCGTTGGAAGAACTTGCGCTTTCCTCGGTGCCATGACCCTTCCTCCAGGCCGGGAGGCAGCTGCCCGGGCTGCAGAAAACGAGGTTGCCGTGTGGTGGCAGATGGGCCGCGGAGGAGCTCCGGATACCTCTCCTGGGCCCGCAGCGCCTCCCGGGTCCGAAGAGAGACAGCGACGCGAGGTCCACTGGCACGTTCACTAGCTGGTGTGAATGCGCACACGTGCACCACCGCCCGGGGTGCATCGGTTCACGGGGACACGCGGGCACACGTGGCTGGGTACTCATGCCCTGTCTTCCCTTCGTGCGTGTCATTCCGGAGCTGCATTTTGTCATCCTCTTTCCCCATCTGGATGTTTACCAAAAACAACAAGGAAACGGAGACTCAGAGATGTGACGCTCCTTCACCAAAGTCACACAGCTTTCCCACAGCAGAACTAAGCCTTATGCCCCAGAGTCACAAATGTCACCATCAAAATAGCTGCCTTTCTGTGTGCCCGCACACACACATGCACACGCACGCATACATACACACACACGTTTTTGCTCATTTGCACCACAAAGCATCATAGTGGGACAGTTATAGACATGGACTCCACTCGTCCTATCTCAGCCACACTTTGATCATGTGATCTTGAGCAGCCACTTTACCTTTATGAGATTCGGTTTCCTCACCTGTCAAATGGAGCTGATAAGAGCACCTGCTTCATGGAGAGTAGTGAACAGTAAAGAGAAGATAAACAAAGGCTGGAGGCACCCTGTCTGTCACACGGGACGTGCTCAATAAATATTCGGAATGTTCAGTACGTCTCAAGCACCCTTTAGGCACTGGGGATCCCTGCCAAGTCAAGTCCCTTCTGCTGGGAGATGACTGAGCTATTGTTTCAGATGTGACTTTGAAGGAAAGGCAATACATTGCTCAGAGGACTCAGTTCTGGAAGAGAGACAAAGAGAAACCTAGAAGAGAGGCCCATGCCACTGCTGAAATGTCCTCCAGCGTCTGCCGTCCAGAATCGCTTTTATCTAACACCCCGACCCCTAGACCCTGCCCAGCCCGGGTCTAGCATCTGGGCAGAACAGGAGGGATGAGCCCCTGGCACACAGACAGGCTTCCTTAGCCGTGCCGGGGACGGGGCGCAGTCTTGATCATCTCATCCAGAGATCTGCACAAGCTGCCACAGGCTCGCGGAGGGCAGGAGGCAGCAGCGCCCCAGACCCTTCTGCGCTTTGCCTGGGCAGAAGACCTTCCTTGCCTGGGCCGGGCTGTCTTTTTCCCCAGGGCTGCCTCAGGACCTGAGGGAGCCAGGATCTACCAGGCTGAGCATCCTGTCCCCCTGTTCTGTCCTCCGTGCCACCTCCAGATCCGTACAAAGGATTATCACAGCTCCTGGTGGCATCCTGAGCCCCTTTCCACTCCCCATGGAAGGAAGGTTTCGGAGAACTCTGCCTCCTTCTGTGTCGTGAGGATGAAGTGAGATAATGCAAGGTTGCACACTGATTTTGGCACATTAAATTAGTGCTCCATGAAAGTTTCAGCAATTATCGTTATCGTCATCGCCTCCTTCGTTATCAGATCCTGCAGGCAGGCTGGCCTGGGATTCCACCCGGTCACTGGCTGTGTGACGTCAGGCAAGTCACATCTCTGTGCTTCTGATTTCTGCAGTGATCTTGTTGAAACCTCCTCCCTTCAGCTTCATCCAAAGTCTCCAGAACGCTGGCTGAACGATTTTAATTGCCCCACCCCTGTGTAAAGGTGGGCAGGTAATCTTACTTTGATGATTAGTTTCCTCATCAGATAAATGGGATAATAGAGCAATCCACTCACAGTGCAATTCAGAGGATAAAGACAAGAACAAAGGGACATTGCCTTGCTCGGCTCTCCACTGGGTGGGGAAGTCTGCGTTCAGAGCAAGGAAGCCGGCAGGGCACAGTTTTGTACCAAGAACAGTGGATAAGAGGTTCCTCTTTCCTCCTTGGTCCTGCTACCTTTGTCCTTGAGGCCCCGCCCTCCACAGCAGGTGCTGGTTTTCTCTGAACTTCTGGTCGTCCCCCTCAGTCTCTTTTGTCAACCTTTCTTCTTCAAGTCATCTTTTAAAGGCAGGTATTTTTCAGAATTCCATTCTTTGTAATTTCTTTTCTTTTTTTTTTTTTTCCATTAAGGAGTTTTTTCTACTTGCAAATTTCACTATTTCCTCAGTCCTGCTAACGTCTCAATCAACACCCCGGTCCCTGGGTTGCTGCTTGAACTTGGAATTGAAATATCTAACAGTCCACTGAAAGCCTGTACTTGGATGTACCAGTGGGAACAAGAACCCCAAGTTGCTAACCCTGACTCGTCACCTGCTAAACCCATTCCGTGTTCTGTCTTCCACGTCTCAGCCGTAGTACCGCTACTCACGAAGCTGCCTTAGGAATTCTGTAGGATGCTACCCTCCTTCCTTTCTTATGATCCCCCATCTACTTCCTTTCTCCCCCTCCCATCCTTCCTCCCTTCCTCTCAACAAGTATTTGAAGCATTTACTAAGTGCAGCTACGTGTCCATCATTGTCCTGGTGGTTGGAACACCAGGTCATTAAATTCTCTTACCCTTACTCCCAAATGTCTCAGAATTGTTTTAGCTTAATTTCCTCGTTGCAAAAGGAACAGGACCTAGGAAGAAAAGAAATTAGCAAAATATCTGGTGTGGCCCCCAGAATTATTGGATGAGATGGAGAGATTGGCTCGAGGACAAGCTTCTAAGAACATCTCAACCCCCCCTACCCCTGCTGTTGCTGAGGCTGCCATGGGATACTGGTTGTGGGAAACCTGACTTTCATTACAAAGTACCCTGGACCCTGGCACTGCGGCTGCGTCTGGGTGGGCAAGCTGACTGGGCAGCTGTGTGCTGGGAAAGCGCAACACCTGGGTTGCTTCCTACACCAGTAAATCCAAAAGAAGGTCCAAAGAGTACATTCCTCCCTCTGATCACTTCCCAGCAGGAAGTGTCTGACCCTGGAAGGCTGGTCATGTGCGGGTGGCACAACGGCAATGGAGCCTGGGGGTCATTTGCGTCTGACTTCTGCACTGGAGACTGGCACTCATGTCAGACTTCCTAAATTGCAAAAGGCGGTTAACAAGGTGATAGACTGCCACATGAACAAGGACCAGTTTTTGGGTGGAAATCTATCTACCTTCACTGTTGATACCCTGCTCATCTCAGCACCGGCCCCCGGCCTATGTCTTGCCCAGGGCTTACCTGGCTGCATTTCATCTAAAGCCGAGTTCTGACCTTGCTGTTCAGTGTCCTTCAATGGCACCCACTGGCCTGGTACTTCAGCCACCCTGTGTGTCCTTCACAATCTGACCAGTGTGTAGGGCTTCAGCCTCATTCTCTGTCATCATTCCTTCCTGCCCCATGTTCTTCCAGAAGGAATGAAGAGAGGAAATCCACCAGAGTCATTGAATGGCCATTTCTCAGTGACATTTTGAGGAAGCAGTGGTAACTCCTCTTGTGGACACACATAACTCAGAGTCCCAGCAAAGACTCCCTTCACTGCAGGCCCCTATGGGGTATCCCTGTGCTTGTCTTGGGGATAATATAAGTGACAGCCTTCAAATATACCCTATGCTGGACCAGAAGTCTCACCTCCAGGGCTCACACTTTGGGGTTTGGCAGCTCTGTGTGCTGGTTTTCAAGTGGTGCATGGAGAAGGCTCTCCTGCGTGAGGCTTTGAGGCAAGGAGGGTTTCCGTGTCTGTCTCTGTTTTTGGCCTCCTGTCCCCTCAGCTTTTCACTTCTAAATTCCCAAGCCGGGGCCAGCACTCACCCCCTGCCCTTAACACGATGCAATTAATATCTGACAAAACCAGGAGGGCAGTGGGCCAGGAGAGGGTGGGTGGGGAGAGGGATGGAGGGGCAGCTTATCCCCAGTCCTGAGCAGCACAGGATGAATAATCGTTTCAGGACCAAAGTCATGATTACAGGGTGTGACCTCAACTTCTTACTGCAGAGTCAGAGAAGCAGGGAAGTTTCCTAAGAGAACCTTCCCTGGTGTTCCAAAGGACAGAATCTGAGTTGGAGGCAGTCATATGCAAACTTTCCATTCTGCTAGAAGTGACCAGTCTCAGATGGACTGGGACGGGGGCAGCCAAAAGGCCAGCCCAGGACCTCTAGGCTGTGCTCCCTGGTCCTCTGTCCAGCCCCGCCCAATTCTTGGTCCACGATGGGCAGTGCAGGAAGTATATGGGGAAGCTTAGTTTCATGCTGGGTGTGGTTGGTTTTCTCTGTTACCTGCGGCCCCAGGCCAGGTGTGATGTTCATGTCCTCCAAGCTGCAGCCGGTGTGGGCACCTTTCCTTCAACTCAACATCAGCTTCAATTTCCCTGTCCAGCTTTCTTCTGGTGAGATCTTTGATGAAACTATCCCATCCAGCTGGGTCCTGACACTCTTCCCAGTCACTGGCTGGACCGTCCTTCAAGCTAGAGGCAGCCTGTATGCCCGTGACCTTGACACTCTCAGTGTGGACTTTAAATACCACTTCTGCAAATAACAGTGCAAGAACTCTATCAGTAATAACCCTTTATCGAGTGAGAAATACTTAAGTGTCCACAGAAGACTTCCTCTGTGCTTTGGAGGCAGTGCACTCCTGGCTTAAGACTGCCTGAGTTCTTATCCTGGATTGCTCATTAGTGGTGGAACTTTGGCCACATTATTCCACATCCTTCCATGAGCCTGTTTTCTTCCTGCGAAGTGGGAATAACATCGGTGTATATCCACCAAAGAGCAATTCGGAGTGTTAAATGAGATGGCACACATCAAAAAACTCAACAGAGACCCTGGAATGAAGTAAGTGATAATAACGAAATTACTAACTTTCCAAAACAAAAACTAGTAGCTTTTTAAAAAATCTTTCTTTATTAAGGTTTAATTACTAGATAACTGAATATAATCATTTAAAATGTCCAATCCAATAAATATGTCCATAAATATGTGGAACATTACTATCAACCTCCAAAATTTCCTGGCATCTCTTCCCAGTTTACCCTATCTCCCTCCTTTGGCCCCAAGCACCCACTGATCTGGTTTCTATTACTTTAGATTAAATTTATTGTTTCTAGAACACATAAATAAAATCATAACTTTTATTCTTTTGTGTTCTGACTCATTTTGCTCGGCAGCATGTTCTTTTAGATTTATTCCTGCTGTGGCATGTATCAGCATTTTGTTCTTTTTTCTATTGCTGAGTATGATGTCATCAGGTGGATTATACTACTGTTTTTGTATCTGTTCACCTGTTGATGAGCATTTGCGTTGTTTCCAGTTTGGGGTTGCTGTAAAGTTGCTCTAAACAGTCACACATGTCTTTGCATAGACATCTGCCTTCATTTCTTTGGGTGAACAACTAGAAATGAGATTGCTGGGTTACATGGTGAGTGTATGCTTAACTTCACGAGAAGCTGGCAGAACATTTTCTAAAGTGATTGTACTGTGCTACATTCCAATTGCTCTACTCTTCCTCAACACTTGGTGTGGTTGGTCTTTTTAATGTCAGCTGCTATCTTGATTGGTGCCATATTATTTCATGTACTTGCAACTTGTATTCTGGAGGACCAAAGATCTTGCATGTGAATATTGACTGTTCATGTATTTTCTCTTGAGAAGCGTTTTGCCAATTTAAAAAATTCGAGCTGTTTTCTTAATCTTGAATTGCATGAATTCTTTAAATATCATGGATACAAGTCCTTCGTTAGCATATTTTGCCAGTGTGAAGCTGGTTTTTTGTTATTATAATGGTGCCTTTCAGAGAGAAGACATTTTAATTTTGATGAAGTCCAATTTATTATTATTTTTTAAATGGATATTTTAGGTCTTATGTAAGAATATTTTCCTACTCAAATGTTGCCAAGATCTTCTATTTCTTATAGCTCTTCCTTGGTTTTAGCTTTCGAAGTTAGGTCTGTGATCAATTTTTGAGTTAATTTTTGTATGTGGTGTGAGGCAAAACCCAAGATTATTTTTCTGTTTGTGGTTTTTTGTATATGCATGTCCAATTATGCCAGCATCAATCATGAAAAAGTCTAATTTTATCCCATTGGATTCCCTGAGCATATTTGTTGAAAATCTACTGATCATACATGTATGGGTTTATTTCCGGTCTCTGAATTGTGTTCCACTCTTCTGTGCTACTATGACACTCTCTGGGGTCCCAGTAACTTCATTGTAAGTCTTGAAATCAGACAGTGGAAGTCCTTGAAATGTTTTTCCTTGAAAAATTATTTTGTCTCTTCTAGTTATTTACATTTGCACATACATTTTATAGTTTGTTAATTTCTTTAAAAAAAGTCTGGGATTTTTGACTGGGATTATATTGCGATTATAGGTCAATTCAGGATCAATTTTTATTTCAACAATCTGAGTCTTCCATTCCATGAATACAGTATATTTTCCCATTTACCTACATCTTTATTTTCTCTCAACAACAGTTTGTAAATTTGACTGTCTTGTTCTTGAGCGCATTTTGTTAAACTTTCCCTTAGTGTTGCATAGTTTTAAAATGTGCTGGGGAATGAAGTTGACCACATTATGCTAGGTGTATGTATGAACATTTCAATTTTATATGTTACTAAAGTGCATCAATTAAAAAATAAATAAATAGAAAGAAAACCAGTAGAGTAGAGGAAGAGGATCAGGTGAAGGGAGGAGGAAAGGTAAGATGGTAGTGCTGGGGATTGAATTGGAGAAAACTCTATGTATTCATGAATATGTAAAAATGAACACCACTATCATGTATAACTGTAATGCACTAAAAATAAAAATATAACATGTATCATAAGCAATGGGGTTTGTAAATGAGATTTTAAATTTCCATTTCCAATGATACGTCATGAGTATATAGTACACAGAATCACCACTGATTGCTGGGCATGATGGTATCTTCTATAATTCCACTACTCAGGAGGCCAAGGCAGGAAGACAGCAAATTTGAGGCCAGCCTGGGCAACATAGCAAGATCCTGTCTCAAAAAAAAAAAAAAAAAAAAAAAAAAAAATGCAATTGATTTCTGTATTTGGACATTGTATGCTGTGATCTTGTTAAATGCAGTTAATTCTGCTAGGGTTTTTGCAGATTCTGTAGAATGTTTCTTCATTTATAACATGGGGACAATGTGAGCATGCCTACTTCAGAGTGCTGTTGTGGACACGAAATAAAGTAGCACGCCTGAAGAATTCATTCTGGTTTCTGGAATATATGAAATAATAGTAACAGGACAAAGAATACCATATTAACTATACGCTACATTTAACTATGCTACTAGAAGTGAGGATATGGGTCTTGGCAGGCAATGGTAACCTGAAGGGTATAGGAAGGGGGCTTCTGAGATGCTGGGAATGTTGTTTCTTGAGTTGAGTGCTGGTTACATAGCTGTATTCAGTTTGTGAAAAACCAATGAATGCACTATGCACTTAAAATACATGTATTGTTTTGTATGTTCATTGCACTTCAATAAAAAACAGAACCAGAGATGAATGACTAATGTATTTTGAGTGCTTGTTCTATGACTTTTCTTGGTAATTCTCTTTACATGGATGATTTCATTTAAGCTGTTAGCTGGGTGCTGCTATCACCCCCATTGTGCAAAAGACCCAATTGAGCCTCTGAAAGATGGCGGCATGGTCCAAGTTCAGAGTGAATACGTAGGGAAGGTCAGTGTCCCTGCAGTTCTGTGCCCTTCTCACTATGCTGTACTGCCTGTGTCAGAGCTGGTGGAAAGCATATGAAATCCTCAGTTCCAGGATCCAGGGACACGCTGGTGAATGCTGCCTTACCCAGGTGAGACAGGCTGATTTTGGACTGGACAGACTGGATGAGGAGTGGAAAGGGCCGAGGGAGAGGGGCCAGAGAGGTCTTGGGAAGACCCCGCTGGCCCAGCTGGGTTCTCTCTTGCCATCATTCCTCACTGCCAACTTGGTTTCTCAGAACCAGTCCACTCCCCACACAAACACTGTGTAATTGCCTGATCTGGCCCGAGGAACCGGGTGTGAGTGGGGGTACGTTTATTTTTCATTAAAAGGTTGGAATGAGATTGTGGGAGGTGGAACTCAGCAGGGGGAGCTGCCTCAGAAAATGTGCTGACTGGTCCAACCTTATCAGCCCCAAACACGTTTCCGGTACCTTCTGCCACATATTTGAGTCTCACTTTCTTCATATGAAACTATTTATATTCCACTCTAGGGCTCCAGGGATGATTGCGTGAGATGATGTGGGGATGAGAGTGAGAGGAAGTAGGAGACCAGGATTTCAATTCTCTGTCACCTACCAAATGGATTTTGAACAAGTTTCTTACATCTCCCTAAGCCTTAGTTTTCTAATCTGAAAAATGGGCATTTTCACACATCCCATAGGGTCTTTGTGAGGGTACAACTTTGTGATAGACATTAAAGTGTAGAGCAGAAACCTGAGCAGAGGAAATGCTTCAAAAAGCTCAAAATGTTTGTTCAAGCAGCTGCACCTCTCTCCCAACCTTGGGTCTGCATGACGCATGTCCTGAGGAGATGCCCCTTAACTCCTAAGAGCAGAAACCCCTCCTGGAGGTCTCTCTGGAACACCTGTGCCAGCTTGTGCCACATCTACGTGCCCCACTCTAGGTGACTGAAATGCAGTCCATCTGTTCTCTTCTTTGGACCAGATGGCAGTAATCAGCTTTTCTGACTGAATTGGGTAGGCTTTTGGGTCTCCCTCCCGCCACTTCCATCCCAGGATCTGGTCCTGTCCAAGATGGCAGCCTTCTTGTTGAGATGTAGATGCACCACTGTGCTAGAAGCCAGGGAGAACAAAGAAGAGGGCTCTTCCTTGTGAGATGAAAGCTGGGGCAGTTCTGAACGACTAAGCTGGGGACTTGAAGGATCATTTTGACCCTGCAACCCTGGTGCAGATGAATCTCCAAACCTGTGGTGAGACTGATAATGGAGTAATGGGTGGAGGCTAGTCCTGGACTCTGTCTCCTACTTTCTGGTCTCTTCCTTGGTAACACATACAGAAGAGCTGAACGAAGCTGGGATCATACTTGGACTTGTTCTGCTTCCCAACATCCCCTAACGGGCCATGCCCTCCAGATCTTTGCCCAGCTCATCCTATCTGGAACACACTTCCATCTTCCATTCCTTCTAAGTTGTCTAACGGGACATCTCAGCATGAACGCCATTCCTCTAGGGAGCTTTCCTGGGCCCTATTGGTCTAGGTCCTTTCCTAGGCCCTATTGGTCTTGTGCCTCTGTAGCTCCTCCTGTTCCCTATCACAGGAAGTGCTGTACCCTCCAAGTCCTGGCTTTCTGTCCGTGTTCCCCCTTCCCCTTGGACAGGTCAGCCCCAGAACAGATGATCTTCTGCTTATTATTGTTCTGCCAGTATCTGGTGCGTGGAAGGTGCTCATTAAATATTTGTTAAATGAATCAATGTCTCAGGTCCACATCCAAATCCCACTTTCATGTGTCAGGTGGGGGCACCCAGCGTGGGTATTCTTAAGCAGTGACTGGAGAGACTGCAATTTAAAATGCTATGAAACCCATGAACATGTTAAAGAATACTGAGCCCATATTACAGAATGAGAAAGCTATATGGGCACCTTGAAGACACTGGAATAGAAAAAGCCCACCCACGATAGAGCGTGGGACGCTTTTGCTTTCATCATCACTGTGTACCTGGTGCAAACCCAAGGCCAGAAATGGCCGGGAGAATGGACTACGTTTTGATTCTGCATGGAGACACTCCTAAAAATCTTGTTTTTCCTGCTCACATATGTCTGGCCTCACCTTACTGTTCATTTTCAGAAATCGTCCAGTTTCTGTTATGTTCTTGCCCAAAGTTTACTTTATGGGCCATTGGTAAAATTCCTAAATATTCGTAAGGAGCTTTGTTTCCCCTAATATACTCTGGAAAATGACTGCCCCAGTATTTTATTCAATAGATTACCCCCTTCTGCCTTCCCCATGTGCCTCAAGCTACAAATATGATCCATAACCCTGGGCTTCTTATCCATGATTAGAGTTGCTGGAAGGAGTTAATAAAGAGGATATTTCCTGCTCCGCTATTTCTCTGGTAGGAAAGTTAAACTTGCTGAGTTTAATTGGAGCTCAAAATGGGTTCTTCCACTGAGAGTGGCCACTGTGGCTTTCTATGGGACCTCTGTTAATTGTTCCCCTTCATCCATACTCAACAGGGAGAGAGTACTTGCCATGCATTGTTCACAGCTGATCTCAGGTTTTCTTTTTCTCCTCTCTGTGGCAAAGGGTCTGATGGGCTCATAGGCATTCATTCCACCATGCTGATGATCCTGAACCACGTGCTGGGGATGACAAAGTGAGTCAGATGCAGTCACTGTTTTGAGGAATTCATAGTTCTAGATATAAAATCTTTAAATAAATAAGAATAAATGGGAGTTGCTTTCAACAGATAACAAGAAAGATAGCACTCCAGGAAGCATGTGCAAAAGTACTGGAACATAAAAAGATCTGGCGTGTTGAGGGAACTGGAAGACTCCAAAGGGTAGATCCCAGTGGTCCCAGGGAGGAAGGGAGTAGCGGTCACAGTCTATGGAGCCCGATGAAGGGCGACAGCTCTTTCCTTTTCTCCGCCCTCCTGTGCTTTGCTAGGATTGTGTCTCATCCCACGAGCTGTGGCATTTGCAGGAGGGCTGCAGACTCGATGTTTTCTGGACCCGGGCTGTGTGCCTGGCTGCATTCACAAAGTCACTGTGGAAACGTTCTGTCTCTCAAGGGATGTTCATCAACTCAGAAAATTTGGTCACACGGATGTGGCCAACTTGTTTCACTTTGGATCTTATACAAAATTTTTCCAGTGTCTTGGTCTCCGTTTTTCCATTCAAAAACGGGGGAGACAAAAATAAATCTAAGACTTTTAAACTTTATTTGCTCTAGGTCTAAACTCCAGACTCCTGGACTTACACACTTCAGGGCTATTGGTTGTGACTGATGGACCCTTAATGCCAGTCCCTTGGCAATATCCCAATGAAAGCTTATGCCAGATTCTTGAAGTCAGCTTCTACAAACCCAATCGTATGTTTATTCTTGTTGACTCAAGAAGACACCCATGCAAGGCTGTAGAGCAATTTGCAGAAGAATTTGTAAATCCAAGAAGGATGCATGTTGTGTTCTTAGTCATCCTTGGAAAAGGAGAAGAGGAATAAGGGCGTGTGTAAAACTTGGCCAGGGAAATGGGAGTGGTTTCTAGTACTTGGAAGACAGACTTTATCCCTCTGGATCCTATATTTAAATCTTGATTTTTATTCAATGACAATTCTTTAAGTTTTATACGTTCCCAGATTCTCCTGAGTTTCTTACTCATTCCAGAATCTTCTTTGTGGGCTCCATGAGCCTCTTCAGGTCCAACTTCACTCCTGACTTTTAATGTGCTCCCTGTCTTCTGGGAAACTTTTCTATATCCTGCAGTTTCTAGAACTCAGCAAGTCCCAGCCTGAATTGATCTTCTTTCCTGCTGAACTTGCTTCTCCTCTTCTTTTCCCTGTTTCAGGAATGACACCATTCTCTACTCAGTCACCATAGGTAGAGCCTGGCCATCCTCCTGAACTCCTCCCTGGCCTTCACTCCTACATCTGTCAGTCATAGTATCCTGCCTGTTTGGCTCCTGAAAAATGCATAGAGACTACCACGTTCTCTCTAGTCCAATGACTCCTTACCAAAGTTCAGCTCCAACTCTTGTCCCTCCTACTGGATAACTAAAATAACCTCCTCCTGTTTGGTTTCTCTCACTCATCTCCTCTTTTTTCAGTTTGACTTTCCTCTGATGCTACAATGATTTTTTGAAAACCTCCATCCAGCCAAGTCTGTCTTCTACTTGAGATATCACTTGAGGTCTCAGAGCCGATAGAATAAAGTTCAAATTCCCTAGTTTGACCTATGAAGTCAATCAAATGTGGCTCTGCTGTTGTGCATGGGCTTCTGTCTTGACCTTCCACAAATGCTCTCTCTTCCCCCGAGGGCACTCGATGCTTCCAGGATGTGCCTTCTTCTCTCCGAGCTCCATGGCTTCCCACACCTTGCTCCTGCTGCTTCGTTCACCTCTCAGCAGTTTTCGACTTGACTCTGCTGATACATAACCCCTGCTGGCCTCTTGGCCTCCTTCCTTACCCTTCTTCCCCTCCCTTGGTGCGGCTCTTGGTGCTGGCACACAGGGTGGTCAACTTGCCTCCTGAAATCACTCCTCACCAAGTGTCAGGGTGTCCTCTCATAGTCTCCAGAGGTGGCCATGACTATTTACCCCAAGGGCTTTTGAGATGGCCAGTAGGCTCTTCTCACTGATGCCCTCTTTGCATCTGATGGCTGTGCCATGTGTTTTCCTGGGCTGGTCTTAAGCCTTGTGAGCAACGGGCAGACCTTCCTGTGTGAAGGGGACCTTCTTCTTGCTTTCCCCACAGGACCCTTATCTATGCTCCCTGTTCACACCTGTTTGGAAGGTACTATGTTAACCTTCAAAGAACATATTCTGGAAATGCAGTAATTATGGAAGAAACCATTTGAAACATGATTGGAAGATAGTTTATTTTTATTTGTAGGCTATAAGAGTCTATAAATTTGACAACACTAGAAAATGATGGTTCACACTTTCCTACCTATTCTTAGTAAGTCTTGCATTTGTGGTCTTCGTCAATGAAGCTTAGTAACCACCTTTGAGTCACTGGGAGCCCGCATCCACAGGGGGTATGATAGGTGATACAGCACCATGCATAATGATGTAATTGGCATTCAAAGTGTTCCCAGGGAACCGCATAGGCTCAGAGATCTATGTTATTTCCAGACAAGCAGACTTTGAAATGCCATGGGAGTAAACAAGCATCATTCCTTTTTAAGCTCATGGTGGGAGATGTTGGACTAGCCAGAAATGTGCAGTTAGGTTCTCCAGAGACACAGAACCAAGAGGACATATGCACGATTATACAGTGAGGAACTGGCTCAAATGCAGGTGGAAGCTGAGAACTCCCAGCGATCTTTGGTCTGCAAGCTGGAGACACAGGGAAGCTGGGGGTGTAGTCCCAGCCAGGGTCCAAGGGGAATGGATGGCATAAATCCCAGCCCCAAGGCAGGAGAAGGCTGATGATCTAGGTCAGTCAAGTAGGCAGGAAGATAAAGGGACAAATTCATCTTTCTTCCACCTTTATAGTTTATTCACACCCTCAAAATAATTGGCTGATTCCCACTCACACTGAGGAGGGCCATGCACTTTCCTGAGTTCATCTGTTCAAATGCTAATATCACCAAGAAAGACTCTTACAGACACACCAGGAAATAACACGTAACCAGATACTTGGACTCCCTGTGACACAGTAAGGGGGACATAACATAGAGCCAACCATCACAAGATGGTTCCTGGATGGAGGAAGAGATTGTGTCTGGACCCTGAAGAATCTTCCTGTGCACTGAATGGACAGTACACAAGTATGTGATTGCCTCTCTTGACTCATTGTTCTAAGGCTTCGTTTTGTAAATCACTATGCCTCACATGTGCTTGTGAATTTTGTACTGTATTTTTAATGGAATTGATCATTTGATGGAGCCCCACTCAAATAATTTGCTCAGAGGCCCACATACCTTAGGAACAATTCTGCTCTGGAGGACAATTTTGTATGTATTTTATAATGTTCCCCCTGGATCTCCAAAGAGAATATTATGCATGTGCATAGCCTACACTTTACGTTGGGTACCTCGAAGAATCTTCCAAACTTGGTGGACATCTATCCATCTCTTTTTAAAGAATATGAATGAGAGCAAGAGTTCAAATGGACAAAACTCCATGTTCATTGAAGAAAGAATGCTCCAGAAAAATCTAATGAAAGCATATTCATGAGGGATTGCCACAGAGATAGCCAGTCTCCATGATGGAGATGGCGAGTATGATTCTTTAAAAAAAAAAATTTAGAAATATAGTTCTTGTGGCCAGTGAGAGATATAGGTGATATTCGACTCTGTGAATTGGACCCTAATATCCATGTGCCTTCCATTGTATAATATTGATAAGGGTGAACTAAAAATCAATATTGCATCCCTACCACCTTCCCTAAAGGTCTCGGATTTAAGGGAAAAAATTCAAATAGTAAGAAAGGGCATTCAATCGAATACTTGGAGAAATGACCCATGGGTGTAGCAACCATGCCGGAAAGGCTTAATTCAAGAGCAAAGTCTTTCGAAAAACCATTGAAATAGAAATGAGGATTTTGTGCTATTTGGAGGTACATGACAGGCAAGGATGGGGTCCACGCATGAGGATGGTGGCATGCTGTTGACAGTTACTGGAGAGGACGCCAAGTTGCTCAATTTATCAAGGCAAAGGGCCTTTAATCTGGGAAGATCGAAACTCAAGATAGGAGATAGGAGAAAGGCAGAAGGCACACCTCACTGCTCTTAATTAATTCAAGTCCCAATCCCACATGAATTATAGCCCAAGGTCCTGAAAGGACTTGTATAAGTCTTTGTGGAATCTGTCCATTTTATTTGAAAATCAGACAGGGAGGGAGCAGGGCGCCAGAGGACTGGGGATGGGCACGTCTTATCTTGATTTTCAAAACCTGGGTTCTAGAAATGATGGGCTCAGGGCCAGTCTCTGGCAATGAACTAGAAATAATGATTTAAATGTTGTAAGGGTTGTGTGCACTTTGAAGGAAGGAGTCAGTTTAAAGTCCTAAGAGTTTAATTAAGAATGAGGAATTCCCAAATTCCCTTATTCCTCTTTTAGAATATAAACTTTCTAGACTGGCGCAATGGATAGTTGTCATTATTTTTCATCCATTACCATTTGGACTAGTGGGGGGATTCTCCTTTCTGTCCATCTTGGTGAGATGTGGATCTATCTTCCACTATTAAACTAAAAATAGTACAAATTCTAACCTCCCTTGCAGCAAGAGCAATGGCAAATGCTTTGATTTTGGCCAATCAGAGGTAGCCACTCATGACTTGAAGATGAGTTTAAATAATTGCAAAGAGTACAGATGGCGGGGTGAAGATCAACCCCGTTATTCGAATTTCCAGGGGTGGTAGAGGCACCAACGTTTAAGAGAGTGTCCATGCCAGTCAGATTAGAGGGACAGTCATAACAACTTCCGCCCTGATCTGTTTTACTATATGATGTGGCGTTGCGAACCAACTGTCTTTAAACAGGGATTTATCCTGGATGTCTGGGTGGAACCAACTACTGGGTCCTTACAAGTAGAAGGGATGCAGAGGAGAAAACGGGAGAGAAGGGGTTGTGATGATGGACACAGCGTCCAAGAGGAAATATATTGCTGGGCTTGAAGATGGAGAAAGGAGCCAGGAGTCTAGGCATGTAGGTGGCTCTAGAAGTTGGATAAAACCAGGAGCCGGATGCTCCATTAGTGACTTCAGAAGGAACACAGTCTTCCTGACACCTTGATTTTTAGCTTAGTGGGTCTGTGTGGAACGTCTGACCTACAGAACCCTAAGAGAATACATTTGTGTTTTTAAATTTGTTACATAAATAGGAAACGAATACACATTCCATGTGTTACTGCAATTGGCCTTTCCGAGGGGAAGGTGTTAATTATTACACAGATTAATAAACTGGGAAGAGTCCTAAGGTTCCAGTGGTGTGACTCAGGGATCACCAAAAAGTGGGGAGTAGGAAAAGGGAAAGTAGAGGCAATGGGACTCTGGGACACTCCTTCACACTGCCATCAGAACAATGCTGCTTTCCTCTATTTTAGATGTGGCATTTTGAGAAAAATATTTGAAAGTTATTGCTATCATAGATTAAAAGTATTAATTATAATAATGAAATAATATTTACTGAGCATTTATATGTATTGAACACTATGTTTAGTAGTTTGCATATATATATATATATATATATATATATATATATACACACACACTTATATTACCTTATTTAATCCTTCCAATAGTTGTATGTAGGTATTGTCTTTACAGGTGAGGAAACTGAGGCTCAGAGAACTTAAGTAACCCAACCAAGTCTCCACAGTTTGTAAGTGGCAGAGATGGTATTTTAACGTGGGCAGTCTGGTTCTACAGATTGTGCTCTTAAGCAAGTGGATCCAACTTTTGTTTGGGAATAAAAGTATTTGTGGTACAATTTAGAAACCAAACATTTTGTATAATGGAAGATATTTATTTGGGAAAGAAGCAAAAGTCTATGTTTGGATTAATACACATAATTATACCAAATCATGGCTATTTCCAGGGAATTAATCCAGTTACTTGTCGGGCTGTTGTAGAGAGGTATGGTCATCAATTTCTGGGCATATTATGAGTCTAAGATTCTAGGATCCTGAGACAACATATCCATTTTACAACAGAATGGGCTGTCTCATGACATTGGGAGCTCTCTGTCATAGTAGCAGCGTAAGAAAAGAGCTAGTTTTGGTGGGAAAAAGTTGATTTAAGGCCTTATTTTAGGTGTAAGATTCTAAGACTTAAGTACTGATGAGCACAGGGCCAAGCATATTAAAATATCAAGTGTTTAATTTTAAGCAGCCCCATCTTCTCACCTAGCAGAGGAAATCCTACATTGACAGATTCAGCTTCAGGGTTGGATATCCAGTCTGTGGGGACTGGGTTTATCTTAATGAGATTCTATAGCAGCTATCAGAGCAGCAACCTGATATAAACAGATTGCATTTTTGAGAGTTCATTATTTTGGAGGAGGAGAAATTGGATCAGGATTAGCCGTTGTTATGAAGACCCAAGTGTGAGAGACACATTTCTGGGCCAGAGAAGACAGAGCCAGAAGACTTAGGCTGATAGGGGAAAGGAGAGGGTGGAGTTCAGGACAACACCCGAGTGAGGGTGGGGTGGGGTGGAGCTGTCCAGAAGGGGCGGTGCTGGTGCCCCAGGCTGCAGGAACACCAGGGCACAAGAAGGTCCGTGGAGAAGTGTGTCTGGGGAGGAGCCCTGTGGGAAGTGGGTCATAGTCTTGGATGACTTTACAGATGGGTTAGTCAGAAGTGGGCCAGGAGCTGGAGGTCAGGCTTAAAGACAGGTGGAGACCCATAATCCCTACCCCACCTGTGATTTAGGGACCTGGCAAAGACACACGGAAGCCTGATCATGGCATGAGTCTGGTTTATGAGTGAGAAATGAGCTTCTGGGTGGGCTGGAGGCAGCAGAAAGAGAGAGAGGTGTTGCCTGGTCATGAAACCCACTGGCCAGGAAACCCAGCATTCCTACCAGCCCATTCCATCCACCGGAGGACTGCAGATATGAGGGGAAAAGCACAATCCTGGGAGATTAGCTCTCTTCTGAAAAAGTCTTTTGCTATCATACCTCCCTCTGGACCTTCTGACTAGTCTCTATCTCCAGAAACTCAACCACATCTGCTTATTCCTCTAGGACAACCATCTGCCCACAGCTAATATTTAAACTATTAGTCTTTTTATTTCTCATCAATAGCTCTCTTTTTCCACATAGGAAACTATCTGAGTCAAATAAGTCAAGTTGAATAATAGTTTCAGATGACTTTTACTGAGGGATTACCATGCATCAGGTCATGGGCTAGGCATTTTTTATCTTTATAAACACAGTTAATCTTCAGAGCGGGTCTAAAATCAAGGAATTCTGAGTCACACATTGACAGTACCAACAGTATATCATTACTGCTATTTCTTTTCATGTCTTATTGCATTGGTTGAATGCTATTACCTTTCTAGTGCCCTCACATCTTCCTAACACTGATTTGTATTCTCTTTCTGAACCCCAAATTGCCTCAGGAAACTCTTGTCCTGATTCTGTGTCACTCTCTAACTCTGTTCCTTATGATATCACCAGGGAGACACATCTTACCTGTTCAGTATAGCATAGAAAATACACATCTAGATATTGTTAGGCAATTGATTATAACCATAATTCCAAATATCTTTTTTTTTTTTTTTGTACTGGGAAATGAACCCAAGGACACTTTACCACTTAGCCACAACCCCAGCCCTTTTTATTTTTTATTTTGAAACAGGGTCTTGCTAAGTTGCTTAGGGCCTTGTTAAGTTACTGAGACTGGCCTCAAACTTGCAATCCTCCTGCCTCAGTCTCCAGAGTTACTGGGATTACAGGCATATGTGAGCAAGCCTGGCTTTAATTCTGGATTTTTTTTTTCAAAATAAGGGTTCTGTAGTAAATGGGAAATTGGAATTATGGACTAATTTTAGAGCACTGAGCTGACAAGATGTAGTGAGGGCCAGATATCATCCAAGCAGCTGAATTCCAGAGGCCAGTAATAATGGCTGATAGTAATAGAACACATACTCTTTTCCTGGCATTGGGTTAAACTGGTGATTATCAAGCAGGGATGATGTCAGGAGACTGGAAAATGTCTGAAGATACTTATTTGTCACAACTGAAGGGGAGGTATATTACTAGCCTTCAGAGGTTAGAGGTTAGAAATCCTGCCAAATGTCCTACAGGGCACAGAATACCCCAGCAACACTCTCCCCCCGGCCCCTGAACTGATGTATCAGTAGTACTAGGGTTGAGAAACTTTGGGCCGAGCTCTGTGCTTTCAAACTGACGTGAAGTGAGCAGATTTCCTCCCTCAGGTCCTGATACCATGTTGTTCTGTTTCCTTCCCTTCAGGCCCAGAGCGATGGAGCTGGCTGACCATGGACTGAAACTTCTGAAACTGTGAGGCAAAATAAAATTTTCTCCTGAAAAAAAGAAAAGAAAAAAAAAAAAAAAAAAAAAAAAAAAGAAAAGAAAATAAAAAATAAAAAAGAAATAAAATTTTAGGTTAAACCTTTTTTCTTTGTGTTCGATCTCAATCATCAACTAATCCTGTGAAGAAGATATCATTCCTATTACTATTACTGTACCCATTTTATAGATGAGAAAACTGAGGAACAGGTTTTTGAAACAATTTGTTCAAATTCACCATGCTTGAAGGCAACAGAACTCCAAAGTTTGGTCGACTCCAAAGCCTGTGCCCCTGGTCACTTTGCTGGAAGCTGAAAGGTCAGGCTAGCGGAGCGTGTGCATCAGGACAAGGAATGTGGCCTGGGACTGGTTCTCAGAGCTATCTGAAAGGCTCAGAGATTCCCATAACCCAGTAATCACCAACATTCTCTGCCTTTGCAAGAGAACAAGCAAACTTAGGCCCTGTGTCCTGGGAACAGGGACTCCCAGGGCTTTGTGGGCTAGCCTGAGGGCTTGTCTTGACTGCTCTCAGCTCCCATCACGCCACTGACTTTAGTATTATGGTCGCATGACTCTGGCCTCTGCAGCTTTGGAACTGAGTGCAAGGAGGATCCTGGCTGAGAGCTGGAGGCACATGCTTACAGTCAAGTGAGTGACACTGTCCCTGGCCAGGAGTCAGCTCCTCTCATTTCATCTGCAATCACAGTCAGGAGAGCACAGCAGGGAAGCTGACCGATGCCTGCACACAGGCCTGGCACATAGTAGGCCCCAACAGAGTAAACGAATAAGTCAAGTGGGCGAATAAATATGTCTTCTGTGAGGTTGAACCTTGGAATACAGTCAAAGGACTGGGCATGGGTCAAAGAGGGGAGGCAGGGCTGGGTCAGAGGGTGATGCACTGATGGACAGGATGGTGCCAAGTCCTCAAGAGGGGCCAGCAGCACAGCAGCTGGAGCCGAATCTCATAGAACACGACTCATAGAAAGCTGCAGGGGCGTCAGGCTCCGAGCACCTTGGAGACCTGACTAATTTTTGGACTGCATCACTGGAATGCTTTGGCAACCAGCCTTAAAACTTAGTGACCTCCAGCCCCAGGGCCATCAGAGCCTAGAGTCTTCCTCCCCAGGACCTCTAATGGGTAAGGCTGAGGCCAGGGATGGACCCAGGAATTTGGTTTATTGTTCTTGAGGTGGGAATAATTCTCAATATTCTGGTTTCCCCTTTCTAGACCCTTTTGAAGACTATTTATACAGGAAAACTGGCTTCATGGAATCCAGAGAAACTACAGAAAGTCACATAACTCTGGGATCTTTGTTGTTTTTACTCCTCTGTGGAAGAAAGGGGAAGAGGGGACAAGGGAAGAAAGGGAATCAAAATTCATTGATGGTTTATTTTGGATTGAGAGCTTTTCATGGTCAAATTAGGGAGGTGGCAGAGCGCCCGGCCTCAAAGCACAGAGCGAGGCAGACCTGGGTCACTAATAACTTGGCTGTGTGTCCTAACCTCCCCGAATATCAGCTTACTCGTTGGTAATAGGGGGATACTTAGACCTACTTCTAGAGTTGGAACAGAGACCTAATGAGCTAATGACCCAATGTGCTTAGTTCAGGGACGGGCACAAAATAAGTGCTCACTAAAAGTTAGCCAGCATGGTGACTATTTTAAGTTTAAAGGTCTCCACCACCCTGGGAGGTGGGATTCAGCATCTCCATTTGTGCATGAGGAAGCCACGGCTCTGAGGGGTTACTGTCAAGCAGCTTTACTCTCAGTTCCTCTGGCAAGTCTCTGCTGACCTCCAGGCCAGGTCAGGTGCCCCTTCTCTGTGCTGCACCAGGCCCCTGCACTTCCCTCTTAGTTTATTTATTTTTTTAACTGGGGATTGAACCCAGGGGTGCTTAACCACTGAGCCATATCCCAGCCCTTTTTATATTTTATTTAGAAACAGGGTCTCAGTTAGTTACTTAGGGCCTTGCGGAGGCTGGCTTTGAACTCACCATCCTCCTGCCTAAGCCTTCCAAGCTGCTGGGATTACAGGCGTGAACCACTGTGCCTGGCTCCCTCTTAGTTTTGATTACAGCATGATGTGATTAGAGTCACAGTCCCCATCACACCGTAGGTCCAAGAGTACAGCTCTGGGTCCAGAGGATCACTCTCTGCTGTGTTCCCTACAGCTAACCTAGCGTGCTGGGAAATTCTCTCTATCATCTGATGGAGACCATGTGAACCAGTGGTCTGAATGGTTTTGTTTCTCATAGTGAGTGGTTTTGTTTCTCATAGTGTGTGTGTGTGTGTGTGTGTGTGTGTGTGCGCACACACACACACATCTGTGCGATCTTTCTTAGGAACTATGAGTAAATTGGGTAGCTGGAGATATCCCTTAGATCTTACCAGGTCCCTTCTCTTTGGCAAAACAAGAGGGGGAAACCCAGTCTTTTTTCCTGCTCCTTGATGTCCATCACTCTCCTCCAGTTTCTAAGGGATCCAGGGGACAGCCTGATTCTCCAGGAGAGAAGGTAAACGTGACATCTGTCTAGAAGCCATTGGAAGTCAGTTATATGCTTTCTTGGTGCAGAAATATGTAAATCGCAATGGGTCCTCGCAAGTTCCGGGGAAACAATGGTTGATTTCAGCACAAGGTGCTTAATCTTTCAACAGCTCTGTTTCTTCCCCTGTTCACTTCTAGCTCATCCAGTTCTCCCACCTCTCACCACGATTGCTAAATATGGGACTTCGCCAGCTGCTGGAGATTGAGCCCATCCCTGTAGAAGAGCTAGCTCTTCCTCACTCTCCGATTCAATCACTCACTCACTCATTCACTCACTCATTCATTCATTCAGTGCTTTGAGCTACTCTGTGCTGGATCCAGGTCTGACAAGTTGGCCCAAAAGGACATGCAGCCCTGTCCTCTGGAGTCTGCAGTTTGCTGGGAGATAGTCATGGAGTCACACCAATGAATCCAGAATTATAAATAGCTCTAAGTGCTCAGAGGGAAAAGAAGTCATTGGGGGATTTGACCTAGAAGGGACCATTAGGGAATACTTTCCGTAAGACTGGATGGGAGGAGGCTAGTGGTCGACAGCAGGAGACTGTTCCAGATAAAGGGACCAGCATATGCGAAGTCTTGGTAGAGAACTAGAAGAAGGTTGCTGGGGGGACACATGGAAGGTGGAGGCTCACGGGAGGGACAGACAGTCAGTAGTAGACCATTTGGGGCATTTTAGGGAAGGTAAGGATTTGGCTTCCATTAGTAGAAAAGGGGAAACACAGAAGGGTCTTACAAAGCTATGGAATATGATTTGGTTTATTTTTTGAAAATATCATTTCGACTTCTGTGGGGAGAATGAAGGATGCCCACGAGGCTGTGGGGGACCAGTGAGGAGACGAGGTGGTTGTCTAGGGAGAGACACTGAATGTCTGGATCATCCGGAGGACACAGGGTTGGGGAAATTGGTGCCGAAAATGGAGACTTCTAGGTTTTTGGTTTGGCAACTGGAAGAACGGTGGCGTCTGCGAGATGCCGAGTCTGCTGAGAAAGGGTGAGGCTGGTTGGGTGGAGGGAGGCAGATAAGGAATTTGGGCTTGGGCCCGTACGCGCCAGTCTGTGGGACATCGGGGTGTAGCTGCTAATGGGTACTTAGGGCTGAGTGCGCACAGTTCCCACTCTGAGCTCTTTAGGGAACTGATTCTGGAACTCACCGGGTTTTCCTAATTGAACTTCTTTGTTGTCAAGTTTGGGTCAGACCATGGTCAAGGTGTTTGCTCTCCTTTCCTTCCATAATTAGAGTTTCTACGTGAGATAACCAGGTCTTCCCAACAAGAGGTAAACCTGGTTCTATTGATCACTGCGGTTAAAAAGATATAGTGAAGTGCCAGCTTGACAGGGCTTCATGTGAATCCTTGGACAGCACCTGCTCTCAGAGAGAGATCTCTGAGCCTGAGGTGCGAGAGACCTGTCTCACTCACAGAGGTGGCAGGGAGGGATCTATTGAGTCTGAGGTGGCATCTCTCTCTCTCTCCTTTTTTCCTAATCAATGAATACTTTATTTCTTGGGTAATTTTTAACAGAGTTATTCATTTGCTTATTGTTATATTTAGCCAATTTTTACTGAGCATGCTGCTGTGGATGCTGAAGACACACAAATAATAAGACAAATGGGGGTCTCGGCTTTCATGAAGACTGCACGCTGGTTGAAAACAGGCAATGGTCAAGGAGACAAGCTTGCAGAGAAGATGGCATTTTTTTTGTATGTGACATTAGGGAAAGCCTCTCTGAGGAGTGACATTTGAGGGGGACGCGATAGATGAGCCAGTCAGTCATACAAAGGGCAGAATGGAGGTTGGGGGCAGCTGTGGGATCAGTCACATGTGGGTCTTGAGGATGAATTTCTGAGGAATAGAAAGAAGGCCAGGGTGTTGGCTCAGAAAACTACGGGAAGAGTGATGGGAGATAAGATAGTGGAGGCCGCAGGGGCCAAATCAGGTCGAACTTCGTAGGTTATGGAAGATTTTGCTCTAAGTACGTTGGGTGGGTACTAAAAGTTTGAAGGCAGGAGAATGATTGCCTTTGTTGTCTCCAAGGATTTTTCTAGCTGCTGTGTGGTAAGTGACTTATTGGAAGGCAAAGAGAAGAAGTAAGGAGTCTGGTGAGGAGGGTGTTTTGTGGGAGGGGCGCTGAGGACTGGCCATGATGGTGGCGGTAAACACTGGCTCTCAAGCTTTCCTCTGTGGCTTAGGTGGGCTACAAGTACCCCAAGCCCAGAGGACTTTAGAATAATTACCTTACCCAGGGCTCACTCCAGCTGTCATTATAGCTGTGTTCCAAAAGAAGGGCAAGCAGAGGATCTTTTTCCATTAAGGAATCTGTACATTTGTTGTATCTTCTAGTACCATTGCTGTTCTTATTGTTTTCACCAATTAAGTCGTTGACCAATGAATGATTTGTGTCATCCCTGAGGAGACCCAATAACAGAGACAGAGAGACACAGATGTCCATTCCTCTAACCTGCAGGGGAGTTTGCCACCTAGGTCTAATTGGTAACAAACATCTAAGTTTGGGGAAACATTCCTGAAAGGTTCAACTGCATCTTCAAAAGCATAAAAGGCAGGGTTTGTTTAGGAAAAGCCAAATAGTTCACTGTGCCTAGACCATATTTGAAGTACAGAATTAGTGATATAGTGGGAGGAGGACTGTTGAGAGATGAGAGTACAAAGGCTTTGCTAGACAGGACTGGGCCTCAGGAGGCTGTAGTGCAAAGGAGGGCCATACTGGTGTGTGTGCTCTAGAAAGACCACCGGGGCTTCAGGGAGGAGACTGGATTCAAGATGGTGAGGCTGGAGGCAAGGAGCAAGATTAGAGGATGCCATCTTTGTCCCGGGGAGCAACGATCAGTTCCTGGCTTTAGAAACAGGAGTTGGGATGGAGAGGAACAGTAGGGTGCTAGAGAGAAGGCAGAGGTGGCAGTTTCATGTGGCTGATTTGATGTGGATGGAACAGAAAAGAGGCAGAGGCAGGTTGGGAGAATTCCAAGATTTCTGGCATGAGTGAGTGGCAGGAAGTAAGGTGACCATAGGTTGCTATAGCTATTAAAATTCCTTGCTTGTATGCTGTAGAACATAAATGGGAAGGAATCGTGGATTGCAAAAAATCGCTTCGGTTCTCTATCCCCTCCTGTACCTTTGCCCTTTTGAAATGCATCTTTGAAGTTCCTGGCATCAAAAGATGGGAGTCTGTTTCCCCACTCTCTGAATCTGGGCTGGCCCTGTGACTAGCTTTCTGGCCAACAGAATGTGGTGGAAGTGATGTTAGGCCAGTTCTGAGTCCAGCCCTCCAGAGGCCCGTGGGCGTGACTCTTTTGGAACCCTGCCTAGCTGTCATATGAACAAGGTAGCCTGCTGGGTGAGTAGAGGCCATGTGTAGCCAAAACAAGCCTTTCCAGCTGGGGCCATCCTCCACCAGCCAGGCCCCAGCTGATCGAGGGCTGCCTGAAACCCCTAACTGAACCCAGCCAAGAGCTGCCTAGCACAGCCCAGCCCCAGCTGCTGCTGATCCACAGAATCATGAGCTAAACCAATGACTGTTGTGTTAAACCACTAACCACAGGGGTGGTCTATTAGGGAGTAAAAGTGAAGGGATACGGCTATTTATGAAACGTAAAGCTAAAATCAATTTAGCTTTACGTCATCCTATTATATAAGCTTTACTGGACTCTGCAGTAATCAGAATATGAAGCCTCTTTATGAACCATCTCATGAAACTCTCAGAATATTTTATTTAATGAATTGTTCAGGGTACAGATTTCCAAAACTGCATTTCATCCCTTTGATAGTCTTAGTCCTTATCCCTGCCAAAACAGGGTTGTGCTAGACAAGGTGACTGACACTTGTTTGCCTGAGCCACTCTTAAAAGTCCCACATCCCTGTGTACCCTTTAGTCTCAGACAAGCCAGGACAACTGGTCACCTGCCACCTCCACTGTACTTCACTTAGAAAGTCATCTGTGCCCACGTGACCACCTGGGGTCCTACAGCAAAGTTGGCTTTATTGCTGCCTGATTTATAGACCCTGCAGGTCTAAAGTGCTCACCCAGGACCCCCAGCTAAAAGGCAAGAAGAGAGGAATTGAACCCGGATCGGTCTGGTGCTCATGGCTGAGCCCATTTCCCTACACCCGCTGCCTCCCGGGTGGCACACCAGAACCTTAGTACCAGGCCACGGGGTGAGGTTGCATCTCCGACACGGTCCCCAGCAGGGCACAGCTTTCCATTCCAATGACCTCCAAACACATGCAGTGAGTTCTGACACCAGGAGAGAAGAGCCTCCGGCCTGTTCATTCCGCAGCCCCCTCTGTGCAGAGCAGCGATTCAGGCTGGTGGCAACTCTGATCCGGCCTCAGAGGCAGGCAGAGCTGCCACCTCGGATCTGAAAGTGGCTGCGTCTGTGAGACTCAGCTCCGGAGACAGACCTCGAAGGACCCAGAAGGGCAAGGGACAGGAATAGAGAACTGGTTTCGTCTCTTTCAGGAACCTTGTTGGTTCTTTCTTGTGAACTCTTTGTTTAAAAAAAAATTTTTTTTTCATCATACATTCAAAATTCCAAGCTGCTGAAAATTTCCTCCTGTGATGAGACGCATTCAGAACAAAACGTGTGGCCTGATTTGTCTTTCCCTGAAATCAAAGGCGGTATTCTAAAGAGACTGCATTTGCCACACAAAGGTGGCAGATGTTTGTAGAGATTATAGCTGCACAAGCATTCTGCCTGCTCCATCTTGGGAGCATTTCAGTTTTGAAAAGAGAGAAACAGTTTTGAGTCATTCCTGGATGCCCGGGAAGCGGCTGGTACCCCCAGCACGGAGCCGTGGCTCAGGTGACGGGTGGTGGAAGGCAGTGTCCTGGCCGGGCCTCCCACACTCTGGTTGTTTTGTAGAGCAGTTCCCGAGTGAGGCTGGGATGTTTTCCCCTCTGGTGCTGGGATCAAAACCATGGCCTCACCCACGCTGAGCGCAGGCCGTACCTCCAGCTATCATCCCAGCTGGTTCCTGAGTCAGGCTAGGCCAAAGCGCAGTGGGAACGGGTCAAGTCCACTCTCGTGGCCTCCGCGAGCACCTGTGGCACCCAGTGGGCTGCTCGTCCTCCAGGTGGGCACGTGGAGTCTTCGAGAGCCACGATCGTCACCCATGCCCTCATGGATTTCTGGTCTAGACCCACGTTCAGAAAACTGGTTCCAAAGCTGAACAAGTTTTCAACTTCCAGAACATACTCACCAACTCCCATGCCCTCCTTTTGATCTCCCGTGCCAAGGTTAGGACAGGCTCCCAGATTTTTCCCCTTCGGTCATCCTGGGTTATAATCAGCCACAGAGTCCTGTGTATTCTATCTCCAAAAATGGAACTGAAAACCCCTTCTCTTACTTCCCTCACAACGTGGATTTCACCCCTCTTTACCCCATCTACCAGAAATACAGGCACTACAGTTTTATGATGATCACTTCTCAGGTCTGCACTGGGAGGTGCTGATTTCCTCTGCAGGTAGCGCAGGGTCTGGTATCGATTGGACCCTCACTGACTTTCTTGAATGAATGAAATGATGATATTCCTTAACCATATCCCACCAGATCTTCAGATCCCCTCGTGGGTCTCTGTTGGTATATGTCTCATTTTTTAAAAAACAGGAATGACTCTTATTCATCCTTCAAGATCCAGGGCCCGCATCACCTCCTCCAGGAAGCCTTCCCTGAGATGCTGGGTTGGTTGCTTATTTGCATTTCTCTCCACACTTGGGTACATCCTGTGCTTGTGCACATGCAAAACAAGAATTCAGAACTAAATTTTTCTAGTTTGCCTCTTCCGGGGATGGCTGGTAGATTAAATCTCAAGGTCCTGTTTTACCTATTGTTGCTGGTGGACATGGTGTTGAGTTGGATTCCAAGGGTGGCTTTTCATCATTGCGTGGTCTGATTCCTGTCTATCAGACGCTGAAGGCTCATTTCCTCACCAGCAGTAAATGGCTGGGTGGTTGATAGAACAGGGAGGCCGCTCCTCTTTTCACAGCCTGCTCTAAGCCCACAGATGCTAGAAGTGATCTATAGTGCTCTGAGAGTCACGGGTGTGGATCTGGGGTTTAGACAGATTGGGTTGGAATCCCCACACCACCATTTACTGACTGTATGATTTGGGGCAAGTTACTTAGCCTCTCAGATCTCCTGTTTCCTTAGTACTAATGGACAATTCACACTAAAATTCAGCCTTTGTAGAGCCCCATTATACACCAGGTTCAGTGTTTAAGCCTAATTTTAATTTTTGACCGTGCACCGAGCCCATGGAAGGTACCAGCTTAGCCACTTTGAAGTGTGCAGCTCAGCAGTGTTAAGCACATTCAAGTTGTTGTGTAACAGAGCTCCAGAACATTTTATTTTGCAAAACTGAAACTCTGTACCCATTAAACAACTTCCCATTCTCCCCTTCCCCCACTGCTAACCACCATTCTACTTTCTGTCTTTATGAATTGGATTACTTTAGATTATTTTACCTAAGGGGAATCATACACTATTCATTTTACTGTGACTGGCTTATTTCACTCAGCATAATGTCCCCACAGATCATACAGAGTGCATTAAATGTCAGAATTTCCTTCCTTTTTTGAGGCTGAATACTATTCCATTTTATGTATAGACTACATCTTACTTATCCAAACTTATCTGTTGATGGATGTTTGTGCTGCTTATGCATCGTGGCTATTGTGAAAAATGCTGCTTTGACTATGTGTCTGCAGGTATTTCTTCGAGATCTTGCTTTCAATTCTTTTAGATCTTTATCTAGAATTAGGATTGTTGGATCATATGGCAATTCTATTTTTAATTTTTGAGGACTAGCCCTACTGTTTTCCATAGAAGTTAGACCATTTTACATTTCTACAACAAATCACAGGGGTTTCTAAGATACACATTCTCACCAACTCTCATTAGTTTCCGCTTTTTGATTGGTTGCGGCTATCCCAATGGGTGTGGAGGGATATCTCACTGTGGTTTTGACTTACATTTTCCTAGTGATTTTTGGTGTTCAGCACCTTTTCAGATGTTTGTTGACTCTTTGCGGATCTTCAACTTTACAGAAATATCAGTTTCAATCTTTTGCCCATTTTTAAATTAGGTTAAATGTTTTTGTTCAGTTGTAGAAGTTCTTTCTATATTCTGGATATCTACCCCTTGTCAGACACATGATTTGCAAGTATTTTCTCCCATTCTGTATATTGTCCTTTCATTTTGTTGACTTATGTCTTATTTAAATGATGCATATGATTTTTATTATATTTCATCAACATATGAAAATTTAAAAATTATTATTTTTTTGATTGACATATAATGCTTGGGTGTATTGATGGGGTATAATGTGATGTTTCAATTCGTTCCTTGTGTCGTAATCAAATTGGGGTAATTAGCATACCTGTTGCCTCAAACTTTGTTTCTTTTGATGCATGGAAATTTTGAATTTTGATGTAGTCCAACTATTTATTTGTGCTTTTTGCTTCTTGTGCTCTTGGAGTCATATCCAAAAAAGTCATTGCCAAATCCAGTGGTATGAAACTTCCCCCTTTATTTTCTTCTAGAAGTTTTAGATTCTAAATTTAAGTCTTTCATCCATCTTAAGTTAATCTTTACTCATGGTATAAGGTAAGGGTCCACCTTCTTTTTTCCATGTGCATGTCCAATTTTCCCAACACCACTGTTAAGGAGAATGTCCTTCCTCCACGGAATGTACTCTTGTCAAAGATAATTTGACCACACACAAGAGGGTTTATTTCTTTATTATGTATTTTATTCCATTGGCTAATATATCTGTTTTTATGCCAGTATCACACTGTTTTGATTGCTGTAACTTTTAATATCAATTTTGAAATCAGGAAGTATGATACTTCCCACCCCTACCCCCGATTTGTTCTTCTTTTTCAATATTGTTTTGGTTATTTGGTGTCCTTTGAGATTCCATATGAATTTTAGGATGGTTTTTCTATTTCTGCAAAAGTGTCATTGGGATTTTGATAAGGATTGCACTGCACCTGTAAATTGCCTTGGGTGGATGGACATATGAATAATATTAGGTCTTCTAATCCATGAGCATGGGAGTATTTTCATTTATTTTTGGCTACTTTAATTTTAGCCATGTTTTGTGAATATATACGTCTTTTGCTTTCTTGGTTTATTCCAAAGTGTTTTATTGTTTTCTAGGTCATTGTAAGTGAATTGTTTTTATAATTTCTTCTAATAGATTCATCTGATTTTTTGTTTGTTGATTTTATATGCTGCAACTTTGCAGCAATTTGTTTATTATGCAATTTAAATGTTTATTTGTGTTAGTTATCTCATCTGATCTTCATAGCTGTCCAATGAGGTATACACCATTACTCTTCTCATCTTACAGATGAGGAAACTGAGGCTCAGAGTGCTTGAGGCTCAGAGGCTCTGAGGCTCATGCCTAAGGTCACTTGGCTGGAAAGGCTCCCAGCCTGGATGCAAGCTCAACAACTTGACTTCACATCCATTTTAGCCATAGCACTTATTAATAATCTGATAAGGACCTTTGTATGGATTATATAAGTTAATTTTTTAAAAATGCCTAGCAGAGAAGGCCTTAAATGCTTAACAAGTTATAGCTTTATTTTATATACTTAAAGAAAACTTCATTGAGCATGCAAAAGGATCCACAATATTTCGAGTAAAAAGGAAAAAAAATTCAAAGGGACTTTCTCCTTAAACACATTCCATCAAAAATATTTTAATTATAAGAATAATTAATTTTGATATTATATGCATCAAGGAAGGAAAAAAAAAGATTTCTTACAAATGATTTAAAATGGACCATCTATGAACTTTTCCTTTTACAGGGTTTTGAAAGAAGTTTGGGATGTCTTCTCAGGACTTCATAATAAAAATAATAGGTAGGCTCTTTTATTTATATAAATAAATAAATATATATATATATATAATATGAATATATATATATATGAACACACACACACACACATATATATATATTTTATATATATATATTTAGTGGAGATTGAATCCTGGGGCTCTTTACCACTCAGCTCCATCCCCAGCAACTTTTTCTATTTTATTTTGAGACAGGGTCCCGCTAAGTTGCTTAGGGTCTTACTAAGTTGCTGAGGCTGTCCTCAAACACGTGATCCTCCTGCCTCAGCCTCCTGAGTCACTGGGATTGCAGGCGTGCACCACTGTACCCATACTAGGTATGCATTCTCAGAGATCTCAGGAATCAAAATAGACTTACACTAAGGATGTACAGAAAGAATTTGTGACTGAGGGAATTCTGTACGAAAAGGCACGTAGTTCTTTCAGGCAACTTGAAATCCAACTGGGGGCTGTGTTACCTAGTAATTCTGCACCCAAGAACTTACCCCCAGTGCCTCCCCCTCAGCTGCCATTCTGCAACTCACTGAGACCAGGAAATGGATTTGCCTATTTGTATCTGCTCCTTAAAACAGGTTATATCGTTGACTTCAGGAAAATGGGAGTGAGTGGACGTGAAGTGGTCAGTGTGATCCCCACAGTTTCTGGGTGCTGCTGCAGGGTCAGGGTGGAGTCCTCCCAGGCACAGCTGCTGCTCAACGCTGGAATGTACTGCACCAGAGCGGAATGGACACGGCCACAGGCCTCCAGACCGTGCTGCTGCTTCTCCTGGTTCCTCCGATCTCTGTGGTTGGGGGGCTCGGGTTGTACCGGGAGGCATCCGAAGGCCTCTGCCTCCTTACCGGCAATGCCAGAGGGGCCGTGTGTCCTCTCCTGATGAGCTCTGCAAGGCAGCACTCTCTGGCAGGAACCCAGCCTTCCAGGGCCACACCCAGCCCCAGACTCATCCTGCCTGGTGTATTTTTTTAGGGAAGTCTCTCAGATCCTTGGTTAGAAAACCAAGAGTGAGCAAGTCTTCCTCTTTCAAGACAATCCTCTCTATTAGCCGAAAGGCCAAAATGAAGGGAAAAACTGTAGCAGAAAGGACCCTGACATGCCACACTCATGTTCTGGCCTTGCTTTTTTTAGAAAAGGAACTCTTTCCCATGGCTAGAGGAGAAGTCAGACTTTCCTGTTCCTCTTGGGCCAGGCATGAAGCAATTTTCAGTCCTGATGTTGACACTAGGTCAAACCCTCAGACTGTCTCCCTGGACCAGGCTCCTGGACTTCTGAGCTGTGACCTTCCAATAGGAGAATGACCAACTGATCACAGTAGCCAGAAGCATGCATGGCCTTGGTGGTGGGGAGCAGCAGTAGGGGACTGATGCAGAAACAGGGACGGCGGAGCCACCCGACTCGGCTTGATCCCAGCTCCACTGCCTAGTGCTGGGCTGTGCTGGACAAGTTGCTTAACTTTTCTGAATCTCTGTCTCACCACGAGGAAAGAGGGGGACGTGCTATAGAAGATGGGGAGAAATGAGAAAATCTATGCAGAGAGCTCAGAGCAGGGCCTGGCGCGTAACAAGCACTCTGCAGACGTTAGTTACTCTAAAGGCTGTTGAAGGCTGCCTCTGGACCCTTAGCTCAAGCAGTCATGTGAGTGCATTTCCTGCGAGGAGGACTCTGGATTCAAGGAGATCTGAGTTCAACTCTCAGCCCTGACAATTCCCAGGAAGCAGTAGGAACTTGGATAAGTTAAGTCTCTACTTTGAACTTGACTTCTCATCGTGTGCTTTCCTTGCCTGGTTCTTGTTGATGGGGGAGGGTGGGGGGAGGACTAGGTAAGATAATTTATGCATGAGCCAGACAAATGGTGGGTGTGCAATAATTGTTCATCTTATTATTAAGGGGTCAGGTAAATTCCATTCAAGGGATGGTCTGAACTTTTATGGGTCTGATCATCAGGAAATACGTGAAGAAGGGTCAGTCCTTTGGTCTCGTATGTGTATAGAGAGAATCAAAAGGAAAAATCAAGGTCCCAGTGTTTTTATTTTTTAATTGGACCACTCATTTTTTTGTACTCTCAATGCATGGCTTATGTTAGGCCCCCGATAAATATTTGTCAAATTCAAGAAAACTTTGTTAAAGCCCACATAGTTTTGTATGGGCAAAGTGGTCTTGGTGGACAGGACCCCAGGTTTAGAAAAATCCTGTGCCATCTTGAAATTCTGTATTTTGAAATAAGAACCCTTTATTTTCATTTTATACTGGGTCCCCAAGTTATGTAAAGGGTTTGTTTACAGGCAAATAAAATATTGGACAAAAGTTGAAACAATCAACATTTCCTTCTTTAAATTCTCATGGGCTTCCCATTATACTTAGAAGAAAGTCCAAGCTCTGCGTGTAATCTAACAGAATCACCTGATTACCCCAGCTTTGTGGATTTTTGTGGTCATGCACCCAGTGGCTTCTGCAGCTCCAGCCACTCAGGCCTGTCCCTTTAACAGATGAGCACTCTGTTCCCTCCCCAGCTCATCCCACGTAGCTCAGTTGTTATAACTCTCAACTTTTCAGCATCCCCCGCCCATTCCTGGTCACTCTGTCTCCTTAGGCTACCTTATACCTTATAGTGTGTGAACCAAGAAGAGGGGAGTGAGCTCTGTAGCCATGAAAACATTGGATCACACACTCTTAACCCAAAGTCCCACTTTACAGAAAAGACTATTGAGGCTGAGAGATAGAGGTAGACACTTACTCCCTAGCAAAAACAATAATAGCAAAACCAACAAAACAAAAAATAAACAAAACAAAACAAAACAAACCACAGCAACGGTGGCATAGTGTGGCGCCTAGACCTCAGTATGAGTGGCATTAAGTGAATGAATACTCATAAGACACTTAGGACTGTTCCTGGCACAGGTCAATTGCAAATAAGTGTCACACACTGAAGACTGGTCTCCTGAGCTCTTCTGCTCTCCCAGGAAACTTGCAAGGTTCTTACTTGTGTCATTTCACTTAATCCTCTGGCCACCCAGTGAGGTAGAGGGGTGGTGATCTGTCCCCATTTACAGATGAGGAAGTGAAGACCCAAGCTAGAGAGTGACCGAGCTGGAATGTGGCCCCAGTCTGGCTGACTCCAGGGCTGGGTCCCTGGCCACAGCTGTGGGTGGCAGTCAGGGGCAGAGCTGTGCTGGCATCTCCGTGCTCTTTCCCAGGGCCAGGTCTGGAGCTTCTGTGAGTGGGAAATGCTGCTGATTCACATTTGCTCTGCTGGGAAGCTGCCTTACTCATTGGCTCGTTCATGATGCAAGCATCCCTTGCAACGCACCTGTGCAGGTTCTGTGCTGGGTGCTGCGGAAAAACAGGTGAAGTCAGGTGTTTTCCCTGTGGCTGGGCAGCAGGCTGGCAGGCTGGAGGGGCTGGCGGAAAGTGGGACACACACTGGAGAGTTGATAAGCATGGGCTTGCCCAGCTCGCTGTTCCTCGGGGCCACCCCTGAGTGGTGAGTGCAGCTTGCCTGGGAATCACGAGAGACTGGAATCCTGGATAAGTCAGAGCAGACTGGGCTAACCTTTGAACCCAGCTAGCACGCTCACCCATCCTGTGCAAGGCCTCCATGAGGAGGCTGTGCTAGAGAACTCTTCTGGCTCTGGGTGTGTCTGAGGGGTCCAGCCACAGTGAAGAGGGCGTACAATCCGGGCAGAGGCCATATTGGGAGCTCCAGAGTCTTCAGCAATGATTCTAAATTCATTCTCCCTAGCACAGCCTGGCTTCTCCAGCTTGGAACCTCTGGGCTGTCCTGCTCCCTTGGAACTTGTTCTCATACCTTGTCCTTAACACCCGGACCAGCCTTGTGGGATTCAAGGTGGATCACTCAAGGTGAGTGTTCCCTCTTCAGTTCTCAGCAGAGATGCCCAACCCTATGACATCCATTGACCTCATTTGCCCATTCATTCGCGCATTGATACATTCATTCAACAAATATTCACCCCGTTCCTGTTGTGGGCTGGGGATTGTATTGGGCTCTGAAGATGCAATTGAAAATAAATCAGCCATGGCTTCCACATTTAAGAAGCGATGACTTGGGGAATTCACATTCAAGTGAGAAGAAACAGAGCACAGAGGAAAAATAATCACACATTCTCAAAGGTGCACAGAGGGAAGGAACATGGTGATATGAACTGGAGGTGGCTCATATCAGCTCACGAGAGCCAGCTGTTAAATGTTCAAGGGTTTTGTGAACGAGTTTTTAAACAGGGCCATTATGAAAAAAAAGTTATATAAACTCACAATTAAACAAATTATATTAAAATGAAAATAAAAAATGAAAAAATCACTTCTTAGTTATTTCATAATAGTGAAATAATGCTTTGGGGCTCATTTGCTGCTATTACATCTGTAATGGTGGAAATAACACACAACAGTGCATGTCTGTGCTTCTTTCTCCAACTCCACCTTCAGTGACCTCACGTTAGCTTGACTTTGACCATGATGGGAATATTTACACCAGGAGAAGTGGCAAACCCAGCCAATCAGGGCTTTTGGTTTTCTTTGCAAACTGGTTGTTAACATTAGCAGCATACTACTGCCTTGGGAGAGGGCATACAGGGAGGGGGTTTGACTTCACTTTGATGAGTCAGGGGAGGACTCTCCAAGGAGACGTCAAGATTGAGGATGAGAAGCAGTTGAGCGTGTAACCACAGACATGAAGTTTCATGCAGTGGCCATGAGCTCTGGGATCCTTTGTGGGAATGGAGGGAAACCAATATGGCTGCTAAGGTGTACCCAGAGCTATGATGTGATGGGGTGAAGGGAGAGAGAGATGAGGTGGGAAAAGCAGGCAGGGGATAGACTGCAGTGACATTTGGGCCATATGGAGGAATCTGTGTTTTATTAGAGAGCTGCCAGAAGCCATGGGAGGCTACAGTGGTACCTCAGGTGTCCACAGATGGTTCCAGCAGCAGTGATCAGGCCCAGCTGTTGGAAGACCACAATACTGGACTACCACCTCTGCTTTCCTCATTCTGTCCATGGCTTTCTCCAGAACTACAGGGGAGGGTGTGGCAGGAAATTAACTTCTCTTGGATGCAATCTTCAACCACCAGGCCATCAACACTGGTTGGATAAAGCTCCATCCAGCTCCTGTTTTTCAGACAGAAAATGTAGAGAGTTCTCTGTATGCTCCCTAGAGGGATGTCCTGGTCTTCATAAGCCCCTTTGCCTACAGTCAAGACCTCAGCAATGGCTTTGTAAGTTAATTCTTCTCCTTTGCCCGTTTTGTACTCACCCATATCTCCTGGGATCCCCTCCCAAATCAGCTACCTGCAACAAAGTTCTTGTCTCTGGCTGTGCTTTCAAGGGATCTCAAACTAAGTGGGGTCATTTGGGGGTGATGTGCGGAACGGGCAGATGAGAGGTGGCTTGGAGAGGCCATTCCTTCTTAGTTTCTTTTGCCAGGATGTGGGCTTCTTGGATTCCTTCAGGGACCTCTTGATGCCAGGTAATTCCAGAACTGGAATCGGTTCTGAGGAATCTCTGCTCTGAGTGTGCAGGGTGTCCGCCATGTTGTGGGGACCACTCCAGAGGCCTTTCTGTGTCCGTTGAGATGCTCAGCTTCTACTCTTCCTGGGTAGCCTGGGTCTGGCTCCTGGTGCTGATCATCCTAGGCTGGTACCCGCTCTGCTGGCTCCTGTCTCCTCCTAAATGTGTCCTCATCCCATCCCTTTGCTTGATTCAGCCAAGTCCATCACTTGGATCTGATGGTCTGGCAAGCTCCTTTAAGCTCTGACAGTCCCATTTGGTGACATAGCTGGACCCCAGCACTGGTCACATTTCTGAATGAGGTTGGATCCATAAGTCCCTCAGGGCCTGCCCTGGGTCAAATAAGATACCAAGCATTGCTTCTTCCTCAGTTTCTCCAGTTTGACGTGGGTTATTAACACCTCCCACTCTCTTTCTCTTCTCTGAGGGGGTGGGGATTCGAAGCGGGGTCCTTGCACATGCTAGGTGAACGATCTCCAACAAGAGCCATTTCTTCTGCTCCACACCTCCCACTCTGAATAGGCAAGGTCACTGTAGTGAGAGGATGGAAGACTGAGCCTTCATGAGGGGCAGCTGACTCTAGGAGTCCTGTGTGCTCACAGCAGTCTCCATACACCCTATCCGAATCCTTACCTGCTTAGTCCCCAAGTCCCCTTTCTCATCCCCTTCCACTTTGCACTTCTGGTGCAGGAGAGCCTTCAGGACACAAGTTGGTGGCACAGGAGACCCCATTGCTCCGTGCCTGGAAACCTGCCCATTTTCCCCTGGGGACCTGGCTCCCTTCCTTACCAGCAGCCCCTCCTGCTATTCCCTTCTGAAGCTCTTCAGAACATCTGACTCATCCTCTGACTCAGGTGAAGTCTATTTCTGTTCCCACATCCTGCTCCCTGATGGCTGGAGATCACAGCTGTCACCTCTGTACATGTGTGTGCCTGCATGTGTCAAGTATATGTGCATATGTGTGCCTGCATGTGCGTGCATCTACAAATGGAGGACATGCATGCCTGTAGGAACATGTGGGTGTCCATGTGGATATGTGAGTGGGCACATGGCCCCCAGGGAGTAGGGAGGGCCGTTCCCTATCCCTCTCCCACCTTCTGTATCCATTCCCCTAACCCTCAGGAGCAGACAAGCATCCTCAAGGTCCCTGGAGGATGGGTGGTGGGGGTTTCCACAGGAAGCCTCACCCTGATCTCCCCAAGATGATCGTATCATCAAAGGTGTTTTATAATCAAGAAATCCAATTTGATGACTCTGTTCCCCCACCTCCTGCATGTGGAATCTCCACTTTGGGGAGCTGACAGGAGCCCAGGGGCTGAAGTCAACACCTCACCAGACACCTCCCGCCTAAAACCATGGTCCAAACTTCCTAGCAAGCAGTGGCCAGGATAGATTTGGATGATAACTGGTTCACGCTCTTAGCGGACAGCAGGCTGCTCTGTGCTCTCTCACCCGCTTGCCCCTCAGACAGAACCCCTGCTACACCCTCAGTTCTCCTGTGCTGTGTGGTAGGTGGCCGCTGGCCACAGAAGCTGTCCATACGGAAATGTGGCTAATCAGAATAGAGATGGGCTGTCAGTGTAAAATATGCGCCGGATCTCAAAGACTTCATATAAGCAAAGAAGGGGAATGGCTTCATTAAAATTTTTACATTGATAACATTGAAATGATATATTTTTGGATATATTTAATTAGATAAAGCACATTTTCAAAATTAATTTCTCCCATTTCTTCTTACTTTTGAAAAATGTGATTTCTAGAAGATTTAAAATTGTACATGTAACTAAATATGTAATTATTCATGTTTATGACTTGCTTTATGTTTTAATTGAGGTTGACCCACCCAGGCCAACTGCTTGTTTTTATTTTATTTTATTTTTTGCAGTATTTGGGATTGAACCCAGAGTCTTGCCCATGCCTGGCAAGTGTTCTACTACTATGCCACATCCCTAGCCCCTGCCCCGTCTTTTTAAGACACAGTCTTTCTAAGTTGCCCAGGTTGGTCTTGAACTTGCTATCCTTCTGCCTCAGCCTTCAGAGTAGCTGGGATCACAGGCTCCCAATTCTACTACTTCTTTTTATATAAATAAAGTTTTATTAAAACATAGCAGGCTCATTAATTTACATGGTGCCTATGGGTGATTTTTCTCTGCAATGGTGGTGTTATGCCAGAGACCCTATGATCCACAAAACCTAAAGTAGTCATTCTCTGGTTCTTCACAGAAAAAGCTCCCTGATCCTTGCTGCACTATAGCATCAACTTTAGTGACAGCAGGGACTCTGGGCTGTATCCAGAAGTGCCTAAGAAGTGTGGGTGGAGGGCCGGGGATGGAGCTCAGTGGTAGAACGCTTGCCTAGCATGCACAGGCCCTGGGTTTGATCCCTAGCACCATAGACACACAAGAAACATGAGTAGATACATTTTTGGAAGGTCAGTTTGTTGGAATTCCAGCAGAGGGAACAGTGTGTGTTCAAGGATGGGTTTAAAAGAAGCAGCACAGGCATTCTAGGGTGGTCCTCAACACCTGCACCAGCTTCTGCTTTGTGCTGGTCTCCGGTTCCCTTTGAGGCCACCTCCATTCTGGGTCTGCAACCCCAACAAATCATCAGCCAGTTCCAGCCTCTCCAATGGCCTAGCCGTTACTGTTAGGAGAAAGGCAAAATTCAGCACGGCCTTCCCTGCACCACCTTGCCCCTTCAGCCTGATCCTCTGTCATCTCTTCTCCCCTCCTGTGCCTGGGGACCACTCCCACGGCGCCCCGCCCATCTTGGTCTTCGTACCTCTCTTCATATTTTCTTTGCAAGTCAGATATCCACCCTTTGAGGCTCAGCTCCAATATTTCTTCCTTGAGACACAACGTGGCCTTTTGCCAATTTTAGTTTCTTTTAAATAAGTGTTCCTGTAAGATAAATGATAGGCGGTAGTCAGTTCCCACAGCCCGTTGTATCTTTCTTCACTATCATGCTAATAATTTAAAGTCGAGAATCTCACTTTTAATCTAGTACTTATTGTATTCCAGAAATCACCCTAAAATCTCCCCTCTCCCATGTATTATTATTTAAAATTCTCACTGCTTTGTGAAACAGGTGCTATTTCACACCCCTTTTGTAGATGAGGAAACTGAGTTTCAGAGATGTGATGTGGACATTGTGAGTCCTCCTGAAATCCAACTTCAGGTCGGTCAGACTCTTAACCTAACCTCACAGTCTTAACCTAAGCTCTATCCTTCTTTCCGAGGTGACTTACTGCTCCTCCAGGCCTGTGTCCCCTAGGTTCTTCCTGCCATTGCTCCTACTCCTGCAAGTCCTACAACCAGTCCGGCTGGGGGCAGCCTCGTCCCTGCTCTGAGGTTCAGTGTGCGCACCATGAGGTAACCAAGTCCAATGGGGACCACTCCTGAGGCCTCTCTGTAGCCGCTCACTCAGGCCCCTTCCTCGAGGGCCCGGGGCACAGAGTTAAGTGTACGTTAGCTCCTCTTCATCTCTGGGTCTCGACATAAAAGTTGCTTTCTCAGGGAAGCCCTCCAGGATGGCCCACACTGAAGAGATCCTGAGTTTAGGTTTGCATAGTACCCAGGTCCTCACCTTCTGCAACTCTTCTCATGGTTTTTTTTTTTTTTTTTTTTTTTTTTTTTAATGACACTTGATTCTCTGTTTTCCCAATAGACTATAAGCATCTTGGGGCAGGAACTTTGGTTTTGGTTCTATCTCCAGCACTTGGCAGTGAGTACCTGAATGGATGAAGGAAATTCTGCTTGATCTGTTCACCTGGGAATCAGCCTCAGTCTCCAAATCCTCCAGGAAGTCGCCGCCCTGAATGACTTAGTGTTGAAGACACAGGTAGGTGTTAAAGGAGACGCTGAAGGACTGATGGTCACCAGGCCAGTAATGTCTGATCTGGAGCAGAGCTGGAGACACAAGCCACCTTCCTCAGCCTTGCCCAGGAAATCTACCCCTCCCCCATGTGCCCTCTGGGGCGAGGGCCTGGGGCTGACCAGGGGCTTCAGGAGAGAGGTAGGTAGGTCCCCTGTCTGGGGAAGAGCAGACAGGCCTGTGGCCTGGGCAGTGAGTCAGACAGACTCCCCACCCTGACTCCACCCCAGGTAGTGAGGGCATTGAGCTGATCAGTCATCCATGCGACAGGTCCTTGGAGGAGTTTGATCCGGAATCACAGCCGAAGGGCTCCCCTATTCTCTTTCTCCCGGTGCCTCAGTGGGTGTGACTTCATGAATTTGGCTTTGATCTGATTCAGGTGAGGCCTGCAGCAGTTGGAATTTTTATACCTGCCCTGCCCATCCCCTGAACCTCTCAGGGCTGTGTTGGTGGGCAGGAGGGTCTGCCTGCTATAGGACCCCTGAGAATCTGGTCTTATGGACTTGCCTGGGTCCAGAGTAAGCTGCTCATTTTGGTTTGCTTGGGCCTGACTGGTATTAAAAACTGAAAGTTCCACTTCTCAGAAACTCCCTTTAACAGCCCGAGGTAAGTCAGTTGGGACCCTTGCACCTCAGTGATTGGTTTCAGCACCATCTGCCACCTCACTGGCTGCTGGGCCCCTGTTTATCATTTCAACCCTGGGCTGCAGGCTTCTTTTGAGGCTTCACAGTGGACTGGGACTCTGGAAAGGCAGCAACCAGCTCAGGCCTGTGAATCTGCCCAGACCACAGGGATTGGTATTAGCCCTTTCAGACCCAGTGTTAAAGAACATGGAGGTTCTATAAAGTTCCTGCAGGTGGAGGGTCCAGGACATTTGTTCTGCTGGTCTGTGATGGTGGCCACATTGAACAGTCTGAGTTCTAGAAGGTAGGTTCATATACAGCAGAATCGACTAGATCAGAGCTACAATACAAATATAGTGCAAGGCATTTATGCAATTTTACATTTTCTGCTAGTTAGATTTAAATAAGAAGCATGTGCAATTAATTTTTATATATTCTATTTATCCGGATTATCCTGAATATTATTATTTCAGCATCTAATCAATAGAAAAATTAGGAATGAGATTCTTTTCTCCTCCTCAGGGTGACATCTGGCACATATTTCATACCATCAGCACATCTTCGTTGCGAACGGTCACATTTCAAGTAGTCCATGGCTGCGTGTGGCTAGGGGTTCGGTTTTGGATGGTGCAGAACTTCGTCGTTTGACAGCCTGGGTTTAGGATCTGAGTCTTAAAGGACTTGCAAAGTCTCAGTAAGTCCATTCTGAGGGACAATTTGTTGTCCTTGCAGATGAGAACTTATCTATGGATCTCAGACTCGGGGTCTGCCCTTGTGCGACTCTGAAGCTTCCTGGGAATAATTGGAAGCTACGGGTCTTTTGGGAAAAAGGTGGTTTTGTCCTGTTCATCTTTGTGGGGCAGCTTGGTCACTGGAAGGAATGTCCATGGGTGTGGCAGGGGAGGGGTGCTCTCTTGCTGCCAGAGGAGGGGTATTGTCTCTGCCAGCCACGGTCCCCATGGAGCAAGCCTCAGATAGGCCTGAAGAGGCTCCTGCTATGGCCTCTGATGACCCCTCCCAATGCTCCTTACATCCTGGAGGGGCAGTTTGTGGCCTGCTCAGCCCCGTTTGAGAATCTGGTGAGCTCCAATGCATCTTAAGAATCATTTTTAAATTTTATTTATTTATGTTTTTGCAAATGGACACCCACAAATGTACTTGAACTGGAAGTACCATTTTTCTAAGGCCCCTGGGGTCATTCTTTAAACATATTCACATGAAAAATGTACAGAGTTCTGAGCTGAGGTTCCAGAATGTCTAGAACCGAAAAAAAAAAAAAAAAAAAGAAAGAAAGAAAGAAAGAAAGAAAGGAAAATGAGAGATGTGGGAAGATGAAGAAGACAAGACTAGATACTGCAGAAGATAGGGATCAGCCAGAACATGTCGGGGTGAGGGTGCAAAGGGCGTGGCCACTTTGGAAAAAGGTTTGGCAGTTTTGTAAAGAGTCAAATATGTACCCAGCTTATGACCTAGTAATTCTATTTCTTGGTATTTATCTGAGAGAAATGAAAACATACATCCACAAAAAAATCTTTTACAAAAATATTCATACCAGCTTTAATCACAATAGCCTAAAACTGGAAACAGCTCAAAATATTCATTAGCAGGAGAATGGGTAAAACTCTATGATCTATTTATACAGTGGGGTACAACTCTGCAATAAAAATAAACAGATTAGTGATACACACAACATGAGCGAATCTGAAAAAAAATTGTGCTGAGCAAAAGAAACCAGACACAAAAGGCTTCATCTGTAGGACTCCACTTATGTCGAGTTCTAGAAAAGGCAAAAGTAACTTGTGAGAAGTCAGAGCAGTGGTTGGATTCCTGGGACAGGGTGTTCTGGGGAAAGGGCATGAAGGAACTTTCTGGGGTGGTGGGAATGTTCTACGTGTTCCCATCGAAACTGGAAGACTCTTCTCCTTAAAATCAGTGCATTTCACTATATGTAGATTGTACCAAAAAAAATGGGAGAGAGGCCAGCTGAGGAAATGAATTGTTCCCAGGGCACTCAGGGATCGGTGACCATCTAGTCATTCCTGGGAATGGTAGGTTCTCTGATCATGGGCCAGCTTCATTCTCCAAAGCGAAGGCTGTGTGTGAATGCATCTACAAGATTGAGTAGACGGGGAGAGCCCTGAGAGTGGGATCTGGGTCTTATCCACCATGATGCTCCCAGAGCCGAGGGTGGGGATGGGTCCCTAAGTGGTGCAATGGAACTATTCATATATAAGCGAATAACAAATGGCTGTTGACCAAATTCCTCATGGGTGGTCTGAACTGTGGTCTCAGGACTGGAAATGTGTGACATTTCTGTCTCCCCACTAGAGAACATTGAGAAGTCAGCCTCCCTCCCTCCCTCCCTCCCTCCCTCCCTTCCTTCCTTCCTTCCTTCCTTCCTTCCTGCCTTCCTTCTTTCCTCCTTTCTTCCTCCCTCCCTCCCTCCCTCCCTCCCTCCCTCCCTCCCTTCCTTCCTTCCTTCCTTCCTTCTTTCCTTCCTTCCTTCCTTCCTTCCTTCCTTCCTTCCTTCCTTCCTTCCTTCCTTCCTGCCTTCCTTCTTTCCTCCTTTCTTCCTTCCTTCCTCCCTCCCTTCTTCCCTCCCTTCCTCCGTTCCTTCCTTCCTTCCTTCTCTCCCTCCCTCCTATTTTCTTCCTTTATTTCTTTCTCCCCCTGCCCCACCTCAGAGGAATAACGATCAATCTAGGGCCTTTGGATTACTGAGTCTTTACAGCATAGTGTCTATAAACCTAAGAACTTTTCAGAGATCTACGAAAAGAGCTCAGGCCTGAATAGGCAGAGACAGCTGCAAAGTGAAAGAGTGAAATTGAATTAAAGGTATAGGAAACATCCCCTTTTTTCAACCAGTTCATCTCAACTCAACTCCTATAGTTGTAAGAGGAATTATATTCAGTGTAGAAAGCAGATCTATTTTACTGTAGCTTAATGATGCTTAGTGCTGTGGGGGGCGTGGGTGGGTGGGGGCTCCAAACCTGAGAAGGACTAGGGACTCCCAAGTTAACAGTAAATGGACTTACACTTGATGTTGTGGAGACTCACATGTAATTCTGTATAAGAAAGTGGGAGAGAGAGTCAGCGAAGAGTGGAAGAGTTTAGAGTTACTAGGACTAACATCTCATTTGTCTTTTATGAAAGAAATCACTATAATTGCAGTCAGGTAGATATATATATTGCCAAAGGCAGACAAATGGCTCCTTAAAGATATTCATGCCCTTCTAGGTACAGCGGCACATGCCTGTTGTCCCAGAAAATCAGGAGGCTGAGGCAGGAGGATTTCAAGTTCAAGGCTAGCCTCAGCAACTTAGGGAGATCCTGTCTCAAAATAAAAAAATAAAGAGTTGGGGATGTAGCTCAGTGATAAAATCCTGCTGGGTTCAGTCCACAGTACAGAAAAAAAGACAGAAAAAAAAAATATCCATGTTCTAATGTAATGTTACCTTACATTACAAAAGTCCTTTACAGATGTGATTAAGGCTACAGACCTTGAGATAGAGAGATGAACTTGAATTATGTAGGCAGGCCTCCCTGAATCACATAAAATCCTTAAAATCCAGGGATTCGACACTGTTCTGCCTATCTATTATGGTGTAGGAAGAGTCACTCACATCTAGAATAAAACTCTTCTTAATTTTCTGTCTCTGATCCAGGGGTGACAAGGACAAAGTCTAGCTTTGCAGAGCCCAGGGAGAAGAGATGCCTACGAGATATTGGAATGTGACAGTTCTTTAGGAGCCTGCTGTAGAACTTAAAGAAGCATCTTCTTTTCCTCATAAATTGACTATAGGACATATGCTTTAGAACTCAAAACCGCATCTCTTTTCATATAACCAATTACAGAACTAATTGCAAACTGTTTTTATCTGTTCATTAAGGTAGATATAATTAAAGCAACATTTTGTTAAACTAGTTTGAGTGCTTTAAAGCAATAATTACCACTTTTATTTCTTCGAGACTCTTTCTAATTTGTCTTGGCTCTTTCGCCAGCCATCTCATGTTCTCTCTTGCTCTCTCCATCAGGAAGTTTGGCCCCTTGATCCTGAACCCCTGCCTTTATAGTTCTCCTTCGGTTGTCCTCTTAAAGATCACTCTCTAGGCTGGGGATGTAGCTCAGTGGTATAGTGCTTGCCTAGCATTCAAGCGGCCCTGGGTTCCATCCCCAGCCCTAGAAAGGGAGGAGGAGGAGGAGGAGAAGAAGGAGGAGGAACAGGAAGTGAAGGGGGAGGAACAGGAAGTGAAGGAGGAGGAGGGGGAGAAGGGGGAGAGGAAAATAAGAAAAGATCACTTCTTCAGGGTGGCCTCCCAGATTTCCCCAGACAGGGTGAACCCTCTGGTGTTCATTCCACATTTCCTTCTATATATTTGCCATATTATATCATCAACATACACATTGATAGCTTGACTTCCAACTGCAAAGTCAGGGTCTCATGCCTGGGCCATTTCCCAATGGGTCCCAAGTGCCCAGAACAAACCTTGGCACCTAGTAAAGCTCAGTAGCTCTCAGTGGACCGGTTGATTCTGTGGACTGGTCTTGGCTGCTTTCTGACAGCTGTGTTCAGCTTACAGTTCATTCCGTGGGTCACCTTTTCCATCCCCTCCTCCACCCCGTCTTCCTCTTCCTTCCGTCTTGTGAATGTGATGAGCTCGCAGGTACCCCTGGGAGCAATGCCCGTGCCTGGGCATGAGCGGGCACACACAGACAGGTCGATCAGTCTTTCCCACTGTCCTCTGCCTTTCAGCTTGCTTCCCCTGGCCCTTGTCCTAAGTTGGACTGTGGCAGGAGAAAGGGGTTTCCAGGCTGCTTATGAGGAGAGGCACATTACCTCCTGGGAGCAGCTGCCTTCTTGGGGTGCCTGGGCCCCCACGCAGATGGTCCATCTGTCTGCCCCTGACCAGCACCCTGTCGGGAGTTTCCTGTGTCCTAAAGTTTACAGCCTGGTGATCCTATCCTGCTGTTCCTGGTTCCTTGTGGGTTCAGACCAGGTCTCTTCCCTCCTCTTCTCCCTCCCTCTAGAACACCCAGCAGGAGTCTCAGGTAGGAGACTCCAGGCACAGGACTGCTGTCCAGACAGCACACTGCTATTGGCACGAGGCCCACGAATAGTCCTGAAGGGGGCCGATCCCTGGAGCCCAGCCTTCTGGAGCCAGCCCAGGGAGGTCATTGCGCAACGGGCAGTGAAATCCCTGCCGCCGAGTTCGGGACCTCTGACCTTGGAATCTGGGCTTTTGGAATCAGATTCAGCAAGTTGGGGTGTTCTCTTGTGTCCTGTGCCCAGCCGGCCTGGGCTCCTCCCCCACCCCACCCCGTTTGTGCCCTACATCAGCTTTTGCCCTGAACCCTGCCCTTTCCCAGTATCCATGGTCTGCTCCACCTCCTGCTCAGACCAATGAGAGACCAGAGAGGACTGGGTGCCGGGAGGGTGGGGGTGGAAAAGCCTTCACACCTAAGACAGAGTTACGGTCATCCACAGCGCTCTAGACGGCGGCTTCCGGGCCTCCATGGAGAGCGTTTGTTCTCTGCCCCCTCAGGGCGCTGCAGTGCCTGGAGGGTGCCCAAGTCTGCATGCCAGCTGGCCTTCCAACCTGCCTCCTTGCCGTCTTCCTGAGTCCTTCCAGGTCCCAGTGTCCCCTCCCCTGTCCCCCACTGTCATTTTTCTTCCATTCTCCCACCAAGGACCCAGTGCTTTGGAGTCCACAGACCTGGTTCTGTGGTCATTTGACCTTGAACATGCACCTTACCTCTTGGGATCTGTTTCCTCATCTCTCAAATGGGCTTTCTGATCCCTCTCTCCTAGGGCTGTATGGGAATGAAGTAAGGCCATTGTGTTAGTCTCCGAGGACCCAGATCCTCAGCTAGGCCCAGTTCTTCAATTTCTACCGCTTTTCTACTAAAGTATGAATTAAAGTATGAATTCCTCAGCAAATGGATCCATTGATGAGGTTAGAGCCCTCATGAGTCAGGTGACTTCCAAAGGTCCCTCCTTGAGGGAGACTGTGGCCTCAGGGACCAAGTCTTCACCACAGGAACTTTGGGGGACATTGTCAACCCATGGCATGACAGGCCCTGAGCTGGGTGCTGGGGTTAAGTGGTGATTGACCAAATCTGGATGGAAGGAGCCTCCCACCTAAAAAGGAGGCAGAAAGCTCTCACCGGATACACAGAGCTACCCCAGCAAATCAACGGGCCGTGAACTCCTGTCCATAGTGGGTGACGCTGAAAGCAAACAGAAGGGAAGCAGTGATTAAAGGCATCCAGGGGAGGGTACCCCACAGGGCAGGGACAGGGAAGAGCTGTTTTAGATGCCACCAACCAGACTCCTGGAGGCTGAGCCTTGCAGGATAAGTCAGAGAGAGCCAGGCCAGCCTCCAGTCCCAGCCTGAGTAAGAGCCAGGCACTTTCCGGGTGTTATGGGTGCAAAATCACTGGCTCTTTCCAAGACTCAGAATGCAGCTAAACTTGGTCTGTGACCTGAATTGGGGCAAAATGTCCATTTTCTTGTAGTGGATGGAGGTTGGTGCAGCTGGGGGAGGGATGAACAACTTCCCGAGCATTTAAAAAGCAGTCATAAATAGATGAGCGCCTGGGAGGTGTGATTGATTTGTTTTATGAATCACAGAAGAGACTGTAACTCATGGGAGATTAGGGTTGAAGGAAGCTGTACGGCTCTTGCATTACACATGGAGATTAATGACTTATCACACGAGGCCCCACCGTTAACCCAGCTCACCCACGGGGAACTTAATAGCAGGGCCATACGGGCCGACTTTTAATGCTTGAACAAATGCTGCTGGCTTGCGTGTGGCCCTGATTCTCACCAAATGAGCGCCTGCCTGGTGAGGGGTCTGAGGGCCCAGGAGCTGGGGAGCGGCTTCCTCTCTTGGGCAGGAGCTAAGGACATCCAAGGACACTCATGGTCTTGCCACCCTGCTTTTATTTTGAAAACAAGGAGCAGGATTTCTCAGGGGGCCCAAAAGATGATGCCACTTCTCCTTCTACCACTAGCTGGATTTACCAAGTGTCGCAGGTCCATGACTGAAGGCTTTTCCCTGAAATCTCAAGGCAACTGTATGAGGTCGGCATTATGAATCCATTTTGCACACAAGAAACGTGGGCAGGAAGCTGCATGGACTTGGGGGATGAGCATGGGCTGGAATCACGTGGGCCTGGGTTGGAATCCTGGGTAATTTTTTTTTTTTTTTTTGTATACCTACTGTCTCATAGATGCAATTACCTCATCTGTAAAATGAATAATGTAGGTCTTTTGTAGAGGTCCGCTGAAGACTACATGACCATAGTGCCTAGCACTTAGTAGGTGCTCATTTAGAAGTCAACCAGGAGATTTCTGAGACAGGAAGGGGTAGCAGTGGGGAAAACCACCATGTGCTTCTGAGATCAACCTGGTACCCTGCAGCTGCCTGTGAAGCCAGACGGAGGCGTTCCCTGGGGCTGGCTAGCAGGAGTAGGTTTAGGCCCGGGAAGAAGTTTAAGCCGTAGACTTGGCCATCACACACATCTCAGGCCAAGATCACTGGTCATGCATGTTGCAGAGTGTAGTCAGAATTCTGGAACTGGACTGGCCATTCAAGCTGCAGGCTCAGTCCCACTTTCCCTGATGTCTGTCCTGAGCAGGGCAGTCAGAGGACCCAGCTGATCTTGCAGGGGGACTGAATGGCTTTGTGTTGCTGGTGGGTTCAGCACCCAGAGAGGTCACAGGAAGCCCTGGACAGTCCTTACCCCTGCCTGTTTGTCCAGTTTCGTGTCTAAGCTCCTGCCTCTGCTCCTTTGACCAGGACTTTGCCTGCCAGATGAGCCTGAGGTCTGGATCTGCCATGACACACAGTCCCACTGTTAGCTTGTGTCCAGCTGAGTTAGTCAAGTGAAATTTTATCCGCCTGCTCTCTGGTCTTGGTACCCACAGAGAAGACCTTGGGTTTTCATGATTGTGCATATCCACCAGAGTCCCAGATGAGCTTAAGTCACTGAATCCTGATCATAAAGTGAGGTGCCCACACCCCCCATCTCAGCTTTAGGACCACTAAGACTTTCCCCTCCTCTGAACAGCGCGAGTCATGATCAATATTTACTGCATGGCTCTTGCACATAAGATCAAGTTCAACACACTTCCCACGTGAGATTTATCCTCCCATCAAACATGTCCTGACCTCCCTCACACCCCTTCCCCTTCTCCTCCTTTCTTGCTTTCTTGCTGCATAGCACTTGAAACTTTCTACTTTATCATATTCTTATTGATCTTGTCTGTCTGTCTCTGAGCAACTACAATGTAAATGCACAGGACAAGGTTTGTCTGTGCTGGAGACTGAACCCAGTGCCTTGAGTATGCTAGGCGGGTGCTCTGCCACAAACCTCATCCCAGTCCCTGCCCTCTTTTTATTTTTATTTTATTTTTTGTATTTTAAGAGAAGGTCTTGCTGAGTCACCCAGGTTGTCCTTGAACTACTGAGCCTCCTGCCTCGGCTTCTTTAGTAGCTGGGATCATAGGTGAGTACCACACACCTGGCAGAACAAGGATGTTTGCCTGATGCAGCTGCTGCTCTGTACCCCCAGTCTTGGACAGTACTGGACACACAGTAGGTGCTCAGTAAACACCAGGGGATTGACTGGGTGAATAAACATTCATGAGATTTCAGTGACCTGGGTCTCCTGCCCTCAAACCCCTGCTCTGTCCTCCCCTGGCGCATGAACTATGATCCCTGGGCAGTTCACCAGGGGCTCATCAGCTCCCGAGCTGGCCACTCAACTTTGCTCCCTGGATTCAGTCTTGGCCTGTGGCCCGGGCTTTCCAGGAAATCCAAACCCAGCTGTTCCTGGTCTTGACTTCGTTACTCCTGACTTATCTCTGAAACCTCAAGGAGCTCTTGCTCCTCCGTGGGGCCCAGTTGTCTCGGGTCTGCAGTCAATCCTGCGGCCACTCAGCAGGTCTTTAGCTGGGCAGTCCGTCAACAAGTGCACACTACGCAGAGCCAGGTTATCCAGGCTTCTGGCTGATTTTAGTTCTCCAGGGAGGTGAGAGAGTCTGGGGAACGGCATGGGAGCTGGCTGGAATTCTAGCTCCCACACTCGGTGGCTGTGTGGCACGGGGTAGTCAAGCTCTCAAGCTCTTGGAAGTAAATAGGGTCAGCATCCCAGCCTTCTCTTTTTTTTTTTTTTTTTTTTTTTTTTGAGTGGTGCTGGGGATTGAACCCAGGGTCTTATGCATGCAAGGCAAGCACTCTACCAACTGAGCTATCTCCCCAGCCCTCCCAGGCTTCTTTCTCTGACTCCTTTTACAGTTCTGTACACACTAGCCAATAACCAGCAAGGGTGCCCTGTGATTGTAGGACCCCCCCACTGTGGCTTGCATGCATGGAGCCCTAAAGCTGGAGGTGACTGTGGGGGGCGGGTGGTGCGAATTCTCCAGCTCCACTGTCCCCCCAGTCGGGATAACTTGGAGATGTGACCTGCTTGTGGAGCTTCCCTGGGGGACCCCTGCAGACTCTCCCTCCGAGGAACTTTGCTGGATGGAACACCCTCGCTGGTCACCTTTCCTTCGTGTTTGCACTGCGCACTACCCCGTCACGTCCTCCTGACAATGCGTTCAAGAATCTCTGTCTTCGACAAAATTGAAGAATATTCCGCAAAGTTCCTGGCCGAGACCTTTTCAAAAATGTCCAGGTCAAAAAAGAAGACTGAAAAGATGTTTTAGCTTAAAGGAGAGTAAAGAGACGAGATAATTAAATACAATACATGGTCCTGGATAGGATCTTGAACTAGGTAAAACAAATAACTTACCATAGACATTACTAGGATGATCGATGGAAATTCAAATCCGGACTTTACAGGGATAATAGTAATACTGGAATAGTGTTAAACTTCATGATTTTGCTAATTATACTACAGTCATGTTAAAGAATGTCCTTGTTCCCAGGACATAAACCTTAAATATTTAGTGGTAAAGGTACACATTGTCTCCAAATTCATTCACCCCTTCCTTCCTTCCTTCCTTCCTTCCTTCCTTCCTTCCTTCCTTCCTTCCTTCCTTCCTTCCATTCTTCCTCTCGTTCTTTCTTTCTTTCAATACTGGGCATTAAATCCAGGGGTGCTTTACCACTGAGCTACATCCCCAGCCTTTTAAAAACATTTTTAGAAAAACTTTCTTGTTTTGAGACAGGGCCTTACTAAGTTGCCCAGTCTGGCCTTGAGTTTGTGATCCTCCTGCCCCAGCCTCCTGTGTCATTGCTAGGATTTCAGTGTGTGTCATCATGCCCTGCTTCCAAATTACTTTCAAATGATTCCTTAAAAACAAACAAACAAACAAACAAAACAATGCGAGAGAGGGGTGGAGGGAGAAGGAGAAAGACAAAGGAAAGTAAGAGCAGAAACAGATCCTGGTGAGTCTGGATGAACAATATGTAGGCACTTCTTACGGTGTTAATGCACCTTTCCTTTAAATCTGAAAGGAACTTCAGTCTCGGCCTGCCTCCCAGGAGCCCAACCTAAGGGACTCCTTGAGTCTCCTTTTTCTTAATGTTGAGTCTTCACTCCACCAAACTGCTGCAGAGGTTAAAGTAGCTGCGGCCTGAGACAAACCTGGTCTAGAGTGGGTCTCCCTTCCCATGGGCTGGCGCATTCTGGAACATGGGACGTGGGATGCCTGCTCCTGGCTCATTGCAGAGCCCCCCGAGAAGCACACAGCTGTTCCCAGTTCTCTCTCTCCCCATCCATGCTCGCCCGCTCTGCTGTGCTGCTGTGCTTCTCTTTCTGCAGAATCCTTCCCTGTTTGCAGCTGTGGTCAGTGATTTTTGTAGATTAAAAGAAAATCTGGGGGTGGGGGAAAGGGTTTCCTGGGGAGATGAAAGAGTCGACCCAACATGAAAGAAACCTTATAAAATTATATATATATATATATATATATATATATATATATATATATATATATATAACAAAACAAAACAAAAAACCCCAACCCAGGAGCACGATCCATATGTCTGCATCAGTATGTCCGAGTGTCTGCAAGCCGTGCCTTGCACTCACCAACCAAGGAATGCTGCCTCGTCTAGAAAAACCAGCTGCACAAAAGGGAGAGGTTTATGGACTTCAGCACAAGGATAAGCCAGGATCTGTATGTCAGAGTCTTTGTGAAGACTCTCTAGGAACTGACGTGATTTCTTTTACCCCTGTTTTAAAAAAGAAACAGCTTTATGGAGGTATAATTCATATTAAAATATACAGGTTTGATGTCTAAAATTTGATGAGTTTGGACATACACACATACTTACAGTGCCATCCCCATGATCAAGGAAACTTCAATCCATCACCTCCAAAATTCACCTTATGCCTCTCCTTTTGGGTGGTAAGAACCCTTTAAATGAGATCTTCCTTCTAAATAAGTTTTGGAGTGCAGAATACTGTATGGTTAACTAGACACACAATGTTGCACAGCAGATCTCTAAGGCTTATCCAGTTATTTAGATGAACTGGAAGTTTATAACCATCGAATAACACCTATGTCCTGTTTTTCCCTCCCCTGATCCCTGACAGCACTGTTTTATTTAGTCTCTGCTTCTTTAAGGTTGACTCTTTAAAATGTCTTGTGGCTGGGCACGGTGGTGCACACCTGTATTCCCAGTGACTCGGGAGGCCGAGGCAAGACGATAGAAAGTTCAAAGGCCAGCCTCGGCAATTAGCAAGACTCTGTCTCAAAATAAAATAAAATAAATAAATAAACAGGGCTGGAGATATAGCAGTAGAACAACTCTGGGTTCAATCCTCAGTATCAAAAATCAATCTGTCACCTTCATTGAATGGAATATGCAGTGTCTCTCCTGTGACTAGCTTTATTTCCCTCAGCACAATATGGAAACCTTAGCCCTGTTCTTGAGGACTTTTGACTGATTGATTCTATTGTGCCCAAATTATTTAGGATAAGCCCCAATAAGTAAAGTCAATTGGTTATGGATTCTAACTACGTCCACAACACCCGTCACAGCTGCTCCTGGATTAGAGTTAGACAACATACCTGGGGGCTGTAGCCTAGGAAAGTCGACATGGAAAGCTGAGCATTGCAGCCATCAAAACTACTTGAGGCCATCTTCTGATATTTTCAGAAGGTTTCTCTCCATCCTCATTTATAGTGCTCAAGGTCAAGCCCAAGATCACTGACTCCTTTCTGGTATTCGTACATCCAGCCCCAAGGTCACCGGTCCAACCCGGTGTGGCATACTCCAATTCAGAAACCGTTGGGTTCTCTGCTGGATTATGGGATAAATACCATAATCACTCTATACCAAACCCCCAGGCCACGCTGCCTGGTTCACCTGTTCCACACCTTTCCTTCTGCATATCACGAGAATAGCTGACGTTTCTTGGGCCACTGTCAGGTCCCAGGCACAGTGTCTTGTGCTTTGACATAAATTGTCTAACTTAATAATCAGAAAATCATATTTTGCAATTAGGGAAACTGAGGCCCAGAAAATGAGAGTGCCCTGTCTCAGTGACCCAAGTGGTAACTGGCCTCACCTGCACCCACAATGTCTGACTCCACAGTCTGTGACTTTGAGCCTTGCATTATGCTGTCTCTGAAGGGTTTCTCCTCATTTAGCTAAACTCTTCTTCTCATCCTTCAAAGCCCATCTCACTTGCCACGTCCCTGAGCCTGTCCCATTTCCCAGGTAGAATCCACCATCCTCTCACTGCAGTTTTTGTGTCCCTTACTATGATGAACTGCTGAGGTGGCTGCACTCTCTCCTACCTGGTGAGAGCTTTCAAGGACAGACAGTGTGCTGCTTTGTCTACTTCCCCAAGACCCAGCACAGGGCCAGGCATGTTATAGGCACCAACCATTGATTGTTGTCAAAGGATTGACTCGTTCAGCACGTGCTGTCTCTCCGAGGCCCTGCTAATGACTGCGGGGCTGCTAGCTCTCAGTGACTGTCAGTTCATATCAGTGTTCTTCTGTAATAAACTAGAGGCTGATTCATGCTTCTCCCAGTTGCCACTGCAGCAGAGTGTTGGTGACCAGTGCTGATCTGGCAGGTTGGTAAACATGTGGTCATCGGGGGCTTCTCTACCTGGGGGTGGCATGCAACTCCCTCCACAGCCTATGGAACCTCCTCTCTATTTCCCCAGCATCTCAAAGACCCAACTCAGGGAATTACTTGTTGTCAAAGTGGTTTCTGGGGAGGGTCTGAGGACAGGGTATTCTCAGTGCTGTGCTCATTTGGTGTTTTCTGGTATCTCTGGGGAGGCTGCTGGGATCCTTCTCTGCATGAGAATCTGAGGTGCCTTCTAGGACAACAGACAAGCAGTGGCCCCCCCATACCCAGACCAAGAGACCAAGATTCTTGGATATGGGCATTAAATGCTTTGCCAACCCCCTAGACTCAGATGTCTGTGGATTAGAAAGTGACTCAGTGGACTCACCCGGGGTTGGCAAACTTCCCAGGTGCCTGGGCTGTGGGTTCATGGGAGGTGACGGTGATGGATGCTAACTCGTTATCAGTCCTTCTTGTTTCTTAATGCTTTATTGTCTGAGTCCCCTACACTCCAGGTAAGATGCTGTTCGTCTTTGCCCTCTTGTTAGAAGGGGCACCTGTTCACGTGTCTTTTTGGTGGGAAGGGAATCTTCCCCAACCTCTGAAAAATCCTAATGGGATCCTCTCTGGGAGGGAGCAGACATGTGAGTCCAAAAGGCGGGCACACGAGGGCTAGTGTCACGGTCACCCTCCTGTCTGTGAAGACGGCTGGTGCTGTGGTCTGAATGTTTGTCTCCTCCCTCATATATGAGGTCCCAACCCTCAGTGGATGGCATTAGGAGGGGGTCGTGTGGGCGGGGCCTTCCTCACAAATCAGTGCCATGAGAGAGCTTTCCCTGTCTGTTCTCCGCCATATGCAAACACCACTGGACTGCTTCCTGTAAACCAGAAAGAGCCCTTACCAGACTCAGGATCTGCTAGTGCCTCGATCTTGGACTTTCAGGTTCCAGAAAGAAATGCTCTTGTTTAAATCACTCAGCCTATGGAAATTTTTTATAGCAGCCCAAACTGACTCAGGAGGCTAGTTCACAAGATCTGAGCAATGGTCACCCTAGATCCTGAGGCAGGAAAGGAGAAGGTGAATCCCTTCCCTTTATTCTGCTTGGTGGCCTCAGAAGTAGTAGCTGGCTGTGCTCCCATTGCAGTTGTTACTGGCCGTCCTTGGGCTTGCGGGGTTCCCCAGCCTTCTTCCACAGGCACCCCCAGTGCCCAGCTCCTGGGAGCTGCACTCCATGGCTTCTTGGACTGGGTATTTCCTGAGGATGGGGGCTATCTCAGTCACCTGTGTTATCCTAACCTTCAGTGTGTGGTACATTGATGGCGCCCAGTCACTCTCCGGTGAATGTCAGTTGGGCACAGATAATGAGATGATTGGCTGAGACCTGCCATAATTGACTGAAATGATGATACAGCTAAATGTCCTCAAGGCAATGGAGAAATCTGCCACCATCTAGTTAATTTTATTTGTGCTGGCAATTACAATAGCACCTGTGTTAGTATATTAGTGGAAATTCTCCTTCATCCCCAAATATTTTTGTTTGGATGTCAAAGATTACTAACTATTTGTTGAATATTTGCTCTCTTCTCTGTGGATGTGGTGCTGAGCCTCAGAATCACTGGTGTAGAAATGAGTTTGGTCATTTGGCCAGGTAGCGAATCTGCTCCTTATTCGGACTGGGTGGTGGACTAGCTGGGAGATGGTGAGAAGGACATTAAACCTGGAGGTCAAAGAAACTGAGCCCCATCACGGTTAAGGCATCTCCTATCTATGAAATTTTGGATAAATCTCTAACTTCAGTTTCCACATCTGTAAAATGGAAATAACCATTATCTTGTTGATCTGAGTGGCGAAAGATTCAGAGACAGGAAGCTCAGCCCGATGGGGGAAACACATAATTAATTTAAAAATTGCTCCAAAAGGACTGTATCCTGTCAGGAGTCAGTCCAAGGTCACTATGGGAGCCTTAATTACTGAGCACCCATCCTGTGCATGTGTGAGTGCTGTGTTCTTGGCTCCCCACAGTCCTTGGCCGGTGTGAATCCTGGCTTGGGCGCTGGAACCCTGTCAGCAGTCGATGACAAAATGACTGGATGGAGCGTCCTGCATACACATGTGAATTTAGCTTCCAGGGCATGCTAGTCACAGGAAATAGAAAATGATAGCTTTCAGGAGGCAACAGCTAAATGGCAGATGCAGAGGGCCCTGGCTTCGGACACTTGGTGGACACATGTACTTTGCTTGTAAGGATCCAAACCTGTCCCTCTAGTAAACCACATGAAAAAGGAGTACACTTTGTAACCATGTTCAAGGTGAGGAATTCAGGAAGCCAAAGGGGGCCAAGGTAAGGGCCAGGAGGGAGGTGGCCGATGTGTTCCACAGTCCCTGGGCCTGTCCCGCGGGGCTGAAGGTGGTTCCTGCAGGAAATCATTCAGCTTTTTGCCTGGGAGGGGTGGGGTCAGCAGGAGGGCGCCCCCTGGAGCCCTCAAGAAAGAGCGGCCAGTGGCGGCTCAGAGCTGTGTGGGGCGCCAGGTGATCTGAGTCGGGGCACCCCACTCCTCTCTGTGCCTCAGTTTCTTGGCTTGAGAACCCGATGCTGAGCTGCATTCTGGGCAGAGCAAAAGAGGAAAGTGATGGTTACAAAGTTCTTTGATTTCACAAATCACCAAATAATAGCATTTAATTATTTATAACAGGTTTCGTGGTGTTGGGATGAAAGGTGCCGAGCCTACAGTAGGTTATTAACTGATTGTCAGGGACCTTTGTTCAGGTAATAGACGTAATTACCACATTAATTTGATCCAATGGTGAGAGGAGTGGAGACCCCCCCATCCTGCTTCCTCCCCACTCCCTCACCAGCTCCTCCTGGCATTCCAGAGTGGGAGGTGTGCCTGCCTGTTCCCAGCCCTGGTCCTTATCTCCTGTATGGTCCAGCCCCCTGGATGTCATCACCAGGGAATGCATTGGGGCCGAGGCCTTCCTGGGGTTTTGGGGGTTGATAAGACTGGTCTCTGCTGTCCCTGTGCATCAATCATCAGCTCTAATTAGACTGTAAATGTCCTTTTTTCCCTCTCTCTTAGCTTGTTGCAGGTCACATGGCCGATATGTAAATCTCAGCCCTCGGAGCAGTTTAATGGCTGCGGTGACCATAGGTAGTAACTCAGGCTTCCCATAAACGGAAAATAAAAACAACAACCCATTACAGATGATGGTAGGTCTGCAACCTGCACGCAGCGCATCGTAAACTTGAGTGATTGCTCCTGTGCTTGGCCGCGGAAAGGACCAGGGAGGGGGCACAAGGTGGAGAGAGAGGAGATTTGCGACCTGCAATTTCCAGGTAGTCTCTCCCCTCTCTGTCCTGGCCCAGCCCGGGAATAGGTGCCTGGGAACTTCAACTACCCTGTGGAGCAAGCAGGAACTGGCTTCTCTTCAGGTCGCATGTCTACCTATGGGTGGGGTTCATGTTGCTGCCCTCATTGTGAAGCTGATGTGTGTGCTGGGGCTTAGAGGGGCCACCGTGGTCCTGCCGCCCCTCTCATCTTGTCACCAGTGTTGGAGGGGCAGCACGGCTGAGCAGAAATATAAATACCATGAGCATGAAGAGGTTTGCTTGTTTTAGTCACTGCTGCATTGCCAGTGTCGAGAGCTGCGCCGAGCATGTAGTAGGTGCTCAATTAAAAAATTTGAATGGAGCCATGAATAAATAAGTGTAGAGGGACATGGCGAGGGAGAAGGGGGGGGAAGGAAAGACAGTGGACTGAGACAGACATCATTACCCTGTGTACAAGTATGGTCACATGAATGGTGTGAATCTACATCGTGCACATCCATAGAAACGAAAAGTTGTACCCCATTTGTGTACCATGAATCAAAATGCAGTCTATAAAAATAAAAGTAAAAATGAATTTTAAAAAATAAGTAAAGATTTTGGGTTTGGGGGACTGTTCTGGATCTCAGCTCTGCTGCTTCACAGCTGGGGTGAAGGGGGCAATTACTTAATCTCTCTGGACCTTAGTGTCCTCACCTGTAAAATGGAAATCAAATGTCTATGTTGCCTGGGTTGTTGGAAAGGTTAAAACGGATGACGTTTCTAAACATCCCCATCCTTGGATGGAATATGTGCCACTTCAGAATGACAAAGGAGAATTCAGAGTCTTACAGAGGGCAAGAGGGTTGTCAGAGTTTTCAAGGGATGGAAGGTATAAAAGGCAGAGCTCAGACATTCTGCTCACTCAGATTCGGTTCTCTTCGTTGTTCTGAACTATGTCACAGATACCAGAGGTATCTGGTATTTCCTCTCCACTCCAGGGGGATTTAGGAATTCATAACATGTTCAGATCCAATGTCTATTTCAGCAAGTGTTTATTGAGCATCTGCTTCATGCCCACTTGGGCCAGATCTGGGCATAGGAGTGAGTAAAACCAAGCTCCTGTCCACAAGTGCTCTATGTCCTGGAGGAGAACACGGAGGTAGCATCTGATGATGGTGAATGGGTAGCACCCCTGCCATGTTGTGGAGGGAGTTCTTTGGGGACCCAAGGGCGGGGGGGAATCCTGCTTTGTCCAGGGCTATTTTGGAAAGCCTCAGAGAGTACAGGATGCAAATGGAGAGACACTCCCAATAGAGAAAGAAGAGGAAGGGAGCATCAGGGAGAGTAGCAGCAGGGCAGGGGGCAGGGTTTGGAGAGTGCCTCTGTCTAGAATGTTCATGGGTTGATGGATGACTTTTTGGGAAGTAGGAGTAAGTGGTGGTCTGGAAGAGGAAGGCCTATCCTAAAAGATACATTGTTTCCTAAGGGCAGCGAGAGCCACAGAGAACCGCAAGGAACAGAACGACATGGCTCTACTTAGGATTTGATAAGATTCCTGTTGATTGGGGCATGAGATGGCATGAGACCAAGGAAACACAGATTCAGGTGCACACAGATGCACATAAGGTCACTGAGTGTGTAAGACGTGCTCGACTCTGTTCGTCACTTCTGATGAAGCTCCGGGCCAAGCAACTCCCAGAAATGGCAGAAGCGAGAGGCGATGTGGAAGGCTCTTCCGCCAGGACTTTCAGAGAAGAGCCTCGTGACACTTTGATTTTGGATTCCTCACCTCCAAAGCGGTGAGAGGATAAATTTGTTGCTTTAAGTTACCCAGTTTGTGGTAATTTATTGTGGCAGCCCTGGAAAACTAACAAACTTCTATAAGAATCGATGAAGAAGGTGCTATTTTTTTTTTTTTTTTAAACTGACTTTGGTAGAGATTGAAGAAAGTGCCTGCTATGGTTTGGAGATGGTTTGAATGAACCCCAAGACTTCATATTTGACATCTGATCCCCATTGTGAAGTCTGAAGAGGGTGGACACCTAATTTGACTATGGTGTTTACAGGTCAGGGATTAGGTTTAGACACATGGATCCCCCATGTTAGCTGGTGGCTTGATAGGAAGAGGGAGAGAGACCAAACAGATACATGTAGACATCCATGTGATAGTCTGTGCTGCTTTGGAAATCTGCCAGCAAGGAAATCCCAGAAGCGGACACTTGACTTTGAACATCCAGACCTATGAGCCCAAATTAACCTTTTTTTTTTTTTTTTTTTTAATAACATACTCAGGCTGTGGTATTATGTTAGCAACAGAAAACAGACAAATACAGGGCCCATGGTTGTGCTCCTAGTGAGTACTGGAACCAGGATTCAAAATCAGCTTTCTCTGTCACCAAACTATTTCTCTTTCTATCCTGCAGGTGAGCATACTAGTGACTAGCCCATTTGGGAGAGAGGTTAAGCATGGGTGGGTTCTGGCAGGTAAAAAAAATGCAGCTTGTTTTTGGAAAGCCCCACAGGGTGTTCCAGAAACCCATTTGAAGCCAGGAGTTCCTTTATTTTCCCCACCACTCACATGAGTCCCCACTTACCTTATCTGCATGAATGGCAGTACTTGGAAAATGTCCAAGGACTACTTGATGTTGTGCAGTTAGAAGGTGGTCCACTCTGCTCCAAATCTCGAGAGAACTGCCCATTTGCTAGAGTATCATTGTGGTCCTGTCCACACGGGGTCGCTGTTGAACGCCAGTCTCCTACAGCTCCATGGACCCTCTGGGTTCAGTGAAACCATGATCTTCTTGTGGACCAAAGTCCCCAAACAGGTCACAATGAAGACTTCAGGTTTGATCAATCCCAGAACGGGCCAGACTCTCCTCGCAGGAAGCCCAGCAGTTAGATTCCCAAGCCTCTCTGCAGGGGAAGGCAGATTGTCTCAAATGGTGACTGAAGTCATCTCCTTGACTTGAGGCCTCTCTCTGAGTCTCTGAGAAATGAAAGCAAGAATATCCTCACTTCAAAGGGGCAGAATGAGGACTGAATGGCACAGAGCTTGGAAAACGACACAATGCCTGGCCCAGAGCAAATGGTCACGTGATAGGACCTTTAAAAAGGTTCTTCCCTCCCTCCCTTCTCTCCTTCCTTCCCTCCTTCCTTCACCTTCTCTCATTGTCCCACTCTCAGAGCTTTGTGTGTGTCTCTACATGTGCACGCATGTGTATGTATCTATATGTGGTGTATGGCATGTTTTGTGTTTGCATGTATGTATATGTGCAATCATATGTATGTAGGTGTGTATACGTGCATGTGTGGGTGATGTATAGGTATATATGTATGTGCATTCATATGTATGTATGAATATGTATGTGTAATTGTGTTTATGCCTGTGTGTGTGCGTGTGTGTTTGTACATGCATATATTTTTGTGTGTAGGTGTATGTGTGTGTGTGTGTGTGTGTGAGCATGGAAGACTTTCACCCTTGAGGAACAGGGGAATCTGTGCTACTGGTTCTGGGTCAACTGCACAGGAAGGCTGGTCCTTCCAGGGCACGTAAGGACAGTGCTGGGCTCAGAGTTGTCCTCACCTGCCCTTGCCATTGCGCCACCTCCACAAGCCACAGGCAGGGGAGGAGCGTGGTTTGTGGAGAGAGCTGGATACCCACGCACCGAGCCAGTGTTTCACCTGCATCATCCTGGGTCTTCTGCAGCCGCTCCTGGCCTCCAGGCTGGGCAGGAGGTAGTGAGCAGAGCAGCTTAAGGGGCTTCCTTCAGTGTGGCAGGCCTTGCTGAAGGTCAGATCTCAGGCAAGACCCCATGCTACCCGCTGCTGTTACGTTCTTGGTGCCTCAGTTTTCTCACCTGTAGAATGGGGATTTTTGAGTTGAGAATTTTAAAGTCAAACCCACGTCCAGGCCAGGTAGCCAAAGGAGGGAATCAGGTTAATTTGAAAATATCCTGACCCACAGGGGCAGATGTTATCCCTCTTCAACTACCTGTTGCTATGTGAGAAGTTGAACTCAGAACTCCCAGCTTCCCAAGCAGAAAAAGCAGAAATCTGAATTTGCACATAAATCCTGAAATTGCTCGAGGTGGCAAAACCTTCTTTGGGTTTGGGACTGGCAGAGGTAAGGGGCCTACTGCTCAACTTGCTTTGATCAGGTCAGGAGGGATGTGGAAGTAATTCGAGCCAGTTGGGCATCCAAGTTTGCTTGTTGACCTTCGGGGGAAGTACGGCACGAAATTCAGAGTGTGGACCCCAAGTCAGGCAGCCTCTGTTCCAATCCCAGCTCTGCGTTTTGGAACTGGGTGCCTTTAGGCAAGTGACGACCTCTCTGACTTCCGCTTCAGTGGACTGACTTCCTGATGAGTAAGTAAGAGAAAGCAAGCAAACACTCCAGATTCTCAAGTTTATATGTTGATGTCTTGTTCAGACCACAAACTAACAACAACACAAACTTGCACTTTTATTGTGTGATAACATCCAAATTGGAAGGAAGAAATTCCATAAGTCTTTGAACCCAGAATAAATAATAAAGGTCAGTTAGGCAGTCCAAATTTTTCTCCCTGGAGATTTCAAGGTATAATGCAGAGTCTCAGTTATTTTCTCCATAGATCCCAAGGACACAGAGCAGAGCTCTGGTCTGGGCTTTGAGAAACTGGGAGAGGAATCGAATAAAATGGAAGGATTACCTGGAGACTCTAAGAGGGCAGAGGGCGGTGAGGTTTACCTGGCAATGGGCAAAAAGCACAGAGAAAAGAAGCTGAGGTGAGAGTGCTTGGAATATGAATAAATTAAGTTGGAAATATCTTGGGAATTTACTGGGATGCTCAGCAGTTGAGATGAACGTGGTTGTGATCCATTTCCCAGGTCTACAGACCCTTGCAGGAGGCAGAAGCTGAGAAGGAAGCACAGAGGTAGAGAAAGCTGTGAAGGGGGAAGATCAGGGAGCCAGGGAATGCACACAAGGAAACCTAGCGTCGTCTGGTGCTGTCTACCATGTGGCATGCTGGTGTTTTTCCTGGTAGTAGTAGTAGTAGTAGTAATAATAATAATAATAATAATAATAATAATAATAATAAAGAACAATTATGGAGAACTCGCTGCCAGTCATTTTTCATGGATGATCTCATCAAATCCCCAGAGCAAGCCATTGAAATAGATATTTTAAAGAAGTTGTGGATCTGGGAGGTGAGGTAATGCGTGTGGTCACTGGGTCATCAGGTGGTGAGGCCCGAGTTGGGTATAAGACCTCATAGTTGCACAGTGCAGGGACGCAGGGAACGCTGGCCTTCAACTTGCCCTGCTTGGAGGTTGGCAACATGAGTGTGATAAAGGGGCAGTCCCCAGTGTCCCCTTCTGTTCTCTTCTTTAAGGACATAAGTTCCTGTAAGGAGAGACCCTGGAAGTAGACACACTCAAAGGAAAGACAGGCATATAAGAAGAAAGGGGGAGTGCTGTTTCCATCTCCTCCCTTGGCTGAGACCTCGTTGTCTCTTTCCTTCAAGGACACACAAATTTGACATTCATTCCAACTTCTTGGGTACACATTTTCCAGCAGGCTCAGGCCCTCTATGAAGCCAGGTCTCCCATGGGTGAGTTTTAGACTTTCCCTTCTCATTTGACATCGGTTGAGGGTCAGGAGGTGCCTGAGGAGTATTCCCCTGAAGATTGAAGAATGGAGGAATTTGCCTACTGATCATCCCTCTTCTAGGCAAGGTGGAGGTTGAGCAAATTGGTATTGAGCAATGAGAAAAAGAGGCACAGACATATATTTAGGGCCAAATAAGACAACTTCTCTTGGTTGTTTAGAAAGTTCAAATGTTCAGATACTTTCCCTCCCTCAAACTTCTGTTTTCCATCTTCATCTGGAAGTAGTCAGGACCAAAACTGTGAAGTGGTGGCCTTGAGGAGTGAGGCTGACCTATCTTTAATGGTGGCTTTTATCTTGGGGCAGTCAGGGTGACCTTGGTGCTGGGCCAGGCTGGTGAAGACCTCCTTGACACAGCCCAGAATTTAATTATAGAGTCAATAATAAAGGATTGCTGCTACTTTTTCTATGTCAGGACTTGTTCTGGGACCTGGAGTTTCAGAGATGGTGAAGATAAGTCATCTCCGATCTCTCAGGACCTCAAGGACTAATGACAAAGAGAATACACAGTCAAAATATTCCAAAGTGAGGAGGGAGAACAAGGCACTCTATGAAGTCTATGGTGACATGGGGAAGAGGAACCGATTCTCCCGGGTCAGGGAAGGTGGTGAAGCCAACTTCTACAGCTTTGATTTAAACTCTAAAGAACGTGTAACCTAATCAATCTTGAGATCCCTTGTGATTCAGTCTGATTTTGGTGTTGGAGGATATGTGGCAGCAAACTTGATAAACATAATTTTTGAAAGTGCTTCATGCCTTATTCTATTTCTGAAGGAAGCGCTCAGGGGAGGATGGCTGCTAAATACTCTTCCCTGCTCAAGATCCTCCATGTGGAGGGTTCTGGAAATCCCTCTACTTTGCAATCTCAACGGTCAATGCCTCAAGTCTCCCTTACTCTCAGGTCTCTTGTGTTTTTTGAAAATGCATTTCTCCCATATTATCTACATCTCAACTCTTTGTTAAACAGATAACTTGGTCCATGGGCGTCCTGATGTGCGCATTGTCCCGATTTGGTCTCCTAAAGAAACGCAGAGCAGAGAAGACCTTGAATAGTCATATTTTAATAATTTTATTCCTACTGCAGTTAAATGGCATTTCATTAAGGTGACAACTGGGAGAGAGACCCTCCTGGCAAAGGGGAACCTTTAATCAAGCCTTGGAAATGCAAAACACTGTTCATGACACAGCGTTCAGGTGTGAACAGAGCTGGACTGTGCCTGAGGGGCTGGGTGGGAGGGAAGACTGGAGAGGTTAAACGGAACAGATCACAAATGGCCTTGAGGTCAATGACTAGCAATCTGGACTTAGTTCTGAGCAATGGAATCCATTGAGGGTTTGGTTTGTTTGTTTTTAATTTGGGTAAGATATCATCAGATCTGTATTATCAGAAGATGACTCTGATGTCTCCCAGGAAGGTTGCGTTAGATGGAGAGAGAAAGGCAAATAGCCAGAAAACCGGTCAGGAAGCTGTTGCAAAAGCCAGGGTGGTAAGACCTGAATTGGAGGGGATGGAGCTATTTCAGCGGAACAGGCAGTAGAAATGGCTTCCTCTTCCTTCCGGTGGTCATGAAGGAAGAATTTAGGCACAGTGTAGGATCCCCTACACCTCGGCACCCACCTGTGTGTGCAGTAGGGTAATTGAACCCGTAATTAATTGCAAGTCAGGGTTTGGAAGCCTCTTTCTGAAGACATGGACCTATGGACTCAGAACAAGCATCAGGGGGAGCTTATTCATGTCTAACTTTCCTGGCCACTTCCCGTGCAGACTCTCATCTCCTAGGAACAAGCTGGCAACACTGTCCTCTTTCTCAACCCATTACTCCTCCCTGCATGGCTTGAAATCTAGGTGGAGGCAATAGGGACCTCTTTCCCAAGTGCATCCAAGAGGGAGGAGAGGAACAGATGCAGCCTTCTGAGGACAATGAGGACTCAGGTGCGGACTCTACCAGGTTTGATGAGTCATCTGGCCTCCCGAGCTTCGGCTTCCTGTAAAGGGGAAAAGAGTAGCTCTCTTTGGAGGTGGCGAAGGTCTTGAGATAACTCATGTACGACACCCAGTCACGTGCTTGGCACCTGGGAAGTCCTCAATACATGTTCACTGCATTTTGACTTACTGCTTGCTTAGGAGGAGTAGTAACTGGCTCTGGAAACAGTAGGACCATATTGTACAGATGAGGACATTGAAGGCAGGAGTTGTAAAGACTTCTAAGTCTCACTGGTTGTAGAATAGTTTATACTGTTTTGCAGCCAGAAATTACTCCACTTCAGGTTGGATCCTGACACTGCCCCAGTTCAAGCTGCATTCTGATTTCTGTCTCCAAAGGACTTTTACCACCAAGGTTCTGAAACAGCACTTTAGTTGACCAGGGAAGTTGGATTCTAAGCATTGCATAGAAAGTTTCAAAAGAATCTGTCCCATCAGCCAGAGTGAGTTCCGTGATAGGAGGCTGGTCTCTGAGAGAGTGCATCATGGACTTCCATGAAGCTGGGACCAAACTACTTTGCAGCAACTGCATTGTAGGAGAAGAGCAAGAAAGAAAGAAGGAGCCATATTGCAAGCTGTTGGTGGAGTCACCGGAGGCCTTAGCAGGACAACTCTCAGTGTCTGGGACTTAACACGGACTGCCTTGGGGAACCCTCTTTTCTCTGCCATGAAGGTCAGCTGAATTCTAGAACATTGTATTAGTACAGGGCTTCATACTTCCAGGCATTTCACTCATGCAGTTCAACTTTGAAACGAAGATTGGAAAATAAAAATTGAAACGGCAGTTGATTCTGCCGTTATTCTACTCATCGGGCATTGGCACAGCGTGAGCTCATTGGGAGAGAAGTGAACCAGCCATCGGGACTCAGCCAGCTTCAGTCCACGTGCCTCTGCCTGGGAGCGCCTTGCAGCAGCTGGAGTGATTCTGGTAGCTGGCAAAACTTCTGTGTGGCATTGCCCCGAGTGCATTTCTATTTGATTCTCCTGGGTTCAAGTGAAGAAATAGCAATTTGTCCAATAGAGGAGAGAAATCTGGACACGTCGAAGGCTTGTGAGTTTCTCCTGAAGCTGGTGATTCACCAGGCTCCTGAGCTCTTGGTCCTTTCCTCCTGCTGAGGACACAGAAGACTGAGCAATTCTGAATTCAGGTGGGGCCATGTGAGAGGTTCTGACCAAGAAGCTTGAACAGAACGGATGTACGCCACTACAGGTCAACGTACTTAATCGCCAGGGAAAGAACCTTCAGAGCACACCTTTCTTTCTGATATTGGTGGCTGCTTTGTGAGCCTGCTAGCAGACCATCTGCCTGAGAAACCGATGGCACTGAGTGAGAGAGAAATCTTTGTGGTTTTATCTGAGATTTGGGGTTTGCTTGTCACAGTAGCATGACCCCATTCATTCTGACTGACACGGAGATTTTTGAATAGGAATTTTGTGTGCACATGACTTTCACTTTACGGTTCCATTACAGCAGAAATAGGTCCACTCTTTGTAGAACCTTATTCTATTTTAATCAGTGTGCTTAGAACTTCACCTAGATTATCTCGTTCCATAGTTATCACTACTGTATGAGAATGATTGAATAATTCCCATTTTTTTTTTAGAGGAGGAAAGAGCAAAGAGTGGTCAAATACTTGGCCCAAATTCACATTGTCAGAGATGGATTTTAACGTCAGATTTTTCTGATAGCAAACTAGTGCTGTCTCCATTATATCAGTTGTCCTTGCAGCTTTGGAGCTGGACTCCCCTTTGGAGAGGGCCAGGCACCTGGGGGTTTGGCAGTGGGACTGCCCCACCCAGCATGGGCCACCTTCACGCCGGCCCCGTCCCTGCTGTGTGCCAAGCCTCCAAGCGCCTCACTGACCCACCCTCCTCCTACACTAATGATATTTATTCTTACCACCCTGGCAGGGTGTTCCTCTGCCTAATTACTGTTTAGAAACCTCTGAAGGTGGAAAACATGATGTTAAGTGCTTAATGGTTAAAGGATTCACGTCAAACCTCAAGAGGAGGGGGACTCTCGGGGGTTGATGGCCCAGTGAGGGTGGAGAAACCTGGCACATTGTGTCATAAAAAGGCAGAGGCAAAGGCTCTGGCAGTGGCTGCAGTCAAGACTCTTAGACTACTTGGATTACGTGGCTGTTGGGATTATCATCCACTGTTATCACCCCTGGATTCTGCCTGGAACCAAATGCTAGTTTTTCCCATTTGAACACAAATACAATAGCCCATTTACTGAGCACTTACTGAGCGCTAGGACCCTGGTTAAGAATCTGATAGTCATAATCTCACTTGTTCCTTTCTACCTGGATATAGGCTCTTGTCCCCATGTGGAATCTGAGGTTGACAAATGTGACATGACTTGTTCAAAGATGCCCAGCTGTAAGTGGTAGGTCTGAGCCCAGGTCTGTCTGGCTCTTGAGCCTTGTCTCTTAAATCTTAAGCAGTCATATGTCTTTGGGATGAAATTTGGAAAAAAAAAAAACAACAAATTTAGTTGTCTTTGGAGTCACAAAGCCATGGATCTGAGACCTCAAGTCTCGTACCTATGCCTTTTAATCTGTCTGAATCATGGTACCCACTTCACTAAGGTAGAAACTGTGATATATATGACACTAAAAAGTTAGTGTCCTTCCTGAAGATTTTTCCTGAAGATTCTTGGGTCTTAGTTTTGGAAGGAAGGCAGTTCAATGATTCTCTCTACAGCATGCTTAGGAATTTGTCACTCTCTTGAATATCTTCTAGGATGGGGAGCTCACCACCCCAGACAGCCCTTCCCTAGGTTGTACAAAGTTTGCTCAGGGAGCTTGGAGTGGAGGTACAAGCAGGGAACAGCCTCACCCCCAGGGGATGTGGGCAGAGTGGGAGGTGAGCAGAGGGGTGGGCATTTAATGGGCCGCGTTCTGGCAGGCGTCCGGGGGGCACGCCTGTGATGAGGATAACTAGGTGGCGATAATGGACCATTTCCCTAATTGACATTAATGATGCCATTGGTCTGAGCATCCACCTCCTGCTTTCTCTCCTGCCACGCCTGGCTGAATCGCTGCTGTGAATGGTGACACCTGACTTGCCCATATCCCAACTTGTCTGGCAAACCCTGGTCGGTTGGTCCTGAAGTCTGGAGTGAAGGGTGAGCCTGGCTTCTGGGTCCTTCCAGACGGAGGCTGCAGTCCTGGTCTGCCTTGCCCTGGATGCAAGTAAAAGCCTGGCTTCTTTCCAAAGTGGGAGGGCTGTTCTCTGAGAGCAGGGGCCTACCGGGACTCGAGTGATGGTCCGGATCAGGAATCAGCCCCTCACTGGGGCTCGACATGGCTTCCTGGGGCCAGAGGCTGAGTGCCAGCTGACCCACGTGGGGGAGGGGACACCTTGACTGATGGAGAAAGGGAGGCAGACGAAGAGGCTCACAGATCTATAGGCAGAGGGAGGCACCGAGAATCAGACTGAGAGAGAGCGATGGAGGTAAGGAAAAAAGGGAGTAAGGGAGAAATGAAGGAAGGGAGGAAGCAATGGGCCCTGTCCTGGCACGTGCCGGTCCTCAGGGGTGGCACACGGCCTGATTACCTGCCCCCTCCTTACCTTCGGACTGTGCTAGTTATGCAGAGACTCCCAAGTACTAGGGGCGGCAGGGAAGAAGAGGAACTGTGTCCCCTCTTGGCCACTTAGTGTGGACACTTTGTTCGAGCTCATGTCTTAGCACCTCTGAGATGTAGTCTTGGCTCCATGGTGAAGAGTCTCTCTCCCAGAAGGTCATGGAGCTGCCCTGAGCTGTGGATGGGAAGTTCCTTGACACTCTGGCGCACGCCCAGAGGAAAGCCTGCACGCTCCTTCACAGAGCAAGGCCCGAGGGCCAAGGCCGGGCTCCCTCACACTGTGGCAGCTTTCCGTGGGCCAAGGCTGCCCAAGGCTTAGGAGCTGAGGGTGGCTGTGGTCTGCCGCCTGCAGGTGAGCTGTCCTGGGTGACTCTGCGGGTCCAGGGCAGCTCCTGAGAGGGAGTGGGAGGTGAGACAGGAACAGCGCTGTGGGCGAGGTGACCATGTTCTGAGCACTCCAGGTGGCTTTTATCATCCCCACTTTACAGATCAGGAAACTGAGGCCCAGAGAAGCTAAATGAGCATGGCAGCCCTTGAATCTATCAGTCTAGGTCACAGCATAACCACTTTATGGTTTCTGCTGTGCAGTCACCATAACCTGGTGGGAGAGAGGCAGGAGGAGTGACTGAGCGTCACCTGCCTGCTCAGGGTTCTGACAGGGATCAGGAGGAGGGGCCTTAGAGCAGCTAGCATGAAGCCGCCTGTCCTCCTGCCTTCTTGCTTCTCACTGTCCTCTGACCAGGGTTGACCCCAAGGCAGACCGTGCAATGCCTGTGGGAGCATAAGTATGTCCTTCCCCTTCTGGGTCTCAGTCTTTCCAGCTGCAGAGGAAAGAGGTAGAACCGAGTGGCCTTACAGGACAGCCATTCAGATTCAGGGTCTTTTCCCTCAGATGCGACCAAGCTAAGGGTGGGAGGGAGGAGGAGATCCGGGGGAAGTAATCCCAAACACATAGCCACACATGCTACATAAATTCAGACCAAGCTCATTTCCCCGAAGGAGAGCCCGAGATTCGCGAACGCTGGACGGGAGCGAGGGTGCTCCCAGGTGAGGCCTCCAGACACCATGAGCCTGGGTCCTGGGCTCCTGCTGAGTTTCTCTTTCAGTCCTTACCCCCTGCTCCCACTCTGGCTCCTCTCATTCATTAACGTATTCAAATCATTTCCTCATCCATTCAGTGACTACTGGCTGAACCTGAGCATGCCCTATGGGCCACAGAGAGAGTGGCTCCTGAGCAGAGGCGGTCCTGACCTTGCAAATATGGTGGCGTAGCAGGAGACACAGGACACAAATACCTAGGGGGTTACTTAAGACACTGGCAAGAACCAGGAAAAAAAAAGAAAAAGAAAAAAAAGAAGCTGGGTTGTAAGGCAGAGAAGGGGTGGGGAGCTTTAGCAGTTGGGTTAGGACATGCCTCTCTGAGGAGGTGACATTTGAAACGGGATCTGACCGACAGGCGCCAGCCCTACAAGGACCTGGGGGAGGACATTGTGGGTGCAGGGGACAGCAAGTGCAATGCACAGGAGACAGGAAAGAGCTTGGCGTGTTCATAAATAGAAAGAGGACTTCTCACCCTCCCTGACTGTTAATAGTCCTGTGACCCAGTAGGACAGAAAGTTTGAACCGAAGGCTGCCTGCCTTGGAAACCTGCTTAAAAAATGGAGGCAGCTCCCCACGTCCTTGTCCTGACCCTCTCAGTCCCCACTCCTGCCTCTTACCTGCCGTCCTCAGGTCTCCTCACAGCTGCATTCCCAGGGTGCCTCACGGCTGAACTCAGGAAGTCCAAGATCTCTTTTTGGACACAAGCTCTTGCCCAACACTGAGGTCAGAGAATCTTTCCCCAGACAGAGGTCTGTCTGTCTCTGATGTGGTATGTCTTGGGGGCACATGGCATCTCCTTGACCCCAGCTCACAGATTAGGCAAGGCCAAACTGGGGTTGGCAAACACATTGTTCGTTCCTTTGTTTGTTGGTTCATTCATTATTCATTCATTCATTTATCAATTATTAGCCACCACCAACAGAAGTAAGGATAATTAGATAATGTGGGCAAGTTAGCAAGGAAGATGTTTTTGGAGGACCCCTAACTGGGACCTCAGGCTCAGCAAAGCTTTTAGGAGGAAGTAAGACATAAATTGAGGCCTCAACGATGAGTAGGAACTAGCTAGTGATGTGCCTTACAAAACGGAAGAGAACTCCAGGTTTTCTCTGCAAAGGCCCTGGGGTGGGGAGAACATGGGGCCTTTGAGGAACTGCAAGAAGTTTGTACAGCTGTAGGGGCGTTTGTAAAGGAGAGAGTACGCGGGAGCTCCTCTGACCTGCAGGGCCTGAGTCTGCAGGGCTGCAGGGCTGCAGGGCCTTGTCCGCCATAGGGTTTTTGTTTGTTTGTTTGTTTGTTTGTTTTGCATCACAAAGTTCCTTACTGCAGAATCAGGACTCTCAGAGGAAATTATTGCAGAGGAAGAACAAAGATGGAAGGGCTGGTCAGCCGGTCGGCTTGCCCTTAAGGAAGTGGCCTCCATGGCATCCCTTCACTTCTGCGTCTGATTTTCTTCCTGTAGGTTTCTGTGCCACCCCACCTTCCCAGTCTCTCATCTGGCCACCCTATTCCTGTCTCTGGAAAACTCTAGCCCTTCCACCATGAGGGGTTTTTAAGCCACTGTGATCAGGCTGTGGTAGGCAGACCCCTGGGCTGCCAGGAAGACAATGAGCTAGAGAAGAGAGCCACAGAGAGAGGCCTGTTTAGGGATGATGTGGTCTCCAGACAGGCTTGGGCTGAGTGGATGCAGAGAGTTGCCGCTTTTGAGAGATTTCTCAGGAAGTCTTTTGGAAGGTTCGTGTGTGGCTTTGATGAACCTAGAGCTGGACAGTCACTGGAGGAAGACACACAGGAGACAAAGGGGGAGGTGGGGAGGGACACCCGCTGAACTTGGAACTGCATAGCTGCATGACCTTGAGCAAGCCCTTAACCCCTCTGACCTTGTTTCTTCATCTGTAAAGGAGGAATACAAATGACGCCAAACTCATAGGATGGTTGTAAGAATTAAACGAATAACTTCAGCATGGCGATTAGCCCGTGCTAGTCATGTATCCTTGACTTGTTAAATCCATTCCAGGGGCTGCTTCCCATAAACACTTGGCTACTATAGATCTGGTGTCTGGGAGGAAGACCTGGCTGAAGGTAGAGATGTGAGATTTATTTTCCTGGTTGTTGCTCCTACCTGCTAGATAAATGTAGGATTAATGTTGAAGCAGCTTCAGATATTTTGGAGGAGCTTATTTTCACCCAGACAATTAATATGCCTATTGCAAACTAAGCCAGTCCACTCATCAGAGCCCGCCAGGGGACTAGCTGTTGATAGCATTCAGTATTTAGTTGGAGTTACAGCAGATGTTCCAGGGCAATCAAACCAGTCTGTTTTTTAAAAAACGCTTTTCCCTTTGTCTTTGCAGACTGGCCTTCCTTCCCATTAGTCTGTGTTAATGAAGAGTCTGGGCTCACTTGCACTTCAGTTCTGAACAGCAGACTCCTGTGCTCTAAATGGCAAGCTGTCCTGGGTTGGGGTGAGAACCACAGTTGAAGCTCATTCCAGGTGGCCTGGGGTAGCAACTGGTAGGAGTTAAGATGATGTACATATGATTTCTTCTAATCTGGCTTTGGGCTCTACATCTCTCCCATTCAAGGTGTCCAGGTGAATCAAAAGAATTAAGAAAGTGGGACTAGCCAAAGAAGAGATGACTGGGCAAGAAGAGAGCCACCTGTAGGCTGTAGTCACATCAGCTGTCTGTGGCTGTGGATGACGCCACCCCAAAGCCAGTGCCTCAGGACAGCTGGGTGTTTGCTGGGTGGGTTTCTTCCAGTTCCACTGGGCTCTTTGTGTATCTTATTGAGTTGTGAGCTGGCCCGGAGGGATGGCTGGAGAACCTGACCTCTCTTTCATTTTTGATTCTTGAGATTAAACCCAGGAGCATTTTACCACTGAGCCATATTCCCAGCTATTTTTGCTTTTTATTTTGAGACAGGGTCTTGCAAAATTGGTTAGGGCTTTGCTAAGTTGTGAACTTGTGATCTTCTTGTGTCGGCCTCCTAAGTCACTGGGATTACAGGTAGGGGCCACCGTGGCTAAGCCTGTCTTTTCTCTAAAGTATGGGTCATCCTGACCCTCCTCTAGGCAAAGCAGTCTTAGGAGAGATGTCTTGTTGGTCAAAACAAACCACTGTTAAAATCTGAGTCACTGCTGGGGAGGAGACTACACAGGGATATGGGTCCTGAGAAGGGGTTCCATTGGTGGTGACAATCTATTCTAATAGTCTATGCAATATTTTAAAAGATTTGTAACTTCAAACCTGCCAAATCAATAATGGTGATGAAAATGTTGGTAATAATCATGATACTAATATTAATAATGTGTACTATTTTATTTAGTGCTTCTTGAGCGTCAGGAACTTAACTAGTGCATTCAGGAATTTAACCTTCACGGCAATCCTGCCAGTCCGATGCCACCCCTTCACAGAGAAGGAAAAAGGCTCAGAAAGGGGCAGCGCGCCTTTCTCTAAGGACTCCGGCAGCTGGAATTCCTACTGAAGTCAGAGAGGCATGGCCTGATCTTTCCACCATGGCCAATAGATTAGATTTTTTTGGACAGACTGAATCACATTTCCCAAGGAGGCCCTTGGACTTGTTGAAATGTAAGCAGCTTTCACCAAATAGCAGCTTGATGAGACGAGAGTAAGTGAATCACAAACATGAGGCTGATGTTTGTCTTCATCTGCACAAGGGTTTGGCAGTTTCCAAGTTTCCTTGGCAAGCAGGATTCGGGCCTTGCCAAAACCTGGGACTCTGGCATCACAGTCCTGGCCTTCAGGTCAGGCCAGGCCTCTGGCCCTCCTGCTGTCTAAACCAGAGTGCTGGCCCCTCGGGACCTCTGCGATGGTTTCTTCCTGCCCTTGGCCCCAGGGAGAGAACAGCAGGAGGTACCTCCACACGTGGGAGCAAGATGGCGCCACGGCGTTTCCTGGATCACTGTCCGAGCTGCAGTCCCCTGGGTGCCAGGAAGCCCAAGCCTCGGAAGCACACTTGGGCACACTGTCGGGAAGAAGCTCTGAGCAGGAGGCACTTGGCGGAGCCTGGCAGGGAGGCTCACCCAGGCCAACAGGGAGGCGACCTGCCCGGTTCCTCCAAGTCGATGGATGTCAGTCTGAGAAAAAGCAGGTTTCAGGCTGAAAGAGGTTGAACCAGATCTGGTAACTTAGCCTTTTTTTTTTTTTTTTTTTTAATTGCTTTCTCGAACCCTTAATGTTCCGATGCAGTGACCCAAGAGAACAAGCAGCAGTGGGCCTGGTGTTCTGCAGGAGGTTGAAGTGTGTTCTCCTGCAGGTGCCAGGAAACCAGCTCCACCATGGCAGGCACCTCGACGGCTTTGTCAGTGACAAGTGGCCAGTACTACTGAGTAAATAAATGAACAAATAAACGAATGCAGGACACTCACGTTGTTCCCACCTCCTGTGGTAAATGCTCAGCCCCCAGTGTGGTGAGATTGGGAGGTGGTAGAACTTTTAAGAGATGGGGGCCTAGTAGGGAGTCTTCGGGTCATTGGGGGTGTGCCCAGGGATTGTGGGCTCCTGGTCTCTTCCTCTTCCTCTCTTTAGCTCCTGCCCATGAGGTGAGCAGGTTTTGCTTTACCACATGCCTTCTCCCACAATGTGCCACCTTACCAGGGGCCCAAAAGGATCAGGGTCAACCAACCATGGATCGGAAGTTCCCAAACCTTTTCTCTTTATAAGTTTCCCTATCTCAGATGTTTGTTACAGTAACAGAAAGCGAAACCCTTCCAACTGCCCTTCCTTCCCTCCTTCCCTTTATTCTTCCCTTCCCTTCCTCCTTTTAATTTTTCCTTCCTTCCAAGTACTTGTTCGGGTAGGCACCCTGCTAGGGACACAATGGTGAAACAAAACAGGTTGACTGCAGAACCAACCTCTCAAATTTTTAAATTTTCAGACAGTGTTTTGTTAAGTTGCCAGGGTTGGCCACCAACTTTCAATTCTCCTGCCTCCGTCTTCCTAGTCATGTGCCACCACATGCCACCATGTCCAACGGGTAAATGAATTAATTATAATTTTTGACGGAGGCAGACTACTTTGACCTCAGTAGTAAGGATCTTAAAAAATGAGTGGGAGTTAGCAAGGTGAGTGTCAGTGTGAAGGGGCAGGAGCAATGAACTTCCCAAAGAGAGCCAGCAGCACGTTCAAAGGCCTGGGGGTACCAGGTGCTGGTGCTCTCTGGGGAAGAGAGAAGAAAAGGATGGTGATATTCTGAAGTTGGAGCACAAGAAGCCTCTGAAATATTTTAAGCAAATGAGGGGACATGATTGTATTTGAGTTTGGAAAATATTCTCCTGGCTCCTATGTAAGACATGCTTCCTCATAATTGCTGAGAGAAAGTTCGACGAGGGACTGGTGGCTTATTCTTGGCAAATCAATTCATTTTGATAGTCTTTAGTGTCCCCATTTATTTTTGTGTATGAGGATTTAATGCAGGGGTGCTTTACCACTGAGCTACATACCCAGTCCTTTTTTTGTTGTGAGACAGTCTCACTAAGTTGCTGAGGGTATAGCCAAATTACTGAGGCTGGCCTCAAACTCATGATCCTTCTGTCTCAGCCTCCCAAATCATTGGGATTAAAGGTGTGTGCCACCATGCCAGGCCTCAGTTTCTCCATCTTGATGGTGAATTTGGATTTAGTGACTGATACTTACCATCTACCTGGGTGCTCTTTTCTCTCTGTGCTATCTCTCAAGATGACCCTTGGTCCTGGGGAGAAGAAATTCGATGTATTTTTCAATTCTTCTCTTAAGCATTTAACATGAACACTTGGAAATATGTTTCTGTGTGTACACAGAAACCCACATCTGAAAACACCTGGAAAGGGTCTAGCTGAAAGTGTTATATTGCTCCTCTGTTTCCTCGGGGAGTGTATCTGTTATACCTAAACGACATTCTGCAGAGGTTCTATTGCCTGCACTGACCTTCAGGAAGCAACTGCAGCTGGATAAAGCAGAAGGAGGAAGATGTTCATTTGAGTATTGCTTATACACAGTGAGAAAGTGGGAGTACCACTGCTTGGTAGCACTGAAATTTTTTAACATATTCGTAGCGTTTCAACAAGTAGCCCCTAGAAACATTGAGTGGAGTTTCAATGTAACAGTGGAAAATCAGCCATAAAGAAGAATAATGTTATGGCATTATTTGCAAATAAATGGATGGAACTGGAGACTATCATGCTAAGTGAAATAAGCCAGCCCCAAAAAAGCCAAATGTTTTCCCTGATAAGCGGATGATGATATATAATGGGGGTGGGGTGGTGGCCGGGTGAGAGAAGAATGGAGGAACTTTATGTTGAAGGAAATGAGAGGGAGGGAGGGTATAAAAAATGGTGGAGTACGTGTAGGTCCGCCTATGTACATGTATGATTACACGAAAGGTGTGAATCTACATCGTGCACAACCATGGGAACGAAATGATGTACCCCATTTGTACAATGAATCAAAATGCAGTCAGTAAAAAAATTAAAAAATAAACAGATAATTTTTAAAAAGTCTGAAAGAAGCGTGGGATGCTGTGAGCCTCTCTGTAACCAACATACCCAGGTCAAGAAGAAAGAGTTGAAGGAGAAGCACTTAACTGATTGCTGTGGCTGCCTCTGAACGAGGGTGACAACTGTCGGGGGGACCCTTGGAAATACTCAGGAAAATAGTAACCAGGTTTACTACTGAGATGAGGGAGAGTTTTCCCCTTTCTGTATTTGAGAGACTTCACATTTTTTATAATGAAAATGTATTTATATATTCGTGGTGCAATAAGAAAGGAGAAAAAGGAAGTAGTGCTTCCAATTTAGCTCTTCTCCAAATGAGCTCAGCAGCTGGGAGCACTCGGGGGGACTGAGGCTCAGAGAGCCATGTGACCGGCAGGAGCGTGCGGTGAGTCAGTGAGGGAGGGAGGGAAGACGAGGCCATCCACGGTGCCTGCCGGCGTCACGTGATGCCAGGGTACAGCACACTGGCTTGTTTTGCAACCCAGGCAGGTCCTTTAACCACAGGGCTGCTGGCTGGCCCCAGGCGGCTGGGGGAGATGGTGCCAACCCTCTCCTCTCGCATGAGTCATGCCTCTTCCCGCAAAGCTGGGGAGGATGTGGAGAAGCTGGTCTCTGGGGCAGAGAGGTGCAGCTACTGCTCATAGGTCTTGCCAGGCAGGGTGCCCTGGGGGCTGAAGGGGCCCCAGAAGTGTTGGGGGAAGTCGCCCGATGGGGGTTACTGCTCTTGTGTGTAGAGAAACACAGCCATGGACACCTGCTTCAGACCACTGCAGTCAGCACCTGCGCGGGGTGACCATAGGAGGTGGGGTTTTGGGGATTCCATCAATTAGCATTGAGTGCCTGTCATGATATTGTGCTCATGGGTCATTATTACCTGCAAGGTGCTGATTGCTGACCCCATTTTACAGGTGATGAAACTGATCCTCAGTGGAGGTAAGTGACTTGTCCAAGTTCGTAAGAGACAGAGATAGAATCTGAAAGCAGCTGGAGCAAAATCCAAAGCTACACTGAGCTCTGGTTGCTTTCTGTGATCAGAAAGTGGGTGCTCACCGGCGGGTGCCTGGGAGGCCACTTCTCCTGAGGTGCACTCTCAGACTTATTGGTGGGAGGGAGAAGTGAGGGAAGAGGAGTGAGAGGGCCTCAGGGATGGCAGCCATGACGACACTACCATCTCTCTGCCAAGTACCAGACCGAGTGCTTCGCGGTTGGATTCTCTTTCGTCCTCCCTATCACTGGTGAGACAACTGTCCCTATTCTGCAGATGGGCAAACTGAGACTTGGAGAGTAAATGACGGTCTAACCACATAACCAGTAAGAAGAGGCGGCGTTCCAAACCTGGTCTCTGTGGTACTCATCAGCCCTTCCAGCCTCCCTCCCCTCTTCAGCCTGACTCCTCCAGGAGGCAAATTCTCATTCAGGCTCCACCCCCCAGGGCATGGCCTCCTCCAGGAAGGCCTTCTCAGCTCCTCAGCAGAAGCTTCTCACCAAGGTCCCACGGCTCATGTGAATCTTTACTGAACTGTTTCACTCATCCATGCAGGGGACTGGGAGGTCCTTTAGGGGAGGGACCATATCATGTCCATCAATTATTTTTAAAATTTTCCGATCATGATTTTCCATCCAGAAGCTAATGCAGTGGTTACATCATAGCTTTAAAATAGACCCGTAGATCTGGATTTGAATCCCAGCAGGGCTACGTGAGGTTGGGCAGTTACTTTCCTCCTTTCAGCTCCATCTGTGAAATGGAAATCCTAATGTCCACTTCTCCATCCTTGGAAGGATGAGTGAAATATTTATGTGAAGTGCTTAGCACGGTGCCTGAGGCACACAGCCGATTAATGCCATTAACCCTCTGATCTCGCCCAGTCATGGATCAGGAGGTGACTGACTGGGGTTGCATGCCTGCCCTCGTCCATGTAGCTGCTCCTATTTCGTTGGAAGGACCCCATTCAAAGCTTTGAGTGCTGCCCATGATTTGCATCCCCTGTTTTGAGCAGAGTGGTGACTAACACCCGGAGTCACCATGCAGAAGGACAGGCTGAGATGAACCAATCTACAAACAAAACTTCATGTATGAAGCAAAAGAAAGAGGAGACAGACTTCTTAAAAACTGTAAAAAAAAAGGTTAATTCTTAATTCTGACCTAGGAAATTAAAATGAATCACATCAGTCATCTTAGAAAAAAAGAAAAACATTTTTTTTTTTCTGATTTCAGTTCTGATGAGATTGGATGGAAAATCATGTATGCAAACACTACATGGGACTATGATAATCCACTGTTACACTCTGATATTGATCCTGAGAAAATAATCTTGAAGAGAGGACTAGTTGTAAGTGGAAGATGTTTATTACATCAATATCTAGAATAGCCAAGACCCGGATCCTCCTCAATGGTCCATTTATAGGGGAATGGCTGGACAAAGCATGGCGTATTCATGCAATCATCTTCATTGTCCCCAGCAGAGATCTTACAGACACGCAGGATGCCTGGAAAGCAGAGTCTAAGCTGGACTTTACGCCATGAATGTAGTTCTGTTACATCTGTGCAAGGAAAAGCGGGCAAAGGCAGGAGGGTCAAAGGCAAAATCGAAGGGTTACGGCTGGTGGAGCGGGGCCTGTGGGTGGCATCGAATGCTATTTGGACTGAATCATTTGGTAATCCCATCAGGGACCTGGAGAAGCCCTGACTTTGGGATTTCAAGCCAAGAATCTGGCCCACCAGGCTGTCCAGCCTCTGCATGGCTTGAAGCCGGGCCTCGTCAGAAATTCCCCAGATACAGCTTCCATATGGGCCCAAGGTAGAAATACACGCAAATCCCTTTTGTCTGGATTCAGGAAGCCAGATGACCTTCACTGGGATTCTCAGGAGGTCGAAGCACTCTGATCTTGACTGGAAGGTTCCCCAGGAGTGTTCTGCAAGGCTGGTCGGCAGGGGCTGGTTTTGCTGCCTGACGCTGGAGAGAACTCCCTCTGCAAGTGGGAGGCTGCCTCATGGGGATGGTGGGAGCCCCGTTCAGTTAGGAAGTTGTCTGCCTGTGACAATCATGCATTTGGGCCCACAGCGCCCCATTTCCAACTTCAGACAACGCAAAGGCATGAATGGAACCATTGCTGTCTGAAAAGGACTCCAAAGGGGACTTTAAAACAGGACAGAAGATGTCCAGTTCCCAAGCTACCATCTCCCCGGGATCCCAGTCACTCTGGCTGGAGCCCCTTCCCGCCCTCTGCTCCCACTCTGGTCTCCATCCCAGGCGGCCCTGCCTTTGCCCAGCTGCTGAGAACAGCTTTGCCAGTTAACACCCAACCCTGCCTCAAAAATCACACCCTGACAACTTGGATAACTCGAGTTGCCGAAGATTGAGCTTGGTCATGATTCTGGCTTCGCTGCCGTTCATTCACTCCTTCATTTGTTTTTTCATCTGTTCCTCAATTCTGGAGCGCCACTCATTCCATGCCAGACATTGTTCTAGGCCCTGGGGATATGGCAGGACCATGGTGGGTCCAAGTGAATAATAAAAAGCCAAGAGAATAACACATTTTCCTAAGTTCTATAAAAGGGATCAACTGGGTGTTCTGCTGCAGAACAATGGGTAGGGGTGAGGGGGGCAGACCTTTGTTCCATTGGGGTGGCCGGAGGAGACCTCTTTGAAAAATGTCCATTCAGCAAAGTCCAGAAAGAGGAGATAAAGCCCTGGCGTAAGGAGCTGGGGAACAGCCTTCCGGGTAGAGGACAGCGGGCTGCAGGGGCCAGACCCAAGCCCTGTCTTCTCTCACTCCTGTGCTCCTCTCTCCGACCCCTGTTCTTTCTCTTTCTTTAGCTGAGCCTTTGTTCTCCATGGTATTTTGGCTTCTGGTTTCCTTGGTCTGCATCTGGCCCTGTCTCTCTCCATCTCTTTTCTTTACCTTCCTGCCTCTTTCAGTCTCCCTAGCTAAGTCACTTTTTCTCAGCCTGTCCCTTAATGTCCCCTCCTGTTTCCTCTGTGCCTATCACTTTCTTCTCCTCTCTCTCCCCTTTATTTCTCTGTCTCCACCTAACTGGCTCCAGCTCTCTCCCCCTCTTTCCACTCCTCTGCCCGCCGTCTCTTCCATTCCCAAGCACAGGCCACTGGGAAGCCCGTCTGACTGATATTGCGCCTGACAGCTAAAGCCTTTAAATCATTCCCACGGCACATCTCTGGGAGGTGGTAAGCCGGCAGTGTTTTGTCTGTACCCCAGAAAGACAGGGGTTTTTAAACAAATATATACATTCTCAGAAATCCAAGCGATTGTATTTCTCCATTGATCCATTATGACGTTGAGGAAGTAGAAAGCTTGCCGGTGCCTCTGGGGAATTGCAGAGCGAGCAGCTGCGCTGGGCTAGGAGGGAGCAGGGAGTGGAAATTGGCTCACTGGGGCCCTGGACAGAGTCTGGGCTCCAAGGACTTGAACAAAGTTGCTTCTTTGTAGAAGGGAGAGAGAATACTTCCTGTTGGGGGAATCAGAGAAGGCAACCTGATGTCAAGGGTCAGCTCTTTTGTAAAGCCTTCCTGATCACCTCCCCTGGCCCTAAAGAGAAGTGACAGCTCATCTCCCATGTCTTTACCTTGCTGCGTAAGAGTGGCTGATGACCCAGGGGTGCTCAGCTTTACACCCTATTGACTATCCAAAGGCCTCTGTCTGTCTGTCTGAGCCAGTTTCCTAAAATGCTCATGATTGAGCATTAGTAGGTAGGTGGCTTTGGGAAAGTGCCTCTGTTTCTGCCTTCCTAAAATAAGGGTGTCTGAATTGGGGCAGGTAAAGTGCTTGGAAACTAACAGATGCTCAGTAATGTCTTACTGTTTATGATCACTGGTGTTAATAACTGTTCCTGTTATCATTATCACTGTACCATCCTCCTCCTCATCGAATTCTTCAGGCTTGGGAGTCATGTAGTTAACTGGACATAGAATCCTAGCTGTCTGAGTTATGAATGAATAGGAAATGAAGATTTTTGGTGCAAAAGGCTAGTGATCACCCATGCAGACTTGTACAATTCCCAAATGTGTTCTTTCACACCCTTGGCCTTTATGCTGAGATACTTGAAGAACTCGGGTACCTTGGGCATGATAAGGGTTCAGGGTTTGACAGCTCCACCTCCTTACTTTCTGCTCTGCCTGCAAAGCTCTCTTCTGTCAGGAAGTTCCTGGCTGGCTCAGCTGTTCCCAGGGGAGTCCACCTGACTGGGATCCTCAGAGGCCTTTGGGAAGAGTAACTAATCCCTCTTGGTGTTGCTAGACCTGCATAGCAGGGGCTCAACCTGAGCATTAGCTACAGGGTGTTAGGATGTTCAACAGACTAGGTTCCAGAACTTTTTACCACTTTTCTCTGAGCATTAGGTTCCTCAAGTGTAAAACAGGAATATCATATACTTCCAGCTACCTTGCTTAATGTCCCCACCAAACCTCAGGTTGAAATTTAATCCTCTTTGTAAAGTGTTAAGAGGGCGGGAACTTAATTCCTCTATGGTTATCAGGAGGGCTGACCTTTGGTAGGTAATTAAGGTTAAATGAGGCCATAAGGGTGGGGCCCTTGACCAATGGGGCTGTGGCTTTATAAGAAGAGGAGAAACCTGAACTAGGACTTTGCCTTGTATGTGATGCCCTGTGCTTTCTTGGAACTCTAAAGTCCCCACTACCAGGACTTCAACAGACGCAGCCGCATGATCTTGAACTTCCTCATCTTTAAAACCATGAGCTGAATAAATCTTAATCTTTATTCTTTATAAATCAGTTCATGGTATTTAGCTCTAGCAACAGAAAGTGAAGTAAAACAGAACTTAAAGGTAAGGGTTAAAGGAGTTAATGCATTCTCTGTTCTTACCCTAATGCGAACTACTCAAGGGCAAAAGTTATGTCTATTTCATCTTTGAACTTCTACAGCTGTGCTGACCAATGTGGTAGCCACAAGCCATACGTGGCTATTAAGACTTTGAAATATAGCTAGTCAGAACTGAGCTGAGGTGCAAGTGTGAAATATACACCGGATTTCAAAAAGAATGCAAAATAACAAAATATTCTTTCTATTGATTGCACATTGCAATATTTTGGATGTGTTGAGTTAAATAAAACCAAGGGGAAATTATTTGTTAAATAGTATTTATGTTAAAGTAAATGTGTGAAGTATATTACATACACTGTGTAATAATAACAAAAGCAGTATTAAACAATCAGCTTATTATTTAAATTGATTTTACTTGTTTCTTTTTCTTTAATGTGGTCACTAGAAAACTTGAAATCATGCATGTGGTTCACATTACAGTTCTATTGAAGGGTGTGGCCTTGAAACACAGTGAAGAATCTGCTTAGCACAAGTTGGCAATAGATGGATGGGAAGGAGGAAGAAATGGTAGGGGAAAGAAAAATAAAATAAGTGAATGGCTAGATAAATGAATTAATAAGTAGAAAGATGAATGGTCGCGGCAACTGGATAGACGAATGAAAAGAGAGGAAGATGGAATAAAAGTGACTAGAAATAAAAATGATAAATCAATGGATAGATAAATTACTACAAAGATTAAATAAGTAAGTGTCTAAGTAGCAAATAAATACACAAAGAAAGGAAGAACAGATGTCCTGGGAAATCAGGACTTGACTTTGACAAGAAGTTTTACTCCTCTTCGCGAGCACTTGGAGTCTAAGCCTATGACCAAGAAAAAAGATCTACCCTTGCTCTTGAGGAATTTATTATTTTAATTGTTAGCCTTCATCTGAGGTTATTGGAATTTTTTTTCCCCTTGGACAGTTTATCACTTGTAAATTATTTGTCACATCCTTGCAATTCTATCCAGATCCTTAACTTTCTAATCATGCATCTTTTATGGGGTCTCCTTTAAAGAAGCACTATAATTACGTGCCAAGGGTCCTAGTAAATTTTATCAGGCCATAAAATATTATACTTTAATTATTTGGAAAGGGAAGAAAGGCAAACGCTCCCTCTGCAAGGCTGGTGATCAATACTGCAGGACTCTGGGTGGCGCAGGCAGGCTCTGAGCTTCTATCTCTGGCATCCTCTGAGAGGCTCTTGCGTCCTGCCCCCGTGCTCTCTGCATACCACAGTGGGTCCAGGTTCCGCTGCATCTTTCCTATTTGTCAGAGGAACCCAGCCTTGCTATTCTCCTGGGTGTACATTCTTTAAGCAATTTCTTTATGCACAGCAAGTCTACAGGGTTTGGGGGAGGAGGCTGTTAGCTTCACCTTTTTTTACAGGTGTGGAGACTTAGACCCAAAGAACGATTAGAGATGGGAATCTCATCAGCTCTCTTGATTCCATGGTGATTTTTTTTTTCTCTTTTTCTTTTCCCACCAGGCCACAACTGCTATTATGACTGAAAATCAGAGAATGTAGGTGGGCTCAGAGGGTCGGGCACATTTCACTCTCAAGGGTTGAATAGTTGAAGTGCTTTGCTATGGTGGCCTAAGTGCTTTGCATGAAGCTTTCAATCCGTTTGTTTATTCTCGCTGGGTCCTGGTGTTGGGGTGCAATGGTAAATAGGACAGACAGGCTCATCCTTTTCTGGGACTCAGATCCCTTGGGGAGATAGGCATCTCTCAGATCTTTCCATACACCATGGAAATTTGAAATTGTACATCTAGTAACTGCTAGGAATGAGGGTCCATGGGGCTTTGAAAGTTTAATAATGGGGGCTTTTAATAAGTTGGGAAGGTCTTGGAGGGCTGCCCTATAAGTGACCTAAGACTTGAAGAGTAAGCAGGAGTTAGCTAGGTAAATAGAGCAGGGAAAAGTATTCTAGTAGAGAGCTGGCATATGCAAAGGGCCTGTGGTGAGAAGTTTGGGAAGAAAATGCAGGGTGACTGAGTGGAGTCACCAATGAAAGAGCTACTGGGTCATGTTTAGGACCTGATTTTTATCTTAAGAGCACTGACTTTTCACGCCAAGTTTCCAGTGAGATAAAAGATCATTTTCAAGGTGGTTATAGGCCAGGTAACACTCAGGGCAGGAGAAGTGAGGGGGACTTGGATGGAGGTCAGGAGACTCCTCTATCTAAGCACAGGGGCAAACTCAAGGAGAGGAAGATGAGGAGGATGACTAATCCCCAGTCACCCTTCTGGTCTTAGCTTTTATGTCATTTCCTTGGGGAGCCCTTCCTTGACCCCCAGTTGGGCCAGCACCCCTCCATTGTGGCTCCCCACCCTCCACTTCCTTTTTTGCCACATACGACACTATTCCTGCCACGTCTTACTCAATGGTCTCTTCCCCGGGGTGGCTGTGGGCCCCACTGAGAGCCCTGATCACTGCTAGTGGCTCCACCCCTGGCCCAGGATCCTGCACCTGCTTGTCAAAGGAGACCCAGGGTTGAGAGGACTAGTAAATGAGGGGGCGTCCACGGGAGGCGGAATCTGCGAGGGACGTGTGGTCTTCAGGCGCTTGTCCTCGCTGCCTCTCCTGGTCTCTCTCTGTCCTCCCCTCCCTTATCTACTTCCCTTTTTGCCCTGAAGCTGAACTCTTCCAAACTCCCTGCTCAGGCAGTCTCATCTGGAAGGATCGATAGACACACTAGAACATTTCTGGGCCTTGAATCCATTTCCCTGGAAAGGGCAGCGGTGTGCGTGTCCAGTTTCCAGATGGAACCCCTTGACTCAGGAGGTAAGAGGACTCCCTTCGCCACAACTACACAGAAGGAAGATGACAGAGCACTTTATGAAAGTCCTCCCTGTCGCCCTCTCAGGGTGACTCATTCTGTTCCTAGGTTTGCTGCTAATTAGTTCAGGGTGAACACTTTTTGGTGAACCCTGTGGTCACTGGGCTGGTGAAATCCCTAGCAGATTTTTCTTCCTAAAGAAAGTTGTATTTGTATTAATAATAATACTGACCCTGGTGCTGATGGCAGCTAACATTTATGCTGAGAACTTTCCTAATCCTTTGTATCAGGGATCTGCCAGTCTAATTTATTTTTGGTAAATAAAGTTTTATTGGAATACAGGCATGTCCATGTGTTCATATGTGTCCTTGTTGGGTTTCTTGCTACCTTGGGTGGCAGAGTTGAGAGGAGAGACACAAATTTCATGATCCTCAAAGTCTAGGATATTTACTGACTGGCCCCCCAGTGACGGGCTTGCTGATTTCCCCTTGATATTCATCAGTGCATCATCATGACTTAAATAAGATGATGCCATCTCATGGATCATGAATCCAAGGCTCCAAGAGGAGAATTTCCTTGCAGATTCACTCACTCAAACCTAGAGAATGGATCTTCAAAACGTGGGATCTTTCAGCACGTGTTCCTGGAGGTGGGGGCGCCCTCTGATCTTCAGGAGAAAAAAGCAGGAGATGGGTCCTAAGCAGTTCTAGAACTGTAGAAGAGGAACACTCGGGCAGCATCTTTTTCAGGCACGTGCTCTGATGATCTGTCATTCCATGAGGATGCCCACCAGGGGGTAACTGAAAGCAACAGTGGTCCTTTACTTTGCTCCCCAACCTGCCATTTCAGTGGGGTTTGGAAGGGACACATGGCATCAATATGTGTGGCTCCATTGGGACTGAGGCTCTGCTCCCAGGATGACCCCTTTGCATGCCTGCCTTGTGCTTCCTTATGGGACAGTGGCTGTGTTCCAAGAAGCATCCTGAGAGGCAGGAAGTACAATTTGCAGTTTCTTAAGGCCTGGGTCTGAAACTTGCCTAGGACCACATTTGCTTTGTGCTATTTGTCAAGGTCCCCTAAACCTGCCTTGATTCCAGGAAGGGGACACATACTCCACTTTCAGTTGAAAGAGTGTCAAGAATTTTAGGGCTATGTCTCTAGAACTCCATAGCAAATGTTGATAGTCATCTCAGGGGTCCCTTGGGATATCATTTTGATCCAGCACGCCAGAAAGTTTCTCGTGCAAACTAGAAGACACTGGAGGAACGAGGAGTGCTATAAATACCAGACAACGAGTACAAAACCAAACAGTCCCCGGCAAATCCAGCATGCAGTCACCCTGTCCCTGGGGGAATATTTAGTGCCTTTTGATGTCTCCAAGTCATCTTCAGAAGGTTAAATTAAGACCGCAGTGTTCTTTTTAAGTATGGAATCTACTTAGGAAAATCTTGATAGATTGTTTAAAAAATAAAGAATAATGTCCCCCCCATATGAACTTTTCAGTTATCTGAAAACTTGTTTAAGTAGAATTACTTCCTTCACCTGTCTTCCAGTTAACCGTATGGCTTTCATGATCTCTACCACCCTCGGACACAGAGTACCCACCATCCTGTGTTCATGGCTATGGCTATCCCTGTGCCCTGCTGGCTGTTCTCTCTATGCTTGTCTCTGTGGCAGATTCTGAGAAAGCAGAACAGATAAAACATAGCTGAGACCTTTGTGTATTTATGACTTCTTAGGTAAGACAGTCTAGCCATCAGACCACTGTACAGCCAGATGATAAGAGAGCCACCACAGAAGCAAACACCAAGTATTGTAGGAGTCATAAAAATAGAAAAATGGGAAGACATCCAGGAAGATTTCACAGGGAGGTGACATTGATTTATTTTTTGATGACCTAGTGTGTCTCAGGCACCTTGCTAAACATTTTATATGTGTCATTTCTTTTAATATTTAGAAAACCCCTTTCTAGGTCAACACGATTACTATCCCTCTTTTACAGATGAGGACACCAGGGCTTAAGTTCAGACAAGTAGCAAGTAGTAGGAGCAGAACAGAGGCTGGGGCTGGAGTGAGGGAGGGTGAGTGGATATTTCCAGCAGGCATGAGGCTTCTGAATGTTGGAGAAAGGAAGAGACCGGGATCTTAGGGTTAGCCAACACCAGTCATCCTAAGCTTGGGCCCCTTCTATTCCAAGAGTGATCCAGGGACCAGAAGCCACCCAAGGGTTGCTCAGAAATGCAGCATCAGGCTTCACCCCAGACCTGTGGACTCTGAATCTGCACTTTAGGAAATTCCCCATGAACTTTCATGTTCTTCTGCACATGTGAGTTTGGGAAGCACTGTTCTAGTCTTCCACTGTCCACAAAGTTTGTCACTTTACATTTGCTCCCTTTCAAAACCTTCCATTGATAGTTTCCAGTTTTGCAGATCTGAGCAGTGGCTTGCAAAGAATTTGAGGGGAGGTCAGAGATCAATAACATCAATAACATAGATGTGTCTATCCTTCTAGTCAGTCAAATGACACTTTGCAGATGAGCCATTCCCAGCTTGATTCTCGCCCTCCCCTCCACACACTCTAAGAAAATCAGTTCAATGGCATGATTTTCTGGGCCACTGGCAGGCACCATGGATCACTGGGTTCTCGTATCATGAGTCCACTGCATGTTAGACTGGGCACCGGTCCCTGGGGGGCAGGTACAGAAATGAACAGATCTCATCCTGCCCCAAACAACTGAGGTTGAATGGTAGGGCCCTTCCCTGGCTGCAGTGGAGAGTCTGGAGTCTGAACTTGAGTCCTTTGTCAATCACTCCTCAGAGATACTCTGAGGCAGGAATGGGGATAGATGTGGCGAAGGAGTATCCACAAGGCTCAGTTTGCAGAGAGGTTGGCTCTTGCAATTCCCTCCTGGCCCTGGGGAAGCTTTCACTAGTTCCTAAAGTCAGAAGTGGTGATGCTGATTAGAAATCAGCTTCTGGACGTTCCTTCCATCTTTCCTACTTCCTTTTGGAAGTCAGGCCCTAGTCTCTTCTGGCATGCCAGCCTGTGTTGGCCACCAGGGTGAGAAGGGTAGGTGGGGTAAGAGGTGAACTGTGACAAGGTCTCAGAGATAAAAGAGGCTGGTGCTGGGGACATAAGGCAGGGATCCATATGGAAGACAGTACTGCCATTTGCTGGACTGTATGTCCCTGACCAAGTGTCACAGCCTCCACAGCCTCTTGGATACTGCAAGTCCTAGCCCAAGACGCAGGTTAGGTTAATTTCCCATTTGGGGCTTGGGCAAGGGTATGAGGAAGTGCCCAGCCATCGATGCGACTCATGGTAGGTATTCACGGAATCCTGCCCCCTAAATTCAGACAGGGTGATCAACCAGAGGGACTGGTTTTATTTCAGAAACCTCACTTGCCCAGGGCCCCTCCCCATCTGGGAGGGAAGTGACTGTCCTCACGTGCCTAAGAAGATGCATGTGATGATGGTGTGCCCCAAGAAACCAATGGGATCTTTCAAAACTTGTGATTCCCTTATTGCTACAGAGGGGTAGGGAATAGGCCCTTCCCTCTTGCCTGACCTGCAGGGCTATGCTTTGTGGTCTAGGGCCGTTTTTATAAGATCAGGTGATTCTGATGTTTACCCTGAAAGCCTTTCTTGGTTCTTTTCCCTTTTGTAGTCCTCCTCCTGCTCCGCCTCCTCCCTCTTCTTTTAATAACACACCTTCTATGCAATTTCTGTGCACTTTCTCCAACCTTCTCCCACAGAAGGTCACCCTCAGAAAGCAGAATGGGTCTAGGCCCCAGCAGGCTTGGTAAGAGGGCTGGTTCTCTGCAGCAGGGGCACTGAGAGCACAAGGCAGTGTGGCCAGGAGAGCGCCAAGGGCTAAGGCTGGGTCACAGAATGCCTGGAAGCTCCAGAGACCAGACGTACATGGGCCATAACATCCACAGAAATTCTAGGTCCCTGAGAGGAGGCGGGCAGGTCCTGTTCCTCCTTCCTTGGGTCAGGTGCTACCCATCCCTGCATGCTCACTCAGACACACTTCCCCTGAGAATCTGCTTCTCCCGACAGACCTCAGGCCTCCGGTCTTAGCAGCAGGTGATGAGCAGCCCTGCAGGGAGGACTCTGTGGTCCTTTGAAGGTGGTGTGAGAAGTGTGTGTGCTGCTCAGCCTCTCCTCTCAGTTGCATTTGGGGTGACCCTGCCATGAATTCTCGGGTGCTTCCACGTGTGCACGCTGTCTTGCACACCCACCAGTGGGTGCCTATTTATTTCCACCTGCCGTGTTTGTGCTGCAAGTGTTTTTGGCTTCACACAGCCCACAGGTCCAGACTGCACCATGTGGTGCACATTCCCCTCCCGAGCAAGTCTGCCCAGCTGCTCCATCAGGGAGCTTACTGCCTGAGCTCCCAGGTGCCCACAGGCCTGACGTTGGCAGTGACCGAGTGGGCCTTTTGGTGACATGTCCATAAAACCTCATAAATCATCTCTATACGACGTCGCATGCACACTTTTATTTTCCTCAATAAATACACACATTCTTATTTCCTAACAGCTCCAGCCTTGGCTGAGTGCCCAGCCAAGGGGTCCACTTGCTGTGCATTTGGCCAGAATGTAATATGGACAGGAATGAGAACTACTCTGTTGGTTGGTTGAGGACCAAGACATCCTTGGGGACCTGGGCTAATGCAGGCCTGATTTGGATGGGACATGAGCATTCATCTTGTCCAGACAGAAATTATACCTCTCCCCCGAAAGCCATTCATCGTTTCCACTGTCAACTTATTTCAATTCTTCTACTGGGGTTTTAGGCAAGGGCTGCTCTTAAGCCCATTTTTCAGAATTGAAAATTGAGGATTAACAAAATAAGTGCCATTCAAGGGAGGGGACTGGGAACCTGCACTTAAAATGATGTTCCAGATCAATCTGTTGCCGGTAGTTCATGGCCCCACTTTGAGAATGAAGGTATGTTATGATTATGACTTGGGCCTTGGGGCATAAACTATATTTTTTTCTCTCTTAAAAATACCATAGAAATAATAACTATAGTGAGAGTGAGCCTAAGGACAAACATTTGGTATATAAGGGGTTGGTGGACCTTAAAGCTCTGAGAAATTTAGAGTTGACCCTCCAGAGAGGCTGGGTGGAGGCAGGTAGAGGCTGGTGGAGGCTGGATCACCTGCCATCTTCCAAAGCCAGTACAGTCCACCCCCACTTCTGGCTTTGTTATAACTTTGATGCACAGCCACCTATCTCTCTTTTAAAAGTAATAACATTACCTTGCACGTGGATATAGATTTGACCCTCACAAAATCCTTCCACAAATATCATCCAGTGCCCACAACAGTTCTAAGTAGTGGGCTGTTCTCATCTCTACCCGTGGGCAGCAGAGCCATTTGGGTGCAGTGTCACCTCTAGTAAGTAGTAGAGGCTGGACTCTGAGCCCAGCTCTCCACCCCCCAGTGGAGTCTGTTTTGCACTGCACAATACTATATGAATACTCGCTACCATCCCCCTGCCAGGGAGGTGGAGGGCTGTGGGCTCCAAAGGGCCAGTGCAATACATGTTAGGAACCACAGGGCTGCAGCGAGGGTCCTTGCTATGAGATTTAATGGAAGGGAGAGAAGGCAGGAAAAAGGGACACAAGGGCGGGGTACAGGGCCGGGAGTTTCTTGCATTCAGCCCTGCCCTCGTTTGTGCTATCAGATAACACTGATTAGTACTGTATCGGTCAGCTTTCCATCACTCTGACAAACACTTGAGAAAAACAACTCAAAGGAGAAAAAATTTATTTTGGCTCATGGTTTTTGAGGTCTCAGTCCCTGGTTGGCTGGCTCCGTCGTCTCTGGGCCTGTGGTGAGGCAGAACATCATGGCGGAAGCGGGTGACAGAGCCAAGTTGCTCACCTCATGGCAACTGGGAAGCAGAGAGAAAGAAAGACAGAGAGGCCAGGGATAAAGTGTACCTTTCAGGGCTCACCTCCCCATGACCTGTTTCCTAGGTTCCATAGCCTACACTTTCTATCACCTCCCAATAATGCCATCAAATTATTAATCCATTAATGGGTTAATCCATTGATAAGACCACAACCCTCAAGATCCAATCACTTCCTAAAAGCCCCACCTCTGAGCACAGCTGCACTGGAGACCAAACCCTGTACACATGAGCCTTTGGGAGACATTTCATAGCCAAATTCTAACAGGTACCACGTTGGAAGTAGACGGGTAAAATGTAAAACAAAGGCCTCTTTTCTGAGGTCTTTCAAGATAAAAGTTGGATCAGAGAGAAGAGAGTGAAGTACAGAACTCTCATCTTCTCTTTCATTTGATATCCTGGAAGCCCCATTTTGAAGGAGCCATGAATACAGTCTGTGAAGGTTGCAGAGAAATAAGGTGCATGGGTCACAGGAGGGCTTCGTGTGATCTGATGACCTTGCCTCTCTCTGGGTCCACCCCATGCAAGTTATGCCACCAAGGAGTGGGGATGGGGCAAGGTTGTTCCTAAGGAGTGAGCTCAGTGGTATGACTGAGCAGACCACTTACAGTTTTTGTGTTCATCTGCGATGATTCCAGAATACAGAGAAAGATATTGATATTATCCTGACTCTGCTGACCCACCCTGCACAGTCATAAGCTCTGGGTGCTCCAGTCTGTCCTGTGCTGGACCTTCCTGATTCCAAATAGCTGTGATCCCTACTTCCCACTTGGAGCTTGGGGCTCGTGGAACAATGAAGTGGAACCCACGAGTCCCTTGGGTCCCTGTCTCAACAACCAACTGGCCTGGTGCCAGTGATGGAGGTTTTGTATGGGCCTAGCAACTTGGACTTTCACTCCCGGAGAATCATCTGGCTACCGTGACTGCTCGGAGTTCTATCTGCCAATAGGAGTGACCAATTCTGAGCCTTAAAATGGCACCATTCCATATGGCATGGTGACCGCATGGAATGAATCATTATGGTCGTGGAAGGGGCCATGCTTTGTTCTCATTGGAGTCAACATTCACTGTGAACATACATTTGCCTTCTCTGCTCTCGTTGCTTCAGTCTGCCAGAACCGTCATGGATTTGCTGACAGTGAGCAATACATTCAGTGACCCACATACCATCACTTCGGAATAAGGAACTCATTTTGACAGCAAATGAAGATCAGCAATGGGCTAATGCCCCTTAAATTAATGGCACTACTACTTTGTGAAGTTAGGACAGTGTCCCTCATGATGTAGAAAATCACTAAACGAAAACAGATTTCTCCAGAGCCAAGTTTCACAAGTCTGGGACTAAGCTCCTTTGCCTATTACCCCAATGATGGAAGAGAAAAAAACTTGTACCTTCTCTTCCATTGTGGCTTTAAGCTCTTCTGATCTAGAAGATTTAAACTCCTAGGGACGAGTTCTCCCACCATAGGGTATAGCATGGAGCTGAGGCTGCCTCTTGGCCTCATTGGAGTCCTTATACCAATGAAGGGAGAGTCTTGTGTTGGCTGGGTTGACAGATCCTGAGTATCAAGGAGAAACAAGGTCGTTACTATGTAAGGACAGTTGTGTGGATTGTGCCTGGAATGTCAGGTAAACCTGGAGTACCTCTTAGTACTCCCAAGTCTGTGATAAAAGTTGGAAAACTGCAACACTCCGATGCAGGCAGGACAGTGAATGGCCCAGGAAACTTTGGGTCATCTCATCAGGTAAGGAACCATGATGAGTCAGGTTCTCAGATGCTCACGGAAAAGGGAGTATGGAACGGAAGAAGAAATAATCGTAACTACCAGTCACCACCACACAGTTAGTTGCAGAGGTGAGGACTATCATAATTACGAGTATTTATTCTGTAGTCGTTGTGTTTGTATTAAAAGTCTTTTTTTCCCTATCCCCATTTCTCTTCCATCTAATGCAGATGCATTAAGAGTAATAAACCTATGACTCTGTATTTCATTTATGGAATATTAAAGAGATAGTGTGACTGAGCTAGAAGATGAATGGACATCACCCAGAGATGGCAATGGAGATGGAGAGGACTCCATTCTTTGCAGCTTGCTCTGTGAGGGAGGGCAGCAGCTTCTTCTGTAATCGCCCATCGGCAGGGGTGACCGTGGAGGGATAGATGTGGTCCCAGTTCCTTCTGCTCCCCTGCTTCACATCCAGCTTGACTTCTTGACTGCTAACTCTGCTGCCCTGTAGCAACTCCAGATCCACCACACACACAGACTCAACAGCCTCCTGGAGATGTTTTCACCAGTGCTCATAATCACAGAAGGCCCAATTCCATACTGTTCACAGTGATCTGCTTCCTTGATGAACTGCCAACATATTCAGAAATTAGTTTATCTTAGAGAAATATTTATTAAGTGTCTGTCACATGCCAAGCACCTTCTAGTGTTCTGGATTATATCAGTGAACAGGAGAAACATACACATTTATTTGGGACCGACTCACACTAAAATAATATTCTTTGTTTATTTGAAATAAAACTTACCTGTCCTGAATTTCCCTTTGCTCCACCTGGCGATCCCATCCATCATGAACTTCCAGTTCTGGATTTGGGACTCACATTTGTTTATTACACCACCCTGGGGTCCCCTGCAGGTCCCTGACTTCAGTGCATTTGATGTGACTTGTGGGGAGCCTGCAGATCCTTCAACAAAGACCCTTTTATTAGAAGCCCATGTTCTTCACTCTTTTCACCCCCTGGAAGCAAAGGTAAGTTTATTTCTCTGAAATAAGGGGTACAATGCTGTGTCTTCTTCAATTCTTACACCAGGCTTGTGAGGAACATATCGATTTTTATTTTATCAATGCAGAAAGTGAAATTCAGAGAGGTTTAGTAACTTGCCCAAAGTCCCAGGGCTGAGGAGTAGAAGAACTAGAAATTCAATTCTGTCAATCTGACTGAGTGGGCTTTGTTGGCCTTATTCAGGCCAACAGTGCACTGATTCTTTAGCAGGGGGAGGCAGAGCTTCATAGAATCAGCCTCATCTTTAGCAGTAGCCTTCTACTTGGGTGTGTGGCACCGAGGCCCACGTTGGGAGCTCAGAGCTGCGGGTAGCGATGATGAAGACTGTGTAGCGGGACGTTCTCCCCCACACAGCAGCCTTGGTGGCGGGGGGCCTGCTCAGCTGAGCCTCACCCTGCAGCCTTGTCACCTAAGGATTCTCTGAGGTAGGAGGGAGGACTCTAGCCATGACAGACAGAGACCTTATATTCTAGAAATTGGGTCTCAGAGGCTTGTAGTCTGGTTCTCTGCCAAAACAGAACATGTCACACATCAGTGGTACCAGGCTTCAGTCTCAGGGACAGCTTTGGGAGCAAGCCCCGGGCTGTAATGAAGGAGCTGGGGTAACAGCTCAGCCTTTCCTTAGATCTTCTTCTTGGACCACCCCTCGGAAGAAGAGACAGATACTGCTGCACACACATACACACACATATACACACATACACAACTTGATATCATATTGCATATAGTATTTTGTTTCATGATTGTTTTCATTTATGTTTTCACTTTACTGAAAGTTTTTAAAGATTCTTCAAGATCACAATTTTTAATGATTAGCTAGTATAACTTCATGGGCATACCATAATTTGATGATCCAATCCCTTTACCATTGATTATGTGGGCTTATTCTATTTGTTTTACCAACACAGTATTTTTATGAATTTCCTTGTGCAAAATTTGTTGTGTGCCTCTGAGAATTAACTTTAGGCACTTTATTAGGAATAGGCTTGCTAAGTTAAGGGTATGAATTGCATTATCTATATATGTGTACACGTATATGTATATATACACGTCGGTATATGAATGTGTGTGTTCTATAGCATTGAATGTTATTATTTCAGTCCAGCAACGTGGTAAGCAAAATGTTACATGCATGATAAAATTTTTTTGGCCTAGTAGCAGTCCCATCATTTTTATAGATTTACCGCCATTTGTATTTACTCCTTTATTACATTTTTTTGTTAGTCATTGTTTTATTGCTTTGTAAGAATTGTCATTTTACTGTTAGTCTTTGTAATACTCTCTGGCCTTATTTTTCCCATGTTGTCATTGACCTTTTAAATTTTATTCATTCAATAAAAAATATTTTGGAACTAAATTAAGAATAAGGCTCTGGGCTATGCTGAATTACAGTAGTGAACCTGACAAGTCTGTTGCCTGTTGTCATGAAGTTGTCAGGGTAAGAGACACCGTGTAAAGACATGTTTAGAAGTTTTGGGAGAGCAATTGGTCAACTTGGCAGGGGTCAAATCTCTGGGAGAAGTGACATTTAGGGAGAAAACTGAATATCTTTATCAAAAGTGTTTTGTAACATTCTGAAAATTTATGTTTTAATGGAGACAATCTTCTCTTTTACTTCCATGTCCTCAGAAAGTCTTTCTCTAATATTTACTGATTTTTTTCTATATAGTTCATCTGAATGTTTACCTGTATGTTTGTAAAAATATTTTCAGGACTTTCTTAAAGTTTAATGAAATTTTAAATTAATCTTCTATTTATTATAATGTAAATTTTTAGTTAATTATCCCAATATTATTTATAAAAACATATCTTCTTTCCCCATTTATTTATGATGATAATTTTATCACATATCAAGTTGTTTTGCATATGTTGCTAGACATATTTTTAGCTAGTCCATTTCGTCGAAGCATTGATTGATTCTTATCCTTTCATGTCATTTTAATATATTGCTTTATTATATGCTATAGTTGGTAGAAGTGAAAGTTACAGACCCATGTCTTCCTATTAACTTTTCTTTAATTGAAAAAAAATTTGGATTCTACCATATGACGACTCTTTAAAACAAATTTAGAAATATTTTGTTCAGCTGGATTGTTTTGCAAAGATATTAGTTTATATTATTTTAAATGTATGATTTAGGAATTTCATATATTTATGAATGAATACATTAATATATTTATTTATATATTTGTATACACAATATATTTATTTATATATATTTGTATACAATATATTTATATTGACATTAGAAGTATGTATATACTTGAGATTCAAATGTATGTACTATTATGTTTCTAAGAGGCATAAAGGAAGATTGTTAAATGAGAAAAAATGATGAAAAGGCAATTCATGTTATCATGGGGTAAAGTGGTTGTTTTTCTGTTATGCTGTGTTCTTTTATGTCTGGTGGGGCTGTGTTAGGGTTTAATAAATGTCCTTCACAGTTATTGATACTACTAGATTATTTGTTTATTTATTCATTCATTCATTTATTTTCAATATTTGGGATTGAACCTAGGGCTTCATGCAAGCACTCTGCCACTGAGCTACATCCCAGATTTTTTTAAATTGAGTTGGGGTCATTTACTAAATTACACAAACTGGTCTCATACTTAGGGTCGTCCTGCCTTAGTCTCCCAAGTGGCTGCACCACTACGCTTTAAAACAGATACAAGGGATTTCTATATACATTTTTAACAGCTGTAAAAGTGATAGATTTCCATTTATTTTCTAATGTATTATAATACTGAAAAAGATGTTTATTTTATATCAAATCCTTTTATCCAATATTGAAATTAATATATTTTTGGATTTTTTAATTCATTATTTTGGGGTTTGAGGTAGGTCAATATCATGAGTAAATAGTCATAATTTTGTTTTCTTTTTTGTAATAGTTATACAATTTTTCTTGTTTTATTGCATTGATTAGAACAATTATTAGTAGTAATATCATAGAGAATATTCTTGTCTTGCTCTTACTTTTAATAGCAGTTTTGTTTATATATTGCTGTTAAGCATAAAACTATCATTTTTGAAATAGACATTTTAATCATGCTGTATTAGGTTTGGATCTTTCCAGTCCTTTAATCCTATTATTTTAGAGTAAGGAATATTAAATTTACCAATTAATTCCTCATGTCAATCAAGATGATTGTGTTCTATTTAAACTAATACATTTAAGTACTTCCTAGCATTAAATAGTTTCTTTATTAGTGGTTGTAAATAACTACATTTTTAGCATTTTAATGAATCCAATTTGTGGATGTGCACCAAGAACTTTTACAATAATCTTAAAAGCAAGATGTTTTTGTTTTGATAAAAAGAGCTGGAAGCAAAATAAAAAAATAAGTCAGGTTTATTTGTTTGTTTGTTTTGCAGTGCTGGAAATCAAACTCAGGGCCTTGCACATGCTAGGCAGGTGCTCTACCATTGAGCTACATCCTTAGCCCAGAAACAAGACAAATCAAACTGCTAGTAGTGGTCTCCCTGTGTTGGATGGTAGAATAATGGGTTCATTTTTCTTATTCCTTAAAATTTAATGTGAATTTTAAGAACAGTTATCTGTTGCTTTGTCACAGACTACACCAACAGTAGTGGCTAAAATTACAGCCTCATTTGCCCATGATTCTGAGGGCACCAATCCGGGCACCAATCCGGGTGTTTCTTCTGTTAGTCTTGCCCAAGGACCCACATAGCTGGTTGGTCCCACATGGCTGGTTGGTCTGCTGGGAGTTGGTTGATCTGGAGAATTGCAGGTGGAATATTCTTCCTGATGGCAGAAGCAGCAAAGTAGACATGGAAGAAAGGCATGTATGAGGGATGGAGGAAACTATTGAAGACAACCCTGAAAGCAAACATGTTACTATGAAAAAAAATCCCACTCCTCAGTTTATACCCAAAGGACTTAAAATCAGCATACTACAGTAACGCGGCCACATCAATGTTTATATTGGCTCAGTTCACAATAGCTAGATTGTGGAACCAACTTAGATGCCCTTCAACAGAAGAATGGATAAAGAAACTGTGGTATATATACACAATGGAATATTATTCAGCCATAAAGAAGAATAATATTATGGCATTTGCAAATAAATGGATGGAATTGGAGAATATCATGCTAAATGAAATAAGCCAATCCCAAAAAACCAAAGGCCGAATGTTTTCCCTGATAAGTGAGAATGATATATAATGGGGGTGAGGGTGGGGGGAGTGAGAGAAGAATGGAGGAACTTTGGATTATGTAAACGGAAATGAGAGGGAGGGGTTATGAAAAATGGTGGAATGAGACAGACATCATTACCCTATGTATGTGTATGATTACACGAATGGTGTGAATCTACATCATGTACAAACATAGAAATGAAATGATGTACTCCATTTGTGTACAGTGAATCAAAATGCAATCTGTAAAAACTTCAAAAAAATATAATTAAAAAAAAAAACAAAAAAACTGGGCCTGGAGGTACATGCCTGTAATCCCAGCAGCTCGGGAGGCTGAGGCAGGATATTGCAAGTTCAAAGCCAACCTCGGCAATTTAGTGAGGCCCTAAAGACTCTGTCTCTAAATAAAATAGAAAAAGGGCTGGGGATGTGGTTCAGTGGCTCAATCCCTGGTACCAAAGAAATAAATGAATAAATAAGTAAACAGTACACACTATAAAAAGAAAAAAAAAAAAGAGTAACACCCAGTGCTGAAAAGGATGTGGCAAAATGGACACTTTGCTGAAGGCCTGTTAAAAGTATAATTAAAAAGTATTTCATGAGTGGTAAAATGTGAATAAACTTTGGCCTGGTTTTCTATAACTCAGAATTTATTCTAAGGAAATAATCAGAGTTCCAAGCAAAATTATGTGCAAGGATTATGTGAAAAGCTACTGCATAGTCTAAATGCCAACTATTAGAGGACTTACTTAATGATAGCTGTTTCTCTCTATGCTGAAACATTATGTGATCTATTTATTGTATTTTAGTACATAGCATCAAGTCTAAAAGATAAAATTTGTGTGTTCATTGTGACTCTAGTTTTGAAAGTTGAATATACGTATACACATAAATAACATGTATACATATATATATTTACATTCAAAGGCACACACACATACACACATACATGTACAGGCATAGCAACAGCAATTATTTCTGAATGGTGACTGGGTGGCTGGTAATTTTTAACTATTATGATTGCTATAGCCACAGGGATAAGCAGATGGGCCACCTTGCCCCTCACGTACTGGACAGGGTTGGCTTTCGCTCTCGGGCATGTCCTGTGGAAGTCTGTACTCTCCTCCGAGTTCCGTGGCTCCCGGAGTGCTTGAGTTCCCACTATAACCTCTGATAGAGGCTTCTGATCCTTAGGATTCCATTGCTGTATTGTCTTTTGTGATCCTTCTTAGATCTCTGTTCTGCACCTTGACAGATGCGTGGGGTATCCGTCCTTTATTTATTTATTTATTTTTTTGCGGTGCTGGGGATCGAACTCAGGGCCTTGTGATTTCAAGGCACGCACTCTACCAGCTGAGCTATCTCCCCAGCCCAGTACCCGTCCTTTATTTCCATTGCCAGTCCTCTCCCAAACAATCTGGAATCTGAATATGTTGCATATAATGACTTTTATTAAATAACTGTAGATTCTAAAGATGGGTTATTGCCATATAGCGTACCGAAGACAAAGAAGTCTATATATCACATAGAAGACAAAGAAGTCCAAAGTCATTGAAAGATTTTCTTTTATGTTGTTGTCATGCACCCTCCTGGCAGTGTTGTGAAAATTCTAGACCCCTTCCAAGTTTCGTGCTTCTAAATGCATACAATGCAATATGTAGGATTACCAAGGAAATAAATGATGTTAAGAAAGCGATCAAATCCCTAAGAAAAATCAAATTTGCGATACAGTGAAGCATGTGCTTCTATATTAATAATGCATTAAATAACATGACAGTGGCCAGTCAGAAAATGAATGGAATATCACAGTGATGGTAAGCATGGGTGTTTTGAGATATATGTAACAACTGTAATACGCCATGAAAATATCTGATTTCTATTGATTACAAACCTGCAAAAATGCCAATACTCTTGTGATGGGCTATCTGCATTCATAATTGAAAAACATGCTCATTTTCAGTTAGATGCTGGTGAAAATAAACATGTACTGTTTTCCTTACCTCAGTTCAAAGACATCCTGAGTTGCATCTGTGGACCACTTGGAATTCCTGGGCTCTGGCCTAAGAACCCTTAGAGGTGACATTCCTGTTCTTCAAAGCCCATTTGACCCTCTTGCCTCTGGGCATTTCACATGGATACCTAAGCCTCATTCTCCCACCATGTTACTTTCCTGTCTCTCCCTCCCTTTCCTGTCCCAGTTTATTCTGGGAAACTTGGAATTCTTCTCACTCCAGTAATTTGAATGATTCTGCGATCTCTGAGTCCTAATTTTAAGGCAGCTCCTGCCTTACCTCTGAATGACCACAACCCCGCAGGAGGTTTTCAGTCCAAAGAACAGTCCATCTCCTCCTTTGGTAATGGCAACAGCCCAGACAACTTTTATAGAGTCCTTCCCATGTTCAGGCTCTGTTTCATGGCTGCAAAACTTGCCCAAAGTCAATTAGCCTGTGGGCTTAACCCCTCTGGACCGTGTTGCTTTCCCTTTGTGACCTTCAGAAGAAAATGAGATTGGCTTCTTCAGTTCTTTATTCTAATAGCAGAGGTCCTCTTTAGGAGGTAATTGCTATTTTAAAACCATGTTTTGTTTGCTCGGCTGGTACATTTCTAAATCTTCCCCGATGCTGCTGGTTTCAATGTCTTATCTGCTCCTGATCTTCTGGGAACACTCAGGGGAAACCCTGATTAGAGAAGACTGGAGCAGAGATTCGGAAAGACACAGAGAGGGGACCTGTATGGGACTTCATGGGTCCAGTCTGTTCTCAGGCCCAGGTGGAGCCTGAACCTTAGGACATGACTTTCTATGACAGGCTCTTTTAGGTTTAAACTGGTTTCAGTTTTTGCTACTTGTAATAAAATGCATTTAAGAAATAAGTAACAGACTTGCGTTACTTTTACAACCAGGAAGAAAACACACGTTATCAGTAAGCATGGCCAGTGCGGGAAAGGACTTGTTCTTCCCAGCCCTTGTCCCAGGGCTGTTCCATTCTAGTGACCGTAGAAGTGATCAGAAGAAGTGACTTTGAGGATGCAGGTGCACTAAGGTGACTGCTACAACTGTCACCTCCTCTGTGCCTGAGGTCCCCCAAGAAGAATCTGGGTCCTGTCCTGCTGTAGCCAGACTCGCATACACCTCCTGCTTTAACCACACTGTCTAGGACAAACGACCCTTTGTTGCATGTGAAAGTTTACTTTTTGAATTTGTATGTCTGTATTTCAAGCTACTGGAGCCTGTAAAGGAGAGGTCCTCTTTGTATCTCCTGGAACCAAGTGTCCAGGAGAAGACCAACACCCTGTGGCCACTGCCATCCATTGACACTTGTGTCTTGGGATGCTGGTGAGGGAGGTGCCTTCCACCTTGATTTGCATTTTTTTTAAGTTAGTCGGCTATCTCCTACCGCAAACAGTGCCTCATCAAGGAAACTCACTTTACTCTTCACGTATGGGAAGCAAATGTCTCAGACCCTTTGCCTTTACTGTAAGCCTGTTCTTATTCTGATTCTTCTAGTCCTGATGTTTGTGTTTAGTCTCCCTGACAGTGCCTGCTTTCCCTCCGGGACACTGGCTTCATCTTATGCATCTCGGGATAAGCTGGGTAGAAGTCATCCTACCCACGATCCCACTGGAGGACCTTGATCCAGATCCTACATCCGCCATCCACTAAGCTTTCCATCCCAGGCTCTGGCTTACCACTGACACTCAGATACGGATGCCAAACTTGACTGTGCTTGGGGCAGAGGTAGGTGAGAGACCAGGTGGCAAGGATGATTGTTTATTTAGGTCAGGATTCTTCCATTTTCAAGTGAGAGAAATCCAGCCCAACCCGTTGAAGCAAACTGGGCGCCATTTTGGCTTAAATAACTGAAAATCCAGGCATGGCTGGATTCTGGTGGCTGAATCCCAATAATTTTATCAGGGCCCCTCTACTTTCCTTCTTTATGATCTGCTGCCTTCTGTGTATATTTGATTTTAAGTAAACTCTTTTGACCTGGTGGCAATAAAGGATGTCTAGCAGTTTTAGGTTTGCCCAGTCCAGCTTCCTGATCCCAGTGAGAGGAAAGCCAAAAGCATAACAAGAGAAAACAATTCCCCCGTCCTGATAGCCACCTTTACCCAGTATCTATAAAAGAGATGTATTTGAGTACTGGATTTGAATTTTGGACCAGTGATGGAAACTTACGGGACGGGAAAAGGGAATGAAAGAGGTTGGTGGAGTCCAGCGTGGTGAGCGTGACCAGAAGGATAATTATGTGGGGCCAGAAGGTTAGCAGACAAAGGACGCAGACAGGAGTTGGAGGGGGCTTTGGTCAGAGGAGCAGCAATGTTGGTGATGAATGGTGGGTGTTGATGATTATGGGGGGAGGGGAATATATCCTCCTTTTTGCTCCAGATCCTACTGAGGCCACAATCCGGCAGGATGGTGCATCCTATCCCATCAGTAGAAACACATGATTTCCTGTGGTTCTTGCCTTCAAGGATAGAAAGTGCTCACATTTGTCCTAGAAGAAATTCTCTGGTGTCTGAGTCAGCAAGCTCCCCAAGCCTGTGGAAGCAGATCACATGGTGTCTCAGAAACATACCTGTGTATGTTAGCAGAAAAACAGAGCAAAACAAGCCTCCGCCACCAGGATGGCAGGAAGTGCGGTCAGCTTCCTCCGAGCTCCGAGGGAGGGGAAGCCAAGATGAGAGGTCATTGGCTTTAACTAATGAAGAGGCCCAGAAACTGCTGATTTAAAGAAGAATAATAAAAAAGCACCCTGGGGGACATTTTATTACACCAAGAAAATGTCCAATTTCAGCCTTCATATAAAAACACAGGGGGGAAAAAAAGAGAAATGTTTTGATTTTCATAAAAGTCAATAGATTAATATAAAAAGAAAAAGTTCCCAGCCAAGAATGAAGCCCCGGTCGTGTCCATGCGTACGTCTGAGCCGACTCCTCCGGCCTCATGTGAGCGTCTGCATTTGGCATGCAGATCCCTTGTTCTGTAAAAACTATTTCAGGAACACTTTGAAATGGCTGCCCAGTGATGGCTGCCTCATTTGGGATTTATTATAATATCATTAGGAGGGGTTATATCACTTGGTATAATGTCAGACACATTGTAGCCTGTGGTTTTATGATGTGGACAAATATCACACTCAGGAATAAGATGACTGAACAAATCAGTTCCATCTGGGTCCTACTGTAAATGGAGACTTTGCCTTCTGCTGCAGGAGGACGGTTCTCACCCTCACCCAGCCCCGTGACCTTCTGTCCTGCAGAGTCTTTTCTATGTCTCCCTTCTCTTCAGCCCCTGGGGCTTCATGGGAGGGAGGGAAAGATAAAGCCAGAGACAGAGACAGACAGACAGAGAATTCTGTAAGACACAGAAACCTAACAGAAAAGACAGCAAGGGGGATTTGCTTTCCCCGAGTGTCTGCCGTGAAGCCAGGCTGGGTATTTCCACCTGTGCTATCTCACTTCGTCCTCACAGCAAGCCGAGACAGCCAGCAGATGTCACATAGCTGTTTTACAGAGAAACACTGAGACTCGATGTGGTCAGACATAATATCTTGCTTAAAGTCTGTAAATTGATGGTGGAGGGAATGGTTTTTGAAGTTCACCCAAAGTGTATTCCAAACTTGTGTCTCCTCATGGTACCCTGCTGTCCTTCAATGTCTGTATGTCTACAAATAAACTGTGCACAGGAGGGAGGGGACAGGAAATAATGGATGCCAGTTGTATTTAGTTAGAAAGTGACTGTTTTTTTTTTTTTTTTTTGTACTGGAGATTGAACTCAGGGGTCCTTTACCACTGAGCTACATTCTCAGTCCTTTTTATTTTTTATTTTGAGATGGTGTCTTCCTAAGTTGCTTAGAGCCTTGCTAAGTTGTTGAGGTTGACCTCTAACTGCTATCCTCCTGCCTCAGCCTCCTGAGTCTCTGGGATTACAGGGGTGCACCATGGAGCCTGGCCATGAAAGTGATCACTTTCAAAGCAGATAGGGATGTGGAGATGTATTTGACAGTCTTTAATAAACATCTGCCCCAGCAATGTCCTTCCCAAGGACATTGACATTGTCCTTCCCAAGACATAAAATGACTGCATTTGTCCACACAAAGACTTAAACACGGACAGTCACAGCAGCTGCTTCAGAGTAGTCAAAAACTGGAAGCAACCCAAATGCTCATCAGCAGGAAGACAGATAAACAAACTGTGGTATGTTCATATAATAGAACACTACGTAGCCAGAAAAAATAAACAGTAAATTAATGTTTACTGCTTACCGCAACTCATGCCACAGCCTGGATGAGTTTTTAAAACCTCATATTGCGTTAGAGAAATAAATGCATGCAAAAACATGATGTAAGAGTCCAGTTACAAGAATGAATTTCAAGAATAAGAAAAAATAAACAAAGGCGAAAGAAACCCCATGATGTTTACCCCTGGGGCAGGAGGACATGACCCAAGTGAGATTTGGGGTAAAAATTCATTGAGCTATAGATTAAGATTTTACTGTTTGTAGACTAAACTTCAATCAGAAAACAGAGAATCATGAAGAATTTAATAGAAAAGAGAGAATGAGCTGGGTGCTCTGGTTCACGACTTTAGTCCCAGTGACTTGGGAGGCTGAGGCAGGAGGATTGCACGTTTGAGGTCAGTCTCAGCAAATTAGTAAGACCCTGACTCCAAATAAAAAATAAAAAGAGCTGGGATGTAGCTCAGTGGTAAAGCACCCCTGGGTTCCATCCCCAGGGCGGGGAAAAGATGAAGTAGTTAAACTTGTCACTTCCAAGTTCTTTTAAAAAAAAAAAAAACGGCTCTTTTGTTACCTTCAACTCTTCTCATAAAAAAGACAGTATGGAAATGCAGGAAGATCCACGTTATGCTGCAACATCAGATGTTGGACATTTGGAGAGAATAGCTCATGAATGGCTGATTGATTTATTTCTAGTCCTTCCTAATATAGAAAATGAAGTGTCACTCTCTTCCCTTGATAGATTGAAGAAAGCATCCCCTCAGCCCCTGCCCATTTCCCTTCCCCTCTCTCCCTCTCTCCTCCGCAGTTGCTACGGCTCGTGGATCTGTATTTAACAGAGTGTAATAGGTCAGGGGATTTGAGGAGAATAGAAAAAAATAGAAAAGAAAAGCTGATCACTTTCATCTGAGTGTTAGTATATAATGAAGTACTTCATGTGGCTCTTATTTTATTATTTTCAGAAGGGATCTTGTAGGTCAACTCATAAATTGGCATGACAGTCTGTTAGAATGACATTGTTAATTTATTTCAACAGATATGTGTCAAAAGCACTTAAGCAACATCAGGATGTTAGTATTGATGCCCACTGTCAAGGAACCCAAACTCAATTTTATGACTGTCCCTCTAAAGAGAGTGCCTACATATTGGGATGGATGTCTACAAAATTTCTTCTACCTGTGTGGCTTATTTCCATGGTCTCAAGAAAGCCTAAGAGAGAACAGTTCTCAGTGAAGCTTAAGAGAACACAACAGTGAGATAGTTCACGAAAGAGCTGTCAGGTCTTGGGTGTCCTGAGTTGTGTGGTGAGAGTCTGCGGCCCTGAATCTCCAAGGGCTTTCTCTTCCCTCTGGTATGATTCCCAACTCTGCCTTTTGCCTCTCGGCTCATCTGTGGGAGTGAAACTAATGACCCCAAGTCTAGCTAGTGCATCTTCTTCCTCTGTGGTGAGGGCTGCTCTGGATTCCCAGGGGAGAAGGGTGAAAGGATAAGGGTGAGAGGCCCTTCAGCGGCCTGAAGGTGGAAATGCAGATGAGTCTTGGATTCCACTCCATCTTCGAGTCCTTTTTCCTATGAACCATGACTGCTTCCACTTCTGTAGCTGGAAAACAAATAAAAGTGAGAGCAGAGTTTCTATCATCGCCGTTAGAGTGGAAGTGGTCTGGACTGACACAGAGCAGCAGACCGAAGAGCCAACTGCTGACCTCAGCGACACATGCCTAATTCCTGGTGCAAGGCTTGGCCTGGTAACAGGATCTTGGTCACAATTACTCATGGATGCTCATGGTGATCTGGACCAAGGCTCACACCCTCCCTGTACATGACAGGAGTCATATGCTGCTGAGAGATGTGCAATTCATAAAATCCTTCCACGTACCTAAGTCTGTGATTGCTATTAGTCTGTGAAACATGAGGATGATAGGGCCAGTTAAAAAATTTAAACTCTCAGACTTTCATTTCACTCTGTTCCTTATAAAACAGTTGTTTTCTCAGCTGCATCCAGACACTGAAAATTTTAATCAGCTTATTTTAAACAATGTCTAAATGTTTCCTCTTCCATGTACTCTGGCCATTCTTTGCTTGCTAAGTGAATTCCACAAACATATGTTGAGTACCTACTGTGGGCCAGACAGAGTTCTAGACAACAGGAACAAAGAAACGAATGAGGTAGAGAAACTTCCTGATGGCACGGGGCTTAAGTGGAGAAGGGAGGTAATCCATAATGGAATAAACAAAGATGCCAGGCCAGGCGATGGGAGGTGCCATTAGTGAGAAATGAAGCAGGGTCAGGGAGTAGAGAAGACGGCCTAGGGGGCACGGCCATGGGCAGGAGATCAGGGAGGGACTTTTCCACTAGGAGATATTGGAACAGAGACCTCAGTGAAACGAGAAAGCCACGTGGTTACTGAAGAAAGAGTTGTGGTGGTTGGGTGGGGTGGGGAGAGGTGCAGAAATGATCAATGCCAGAGAGCCGGCAAACTCTCCCGAGATCCGTGCACGGTACTAGGACTGGGGGATCTCCATGGGCTAATATTTCCATGTCGCCTTGGGCTCTGGGCTCTGCTTTGGAAAGTGCAATTTCTGACCTGTGCCATATCCACCCGGGCACGGTCAGCGCCTTCTTTGACTGACTACGCCCCTGGCCACACTTGGACACAGACAGAGCCAACACTTGCACCACATTGGTGAGTGTGGTGGGTTTCAGCAGTGGTGTAGCAGTTGGGTACCCAGATGGCTCTTGCATCGGAGCATCACCAGGTATGTCAGCGTGAGAGCTGGATAACCTCTTCGTGCAAGATGGTCTTGGGCACCAGGGCCTCTAGAGAGGACCCACTGGCTGCTTCCCCAGCTAAAACAACTCCCATTTTTATGGATTTTTTCATTTCTTTCCTTCTCTCCACCTCTCCCCCGCATTCTCTCTTTTGTGGATTAGTCCCAGAAGCTCCAAAGTCATCTGGTTTTACCGTGTAGGAATGTTGGGCCCTCCCAGCTCCAACTTCATTTTTGACCCATATCTATATATCCAAACTTATCGATGTGCTGAGCAGAACACGAGCTCTTAGTAAATAGTGTACCTTTTCTTTAGAGGGCAGCAGTGACTGGAGAGAGGAAAATGCCAAGAACAAAGCACCATAGGTATGGGCCTTGTGCGGATGTGAGGCAGGGTGCGGGCGGTGGTCCAAGGGTTGAACATAGGGTCGCGTACTCAGGAAGGGAACAGAACAGATGTTCTAGATACGAATCGTCTAGAGACTGATGTTACAAAGGGCAAAGGCAAAGCAGAAGGTGGACCTTAAACCAGAGAGATCCCCTCTTTGAGCTTTGTTCTCTCCAGCTCAAATATTCAGGAGGCGTTCAAGGGCTTCAGGGATAGAGGGGGCAGAGTCCTGGGACCATAGGGGTGGATAAACAGGAGAGGTTCCCAGAGGAGACAGGTACAGCCAAACAACCACAGCATTACCCCGTTCAATGACACCACTTGCCAACTGTTTTGCTCCTGAAAGTGGACCGTGAAGGTACAACCCTGAAGAAATACAATGTACGCCAGCATTCTGTGGGCACATTCTCTTTGACCCAGAAATTCTACTAGAAATGGAACCTACACGTACACTTTTAAATGACATATCTACAAGGGCTGTTCCTGGAATTAATGGTTGTGATGACAATCACTGGAAAGAGCTTCAAAGTACATGACTGGGAGCTGATTAAACTTTAAAAATGATACACTTATCGCTGTCTGTAATTGCAGCTGTTGAGAAGACTGAAGACACCATTCATGGTCTTGATATGGAGAGATATCCGAGAAAATGCTATCCAGTGGAAAAGGCAGAGGGCAGCAGTGTATACAGTAGGCTTTGTCGATTCAGTCTTTAAGAACTGTTTCCAGGGAGACGGAACTGTGTTTGGTGTTTACGCAAACCGCGTCTCACCTGGGTCCCACCTCCTGACCCGGGGTTTCCAAGAACTTCCCGGGAACACGCATCTCCAGCTCGGCTTGGCTCCTCCAGGGGAGCGCACGTCACTGCTCCCTCGCTGGGCAGGGCACATCTAATTTGCAGGGAAAGCTGACTTACCTTGGGTCCCTCAGCCTCCAGTCCTTAGTTGCCTCCTGCCTCCGCCCCTAGAGGGGATGGGGCAGAGCTTGGAGCAGGTCACTCCTGTTGACAGGGCCCGGTGGTGTGCTTGCATGCGTAGATTCTCAACCGGATCTTCTTCCAAAGAACCTTCTAGACTTCGGAACCCGGCTTTGCTCCGAGCGCAGGCCCAGCCCACCAGGACACTGCTGCTACCACTGGCTTTTCCGGACCTCTGGGACCCGAAGCCTCTCCTGCACCGCTTTGTCCTGAGCCTCCTCCTGCAGTTCTGGCAAGTTCAGGGGACAGTTCTGCATTTTGTATTTTAAAGCGTTCTTGGTCTTTTATGCCACTGTCTTGTTATTATTATTTTTTAAACTAGAAAAAGCAAGCTTCAGAAAATCAAAGAGTTAAGTAATGAACAGAGAGGCAGAGAGGCAAGGCCTTGGGAAGCTGGGGAGGGGGTCCCCGAGCTGGCTGCGTCTCCTCTGTGCGCTCACCGTTTGCCACATTTTGCTGTCGAAGCGAGCCCCTACTTAGCAGCGAAGATACAAATGGAAGTAAGTGTTCCAGCAACTTGTTGGTCTTTTCCCACTTAGGTATCTTCTTCCTCAGCCTGGGGTGGCGCTGAGTGGATGCATCTCTCTGGACCAGGGCGGCAGCAGGTGGGCGTGGCACCTGAGTGACTGCGTGACACGCCCTAGGAGCCCAGCCCAGCCCGTGGACACTCGGGGATAGACTGATTATGTAAAAGCTGCGAGACGCCATAAGAACCTGGCCGGGTTTGCGCATGAGAAGAGGAAGGCATTCTGCATACATTACACTGTCCTCACCACGCCACTTACTTTAATGAGATACAAAAATTGTGCCAGTTTCACAATTATGATGTATCAGAGCTTAATTATATGTACAGAATGGCATATTCAGTTGAGAACACAAACATGGAACAGAGGTTTTGGTTTACATGTCTCTCCTACTTTCTCCTACCTGTTTTTCACATGAAGAAGTTTCTAGAACTTTTAGGCTTGTGACCCTGGTGGAGAATCAGACACTGTATGCCAACATCTCTTGGCTTTCAAAAATAGTAAGAAAACACTAGAACCCCATGACTAGAGAGCTAAGGAGACTGCATAAATGAAAACAAGCATAATAAAAATATAGTGGTGTTTGATAGTCCTTGCAAACAAGTCTGGCTTCAATTTGCAGGGATTTTCTCATTTGTTAAATGACACACCAAAAAAAGAGCTAATAAAAATTCTGTGGTTAAAGGTCTTTTAAAAAGTACTAGAAAAGCAAGTTCAGAGCTGTTGCTGCATTTGTTACTAATTATGGGCAAAACCGGGGAAAGATATTGACCCTTGTGACTTGGATCTGGAGGAGCTGATGAAGGCGTGGGACTTGGGTGTCTCTCTCTGAGGCCTGTGGAACTGGGGGGCCTAGGCAGGAAGAGCTCTAGGCCAGACCACCTTCTTGAATGAACAGGTTTGTGAGGGGGCCTGGTGGGACCCCGGGATCCTTTTCAGGAAATTTCTCCAGTAGGCAAAAGCAGACTACACCACAGGTGGCCGGTGGGAGGAAGGGAGAGAGGGCAACTTGGACCATGGGCCATGTCCTTGGCCTTGCCCTCAATATCGGGCAGCAGGTGAAGGTAATGTATGCTAGGGAGGCGGCCAGTTTTAGGGACGCGCGTTTCGCACCCAGAAGTACCTGGTGACTCCCAGGGAAGTCCCTGGAGCCTGGGTGGTGGCGGTGGGCTGGTCCCTGCCTCTGCTCTAGAGAAGAGGCCCAGCAACCTGCTAGACCCAGTCATTCATTCACCCTTCACTTGCGCTTCTCATATGTACCTGCCCGAGTGCTGAGGGCCTGTCAGCGGTCAGTACAAAATGAACGAGGCCTCATCCTGTGCCTGGGGACATGGCGCCCAGTGCCTCTGGTGGCTCCTGTCCTGGGAGAGGTTCCACATGACCTTGGGTGGGAATGCTTTTGCCAAGGAGGTGATGGTGGAGGGGTCAGGAGAAAGCCATCAGGTGGGAATGTCCCAGAGGTTATTCCTGGTCGTGGGGTTTGGATGGCAAAAGGCAGAGAGGCCTGAGAGAGCCGAGGGGTTTGGGGACTCTTCAGGTTTGCCACCTGCGAACAGGTGTCTAGTGAAGCACCTGGATCATTCTGTCGAATCCAAGCCAATTCTGTAAATTCGTTTGGATTCACATCCAGGGCTCTGTCCAGGTGTCTGGTGTCCTTCGTGCTGATGGGAGGGAATGGAGAGTAATATACAAGACTTGGTTTTTGTGCAGATGGAGTCTGGAGTCTAGGAGAGGTAGAGGTGTGTGGGAGGCTGTTTAAGGCATGCAGTTGTTACACCAGGAAGTATTGTGGGAAACATAGGAGCCCATCTGATGAATAAGCAGTCTGAGGAGGCCTCCTGCAGGAGGTGGAATTGAAGCATTCCAGTAGACAGAGGGATGCATGAACAAAGACATGAGAAGCAGACTCTGTGAGGTGATTTCTACTACCAAATGTCAGTATGCCTCCTCAAGCAGTCTACAAATCAGATTATGCATGAGAATCCCCCTGGTGGAGGGTTAGGCATTAAATAGAAATATCTGGGCTCTGCTCCTGGAAATCCAGATTTCATGTGGAATTCAGATTTCAGTCTTCAGAGAACTCTGGTGCTCAGCATCCGGATGGAATTCTCTGTGACCAGGGAGCAAGGATAGGCTTTGGACGTGCAGAGACGTGGGCTTGAATCATGGACTTGCATCCTGCTTGTGTGTCACTTGACACAATATGCTTAGTTGCTTTCAGATTCACATTATTTGTTTCCAAAAGGTGACAATAGCAACTCAGAAGGTGGTTGTGAAAATAAATGAGATGACATTTGTCACATAGCTAAGGTCATTTCTGGCTAGGAGGAGGTGGAGAATCATCTGAGTTTTCTTCCTCTCCTTGGTTTGGAAACTCAGAATGCCCGTGAAGCACAATTCTTGGTCTGGAGAAAGCGGTCGTCACGGGCAGGGAGGATGTGAGCCCTCCTGGGGTGAATCAGGAGGGTGACTCTTGGCCCCCAGACTCTATTTTCTTGCCTCGGACAATGCCCAGAATTCTCCAAAATTGCCCTTTAAAACTGGGGCCTGAGAAACTTCCATGTTCAGTAGATATCTAGATGCCTCCCAGGAATGTCAGTGGAGGAAGCCCTGAGCTAGGGAGGACTGCTGAACGCCAACATGACAGAAGAGTGTCCACTCTCCAAGCTGAAAATCATCATCCACTCTGCTGGTTTTACAATTCTGCTCCCGAAGCTCTAGGAGCAGGGCCTAGGACCACTTAGTGGTGCTTTGGACCACCCTAGGGGGAGCTGTCTCATAGTCTACCATGTGAAATGCGGCTCCTAAGGTTATGCTGTGCACAACCTGCACAACCGTCTATGGTGACTCTATCGAAGGGTCTCCGCAGAGTTGATTTAGGAAGGAGGGTTAGGGATGCTGGTAAGCAGATGTGGCTGTAGGTCCCCATGTGCTTTCAGAAAAGCCCTGTGGTATAAAGCGGGGTTTGGTGGAAGATTTTCTTTGAAGATCTGTCCTATTTGACCTTCCCATTTTGCAGCTGGGGCACTACCATAGCCCTCTGAGGATGTGACTGACGTGATGTCCAAGCTCCATTGGCCTGGGTGGGACAGGCCACAGGAGACCGGGAGGAAGCAGTGATGGTGGCTGGACACTCGTGAAGAATTCAGCGTCCTGTCCGGGTGGAGCCCAGCTGCCTCCGGACAAGCTCAGCGGCTGCCGCTAAGCAGCGGGCCCAGGCGCCAGGGCATTTCAGGGCTGCGTGCTTCAGCCTGGGCGCTGCTCACAGAGGCCTGCCAGGCCCCCAGGAGCCGGCCGGGACTGCGGCTTGCTCATCCAGGCCTCCCGGAGGCTTTGAAGAATCCACTTCCTCTTTTTACTGCCGAGTTATAAGAAATGAAGAGAGAGGAGGCCTCAAAGCCAGGAAGGTGGGTCGAGGCAACCCTGGAGGGAAAGGAAAGTGAGAGAAGGCGAGGTGGGTGGCCCGCCCTCCGCTGCTCCCACGGCTTCCTGCTGGGGCACCTCAGAAGCCCGGGAGCCTGGTCTGCTCCTGGGCGGCCCCCGGGGAGCCTGCTGGACTCTGGGCCTGCCTGTGGGTCTGCTTCCCTCACCCTGGGCCTCCTCTGGGACAGCAGAGGCCAGGCAGGCCTGCCCGGAGCACTTTTGGGCAGGAGTGACTTCAGTGCTTGTCCCCAAAATAAATGCACCACAGACAAGACAGTGTGGTCAGGGGCTGAGGAGTTACTGTAAATACCAGCGGCCGGGCCTCCTATTTATGTTCCAGTGACTCCCCGGGGTCAGGCGCTGGCCAGCCCCTTCCCAGTCCACTCTCTCCTCCCTGCCACACCCAGGGAAAGCCTGGGCCTGGGCACTCCTCCTTGGATTGTCCTGGGGACCCCTTTTGGGGTTTGCAGGAGGGAGCCCACTTCCACGCCCAAACTGGACCAAGATTAGGGTCTGACTTTTTCCCCAAGAAAGAGACGCAAACCCACAGTGGGAGGGTCGATGCTGGATATTCACGTGTTATTTTATTTTATTTTATTTTTTGCCTTAGACAAAGCCCCCCAATACTGGAGTTCTCTGAAGAGCGGTGCCTGTGTGCACTTCTGGTGTGCCGCCTTGCAGGTGCTGTGTGGCTTGTCCCGTGTGATCCTATGACACCCATGTCACAGGATGCTGCTGGGCTTATTCTCACACCCAGTTTATAAGTGAGAAAAACAAGACGAGGACATGAACGTGCTGCCGGCCCAGCGCCCCTGAGCAGGACGGGAGTGAGACCCAGGCCGCCTGCGTCCCAGCCTCCTGCTCAGCCCCAGGACACAGGGTCAGATCCCATCTCATCTGCACGTGGAGGGAAGAAGATGCAAAAAGAGGGTCAAGGTCATGGACTGGTGAGTGAGGGGCGGGCTCCTGGGTCCTCCCAAGGCACTGGGCTCCGCCCGGAGGCCGACAGCAGCACATCCTTGGAGCTTTGTTCCAAGCCCTGGCTGGTTGCTGCCTCTGTCTTCTACGCTTAACTGGGGATAGGCCACATTCAAATGCACCGCGGTGGAGCCTTCTGGAATGGGCGAGCTTGCTGGCCCTGCCTCGGGGAGGTCGTGGGGCTGGGGCGTTTCCGAGTGCTCCCAGGGGAGATCTCCCTCAGAGCCTCGCAGTCTTGAAGAGGCGTGCTGTTTTTGTGAACTGACTCCTGCCAGGACATCTCCCAGCATTCTGACAGGGTGTCTGGCCCACCCAGGAGATGAACCTGAATCTCATCCTACTCAGCACCTCAGCCATAGAAGGGAATACTATGGAAGCCCGGCATTTTCCTACTAAGAAGTAGTGATGGTATTGCAGATAGGAGAAGAAGAGACGGTGGTCTGAGTTGACCACATGAAACAAAAGTTAAGTGTAGTGTCATTTCTCTCAAGCAGTTCTGCTGAGGCCAAATGGAAGTCACATCTTCTTGCTCACCTGAGGCATTCAATGAGCAATCCCGGTTGGGGAATAGTAGCTGCTTTCTTCAGATAATAAAATGGTGCAATCTTACCTGCGTTACCTCCTTGCCTTGGCTACTTAGAGACTCATAACTCAAATTCACATTTGATTTTTGTAACTCTTCTTAAAAATAAATTCTTAGAATATTTCTACTTCCTTTATGCTCTGAATACTGCTTCCTGCCTTTTTGTCAGGGCAAGACTAAAATTCAAAAATTTATATATATTTATCTTATTATATATATTTATATTATTATAAGTCATTTGGGATTCAGAGTCAGATAAAATACATTTTATAAATAGTTATTTGTGACTAGTGCATTTCAACTACCATATAGTTTAAGACCATAGTCACAATTCATTATGTTTATTTGTTTTTCAAGTTCGTTGAGAGCTGGATATGTTGGTACACATCTGTAATCCCACAGGTGGGAGGCTGAGATAGGAGGATCACAAAGTTCAAGGCCAGCCTCAGCAATTGTGTGAGACCCTAAGCAACTTAACAAGACCCTGTCTCAAAATGAAAACTAAAAAGTACTGGGGACAGTGCCCCTGGGTTCCATCCCCAGTTAAGACAGTTAAAAAAAAAAAAGTTGCGTACTTCCCAAATGCCAGGTGCCCTTCCTGGTGTTGTGGATACTGAGGTGGACACGGCAGGCTTTGTACCTGCTCTTCTGGAGCTTAGCATGTAGGGAGGGTGTCAGACCCTGCACACATAACATGTGCACATGAGGACACACACACTCCACACACAACTCCGCACTCACTGCCCACACGGGTTACACCCACTCTGCACAGACTACGAACATGCTAGACACACATCACGCGTGCACTATGCACAGGGCACACATACTACTCACTCTCCTTCTCTCTCTCTCTCTCCCTCTCACCCTCCCTCAGGAAGGGTGCTTTGACACCATCGGTGGCTTTGCAAAAATTAATTTTTCAACTAGAGGAGGTGTGCAAGGTCCAGAGATTCTAAATGGGGTGAGGCCAAACTGGACTTCAGTGCAGGTGCGTGTGATTTCCGTTAGATGGCGGAGTCCTGAGGTGGTATGTCAGGATTTGCTATCGACCTGGCTTTGCCTGTGGGCTCCCCTCTCCCTCGCTCAAGTTCCCTGGGTGGACTTGAACAAGTCGTAACCTCTCTGTTTCTTGTTTCCCCATCTGTAAGATGGGGATAGGAGAGTCCCGACCTCCCTGGATTATTATGCAGATGAAGCGATCGGCTCAGCGTCTGTCATTGTCACATGTGCTATCTTTCATCCTTCACTGGAGACGAGGTATGCAGTCCGCTCAGCCAGTAGGCCAGAGTGAAGACTGGTGCTTGTGTGCGACCCTCCTTCATGGACGCAGGCAGAGGATCTGCCGCAGACTGAGGACGCAGGGTGGAGTCTCCGTGCCGTTTCCCTGAGTCGGTCGGGTAGAGCTGTGTCCCTGAGTTGCATTGTAGGGCCCCCGGAGCCTGTCTGGATGTAGGGAGGATGATTTTGCTTATGATAAAGTCATCTGTGCTTCTTTTCCTGCCGAACCTGAGGCTCACGCTCAGATGTCCTGGCTTTGCTGTGAGGCTGGGGGTGATGGCGTAGGGACTCTTGCCCGGCACCCTGGAGAGGACGAAGAAATCAGGGTGCTGGCTCTGAGGTTTGGCTGCTACCGTGCAGCACGGCACCTGCCCTGCCCAGTGTTCCTCCCCTACAGCCTCGACCACGCTCTCTAGCTCTCTGAAATGGCTCTGTTCCCTTTAGATGGAGGGAGGTCCCGCTTCCTCACCATTGCTAGCCCCAGGAGGACGCACCAACTCTTTTGGGTCCCTTTAACCCTGCACACATCTCTGCCAATGCTCCATTTAGTAAACTGCCCTCAATTACTCCCACTGAGCTCACCAGCCACTTCCTCCCAGGACCCTCGTTGGTACCATCCTATGGTGCATCTGCCTTCCAGAACCTGACCGTTCAGCTGTCCAGACAGGAGTGTCCCTGATTTTGTTTAAAAGAGATTTCTCACACCTGTGTTAAAGGAGCATCAAGTTCGCCGTCACGCCAGCCAGGTGAGTTATTGTAAAATAGCAAGTCAACTATTAAGAAAGGTAAATGGCTAATAAACTGGAGAATGATCTCAAGTGTCATAAAATAAGAGACACGTAAACAAAAAAGGAGATCTCATTTTCACTCTCTCGAGTCCTCCTGTGCTAAGTGGGTTCCTTTGGGAAATATATCAAGGACTTTAAAAGGTTTTATTCGTAGGAGTCAAACAATTCTTTGCAAGGGTCATCCTGCTAAGGACGCACTCAGAGCCATAAAGATTTAGGGGAAAAGATGCTCATCACAGGTTTATTCAAATGACAAACCGGGAGCAAAATAAACATTCTACCTGAGATGCTACGTCTAGAAGCAAAGTGGTCAAGCACCTGGTTTCCGACGTCAGCTCATCTCGTTACCTGTCACCTCACATGGCTCAGTCCTTGGTCCCATTCAGTCCTCACCTGGGGATACCTAGGGAGCACTCAGTGGACAAGTGCTTTTATAGATTAAAAATGTATTTTCTGAAAAGACTCCTATGTCATTATTAATAGGATGCTTCCACAGAACATTCGATGGTATGTGAAAGTATTCATGGTACCAAATAAAAAGCAAGGCTAATTTCATCTCACGGGTCCCCATAGCAGCTGCCAAGAAAACAAACAATAATCAAAACTGGAGAGGATGTGGGAGAAAAGAAAAACTTTGACACTGTTGGTGGAATTGTAAATTAGTACAACCACCGTGGAAATCAGTATGGAGAGTCCTGAAATCTAGGCAGGCAAGCACCATGTGAGCCAGCCATACCCCTCCCCAGTATCCAGCCTGAAGAATTGAAGTCAGCATGCTGTCGTGGTCCATGCAGACCCATGTGGATAGCAGCACAACTCACAGTAGCCAAATCATGTAACCAGCCTAGGAGGCCATCAATGGATGAATGGATTAAAAAAATGTGGTATATATATATATATATATGCAATGGAGTTTTATTCAGCTATAAAAAAGAATAAAGTTATGTCATTTGCAGGAAAGTGAGAGCATTATTTTAAGCGAAACTTAAAGTCAGGGGTCATGTGTTTTCTCTCATATGTGAAAGCTACAGAGGAAAAAGTAAAGAAAGGTATGGAGGTTGGAGAGCTCATGAAAATCAGAGATCAGCAGAGGAGCAGGACCAGGGGGAGAAAGGAATACTGGGAGTGATAGTGGCCAGATGATATTGCTGTATTTTGTGCATGTACAAATGTGTAGCAATAGATCCCACCATTATGTACAATTAAAATGCACCAATAAAAATTTTAACAGAGTTTAGAATTTGGATATAGAATAATCCTCATTATTTAACTATGCTAAAGCAGCAAGAGCGTCCATACCTGGCTAGTGGGATAGGTACTGATTTTAATTTTCAAGTTATTTGAACTTGAACTTGCCTCCTTCTTTCCCTTTCTCTCTCAATACAGAGAAGTAGACAGATGACAACACAGTGAGACGAAAAAAAAAAAAAAAGGCAGGCCGCAATCCCACATCCTACATCCTAGCTGTCCTTTTGGAAACATGAGCTTAGTTCTCAATCTAAAATAGTACAAAAAGGTACAACAACAAAACCAAAAGTCTCGCTTGGGTGTGTAATCCTCCGAAGTGAAACTGTGGATGATAAGTCCCGTGATTCATTGCAGAAGTGCATGCATATACCAGCAGAGGTAAGTTCTTTTCACATAAGCCCGTATTGATTTTCTAATCAGAAGATTGTAGCATGCATGCATTTGAAGGGTGGCAGTTTTATTGTTGGACCCTCCGGGCTAGGCCGGGTCGCACATCCTGCCCTGACCTGTCGGGGAAGATGGGATGCTCGGAAACACCCCTGGGGGTGAGGGCAGGGGAGGGGCTCTTGGGGCCTGGACCTGAGATGGGAGAGACAAGGATGGGCTTGGGAAGGCCCGCGTCTCCTGGCGCCTGGGGGTCTCCAGGATGGCGGTGGTATGGATCCTGAATCCCATGCACCTTACCTGGGGATGATAACCGGAGGTAAGATATTCAAATTGATCTCTGAGCTCAAGTATTGCTGGTCTCTGTGGCACCATTGTGAGTCTTGCTACCTGCCACTTTTCTATGTCTCCTTTACGTGAAGACACTGATTCTCCGTTCTTCCCGAGGACACCGACCCTCATGACTTCCTGGGCACCCCCCTCCCCCGCCGTCCCCTTCATCTCCTTCCAGCTTGTTCACCTTATCGCCAAACAAAACCAAATGAATTTCTTTTTGCTTACTTTCTCCTACTTCCCGCTTGCCCCACCCCGACTTCTTTAGAATTTAAGTCATTGATTGCACAAAAAAACAGGGAACCTTGGGGTTGAACACTGGCATTGGGCAATACGTATAGACTTCATAAAATTAACCGGAAGCTTGGTCTCTTGGTGCAGTTCCCTACTCACTGAACTCATGTGACTTTCGGATAAATCACTCTTGAGGTTTCCATCCGTTCCCTGTGTGAGAAGAGGGCGCTACATTATCTTTGCTTCAAAGCAGTCAAGAATGTGCCACTTTGAGAGACTTACATTCCTGAGTCCAGAAGAGAGACGTGCCGGGGAGTTTCCAGCAGCATTTGGAACCAGGAGTCACTGACTGGAGGGTTGAGGAACTTCACTGGAGGACAGGTCATCAGGAGACCAGGGAAGCAGCTCCAGTGACCAGTCCCATGGTCCCACTGGGACACAATGCCAAGATTTTACACATAAACGCGTGAGGTTCATGCTTTTATTTAGAGTGTGTATATAGCATGGGTTCAAGGTCAGGAAGATGACGCGGGAGTTCTTGCTCTTTCTTCATCTGCTAAATGACCTTGGAAAATCCTCATCTCGCCAGCTCCCAGGGCACTCTTCTGTTCCGGGGGTCTACTCTTCCTTTCTTCTCCAGATGGCTGTTGCGACAGCAAGAGGAGGCTGCTGTAGCCAAAGCACTTTGCAAACATCCTGAAAGGAGCAAACTGTGAGGCATGTTCTGTGTCCAGGGTTAGGAAAATGGGAGCTTGAATGGTAAGAATGAAAAGATCTCTCTTTTAGTTATTTATTTAACCAACCTCCCTAGTCTTCATGACGTATCACACAGTCTTCCAAGTCCTTGGCACATATTAACACATTTAAAGTTTTCTAGTCACACAATGAAAAAGATCCAACTGCTGCCCCCGTTTTACAGATGAGAAAACTGTGGCACAGAGAGTTAAGGTAACTTGCCGCAGGCCACTAGTAAGTGGTACAGCCAGGATTGGAACTCAGGCAGTCTGGCCCTAGACCCATGCTCTTCACCACGACATCTTGCTGTCCTCTTTGCGTGTGATGCTCAGTATGATGTGTAAACAAGAGACCTAGCACAAACCGGTTGAGGATCTTAGTCCTGTCCCTCATCTGTGTGGTCTTGGGAAGCTTCATTAACTTCTCTGACCTTGACTTCTTTAAGCATAATGTGGGAACATAAAAGCCCATGTCATGTGAACTTGAGATATGCTGCCTGGTAGGGACGCTGGGAATGCACTGGGGACGTCAGGTTGGCGTGCAGGCCTTACCTGAGCCCAGCCTCAGTCACTTACTTGGTTTCTGGTTGATTTCAGACTTTCCCACACTCTATCGTTCTCCCTCCCGAGCCACCACCCATGCATAATGCATCCTTTAGAGAGTGAAGGACCCTGCACACAGCTGTTCTGACACCGGTGTGCCTGCCTTGCCCATCAGGGGAGTCACATGCCCCAGCTTGCTCAACAATTAGTTTGTCAGACCCAAGAAGCCAGTACTCAGCCTCCTGTTTCTTTTGGGCTCTGAACAGCCAACAGAGCCCCACACTCCCTGTCCATTCCCAAAACCTTGCTGGTTAATTTTAGGGTTGGAGAGAGGCTCTGATGAGCGCCTGCCCACGCGGGGTTAAGGTTACCAGCGGCCTCTGTCTCTGGTCAGACCCGCTGGGAACATCAGCAGTCACTTCCCGAAGCTCAGTGGGGGCAGGAGCTGGGCCAGGCCAGTGGGCAGAGACGGGGCACAACATTTCCAAGACGGTGGAGCCCCACCTCAGCAGACCAGACCCGCAGCCCATGTTTTTACCAAAGAGGCCTTGCCTGGGATTTGGTGTAGCCTGATGCAATTACATTTTTCATATTATTTTAACTCTAGAATTGGCCTGACATTTACTACTGCAAAAACCTGACTGTGGGTCTGCCTTTCCAGAGGCCCCTTTAAAGGATAAATGCTGACAGATTATCTTGATAATAAGGAAAGAGGGCCCAGTCATAGCTCTTTACTATCCACTGAAGATATCGAGACCTTGTATTGATTTTTTCCAAGAAAGGAAATAGGAAGAAGCATGTACCAATTAAGAATAAAACTAACAGTTTATTACCCTCTGATCTTTAAGACAAATAGAGAGTAGCAAAACACTGCTTCACCCCCCATCCTATATTGAGGCATAATAATTAGCCATCTATGTAAACAACCTAATATTAAAACCTAAGACAGCCTGTCATTTGCTCAGGTTTCTGTACAGGATCATAAAGATTGGCTCCTGCTTCTGATCCTCTGAATTTTGCAAATATGTCTTCTCTTTCCAGAAAGGCTGTTAGAAAAAAATTGTTTCTTTCTCCTCTCTTGGGCTTTGAGCAGGGTCCTGATAAAGCTCACCTTCTTACCTAGCTGCAGTTTGTTGAGAGAAGGGCTCCAAAGTCCTCATTCACTTACGTATTCCACCAACCTGGGTGGATGGCGTGTGTTGTTCTTTGTATGACCTGGTAAACGGTGCTACGGAGGAGCAGTGGACACAAGAGGGGACACTGGGCTTTAACAGAAATGTAGAACCAAAACAGGGACAAATTTTTTCATGAAGTTAGAAACTAAAGACAGGCAAAGTACTTTGGTATTGACCTGCTATGCACATTTCATTATTGACCTGCTGTGCACATGTCTAGCCTGGCCACCCCATCTTTGTGTGTGTGTGTGTGTGTGTGTGTGTGTGTCTATGATCCTGTACTCAATAAATGGATGTTGAAGACATAAATAATTGTCTCCCTCCATCTGGAAAGTAGGCTCTGTGAGGGCAGACATTTTTTTTTTTTTTTTTTTTTTTTGCTGATTTATCCCCCAAACTGGGAATGGGACCTGATTCACCGTAGGCCCTCAGTTAATACCTGTTGCATGAATAAGCAGTTTTCCTGTGTTCGTTTAACATTCCAAAAGTTCCCCCCAAATAACTGCTTTGTGGTAGGCACTGAACTAGGTGCTGGAAACTCAGTCTTTTCTGACCTTTCAGACAAATATGGGAGAGGACATTTACAGAGCTAATGTAATACTGTGTGTAAGTGATAAGTTGAGGGACTTTGGGATATAGTAGTTGCCTTGGCCAGACCTGTGGAATGGGGAACAATGCAGGGTGTGGAAGGAAAGGACTGGGGTGGAATGGACAATTCAGTTTCAGTGGAGGAGAGAGAAGTTCTAACTTTTGGGAAAGAGAGAAAGCAAGAAGCCAGAAGAAATTGAGGATGTCCTGTGTGGAGTGAAAAACAGGGAGAGGTGGGGGGTGAAGCTGGAAGAGTAAGCAGAGGGTAACTTGTACAGCATCTTAAGAGGTGTGGATAGCATGATGGCTTATGGGTTCCAGGGACCAACATGGGCACATTTCTGTCTTAGAAAGGTCACTCTAGTTACTGTAAGGAGGGTAGATGTAACGGGGAGAGCCCAGTTAGGGAGGCAGACCTGGGAGAGTGTGGTGGAGATGTGGCTGAGAGCTAGAAGAATTGGAGGGAATCCTGAGGGCTTTGGGAGTAAGGACTGATGGGGGTTTGGGGTGGGTGAGAGAAGCAGCAGTGCTCACCAGTGACTCCAAGGTTTCTGGGTTGGTCAGTTGGGTAGATGGTTTGAAACAGCTCAGATACAGCGTGGGGAAGAAAATTATCAAGGGGTCTATATGTATGTCTTGGGAGATGGAGAAGTTCATGACCTCATTAAAATAATTTCTCAATTCACTTTGAAGGCATGTAAGTAAGAAGCAGGAGGACATGTGATTTTCAAAATTATGTTGACATAGGGGCTGAGGTTGTGGCTCAGTGGCAGAGTGCTTGCCTAACATGTGTGAAGCACTGGGTTTGATCCTCAGCACCACATATAAATAAATGAATAAAATAAAGGTCCATCAACATCTAAAAAATATTTTAAAAAGTTATCTTGATACAAATGGATATGAACAGCAGACACCTGCAGATAAAGGGAATGGATTGGTGTCCTGGGTTGAGCAAACTGGTTGTCTACTTTGTTGAATTCAAGGACATTTATCCAACTTTGCATATGGGGCTGGGGGAATCATCTATGTTATTTTCTTGGCTTGTTCTTGATGTTATGATTATGAATCCTCTTCTGGTGGCTGAGAATGAAATGGATGAGAAAGGAGTTGGGGTAATCACATTTTTCAGGTGCGCCAATATGCTCCTTCCTTGATGGATCTTTAGGTATTGGTAGCTAGCATTCTCAAAGGGATTTATTTCATTCTAGTAGTTTTGAAAATGTAATATAAAGTGCAATAGAACTCATCCATCCATCCCCTGACCCACTAGTAAAGTGGTTTTCACCTATGGTTGAAGTTTTGATCCGATTCATCTTCCATGGGGGCTTGGGTGTTGGTAATGTATTAAACTCCCAAGTGACTCTACTGTGCCAAGGAGGTGCTGAGACTCAAAAGTTCCATGAGGGCAGGGACCGTGCCTCTTTCATTTGTAATATATTTTCACTGACTTGGGCAGAACCTGGCACAGAAATGGTGCCCAATGAATGTTGGTAGTGTGTACTCTTCTAATTATACACTCATCAAATATTTATTAAGCATTGCTAGGTTTGCTCCAATTGGTAATGAAGATTATCTCATGGTGTCTTCCGCAGATAACCATCGGGTACCATGTTCTAGGAAATTTAATTACTACTGAGCCATGTACGGGAATAAGGCTGGGCTAGGACCTTCTTTATCCCTCAAGCATTTTTTTCCCCATCAAGTACTTTTTTCTATCTATTGCCACCTGAGACCTTTGGACTCTCCACGACGGGGGCTGATTCTTGACTTGGCAGGAGGGAGACAAAGTGCTCTCTAGTTGGGAAGATGTCAGTAATTGTGCCAACACCCCCACACGTCCTCCAGGTGCCGCATCTGGGCCTCCATCATTTAGTACCACAGTGTGGGGCACTGGTCTGAGTTTCTGATCTGGAGCTGGCAGACATTTGTCTCTGTCTTGCCCTGGCTCACCCCTCTGCCTCTGCAGTGGCTTGCCCCTGCTTTGTCCATTCCTGACTCCCACTTCCTGCCAGGTCTCTGTTGCTGTGAACCCAGCGCATCGGAGGCCCACCCTTCCCACATTATGGGCCTGGCTGCTACAGTTCTCTTGACCCACAAGATTGTCTAGCTGATGCAGCAGGAGTTGATTTCACTTGACTCCAATTTAACTGTCCCGAGCCCCTTCCTTATATTGCCAAGAGACTTCCTAACAGATATGTAACCCGGTGATTCAGGCAATTATTCACGTATTCCCCCACATCATTAGTTTTATGGAACACTGCCAGGGGGCATATTTTTCTTTCCTAGGACTCTTGAGAATAAAGAAAATAGAACTCTTACCATGAAGTCATATTAAGGAGTTTATTCCTCAGAAAATACCCCATAGCACTTTCATAAAACCTTACATAGATAGACTGCATTTAGGAAAGGAATCATTTTGATCTCACCTGCTGCCATGGGAATCATTGTCCAGGCCTCCTTCCTTCCAGAACATGGCTCTTAAAAACTTCTATAGTGTCTGCTGACCACAAAGGGGTGCCTGCGGTTACTACAGGGACCACACAGTTCATGTTGGATCATGTTGGGTTTAGCTAGGAGGCCTATAATTAAGTCATCCAAACCAGGATGGATTTTGGGGGGAAAGGTGCTATTATTAATTATATTTGGATAATAGGTGTAATTCAGGACCATCCAGGCCCACGGGGACACAGGGTTACCCTAGACCGAGTGCTCTAATTCCATCACTGACTGAAATTTCCCTAAATGGATATAACTGATGGAGTGAAATCTGAAAAAATTCAGCCGAGTTTGGCAAAATATCAGCATTATAACCCAAAGTAGTGATTTTCTGAACTGAACTGGAGAGCAAAGGATAATGGGGTATAGTAGTACTTATTAAATAATGCTGCCTAACAAACCACTCCAAAATTCAGCATCTTACAGCAACAGTTGTTTTTCCTGGCTCGACTATCCGCAAGGCGGTTGATCTAGCTGACTCGAATGCAAACTGCCGGTTAGGTCCAGCTCTGCTGTGCACGTCTTGCCCTCTCCACAGACCCATCATCCAAATGGGACACGCTCTTCCCACGACAATGGCAGGGGCAGAGCAGACACAGAAGAGAGGAAACACGGGATGCTTCCCAACTCCAAGGCTTGGGTCTGGTATGCTGTCCCTTCTGGCCACATTCCTTTGGTCAAAGAAAATCTTCTGGAGAAGTCCAATCTCAGTGTGTCAGGGACATACACTCAGTCTTGGGTGGGAAGTAAGCCGAGGCAAATGCAGAGGATATAGAGAGAGGAAGGGCGAAGAATTGAGGACAGAGTGCAATTTACCACAGGGAACATTAGGCCAAATGGGCTTTGCTTCCCTTCTCCAACCCTAGAGCACTGGCTGGGTTTATTCAGCCATTTGTAGCTAAGATGGTAAAGGAAAACAGTAACAGGTTGTTCAGTCTGATAGAAGCAGGTAGCTGCCCCCACGGGCTCTCCACAGAGAGGGCGCAGAGCAGTGGGCTCACTTTGATGCAGACAACGATTGTCCAAAAATGGAGCAAAAAGATGAGGAAGAGTCTCATACAAACCCTCATGATTCAGAATAGTAACCTGGCCCTGCTAAATAGGTGTAATGAATGGAAGACTCTTTCCATGTATCAATCAGATCAACCACTTATCTTCCCACAGGATGGGGGAGTCGGGATGCAGAGAAGAATTGCAAATGCTCAGCTCATACCTCTCCTTTCTGAGGAGGGCAAACAGAAGCCTTTGGCCCAGAGGGTTAAGAGGAAAGTGTTCCCAACTCTCAGGCCTTCCCACGGGATGTGCACAGACCCACAGAGCACCCTCAGGTGGGTATTTCCAGGACTGACCTGACAGTTCCTTTGTTCCTTCCATAGTTCCCCCTGGACAAGTGCTGCTGTGGACTTGGTGGCCCCTGTAATGCAGAGTTCTTGCAATACTCCCCTCCCCTGGCAGTGGGAGCAGGTCCTGAGCCTTTCCCTACCTGCTGTCAGAGCCCTGCATGGCCTCCTCTCAGGTAGGAGAGAGGGTAGTGGGCGCTTGTTAATCCGACACTCCAATCCTGCTGATTATGCCTCGTTGAACAATGGATCACCTTTCTCTGGGAATCACTGTTTAATGTCGAAAACAATTAAAAGGCTCTGGGAGAACAACTTGGTTGGGAGTTCAGGATCAGAGTGAAGCAAGCTAAAGAGAGGCACTGGGGAATTTCAGAGCCAAACAAATCTTACCCCACAGCAACCAGGGGCTCTTCCTGCGTCCTAGGATGGCTGAGACCTTGGGACATGGCACTGATCATGAAGAGTGCTCAAAGTCTGCAGAGGAACAGAACAGGAGGGTTGGCTCACGGTCACCAGGCCCCGTAGATTCATGCCATCTGCTGTGGTTTGGAGCTGGAATGTCCTGGACAGGCCTATGTGTTGAAGGCTTGGTCTCCAGCATGGGAGGTGGTGGAAGCTTTGAAGGATGAGCCCAAGGAGAAGGTCTTCAGGTCCCTGGGGGTGAGCCCTGTCTCTTCTCTTGTTTGCTTCCCGACCTTGAGGTAAGCGGTTCTGTTCCTTTAGGGAACTTAAAACATGATGGGTGTCACCACAAGCCAAAAGCAATGGGGTCAGTTGGATCATGGGATGAAATCTCCAAAATTGTGAGTAACAATAAACCTTTTTTTGATAACTTGATTGTCTCAAATATTTGTTATAGTGGTGGAAAGCTGACTAACACACCATCCTTGTCCATCTCTCTCCTTGCTTGTTGTCATTCTTCTAGTTTGGGCCTCATATTCTCTAACTTGGGCTCTTACGAGGACCTAGCTGGCTGGCCTGACTCCCGTTTCTAGTGCCTACATAGAGCACCTTGAGTTGTCTTCTCTATTTTTCATTATTTATATAATTAGAAAAAAGTTTAAAAAGTACAAAGTATAGAGATAACATAGCTAACTCACATATCAATGAATGCTGACTTTCTACCATATTTTATCTATCATCATCCTTTATTGAAACAGAATACATATGAAAATGTATCATAATTGTACTGATGTTGATTTTCTGAAAATGGACATAGCCACATAACCTGCATTACAAAAAGAAACTGAACCTTCCCATCCTCCCCTTCTCCCCACTTCTTGTATCCTCCACCCACTTCCCATCAAGGGAACCACTATCCTGAATCCAACAGTCCTGATAGATTTGCCTATATGTGAACATGATGTAAACACAGTAGTTCAGTGTGTGCTCTTTGTGTGTTGTATTTATTTTGAACTTTCTTTTTAAGAAAGACATTTTAAAAGACAAAGCTAAAGACTCCTGTGTTCTAATTCTTTGAATTTTTTTCCTTTGACAAACACATCATAAATGTGATAATGTATGCAGCCCATGTCATTACAGGCTTGCATATGTGAATGGCATTGTTCTGGAGGTGTTGCTTGTCTATTGAAGTGAAGGGTTTTATGATACAAGGAAGTTCTGTCACTTGCTTATTTCACACAATGAGCTTTCTAAATTACACAAGGTGATGTGACTTGCTTTCCTTTTTGAACACATACCTTCCCCCTTTCCAAACTATCTATTCCTGGAAGTAAGAGCAATTTTTTATTGCCTCTTTGCATCCTGTGAGTCTAACTCTGTGATTGATGCTTTATGAAGATATTTAGGGACTAGATGTGTCAATGAACCCATGAACAAAGTCTCTTATGTCATGGGAGAACCATATTCCTTCCTCTGCTGGTCCCTTTTTGGAGAATGGCGTCTCCTTTTTCTTTTCTTTTTTCCTTTCTTCTTTGTTTTTGCTTCTTTATTGATGTCTGCCTAGTAAAACTCCAGAGACTTAAGTCCATCTGCAAACCCAGTTTAGAAATTTAACTTCATAAAATGTTCCTTCAGGAGAGGTAGGCATTTCAGAGCTGGCCATGATCTTTGCAGTTTATGCCTTACCTATTTTTCTGGAATGGGAGACAGTAGTGCTCTTTCTAGGACTTTTCTCACTATAAACAGAATTATCATAGAAATCTAAAGCGGTTACAACATTTGATTCACATCCTAACAAATTTGCAAAACATCTCATCTTCCAAGTTAGTCTGCCCTGGAGTTTCTGTTGAATTCTCTTGGTTCTTCTAGGCTTCCTGGAGGTGAGACCACAACCAGAGGGAGATGGGTCACTGTTGACATTCTGAGACATCTCAAGACTGTGTCAGGTGAAAGAAAATGGTCCTGTCAAGCCTCACTATTGCTAATGACCCCAAGACTCTGGAACGTCATCCTTCCTTGGGACTTAGATTCCTATGGTCCTTCCTATTGCCAGCCCTCACCCAGAGTTGTCTTCGTACTTACTAATAGAGGATAATGGAAAAATTTTTATTTTAGTTTGTGACTGGAACCTTGGTGTGTTTTCAACCACCTGGATGACCTGGAAGAGTTTGTGAGCGGCGCACCAATCCCCAGCGTCCTTAACTGTGCTGTGGACATAATATTACTTATCTCGTGGATTTGTTGGGAGAATGAAACTATGAGTGATAAAGACATGAAAATAGTCCTCAAGCTATTTTTCTGCTGTGTACACAGGTAGACAAAAGACTAGGAAAAAATAGATATGTTGAGATATATATATATATATCTATATATATATATATATCCATATATATACATATACATATATGCCCACTGAGTTTTTAGTGTCTGGCTTTTATTTATATTTCAAATTTTATTTTTGTAGTGGGGATTGAACTCAGGGGTGCTTTACCATTAAGCATATGCCTCCAACTTTTTTATTTTTTATTTTGTGTCAGGTTTGCCGAGGTTGACCTCAAGCTTGCAATCCTCCTGCCTCAGCCTCCTGAGTCACTGGGATGTGCCATTGTACCTGGAATGCCTGACCTGCTTTCTAAATAGTTTATCAAGTGCATTTTCCTATCTCAGTATGAACACTCACTCTACATTGCTTTTGGAAGTTGCATAATGTTCTAACATCTGGTTCACCTAACTGCTCCCACATTGTGAGCCATTTATTTATTTTCAATTTTTTGTCAAGGAGAGTTCTGAGGTCCGTTGAGTCTAATTTTTTTTTTTATCTTTTTAATCTTTTGCTTTGCTTTGTTTTGCTTTCTGCTTCAGATACTTATAATTCATTTTTACCTTGCTGTCAAGCTGTGGGGTTCTTTATTTTTTTAACCAATTATGTCTGGTATACCAGATACCATTCAGTTTTACGATTTTATTTTATTTTTTTTTCCCCCAGAATGTTCTACTCTAGATTTGATTGGTGTTTTAGTGTTGTTACATTTTTTGAGACTTTTAAGGAACACTAAACTTTTTTCTTTTTATAAATTGTATCATTTTTCTCTATCATAATACTATCTACTCAGTATTTTCAACTCTAGATTCTAAAAGATACATTTCAAATTTATTATTTCTTTGGAACTAAGGTTTTTTGCAGTATAAATTCTTCTCTTTATTGCTTCCAATGTACACTGTAGTTCTTAGAGTGTGTTTGTTTATCTGCCTTCTTTAGTTTCCATCCAGACATTTCCTCACCTTAGCCAGTGTCTTGTCTCAGTTTTTAATCTCCTTCTCTCTCTAGAAGCCATTCTTCCACCAGGGGCATGTAGGACATGTCATTTTCCACCTGAGTTCTAGTATCTCAGTTCCACTAGGTAACTTCTGTTCTTTATAGGCATTACACTTCATTAAATGTTTAGAGAAAGAAAATATTAAAAACAATGCCTACTTCAGATGTCCTAAAAAATGCTTCCTTGTAGTTTATTGATATATATGCCAAACATACAATATGCTTCTGTTCATTTTAACTTAGCAAAGGGACATGTTCTGAGAAACTCATCATTAGTGACTTCATCCTTGTCCAAACATCATAGGGTACATTTGTACAAGTGATGTAATCTTAGGGGATCGTCATCACTTATGTGGCCTGTCATTGACTGGAACATCATTATAAAGTACATGATGATATATACACACACATGACACTTTCTTCTATACTTTAAAGAAGACAAATTCAAAGCATGCTTTCTCTTTGCATCCTTAGGTAAACTGTAGTCCATGGAGCAAATCTGGTCCATTCACTTTTTTTTGTAAATAAAGTTTTATTGGAACAAGGATGATCTCATTCACATATATATTGTCTGTGACTACTTGCTTCATACTTAATTACAACTATATGACCCACAAATCTAAAATATTATTAGCTTTTTTTTTTATGGAACAACTTCACCTACCCCTGTGCTCTTCTGTTTAATCATTTCTAAATGAAGGAAAATATTTCTAAATCCATTGTTTGATTGCAGGATTCTAGATTGTATGGTCTCCAAAGGTGTTGATCAGGTCACCCCTCAGACTTCAGTTAGATCAGGAGCATACCTGTAAGGATACTCATGGGAAACAGATAATGCTCTCATACTAGATAATTGATAAAATGTTTATTAGGGATTATTTGCAAAAGTGCCAGAGGAGTGAAGGAACTCCAGAAAGAAGTGGTGTAGTGCCCATGAGGGATCTTCACCTACCCTCAGCCTGAAGGACCTGGGGGTGGAGGGACGTGCCACCACAACCCAGAGAGAATTGCTCTGGGGAGAGTTGCCTGCTGAGAGCGGTAGCTTTGAATAGAGGCGCTCACCAAAGTCATAAGGACTTACAGGGAGGACGCCAGCGTAGCAAGTGTCCCACCTCACTCTGCTGCCCTAGAGGGCTTTCCCTCAATTTCTGAAGCCAACCAGAACCAGGAAGCAAGCATTTCTCTACTGCACCCCATTCATGTCTGCCTTCTGGGGCACAGCAGAGAGTGGGGATGGACGGGTAAGAAAAAACAACCAACACCTGGAGTTTAATTCATGGGTTCTAGATTAGAGCTGTCCAATAGAACTTTCCATGATGAGAGATTTGCTTCTTATCTACCCTAACATCCCAGTCATGAGCCATGTGTGCCTATTGTTTCCTGGGATTGTGGCTTCGAACTTAGGAACTGAATCTTTAATTTCATTTACTTTTAATTTTGAACACCCACGTAGAGGTAGTGCCTACCGTTTTGGAAGCATAGCTGAGGATGGATTTCTATTTTCCTTCTTGCATCGACCACAGTGCACTTTGCTGAATGGTCATGGAATCTCTTGATTCCTGCTTCATTGAGTGTAAAACCCAGATTCATTTCTGGAAGTCTGAGATATTATCTTTCTTTCTTTTATGGTAGAAACGATGTCTGAAACTTAGGACCTTGGAGAAGCAGAGCTTCCCAGCCTCCTTTTACGACTGTCTGCCTAATGACAACTTCATATCCCACCTTGGATGTCTTCCACTTCCCTCCACCATGAACTTGTAGTCTCTAAGTTGAAGTAGAAAACCATTCCTGGGGGTTTTAGGGAGGATGGCTGAAGAAAACTCTTGGAGCACACAAGAGGGACTCTGTTGTTTTAATCAGTGAAGATCTGGGGTCTCTACTTAGGAGCTGGGGTTCAACAGTGCCTGCCATCCTTGACTCAGCTTCAGTCTGCCACCAAGAATGGTTTATTTTTATCCATTCTCTTCCACGCTATGGTTAGTCAAACTTTGGCTCAGAATTTGGAACTCGTCTGATTGTGAGTCTCAGTTCGAGAGCATTCGTGTGTATTTTGGTGGGAAGCTGGGGGAGGTCACATCAGGCCAGCTCTGTGGATGCTGTTAACCTCACAGCCTCCTTCTGTCACTTTTTTCTTTACCACTGTCACTGTTGCTTCTGAAAACAGGTCATGATTCTGAACAGTGCATAATCTCAGGTCTGATGCAGAATTAATACCTATTGCTTGATTTTCACACTGAGACATTAATTACTATTTGTTTTGCATTTGCATTCACAGGTATCTGTGGAGGGAAATTAGCATACTTTGTTGTTAGACCATTATTAAAATGACAGTTGGGAAAATATTTGAAAAATATTGTCTTTCTTTCTGTTTTCCTCTTTGGCATTGCCATTATTATTTTTTATCTGCTCTGTAACTTATATTTGTTGCACAATTTGAAATTCTGGGTAAGAAATGGAGACCATTTTGGAACATTGGTACTTAGAACAAAATCCAAGGTGTTGGAACTGGGGCTTCATAATGGCTTTTGCATTTGTATATAAACAAGCCAAACCGGTCCAGCCCTTCAAAGTTGGTGACTCAGAGGTGCTACCACATGTGAAATAATCCTTTGTTGCTTCAACCCTTGGAGGGGGGACATCTAACACATTTAGCTGGGTGCTTTCTGCCGTCAGGAGCTGCCTGTGGTTGGGCTGAGAAGAGCAAGCAGAGGAAAATTATGGTTGTATTATTACTGTATTAGCAAAGAATCCTGAAAGTGGAGTTAGACAGCCAGGAGTCATGTCCCGGCGGTGCCACAGAGTACCTGAAGAAACTTGAACAAACCACTTTATCTCTTTATCTATGGAAATTGTGCTTACCCCACTGTGTTGTGGCTCTAGCAGGGTGAGGCACAACTCTGGGAACCATATGCATTTGACAGGTGGTTGCAGCTACGATTTCCAGCTTTGTTTCTTGCCCAGTCTCTCACCAGGAAGGTGCCATTTGGCCATGCCTTCCTGTGCATCCTTGCTCCCGTGGACAGACCAATGATGGCCAGGGTACCTCAGTTTGCATTTGCCAAGAGGCTTCCCTTCTCCTGGGTTCCCCAACAGCCATGAGCTCAGATAGGAACAGCAGTCTTCTAGGAAAAGAGGAAACTTCTTTTTCATCAATATCAGTAAAAATTAATTAGTTCAACTAGTTTATCATCTATTCTGCCAGGTACCAGGTGTGTTTGGTTTCCATCCTTAGAGGAGTTACTTCTAAGAGTACACTTCATTGTATGTATATTCTCCTCAAAATTGGGATAATCTATGGGTTGGTTAATTGATTGATCAACTCATTCATTCATTCATTCAATATCTATTCGTTGAATCTTCTGTGTATGAGGTCCTCTGCCAGGCATTGGTGATTTGAAAGTGAACAGGATAAGATCTCAATATTTAGAGCTCCCAAACTCTTCATGTGCTCTGCATAGGAATCCTTAGTGGGGTTCGTCACACATTCAGAGTCTGGGACACCCTGTCTTCTCCCCAAAGATTTTGATCAGGTATCTAGATTTTAACCTGCATTTTAAACAATTCCCATGTTGATGGAGAACGATCTGAAAACACTACTCTATGAAATCCAAATGCAGCAGGGGACACACACACACACACACACACACACCTCCTCAGACTAAATCAGTATGGGACAAACAGAAAACGTTCCTCAGAAGAAGATAGTAGCTGCTCAGGGGCAACAAACTCCCTAGTTCTGCCTGACTTCTTGAACTCTCCTGCATTCACTCAAGATTTTTCTGTTCTCTATCAAGAGACTTGGACATAGATTGTCTCCTTACAACTTTGAGGTTTCCATAAGAAAGTAAAGTCCATTCCCCATTATAAATATGCACATTTTATATGGAAACACACAAACACACATGTATAAATATACTTAAGAATTTTATACCATAAACTTCACCAGCAAAATTCCTTTGAAGGTAAAACCCCTTCAACTGGCTGCATAATTTCATACTCTTTTGCACATCACTATTTGTGTAACCAGTACATTATATTGGGATTAGTTTTAGCAATGGTTATTTATTAGACCTTTACTCAGGGACAAGTACTGTGCAAAGCACTTTGTATGCACTGTCTCCTTTAACCTTTACAACAAATTTATAAAGTAAATATTATTGTTTTCCCATTTTACAGTGGATGCAACTCAGGCTTAGATAGTGAAGTATCTTGTCCAAAGTACCACATTAAGTGCAGACATTCCTAATTTCCACTCTTTCAAATTGCACCAAAATGCCTGTGTATCTTGGCTGTGTACTTATTTCCTTATAATGGATTCCTAAAAGGGGAATGCTCATGGGATTCTGGCTCACATCCTGAAGAGTTCCTATTTGCCAACCTTTCCTCCTTTCTCAGTTGCTCTGGTTGCCACAAGACTCCCGATTTCCGGTGTTCCATAGAGGCCCAGAGGTCCCCAGCCTGCTTTTCTGGGGTAGTCTTCCTGTTGCTGATATAGGGGAGTCAGTCTGGACTGGAGAGACTCCTCACCTACATCTTTTTAGTCGTCATTGTGTCTCGATGTATCTTTAGGCAGAAACATGTAAAGGCCAATAAGATCAGGTTGGGGTGATTCTGTGACAAGATGTCAGCACCTATGGCTGTACCTGGATTTGACAAGCACCTAGGCTAATGTTCACCATGACCCCTGGGTGGTGACTGACAAACAGCATCAGTCACAGAAGAGTGAGGCCCACACCTGAAGGAAACGTTAAAGGCAGCTGTAAGAAACCCCCCCAGGCATCCTGCCACCTAGGGCCCCTGGGATACTGTCAGAGGGGAGAGCTTCATAGGTGGAGGCGGCAAAAAGTGGGTTCGCCCTTGTGGAGTAATGCTAATTGCTCTCCTTCACTCTGGGGAGTGTGGCCTCTTGCACGGCAGTTGGAGGATATTTTCAGGTTCTAAAGTCTCTAACTTTTGGAGGTGCAATCCTACATCATCAGAAACACTTTTTAAGGCATTGCTAAGCATGCATCATATAGCATCACGGTCAGTAACCGCCATCTGCAGTTTTTGGAGACATTTAATGAATGCATTCATTTCTCTTGTACCTTTTTCTCTAATGATTTGTTGCAGCCACGTTTTTAAAAGTTCTAATAATTTTGGAGGACCTAGAATAAGCTCATAAGCACTGAATCTATAATGCCTGTTGTGTAAAATTGACCCTGCCCTCTCATGAGCCAGCAAGAAAGTGATCTGCAGTTGGCTTGTTTGTGACCCAAGTGCCAGCCGTGACACACTTTGCCAGCCCCACTCAGTGCTTCAATAGCTCTCAGATTCCATCAGCACATAGGGGGGATTCGATTTGGTTACTGTCATAACTGTACCCACCCCAGTGGGACATGAGCTGGGATTTCCTCCCATGTTTGTATCTCCTGTGACTCACCAGTGGTGTCAAGTGCTACATAGGAGGATCTCAACTAATGTTCGTTAAATACATGAAAGAAAACGTGAATAGTTCAAGCTCATGAGGCTGTCTCTAGATCACAGGTTCTCAAACTGTGGTCCCTGGACCATAAACAGCAACTAGCAACTTACTTGAAATGCAAATTCTTGGCTCCTACACCTAAGGATTCAGAAACACTAGAATGGAATTACTTCTAGCTCATACAAATGCAATCTGAAGGTACAGAAACATTGGCTCAAGATCAGAGCTTCTCAGACTATAATGTGCACACAAATCATCTAAGGATTTTATTAAAATGTAGATTCTGATTCAGTAGGTTTGGGGTGGGAGCTGAGATTCTGCATTTCTAACAAGCTTCCAGATGATGCCAATACTGGTACATATACCTCACATGGAGTAGCAAGACTTTAGACTATTGCAGTTTATTCATCACCAAGCAGGGAGAAGGGAGCCTATGCTTGGCAAGCAAGGTCAATTCCCTGAGCCTCAGTTTCCTCATATGTCACATGGAAGTATAATACTTCATGAGGTTGTGATCATGGATGCATGATATAATATCAACCAAGCACAGGACTTGGAGCATAATAAATGCATGGTAGATGTTTTTTCTTCCCTCCACCCTCTCTGTTCAACCCCTACTCAGTTTTTCTTCTCTCTTGTCCAGGTATTAAATCTCTTAATTCTAAGGTTAGTCACTAAAGGGGGTTATTGGAATGGCTGATGTTAAATAATGCTGAAAACCTTTAATATCTCCTCTAATTTTTCTTACAGTCATCTAGGATTTGGCAAACAGGATGAAAAAATAAGGATGGAGTGAATTCACAAGAGGTAGGTTAGGAATTGAAGGAAAGATGTAATTTGAGCATGTCAGGGCTCAGGGAAGCAGAGCCGAGAGAACGTTCTTGTGTTTTGGAGCCAATGGGCATGTACTGAGTACCAACTGCATGCTGCCGTGCCCAGCATTCGGACATAGCCTCACGTGGGAGGAACGGATGGAGGAATGGAATGTGCAGGCCTCTGGAGCACTTCCCTAATTGTGATCATTTGTCTTCCTGCAGGTCACAGCCCCTCATTTGGACTTGGCTGGGGATTGTGTGGGCAGAGAGAGAGATCTGGGTGTTGGGGGGGAGGAGGTTGGCATGAGATTAATTCTCTGCCTCTCCTCTCTGGAATGTCAATAATGTGCTGAGGACAGTGGGGAGTGCAGTTGCCTGCCAGCCCCCTCCTCATCTTGGGCTAGGAGCCTCTGAGCTTCCTGGAAATTCTGGGACTTCGGGGTGCCCAGTCTTATAATACCTCCCTTCTTGGATATCACTCCCCTCTTGGAGAATCTGGTTTTCTTCCCTGTTTCTATCACCCACCAGGAGGAGGCCTGACCTGCAAGCTGCTAGGGTTTCTTTCATAAAGACTTTCACAGGTCACTGGATGGGGCAGCAGCCAGGGGTGACAATGTCCAGCTGAGCCTACTCTAGATGGAAACACTTCAGCCAGTCGGGAAGGACAGTAGCTTCGCCATCCTGCCCAAGCCTTGCCACAGTCCCCCATGGCAGGCCACCTCCTTCTAGCCAACTTCCCTCCCTGTTTCCACATCCAGCCACTGAAACTGGCAAGGTGGCTGGGCCTCGACATGATCGTGCCCTTGAATGCTTTGGCAATTGCAGCGAAACATTTCCCATTTAGATCTGCCACAGATTCAGCGAGCTTATGTGTACACAGACTTGGGGTAAGAGAAGGGCCTCAGCGTGCCTCAGTCAAACGCTCTCACTTTAAGGGCGAGGCAACTGCAGTGCAGAGAGCTAAGCCACGTCCCTGAGATGGCACAGCCAACTGGTGGGGACAGAACCAAGACTATCTCTCCAGCATTTTCAGTTTCAGCAGGCGTGAGGCACACTCAGCTCCAACTTTATGGAAAAGTCCATTTACCCATTTATCTGGGAATAAGCAGGCCAGGCTCTAATGCTAACAAATGACATTGGGTGATTCCCCACCGGGCTGATGCTTGTAGAAATAAAGGAAGGTACACGTGTTCACCTTGGGTGGAAGAGCGTTCTAACCTGCTGGTTCTGGAAACCCTGAGCTGACAGCTGAGTGAGGGAGGTCCTCACAGAGAGTCAGGGACACTCCCGGGATGGTGGGAACCATGAGACTTTGAGGACGTGGATGTCAACCTGGGAAAGAGGACTGTGATCATTTTGTCTGGTGTCTAGAGTTGCCTAAAATTGAAATGGTGGGGCTGGGGTTGTGGCTCAGTGGTAGAGCGCTTGCCTGGCATGCATGAGGCACTGGGTTCGATTCTCAGCACCACATAAATAAATGAATAAAATAAAGGTTCATCAACATTAAAACAATATTAAAATGTTTTTTAAAAATTAAAACAACATTAAAAAATATTTTAAAAAATTGAAATGGTGAGGGTACCTGCAAATTAACATGTATTAGGTGCCAGAATAAATGCATTAATCAATTATCTATGTAATTTTTCTACTATAAGAGTAATATGCTTGCAAAATGCTGAAAGTGGAAAAGGAGATGCTCATGCTTTTGACACAGGGAGACGAAATTACCAAGCTCTAGGTGGCTACCCCTGGCTTTCTACAAACTGTCTCACCCAGTGGAGTTCATTCTGTGTCTATCCTTTTATATCTTGCTTGCTTGGCGTATCAAGTACTTTTTCCCTGTTATTACAAATTCTTTATCAACTGCCCCCCTTTGGGGTGTGTGACAGTTCACTGTTGTTTCTTTAATCATTTGATGAGAATTGGACACATTTGGATTGTTCCCAATTTTTTTTTCACATGATAATATAGTAATAAAAACCAGTTTTTATACCCAAAGCTTTTATATACAAATATCTAATAATTATGATTACATTTCAATAGCTATCAGAGACACAGTAATTTTTTTTCAGAAGAGATTCTCAGAAATGGAGGACAATTTGATCAAAGTTTGATCAAGTTTCTAATGTGCTGTCAAATTATTTTGAAAGAACGGCTCCAACTTCCCATCAACCAGCCCCATCTGAGAGGCACATGAAGGGACATCTGAGTAGTTACCAAAGAGACAGTGGAGTGCAGCGTTCAGGAGGGTGAGCTCATTGCTCAGACTGTCTGGGCTTGCACGGCGACACCTCCGGTGATCCATTGTGAGCCTCAGGCAAGCCGTTGAACCTCTTCCTGCCTCAGTTATCTCACTTGTAACGTGGGGATGTTAGAGCGCCTCCCTCTTGGGCTTGCTTCAAGAATTAAGTGAGTTATTGGTGCACATAGCAAACACTCAACAATAACAACAATTAATAATAATAACTCTCAGGGTCTCAAGGAGCCCAGTCCTTGGTTCATGCTCCTGACAGACGTGGAGGAAGGGCTGACCCTGTGCTCAGATGGAGTTAGAGCACATGCCCTCTCCTTGTACACCCTGCTGAACAAATTCTTATAATTTAATCATGACTTTTAATGTTTGAAATGGTGGCTTTTACATTTTACTGAAGCACCACTGCCGGCTGCTCTGTGTTATACTCCCTGTTTATATTGCAATGCAAATTATTCCTGGTGGAGAGTTTACAAACTGCACTTCCATTATTAATAGGGTTATGATTTTCCCCATTCCACTCTTATCTCTATTGCTTGTGTAATACATAATTCATGCTCACTACCCTTCGCTGGTCTCAGTGCCAGGGCACAGTAGTGTCTCTCTCTCTCTTTCTCTTTCTTCTCGATGACAGTAATTGGTATTCAGTGAGAGTCAAATGACCATGTCCCTCGCTTCAGACTCTCTCTAAAGGTGTTCCCTGGAAAGGCTCACACACAGGGGTAATAGAAGCCCAGAGCCATTTACAGCCAAGACTTGAGTTCCAATTCTATTTCAGCTCTGAATCCTGGACAGATACATGCAGGGCTTTCCAGAGCCCTAAACAATTAGCCACTCAGAAGGAAAGCAGCATCCTGGTTATGGCTGGGACAGAGGAGTGTTGGGAAGATGGGGGCAGCAGAAGGAGGGCTCAGCTCAGCCTGGGTCAGCAGGCTTCTTGCTGCTGTGGCCTGAGTGGGCTTGGAGGGACGGCAGGGGCTCCATGCTAACCTCTTCTTGCTGGATGCCCCTTTCAGCAGATGGATGATACATAGTTTTTAAAAAACCCAGCTTGAAATTGGAGCCCCTGCTCTTGCTTCTCCACTGAAAATGGCTAAATCTTATCAGACAATCCTTGGGTGAATCGGGCCTCCACTCTACATGCTGGGACTTAGACAGCAGAGGCAGGGCTGACTCCTCCTCCTCTGGAAGCTCTGTGTGCTCCCTAGAGGGCTGGGTGCTGTCCACAGAGGCTTGGAACACAGGAAATAGAGGCCACAGCTGAGGACTGCTTAGTCCCCAGGAGAGAAGCAGCTGGTGTCCAGGGTGATGGTCCTTGTGAACTGCTCTGCCAAGACTTTCCAGCTTGAGGCAGAAGCCCAGGACAGTTGCCACCATCAAAGTGGAGATAAAATATTTTTGTATAATTTCCCTGAGCCTCAGAAGCTCTGTTTCCCTGGAAAGGAGGGTCCTGCAGGGTCTGCACATTCTCTTGGGGAATGTTCTTTCTCCCTTCACTGTCCTCCTTGCAGAGGCTCCTGCCAGCCCTGTCACTGCCCTTCGACAATCCAATGCCACTGTCCCCAAGGGGGCCTTCCCTCGGGCTGCCTTGTGTCCTAAACCGAGGGCAGAACCTTCGCGCTTCATTCTGGATGTCAATAACTGGTCAAGCCTGGGCCCAGCTCCAGGGCGGGTGGGATGGGCAGAGTGCTTCACGCAGCGTCCTTTGCTGATGCGGAGCGGCAAGGGCAGGAGCTGTGAGCAGCCTCACGGGCTTATTTTCTTCCTAGGTCGCTTGGTCAGAGCCCACAGGTTGGGGCAGCCCTTGTTCCTCCTTGTTGGAGGGTCTTCGTTCCCATCGTTGGCGGTTTCGCGATTCCCTTCCATTGTAAGTTCCCGTGTGCCTGGCTCCGGGGGCCGGCTCCCTGCGCAGGACTGCGGGAGAGCCCTGGGGCCTGGCTGGCTTTGTGGACGCCCACACAGCCTGCCTTATTCTTTGAGGTCAGAGGTCCTTTCTGGAGGCCAGGACTGGCCACTGGGTGAGTCTGCTTCCTGAAGACATCCCTGCCAGGAACTCTCCAAGTCCTGCTCAGCACATACTCTGCCATTTCCCTGGCGGGCTCTGGTCCCCACCCTTTCCTGGCTCAGGCCTTTTCCTCCCGGGTGCTCTTCCCTCGCTTCTCCCTGCTCATCCCTCAAGCCTGTTCCATTACCCAAGCACACTTACACAGTCACACAAATAAAGGTGCACCAGCCACACACACACACACACACACACACACACACACACAGGAATGCCCTTGGAGGTGGAAATCCAGATCCAGTACACACACACACACACAAGCCCGCATGGGAACACACCTGCACACATGCACACACATGCACATGCACAGACACACATAGATACCAGGGACACAGGCATAAACACACAGAGGCCATGTGTGCTTCCAGGAAATCTGGCTCTTTCCCCGCACTCTGGGGTGTGCGGAAAGCCACCGTGGACATTTTCTGACCCACTCACACCTCCAGGGCCCGAGTTACCCACTGAATCATGAAGCACTTTCCTGTTCCAGTTTATTTTCTTCTGGCAGAAGGGAGCTACTTATTTCCAAGAAGTGGAGCCAGGGGAGTCTGCTGAACCCGCGCTGTGGCTGGGGACACATTTTGGCGTCCTGTCCTCCCACAGAGCCTTGTTTACACAGCTCCAGTTTCTCTGAACTTCAGGACCTAAGAGGCACCACCGTGCACTCCAGCAGAGTGAGTGGTGCAGAACAGAGTTGTAGTCTGCAGAGCTTCTGTTTGCTGGTCATTTACCAGCCTTTTGCATCACTCCCCGGGGTCTGGGGACAATTCTCACCACCTTCTTTGTGTCTTAATGGGAGGGTCTGGTCACGTCTGTCTGGGAAGAGTCTCCTCTGACCACCCAGAGCATTTTCTCAGGTCTATGACATCTTTGAATTAATCCCTCTGGGGACAAGGTTTTGTGTTTGTGCTGTGTATCACTAACTTCCTACCACTTGGAAAGGAGCCGGGCACACAGTAGGAGCTTCGTGAATATTTGTTGTGTGGAAAATCAAGCCTGACACAATAACCCTTTGAGTTGGGCTCTACTGTTTTTTCCCAGGTGACCAAGGCCCATAGGGGAGTCCACCCCAGACCATGTGGTTAACAAATCAAGCAAGGAGTTGAGTCCAGGTTGCTGACCCACAGTGCAGGCTTTTAGCCACCATGCTGCACAGTTGGGAGAGTTTGGACCTCTTGGCCTTAGGGGTCGTTTCCCTTGGGAACTTTTTAGTTTATGATGTATGCCTTGGCTCCTTGGCTCCTTTAAGGCTAATGGGAAGAGTCCTTCACTCCACCATGGAAACCGAACCCCTAATCTGGGGTACGAGGTCACTGTTCCTCAGACTGGTGTTGCTGGCACCTGACTAACCTGGGATCACAGGCTGGAGCTCCTCAGAGTAGCATACAACTCAAGACCACCTGTGGGTCTGCACCAAGTCCGCCACTTAAGTCTCACTAGTCATGTGACAATGGAGAGCCATTCATTCATTCATTCATTCATTTATTCATTTTCATTCATTCATTTTTCTTTTACTCAGCACGTTTATTGGCTAGGTCCTGCCGTGGGTTCCGTGTTGAACTGGATACTGTCACTGACCTGGAGGGCCTCACAGACACACACAAGATCAAGCAAACCCTGTGTTACAGGGGGAGGCAGCAAGGAGGCTGGGGTGAGAGAGAAATTCACCCCCTCACCCGAAGACCACCAAACTCCAGGGAGTCCAGCGTTGCCTTATGATACCAATTCCCAGATCCCGGATACTCTCTTTCAGCAAGTCTGGGAAGGGGTCCAAGAACTACACACTTAACCATCTCCCCAGGTGATTCCAGAACCAGGGAGTGTGGAGTGAGAGAACAACTGAGAAAATCTGTACCAACAAGTCAGAGAAAATGTCCCAGGGAAAAGATTGTACCCACAAGGGTGAGTCAGGGGTTGCCAACAAGCAAGAGGATGAAAAACCCTTTATACATTTTTCATATCATTTAAAAATGTTTGTTGTGGAAATAATCAAATGACGAAAAATTAGTGAAATAAAATATTAAAAATTGTCCAGGGTAACCATGATACTTAGTTTAGTGTGTATTCTTTCAGACATCAGATATATGATGGAGATTCCCAGGTATATGAATCTGTGGTATCTGTAGCTGCAGCTGCATCTAACTAACTCTGTATCCACAAATATGCATTCACCTTCACCTTGGCCTCCTCTGATGCTGCGATGAATTTTGGGACCCCTGAGATGCTTAAGTGGGCAAAAGCTTCCTCTCCTTTTGTTCTCCTAGAGTCCAAAGGATCCTCCCATAGCTCTTCACACTTATTTTATAATTTGTATTAAGTGTGGTAGGCAGACGTGTGCAAATCCTCGGTGCACAACGACTGCCGGTGGATTTCCTCAAACCAGACACAGCTGTAGGAGCAGCACCCATTCAAGGTGGCCAGCGTCCCCTTCACTCTCCTTCTGCACTCTTCCCTTCCAGAACTCAGGAATGAGAATTAGGAGTGGGCTTAAGGATACGTTTGAAGACTCCAAACTACCGTCTAAATGAGCCCAGGCATCTTCCTTGGTTATCCCTTCTCTTCCCAGAAATTATTCCCTTGCTCGCTTCTGGCGGGTACTCTGGCCAGCTCACACCAGCAGGAACAAAGCTTTGCTCTTGCAAAGCTGAGCCTAAGCTCTAAGTGATGGCCAACTGGCAGGTGCTAGATCAGGGGTCCTGAGCCACCCTGATAGGCGCCCGCGTGCTGTTCGCATGTTGATCTCAGCTGGTTCTTGTGGAGTGTTGTCTCAAACCTGCCCTGGAAGGGTCTACTCTGAGGGCTTCGCTGACCACCAGGCCTAGTGTGAATGGCCTCCCTCTTCCTGCTTACCTCCATCCCTCCAGCACCACCTTCTTTCAGATCTGGGGGAACATTCTCCCATGTTCTTTGAGGCTCCATTTTTCTTGAACTATCACCAGCAATTGTCCCTGTTAACTCTTTGCCCTGAGGCCCTTTAAAGATTTCTAAGAATTATTTTTTACTGTGTATATGCCATTTTAATTTCAAAAGGAGTACAGGCTCGTGGAGAATATGCTAACCATAGAGCCACATACGAGGTAAAAAGGAAAACCTCTCCTTCCTGCTGTGGTTCCCACCCCACGGCCCAGGGAACCTCCGTGAGCCCAAGCGACTGGGTTTCCTCCCAACTGTCATCATGTTATCCCACCTCACGACTTTTTGCTGTTGTTGTTTGCCTTAACAACCAAGCATGTACATCCTTAGACATCAGTCCACACAACTCTACTCCATTCATTTCCACAAGTTCAAATAATTCATCAGTTTAAATGTGCCATAAATGACTTTGCTTTTTTTTTTTTTTTTTAAAAGAGGGAACATTTAAATTGTTTCCTGTTTTTGCCATGACAAACATGGATGAAGTAAACATGCTCTAGGTATATTTTTGTCCAAGGACTTTGATGAGAAAATATTCCCGAAAATCGATGGTTGGAGTCAAAGCTCATCTGCCTTTTAAAAGTTGGTGTCTTACACTAGTTATGCTTGTGCTAACAGAGTATTGCACAGTCTCCTTCCCTCTCTAACCACTGGGTATTATTCATTAAAAAAATTTTACCAATTTACAAGTGGGAAAGAATATTCCATTTTATGTTCCCCTCAGGACTGTTAGGTCTTCCCTTATGTGTTTATTCTAAGCATGAACTATCCTTTCCAAGAATAGTTGGAAATAGTCAGGGATGAGGTGTGCGCCTGATATGCTTGGACAACAGGAGAATGTCCCTGAGTCTGGAACTCAGTATGTAGGGGTGGAAAAGATGGTGAAAGAGTTGGCAGAGGCCAGATCATAGAAGGCCACGTGTGCTTGGTTAAGGAGTAGGAATTTTACCTGAAAAGCAATGGGAGCTACCTAGGGGTCGTAAGAAGGGAAGCAGAATGATCAGATTTGTAGGTAGCAGCCCTGTGGGGGACAGATGGCAAGGACTAAACTTGGAGATGGGGGTAGAGGTAATGACTAGTGTGGGGACAAAATGAATAAATAAGTAAAGTCAAGTTTCTTGAGCTATATCAATCAACTTTCTTGATGATACATTCTGGATGGTTGGTAGCAGAGGTTTATCCTAGAAGAAGATGGTGAGACCTTCTGTGGGATTACCTGAACTGTCTCTAGCCTATTTGGTGACGGTAGCATGAGGCCTATCACCATGAACAATGTCCTCCTCTGGGTCCAGTCACCTGGATGCTGGAAGTCATGCCGCCCTGTCTTGTGATTACAGTAAGGTAGAAACTTGGGCTTTCTTCTCTCCTGTGAATGGCCAGGCTCATGCCACCCCTATTAGATTATGGTTGGAGCTCAGATGACTGCATCTTTTCTGAGATCCCTGCAGCTTAATCTGTGACGAGCCATCAACTTAGCCGCATGCCCATTTAGAAAACTAGCGCTATGGTCTTGGGGGTTTGAGAAGGTCTAGTACTCGGTTGCTCCCATGAAGTTTATAGTCAATAGGGAGAGAAAATGAGAGGTTCTGATTCCATAGCAGCAAAAAGACAATGGTCACAAGTCCTGGAGCAGCAAAGATGGTGGTTTGGGCCTAAGTACAAATGAATTCATGAAGATCGACATTTCACAGCTCACCAAGCACTCTCTCCTGGGTGATTCCAGTTTGATGCCTCCTGTCTCTTAGACATATACGACTTAATTTGCTTAAGACCTGAGTTTTGATTCTTCTCCCCATGACCTCAACCTAAATCCACCTGAGCCTCTTCCACTTGGGGTGATGGGCCACCATCCCCGACTCAGCCACTCGGCCTAGACAGATAACTGACGGTCAGTATGGCTGCCATAGACATCGTCCTTCCTAAATAGAAATACAATCTCTCCACTCTTCCTATTTCTATCACCACTCCAATGTAAACCGTCACCATCCCACAACTAAAAACAAACAAACAAACAAACAAACCAAGGAGTCTTCTGACTTGTCTCAGAGCTTCAGTTTTTGGCCACCTATGATTCACTCCCCACACTGTGGATGTGAAATTAAAGAAAAAGAAAGACTGCATAGAATGTATCACGCCACTCACGTGCTTCAGTCCCTTCAATGGCTTCCCATTTCAATGAGAAAAATAACTCCAACTTCTTGCCTAAGAGGCCCTGTTTGATCTGGCCCTTGATAACCTTCCCAACTCCTCCGGGAGGAGGTGGTGGGGCCAGTCCCCCTAGCTTGCTATTTTCACTTCCTCAAATAAGTCAGGCTCCTTCCCTGTCCTTGGACTGTGTTCTTCCTTGTGTCTGAACCCTCTTTCACGTGTTTGGCTCCTGTGTGGGAGCTTCGTCCCTCTTAAGGTAGCAGTAGAGCGCTTGCCTAGCATGCGCAAGGTCCTGAGTCCAGTCCCCAGTACTGCAGAACAAATGAACAAATTGGTAAAAAGTCACGTGCCTTTGAAAGCAGTGCATTCTCTTTCAGGAACTGATCTTACAGAGACAGTCGAACATATGTGTGAAGATAAGTATATAAGATATGAAAAACATCACTGTTTATAGCAAGAAAATATTAGAAACACCCTATGTGGTGTTGGATGGGGAGCAGGTGATAGGAGTACAGTTAGTTTATGCAAAGGAATACTTTGGAAACTGTTAAAAAAATTGTGTGCTCTTATGGCAAAATTCTCATGCTATATCAAATGGAAAAAGGTTCGGAACGACGCCTGTGGAGTCCCCCCGTCTGTGTGAAAGGATGTGTTTATTTAGCTCTATGTGCTTATATATAGAGACCCTCTGGAAGGAAACCCTAGGGGTGTTGTAATGGCTGACATCTCTGGGGAGGCCAATGAAGGGACCTGTGGCCCAGGTGGCAAGGAGATGTTTCAATGTTTCAATTTTTTGCCTCCCTTATGAATTTTTTTTTTTTTGTACCTGGGATTGAACTCAGTGGTACTTAACCACTGAGCCACATCCCCAGCCCTATTTTGTATTTTATTTAGAGACACGATCTCACTGAATTGCTTAGCACCTCTGAGTTGCTGAGGCTGGTTTTGAACTCATGATCCTCCTGCCTAAGCCTCCCAAGCTGCTGGGATTACAGGCGTGTGCCACCATGCCCAACTATGCTTTCTTTTCAAAAATAGAAAAGAAGGGTCTCTGAAGGGAACTGTGAGTGGAAACAGGCTCCAATAGGCCAGACCAAGCCAGGTCTGTGAGGAAAACTTGTTCTGCCTTGCTCTTCTGAGGCATGGGTTTTCAGGGGTCTCCTGGGAGAGAGCAGCTGCCCACCCTGCAGCAGAAGCCAGGGGTTATTCTGCTGGTCCTTCAGAGAAACACAGGCTCCAACTTCCTCCCCCAGGGCTTGCTGTGTGGGGTGCCTACGTCTTCTTCCTGATTCACCTCCCCTCTTGTCTCCATGGAGGCTTGAACAAGAGAGAGGATAACCAAGGAAGTGTCCTTTGTCAGGCTGTTGACATTTGTCAGTTTGCAGTTCCTTTTCGTAATAGAGAGGTCGAAGCTAGAGCACAAAAACTTGCTCCAACAGGCTGTCGGCTGTGGCTCTCCACAGGCCTCTGTGACCTTAGCAAGGATCATAGGCTTGGGAACGAGCCAGACACGGGTTTGAGTCATGACTCAACCCTCGCAGCTTTGCATCCTTGGGCGAGTCAAGGGACTGCACTGTGTCTCCCTGCTTTGTTGGTATGCTGGCATCAGAAGGCCCGCCACCTCCTGAGACCCAGTGAGGAACAGTGTCTCTTCCCCTGCTTGGTGAATTGGGAAGGGCTCTGGGGTGGTGGTGTGTTGCAGAATGTGTTAGTTTCTCAGGGCTGCCATGATCAATTACCACAAACTTGGCTTCAAACATCAGCAATTTATTTTCTTACAACTAAGAGGGTGCAAGTTTGAAATTAGTGGGTGTGTAGGGCCACGCACACTCTGAAGGCCCCAGGAGAGGGCCCCCTCTTGCCTCTTCCAGCTGCTGAGGACTGTCTCTTTCCTCCTGGGCAGCCTCCATGGCCCCTGTTTCCACGGGGCCTTTTCTTCTTGCTGTCTCTCCTCTGGTGTTTGCTGTTCCTGAATTTAAAGCTCCAGGGGATAATTCAAGATGATCTCATCTCAAGATCCTTATCGTCCTTACATCTGAAAAAAAAAAAAAAAAAAAAGAACAACAACATAAAAAAGACCCTTTTTACAAACAAGGTCACACTCATAGTTCTGGGGGTTAGGTCTTTTTGTGGGAAACACTCTACTCACTACAGAGAAGAAGCAAAGGAAGGGGGGCAGAGAAGCTCCTGAACGTGGGTCCAGCCTGTGTCCATGCTGTGGCAGTTCACGGCAGGTGCCAGTCTTGTGTCTGGTTCTGAGCCACGTAGTGCTGTTCCAAAGCCACCTCAGAAATGACTGCTGCTCTGTCTCTGCTTCTTGCTCCTGTCCCCTCTTTGTCTTCGCTCTGCCTCTCCATCAAGCCAACACCAACCTTCCTTGGGGGCCTGGGAGGTGGCACAGAACCCAGACGAGAGCCTGCAAACGCGAACCTTGTATTTAAAGCTTCTCATTCGTTTGAACTGCAGCTTAGTTCAGGGTGTTTCCCGTGTCCGTCTTCGGGTTTTGACCTTGTGTGACAATTTTAAGATGTCACTATGGGAGGAAGCTGGACAAAGGGAGGCGATTGTCTGTGCCTCCCAGTGAGTCTATAATCAATCCAAATTCAAAAGTCCAAAAAATCTCCCCATGAATAGTTGAGATTCAAGCGAGAACCGATAACCTCTGCAGATCTTTCTGAATGAGGAGGTAAAAGTCAATCTCTTGGTCTCAGCAGGATGTAGGCTAATTCATCCTCCCAAGGTAACCTGACCCTTCCCATTCCCATGGGCTGTGGGACGTGGCCTGTCCTTGGTCTAGCCCCGTCCCTATCCCGGGCTTCCTGGGATCCTATCCTAACCGCCTCCCTGAAAAGGGAGTTTGGCAGGCCCTCCCCAAGCCTCTGCAGGCCAGGGCTGGGCTGGGCTGGGCCAGCCTCACCTGGCCCCGCAGCCCAGGCTGAACCCTGCTGCTGCTGCCACATGCACAGGGCTCTGGGGCTTCTCCCTGTGCTTCCCTGGCAGGCATATGGCCTCAGTAACCCCACCCTGTGTCAGAAGCTCTGAGCACCTAGGTGGGGCCGCTCTGGCTGGGGGCCAGCTCCCTGCGCTGACTTTGGTTTCATCTGATGCATCCTCCCCCTCTCCTCCCTCGGGCGGGGTGCTCGACTCCCCTCCTGTGGGAGACTCCAGCTTCCACTAGTCTGGGCAAGTTGAGGCACCCTCCCTGGGCCATGTGTCTAATATTTTTTTCTCTCCTTCCCTCTCGCCCGCCTTACATCTGTGCATGAATTCCCCACCATGTGACTTTGTGATTGGGTGTCCCAGGGGTCTGAAATTTGGAGTCCATGACATTAGGGGCTATCCTTGAAACCCTGTGAATTTACATATGAGGAATATAAACATTTTTCGGGGGGACACATTGTGGGTCAGATGGGCCCATGACCCACAATGAAGAGTCTCTGTGGACAATGAGGGGCTGTCAGATAACTGTTAATCACTTTGTTTCTGGCATCTGTCTGCCTGGCTATAATATTGTTTCTGCTGAGTTAGCTCATCTCTGTGCCTCAGTTTCCTCCCATGGAAAATTGATTAAATGATAACATCATACTGCATATCACAATGATGTGGTAATGTGAGGAGCAAATGAGAAAGTTGTATAACGCCAGTGAGAACCCAATAGAGATTAGCCACTATTATCCTTATCTGCCCTGGGTGCAGATGAACTCAGTTCTGGCTTCCAGCAGCTGTGTGGCCCAGGGAGTAGTACCATCTTCTGAGAGATCTCATTTGACCAATGTCACAGACATTCAAAGGCAGAGCTGGAATTTGAACCGACAGCCTCTTTCTTTCTGCTACACTGTGTTGTCACTCACTGCAGAAAGAATAAGAAAAGAAAAAGAGATGATGGGGTCAGGAAATGATCAACACCTTAAAACTCCTTCACGGGTTGTCTCTGGAACGTCTCTTTGTTTTGCCAACTGAGGTGTGTGAGAAAGCACCATGCTTGCATGTGATAACTGGACTGAAGGAAAATTCTAGAAGGACCTGGCTTCCATGGAAAGATTGTGCCCACGCAGAAAGCACTCCTGCCTTTGCAGGTGCCATTCCTCCCTTAACCTGAGGTCCACCTGGTCATCTGTCAAAACCCACCGCACTTGCCACCTGCCCCGGAACCCTATCCCTGATGGTAGGTGTTGGTTGTCTTTCAGCATTTTCATACTTTGATCATGCATTTATTAACTGCTTTGCGATTTCTTTGCTTATCTTCCATTCCTGGCTTTGTAACTAGGTAAGGCCTGTGTCTGATGCTTTTTTTTTTTTTTTTTTTTTGACTCCCTACTCTTAGTGCCTAGAATATAATAAATGCCTAATGAGTAGGATGTCATCTTTCCATTCCTTCTTCCTCAATCATTTCTTGCCCACTTGTGGGGTATGGAGGTGAGCAATCCATGTCCTCAAGGCATCCAAGCCAGAGACGGGGTGATAGCACATCGGTGAAGCTCAGCCAGGTTTGTGCCTGGGATGCCTGTTGTAACTCACAGTCCTCAGGGTAAAGTAAGGAGTCGAACCCAACTATCCCACTCCTTGGCCTATACCCAAAGGACTTAAAATCATCATACTACAGAGATACAGCCACATCAATGTTCATTGCTGCTCAATTCACCATAGCCAGATTGTGGAACCAAACTAGATGTCCTTCAATTGATGAATGGATAAAGAAACTGTGGCATACACACACACACACACACACACACACACACACACACACACACACAATGGAATATTACTCTGCAATAAAGAATGATAAAATTATGGCATTTGCAAGCAAATGGATGAAATTGGAGAATATCATGCTAAGTGAGATAAGCCAATCTCAAAAAAGAAAAGGACGAATGATCTAGCTGATAAGTGGATGATGACATATAATGGGGGGTGGGAGGGGTTAGCGTTAGGGTTAGGGTTAGGTTTAGGGTTAGGGTTAAGGAGAGTGGCAAGAATGGAGGAAGGAAGGACTGTATAGAGGGAAAAGAAGGGTGGGAGGGGTGGCGGGGAAGGAAAAAAATAACAGAATGAATCAAACAACATTACCCTATGTAAATTTATGATTACACAAATAGTATGACTTTACTCCATGCACAAACAGAGAAACAACATGTATCCCATTTGTTTACAATAAAAAAAAAAAAAGTAAGGAGTCGAAACCACCCAGCACCCAGTGAGGCCTTTTCCTCAGAAGCCTATTTGGCATTAGAAATGAACTGAGGAGCAGGAGTATGAGGGTTGGGTAGATGGCCATTCCCCTGGGGACACTCCAGGTGACATTTCATATGACTCTGATCACATTTGTTGGATGATCACTCACCCATAAACTCCAAGCTCTGTGATATAGAATGGTTAGCAGAGTGCCTCACAAATGGTGATGGTCACCACTACCTTCTGACAATTAAGTTGACTGACTGACTGATGGACCGTCAGCCTCCACTGTGTTCACCATCAGACTCCTTAACACGTGTGTTGCAGCACTTTATACCCCTTCTCTGTCACCCCTTTTCTGACAAAACCTTGCTCTTTGTATAAAAGGGAATTCAAGAATTCTATCACCCTAAATCTAGATGTTCCAACAAAGCATGTGCCCTCCTCAATCTCCGAGACAATGATGGGTCTAAGTTTTACTTCTAGCCAACCCAGCTAGAGATGGGCATGAATGGCCATCTGGGTTCAGGCGTTTCTCAGAGCGGGAGAGAAGTCTTCAACTGAATTCCAGAGAGATTGCCTTTAATGGACAAGGGACTGCCTCTCCAACCCCCAGTTTCCTTGTGGGTAAATTTTCATAGTTAGGTTCACTTTCCAGAATTTTAAAAATTACATGGAACAGCAGAGGTGAAGAGCCAGATGAGTAGGTTCTTCATATGTTTTTACATCCGCAAACCCCTCTTCCATTCTCTCTAGTCACCACCAGGCAAAAATGCAGCTTCAGTCTTTGGAGTGCAGGGCAGACACAGGTGGGAGGTACAGTACTGCCATTGACCTTGTCCCCTTTGCCTAGATGTCCTGATTCTTCAATTACTGTCAGGGAATCCAGGTAAGGGGGACTGGGGCAGGCAGGACACTTCATTTCTAGAAGTGGAAGACACTGTGCAGTATACTTTTTGTTCTAAATGGATTGACACTGCACTGAGGCAAGCAAGCAACAGGACACACACACACTTATACATTAGAGTCTCAAAGATGCAGATCAATTCTGTCCTTCAGTTTGAGCTCTTTCCTGATAGGCTACACACTGACCTGAGTGTTCCAACAGCAAGTCCAAAATTTATTCCTCACAAAGATCTTGCTAAATGCTTATTCAAAGTATGAAGAAACAAACACAGAAAATCTTTGATGATACAGATGGTACATTTATTGGACTAAAATTAGTGCCAGCTTCTCCAGAGTACATACTTTAGTTACTTGATACACTGTTAGGCACTCAATCTAAAATTGGAATCTTTTGTTCTAAACACAAGCAGCCTCATCAATTGATTAGAGAAACAAATTCAAACAAAGCAAAAATAAATTGCACAAACTTTTCAATTTGTCAATGAAAGACAATGGCCTTGTTTGAGGACTATTTGAAGCAGAGGCTCTCAAAACTGAGGGTATGTACAAAGTACCTGGGGGGAGTTATCGAATGTCTACCATGTCCAGGAACCACCCTATGAGAGTCAGAATCTGAAGGTCTTGGGTGTGGCCTTTGAATCTCCACCCTTATTGATCTACCCTGGTGATTTGGATGAAAATAGCCCAGGGATCATAATTTAGGAGTCATTGGCTAAGTGGTTGGGACAGTCAAAGTACTGATCCCTTAAACATGTTCACACATTCACAGCCTTAATCCCGGGACTGTGAAAATGTTAGCAAAGGGGAATGAAGGTTGCAGATGCAATTAAGGTTGCTAATCAGCTGACTGGAAGATGAGGAGATCATCCTGGAGTGTCTGGGTGGGACCAATGTGTTCATAGGAGCACTCAGAAACAGACATTTTCTTGGCTGTGGTCAGAAGGAGGTGTGATGTTTGAAGAAGGGTTGGAGATGTAATGTTGCTGACTTTGGAGTTGGAGAAAGAGGTTTATAAGCCAAGATATGTGGGAGGATTCTAGAAAAAAAAAAAAAAGGCAGGGAATGGATTCTTCATACAGTATCCCCAAAAAGAAGCTCAGACCTGCTGAGCTCAGTTTTAGCTTAGTGAGATCTGTATTGGACTCCTCACCTAAAGGACCATAAGATACTAATTTTGTGTTGTTTTAAGTCACTGTTAACAACAAAAGAACATTAATACTGTGTTCCTCTAGTCAGTTTATTTTCTTTTTCCTTTTTCCTTTTCCTTCCTCCTCCTCTTCCTCCTCCTCTTTCCTCTTCTTCTGTTTTTGTTAACTATGCTCTGCTGAGCCCCAGAGAGTGTCACATAATGTGTTGATCCTAATGTTGGTTCCTCAACAGAAGATGGACCAACAGTGTTTATTTGGGGTGGCTTTGAGGTTTAGGCAAACCTATAGGGAAGCCTCTCATTATGGCTTCTGGTTCTCACTCATTGATCAATTCAAATGAGCTATATTTTTTTCCTCCAATCAGCAGCAAGCAAGGATGTGTGAGAACAGCAGCTATTGGTTCCATTTCAAGCAGCAGACATGTCTGGCATTGTCTATAGTCATTCCTTATTGGTTGGAATTATAATTGGAGAGTGGTTTAGGGAGTGTTTTAGTCAGCTTTTCTGCTGCTGTGACTAAAGGCCTGACCATAACAATTGTAGGGGAGGAAAAGTTTATTAGGGGGCTCATGGTTTCAGAGGTCTCAGTCCATGGACAGCTGGCTCCATTCCTTGTGGCTCTAGGTGAGGCAGGACATCATGGCAGAAGAGAGTGCCAGAGGGAAGCAGCTCACATGGTGATCAGAAAGCAGAGAGAGAGACTCTACTCTCCAGATACAAAATAAATACCCCATAGCCACACCCCCAGTTAGCCACTTCCTCCAGCCACATCCCACATGCCTCCAGTTACCACTCAGTTAATTCCATCAAGGATCAGTTTACTGATTAGGTTAAGACTCTCACAACCTAATCATTTCTCCTTTGAACCTTCTTGCATTGTCTCACTCATGAGCTTTTGGGGGACACCTCACATCCAAACCATAACAGGGAGCGAATAATAAAAATTATCCTTCGAAGAGTAAGGCAGAGAAGCACAGATCATACCTTTCCTGGGATTTCTGTTGAGACATCTCTGTTCTTTCTTTGGCCTGAAAACTGAATCTATTTCCTTGTTTACAAAAACGCAGCTTGTTAAAGTGAAGGGGGGTGGGGACAAGATGATTTAGTTTAGGGGACCAAGTGGTAATGGTAAGCCTTATGCATTTGAAATGCGCCTTGTGTGTTGCCACTGTGATCTTCTGCCTGGAGTGGATTTGGGACTAAGCATTTCATCTTCACAACCCTTGAGGTAAAAGCCATCATTTTTATTGTATGAATGAGGAATCAGGCTCAGAAAAGTTTAGGTAACTCGCTTTAGTACACATGGCCAAATCGTTCTGGAGGTAAGTTTGAGACTCAAGTCTTTACGCTCAGAGAAAACATTTATTTTTCCATTTTGAGTTTTCCAGAAGACAATAAATATCAATGCTCTTTATGCAATACATTTCTTTCTTGGCCACTAATCTATTAATGAATAAATAATGGATCTCTGCTGTAGAGCCTGATTCGTAGGCTACACCCAGATAAATGTCCCATTGGCCTCAGTAGCAATTAGCTTCAATGAGAGGTTGGCCTGATTAATAATAATACCATCACCTGCTATTTATAGACAGTTGTTCCCCAAGGAGTCCAAAGTGCTTTGTAGACATTATCTAATCCAGTCTTACTGTGTTACTGTAAGTTTGGGTCTAGGCCTGGTATTCTTTTCCTTGTCATAGAGAGGAACAGATCTTGGCACTCATGTATGAAGGGTTGACATCACCTATGGTGGTCCATCAGTGACTAGTCCAGTGTCGTGAGACTTTGCTCTCCATGGGCATCTGTCGTCAAAGATTCTTCTTTCCACTGGCTTTTGGCATTGCTGATACCACAGAAGCTGAACAGACTGCTTCATTGGAATTTTTGAGGATTATCTTCTAGGCAGAGAAACCTATGAATTTCTCCTGGGGATAGCATCATCTGCATTGCCTCCTGCTCCTCTTCCTCTTCTTCTTCTTCTCATCCTCTTCATCATCAGCACCACTACCACAAACACTTATTTGGAACGAGTTATGTCCCAGGTCTTGTGTGAAGCACTTTGCATGGGCTGCCTGACTTATTCCTCCCAAAACCCACCAGTGAATAGGTATCATTGTCAATCCTGTTTCACAGAGTAGAATACTAAGGCTTGGAGTAGATGAATGATTTATTTCATTCTGATCATTGACTGTCTAACATGGACTGTCTTTGATGGTCTTGAAAAACTCTGAGGTTTCGCCTCTCAGTACAGCGTTAGATATTCATGGGATACCAGTGAGTAGATGTTTACGACAATAATAGAATAACTATCATTTGTTAAATGCAGCAACATTCTGTTATGATTTCTAATTCTCACAAAAATCCCAAATTAGGTATTTGTATCTCATCCTCATTTTACAGAAAATGAACTAAGACTCAGAAAAACAAATAATTTGCTAAATCCACACAGTTCTATAAAATTTAATGAAGTGTATTTTAATTCCCACTCTTCTCTGTTTCCAAAATCTCTACATTTAATCTGTAAGGTCATTTAAAGCAATAAGGGATTTGATGGTGGATGGATGGATGGATGGATGGGTGGGTGGGTGAATGGATGAGAGTGGGAAGAATGGATACAGTCAGGACTTTCCTTATATGCCTGATTGTGGCAGGAGGCTGCTAATAAAGACTTAGATAGTACAAGCCAAAACCTTCAGCAACTTATGTAAATGAACCTGGAGTTGCTCACCCACAGAAGGAGACTTATACTCTAAAATGGAGAATTTTAGAGAGTTAAATAATTACTGGTTCAAGGAACTAAGATCCAAGCCTGTTGACCTTCTGGGTTTCAGTAGGAGAACTGGCCCACTTGAAGAGGATTGAGTTCTCAGATAGCAGCCCCTGGTGAACTCCCAGCACCAAAACATCAGTCCGGTGAATGAACCATCTTGGAAGTACATATTGTGATCCCAGTTGAGCCGTCTCAGCTGACAGCATGAAACAGAAAGATGACCTACCCAGCTTTGCCTCAAGTACTAATGCACAAGAAAAATAAAGACTTCCATTGTTTTAAGCCACGAACTTGGGTGTAGTTTGCTATGTGGCAATAGATGACTGGAATAGCGGATATCCTTTTTTTAAGTGATGAATGGAGGAAGGAAGGAGAGAAAGGAAAGAGGGAAGAAGAGAGAAAGGGAGAGAAGACGGAAGTATCTGTCATTTCATTGCCTGGAAAGATTGTACAAATAAGTAAAATTTTCTCACTGAGCAAATATACCCTGACCCCTGGGCCTCTGTCAGCCCAGATGTTAGCCCAGATGTTGGTCCTGCATCAGTCTTCTCTGTCCTGCTCCCCGTCATTAGCAAGATGAGAACGGCGAAAAGTCTGTGCTTGCTGATGCAAAACTACACTTGCTCAGGTAACTGCAAGAGCGATGTCTACAGGAGAGAGGCAGAGTTTTTATTTATGCACTTTCTTGTGTATTTATTTATCCTGTCAAAGGCATTTTCAAACTCGTCATTTTAACCCTAAGGCATTTTTCATCCATTTTGGAATTTTAATCAGCATGTCACTGAATGTGAAGATGATGTAGAGGCAGCCCAGTTCCTTTGAGTAGCGTAAATCACATGGCCTTGGCCTCCAGGTAGGCTAGTCCCTAGTGACCTGCTGCCAAAAGCATTCAACCCAAGGAAGCTGGACCCTGGCCATGAAGTGGCATTCTTGTGAAAGATGGTCATCTGAATGATGGCTTGCTTCTTGCCCTTGAATTGTGATTAAATCTTAATAAAATAGACCTCTTTTCAGGGTCTCTAACTTCTGAAGTGGCAAATGGAACCTAAGAGCCAACATGGTCCTGACCACAGCCTGAGAAATTAATAAATGTTCCAAGACAAATGGGATGTCAGTCATTTGTTCTCAGATCCTCTGCTCAGCTCTACGTGATCCAGGGCTGCATTCTTCAAATTATATTTCCCAAATTCCTCACAACTGGCTACTGTTGGGAGAGCAGGGAGGAGCAAGGTACTAGAGTTTCTTTCTCCATTACAAGAAACTCCATTGATAAATATGTACTATTTGTACATATTTATCAATGGCTTCCATTTTCCATTTTCTCCTTTTGCCATACATGTATTTGTACCGAAGTGTTATACATGCCTCTCTGTCTTTATATACATATACTTGTATTTCTACATCTCTCGTATACAATCCCCCAATATCAGAGCAAGTTTAGAAACGCCATACCCTTTCATTAAATATTGAGTGTGTATTTCATATGAATAAGAACATCATCTGATGTAACCAGTGTGATTATCAAAACCTGGAAATTTAACATTGATGCAATGCTGTTACTTAATCCATGATCCATACTCATATTTCATCAATAATTATACCTTATAATGATTAATATTTTTACCATCCAGGATTTAATCCTGAATCACATACCACCTCAGTTGTCATGGCTCTTCAATCCTCCTTTTTCTGGAACAGTTCTTTGTCTTTCTTGGCGTTCTTAGGCCTTGATGTTTCTGAAGGTTAATTTGTCCATGTTTAAAGGTATTCACTTAGTCACCTACTTCTGGGAAGGTCTGCCAGGTTTCCCCACCATAAAAGTCCTCATTTTCTATTTATATTCCCTTTGTAGATAAATACTGGGTGCAAAGTTTGATGTTTCTCACCAAACATTCAACTTCTTATTCTAGAATCCATAGAGTATTTCCTAACTCCATTATTTCTTGTACATTTACAAGTTAGCAATTTTCTGTGAGAACTTCCTCTTCTAGCCAGTTCCTCCCTCTCTCCCTTCCTTTCTTCCTTCCTTCTTCCCTTCCTTATTTACATTAATGCAGACTCATGGATTCTTGTTTTACATTTTGGATTATAATTTGGTCTTGATGCTTGAATCGTCCCAGATGTTGCTGAGTGGGAATCTCTTGGAGCTGGCTCCCAGACCTTTGTGATATGTCCCTATCATATTTGAATGCTTTCTTCCTTTTGGTTCAAGATGGGGTTCAAGTTTACTTTCTGGTTTCCCTGCTCCATTCCTGCTATCTGCCTGTTTTTCAAGAAGTCTTCCTTCCTTTTATTGGAGAATGGTATTTAGAAGCCAAGATCTGAATGCTTTGGGTATGTCATTCTTCCCGGGACTTCTTGGTATATATACAATTACCCTTTCATTTCTTTATTTCTAAACTGCTTTAAAGATGGTAAGAAATCTGGCTCCTGATATTCAGATATGTGTGAAAAAAGACATTTTTATGTAGTTTCCAAGTATATTTTAACATTTTATCATTGCCTTTTACGTTTTGTTTCTAAAAAATATCCCAATCAAGTGTTTCATATGTTTTATCAAATGAAGCATTTACTTTTCCCTTTTTCATATGGAATTCTTCCCTATATGCTCAGAATACATGTGTAAATATGTTACGTATATAAATATTAAAATGTCTTTTTTCTAAGTTTGTCATTGGACTTTGAATATTTCATTCTGTGTTCATTTCCCATAGAGTATATTGTTTTTCTTTTTCTTTCAGATTTCAGATGCAGAGAATTTACTAATTATGATCCTTGATTCTAACACACAGTTTTGCTTTCCATGCATGACATCTGTCTTAGCCTGGGTTCTTCAGTAAAATAGAAATGATAGAGGATATAGATATGTCTCTCTCTTTTTCACTCTCTTCGGATGCTCCATGACATCATGAGGGTGCATCCCAGAAAATTCTTTGCAAGTTGAAAATGTCCTAAGTTGAAAATGCACTTAATATACATGATCAACTGAATGTTATGGTATGGTTTCTACCGAATATGTGTCACTTTTACACCATTGTAAATTAAAAATAATTGTAAGTTGAATCATCATAAACAAGAATTCTCTCTCTGGTGCCTTTATTTTACACACACACACACACACACACACACACACACACACACATACACACATTCATATGTGTATTCACATATAGAAATAATGTTTAACCAAATATCTGGGTACCCCATTGCCCAATCAAGTTGATACATTAAAATTAACCATTTAGTTGTTTTGTTGTGTTTGTTACTTTGTTTTAGTTATTTTAATTATTCAATAGATACCTGTGAGCTTTCTTTCAAAATTTATCTTGTCTTTTGACAAGAAGCTACATGTAAATATTGTTAGTCCTTCTCCCTCAATCCATCCCTACCTCCTCTCCTGTGACCATTTTTCTTTAGTTTCATTAAATAAATGTGAAATTGTAGAATTAAAAGGTTGGCTTTTAGTATTTTGTGGTTTCTAACTTCACAGAAAGTATACAATTCTTTCTAAAGCAATTATTATTGATTTGTATTAAAAATTCAAAAATATCACAAATATTAAATATAGAGTTTAATGAATTTTTACTTACATTAACACCCATGTCACTATCTATCATATGAAGACATGGAAGTTCTTCAGTAGCCCAAAGGGCCTGTACATAGTCTTTTGACACTTTTTCCTCTTAATATCATTTTGCTAGTGTTTATTCACATAAATTCACATTATTGCTTGTTCTGTTATTGTGCTGTATTATCTGTGACAGGTGGATGATATTCCGTTGCTTAAATATACCATTTTTATGGATCCATTTTCCATCAATGGGTGTTCAAATTGTTTCCATACTTTTGCTGTTGTGAATAAAGTATCTGCATATTCCTAGCTGTGTGCTCTGATATTATTACGTCTATGAGTAAACTTGCCAAACTGGAGACTACATGAATATTGACTATTAAAAGACACTATTTATCTATTTTCCAAGGTGGTAGTACTATTTTATGCTCCACTAGCAGTGTGTCAGACATGTCCAAAATTTAGCATCACGAACTTTTAATTATTGCCATTTAAGTGTGTGTGAAATAGTAGATCATAATTATCTTGATTTGTATTTTCCTGAATGTGAATACTGTTCAACATCTTTCCAAGAGTTTGTTGATCACTCATCCTTCTGGGAAATGCCTATTCAAGTCTTTTGCCCATTTCAAATTGGGTTATTCATGATTTTACTTTTGATTTGTGGCATAACTTTGGATGTCTTATAAAATAAATTCTGTTGATCTTTGTCTTTATGCTGTCTGCCTGTACTCTCTAATTAGCAATGTTTCCCAACCCTGCAACTATTTAAATATTCATCTGTACTTTTTCTTTCGGAGTCTTCTGGTTTTCTCTTCTCTGTGTCCATCATTACCAGGTCCCACCTAAGCTACATTCCTGAGCTGAAGGTTTGCAGTCTGGGACATGGAACTTTGCACTGCATAATCAGGTACCCAGGTTCTCTCCACCCTGGCCTCTCTTAGGCTCCACCCAAGCTTGGCTGTGGCTCACCCAGGGAACTGCCTGGAGCTACCTGGTCTATTTCCAGCAGATGTGAGTCATTTTCCTTTCCAAGAAACCAAGGAGTATTACATTTACCGGATTCTCTGGAAGATTCAGCTAAACGACTTCTACAAATGAATGTGCTGAGGTTCTGAGGGTGATGTAATTTGCCCAAGATTTCACAGCCAGAAGTTTGGGGAAAGTGTGCAGATACCAAGTGTTCACTTTAGAAAATGGATCCATGTTTGAAAACTGTGTGGTGGCTTCAGTACACAGGCGTGGAATCCTTCTCTTGCCGCTGAGTCCCAGAATATAGTGAAAGGAAGTCCACACAGAAATTCTGCTGGTTCTCCCGCTCCTCGCCCGACTGCTCTAGCCTAACGTCCTTCTTTGTACAATAATGAGAAGAAAATTGTTATTGAAGTCAGCTCATGTCTCTCTGCTTCTGTGAAGGCTTCAATTGTTCCCCTTTGCACTTACCTTAAAATCTAAGCTCCATCATGCCCCACATGCTCAATGCCTGTCTGCTCCTCCTACTTCATCTACCCTCTTTCTTGCTCCCTGCTAGCCACCCAGACCTCCTTTATGTTCTTTGTGCTGAGTTCTGTTCCACCCTGAGGTCTTTGCTCCTGCTGCTTCTTTGCTGAGAATGCTTCCCCGCTGGCCCTTTGCACCATCATTTTCTTCCTGTCCTTTAGTTAATGCATTAGCTTAAGTGTCACCTTGGAGGAATCCTTCCCGACCCTCGTCAATACCTCCATCCTTCTCCCTTTGCAAGGCATCACGACACTCTGTTTCATTCTTGTCCAGGACTTATTACTATGCACGATTATCTTGTTCATTTGTTTCTTATTATTTGTCTGTACCCCATTCTCCCATGGGACTGAGCATTCTAAAATTTGTCTCGTTCGTTTGTATCCCCAGGGGCTTGGGCCAGTATCTGGCACACCGTTCAGTCAATATCTGTTGAGCCAGCGAATGAATCTAGTGGCTACTCGATAATTAGAGGTTTCCATTTCCTTCTCTCCTCTAAGCAGCCTTGCCATACACACTTACTAACACGCACAACCTGAAGGAACTTAAATGAGACAATGGAAATAACAGCTCAGTGTATGTGTCTAGTGTGTCTCAGAAAAGCCAGCTAAGCTGGTTGAGTTAGCTACTGTTTTCTGTTTTGTTTTGTTTAACTTGGTCAGGTTCCTTGGCCACTGATGCTTCTTCATGCCTTAGTCGACCTATTCCTGGTCAAGAAGAGCTTATACAAATGATGCCATGTTAGGGCATAGTGACTTAATGAGTATTATATTATATCCATCATGACCAAGAAATGTCTAATAGGCTATCACATCAAAATAACCCTTGTAAGTTCCTAATATAGTTTGAAAAGATAGGTAGGAACCAAATAGGTATTCTTTTTGATTTGTTTATGTTTACGAAGCCCTTTGTCAACACGTGGTCCTCAACAGAGTCACTGAAGGTATAGAAAAGGAGCCTTCTCACGGGCTGAATGAGGAAACAGTTAAAATTATTAATCCCCAGGAAGTTTCCTAAGCAAAACTGGGATTTGCCATCCTAATTTGTATTCAGAGATGGCTGCTCAATAATAGTCTCATTCTGCCTTCCTGATCCAGTCTGGCTGGAAGTTCAAAAGGTCAGGGGCTGATTTTCAAAGCCTTTTCCTTCTCAGGAATGAGGAATGGGAGGCCTAATCTTTCTCCTGGTGATGGTTGAGCGTTTCATGCTCTGAAGGATGAGCTGGGGTAGACGCTTAGGGATAATTCATCACTTTGATTGCCTTGCTCGCCTTCCCGTCCTCCTTCCCTCTCTTCCTCTTTCACTGCCTTCCTTCAATCCTCCCATCCGTCTTTCTTCTCTCCTTCCTTCCACCAACGATGGGGTAAGGTGCTGTGATGTGCTCGAGAGATAACTGGTGAAATGTCCTACTTCTGAAATGTTTGCCACGTAGTGGTGCAGAGAAACAAGTTCAACCCTACAGGTCAAGACCGGTGTGCTAATAAATGCTTGGCAACTGGCTGCACATTGGGATGGGAACTTGATTTATAGCAGTTGCTGATTCCCATGGTGTAAATATCCCCAGCTTGACAGATTTCAAACTCCCAACCTGATACTGCTCCATGCAAAGTTGGGAAGAGACTCACATGCTCTGATTATAAAACTTAAAAGCTGACTGTCATATCTCTAGGAAGGGTACTTTTCGGGTCCATTTGAGGGTCAGTTTGTAAGGTCAAGGGATCTTCCAGGAAGGCGTGACCCCTGAGTTACATTAACTTATTTGGGAACATGAAGGGTCAAAAAGGGAAGAAGTTACAACTCTTTTTCTCTTTCTCATTGAAATGATATAAAAATATGCAGACCAAACAAAAGAAGAAAATGAAAGTCATTTTTAATATAAATACTGAGAGATGAACACACGTTTTGGGTTTATTCCTTATATCTTTCTTTCTTTGTGTTGAGTTTCATCAATAGAAAGGAGGCTTCTCTATCCCAGTTATTCTCTTACCTGTTGTGATATTGTGATGACAGTTTACAATTTAATGTCGTTTTTAACTGAGAATCCATATCTTTAAATTTGAGTGATCATTTAAATTCAATTCTGCTTAAGAACCTTTGTTTAAACATTTTAAATTTACATTTATACCTAAAATGATACCTTTATATCCATTCTTCTATTGCCTCATTTGAGAATTTATTTTAACATGACACTATTTTTTCCTGGTTTCTTATTCTCTGCTGTTTTCAGGTCCACCCCTTCCTTCCTACCTGCTTTCCTCCCTTCTTTCTTTTCTTTACTTATTTTACAATTTATATACCCTGAATATTAAGCTTAGCCCTTCCTGTTTGAATAAGGACCTAACATGCTTTTATTTTCTTCTCTACCCTTCTCACATTTTCTTCCAGTTTGAAGTTTTTAACAGACTCTGAAATGTTAGATACAAAATATTGGTATCAAATTATTGTATTATTGTTTGGTTGGTATTTACTGACTCAAATAATTTTGACTTTTAGTATATGGCTTTATAACTCAAGGTAAAATAATAACACACATTAGCTGTGTTTTCTTTTATGTAAGTCCATCCCAGCCCTGGCCCAGGCACTGCTGGCTCTGGGCTAACTGGACGAAATTGGGGCCATCTAATGCCAGGTGCAGCCAGAGGAGGAAGCTGATGGAGCCATGACGGGCAGCCCTTGGAGAGCCTGCTGGCCCATCTCTCTAGCACGATGGATGTCTGCCAGAGTCCTTGAGGGCTTTGTCTGGTTACACTGTTTGGGGATTAGGTGAGACTATGGGCAAACCTATCACCAAGACAAACATGCAGGGCGTGACCTCTGTGACCACTAGCATTAACCCCATATGGCTGCATGCTAATCCCCTGGAACTCGTGTATTCAGCCCACACTTGAGGCAGTTATTTGTGAAGCTGTTCCCTCGTGCGTCTGGGCTCCCATCAATCCAGCACAGAGTTAGTTCTTTCCCTTGGCCACCCCATGCATTCATCCCAGCATCTCATTCCACCCTTGTGCCAGTGAGGAAACGGCTGAGGGAGCAGAAGCCACTTGCTCAGGGCTCCCAGCTGGAAGCCATCTGTGCTTTCTTCAGCTCCATGGTGCCATCTTGCCCATAATGGATTCTGGCCGCAGAGCCTCTAAAGACTCCTCCAGGCCCCTTGTGTCTCTGGCCTCCCTGAGATCTCTGCTTCTCCAGTGCTTACATGCAGACTAGGGGGCTGAGGTTTTCCTCCTGGCTGCCTTTACCTCTGAGGATGGGGTGGGGGGCTGCCGAGAACTCACTCAGTCTCAGGATAGGACAGACTCGGCTCACTCCAGGGTCCTAGGACTCACCTGCTTTCATATTTTATTGCCTTGGAAAGAAAGACCCAGGGCAACTGTTTATAAGCCTGGGAGGGGCAGTATAAGCTTGCAAGCATCTCTGCCTCTTACTTAATAAGCCTTCGTGTGCCCTTCACATACCCGTGCACCTGAAAATCAAACAAGAGCAGCAAATAATAAACAAATAAACAGAAAAATAGGGTGAAGGAGGGTGGGCTCAGACATTGCCATCAAGTTTAAAATCCCCTGAATTCCACAGGAAACAGACTTGAGCTAATGAGATCTTTGAAAAGGGTGGAGAGTGTTGCAGAGAGACCTCACTGTGTCTCCCTGAGGCCCAGGACCCTAAAGATGAGTCTCCCAGGCTTGCTGAGGACTCCAGTGGGTGCGGATGTACCTTCCAAACCCCTGGGCTTGCTCAGGAAGTCCCCAAGTTCTCTGGGGTCTGTGCTGGTGGCAGCACAGAGCAGGGAGACCCAACCATTCATAGTCCTCCTGGCAGAATGTGCCTAGGGAGGCAGGAAAGATGATGGAGAACTGGCTACAGGATTGAAAGGGAAAGGCCTTGGCTCTTGGCTTGAGAAGTTCAGATTTCAAGTAGAGGAGATTGGTAGGCGGGACAGAATACTGATTACACTTATTGAGCAGCTCTCAGCCCCAGACATTGTTCTAAACTTCGTGTGTTCACAAACTCCCTTTGAGTAAGTACTATTATTATTCCCAGCTTTCAGAAATGGAAGAAGAAAATGATCAGAGAGGTGTAGTTGCTTACTCAAGGTCACACAGCTAGTAAGGAACAGAACTGGTATTCAAGTGGAAAGAGTTGGCTTTCAGTGCCTATGACATTGAGGGCTGTGTGGTATAGTGACTTCTGGTCAGAAACAAGCAGGGGATTCCATGGCATTGACCTTGACTGGGGGGTACCAGGCATCAGGGAATTCAGATAACAAAAGAGAAGACAAAGAAGGAAAGGATGTAGCACCCCTGAGCCCCTCTGTTTTCAGTGTTATCATGGGTTAGCTTTCCAACATTCACAGTGTCCTTCAAGATAGAGATTCTCACCCTCTTTATTCAGATGGTCAAGAAATTCAGAGAGATTAAAGCCACTTGCTAGTAAATTACAAAAACCAGGATTTATGGAGTTACCTGAGCTTATAAACTGCACCATCAGGTTATCCCCAAGGAAAAGATAACTTTCATTTGTAGCAGACAGAAAAACAATGGAACTCATTCATTTGTTCAACCAGTACTTAGAACCTTTCGCATCATCCAACCTTCTGGGAAGCTAAGGTGTTCGAATCTCTGAAGCTACGAAGATGTATGAAGTCAGCTCAGTCTTTGACCCAGTGGACTCTGATCCCCGATCCTGGAGAGCCCCATTGCCGCCCTTTGAGGACACCTGAGCAAGCCTGGTACTTAAGCCTCCAACAGCCACCACACAGGCTCCCTTCTCCTGCTGGAAGAACCATCAGATCCAGAAACTTGAACTTGCCTTCCGCACCCACCACAAGACCATACGTGTGCTCGTGTGGCCCTGTGCACAGGAGGATTGTCCTGTGTGAGGAGGAATTAGTCTCAGTGACTTTCCCCAAGCTGTCAACTGGATTGAGAGAGTCTGAATAGAAACTTGAGCCACTTATGTGGAGAGCGCCAGGGGTCATTTGTGCAGGATCCTGAGCCCAGAGAGGGATGGAGCTGTTGGGGTGGTCAGGGCATGTGTTTTGGGGTCAGGAGGGCCTGTGGGGGTACCTGTGTTGCATCACTCTGACCCCTTGACCTTGGCAGCCTTCCTGGTGGTGGTAAGTGGTCTCTTCCTGTCATGGCTTTGAACTTGTGCTGGCTCCTGGAGGATGCAGGCTAGCTTCTGCTCCCAGTCATTATGAAGAATCAGTAGAATGTGTTCCAGGCTTTATGTCTTTGGGCAATGAAGGTATAAGCCTATTTGTGGCCCGTTTCTGTCTGGAAGGAAGTAGGAAACATAAGGAAGAAATTAAGGAGAAAAATATGAATAAGCTGTTTTAGTTAGCTTTTTGGGTCACTGACCAAAAGACCCAATAAGAAAATCTTAGAGGAAGAAAAGTTTACCTGGGGCTCATAGTTTCAGAGGTCCCAGTCCATAGGCAACCAACTCCGTAGCTCTGGGCCCAAGGTGAGGCAGCACATCATGGTGGGTGGAAGGGCCCAATGAAGGAAAGCAGCTCAGGAGATAGCAACCAGGAGACAGAGACAGAGAGCTCCAGGGACAAACATAATCCCCAAAGTCATACTCCCAGGGACCTACTCCTCCAGCCATACCCTACCTGCCTATAATTACTGCCCAGTTAATCCATTATCAGTGAATTAATCCACTGATTTTAAGTTTAGACTCTCATAATCCAGTCATTTCACCAATGAACATTCTTTCATTGTCTGACGCTTGAGTTTTTGAGAGATACCTCATCTCTAAACCATAACATAAGTTAAGAGGGTCTATCCCAGAGACTCATGAATCTGAGAGCAAACAAACCAATGTAAAAAGTGAGGCTCTTACACACCACTCAAGAAACTCAGATAAAAATTGATGCTGGAGCACAAAAGAGCCTTAGATGGAGATGAACTGGCGTGTGCTTGGGTTTGTGGCACCCACGTGTTCATAAGACGAATCAGAGTCTTCTTTCTTATTAAGGATGTTTTTTCTGACATTCATTTGTCTTATAGGAAAACAATTAAGAGAAAGAATGCTAAAATGTGGGATAATCTACTGGTCATGAGCTGCACGACCTTGGTCCTGTAAACAACAGAGCCTCAATTCTTGCCCTTTCTCCTATATTATTTAATGCAGCCCAGGAGCTATCATCTTGTTTTCCTTTCTGCTCTTTCCATTCTGCATTTTTCCCCCTAGTCTGTGATAAATGGAAAATTTAATCAGACTTGAAAAGTAAATCCAAAAATGTCTACGAGATGCAATATGGGGTAGTGACAAAGGACACAGGTTTGGGAATCAGACCAACATTGAATTTTGGCCCTTCTCTTTTTCGGTTACATGGCATTGGGCAAGTGAGTTCTGAGCCTCAGTTTCTTCATATTTAAAATAAGGAAATACTAGAAACTTCAGAGAAATAGTCCTAACGTGAAAATGTGATGCCCCAACTTGCAAACTTCACTGTGGATGTAAGAGCCATCTGCTCTGTGGAAACCTCTTGGTTCTGTTGAAGACTAGAACTTGATTCAGAATCACAGGCCAAGAAGTCACTGTGAGGGCATTAGATCTTGTTTTCCTTATTAGTGTGAAGACAAAGACTCAGGATTCACCTGCACTCTTGAGAAGAAAGAACCCAAGGCAAGACCTGAGGGTCTCATGCCTTCAGAATAAGGATGTGAAAAAGAGAAGACAAAGGCCCCTGTGAACCCGCGAGAAGAGAAGTGCCCCTCTGTCTGACCAGGCCACGCCGTAGGAAAGGCCTCTGTGGATAGGCTGCAGGACATGGGGAGTGGTCCACAGGAGGCAGGGAAAACGGACATTTGTCTGCTTGGCTCCCTTCTCTCTCCTTTTTTCCTCCGTTAAGATTCGCTCCACAACGGTTCAATTCTGCAATTTCTAGGAAATGTCATCTGGTGCCTTTGTGGTTTCTCTGTTGGTCAGATGCCACCCTGGGGGATGATGTTCCCTCTGAGTGTGAAAATGGAGGAAGAGACAGAAATGCCAGGCATGTGGTTGGTTGTCCTCCGAGGCAGGGGAACTCAAAGCCCTGGGCTCAGCATTTCCAAAGAAAGTGACAGGCGGCCCAGCAGTTCCAGCACAGTCTGAGAGGCAGGATCCACCAGGGTGCAACTCTGAGGAGGCATTTAAGATTCCTATCTGATGTTCTTGGAGAGGGGAGGGGTTTGTCTTAGTTGCACAGCGAATCAGAATGCAGAATAGAACCCGAATTTCCTTATTCCAGTCTCAGTCTTTTTCTCCTGCACCTCAGTGTCTTCTCAGGTGTGATAGTTAAACATTTTTCACTGCTTATTCTGATCCTATAGATTGTCTTTGTTTATAATAGAGTCAATGAGAGTCCCCAATAAGTCTGCATTAGCTCAACATGAAAGGCAGCAGAAGTTTCTCTGAGTAACATTTCTGAGAACCCCTTTACCTCTGCTCCTGATCTGGCATCCCCCTGCCATTCTGTGGGACTATTTGAATGCCAGTCTCTTCTCTCCTCCTTTGTTATATCTTGGTTTTAGTAGACTCAGTGGCTTAAAGCCATTTGGAGGTTGCTTTGATTCCTCCCAGCTTCTGGGGGTGCTAGACTCCAGACATGTTCATCCTGTTGAGAGTGAAAAGTGCCCAGCATTGTGTTAGGTCAACTCATTGATCAACAAATAAACTCCAGCCATTCAATGACCATCACTTTTAAAGTGCCAAGTAGAATCTGAACTTGAATTTCTTTTTGTGGCAACTTCCTCAGCATGGCTCAAGAAAATTATATGCCATCATTAAATGAGTAGATCCTTGCTTCTAGTCATTTTGGAGAAAGCTGCATAGAAATGACACCATGTGCAACAGCTCAATTAAAAGGTAACACCAGAAATTTGAAGCCTCTGATCTTCTGTCTTTAGATTTAGGGTATATATTTGAGGCAATTGCTCATTTCCTGTAATAAGCACCTACAATCAGCTCAGTATGTCTCCTCAATTGTCTGTCTGGGATCATTCATTGGACCTCATGTTTAGCTGGTCTGGAATTGACTAGTGGGTCTGGTTAGAATACTTTGTACTGTTTCTTCTCATGTAACACAGCCAATATTTTAAGTTAAACTATTCTGGACATTCCATTCACCCCCATATTTCATGACGACCTGTCATTATCATCCGATGCTGTAATAAGAAGGCAGAAGCTTAATTTTATTAAAATAGCCAAATATTTATTAAAAAAAGAAGCAAGATGATTCTTTTCTTATTTGCACTTCCATGCGTACCTTGTCAACCTTTTAAATTTTTTATTTATTTATTTTTTAGCCACAATAACTTATAAACTTCTTGATGCAAGTGCATGGTGAGTTGGGTTAATGCCATGCTTATATGTTTGTGAAATGAAGTTTCTAGTTCATTGGTCCAATCTGTTTCAATACTTAAAAATTACTATCATTTAGATCATTTCTGCTTATTGATGTCAGCAAAAGAGTCTCCTGAGAGTACACCAGGAGCCCAGGCTTAGGGATCAGAGGATTCCTAGATCTGTGATCTTGAACCAATATAATTTATCTTTGGAATTTTATTCCTTTGTGTGAAAAATGGTGATCATAATTGTGTCTATCTCAGAGAAATGTGAGGTTCAAACGAGACAAAAATTATGTGATTCACAGAATGCCTGCTAGGGCTCCTCCCTCCACCTCCTCCTTAGAGAGAGAGAGAGAGAGAGAGAGAGAGAGAGAGAGACTGATTTAGACTGCAAAGTAAAATAATAAGGTAGCCAAAGAGAGAAGGGACTGGAATAGATTAATTCTAGGAACCAGCATGAGGTTTTTTTTTTTTTTTTTTTTTTTTTTGCAGGGGGTGGGGGGACTAAAATCTGCAAAGTTGCTATGCACTTAAAACCTGGTTTATCACCAGAGAACATGTAAAGAGAGTTATTAGGAGTGACCCTCTTGATGCTTCAGTGGGCAAGCTCTTCAAAAGATGTAACTCTCAATACTTCAAGTAGGCCTCACTGCCCCTGTCTCTACTTATTCGAATAACTCCTGGGAGTGGAGCAAGCCCTCAGATGTGCGTATGTTTTCTATTCTTTTCATTTAGGCATGAGAACCTTTATTGTCATTATTCTGTTCCTAGTCCCTGATTGAATATTGTGTGTGTGTGTGTATGTGTGTGTACATGCATGTGAGACGGGGGGGGGGGGGGCTGAGCACACATGCACAAGCAGGCCTGTGCAGGCATGCAGGAGGTGCTTATTTTGTCTTTTCAATCACCATATCATCCCAGATCACACCCGGCTCTGATGCACAGGGCTGTCCACAGCAGAGATCCTATTGCATCGTTGGCCTAAAAGCCATAACTGGTGGAGACGCCAGGGTGGTTTCTTAGTCTCATATGCCACGCTACTGTCAGGATCTGTCCCTCACTATGTCTGATTTATGCCTCCCTGATCCCAGATTTCCTTGGGCTCCATAGTTCCTCAAGGCACAGTCTACAAACATACAGAGAAAGTGCTTCTAGTCTTCTAACACCATGCCCATGGCAGACATTGCTAATCAATTCCACTGCCTATTAACCCACAAAATTCTTTTGTAGGACTTCCTGGAGTTATAACCAACTGTTCTTTATCAATATGAGTCTGTCAGATACAAACAAGGCTGAGATTGAGGGAGAGTCATGGCACGCCTTGCTAGTCACATTTCTGGCCACCCATGAGCAGCTAGCCTTGTTGTACTCCCAACATTTTCTTGCATGAACATGTCATTGCTCTGCGCTTTGCAAAGTGCCTCCACCATCTAGAAGACCTTCTTACGACCAGAACTTCAAGTTTTTTTTCCCTCCTTGAGAGCCAAGCTCTCACATGAGGTTTTCTGGGAAGCTGTCCTCAGTTTCTCCGTATTTGTGTGGCCCTGAATCTACAGCTCTTATTTCGTTGGTTGTCATGGTCGTGGGGTCCCGTGAGAGCTGTTCTTACTCCTCAGTGCCCACCATGGCTTCTGATGCTTCAGAGAGGTTTCACTTAAAGGAGAGAAAAAGGATTAGATATGAGGTAAAAGGGATTTTAGAGTCCAGGAAGCACTTCTAGGGCCCCCAGAAGTGCTCATAGGTTAAAGGAGGGGGAAGGCAGAGAACAGGGTACGCTGTGCTGACAAAATAATGCAGGACACGGGGAGTTAGCGGTGGGGAAAGTTCATCGTTTCTTCTGCAGTATTCAGAGGGGCAAGGAGTCCATGGAACTAATGGTCACACAGAGAGGAAAGGTCACCAGTGTCTCAGCCCTTCTTGTTAATTTCCAGGCTTCCAACTAATTGATTTTCCCTCATCAGAACTGCATAGTGTATACATACCACAGTTTCTTTATCCATTCATCAGTTGAAGGACATCTCAGTTGGTTCCACAATGTAGCTATTGTGAATTGAACTGCAATGAACATTGATGTGGCTGTGTCACTGAAGTATGCTGATTTTAAGTTCTTGGGGATAAACCGAGGAGTGGGATAACTGGGTCAAATGGTGGGTCCATTTCAAGTTTCTGAGGAATCTTCATACTGCTTTCTAGAGTGACCGCACCAATTTGCAACTCCACCAGCAATGTATGAGCGTGCCTCTTTCCCCACATCCACACCAACACTTATTATTGCTTGTGTATACACAATGGAATATTACTCAGCCATGAAGAAGAATAAAATGCTGGTAAATGAAGTTGGAAAATATCATGTTAAGTGAAATAGGTCAAGCCCATAAAACCAAAGGCCAAATGTTTTCTCTGATAAGTGGATGACAATATATAATGAGGTGGAGTGGTGTGGGGGAAGAGAAGAATGGAGGAACTTTGGATGGTGTAGAGGAAAATGGGGTGGGAGGGGGTGGGGAAGGAAAGATAGTAGACTGAGACAGACAGTATTACCCTATGTATATATATGATTACATAAATGGTGTGAATCTACATCGTGCACAACCATAGAAATGAAAAGTTGTACCCTGATTGTGTACAATGAATCAAAATGCAGTCTGTAAAAATAAAAAAAAAATAATTAAAAGAACCCCATAGTGGTAAGTACCCTAAATACAAATGGGACAGGTATGCTGCCTTGATAAGAGGATCCTGGAGACATGTAGTGATATTATTAATGATCTTGCCATCAATATCATCAATAACATTGTAATCTTTTAAAAAGAGAAAGCCTTGAACTTAACTTGTGCACGTGTCTGAGTCCATCTTGTGTGCCTCACAGAACTTGCTGATTCTGAAGAATTTTTTTTCTTTCTTTGTGTTGCAATTTGAGTTCCTTTTGATGTTTGCCTCTTTGGATATTACTTAAATAATTAAAGCATCCATTTTTAAAAAAAAAAACTGCTTTACATTTATAACATTTAATTTCTATCATTGAATTAGAAAATCATTTAATGCCACTTTATTAAATAGGCACTACTTCCTATTTAATAGAGAAAGAGATAGATAAGAGATTGATTCTGGATTCTTTTGTGAAAAATGTCATGAAGTCGGATGGACTCATAGCCCCCTTGTGATTCTCTGAAGCCTCCAGGTGCTGACTTCCCCTAACTTCAAAGGGAATTGAGGAGGAAGGAAGCAAGGTGCGTTGGGAATACACCCCAGGCCTTTGCTACCTGGTGGGAAGTAGGTTGCATTGTCCATGTGGTTTATTTCTATTGAAGGACACTATGGAAAAGTTCATCTGTCAGGAAGAACTGTTCTGTGTGTCAAGAGTAAGCACGGCCACAACTCCCCTGGAGTCTCAGTTCTATCACTGAGAACTTGTAGAGCCGTGGACAAGACACCTCATCTCTCAGAGCCTGTTTTCTGATTGATAAGATAGAGATAATAAGACTGAATTTCTAGGGCTGTTTTGGTTTAAAGTTTTAAAGTACCTCACACATAACAGACCCCCAATAAGGGGCATTTAGTACACGAAGGTGATTAGCATGAGCAGGGGTTCTTCTCTTTCCTACCTGCATGACTATGGTTCCAATGTCACTAGCAAAACTGGTCTCCTTGACGTGGGGGTGATCCTTCTTCACTAGTCTTACCCGTCTTGTACTAACTTTCAAAAATAAGACCTATTTTACTCAACTCACTTAATAGCTCCTTAGCCTTACACCACCACTGGAAGATGATTAAGAGACACAATTGTGTGCTGTAAACACCCTAACACCCAGAAGAGAACCCAAGAAGGTCCGCCCAGCTTTTGTGGTTGCAGGAGGGAGTCTCTGCCCTTTCAGGTAGGAGTGGCCTTTAATTATCACTCTCTGTTCTCAGGTCCTGCCTTGTCTGGAGGACTAGACATGCATCCTGAAGTCCTCTTCAGTTCTTCTCCCCAAGCCTGGCTCCAAATGTGAGCAGTAAACTCCCCGTCTGTCTTTACGCCTGTCTGTGTGGTTGAGATATGAGACGTCCCCCAGAATCTCATGAATGAGACAAGGTAGGAACTTTCAGGATTAATCCACTGACATGGATTACCTGGGAGGTATAGTATGCAGGAAGGGTGTGGCTGCAGGTATACCTTTGGGGTTTATATTTTGTCCTGGTGAGTGGACCTCTCTCTCTTTGCCCCCTGGTTTCCGCATCCTGAGCAGTTTTCTTCAGCCGCTCCCTTCCACCATGATGTTCTGCCTCACACAGGCCTAGAGCTATGGAGTCTGCTGACCATGAACTGAAGCCATGAAGCAAAATTAACTTTTTCTCCTCTAATTGCTCTTGTCAGGTCTTTGGTCACCGTGACAAAAATGTTAACTAATACAGTGACTTTATCTGACAACACATTATTAAGGATCTACTCAATGAAGAGCACAACTTAGACCCTAAAGGAATCAACTGAGAAAGGGAAATAATGAGAAGGAATATAAAAGGCATCATCCCTACCCTCGTGGGAGAGGAGACATAAATCAAATACATAATGTTATAATTATATTAATGTGCTGTGAAGAAGACATAAGTAATAAGGGGGCTATTAAAGTAAATAATAAGGGGGCTTGACCTGATTCAGGATCTAAAGGAAGATTTGTCTAAGGAAACCATCTTTGGGCTTTGATTTGAAAGACGTGCACTTTAATTAGAAGAAATGAAGGCCGGGCGCAGGTGGGAGATTATTCCACGTAAAGGAAGTCCGTGTTTGAAGGCTCATGACAAGAGGGTATCTGGTTGTGCGGTTGACTCCCCTAGAAAACAGGAAGACTCACGAGATATCTGGGCTAGGTAAGAGGTGAGGGATTCCAGCCTTCTGCCAATGGGGTGGGAAGCCACTAATGTGATGTAACTGGTTGGCAGAGAACACGAACAAATTTGCTCTTTCAGAAAGATGTTATTGGGTCTTTTGCTAATTGGACATCAACTGTCTTTACAGATGTGCTTCCAAGACTAACCCTCAGCTGGCTCTGAGACAGGGCACCAGGAGGCATGAGTCAGGGGCTCCCTGGGATGGGGTGCCTGGACCTCGGCTGCCCTGTTGGGATGGCTGGAGTGATTTCATCACCTTCTTTATCCTTCCTTATCTTGTCTTCTGGCCAAGGAGCTTGAGCAGCCAGCTTCCCTCTGCCTGGAGGGCAAGGAAATCGCCATCCCCATGCTAGCAAGCTCCTCTCCTCACAGGGTGATGGGTACAGTCCTGAGCTTTAGGCTCCTTAACGTCAAGCTTCTTGGCGAGTTAATCCCTATTAAAAATGTTGATTATTTAGGAGATTATTTCCCCTTATATTTGTTGGCAAAGAAACAACTTTCTAAAACTTAATCCATAAGGTTCATTAAAAACAGGGAACTCTTTATATGCTATTCTATTTTCAACTTGCTACCCAGTAGTGGCTCAACGAATAGTTATTATATAAGTAAACCATAAGAATTCATCAGAAAAGAGAAATGGAACAAAAACTGCTCATTTTCCCACCACTGTAAAATAACTTTTTTCCTTTTCTGTCTTTAGTTAGACGTACATATATATTGGATTAATTTTTTACATGTCATTCTAGTTTACATAAAATTAAATATTGTTTTCATTATTTTCATATCATAATATGTGAATCTAACTCTTAGTTAACCCCTAGGATGTTAACCACTAGGATATTCCCAAAGAGTGTGGTGAAGGTTGTAAGTTACACCTGTGGCGATGTGTAGGTAGGGATGGAATGTCTAAAAATGAAACCCTGCAATCGAACTGGGATCACTTTTATCCAAACAGAAGCAAGGAAGATGGAACATGTTTCAATGAAAGAAAGCAGGAAAGAATAAACTGGATTTTGGGAATCACAAATAAATAGAAAATTCAATTTTTTAAATTATTTAAAGATTTAGGGTGACTTGAAAAAAAAAAAAAAGAGAGAGAATGTGTGGCATTAAAACTTTGAGTTGATTTGATATAATAAAGTATTCGTGTATCATCCTGGCAAATACCCGAGAGAAGCTCAATGTTAGATAAAGATGGAGAAATCCCTGTAAAGAAGGTCTTAGAATCATCAGTGAGGGGAGATGATTAGGAAAGAGATTTCAAAGTTTTCATTTGCAACCATTAGTAAAAAATATATTTTACATAGTGGTATATATGTGTATATATGTCTGTGTATAGATAGATAAATGGATGGATTGATGAATGGATAGGTGATAGGTAGACAGCTTAACACAAAAGTATGAAAAAACCCACATGTACCTTTGGTATTATCAATGTCTTCTCAAATTTTGTAATTCTCTTCTATTTTATTTTTTTCAAATCCTCATAATAGCACAATAATAAGGAGCATCCCCCAATTTCTGAAACACTGAATCAAGGCTGCAATATAGCTTCATAGAACAGAGACCCTTAGAATCAATGGCTGAAGCATGATTGAACACTGTCTGTCTCAGCTCAGGTCAGGTGTGAGCACCTCAGGTCTAGCACTACAAACTCAGAAACTCTAGCATTTTCTGTCTACTTTCCTGTGGCTTTACCTTTGGTTTGATTTGGTGGTTGGACACCACCAAAATTAATGTTGAAATTTAATCCCCATTGTCTGATATGAAGAGGTGGGACCAGGTGGGACTATTAAGAGGTGACTGAGTTTTGAGGACTCACCCTCAATGTGGATTAATCCACATATGGATTAATTCATCTTTCTCAGTTTTGCCATGCGATGCCCACTGCCATGTCATAACCTAGCACAAAGGCCCTCACCAGATACCAAGCAGATGCTGGTACTATGCTCTTGGACTTCAAGGACTATGAGTTAAATAATTTCCTTTTCTTTATAAAATTACCCAGTCTCTGGTATTCAGTCATAGCAACAGAAAACAGATTAAGGTAACACTGAAGGCACAACTTGAAAATTGTACACATTTGCCTTTATATCTCACTGGCCAGAATTCAGACATGAGACTCATGTAGCTTGTAGAAAGCTGGGTAAACATTGTCTACTCTAGGTGCCAATGTGTTCAACTAAAAGCCATAACTGTTGAGAAGGGAATTCATGGGATTTGGAAGGGAAGCAGCAGGATTAACATGGCTATGTGTGTAGTGATTATGGGCACAGATTTTGGAGCCAGACTTACTGAGATCAAAGCCTAGTTCTGGTACTGACCCAGTAGTCTCAGTCATGTCACTTAACTGTTGTGTTCCTGGTCATAAAATGAGAATGATATTACCTACTTATATTATGAGCAGTAAGTAAGTTGATATTTATAAGGTGGTCAGAGCAGTGCTTATCACAGGGTAAATGCTATGTCAGTGTGTTTAAAAAATTGAGTCAGTTAACAGGAGATAGTGAGAAGGGAAATGTAACATTGATTTTTTTTGTGAGGGTGAGGAAGGATTAGAGGAGGCGTCTTATATTTCTGACTTGAGGTACCATGTGGGTGGAAATAGAATAAGGAATATGGGAAGGAGTAAGGAAGGATCGACGATCTGGGAATGGGTGTGGGTGGGATGGAAGTGGAGGCAATGAACTTGACTTATGCAGTTGGAGAACATTCCATCCCTAGCCTCTGGGTTCAGGGCTTCCAGGGGTTATCCACACCAGGAAGACATAGGCTGAGGAGGTGAGATGAAGTTTAAGAGTAAGATAGGATCAGTTAGTGTTAGGGACCTTCCTGTGAGGCTGGGCTGAGGTTCTAAGGCCTCTTGTTTGAGAGAAAACAAGTTGTCTGTAACAAAGTAGAGTCCAAGACCATCAAGCCAGAGTGGTCTCTGTGCTAGTTATGGTATTGCTGGCTTCCTCGATGGAGGAATCACAAAATTCCATTGTGTGACATGATAGAGCTGCAGTTCTTATGTAAAGTTGAATTGGTGGCAGAAAGTGGGCTCAGGCATTGAGGAGCATGAGTTTATGTGTCATGCAGTCATTTGGGCATTAAACCTAGCCATCATCCTGGAGGAGGGAGAGAGTTCAGGGTGGTATGTGAGGTGTAGATGGATCTGGAAGAAGATAGACCACATTGATCCTGCCCACATTCCACACTGGTGACATGGAAAGGAGCTTGGAAGTGCTTGTGTCTGGCTGGGTAACACCTGTTCAGCTGCAATGATCAACATGGAAAGGAACAGAAAACTTGGGTGGATGATTGATACCCTTCAACCACAGGCAGCCTATAGGGTTGATGCAAACAACCTCCCGGCTCAGAAATCAGAAAACCATTCATCATCATTTATGGTCACATCAGGAAAAAGTTTGCATCCTGATGTCTCATCCACCCATTTACAAACTGACTGTGCTGTAACACTGTCTTTCCCTTAAGAATTGACCTTGGTGTTCATTCTCATCTGAGAGGTAAGTTTGGGCAGGAGTTATGCAGAAAAAGTGAGGGGGTGTATGATAGTTCTGATATTCATCCAGGTTCTCTACCCTCTTGTCTCTTTAGGCTTAGCACAGGAGGCAGAGGTAATATAACAATGATTGAAATATTGAATTTCCAGTTAGAAAAATTTCAGTTTAATCTTGAGTGTGTATATTCTTGTAAGTGTGGCAACTACTGGAGCCTTCTTGAGTTTTGATTTCCTCATCTTTGAGATAAGGAAACATACCTATTTTTTCTGAGATTGTCATGAGGATTAAATGAGATTATATATCAAGGTGCTTAGTGCAGTGCCTAACGCACTAATATCATGTAAGTATTGCCATTCCTAATATCCCTATTGGCTGCTTGTCACCAAGTATGTAGGAACCTTATATCATATAAGAGGTCAATAGGGCTGGGGCTGTAGCTCAGTGGTAGAGCACTTGCCTAGCATGTATGAGGCACTGGGTTTGATCCTCAGCACCACATTAAATAAATGAATAAAATAAAGGTCTATCAACATCTAAAAAATATTTTTTAAAAAAAGCAGAGTTCAGTAAACAACAAGGTGTCTGGAAAAGACATTCACTTCCTGAATTCCTAATTTGTCTCTAAACTGATTCCTGGGTGAGAAAGAGTTACCTGGCTGTTGCCAATAGACTCAAGTCAGGAGGGAAGCATGGTTCACCTGAGGAATCTATTTAGTGGGAAATACAGATAGAAACTAGGTAGGCTCCTCAGTCCTAAGACTGTCGCATGGGCATAAATGGGACCCTGAGTCTTTTTTGTTCTGGAAGCAAGCCATTTCCTCTGTAAAGGTGTCTTGCTGGACCCTTCTAGTGTGGCTGGGCCCAGAGGGGCAGGTAGGTCAGTCAAGATAAGACGTGAGCTTCTTTGCTTGATGTTCCTTTTAACCCATTGTTTTATCGTCCCCTTAGAGAGTCACTAGGATGGGAAGGGATCCTCATTTGGTCCCGAAGACAATACCATGAAAATGTGTTGGGTGAAACAGATTAGGGTAAGTGTGCTCGGCAGATGTGAGGGTGCCAGATCCTGCCTCCAAAGACAGGTCCCGCCGCACAGCCTCTTGGTCTGATACAGCTCCCTCAGGCAGCACCTGTGAGAGAAGAGGCTCTGAATTCCCACCAGACCAGCTCTCCCTGGTCATTTGGCGAATGGCAGCCCTGCTCCTGGAGTTCTTTCAGCAGCTGAAGGGCCGAAGGAAATCTGTTCCCTCCTCTAGGAAGCTCTGCCTTTGGGCTGGGTGACAGAGGGCAGATGGCAGTGATGCTCCAACTTGTCCTCCAGTAGATGCATCAGCTGGGTCTCCTCCGAGGCTGGGGCAGGAGGGGTTGGATGGCATGTAGCACCAGCTCTGTCCTAGCCATGTAGCGCGAAGGATGCATTGGTCCTTAGTAATCTGTAAGCTCAAAACAAGCAAACAAATATTTCCTATATCATAAATACATTTAAGAGACACTATTCCATAGAATAGTAATTTGATACACTGGGTTCTTTTTAAAAAGTAAAAAATAGATATTCCAATAATTACTGGTTTGGAAAAAAAAAATTGAATTCCCAAACTCTATTTCCTGTCTCACACATTCGTGTCTCATTGCACACTGAAATTCTAAGATATTGTCCATTAAAGAAGCTCCTTTCCTTTTGCTTTGTGTCTGGTAGTGTTTCTCTAATTGAGTGTAGCAGGAAATAGTTTCCCCCTGAATGCATCCCGCTGTGTGAAGGGTGGATGGGAAGTACTGGCTAAAGGGGCGGAAGGCAGGGCCCTCCCCACCTGCATGCCACACCTCCAAGAGTAGAACAGCTAGTTTTCCTACTTGAATTTTGAAATCGTACCGTCCCCTTTGGGCTTTTTCTGCTAGTCACTTCTTTGAGCCCCCGGATTGTGGACCTCACAGGGGTAAGAGGAAATACCTCATCACCCTCAGGTTTTGAGAGTTACAAAGCAGACAGTGACACGTTTATATCAATTAGCATCCAGAATGAGGCAGGGGGAGTTTGGAGAAGAGGATGAACCAGACAGGCTTGCCAGGGGAATCTATCTCCTCCCTTCCGTGGCAAATACTGTGTCCCTAAGAGGCTAAGGTTGCAGTTCAAAATAAAACAAAGTCTATTTCTGCTCTAATGTGCCTATACTCGAGTGTGGGCCACAGACAGGTACTCGAGTCATTTAAGTGACATGGATTATATGCACGAGCAAAGGCCAGGGGAACCCATACTATCTTTAATGTCAAAAAGACTTTCTGAAAGAAGAGAGAGATTAGGTCAGGACTCAGGCTGAGGAGGAATCAGATCAGCTGGACGAAAGGAGGTGGAGATGTGGGGAGGCCCCGGCCAACTCTGTCCACCTGTGGCTTCCTTGAAAACTCTAGTGACACAATGACAGTGCTAATCTGAGGAGGTCCCTGTGGAGGTCCCCGTTTTATGTTTCTTCCCTAGTTGTTTCAGAAAATCCAGTTTTGCTCCCTCAGCACCAGGTTTATTGAGTCCCCACTGCCAGCTTCCTGTTAGGACCCTGCTGGGAGAGGCAATAACCAACAGCTGGGTCTGAGGCACCTGGCTCTTTTCTTGTGTGTATGTAATTGAGCTCTAAGGTCAGGAGGTGATGGGTGGGGCTCACTAGAACAAATGATTCCTGTTTGAGTAAAATGAACTTTGGGGTCCTTTCAGGCGCTTACCTAAAGTCATTGATACTGGATGCCCCAGGGCTCACGCCAACGTAGCAGGGAAATAAGGATACTCACCGTGGAGGAGGGGGTAGCAGGAGATTCAGCTGCACCTGACTGGGGTTCTGGTTCACCTGGAGTTTTGCAGGAGACTCATGCTTCTCTGGCTGGACTTGTTGGGGACTTGCTATGTGTCCATTTTAGGGATCATCATCTCAGCCAGGTTTGTATACAGAAGAGCTCAGTAAATGTCTGCAGTCATTATCATCATCATTGTAGTGGAAATCGCAGCTTTCTCTCCAGCAACCATTCTTATAAATGCTCTAATTTTTATTCAGATGAACAACTCACCTATTCAAATCTGTGTACTTTGTGGAAAGAAGACTGAATTCTTGGGCATGGTGTAGAATTATTTTAATTAGTAAAACCACATTTCCCGGCCATGGTGGTTGCTTTCAGGGCTGGGCGTATGGTCCCACTTGGACCAATGAAGTGTGAAGAGATGTTTTCCAGGAGATTCTGGAATTGCATTTCTTTGTTTTTCTTCAGAGAACTTTTTATAGGAACCCACTCCCATCTCTTGATGTGGTTCAAAGAAACATGGGCCTTCGGTAGTTATTAGTAGTCATACCAATGAACTGCTATCTGCCTTGGGTAAAATGAACATCCCGAGAAAGAGAAGAGAGATGGTAATGTTTATATCGGTGACCGACTGAGTCAAACCAATGCCTCCCTACATCAAACTGTTACTCCCCATATATCATCTGGTAGTGAAAAACACTTTGAGTACATCTTTTTATTATTATTATCTACAACTCAAGATATCTCAAATGATAGGTGATTTGACACTAGAAAGTTGGACATTGTTAATAAGAAACCCAAGGTATGAACTTGGCTGAGGCGGCTTGAAGGACACTGTACAGCACTCTCATTGGCTAATCAGCTGTCCATGTAGCTTGGGAAAGAGAACAGCAAGGTTGTAGCATTAGTGCACTTGGTATAAAAAACAGTGGCATGGGTGAACGGATATGAAGGTCCTGTAAGAAAAACATGCTGGCCCAGATGACCTTCCTGCACACAGGAAGAGAAGAAAATACGACTTTGTTCTCAGAGACCATGTATGGGCAGCAGTGTCTCCCTCTACAACCCAATTCCAGTTAGGTTTTATTTTCCTTGCAACAAATCACTTGCTAACCATAGCAATCATCAAAGTATCTTGTGCTTCCTGTTATCTGAGCCATTAAAAAGGCAAATATTTGCTCCTATTTCTGTTTACCCCAAATGTCTTACCACTAGAATATTGGGGTTTTTTGAAGGCAGGAGAGGTGACTATGTATCTCAGCATTCCTGGCACCAGGATCATGCCTGGAACCTGGCAGGTGTACATGTCTGCTTGCCAAATAAAAAAACTTCCACTAGAAGACACTAGAGCAGAGGTTAGCAGCTAACATATGGGAATGGGGGATGGGTGACTCTTTCAACCAGTTAGTGAACGTTCTGTAGGTGAAAAATTGTGAGGCAGATTATTTGCTATAGAACCACCCCTTTGATGCACTTAATTTTTTCTTCTTATCTTTATATATATATATTTATTTATATGTATATACATATATACATATAAATATATATGTATATATGAAAAATAAATATAAATAAAAATAGATATATAAATATATATGTATATATATTTATTTATATAAATATATATATTTTTTTTTTGCAAAATCCCACTTAAGAAGGGTAACAGAACTTCCACCATTCTCTCAATACTGCTTAGCACTAAAGTGAGAGAGACAGGCATACTTCAAAGACAATTTGCTGCAATGTCAGAATAACCTTCGGGTCCTCTGGGGACAGACACTGCAAAACACAACCATTTTCTCCAGATAGTCATTCACACAAAGTGCAATGTTCTCCTCAAATCACAAAAGCTTGGAGCAGATCGTGCTATGTGGCCAGTCATGGGGGTGCTCCTTAGATTTCCTTGTAAGAAAGAACCTTTGGGGCGAGTGTGGGTAGCTGACGCTTCTGGAAATTTGAGATCTACTCCTTCCTTCCTTCTCTCTTCACAGGAGTCAGACCTGCCTCCCTCAGAGGGTTTCCTCCAGTCACTTTCTGCTCGCTCTTTCTTTCATCTTTTACAGGTTCATGGTTCCTGCCTCTCAAGAAGCTAAGCGGATGCTCGCTGGCCGGGGATCCTGAATGGCTGCTTTAGCACACTGTGGGGTGTCAGTGCAGTGCTCCCCACTTTATTTCATGCTCATAAGAACCACGGGCCCCCCTTTACATGTTTATTCCCAGGGGAGGCATTTTCTTGAGCAAACAATGGAAGAATGAGAATAATAAACAATTGTGGGCAGCGGCTGAGGAAGGCGAGGTGACAGCACACAGGCCTAGAAAAGAAATAATGATCCGGCTCCCTTCTTTGCAAGTAAGGTAAACGTTTAAAGAGTTCACCTGCTGTGCTTCTTAACGGGGCACAGATAGACTGGGGAATCTTTAAGAAAATCACATCTTCAGGTTCTCTGGGCTTTGTCTCAGTACACATTCTTTATTATGGACTCATTTCTTATTCTGCCTCCTCTACCCTCCACTCTGCTCCCTCCTATCACAGCTGGCTGTGCGCCACGTTGGAAGGGAGATCACAAGTAGATAATATGGATCTGGATGTCCAATTGACTGTAGCCTTGTGACCTTAAGCAAATGTCTTAATTTCTCTGAGTCTGTTTTCTCAGCCGAGTAAGTGGGATGAGAATCCTGTCCTTCCAGTGAGGTTACAAAGATGGAATAAAGTGTCACAGGCACGGAGGCGTAGTCCAATGGTCAGCACAGGGTTGGTGCTGAGGATATGTATCGACTGCTCATGGTGTGATGTTTCAGAGTGTGAGGAGTGACAGGAAGCTCTCTGAGCATCTCTGCTCTGCCATTGCAGAAGAATAATGAGAAGGAGGGGCTCAAAGACTCTCTGTGGGTTCTGTGGCCATTGACCTCTTCCAGAGATCTATGAAGTTCTTTGGCCAGAATTTCCACCTTAAATTCTATGCTTTTTCCTTATTTTAGGAGAATGATTATAAATATTTATCATATACTTGAAATCTAACATAGGATGGATTGAGGCTCTGGAGCTAAAGAGAATGCACTCTAGCATGTTTCATGGAGCATCTAAGAAGAAGAACCTGAGGCTCTGGCCTGGGAGTGGCTTAGCCAGGCTTTGACTGAGCAGGGAGGACTCCTGGTCTCCTGCTGTCCGAGTTGCGTGGCACTGCCTCACGTGACCAGCATCACTCAGGATTTGACTCTTTCCTTGGGAATAAATCGAATCTGACTGGTTTGGACGAGAACCCTGCTTTCCAGGTACCCAGTACCCTACTCCTTTGAGTCTTTGTGATTTTCTTTACAGCATGAATTTTACTATCCTGTTTCCTATGCCTCCACCACCTGGAGTAGCATCCTATTAAAGCCCCCAATGTCTGTCTTTCCTTCTTCCCATGGCTAAGGCCATATTCCCAGAGCAATACTCCAGTGCCTGGTACTGATTAGGATGCTGCACACCCATTTGTTGAATTTATTGAATTCCTAGATTTTATAATCCTGGACAAAAAGTACTGGGCAACAGGGATAAGAATGGGGCAAAGTGCAACATGCCACTTCACTTATTTTGAGAAAGGCTTTCTTGTTGAAAGAACTTTACCCAGGAGGAATGAGAGGCAGGGATCGTACTGGTCAACAATATGGACTTTGAGTTAATTTGATGGAGTTTGAAACCTAATTCTGTATACCAGCTGTGTGGCCTTAGGTGGGTTACTTGATTTCTCTGAGTTCTTCCCAGGGAGAGGTTCCAGAACCACTTTTCAGGCAGCTAGGACGTGGGCAGATGTTCATGTCAATGTGTGTGCTCATGCGTGTGCATGTAGACTTGCGTACGTGTCCGTGGCTGTGCATTTATATTGAGGTTGGCACCTACAGCTCTCTCACATTGTCACTTCAAAGTTGCTCAGTGAGTTTGGTGACATCGATCATTCATTCAATGAATAAACATGGAGTAAGCACCTCGAAGGTGGCAGACCCCATTAGAAGCTGGGGAAAGGGCTATGAATTAAACATGTTCCCTCACTTTAAGGTACGCAGTCTATCACCAGCGAGTAACTGTGATGCTGTGTGTTAAGGGCATGCTGAGTCCTTTGGAAGCACAGAGGAAGGAGTGAGCAGTTCTCTAGGGAGCGCTGAGGGAGGGCGTGCGTGACAGGCGGGAGTCAGTTGTGTCTTTAGGACAGGAGCTGCGTATAGGGAGCAGCCTGGACAGATGCTCCTGATAAACAGGTGTCAGTGAGCAACGATGAGTCCACTGAGAGGCGGTGTCACAGGACATTGACTGATTCTTTGGAATTTGTGTGATTTAATTTTTTCTAATGGTTGTTAAGCTATTAGGACATAAATACTAAGTTGTTTGAACCTAACGACTTCATAAAGGAAAAAATTTTTCTTTTGGCCTAGGGTTGCTATGAAATTATTAATGACACTTTCAGCGTGTCATAAACTAAAAAAGAATATGGGAAACTCTTTTTCAGACACAAGCTTGAAGATGTTTTCCAGGTGTGTGTGTGTGTGTGTGTGTGTGTGTGTGTGTACGGAAGGGTTGTTCTCGGCTATAACCAAATGTAATAGCAAGGCTGAGCAATGTTACCTTTGGCCAGAAAGACCCTTCACAGGTGATCAGAACTGCTTGTACATGTGTGTGCCCCCTCCCCCTTATTAATACATGTACACACACACACACACACACAGTGATTTGGTCATGATGGTACCTTCAGAGGGTAATCAGCTTTGAGAAATGAAAATGATTAAAAATCAAGATATAATTTCTAGAGAAATGGAGGGAATCAAGATGAGGAATTTGCAGGGAGGAATGATCTCCTCAGCAATGTGGCCTCCCCTTGAGGAAAAGAAGGCCCCGGCTCTCCGGGCCAGTGGGTGGATGGCAAGCACATGACAGACTCCCCTTGGAGCTGCGCATGGTTTTCAGGCTCCTTACTTTGCAATCTCATTGCTTTCCCCAATGGCTGTGCAGTGTCTCCAGCAGGAGACTACATCGTCCTAGCTTTGTGATGACTCCCACCTACTCTGATGACTGTCAGTGTGTCCAACCTCCCTCTCTTCTGTAAAACCACCTTGCAGCTCTTAGCACGATGGTCCCTTTGCTGTTCGTGTCTTGTGTCAATCATTCTCAAAGGTGCTGCCATCTTTGCTGTCAGATACTGGTTCTAGGTGCCTCATTAAGTGGCCATCAAGAATCTTACATGGGGAAAGCATGGGCGTCAACAGCGTGGCCTGCGAGGATGTGTTCCCTCTGCTTTTGGAGTGAGCGATGCATGACCTCACTTGCTCCTCTGGTCCACCCATTCTGAATTTATAGATCTGGGTGATCAATTCTTGAAGAGGAGTCTTCACTAAGAATTTGACTTCTTATTCTACATCATTTCTTGGTCCCAACCTCATTGGTGCTGTGACCATAGCTTATACCTGATCCTACCTGCATTCAGTTTTGGAAGTAATTGCCCACCTCTACTTGAAAACCACTGTCTGATTTCTGGGATGCTGAACAGGACTGGGTTTCCTGCTATTTCTCTGACTGCTCCTCTGGGGCTGCCAGTGACCCTCCTTTGCTCTCACCACATACTTCTCTGCCTCAATGACCTGAACCATTGGACCATGGCCACCATGGAGGCTGATTCAGAGACTGTATCTCAAATTTCTGACTTTCCTCCTAAGTTTGGGACTCCCAGGGGTGTCACACCCTCATCTGCAGCCTCCAGCAGTACCCACAAAATCATCATTCTTTTGCCCAAACCTGCTCCTTCTCTTGGGTTGCTTTGTTAATGGTAACCCTATCTTCCCAGTCTCAGAGCTTTAAAAATTCAGTGTTATCTTTCATTTCTTTATCTCATCCCTCATATCCAGTACATTAATGCAGTCTGCCTGTTACCCCAGGGAGTAGGACAGATCCTCCTCTTCTCTCTCTCTCTCTTCCTCCCTCCTTTCAGTCTTTTGCAAATTCTCACTTATGTACTGGCCTTTAGCTGGTCTTCTGCCTCTACAAGCTATTTTCTTTTCCACTGCCAGATTATTTCCCCAAAGCTCAGTTTAGAATACTTTACTTCCTTACTTTTCACACTTTGAACATTTTGTAGTTTCCCATCGAGGAATGTCTCCTCCTGACTTCAAAAGTTCTGTGTAATCAAATCTGTACCTGAAGGCACTATAATGTACCATCTTGGCTGGGCTGGACTACATTTCCCAGAATGCTCGCTTTTACGTTTCCCCTTAGGGAGAGCCAGAAGGGAAATTCTTAGGAGGTTAGGGAGGCACCCAGAAAGCGGTGCCACTGTAGTGCACGCACCCACACATACAGTTGGTGATCTGCTGACTCACCCCATTAGTATTTAGCAGCATCTGGGCTGAAAGGCTGGATCCTTCTTTAGCTTCCCTATCTCCCAGGCCAGGCATGTATGTTCAGATCCATGATAAAGAGACCGACATTCTGGCTGATCTTCTCATTATGAAGGTCAGAAGGGACAGGAAGGATGGTGGGTTTCAGTCCTTCAGCTTTTTTTTTTTTTAAGAAGCTTATTGAGATATAATTCATATACTGTACATGTTTCCCACATTTAAAATGTACTTTTGATTGGTTTTTGAGTATATTCACAGAGTAGAGTTGTGCAATCATCTTCATTGACCCAAAAGGAAACTTCACATCCATTAATGGTCACTCCCTACTCTCATCTCCACCCCCATCTCTACCTCACCCCTAGTCCTGAGGAACTTCTTAGCCATTTTCTGCCTCTGTGGACTTGCTTATTCTGGACATTTCATATAAATGGAATCATACAGAATGTGGGCTTTAGCACCTGGTTCTTTGCCTTCACATCTTGTTTTCAAGGTTCGTCCATGTTGCAGCGGATACCAGTACCTGATTTCCTTTCATCACTCAGTAGTATTCCATTGTATGAATAAGGCACATTTTGTTTATCCTTTCACTTATGTTGTTTCCACATTTTGACTTTCTGGAACAATGCTGCTATGAATCTGTGTGGCCATGTTTTTCATTTCTTTTACCTAGCAGTGGAATTGTTGGGTCATATGATAATTCATTTTGAGGACCCACCAAACCATTTTCAAAGTGATTGCCAGTTTCCCATGCCCACCAGCAAGGAAAGAGCATTCTCATCAGCCAATTTGCAAATCTGGAAAGAAGGACAAGGGGCTCGGATGATTCATGATTTTTATGCATTTTTCTCTTTTCTGTGGCTTAGGGATCCTTCTGGAACAACTTGTCCTTTTTGCTCTGGGTTCCAATGCTAGGCACACCCTTTCTGTAAAGGCCTATATTTGCAAGATGAGGGTACTGACTACTTGCAGCCATAAAACATTTCCTTTTATCCCATCAAATGATTTGAGGGGGCTGTGGATTCAATAAATGGCAATGGATCTAATTAATAGCATTGGATCTAATTTATAGCAATGTCTCATGTTTGCATCATGCTTCACAGAGTTTTCAAAGTGGTTCTTCTCCTTCCGTCCTCACGGCAGCCCTTGCTGGGATGTAGGCAGGGCAGCTGAGGACATTCTGCCGGTGATGACACCAAGCCTCAGGTAGCTTAAGTGATATGGCTAAAGGTCACTGTGGGTAATTAGAACTCATGGATCTGGACTCCCAGGCCAGCACCCCTTTCTCTGTGCTTTCCAAGTGAAGTGAAAAGAAGATTGGCTCCTACTCTAGCGTAAAGGCCATGTGATCAACACTCATTAGTTAATCCTGAGCCTGTCTGGTCTTGATCTCCAGGGGCACGGTGGTGACTGCTGCCTTGCTTTATCTTAACCCAGCCATCTCTGACCTGTCCTCTGTCACTCTGGAATCCACAATGCTGATCACGTAAGAAACAGGCCATGTGTGATAGTGGTTTTATTTTTATTGCCTAACGAACCGTCTTAGAACTTAGTGATTTAAAACCACAATGATTCCTTTCTCTTCTGATTCTGGAGTTGGCTGGTCAGTTCCTCTTTTCCACTAGACCCACACGGTGGTTGCATTCAGCTGGAGGGCCAGCTGAGTTGGGAGAGGCAAGGTGGCCTTATGCTTAAGATGGAAGTCAAGGTCTGTGGTCCACAATTTGACCTAGTTTAACTCCATGGGAGCTCTCACCTCTAGTATGCGAGCTGGTGGCTTACACAGTGATCTCAGCAGAACCCCAAAAGCAGAAAATGTAAGTCCTATTGATACTTGGGCTGGGGTCACATACAACATCACTTCCACCAACTTTCTATTGGTCAAAGCTATCACAAGGTCAGCCTGACTCAAGGGTAAGGGAGATGGATGCACTTCTTGGTCATAAGAACTGAGGTTCCTATTGCGAAGAAGAACAGGACAAATTGTTGGGGTTATTGTTGGAGACGAAGGCACATGAAAGCATTGTTTATTGTAGGAGTTGGAGGCAGTGAGCATGACTTCTCACTCTCCTTACATCAGTAGTTTTGACTGGGGTCCATCTGCAAACCAGAAGTGGCTTGGTGTTCCTGCCCCATAGTCTTCTCTCCCTCCGCCTCTTACCTGGCAGCCAGATATGACCACTGTGTGAATCCTCTGTGGGCAATTCAGCACTAGGCACGAAGGACTGATGTGCACTCTCTTTGGAATTCTCAGGTGTATTAGTCACCTATTGTTCTATCCTAGTGACATGTTTAGATGTGAAACCAGTTGGAGCAAATCATCTCCAAAAATGTGTTCTCCACCTGAGTCAGCATAGGGGTGGCCGTCCCCTGGTTTGTGGTTAGAGGTAGAGTCTCAGCTCGAAATATGTTTCTCACCTGCTGCTATGGTCCAAGCACTTTCCTTCTCTCGTGAACCCAAAGGGAGAGATGGTTTGTTTCCTTAAGCATCCAAATACTTTAAGTTTCCTTTGCCATAATGCCATCAAAGAACTCCCTATTTCACCGTTTCAAATATCCCAACGTGGTTTTTAAATTACTATTTTCTTCTCTTTAAGTGGATGCAGTTATCTTTATTTTCTATAACTCATCTCTTGGTTCTGAATCAAGGGATTCTTTTGGTGAAAAATGTTAATTCAAAGTATATCATTCATTTAAAACCTACTCTCTCTGTTTTTCCTTTTTGGTTGGTAACTTAGTCCTTCTTGCTCTTACAGTCAGTGTCCCACTCTCACCTCCTGTGAAGAGACCATCAGGATGCAGGGGGGCATTTGGGTATCCCTGTGACATTGGGAGGTGGCATAGCCTTCTGTGTGTTTAAACTCCTGCCCCCTTGGGATTACATTGCCACAGGACTGGGCAGGGTACTGCCTGTCTTTAATCCCTTGCTCTTTACTTTTTGACTCCTTCAGCATGACCCCTTCTTATGTGGAGATATTTTCTCTCCACCATACCCATGCCTGTCCTTGTCCAAAAATTAGTAGATGGCAATTCCTTCCAAGCTTCCTTGCAAGTCCTAAATCAGCTGATATTATTGTTCCACCACCTTTCCACCTTCTGAAGGTTTTGGGAATGAGGATCTCAATGACCTCATTCAAATAACATCTTTTCTTGTAAGTAATTTTTCTCATTTCTGTTCATATATCTTATTAATCTTGTTAATTATACACCTTTAGTGTTGATTATTTTGCACAGGTACATTTTCACAAAAATCTCAAGATTTTTTAGAAGATGCAAACTTAGCACTTTATCAAACACACTGAGTTAATATCTCAAGAAACTCCTATGGGCTGTTCAGAGCTACAGAGTGCAGGTTTTTGCTTGTGTTCTCTAAGACCTGAGTGCTTCATACCTCATCGTTATTGTTCATATTTAATGATTGACAAACACATTCACAGAACTATGAGCCCTGCTTACACTCATTGCATGCATTCATGCTAGGTTGTTTTGTGAGAATGTGAACTTCCCAGGGACTCCATCAGGTCGCCTGACTGTGGGCTAATCAGCTCTATGGTTCCATTCTATGTTGGGTTTTCTCTCTTCCAGAAGTCTGTATGCCTCCCTGCATATCTGCCTGATGGACTCAGCCTGTCTCACGGCCTCACTCTGGGGCCTGGGGGATTGCTTCCCACTACATGTGCTCTCTTTGGGAGATTTCAATTGCTTTTGAATTAGTTATAGGCTCAAAAATGAGCGACTCCCATTATTACGATGCAGGTTTTTAAATTACTCCATTTCAAGTTGCCAGTGAGGCAGCATTAACCTGTCATCTGAGAATTCCTCATGGTCATGAAGAAGATAGACTTTTAAAAAAATAAAGCAGAAATGAACTAGTGAGATCAAGGAGTGCAGGAAATGGCCTTTGAAATTCCTCCCACCTCTGAAAGTCAGTTCTACCTTCTATAAAACAGAGGTGAAACTTCTGATCTCCTTTTCAGAAGTCAATTGGGGTCGGCGGGGGGGTGGGGAATCGGTGATTATGCTACATACAACAGTCTACTGAGCATGGTACTCTGCCAGGTTCTCCAGATTCCTGAAGTTATGCTGACGTACATTTGGTAAAACTTTGGCATACACACGACACCCTTACTCCAAATACCAAAGGTCATGTCACAAATGGCTTTTGAAAATTGTCCTGAATGCATGCTCTCCCACTTTTTGCCAGTATAGATAGGAAAAAGGCAAACAAGAGAGAGCAGAAGACGAAAGAAAACTCTACCACTAGTGCCAAAATGTTAACTAGGGATTTCAAGGAGATTTTTTATTTTTTCCTTGCCTTTTCATGTATGATCAAAATATTCTGGATTGAATGTTATGAAATCAATGAAAATACCTATCTGATCAAGGAAAAGCACAAAGCACATAAGTACAAAAATCACAACAAAGACCACAACTGTCTTAGTTTGGCTATTTCAGAAATTGACTCTGAGACTAGGATTTGAGTGCAGGTAGCTTATTTGGGAATTAATTGCAGGTAGCGCTAAATTGGGATTTCAGTGCCAGAGCAGTTTAGTAACCCTGTCCCAATGGGAAACCAAGGGGAGTCGATGTTGGTGTTTGCAGGGTGCCTTTCATGAGATGCTCCTTTTCCCTGGTGTGTGACCCAATGCCTCAGTGTCTGACCCAGGAGACCTGTTTATATTGGCAGATATCCTCATGGATCCCGTCCTTGTCCAGTTCATGCCTGTGTAAGTCAGTATGCTGCAGAACAGGGCATAAGTTCAAAGATTTATCACATAAGATCCTGACCAGGGAAGGTCTGGTGAGTGAGAGGTCTGCTTAAGACACATGAGACAGGAATCAAGAGTCAGACAGTAAGGCAGGAGCAATTAGCATTATCCATAGGGCAATAAGATATGGGTTGCTTTAAGTTCACAGGTAAATGCCTGAATGGTCTAGTGGGAAAGTGGGGAGTCCTGTGTGGTAGGTAGGAAAGCTGCCTCTAAGTTCTCATCTCTGGCCATCAGCTTGGGTTTGGGGTGTGGAGTTCTTTGTAATACCTAGGCAGCAGCCTTTGATACGTAATTCCTATTTCCTAGGGCAGAAGAGAAAGAGAGGGAAGGGACGCAAGCTAATATAAGACAAGTGAGAATGAACAGGGGCCTTCTCTGGACAACAGGGATTTGCTTCCACAGAAACATCTGGGAACTGGTATAGAACACACCCCAGGGTTATCCCACCCTGGGGCAAGGAAGATGGGGTCTTTGTCCACTAAACACACAGTTAAGGCCCTTTTGGCTTTCTCTAAGTGCAGATCAAGCATGCTCACCCAGCCAGAAAAGTACTGAGGCCAAAATTGGAGTCCCAGGTGTTTGTGGTCTGAGGAACCTTGAGTACCAAGAGGATGTGGGCAAGCCACTGATACATTGATGGAAATTGTTCAGGGTCTGGAGATGCAGTTAGCTAGGAAGCTGTGACCCTAACTTGAGAAAGCATGAGGAGCAAGCAGCACCTCCTCACCCACTGGCAACAGAGAAAATCTCCTGAATGAAATAGAGTAGTTACTTTGGCCTTGACCTTCTGCTTGACTCCTGGCCCAGGAAGCTATAAATGATAAACTGAGGACCATGTATGACAAGCAGTATTGGCTCATGGATAGTTGTCAATGACTATTTGCTGACTAATGAATTTATTATCCAAACCTACAAAGTATCATCCAGAGTAGTCAGAAAGATCCAGGGTGGAAGACTAAGCTAGTCTTACTGTTTTCCCATTGCTTCAGGGTATCAAAGAATCGGACAGTGGGGGTAGAAAAAGATCTCCCTTAATCTAGAAGAGTCACAAGGTTTTGGTGCTCATTGGGCTTTTAAAATCAGGCTATAGTGGGACAAAGGAAAGCATTTCTTCTACTGTAGAAACTACAAATATAATTTTCCCACAACCAAAGAGATTTTGGGGAGGGTCCTGACCTGAGTTGTAACTGACCACTGTCAAATGTGATTGTGAATTCATTGCCTCTTATTCAGTGATAATAAAGGATAACAAAATCAACCAAGCAAACACAATCAAACAAATACCTGCTCATTATATGAAAATGTTCTCAAAATTTTGAGAAGTGATAGACTTTAGAAGATTGTTGGCTTTCTTCAATAAGATATAAAGATATATTGACTTTAGAGAAAAGAAAAAAGCTGTAAGTAGTAAACTATGCTGAGACTGAAAAAAAAAATAGCCACAATAAACAGGAGAAAAAAAGTTGATTCAATGAAAGAAAAAATAGCAATTCCTCTTAGAGTGAAAATTGTCATGGGAGGCAGTAAAAAGTAATATACAAAATGTTACAAAAATACAATTTAGCAAAAGATTGCTGGGCCGCAATTCTGCCCATCAGGTAAATCCAGCTCCCTGTCCAATTCTGTAAATAAAGTCTCATTGGAGCAGAGCCATAGCTGTTAGTTTAAGGGCTGTCTGTGGCTGATCCGTGTTATGCTGGCCCATGTTGAGGCAGACCCCAGTTGACCCACGAAGCCTAAGCCATTTGCTCTCTGGGCCTTTAGATGAAAAGTTTGCTTATTACGGAAAAGAGAAGGCAGTGATGGTGGAGAGTGACCGGGAGGGAATAAGATTCTATTTTGCAGTGTTTGATGTTTCTGCAAAAGTCAAAGCAAATGTACTAATGGCAATAATTACGTTCTGGTTAATCATAGATTTACATACGTGATAAAACAGAATGCATAGAAAACCACTTAGCTGACCATGAACATATAAAAATAAAGTAACAGTAATCCTGGATATCATTTAGACTATACTAAATAAAGGATATAGACCAAAAAGGATACAAGAGCATATTAAAATTGTCTCATTTCAGAGATGCAATGACAAATACCCAGTACAATAATTAATACTGTCCTCTTTTTTTCTGTCAAATGTCCTGGTTTGGATTGAGATATATATACATATATGTGGTTATTCCATTCATACAAGTAGTCATGAGGTAATTGGCAAAATCAACTTTAGTGATATAGTAAATTATATTTCAGATGAAGGTTTTGGATAAAAAGATGACATTTTCATCATTGAAAGCAGCAGAAAAAACTTCAAAATCAGATGATTAGATAAAGTAAGCAAATTTCAGTTTGTGCAACAATAGGCAGAGAAAAGAGGGTGTAGTCAGGAATAAAACAGGATGACAGAGGTATTTTGATGTAACAATAAACATAAATGTACCAAATTCCTTCTTCTAGCAAAATCAAGTTTTCCAATTGTATTAAATAATATTCAATTATGTTTCTTTGAAGAAGATGACTTGAAACAATTGCAAAAGGGGGAGGAAGAAAATAGGACAAGGAAGAAATTCAGGAGGGCAACATAAAAGATCAGCAGCAGCAAATTAATTTGGCAAATTATTTTCAAACAAGTAAAAAAAATGGCAATCTAATTTCAGATAAAGCAGGACCCAAGTTAAAAATACAGTGAACAAGACAAAAGAAACATTTTATGATGATCAAGAACTTGATGGAAAGAACTTTTATTTATAGAAGCCATCTAAGTAGACAGTAGCAGAAACAGACCATATGAACAAAGGTGAAGGAGGGCAGAGATAATCTGCAAATTTCAATATGTATGTAACTGCAGATACCGCTCACACTGTATACCTCTTTCAAAATAATCATTGTTCTACATTATATCAGAATACATGCTTCTAAAAATTCCCCATGAAAGAAATTTTACTGGTTACTTTGTAGATTGTAATGCACTAAAATTTGAAATTAATTGTTTGAATTTAAAGAATGCTTCCCACCCCCCCCACAAAAATCACAAAGTGAAATAAAGAAAAGTAAGTGTATGCTTGAGAAGTTTCTCTCTCCTTTAAATTTTTTTTCTCTCCTTTAAAATTCGTTCTTTTAGTTATACATGAATATAGAATCTATTCTGATATATTTATACAAACATGGAGTACTCCTTATTCTTTTTAGGATTCCAGTTTTGTGGATGTACACAATGTTGAGATTCACTGTGTTGTATTCATACATGTTAAGAACTGAAATAGCAGATTATTTAGAAAATAATAAAGGAGAACATTGTGTTTCAAAGCCTACACCATTCAGTAAAATATGTTTTGAGAAACAAACTCCATGTTTGATTGAAAAAGGAATTTTGTTAAACAATCATAGAAAGGAATACAATGTTGCAAATCAAGACAATGGTCTAGAGTTCTATGTTCAAATGTAGATAAAACAATCTTCTTTTTTTGGTGGGGGGTACTGGGGATTGAACTCAGGGACACTCCACCAGTTAGCCACATCCCCAGCCCTGTTATTTTATTTTATTTTATTTTATTTAGAGACAGGATCTCACTGAGTTGCTTAGTGCCTCACTTTTGCTGAGGCTGGCTTTGAACTCATAATCCTCCTATCTTAGCCTCCCAAGGTACTGGGATTATAGGTGTGCCCCACAACACACATTTGAATAAGATTTACAATGTTTTCATGTTAAAATATAATAAAATCTTACACATGCTTAGAATCATAAAGTATCTGGTGATATGAGAAGATACACGCTAAATTGACCACAGTAGCTACCTCTGGGGAGTAGAAACAGGATGACTGTTGAATAGGAATTTTACTCTTTTGGAAATATTTACAATTAGAATATATTCATGATCTTCTCAAAGTCACATGGAAGAATTCCCATGGCAGTTTTACTCAAAAGGGCCAAATCCAGAAATAACTCAAATGTCCATCAACAGTGGAATGGCTGGATGCATTGTGGAATGTACAGACAATGGAATACCAGGTGACAATGAGCGGTGACCGGGATCAATCTCCCAGACATGATTCTGAGTGTAAGAAGACACAATGAAAGTATCTACCGTGTGGTTTTAGTACAGGTTAAGGACAGATGGAACTAATCTGTGATGCTACAGGTCAGAATAGTGATTCTCCTTGGAGGTCTGGAGGAGCTCAGGGATTCTTCTGGGAGCTGAGAGTTTCCACTTGACCCAAGTGGTGGGTACATGTATGCACTTGCAAGAACTCACTGAGCGGTACCCTTACGCTCTATGTCCTTAATATAAGTGACATCTGCATAAGAATATATTCCTGTATTACTTAACAACATGAAGATGAAAACAGAAGGATTTAAAAGTAAAAGAGAAAGTTTCTCATGAAAAATAAAATCTGCTTATGTCCTTTCCACAGAATTTAGTCTGGTCCTGGATCCTCCAGATTGAGGAATCTGTAAAAACTGGTTTAACATGATCATATTTCCCTATTAACTGGGTGGGAGCCTCCTAGAAGGAATTTTTTTTAACCTCAAACGGCAGGATTGCTCTGATGAAAATCTAAAGATAGCTACACAACCTAAAATTATAAAACGCATGTCCAACAAACACTAAATATTAGAGCACCTCAAACTGAGATAATAGAATAATTGAATGAAAGGAATGTAAAATACCTACAAGTAAAATAATTAAAAACTCATATAAGGTCCAAAACACTAACATGATCAAGACGCACACAAAGGAGTAGAAATTAGAAAGAGAATTGAATGGAACCTTTAGAAATGAAAAATACAAAGTTTGAAATTATGCTATCAATTGACATAATAAGTAACACATTTGTTAAAACAAAAGAAAATTAGATAACTGGGAGATATTTATGAGCACTTCAAAGACAAAAGGAGAATAGTTAAAGCAACTGGGAGGAGCAGATTATTTACAAAGGACAGACAATTAAATGGATAGCAGACTTCTTTACAACAACTTTACATTCCGGAATATTATCTAATGATACCTTCAAGGGAATGACAGCGAATTACCATCATCTCAGAATCCTATGTCCAGTTAAGGTGTCATTTCAGCATGATGGTGAATTGTAGACATTTCTATAAACCCAAAGACTGAGTACATTTGCCACTTAAAGACACTTATTGGAGAAGATACTAATAATTACAGTTCATGAAAAACTGCAGCTCAATCTATAGGGAGAAGAACGATAGGAAGCACTGGCAACCGAGATGCCGGGAAACATGGACTAGGACTGATTGAAGCATTGTTGGTGCGCAAAATGAAAACAGCAATGACTATTTTGAGGACTGCAGATAAAATAGGAGCTGGAATGGGTAAGGTGAGTGGGAGGAGTCTAAGTTCTGCAATTGTTTTAAATAATAACTGACCCACTGATTACTTTATCCTACTTAAGACACTGTCCCTATTAAATATTTAAAATATTCATGAACAAAATAGTTAAAGAAGGTTAATTTGCCAAATCAATGAAAGGTGAGGAGACCTGGAAAAAAGGATAAGACAATTCAATGGCTAGGAAGACGGGGGGGAAAGGGAAGCAAAGAAAAACAGCAAACAGAACAAAGTAAGACAGAAGTAAATTTAAATCCCAGCAAGCATAATAAATAGAGGCAGATAAACTTACCGGTTAGAACACAGAGACTCGCAAACTGAATTTAAAAAAATCCAAAATCCAGCAGAATCTTGTTACCTGCAAAAGAGACACGTAAAACACCGTAATACAGAAAAACTTGAAAATGAAGAGCGTATGAATGTGTTGATACAGGAAAAAAATCGACTTTGAGGCAAAGTGCTTTTTAAGGACAAATGGAGTAGTAATGACATAAAGATAAAAGTATGAAATACTGGTAATATTTCACACTTTAAAAAAGACCTGTAAATATTTATCTTTAACTTGGATACCACCAAAAGGAGAAATTACAAAATTCACCATGAAGGTAGAAAATATAATGCTTCTCTCTCAAATGTCAGAAAAGATAATAAACTGACAACATAACTTACAAACTTGATCCTATTGAACACACATAAACCTTGACAAATAACCCTTAGATAGTTAGGAAGTGTGGTTTCTGTTCAAACCACGTGGGCTGTTTACAAGAAAGGACCATACACATAACTTTAAAGCAATTTTGAATAAGTTAAATAGGTCACATTGTAATGAGAACAATCTCAAATCAAAGTGCTACTATATAGCCATAAATTTAAGAACTTGCAGGTGCATATGTGTGCTTGTGTGTGTGGGCACAAACACACATGCATATCTGAGTTATTTTCTTACTGCTGTTCTTTCTATCATCTATCTATCTATCATCTATCTATCTTTCTAATCTACCTACCTATTTACTTTCTGACTTATCTCTGTGTGTTGGTTTCTTATTATAGCTGCAACAAATTCCCACACTTAGTGGCCTGAAAGAACGCAACTCATTATTTTACAATTTTTGAGGTCAGAAGTCCAAAATGGGTCTCGATGAAAATCAAAGCATAGGCAAGGTTGAACTTTTTGGAGACTCTAGAGTGGAATTAATTTCCTGCTTTCTCTAGCTTTCAGAGATGGCCTGTATTTTTTTTTTTTTTTTTTTGACTCAAGGCCCCCCGTATTTTCAAAACTAGCAGCAGTTGATGCTTATTTGCCCTCGTCATTATATTGAGTCCACTCAAACAGTACAGGACAGTCTCCCCATCTCAGGATGAACTGATTAGCAGCCTCAATTTCATCTGCAATCTTAATTGCTGTTTGCTGGGTAACCTAACGTATTTACAGGAAGTGGATATATTTTGGGGACCATTTTTCTATGTACTGCAATCCTCATGTATAAATGAGGGAGACTTGATCTAAGACTGGCAGTTCTCTATAAATTACTTTATAGGTTAAATGTAATTTCGATGAAGATCCCAACAGGATTTTTTGGTTTATTTTTTTTTTAACCCGACTTGATAAACCAACCCTGACATTAATAGGGAAGAGTAAGAAGCACAAAATTAATGTAGTATAATTTTTAAGAAATATAGTAATGGGAAACAATTTTATCAGACTTTAAGACTTATTAAAATTTTAGTAATTAAAACGGTGTGGTTTTGTGTCAGGGACAGACATGTGAGATAGATGTGACAGAGGCTCTTAAAATAGTTCTACATATATAAAGACAAATTGGTTTTTGACAGAAGTGTCATTTATGTCAAATGAAAAATGAATGAGCTACTCATATATGGAGCTGAAACAATTGGTTAACAGTAAGAAAAATAGAAGTAAATTCTTACTTCATTAAAAACCTTTAAGTTCTAAGTGCTTAATGACCCAAATATGAAAGCAAACTTCAGGTTTAGAATTGTGGAAGAATATCTTAATGACTTTAAGAAAGGGAAACTTGTTAAAATGAACATAACTTATATACTATAAAGAAAAAGATGAATCTGTTTGACCTCAGAATTTTAAATAAAAATAAACAAAATACCATAAACCACAATTGGAAGCTCATTTAGAGACTGGGAGATTTGTGTGTGTGGTGTGTGTGTGTGTGTGTGTGTGTGTGTGTGTGTGTGTCAACCCACATTAATCAATAAAGGGCAAGAATCCAGAATATAAATCCATTTCCTATAAATCACTAAGAACAATGAAAGCTCATCAATCAAAAAGTAGCCAAAAGATGGGCTAGGGTAATTTATATATAAGAGGAATTCTGATGACCGATTAGCATAGGAAAAGCTCAACCTCATTAGTGATCAATAGGCTGGAATGAAGAGGTGTTAGTTCACAAGATTTGTATTAGGAAAAAAAATGGTTTCCTTTGATCCCACCAAGTGCTGGTGAAGACTACGGAATGAAAAACACTCGGTGTAAAAACTCACAACAGAGCAAAAGCCACAACCCAGAATGGAGTTGAAGATGCACTTAAACTTCAACTCAGCAATTTCACTACAGGTCTATCTTCTAAGGAAGCGATTGCACACACCCTGAGGAACAGCACTTGCTTACCAAGGTCTAAGACGTGGAAACTCCTCCTTTCTCAGTGGTGAAATGAAGGAGGCCTGGTTTGTATGCGCGCTGAAATTCTATAAAGCAATTAAATGATGGCAAATGTCTCTTCGCAGGGTCGACCCTCTGTGCATGTTCTCTCCTGCAGTCTGAACTCCAGGGTCACAATTCAGTCAATGACATCACTCTGTCCTTTAATTTTTAGGGACCTCTCACCTTCTTCTCCAGTGTCTGTTTGCACACCTTGGGTGACAAGGAACGCACTACCTACCTTCTGTCAACAGAACCTAACTCTGTCCCCAAGCAGAAGGTCACAGGGTTGAGACATTTCCAGCTCAATGTCACTGAGTGCTAAGGGTCCCCTCTCTTCTTCCCCTTCTAGGACACCTGTGACTTTTTAATTTTTTTTTTCCTTCTGAAAGTTATTCCTTATCTTTGTTTTTGTTTGTTTGTTTTGTATTTTAACTGACTTGTTTTGTATTTTAACTGAGAAACTTTCTGGGCCTCTCATAGATGGAATTACAAAGGCAGTTTTCATAAATCTGAACAACTCAAAGGAATCAGCTTGCCCTTGTCTCCAGCAGCCCGTTTCTCAGTCCTGGGTCACATGTCACTTCTAATTGTGGACATGATGCTCAAGTGCCCCTCAGGCCTACATTTCTCCCAAGTAAATCCTCTCATTGAGCAGCTGTGTGGAGGGAGCATGGTCTTCAGGCACACTCTCCTGCAGGAGAGAGCCCCGAGCCTGGAGGGAGACCGGGAGTAGCCATCTCTAATGGACCTGTTACCCAAGCTGACAGGGCGGTCCTCAGCCAGACACCAACTGACAGACCAAGGGTGCAAGGAAGCAGCTTCGGCCTGGGGCACAGGGATCTTCTTACTTGTAAACAAGTGGGTATTGCTTTCAAGACAGAAAGTAGAGGAATGGGTGGAGGATGGAAAATACTGGAGTACAATTTTCTCCAGTCGTTCCCAGAGTGGCCAAGAGGTCTGGGGGGCTCTGGTTAGAAATGGCTGATTCTCCCAGAAAATCAGAGGTAATTTACTTATCCTGAAAAAGGTTCTCAAGTATCCTCAGGGACTCTCAGAGTTTTTCTTTCTAGTGTGAAGCCCTCTGCAGTTATATGAACCCGAAGCTCATTTTTACCCCAAGATTTTATTACAAAAATTTTTCAAACATGCAGCAAAATTGAAAAGGTTTTACAGGGAACACCACTTGGATTCTGCCATTGACATTTTATGATACCTGCTTTAGCTTATATCTCTGTATCTCCTTATTCAGCCATCATTCCATTCTATTTTATTTTTTGGATCCATTTCAAAGTAAATTGCAACTATCATTATACCACCCTTAAAAATTTTTGCATGTATCCAGAATTTAATATTTGTTTACATTTTTTTCCTTTTATGAAGTAGCATTTACTTACAATGAGACACAAATCTCAAGGGTGCCTTTGAATTTTTACCATACATCTATTCCACCCACATCACTATCAAAATGGAGCAACATCATCATCCAGAAAGTTCCCTCTCCTCCTTCCCAAGTCAATTCTCACCTGCTCCACCTTCCATGCAAATTTTGTTCTTGCTTTTTTTCACTCTGTAGTAGTTTTGTCTGTTTACATTTTCACAGAAGGGGAATCACACTATGTTCCATTTTGTATGTTGTCTGTTACACATATTTTTAAATTTGTTCTTTTTAGTTATTCCTGACAGTAGAGGATATTTTGACATATTTATACAAACATGGAGTACATCTTATTCTAAATAGGATCCCAGTCTGTGATTGTGCATGATGTAGAGATTCACTGTGGTGTATTTATATATGTACATAGGAAAGTTAAGTGAGATTCATTCCCACTGTCTTTCCTATTTTCTGTCCCCCTTTCCTTCCCTTCATTTTGTTGCCTAATCCAGTAACCTTCTATCCCCCATCAATCCCCTTACCATTGTGTGTTAGAATTCACATATCAGACAGAAAATTCCACCTTTAGTTTTTTGGGGATTGGTATATTTTGCTTAGCATAATAGTCTCCAGAACCATCCATTTCCCAGCAAATGTGATAAAGTCATCCCTTTTTATGACTGAGCAATATTCCATTGTGTGTGTGCGATATATATATTTTCTTTATCCATTCATTTGTCGAAGGACACCTAGATTGGTCCCGTAACTAGCTATTGTAAATTGAGCTGCTGTAAACATTGAAGTGGCTGCTTCATTGTGGTATGCTGATTTAAAGTCCGTTGGGTGTAGGTCTAGGAGTGGGATAACTGTGTCAAATGGTGGTTCCATTCCAAGTGTTCCCAGGAATCTCTGTACTGCTTTTCAGACTGTTTGCACCAATCTGCAGTGTCAGCAGCAAGGTATGAGTGAACTTTTATCTCTACATTCTCACCAACATTTATTGTTACTTATATTCTTGATAATTGCCATTCTGGTTGGACTGAGATGAAATCTCAGTGCATTTTTCATTTGCATTTATCTAATTGCTAGAGATGTTGAACATTCTTTCATATATTTGTTGACCGTTCATATTTTTTCTTCTGTGAAGTGCCTGTTCAATTTCTTTGCCCATTTATTTATTGGGTTATTTGTTTTTTGATGTCTAGCTTTTTGAGTGCTTTATATATCCTGGAGATTAATGCTTTCTCTGAGACGCAGACGGCAAAGATTTTCTTCCATTCTTTAGGCTCTTTCTTCATGCTCTTGATCATTTGCTGTGAAGAAGCTTTTTAGTTTGATACCTGATTCTTGATTTTACTTCCTGCACTTTAGGAGTCTTATTGAGGAAGTCGGTTCCTAAGTCAACATGATGGACAGTTGGACCTATATTTTCTTGTAGTTGATATAAGTCTCTGGTCTAATGCCTGGTCGTTGATCCATTTTGAGCTGGATTTCATGCAGGGTGAGAGATAAGGGTTACATTCATTCGGCATCATATGGATTTCCAGTTTTCCCAGCACCATTTTTGAAGAGGCTATCTTTTCTTCAGTGTATATTTACGGCACCTTCATCTAGTATGAGATAAGTATTTATGTGGGTTAGTTTCTGTGTCTTCTATTCTGTACCATTGATCTTCATGTCTGTTTTATGCTAATACCATGTCATTTTTGTTACTATAACTCTGTAGTACAGTTTAAGGTCTGGTATTGTGATGCCTCCTGCTTCACTTCTCTTGCTGAGGATTGCTTTGGCTATTCAGGGCTTCTTATTTTTCCAAAGGAATTTCATCACTGCTTTTTCTATTTCTATGAAGAACATCCTGGAAACTTAATAGGAATTGCATTGAATCTGTATAGTGTTTTTGGTAGTATGGCCATTTGGACAATATTAATTCTGCCTATCCAAGAACATGGAAGATTTTCCATCTTCTAAGATTTTCTTCAATTTTTTTCTTTAGTGTTTTGTAGTTTTTTGTTGTAGAGATCTTTCACCTCTTCATTAGATTAATTCCCAGGTATTTTATTTTTTTGAGGCTATTGGGAATGGGACTGTTTTCCTAATTTCTCTCTTGACTAATTCATCATTGGTGTATAGGAATGCAATTGATTTATGGGTCTTAATTTTATGTCCTTCTCCTTTGCTGAATTGGTTTATGAGTTCTAGAAGTTTTCTGTTGTTTTTTGGGGGTCTTCTACACATGGGATCATGTACTTGGTAAACAGGGATAGTTTGAGCGCTTCTTTTCCTATTTGTATCCCTTTAATTGCTTTCTTTTGCCTAATTCAGTATAGTATTTTTTAACTTTATCCATATTGTATGTTATCATAAGTTCACTCCATTTTATTGCTTAAGTAGAATTCATTGGGTTAATTAATAACCACAGTTTGTTTATCCATTCTCCTACTGTGGGTGAATTGATTTTTCTGAGCTTTGACAAATATGAATAAACATGAATATGCATAATCTTAAGAAATTGTAAGCTACCTTTTTACCTTTCCATAAGCACGATATAATATTATCAACAGCATCATCCACCCTTCCTTCTATCCATCTATTTATCCATCCATCCATTCATCCTTCTATTCATCCACTCATCTACCCATCCATCCATCCCCCTATTCACCCACCACCTATCCACCCACCCATCCATCCATCCATCCATCCATCCATCCATCCATCCATCCATCCATCTGTCCATCCATTCATCCATCCATCCATACATCCTCTTGTATTTGTTTAAATGCATATTGTATATTCATTGCATGCCAGGCAATGCGCCATCACTGGGAACACAAAGGGAGAAAATGCAGCATATCCTTTGAAGAATCTAATGAAAGAACTGTACAAATAGACAATTAGGAATTCATGGAAATAGGACTAAGACAGAGGCTTGTTAGAGAGAACAGGAAATAACCAAACCTAGGAGAGTTAGACAAGACATCCTGGCAGGTCAGGAACCCCAGAAACAGAGCACAATGATCCCAGCAATACTTGGTGGCAGTTTTAGTAATAAGTGTCATGATGTTCTATCCTGTAGGTTGCTTCAGTCGGAGCCAAAGCCCTTACCATGGCAGTGAGCTCAACGTTGGTGATTTTGCAAGGGGCAGTTTCTCATCTTATTTGGGTACCTCCTGCAGATAGATCTCCTGCTTTCATAGCACTGACCTGAGTCCTACAGAGGGAAGTCAGTGGTTCTAATTAGGAGGTTATGTTGCCTTCAAGTTCATAGATGTCTTCCAAAAAGCTCTCTGGAGCTGACTCACAGAATCAGCCAGGTCTTCTTTAGTGCAACAATTCCAGAATGTACCAATTCTGAATTGTACCACTGGGTTTCTTTTGAGTCACTGGTAAGGTTGCCAGATAAAATACAGAATGTCCAGTTAAATTTGAATTTCAAATAAACATTTCTTAAAGTATAAGAGTATCTTGAATACTGCCTGTGGCATACATACATCCTAAATTTTGGACATCCTATATTATGTATTTATACCAAAGGTAGTTAGCTGTTTATCTGAGAATAAAATTTAACTGAATATGCTGTACCTTTATGTGTTTAATCTGGCATTCTAGGCATTGGGAAAAGAGATTTTCTGGCCAAGTGAATTTTACCCATGATGGGAGCCAATCTTATAAACTATCAAAACTTTAGAAAATAACCATGAAAGAAACACTAATTGTACTTCAATGTCCTGTCTTTTAAACTAGAATATAGGGGTTCAACAAAACACTTTATTGATAACTTGAAGTCATCAGTATGAATATTGATTATTGCAATGTGTGATATACTCAATGCCAATTTGGATATTTCCAATTACCTGTCTCTATGCCATCAGCCATTTGTGATCTTAGAAATTTAAATCTGATTTATAGAAATCATATTTTTCTTTCTCTCATTGTGATCAGGCCATAAGTTAAAACCTCCCATGGCATTTGATGTTTATTTTTCCAAAGTCTGGAAATGCTGATTTTTTTTTTCTTCTGCCTAATCTGATGAAATGAGATACGGAATTTCACTGACCAAATGTATAAACAAAGATTATAGGCTAGTAGGAAAAAAAGTACTAGGTTTGTGATGATATTTTAACAGTTAATATTTTAAAAAACTAATTTGTCTTTTAATTTAATTTTATTTTCTCAAGCATTCACTTATTCATTCACAAAAATAAATGTCATTATCTAACAGGTTTATCCAGACTTCTCCAGCTTCAGGATTTCGTGAAGTAACACACATAATTAATCTCTAGAAACACATACCATTCAAGGGCTGGAGGATGATTAAAAATGGAAACTCACCATCTGAATATTATATGTTTTCCAAACACTATATTTATTCAATTTACCAAATTGCTTGAATCCCTTAGTGGATTCCCACCTGTCTTCCTATTACTCTGCTAAGGAGTATTATTGAAATTCAAAAAACATAGTTCACTCTCATCTAGACTTTCTTCAGAAAGCTCTCAGGATATACACTGGATCTTAACTTCTGCACAGTTAGGTTTGATCTCAACCTCTCAACCAAACAGGGAAAGGCAAACAAATGTTTTAGCCATGTATTTCAAGGTGAGACCTTAGCTTCTTGCAGGAAGTTGACCTCAGTCCTCAGCAGTTCACTGTTTCTTTCTCTGGAAATCTTGGTGCTAAAGAATTTAAATCCTCATGACATTTGCCAGGGCACAAATAAGTCACTGCTGGCAGATATTCATAGAAGTTGGGGTTAACATTCCTGCATCAAAATTCTTAAAAAATATATCCACTAGATTACCCTAAGGATGTCATCTGCTATCAACTTCCGCCAGAGTCCATTACCTGCAAAGATGATGCTTTCTGTGGAGAAAATATCTTCACTATTTCAGTGGTAACTTCGATCTGTACAAGAGTCAGGATAGACCCTAATTTCACTCTGAAATTGTCCATAATAGTACTTTTAGTCACTTTTCTGTTACCATAACAAAATACCTGAGATAATCAACTTAAGAGGAGGAAGGATTTTTTGGCTCATGGTTTCATAGATTTCAGTCCATACTTATTGATCCTGTCACTTGGGCAGGCAGCAAGGTGACACATCATGGCTGGAGCACATAGTAAAGGAATTTTCTCACCTCATGGTAGCCAGAAAGCAAAAAGGAGAAGAGGAAGGGGTGAAGGTCCACATATTCCTTCCAAGGACATACCCCCAGTGACCTAACTCCTCCCTAGGACCTAACTCCTCCCTAGGACCTACCTCCTAAAGATTCCACAACTTCCTGATAGGCTGGCAATGAGGCCTTCAGCACATGGGCCTTTGGGGGCTAATTATCCAAATGATAGCAGCCTGTTCTAGCTCCATCAGCCTGGATGTGGCCTGCTCTTGACTTGGTTTCCTGACTCAGCCAGTCATAGATAGCTGCCATTTTGTTTTTCCCGGTCAATGAATCATCCATCATTTTTACATCAAATCCGTACCACACAGTGATTCGCAAACTTCTGTGAACATCCAGATCCCCTGAAGGGCTACTGAGAATGCCACTTCTTGCACCTCATACTATAACCTGGAAACCAGACTCCCTGAGGTACGGAATGATGCTTCAAGAAGCACCCTCATGCACATGAGCTCCATACCACAGGGACAGCGTCAGTCTTCCTAACATTTACTCCCTCAATGAGCCTCATGCTTGGTGCCTGGTAGTTCTTCAGTAAATATTTGGTCAATGAACAAATTTTCAAAGACTGGATAATGGTGGATAACATTGTGGCTCCAGTGGGCAGTGTAGGGAACATTTTACATAAAGGCATTTTTATTAACGTGAGAGAGGAATTAAAGACAGCCTCAGTGAGCCTTTATTTTTTGAATTGTTAATAAATATTATTGCCTTCTTTAATATATAAAAGTACTATACCAAGATTGGTAAATTATGGTGCCAAGCTAATGTATTATCCTCCCTCTCTCCTTCCTCCCCTCCCTTCCTACCATCTTCCTTCTTCTTTATGCATTAAGAGAGATCTAGGAAATTATTTGTTCAAGGCTCAATTTTTTTGAGTGGTAAGATTTTAGGTAATTTTTTGTATTTTTCCATAATACATGAAATTTTGTTTGTCATAAGTTTGTATTGTCAAAAGAAGTTAGTAAGAAAGAAAAAAAAATGTTCTTTTGACAGACTGGGAGTTGGAGTCAGTCAACACATCTGGTCTGCAAGCCTACAGATAACTTACAGGCACTGAGTCTTCTTGCCATGGGCTCCTTTCTCTTCTGGAGAGTTCTACTGGGAAGGCACCTGAGCTGTATCTCAGACTGTGCCTTTCCTGGTCGTACTATTTCCCTTCCATGAACTCAGCGTTTGGGATCTGTCTGGAAACTACCTGTACCCTTGACTCATGAACCAGGTGAGTCCTGCAGCCTGCAGGTGCAACAAGGTGGGCATTTTGCATGGTGTTCAGGTTGGTGTTGAAAGCCATACTAAGGAGGAAACCCAGACTTGTGGATGAGTCTTTAGGCTTCTGTTGCCTGGACATTTGAAAGTGAAAAGGAAAGAGAAGCTCATGTTCTTAGTCAAATTATCCTCTGAGCAGACTTGTCCCTTTTTCAGGACATGTAGACTAGATGTGGCTATTCTTGAGGAAAGAAATGGCCCCATCAGGTTATCTCAGCTTGTACCCAGCTGACCCCATCCCCTGAACAACTTCCAACTACCCTCTTTCTGAATAAATCTCAGCTCCGCTTTTGGGTTTAGTTTTCCTGACTGATTTGCAGATATATTCTTCCTGAAAGGCTCTGTTCTGCCAAGTGTCCCACTGAGGAGCCACCCACCAACTTAGAAACTTACCATCTCTGTGTCTGTTCTGAGTTTCACAGGTTAAGCTAATCCAAATTCATGTCTCCCTTAAAAAGGTTCTTATTATAATATGTCATAAAGCATTTTCCCACCTCCCTTCCTCCCTAGCTTTACTGGAAGCAGTTCAAGGGCAGGGGTTTGTCTTACTCATCTTTGTGAACTTACTACTAATTGTTATATCTAAGGAAGGGATGGTTCTTGTACCTAAAGATCTATTTCACCAAACTTTGTGTTCTGGTATATTGCTTCTTGGACAGAACTAGAGAAGCAGAAAACCTTGGTCCAATGGATCTAGAGTTCAGGTCTAAGTCTCAAAAGACTTCTTTGGACACTAAAAAGTTCCAAGACCCCGAAGGAGCATCTGTATTTTCTTCTTCTTACCATCTTCCATAAGGATAGCCACTGACAATTGGACAAATATAGCCAAAGATGGGAGCAGTTCATTATGAGACCTCACCTAGCTTTCTAGAGAAGATAATGAGAATCATTCTGGATGGAGGCTATTCCCCTGTGGGGAAGTTACAGCCATTCCTGTCTCTGCCCCAAGACCAGGCACCAAGCAATCATGGTGAACATACCCTACCCAGAAATTTTTAAGAACAAAATGCCTTTCTGAGTAGATCAAAGAAGAAACTCCAGTGTCCTGCTGCAAAATTTAGATGACAAATCAGTGACCCAGGGGGACCCATTTGACTGTGCTGTCTTTCTGGAAAATGTTGCAGGCATCTCATGATTTTTTTGGGAAGAGAGCTCTGATGTGCATGTGTAGCAGTTTCCAAGTGTTTTTCTTTCTTTCTTTCTTTTTCTTTTTACTGTAATTCGAGGAAAGTCAATGTATTTAGAAACCAGCGTGGTTTTCTTCAGATGTTCAAATGCCATTTTTACTTCCTCAGTTTTGAGTCTCACTCTCTTCATCCTAATTGGACATAAGCATGGGCTGGTGAAAAGAAAAAAATAATGAAAAAAGGAGAAGGATTATCCTGAATCATTTACCCTAGAACTTAGACTGGGTGTGTACAAGTCAAAAATCAGTAGAAGTTCTAAGAAATCAGAAAGTGGTGGAAGTGCTATGAAATGAAGTTCACAGAATGCAACGACTAGCTTGAAGGTGCATGTGGATCATGAGCCCCAGACGTGAATATTTGCAATGAATTCCTTAAGATCGATCCCTGAACTACGCTCACAAACTGAGATAATGTATTATTTTATGTTTTAGGAGAAGAGTGAAAAGTTTACAGTTTAAAGATTACAAAATGCATGCTGGTTCCTATTTATTCTGTAACAGCTATTTACTAAGTATTCCCCAGAAACTGGCCACTGGAATGTACAAAGTTGAATAAGACTTGATACTTGATCTCTACGGGCAAGAATCATATGAATTCAGCTCAATTCAGCTTCCCCACAAAGAGCCCCACTAGGTCTTCACATGCCATAATGGGCTTTTAATATACAGAGCCTGTCAATCTGAATCCCTGAAACTGGGACCAAGTTCTTTTGCCCTGGATGTGGCCAGAGAGGACGAGCAGAAGGTACAAGAGGGAAAGCAGCTTTCCTTGCTGAGAAAGAAGATCAGCTAACAGCTTTGTGTGGGGTCTTTCAGTCCCAGGGCATCAAGGAGTGAAGACAGTTAGGAATCATTCTTGACTACCATGTTTTCTGAAGGGGTTCTGCAAAGTGCCAGCCGGCAGGATGTTCTGAGTGAAAGTATTCCGTGGTTCAGTATCTTTAGGAAACTTTCTATATCATAGTGTGGAAATTGATGAAATGCTTCTGGTGACCTAGCAAGCATCCTCGGAAGTTTTGCAGGAAACAAAGTGAATTCCATTCCTTCTTCTGCGTCTACAATCCTGGGCATCCCAGACTTGATTTACAACACATTATTTGTCACTTACTCTTTACCCACATTCCATGGATTTGGTGTCTCTCACATCATATTTTATAAAACACTGAGGTGATTTAAAGTGGCCTATCACCCTATCCAAAAAGGGCTCTCAGTCTAATTTGCATTTCCTAATAATTATTTTTAATATATGTATTTGCTTAAGATTATAAATCATTCATTATGGATTTTCTAGGAGTAACTCTCGAAGCTATTTTGTTGTGTTGATATATTTTAAAATAAAAATGGATGTGTCCTATCAAGTCCTATGATCATTTCATGTGTAATGGGTGAAGATATTTATCATGCTATAGTCCATACCAGCATTCTGCTTTGGAAAGGAAGATCTGGAGAGGTTTTTCGGGGGAGAAGATAATATTCAAATGCCTAGGTAATCAGACACTGAGGCCATTAAAGAAAGGGAGAGATTTCGGAGTACAGTGGCACAGGCCTGTAAAGCCAGTGGTTTAGAAGGCTGAGTCAGGAGAACCAAGAGTTCAAAGCCAGGCTCAGCAGCTTAGTGAAGCTCTAGGCAACTTAGCGAGACCCTGTTTCTAAAGAAAATATTAAAAAAAAAAAAAAAAAAAAAGGGTTTGGGGATGTGACTCAGAGTCTAAGTGTCCCTGGGTTTAATCCTTTGTACAAAAAACAAAAAAACAAAAAAACAAAAAAACCAAAAACCAATAATTCAGTTTGGATAGAGAGAATAAGGAAAGAAAAATGGTAAGATAAAAAATAGGCCAAATGATAAAGTAGGGGTGTGATGTTCAAGTTTTGGAATTGTAGCAACTTTTAGAAGCGGGACCAATTCAAACTCAATTGTAAGCTGTTACTGTTGCTATTCTATAAATCCCTTTGTCTTCCCCAAATTATTACTAGAGATTTTTGTGCATTTTGCACCAATGTCTGATTAAGAGTTGTGTGGGTCGATGCAGAAGGAGTGGGGTCCCACTGAAGGGGAAAGGCTGCTCCAAACGGAAGTGTTGCCCAGAAGTGGGGAGCCCCGACCCTGAGCAGGGCAGGCAGGAGCTGCCCAGGGAAGCTGAGGGACTTTCACAGAGCTCTGTGCTTTCGCTGGGGTGCGGGGCTTGATGAACTTTCTCTGTCTAATATGGAGCAGGAAAATGCAAACCTGTGCCCGCACACATCTACAAGTGAAGTGAGGGGTGGAACTAGAGAGAGGATGAGGTCACTAGAGAAAGCGACAGGGAGATGGAGCCCTTCCCAGCCCTTGGGTTCTTAACTTTCAAATACAAATGTCTCATAGTTTGAAAACAGTATCAAAGGTGGTCAGCTCTGACACCCATGCCCAGGCCAGTAGTTAGAAAAGGAGGCAGTGAGGTTGGAGACTCAATACAAAGAGGCCACCATTTCCAGCTGCAGGTTTGGGGTGTGGAAGGGTAGGACAGCCGAGTTCACCTCACTTGGCTCCTCTGGACTTGGCATTTTCTCTTGGGGCTCTGTGAAGACTTGACTCCGAAGTCAAGCGTTCACCAACAGGGTTTAGAAGTGACTCAACAGCACTGATAGGAAGGAGATGTCAGGGGCTGGAGTTCAGGGTAAGGGGCTGCAAAACTGAAGTAATTATCTTAGGTTGTATAAAACAGGGCCTGCACTAGAGAATGAAGGAGGTGATAGTCCAATTCTGCTCTAGGCTGGTGTGTTCATCCCTCATTTGGATTTATATTTCTTTCTGGGGCTTGGTCATCAGCAGTTCCTAGAGTGTGGTCTCATGAAAGTACAGAAAAAAGTCTCCTCTTTCTTTCTTTCCTTCTTTCCTTCTTCCTTCCTTCCTTCCTTCCTTCCTTCCTTCCTTCCTTCTTTCTTTCTTTCTTTCTTTCTTTCTTTCTTTCTTTCTTTCTTTCTTTCTTTCTTTCTTTCTTTCTTTCTTTCTTTCTTTCTTTCTTTCTTTCTTTCTTTCTTTCTTTCTTTCTTTACCAGGAATTGAACCCAGGGGTGCTTAACCACTGAGCCACATCCCCAGCCATGTCTTATTTTTTTTTCATTTTGAGACAAAGCCTCACCGAGTTACTTATGATGTTGCTAAGTTGCTGAGTTTGGCCTTGAACTTATGATCCTCCTGCCTCAGCCTCCTGAGTTGCTGGGATTTAAGGCGTGCAAGAGCATGCCCAGCTTGGTCCCTGTTTTAAAACCACTCAGTGGCTTCCCCCTACACTAAGAATACAATGTGCCCTCTTCCTCCTAGCTTCCATGCTGCTTCCTTCTGCACTTCCTTCCCCTGTGCTATTCGCTCTGCCTGAAACATTCTGCCTCTCCTACTTCCAGTCCTGGCCTAGATGACTTCTATTCACTGTGTGTATCTCAGGGCAGATGTCACTGTCTCAGTAACGCCTTTCTTCATCTCCCAGAGGGAGTTGTGCTGCCTGTTGCCATTCCATCCTGCCCATTCCCTTCCTGGTACTTAGTGTCCAGCAGGGGGTCTCCCGTCCCCCAGTGCCATGTAGTCTGATGAATCCAGCAAGGAGCCCTTCCCCCTAAGGAGGGCAGAGCCGCTGAGCAAAGCCCCCAGAGAGGCCTCTCTCCCCACATCTGGAGGTCAGCGTCTCAGACTGAATCCAAGGACATTGTCAGTCTCTGGGCTTGGTTAGGGGTTTTTAATTGGAGCATATATACTATGGAGATTTATAAATATTTTCCAAGAAGTACACACAAAAATTTGTTTTGGGATCATCAACTTCCATATGAACTCTTCCAAAATTGGACCAACTGATAAGTCCCTTTGAATTACTCCTTTTCATGTAATAATCTCCCATTTCCCATGAGAAACACAAAAAAGCATACTAAAAAGATTCCCACTGGGAATTTTATTACTGTGTTTCAAACTAACATGAAAAACTTCCAGGGTACCAAACAAAGGGACAATTCAGAACATTAAGAAATATTTTTTGATGTTGGGTCACTTTGTAACTTGTTCAATAGCAATAATGATTTTGAGTTACAATGTTAAGAAAAAGGGAGCTTCCATTTCAAGGTACCTACTTTTGTGAACGAATTTTCTAAGCAATTAATGTTTGCAAAGAAAAAAAAGAAGAAAGAAAAGGAAGTAGATTCAATACTGAATTCTTTTTTAAATGTAATTAGTCACAATCATCTTCAGAAACACAAACAACCTCATGGATCCATCTCATTAAGAGAGACATTTCCAATACAATTGGATTATTTCTGCTAAATAAATATTTATCAAAGTTTGTAATGTATCTACTTGCTTTTAATCCATGGCTTAGTAATAATAATAATGATATCTCTATAGAGAAGAAATTCTATTTACTACTTAGAACTGTGTAGTCTGAGGAATTACAAACCAAATTTAAAGTCAATTTATGTACATATTTTTGTAGCAGATACGTATGATCAATAAAAATTTTCAAACATCAAAATATATTACATGAACTTAAAATTCTAAGGGGGATGTGAAATGTCTGCTTGTTACAGGAACGTGTGTTCATTTCTTAAATGGATGATGGAGGACGAAATTGCTATGATCATTATTGACTAGTTTTAAAGAGCACTTTACAGTTTGGTTTAGCAATTTCAATATTTGTAACACAGCAGAAACAATATCCTTTGCCAGGAAGCTCCAAACTTTCCAAAGTTCTTTTGGCAAGCAGCAAGAGAGAGGTGTGAAGGTCACTGCTCTGAGCCACGGCTCCCGGCAAGCTGGAAATCCTACTCAACTCTGCCACTTGGCAAGGAGTGTCGCTTACACAGTAGGTTGTACGACACCCCAGGAGGACCTCCCAACTCAGAGTGTCATTCTTATCAACTGCTTGGATCATGGACAAACTCACATTGGAAATCACTTCCTGGGTTTGAGTCCCTAAGCCCTTTCCTTTGGGAAGATGTCCCTGCCCAGCTGTGACGGGATCCATTGAGGTTGCCCTGATCAACATTTGCAGAGTTCCTACACTGTGTTTCTCAGATCACATATTCTGTTTTGTAATTATGCATTATAAAAGACTTGATGTAAATCCAATCTGTCCCTGGACTATAAGCTTTCTGAGGACAGGGCATTGCCAGTCCTTGCTCAGACTGTTTCTTTAGCATCTAGCATAGGACTTAGAGTTTCACAACTCAGAAATTATTGAATGAATGGATAAACTAGAATGAAAAGTTCATCCATAAAATTCAAATACCCTAATAGCAACACTCCTCGGCTCTTCATATGTATGAATATGTGATTCATTCATTGTTGGCTTGCTCACTTTTAAGACTAACCTGAAAGATTAACTGTTGCACTTATTATGTGCTGTGTGTTTGGTTGCGTAGCTTGTACATGACAGGCAGGAAAGAGTTAAAGATTTTACTCAGTGTGGTTGGGAACAGAATGGCTTCCTGTAACAGGCAGATGTTCCACGTCACTTGGGCTATAGTGGAGCCATCTTGTTGTAAACTGGGGAACACCCCTGGAAAGAGGGCTGCAGAGTTGCAGGCCTGGGTTGAGAAACTGTCCTAGAGACTCCGCCCCAGGAGAGTCTTCTCTGAATCTCCGGAGTTCTGTAGGTAACCCTTCCCAGGATAACGGAGAGTGGGTTTGGAAGGAAAGATCTGGAATGGCTCATAACCGTGCAAGCACAAATATAATGAAGGCTAAGACATATGGGGAGATAGGAGCTTGTGCGTGGCAGCAGCAAGCGTTTCTCCCTCCTGGGTGGTGCTCTGTGTGTCTTCTACAGGAAAGTGGAATCAGCAAGAGGGCATTTCTGAGCACAGACATGCAGCAAGCAGGCTTGGGCTCTCCAGATGGAGGAAACTCATTTAATACTAAACTGCTCCAAGAAGAAGAAGTGTTGGTGGCCAGAAGAAAGACATCTGAGCACAATTCAATGGAATTTGCGTTTCAACACTGACTGCAATTCTAGCTTCGTAACTTTAGTAAAAGACTTGACTTTGCTGAGTCTCAGCTTCCTCATTAGTAAGATGGGATTTTGCAATCCTCCTTAAAAGAGAGAATGGAAAGTGTTGTCTTCTTCAGAGGTTGTTCAGGAAATCTGTGTCAAAACTGTTGAAAGACGGAGGTCTCTGGAAGAAGACAGAGGGCTGGTATCTGGACACCCATGAGGGTTGGCTAAAGAAGATGACCCTTGGGTCTGACTATACCACGACTGTGTCCACACTTATGGAAGTGTCTGGGTCCAGGACAGAGTTTATCAATCTTGGCACTATTGACATTTTGGCTTGGAAAGCTCTCTGTTGTGGATTATAGAGTGGGGTGCATTTTAAGATATTTTATAGCATCTCTGCCTCTACCCATGACATGCCAGTAGCATCCCCACTTCAAGTTGTGATAACCAAAAATGTCTGGAGATGTTGCCCGTGTCTCCTGGAAATGGAATTACTCTGAATAAGAAACACAAATCAAGGAGCTGGACTTAGATGTAAGACATTCTGGTGTGTGTGTGTGTGTGTGTGTGTGTGTGTGTGTGTGTGTGTGTGTATGGCTAAATATTAAATATACTAATAAGGCAAAACCTGAGTTTTCATTCTTCATAAAGTCACCCAAACAACTTGTTATCAAAAAAAAAAAAAAAAAAAAAAAAAAAAAAAAACTTCAGGAGAATGATGTCAGTTAAATAAAAGCTTCAGTATACCTCGCCTTTACATTTCATATAGTATATAAATGTCTATGTCCAAAGCTATGTCACCAGTTTCTTGGGGGGTAGAATCTGCTTCTGCTTCTGTACACTAAGTCCCTTAAGAGGACTTGGCCCATAGTTGTTGAATAAAGACAATATTTATTGTATAGATTATTTAGTAAGATGATACTAGTATAGTTTAAAAAACAAGATTTCTGGAAAGCAACAATGATACACAATATGGGAAAGATGCTTCTTTACCACTTGATATGTCTACTAACTTACCTGAATATTTGTGAAAAGTGGGAGATCCTCTAGCAACCTTGATAATTGAGGCCAAATTATCTGAACACCTGAATTGATAAATGGATAGAGAATAATATGGGTAGGTAAAGATATATAAATGTATATATACGTGTGTATATATGTGTGTATACATTATATATTACACACACATATACATTTCTTTTTTAAATCTTTTTTATTTATCTTTTAATTTTTTACAGACTGCATTTTGATTCATTGTACAAAAATGGTACATCATTTCATTTCTATGCTTGTGCATGATGTAGATTCATACCATTCATGTAATCATACATGCACATAGGGTAAGTTTGGTGGAAAGTATGAAAAGAAGGTAATTATGGAAGCAGTTGGAACTACCATTCATTGAAGGCTTATTAGAGCCAAACACTGTGTTGCTGTTTTACATGTTATCCTAGCTAATCCTCTTAATGACGAAAGCATTGTCAGCCCCATTTTGAAGCCGAGGCCTAGAAAGGTTAACCGACATAGCCAAGAGGCAACGGTGGGCCTATAAGCTCCAAGCATTCCAAATGCCACAGGTAAACTCCAGCTTCCCAGTTCTACGGAAGTCTTCCCTGCCCACAGTGGGAAAGCACCGATCCATGAGGATGCTGTGTCTCTGGCTTTCCCGCCTCTCATCTCCACTCCAGTATGGAGAGTATAACTGGGCCCAGCTATGGGCCTGGTGCACCCACAGCAGATCCTTCCATTGCCAGAGCCTGTGTGCAGTGTTGACAGGTTACAACACCATGGCTTTGGCTGGGTACCCCCCCCACCAGGCAGGGTCCCCACACATCCGTGGCCCACTGGGGTGGGCTAGTGTAGGATACTTCTCACCATAATTGCACGCTGCCTGTGGCTGTGTTCCTCACCTGGTGGAGAAAGTCAGTCACTTCTCAGTCAAGTGCAGAGCTTAGCAAAGATGGCTAAACTATCTTCATTCTCGCTCGTCTCATTTTACGCGTGTGCATTTTAACATACACTTTCACAACCTGTGGAAGGTGTTCTCAGAGATCCATGAATCCCACAATAAATCGTCAGCTGTAAACATTTAAGCCAAGGGGTTCTGAGTGAAGCCCGTGGGATGGTGGATTGTGGCACCAACTGGTTCAGGACATTGAAGAGCCCAGGCTCAATACCAAGCACCATGACTACATCTCGTTACAGTGAGGAAGAGATGCTCTGGGCTTGTGGGTGGCTACCTAGAGAACAGGTTGGTTCATTCTTATAGAGAATCTGCTAAAGGACTTGAACACCAGTAAATGTATATACCACGTGCCTGTGAATGCTTCCTTCTAGTTTCAGGGGATTAATTTCACTTGGAAACTTGCATTTGCATTATTGAATCAGAACCCCAACTATAAAGACAGATCATGATTCTCATTGCTTCTGTGGATTCCTGGTGTGGATTTTGTGGAAGGACACGGAAGAAGAGGGCAGTATGACTTCTTTTCTTTCCAGGCAGATTGATATTGCAGTTGGTTACATTACTATTCCAAGCACTTCGCTGGGAACATGAGTGTCAAGTGTCCCCTTGACACTGGTACTGTCCACGAGGCTGCTTTGGTCAATGGAATATTATTGTGCATTGTGATTGTGTGGCTGGGCTGTCCCTCTGTGTGTCTGCCATCCCCTGAAGAGACGGAAGCCCACGAGGTTATTGCTCTTTCAGCCTGTGCTTCACATGAGGCTGAATCCAAGCCCCACTGTCCTGCAGCTTTAAGCAGAACCATCCAAGAGAGCCAGATCTAGTCAATCAAGGAGCACAGGCCATTTGTGAATCTATGAACATGGGAAGAAAAGTCGAGTTGGATCATATTCAGTTTGGGAATGCTTGTTACCCAACATCTTTGTGGTAACAGTTGCCTACCACAGGTAACGTATACACCCATGTTTATCACTTGAAATACCTTTGGCATATTTGGAGTCTGTATTTACGGGGTGCCTATAAATGGACCCCAAAATCTCATTTGAGCCTAGTTGCCTGATTAGGTCACCTTCATTTCACAATGCTGGGATCAAGTCTACACGTTTCCTGTTCTTTGTAAAACTGCATCTCATAAAGTAAATCAGGAAGAAAAAAGAAAGTGGGAGAAGAGGATATGAGGATAAGGAAGAGAGACTGAAGTTCTTGAAATTTTGGAAAGCTTAAAGAGGGTAAGATCTGACACAATGCTCTGCACATGGTCCCTGATTGAATTCTTTTTAAAAACAAACAAATTCCCATATCATATCATGATGCCTTTTTTTACAGGTACAGAAATTGAAGCTTAGGGAGTTTAAGTAAATTCTTTTTGGTCACCCTGCTATAGTGGATGGGATTCACACCCAGTTCTTGTCTATAGAATTCATGTCTTGCCCATGAAGAGATACCATCCCGTGAGGATGAACACCTTAGTATTTTGTTAGGGGACAGAGATAAGGAAAATATTCTGGATTATCCAGGTGGACCCAATCTAATCACAAGCATCCTTACAAGACCAAAAGAGACTTGAGAGTCAGGGTTAAATAGGGGTACTGCTGACTTCAAAGAAGAAAGACGGCCCAGAGTGAAGGAAAGGTGGCTTCCAGATTTAGAGAAAGCAATGAAGCATTCTTTGCTAGAAAAGTTCTTCTAACATTTTATGGGTTTAAGAAGGAACACAGTGGTATAGACTTTAACTATTTTTAGAACTGGAACATTTTGATGGGGAAGAGAGTGGGTCCCTGGCTGTTTGAGTCTGTAGACACTAGAATGTAGATTTAATTAATTGAGTTGTTACACTATCTACTTCCAGAATGTGACAACTGGATTACTTTCTTTTCCATTTTGATCCACACTCCTCTAATCCCTCAGACCTGAAGACAACAGCTATTGACTCTTCTTAAATAGGCAAGAGGTGCACGTGGAAACAAATTCAGACAGTGTAACAAGGTATGGTGAAAAGTGAATCTTTCCTTCTCTTTCAGTCCATGAGTCTCACACCTTGAGCCAACCAGCGTCATCCATGAAGGACCACCTTGAACTTGCAAGACCGAGTTTGCTTCTTACTTTAGAGTACTGCTGACATCCTCCCAGCCATGCTCACATACTCATTAAACACGTAATTAATTATCCAGACCTACCAGGGACCCAAAACTTAGTTGCCCTATCTATATTAGTTTTCTGTATTGTTGTAACAAAGGATCACCAACCTAGTAGCCTAAATCCATAAAATTTATTTTCTTCCAGTCCCGTAGGTCGGAAGCCCAGAATGGGTTGGTAAGGCTGTGTTCTTTCCGGGGCCCAAGGAAGACTGTTCCATGTCCTCTTCTAATGTCTAGAAGCTGGCTCTACTTCACTCCCGGCCCCCTCCTTCATCTTCAAAGCCAGCAGCGAGGATTCTGTGAATCTCTATTTGACTCTCCCGAGCTTCCCTCTTTCCCTTGTGAGGACACCTGTGATTCCATTGCACCAACCTGCATAACCTAGTTAGCCTCCTCTCTTCAAGATCCTTGACTTACCCCATGTCTTCAATGTCTTTGTTTTGTCATATAAAAGAACATTCACTGGTTCTAGGGATTAGGATGTGGGCATATTTTCAGAACCATTATTATATCCAAGTTTTAAAATCATGTATCTACTAAATAAGTGATGATCCACCCAGTTCTCTCCATTCCATGGAGAGTACACAGTTGTGCTCCATTATCTGTCTCAGGTCACTGCAAAATCTTCCCAACTGGTGTTGGTGGCATCTGACCCGTCCTTCCATCAGTTCTCAGTTCTCCGTACTGCAGCCCAGTGAGTCCTTCTAAACATCTAGTTGTTTTTTTTTTTTCATGATATTCCCTTTTTCAAATATCCAGATGTCTCCCCACTTGATTCAATCAGATGCAAAACTTAGTTTGCAGAGTTGATAAGACCTTTCATAATGTGGCAGCTGCTGCCCCATTATCACCCTGGATTTCTTCCGATTCCTCAGGTCCAAACCCTGGGCCTTGGCCCATGCTCAGTCATCTCTGAGATCTCAGCTTAGGTGTTGTCCCTGGGGAAGCTGTCCCTGACTCCCCACAGCTGGGCTCTACCTCTCTGGCCAGCAGCAATTCAGGATTGTGATCAGAACCCTCATTGGTTGAGTGGATGGTGATCATGCCCATCTGTAGATGTTTCCTGATCTCTGTTGCCTTAGTGACTGCATGGATAAGTGAATGAACAGACCACACTCTCACTGTAGAAATAGACTCTCTGGTCTCCTGCACACCCCGGTATTTGCTATCAATCTTGACTCTCTGAGTGCAAAGCCTTGTGGGATAGTAACTGTTAGGAAGGGCTGGGAGCTCAGCTTCTCATCAGAACAGTAGTCATATATATGTATCTGGCATGCATTTATTTCCAGGGGACAGGGGGAATGAGGTTGTGCTTCCCAAACTCCTAACTGAGCTTTGAGTCGGGGTTCTGCCTTCTTCTCTAGCTCCGGACAGATCAGTCATGCAGTACTAGAAATAACAATGGCTTGAAATAAATAGTTCAACAGGAAGTGTATGCCAGAGTCAACTTTTCTGCAGACATATGCTGTACTCACAGGGTTTTAATGGTTAAGCATTCAGAGACTGTTTTCTGTACCAAAAATGCTTTCTATTTTCCTTAACCTTTCCCTTCTACAGAATATTCCTGAAAGCAATGCACAACCTCAGTGAATCAAAATCCTCCAGAGGAATGAAGAGAATCAAGCTGGGGAGCTTGGCAGGGGGGCACCTTCTTCCTGCTCCCGGACATGCCGGGCAAGGCAGTAACAACACACGGGCTTGTTTTGCTGGAAACAGCAGCGCCAGCACAATGCACGACGTGGCAGCGCCTCTTGGGGCAGGTTACGGTTTACAAGATTCCACTATTCCAATGCCAACCTGGCAAGCAAGATGGTGAGGCAGGCTTTGCTTCTAGAAGAAATCTCTGCTTCACACAGGAGGTGGATTACAGGAAGGATGTGGATGTTCTTCAGTTCGTATCAGGAATTCTTCAGCAGGAGAGAGCAGACGAGGTTGTTTATCAGAAGTTGCCAAATAAATAGGGCACATTTGATACACTCTCTCCAGACTTAGGGAAAACTATTTCCTTCCTCTCCCTATCCTGACTTCTCCAGGTTGGCTTGTTTTTAAACCTGTCTCAGTGGAACTCATGGCTGAGCAGGAAAATTAATCTGCCATTTTCCTAGGTGGACACAGGCTCATGTCTCTGGTTACTGAGAGAGGCCATCTTCTGAGAGATGGTCATTCCATGGCAGATACTCCATTATGTTTCTTGCCTCCAAATTCTATGAGCTGGTCACAGTGGACAGGGAACCCAGAAGGCTGGTTTCTTGAGAAAAGCAGACTAAGCTCACTCTGCCCGGTGGTGAGTCTTTCTAGTTAAGTCCTGGCCCCGAGCATTCTCAGGGCCTGGCTGTCTCACAGTTAAGGAACATCACCATCACCCAGTGGATTGCTAAGATCCAGTTACCCAGCCCTTGTGAATCAGAGCCTCCAGACGAGGCTAGGAGTTTTCGCATGATGCAAGGTTAGAGGTGAGGAGGGAAAGCACATCTGCCCTTGCAATCAGGATGACAAGAGCTGTGTAGACGCATTGGCCTGGCTTCAGATGGTTGAAGATAGGAATCTTGGCTCTGTTCTTTACCAAGTATGGAACCTTGGGCAAATCACCTCTCCTGGCTTAGTCTTAGCTTGCTCAACTGTAAAACGGGGGTAGTAACAGGACCCAGGATTACTGGGAGCATAGATCCAGGTTGTGCTGGAAGGTGCCTGAAGCCTGTAAGTGTTCCCTAAATGCCAGGTGGCCCTGTTGGTGTGGTTTGGGGGTAACTATGTTTGGGTGGGGAAAGGTTTTCACTCTCTAGGGGCCAAATTCTCCGTGTGATTCTTGGGGTGCGTGGGCTCCTGAAGTCCAGGGGAATATGTTCCCTGTAAGAAAAATTTGAGATAATAGAATAGATCAGTGAAATCTAATTCTTGGAAGGGAGCAGGAGGTGGCAGGCAGAGCTTGGTTAGAATTTTGGCCAAACTTTTCTGTCCTTCTCAGTTTCCTTTATCATAACTATGAAAACTGTATTTGTCTTGAAATTTTATTAGGCAGATCAAGTTGAGCATCCATAAATTTTTTTTCATTTTATTTATTTATATCTCAGTGTAATATTTTACATTTTAAAATTTCCAATTTCATTGAAATATTGACAAATAAAAATTGTGCATATCTATGGTGAACTCTGTGATGCTTTGATATATGTTTACATCGTAAAATGATTAAGTCAAGCTAGCGTATCCATCATTTCACCTATTTATGATTGTTTTGTTACAAGAATGTTTCAGATGTATTCCCAGCATTTTCATGTATTCAACACATAATTATTAACTCTAGTCACCATGCTGTACAGTAGATCTCTAGCATTTAGCCATCTTGTTGAAGGCAAACTTTGCATCTCCCACCCCCAATACAGAGGATTGAACCCCAGGGTGCTTTACTACTGAGCTACAGCACAGCACTTTTTAATTTATTTTAGTTTTTTAAAAATTTTGAGATAGGGTTTGACTGATTTTCCTAGGCTGGCCTTGAACTTGAGATCCTCCTGCCTCAGCCTCCTGAGCATCTAAGATTATGGATGTGTGCCATCAAGACCAGCAAACTTTGCATCCTTTAAAAGACATCTCCCATTTCTGATGCCTGTCAACTACTGCCAACACATTATTCTGCTCTCTGCTTCAGAATTCAACTTCTGTAGGTTTCACATGTAAGTGAGACCATACGGTATCTGTCTTTCCATGTCGTGACCTATTTCACTTAGCAGGATGTCCTCCAGTTCATCCATGTTTTTCACATGACAGAATTTCCTTCCTTTTAAAAGTTTGATTAATATTCCAAATTTTTTGGTATGTGAGTGTGTGTGTATATAATTGTCTCCAAGTATCCAAGGAACATTGGTTCCAGGGTCCCTTGAGAAACCCCAAATCTGGTCATGCTTAACTCTCTTAAATAAAATGGTATAGTATCTTCATACCTATGTACATCTTCCTATGTACTTGATGTCATCTCTGGATTAATTAAAATATGTAACACAAGATAAATGTTATGCAAATAGTTTTCATTCTATGTTGTTTGGGGAACAATATCAAGAAAAAGTTCTGCATGTGCTCAGTACCAACACAATCATTATCCCTGAATATATTCAATTCCTAATTGGTTGAATTTATGAATGCAGAACTCATAGATTGGGAAAGCTGACTCTGTATATGTGTTTGTGCATGCACTATGTGAGGTGTGTGTGTGTGTGTGTGTGTGTGTGTGTGTGTGTGTGTATGTGACGTTTGTTTTATCCATTTATTCATCAACAGACGCTGAGGTTGATTCCCTGTCTTGGCTACCATTATGCTACAGTGAACATGGACATGCAAATATCTCTTCAACTTAATGACTTGATTTCCTTTGAATATATACTCCAAAGTAGGATTACGGGGTCCTATGGTGGTTCCCATTTTTATTTTTTGAGGAAACTTGGTACTGTTTTTGATAATGGCAGTGCCACCTCCTTACATACTCCAGCAAGGGTGTGAAGTGTTCCCTTTCTGTACCTCCTTGCCTGCACTTGTTGTCTGTTGTCTCTTTGATCCCTTCCAGCAGTTAGGAGGTGATATCTCAGTGTGGTTTAAATTTGCATTCCCTTGATGATTAACGATGTCAAACCTTTTTTAATATACTGGTTGGCCATTTTCTGTCTTCTATTGAGAGGTACCTATTCAAGTCCTTGCCCCTTTTAAAAAATCAGTCTATGTGTTCACTTGCTATGGAATTGTTTGATATAGTTCTCTGTTTGGGGTGTCAACGTCTTTTCAGTCGTATAGTTTGCAAATATGTTCTCTCACTCTGTAGGTAGGTAGTGCCTTCACTTTGTTATCGTTTTCTTTGTTGTGCAGAAGATTTTTTAGCTGGATGCCATCCCATTTGTCTATTTTATTGTTTCATTGACTGTGTTTTTGGCATTGTATAAAAAAAAAAAAAAATTCCCAGAAAAAAGTCCAGACACTTTCCCTTGTTTTCAGATTTGGGTCTTACACTTATGTCTGTATTCCATGTTGTCTAATCATTGTTCATTCATCTGCATGTAAATATTGTTTTGTCAACACTGCTTATGGAAGAGACAGCGCTTTACACATTGTGTGTTCTTGGCATCTTTGTCAAAGATCACTGATTGTACGCATGTGGTTTTATGTCTGGGCTTTCTTGTCACATTGGAATATGTGTCTGTTTTTATGCTAGTACCATGCTATTCTGATTATTATAACTTTGAAGTGTATTTTGAAATCAGGTAGTATGATACCTCCAGATTCTTTGTACTCAAGTTTCTTTCAGTTATTTGGAATACTATGGGCTCCATATGAATTTTAGGAATAAAAAAAACTACCATTAGAATTTTGATAGAGATTATATTGCGAATCTGTAATCACTTTATTGTGAATATTTTAATAATATTAATTTCTCTAGTCTATAAACACAGGATAGCTTTCCATTTACTTATATCTTCATTTTTTTCTCAATGTTTTATACTTTTCAATGTGCAGATATTTCCCCTTCGTGGTTTAATTTGTTCCAATGTATTTTATTTGTTGAAGCTACTGCCAATGTGATTGTTTTCTTTGATTTCATTTCCTAGTTTTTTTATTAGCATATAGAAACTCTACTGATGTTTGTAAACTACTATTATATTCTGCAACTTTACTGAATTTGTTAATTAGTTCTAATAGTTTTTTAGTGGAGTCTTCAGAGTTTTCTGTATATAAAATCATGTCATTTGCAAACAGGGACAGTATAATTTCTTCCTTTCTGATTTGGATGCTTTTCATTTTTTTCTCTTGCCTAATTACTTTGGCTATGATTTCAAGTACTATGTTAAATAGAGTGTTGGTAAGCATGGACATCCTTACCCTGTTTCTGATATTAGAGGAAGAACTTTCAGCTTTTCACTATGACTATGATGTTTACCGTGGGCTCGTCATACATGGTCTTCATTGTGTTTATATGCAATCTATTTTTACCAACTTTCTTGAGAGATTTATTTCCATGAAAGAATGTGAATTTTGTCAAATGCTTTTCTTCATCTATTGAAACAATCATATGAGTTTTATGTTTTATTCTGTTAATATAATGTAGTGTATTTATTGATTTGTGTATGTTGAACCATTGTTGAATCTCAGGGATAAATATCACTTGATCATGGTGTGATTTTAATATGCTTTTAAATTTGGTTTGTGTATTATTCAGCTTTTCATTGCTGTGACAAAACCTGAGAAATATAACTTAGAGGAAGAAAGATTTATTTTGGCTCATTTCAGAGATTGTAGTCCATAGTGGACTGGCTCCATTGCTTTGGCCCTGAGGCAAGGCAGACCATCATGGTGGAAAGGCATGGCAAAGGAAAGCTGCTTAGCACATGGCAGCAAGAGAGAGAGAAGAAAGAGGAGGAGGAGGAGGGCTAAGAACAAGCAATACAAGTAATACCCTTCCAGGACATGCCCCCAACTGGGCCTTACCTCCTGTAGTTTCTATCACCTCCTCAAATGCTATCAAATGACTAATTCATTCAGTGAATTAAAGCACTAATAAAATCAGAACTCTATGATACAAGCACTTCCCAAGACTCCTACCTCTGAACACCATTGCACTGGGGACCCAAACCTTCTTGGAATATTCCAGACTCAAACCATAACAATTCAGCTAGCATTTTGGAGAGGATTTTTGCATCTATATTCATTAAGAAGTGGCCAGCAATTTTCTTTCCTTGTGGTGTTCCCATCTGGCTTTCATATCAGATATTGCCAGACTTGTAAAATGGATTTGGAATCACTCCCTTTCCATCAATTTTTGGTTTTAATTCTTCTTTAGACATTTTGTAGAATTCACCAGTGAAGAAGTTATGTCCTGCACTTTTTTCGTGGGAGGTTTGATTATTGATTTGACCTCCTTTTCCTTTATTGATGTTCTCATATTTTCTACTCCTTCATAATTTGGTGTGGGTAGGTTGTGTGTATCTAGAAGTTTATCCATTTCTTCTAGATTATTTGATTTGTTTTGTATAATTGTCCATAGACTTTTCCTATAATCCTTTTTGTATCTGGTGTCACTAGTAACATCTCCTCTCTCATTTCTACTTTTATTTGTGTCTTGTTCTTTTATTCCTTAACCTAGCTAAAGGTTTGTAAATTTTGTGAGCTTTTTAAAAAATTAATTCTTAGTGTCATTCGTTTTTTTTTTTTTTTTTTTTTTCTTTCTATTGGCTTTCTGGTTTCTATTTCATTTATTTTTGGTCTTTAGGATTTTTCCCTTCTGAGAACTTTGGGCTTACTTCGCTTTTCTTTTTCTACTTACTTGAGATGTAAATTAGATTGTTTATTTGAGAACTTCACTCTTTCTCAATATAAGGGTTTATAACTTTGAACTTCCCATTTAGAACTGCTTTTGCTGCGGCCCCTAGATTTTGTACGTCATATTTACATTTTCACTTTTCTCATGATACTTTTTTTCCCTTTTGATTTCTTCTTGACCTATTGATTGTTTAGGATTATGTCGTTTGGTTTCCATCTATTCATGAATTTTCCAATTTGTCTCCTGTTGTTGATTTCTAGTTTTATAACTTGCATTCAGAAAAGATAACTGATATGATTTCAATCTTCTTGAATTTGTTAGACTTTGTTTCTTTTTGGTCTAACACATGATCTGTCCTGGAGAAGCTTCATGTGCACATGAAAAGAATGTATATTCTGCTGCTTTAGGTGGCATGCTCTCTACATGCCTGTTAAGTCCATGTGGGCTGATAGTATTATTTGAGTCTTCTATTTGATAATTGTCTGTCTGAATGATCTTTCAATTGTTGAAAGTGGGATATTTCAGTCTCATACTATTACTGTATTTCTATTGCCCCATTTAGTTCTGTTAATATTTACCTTTATATACTTAGATACTCTGATGTTTGCATCTGTATATTTATAATTATTACCTCCTCTTTAAAAATTGACCCCTCTATAATCATATAAAGATTGTTTTCTCTCATGACAATTTTTGACTTGGTGTTTATTTTCTGGGTGTAAGTGATTATCATTTGCCTAGGATATCTTCACTCATAATGATACTTTTAGCCCACGTTTGTCTGTAAAACCAAAACCAGACTCTTGTAGGCATCATATAGTTGGATCTTGTTTTTCTAATTTATGACTTTTGATGGGGGAATTTAATCCATTCACGTTTAAAGCAGTTATTGACAGGTAAGGACTTACTGCTGCTGTTTTATTAAATGTTTTCTACTACTTTTGTTCCATTCTTTCTCTTTTGCTGTCTTCCTGTGTAATCTGTTGATTTTTTTAAGTGTTATACTTTGATTCCTTTCTCTTTTTCTTTCATATGCCTCCTACAAATAATTTGCTTATGGTTAACATGAGGCTTACATAAAATATGTTATAGTAACGACAATCTATTTTAACAATTTCAACGATATACAAAAAACTTTAAATGCAATTTTCCCCCCTACATTTTATGTTATTGATGTCACAATATATATCCTTTATATATTGTGTATCCATTGCCAAATTCCAGTAGTTTTGCTTACTTTTAATATGTTTGTCTTTTAACTTTTACCCTAGAGTAAAAGAGATATAGGTACCATCAGTACAGTATTACAGCATTTCAAATATGACTATATTCTTATCTTTGGAGTGTGTTATATAGGTTCACATGTTTTCTTATTGTTAGTTCATTATGTTTCATAATTCTTGTAAACATTCTTTATTTTTCTTCATTTTTTTCCTCTTTGTTCCCCTGACTAGGAAATCTCAAATGACCCGCTTCAGTCTCACTTTGATTCTTTTTCTGTTTGATGGAGTCTACTGTTGAAACTCTCTATGGGATTTTCTTGTTCAGTCATTGTGTTGTTTAGCTTCAGAATTCCTGTTCAGTCTATTATTTCCTTTTTATGTTTTCTGTCTCTTCCTTGAACTTTTAATTTATTACATAATTTACAGAGAGGCTTTGTTAATGAGAGCCATTCACCAGTCAGCCTGTCTAGAGATCTTGGGTCAGCTGTCAGAACAGTCAATCCATGGGTGGGTTTACTGCTGGAGTTCTTGAACAGGCAGGCCTGATCCCTGAGTTAGTACATGGGCAAGTCCAGCACCTGGGTTCACAAGAGTCTTTTTGATGACTGAATCCATGAGATTAGTCCTGGATCTTGGGTCCATAGGAGCCAACCTGGTGCTGGGGAGGGATTTTGAGCTGGAGTTCTTGTGGACCAGCCGGGTTGTAAGATGGAACTCACACCAGTGTTCAGAACCTTGACCTTGAGCTTGAGTCTATGGAGACTGGGCTGATGTTAAAGGAGCCCTGAAAGGTGGGTCTACTAGAATGGGCATGGGTCCTAAGTCTGCAGGTAACAGTTTAGTATCTGGGACCACAGTGACTGATCTAGACTCAAGCTGTGGAGAATAGCATGACACTGAGGCAAGACTGGAACCTGGAAACTGGGACCTAGGCTGGTCTAGAACCTAGCGCTTCAGGTTCTGGACTTATGCCTGGGCTTCAAGAACCAATAAGGAGCTGGGGTCACAGTTACTGGCCTGATGCTTAGGAGGAACTAGAAGCTTGGTCTATGGGTGCCAACCTGGAGGGTGGAGCTGTGGAGGACAGCTTGTGATTCGCTTCCAGTGGGGCAGTCCTGGTGTTTGGGTCAGGTGCTTTCATCACTTTCTTTCCCATTCGTAGAGGATATCTCGACATGCCGTGCTGTCCAGTTTGAGGGAGAGATGACACAGGTAATGTAAAACTCTCCTTCTTACCCTCTTCTTCAATGTGTCTTTTTTTGTTTTATTTCTCTACTACTCCTAGGTGTGGTCTCTTGACTGGTTGCCTTAGTTCTTGTGAAGTAATTTTCATGCATGAATAATCATTCAATTTGATGTTTCTGCAAAAAGATGTTGAAAAGTCTGATTCTACCATCTTGCTGATGTTGTTTTCCCAGTACATTTTAGTTTCTTGTTATTTATTTATTTATTTTAGCTGTGCTGGTTCCAAAATTTATGTATCTCTGAGCATGCACTACACATGATTAATACTATATAGGGGAAGTAAGAAATTTGATAGTATGAACGTTTTATTTATTGAAGAAGTTACATTGATTTTGAAAACTCTAAGGAGCCTTTGGGGAGAGAGAGATCCTTCATTCATTCATAGTGTAATACATGGCACATTGGTAGTACTCACTGCAGGGTACTTTTAAAATATATTATTAATATAGTAACATATTTGTAATAAGAGTCAGGTTGGGCTAGTACATGAAGACTATGGATTGTGGGGGAGTCACTGCTAGTTCCACATTCCAGTAGTTGCAAACTGCGTGACTTTTACTAAGGTACTAAATCTCTCTGAATCTGAGTTGTATCATCTTTAAAAATTGACAGCTATACTTAAGTTGCTAGTGTGTAGTAAATATTAAAATGATATGTCACAATATGAAGGTACGCATAGGCATTCAAAATATATGTATATTAAAGATGATCTTTCTATTTTTCTTAAATATCATTAATTTTTAACTAAGTCTTTTTGTTGTTCATATGATAACTTCATCTGAAAATGGGACAATAATAATCATCATTTATTAATTTCTCCTCTTTTTACTTTAACCTTGTTGTGGATATTAGTACTTTTAGAAAAATAATAAGCCATAAAGGTCTCTGAATACTTCTCCTGTTTGCCTGATTGGGATTGGTCCTGATAATTTATCATTAGGTATGACTTTGTTGCAAAAACCTAGTAACAGAATATTCAATATTTTTTCTTCTATTTTTCCCTTAATATGGTTTTTTTTTCCTAATCAGGAGTGGGTATTGCTCTTATTAACTGCCTTTTCATCAGTTCTCAAAGTGATCCTCCTCCTCTGCATCCTCCTTTTTCTATTTGCTAATCTGCATGCTTGGAGTGCCAAAGCGTAACCATCCTTGCATTACAGAGGTCAGCTCTACCTGGTCCATTTAGTAAACGTGGAACACCATCCTCCTTCTCTTCCCATTGCTGGTCCTATAGCAGTCCATTCATCTTGTCTCTTTGATGTCTGATCTCAGGCTCCCTGAGACAGCCCTTTCAGAGGGGAGAAGACAATGGAAAGCAGCAGCCATCTGCAAGTGCTCATGATGGAGATTACCACGGGCCAAACTAAACATGTGGAGAGAGGGGCCCGTGAGTCCCTGGTCCCTGCTGATGGGAGGTCTGGAGGCCACTGGAGTCTGCTGTCTCTGCCATCTTGTCCTTTGCAAACTGCTGCTGCAGCAGCCTCTTGCCAGCTGTCAGGCACCTGACCTCCTGTTCCTCTGACCACAGTAGCCAAGGCCATGACAGCCTAAGCCGGTTTCCATAGAAATGCAAATACATGGCAGTACTTCCTCTTCAGGCCACCTTGTCCATTTCTTCCCTTTTTTAATTTTTTCTAGCTGTTTTATGACAGTAGCTTGGATTTCACAACCAAGAGATGTGTCACACAGTCATGCAGTTCCCCATGAAGAAATAATTTTCTTTTCTTCTCTTTATTCTATTTTGAAAATGAAAAAAAAATAATGACAAACTTCTGGGTTTTGGTGGGGAGGGCACGTGCTTCTCCTGTTCAGGGGAGGAATGAGGGTTAAACCTACTGAGAACTATGGGAATGGGTCTGGCTTCAGGTTGTCCAGACAGAAGGGGAGTTCTCATGGAAGGACATGGCCTGTGCCAGTCCCCAGAGGCAATTCAGAGCCCACTCTGCCAACCCTGAGGGCAGGGCTTGGGATTTTTGCCTTCCTAGAAGAGAGGTGTGCATTTTTCCAACCTCTGGACTACCTCCAATGATATCAAAATCAGTCAGCTCAAAATCTGTACGGTCTCTGGGATCTAGGAAAAACCTTGCTGAAGTCTTAAGCTGTATAGTTGTGGAGGGTCATTCATAGTCAACCTTCTGAAGGACCCGGTGTAGGCAGGGCAGGACTTGGGCAATGAAACACTGAAGTCAGAAAGTGTGGTTTGGATTTCCCAGAAGCAGACCCTGAGATGAGGAATATTTTACAGGTAACTTACGAAGGAAAATTGGCAAGGGTAAGGGGAAGATGAAGGAAGAGGTAAGAAGTCAATCAAGTGTATGATTTCAAGTCAAGTCCTGCAGAAATTGAGGTAAACCTGACCCCACAGGGAGAAGGCAATGTGGGTCTAACCTCGGGAGTGACCTGACCTGAAGGGAGGAAGCTGGGTTTCCAAACAACTTCATCTGACCTCAGTGGCAAAGGTTTCCATGGGAGCATAGTTTCCAAGGGATGTCCTGCTTTCTGTGCATGCGGACCGAGTAGGATCAAGTGGCGCAGGGTGGTCCCCTGAAAGAAGGACCAAAAATGCCAAAGGACCCATTGCAAACAGAAAAGGCGATCTTCAGGGATCTCTGTGGATCACCAAAATGGTAACAGACCCAGGTTAAACCTGGCGATTCTTAGGTGTTACCCAGGTCTATATAATCAATATTTTTGGCAAAGGACCCCAGAAGCGTGCACACTGGCCCAGCTTCACGTGCCTTCCTATGGTGCAGAACTGCCACTTTAAGTGTTGCAATGGGCCGAGGATTCTATCACTGCAAACAGTAAGCTGGGTACAAGGGAACAGGAAGCACAGCCCTTGAAATGGGAAGGCACAGTGTGTGCAACTGAAAATGACTCACTTGAGTTCCTATGCTGGCCCTGTGGCTCTGTGGCTTGGAGAAGTCCACTTTACCTCTGGGAGGCTCAGTTTCTTCATCTTTATGAATCATGATCCTTAGTTCACAGAGCTCTGATGAGTTTATTCAATCATTTATTCACTTCATGTCCTGGTTTGGATGAGATGTCCCCCAAAGCGAGGTGAAAGGATTAGATTGTGAGCACCGTAACCTAATCAGTCCCTCCTGGTGTGAATGGACTGAATGGGTGGAAACTACAGTCAGATGGGACAGGGCTGGAGGAGGTGGGTCATGGGGGTGTGTCCTGAAAGGAAGGATTCTTCTTCCCTGCAACTTCTTCCCTTTTTCTCTCTAGCCCTTTGGCCATAATGATCTGCCTCCTCTCGGGCCCAGAGCAATAGAGTTGGCTGACCATGGGCTGAACCTCTGAAGCCTTGAGCTCCAAACAAACTTCTCCTCTTCTAAGTTGTTATTGTCAGGTATTTTGGTCACAACAATGAAAAGCTGCCTAACGCACTTGACAAATATTTATTGAGTGCCTATACTTTTTGCCAACCATTTTCTTGAGTGCTTGGGACATAGGAGTGAATGGGATTTCTGCCAGCATGGAACCCGGGGACTGGGTTCTCCTCTCTACCCTGTGAAATTCAAGCCATTCTTTCTAACGTCTCTTAAAATCTTCCTTCTCTTCATAACCACCTGTGCCTTCTCCATCTTCCTAATTTGATCTAATTTCGTAGGTTTCAAGGGCACATGGCAAGTAGCTAGAGGTGTATTTTAGCAAATACTGCTACAAAAACCCGACTGGTATCAAAAATAGAATAATATGAGACAGAAAAAATTATCTCTGAATAAATAAGGTCTTTTGAATAGCCCGGATCTATACATGAAGTTAAAGGTACTGAGAAGCCCGATTCCTGAAGAAAAAAGATAAAAATTACCCAGATTTGTGGTAAGATATTTTGTGTCATAGTGGAAAGAACCTTGAACTTGCGGTAACTTGTTTATTGTCCATCTGTTTCATCATGTTTGGTTTTGGTAATCTTCATCTCAGTCAGGGCCCCCGCCCCATTGAGATTGGGAGATTGAGAGGTGGAAGCCTTACAGCTCCAGTTCCGTGGTTCTCTCCAAGGTCTTCCTGGATTTTCATCATCTGCTCTGCGTGTAGGCTCCTGTTCTCTAATGTGCTGTGCTGTTCTGAACCACATTGATTTAAATATCAGACATGGTCTCTTCTTTTTACCAAAGGAAATCAACTGATGTAGAAACCAAAACAACCACAAGGAAAACTTAACCAGGGGCTTTAATAAAACTCAGAATAGGGGTGGGGGTTCTACCACAGGTACAGACATTTAAAGGTGCAAGAACATTTCCATCCTCCAAATGACTGTATACGGCAAGACCTTGCTAGCTGAGGCTCCACTGGGCTGCCTCCGTTCTCCTTCTTTCTAGTCCATGTTTATTCACTCTTCTTCCCTGCTCAGTGTTGCAAGCAGACTCATTAATTCCTCTCTTGCTTCAACCAGGACATCTTGCTTGAAGGAGCTGTCTGATGCTACAATGAACTTATCAATGTTTGGCCACACCCACATGCTTGGAAAATGTGGCGGTTCACTGGAAGCCTTTTGATATGATAGACATTAAAGGATCCCCTTGGTTATGGTTTCCATGCCCATCCCTCAAAACTAGTTGTGCTTATTGCTCAAGACTCCAGCTTTCCTCTATATCAGATAACAACCTCGTCAACTTCTTGGGCTTCTTTGCAAACTCACATGAAGTTATGTGCTGAGAGTACTTTTGAAGATGCTGAAGCTTCACACTAAAAAGAATTGACCATCAATTCTTTGAATCTGTGCCATTTAGTGTGATTTATTTCTATTACTCCTACTACAACCTCTTCTCTGTTAGTTTGCTTGATTCTTCCCTAACATTTAGGAAAATTAATCATTCTCTTCTTGACTTCTAGAGTTATATATACTTCACTCCCTTCTGGATTGTTATTATTAATGTAACTTGAAAGTTCCCGCAGATTCTGAGCTTGTGTCTTGTTTTCTTTTTCATTATTCTGAGGAAACCAGAAAGAATGCCAAGGTAGTCTTCATCTGTTCTTTCCCTAAAAGAACTGGGTCGTGAGTCTCAGAGACGCAAGTTCCCTTTGATGCTGAGGAGAACTGGGGTGTTTGATGGAGGAAACTGGGGTTCATTGAGACTGGCTTGACTGGGACTAACTCCCTTTGGGGACAAGTATGTGGAGCTGTGGATGTATCTAGAAAGCTGGAAGATGGCGTGGCCTCTGACGGCACAGTAAGGGGCTCGCTGCTTAGCAGACTGCTGCAATTTTAGCCTATCAGCATCTCTCCTCCCTGGTCTGGTCATAGACTCTTCTCCTACTTCCTTGGGGAAATGCCTCTCTTCAACTTTCAGTCAATGAATTTCCCAAGGTGGCACCTTCACTATCAGCTCCAAGGGTGAGTATGTGACCTTACGGCCAGAATATATTCCATAATTCTGGCGTCCGTTCAGGGATGAGTGTGGACATGAAGCCAGATTCACGAGGCTTAGTCTCTCACTCTGGGAAAACCCTACTCATCCTTTAAGGCCAAGAACTTCAGTGACATCCCACTGTTTCCCCAGAGCACTGTGCTACTCTGCCACAGAAGTCATCTCAAGGGATTGCCGTCCTCCTCGGGGCTGCGAAGTGCAGGGGCAGATATTATTTTGACTTGACTGTCAGCATGGAATAGAGAAACTGTCCAGTGGTAGGTGCCCGGCTGATATTTATCAGCTGAGGGGAGAGGGTTGAGGGAGGGGGGTTCAGCCTTGGCAATCAGGAGGGTCAGGCTGAGTGAGGACAGGGCTGACAGCCCTGGGTTTTGGTGAGATCCCACTTGAGATCTGATCTCCAAAAAGCCTTATTAAGAAAACAGCAAAACTGAGAACGGCAGTGATGTCTCCGGCAGACCTCCCAGTCCCCATTAATGACTGCTATAATGGCTTTTCATTGCCTCCTCTTTCCTTAAGAAAGTCTCACATTGTCACCCAGGCCTGTTAAACGTTCTGTGGGCCCATTATCAAAATAGCATTTTCGGCTTCACTGAACACATGTAGGAAATGTTGTCGTGTTATAAAAAAAAGAAAAACAACACTGAGAATAAGCACAGATTGTATTGGGGTAATTATCTCCTCTCCAACAGCCTTTTGGAAAAAGAGGATATTTCTAATTTTTGGAAAGCCAAGCTGTACATCTAAAAGGGTAAGTTGTCACTGATTAGATTAGTAACTCAACAATTGAAACCTGACATCTAATTAATTTCTCCTCCCCCCACCTCCCACTCCCCGCCTCTCTGGCCAACCTTCCTTCCCCATAATAAAGACAGATCGCTCGGAGTTTTCTGATGGATGCCTGGTGCAGGGTCATTTCTAACTGCGTTTCTGTGGGAGTCTAAAGCAAGTCTGCACATTTAAGTGGAGATCGGACCCCAAACTCATGATGCTGCTGTGGTTCACTCCTGGGTCACCCTGGCTGGAAGGCTTGGCCCAGAGTCACACATGTGCCACAAGAAAAGAGGGAAGGACAGAGACTGATGAAGAGGAGCAGAAGAATGGGGACCCTGGCTGGCTCATCATTAGCTGTTTTATGATCACTGTCTCCGGCTCTCAGGGTGACACCTTAGCAATGTCTCTGTAGGCTGGAGGACCCGAAGTTGAGACGTAGCTCTGCCACTGGCCAGAGGTGTGGTCTCCATGTTGTGCTTTTGCAAGTCTCTGTCCCCTCACCTGTACGGTCTGAATGGCAACATCGACCTTGTAGCTTAGAAGGATGCAATGGAAGCCCTTGATGCATGTGAGCATGTGCAGTGTGAGGAGCGTCTTCTCATCAGGCCATTGTTTGGCCCTCCTCCTACCCCGCTATCCATCCTGCAGCAGAAGACCCTGTCTGGGTAGCTCTAGGAAAGGCGCGCTAAAACATATATCTTTAGACATCGGAGTCCCACTTTTCTTTAAGAAAGAAGGAGATTCTGTGATTCTACATCATGTACAAACAGAAGAGTGAGAAATTATACTCTGTGTATGTAGGATATGTCAAAATGCATTCTACTGTCACGTATAACTTATTAGAACAATTTTTTTAAAAAAAGAAGGAGATCCTGTCATTAACACAGAGGAAGCTAGAGGTATTATGCTAACTGAAATAAGTCAGAAAAATAAAGATGAATACTACGTAATCTCTCCTCTATGTGGAATCTTAAAACAGTGAATAAAATACATAGAAGCAGGTAGTATGGTGGCTACAGGTGAGATTGTGGAATACAGAGACCAAGGTCACAGGGTGCAGTTTCGGATATGCAGAATGACTTAGTCTAGAGATCCAATGTATAACACAAGGGCACCATAGCTAACAACATCCCATTTTAGATGGGGAATTTCCTATGAGAGATTTTAGGAGACTTTTACCCCACATACACAGAAGACCACTGTGTGAGATGGTGGATATGTTCATTTACTTGACTGTAGAAACCAACTCACTGTATATGTATATGGAAACATGATGCCTTACACCTTAAATAAATGCAAAAGCATGCATCCTGGAGCAAGGCCTGGCAATCTTAGTTTCTGCCAGTTCCTGGGTGACAATCTGTAGGTGATCATGGAAGAATGGAGGGGCAGGACTCTAGGCAAGGGCAGAAAGGCCAGGGAGGGGCTGGGACTCCGGCTCTGGTGAAGGACACTGTGGACTGACTGGGGCACTGGCCAAAGGCAAGGGCAGAAAGCACCGGAATCATGTTGAAGAGAGGGAGGACAGCACTTGGCGATGGCCTTCGGAGTCTCTGAGGGCCTCTACTGGAGATCGCCTTTCTCTTCAGTGTAGCCTGAGAGTCTTTGATGGGAAATTGAAGACACTGAACTTACAACTTCAGATATAGGAGTTGGAGTTGAAAATCTGACCTGGCAGCATAGTGGTGCCAGGAGAGAAGACAGAGGCTGCTGCCTCTGTTTAGCCAAGGCCGGGAGGCAAACCTCAGCCTCTGGGTCCTGTGGCCCCAGCACTCTCCTGGACATCAGGCCTCGGGCTTGCAGACTCATCCCTCCAGCAAAGCCTCTCCAACCCAGACTCACCCTTTTACTTCCTATCTCTGAGCTTTAGTCTGTCCCTCTGTTACATGGGTACCATGATGGACCATGGGTGTCTGGAGGCCTTGTGAGGCTGCTGGAGTGGAAGACTTTCCTGTGGAGGTAAAAGTGGGCATCACTGCATTTTCCTGAGGGCACATGGCCTGTGGGCATCAGGAGCCCCTTTAGCTTAGAGGCCAGCAAAGTGATCATACTGCTCATAAATGGGAGGGACATGGACTGGGAGAGCGCACAAGGATTTCCTCCCAAGGCGCAGAAGGAGCAATGCTGAAGAGGCCTTAAAGCTGCAGGAGCAGTGTCTGGGTGAGTGTTGGAGCGGGTGTGTGGTGTGTGTGAAATCACAGTGAATAATAATTGGCCACTTCATGTCTTCCACCCTGGATGACAACCCAGGAGGTGGGGACAGCCAGTCAATATCAGAGACAGCCCACAAACCTCTCCCACTGTCTCAAAGCAAGCACAAACTCACACCCAGATCTGCCAAGTTCCCTTGTCAGCTGGCAGTGATCAGGAGAGGAGGTGGCGCTGCCAGAGAGCAGAAGGAAGGCGGCAGGGTGCGACAGACAGGGCTGCAGAGGTCCCAGGGGCCTGCAGGACTTCAGAGGCCATGTTAAGGGTCTGGGTCTTTATTCTAAACACAGTGAGGATTCACTGAAGTGTTTTACACTAAGGAGTTAGATGACCAGTTCCGTGTTTCAAAAGGCTCATGCAGGCTGTTGCATAGAGAATGGATTAAATGAGCTCATCCATGCCAAGGGCTTTGCTCAGGCCTGGGCTACAGCAAGTGCTCAGAAAACCAAACCCATGCTGTTATTAACCTGCTAGCTGCCAATCACCTGGTGGGAATGGATGGTGCTTCCCCTCTTTAACAAATGGACGGTGCTGGTTCCAGGATCATTATGCCCAAACTGGCTTAGCCTGGCCGCTGTCCACATCTAACTGCGGACATACCAAAAATGGGGCCCAGCCAGGCCTGAGATAGGAGAAAGTGGACATTTCCCACATGGGAGGCCAATGATTGTTCCTGAGCTGTGAGGAAGCTCTAGCTGGCAGGAAGCCCCCGCAGGGTGGGCTGTCCCCTGCGTTGGAGTTAGGAAGAGGAATTCTTGCTTTGGCCCAAGACCCCCAGCTTACAGCTCTCCTTTTCATCTGGGTCCCTTGACTCCTCAGGACAGCAGTTCCCAAGGGTCTCCTGGCTTCCCTTGCCTGAAGTAGGAGATGGCAGAATAGCTCTCAGGGCAGGGGCTTGGCTAGGATCACAGACCTCTTGGGTGGTGAGAGACTCCAGTGGGGAGTAGGGGACCCTCGATCCTGGTGTCTTCAGGGTCTCTCTGATCCTCCTTCAGGAAAATAGGTTGCAGGCATCCTGCAGTTGAAGTCAGAACTTGCTTTCCTCCTTTTTATCACCCACCCTGACCAGTCGCTTGTGACAGCCACGTGGGGGTTCTCTGCCCAATGGCACTTCTGTCCCTAGGCACATATACCTGTTGGGCACTTGAAACGAAGGTCCAATTTGAGACCTTCCATTAGTGTAAATCACACGCTGATTTTCAAAGGCCTAATATGAAAATTATCTCACTAAAAATGGTTTTTGTATGGGTTGCATGTTGAAGTAACAATATTTTGAATATAATGGATCAAATCAAATGTATTATCAAAATTTATTTCACCTTTTTCTATGTTTCTTAAAATATGTGTGAGTGCATTATAGTTATTAAACATGATAGCGTGGCTCATTTTGACATAGTCTTTAGTGCATATAACATAGTTCGCTCTGTTTCAATCCCCAGTCCTTCCCCCCTTCCCTTTCCTCCTTCCTCCCCCTTTGACATAGTGACTATAAAATTTAAACTTGAATATCTGGCTGGCATTTTATTTCTATTGGACAGAACTGTCCTCGGCTTTTCACTGGCTGGCTTTTGTATTATTATGGTCCAATAATACAAAGAAAAACAAAATTCCTTTTAATTCCTTCTAAGACAGAGATAGAGGAGAAGGGCGACGATTGATCCCCTGACTGGTGAGACACTCCCCGGCGTCTCACCAGCCGGAGCCAACGTGGTGGGGTGGGATCAAGTGACATCAGTGGAATCAGAGCATGGCGAGTCTCTAACCCAGCTCTGCTACCTCTTCCTGTGTGACCTTGGACAATCACTCAACTTCTCTGAATCAGGTCAGGCTCCTTTGAGTAAAATGAAGGTAGAAAATACCCCTCACGGAACTGCTAGGAGATTCAGTGAAAGGATGCTCTTGAGTCTCTTAGACGGAGAGTTTGACATGCAAATGAAAGGCATCGCTACTCTTTTTGTTCCCCACCAGGTGTAAGAAGACCATCCTCAACTGAAATTTCAGAACCCAGAGGATCCTTCTGAAACCAAGGCTGAGGGTCCATAAGCTGCTTTCAATTTATTCATTCATTCAAGGACTATTCTTTGAGCTATGATGGGGTCAGAATGGTAAGTGAGGTGGGCAGGGTCCCTGCCACTATAAGTAAAGGCTACTTTTTGTGACTTCCTGTGTGTGTGTGTGTGTGTGTGTGTGTGTGAAGCAAGCGGCTGGGGTGTGTGTATGCTTTCTTAGCAAGTCTCCCAAGTTTCCTGGTGGATCTCTCAGCCCCACTGCCAGCTCTGCTCCACTCCCATCCCCATGGGAAGGGCGGACATCCTCCCTAACCCACCTACTGGAAACCTGTCCTCTTGTCAGTGGTCACCAAGCTCAGTCCTGCAATTTCTCTAAAGCCAGGCTGAAGGCAGCCAGTTAGTGAGAGCTGGGTCCCCATCACGCCTTATTCTGTCTCCAGCTCTCGAAGCCCACTTAATTCTGAGCTAGGCACTCCTCTGGGATTTCTCTCAATTCATGCTGATCCCCAAGTGATGCGGGCCTCTGATCTGGCAGTTCACCTCCCTGCTGAGGAAGTCTGAGCCTCGGGAAAGACAAAGAGAAGAGAAATATTGATGAGATTCTGCAAGAGGGGAAATGCAGCTCAGCTGAGGATTCTCCAAGCACAGGCAGAAAGGTGACCAGGTGTGAATGTCCAAGGGAGGGGCCACAAAGCCCACCATCATCTTCATGATCCCTCATGTTGGACCCCTAGAGTGTGCTGGATACATTGCATGTCCTATTGCTCTGAATTCCCCTAAAATGTCTTGGAATAGATCCTATATCTTCTATATTTCACGTGACTCATGCAAAAATCTCACAGGGACAGAGCTTTATTTTAAATCCAAGTATCTTTTAATCAAGAACGTGACACCAAAACCGTGTGTTCTGTACCCTATGTGCAGAGGCAGATGGTTGCTAAGTATATTCCCTGTCATCATCTGACCGTTTCCTTTGTCAAAGACACAGGCCCATGAGCTCAAGTGAACATTCAGGGGACATTTGTGTTCTTTTGGGTCCACCCAGCCCACATCACTATGAGTACATTCCCTCCTTCTCTGCTCTACCCCAGACTTGATGGATCCACAAGGTCAGTCTTTAGGGTAGGAGACATGCAGACTCCAGAGTGCGCTCCAGGTTCAAACCATGTGGGAAGAAGGAAAACCTTCTCTAGTTCATTTTTGCACAATGCAATTTGATGCAGTTGTCGAGAGAGTTCAATGTGAGAATATTTGGAGCTGCTGCATACTAGTGCACAAATTAATGACACAATCCTTTTAAAACAGGGAATGTATATGAAAATCTCTTGTGATATGCCTCCTCTGTAGAAGGTGCTCAATACACTCTCAGGAAGGAGACGCTGTTATGTATCAATGTCAATGAAACAGGAGTGGTGTCTAGTTCTAGATCTTGAGTGTGCAGTGGAGTCACTGAGAATCTTGAAATGTAGAATCCTCCTTCCCCATCCTGATTCAGTAAGTCATGGTTGGGTCCCAGACACTCAAATATTATTTATTTATTTGGTATCAGGGATTGAGCCCAGGGGTGCTTAATCACTGAGTTATACCCCAACCCCTTTTTTATATATTTAGAGACAGAGTCTCACTAAGTTGCTTAGGGCCTTACTAAGTTGCTGAGGCTGGCTTTGAACTTGCAATCCTCCTGCCTCAGCCTCCCAAGCAGCTGGGATTACAGGTGTGCACCACCACATCCTGCCAGACACTCAGATTTTAATAAGCTCTCCCAGTGGTTCTGATCTTGGTGTTTCCTTGGGGTGATATGGCAGTTATATCAGAGATGCTGGAAGCTGGACTTAGTACATTATACTGGGAGAGGTGACCAGGGGTGAGAGGTGCAAGCCTGGCCTGTGGAATAGAGGCATGGAGGTATTTCAGGAAGCAGGGTGGGACGAAGGGCAAGTGGCCTCGGAGTGGAAAGGGGGGCTTCCAGGGCAGCAGGTGGTACCAGGGTGCATGCACCTTGGGATTGCACAGTGTCATGCTTGGGAGTCCCTGTGCTTTCTGTGGACTATCTCCTGCTCTGCTGAAACAAATTCTAAGGCTCAGCTCATCTGCCTCCTCCTCTAAGAATTCTGCCAGAAGCCCCTAAGGTGATTTAGTTACTCTGAATGTCCAGTATAAGATGGTTTCTTTCATTTCTGTTGCCTCTCTTTTTGTTTTGAAGCTTTGGTATTTATTGTTTCTGTACCTTACTGACTGAAACTGGGCTGGTGTGCAGAAAGGCTCACCCCCTTCCCAGTACAGCTCCTACAGACTTCAGGAAATCAAAGTAAACTTGTGTTTAGGCAGGCTTGCTTAGGATGTGCTGCCCTCCCTGTGGTGTAACTTCCTGATCTTGTAGACTCAGAACTGGGAACTGGGAGCATGTCCTGGGGAGAGAGCTGAAATATCCCTATCCAAGTGGACACTGAGTGGGGATAGACCAGTAGGGAGAATGGGAAGCCCAGCCAGGGTTAAGACAGGAAAAAGGGAGCAAGAGAGTGGGGAGAAAGGAAGAAAGAGAGAAAAGGGAGAGAGGCAGAAGGGGGAGAGGGAGGTCCTGAGGCTAGCCTGTCCTTTCATCATGTCTAAAACTAATTGTGTGCTTTATTCTCATAAAATGATCAGATCCCCTGTTCATAAAAATGAAGGTCACATCACCCGTCAAAGGGCAAAATCAAGATTTGAATCCAACTCTTTTGGCTCCAAGAGGGATGCTCTGCTTTCCGCACCATGGAAAGCAAATGAGGGGCATCCTTGCTCCGTTGACGATTCTCACGGAACCACGTCAGGCATCGGCAATAGACCACAACAGCTGCTTTGTATCACTGAGCCCACGTAGGGCCTCAGTCTCCATCAACACCCTGGAACCCTAGTGTGTTCCTGGAAAATACTATCTTCCTATCAGAGTTTGCATTTCAGATCAGACTTTCTTATTATTCCATTCAAAATTAACCCACTCCCGACCTTGAGAGAATATACCACCAATGTCTTTTCCATTTGAAAAACTTGAAATCCTGACCTTACTTAGTAGGGAAAAGAAGAAATCAAAGAACACTGTTGAACAGTGTTTGATTTCCTAAACCCAGACTATGAAAACACAAGCATTGTGGGGGAAAGGAGGGAAGCTGTATTGGTTAGAAGAACTGCCAACGACAATGAACTAAAAACAACAGTAGTGGCCCTTTATTGAGTGCTTACTAAGAGCCAAAGATACAGGTGCAATAGGCGAATCACTTATGTTTCTCCCCACACTAACTTTATGAGGTTTGCCGAAGAGGAAACTGAGGCACAGAGAGGGTAGGGACCTTGCACTAGGCACTTAGCCGGTTAGAACAGGCTTTAGAGTTAGAAGGAAGTTCTAAGAGTTGGTACCAGGAAAGGGGTAGGACCAGAATTCTCAGCCAGGTTCTAGATCCAGGGTCTTTAGCAGAAACCACTCCACATGCAGGTTTTGAGGGGTAGGGAATTCTAGACAGCTCAGGTCTGTGTTGACACTCCTGGTGGTCACTTCCCCTCTACCCTAACCCATAAAAGGTCAGGGACTTCTGGGATGGGGGTGGAGATTCAAATCCCGGCATCCCCATGGTTTATTCAGATGTTAGTCACTACTTCATTTCAGCCCTGGCCACTCCCTGCCCAACTTTTATGGGTGAGGAGCCTGGTAATAGCGCTCAGAGGAGAGGAAGTTGGCTCATTTAGGAAGTGAGTGGGCAGTGGCTCTCAGGGGACTCCAGGACCAGCCACGGAGAACTCCTGCCCTTCCCTTCCTTCTGCGTCCATGGCAAAGGACATATTGAGCCTCCCTTTTGTCAGGGGCCATTCAGAACGATCTCCTCTAATGCAAATTCTCCCATCAGCTCTGTACAGTTTCAATATGAGCAAGTGGAGATTTGGGGAGATCAGGAACGCAAGTTCGTTTCTGTCTGACTCCACGTTGCCTCCACGAGGAGAACTTGGGACTTGGCGTCAATGAGAGAAGACCAATCACCAGAGTTCACGAAGGCCATCCTGTTTCAGTAAGCTTGTTTTGGAGCTTAGGACCTCATTTGGGTTTGACTTTGTCTCTTCATCTTCCTGGGAGGCTTGTAGCAAGTGTTAAAGCAACTGCATGTAGGCGAACCAGCAGAAAGCCTTCCTTTCTTCCTGCCATAATCAGATGTACCGTGAAATCACAAAATCTTTATTTTTTTTCTAGAATCCTAATATTTAATAAAGATCTAGATAGGAGGAAACTTGGTTGGCACAGACATCAGTTAAGGACAACATAAACTTATTTACAATCTCTTAACTTGTTCAAGATGAAGATAGCTTTTCATAACGCCTTGGGGGCCGGAGAGTGCATTTTTACTTGCCTTAGGTAATTTTCTATATTGTCAAAGAAGGATGAACTTGACCACTGGCCTTCTCCTGGCTAGGACATACATGCTTGTGGATGGGCAATTATAAAAAGAATCTTGTCTTTCCGAGGGGCTCGTGGATACCCACCCTTGCTATCCACAGTGTGGGCGAGGGACCAGCATCGTCGCCATCATGTAAAGACCTTGTTAGAAATGCAGACTTTCAGACCCCAACCAAGACATCCTGAATCAGGATCTGCATTTTAACAAGACCCCCAGGTGATCTGTATGCACATTGTGCTTTGAGACAAGCTGAAGCGAATGGCTTTTCCTTTCCTCCATCCCTTAGCCTTGAGTGAAAGCTTCTGTTTAAAATTAGGTTATAGGCCTATCAGGAAACCACCTGCCTGCACAACATTACAGAGGTTAGGTGCTGACCACGCTGCTTGCAAAGGTTTGCAGGGCAGAAGAACTTCCAACGTCCATCCATGTGACTTTCAATCTATTTTTTTTTTTTTTTTTTTTTGCTGCATTAGAAACTGTTGACGGAATGTCTCTCAAATAGACAGAGACCTTCCCTAAGATGGAACAAAGATACCTTCACTCCAGGAATATGGATTTGTCAGTTGCTCTCACTGTTAGTGACAGAGCACTCTAACTTTCATGAAAGGGAACCAGTTAGGGCTTCAGTTTTGAGCATTATTTAGGCTCTTCCATGGACCATCAAAGGCTACAGAAGGAAAAGAAGAGAATTGATCTTTGGAACAGATGGTGGCGGGGGGGTGGGGGGGGCAGACAGACAGAGGAGGAAAGAGTCTAGAGGGTAGAGTCCAAAGACTCAGATTAGGCAAGAGGCAGAGAGAGGTGTTTGGCTGGGGAGGTGCTGGGAGAGAGGCTGAGACAAGGTCCTCTGGGATTAGGGTGATTGAGGAGTCCAGTAGCAGCATTGAACTGGACTTTCCTCCTTCTTAGATCTAGTCTTCCTTAAGATCAGAAACTTGGGATTACCCATGCCCAGAACCTTCCCAAGAGATGGAAGGCGACCACCTTCTCCAAGTGCCCCCTTCTATCCAGTGGAACAGAGCTGGGTCTGTGCCAGGGGTTCTTCCTTCCAGAGAGTTCTCCCGGGAGACTTCAATCTACGGCTCCAGAGTGGGTAGAACTGTGTCCCCACAAAAGATATATTCAAGTCCTCACCATTAGCACCCATGAATGTGACCTCATTAGGAAATAGGGTCTTGGTCATTGTCACCAAATTTGGAGGCAATCAACCCAGAGAAAGGTGAGCCCCGATGCAGTGACTGGTATATTTATAAGAAGAAGAAATTCGGACACAGAGACCCAGAGGGAGAAGGGCCTGTGACGATATAGACAGAGGTGTGATGAGGCTACCGTCGAGGAATGTGGAGGACTGCTTGCCACCAACAGAGGTTGGGAAAGGACAAGGCAGGGTCCTCCGCCAGGGCCTGCCAACACCCTGGAGTTTGGATTTCTAACCTTCAGAACACTGAGAAATGAACTTCCGTTGCTCTACAGCACCCAGTTTATGAAAGTTCGTTATGCCCTAGGAAAGGAATGTGAACTCCGAAGATCCCAGGGGATCCCTGGAGACCTCCAAAGTGGTACCACATCTGTGGCCTCCAAAAGGCCACCACATCTGTGTTTTGGAAGGTGAGCGTTGAACAGAGGAGCCTCCGGTGCTCAGGCATAACCCTTACAGGGCAGCTGTGTGGCTATTGTGATATGCGACCCTGACCATACAGGGAAAGTTTCATTCACCTAATTTTCGTGTCCGATCGTTGCTTTGTCATTCCATTCTACACATCTAATCATGCATGCATCTTACAAAACTCACTGCAATTGATTTAAGGAAAAAAAGGATGACTCAATCTCTAAGGCTTTGGTCATCTGTAACTGGCCAGAGGAAGAAAAAAGTTTTGGTTTTCCAGCAATTTCCCCTATTCATGATTTTGCAATGGCAGAATGCAGCCTGCTGTGCATTTGCATAAGCCACTTCGTCCTTTTTCTTTCTGGCTCCATAAGCCACCCAGTACCTTCCACATGACTTACAAGCAGCGGCCCCTGGGGTGGAGGAGCCTCCTGCAGCTCTGATGTCCTCCATGACAGACCACACTTCCCTTTCCTGAGCTGTGCTTCAATGGCTGCTGGGCAAAACTCAGTCTTGCTGCAAATTCGGCGCCTGCCTGTGTGTGTGTAATTGGGTTGGATTTACATTAAGAGGGTTCCCTGTGGTGAAAACCACACTGCTATTTCCAATCCGAAGCTGCATAAAACATTCAATTTTCTAAGTATCCGTCAGCTGTTAGTGCTGTGAAAAACAGAGTCTGCCTGGATGGATGGGAGGCTCCTGCTCAGTCCCATAAACCCCCGATTATTCGTGCTAACAGAGGGGATAATGTTATACAGTGGTGGATCACGAAGCATTTTCCATCTCAGTATCCATTCATTCAGGACAAACACATTTGAGAATCTGGTGCACACCAGGCAAGGTGTCTGATCCGATCCCATCTTTCCTTAGTTAAAACCCTTCAAACTGGCTTCCTGGCACAGACTCAGAACCAGGGGTCAGTAAACTCTTTTTAGTAAAGCGCCAGATAGTGTATATTCTAGGCTTTGTGGCCTGTGCACTATCTGCATCTACTCAATTCTGCCATCAAGACTTGCAAGTAGTCAGCGATGCATGTGGCTGGGTCCTCAGGAAACATCAGACTAGTTCTAAAAGCAGGCAGCATTTCAGATCTGTGGGTGGTACATAGTTTGCTGACCCCTCAGTCAAAACACCTGACTTGGTTCTCCTGACCCTTGTCACCTGCTGCTTGCCCTCTCTTCTCATTTACCATACATGGCGCTCTCTGCCACACACTCCAGTCTAGGAGCAAAAGCCACCACACTCCAAACAAAACAACAACAAAAAACGAAAACAAAAACCAAAGAACAAAAACCTCGCTTTCACCTGCCTCAGGATCTTTGCATATCCTATTCCCCATGTGTGAGGAGATTCTCTTCCCTTGGCTTTGGACAAAGACAGTTCTTCTTTTGTGTCTTTCATGATGATCCCAGAACAGAGCTTCGTGAAGTGAATCCCTTCAGTTTCTCTCACCTGAGTTGGCTTCCATCCTTCGAAGGACTTATTACAGAGATAGATTACCTTACTGTTTACTTACAGTTTAATTATGACTTTTGTCTCCCTCTCCCACCTGAATTTAAAGCTGGGAGGATGGGTTCCTTGTCTGGCTCATTCTCTCTTTTATCCTTATTCCTTGGCATGGTGCTAGGTACATAGTGGTCTCTCAATTTATTTAAAACGCAAATGTTTTAAACTGTTTGGTAAGCCATTATCTAGTCCATAAAATACATCCCGACCTCAGGGATCTTGCAACCAAATGGGGGAGCCAAGCAGATAACCAATCACAACCCTGAGCCAGGGGTTGGGGCAACCATTTGCATGAATAATGGGAGGCTCAAGGACCACTGTGCCCCGGGGCTGCGAAACCAGGGTCAGCACAGGCCAGGGGCAGAGTGAAACCAGTGTCAAAGGAAGGGACCCTAAGAAGTGAGGGGTGTGGGCAGACACCTTCAGTGAGCAGGCACAAACAGGAGAAGGGGGCAGGTAGCTGACCCTCAAGGTCCATGCAGGCATCAGCTCCTCTCTGGCTGCTTTCCAACACTTCCCTCAAACAGACTTTCCGCACACATAGGACTATTGCTCCCAATTTGTAGATGTAGACCCAAGACCCAGAGAAGGAAAGTGACCAGGCCACGGTCACACGGCTAGAAGGTCAGGATCCATCCGTGCATATTCTTTGGTCCAGTCCCTATCATGAGAGGTATGTGGCAGAGAGAAGGTCTTTATTAGTCTGCGGTTTTCTTTGGGAATGTGCTTCTTTCTCCCTGAATCTTTTCCTAGACTTAATGAGTCTTCATCTTTTCTAAGATGCAAAATCCTCAGGAGCGTTGTCTGCCTCTTTCCTGATGTCCCTTTCTGAGGTCCGGGAAGGCTGCCCACCTGGACTGCTGGATGAGAGAAGCGAGCTGCTCATCAGCTGAATACGTGGGACTCCATTTACTCCCCTCTGCATTCCCACCAGGTGGAAGGCCATCGGACGGAGGAGTGAACGTGCCTGCATAGGTTAATAGCATGTGGTCACCAAGAGCTGAGCTTCACTCCTCGGGCCTGTCGCGGTGGCCTCCACAAGCAGGCTCCACTCAGCACCCCAAGGGCTACCCTATTTGCAGCTGAGTGAGACCCAGGGTTCAGAGAGGGTGATGAGGAAGCTGGCTTCAGCTGTCCTCCCTGGCGGGTGACAGCCCCCTCTGTCACTAGCTGTGACTGAGAGGGGGAAATGAGGGCACACCTGCCTAGGCAGGGACATCAATTGCCCGGGGAGAAGCTATTAGATATATGAGGAAATTCTTAGTCGATTCTACTGGCAAAAAAGTGCTTATCAGTTTTTTTTCCCCCAACGGAGTGTTCATATAAACCTTATGGGCAATGGAGACGGAGGACGCGGCGTCTGAAAGCCGGCCGGCCTCCTGGCCCCAGGGGGATTGGGCGTGATTTGATTCTGCTGGCTAACGTTGTTCGAGGCAGACTTCATTCCCCCGGCCCTCGTCAGAGCTGCTAATAGGCCCTTCAGAGCTCATAAAGAGATGGCCGAGTCTGGGGCTGGGGGGACCCCAGCTCATTTATCTTCTGCAGGCCCCATCAGATCCGATTTTGCACACACTGACGGCTCGATGCTCAAGGGTGGTCTGGCCCACGCCTCAGCTACCTGCTCAGCGCGGCTGGGCCTGAGGACCCCCAGGAGGGATGGAGGTCCTCTGACCAGCGAGGGTCTCCCGTTCTGACGTGGCAGACAGACACTCACCTGGCAGCTGTATCGATCTGTGGGCGAGAAAATGAAAGCATTTAGACTTGGAACAGAACGACTTCGAAGGCGACTAATGGGAGTGTCAGTTACCACTTTGGGTCCTCCCAGGCTGCAGACCGCACCCGCTGGCTGAGGATGCGCACACGCACGGCAACGTACACCATCCCTGGGCCCCTTGAAATGCCTGCATCGGTCAAGTGGTAACCTCCCACGTGGGTAAGAAGTGCCAGACACCACCCCTGGCACCCGGAACACCCTCACCCAAACTGCATTGGCGCCTTTCAAAGAACAGACGCCTGCAACCTGGGCCACAGGTTATTGTTGGCTTGATGTCGTCTCATCTTTTTCATGAATATCTCTTTTTCATCTTGTTAGAAGATTCAGGTGGCCCAATAATCAGCCAGGGGATTTTCATCAAAGAGAATTAACCTATGTGTTCTTCACTTAAATTAAACAGCCTAAACGATGACGATAATTACTATAGCCTTTGAGTGCTTACAGTGTGCCAAGGGCACAGTGATGGCTCGCTCCTCAGACAAACCCTAGGAGCAGATCCCTACGCTGTTAACAGAACTGTTTTACAGATAAGGAGAGCAAGGCCTGGGGAACGCTCTGGTTAGCTCTGGCTGCGTAACAAACTCACACAACTTAACGTCACAAAACGACATCCATTTCAGTAGAGCGAGGGTTTTGTAGATAGGAACTTGGGAAGGGCAGAGTTGAGATGCTGTCAGACCACAGAGGAGCAGAGGAGTTTTCTTCTCCCATAATTCCTTGTCTGGACGCTGCAGAAAAAAGTTTGTACCCTCATAGCTGAAAATACTTAGGGTAGCCGGAAAACAGTCACTTGGCTCCAATAATTTTGTGGCTCTGTTTTAACTAAGGCTAAGGGAATCCAGGAGGCCTGAGGCTGGAGTTTTCCAAAAACCTAAGAGATTCTATAGAGCCTGTGTCTGCAGGTGCTGGGCCTTAGGGCTTGTTGAAAGACTAAAGGATCCAGGAAGGAGGCTGGACTCGGCATTTGCAGGCTTTGTAGCCTGTCTGCAGAACTGAAGGGTCTTTGGTGATGAGATCTCCTGCAATGTTTTTAATGGAAGAATAGTTAGAGGATGTGACTTCTGGGAACACACCAGGGGCAAAGGGCAAAGAGACATGTCCAGACAGATTCAAGGGAGTTGCTTGTGTCCAGCTGAAGTTCTTGATCCAAGTTTAAGGTGAACCTTGCTGCTTCGCCAACAGAACAACTGCCAGACTTGTCCTGGCCAGCCGTGGAGAGGCAGCGAGGCTTCTCTCCTCATCTTAAGAGGCAGGCTTGTTCTCTGGCCCTGACGTCAGCTTCCCCAGAGGCTGGAGAGTGGTGTCAGGAAGGAGGACCCGGCTGCTCTGCCTCCAAGCTCTGAGCTCCAGCAGAGAGCAAGCATGACTGGCGATGCTCATGGCAGGGAATGGGAGGTGCCAGCAGGTCCAGGCTGAGTACTCCCTCTGACCAGCCGTGCGCTCGTCTTGCTGGTGCTCGGGTGTCCTGGAGTGAGGTCTCGCTTGCTGAGACGTGGTGCGGGGTCCTCCTGGAAAAACACCAGCTAAGCCCAATACCGAAGATTTACAGAGAAGGGCAGTGTGCTGAGAGTGCGTCTTGGGGATTGTTCTCCCCGAAGCAGATCCCAACACCAAGTGTCTGGTGCAGTAGTTTATGTGGGAAATCGAACACAGACCAGGAAGAAGGGGGATGATACAAGGAGACCACTGCCTGAGTGTAGCGGATGATTGGAAGTTAGCACTGTGGGAAGCTTTGGAACGCGGTGGAGCACGTGTTCTTCGGCAGGATACCCCCTGGGAGCCCAGGTCACTGTCCAAGGCTTCTCCTGGGTGTGGAATGCCTTAGCACTTCTGGCCTCCTGTGCATCTGCACACATAAACACACACCCAAATACAGGCAGTGAAGCTTTCTGCAGTTTTGGCTAAAATTTAAAAATAGACGAACTGGCTTTTAGGCAGACTGACAGAGGTTGTTTGAACTGCAAGTCAGCTTGAGCTTCTTGAAAATTCTAAGAGGCTGGGTGGAGCACCAGTGGCTTCATCTCACTTAACTCTTATAGCCATAGCATGAGGAAAGGATTCTTTGATATCCACCTAGGAGGTGAGGAAACTTGGGTTCCGAGAGGGGAGGTCATTGGGCTGAAGTTGCACTGAGTGGAATGGCTGGGGTTTGCGTGTAGGGCATGACCCTTGAGTTTAGAGTCCATTGTGAACTGACTGCCTCCTAAAGACAGTTATGAAGTTAATAGAGATGTCCCCACATTCCTCCTCTCAGTGCTGAGTGGACCTAGTTGAAGTTGTAGCCATAGGAGCAGGATAGCTGGACTCAGAGAGCGGTTGGTTGAGGAATGATCCTGAGGGAGTCTCAAGAGGGAGGACCAAAGGTGAGTGCTTCCTGAGCGAGATCAGGAAGTTGACATGCTATGGCGTGCCCTTCAGGTGTTATGAGCAGGTGTGGGGATTGAGGATAGGTGAGACTGAGGATTTGAGTCAGACATTGATGAGGACAGGCAGGGTGGAGGTGAGGAATGAGGCTGGAGGTCCTCATGGTTTCTGCTGGGAGGAGTGAGAGGTTATAAGGCTGGAGAGAGGAGGAGGAAAAGGTGGCCTCTGCCCTGCGCCATTTTGGTGATCTCTAGTTGAACATCAAGACCGTCATCACTTCTGCTGAGATACTTGTCTTGCTTTCCTAAAACCACGCTCAGGTTGATCAAGGAAAGGGTCCTGAAGGATTCCCAGCTTCCTTCTGAACCTTGGTGTGCTTGATGCAGTCTGAAAATCCTCCTCCCTTCTCCTGCATCCTTTACCCTGGTCCAAGCTACAAAGATTGCCTTGAGTTTACTCTACATGCACAAAGCCCTCGAGGACCAGGTGGTTTGGATTATAAGCCACATCCTCCAACAAGTAGCCTCTAATTATCCTCAGAGAACTCCCCTCTCTTTGAACTCATGTCCCCATTGGTCACCATCGCTACCCCAGTGTACCTGATAGCCTGGCAGGCTTGGGCAGTGACTTGAGTTCTATGCATAAAGATGGGGCATGAAGACTACTTATAATGCATCCCTTTCCATTTCACCTTCCTTCCTTCCACCCTCCCTGCCACCCTTCCTTCCTTCCATTCTTCCTTCCTTCATCATCAATCACTCTATCCATCCAACCATTCAATCTTCTATGTGGCGGCCATTGTGCCAGGGCTCAGGGTCAGGCATACGACTTGAGGAGGATAGCCAATGCCTGTGCTCTCATAGAGCTTATCTAGTAGAGAAGACTGATTTAAAAAAAAAAAAAAGGCAAAGAGCAGAAAATATACTCTCAAACTATTAGGACAAATGGATAAAACTTCATAATAGAAAAGTAAATGTGATAAGGATGTGCATCTTCCCAGATGACATGATCCGGAAAGATCTGTATGTGGAGGAGACATTCTTAAGCTGAGGCTACTTGGGTGACAGCAAAGTGCTAACCCTGTGAAGAGGGGAGAAGGGCATTCAGAAGACAGAACAGTGAAGGTGTGGGCCAGGAGGTGAGAAAGAGCTGGCAAGAAGGAAGTGAAGGAGCAGAAGTAAGCACAACCCAGCTGGAGCCCAGTGAGCAAGGAGAAGGTGGCATTAGAGGATGTAAGTGCAAAGGAAATGGGTCATCTGGGGCTTCTTGGGCCACATGGGGGACCTTGGATTGCACTGAAGGCAACCTGAGAAACATTAGGAGATTTCGGTGTGGTGGTAATATAATTTTCATTTCTAAAAAAAGTCACTTAAGATGCTCAATGGAACTTAGATTGCAGTGGGACAAGAGAGGGTGACAAGAGACCTGCATGGAACCTGTGGCATTTGTTCTGGGGGAGAGCTCTGAGGAGGACCTGGCCTGGCAATGGAGAGGGGGACATGTGACGATCAGAGACGCGGTTTGGAAGTGAAAGTAGCCCAGTCTTCTGGAGTGCCGAGGAGAGCTTGGCCCTCTGCCAGGATCCAGGAGTGGACCTTGCTCGGTTCTCCGGCTCCAGAGTGGTAAGTTAGCGCCTTGAGCTCAGGGCGATCTGATGAATATGCAGAGAACAACTGGGAAACTCTCAGACCGAAATCACACGACAACCCTGAGGAGCAAAGCGCCCTCTCTCCCTGACAAATGCGAACTTAGAGGATATTTTGGCATGCAATTCCAGGTGACTCCTGGATTCCAAAGACCCTCCACGGATGTACACCCAGTCCCACGCGCAGTGGACCAGGAGGGTCATATATGCCTTGGGAGTGGAGACTTCCCCAGCTGTGAACCAGAGATCTGCCTTGGCTTTCCTTATTCTAGAAATCTGCAGCACCAGAGTGAGTCGTAGGCCGTCTTCTTCAGGCAGGTTTGCATAACACCTGTCACTAGTCTGTGTCCTCTAGGGACAGGTATTCCATGCCCCTCCTCAGGGACCCCTGCAGGGTTCTTCCATGGTTGAAATGCTGTCAGGTCCTGTTTCCATTTGTTCAGGCTCCTGAGAAAGGGAGGGGTCTGTCAAACCAAAGCCTTGGAAGGACGTGGGGAGGTGAACAGGTGATTATTAGGCTAGTGGTGTTCTGAATCATTTTTTTTTTTTCTAATTTTGAGCTTTCTGAATTGTTGGCCTAACATTGCTTGAATACTACATTTAAAAAGGAGAACCTGAAAGAGATTGGAGGTCAGAAATTATCTCTATTTTAGATTGAACAACAACAGCAGCAACAATAAAAACACTACAGTAAAACAAAATACTCAGAAATATCATTATATTTTTCATGAATATATTCCTTTGTTTTAATTCTGTATATAATTTCACTGTTCTGTTTTCCACATCTTTCAAAGGCAGAAAGCAAAACTTACCTTCCAATATGTATAAGATGCATCACCTTATGCTTCAGCCACTAGAACCTCCCACTCTAAGGTTTATGAAGACATTTTCATGACTCCAGATCGTGAATATGCTGTTCCCTCTGCTAACATGCTTTTTCCATTATGTCTTCTCAGGAAACATAAACTCGCTTCTTGAGGTCTATCTGAGAGGCCAGGTCCTGCAGGTTTCAGGCCTCTATAGGCAGAGTACACCTTCAGTTTTCTTCACTCCAGGGTCCACTTGCGTGTCTCTCCATCATGCTGCTGGTCACACTTATCTCCATGTCTCTCTCTCCCTCTGGTCCATGGAAGTTGGGAATTGTGATTTACGTATCTTTCCACTGCAGAACCAGCCAAAATCTGGCTCATTGTCTAACCTCAAAGAGCTCGTGCTGAATGCATGGAGCAGTTTTTACAAGGGTTTCCATGGTGCCAATGCAGGAGGGGGGTAGTGGCATCTCAGACCCTTGGTGAAGATTCTGTTGTTATGCTGCCATTAGGAGAGAATGTTCTGACTCTTGGTGCTGAGTCGTCTCTCACACTCAGTACACTTCTCCCTGGGGGCTGGCGGCCTTCCAGGGCCACCTCTCTTTGACCTACACTTATGACTCTGATACTCAAGGTCGAGAGAGCCTCTTGTGTGTTTTATTCTAAGTCCTCACCTCATCTGTGATCCTTTCTTCTCCACAGCACAACAGTGAAATAAAGGCCTTCGATCTCAATTCTTCAAGTTCATGATTAAGGCTATTTGTTGAATTCTTAGACTCTATCAGATGCTGGGCCAGCTGCTTTGTAGCAATTAATTTGTTTTGTTTTCACAAGAGCCCTAGTCATTTATTTCCTTATGTATTTATGCATTTCAGAAGTATTAATTGAGCATCTGTTATGTACAGCCTCTCTGATGGGCATTGTGATATAACTGTGAACAAGATCATCAAAGAACCTGCCTTCTTAGACTTTGGCACCTAGCATGGAATATAGAAAATTATTTGTTGACCATTTAGAAGATATTTTAAGATGGTGGGACAAGTTATATGCAGCAAAGACGGAGCCAGGATAGAGATAGAAGTAGATGATGTGGTCAGGATCTGAGGTAAGAAAGAGGGAGGCTAGAGGAGGCACAGCCTCCAAGCACATTGCTTCCATTTACATTTCACTGGCCTTGAACGAGTCACATGACCACACCTAGTGGGACCAGCGGCATTGTACATTTCCTAGGTGACCAGAAGAGAGCTAGTGTCATTTCTGCCATTGGAGATGAGGCTGTAGAGATGAGGTGGCGGAGTTTTCAGAAGAGAAAGAATCCCTTCTACGAAGGCTATAAGCTGGGAAAAACCAGCCCGTTGAGTGACTAAAAGAACGTCTTTAGTCCACCATCTAAGAGGCAAGGAGAACACTAAGACATGAATTCCGAGAGGCTGGCAAGAACCAGGTCATTTAGGCTTTGATTCTGATAGTTCTGAGAAGCCACCGGGAGGTTCTGAGCCAGGGAGGGTCCTGCCATTTTTAGAAGCTCACCCAAATGGCAGTGTGGAGAAACTTTTCCAGGGTGGTGGTGGTGGTGGTGGTGATAGCAGAGAGGTTGCTGCAGAATGCTTTCAGGGGTGATGGTGGCTCAGAATAGATGCAAAGCCAAAGATTTCCTTCTCAATTCAGGCATAATTAAAGTTCAAACTGACATCTGCTGGACCCAGCAGGACTTGGAGGGATGGAGGAATCCCAGGAATCATGGAACTAATAAGGGGATCCAGAGGCAATGTCCTGGTGTCTTGCCTGGAAAGTGGCCTCGTATGATCTGCTTCAAACAACCTGAGTTTTGCAGAAGGGTTTTGAAACTAATTAAAAGGGCACAGAACATTAAGACAAATCAAAATATGTCCAGAATGAGGCTTCATGTATGAGTTGGGGAAAAATACATTTCCCAACTTTAGTTCTTCACTTGTAAGATATCAACAGTATCAGTCAGCTTAGTGGTAGTAACAAACACTCCCAAGATCTCAGTGATATACCAACCAGCTTCCCTTTGTTGCTCGGCTACAGGTTGACTGCAATGGTTCTGCTTCATGTGCTTTCTCTTGCCAGAAGCCAAGTTATGAGCATGTCATGGACCATGTCATTCTTGGAGCAGATGGAAAGAGCAAGAAAGAATTAAGCTCTTAAAGTTTCACATAGACAAGGCAAGCAAAATACCTCTTCTCATGCCTTTGGCCAAGCAAGTCACATGACAGGAAAGTATATTCCACCTGCAGGGAAATCACCCTGCATCACACAGAAGTGGGTAGGGTTGTATAGTAATCTCACACAGAACAGTGAGTAGCTGAGAACAGAAATATTATCTGCCATGACTACCCTGCAGAGTTAATTCTGAAATTAAGAGAATGATATATACAAAGCAACTAAAAGTGTCAACATGATAGACACTCAAAAGACCAATTCTTATTAAATAGCTCAATTTTAATATATATATATATATATACACACACACAAGCATAGGATTAAAATCTGCTACTCCTTCCCTTCCACCCTTCTCTCTCCTCTCAACTGCCACCTTCCCTACATATTATGTGTACAGAGAGTGGTAAGTTTGTTCAAAACGTGCAGCTTTTGGTGGTGACTAGCAGACTTTGACTGGAAACTCAGCTATTCTGCTCACCATATGCGTGACTCTCTGGAATCGCTGTCTGTCTTCTCTGAACCTCAGTCTCTTTATCTGTAAAATGAGGAGAAAGCCCACACCATCAGACTGATATGAAATTTAAAACTCAGATCATTTGCCTTCTCCCTCCTCTCTGTTCATCTGCCCCAGTCTCTGGCAAGTTCTCAGAATTAAAACATATCCAAAATATTCCAATTTGAGACAGGAAGAACTCATCTTCGTGCCAGACACTGAGGTTTCCTGTGATAATTATTGACATGCCCTTTACTAGAATAGGATTTGGGGTGAAATGCCCAGATGGCTTGAGAGTCCCTGCATATTCCAGGCCACCCCGGGTCCCTGTGCTCTCCTCAGTTCTGACCCTACCACCAGGAATGCCTCCATTTTTCTCAAAGGAAACATTCAAATGATCCCAGATCCTCTCACCATCCTTGTCCCTGCCCATTGGAGTGAGTTGAGTGTCCAGGACTCAGTTTTTAAATTAGGCTCAGCTACCCACACCTAGGATGTGTTCATGACCTAATTCCTGGGGGTGACTTGGGTGAAACCCTAGCTCCCCTGCTTACTATGAACAACTCAATTAGGGTCTCCTTTGGGTCCCTAGCCTTGAAGCAAGTAGAGGTCAGGGTGCTATGAATGAGATACTAAATAATGCGCAGGTCATCTGAGATATCAGGAAAATGAGCTGGCATCAGGCGAGAAGGTGGTCCAGTTCTATTTGCATTTGAGAATGCTTTCTCCTCTGGCTGTGCAGGGATTGCACTGGAAAACAGAGAGGCCAGAGAACAACACAATCGTTCAGACAAGAGATGGTGCCCTTGTTTCTCGAGAAGCATGCCTGGTAAACACTTAGCATGTTCCCTGTAATTCTTTGTTTTCCAGCTGCTGGGTTTGTACAGTGCCAGAGGCTTGGTCCATCCACTCTCTTCCCGTGCAGAGTTACGGGAACAAGCATTTTTAAAATTCCACAAGAACTCCATATCCAAGCACACTGACATTCTTTTCTTGTAACTCATTTTTTATTTTACTTTATAAAGGGATCAGTAGGTAATAAATTAAATGAAAGCAAACACTAATCAGCTACTTAAGAGTGGCCCTTCATCGAGAGTGGCTGGATACCCTGTCATCTGCACCGCTACCATGAGAAGACACCCTGCTGTCCTGCCACCCCACTAAGCTCCTTCTCTTCCTCTCTGCTGGGGTAGGAGGATTTTTGCTATTCTCTGTGATTTGCATTAAGTTGTAGACACTTCTAGACACTTGGAGGTGTGTTCTAGGCTGTAAGACCCAATTTTCCTCTGATCACAAAACTCGACTTTTTTTTTTTTTTCTGGAAAAGGAGGGACGATTGAAATATTTTTACCCACATTCCCATGCACATCTTTCTCTTTTTAAATGACAGACTCCAGTTGTTAGAGCAGTTTTAGTTTATAGACAAATAGAGTGGAGAGTGCCATCCCCATATTCGCCCCTTGCCCCGCCACACACGATTCCCCTGTTACTGACATCTTGCCTTAGTGGGGTACCCTCGTTGCCAGCCTGAATGTCTGATGATCCAATGTTAGTGCATAGGCCACGGTACGGCTGAAGGCCATAGTCTCCGTGGTGTTCACAATGTATGTTACACGTTCTGTGCATTTTGGCAAATGATGTATATCCAGAAGAGCTTTGCTGCCATAAAAGATCTCTGTGCACGAAGGATTCCTCCTTCACCTCCCTTCCCCTGATCCCTGGCAACCCTACTTTCTATAGTGTTGACTTTTCCAGGGTACCATAAAATCAGAAGCAGATAGGAGGTAGCACTCTGGATGTCTCTTTCTTGTACCCTTCCCCCCACATCACACATGCTCATGCGTGCACACACACACACACACACACACACACACACAACTTAAACGCACACTGTCCCTCCAAACCCAATAGAAAAGTCCAGAACAACTCACCCCTAACTTGGCTCCCGGGGGCTCATTTCCTGTCTCAGCTGACCCTCTTATCAGAAACACTACACCTATTCAGAAGATCCAGGCCTCCCGATTCCGACTCCATTGGCTCCTTTCTTGTTTTCCTAAAAGCAAGGGCCTCTTTGCCTGCGTGGTGTCTGAGCGGTAATTACCTCGTGTCTTTTCAGCTGCCTTCAAATTATTTTCCCCACCTTCAGAGCAATTGCGTCCCACTTCTTATCTCTACTGTGATCCTCTACGGGGCACAGGGGACCTGTCTCTTAATGCTCATATTTTTGCTTCTGATGTTAAAAAGTCCCCTTGAACTTGCATTTTACAGACACCAGCAAAGCCCCGGTGTCTTCGTGGAGCCTGACACTTCCTGGGGGCAGGGTGTTTGCAATTACAGGCTGAGCTGGCTGTGGGATCAGAGAGATGCTGAGGCCCGGTGAGGCCGGGCCTGCAGAGCATCTTTGATGAGTGATGGGGTCATTATCATGACTGTTATGCAGGGAAGCCGGCACAGTCCTGTGGCAGAGTCCCTGCCTCCCGTTATCTCGTCTTGGCTGTAAAGACGGTCGGACTTGGACTTGGACACACGTGTATGCATGTCCTGAGGCGCAGGCCTGGCTAGCAGAGGGGCCAAGGGCAGCGAGCAGGCAGGTCCCTCACATACTCTGGAGCAAGCCTGTCCTCCCAGAGTCTCCTCTTTCTTGCTGACAGGCCATCCACTGGCAGTGGGCATGAAAACCAAACTGGAGGGTCGATTTCCTTTTCCAGGTTTTGGATAATCCCTCCCTCCCCTTTATCGTTTTTGGCTTGAGGCTTAGGGCTTCCTCACTGGAAGTATTTTCTGCCACTTTTGTCTCTTGTGGAGAAAATTAAAAAACAAAAACAAAAAAAAAAAACAACTTGAGGGGTAGCGATCTCAGCCCTCGCATTAGCACAGAGCTCCTCTGGGGAACTGCTGTTCCCTCCCTCCCCGTGTGTGTCTGTGTTCCACTCCGCAGTTGGTAATTGTCCGTTTTGGCCTGTTTGGGAAATCTGTGTCCCTGTGGGTGGGCCCAGGCTTCCCACCCAGTGGAGCAGAGAGGCACACCCAGTGTTCATTGTCTGGAGAGGAGGCCATGCTCAGCCAGAAGATGTGATCTTAGAAGGCTTGACAAGGGGCCTCTCCGTCTCTCCAATTCAGCCCTGGACTTTGAGGACCGTTGAGGTTGGGGCTTGCTGCAGGGTGTCAGGAGCTAATGGTGGGAATTGGAAGAGGTCCTCTGGCCTCCAGGTACCTGACACAGCGGAGGTGGGAAGCCTCCCTGTCTTACAGGTGAGCGTGTGTCCACTCATCATCCCCGTCTCGTCCCCTCCAGGAGACCTGCCCACTGTCACAAAGAACCTCTCAGAACCTTAGAAACTGGTCTCAAAAACACTGCTGAATCCAGGGAAGGACCTCGCCTTCTCATTTCAAGGGAGCAGGAAGAGGTCACGGTGCCTCCCAAGAGCATCTGGAGAAGCAAGGAATGTTCGAGAGCTCATGTTTGAAGGCATGGCTGTCTTTTCGAGTCTCTACGCATCCGTCATTATTGTTTCTGTCTTGTTACTTATAAAACTTCTTTTTTTATGGAACCCGCCATTACCATCATTACTTTTTGAATCTTAAAACCGCTCTTGCTCCTGCTTCACAGAGCGGAAGGCTGAGCACCAGCGACTGGGACAGCTACTACCCATCCCCACCTGACATCCTCCGTCGCCTGCCCTGCCCGGAGGCCTTTGCAGCGCATCGAAAAGGAAGTCGAGCCCTTTTATTACGTTTTCACCACGTGCTTTGGCGTTGGTGGTCTGAGGAGAGGGTTGAGATTTGTGTGTCAAGCAAGACAGAAGTGTTTGTTTTTTAAATTTTAGGAGCAGGACTTTGCAGGCCATGGGGTTTATATGCTGTGTTGGAAATCACAGGTCAATACATGGAAGAGATGAAATCAAGATTATCACCATCCTGGATTTATTCCTCAATTTGGAATCTGGTCACATATGCAAATGCCCAGGGGCATAGTCCAGCAGCACAGATGGAGATAAGGAAGGAGTCCCAGGTAGGAGACCTGCGGGCTCAGGTTCTGCAGACACTTTGTTCATTTCCACCTCATTCTGGAAGTGGCTATGAGAATTGCCAGTGAATCCATGAATAGGCTCTGCCCAAAAGTCAAGTAGATGAGGACTATTAAAACAATAGTCTGGGTACCTTGGTCCTAATCCTGCTTCAGCTCACAGAAAAATGGAAGGAAACTTTTGTTTTTTTTTTTGTTTGTTTTTTTGTTTTTTTTTTTCTTTTTTGTGGTGCTGGGGATCGAACCCAGGGCCTTGTGCTTGCAAGGCAAGCACTCTACCAACTGAGCTATCTCCCCAGTCCTTTCTCCTGCTTTAAGGAGTCCAGTATTTCAGTCACCACAGTTGGGCCATAATGCCCTGACAACCCCGGGACGCTGGGAGGAGAGGAGGAGAGTTTACAACGAAGAACCTCCACGACTTTTGTGAGAAGGAACTACCTGCTAAGTGTGTGGTCGCAGAAAGAAACTCCCTGGCAGGTTGTGCAAGGACAGCTGAAGAAGCAAACTTCAGCTCTTTGGAATGGTAGCCGTATTCCAAGACGCATGTCTCTCAGGGGCTGGGATTTTATCTTGCATCTGTCACACACTTAGGGTGTGACATGGGGGAACCCTAGGTCCTCATTTATAAAGCGGAGAGCTTGGATTTCCAAGATCTCCATCTCATGCTGTAAGTGGGGTCCAGCTGGGAATGGAGAAACACAGTCCATCGGGAAGAGAGGCAGTCAGGACATGACAGGCTTGGAGTAGATAGGTGGGAAGGGGCACAGTGGCACTGACTCCAGCCAACCCAGAAAGAAAATCCCCAGGGGTCTGGTGTGAGGGCTGAAGAGGACAGGAGGAGTCTCCCAGGAGGGGCAGTCAAGCCAGGTCAGGGTCTGGGCAGGCTGCCCGGTTTGGGGAATGGCATCAATGTGTGGGAGAGGCTCCTAAGGCCAGGCAGGTGTCAGAGCCCTGGCCAAGTGGATGTGAGGTCAGGATGGGGCTTCAGTTCTAAAAATGGTACCTGAGGGCAAAGCAGGCTTGACGCAGAGCCCAGTCACCCTGAGCTATGAGGTAGCTGGTGGGGCCCTAGGCCTTCCCACTCCGGGATCCCAAGGCTTAAGGCAGCTAGAGTAATTCTAGGCTCACCTACCTTCTCGGGACACACCGAGCACCAAGTACAGGCTGGAGGGTTGGAGAAGCCGGAACGGACACCTTTAGAGCTGAAATGGAGTATCTCCATTTAACCCCAATAAAAAGTTTTTCTAGGGGGCTGGGGAGATAGCTCAGTCGGTAGAGTGCTTGCCTTGTAAGCACAAGGCCCTGGGCTCGATCCCCAGCACCCAAAAAAAAAAAAAGAAAAAAGTTATTCTAGCCCCGCAGCAGGGTGCTTTCTCTGTGCCATCTCTGTTGCATGCCTCAAGTCGGCAAACTCACTGCAAGCTGGCTTTAGAGCTTCTGCTAATTAGTCACTATGGTGAGACACAATTTTAAAATATTTGCCAAGATCAATACATGATATCTGTCCCTTCAACTGTGGCCACCACTGAAGAAGAGTCCAGGCAGAAATACTGAGGGAGGAAAGGGACAACTGGAAACCCACGCAGAATAAAAACGTGTGGGAAATAGAGGCCCTTGACCTGAGGACACCTGTGTGGATTTCATTGACAGCCCTTTGGCAAGATCAGGGGCCTAGACAGACTTGTCTGCTTTTCCAGTCATTTCTGCACCTTTCCAGTTAAGATTCCAAGCTCCCAAGCTGGAGGTGATTCTAAGCGACTTTTTTTTACTATCTTCTAGAAATCTTCCTTGTTCCTCTAGGCTTTGACCTGGTATAACTTAATAAATGACAAGGGAAGTTAAAAAGCTATAAGAAGCCTTTAAACAGGGTACATCTTAATACAAAGATCTAACGGAAATGAATCACATTTCTTTACTCTTGGCAACCACAGGTACCACGTACAGTTCAGCTTTAGCTTTCTTTCTTTCTTTCTTTCTTTCTTTCTTTCTTTCTTTTCTTTTCTTTTCTTTTCTTTCTTTCTTTCTTTCTTTCTTTTTTTTTTTTTTTTTTTTACTAGGGATTAAATCCAGGGGCACTTAACCACTGAGCCATATCCTGAGCCCTTTTTTATTTTTACTTTTTAAAATTTGTTCTTTTTAGATATACAAGGCAGTAGAGTGTATTTTGACTTATTATACATACAGGGAGTATGACTTATTCTAAATAGGATCCCAGTCTGTGATTGTGCATGATGTGGAGATTCACTGTGGTGTATTTATACATGTACATAGGAACATTGAGTCAGATTCATTCCCACTGTCTTTCCTATTTCCTGTCCCTCTTCCCTTCCCTTCATTCTGTTGTCTAATTCAGTAAACTTCTATCCCCCACCAATCCCCCCACCATTGTGTGTTAGAATCCACACATCAGACAGAACATTCCACCTTTGTTTTTTGGGGGGATTGGTGTATTTCACTTAGCATAATAGTCTCCAGATACATCCATTTCCTGGCAAATGTCATAAAGTCATCCCTTTTTATAGCTGGGTAATATTCCATTGTGTATATATACACATTTTCTTTATCCATTCATCCGTTGAAAGACACCTAGGTTGTTCCCATAACTTAGCTATTGTGAATTGAGTTGCTATAAACATGGATGTGGCTGCATCACTATAGTATGCTGATTTTAAGTCCTTTGGGTATAGACCAAGGAGTGGAATAACTATGTCAAATGGTGGTTCCATTCCAAGTTTTCTGAGGAATCTCTGTATTGCTTTCCACATGGTTGAACCAATCTGCAGTCCCAGCAGCAACATATGAGTGAACTTTTAATCCCTACATTCTCACCAACTTTTATTGTTACTTGTATTCTTGATAATTGCCATTCTGACAATTTGCATTTCTCTCATTGCTAGTGATGTTGAACATTTTTTCATATATTGGTTGACCAATCATATTTCTTTTTCTGTGAAGTGCCTTTTCAGTTCCTTTGCCCATTTATTGGTGGGTTATTTGTTTCATTGGTATTAGGTTTTTTGAGTTCTTTATATATCCTGGAGATTCATACTCTCTCTGAGATGTGGGTGGCAAAGATTTTCTCCATTCTGTAGGCTCTCTTTGCTCTCTTGATTATTTCCTTTGCTGTGAAGAAGGTTTACATTTTGATACTGTTTCATTTATTGATTCTCAATTTATCTTTCCAACCCTTCTGCTACCTACCCCTATAATGTCTCTGAGAAACTCTCTTTTAAAGAGTGTTCCAAAGGCCTTTTTCCTGACTTTCATCTTCTGTTTATTAATTAAGCTGGCTAATCTGCTTCTCTCCTTCTGATCTGCCCTCCACTCTGTCAGCTGCAGCCCCATCCTGCTCAAGACCATGAAAGGCCTCCAGCAACTGTAGATGATGAATCTCCGTCCCATGTAGAATCCACATCCCCTGTCCAGTTCCAGACATAAGCCTTCAACAACCTCTCCTGACTTAGCTGTCAACCACATTTTTCATCACTGTCCAGTCCAGCAGGCCTGAACATCTTCTCAGCTACCCCAACTCAGCCCCCGTCTCTCTTAGAAAGAGCCTTTCCCTCTCTCTCCCTGCGGTTAATTCATGCCAGAGAGTCCCTCACCCTTTCCAATGGCCAAGTCAAAGGCCAATTCCTGCAAGAAGTCTTCCTCATCTTTATACCTCATCATTTGAAGGGATCACACCCAACTGTAGGTTCTCAGCTCTGCATGGTCTGGGTTTATTTTCCTCATTAACCCCTTGGTGAATCCTCATGGATGAATCACTGTTATTTCCCAACACACAAACTCTCCTGACATACCATGATATTGGGGGAATGTGGTATACACACATACCATACACATAAACAGACATGCATGCGATGTTTTGATACATACATGTCATCTGAGTATTTGCATAGAGTTGTTCTTGCAAGTGCACATGAGAAATAAACTCCTGGGAGCTAGGGCAGTGGGGTTTCCATTGAACGAAGGCAGAATCCACTAGAAACCGTATCAGGCTTGAGGAGGGTGATAGTCCCAATGTCTGGCCTCAGCCAGGCCAATGTTTGTTCATATCTCAGCACTTTGAGTTAGCTCATGGAGTCGTCACAAGAAAGCATGCTAAAAATGAAATGGTTTCCATTCAAAACAACCAGCTTCTATCTAGTCTACTGACAGCTGAAATATCTGGTACCAGAAACTTTGTGAGTTCAGAGGATCAAATGATGTTTTGGGTTCTTTCGGGTCTTGGGATTTCACATCAGAATTTAGTCCTGGCTCCAAGTTGCAGTTCTTCACATCCACACAAGGAATCTTCGAGAAGATGACTGGAATCAGGTCTTCCAAGGACACAGCGATCTTCTCCAGTGTGTCGGATAGGTATTTCCCTAGTCAACAAAGGGCTAGATGGCAATTCTCATCGGCAAAATTCTCAGGTGTGCCCGAGTTGATCTTTAATTTCTGTATTGGTGAAATTAGCTTAACTCTTTAGGACCCATTTCTACTTGATGGCAAGAAATGGTATCTTGCTAACCCAAGGTAACTCATCACCTGCATTTCAAAGTTTACTTCATTTTAGGTGAACACTTACATTCATCATGTTCTTCTTGACTTTCTTTTCACACAGAAGTATTCTAACTTCATGATAGGTTTACTTTTGTAGTCGCTACTGTTTTTGTCGTGTACTTAAGAAAAAAGGCCTTACAAAAATAAAAAAATCACACACTGTAAATTAATGTCTTGTCAATTTCTATACAAACAGCCCTCTAGGATTTTGATGAAGGTTTTAAATACATAGGACATGTGGGGAGAACTCTCATTAACAATATCATGTCTAACCATGGGCATGGTACCTGTGTATACCTCTATATGTTTATAAATATATGGTTTATCTCTATTTATTTAGATCTTTAATTTCTCTCAGCATTGTATTGTGGTTTTAGGTTTAGAGATCTGGTATTTATTTTTTAAATTTTTATAATATAATCTTTTAATACATTTTCATAATATAATATTTTATAATAATTTTGATATTTTTAATTTTATAATATTTTTCATTTTCTTTTTCAATTTGAGTTCAATAACAATTTTGAAGAGAAGTGGTGAGAACTGACATTCTTTTTTTCTAGAACTTAGGGGATAAAAACATTCTTTCATCATTGAGAGTGAGATTAGGTATGGAAGTTTCATGGACAATCTTTATAACATGGAGGCAATTCCTTTCTATTCCTAGTTTTATAAGGATTTTATCATAAAATTGGTGATAATTTTTGCCTCATACAGGGTTATTTATGGAAGCTCAATGTGGTTATGTTCTTTGCTCTTCAATATGACCATATAGTGAAGTACAGTGAGTGATTTTCAAATGTTAACATGACCATGAATCCCTGAGGTAACCCCCATTTTGTCATAATGTGCAACATTTTTTTTTTTTTTCTTTTTTGGTACTGGGGATGGAACCCAGGGACACTTAACCACTGAGCCACATCTATACATCTATAGTCTTTTTTTTTTTTTTTAGATTTTATTGAGACACAGGGTCTTGCTGAGTTGCTTAGGACCTCAGTAAATTGCTGAGGCTGACTTTGAACTCATGATCCTCCTGCCTCAGCCTCCAGAGCCACAAGAATATTTTTCATAAGTGGTATTTGTCTGAAGTTTGCTTTTCTTATAATAATGCATTTGGTCTTGGGATGAAGGTAAGAGTGGCTTCATAAAATAATTTGGGGGAATCTTCCTCCATGCTTTCTTTTTGAAGAGGTTTGTGTGGGATTGTTTATTTCACAAATGTTTTATGGAATTCATCATTCATTCTATCCTTGGAATTTTGCTTGTGGCAATGTTTTAATTAAGAACTTATTTAAAAATTCAATATGGGGCTATTTGAGTTTTCTATTTCTTCTTGAGTCAATTGTAACAATTGAAGGCTTCCAAAGAATTTGTTTAAGATAGGTTGTATATTTTTAGCATAAAATTGTTTATTACATTCATTATTATTACTTTTTCAGGCTTATGCAGTATTATAATGATGTCTCTGCTTATATCCAAGTATCGCAAATATACCTTCTTTTTAAAAAAATTTATCAATCCATTTAGGAATTTTTCAGTTGTATTGATATTTTTAAGGACACTGCTTTGGTTTCACTGATTTTTATGTATTGTTTATTCCATTCTCACATCTATTCACCTTGGGTTTGTTTATCTTAATTTAATAATTCTTCTTTTTGGAGGTGGGTACTGGGGATTGAACTCAGGGAGTCTTGACCAGTAAGCCACATCCTTAGCCCTATATTGTATTTTATTTGAAGACAGGGTCTCACTGAGTTGCTTAGCACCCCACTTTTGCTGAGACTGGATTTGAATTTGCAATCCTCCTGCCTCAGCCTCCCAAGCCACTGGGATTACAGGCATGTGCCACAGCACCTGGCTCCTTGTTTTGTATAAATTCTTAAAATAGAATCTCAGGTCATTTGTGCCAATTTTGTTTTTGAACATAAGCATTTTATAATAATATATTTCTGGTAATTCCTGATTTAGCTGCTTTCCAAAATTTTAAAATATTTTTCTGATGTCATTAAGTTAAAAATGTTTTCTATTTTTTTGTGACTTATTCTTTTCCTCATAGATCATATAGATGTATGTTGTTCATTTTCCAACTTTTGGAGATTTTTTTTCATATAGATTTCTATTCCTAAATCTAATATTTTTTTACAGAAATATTATGCATAGCTTTGGACTTTGAACTTATTAAAACTTATTTAATGGTCTATAATATAATCTAACATTATACAATCTCCCATGTGCACCTAAAAAGAATGTCTCTCCTCTTGTCGAGTGGCACTTTCTGTAGATGTCACTTAGTTCCAGTTGACATGTAATGTTATTCAAATCATTCACAATTCTATTGCTTGTTCTAATAATTACTGAATGAGTGGAGCTGGAATCTCTGCCTCTGACTATGAGTTTACTTTCTTCTTTCTTCAGTGCTATTGTTGAAGGTTGTTATTGGATGCTTGAACATGTTGGAAATGCCATCCTCTGAATGTACGCACAGGTGTTGGACTACCTCACTTCATCTCTGTTAATATTGCCCATTGTGAAGTCTACCTTGCATAATATTAATATAGACCCTCCCGCTTACTCCTGGTGCCTCTTCTTACTTTTAGCCTCTCTAGGACTTTATATTTAAAGTGGGCTGTGTAAACCAACATTTGGGTATTGTCCTTCGGTCTTCCGGCTGTAGTGTTGGGATCAGTAAAATTTAATGAGATCACGGATATGATATACTTAAACCTCCTATCTTGCTATTTGTTTTGCATTTTTCTTCTTTTTCTGCTTCCTTTTGTGCACTTATTATTTTACCTTTCATTTATGTCCATCCTGGGGTTTTGTTTTTAATATTGCTCTAGGGAATGCCTCAGACACCTTCAACGTATCTCGTTCTACTTAAAACTATACCGTGAACAAGGTAATGATCTTATGATTGTGTTCTTCCTCTTTCCCACCCCATCTTTTTATTTTTGTCATTCCATTATGTGTGTGTGTCTGTGTGTGTGTGTGTGTGTGTGTGTAGTACATAGACATACAGTTCTTGCTATGCTGCCCTGTCAGTGAAATAGGGCCTTAATTTTTTTCCAAATTACTGAGCATGGGTTCTCTTATAGACTCCGCCCACACGAGTTTGAAAGTCTCTCTTCTGGGACTGGCTCTGACTCTACTTGACTGGGCAGTTATGGATCATGTCCTTAGGCTAGAGCAAGCTCAGATCAGTGCCTCTCCACCTGGTGGCTGTCCTGTGGCTACTTGTGAGAGGCATCTTTAATATCACAGAGTCATGTTCTGTCTACTTCTCCAATCACACTGGTTCCAGCCAGTCAGACAGCTGAGTTCACCCCAAGTTATGACATTATTTAGACTTTTCCTTTCAACTTGGAATATGAAACAAGGATAAATCATTCAACCTCCGTCATCCATTTAACCCCTGTGTAAACTGTCTGAGGAATATAATGATAATTACCTTTTCCAGGGACGGAGTTGGGGGGAGAGTCAATTAAGGCTTGCACTGTGCTTTGAGATCTTTCAATGAAAGGCTCGGGGTTATTATGTTAACAAGATACCAGAGGGATATTTGCCAGCAATGCCTCCCTTTGAGCCAGCTTGTCTGTCATTAGTAATTTGGGGGCTTGGCACAGAGTCATGGGAATGTTTTAATGGCTTCTGCTCAACCCCAGAAATAGATTGTGAAGTTGCTTGAAGAAATGCTTGTTTTCTCTGCTCTCTATTTCTGTACACGTGGGGGCTCTAGGGGGAGATCTCAGGTTCTTTGGCAAGGGCCAAATAAATGGGTAACAGGGTCTTATGCTGCCCAATAAACTCTGATAGAAAATAGTGCTCAGGTCTGTTATGGGGATTACCTTAGAGATGGGTTGTACCACCAAGGAGGAATTTTGGCAGAAAAGCTGCAATTCTGGAGCTACCTGGAGACCTTGATCATTCAGTGAGACTTGAGAGCAATGAAGGCCATCTCTCCCTCTGAGAAATATTTGGGAAACCATTGTAAATTTGAATGAGTTATTTTATTTCTAAGCCAACTCCAAAATGCTTTTCAGGGCTATCTTTATGAGTCAAGGGAAAAAAAATGCTTTCTGTTTGTGAGGCCTGAACTTGTTTCCAGGACATGGGCAAAAAATATGTGTCCAACCAGGCTTGTGTTGGGACTCTCATTGGGAGAGTCCTTGTTAGAGCTTCATTTCCAATCAATACGTGAACTGTTGTTTTAAAATCTTCCATCTGTCCCTGTACCTCATTTCCCCCTTTATTCCCTCCCCCATTCTTTGTTTTATGTTTAATCAGTTCTTCTCTATGCTTGTCAAGGCATCATGATAGACTGGAAAAATAAAATCTAGCAGATGAGATGAGAAATAGTGTTGACCCCTACTGAAGGTGACCTTCGGTAAGTCACTGACTGAACTGCTACAAGTTGCATTTCAACCTCTGATGGACAGAGAGATAACACAGGGGCCCCACAGGATGGCTGGGATGATGGAGTTGAAGTGAACATAGTTATTTTGGGCACAAAGAGTAATAAAAACTGGTGAAGATATTAAGTATAAGTATGGTGGGCAACATGACAAATGGGAGCATCCATGACTGGTCCAAAAGGAGTCGCCTTTATTCTGCTACAGCAAATTCTTCCATCACATTTCCTTCAGTTTTAAAATCAAATAAAAAGGAAACTTGGAAATGTGTGTACAAAATTTCCTCATTTTTAAATGTTGCAACTGATTCATTTTCTTTCGAAAAGAAGATTGGAACAATTGGAACGTGGTTGTGGACTGAATTTGACTTCAAAACTACCAGACTGACATTTATGGTTAGCTTTACTCTTTATTTATAATTTTCTGCCTTTTCCCTCTCTATCTTCTAATACTTTACTTTCTCTTTTTTCCTTTTTCACCTGCTTTTCGTATGGAATTAAGAGTGTGTTTTTACATTATTCTTAAGTGACACCAGAGTCTTTGCTTGGGACACATTCACACAAACCACAGTTTTCTTATTCGTCATTGGACATACTCAAATTCTCAGCCCTTTCTCATAACCAGAGATGTAAGGACACTATTAAACCCAGTAGTTTTGAATCAGTTGAGTCTATCCTTCCATTCCCAAGATGAAAGTGAAGAAGAAATCTTTCTCCTTTTATTTAAAAAAATAAAACATCAAACATCCAACTCAGCCATTGAGACAATTACCAAGAATGCTAACTCCCCTGTCAGCTGGGGCTGTAACTGTGGTTGAGTTTGCTAGTCCTTGGTCACATAAACAGTGCCACTCCTGAGCCTGGCAAGGAGTTGGCTTAAAGTAGGCATGAGGCTGTGGCTCCATTGCCTTTCCAGAAAAATATGCTGAAGCAGCCCCAACCACTGCTGGGGATTTAATAATTGTACCGTACAAAGTATGTTCTTCACCAAAAATGAGCGTGATTCTTCCCAGTTGCAATGACTTGCCTTCTTTCAACCCCTTTCTTGGGAGAAATGTGACTCTTCATTTAGAAAAAGAAGACACCTCTTTGGAAACAGTGTCATTCACCTTTTGCATACATGACATAGTGACAGAGATAACCAACTCTTAGGGGTGCTCTTTGCACTGAGAATAGTTATATCCACCAAGTCCTTGATATGTGTGGCATACTTTACTAGGCTTTTGGACTTGGGAATGTGAGTCAAAATCCAACATGCTAAAAAGTGAAAATGGCCCAAATGTCCACTAACTGGGGAATAGATACATAAACTATCCATGCAGTGGAAAACTATTCATCAAAAAAAGATGGATTGTGGATACAGATAACAACATGTATGAATCACAGAACATTACGCTGAATGAAAGAAACCAGTCACTTAAGACCATGTACTAAATGAGTCTTCCTGAATGAAATGTCCAGAAAAGGCAAATCTATAGAGATAGAAAGAACATTAGTAGTTTTTTGGGGCTCAGTGAGGGAACAAGGGCAGGCTGAGAAAGAGGTCAAGGTTTGTTTTAGGGGGTGATGGAGACATTCTACAATTAAATGGTGGCGATAAGTATATAACTTTATACATTTATCAAGTCATTGAACTGCACTGCACACTTAAAACAACGTTATGTAAATTATACCTTAATAAAGCTGTTTAAAAACATACAGGCAATAGACTTGCCTGTCTGTCAAGAGATTTGACTTCCTAGCATCAGGGAACCTTAGAGGACAAGTTACTTCACTGATTTGCTGGGTGATATTAAGAAGGGACTTCATTTGTCTGTCTGTTCTGTCCTCCTCTTTGAGTTGAAGTCCCTGAGCTGATGCTTTCTCAGGGACCTTTAAGTTCGAACAGTACCCAAGAAGCAAAGGAGACCAGATGCCACTGTTACTTTTCCCCAGTTGCCTACCAGGCTGTCACCTTCTGTGGAGGAGCAGAGACTGGGGACTCATCCCTGCCAACATCGTGCTTAAAGCCCCATGCAAGCAATGGATGGTGCCTATTGGCATAAGGTAGTCAATGCGAGGAACACTTATGAGCCTCCAAATACAGCATCAGCACTTTTTAAGAATATAATACAGCATGATGCACATTGGTGACAGGACATCCCTGCCCTGTCCACTCTGTCTTTAACGTTCCCAGAGGGTATGAAACATTGGGAGGAAGGTTTCTCCTCTTAATCTGGTCCAGTTGTATAAAATATCCAGTGAGGAAGAGAAAGGAGTGTGTGTATGTGTGGGTGTGCATGTGCATGCACACATGTGCAGCCTGTCTTTGAGTGTGTTGGATGTGTTGTGTTGAGCAAAGATGGGCTTTGGAGTAAAAAAAAAGAAATCTCTGAATTTTGTTCTTGGTTTGTTTGGTGACTAAGCCCATCTGCTACCTCTTACTTAACCATTCTGAGCTACCGTAAAACTGGGGTGGCCTCGTGCCTCCTCCTCCTTGTGCCTCCTGACCACGTATTTTGAAGCTCTATGTGATCTTCTCTGTTAAACACCTGGAGGAGTTCCGGAAACAAAGTAGGTGCTTCCCAGATGTTTGTTTTTTACTTTTCTGAATCCTCTATGTCTTCTTCCACCAAGTTCAAGGGCTATTCAGGGATGGCTAGGTCTAAACAACAGGGACTCACAAAATAAATTGTCCAATTCTCTGATTAATTAGGTGGACAAGTGCTGTCCACAGAGGCCATTTAGTTTGCAAGGGAACCAACCTGGCTATGCTGACTGACTGCTAACTCACTCTGCACAGGAAGTCCTGGCCTTGCCACCTTGCCCTTGTCTGCTTCTTTCTTTGGTCTTGAGGTTTTTGTTAATTGAGGCAATGACTCTTTGGTAAGACTCTGGGTCCATGATGATGGATAACCCTTGGCACTGAGGTGATGGGAGAACCTCAGATGAGAATTATCCCTAAGCCAGATGCCCCAGGAGCCCACCCACCTTTTCATTTCACATTCGGTTGAAGAATCCAAGTTTTTGTTTCTGCTTTGGAGCAAGCCAGTGGTTGCTGTCAGCCCCATTTGTCCCTTTAAGACATAGCCAGAAAACTTTGCAAGACTGGGTGTGATTCTCCAGGGCCACACACACTGATGGACAAAATCAACTCGAGCAAGACTTTTCGTATCTTAATTTAACGTCTTATTCTGAACTCAGAGAGGCAGAGATGTGGTAAGTATTCTTCAGGAGAATGGAGAGAAAGGCATTTAGGGGACTTACTTATGCATCTCACTTGAGATGTTTATTTGTACTTTTATTCACTTGTCTGAGATGTAAGAATAATTCTCTCTCTCTTTTTTTTTTTCTACAACAAAAGAATCTCAGACTCATGGTCAAAACAAGTTAAGCAATGCAAAGGTGCTTAGCACAAAAGGAAAAATGTCCCCACATCAGCGCCCGTACCTTCTCCACTCGCCTTCCTTCTTGGAATTTGGGTCTCTAGCAGAAGTAATCACTTTTCACAGACTGGTAGGGATTCCCTTCTTAACTTTTTTTTTTAGATGCTTTACCATAAATATGAAAGCAATTCCCCCATCCTATTTACATATCCTGCTTTTCGCTCTGCATGATTACAGATCAAGCTACCTCATTCTTTTTAATGATTGGCCAGCATTCTACTTCACACAAGTGTTCACATTGGTTTAGGCATGCCCTATCCATGAGCTTCTGCATCGTTTCCTGTTGGTCCTACTTGTAACCCTATACATGCATATTTAGGTACACTTACAAGTAATTTTATAGAATGGATTCTTCAACAGGAATTTATTGAGCAAAGTTTCCATCAGGCAAGGGATTGACTGGCACGAATACAGCAGGAACAAGATGTAATTGCTTCCTACTTCCATTGAGTTTATAGCTTAGTCCACCATTGCATTTCAAGTACACACTCCATCTTGCCCCCATTCTACCCTACCCATTACTGTAGTAATGATTACCCCTGGTCTCTAGATAAGAAGCTTGTAGCTCAAAGAAGGATTTGATCATGACAAAGACCACCCAGACTCTTCACTGCATTGCTGGGAAACATTCCATGTCTGACTCCACAACTCCCACACTGCCCGTTACCCTGGCAATGATTAGTGTTTGGTTAGTTGCACACTACCCAAGGCAGATATGTCAAATTGACCTACCTAGTATTGGATCAAAGTGTTAGCGATCCAGGTGATGCCAACAGAAACAATGAAGTTAGTTCCTGATGTTTGTAAGACCATGACACTGTAGAAAACAAGGAGATGGAGCCAGATCCCTGACCCCCACCATGCATTGGCAAGTCTGCGTTTCAGGTTTGGGATCCCAGATTTGCCATTTTGTACCTGCATGGCCTTGGTGAAGTCCTTTATTCTCCATTAGACTCAGGTTTTCTCATCTGTAAAGTAGAACATATCAACATTCACCTCCCTGGGTGGTTGTGAGGTCTGAATGATTCTGTGTGTGTCAAAATGTTTTGCGTAGCACCTGAGACAGAGTGATAGCTTATTACACACTAGCTATTACTTTAATTATTTTAATTTTTCCTGCGCTAAATCTGATTGCCCTCTGGAGTCCCTGACTTGTTCTGTCAACTCTGAGCCAGGCACCTGCTCTCTTTCCACCTTTGTTGTCCTCAGGAGCCCTTGGGCAATTCTGGGTATGGTCCCAGCTCCTATCATAGGAGACTGTGAACATGATATGCCCCCAATATAGTCCAGGAGTGCCAGGAGGCTGCTAATTAGAAATGGAAAGCTGGGTACAGCTAATGGTTTTCCAGGTAGCCATTTGCACTCTCAGTTTGGGAACTGGGTGTGATTTCTTCTTAGAACAACTCCTTGGAAACTTAGAGTCTGTTCTGTTCCTGACTTTCAGTTTCTAAAGTCTCTTCTGTCCTCTGAAGGCCCAACTTTGGAACTCAGCTCTTTGACCTGACTCTTGAGTGCCAGGATAGACAAGTACAGATGCTACTTGTCAGGTTTTGGCCAAGTTGCTCGGCGGGGACATTCACCACTGGGCCAGGCCATCCCTTCACCAAGCTGGGCTCTAGGCCACCACTGGAGAGATGCCCGTGGGAAGGAGGCAGGGCCTGTGCAGAGCTGGTGTGGGTAATCACCGCCAGAAGCCTCAGATGGCCTGCAGCTACGAGGGCAGGACTAGTGACATCAACCCCTCCCAGGCAGCAGGTTCAGACAGGAAGACAGAGGCTGCCTGCGCCAGGTCAAAGGGGGCACTGGCAGCCAGGGAGCAGGTCCACCCAGGCCTGGGCTCCTTGGGGCCTGCCCGCTCTGGCGTGGCTGTTGGGGAAACCTGTTGGGTAAGCTCCTATGTGTTTCCCTGTAAGGCCAGCTCTTACAGTCCAGGCAGCAGAGAGGGGTGACGGGAGGGAACTCTTTAATGGCTCTGACATATACTTGAGAAGCTGCCAAAGGGTGGTTTATGTTTCTTAAACAGAGATGTGTTATGATAGCAAGGCTGCTTCTGTGGCGGTGATAGCCCCGCCCCAACTGAGGCTGGGGCTCCCTGACATGTTTCTTTGCCAAGTCCGGAGGCAGCATGGTGAAGGGAGAGAGATTTAGGGGCCACTGTATGTAGCTGCCTGGGACACCGAGCACGTGACCTTGGGGTAGACTGATCATCTCCCTGGACTCTGGTTTCCTCATCAGCCAAATGGTAATAAAGGTCTGCCTCTATCAGAGCTCCTTAGCTGCATGCTCCCTAGCAGAATACTTATTCTGCACTATTCCAAGCATTTCACAAATACCATTCCACTTAATCCCATAACAACTGCATGATGCAGATACTAATATTATCCTTGAGGTACAGAAAGATCAAATCACTGGGCCAAGGCCTCATGGCACAGCTGGTAGAACTAGCTTGAACCCTGAACAGTTGACTGACATCTCTAATAACCACGTGCTCTGTATCTAGAACTTGCCTGGGACCCTGGTCCTCCCCCTTCAAGCACTTAGCTCAATTTGGAATAGTCCATTGATTGATGTGATTATTTGATGAAGGTTCATTTTTTATATTCTGAGCTATTCATCTTGGTTTCTGCTCATCACCATATTCCCAACACCCAGCTCTGGACCTAATAAGGATTCCCCCAGTATATGTGAGAGAGGCTTCCAGGAAGATCAATAAAAAACTTGAAATAACAGATGGTTCCCTGGGAAAATGCCCAGGACTGCTCTGGGCTCCCTGTAGGTATTTGGGAAATGTTTATGTTTGGGCAGACATGCTACAAGGCTGTGAATAACTTCATTCTTGGAGAAGTCACTCTGCATGGCGTGATCATTGATGAAGGGAGTCACCCTCCCATGGTGGCTATTGGAAGAATCTGTCGGATTTATTCATAAGAGTGAAAAAGGCAGGGACCCCATCTTCAGGCGGCCCAGCTCTGGGAATCATGGGCCTCACTGATCTTCCCTGGCAAGGGTGACCTCAAGCAGGGTCTCCCTAAGTGCCTACTGCTGAACGCTGAAAGCTGACCCAGATTATCTTTCTGCCTTGAGAAGGAGGGTTTCCATTATTGTTCAGCAACCAAGTCCATCCTTATCTTCAACTTTAGGCTCTGAAAACCTCTAAGTGCCAACTAGTTAATGGTCTCAAGAAGCAGGAGAAAGGCTGGTGTGTTCTCTCCTCTCTTCCTGGCAGCTCAGTGTTTGCAGAGTTTGATGAAATAAGAGGACACGGCCACCAGTGTCAAACTGTAGTCCTTAGCTGGACACTTTCTGGAGTCTGCTCTTTTTCTTTTCCTGCTCCTGTTGCCAGAAGCAAAGAACTAATATGTGTGTGTATGCAAAGAGACACCGAGCGTCCCTTCTGTATTGCTCAACGAATTCCCTGCTTATGAGAAAGTGCATGTCTTTCCCCAAAGTGCTTAATTCAGCCATGCTCATCCTGAACGTCCTAGCTCATGCTCCTGAGCAAACTGAACCCTGCCTCTGGGCACTGCCAGGTTTGCAAAGTGCTTGACCCATGTGATGCAAACATGCTACCCGTCTGTTAGGCAAACAGAGAGAGAGAGAGAGAGAGAGAGAGAGAGAGAGAGAGGCTGAAATAAAAGCATGAGTCTCATCAATCACTAAGTTGGAATAGGTAATTCTTTTAGATAATTTAAGAAAGAAAAATCTACCCAATATTGTATACTGATATCTTGTTTTCTTATTAGCAAAGAGAATATTATAGAAACAAGTTTTAAATGATAATCCATAGGGGTACCATCAATGAATGCATAAATGTCTTAGGATATTGATTTTCCCCTAAGTGGAAGAGTCAATCTGTATGAATTTATTGCGAGCCTTCTATACTGGGACTAGGGAGCTCCTTCACTGGGATTTAGTTTCCCATACTCAACTCTGTGTCTGGACTGATAATAAAGTGAGAGGAAGAGTATATCCATACGAGAAACAGACTTTTATTTATTTGTTCTTAGTGAATGCCTTAGTTACCTACTTGAAAACTTCCCCAGGGCCAGGCTGGCCATGTAAGATGGAAAGTCATCTTACTTTGGAAGCAGGAAAGTTCTTGGCAGTTTTGACCGAGTTCTCTGTCTTTTAAGGAGTTGTCATCATTGGGTAAAGACAATTTCTTGGCTCCAGCCGACCAACTCAACAGTCACCTGCATTCTTTGACAGGACTATTGCTCCTGAGTATTGCCACACCTGGGGTGTGTGCTGGGGCCCTTGACTTGAAGAATGAATATCTTTATCCATTCAGGATGAGGTGGAGGCAGCTTCTGCAACACTCCCCACAGGTGGCTTGGCTCTTAATCAAACTCTTTTTGATTCCTATGGGACATTTTCTTCAGGAATCACTGATTGCTGCTCAGAAGTGTGTCTTGTCCATGTGCATACTTTGAGAACCAGAAGATAGCATGAGCTGCGATCTCGTCAATAAAAATGGTTCATGAGTCTGTGTGATTGTGTAACTTTGTAAAACTTTTTGTACAGTGTCATTCTAAAAATTTTAAAAGAAATGCTGGATTATAATGATTTAGGAAATAGTGTTATTATGGTAGAGAAAATGGAGCAAACAGTTTTAGAAATGCTAGAAATCTTGCATTGCAGTTGCACCAAATGTTCTGAGTTACCTCACTCCACATCATTTCTCAGTGGTTACGAAGCATACATGTTTGTGCACACATGTGAGCATACACGAGGCACATGTTTCTCTCAGACTCCTTGGATGGTCTTCTATTTTCTCTTGCAAACTCATTCTGCATATATATATACACAACTCTCAGACTCCTGATAATTGTGGAGCTAAAAACTCACATCTACCTAGTCCCAATTGCTTATCATTTTTACTTATTTATTTATTTTTTATTGGCGCATTATAATTATACATGCATGAGATTCATTCTGACATATTTGTACATGTACATAACCATTAGATCAATCTCATTCTCCAGTACCCTCCTTTTCCCTTCCCTCCCTGTAGTAGAAACAGTGTATTGCAGTTACGGTGGGGTTCATTTTGACATATTCGTAAATGGTTATAGCATAGTTTTCTCCATTTCAATCCCTAGTACTAGCTCTTTCCCTCTCTTCTTCCCTCTCCCTGATCCTCTTTCTCTACTTTACTGGTCTTTCTTCTATTTATTTATTTATTTTTTAATTGGTGTGTTACAGCTGTGTACATATGTGCACATGGCATGGTGTGATTAACTGTAGTCCCCAGTTATTCTCCCTTCCTTCCCCTCCCTCTTCTTTGGTCCCCTTCTTCATTCTACTGCTGTTCCTGGTATTTTTGGTACTTTCTTCTCTCTAGTTTCCACAAGTGAAAGAAAACATTCAAACTAGTCCCACTTGCTTAACAGAAGCTCTTGGGACTTTGGGGCACTCAAAACCTGAGTTTCTAGTTTGCAGTCTGCAGGAGGTAATCTCACTCAGGGCCCGAGGCCTCTGTCCTTGCCTGTCTATCCTAGCTTTCTGCACACCTGGGCTATCACTTCAGCCCTTGACCTTCAGGGAGCTGCAGGTTCTGCTCAACATGCCTTTAACAGCACACAGGGACCAGATATTATCCCAGGATAGTATAAACTGGGGCTTTCGTATTTTCTGTGTAAATATTTTAATCTTTGCAGCCATATTGTCTGCTTGGCAATTACTCAACTCGGCTGCTTTGACACCTAAGTATTCATTGACAATATGGAAACTAACAGTATGGTTGTGTCTCAATAAAGTTTTATTTATAAAAATCAGTCATGGGCTTGGGTTTGACCCATAGGCAGTAGTTTGCTCACACCAGGCATGCACCAAAGAGAAGACTGAAGCCGCAGATTTGACAAACATTCATTGGAACAATTCTTACACGACGGGGACTTCAATTAATTTATTTTATTGAATCCTTCAAAACCTGTGAAGCAGAAAAAGAAATCCCAGTTCGCAATTGAGAAAACGGAGGCTCGGCGAGGTTAACTTCCCCGGAGACATGCAGCTAGTAAATGGCAAAAGAGAAGTGAACACACTCGTCATCACTCAAGTTCTTTTGTCATTTTTCTCTGTGGGCTTTCCAAGTAGGCCGAAGGCCCATAAATAATCAAGTCTCCAGAAGTTATACTGCTACCCTTTTTCTCTTGCAGGGAAGTGTGACTGTGTCATAGCTTGGCCAGGACTAGCTGCAAGGCATGCTGGGACCTCAGGAGCACAGAAAGGGAAGAGGCACCAGGACTAAAACTGAGGGAACGTGTCCAGCTGGAACATTTTGGCCACTGGTGGAGGGAGAAGTCCCATTTCTCCAAATGGAGCCCTTCCACTTTAGTCCCATCTGTACTGTGGGACACCATGAGGGTGGAGGAACATGGGCAGCAGAGTCAGGAATCTCCAGGCCACAACTATGTGGGGGTGGCATCCTGCTTTGGAGCAGGATACTGAGTAGGAGCCCTTAGGAGGAAGGAGCTGGAAGGGTTTGGCCGCCATTGGAGTGGGCTGGTCCTCAGGAATGAGTTTGAGGCACAGGAGGCAGCCAGGATGAAAAATGGAAATCCTAAATGGGACACACAGTCATATAACCCAGGTAGACACACTGCCTCAGCCTTGACACTTCGGGGTAAATGCATCTTCCTGTTGGATTCTAGAAGATAGCCCTTGCTTCTCAAGATTCCAGAGCTGTATTTGTTTTTTAAACCCATGTCTTCTCCCAAGACCTTAGCACTTCTCATTTCCTAGTCCAGGAACATTCTGCTCCTAGGTATCTTCATGTCTTTTGCATTTCTTCAAGGTCCTTCAAAATCTCCTGCTTAAGAAGGCATTCCTTGACCTTGACCACCCCATTCAAAATTTCTCCCCTAATATTCTACTACCCCATTGTCCTACTTCACATTTTTTTCTTAGCAATTATCATTAATCTATGATATGGATTACCTTGTTATCTTATTTCCGGACTGCTTTCTAGGAAGTCTAGAAAGTCGGGAGGTGTATGTAGCTTTATTACTATTTGCGTAGTGTTTAGAACATTGTAAGCCTTCAATAAATACCTGCCGAATTAATGAATTAATTTATCACACGTTGTAATTGTTTATTTAATCATCAATTACATGTCTCTACACTTTAGCTCTAAGCTCTGTTGAGAGTGAAAACCATGTTTACGTTTTCATTACTGCATCCTCAACACCTAGTCTAAAATGGGTGCTCAATAAACAAATGAAATAATGAATGAGAATTGGGAGCAGATGTGGCTCCTAACTGGCAGAAGAAGTCCAATAATGTGTATATCTCATTATCCTCAGCTTTATCAAGCTGTAAATGTCTATCGTCATTGTCTTTGAAGGTGTTTATCTTTCCCACTAATCTAATAATTCTTTGCAGAGCACATGTCAGGCCTTGATCATCTGAACTCAAGGTCCTTAACACCAATTGGCACTTAACACCAATAGGCAATGCTTGGTTATCTACCAAATGGGTAAAGGCTTACTGCAGCAGCAAGAGCCACACCTGAGAGTATAAAACTCATTTGAGAGCTACCTCTAGGTGAAGCTGAGCCTGCCTTGTCTAAGACCCACAAGGGGAAGGTAAGGCTGCATTTGCAAGTGGTGAATATGAGTTGATATCTGGAAAGGGCTGGGAAGAGCAGATACAGAGAACTCTAGGAGAACTTTCAGAGTTGCAGAGCATGGGGTCCTTCATGACATGGTAGTAGGTGAGCCGGTCAATGGTCACTCAGCGAGCTGCGGGAGGCCACATGGATGCCTTGGGTCCCTGCAGTTGTAGAGAAGAGGCCAAGAGTCACACCACAAAGCAGGGGGCAGAAAGAACATAAGTGCTACTCCTTCCTCCTTCATGAAGGATAGATCTTAACTGGCTTCTCTGAATTTTCTAAAATCAAGACAGCATGTTGGGCTGTGTGTGGACTACTTATGAAGAGTTGTGAAATAATAAGCCAAGCACGGGGTGGATTCAGGAGGATGCCTGGATTAAGGCTCCAGAATGACTTTGGGAAACCAAAGGCCTAATGTTCGCCCTGGTAAGCGGATGATGGTATATAATGGGGGTGGGGGTGAGAGAAGAATGGAGGAACTTTAGATTACGTGGAGGCAAGTGAGAGGGGGGTTATGAAAGATGGTGGAGTGAGACAGACATCATTACCCTGTGTCCATGTATGATAGGAATGGTGTGAATCTACATCGTGCAAAACCATGGAAACAAAAAGTCGTACACCATTTGTGTATGATGAATCAAAATGCAGTCTGCAAAAATAAAACAAAATTAAAAAAATCACTTTGGGGGTTATTTTTCTTAATGTATGAATGTATCTAATGAATGAATGAATGACTACATGAATGGCTGAATGAGCAAATAGATGAGTGAATAAAGGAAACAAAGTTTGTGTGTTTAGAGATGGAGCACAAGAGAGGAGTGCATTTAGGAGCTGTGGAAGCCCTTTAGATAAACGACAAGACCCACTGGGCTCCAGAGATGTAATTATGTCTATTTTGCATGGAAACTTCCAAGGCAAGTTAGTCTGAAAGAGCAAGAAATTGAGTTGAGCTTGAGTTCAGAGTTGAGCTCTGAACTCTGAACACAATTTGTTATTTAATTGTTGTTTGAGTTGGAGCTTATTGAGATTTTCTGTGTGGGCTAATATCTGCATGATATTTGAAGGTGTTACGTGGACATTTTACAGAACCAATATTTTCTGCTTTACCCCCATGTGTATTGTCGACAAAGGCACAGTGAGCTAAAGAAGGTGAGGTCTCGTCTCCTCTTGTGAAGGTGTTTCTTCATGCCTCCATGTTTTTTCCACAGTTTCTTCATTATTCATTTCCATACTAAGTTCCTTGGTGTTTGGAGAGGCATGAGCATCTGCTTTGTATGTAATTTGTACCCATTGTCATTGCAGAGTGGTTTGGTTCAGTATACATATAGACAGTGGCAAAGAAAGATCATGTTCACAAGGGATGGTGGTAAGTCGAGATGACCCCCAGCATGAGCAACAAAGAAGACTCTGGCCTGACTCTGGACAAAATTCAACATGGCCCTGGAAGGAAAGATAGGCATCCTCTGAGGGCTTCCTATTGATTACTGGGTTCTTCGGCCCTAATATTTATCACAACATTGTCTGAGAAAGGTATCAGCATTGTGTTTTATTTATATTTTATACCTTTTGTGTATTGTGCTGGTGACGTTTTTACCATTTTAAGATGGAAGCTGCACTAAGACACCATAAAATGGGAGAAATAAAGAAAAGAAGAGAGAAGGTCAAGACCTAAAAGTTAGAGACCAGGGTGAAATCTTTATGGAGTTGGGGAGACTTTGCCAGTGTGACTTAGGTGTGCCTAGCCCCGAGGCAGCCCCTGTGGGTCAAAGCAAGCACAGGGACCTAAATCCATAGGAGTAAAACTCCATCTTGCAACTCAGGGTGTTCTGGAAGGGTTCAGTCTTGACACTTGAGCAGGGATAGAATGCGCCATGCAGAAAATTAGTCCAGGGTCAAAGAGACAAAGCTCAGAAGCCAAAAAGCCAGATGGTGGTGGTGGGGGGGGGGGGATTGTAAAAGTTCAAAAAAATATTATGACCTTGATTTGAAAAAATCAGTAGATACAAAGGAGAAGTCACATATAAGGAAGCATTTGTACAATTTAATTGCTGATTGTCTGTCTGAGGCAAACCGGAAATAAAATATTTGGAGTAAAAAAAAATAACAGTGGCATTGCGTTGGGCCGTGGCATTCATTTTCGCCTTGTCTTGGTAACAGCCCTGCGAAGAGCATGCCCTGGTCTCTATTCACAGACGAGAAGACTGAGGCTCGAGAGGGTAAGTGACTGGCACAAAGAGTTAGAGGTAGAATTCAAGCCCAGCTACTTCTGCCTTCAAAATGTAACCTAGTCCCACAGTGATCTGAGAACTAGGGGCACTTCCTACACATGAAAAACATAAAGGAGCATCCCAGGGCTGTGCTCTTGAAAGTACCAAGGACCACAGGAGGAATTGTCCTGTCTGGGGACAGACTTTAAAAGTGGTGCCAAGGGCGAGAGAGTGTTGGAGCATAGACAAGGGTCAAGTCTTTGGGTCAGCATGAAGCTCTGTACTGTGTTCAACAAATATCTGGTTCTTTAAAAACAAAACAAAAAAAAAAAAAAAAGAAAAAGGAAACACACACACACACACACACACACACACACACAGGGCAGAGTGCTGAGTCACTCCCTCCAGCAGCCAAGGGAGGTAATTATAAACAGCTGGAACAGACATCATGAGGCTCCAACTCCAGAAAGGAGGAGAACTGTCCTTGCAGAGGACAGAGCACAGCCAGACAGAACGGGAGAGAGCCCAGCAGAGCAGGAGCCTGTTGTTCTGAAAGGACAAAAAAAAAAGGAAATCAAATTCTAAATACTCAAGAGTCCCTTGAGCTATGCTATCTCCCAGGAAACGGTAAAGTAATAGACCCATGGCCCTGAAACCCCGAAGCCTTGACTCTCCATCACAGGAAAATAAGTTTGAGCCTAGGCAATAAAAGGAGTCGAGAGGCCAATGAAAAATCTACAGGTAGAAGAGCGAAGCCCAGGGGGCGTGATGAACTGCCCCCTTGGACCCAGAGGTTATTTTTTCTTAGTCTTCTCTCCTGTAGGTACTGGTGGCTCGTTTATCTCGAAAGGCCAAGTAACTAATGCCTTTTTATTGATGAATGACCACTTGCCTTTTGATATATAACCTCTGAGTTAATTTTCCCTTCCTGAAGTTGCTGGACCTCTAAATTGTCACACCTGCTAAGCCGCCTTCATTGATGACCTGGGACCCTCCAGGCAGCTCCCCAGCCCCTGCCCCTGGCCAGGGGAAGAGTTAAACAGCACTGGCCCCAGTAATCTCTGCAGATGGTAGGATTATCCCACTGACCCAAAAAACGGGAAGTCAGGAGGGGAAGTGGATCGGAGCCTGGGGCGAGATAGAATCATTTGCTGCATCAGAACCAGGACCGGGCACCTGCTTCACTCCATGGAGTTAACTAGAGCCCCAAGGTCAACTTGGATTGGGGGCATTTAGTTTCAAGTGAGAAAGAGAAGGCAGAAGTGACCCACAGTCCTTTCAACGTGGGCGGGTGTACAATTAGATGTAAAGGTATTGATTTGTCAGTAATAGTCCCCTTTGAGTGAGCAGGGTTTGTTTGCAGACAGAAGTGACATGAAACAAATAAAAACAGAGTACCAAGGAACAATACAAAGAATGGGAATGCGGTGGCAGCCAAAACCTCTAATTAGAGCTATTTTGGAAAATCTCATATTTGTAACAAGTTAGCTCAGCGAGGGTTAGTGGACGCCAGCCACCATGGCAGAATAAGGCTCAGCATGAAAACAGCGAGGTCACAGAACTGTGTCGACGGACTCAAGTGCAGATTCCCCAAAGCTGCTTTGAGGGTTGACTCTGGGTTCCACCTCCTCTAGCTCGTCTCGTCAAGATCAGAAAGTCTGTGTGTTTGATAAAAACTGAAAGCTTCCATTCAGGGAATTCCCATCGCAACAGCTACCAGGAACATCATGGGTCTTGCCCAGCCTCAACGAGATTGGAAGAGCAACTGTAAAAGCAGCTACTCTGCTCTCAGTCTCTCTTGACTCCACAGCGTGGCTTCTCCTGCTCTCTGGAAAGTCTGTGAGTCAGGATCCATTCCTGAGAATCCAGGCCCAGGGAGTGGTGCTTGGCTTTCTTGGGTGTGCAGAGTACCCCGTCCTGGCAGGGTCTCCCGAGCCAAGGCCCTTGACTCAGGCTGAGTACTGACTTGGTTCTTGCATGGAGGTTGTCTTCCGTTCTCTGATTGCTGTCCTTCCAGCTCAGGTAGTCACTGCTGGCCGGTCACCGTGTTTGGGGAAATGGAATGAATGAATTCACACTTAGAGTCCTGGTAGTTGACCAGTAGGGACCTTTTGAGTTTTCTCAGGGAGGAAGGTAAAGACCCTATGCAAAGACTGGGGAGAGGGAAGAGGCACTTCCTTCCCCTCTACCCAACAGCTTTTCACCACAGAAATATAGGACAAAGATCCCTGTGTTACCTGAGTTCTGGTCTCTTTTCTCAGGTTTTAGACCTTGGGAAAGCATGCTCTGAGTTTCCATTTCATCAAAGAGCTGTGTAGAATAGACATAAATACTTAACTTATGGTGCTTGGTATATAGTACATGCTCAATGAATGACAATTTCAAAATTTCCTCAAATATCATTTTAATGCACACACATATAAAATAATATATTGTCCTTTCCTGCATTGCTACCAAGAAGATCTCCTTGAAAGTCCACCCAGACGATTTTCTGTGGTTTCAGATCAGATAGAACGTATTGTAAATTCCCTAGGTTCCTCGGAGGCAGCCCCAAACAGAAGACAGGGCTGCAGGGGGCCAAGGAACTGGAAAAGCAGACAATGTTTCTGATCCTGAGGTCTGTTAAGCAATAGGAAAACACCCTTTGGGGGGATTGCTGACACAAAAAAGCCTTCCTGTTCCAAACTGGAGGCAGACACTGGACCAGAGGGAGGAAGCAAGCCAGCAGCGGTTTTGTTTGGGACCAGCTGGCTCTTCTGAGCCAGGCGGGGACCCAGTGCTGGCCTCTCCTTTCCCCACCCTTTGCATTCTGTGAGTGAAGCCATCAGAATGGGAGGTCGCCATATTGGCCAAAGGCTTGTCCCCTGGGGCTTGCAGAGTGACAAAAGTGGCACGGAGCTCCTTTTCAGGGTGGTCTGTGACGGGAACAGAGAATCCAGGGAGAGTTTGGATGATAGAACATCGAAACAGAAACACATTGTTGGGGTTGAGATTTCCAATTTGGGGTCCAAAATCTCAGCAAAGATTGAAGCCTTCGTATAAAGAAAACGCTTGGCTCTTCCCTTTGGGGTTCAGACAGTAGAGATTTCCTTCCTATTACTGCTTTCTTTCCTAAACACAAAAGAAAGTTCGGCTCTGAACTCTAGTTTGGAGAGAGAATGATCCGTTTATTTAGAGCAGAGAAGATGGTTTTGAGAGGGTCTACAGAGAAAAGCCATTTGCCTGAAGGCCCTTGGTGTCCAGGCTGGGCTAAGCCGATTAAGGCTCCATTTGGAATCGCAATAACCCCAAAGATATACTGAGGCCACCGATGGGCCTCAAGATTAGCCACTAAACTGATCTCTCTCTGGGATTGTGGCTGCTGTATTTTTGGAAACGGAGCACTTAAAAAAAAAAAAATTTTTTTTTTTTTCTATTTTCTCATGGCTTTGCTTGCGAACCTCATTAATTTCCCAACGTCTCCGCAGAAGAACAATTGCTCTAATTCCATCTGGCAAGGTTCTAAAGCCTGAAAATTTCTCAGAGTATAAAATATATGGAAAATGAATAGACACACTTATATATGACCTCTATAATAGATGGCCCAGGATACATAATAAGCTACACCCCATACACAAACACACACATATGTGTATATAAATATTTTTTTCCTTGCCTTTCTGCCCTTATTCTGAAATCCTGAGCAATTTGGCCTGTCCCTGCTTATTAATGATGTTTCCAGAGCAAAGCTCATTGGTGCATTTTCAGCAATGGGCTGATTAATAGGTGGGCACGGGGGAGCTCTTTGGAAGCCAGGGCATTGCTGGCTTGTTGACCTTGATGCTCGGGGGATAGTCTTGCTTCAAACTATGGAATCTCAGTTAGCATCATAAATTGTGGAGCCACTGGTTTTATGACCCTTCTGCCTCCTGCTGGGAATGTTGTTTCTCTTTAATAATGGGCTGAGCGGCGGCAAGGAGCACCTCCCCTCCTCCTCCCCCTCCAGGACTGGCCCCTACCCCCACTCTCCACCTCCCAACCCTGATCACCGAAGCAGACATACACACGCATCCCACACGCACGTACATGTTTCAGACACATATCCATGCAGCGTCCACGCACAAGCATACACACGCACACACACACGCATGCACATGTGCTCACAGGATCACACGCGTTTATAAGCAATATACACACCCATGTCCCTCTCCTTTTAGCTTCAGGACTTGGTAAGGACACACCCCCTTTCTTTGGCACAGCTAAATCAGGCAGGGATTTGCAAAAGGCCCTTTTCTAAACATCAAAGAAAAACAGAAAGTAACCCAGCTGAGAAAATATGAAGAGCATAAAAATAGCCTTGTTTTCAAAACAGAGGATTCTAGAATCTCAGAAGAACAGAGAAGAGCCCGCCTGCCTTCTCAGTAACTGCTCTCAGAAGAGCAAAGAGAACCCCTTCTTCCTCATTTCCCTGTTCCCCCATGTCCTGCAAGAACCGTGCCACTCCCGGGGCCTCGGGGACTAATCTCCACGCACAAGCTTGTTCTGGAGCTGCATCCAAGAGCCTTTCCTTCCTGGCTGCTCACAGCCGTTCTCACTCCTGGATCACCCCACTCTCCTACCCGCCAGCCGCAGCTCAGGCTTCAGATCTCCGCTTCATTTGTCACTGTTTTAGGGAAGCCTGCCTGTCCGTCAAACCCTTCTCTTTATTTCCATGATATTATGTTTCTTTTCTCTTTCACAGTAACCATCACAGTTGCAAATCAGTGTTTATTTATGGGAGCATTTGGTTAATGTCTGTCTCCATAGCTGGAATGTAAACTCTTTCAGGGTAGGGATCTCACATCTGCCTGTATTCTCTCTTATATCTCCAGCATCTTTTCCATTACCAGGAATGTAGTTCACATTAAATAAATATTTGCTGAATACATAAACAACCCTTCTGTATTGGATTATACACACAGGAGAGGTGACTTCCCAAATCTATTCTAGTTAAATGTCTGGAACAAGAGTCTGTCTCGTGCTGTAGTAGATGCTGTTGGCACCCTTCTCAGATCCTCTTTATTAAGGTGGTACAGCCATGTCTCAGCAGGACTAAATGTCAATGACTCACAGTTGGGATAAGGGACTGTCTCCTCCAGAAATGCTTGAGAGCCATATTGTTCCCAGACGTTGGTAAGTAGCCAATGGACAACTAGTATGGGGGTAGAAAAATCAGATCCTTTGCCTCAAGGTGTCTGTGGTGCCATTCAGACTGTCTATGGGGTCAGCCGAGAGTGAATCTGCACATTAGTCAGCTTTTTATTATTGTAACAGAATACTTTGCCCAAAATGCTTATGAAGAAAAGAGGTTTATTTAACTCACAGGTTTGGAAGTTCAAAGTCCAAGACTGGGTGGCCCCATTGGTTTCACCTCTTTCTAAGAGCCAAAGTGGATAGTGTCACATCATGACAATATGATTATTACTATGAGCAGTGACATTTGGAGCCAGGAAGCAGACAGAGAACTAACTAGAGGGACCAGGCTCGCTCCTTTTATAACAACCCTCCTGGGAGAACTACCGGTTCCAAGAACATGCCTCCAAAGACCTAAGGAACTGTCTCTAGGCCTCACGTACGAAAGGTTTTACCATCTCCCAAGAGCACCATCCTGTGGACCCAGCTTCCAATCCCAGTGGACCCACGGGGGGCATTCAAATCATATTCTTTTCCTGCTTCTTCCCCTACCTATACTGCTTCCCTTCCCTCCTAACGAGTTATACTTGGGGACACCTTCTGAATAACTTATTTGCATATGATTCTTATTTTAGGAACTGCTTTTAGGGGAACCAAACCAAAACACATTCAAGATTCCTCAGCGGGATACTGGTAAACTGACTTTCCAGGAGAAAAACCAACACCAACTCTGATTGATAGAGAAATTTCCCAATTTCCGTGGTGTAAATGCATTTGATTTCAAGTCACCGATGTGATGTCATCACTTAAGTTGGAAAAAGATGCACTCTGTCGGCTCCTGTGAATTAGTACAAGCCATGTCCAGTGTGTCATAGCTTATATTATGCATAAATGAAAAGTTGTACATGTAATAACATCATTTGTAGTACCATTTTGATGCTATGTGCTAAGTATTTTACTAAATATATTTATTTCTATCTCAAAATAATACTGAGAACTTTGTCCTGTTGTTATCCCCATTTTACAGATGTAGAGACTGTGGCTTGTGGAGTTGTGTAATTTATCTAAGGTCATACTGCTAATAAATGATGGTGTTGAGGTTCAGCTCTGACTCTAGAGTCTTCACATGGGGCCAGATTTCATGTTGCCTTCTGTAAGTAGCAACAGGTTTCTTCATATGGATAGAGCTTTATATTCAGAATAGTGACTGTATTTGCACTGTAGTTTGCATTTCTTAGTGTACTTGACTATTTCGATAAAATAAACTATACAGGACAAACATGGAAAGGTTATATGGAACAGATCTTCACATGCACATGGGGGCTTCTCATGGTCCAAGTATCTTCCTGAAAGACCTTTCTCTTCGGGCTCCAGAACCTCAACTCTCAAGGGAACAGCTCTGTCATCTGCACATGACACATATCCAAGTCTTATCCAGTGTTCATGACCCCATGGAACACCAGCCATTGATTCTTCAGCAGATTGGGCACCTACTATACATCAGTCTTGGTCAGATGTAAACTCTCTGGGGGAAGATATGACCAAGGTCTCTCAAGGAAATGAAGAGTGAATTAATTGATTTAGTTTAGTACATGATTGTCAAGTGCCTGCAGCACCTGCCAGGGAACTCCCAGGGAATTTTTGAGACTTTGCTTTGGAGTAACAGATGCAAAGCACTTAATATAGAAATTGGCACATACAGGCAATTGAGACGTCTACCTAGGTCCCCTCTCCTTCCTTGACCAACACTGTCAGCAGATCCTGCTGGAAGATGTGGGTGCATTTATGTCACCATGGAGTGGTGCTGTGTTCCTGGGACATCAAGGCCTGGAGGTTTGGCTCACCACTCAACGCCATCTTGTGGGTAATGGATACTTTGCCATCTTTGAGGGATGCCTGCCCAACCATTGTGTGATTTGACTTAAAATAAAATTGAGTGATTATCCAGCTCTAAAAGGAATTCTAGAGATCGTCTCAATGTGTGGAAATTAAACGTAGAAATTGAGACCATTGACACTGGGTTAGGGACCAGACCCTGGCTGTGGTCTGTTTGCTTTCAGTTCTCAGCACTGGCTGCAGGATCAGACAGATCTAGGCTTGAGACTTGCTTTCTCTCAACCAAACTTCTGTATTTGAAAAGTGGAGATAGAAGTAATGCTTATTTTATTGCCTTCTTGAGAAAGTATGAGATTATTTGTAATTACCCATGTGCTCAGCACTTTAATGTGTTCCTCAGTGGTAGATATTATTGATATTATTGTTCCTAGTAATACCACTTTTTAAATGAGTTAATGTTTTCTTCCTTTTATACCTTTTAGATTTGTCACCTTGTTGGTTATATACTTGAAAATCTAAACCAAATCCTAGAAGCTATTAATTGATGTACTTTCTTCCCTTTCTGTTGGAGAGAACCTTGGCATAAGAATCACCTGTGTCTCAGGTTGGAACTGTGGGTGGTCATTAAGAGGGACAGAGCAACTTATCAGGCATACTGTCCATTTAGCACCTGCAAGTCAATGGCATTGATAAGAGGATAAGATGAAATACACATTTAATAAGTTTCTGGGGTACATAATGACTTACAGAGATGATTAAGGGACAAATCCACCATCAAGGAGCTCAAAATTAATACTTCTCACGTTTGATAGTTGAGTATCAGCTATCTGTCGTCTGTGGGTAGAGCAGAGGGAGCTATAAGTCTTTACGTATGCAACTTTTTTCATAATTTCAAGTTCAGCTTAGCCATTGGCTTCATTATTCAGAACTTTACGTTCGACTGGCATTGATTGAATACCTGTGGGTGTCTGGCATTGTGCTAGTTCCAGTAGGGCTGCAGACAAAGCTCATGCTCTCAGAACACTGGTGCTGTGTTAAGGTGGTAAAACATGAACCCGAAAGACAGTCAACTGAGCGTGGCCAGGGCCACATGGTATGTGTGTGCATGTGGGGGTGCTCTGAAGGACTATAGGCTGTCCCTAGGGGGAGAAAATTTCCTGGCTGAGCTTGAGTAGAGGTGGTGAAAAGATTAATTAATCAACTGAGACCTGCAAGGACACTCTGCTCTTGCTGCCCTTCTGTGGCTATTCTGGGTGAGGTCACCATCTCATGGCCAGCCTTGACTTCATATTGGCTACCCGTCTGGAAACATCCAGATCACTCTGAGCCCAACCTCCCTCCCCATCTCATCTTGCTCAGGAGGTATCCGAGAGACAAGGGGAAGTAGTTTGACTTTCCCCCAACCCTTCATGTTGTGGGCAGAGTCACCTATGGGGAAGGCAGTGTGTCTGACTCCAAATTTCCAGGTTTTCCCATTTACAGGCTGATGGCTGACCATACTGGAAAAACATCTCAGGTTACAGAAGGTCAATGTCTCTGCCCTCAAATAACTCACAGTTTATTAGAAAGGTTCTTAACTTTTCTGCAGAAGGACAGGTAGTGGGAATATTGAATAACTTAGAGAATTTCCTCAGAAAATTACCAAAAATCTTGCACACAGTTCCAAGGGGATATTTACACCTCCTCCTTGCCCCAGTTTTGTCCCCGGCAGAGATTCTGGGCTCAACCTGAAGCAGACTCCTAGTAATTTCCAGGTAAGTATGCCCCTTGAGGGGAAGGATGCCAAGCACTCTGGGAGGATCTGCGGGTAAAAAGATCCTTGCTGCTTATGGAAATCGCCCTCTCCATGTTGATTGCTGCCTTCGAACTTAGAGGGAAGATGAGTAGGACGTCAATCAATCCCAGGACTCAGGCCACTTGTTCAGGCACAGAGCTAACTTCTGAGTGACAGCCTAGGAGACAGCCATTGCCAATAGCTATGCACCCAGTTTGCATATAGAAAGTGAGTCTCCATGAGTTTTCCTAGGCAGGTTGGAGATTGGCTATAATTCCCTTTACAGAATAGATCTGTAGGGAAACTTTGCCAGAAAGTGAAAGTCCACATATTGCATTGGATGTCCTTACTTGTTTGCAGCTTAAATCAGAAATGTATTTCTTGGAGTTGGCAGAATTGCTAAGAGATAATATTTTTTTAAAGAGTTAAGTATTGAAAGGAACTTCTAGGGTACTGGTAGGTTCTAGTTCTGAGCCTGAGTCCTGGTCGCATCTATGTATGCATATTATCCTTTTCTTATTTATATTATTCTTCTATATGTATATAGACTTCTATCTGTATATTAAAATGTTTTTAAAAAGAATTATGCAAGCTCCCTAAAACCTGAACTCTCAGGAGGAAAACTAATATAGTCATCTAACATAATTTAAAATACTCAGCCACAATCAAGCAAGAGTCTGAGATATGTGAAACAGGACCAAACCATCTCAACCCATCCTAGTATTCTGAATTGGGAGTTCCAGAAGATTCCTCTAGCTCTCCTCCAGTGTATCTGAGAATAGGCCCGCTGGGATCTCTGGGCGCCTTGCATGACTTTAGCTCCTGCCCCTCTCTGGGGCCTGCCTCCTAGCCTGTGGCTCTTCCCTGCTGAGTCCTGGCTACTAATAAATGCAGGATTAAATTGGTCAGTCTGAACCTGAGCAACCTCACAGGCCCACCAGGCTGTGGGACATGAAAGGAGTCTCTTGCCAGATTCCAATGTCATTTGTACCTGGGTGTTATTGTTCAGCCTGAAAGTCCCCCACTCCTTTTTTCTGGCTCCTTTCATCCACAAGCGATTTAACCTTGGCTTAGGCAAGTGCTTCAGTGTCCTGTTGGAACCTGCCCCTGCCCACCTCCTGACCGTTTCTGCCTGGGAAGGGCTGCTTCTGGCTCCTCCTCTGCTGCTCTGTGGGCTCAGCCTACGTTTCACCTCCTTTGCACACACACTGGGCCTTCCGCAGGAGCTGTCACTGAACACCCAGTGCAGCCACTCTTGTGCCCAACGTCCTCCGTCTCAGACCCTTGCTACATCTCCTTGATGATCCCATTCCCATGCCTCGCTCCGCTTGGCCTCTGAGGCCCCACCTCTCTTTGGTTCCTTCTTCCCCTCATTGCTGGCTCTCACTGGTGGTGTCTGAGTTACGACACCCAGTGTCTCAATGTTTTAGGGAAGCTGTTGACTTGAGAAATGGGAAGGTCTGACCGAGGGACAGGAGAGAGGGAACCAGGGTTGGATCCAAGATCCTAAGTTAGCAGCAGCAAAATGCAAACATGTTTGCTGGGCCCCTGGGTGGAGGAAGGGCAGCATCCCTGGGGAAGAGGGCATTGCCCAGGCTCTTGTTGGGCAACTGGAAACCCAGCCCAGTTGTACATCTTTGGGGGATGACAAAGGTGCACTGTGAAAATGCCCCAATACCTGGCTTCTTCCCCCACCCATTCTTTATTTATTCATTTCCGAAAGGATTTAAGGAAGACAATTCTTCCATGGAATGTCATGGATTATGTGGAATCCAAAATGCCCCTCTAAGATCTTGTGTAGAGCATCATTTCTGAAAATATGTCTCAGAAGACACAATTCTCCAAGGTCAGGGTCAGGTAGAGAATACCAAGCGTGTGGCAGGATGTCAATAAATCTGCAAGACCTCGGACACATTATTTAGCCTCTCTGAACCCATTTCCTCCTCGTCTGTAAATGGAGATAATGATCATGGCTCTGTCTGAATCTTGCTGGGGAGGCCCAGACACGGTGTGAGAGAGTGCTTGTAAACAGTAAGGTTGGAGTTCTTAGGAGCAGAATGTGAGTGAATTTCAGGAAATGAGATTCTGCTGGACAGCAAGAACCTCGTGACATAGGAAGCATCTTGAAGCCTGAACTTTTAAATTGCCATCAAAACGTGTATGTAACTAAACCTGGGCAACCCTTTGGGTTGCTGGGTTCAATGTCTTTGCTTTCCTGGCTTGTGACCAGAGGGTCCTATTTATTCTGTTTGTCTGAATTCTCGGTATTTCTACATTCTTGTATGATTCCCTACTTTCTTATTTTTCCTCCCAGTATCCATCATTATAAAATTTCTCTATTTTCAACTTAAAAATTGTAGCATTATTAAGAATAACATCCTTCACCTCCCGTTGCTTCTCAGCCAATTCTTTAATGTGGGAGGCTGTTCTCTCCCTCTCAACCGAGCTCTGATAACCCCAAAGTCTGCGATAAAGCCCACACTCCACCAAATTCCAAATCTGTGGATCTTTCCATCAGCTCCTCCTGTTACCCTCAGACACCCCTTACTGACCTCATGAACTTCCTCACCAAATTCCTCTTCTCTCTAATCTGCTCTATCTGAGCATGTCTGTATCTCATCCGCCCAGCCATAGTTACTGGCTAAGATGAAAGCATTCTGAAGATGGGGACTACACCTGTCTCTTGTCATCATGGAAGCTCCAATGTCTTGCGCATGATAGGGGCTCAGAAAATCATTTTTTAAAAAATTACTCATTTTTTAAAATTTTTTACAGACTGCATTTTGGTTCATTGTACACAAATGGAAAACATCACTTTGTTTCTATGGTTGTGCACGATGTAGATTCACACCATTCGTGTAATCATACATGTACGTAGGGTAATGAAGTCTGTCTCATTCCACCATTTTTCATACCCGCCCCCTCTCATTTCCTTCTACATAAAGTTCCTCCATTCTTCTCTCATTTTTTTAACATGCAAAAGTTTCATAATTCCCTTCTCTCCCCTTTGACACTAAATAATAATAATAAGAAGAAAATATACAAATTACATAGACAGAGCTTGGCATAATGCTTACTGAATAGCCACTTGAGTGTTTGCTAGGGATGAGGCACTATGCACAGCACTTAGATATTTATGCAACATAATTTTTTACATATGTACTCTCGAATCTGAATGTATGTTTATATGTGGTGTATATCATTGCAGAGATAAAATTTTACTTTTACTCTTAAAGTCTTTGGCGGAGCCCGAGGATTAATTTGGCACAGATAGATTCATAGGAGAAAACACACAACTTGAATATAAGTTTTATGTGACATGGGATCTCTCGAGGACGTGAACGCCCCAAGAACTGGCACAAGTGAATTATTTTATGCTACAGAGGAAATTGTGGAGAAGTAACTAAAATATATGGGGAGGCTGAAGGAAGATAAGGATTATTTTACAAGGTTTGTTTGTATAAAATTCTCTTGGCCTCAACTTCCTGTCTTCAATGATAAGAATGTTTCTTTTTTACTGGTATAAGGGAGAGCAATTTTTACATGGGAACTTTGTCTCCTGTTTTTAAGAAAATAGAAAGCTAATCAGAATGTCCTTATATCTGTGGTTATTTAAGTGTCTTTAACTTAATAGTCAATATGTGAGAGCCGCAGATTTGGGGGATAGTGTGTTCTAAACTCCAATGCACATATGCATGTGTATGTGTGTATATGTATACATACGCACACATATGTGGTATATATGTACTTACGTATATGTATATATGTATATATATGATTTTCATCATCCTTAAACTCAGGCAGATAACAAAGGGTAGATCGGCATTCACATTCCATTTCTAGGTGTTTTACAAATAAGAAGTCATTTAATCCCTATAACCATCTTCTCTCTTCTCTGCTTTGCAGACAGGAACCAGAAATGGAGCAGATGCCATGCTTTGCTCAAGGGATCAGTGGGTCAGCTGTAGAACAGGGTCTAGCCCAGAGTGTAGGCTGTGCTCCTCTCAAACACAGTGATCCACCTGGTAACTGCTGGGCTGTAGCTCCTCCACATCTCCCCAAACTCAAGTCCTCCTGATCTTTTTGTCCGAGTGCCTTCTAGTTTCTCCTTCGCTCCTTGGTATGGACCAGAGTGTGCACACTGCAGTCAGTGATCTATGATGAACAAATGAATTAGAAAGGTGAATAAGTGAGTGAAAAAATAAATGAATAAATGAGTGTATGCATCGCCTTTAATGCCTTTGGTGGGCCTACTAGCTCCACCTTTTTCCCCCTAAAATGTGTATTTTTTTCAAGTCTAATGTTTTATGTCATTCGGCATTGCTTTCCAAAGGTGGTTATCATTATTCTTTCAGGTTTTCTCATCCATTATCATTTTTCCTTTAAACAGCTGATTGAAAAGGATTTGTTTTCTTTGCACAGGTCATTTTTTTTCTAGTAGTGAGGCCAAATGCTTGATCCCATGGGAATGCACCTTCATTTTTATAATGGAAGCCAATGGGAGTTAATAAAGGGAATGGAAAAAGCGCCGGGCTGCCAACTGCTTAAGTAGCATCCGTTCCACCCCGAGAATCCCACCTGTCCTCACCGCATGCCTCTCGGGGAATCCTAACCAGCAGCTGGGTGACATTGTGAGGCACTGGCTGTGAGGCTGTTTGAATGGGGTGACACGGGGGTGCTTGGAGCCTATTTCACAGATGCCAGTTCAGCAAGGGGGGTCCCTGGAAGTTTTGGAATGAAGACCATCTTTCTCAAAATCAACACAAAACATCTGTGAGGCTAGATTCATTTTCTGTTTAAGACCAATTTATAGCTACAGTCATGCTCTGGGTCCAGCTTATTGAACCAGTGTCTATACATTTCCCTAGTGCCTAGTTCTGAGCTAAGTAGGAGACACAGTGGTCCTGTAGGCATGAGCCTAGACTGTGGCCAGGCTCCCTGGGGTTTCCATTCTAACTCAAGAGATTTAAAGAAAGTGGCCTGTTGCTTCCACGCCCAGATTCTCATCTGCAAAAAGAGAGTGGTTGAGATGCCTTCTTCCATGAGCTCATTGGGAGAATTAAGTGAGATTAGAGCAGTCCCCCACCCACAGAGCGTAGGTGCTCACTGGATGTCACCACTGGAGGCGATGATGACAAAGACAGTGATGGTGGTGGTAGTGAAGATGCTATTGTGAACAATGCAGAACTAACTTAGAAGCAGTCTCTTTTTACAAGATGCTTACAGGCTGGTTGGGAGGTAGGTATGCCCTTACTGTTATTTCTGAGAAGGACATGAATAAAAGGTGGAGAAAGCACCTTTGTCCTGAGTTATCAGGAAAGGCTTCTAAAAAGTGCTAGTACCTAGCCCAGACCCTCAAAGGCATAGACTTCATAGACCCAAGGGTGGAGGGGAGGGGCCCGTGTAGACGGAACAAAATCGAATCTAGCTACAGCAACTCCTTCTGAAAAGCTGAGATATTTTCAAGTTGTCTTTGCTGAATATTCTACCATGAAAATTTGTGATTAGAATCTTACATTTTTTTGCACATTTATTTTTAGAGGCTCCAGTGATATTATTAAAAGCTCAACCCTTCAATATCAGTGTTGTCCCTTCTTAAAAAATATGACACGTATACCTTTTCTTCCAGTGAGCTCTCTAACTCATCTCAGAGTTAGTGGGATGTTTGGACTAACTGTGAAATCCAAAATTACTCAGCTATTAAAATACAAAAAAATAAAGTTTAAAGAAATCTTGCAAAAGTAGAGTTTGTTAGGAAAGCTCTGGTAACAAGGAAACACCAATTATGTTCAGAAATGCCAGAGAGTTGTAGAGGAAAACAACTCAGGGAAAAAAAAAAAATGTTGAGATGAAGGAATGATTAAATGTGCTCTCCAGGTATCTTTAGAATACAGCCCCCTTTGCAAGCAGCCAACAGGATCCTCCAAAACCCAGGCCAAGTAGTGGAAGACAGTGTCCATTGGGAATTTTGCAAAAGACACTTTCAGGTGCCCAATTATGTTACTATGAACCCTGGATCATCGGTTTGTGCTAGGAGGGCATGGTGTGCTCGTCTTGCCACATGTGACACCCTCTTCAGAAAAGAATTGTCAAAATCCTGGCTCACCATCAGTCAGAAGAGAAATCTGCCTTGGGATTCGCAGGGCTCTTACGAATTTGAACACCACTAATTGTGCAGAAGTGCTAATCCTGGCAGCCGGAGAAACACAGGAGCTAGCCCATCTAAAGTAGCCCATCCCCCCAAATTCCTCACTGCCCACCCACTTATTCTGCCTCTCATCCCCTATTTTGTGTAGGGACTGCCTTTTCCTTACAGAAAGTCTGCTGGGGAGTGGTCCCCTGCATACTGCAGCTCTGCTGTCCTCGGCACCTAGTACAGTGTTTGGTGCAGGAGGACCTTACCAGAATTTGGACGGTGGGTCATTACTGCAGTTATGTCTCTGGTTCAGGTCGCACTAACCTTTTGCTGGTCTAACTGCCGTAGCAATATTGGTGGTGACCTCTAACTTTTTTTTTTTTTTTTTTTTAATTGGCATACTCTTTTACTGTTGAAATATATTCAGAAAGGTACATATATTGTAAAAATCCTTCTCTGGTTGAATGCATTTTGGCAGACTGACCACATCCACGAAACCAGTTCCCAGATCAGGAAACAGAGCCAGGCTCCCAGAAGCCCCCTGTGACCCTCTTCCAGCCATGCACTGATGTCTACCCCAGTGGAAACACTATTTAACAGCAAATTTCAGTGTTTAGGACACAGGCTCATTCAGCATGTACCCTGTTAATTTCTTTTTTCACTTAATATTATACAGAGATTTGTCCATCCTATTGCACGTGGGTATGTAGCATTCAGTATATAGTGCCCTATTGGGTGAGCATAGGAAAATTTATTTATCCACTATATGATATCCATTTGGGTAGTTTCCAGATTGGAGCTATTTTGAAGAATGCTGCTATAAAGGGTCCTGTATGTGACTGTGGGGCACACATGTGCACAGGGCTGTTGAGCACATATCTGGGAATGGAACTGCTAGGTCACAGGGTCTGCAGATGTTCAGCTAAATGAGTACTGATGAAAAGTTTTGCAAAGTCGTATCACTCAACAATTCCAGAAATGATAGTGTATGAGAGTTTGGGCGACTCTACATCTTTGCAACCATTTGTTTTTCTATCTTTTTTCATTTTATCAAGTAGATTGTTAGTGGTTCTTTCCCCCTACCTTCTCACATGCCTGTTACCCATACTTTCTCCTCCCAACCTCCAGAGAGGGTTATACAGTCCACACCTTATGTCAATTCCTTAGCAACTAACTTAGACCAAGCAAGGTTGCAACTCAAATACATCAGCGGTGTGTGGGAGGAGTTCCAGGGCAAGGCAACAAGGCATGGTGGGTCGTGTGACTAAAGAGGTAGTACCTGCCCCATATTCAGAGTAAACTTTAAAAGTACAGAGCTGACTTGGTAAGGCCAGACCAGTCACCACATTTTTAAAACACTGAACTTTTAGGGAGATGTCCAAACTCCTCAAGTCAGGTTTCAAAGTCACTTCTGTCCCCTGACTGCTTTCCATTCGACTTATTTCAGCTACCCTCTACTTCACCTACCATGAAGAGCTCCCACAGGCTCAAACCTCCAAGTCCCTGAGCCTTTCCCCTCCAAGGTCCTGGGGTGCTCTTCTCTCCTTTCCTGCCAGGTACCTTCAGACCTTGCTCAGATGATCCAGGGGGCTTCCTAACCCCACAGCTAGAGCTGATCCTACCCCACACTCTTTCCCTTGGAGCTGTGTTTTGGATTCTATTTTCTACTAATGTCTTGGTCCTGAGGTGATCTGTTTACTTGTGGACTTCAGGGTGAGAACTGAGCACTAGGGTTTAAATCGCTGGGACTGTGAGGATTGTATTTAAAGACCTAGCACAAGCCTGAGACATAGCTGATGCTTGACAAACGCTTGCTGAAAGAATGAAGGAATGAATGAATGCATGAGTAGATGTGGTTCTGAATCTCGGGCAGATGAGGCTTATGCTAGGAAAATGCCATTAAATGTGTCAGATGGTCTCAAATGTGGGAAATATATGAAACATGAAGTGGAATGAGCATGTTGGACAAGATTATTAAGAAGAGGATGGAGGAAAGGGGGCAAGAAGAGCAGGCCTTTCCAAACATGGAGAACTAGTGACAACAATACTATTTCTTCTAGGCCTTATTATCCTGCTCGCATGTATTATTCAGTTGGCATTTATCATAATTCCACAAGAAACAATTTCCATCCTACATATGCTAAAACTGAGCAGAGAGAGGGTAAGTAAACTTATTCAAGGATGCAAAGTTGGGGAAGCAAGATATGAATCCCAAGTCCGATTCCTCTTGGAGTCTTGCACAATTCCCTCAAACTTAGCTGATAATCTAGTCACAGAAGCAGAGTGAGTAATGAGCCCCATTTCTAGGTGAGAAGGTCAATATTCACCGGCTTACGTAACGTAGCCATGATCGAACAGTGCCTAAGGAACAGACCGGGATTGTCCAACTCCCGCCTTCTTTCCAGTGTTCCAAAACAGGTGGGTGTGAGGCCGGTGGATGGGCAGCACCGTCAACAAACCCCACAGCTCCTTCCCCGTCCGCAGCAGAGGCAGCAAGACTGGTCATGCTCAGCGCTGAGACCAGAGCAGAGGCAGAATTTAAGGGCCCGGAGCTGAGTTCCTCTCTCAGACCTGGCCCCCACCCCCCTGCAGGGCTCCCCAGCATTTCCCAAGGCCTGACCACCGCAGGCACTGGGCCAAGCAGAGCCAAAGGTTTAGTCTACAAGATGCCTCTGGGGAATACTTCTCCAGGGAAGATGTTTCAAAACAAATCTAAACCATTCTGTTGGAAGCTACCCCGAGAGAGAGAGAGAGAGAGAGAGAGAGAGAGAGAGAGAGAGAGAGAGAGAGAGAGAGAGAGAGAGAGAGAAGGTCATGCTGTGGTTCCCATCCGTCTGGGTGCCGATTTAGAACTTCTCCATGTCACACTCGCGCACACATACACACATTTGAGAAATTATGACTTGCAGCCATTCTTGCTTGAAGAAAAACATGTTTTGGAGTTGAGGAATTTGTCATTGTCTGAAACTGAGCTAAGCGGCAACTAGGCTGGCTCTAACATAACACTCGCCCAGCCTTGAGCCAGTGGCCAGCTTCACGACATATACTTTTTTGCCACAGGGAGAATTCTCTTTGATTAGCTATGGGCTTTAGCTTATTTCCTCACCTTTGAGTGAAGTCTTATTGTTCATGTTTTTGTCATTTATCTGTCAGGAGGTTATGTTTTTCTAACTGATTTAACTATCCCAACTGCCTTATTGCTTCCTGTATACTTTTATGACACCGACCATCTACATTTTAAAATTTTGATATCTGAGATAGAAATATTACATTTACTCAATTATCTTTACAGTGTTCTAATTTCCTGTCACTTCAAGATGATATAACAAATTTGTACCTCTATGCTAATCTAGTTTTTTATTTGGTTTTATATATTGGCATTTTAATCCCATCTAAAACATGTTCTGGACTATGGTATAAGTGGAGAGAAACTAATTACTTAGTCACCTCAGCAATATTTATGGAATAACTCTTCACTTCCCCAAACTGTGAAGTGCCTTATTTACTATGCCGTAAACCTTAGTATATCCTGAGAGTAATTTTTTTCTTTTTCTCTTTTGGCTACCACTTAGTCTTCTTCCATATGAGCCTTCCTTCTGGAACTTTCTTTGGTAGTATGACTCATTTATCTTTACTTACAGATGTCAGAACTTTCTCAAGACAAAAAGTTTTCTGTATTATTATTGGAATCATATGGGTTGATGGTAATAATTTCATTATTCATTACCATCATCTGCATGTCTTTCTTTTTCCACTGACTACAGCTTCCCCAGCAATGTGTCCTAATAATGGTGGACATTACTCTTTTGCTGCAGATGTCTGAGCAGCTCAACCTCCAGTGTTAACCATGCAATATAATTATGGCCACAATTTGGAAAAAAATGGATACTTTTATTTTTAAGATGCGATATTCATAATTATGAGAAATGATATATATTTATGAAGAAAGTAAATAAAATAAAAAAATGTGAAATAAGCCTTTAACTTTCTTCATTGTGACAATCACCCAATTCCTTGTCTGTGAGGAAAGCATGCTCTCTCATAATTAACACTATGGTTCTTCTCGATGCTGCAGTAGTCTTATTAATATTAATTATTTTGGCATTTCAAGAGGTGGTTGTTTTGCATATTAAAAATAAAAGTGGCAAGAATTCAAGTAGATGGCTAAAACAAATATTCAGAAGTGGAACTTAAAGATGTAAAAACGTGCTGAGCTTGCTAGTGATGAAAAGTATACAAATTAAGTTATGTTTTATTCACCTAAAAATATATATTTAAATATGATATTGATCTGTTTTGATGAGGATGGGTTAGATAAACACTTCTTACACAGATACTTTTGTAGAAATATAAGGTAGCTTTAAAAATATAAAGAGTTAATACATAGTTGGAGCCTCAAATATGGTTGAAACTTAGGTCAGAAAATATACCCGGGGTCTCTAGTTCAGTGAATTTATCCAAAGTATGCATTATCTCTTATAAAAAAAGGATTTAAAAGTATTTAACAATAGAAAGATACTTAAATATTTCATTATGGAATATTATGCACCCAATAAAATGACATTTACGAGAACTTTTAATGGTATAAAACTAGACTTATGGTCTTAAGTAAAAAAGTAACACAGTAATGTCATATATAAACAATAATCTTAGTTATATAAAATATTAGAAATATGAGAAGACATCCCTCCCCCAAACAAAAATTTTGGAAGAATATTTATTGCAATATCAACAGAAGACTTTGTATTTTGTTGCAGGGATAATGATAATCTTTAATTTTTTAATATTTTGTTGTGTGTGATATTATCAGCATAACCTCTCAGGTCACCTCTGCCCTTCGTTGCCCTGGAATTGGACGCTGGAATTCCTTTCCCTTGCCAGTTCACAGTGATAATCTTTGCCAGTAGAGGGCGCTAAGAGACACTAGACTGGAACAGGCTCTTTATACTGCTTCCTGTGCAGAGCCTGGCTCCTCTGGAGGCGGCCAGTGTGGCACCCAATGGCCCTCACCTCCACTAGGGACATGGCATTTTCCAGTGAGTGGCCTTCCTCAGAGCCCCAGAGTGTACACCTGGAGGAACTTCTCCATCATTCAACAGTACCATCAACCTGTAGTGGATCTCAGCTCTAGGAAGGGAAGGGCGTCTTCCTTGGGCTCTTGGCTAGAGTCCTGGAGTTGGTGGCTGCTTCCTATTCTACAGTCTGTGATTGTTGCAATTGTCTTTACTTCTTAGTAGGTGACCCCATGTCACAGTTAATAATTGATTAATCTAGTCTTGTTCCAATTTCCATGGGGCTTTGCCTCCTGTTTGGACCTTAACTGATATATTTTTTTCCAAATTTTCTATGATTCCCATCATAATCAGGAAATAAATGAATGCATGCTTGTCTTTTAGCAAGTGTGTGTGTGTGTGTGTGTGTGTGTGTGTGTGTGTGATCTTAGTAAAGGGAAATAGGCCTTAACTTATTTTCTGATTATGGTGGGAATTGCAGAAAATGTGGACAATGGGTTGAGACATTGGGACCCATATGTATGTGAAAAATATTTACATATCTCTATATAGAAATCTGTGAGTATGTGTGTCCCCTCTAATACTCTTTCACTGTGTATGATAAAGTGCTCTTTATATGGTAACAAATAAAATAAGTAATCTTTTTTAAAGATTAAATAGATCACTTAGTACTTTTAACTGACCTCAGTATGTCATGCTCAAGTCTATGATGATAAATGATATTTTTGTTTTGGGGAACTAATTCATCAAGTTTTGCCATATATATTTTATTTATTTTATGGAATTACATGGTTTTCCATCTGTTTCTAGGTCCTGTGAAAACAAATGTTCTGTAGGGTTTATCACATGCAATTTTAAAGAGGTCACTACTAAAATCAACGGAGTTCAGAGGTGTTTGGGGAAGTACTTCTTCTTTGGTTGCTGGCATCACTCTGCCATCTGGCAACATCAGATTAATTATTGGAGCTGACCAGGGACCCAAAGTCGCGAAGAATTGCCGAGAAACCCAGCTCACACTCCGATGGATATTCTGTGAAGGTCAAATAGATCCAATCTTGCTTAAAACCAACCAACCAACCATGACGGTCTTCCCTCTCTCCTGACCACTCCTGACTCAGCTCAGTCGATAAAGTCTTGATACTGGTGTGAAGGAGCCACGAGAGTCTCGAAGTCACAGAAGACTCACAAAGTTTGCAGTCCAATGGAAGAAAAGGAAGTTTCTCTGTGTTCAACATGAGCCCAAAACAATGATAGATGTTTTCTATCTGGTTCCTCATTCAGCTCTTGACCAGTCATGAGAAGTCTGGATTATTGTTCCTACTTTGCAAAAGAGAAAGCACAGTCTTTAAAGGAACTTGCCCAAGATCATCCCATTAGCAAATGGCAGCGATGAGCTCTAAACATAGGTCTGTTGATGCCAAATGTCTTATTCTTTCCCCCAAAACATCACGTTCCATAAACATGTAATTATCAAGCAAATCACCTGTTGGGGTTAGTGATTAAGGGCTTAGGAAGGCTGAGTTGGGAAGGGTTCATGGAGAAGGCAAGATGGTGGTTCCCTGCTCTGTTTTCCAGTGTCACCACCTTGTTCCATTAATATGTCAACTCATCCCGTGCTGCTCTGCGACGCTTCCTGCATCATCTCTGAGTGCTGACTGTTCATGCCTCTCTCCACTTTGAGGTTGTCAGCACACGAAGACTCGAGTATGATTCTGTGGAATTCAAAACCAATATTCCTTCCATGAAAGCAAATACCACTCCAGAGTTTAAAATGACCAGATTCTTTGGAAATATGTGGGGTTGCTTTATGGCCATAACATACAGGTATAGGACCACTTTGCATTTATACTGCAACTCTTTTTTATGTTGAGAAAGGTTTGGCTCAGACTTGACTCTTCCACTCATTTGTTTGGTGTTCTTGGGCAAGTCACTTCTCCTTAAGGGCTCTCAATTTCTGGATTTGTAAGTGATGGATTTTGAAACTCCCTTCTAGTAGCAGTCTGTATTTTTTGGGTAAATTCCTAATGGGAGGGCATGCAGAAGTGGCAGACTTTGGAGGGTCACCTGCTGCAGGTCATAGGGGTTGCACTATCTGCAGAGAATCAAAAACAATGATGCAACTAACTAAAACCCTCCTTCTTTTTCAAATCTATATGTTATTGATAGATGCTTATTCCCACTGAGGTTGGAGCCATCTGCCCCCGCCCACCAAAAGTCATTGTCTTATTTACACTGAACCCTGCAATTGCAGGGAGACATTGATATGTCATCTTATCAATGTACAGGTTAAAGGTATGAAGAAGACAGGTGTCAGAACCCACGCCATGCAGACATAGCTAAGGGTTGGCTCTGGATTCTTGACTCTTAGTCCAGGGGTCTCTCCTCCTTTGAGAGCTATTCATTCCGACCAATGACAATGAACGTTGCCAGGACAGACAGGAAAATCTTCCGGACCTAGAAGACAGCATTTCCTGGCTCTGTGAATAGTATGATCTGGTTTTATAATTTTAAAAAGGCACTGGAGAATAGCTGTAGCTCATTTTCTCAGTTCCCAGAAAAGATTAGGTATCTGCTTAGGCTTTGGGAAACACACACACAAAAACTGGGCTCGGCTTCCAAACGTGGCACATACACATCACTCAGTCCTGGACAATCTCTGTAGACAATATTACTTTGACCAAAGCTTTGCTGGAAAGAGCGAGTGGGTGGATAATGTTCATTCAATCTCTGGTTCAGTTTCTGGCCCACAATAAGGAATGTCAGTATTCTGTTTCTGATGCCCTGGTTAAAATTAACAGCCAGTTCTGTCCAAGTATTAAAGCAAACCCAGGGTGAAGGATCCCTCTTGCCCCAGGGTTCAGAGAGTGGGAGAGTTATGGAAGGCCTTGGCCTCAGCACTTCTGCGCCTCCATAACTCAGTCCACGTGGGCAGCTGCTGTGCGGACGCCGGCTGGGCCGAGACTGCAGAGCATGCGCACTGAGCTGGGAGCGCAACTCCAGAGGCCAGCTCCAATTTTAGTTGCAGCTTGGAATTTCCTGGTTTCGGGGGGTCTGGAGTCCGAACTTTCCCTGGTGCTGGTGCTGCTTTGGCTGCCAGAACCAGGCGGGAGACCATTTATTTCCACCCGACCGCCCAGGGTGCTGCAGGAGCCCTCCTCCTGGGCGCTGCAGTCCTTGATGCGGGCCAGGGCCGCCTGGGCAAGCTCCAGCAGCTCCTTCCTGTCAAACCATGTGGGCTCAGACAATCACATGGCTCATTTTGGCCTGGGTAGAGGATTGTTTGTCTCTGCCTGGGGAGAGGATGCAGGATTCACACCTTCCCTAATAAAAGGTTAGTTATCCTGCTGCTGGATCCTAGAATCCAGTTACAGCAATTGTGGCTGCTTTATACCCCAGTTGGCACCTGATGGAAAGAAGCCTCATTTCTCTCACATGACTTAGGGTCCCCAGATGGGGAGAAATGGAATCCATATCAAGCTAAGGGAAGCAAAAAAGAAGATGGATTTTTTTAAGGTGCAGTGGCTAGCTCACAGAAGTGAAGGAAAATTTGGACCACCAGGCTTTGAGAAGGACAGAAACCAGGGCAGCTTGAGGGATCTCAGCAGCAGGGACTCATAGGAAGACTTAAAGAACCCCTGCAGAAATGCTCAGTTCAAATCATTTACGACCATTTATATGTGGCTCAGGGTTTAATACTCACCCCGAGGGAGTTCAAATGGTCAGAGTAAAGAAGGGTTCTTGATTGACAGCCCCTCAATTTTGCATTTCCTAAAATTGATTTGGCTGCTTGTTCTTTTAATGTTCTAAATCTTAGAACCGGGTCTCAGTAATTAAACTCATTAATGATAGCTATATAAATTGTATAACAGTGAAATAATTGAGTTGCTTCTACTTGTGGTATAAAAAGATTGCATCTGTTTATTGTCAAAAATCTCTGTATGTTGACATGCAGAGAAAACTGAATCAGGCATTAAAAAGTTGTATAGGGATGGTGATGAGGAAGGTGGTTTAATCCATTCTGGGGAAGGGTTCCAACCACCTTGCTTCTTTGTTACATTTTATCCTTGCATTTGGGCAGACATGACAGGATACCAGTTGGGTGTCTGAATCCCTAATCGTGAGGGCTCATCAAGGCAACCCCAATGGGACACCCAATTTATTAATTTTTCCCTGAGAATGTGGCTTTGTCTCTCCCTGTAGCTGGAAAATGTCTTCTTTAACAGTTGTTCTTTCCATAGCTAATGTTGTGCACAGAGACATCTGTGTGGTTGTTGGAAGCCTTCAAGGAGGGTTGTAGAAACTCTTTGTAGCAAATATTTTGCTGGGAGAAGAAGAGAAAGGAGGAGGAGATGGAAGAGAGGAGGAGGAAGATGGAGAAGAAAAGACTACCCCTTCCACCATTTTATGTCAAAACAAAAACAACATAGATGGGAAGATCCCTTACCAGCACATGATTCTTGAACAAATGTCAAATGTAATAATTAAGATTGGGTGTTCTTCAAGAGGCATAAAATATACTGTTCTAGGCTAGTGTGTGTATTTTGAAATTCTGCTTGGCTGTGTGAGCCAGTTGGATCCACACATACCACAGCCTGCAGGATTTTGCTTATTCAGACTGAGATTGCTTCAAGAATTGCGAGACTATTAAAGACACATTGATAATATGTAAAAGAGACATTTGTGCAGGTTGCTGAGTTAAACAGCAAACACAAGGCCTCAGGCTGTGTCTGGTGCTCTGTGATGCCAGGAGAGTAGATATTTCCAAATATAGACAGATTGTGTGACACTTTAATTCATGTTGAATTAAATAACAACCCCACTCCTGCAAATCAGGGTTTAGACTTCCAGCAATCCCAAACATCTGGAAGAGCATACAGGTAAATCACTTAGTAAATGGAGGGACAGACAGAGAGATGGATGCAGATGGAAGTGATAAAGTGCCCACAAAGCAGCATTGGAGACGTTTGCCTGAGCTGGGTGGCATATCTATAAGGACCGAGGACAGGAAGGAAATGGGAAGACCAGTTTGGAGGACACCATAGAAAATAACCAGGTTTTGAAACAAAATTCAACTCTAGGGCGTTGTCCCAGGGCTAACCTGAGGAAGAGAGTGGTAGTTGCTTAGAGTTCCTACTGCTCTTGGCCCTGCCTCGGTGCCCTTAATGTTCGGTTCCACTGTCTGAGCCCAACGCAGTTGATCCCCACCGTAAAGTTTCCAGTTCAAGGAGGTCTTTGTTGTGCTGCTAGATATAGAAGGATAGAGAGTGAGCTGCATCTTACTGGGGAGGGGAGACACGCCAGCCCCTCTTAGTCATCTGGGGATGTGTAGAGGCAAAGTTGATCCTTAATCCTGTGGGAAGACATGCTGTCTTAAGGCTGCACATATGAGGTCCAGTGTGAGATGATCTAACTGTTCCAGGGAGAAAAGCCAAGACTGTTCAACTGCAAAGAAACACAGAAAGCACTGCAGGGTTCCACACAGGTAAGGCTTAGGGGGAGGACACAATGAGATGTGCTGCTTTCTTGCACTTGAGGACTTGGTGCCCGGAAGGCGGTATCCAGAGGTGCCTGCTGGACCAGCACATTTAGAACAGGAGAGTTTTCCATTTTTGTCTTAAAGTTGAATGGTTCAACCACATGTTCAGAATCACTGATATGAAGTCCATCTGCTCCTTTCTCTTTTCTGGCTTTCTCAGAACCAGGAAGGGACAAGGTAAGGTGCATGGAGTCAGAAAGCGGGGGGGACTCTACTAACCAGATGCTGACTGGGCCCTGCCGTTAAGGAGCACCCACCCTGGCGTTTGATTTCCATTTTATTTCAGTGCCGTTTCTGTGGGTTAATGAAGACGTAAGCTCCCAGCTCAGCCACACTATGTAAAAGAACTACTTACTGCCTGTTCCATCTCACTGACTTTTATGGTGATACTTAAACCAAAATGGTGAACTATTACACTTCATAGCCTGCAAATAAAAGCAGGATGTTAAAAAGTAGGGGCCGTAACCCCTGATGGTGGTGAAATGGCTTGTAATCTTGAGACGACTCTGTTCAGCTCCCCAGGGCCAGGGCCCAGGGCGCTGTGTCAGACCTAGACGATGAATCCCCAGGGTCTCTCTGCCCAGCCCATGCGCTCATGCAAGTCAGCATCCCTAGTAACCACACAGCAACGAGCATAATGCAGGGAAAGCAACCGAGGTGTGGAGGACCAGGGAGCAAGTGAGGTGGGCATAGAGTCCTGCCCTCCAGCCTCCCTGGAAAGGCCCTCTGCCTGGAGCCCAGCTTCCTCACGCTGGACTGTGGCCCCCGACTCACTTATTCTCCACCGTAAAGGTCACAGGTCAGCATGTGCATCAGTCTAACACAACCCTGCTGCCTTGACAGACTGGACTTTCTAATGATTTTATAAATTTAAGCTTGGGTTTATTTTGTTTTTACTTTGTTTAAGAATTAGGTAAGCACATAGCAAAAATTCAAATTGTGTCTCTCTTGGTTTGGGTTCTGCCCAGAGCAGATGCTGAGGCAGAGAGTCAGATGCAGGGTCCCTGGGACGCGTCACCAGAATGCGTGGTGAGGGAGTGAGGCGTGAGGTAGTGAACTGGGGACATTAACCAGAATGGCACGGCATGGCACTGCTGGGGACAACTGGCCCACAGTCCCTCTGAGAGCCATGAAAGACTGTGAAGAACACCCTGGGCACAGTGTGACTGAACCTCAGAGGGTTTATCCACAACTGAGGTCCTCGTGGGTTGGAGTTTGCTTCCAGGGGCTTCCCACCCGCCCCAAGCCAGCAAAGCAGGAGAAATCCTGAGAGAGAGGAAGACAGGAACAGGAAGGGGACAGAGATGGGGATAGGAATAAGGATAAGGATAGAGATGGAGGGAGCGGGAAAGATCGGGGTAGTGGTACAGATTGAGAGGTAGAGATGGAAGGAGGGATAAAGACACAGGTCGAGGTACTGATAGAGAAAAGTAGAGCTAGACATAGAGACAGGGGCAGAGAGAGGTTGAGAAAGTCAGAGAGAGAGATAAAGAGAGAGGGGTAGGGAAAGTGTGCGAGCGGGAGACAGAGACATCCATGCAGGGCTTGAGGTTGGAAGACAAGGTCGCACATATGCATCACATATAAGAGAACTGGAGATACAGCTGTAGCTGAACTCCAGGTGGCCTGAGGAAGTAAGATCAGCGAAGGGACTGCATTTGCTGTGGCACCAATAACAAAGTACAAAGTAAAAAGAAAACAGTTCTTTGCATCAAATAAACTAAATCCAAATCTCATTTTCTAATGATAACGACATAGAATAGTTTCTGATGTATCTTTTCAGGGAAATGTGAACTTCCCTCTCTCAAAGTCGACCTCTTCTCTCTGATGGTTATATAATTTTCCTTAGAAAGGATATACCATAATTGATTATGGGGACTACTTTAATGAACTAGGGAAACTCATTGAAAGTTAGGAAAAATGTAAAATTATAATTCATGAAAAATATCATAAAATGTAAGTTAACAAGTTTACCTTTATAGATTTTTCAAACACACAGCAATTTCCAGCTGGGTGCTGTTCATAGCTAAATTGGGTTGTTGTTATCCACTTACTGTCAAATGCCCTGTGACCCTGGGACAATCAGAAAATTCTCTGAACCTTACTCTTCTTATCTATAGAATCCAAATACACAGCTTATCTACCTAACGGTTTGAAGAGGATCTAATTAGATCATTTGTGGACAGAGCTCTGCATGTCAGAGATGCTGAGTGAACATTACCTGTAACACTAGGTGCAGTGGGACACACCTATAATCCCAGAGACTTGGGAGGCTGAGGCAGGAGGATCTCCAATTGGAGACCAGCCTTTGCAATTTGGTGAGACCCTGTCTCAAAATAAAAAGTAAAAAAGAACAGGATGTAGCTCAGTAGTAAAGTGTCCCTGGGATCAATCCCCAGTACCAAAAAGAAAACAAACAAACAAACAAAAAAAAAAACCCATTTTTTTAAAAGTTACATTTTAGTATTCTATATCCAGATCAGAAAAAAAAAAAAAAAAAAAAAGAAAGAATCCTTTGTCAGATCCTGTACTTTAAGGAAAACAGGAAAAAGCATCAGCCTTCATAACCTCAGAAACTGTGCTTGAACTTTAAGAAGTACTTGACTGCATGAACTTTACTGCCTAAGCGCAGGTTGGGTGGAGCAGATCTCTTCTATGAATTCAGACAGGAGTGGACGGCTGACTTCAGTTCCGTCTTTTCTCTGCACTGTTGATGCTTCTCATATTGAGAAGTGGAGTCAAATTCTTTCTTTTGCATCTGAACTGGCCCTGGTGATCTTCTTGACCAACAGTTAGTGGCAGAAGCCACTTTCTGAGCTCCCAATTGATACTGTAAGAAACCTTGGAATTCCTTCTAGGGTCCTTTGTGACTCTCATGCTGGAGGAAGTCAGCCATCGCACGAGAAGTCCACCTGTCCTGTGCCCACCAGGCTGAGAGGGAGTTGAACTAGCCATGCACCGTGGCTGCCTGGAGACAGCCTTTCCATCCAGCCGGTCCCTGGGACGAGGCATGGGACTTCTGAGTCACGAAGCCTTTAGATAACTCCAGTCCTAGTGGCATTTGATTGCACCTGCTCCAGAGACCCTAAGCAAGCACTGCTCAGCTGGGGCCAAATAGCAGACCCTGCGTGACATGATAAAGTTCAGGGGTGGTGATAGGTCACTGATGATGACATACAGATCAAAATGCAAAGGGCACCCAGGCTTTGCCCGCCTCAGCCTCAGCCTCAGCCTCATTTCTCTGTGTCATTCATTTTATTCACCAGTAATGCAACAGTTTTTGTTTTTTCAATCTACAAAATATCTATCTCAGTAATGTCAATTAGTGGTTTTACAAAGTAACCTGAGGGTGTTGCCTGGAGGTTAATGCAGACCCGAGACTCCACTAGGCGTTTCATTCAGGTTAAACTCTATGCAACATCCCTTTCCTTATGTTATTATTTACATGAAACGCAGAAAGGATGGAGATAGGAAAATTGCCATAATTAATGCATTTATATTGTTTATAGGAACAAAAAATTATAACAATGGAGGTGTTTTCAAGCATCCATGTTTAAAACGCTTTCCCATTTCATTCACCTAGCAGATACTTGTTCCTCATTTTAAAACTGCCACCTTAATCTTGAAGTGACAGATTGCATTTGTCATTGTCATTTAGTATTAGCATCATTATTATTATAACTAGTTACCCGCCAGTTAACTAAAATGACATTTTTTTCTGAAAGACACTCCAATAGCAAGCAGGGTAAATGTTCAATAAACTTGGAGCATATGTCACTTAATAAAAGTAGGTAACTTTAAATCTCACAGCTTTTTAAAGTTCTTTGCTGTCTTATAAAATTATTTTTATTGTCACTCTGCCTCATTATAAAGGTAAATATTCTTTTGCATTTTAAAGATCTCTTCTCCTATAAAATTAAGCATGTTGATGAAAATTGTAAACATTTTTGTGCCCTTCTTATAACTTCAATTTTGTTTTTCTTTTTGGCTATAGACAATGATGGTGTGGTCTGTGAATTGATGGTGTGGTCTGTGAATTTTATATTCAGAGTTAATTTTGTAATCTTAATCTTACTTGGTTTTTTTTTTTAAATTAAATTTCAGTCCATCAGGCACTTCATCAATAGATCCATTTACAGTTATTTTAGAAAATATGGGTTTCATAATAAAGCAAATTATTGCTAAATATGTTTTCTTCTTGATTTCCTATATACTTTAGTGTTAAAAAAAAACCCGCTTTCTGTATTTCATATGACAAATTCCATAAGGGAAGAGATGTTAGAAACATCTGTACTTTCACACAACCGTGTAGAAATCTTATACCCCAAATAATGTCTTTTAGCACTTGATTCTTCAAATCTGCTGAAAGTTTTTTTTTTTTTCCCCTGTATCTTCCAACAGAATCTGCTGACAAAGGGATGCATTTTTATTTGTTGCCATATTGTTTTCTGTGCATTTTTTCAGATGTTTTTCTCATGGGGGGATGATTGAATATTTCCCCAATGACTCTTTTTGGGGGGTGCGAATAAGCAGCAAAACACAAAATAGACTTCCAAACATTTAACAGGAAGTTGATACTGGACAATTTTGTCCAGTATTTCATTAAATATTGTGTGACTTTAAACAAAGCTGAAGATATATGGCCAGGTTATCATTTTCTGGATGCTTTGTTTTCAAATGTGTTGAAAGTTGTGGTTAACAGTGCAGGTTTCATTGGCAAGCTTGTAGGAGACAGATTACAAAGGAACAGTCCTAAGTTCAGGGAGGCAGTGGGGCAGGTGGGGGAGGCACTTGCAATAAAGCCAGTAGAACTGATAAGATTAAAGTTGTTAGGGATTAAATTGTGAGGGGTGAATTTCAGGGAGGACCTCCAGTCGTGCCTAATATTGCTATATAAATTATAGTGAATAATAATAATAACGCCTTTTGAAAGAAGGTATTTCAAACTTGCAAAAAATAGATAAAAGTGATGCAAAATTTTTTTCTTGCTTTAGGATTATCGGGAAGAAAACAAATAGAATAAGGGTATTAATTTCCTTGCTGAGGTTTCTAGAGAATGATAAAGTGGGACAAGCTACAAAGTACACAGGACAAAGTTTGAAAGTTCTGTATGTATCATTTCTGGTATGGGCCACATCCTTGGAAGTTTCTTTCTCCCAAGTCTCCTCTCTTTCTGAACTCTGCCGTCAACACCTAGCAGGGATAGCCTCTCACCTTGAAGGTTGTCCTTACCTGTGATCACTGATTGGCCCACTTGTCTCCCCTTGGGTCTCCCTTGCCATATCACCATGTGCCCTGCAGCCCTTCAGCGGAGAGACAACGCTCTCTTCCTCTGATCTTCCAAACAGCAGAACCCAGGAAGGAGAAGGTGGTGGACTCGGCAGCCATGAAGGAAAGGGGTAAGAAGGACAAAATTCTCTGAGCAAGGGAAGAGTTTGGGCCTGCTCATGGGCTATTTTATTTATCTTTGCCTTATAATATACAGAAGACACATAAAGGTCATGACTTTGGTCCTTCTCAGAAAACAAGTGTGTACGGATGGAGAGGAGCCCTGGCGTGGGAGTATCAGCCTTGGGTCTGGGAGCTGAGTCAACGTGTCTCCAAGAAGGAATTCTGTCAGCGAGATCTCTGGGGGCTGAGAAAGATGCTTGGCAAATGAATGCAAAGTCTTTTTTTGGTGGCGTTGTGAGTCTTATTCCCTCTCTGGACCATCCACTCTCTGCAGACAGAGATAACTTTTGTTCATCTTCCTATTTCTGGTGCCCAGCAACTTCAGTGCTGAAAAAAGTAGATTCCTTCTTCCCTTTTCTTCATTTTCAAACTTTCCAGTTTTTTTTTTTTTTTAATAAGGCAGAAATTTATAGGATTTTTCTGTTGTCTCTCAATGAGTGAATGAATGAGAGCTGGGCTATTTTCCTCAAAAGCAAAGAGCATGTGACACGCATTCATCCAGATCTGTCGAGCTTCCTATTCCATCCTTACATGTCTTGGTTGTTCTGGCAAAATCCAGGTTACCTGGGAACCTGGCTGCCCGTCCCTCCGGCTAACAGCCAGAAGGAGCAGGTTCCTTTCTGAACAATCCCAGCATCCTTCCCGCATCCCTCCCCCGACACAGGCTCATCCAATCCCGTGTACCCTGCTCTCCTCACTTTTTCCCCTACCTAATGCACACTTCCATCTATTAGCTAGATTTAGAGTTTTGCTAAGCTAGCTTCTTATTTCTGATCCGCAGTCCCTCCCTTCCTTCCTCTCTCTCCGTTTCTATTCAGGTTAATTTATCTGATCATATGCAATGCGCTGCAGCCATGTTAAGACACCAACTGAGTTTCCACTTGGAAGCTTGGTGGAAAGATTACCATTAAAACGTGACTTCCATCCACTCAGCTGAAATTACTATTGATTGCCAAAGAAAAATATTTGTGCTGTGAAGCTGGGAGCTATGATGTTGAACCATATTAACATAATGTTAGCATAGCTACGGGTGTTTAGTAGCACGCAATCAGATTTGAAATGAACGTTGATTATAGATGGAGATTAATGTTCACATATTCATAGGAACACAATGAGAAGAGCAATTTCCTTTCTACTACAGATCAATGGTTTCCCCATTCAATTATACAGCTGTAATAATTGCATTATGCTGAAATATTTCTTAATGGCTAATTTCTTTCCTTTTGTGTGTGTGTGTATGAGATCTTTTGTCGGTGATAGCTTCCCGCCCGAGGACAGCATAAGATGTTTTAATCACTGGTGCCATTTTGCAAGCTTTGACCAAGCCAGTAATTTCCCCCTTCTCTCCTTTGCTTTCCTCTCTTATTATCACCCAGAATTGCTTCCTGGATGATTGAAACATAGGGACTCGCCTCAAGTCTTTTCTTTTCTTGTTAAGAGAGTGGAGATAAAAACTAGAAACCTACAGGGCCACATATTGCTCGATCCTTTCTGCACATTTGCTGGAGATTCTTTAGAGGAGAAAGAAATGAAGACACAGAAACATTAGGCACAATATTCTTTTCCCCAAAATGACTCTTATTGAACATATTTACATATATATATGTAATATATATATATGTAATATATATATGGACAATCATCCCTTATTATCCAAGGAGAGTTCATTCCAGACCTTCCAGAGGATCCCCAAATCCACAGATGTTCAAGTTCCTTGTATAAAATGGTATAGTATTTGATATAACCTGTGCAAAACCTCCCATATATTCAAACCATCTCTAGATTACTTATGATATCTAATACAATGTAAAGGTTATATTAAGACTTGTTATGCCATATTATTTAGAAAAGAATGACAAGGAGTGAAGTCTGTATGTGTTCAGTACAGATGCAACTTTTTTCTTTCTCCCTGCCTCTCTCTCCCTCTCCCTTTTTTTTTTTTTTTTTCCAGGACAGGAGACTGACCCTAGTGTGCTCTATCACTGAGTTACACCTCCAGCCCTTTTGTTGTTATGCTTTTACATTTTAAGACAAGGCCAGCTAAGTTGCCTACGTTGGCCTCCAACTTGCGGTCCTCCTACTTTAGCCTCCAGAAGTAGCAGGGAGTTCCGGTGTGATTCCTGTGCCTGGCTCCTTTTCAAATATTTTTTGGTCTGTGGTTGGTTGAATCTGTGGATGCAGAACCTGTGGAAACAGAGGGCAGATTGTATATAGTGACTTGGGGACCATTCGCTGATTAAAAACCAGCAAAAAACCTAGCGTCTTTTCCCAAACTCCAAGTAGATCTCAACCTTCCTGCAGAGTTGGAACATCCCCATCTCAAGCCTTTGTTGGCTGGCCCTGAGGGGATGAGAAGTTCGTTTAAGAGAGGGGAGAGACTCAGAAGACGGGGCATTCTGGAGGCAGGATGTTCAGCTGAGACTCAGAAGCAGCGGTTCCTTTGCTGGGAACACCGAGTGTGGAAAGAAGAGAGTTTTCCTTAAAGGGACAGATGCACATCCCTTTCCACACTGTCTCCTTATCATATATTGTTTTTCTTTATGGCACTGTTAGCCACGTTTTAAATTATATGCCTGTTCTTTAGTTTCTATCTCCTTCTTTCCACCTCCCACTAGAATTTAAATTCCTTTAGTGCAGGGGCTTTGCCTGTATTGATCATCTCTCCAATCCCTTGTATGCACAGCTGTGCAAAGGCCCTGGGTCTTGAGGGAACATGTCACCCAGCACATAAAGTTGTGTTTTCCCTAAGTCCTTTCCCACGGGGCTTCTGCTCTTATGTTTTTGGACATCGAGTCCCTTTTCCCAACCTTCAGCGCAGTCCTGAGCTCGTATATTTAAATGGATTGTGTACTTTGGTGTGGGTCTTTGATGAGTGTTGAATTAACTAAATTTGGTGTCTCCCTGGCTCTGGTTACTTATTTTCCCCTTTAGGTTTTTTCATTCCTGCAGTTGAAGATGTCCTTAAAACTCACCGTGTCCGTGACAGACATTCCATACCACCTGGTGCTTCAGCTTCTGCCCTGCCTCCCTCCCCTGCCTCTCTCTTCCTCTCCCTTCTCTCCCACCCTCATCTCTCTCCCTCTCCAGGCCTCTGTCCCTCTACCGCTCTCTTTGTCTCTTTCTTCGTCATTTGCATGCAGGTGGAGCACTACCCTTGCACAGTGCTGTCTGCTGTCGTGTACACACTCCTGTGTGGCCCTCTAGCACCCAGACACTCATGGAGTGAAGCCCAGTTCTGAGGATGCTGAGACTCCCATAGGGACATATTTGTACTTCAGAGACTCTCTCCCGTGGGAGCTGCCTGCCTCAGATGGCCTTGTAGGTTAATCAAGTGAGCTGGGAAATGGATTGCTCAGCCCCTCCAAGGCTGAGCAGCAAATCTTGATGCAGATACTGAGCCTCTCTTGGCCTCAATTTGCACATCTGGAAAATGAATATAATAATACCTGGCTCAGAGAGTGGATGACACGTCAGTCGATGCAAAACACTTAGCCCTGAGCCAAGCACAGAGCAAGACAATAATCCAGTTTCTCCAGAAGAGTTTGAAAAGAAGGTTTCTCTCCTTACCTCCTGCATCTCTCCCAGACTTGATCTCTTCAATGTGGCTCCAATGATTCTAGAGAGTTTGTAACTCAATTCCATATTCTCCTTTACTAATGTTAAAATGAACTTTATATATTGGGAATTTAACAACTTGATTGTTCCTTCTTAATATCATCCAATAGCAAAATCTTTCCAATGGCGACCCATATTTTGATGAATACAGGTAGAGAGAGTGGTAAGCTACCATGTCACTAAGCCACAAATTTCTTTGCATTTCATGTACATGTGTGTATTCTTAGGGCTCCTTGTTAAAAAGAAATGTTTAGATTTTCTTCATAGCACATACATCACACAGTAGCTGGTATTCTGCAAAGGGGGTATTACCAGAAATGACAGGAAAAGGAGTGAGAAGATGAAAGGAAAACCAGCAAGTGAACAGGGTAAATGCTGGAGATTAGCAAAATACACATAATGATAAGTGCCTTATTATAAACCTAAAAATCAAAAAAGAAATCTGCAATTTCCCAGATTTGCTTGTTTGTTACATGTGGTTGATTTCTTCAAGAGAAGGGTGTAAGCTGAATATAAACCAGCTGCGGCCCTTGTCTCCACCATCTGCATGTATGTCCCAGGCCATGGATGGTGATTTCCAGGAACCAGTCTTCCCAGGAACCACGTTTGTTGCAAACATTTAAAACCAACAAATAAAACAAAAACAAAAATTAAAATTAAAAAAAAGAAAGACAGTTGAGCAATGTTTAAAATCTTAACTTGGGAGTTGGACAGAATTGTTTGCTTCTAGATTCTTCTGTTTCTTCACTTTTTGTTCTTTGACAACTTACTTAAATATTCTGTATTGATTCTATAAAACAGAGATATTACTTGTTCCTACTTTATTCCTAGTGGTTTTGAAAAGTCAATGACATGAATGACCTAGCATAGGGTCCAGTGGGTGGCAAACACTAAAAAATAACAATTAATGCTCTCTGTGACCACCCAATGCAGTGCTTGTTACGATTATTTCTGCTTTACAAATGAGGAAACGGAGGCACAAAGAAGTCCAGTAAACTTGCTAAGTGTCTATTCCTGGTGAGAGATGCAAATTGAATTTGAAATCAGCAGTACATCTCTAAAGTTCATTTTAACTACAAGACTAATATCACTTCTGCTTTAAAGCATTAAAGGAAGGGGGTGGGCTTCTTTTTTAACCTGAAAGTTCAAGATCAAATGCCTATCATGAAAGTTAGCCAAAAATTCCAGGAATTCCTTGGCCTGAAATTTTCAGCTTGTAGTAATTCCACCTCAGTCTCTCTTCTCGCTCTTATCCCACCTAGACTCCTTATAAGAACTTTCCCCAAATACACAGTTGTCCCCAAACATGTCTTTTAAATGCACCCAGTTCCACTCTTCTTGAAGCGAGGAGGGAGGCATGGAACTCAGCAGAGCATGTTTGGTTCACCTGGACTTGTGCCTTCCATATCTTTAAATCAAGTTTCTGCTGAGCTGCCCTTAACTCCAACGGCCTCTCAGTGGCTCCTGACTGCTTACCCCATGCCAGGTGGAGCCAGAGCTGCCATGGGGCAAGTCCCTGTGTTAGGATCATCAAGGTCAAGTCAGAGGTCAGAAGGACCAGGTCAAAGACCAAATGCACACATAGTATACAACTACACATTGATATAACAGCTGGAAAAAGCCAGAAGTCCATCCACCGAACAGAGGAGAAATTGGAGGCTGGCAGTATGGCTTGTGGAGAAGACTCGGGTAGCAGAGTGTAGACATGGAGCAGACCCTCCTATTCATGCTAGACACTGGATTTTCTCCTATCCTGTATGACCCAATGTTGTCTTAGTTCATTTGCTTTTGCTATAACAGAATACTGGAGCCAGAGACTGGGTAATTTATTAAGAAAAGAGGTTTATTTGGCTGACAGTTCTGGAGGCTGGGAAGTTCCAGGGCACCATGTTAACATTTGCTTGACTTCTGCTAAGAGTATTGTGCTGCTGCTGTACTCACGGTAGAAGGTGGAAGGGCAAGCTGGTGTGTTTGCAAGAGAGAGAACTTGAAGAGTGGACTATTTTAATAGCATCTTGCTGTCTAGGTAGCCAATCCAGTCCTGCAAGGAAGGCATCAATCCATTGATGAGAGTCCCACTTTTATGACCCCAACTCCTCCCACTAGGCCTCACTTTCCAACATGGTCATATTGGGGAATTAAAATTTCAGTACATGGATTTCAGGGGATACACTTAAACTCTGGCATATCCACAACCTATGTAACTGATGAAATAAACATGTAAAATATAAGAATCTGATCCTTCCCGGGTATCAGAATCTATGGATCTGGTGCCAGAGTGGGTAGCAAGAGGTAGGCCTGAGATGTGGGAGAGAACTAGAGGCGGGTCACACGTTTCACGCGTAGAGTTTAATGTCTCGGTGGCTACATAGCAAAGCAGTGCATCCCCCCAGGCTCCGTTCCTTCTGCAAGAGCCCGGGAGAAGTTCAGGCATACATAAAGCATCATTAGAGATATTGGGATACCTGGGGTCCCAGCACTAACATTTTACTGGTTGCGAGACAGACCCCATATTTTATTAGATCACACCATCAAAGCGCAGGAAAGGAATCTTTTAGTTTCAACTATCACTCAGTCAAACCTCTTTTTTAATGAGGAGGAAATTCAGTCCCAATATAGCAGTTCCTGGGCTATTCTAAGACAGGCCTTGGCAAGGTTTTCCAGTAAAGACTAGATCATAAGTGTTTTAGGCTTACTGGACCATATGGTCTCTGGTACAACTACTCAAGCCTGCCATTGTAGCGCAAAAGCAGTCACAGACTGTATGCAAATGGATGAGTCCAACTGTGTTCCAGGGAAACCGTGTTTACCAAACAATCATGGGTTGGCTTTGGCCTGTCAATCATTTTCAACCTGTCTAAAACTTACTGTCTTTAGAATACCATCAATTTAGTTTTTTAAAAAAATTCATTTTATTTTATTTGTTCTAATTAGTTGTACATGACTGTAGAATACATTTATACATTTTGATAGATAATACATAAAATAGAGCATAATCTCTCATTTTTCTGATTATACATATTGCAGGATCACATTTGTCATGCAGTCATACATGTAGAATGGTAATAATGTCTGTTTCACTCTACTATCATTCCTTCTCCCATACCCCTTCCCCTCTGCAATATAGTTTTGATAATACCATATAAGGTATATTTAATATGCTATGATTATATGTTACATACCATAATTTAATAATAGAATGAAAAAAGATAGAATAAACATCCTAACTACATAAACTTCCAGGCAATTTTTGAAAACACTCCTTTTTTGGTCTATATCTTAGTGGAATCATTAGTCATTTCAGAGTTTAAACTTCAGTCCTAGGTATTTAGAAAGGAATTTCTTTTTCTTTTTCTTTTGGAAAAAGAACCCAGATCTGCTTTACCACTGACCTACATCCTCAAACCTTTCTATTTTTTGTTTTGAGACAAGATCTTAGCAAGCTGCTAAAGGTCTTGCTAAGTTGTTGAGGCTGGTCTCTGACTTCGATCCTCCTGTCTCAACCTCCCAAGTGTCTGAGCTTATACGCATCTTCCACTGCTTTTGATTGGGAAGGAAGTTTTCTATAGATTTACACAGAGTTGTGAAACTGGACCTAAGGCTCGATTTTCTGAGTGCAGGGCACATGGCTTGACCATCCACCAAAAAGAAGTGAGGGGAAGACAGCTTGACCACCTGGGGTTAGAGGTTTTCTCTGGAGGAGCATAGGTAGAACTCAACCTCCATTATGAATGAGGGATAAATTCCATTTCTGATGATGTGTTTTTCTCTTATAGACAGAGAAGAACTTGTGGCTATTTCTGAAAAAAGGGCAGGGCTCTCTAGAAACTGTCTTTTGATTACATCGGGAAATAGGAGTGGGTGTATGTGTGTGTGTATTTAATTCTATAATCTGTTTCCTCCACATCTAAGTCTCCTGCTCTAATTCAGTTCCACGTCATTCACAAAACTGACATTAAAGTGATAGTCGTTCAGATACGAGTGTCCGATCACTGATCAATGTCTGCAGAACAGCCACGTGGTGCATGTGGAGGGCTGGGTCTGCATCATGAGTGGCAGGAATTCGGGATGCTCTTCATTGCTTCCTGATCCTTTAGAGATAGCCAGAGTGCTTCTCCTTGCAGAGATGACCCAGCAGGCACGCCCACATAGTGGATTTCACACCACTAGGCTACGGGGAGTGGTAAGCTTGCCTTTATCTTAAACAGCAAAAAAAGATTTTGAACTGAAGTCCCTGCCTCTGTGTCCCAGCTCCACAGCTAACTGGTTATGGTACCCCGAAATCCAAACTAGAGACCCTTGTGTTCTTCAGTTTAGATGAGATAATAAATGGAAAGCCCTTAATCTGTTTCTGGAAAACTTGTGGGCACAGAATAAATGACAGCTATAGATACATTTATTTATTTAATTTTAAGGATACTTTTCATTGTTATTAATTTGTTTCAAAGTGTAGTTCCTGATTCTTGGTCTTTAGAGTTCAGTTTAAGAAAATTTCTTTAGCTTCATCACCCAGCTCTGAGGTGAAATCTTGTGGAACGATTCTCTTCTATCTTCCTTCTTTGAATCTCTGCTTACCTTCTGCCTACTTTTTTTAGTCTTCATCCACAGACACTTCAATGTCACAAAAAGACTTTCCTTTTCTTATAATCCTAGAGCCCTTTCCTTCCGGAGGCGAGAAGCTTCGTCTTAGATACCATTCCCAGCGTCCTTTTGAACAACTGCAGGGATTCCCTAGAAGAAGTTGCCAAAGTTCCTACTCTTTTAATTCTCCCTCAGATCACAGCGGACCTGGGAGACTCCAGTTGGGATTTTAGAGGTGTTAGTATTCTACTAGTGCTGAGCCAGCTTGGAAGAATACAAAGCTCCCTCCTGCACTCCGAGTTATTTAATCTAGACGTGCTTTTGGCGCTATGTCTAGTCATTGTCCCCATTTACATATGTGGAAATAGGAGAATCAATAGTCCACAGAGCAATTTCCTTAGTTCTTTCATTCAGTGGCTTGTTCCAGAGAGGTTCCCAAGTTTCCAACCACAGCTTGTCACGTGAAACGTCTCAATATGTTGGTGTGCATCCAGCACTTGAAACTTTCAATTTTTATTTTATATATTTTGTACCTTTTTTTTTTTTTTTTTTTTTTTTTGTACTGGGGATTGAACCCAAGGGTGCTCTACCACTGAGCTGCATCCCCACCCTTTTTATTTTGAGACAGGGTCTTGCTAAGTTGTTCAGACTGGCCTCTAAATTATGGTCCTTCTGCCTCAGCCTCCTGAGTAGCTGGGAATATAGGCCTGTGCTACTGCTCCCAGTGAACTTTTAAACATGAAAACCCAGCACACGCCCAGCCTTTAACCAATGCCTCAGCCATGCACATTGCATGTACAAAGTGTTATGAGTGAACAGGGTGATTTCCAAGGGTGCTGTTGCTGTCTCTGATATAAACCTCAGGTTGGATGAGGCCAGGGGCTCTCTCTAGCTGCTCTCTGGCCACTCTCAAGTGCTGCTCTTGCTTTGTTGGACCATAGTCCCTGTCCTCAGTGATATACTTTCTTTCTTCCATGTGGACTTCAGAAATGACATTTCCATTGTCCTAAATCTGTTTTGCCCATCCTCCCTGGGTTCACCCGGGTGACTCCTGGCAGCCACCAAGTGTCATTTGTGAAGTCATTTCTCCCCATGAGCTTCTGTCACTCTGTTACCTGGGTCTAGTGCTCTGGCTTTGTCTGTAATAGTCATGGAACCCCCGCCACCAACCACCACCATGGAGCGACCCACTAATGAACTACCCACTTTGTGGAGTCTAAACTCTAAGCTATTTGAAGGCAGGAACTGAGTTTTATTCAGCATTGCAGCCTCGGGGTTGGACAGAGTGAGCAGCCACAGCTAGCACTTTCCAGGTAAAAGAGTAAAGGATGGTCCTTAGAAGGAGGGTGGTAGCTTTTATTTGGTCACCTGGGACAGCAGCCAGATGGCATCCTGGGTGATCTCTTTAAATTGTAAATAGGGCTGTGTCACGCTCCTTATTTCCACCTGGCATTGGCTTTTTCAACCAACTTAGTAAGGTCCCCGAGGCCCTGTGTAGGATCCTGCATTTGTCTTATTCTCTGTTACTGTTCCTTCAATACACTGGAGCCACACTGCCTTTTTGTTTCTCAAACACCAAACCTCTCTGACTCTGGGCCTCTGTGTTTACCCATCCCTCCTTCTGCCATGATCTTCCACCGATTCTCCTGCCACTGGAGTGCTTCCTCCCTGGCAGGGCCTCTGATTGTCCCTTCTCACCTGTCTCTGCCTGACTCCACTAACCCTAGTACTTTCCCTCCCATGGACTTTTTATTTCCAGAACTTACTGTTATTACCTGGAATAATCTCAAGTATATATTCTCTCTCTCTTTTCTGACTGCTGTATTTTCCTCCTACTGGGCTGTCAGCTCTGCAGGGCTGGCCTCCATGGGCCTTGTTCTCGGCAGAGGTCTGGGCATAGCTTAGTGGCCAGCACATAATAGATGCTCAGTGAATGTTTATTGAGCGAGCAGACCTTGATGTATGCATTTCTGAGTTATTCTAAGTATGAGGTTTGGATGGACCTGTTCTTGCTATCTTATCAAATCCTAAAGATTCAAAGAACTTATTGGAAGTAGATTGTGTAAGAAAAGGCACTTTGGAAAATGCTTACCAAGTTGTAAGTGCGAAATCTCACTTCCAGTTCTCTTATGGGCATAGAATAAGGAGGTACAGTTTCTAATCTTGGAAAGAACTGTCAATCAAGAAGGGGTAGAACCTTGATCCTAGAAGCCCAACTGCAAAGTGCACTCCAAACACCTACCGCTATGCCTGGCATACAGTAGGGAATCAATAAATGTTAGTTATTATTGTCATTGCTATTATTACACCATAACAGTAAAGGATATCTATCTTCCCAAAAGAGTTCCTCCAAGGAAGAGATGCTGCCTTGCCCCAGTAATTAACAAACACAGTGACATGAGAGATGTTCAACTAAAACAGAAAACAGGAAGGAGAGACCAGAGTGTGCTACGCCTTTAATAGAAGTCTCAGTTAGGGCACTCAATTGAAGTAATTTCCAGAGGTCACGGAGTTACCCGTAGGAAGGTGGGAAGTCTTGCCTTAGCTCGTCTCTGCATTTTAAAATAGGTTATTTTTCAAAATGTATGCATGATTGCTTTCTGGTCTTTGGAGACCCAACGCTTAGTCATAAGCTGTTAGTTTTGCCTCTACTGCTTGAGAAGGCTCAGTTGTCCACATCTCACAGGTCTCATCTCAACCAAGTGACGTGTGGCCCTGTCATGTTCAAGGGCCACACACAGCTCAGGGGAAGTGCGGGACTCCACCATGGGGACATCACACCATAGCCCAAAGTGCTTCTCAGAGAAGGGATACTGCCAGCAAATCATGGCTGGATCCCTGTGCACATACACAGGATGTATGTACCTTTTGCTTTGTAAAGGTCCTTCCCTGCAAAGGCACCGCACCTGCAGTTCATTCATTGACATTTTGACACCCACCCTGTGACATAATTGTTGTTAGTGCTGGTACATTAGGGATAATTAAAACTGAAATATATCATGTCATAGAGTTTCTACAGTGTTACAGGGATCATGCTAAATGTCCACCCATGTTGGGATTAAAATATAACAATTCCACAAGGATCTATGAGGACCGAGCATAAATCAGGTGTCCTTCTAGGTGTTAGGATAAATAGATGCAGATAAATCACCTGCCTTTAAGAAGTCTTGCTCTGAGGAAATCAGCCTTGTGAAGAAGGGAAGGGCTGAGGGGTGAATAAGATAGTAACTCCATTGGTGCTGTGAATCCAAATTTGGGCTAATGTGAGTTTAAAAAGAATCTATACAAACTTCTTTTTTTTTCCCCCTACACTAACCTAGTTGCAGCCTTTGAAATTCCTCTGGAGGAACTAATGTCTACAAAGCACCTTTCTCAGTTCCTGGCTCATAATCCACGTCTGATACAAGCCAATTTTGCTCCAAGGGCGGTATTATGGCTTTGGTTGATCAAAGGTGGGCATAGAGGGAAAACAGGGACAGATTCTAGTGGAGGGCTTCTGAAATCAAAGGACCATGTGATTTTACTTTGGTAGTTTTGCCCTCAACTAGATTTGATCTCTTTTAGGCTGATATTTTCCAAAAACAGCAAACATGTCCCTTTTCAAGGAAGAGCTTCTCTTACTAATGACTTTCACAGATGGGCAAAGCCATACTCTGTGGGCATGAATGGCAAAGAAAACTAACAACGAATGGGATCTATAGCTTGTTCCTTGTATTTTTGAATGTTTTGATTTCCACCCTGGCAACCATAGGGGAAATCCTATCCTTGGATTAGGAACCATGCTCAGGGTGAATTTGGAGGAAAAGCTGTATGTTGAATTTAAGGTAAGTGAAATCTTAGCCATGAGTTTCTTTTTTTTTCTTCAGGGGCACAGAGGAAGGGATTTGTGGGTACAAGTGTCCATAAATGGTAGAGATAGTCTTAACTCAGCTTCTTCAATGACAAAAATCACAAAGTCACCCCAGCAGCCTTCGAAAGAACGACAGTTCAAAAGGCCACTGCACTTCATAGTTGAAAAAGTATTTTTTTAAAAAAAAGATAAATAAGGTTAATCAAGAACTTTCATGTTTACAAATAACTCACAAATGTGTTATTAAGTAAAATTTGCTTCAATTCAATGCCAGTAATTTTAAATTTTAGCAAAATTTCCTTGCATCATAAGAGGCAATTTAATATTCAGTTGCTATATTCAGGATCTTCTCATGGACCCAGAAAACTTGGTTAGACCAATTTCTCAGCCTCAACACTAGTGACATTTAGGGTGGAATGATTGCTGGTTGTAGAGGCCTATCCTGTGCATTCATGGATGTTTAGCAGAGTCCCTGGCCTCTCGCTCCTAGATACCACTAGCCACTCTCTTCATCGTAGTTGTGGCACCAACAATGACTACAGATACTGTCAATGTCCTGGGGGAAAGGGTGGGTGGGCAGAATTACCCCATACTGAGAACCACTGAAGTTCTGACTTAACACCATTTGGAATGTTGAAGTTGAATTGCTTTCCCCATTCCCATGGGAGACGTGGATTCATAAAGTCATTATTTAACTTACTATAAAACATTACATGCTAACCACCCACCCACAATTAAAAGCCAGTTCACTACTGTCTTTATAAGGTCTCCTAAATGCACTCATTATGTGCTTTTAGCAGATGCATATTTTCAGTGGCAGCTCTTTGTGAAGGAGGAGTTGGGCACCAACAATGAGCGGTGGCTCTGGACCAGTGACAATGGCTGTGTGTTTTGTACCCGTGGACTACCGGAGGTCAGCAGGTTTACTGAGGTTTGAAAGCAATGCCACCTCATGCCAAAGATGATGCTGTGGTTTGGTCCTAGCCCAGGCCTCTCCCTTCTCCTCTTAGATGACCTAATGACAACAGCTACTACTAGGGAGGACTCCTTCCATGCCAAACCCTGTGTGGAGAGCCTTAGCAGCACCATCTCATGGCATCCTGTGCATAATCTATGAAGCAATGCCTCGTAAAACCATTTTTCTGTGATGCAGCTATGTCTCCAGGGTGACATGACTTGCTAGAGATAGTAAGTGGGTGAGTTGAGATTCAAATCCAGGTCTGACCCCTACCTGGTTGTAATTAGTATGCTTCGTCACCCATCCCCCTTAAAACAGCTCCCTATCGAGACTCACAGATATATTCATTTCTACTGTATATGTTTATTGCATATGCTAAACATGCCATCAGCACTTCTTAAAAAATGCAATGCGGTGAGTTCTGAGAAGAATGATTTTCTAAGTGGCATGAGTTTTTCTCTCCTTACTTTTTCCAGGAGAGAAATTGTTAGCTTGGGGTACGATGGAGCCTTTGCCTTCAGACTAAACAGTGTTATTTACTAATCGCACAAAGAGCATAGTGAAAGAAAGAGAAAAAGAAAGAAAGAAAGAAAGGAAGGAAGAAAGGAAGAGAGAGAGAGAGAGAGAGAGAGAGAGAGAGAGAGAGAGAGAGAGAGAGAGAGAGAGAAAGGAGAAAAGAAAAGAAAAAAAGAACAGAAAGAGAGAGAGAGAGAGAAAGGAAGAAAAGAAAAGAAAAAAGAACAGAAAGAGAGAGAGAAAGAAAGGAAGGAAGGAAGGAAGAAAAAAGAAAAGAAAAGAAAGTTTGGTTTCCTATGAATTTAGTCTTAGGGCTTTCAAGGTTTGTATCCCAGGGCTGCAAGGTTTTATGCCTCAGCTTAACAGAACTGAGCTACCTGAATTTTAACAGTTTATAGAACTCCTGATAAACAGCTGGGGATCTGCATCTTTAATCACTGGAACTGAAATAGAGAAGGAGGGGTCAAATGAAGAAAGAGGCACCGGCAGAGGAGAGAAACCCATGTAGATGGTTGGGGTCCGGGAAGACGGAGGTGCAGCTTCACCCCTCAGCTGGTTTTCCATGGCCGTTCATGCCCAGGTTCATTAACTGGCAGGCCTGTTCAGGGTAGGGCCTGGTTTTTATCAGCAGACCCACCTCCCAGCTTCCTCATCAAAGTCACGTTAGTACATCATTTATTAACCGTGAGTGCAGGCCGGGGTGGGGTTGCTGAAGAGCTTAGAAGAAGGAGGATGGAGGAGATGGAAAGCTACTTCCATCGAGTTTGCAAAGCATGACTTCTCTTTCATTCCAGTCAATAGTAATAATATTAATAATAAAACGAAACCTTCTGGGTCCTTCTAATGTCTGCAGTTGCAGTCCCATTGGGACCCGTGATCGGAGAACTAGTCCACCCACTTTAATGTGGCAGAGCCATTAAGGGGGTTGACAGAGTTTAAGAACCTTTATCTGGCTTTTGAGACAGGCCCACACTCCCAATGTCCCCCATCTTATTATGAAATGGAGTAATCATAGTGTATCTCTCTGAGTTCCTTTCTCTTTCTCCCTCTCTAACAACCTGAATCTGGCACACTTCCTTTCCCCTTTAACCTTCGCAAGCTAAAAATAATCTCCTCTTGGAACCAGCCAAAAAATGTCAGTTGGAGGACTTTAATTAGCAGGAGTGGGCAGGAGACAGTTCTAGCCTTCTCAATTTGCTACAGACTCTCCAGGGAGCCGGAGCCAAGCACAATTGGAAAATCCAGGTTCATGTGCACCAGAGATTGGAGTTTCTGACTGGCAGGCAGAGTCTGCTGGAAACCAAGCTGTGTCGAATCTCTGCAGTACCAGGCAGGGCCTCTGGGGAGGTCAGGGATGGGTGGAGAAGTGTTGGGATTCAGAGCAGGGACTGCTGGACTCGATTTCTAGGGTTAGTTTCTTGCTTTCCCTTTGCTTAGCTCTGTGACCTTGAGTCATCTAGTAGACTTCTCTATGCCTCTCCCTCCTCATCTGTGAAATGGGGATAATCACCACACTTACCCCGTAAGTGTGTCATGAGACTAAAGGAGTCTATTTGAACACGGAGAGCAGCCTGGCACAGGAAACCCCCTGTGTGGAGTGTGTGTTGATGTGATTATTTCTTGGCCCCTTTTCATTTGGTGAGTCTAGACCCACCCAGAAGATGCAACTCTAGCTTCTTTGTCCTTTTATTGCTCCCTCCTAGATTAAGATAGTCCTGCGTGAAGAGACAGGGCTGCATTGAAACGATATTTGAGATTCATGGAGAAAAGAAGACTTTCCCTAATTTACATGTGCTTTATTCATTAAAATGGAATTCAGCATATCTCCAGGGCTTTGAATGATCAGTCTGGAAGGGTCTTAGGACTCCAGTCTCCTTCTCAAGATGTTCCTTTAACAGAGCAGAAGCTCTGGCAGGAGAAACTGGACAATCATGAGATAACTATGATGAGAACGCTGAGTTCCCATACTGTATAATGATTTGGGATTTTATTACAAACATGTCCCTAACCTAGACCTTGGGAACCTGCTCATGGGTTGATCTAGGACCCGGTGGTTATGGGAAGAGACTCCGAGGTCCATCAGTGGGTGTCAAAAGTGGAGTTGCAGGAACGGATTGGGTGTTGGGCTGAAAGTAAAGGGTGATAAGGACGATTTCAACCATGGAGGGCACAGCAACAGGGCCTAAGGTTGTGATTCAAAAAGCAGACTAGATCATGAGTGCCAGAAAGAGCAGGGTCTGAGTTCATAACTGGGAGGAGACTGGTGTGCGGCTCCAGGGAAGGCTGTCTAGACTGAAGTGAGATCAAGGACAGCAACCGATGGGAATGGGACACAGCTCCAGTCCATGTGGGCCCTGGTTGTAAGAGCCAGATAGCGACAGAGTCCTGTTCAAGGAGAAAGAGTTCAAGATGAGTCTCCAGTCTCAGCAGGTGGGGAATATGGAGATGTTTCCTGTGAATACATATGTCCCTGTGGGCAGTCTAGAGGTCATCTCTGGACCCACGGACACAGGGTCTAAGCAGTAACTGGGTCACAAATTGACCACTGAGTGGAGAGTCTATCCACAGATCTTGTAGCAGTGGAACTTCTTATCAATATCACCGTACCTCCAAGAGCAGCAGACCAAATAGTAACTCTACAGAGAGGAGGAGTGTCAATGTATTTAGAACTAGCGAGCTGGTGGGATTTGAAACGTCAGCTCCAAAATACCATGTTCCCTTCTTTTGAAAACTCAATTCTTTAACAAGTATAACTCTCATTTGAACCTAGATCTTCCTTTGTATAATTTCTTCACTAAACTCTGATTCTTTTAACTGCAGCTAAATGTTTGAATCTTTGTCTATTTACAAATGATAGGCCTTCGTATCTTCTTTCCCTTCTAATGTTCCTCCTTAAATTTTCTTCTACCTTCCCCAAACTTGCTGCCTTAAAAGCATTAAGCATTGTTATGCTTAGGACTATGGACGAACTAGCCTGTTTTGATTCTGGTGGCCAGGTTTGGTTGACACATTTTGACCTTGCTCAGGTTTCTGAGGTCAGTCACAAGTTAACTAAGGACTGACCCATCTTCTGGCCTTGATTTAGGCCTCTCTTTGTGGCTGCACGTCTTCCATTAGGCAAACCTTGGTCACAGAAGTCCAAAACTTACTCTAGAAGTTCACAGGCCCTCGTAAGGCACAGAAATGGAACTGGCACATGATTATTTCTTCTGTTGTCATTGAGGAAATGAAATCACAAGGCCAACTTGGGTTCAAGGGCTTGGGAAATCAACTCTATCTCTTGATGGGAGGAGTGGCAAAACCACATTGCAAAGAGCATAAATTATATTGTAAGGAAGGACAATAATTGCAGCTATTTTTTTTTTCAAATAATCTACCATCCCCTTTCCTATCTCTCTTAATATTCACAAATGATTCCAGCAAAGTAAAAACACTGATTTGGGTACCAAGTTATCAATGCTATGAAAAAGCATGCATATACCTTGTTCTGCAAATTACATTCTAGTGGGAATGAGAATGAAATTATCCCATAAATAGATGTCAATGCACAAGTATACACAGTGCTACTAAGAAGAGAAAGACTGGCATGAGAATTCAACCAATAGAAATTGGCCTAATCGTGGGAGACGGGGATCCCAGGGGAGGGTTATTTTGAAAATAATTATTGAAGTGAGATCTGTAGGGTGGAAGACAGCCAGCAAAGCCAGGGATAGGGATTTTAGGCAAAAGAACAACATAAGCAAACTCCAGGGCCAAGTGCTAGACAGGAAGGAAGGCCAATGTGGCCAAAGGGCAGGAAGCAAGAGAGAGTATGACTATGGAGAAAGGGCTGCAGAAGTCAGCTATGGACACACTCTGGAGGTCACAATGAGAAATGGGTTCATTATGCTAAAAATAATGGAAAATCATTGAGTGACTTTAAGCAGGGGGAGCAGGTAGTGAGAAAGTGACATGGTCATGAACTATCATGTCTGACCGAAAGGGATGGAAAGGCATTAAAACTGAGTTAAAATCATTGTTGGAGGAGGGAAATATGTTTGTCAGTTTATAAAATGTTATGAAATCCTGGGTGATTGACTAGAGAGTGCATATTACAGGAATGGGAATCCTAATCTCAGAAGAAATACTCTAGATATCCTGTCCATCATCATTTAGTCCTAAAAATTCATGACTGCATTTGGTTGGCTAATATTTTATTAATGAACTTAAGCCCATGATTAAGTGTTCAGGTTCACTCTGGGGTGTATATACCACTCTGCATAACCAGGGGTAGGTTAGTCACCGTTTCCAAAGTTTCCTCATCTGTAACATGGGGACAACGATATTTCCTACGTTTTAGATTTGTTATGAGGAGAATTTACACATATGAATCACTTTGAGAGGTTTCTGGCTCACTAAAACTTTCAGCTGTTATTAAAATATTATTCCTTTTTTGTTATTCCTTGTGTTTTCCTTGTCCAGTTTTGGTTTTGAAATTATCTGCCTTATAAAAGGATTTTACAGAGCTATTATTTTTTTTTGACAAAGAGGAACTGGAATTGATTGTACAATTCATGGATTATCTATTATTTAAAGAATATTTTAAATATTTTTGGTGTGACAAAATTACTCAAAGTTTGTATTTCTTTTAAGTATATTGTACAGGAAGTTGTTCATGTCATATAACTTTTCAAGATGATTGGAATAAAGTTGTTTATGATGATTTTTCATTTCAGCTATATTTTTGTCCCCTTTTGTTTTTCCTCCTTTTGTTCATTCTGTGCCTTAATCTTGTTGTGCTCCATCAGTCTTCAAAGATTTTGATCTAACTTATTGATCATTTAGAGCACCAGACTTTAGTACTGTGGATCTCGTTTTTTCAATTTTATTAGCTTCTCTTTGCATCTTCATTTACAACTTTCCACTTTCTTTAGCTTTAATATACTCATCTATAATTTATTGCTCATTACATTTTCCTCCTTTTTTCTCATATTTGTGTTGAAGCTCTCTGTCCCTCCAACACTGCCCCAGCTACTTCTCACAGATTTCATCTGCACTGGTTTTAAGTCTATTTCACAATTTCCATTTTTTTTTTTCTTTGACACGTTTATTTAAATCTCTTTTAGAAGATGTGGATTATTTTAGTCGTTACTTGAACATTTATTTCTCATTTCACTATATTATCAACAAAAAATGGTAAGTTTATGGTATTGATTACTTTGGTATTTGCTGTAAAAATCTTTTATAAACGTCTAACGTGATTTTGAAAATGTCTGTTCTCTATTTTCTTCTCTATTAATTTTCTCTTCAGCAACATCTATCCTTCTCTTTAATGTATTCATTGATATTTTTAAACCTCTAATGAACTATTCATTTTCTATTTCCAGAAATTCTGGTTGGTTCTCTTTCAAATTCAACTGTTCTTTTTTCATATGGTTCTGTTATTTTAATTATATTTGCCACTCATTTATCTTTGACAACTGAACATTTCCATATAGTTATATTACTTATATTTTAATTTCTGTGGTATCATTTGAACTTTTGGACCCCAAAGACTGCTTTAATTTTGGTTTGCTCTTTTTGACAATTGTGTTTGTCTTCTGAAAGGATTAATTATTCTGTGGAAGTTCTGCATGTCTTGCCTTGCATAATGTTGCCACAACATCATTTCAAGATTTTTTATGATCAGATTCCCTGGTAGAAAACTCAGTGGTTTAAATGATCTGAAACAGTTTGGCCAATTTTTAGACCTACTGTCAATGCACCATTCAGCTAGTTTACATTTGGATTGTATATCTATGGATGGTGTGGATCTGGAGTTGTTCCTTTCTTTCTCTTGATCCAAAGCTTAAGACATAAGATTCACTTCTTTCTGGGATCACGGACAGAGTTTTCCTAATCCATGAGGATAAGGTAAAATTTGAATTCCAGCTGTCCTGCACTGTGTTGTTCCTTGAATGTGCATTAGATCCTCAGCACTGAACTCCCAGGAGTGACATCTCCTTGGATACCTGGGCACTAGCACTCATGTATCTTCAGATCACTTTTTGGGCATTTATTTCATTTTTCCTTTCTTGCACATGGATATTTCTCTTGTCTTATTTTGATTTATTTCCTATATGCTACTTCATCCAGAATTTCCCTGTGCTTAAAGTATGAAGTTGGACAAAGTTCATCAGGTCAGTTCTTATGTCGCAATTAGTTGGGCCCAGAGGTTTCCACAGTAACATTTAATGAAGGAAAACAAAAGAACATTGTCAACAGAGTTTTAAAGTAAATAAGGTATGACCAATGTGTTGGACCCTGCTTGTACTGGTCTTCCGAGAGCTGATTTTTAAAATGTCAGGAATAGTACCAGCCAGTTAAACATAGTTATTATTTAAACTTAAATTCTACAAAATTATAATTAAATTATTTTTAAAAAAAACAAGGGTAAAAGTACTTAATTCATTATTTCTTAATTTTCTTTACTACATTTTGCTCATTTGTGATCTTGATGTCATTTATGTCTATTTATTCTATATAGTGGAGATAAACATACAATGTTCTATTATATAGTGTTATGTTTGTAAGGATTTCTTTTCAGGTTTCATTCAAAAACATCATTCTAGTAGCTTAAAATCAATCATGGCAGGATTATCTCAGGAAAACTATCAAATCCTAAAATCAGAGCCAGTTGTTAAGCATTTACTGATACATCAATGGACCCAAGAACATCACAATTAATGTATGAAAACAACATATGCACATTCTCAAACATGGAAGATGGGTTAGTGAGTTTTCTGTTGCTGTGGCAAAGTAGCTGTGAAAAACATCATGAAGGGAGAAAGATTTATTTCGGCTCACAGTTTCAGAGATTTCAGTTCACAGGTGCTTGAGCCCATGGCCATGAGACTATGGTGAGGCAGAGTGTCAGGCTAGGAAGGGTGTCTAGGAGCAAAGCCACTGGCCTCATGGAAGCCAGCAGGCAGAGGAAGAGAAAGAGGTTGCGAAGAAGATGCAGCTTTCCAGGGCCCAACCCCAGCAACCTACTTCCACCAATTATGCCCACCTCCTAAAATTCCCATTATTTCTCTATAGTGCCGCAAGCTGGGGACCAAGACTTCACAGGAGACTTTGGAGAACATTCCAGGTCCAAATTATGAACAAAGTACCCCTGGATTCCTTTTAGAAAAAAAAAAAATCAATGACAAAATCAAAGCAATCACGGAACTAATAAGAATTGAAAACCAAGAACAGAATTATAAGTAAAAGGTGATCAAGAATGAATAAATTTAAGCTTAGAACTAAAACAAAATCTTTGTAAAAATTAGGATTACAGCACACGATTTAATGTTCTGAACTTTGGCATTGTTCAAAAAATGATATATCTAGCAAAAATAGGTTGGGGAAATGAGATGGCAGTAAGTATACTAGTGTGAGTTTCTAAAGAAAGAGTAACTTGGTTTTGTTAAGTGAAAATATGATTTAAAAATTACAGTCTCACAGTACATTCAGAGCAAATAGAACACTCAGAAGTAACATATTAAGAATTTTCCACTTGAAGGACAGAAGTACTGGGGAGTCATATTGGCCAAATTATATTGTTATACTGTGTGCATATACAAATATGTAACAACAAATCCCATCATTATGCACAACTATAATGCACTGATAAAAAATGTGGAAAGTTTAAAACAATTTTTCCATTTGAGGTTGAGATAATGATAATGATGTCTGCTTTTGCACTTTTATTTAATATCGATAATGTAGGTCCTACCCAGTGTGGCAAGATGATAAAAGAATTTAAGAGGAAGAATTTAAACTGTCTTTGTTTGTGGACACCATGACTGAGTTTTACTGTCCTGGTTACTTTCTGGATCTTTTCAGTGGACAGAACTACCATACACTAACACTGTGATTACACACACACACACACACACACACACACACACACACACACATATGCTGTTACATATATTATAGATATAACTCTAAAGTTGGTTTCAATTTTTAGAAATGAGATCATTTTTTAATTTATAAAGCAATCATTTGTTACACTGAGTCTATGCCTCACAGATTTGGACAGTGCACTATAGAGAGAGCTCTGTTCTGGTCTTCACTGAGATTTGGGTCTGAAGTCTGAAGGACTTGCTCACTCATGTATCTGCTGATGGATGGTGGAGATCACTGGGGTTTCTACTACCAGCATGGTTAGAACACACAAGTAGCCTCTCCAAGTAGTCTGAGCTTCCTCATGACACGGTGACTGGCTTCCAAGGATGAGTATTACAAGAGGGAGCCAGAGAATGGTCAAGTTGCCATTTATGTGTTTTTTTTAAGTTATAGTGCTTTATGGATTCACATGATTATTCTAATTTTCATTCAGGATTTGCATGGTGTGCTGATTCTCTCTGGGTTACTTCTATCTGTCATTTATTCCATACCAGTCTTCCTAGTCATCAAGGAAACAGGGATGATAGAATATTCCATTTCTTCTTGTCGACTTCATCCCATATGACACTCACGGTACTCTATTGATATTATACCAGTGCTTTGTCTACAAAAGCCAGTGTTTTTATAACCAGTATATACTACACCTTCTTCCTTCAAACTCATTTTCAAACTTTAGTTCTAAACATAACTACACATTTAATTCTTACCATGAATCCTTATTTCAATGTCCGTATGACAATTTTACTTTTCTTAGGTATGTTTTCTAGTAGATTCCTTGGAAAAAGTGTACAGCAACAGTATTGTCCATGATCTTGAATGTGATAAAAGATTTTCTGTAGCTTTTGTAAATGAGAGTCTGTTTAAATGGGTATGAAATCCTTGGTTCACTTTTATCTCCTCCTGATCATCTTAAATATGTTATTTCATAATTTGTTTCCAGTATAAAACATTGCCAGTGAAAACATATCCTTTTGCTTTAAGTCTTTTGTTTCTGCCTACATGCTAAAAAGATTGCTTATTTTTCTTTCAAATCTATTAATTGTATTATACTCTTTTTCAGTATTGCTTCTTTTGGGTCAGTTTTATAAAAAATGGGCTGTGCCTTTTCTATTGATAGTTTTAATTTCATGTTGCATAATTTATTATAAGATATATATATTCAATTTTTAGAAGTTTCCCTCAAACATTTCTTTCATATTTGTTCTAGTTCTTGCTTCGGTTTTCCTTTCCAGTGGTTGCTATTATACGTCTGTTGAACACTCCTTGCTTCTATCCAGTATTTTTTACTTTTTCTTAAAACATTTTTTCTCTTTTTACATTTCTGGTTTTAAATAATCTTTCTTTTATTCACTCTCTATTCCCTTTAAACCATTCTCTGTTGTGGTGATGTGCACTTGTGTGCCTTCTACTTTAGATTTTCATTCTGAAATGAATTTTTTTCCCCTCCTGTGTGGTTGTATCTCATTTCTTTCTATGTACTTATTTTTTCTTTTTGCAATGTATGTTGGTCTTTGATTTTAGGCACACCATGTTCTTAATATCCGTACCTCATTTGGGACTGGTTTGTTTTTCTTGAGGACACACTCTTTGATTTGCCCCTTCATGTGCATTCATTGTCTATAAGGAGTAAAATTATAAATTAAAATTTTATGTAAAATTAATTTATGAACTTTTAGAGGAAGCCATGGTTCTTGCTAGATTTTTTAATTTCACAAAGCTCTACTAGTCCTGCTTTAAAATACACTATCTTGATTTCTAATTTGCACCCCTTGGCCCTGTTCTCATGACTTTCATCTGGACCTTGCATTTTCTTTATCTCCATTGTCTCTTTTTGCTTGGTGAGAATTCTGTCCCAGTTACTCTTTGTCACTCTGGGCCCGTGTCCTCCAAGGGATTCTGGATGGATTTGAGGGTTCATAGCACCCAGAATTCTTCAGACATAGCCTCCGACTGCTGGCACTCACCCACCACTGAAGTTGGTAAATCCCATTTTTTCTTAAATAGCCTCAGGATACTTTTTGGTGAGCCCCCGGTGGCCTTTTTGGATTCTTCTCTGGTTTGTCAGATACTCTTTCCTCTGCTTCTCCCCTCAAAGATGCACTGCCGCCCAGGTTCTGTTGCTCTCTGTTTTCACCCATTCATCTTATTTTGCATTCATCAGGCTACCTGCTCACTTGGTCAATTGGTTTGGTTGGATATAATTACCAGGGGCTTAAGTTTTTGTTGCACGACATTGCCGACTGTTTTGATGTTGGATTCGGGTAAATTTGAAAATTATGCTACAATATTGCCAAATTCCCAGACTCTTGTATCACAGTCTATTAATTAATGTATCATTTTAAATAATTTCAACACTTATAATGAATAATTAGTTCATTAATTAGTAATATTTGATAACATCAGTAAAATGTGAATAGACATTTAAAAATGTTAAAACCATCAAATTCCATAGAAAATTTGGAAGATTATTTTCAACATGATTTAAGGTCTTTCTTAAAGTAAGAAATACCATTCATAATTCCTAATGAAAACACTAGAATCATTTTCATACATTCAGAAGCACTATGGCTATTTCTGTTGAATAATTAATAGTAATACTAGCAAATATTTTCATTTCACCTTTCATAAACACAGGAGTACATGTCACTGATTACAAGATTTATTACAAAATTATTCCCAGAACCCACTCCACAGCAGATGAAGGTTGTGAATCTATTTCATGTCTTCTCTGGTTTGTCTTAGACTAAATATGTCAGAAAGGACAGGTGGAAGTGTAAAATTATAATGACAGCTAATAGGAGCTACAAAATATCTGGGCTTTTGCTCTGATTCCAGAAATTCAATCAAAAATTGATTTATGCCTGATTTGGAGCCCATTTTGATGTTTGGTTATCTCTTGTTTCCAGCGTTTCAGAAAACAAAGATATTTTTTAAGGGAAGTTATTTATTTTTATTTTAGAAAATAAAAAATGCATAAAATGATCATGATGTTTTAATACGTGTTTGCAAAGTTGTGTTTAGAATACTAAAATAACTCCACACGCATCTTATGCAAAAATTATACCTTCAGATGTTAAACTATAAAACTTTTAGTAGTTCTAACAAGTGACAAAAAAAAAGGTCAACTCCATATGAGAATTAGTGAAGGGAAAGCATATCTTAATTAAAGTGGACAAAAATATGTTGGCTCGTTTTTCTAGTTTCCCCTCCTGGGCGGGAGGTTTGGAATGCTGCTGTGATGTGCCACTCCATGTGTGTGCTCTGAGCTGCTGTCAGAATGTTGGCTTACAGTTCGGAGAGAGATGTGCCATCAACTGAAGCGTACACAGAGTTCTTCTTCACAAATTTTTTCCACCCATGTTCCTTCTGCCAAAATGCCATATCAAGAAATAGTTGGAAGAATGGAAAGTGTTCAACCTGAGGAACAGAGAACATGAAGAAAGGACAAGTGGGCACGAGTTCTGTATTCAATTATGGAAAAGGTCATTATGGGGAAAGAAACTTGCTTGACATGATTCCACAGGGAACAACTGCCGCACATAGACTAAAGTCGTAAAGATGTGACTCCAAATCTGGCTCAAAGATTGAGGAAGCTAATCTCTACTTCAGAAGTCTTGCATGGTCTGTCTTATTTCTACCTAGGTTTACTCCCAGAGTCCTGCTCTTCTTCCAGGAAAGAACTCTTCCGCAAACTCAGAGTCCCCTTCTGAAGGTTCTGGTCTTAGCAATGGCTATCTTGTCTGCCTTAAAGGAATAAATCTATTTCATTCTAATGGAAAATAAAAGTGTCCTTGGAGTGGAGAGTTTAACAATGAAGATAGTATTGAATTCAAGGAAATCATGTTGGGATCAGAATCATCACACTGAGACATGGTTACATTGGGATCCTATGATGTGATAAAGACAGAAAAACATTGACTACACAATAAAGTTCCTTCTTAAAAACAATGGGTACACCTTGGCCCTCAGACTCAACAAGATAAAAACTATGGTTGCTAACCGAAAGTCTGTATAACCACAAACAACCTGCCTCTGAGGGTACCTCACAGTCAGATGAGACATACCCTGGGAGTGGGGGCAGACACTGTTTCACTCGGCTCTGTCCAAGCATTTGAGGATAAGCCATCCTCCTTTAGTTGACGAATCTGTTTGGCTCTTATTTTCAGATTTAGAAAGAAAACTGCATGCATTCTAAAGGTCTTGGATGGATCTCTTTCTTGGGTCAAATGTTCTGACTCACCAATACCAGGCATGCTGAAGGGCAGATTCCTGGGACTGGCAAGACTTCCCCTCAGCTGTCATGTCTGTGTAGTTTGTGGCCAAAGGAGCTGGGGAGCTGGAAGGTTTGGGTGGAATGGGGTCTCAGAAACTAGGTCACTTCAGCCCAGGGTAAGACGATCACTCAAGGGGAGTGAGAAGCCATGCAGAGACCAGTAAACCCCTCTTTTTGCTTCAATGATGTGGACACATCTGGAGAAAGTTTGAGCAGCGGAGGCTTATAACAGTGTCTTTGTCTACCTCATGAATATTGAAAGGTGACTTCTGCTGGTGGTGGACTCCAGCAGGCAGGCCAAGGTCTCCCTGAGAACCACTAGAACAGTCAAAAAGAATAGTTTTCAAAATTGAAGCATTACAAGGGTAGTATTCTAAAGAAAGGGAGAACTCAGAGAGGTGTAGCCCTCTGAGCTCCCACAGTAAGCAGCTCGGAGACAGGGAACAGAGGCAAGCTTCCCACAGCCTCGTGGAACTACAGGAGCACAGTGTGGGGTCCAGCACCCATCAAGCATGGGAAGCCCTAATAACACCCACCATGGCTGGGAGCATCTGGTATTTGGAAGGACTACTTTCTAAGAGGAAGAACAAACAGAGAAATAAAGATCCAGTCCTTGTATAGATTAAAGTCAATTCCTTGAATTAAATCGTGATAATCTGTGATTGGCAGTCCCTTTAACTGCCTGAGAGAAACAAAAATGTTTCTCCTTGAACAAGAGAGAGTATTAATCCCAAGTATCAGTTTTATATATAATTCTTCATGCATAATGGGTGGCATTAAATTATAAAAAAGTGGTCAAAGAGATAGTCAACATCAGGAAAAACAAGAGAAACAGCTGAAAATAGAAATAGCTATGGAGAGGAACCAGGTGGTGAACATGGACTTTGAAAGAACTTCTTTTCCCTACTGCCTCCCTCCTCCTCCTCCTCTCCTCCTCCTCCTCCTCCTCTTTCTCCCCTTCCTCTGGTTCCCCCTTATTTTCTCTCTCAGTTTCATTAAGGACAAGTCTATCAGGTTTTAGTTGGACATTCATGCTTTGAGTCCACTATTGGCAGTCCCCTGTAGCTGCCTATCAGAAGCAAACATAAGTTTTCTCTTGAACAAGATAGCATTAATTCCAGGTATCAATTTTATCTGTAACCATCTTATGCAACTGAAAGCAGGTACCAAAGGTTGCATTTTTTATTTGATCTTTGCACCAAACGTAAGTTCTAATTGGCCCTTGTCATTCAAAAGCCTTCTCAGGACTTTCTTTTATGTGATGTAGATGAGACTCAGCAGTCTCTTCCCATACTGCAAGTTCCCATATTTACGGGCTCTTCATTTCTGTTTGCAACCACTCAAGGCTTTTCTGAGCCCATCTCTTCCAGCACTTTGTCAAATAAAGTCAATATTAAGCAACATACTTTACTTACCTTTTCTTTCCAAATTCTCCCATTAGAGCTAGAAGTTCACTAAGTACATTTCTGAGTTCCAAATCACTTCATTGTCACTGAGCGTTGCACGTCTGCATAATTCAGAGGGACAGTCCTCCAGTTTATATACGACTGCTTCATTTCTTGCTCCCTCCCACCTGGTGCTCCGTTCTTCAGCCAACATCGTGTTTTGGTGGGGGTGATGGTTCCTACATGCAGTATCAGTTGGCCTAGGCAAGGTCTTGCTGTGATAACAAAGAGCCCCCAAATCTCTGAGTGAAAAATAAGAGTGTTTCTTTTCCCCTCTTGCTATAAGGTCATTGGACGTTGGAGAGGCACTGTGCTCACTTCATTCACTCGGATATTCAGGTTGATGCTTGAATCACATCTCTCAGTCTGAGAAAGAGATCTCTGCAGGGATTCATACAGGCAGTTATGTGTGCTTGTCACTTTTGTTCATTTCACATAGCACAACACCAGTCCCATGACCCCACTGAACACAAAGGGTCAGGAAATGGAACTTTTTACCACACACTTAAAAGTCAGGGAAATAGAAATGTGTTGGACAGCAGTGCTGTCTGTCACCGTAGACCCTTGCACATATGGGAGCTTATATGTGAAAGAAGTGACAGTGGAGTTAGACTATTCCTATGGAAAAATAACAAAAGTTTGATTCCAGTATTTATCTTATTCAAAAAATAAAGATTCTTCAAGGTGTATGTAACACAAAAACTCAGATTTTAGAAAAAAAATTGAAAGAATTATTTTCTCAAATTAGGCTAGGGAAGAAGTTCTTAAGCCAATTTTTTCCAAACCAACAAGGAAAGGGCTAATAAACATAATTAAAGTACAAGAAAAAGTCAGCAGGAGCACAGTTATCATAAACTGAAAAGTCATTGCACAGAGTAGGAGGAGCTGCTTTCAAACCATGACTGATTACAGAGTAGAAACTAGAATCTGTGATGAGTTCTAACAAGTAAATAAAGAAGAAGAAATTCAAAATTTAAAAACTGGCAAAGTAAGTAAATGTTCCTCATCAAAATAAACAGATACATTGTCTGAGGAATTTTTTTCCCATACAAAGGAATATTATACAGCAGTTTAAATGAACTATGCCCAATGCTTAGAAAACAAATGTTTTGGGGCTGGGGTGTTAGCTCAGTCGGTAGAGTGCTTGCCTTGTAAACACAAGACCCTGGGTTTGATCCCCAGCACCAAAAAAAAAAAAAAAAAAAAAAAAGAAAAGAAAAAAAAAGAAAAAAGAAAACAAATGTTTCACAATAGTATATGCAGGATGGTACCAATTGCATACAACTATAAAGCAAACAAAAACGTGTTTTCCTGTAGATGTCTATATGTAATATAAACTGCAAAAATCCAGAGTTATTTCACTAGTGCTTCCTTAATGGAAAAGGAGTTTGCAGATCTATTAGTTTAAATTTTAATGTCTCAATTTCATAAATGATAGAGATTTTGAAAGCAAATGAAGCAAAACATTAATAACCATTGAACATGGGTAGTGAGTACATAGGTGAATATTATATACTTCGCTGAAAAATTTTGGACACTCAGAATACTTAAAAAATTAAACATGGAAGTTTAAAAGTGAAAGGACAACATAGGTCCTTGTAGACATTAGCTTGTCATGGCACATGTACTATGTATGCATAGTTTTACATGGATGCACTCTGCAAACACATCATGATTATATCAGGTTACATTTCCAACAAGCAACAGACAAGTAGAAGCTCACACAATTAGAAGACTAGAGATGGACAATTTCAGAGTTGGCGAAGTTATCCCACAACACTACCAAGTCCCATGTTACCTAGGCCCTTTTTATACCATGCTCTTCCAACCATTGTTGGCAGCGGTTTTCAGATGGGGCTGTATCTGTGGTCATCACAAACTCAAGAATATACATATATCTGTGCATATATCTACACTTATATATATAATATATATAATATATGTGCACCTGTGTGTGTGTATACACATATTGTCTTTAAAGGACAAAACATCTTTTCCAGATGCCTTCTCCAGAAAATCCCTTACATTTTCCTGGTCAGAACTGGGTCATGTGCCCAATTATTTCAGGCAAAGGGGAATAGGATTTCTTTGTTTAATGTTCACAAATTATTGTTCTGTTCCAAGATCTTCAGAAGAGTGAGCTGTGAATGGTATGCAACCCACAGATTATATTGTAGCAATAATAATTTTAGATGTTATTTAGAGATCATTACTATATGTCAGGCACTTCTCTAACCACTCAAATCCAAAGACATTTAATTCTCCTAACACCATACAGGACATCTCCTTATTTAATGGAAGAGGAGATTAAGACTCAGGCTAAAGAATGATAGTGGTAGAAGCAAGATTTGAATCCAAGCCATTGACCTAATTTATTAAAAACTACACTATGATTTTAGATATTGAGAAAGCATAATCTCTTCCCTTCAGGAGCTCAGAGTTAAATTAGCCAAGGAAAATTAAAAGCAGATGGTTTAATTTATTTTCAGTATGTCTTATAGCATGCTGATGGTCCTGCCTTGGAAAAGTTAACTCTATCTGCTTTGGATTATATGTCTCATGGCCTTATTGGAGTATTTTCCAATGATTCTGATTGTCCTGATTCCATCAAGGTAAATTTCCACAATGTGAATCCCCAAGTCTAAATACCCTCTAGGTGTCTGTGCCCTTCATTTAACACCCAGGGTTATGGGGGTGTGGAGAGGTTTGCTATGAAAAGCATGTCCCTCCTTTTGCTGAAGGTTCTGTCCCCTCTGGAATTACTGATCACAGTATAAGGGTAGTTTTAGGAAATGCAAGCATATTTCTTTCTTAATTATACTATTGCATTAGTCTCAGATACGGTCCATTTTTTTTTTTTACCATTATTTGAGGACTCACTTTATTCCTAATATTTCATTGAACAGTCTATAAAGTTCATTTCATTGAACACAATCCTGTAAACTATGTCTTCTGTGGTCCCCAGTGCAGACATTAAAAAACAAAAACAAAAACAACAAAAAACTTGAAAAACTCGGTAGTAAGTTTTGAAGAGGTTAGCATTGCCCCACATGAGCAGAAAAATGAATGATCTTGATCAAAATAGGAAAGAAACCCAGGTCTTGAAGGACTAGCCTCTACATAAAGTAGGCTAGTGAACCTGTTTGAACTGTACCTACCGACTGAGGCAAGTTTCCCCAAGAAGCCCCAAGGGGAAGTTTTGCCATCATTTGCTTGGGGAACCAAAGAGGAACTCTGGGACTTAAATCCTGATGTAATTGGGGTCTTTCCTAAGGTCATTTTGCATAATGGGGCGCTCGTGCAAACCGCTTCTTATTAGTGGTTATTTACTCTGATTCATCTTTTTAATTTCAGCTACCCGCCCGCCGAGGACACCCTGGGCTGGGTTCATCCTCAAACAGTGCAAGCATGCCGACAAAGAGCTCTTCTCTTGGCCCATGTGTCCAAGACCTCAGGGGTTACTTAGCTGCGGCTACTCTTTTCATTAGTAGCTATTTACACTTCGCAGAGATACTTGTTGAGCTTGGCCAAAGCCGCGGGCTCTATTCCTTTTCAGTCTCTGACCCAAGGCAAATGGTTTATACTTGACATTTTTTTTTTTCCCCAGTGTAATAGCAACTAGCAAGAAATGGTTGACTGCAGAGACCAAATTGTTACATTCAGAAGGGATCCAGATTAGAGGATGCTGCTTCACTGCTAACCTGTCACTTGCTGAAGGACAGTCAGCCTCTTGCTGAAGGGCTCAAGGTAGATACAGACGCATATGGAAGGAAAATGCTAAAACGTACGTGGGAATTAGATTCTCCTTGGGGTGTCTTTATCCCCACATAAATATTATCACAAGCAAAGAGAGGACTCCACACAGTCTAGCTGGGTTCCCATGCACAGTAGAGACCCTCTGTCACTCCCCTGCCCCTGGGAAGGCCCGGAAATCCAGCCTCGGATCCACTTGGTCTTCATCTGCTTAGTACCAGTTCTAAAGGAAGGCCCGGCCCCGCGCAGGGCAGCACAGCTAAGCCTCGCACTCAGTCCAGCAGCCAGCATCACTTAATAGGACCTCCGTGTGTCCCTCGGAGCCAGCTGCAGAGAAAGTGCTGCTAAACTGTTCAATTGGCAGAGCTAAGTTTATACAGATGGAGGAGTTAGCAGAGACCACAGGACAAATACCAGCAACCAACCCATTTCACACTTCTGAAAAAAGAGAGAAAGGAATGGCAGAGGCCGGCCAAGGCAAACAGGCTGTGAAAACCCGAAACTGTGGGCTGGAATTTGCAGCTGCTCCTCGTCTTTTCACTCGTTTGGAGGAGCTTTGCTCCCTCTCCAAAAAGTAGAAACTTTCTGCATGTACGCTTCTGGGTTTGGCCTCCTACAGGAAAAGGGCAGCTCGCTCCCAATCACAAAGCAGGTGTCATTTCCCCAAGATCAGCACAGTTGATGGAGTGGGGCATTTTTGCAAAAGGTTAAAGGGAGACGCCATTTTTTCCCAAAGAGTCTATGCTGTTGGGATTCTCTTAGTTTGTCTTTGCCTGGCCCACACTAGTTCTTCATCTTTCCTACTTTCCTTTTTTTTTTTTTTCCTTTTCTTTATTCTTTTCTTCCAGGAAAGAAAACCATTTCTTCCCCCGCCCTGGAGTATGCTGAAACATAAAACTTTCCCACAATCTGCCACCCCACACAAATCCCCTTTCCTTTCAGCTGAAGCACTTGGGTGATTGCTTATGGATATGCATTCTAAAGTAAACAGGGAGGTTGTTGCTGCCTTTGGGGATGGGCGATGTTTCCAGCTCCAAGCCCGGAAGGACTGGGGACAATATTTGAGATAAAAATGAAAGAGAGATTTAGCTTGAGTGACTGTGAAATGGTCAGCTGCCATCCCCAGTGTGGTTGCAGAAAATTTATGGACAGTGGTTGGAAGAAACTGTTGTGTGAGCTGGCATTACAGCAGCCAGCAGAACAGCTTCGGTTCGGATGCCTCGTCTGAGAAAGCAGGCAACTGATGTGCCCAGCAGACAGACCAGAGGGTAATCACCGAGCTCGGGAAGGGTTGGAAAATGACTGTCACCGAGCCTTTTGACGGGCTAACCAGGTTACTCAACTCACCAGAATGTGTGGACATGTGTCTACAAGGAAAAATTCTGCAACTATGTTTAAAAACAGTTCCATCTGTTCGTATGTACTTTAAATGTTTTAGATGGGAAACAAAGAGTGAAAAAGGAAGAATCAGACCCGTTATGAAACAGATCATCCGAATTCAAATTGGTAACAATGAACCACATACTCCAACCAACACAGAGCAACAGAGGGGAGGTAGGGACACAGAATGGAAAACACCTAGGCAGGTCAATGTAGACTTCCCTCAGGGACTTCTTCACATGCTGTGAGATGCTAAGGGCTGGAACACATGGTGCACTCTTTGTTTACGAGAAGTGGAACTGGGGCAAAGAAATACCCAATAGGGGGGAAAAAAAAACTGGCATCTGGTTGGGGTTGAATTCAAAGAAGGAAATATCTTCCCTGGCATTGGCAGAGTAAAGAGATAATAAAAATCATCTTGGTGGTTGAACCAGAGTGGAGAAGAAATGCAAAGCAGTGAATTTGAAAGGCCAAGTTGCTTTCAAAGATTTAAAAACCTTTTGAAACAGCAAGCAGACAAAATATGCTCTGATTTTTAACACACGGGGATTCAGAGCAATGGGTACGCGGTTGGGGAAGGAGACAGACAAGTGATGACGTTTCCAAAGAGTAAGTCTCTGCCGGCTGACCCCGTGAGAGGCCCTCCAGGATTCACTGCCAGATGGGGAATCACAATGCCACTGTCACATAGGAGCCTGGACTGCGTCCTGCTCTTCTGTCTACGAAGGGGAACAGCCTGGAAAACTTCTATGTGTGGTAAGACATTCTAGAATGTCTGCTATTTTGTCATTGACCAAGATCAGGAAAAACAGGCATGATTCATAATTCCAGGCCTAGCTTTTCCTCAATATGAATTCTTGATCAAGTCCATCTTGATAAACTTCAATTTCAGAAGTTTTTGTCTGAATTTTGTAAGAGTCATTTAGGAGACAATACTGCCTAACACCACTTTCCTCAGTACCTCCAGGAATACAGCAGATTAAGTGGCGAGGTACGAGAGGGACAGGTCGTGGTGGGGTAGCTCGCTTCTCTGCCAGCCAGCTGCTGATGTTGCAGAATATGCAGAACAGAACTGTAGCTTCACTGGCCTGACCATTCGAGGGCTTTACTACCCTTCTTTAGTATCAGATGACCAGACTTACACCAAAAAGTGAAATTTTTAAATTAAATAACATCGCATAAAATGAGAATAGATTTCAGATCTGGTAGCTCTGATCTCCCCTGGATCTTACCTGGCTCATTTAGATTAGGCGCTTACGAGAAGGGAGGAATGGATGACTATATCTCACTTTCTATCAGGCTTTCCAACGTTTCCACCTGCAATCACTATATTAAACACCCACATATTATATGTATGATGTATGCTATAAATAAAATGCAGAGTTTGGAATAATATAATGGAAACACCATGTAAAGATGAACACAAATAGGAGGTTATGCTTTTTCATTTCTCCCTGCCTTCCCTACAGTGTCAGATCCGTGGGAACAGATCTACTCTGCTCACGTCAGTGTCCCCAGTGCCTAGAATAGTATCTGAACATAGTAGGCCCTCCGTTTCTGACTGTGGAATGAATGGGTGACAGGATATCTGATTCTGGTCCCCAAAAGTCCTTCATCAATTGTTGTTTTGTCCTCTTTCAATGAAAAGGTCTTGCCTGGAATTCAAATCTGACTCTTCCCTACGCTGTTCTTCCTTTGTCTCTCACATCTTAAAACTTCTGTGTCTGGGCAGCATTGCTCAGTCTGGTGGCCTTTCTTTACCATGCCTTATTTGACATTCTTGGAGATGTTTCTCTAGTCATGTGAAGTCCTGGGTCCCTTAAAAGCACACGGTCTTCATGCACACAGATAGTCATGGGCTGTTTATCTTTTGTTCTGTTCATATGGTGCCTCACATTGATTGATTTGCATATGTAAAACCAACCTTGCATCCCAGGGACAAATTCCACTTGATCATGGTAAATAATCCCTTTCATGTCTTGTTGAATCGTTTGTTAGTATTTTATTGAAGATTTTCGCATCTGTGTTAATCAGAGATACTGATTGATTCTCACCACACATACACAGAGAACGGTATGAGGAAAAGTACATGTTAATTTGCTTGGTTGTATGAACCATTTCACTATGTGTATGTATATCAAAATATCATGCTATGTGCCCTAAACATATGTGTGTGTATATGTATTATTTATATATATATGCAAAATTTTTATTCTTAAAAAAATTTTATTCTTAAAAAAGGCACTTGAGGAACAGGTCAGTAGTAGGGTGTTTGCCTAGCATGCATGCGTTTCTGGGTTTTATCCCCAGCACCACACACACACACACACACACACACACACACACACACACACAAGCAGGTGATTGGTCACCATGAACTCCATCAAGTACTGGGTCAAGACCTTTCTCAAGAAAGAGACTCAAATCTGGGCCAACTTTCTTACCCCTCTGCTACTTCCTGGGCTATACCAACCCCTCCCTCCTTTCTTGTCCACTCCTCTTGACATGGGTCATCTGTGCTAATTGGTGATGACATTCCCGATGATTTATAGCCTCCCATGCAGTGTTCCGCATTTGTTGAGAATATACTCTGTACCACCACTGTGCCGGGGATTGTGTACACAGAAAATGGGTCAACAAGTCCCTGAGTTCAAGGGGTGTGAAGTTAGTGGAGAGGAGCTTTTGTGATGACGGCCACTTCTGTGTGTGTTTGTGTGACTATATCTATCTGGATAAAGATATTCCAGTATACAGGAATACACACATAGATATATATTATTTCAGTTTTATGGAAAATATATTTACTATAGGACTTTTTCCATTCTTTTCTTTATTGGTCTACTTTATTTTTCCATTAAAAAAATCTCATTATGACCCACAAAATTGATCTCACCATAACTAGTTATGACTTACAATGAGTTCAATGAGTTGTAAGCAGGCCACTGGAAAAATCCAGCTTCAGAACGGGAGTTTCCTAAAGTTATTACAACAGAATAAGCAGTATGCACCAGGAAGTGGAAGTCCAAGTTGGAACCTCCTCTAAGCAGTACCCCCTGGGATTACACTTCTTGTACTCTAGCATGCACATGAAGCATGCTGGGGTTTCTCTAAACTGTTGCTTCGCATTTATAAGGTGGGCCTGAGATTCTGTGTCACTAGTTGACACTGATGCTGCTGGACCATGAACCCACTTTGAAAAGCAGGGATTTAGGAAGTGGTGTCTGAAGGATGACCAGGAATTATCCAGGGGAGAAAGAGATAGGAAGAACATCCTGGTAGAGAGAGGAAAGGTCATCAGCAAAGCTTCCTATGTAAGAAACAACATAGGTTACATAAGGAACTATGTACATGGATACATTTGTCTTTTTCTTTCTTTGATTTCTTTTTTATTGGTACTGGGAATTGAACCCAGAGGAACTTTGTCACAGAGTTACAACCCCAATCCTTTTAGTTTTAATTTTCTTTTTAATTTTGAGACAGAGTCTTGCTAAGTTGCGTAGGGTCTCGTTAAGTTACTGAGACTGGTTTTAAACTTGTGATCCTCCTATCTCAGCCTCCTGGGTTGCTGGGATTGCAGGCTTGTGCCCCCACACCAGCTTCCACATTGTTTTTAAAGTACCCCTGCATATGTTTCAGTGAAAGATCAGGCCTGTCCTTAGCGGTGAGAGATAATCAGAGCAGCAATGAACCAGATTTTTTGCATCAGGGAAATTCAGGGGAAAAGAAGAAATATTGACGGATCTCCATTTTAGAAGAAGTTATACTTTTATTTTTACTACGAAACAAAACATTGGCAACTGCAATTTAGATTTATGATTATATTTCTCTTTCATTGGGGTGAGCTCTCCAACAGATACTGCACTTTCTGACATTAGTGCAGAGACTTGGAACCCATTTTATGTGAGATGAAAGTAAGTGTGTTTGCAAGGACCCGTGGGTGTGAGAAATCTGAGGCTGGGGTGGCCGATGGAGTGTCAAGACCCCAAAATGACCTCCTGGGTGCTGGGTGCTGGGTGATCCTGGGTGCTAGGACTCACCTGATTTGAAAAAGAGGGGAATCATACAGAATGAGGTGGGAACTGGAAAACTGAAGCACAACACTAAGGGAAAGCTTGCCCCTCCTCTCTTATCCCCACCTGTAAAGGACAGGAGGACTGGGCCCCTCCAGCCTTTCTCCCAGTCTAGGATATTCTTTCTTTTACGTACCCTACCCTTCTCAGAAAAATGTGTTATAAGTTTGGTAATCACCAGCTTAAATGCCACATCCCCAGTGGCTGCCTTGGTCTGTGACTCAGCCCTGTGGTGAGGACAGACTCCGAAGTCCCCATCTGGCAGGGATGGTGGGAGGATTGAGGGGGTTACGTGCTCCGCAGATTTTTCAATGCACCAACTTGAACACGTGGAGCCCTCTGCCTCGGGTATTTCTGAGTCTTCTCTTCAGTCCGAGCTCCTTTACTATTCCTTCTCTGGAAAGGCTTGCTTTAGAAACTGGGTGTGTGGTGGTGCTTCAGACACACCTGGCTCCTGCCACCGCTGAACTTCTAGTTATGGTCCCAGGTAGATTTTGGCCTGAATCATAACACAAGGTGCTCAAAATGTGGTGTGTATTTCAGGTTTGCTCCCCACAGGATTGGGAAGTTCATTGGCCCAACTTCCCCTTCTTACTTGGTCATAAAGAATGATTACAGGAGAAGACTTTTTCCTCATTAAGATGAAGAAAACATTAGAGACCCTACCCCAGATTCCAAGGCCCATCCAGCAGGTGCACACTCTGACACGGATCCCTGGCAGAGGGCTTTCCGCTTGGCTTCCCAGGAAACCACCTTCTCCTAGGAAACCACCCATGGCTGTGTTTATCCGCTGTTTGAGTTGGCTGTGGTGCAGTGAAGGGAGCCCAACACCGGGGCCTGATGTGTGTTTTTCTTTCTCCAAATGCAGTCTGTCATATATTGCAAGAGTTATTGCCCACGGAGATAACTCTGTCGTGTAAATGAGCCAAGGGTGGATCTGTGCAGGCCCTAGGTTGCTTATTTCCTCACTGTGGAATGAGATCCCATAGCTTGAAGATCTGCCGGCACCAACCCCAAAGTTTTACACATTCAATTGCTCTAAAGAGAGCAGGGACAGGAAGGTTTTAGTCATTTAAGTCTTATCTGATATGCACGTCACACTCTCCCCCATCCAACAGCTATTATCCATTGACAAGATACAGCCTTATAGTAGAAAGCCCCCAGGAATTCTCTGACCCAGACACTCTCTGCTGAGTGACATCGCTTACATCACCTGGACACCTGTGCCTCTCTTTGGTTCCCCTCCTTGTCTTCCTCCTTTTCTGCAGGGGGTGACCCCTGCTCTTGAAGGGTCTCAGGTTGCAAAGGTCTTCCCATCTTATGCAACCCTGTGCCACTCAGTCAAGTCTCTTATGTGTCTTTCAGGGTCATATCTTTTTCCTTGATCAGCCTCCAGATCCCTTGAATCCCCTAGACAGTTCTACTCTATATCCGCTGAGTCAAAATACATGGGGGCTCTTCCCTGAGAGTGTATGGTTTTGATGAACTTTCCGAGGTTGTGTGTGTGTGTGTGTGTGTGTGTGTGTGTGTGTGTGTGTGTGTGTGTCCAGGTGAGCATTAAGGTCTGAGGACTATGGGTTAGAAGATTTTCTCTGAACCTCTTTTCTGCTGCGTGCTATCTGACTTTGGGACGTTTCCTTTAAATCTCTGAGCATCAATTTTTATCCACATAAAGTTAAGATGATGATTTCTGTATCTGAGAGAGCCATGTAGATAAAATGCAATATAGTATGTGGAAGTAATTAGGGCAATGATTGACACATGGCGGGTGTAGGAGCTAAGCCTTTTTTCTTGTTCTTTTCTGATGGTCTTTGGACCAAGTCCTTGCCATTCTGAAGCCTTCCGTTTTTTACATGCTTTTTGAATCATCTGGGCCTCATCAGTGCACCAATTCACTTGTAAATCTTGTTTGACATATTGCTATGCGTACCTGACTTCGAGTCTTTTAATTTTCTTGTCCCTCTGCAGTTTGGTCTCTGTGTGACTGCATTATCTAATGCTATAAAATGTCTGAGAGTCAGAGTCAGATGACAAATGCTGCTCAAGGTACATTTGTATTGTATTGTTAAGTCCTTATCACTAAATTCAGATGGGACCCAAACGCTATTTTTATATAAGATTTTGTTCAGTTTCACTCTACTGTCGATTGGATATTTCTGGTCTTGCTAAATACATTTTTCTCTCTTCTTGCTTAGAATCATCCACTAAAATGTGTTTATTTTTAGCAGTTTTGCTGAGTTGTTTGCAGTTTTATATGTAAGCCTTTGCTCTCTGGGAACATAATAAATACATGGCCCAACACCCCAGTGAATAGTGAGAGAGATGTGTGAAGTCAGGGTGTGATTCCCTAGGGACATCTGCCAAATGAGATCATTTACCAAGGGTACTTTTGTGTTTTGTGAAGTCTTTAACCCCTGTACCTTAGTGTTCTTATCACTGGATGCCTTTGTCCATTTCCTTATCTCATCTCTACTCCTCATCCTCCTCCAAGGTTTTTGGAAAACCACAGGATGTACCGAATATACATGAGATATCAAGCACAGTTATGTTTTCATCTAAGGTCAAGGCCAGGGATAAACACAATGGAAACATAAAAGCAGAGTCATATGCAAATTTGCCTGTAATGCCATGTGGCTAGAGTGGGGAAAATGATAATACAACTCTGGTATCCTATGTTAACATTGGTAGCAAGCAATTGGGAGGTGACACATAAGAGATGATGTTAGCAGAATTCCATTTGTACAGTTCCAGGGGAGGGTAAGGAAGAAGATGGGTTTGGACAACTATAGAGTTGTTGGATGAGAATAGAAAGACACAAAACAGAAATATGGGAATTTCATTTAGAGAAACCAATTGGATATCCACTGTGAAAAGTCATCAGTGAATAAAAATGTTAAGATGAGCAGTTCTAGAAACTTCTCCAGCAAGGAGAGAAACAGCAAGTTTCTAAATGGAGACCAGATGACTAGTTAGCTTCCTAAAGAACTGTCTAGTGCACATTTCCAGTGGAAAATCTCAGAAATTTAGAGAGGGAAAAGCCAAAATCTTAATGTCTTGAAGGACAAAAAGAAAAAAGAACTTAATTTGAATTGAGTTCAAGCTGAATTTATTGAGCACATGCTTGATTTACCATACAGGTTAACACATACATGGAAAAATAGTCTGGACCACTGTGCTGTGTGTTTTGCATACATTATCTCATTTGATCTTCCCATCATGCCATTTTCAGGCACTATTATTACTTCCATTTTACAGATGGGCATAGTAAAGCTTGGAAAAGTTAGTATGCTCAAGGTCAGAGATCTTAGTAAGTTGTAGAACTAGCAGGCAGATTCAGACTGTCTGAATTAGATTCCTAAAAAGCAGAAATATAAGTGGAATGTAGCTAACATTAAAGAGTTATGTTTATCTAATAACCCAATCAATAAATGGAACTGAACTAAAGAGATACTTCTCAAAAGAAGAAATAGAGATGGCCAACAAATGTGAAAAAAATGTTAAATGTCCCTAGTAATTGGCTTTAAGGCTTACTTCGGTTAGAATGGAAATCATCAAGAATACAAATAATAACAAATGATGGTGAGGATGTAGGAAGAAAGGTACACTCATACATTTTGGGGGCTGCAAATGAGTACAATCACATTGAAAAGCAGTTGCTCAGAGGACTGAAAATAGAATCACTATATGACCTAGCTAGCCTGCTCCTTGGAATTTATCCAAAGGAACTAAAATCAGCAGACTATAGTGATATAGTCACATCAATGTTTATAACAGCACAATTTATGATAGCCAAGTTATGGAATCAGCCCAGGTGCCCATGAACAGATGAATGGATAAAGAAACTATGATATATCTACACAATGGAGTTTTACTCAGCTAGAGAGAAGAATGAAATTACAGCATTTGCTGGTAAATAGATAGGACTGGAGAACATCGTGCTAAGTGAAATAAGCTAGACTCACAAAATCAAGGGTCAAATGTTGTCTTTCATATGCAGAAGCTAGAAAAAAATGAGAGGAAAAAGTTGAGGTGAAGTGGAACCCAGAAAAATAGATGGGAGATCAGCAGAGTAAAGGAAAGGAATTGAGAGAAATGGAGGAGGGATGAGAAATGGGAGGAACTGTGGAATAAAACTGATCATATTCTGTACATGTATGAATATAACACAGTGAATTCCACCACTATGTGTATCTGTAATATGCCAATTAAAAATACAACAAATAAATAAATGGAAGTTCATAGAGTAGAGGAATGGGAATAAGGAGAGGGAGAAGGGGAGAAGTGGAAGAACATGGAACCTACATGAAGTAAATCATATTCCATTCATGTATGTTATGTCAAAAAGAATCATGCTTTTAGATATGACTATAATGAACAAATAAAACATAAAAATAGTTATAGTTATGCCATAGATGTTTCAGGTGAGTGTCAGGCTAGTGTCTGTACATGGTCTTGGGCACCTGTAATTTACTTAATCATTCACAACATGTCCCCTATAATTTCCTTTCTTCCTCTTAAGGTAGATGTAGCACTAGCTTTGACAATATTTCACAATCAATTTCAGTCTTTAGTGCCATCTAAGACATGGGGATTAAAAAGATAATGCTTTATACTTTCATATTTGACCATGTAGAAGTAACATAAACTGGATTTTGGAATCGAAAATAAAATTAGAAACTAGATAGAATATATCAAAGAACAGTTTGTAAGACAGTGGGACATCAGACAGTGAAGGGCAGGGGATCGCAGGGGAATGAGACCTTTTAAATGGTCCTGGCTTACTGCTGGACTTGGGAGCGTAGGAAGGGGGAGCCACGGCAGAACAATGTGAGTTCCCCAAGTTGAGGATATGGAGCTGAGAGTCCAAAGGAAACAAGAGGTTTAGAATTCTAAAGGGAGAACTGGTGTTAGGAAAATCAGAATTCCTGAGGCCCTATAAGGCAGCTCTCAAGTATTAAACTTCAGGACAGTTGTGTGTGTGTGTGTGTGTGTGTGTGTGTGTGTGCACACGTGTGTCTGAGTATAAACTACCAGAGGTCAGGGAAGGACTCAAAGGCTACTAGACTTGATTGTTCCTGACAGCCAGAGCAGAAAGCCTTGAGATTCATGAGGTACTATGTAAGGTCCACAGAAACGTCTCGTGTCCCTAGTGGACAGGAATTACCCCTACCCTGAAGACTGTTATGATACTAAAAATCATACCCCAAAGATGAAACTGTTTCTGATTAAATCAAAACATCTCAGAATAAAGTTCAACATTCATGAGAACCCAACAATAACCAGCACCAAACACCTTAAAACACTCAATGACTAACATTCATTCAAAAATGAGCAAGCATTCGAGAAACAAGCGAAACAATGAGAAAATAAATGTATCATTTGAAACCAACCCAGAACCGACACCTATGCTAGTATTGGTAGAGAAATGGTGGTAAAACGGTTTTTTTTAAAATTTGTTCTAATTAGTTATACATGACAGCAGAATGCATTTAGACTCAATGTACACAAATGGAGCACAACTTTTCATTTCTCTAGTTGTACACAGTGCAGAGTCACACCATTCATGCACTCATACATGTACATGGGGTAATAATGACCTTCTCATTCCACCATTTTTTCCACCCCCACGCCCCCTCCCCTCCCCTCACACCTCTCTGCCCAAACTATAGTTCCTCCATTCTTCCCTTGTCCTCCTCCCCATTATGGATCAGCATCCACATATCAGAGAAAACATTTAGCCTTTGGTTTTTTGGGATTGGTTTATTTCACTTAGTATCATATTCTCCAACTCCATCCATTCACCTGCAAATGCCATAATTTCATTCTTCTTTAAGGGTGAGTTGTGTATATATACCACAGTTTCTTTATCCATTCATCTATTGAAGGTCATCTAGGTTGGTTCCGCAGTTTAGCTATTGTGAATTGAGCTGCTATAAACATTGAAGTGGCTACACCACTGTAGTACGCTGATTTTAAGTCCTTTGGGTATAGATTGAGGAGTGGATTTGCTGGGTCAAATGGTGGTTCCATTCCAACGTAAAACACTTATTCTGACTGTATTTCAGATATTTAAAAACTTAAGAGGTGTGGAAGATATAAAAAAAAGACTGAAACAGAACTTTTGTAGATGAAAACAATTATATACAATAAAAAATACACTGGATAAAATTAGTGGCAGACCAGACTTTGCAGTAAAAACTACTAGTGAAATGGAAAAAAAAAAAAATCAATAAAATCTACCCAAAGCAAAACATAGTCAGAAAAGAGTGCTGATTAAAAATATAAAAAAAAGAACCTGTGAAATATGGGACAATTCATAGCACCATTTTCCCTTTGGAATTACCATCAAAATAAAAGGAAGAGCAAATATTTGAAGCTATAATGGCCAAAATGTTTCCAAATTTGATGAAATTATAAACATTAATTTAAAAGCTTCAAAAACACAATAAACATGAAGTAAGCAGCAGCAGGGCAGTTCAACACCAGTAATAAGAGTAAAATTTATAAAGCAGCTGGGGTTTGGGGTAATATATTATATCCAAAGAAACAAAGTGAATGCTGATAGCAGGTTTATCATGAGATACAATGCAAACAAGGAAACAGTGAAAAATCTTTATAGTATGGTAGGAGTGGGGGTTATTGGGCGAATCAGCCTAAAATTTTATACCCAGTGAAAATATCTTTTCAAAAATGACAGCAAAATGAAGTTTCCTGGGCAAAAGCTAAAATAATTTTTCAGCAGCCTATTTTTACTAGAAGGAAGGTAAAGAAAGGTCTCGTGTCCAAATGAACATGATACCAGGTGGAAATATGGGTCTACTCAAAGAATGGAATACATTGGAAATGGTAACTACATGGGTAAATATAAAGAATTGTTTTTAAACCTAAAACCCTTAAAAATGTCACTGAATATTTAAACAAAATAACAACAATGTTGTGTGGCACTTATAATATATGTAAAGGTAATATGTAGAAGAGTATCAAAATGCAGTCTGTAAAAATAAAAAAAAAATAAGAAAGAGTATTCCAAAGTGGATGAGAGGAAAATTTTAGGCAAACTCTTTAAGGCTTACATTGCACGGGAATTGATATGATATCACTTGAAGGTAAACTGATACACCAAAGATATATATCATAAACTCGCAAGAAATCACTACATAACAGAACAAGGAGTTATACCTCATGGCAGTCCAACAAAGGGGAGAAAATGGATTACGAATACGGTTCAGTTCATTGAAGCAAGCAGAAAAAGAAAATAGAAGTAAGAAAGAAGGACTGGAACAAGCACACAAGATGGCAGTTTTGAACCTTGTCACATCAATAATAAAATTAAACGGTTTAAATACCCCAATTAAGAGACAGTGATTTTTAGATTGGATTAAAAAAAGGAAGACTCCAATTTAAACTGCTCACAGAGAAACACATTTCAGTTATAATGATGCAAATACGTTTTAATAAAAGCATGGGAAGAAAAAAAGCATATTAATGCTAATGAGAAGAAATATGGAGTAGCCATCTTATCAAAAAAAAGGTAGATTTGCTAAAATTTTGTTGAGAATTTTTGCGTCGATGTTCATTAAGGATATTGGTCTGAAATTTTCTTTCCTTGATATGTCTCTGTCTGGTTTAGGTATCAGGGTGATATTGGCTTCATAGAATGAGCTTGGGAGGGTTCCCTCCTCTTCTATTTTATGGAATACTTTGAGAAGTATTGGAATGAGCTCTTCTTTAAAGGTTTTGTAGAACTCGGCTGAGAACCCATCTGGTCCCGGACTTTTCTTTGTTGGTAGGCTTTTGATGACTTCTTCTATTTCAATACTTGAAATTGGTCTATTTAAATTGTGTATGTCCTCCTCGTTCAGTTTAGGCAATTCATATGTCTCTAGAAACCTGTTGATGTCTTCGAGGTTTTCTGTTTTGTTGGAGTATAGATTTTCAAAATAGCTTCTAAGTATGTTTTGTATTTCAATCCTGTCTGTTGTGATATTTCCTTGTTCATTCCGAATTTTAGTGATCTGGGGTTTCTCTCATCTTCTCTTTGTTAGTGTGGCTAAAGGCTTATCAATTTTGTTTACTTTTTCAAAGAACCAGCTATTTATTTTGTCAATTTTTTGTATTGTTTCTTTTGTTTCAATAGATAGTGCACCATGATCAAGTGAGTTTCATCCCAGGGATGCAAGGTTGGTTCAACATCAGGAAATCAATAAATGTCATTCACCATATCAATAGACTTAAAGTCAAGAATCACATGATTATTTCAATAGATGCAGAAAAAGCATTTGATAAAATACAGCACCCCTTCATGCTCAAAACACTAGAAAAAATAGGGATAGTGGGAACATTCCTTAACACTGTAAAGGCCATTTATGCTAAGCCCATGGCTAATATCATTCTAAATGGTGAAAAACTGAAAGCATTCCCCCTAAAAACTGGAACAAGGCAGGGATGCCCTCTTTCACCACTTCTATTCAACATCGTTCTTGAGACTCTAGCCAGAGCAATTAGACAAACCAAAGAAATTAAAGGGATACGAATTGGAAAAGAAGAACTCAAACTATCCCTGTTTGCTGATGACATGTTTATATATTTAGAGGAACCTGGAAATTCCACCAGAAAACTCTTAGAACTCATAAGTGAATTCAGTAAAGTAGCAGGTTACAAGATCAATGCTCATAAATCCAATGCATTTTTATACATAAGTGATGAATCTTCAGAAAGAGAAATTAGGAAAACTATCCCAGTCACAATAGCATCGAAAAAAATAAAATACTTGGGAATCAATCTCACAAAAGAGGTGAAAGACCTCTACAATGAGAACTATACAACACTAAAGAAAGAAATTAAAGAACACCTTAGAAGATGGAAAGATCTTCCATGTTCTTGGATAGGAAGAATTAATATTGTCAAAATGGCCATACTACCTAAAGTGCTATACAAATTCAATGCAATTCCAATTAAAATCCCAATGACGTACCTTACAGAAATAGAGCAAGCAATTATGAAATTCATCTGGAAGAATAAGAAACCCAGAATAGCTAAAGCAATCCTTAGCAGGAAGAGTGAAACAGGGGGTATTGCAATACCAGATCTTCATCTCTACTACAAAGCAATAGTAACAAAAACAGCATGGTATTGGTACCAAAATAGAAAGGCAGATCAATGGTACAGAATAGAGGACATGGACACAAACCCAAATAAATACAATTTTCTCATACTAGACAAAGGGGCCAAAAATATGCAATGGAGAAAAGATAGCCTCTTCAACAAATGGTGCTGGGAGAATTGGAAATCCATATGCAACAGAATGAAACTAAACCCATATCTCTCACCATGCACGAAACTAAACTCAAAATGGATTAAGGACCTCAGAATCAGACCAGAGACCCTGCAGATTATAGAAGAAAAAGTAGGTCCAGATCTTCAACATGTCGGCTTAGGACCAGACTTCCTTAACAGGACTCTCATAGCACAAGAAATAAAAGCAAGAATCAATAACTGGGATAGATTCAAACTAAAAAGCTTTCTCTCAGCAAAGGAAACTATCAGCAATGCGAAGAAAGAGCCTACAGAGTGGGAGAATATCTTTGCCAATCATACTTCAGATAGAGCACTAATCTCCAGAATCTATAAAGAACTCAAAAAACTCTACTCCAAGAATTCAAATAATCCAGTCGACAAATGGGCTAAGGAAATGAATAGACACTTCACAGAAGAAGATCTACAAGCAATCAACAAACATATGGAAAAATGCTCAACATCTCTAGTAATAAGAGAAATGCAAATCAAAACCACCCTAAGATTCCATCTCACCCCAATTCGAATGGTGATTATCAAGAATATGAGCAACAACAGGTGTTGGCGAGGATGTGGGGAGAAAGGAACACTCATACATTGCTGGTGGGACTGCAAATTAGTGCAGCCACTCTGGAAAGCAGTGTGGAGATTCCTTAGAAAACTTGGAATGGACCCTCCATTTGACCCAGCTATCCCACTCCTTGGCCTATACCCAAAGGACTTAAAATCAGCATACTACAGAGATACAGCCACATCAATGTTCATATCTGCTCAATTCACAATAGCCAGACTGTGGAACCAACCTAGATGCCCTTCAATTGATGAGTGGATAAAGAAACTGTGGTATATATATACAATGGAATATTACTCAGCCATAAAGAATGATAAAATTATGACATTTGCAGGCAAATGGATGAAATTGGAGAATATCCTGCTAAGTGAGATAAGCCAATCTCAAAAAGTCAAAGGAAGAATGATATCGCTAATAAGTGGATGATGACACATAATGGGGAGGGAAGGGTTAGTGTTAGGGTTAGAGTTAGGGTTAGGGAGGGGGGCAAATATGGAGGAAGGAAGCTCTGTATAGAAGGAAAAGAGGGGTGGGAGGGGTGGGGGGAAGGGAAAAATAACAGAATGAATGAAACAACATTACTCTATGTAAATTTATGATTACACAAATGGTATGCCTTTATGCCATGTACAAACAGAGAAACAACATGTATCCCATTTGTTGACAATAAAAAGAAAAAGGTAGATTCGGGAGGTAAGAATATTACTAGGGATACAAAGTTTTATTTTCTAAGTATATTGGGGGCAATTCATCAAAAGAATACAATGATTCTAAAAGTTTATGCACTTAATAAAACTAAAACACATAAACCAGAACTATTTAGGAACAGCAAGGAGAAATAAGCAAGCCCTCAACTGTGGTTGGGCATTTCAATACTCTTCTCTTAGAAACTGATAAAACAAAACAGACAGAAAATCAGTACATATGAGCAAATTTGAATAACACTCTCCTGCAACTTGACCAATAGGTGTCTTTGGATCACCCTACTTAACAGTGCCAGAGTACTCAGACTTTCTAAAATTTACTACGATAGAACATATCCTGAGCCAAAAACACAAGTCTCGATACATGCAAAAGGTTTAAATCATACAAAATATGTTCTCACATCACAAAAGAATGAAATTTAAATTAAGAACAGAATTCCAGTACCAGATCTGTAACTGATAAACTCTGCAGAATCCTCAAATATTTGTAGACTACATTATACACCTCTAAATCAAATCACCATAGATAAAAGACGAATTGGAAGTGAAGTTCGAAGGTATTTCAAACTTAATGAAAATAAAAACACACATATTAACATTTTGGGAATTCCATGATAGCCATACCTGGGAGGAAATTTATAGGATTAAATGATTAACTGGCTGTATTAGGAAATAAGGAAGATCTTAAATCAATACCTCAGCTTCCAACTTGAGAAAATAGCAGAAGAACATTTGAACCTAGCATAGGTAGACACAAATAAATAAAATAAAGCTCATTGCAGAAATGATCTAGAACATACAAAAAATAGTGAAAAATAATAGGGAAAATGAAACCAAGCATTGGTTCTTAGATGAGATCAGTGAAATTAATAAATATCTAGCCATAGTAATCAGAAGAAAATATTGACTTCTCTTACCAATGTAGAAAATAAGAGATGAGGTCACAGATGGTTCTGTAGTTATTAAAAAATATTGCGAATAATTCTATGCCATTAAGTTTGACAACTACCATAGAATCTATAAATTCTTTGAAAGACATATTACCAAAATTCATTCATAAAAAATAGATAACATGAATATCTTTATAGCTAGAAAGTTACTTAATTTATAGTTAAAATCCTCACAAAGAAAATTATACATCACAATGCATTTACTGATGACTTTTATCAAATACTTGAAAAATGTAATAGTAATTCTCCACCAAAGATATAATCCATCAAAAAATGATAGATTAACTCAATCTCATTAAACTTAAAAGCTCCTGCTCTTCAAAAGTTACTGCTAAGAGAATGAGGAGACAAATCTCTGGGGAAAATATTTGCAAAAGAAATATCTGATCCAAAATATACAAAGAACACATAAAAATCAACAACAATAAAAGGAACAACCCAATTACAAATAATTGAAAAGATTTGAACAGATGCTTCACTAAATCAGATTTACAAATGTCAAAAAGTCATTTGAAAAGCTGATCAACATCATGTGCCATTAGAAAATTGCAAAATAAAACAAGAATGAGAAACCACAACACACCTATTAGGATGGACAAAATCCAAAATGCTAACAGCACCAAATACTGGGAGGATGTGGAGGAGCAGGAACTCTCATTCATTGTTGGTGGGAGCCCAGAAAGGTACTCATTTTGGAACAGAGTTTGGAAATGAGTCAAAAATTTACGTTTAGACAAAATTCTGTGTATGAGTGTTTATAACAAATATCTTCATCATTGCTAAAACTTGAAAGCAACCAAGGTATCTATCAGTAGGTGAATGGGAAAATAAATTGTGGTACATTATACAAAGGGATATTACTCAGAACTAAAAAGAAATGAACTACCAAGCCATAAAAAGATACATAAAACTGAAATGCATATTACTAAGTGAAAGAAGCCAATATAAAAATTCTACATACTGTATCACTCCAACTATATGTCATTTTTGGAAAGGAAAAAAATCTATGGAAAGTAAAAAAGATCAGTGGTTCCCAAGAGTTAAGAGGAAGATAGGGTTGAAGAGCTGAGCACACAGGATTTTTAAGGCAGAGCAACTGTCCTGTATGGTACAACGGTAGGCAGATTCCATCGTAGCTTTGCAAAGCCCATTGAGTGCATGAACTTTCACGTAATCTGTGGACTTTGGGTGACAATGACGTGTCTTTCTAGGTTCATCCATCACGACAAAGGTATGCTCTGGTGGAGGGTGGCGATGCCGGGGGCAGCTCTGTGTACGTGTGTATTAGAGATCTCTGTGCCTTTCACACACACAAAAATGTCTATTGGCAGAAACAAACAAAAACAATAATAATAACAAAACCCGCACACCTATTAGGAAGGCTGAAATAAAATGACCAACTCTATCCGTGCTGGTAAGAACGGGGAGTGACTGGAACTGCAGTAGTCTGCTGGAGAAAACAGAAATCGTATAATTTTGAAACAGTGCTGCAGTTTCTTATGATTTGGCCATTGCATTCCTAGGCGTGTATCTGAGAAAAATGAAAGGGACAAATCGAGACGTACACATGAATATTCATGCAAGTTTTATTTTTTAAAATATGGTGGTCCTGGGTGGGGGGACCTCCCACAGGTTCAATAGTTAAATGCATAAACAAACTGCGGGTCCATAAAATGGAATACTTCTTAGCCATCAATATAAATAAATAAATAAGAATGAACTGCTCAAATCTATGTTACAATGTTGTGTTAAAATACAGGTTATCAGGGCTGGGGTTGTGGCTCAGTGGTAGAGCACTCGCCTGGTACCTACCAGGCCCTGGGTTCGAGGGTGGTCCTCAGCACCACACAAAAATAAATAAATAAAATAAAGGAATTGTGTCCACCTACAACTAAAAACATATTTTAAAAAATCCATGTTATCACACGGGCGAGCATCCTGCTGAGACCTCTGTTGCCGCTCTGCTTTCTGTTTTTTCCCTACAACCTGTACCACCATTCTGAACTCATCAGAGGTACCTACTCACCTTCATCCTGACACTCAATTACGATTACCATTCAACACTATTCGTCGTGGAAAATTCAACTGGAAATAAATGGTTCCATTTGCTTTACCTTGTCAATCAAAATCAATAAGATTACCAGGTACCTCTTTCTCTCCCTGTCTTACTGCTTGTCGGCTGATCTTTAAATTCCTTGAATTTGCTGTTTATCCCAATGAACTCATGATGCAGACTTTCCAGGGAGAAGATATAACCCGTTCCACCTCAACCCCATGCCTAGAGTTTTTAGATTAGCAAAATAGCACAGGGATTTGGAGATTTTGTCTTGCATTTGGACAGAATCGTGCCTTGCTCAAAAATCCATCTGGGGTTACACTACCGAAGTATGATTTAGGAGAAACAGTGTCATCATTTCCCCATGACTCCTTGTCCTGCCTCTACGCCATGCTGGGTAAAGCAGTGTCACCTTTTGGTTTGATGCAAGGCACCTACTATACACGCCTGTCACTTTAGGTACTGTTTCTGCTTTGTATAAATTATTTTCTGGGGGCATAAAAGGTCCTGTTCAGGGCAGGGTGTGGAGAGGGAGTCCTGCTTCTTCTCCACCGGTTGCTGGATCACATTCAGTCCTGAGCCAACAGGGCAGATCATGTCTGTGAAAACCGAAGGGAGTGAGTGAACGGTTCCTTCTGATAGACCAGAAAGAGGATGACAGCCCTTAAGGAAAACACAGCAGTCATGACTTGGGTGCTAAAGGTGGCTGCCACAAAGACAGCCTTAGCTCAATGTGCCTGCTGCATCTGTTCATCATGGCGTCCCTGTCAATCCATAGCTTTTGTCTTTTCAGACAAAGTCTGTTATCTTTTCTGTCAACCCAAGATCTAGAAGGTTATCCCTGGTTGGGGCTTGGAAGACAGAGTTTGAGCATGAACAAAAATCCCGGATGTCACAGTCAGCCGTGCAGGCAGCGCAGCGCTTATCACCAGTAGCTGGTAGGGGACCCGAGGCCACTGCGCCTTACCCCTTGGGAAAGACACTGTTGGCCCTTCTGAAGCTCCACACGCCTTAGCAAAGGGCTCACTGCATGTGAGGGCCCATGACTGTGATAGGAAATCAAGCTAGAGATTCAGAAAACTGAATCCCTGTATCAGGTGGCTGAGGGAGAGCCCTTTTAAGAAAGGGGTACAAGGTTCAGTTTAGACTCTGGCTATTTAGTTTCAATGTCAGGGATATGTATCCAATCTTTAATGGAGGAAATGGTATTCTGTCATCAAAAATAAATTATATAAAATAGCATAACTTTATTCAGCAGCACCAATAATCTCAATAATTGCTAATGTATATGAGCACTGATCACAAACTGTGAAAAGACTGTTTAGTGTTTTGCTCTCTCCATTAATCCTTAATAATTACTCTGAGAGAAGCAAGGGCTATTATACTCATTTTCCCAGTGAGAAAATTGGTTCAGAGAAGTTGAGTGATTTGCCCAAAGTCACACAGAGCTGCTAAGGGTAGAGATGGACTCAGGCACTGATAGGTCTCATAGCAAAGACCCAACACCACTTACCGCAAACCATTACAACCCCTGAATTTGTAATTGGGAGAAGGAAGAAGGGCTTAATTTCATTATTTTACATATGTGCTGTGCGTGAGACAAGCCAGCACCCTCAGGTAAGGTGTAGATGTTTGGGACTGTCACGTGAGCACAGCATTACCGTTGCTCCTGGGGAATCCCGGGGTTAACAACCGACTCCATTTTGTGGCTCTTTGAAACATTTGGGAAGAAAGTCACCCTGTGAACACGAAACATTGCATATCTGAAAGCTGGCTGGAAAAAGTTAGCCATCTCTACAGACCCCTCCGCTAACAGTGCATTCAGCATTTTCCTCCTCAGAAATGACTTGTAAGTTTGTGCTTTTAATTATTATCATTCTCCCCTGAAATTACAGGCAAAGCACTCAGTGATATTTGAAACATCAATTACTGGCCTGCAGCCCTCTGCTACCGTTTCTCTGGCTGCTGCCAGGCCTGCAAATCCATTTTCTGCATTTCTTTCAGATTTTCTGAACAAAATTATGGAAAATCGCTTTTGGCACATGGCATTTTTCCACAATGGTCAGAGTTATTGAATTGTGCCGTTATGTGCTACTTTGAGAAGGCATTCCAACTTAAAATGCCAGCCCTAAAACTATCAGAACATTCTCTCCAATCCGGGCTTCAGAAATTTTCCACAGGAAAAGGCTAAGAAATCTGCCCCAGTTTGCCTAGTACTTCGACCGAGCAGAACCACACGCCCGGGCCGGCTCAGGTTGCTGTTCTCCTCACACTTTCTCAGGCTGCGTGACCGTAGATCCTTTTTACCAGGGCAGGACTCACACCCCAGGACTCTGTGAGATTCCCCAAGGAAAAAAGTGACCTCTTCTTGCCAGCCACTTTGAATCTATTTTCTCTGTCACTCCAGATCAGACCCCAAGCTGTGCAGGAATGTTTCAAAGCCACCTCAAACTCAAAATTCCAACTCTCTTCATGCCGGGTTCTCCACTGAGGCCCCCACACAAGTAAGGGTTCTGGGATTCTGGCTCTGGTTGATCTGTTCTAGGACCTGACAATTCTACTTCAGATCTCTGTCCCACATCAACTTTTTACTGGCACTGAGCTTTCTTCTAGATTTTTCTAACACTCATTTGTTGTTGTTTTTTTTTTTTTTTTTTTTTTTTTTTTTTTGAAATAGTCTTTTCTTTCTTCTGAACATCTTCCAAATTGCTGTCGATGGATTATATAGGAATATGCATCAGTTTATCCAAGTGCTATTAACCCTACCCTGTAGCAGATACTGAATTTGGCACCAGTGAAATGCATACGGTGAGGGTGTGGCCCTCTCCTCTAGATGACATGGGTCACTGGAATTCCATTGCTTGGAAAAGACCAGTGGATCTTCCCTATGAAATAAAGTCATGGTTCATTATGACAGTTGGTCCTCAGGGGTAATGGTGCTGTGGTCCTGATATAGTCCTCTGGTCACAGATTGTCATCTCTTTCAACATGTCTCATCTTCCACCTGTGCTGATTTCTGTTTCCTAAAACAGCAGAAACTTTCCATTCTTTACCTTACTACTAATCCTTGGTCATCAGTGCCCAGTACTCACGGGTTAGCAAATGCCATCCTATTGTTTAAGCCTCACCTCAAATCTCACCCTCCTGCGAGCCATTGCATACTTACTGTTCCAGCCCCCATATACTCTTTGCACGGCATATAGAACTCTGAACATTCCAAAGGAGATGGTAGAGGTGGAGGGAGGTAGGATAGCAACAGGGGCACCTACTCTGGGGTCAGATATGTTGTTACTGACTCAATTTACCCATCCATAATTTGAGGCTATTAATTTGTATTTTATAGAGTTGTTAATAATCTTTGCCAGGCACAGTGGCACACACCTGTGATCCCAGTGTCTTGGGAGGCTGAGTCAGGAGGATCACGAGTTCAAAGCCAGCCTCAGCAAAAGTGAGATGCTAAGTAATTCAGTGAGACCTGTCTAAATAAAATACAAAATAGGGCTGGGGATGTGGTTCACTGGTCAGGTTCCCCTCAGTTTAATCCCTGGTACCCCTCCCCGCCAACAAAAACTTTTGATGAGCCCATTGGTATAAAATATCAATCTTAGAATAAGTGCTGAACCAATTACAACAATTATTATTATCATTACCATTTTATTATTTCAGATTTGCTTACTGCATGGAATGACAATTACTTTCCTACCTCTCTCCCCTACCTGACTGACTACATGCTCTTAGAATTCATGTACATCTTTTTCTCTTCTTTTTCTCCAGCATCTAGCATACTGTGTCTGGCTCATATTCAGTTTTTAGCATTTTCTGAAAGAGCAAATTAATCTTCAACTGGAAATCCACAAGTACTTCAAACTCAGTATTTATGAAAGGCAAAACCATTAGCTTCCCCCAAAGATTGTGAAGCATCTAGAACTGTGCCTGGCAAGCAATAGCTGTCAAAATATTAGTCAATTATATTGTAGTTTGAATTAACTCATCCAAGCACATTGATGGGTCCCTCCTTGACCATGTAGAGGGATTACATCTATTAATTTCTGTGAGAGCTGGGAGTTTGGGTCAAACAGTTTAAGTCAGAGGTTCCTTGAATATGCATTTGAAAGTCATATAAACTGCATATTCTCTAGGTTGGTTCTCTGAAACCTATAGTAGGCTACTCATATACCTTTAAAACTTAGCTCTTGCTGTTCCCTGGCTGGAAGATAGGAACATAAAGAGGTTGTGGGCGCTACCTTCTTCAAGAAAGCCCAGTGGTTGATTTACGTATGTTTTGAGATCTGGGGTAAAATATAATTCTATATTCCATAAAACACAGCTGCAATCATACGCTATATGTTAAGCTCTTGATCTTACCTCATCAAAGGTTAGGCCCAAACTCTACATTCCTAATCACAGGCTGGCGATACATCCAGATACTTCTTCATTTAGCTGATTGGTGTGCACACTGCATACTATTATTTTCTGTGCCCTGCATATACTAATTATGTTTTCCTCGGACACACTGCTGTAGACATGCATCATCTTCCTCTGATTGTTGGGCTTGAGCTTGGGCCCCTCTTGATGCTTTAGAAAGGATCTCTTTGACAATTTGTGAGGCAGCTGTAAAAAATGATGCTTTGGACTGAGGGAGGGAAAGATTGACCTGGTTTCTGATATATAGAAAGAAGACAAAACTACTTGTTCCTTCCAAAGCATGCTGAGGCCCTAGAACAATGCCCAAGTGGAAACTTGTTAGTAGAACGTGCCTGCATTGGAACTGAGGGGGAGCACAGACGGCAGCCCAGGGCAGGCCAACTCCAGACCCTCACCTGGTGTTCTCCACCTGATGTCAAAGAGAAAGCTGGCCTGGCCTTCTGCCCCTGCTATCTACAAAGCATATGACTTTGGTTGAGATTTTGCCCTCTCCAAATTTGAATTTCTGGATAAATATAACAACTTCTAAACTTTTCAGTGTTGGTAGGAGACTGAAATAAGATTTTTACATAGAAATAGCCTGGTGTGCTATGATTTTACTTATTCATTCATTATTCCAAAAATAGCTGTTGATTCTTCCATGGATCAGGCTCTCTGTTAAGCTTCAGTGACACCAATGGGGAGTGGAAGGTGATGCAGACACAGTTCTTTTATTAGACTCCAGCACGGGAGCTGGAAAATGTTTTCTGCAGAGGACTGGATGACAAATATGTGAGGCTTTGCAGACCACGGAGCATTTGCTACCACTGCTGGACTCTGCTGTCACCATGCAAAACAGCCACACACAGCATATAAATGAATGTAGATGGTGGTGTTCCAATAAATCTTTATCTCAAAACAGGCAATGGGTTGGCAATGGCCCATTCCACCCATGGGCTGTAATTTGACAAGCCCTGATCTAGGGGTATGAACAGAAGGCAAACGAGCAATCATAACTCATGAAAGGAACCTGGGTCCAGGTGAGTGCAAGACCAAGGCAGCTCACACAGATGAGTATGGAAAGACATAGGAGGCTAGAAAGGAAAGAGCAAAAGGAAGTACAAAGCCACATGAAGGTGAAGACGTTGGAAGGACCCAGGACACGCAGGACCTTGTGCACAACATCCAGGGCCCTGCCTTTGACCTCAGTGACATGGGAAGTCACTGGTGCCTGCTCATGACTTCCCTTTCACCTATAAGCTCCATGATATCTGGACCTTTGCTAACCATGGGTGTGGTCCTCTTACCAGAGACTTAAGAAGAGAGACATCCCTAATCAGTTTTTCATGACGTCTGGGAGTGACTAAGTTGGTTTCTCACCACGCGCATTGAGAGAAAAACAAAATCTTAGAAAAGGCTGACTGTGCTTCTACTGCTTTCTTCTGGGGTCTTGGGTCTCAGAACCCAGCTGTCCTTCCCTGGTCTCCCTTCTTGGTCTCTCCTAGATGGAACCTTAGGCAGTCGACATTCCGATGATGACCTAGGGGCATAGCAAGTGTGGACTGGGCCATGTTCTTCTTTTCTGTGCTCCTTGGGGACATCACTTTTCCTTTTGAGTTTTAGTTTAAAGAGCCATAAAATCATGATCATTCTACCCACCTTAGAGCATTACAATGGAATTCAACTATGAATTTTTATTTTATAATGTGTACAATGCTATCAAAAAGATAAAATAGGAGGACGTGGTGGCAGGGGTGGTAGAGATAGAGGATGTGCTATAGATTTATGGCTTGGCATCCCTGGAGCATGTATTCAATGTACTTTTATTAAGCACTTGTGTATCAGGTTCTAAGTAGTAGAAATACTAGTTTGGGAAAGGCAGGTGTGACCCTGACCTTCAAAGACCTTACGGCCAAGCGGAGGAAGACAATATTTTCCTCACAAGCGTAATTAAGCACAGGGTGTTATCAGAGGTGTATGTGTATGGGAGGGGCGGTATCAAGGCAGGAAAGGCTCACCAAAGGGAATGGTGTTTGAACAGAGATCAGATCGTATGGAGATCTGAGTTAGTGACTCCAGATGAGGCACGAAGGCAGGAGAGTTTCCAGGTAGAGGAGTTGGCAGGTGGGAAGACATGGGGGTAGACAGGATGGTGCGCCATCAAGACGGGACAGAAGCCGGGATGGCCTGAGAATGAGATGAACAAAGAGAAGGAAAACCATGAGGTGCATGGAGTCGGGGATGGATTGCAGAAGGTGAGGGCCAGGGCACAAGAAAGGCTGGGAGGCCTGGGCGGCCATCCCGTGAGAGGTGATGCTGGTGGGATCAGGGTGTGGTGGCAAAGCGGAAGTGGAGGGGACAGAGACATATTATGGAGGCAAGGCCAAGAGGTTCTGTCAAAGGATGGATGCACAGGAAAACAAGAGAGCAGAGAAAACAAATTCGAGGATAACTCTTAAATTGTCTGGAGTAAGGAGTGAGTAGTGGGGAGTACATGATTACCTAGAATGCAGGAGAATATTGGCAGAGAATTGTGCACTTACACATGGGGTATGACTTGTGTGTGTGTGTGTGTGTGTGAGAGAGAGAGAGAGAGAGAGAGAGAGAGAGAGGTAGGTGTTGGCATAGGAAAGCCAGCAGGCCAGTAGAATAAATACCTTGGTTCCGAGAGCAGCTCTTCATTCAGTGGTGCCTGTACAAGCCACGTGGGTCAACTTCTTCAGTCACTTCAGGTCACGATGCTTCTGTCACTTCTTCAGCAGTTGGTGTGTCTCCTGATGAGTACGCGTTTTGGAGTTATTTGGGGGCTTCAGATCCTAATCATTCTACAGAACACCTCCCTGCGTTTGGTAGAATAACGGCCAGCAAAGGTGCCCGCATCCTGATTCCTGGAACTTACGAATATCTTAAGTTATACACAAAGGTGAAGGAAGGTCACAGATGGAGTTAAGGTTGCTAATCAGTTGACTTTGAGAGGAAGAGTTTTCCCTAGAGGATCCAGAGGAGCCTGAAATAATCATGAGGATCCTTAAAAGTAGAACATAGCATCAGTCAGAATCAGAGACAGAAAGGTGATAATTGGAAGCAGGGTCAGAGAAATGTGATGTCACTGATTTTGAAGTTGGAGAAAGGGAACCCTGAGACTACAAGTGCGATGTTCTAAGAAACTGGAGGAGGTGAGCAAAAGCATCCCCGCTGGAACCTCCAGAAGGAATGTGGCTCTGCCTAGGCCTGGATTTTAGCTCAGGGACTCTTGTGCGATTCCTAACTAACTAAACTGTAAGGCCCTAAATACACATTGTTCTAAGCCACCAAGTTTGCAGTAGTCTGTTACAGCAGCAGAAAGAGACTAAAACGTTCACTGACACATGTTTGTGGAAGAGATGTTTAGTTTTTCTGTACTCAGGAAATAACTGAAATACCTACTTCACAGAGGTGAGCATCAAGGGGGTGCCATGTGTGAAGCACTTATCACTAATCTAGAATGTAGCAAATATCAATAATGTTAGCTCTTTCCCTTTCTCAGAAGCCCACATCTCCATGAGAGAAAAGATGCCTGATTTTCTCAAAGGGAGGGAAAGTGTATTGAAGGCCACAGATGTTTGACAATGACTTGCCCAAGACCACCTGACTGACTTACCCAAGTCACCTAGGAAACAGGTTCAACTCATCTAATACCTCTAATACCTTAACTACACCTCTAATTCGTGACAACTAGACCCACATGCGGGGAAACCTCTGCTTGCTTTTTGTCAAAGTGAAGTGTAAGGTGGAGCAGCCTGTGTTTCAGCCCTTAATAGGGTTGCTCTTTTCCTGAGAAGTAAAATAAAATAAAACTCCCAGACAAAAACATCTGTAGTTCTCAGACAAGAGAATCAGTATGCTTTGCGGCATCCTACAGTTCATAATATTCAAATTATCAGCAAATAATGATTATGATAAATTATTAACTGTTTGTGAGTGGAACTATTTGCATATTTTAAGGCATTCTTTCATATTCAATCTTCAAAACACCTTCTCTCCTTGAAAATCATGGAGGTTTATTGGGATGGCAGGTTTCTCCTGGCTTTCTGGGACCTATTTGGAGGACAGGAGCAATTGCTGCCTGAGCCTGTGTTGGGGGCCTGTCTCCCTACCCTGGAGTACTATATTCCTTGCACATGGCTCTACATGCTGGAACCTGCGACCTGGGACCTGCCCAGGCACACACCCTTGCTTCACCCCTCAGTTGGGATTCTGGAAGGAGTTGGCTGATTCATAATCAGAAGAGCTCAGCTCTCCCTGGATCTGCTGTGGTTCACCTCCTTCCTGAGACCAGCTGCTTCTGGCCCAATTATAGTCTCACTCTCTGTCCTCCAACACAGTTCTGCTGGCTGTGCTCTCAGGTTCCTCTGTGTCTATCTTCTAATCTTCTACTCTGTCCCCAAGTCTTATGCCCTGAAGGTCATTTCCAATATCCCTTGCCCAACACCTAGGCAACTGGGGTTCTTATATTCCCAAACTCTGATACTTCAACTAGCCCGATAATCCCCAAACTTAATGTCTCCATGTTTGTGTGTTCCTGCCTGAATTTTCCAATAGGTCAAATAAGAGATGAGTGGGTCTATTTCACCAAGATATTCTCCAAAAAGGGACCCTGCCCCAAGTAATTATTTAGAAGGAGGGGAGGGTAAAGCAACAAACCGGGCCTTGGCTTGATTACATGGCAGCCTGTCTTTAAAAGGATGAATGTTTGGCTTTCATACTTGACCTACATATAAAGAAGAAGGTCACGGCTCACATTTTTGCCCCTAAAAAGGAATTGCTCTTCCAAAACCCCAGAGGAAAGCAGAGTCTGGCTTTCTGATTATACGTGTCATTGCAATGCAGTGATGGTCATACATGATAAAACTTGGGAGCTGGCTTGAATTGAAGTCAATTGAAGCTTACAGGCTTTAATCCAGGTTTGGGTATTTCAAATTTGTCCAGCCATGATTCTAGGGCAAGTATTTGAGGTTAGAATAGCTTCTGAGTGACATGACCATCGGTTGGTTTCGTTTGCAATTCAGTGGGTCCCTGCCAAGGAAACTCTGTTCATATGGTTTTTAAAGTGTCATTTTGAAGGGAAAACTGAGCTAATCTCTGCTTCCTGAGAGTCTTGGAAGGGAGTTTTTTTCCCTGCAGTTTATCAGAATCTAATGAGTGTGAACAGGTAGAGGCTGTGTTGGGGATTATAAAGGACCTGGCAGGTTTGGCTTTGTGGGGTTTGTGGGTAATCCCTGGTTTGTTTACAGGGTGATTCTGGGTCAGGGAAGCAGTTGACACCAAGTGTATGAAGACACATTACAAAGAAAGGCCCTGTGTGTTGGCCCCAAGTCCAGGCAGCTGACTCTGTTCTCATCCCTGTCTGTCACACTCCCTGGACCCTTGCTGAAGAGGTTGCCCTTGGGAGCCACAGGCCTCTTACCAGTGAAAGAGTCCAGGATAGCTTGTGTGGGAAATGGAATTTTTTCCCACTGCATCCCCCCTGCCAGAGGAAGAGGAAATTATTCAAGCTAAAACAGTAGTCCAGGATCAGGAACCTCATGAGCTAATATAAGAACTAGATTTGTTGTCTTGGTACAAATGGAAATCTCTGTTGGGTCTACATGCATATATGGAAATGAATACTTTTTTTATTGCCATATAATAATTGTCCATATTTATGGGGTACAGTGGGACAATTTGACAATCTATATAAAGTGTAATAAACAAATCAAAGTAATTAACATTTCCATCTCCTTAAACATTTATCATTATGTTGGGTCACTTCAAAGTCTTCTCTTCTAGTTCTTTATAAAATACATAATATATTTTGTGAACTCTACTCATTCTTATGGTGCTGTAGAACCCTAGGATTTATTCCCACTGCTTAACTGCACTTCAATGTTATGCCCCCCTCATTCCATCCCACCTTCCCCAACACTTCCTAACCTCTAGTAGTCACTATTTGACTTTCTACTTTTATGAGATCAACTGTTTCAGCTGTACATAAAAGTGAGAATACATAGTACTTGTCATTTTGTGTTGGCTTATTCCACTTATTGATAGAAATGAGAAATGGAGTGCTTTTAGAAAATGAAGCGGGGTAGCATGCTTCTTTTGTTAGTGACCTGGCATTCAGCAATTGGGATTGAAGAATCAGTTCAAGCACATTTGTAAGTAGCAGAATCACTGTTTGCAATAGTGGGGAGACAATGGTAAGCAAATTTGAAATCACTCAAGTTGAAGAAACAATACAATGAAGAGCTTGATGCTAGAAGGAGCAGGTGGACTTGGGGACTTTGCGGAAGCCTGGTTGTGACAGAGCCCTAGGGAGAGAGGAGGCTGGAGGGATCGGCAGGGTTCAGATGATGGAAGCCGATCATGTAGCTGAGGATATTCCAGGGCCAGCACCTTCCCAAACTTCCATCTCTGATGAGTTAGCATTACTTGGGATGAAATGTCTTGGGAATTTGACCATCCCTATCTCTATAGGCTCCATAATTCTTCCTGTCAGATATGGGGACTTCATATCTTAGGACCGCATCTTGTTCCAGAAATAATGTATCCTTCCTGAATCTTCTCGAGCACTGGAAACCTTGGGTCTATTGCTTCTCCCCCTTTTAATGCCACACACGTGCAGTTCTTGATCATGAAGTTTGAAACTACACTGTAATATCTGAGTCTATTTCTGTGCATCCTGCTAAGACATGGGTATTTCTGGACCCTTAAGAATCCAGCTGGCTTAAGAAGGATGCCAGGTGTGCTTGTGGACTCTGACCGGTGCTGACCTCTGAGGAGAGCCCATTATCCTTTGGAGGGAGACCTGGAACATTCCTCCTTCCAGTGGCTGCCTTACCCTTATGCCACCACAGTCCCTCTGGCTTTTTCTTCCCCTAATTATAACCTGAGTTGAGTCATCGGGTAGAGCTACTGGTGGTTATGGTTTAATGTCTACTCTAATAGTTACTTAGTCTTCAGGAAAGGCAAGGAAAGTGGTTGGTTGGAAAACAGCACTAATTCTCCCCAAGACTGAGGTCATTCACAGAGGTTCTCTAAGAAGACGTAGGATATCTTTAAAAGCCACTAAAGAAACAGTGCTCAGAGTTTCCATTTAGCCATCCCCCAAATATCTGTCTCATTTTAATTCAGATAAGTAATCAGAGCACAATAGGACCATGGAAATGCTGTTTGCTATTAGAATGGGATTTATCTCTAATTCCTGCTTGAGATTTTGCATATCCTGCTGGGGAAAGAAAAGTGAAAAGAGACTCTAAAACTTCCATGTGTCTGAGATTTATTTGGGATATTTATAAAATGCAGATTCCTAGGCTATAGTCCAAGGTGATTTTTATGGAGTTTGGTGGTAGGGCTTAGGAAACTGCATTTTTAATAATTAGCCCCAAATGATGCTGATGCAAAGATTCATGGTTACCACTTAGAGACCTAGTACAGCAGCATACTTGCTTTTCTATGAAGTAGGAAATGGAGACCTTTCAGCTAGGGATCAATGCAAAACTGCAGCTCTCTGCTATTGAAAAGAAATAGCTAAATAAGATATTTCACCAGAGTAATTAATCAATATGTTTCATATTCCTTAACCCATTGATTTTTTTCCTTTTGGGCATTTCCATTTAGACATTTTTTTTTCCTAAGAGAACAACATGTATGTACACAAAACTGAACATATAAGATTCATTTTAGCATTATTTGAAAATATCAAAATTAAAAATAAGATCTATCTATGAAGCACTAAAATGTAAACATCTGTAATGGAGTAGCTCTGAAGTCACTAAAATATGCAATAAGAAATCTGTTATAGCTGGGCACCCGGTGGGCACATGCCTGAAATCCCAGTGCTTGGGAGGCTGAAGCAGGAGAATCATGAGTTCAAAACCAGCCTCAGCAAAAGTGAGGCACTAAGCAACTCAGTGAAACCCTGTCTCTGAATAAAATATGAAATGGGGTTGGGGATGTGGCTCAGTGGTTGAGTGCCCCTGAGTTTCAATCCCCAATACCCCCATCCCCACAAAAAAAAGACATGTATTGGTAAAATATGCAATAAGAATATATTCTGTGCTTTTTCTTGAATCATTAATTGAAAAAGGCCAGTAAATAAGTTGCAAAAGTACATGTAGCTTTATCCCAACTAATAACAGTACCACTGGAGAGACATCATTGGTGATTTTAAAGCTTCTTGGGATTTTTTTTTTTTTTCATATTTCTAAAATTTTCCACATCTGTAATGGGTAAATTTTGAAAAAAAAAAAAATTAAGAACTACCAAATAACAAGATACATGATTTCAACATGCCAGGCAGATGCAAATTTTAAAAAAGTAAATGTTTCCCCAACATAAATAATTGAAGTTATTCTTTACTAAAAAAAAGAAAAAAAAAAGATAATTATTTTATGTTTAAGAATTTTACAAATCTCTGTTATACTAATAAACTACATAAGAAATAAGACCATATATAAACAGTGCATTATCATAGTTTGATTTACATATATCCATTTATAAGTTGGCATATATATTGTTTTCTGTATACATATATCTTTTTTGGCAGGCCTATAAAAGAAAAATTCCTTTTTTAATTGCTCAAAGAATATTTAAAATTGTTTATTTATCATAGCACTTTCCAAAATGCAGAAATTCATAATAATGACTCATCAAAACTTATGTGAATCAGCCATAGCAAATTTCCAAGGAAAACTCACATACTTAAGTATTTAATATTAACAAATGAAGAACTTAAAATCATGTACTAAATATTCATTCTAGATTCTAGAAAAGAAATCATAAAAGCACATATCAAAGATTAAAACATTTAAGAAAACACTCGCTTTTTCCTATACAAATACTTTGAAAAAAAATCTCAGATGACTTTCTAGGTAACATAAATACTCCCAATAACTGTAGAATTAGCATTTGTGAACCAAAAACTATCCAAAATATACTTTCAAAACTAGTGACAGAGTTGCATATGTTAAATCAGTGAATTCCAATTTTTGAGGGATAATTTTAGTGTTAGACAAACTGATCCAAAGCATAAAGTAAGAAGAAAAGCTTTCCCAGTAAATTTTACCATATTGGCTATCACTGACATTCATAGCTGGGAAAGATTGTACAAAATCAAATCTAGAGGTCAAATTCATTCCAAATATTGATACTAAAACCCTAAGTGAAATCTCTGCAAATAGAACTTCATAGTGTATGAAAAGGAGACCATCCTATGAGAAACAGCTTATTCTGGGACTGCTAGATAGATGTGATGTTTGCCAATAATAAATAGGAGCATACAATAGAGGAATAGGAATGCCATATCGCTGTTTTCTCATAGGGTAACCTTTCGCATGTAAGACAGAGCTTGACAAACACTGATTTTTGGAACCTCAGCTGCAAACAAGGCCTCTAATTATACATGCGGGTGAAGGAGAGTGGTGTCAATGTGTACATCTAGCAAGTTCCCAGGGTACACCGATGCTGCCCGTCAGGGGCATACACCACACTCGAAGCAACATTACATGGAACAGTGGTATTTAACTTAGGTGGTAAGTTGAAATCATCTAGGGAGCCCACAGAAATACTGATGTCTGAGTTCCAATACCAGATATTCTGATTTAATCACCTGGGCTGTGATTTGGGAGGGAGGTATGAAATCTCCCTTGTTATTTCAATATGCAGCTAAATTTGAGACCCTTTATTTCTAAAGGATTTGGCCAAAGGTAGCGGTCTTGCAGTATCTTTCTTATAAAGGTTTACTGCTGATTAAGCATGGTGCTTGCCTCTCCTACACAAACCCACCTTAAAAGTGACATGGGGCATAACCATCATCGCTTTTTATGAAGCCGCTCTGTCCATGCGATACGTTTACGTGTCCTCTCTCAACAAATGCTTGAAGGGACTCCTCCAGGTTGCCTTGGTTTCCTTGCTGTTACTTTAAAGAATGGATCAACCTTCCGGTTTTTCCCTAGATGGATAATTTTTCTAGGATATGGTACTTCCAGTGCCATTAAGTCCTGGGAAAACTCGGGTCAGTGATCACCAGGGATATAATGTACCCAGAGTTACCTGTTACTGGCCTGGAGTTGAAGCCAGTATTGTTGCACGTGTTTTTCCTTCTACTATGCTGACCTGAAAAGCCATCGGAGAGGAGGGCGCTATAAGAAATGAGCCAAACTAGAGTCCTGGTCTCCATTGCAATGCCAGGGTGGATTAATTGGTAATGCCTAGGAGACAGTACTTAGTTATAAACTTCTGATATTTTCCATCCAGGAATATAAAATTCCCTGGAACAAATAAATCATTACCTACAGAAGTCATTCTCAAAGTGGCTCCAAAACTGGTCACTGCAGCCCAAGAGAACTTCTTAGAAATGCAAACCCTCAGGCCCCATTCAAACACACCAAAAAAGAAATTCTGAGGGTGGGCTCAGCAAGCTGTTTTCAGAAGCTCTCCCGGTGTGTCCAATGTAGTCTAAATTTTAAGAATGACTGACTTGGTGGGAGGGGCTGAAGATCAGGATGTCTTCGCGGTTCTCCATCTTCCAAGATGTATCCGGGGATGAGGATCAGAGCCGCAGGTTCTCAGCAGGAGCTCTCCAGACAGGCCGCAGATTCAAAACACCCCAGGAGTAATTTTAGAGTCCTAATCCCTGGGTGCTGGACCAATAAACAGAAATCTTGGGGTTGCATCAATATTTTTCATATCTTTCCAGATGATGTACAGCCAAGATTGAGAAACACTGCCTTTCACCCTTAAAAGCTGCAGAATTCCACTATGAACCTTACAGGTAGGTTTCTTTGTTTCCAAGTGGTGGAAACTTTTCTGTGAACGTGGGATCCTAGATTGCAAATGTTAAAAAACAAACAAACAAAAACAAACAAACAAAAAAACTAACCTAACCCCATTCTGCACTCTGTTACCTAATCTTCCTGGGGCATGTCTCTGGAACCTTCTGTTAAGTCAAGTGGGAAAACATCTTTTGGGATAATCAGCTGCCTTTGGAGGAACTGCAGTTTCTTCATGGGGAAAGAAAAGCCAACAGATTTATCATGAAAGGTGAAAACAAATTCTTACTGAAAAGATATGTTGTTTTATGCCTAAAGTTGTCCCTTTGGTAAGAATGTTCCAAAGCTTTGCTGATTTGAGTACAGTCATGGGCCTCACCTAGAGTTACTCCTGTTGGCCAGTAGTTGTTGCCTTTGTGGGCCAAAATTTCCCATTTGGAGTTCCAAAAATAATGTTTAATGTTTCTCCAAGACTAATAAGCGGTGACAATAGGGAAAAATAACCTTGACTTTTTTTTTTCTTTTTTAAGTCAAGAAAGCTCTTGAAAAGGAGACTTGTTGATATGAATTCTGAGTTAGGCATGGAAAATTCTGGAACTGAAACTTATTTTTTATTTTTTTTACTATCCAAGCTGTGAATTTCAAAAATAACAAGTCATTATAAAAGTGAAACATAAGATTCTTTATACCCACTGTTTTAATCATTTTAAAACCTTCTACTACTTGAAGTAACTAAAATCATTATTTTTAGTAGTTAATGCTCACTGAATTTTTACTGCTTTCTGGACATGAAGTAGCAGGAATATCATGTTTGAGGTACTCTGCTAGGCATTTTACATTTATTCATTCAACATTGTGTTGAATTAGGGACTATAATGATTGCTGAAGTTCTGAAGATTAATGACACATTATTTCTGCTTTCAAAGAGCTCTCAGCCTAATGCTATAGCTAAAGCATGATAAAGTAAGGAGGAAGGAAGTCCTGAGAAACAGGTGCCTCACCCAATTTGGCTGGGTCAGGGAATGGGTAAAAACCAAGAAAAACTTACTGGAAGAGGTGACACTTGACCTGAATCATAAGAGTAGTAGTCATCAGCAAGCAAAATTTAATTCAAATACATTGTTATTTAATCTTCATAGTAACTTTAAAAAAATAGGTGTCATTAGTCACATCTCATGGAACATTTAATCAAAATACTTAGGAGACAGATAGTCATAGAGCAAATTTTATGGGAGAATACCCAAACTAACTAGCCCGTGTAAAGTTTACCTTAATATTTATTGATATTTTAATCTACCTATCATCTATCTATTTCTGTCAGATGACTTGAACTGGACCCTCAAATTCATAAATTTCTAAGTTAAGTCCCAGTCTGGTCATTTGTTATGGTATCCCCAGAAGACTAATGCTCTATCTATCTCGTTTAAGGAATTGATACAAATGAGGGTTAATTGAAAATATATATATAGTTTGTTTATGTATCATAACCTACCACTAAGGTATTACAGTTTCTGACTCTGATCTTCTCTGTTTTAGCAACACGAACAAAGGTAGACCCCTGCTCTGAATTGAAATAACGTAGTTGATGTTCAAACAGCATGTGCTTAACTAATTTGAATATCTCAGTTCAAATGCTGAGATGGAGCACCTGAGTGTCCGACAGAGTTAAAGCTGTTTACCAGCTGAATGTCAAGCCCTAGTCAAGGTGATCCTGCCTCCTTATACCTCATTGTTGTTACACCCAGTCTGAAAATGTTTCTGATTCAAGTGGAATATAACATTGGAAGGAGTGAAGAAACTCTGTAGAAGCTCTGTGTACATTCATGGATTTTACCCTCAGATCTCCATCTAGAATGAATCGTTCATACTGGGGGGCTGTGAAGTATCTGTCCTGTCAAAAAGTCCTGGGGTCACTCAAGTTAACTATTAACTATTTCCTTACAGAGTCTCCTCAGGAAAGGTTCATAAGCTTTCTGATCCTCACTTTCTTTAGCTGTTAAAAGGTTATTATATGTATCACAAAGCATGATTATGAGGATTAATAAATGGTGAAATAAATACACTTCAAAATGTTAATTTCTTTCTCAGTTTCCCCACTTTAGTGATCATAATTCTTGTAGGTTTAATCTTTCTGATGCCTGTCTAACTTTATTCTAAACTAGTTTACTAAATTATCCATCTTTCTTCTTTCCTAAAATTTGGATTTAGACCCTGACTAAGCTAAATGCTCTGGTTAATGTAGCAGAGGGACCCAGTGGCGATTAAGCTTTCAGCCTTATTATTGAAATCAGTGAATTATTGACTTATTTGTAATATCAGCAATAACTTTCAGAAGTAAGATGCCTTTTTCAGATGCTCAACTCTGAATTTGGCACTGAAACAAATGTGAAGCTTTTAAAGCAAAATAAGTCTTTACAAAATGCTGTCTATCATGTCTCTTCCCAGAACCATATAGAACACCATATTGTATGATGGAAAAATGAAGAAAAAGAAGAAGGGGGAAAAAAAAAGTCTGGAACTATTGTTGGCTTTACTCAGAATTCTAAATATGTAATGCAAGTTACTCTAATAACTCAGAATTTCAAAGGTCCATTTTATTTCAAAGAAAACCTCTTAGCCTAATTTGGGGTGGATGGAGAGGGCTGCTCTCTGGCCAGGAGTCCCAATGTATGATTTATTCTTGCAGTATTTCTATGTGATGTTTTTCATCTCTGCCAAATTTTGTGGAAATGCCAAGTCTCTCTCTTTTAAACCCAATACGATTTGGCTCAGAAACATAAGACACGAGGAATAGAATACCAGTTATTTAATTCAACACTGTTTCTCTCACCCCCGACTAACCTCTTATTTAAGAGACTTAAAATTATTTTCCGTAGAGAAAAAACATTTTACCTTATGATTTTCTTTTCTTTTTATATTCCTTAAAAACCTCTTCTAAAGTATCAGAATGTATGTAACACAGTACGCACAGGTGAAAGCTCCTTGCTCTTTGAAAACAGCATTTCTTTTGGATCAGCCAAAAATACAAGAATGTTTTCACTTACTTCCCACCAAAGAGCAAAGCTATTTCACGAAGTAAGTTTCACCTTTGAGGAATAACATAGAAAATTTCAACCTTTAGCTTTGAGACTTTACCCACTGTAAGTTAATATTTGTGCACAGCCCTGACTGAATCATAAAACCTCTCTAAACACACTGGCCATGTAATACTTGTGGTGGAGCCAATGGAATGGCATTGTGGAAACAGCTTAGATTTTCGATCTCCTTGGAATACTGTTTGAGTCTCCAAAATACCATGTCAACTGTCTGAGTCTCAGTCTTTATATTTTGAAAACAAGACTTCTCTGACCCTTCTTCTTTGAATTCTAAGGTGATAAAGTAATGGATCTAAAAAAAAAAAAAAAAAAAAAATAAGCTCTCCGCCAAGGCCAAGGGTGCTGACATTCAGCTGCCCTCATTTCCTCCATCTGGTCCAGCTCCCAATTTTGTCTTGGAATCTGTGATAGGATGGAAATGGACCCTTGAGGATGTCCATATCATCTTCAAAACCTGTGAACATATCACCCTCCATGGCAAGAGTTTTGGCAGAGGAGGTTAAGTTAGGGACTTGGAGACACAAGATGACACTGCATTAACATGGCGGGTCTGGTGTAGTCAAGGGGGTCTTTGTAAGTGGAAGAAGGAGGACACACCCAGGGATGTTGGGACATGCTATGCTGGTGGCCTTGAACATGAAGTAAAGAGCAACAAGACAAAGGATGTAGGGACCTCTAGAAGTTGGAGAAGGCATGGATATGCATTTTCCTCTTAGCTCCCAGCAGGAGCACAGCCCTGCCAGCACCTTGGCAGCCCTGTGAGACCCATTTCTGACTTGTCACTTCTAAAAATGAAGATAGTAAATTTGTGTTGCTTTAAGCCACTAAGCGGGTGCCAATTTGTTACATCAGGAAAAGGAAATGAAACCAGGAGTCATGGATCACCACTGTAATTTCAGCAACTTGGGAGGCCAAGGCTGGAGGATCACAAGTTTGAGGTCAGCTTGGGCTATTTAGGGACACCCCGTCTCAGAATTAAAAAATGCAAGGGCTGGAGATGTAGCACAGTGATAGAGCACCCCTGGGTGAAATCTTCAGGACTAGGGGTAGAAAACAACCACAAAGGAAGGAAGAAAGAGAGGCAGGGAAGGAGAAAATGAACCTAGTATCTTTGGAGGTCCAAGTGTTTGGGTAGCTAGGGAAAATAGTTCTAACCAGTGGTTCACTGTTTCCTTAAATAATTTTTAAGATGAAATATCCCTTTTATTCCTTGTGTTACTTTCCAGTGACTGCTATAACAAATTATGACAAACTCGTTGACTTAAAACAAGAGAAATCTATTCCCTCACAGTTTGGGGGACAGAGATCCAAAGTCACTATCATGGGGTCAACAGCGAGATTTTGGCAGGACCACACTCTCTCCAGTGTCTTTAGTGGGGAATCTGTTCCTTGTCTTTTCCAGTCTGTGGTGGCTGTTCCTTACTTTGTGTTTATAGGACTTGTAATTCCTGTCCCTGAAGTCATATTGTCTTCACCTTTCCTGGAGTTAAATCTCCTTCTGCCTCCTTCTAAAGACACTTGTGATTGCTTTTAGAGCCAACTTGAAGAATCCAGGATAAAATTCCCAGTTCAAAGTCCTGAACTCTATCACATCTGCAAGTCTTTTCCTTGCCACATAAAGTAACATGCACAGGTTCCAGGAATGAGGACTTAAGTATCTTTTGGGAAACCACTATCCAGCCTGCCATGCTTCCTACGGAAGTGGAGGCTGTATGGAACTGTGGCAGCCAACCAACAGTCAGAAGCATGCAACCCTGAGGAGGCCTGAGGAGGAAGAAGGAACACAGCTGGACTCTGGACGGCATGCTGTGTTCCTGGCATAATTAAATCTGGAATCTTCTACTCTGGGCTTACTTTTAAGTGTATCTCCTTAAATATTAATCCATGAAAGGCTTATGGGATAACAAATGACCATTTTTCTTTAATAAGCAAGAAAGTTAAGGATTCCAGAGCAGAATGAATGGGTTGATGTAACCAAACATTTAGACAACATTTGTTATTCTTCAGCAACTTCATCAGAAGGCATTACATGTCTTAGCAGAATAATGTAAATATAACTTCTTTCTGGGAATATGATCCACAGATATCATAGTGCTCACCCTTCAGCAGGCTGGGGACACTCTGCCCCAGCTTCCTGAAAAAGCTCAAGTTCATAATTTTGTATCATCTTGAACAAAAAATCTTGATGGAACCTGAAACTAAACTTCAAATCATGATCTTTGGAACTGCATACCTCTCGGGGAAGGTGTCCAGTCAAAACCAAATTCAAGTGAAGCTCTCTGGATTTGAACCTTTGACCTTGAACTATGGCTATTTTAAGAGGTTTCATGATTGGTTCAGTCAAACTTCACTGTATTCTCATTAGAGAAATAAATAAAATAAAATAAAATAAAATAAAATAAAAAGAAGCCTGGAGGGAAGGAGAATTTTCAATCCAGGGCAAGAGGGAAGAAAATTTCTTTGCTATTTGGTTGGTGGTGTTTCCCCAGAATCAGCATGAGCGAGCATCTGAAGACAAGCTTGTTTGGACACTCTATCACTTGGTCCTGAGTCACTTTTGTGAAATGCTACAGAAAGTGTTAGAATATCCAATTAGTGATGATCCAGTGGAGCTGGGAAAGTCTCATTTGCCTGGGTGGTCCCTAAACTTTTCTGGCCTTGTAGCCAATGATATTTATTTTAATAATAGCTCAGAGACTAAGAGGCCTGTTCTCTTCCCTCTTCACCAAGAAATTGTGAAGAACTCCCCCATTTATTCTTCCTGTCTTTAAAATCTCTGTGTGGCAGTTGCAAATGAATATTTCCCACGGAGGATGGATTTGAAAAATTGAGCGCTGCCTCCAGGTCTCTGCAGCCACCTCATCAGAAGGCTTTCTGTGCTTAGCAGAATTGTGTAAATATAACTTCTTTCTGGGAATACCATCCATAGATGTCAGTAGTGCTCATGCTTCAGCAGGCTGGAGACTCTGCTCCAGGTTTCTGAAAAAGTTCAAGTTCATAATTTCGTATCACCTGCATCCTTAGGAGAACAGTTTCCTGATTTTGAGAGTCACAAGAAAAGCAGAAAGGAACAGGAGAGGACTGTGAGGCCAGTCTCTCTGATACTCCAAGTTGGAAGACTGCTCCACTTTATTGGAAATAGAGCTGGAGCTAAGGATTCTGGGGCCTTGCTTAGTGTCATAATGGATGCATGCAGTCTGCCATGGGTGAAGGGTTGGAAAGTGGCTTTACAAGTTACTTATTCGCTAAACCCATTATAAATGCAATTGAGATAGTTTTAAGTCCTTGCAGACTGGGAGTGTCTAAAAATAGCTCTTATGACTACTCCATGATCTTCTAGAGAGAATTCAGAACAATGATTGAGCATTTGAACTTAATTATTCAACCTGTCAACAAATGCTCACTAAGTTTACTCTGGCAAGCCTTTATGTTGGATACTGTATTGGTTTAAAAAACCTAACTCAAAATGGTCATAATTTTGTCATTCAAATAATTTTGGTACAGATGGCAAAGAAGAATGATTGAGTAGAGGTGGGGGTCACATCCTCCATGGTGCTGAAAATATACAAAATAAAGGCTTATAAACTAATGGATCATAAGAGGACAACAACAATAATAACCATATGGGCAGGCCTGTATATGCATTGTATAATTTCATCTTTCAACAAAACTTTTTAGTAAATATAATTACCATTATTCTTTAACTTTTTCATTGCTGTGATCAAAATACCTGACAAGAACAATTAGAGGAGGAAAATTTTATTTAGGGTTATAGTTTTAGAGGTCTCAGTCTATAGGCTGCTAACTCCATAGCTCTGGGCCCAGGTGAAGCAGAACATCATGGTGGAAGGACATGGTGGAGGAAAGCAGCTCAGGACATGGCAACAGGAAATAGAGAGTGAGCTCTGCTCATCAGGAGAAAAAAATATAAACTCTAAAGGCATATCCCTGGTAACCTACCTCCTCTAGTCCCACCTTACCTGCCCAGTTACCACCCAGTTAATCCATATCAGTGGATTAATCCACTAATCATGGCACAACTCTCATAATCTAATCATCTCACCTTGGAATACTCTTGCATTTTCTCACACACAAACTTTTGGGGGACAGCTCATATCTAAACCATAACATTCTTCATATAAAAATTTGAAGCTCCTTTGGGTATAAACTGAGGAGTGGGATAGCTGGGTCAAAAGGTGGGTCCATTCCAAGTTTTCTGACGAATCTCCACACTGCTTTCTATAGTGGCTGCACCAATTTGCAACTCTACCAGCAATGTATGAGTGTGCCTTTTTTCCCTACATCCTTGCCAACACCTATAATTGCTTGTGTTCTTGATAATAGCCATTCTAATTAGAGTAAGATGAAATCTTAGAGTTGTTTTAATTTGCATTTCTCTAATTACTAGAGATGTTGAACACTTTTTCATATATTTGTTAATTGCCTGTATCTTCTTCTTCTGTAAAGTGTCTGTCCAGTTCCTTGGCCCATTTATTGATTGGGTTATTTGTATTTTGGGTGTAAAGTTTTTTAAGTTCTTTATAAATTTTGGAGATTAGTGCTCTCTCTGAAGTGCATGTGGAAGAGATTTTCTCCCACTCTGTAGGCTCTCTTTTCATATTGTTAATTGTATCCTTTGCTGAGAAAAAGCTTTTTAGTTTTTTGATCTATTGATTCTTACTTTGATTTCTTGCACTTTGGGAGTCTTGTTAAGAAAGTATGGTCCTAAGCCTACATGATTAAGATTCGAACCGACTTTTTCTTCTATTTGGTGCAGGGTCTCTGGTCTAATTCCTAAGTCCTTGATCCGTTTTGAGTTGAGTTTTGTGCAAGGTGAGAAACAGGGGTTTAATTTCATTTTACTACACATGGATTTCCAGTTTTCCCAGCACCATTTGTTGAACAGGCTATCTTTTCTCCATGGTAAGTTTTTGGCTCCTTTGTCTAGTATGAGATAACTGTACTTTTGTGGATTTGTCTCTATGTCTTCTATTCTGTTCCATTGGTCTACCTAGTTTGGTGCTAATACCATGCCATTTCTGTTACTGTTGCTCTGTAGTATAGTTCAATGGTATTGAATAAATTCTCCAGGATTATGGCACTAGTAGCACCTGGAGCAAGCATTCTACCCAATTCTACCTAACATGTGTAAGTAGATACTAGGTTAGAACATTGTCTTTTGGCTAAAGAACTTCAGAGTGATGGAAATTGAAATATGGCAAATACTCACAATATATTTATCTGGGGGAAAATGGAGCTCTTTTCCAAAATCAGTTAGCAGTAAGTTATCCATTTTATAAGTGGAGACTTGTGAACTCAAGCCAGTTGTCAATGGGGCTTGCACGACATTACTTATAGAAAAATGGTTCAAATGCCAAAAGCTCCTTCTTAATGCTGACTTTTTGCTGATGATTTAAGAAGCTCTTAAATAGCTATATTTGAGATTATTTTTGAAGTTCCAGGATATTAATAATTCTAAGAAGGTATAGCAGCAGGAAGGTTATTCTAACACTAGGCCAGGCAACTTCTTTCACATCAGTTGACTTAATTTTTTTGTGGTTTCAGGGGAGTCAATGTTGCTAACCCAATTTTTGCAAAATATAACACTGAAATGCCATATTTTGTTCTGGGTCCCACTGACTGTTGGACCATCCAAAGCTGGCTATTTAGTCACAGGCTTGCACTTTCTGTGTAGTTCTTCATTTATATAACAACCCAAATGCTTGTCTAGGTTCTCCTGTGGTTTTTAACCTTCCCTCTGTAATAGTGTTTTTACAGGGAGAGATGATCTGAGTTGCAGACCAGAGATGTTGAAAGAGGAGGATTTAAGATATATTGGCTAGAACCAACTTGGGCTGAATCTATCTAAGTACCAACTTTGGTGAGAGATATCAGGCATTACTCATTCTACACTGAATCATTTGTCAACACATGTTGACAAATGGAGCAAACTCTGGGAACCACAGAGAGTGGTGGTATGTGGATTATCAGACTGAGCTCCATGCATACCAGGTCATGGGAACCATTACCCACTAATCTATGTTCTGTCTCTACAGACTCTGTCCCAGGCCTGGGTAGGGAAGCATCGGTAGGCAATGAAGGAACGAAAACCCTAGATTAGCTCTGGTTTCATGCCATGTTCTCCATGGATGGCATCAAAGGGCAGCTACTGGACCCCACACAGAAGAGATAAACTGATCTATGATATGACTCCTTTTGACTGGGGTTGCTTAAACTAAGCTTGCTCTGTTGGTATCCTAGGTACTTTTCATGTTCCTATTTTCTCCTAATGATCGCTCTGCTGGAGGAATGGACTTTGGGCCCTCAGTGTAGGGCCTGCACCCAGGGAAAGCCTGAAAAGACACAGTCCTGTAAGGGGGCTACTAGACTGGATGCAGCTTTAAGGTAAGGACACATCTACCCTGGCCTTGGCTGTAAATGACTCTGTTCACCCTTCCACCTGTGGTTTCCACACTCAGCCTGACTCCCCAACCTTCCCTAACCAGAATCAATATTTTAAAACAGCAAACTCGGTGGACTTCAAAACTTGTTAGAGAGCAAAAGCAAAAAAAAAAAAAAAAAAAAAAAAAGAAAAGAAAAAAAAAAAAAGCAAAAAAAAAAAAGAAAGGCCCAAAACCTAAGGACAAAGAGATATTTGAGAAGAGCAAATTTCAAAGCACAGAGCCAGCTAAATCCCATTTGTACTGGGTCACAGTTTATTAGGAAGCCAATCTGAAACCACAAGCAGGGATTAGCCCTGTCTGTCCTATTTTAAATGGACTTTCCATTTCTTTTGTCCTGGTCAACATTTAACTTTGTTAAAATGGAATCGTTTGTAAAATTTCTCCTATTTTTTTTTAAATAAATTGTTTTATATATTTTCTCCAAGTATTGAACTTCAAATATTTATTTTTTCTTTTGATTTACATTGATTATTAGGATATTATTAAATGCATGTATTGCCACTAAATGTATGATCATTACTGCATTAGCAGTAGTAGTGGCAGTGGTGATGGTTGAGATAAGTCCTAATTTTGGACCCAATCCCTATCTGGTTTTTTTCTCATAGTGAACTGGGCTAGAATGTACCTGAGAGATGTGAAAACTCCTTAATACGAATTATAGTGTTGATACAGAATTTATTGATTTTTCAGTCTCCTCTCTCAACTTCCTTACCCTTAGGTCCTATTCTAATCTCACTTAAAAAAAAAAAAGAGACCCTAGTATGTGTGCATGGCAAATAAATAACTTAAGAATATGGAGTAAAAAGTGAAAGTTGCTGCCCTTCCCGCAGTTTCTTTTCCTCTTAGATAAATATTATTATCCTTTTATTATGTGTCAGGTCCTATGCACCCAGCACATATAGACACATACACAGAGGCTTTCTTTATCTTACTCCCCCACCTACTACTGAACTCTACGTATTGGAAAACTTTCTTTTTTCAGCCCATATGTATATCTCATTTTAAAAATAGTTTCTGAGCATTTAAATATAAAAGTGTGCCCTACTTATTTAAGTAGTAGTCTATTGATGGAAACATAGGTAGTTGTCTTTATTTCTTTAAGAAACAATTGGACCAAAAAGGTATATCTTTTCTTGCTAGTGCAAATATATATATTCATAGGGTAATTTCTGCCGTTTTTTTTTTTTTTTTTTTTTAAAGGGTGCTAGGAGTGATTTTTGCTTCCCAGATGAAAGACAGCGTAGAATCTTCTGAATGTAACAGCCAAAAGAGAGAAACCTTGAAGAGAAAAATGGCCCAGGAAGGAAGTTATTCCAAAGGGGAGAGCTGTGGAGAGAGAAGACCAAGAGAAAAAAGGCAGAGAGGGAAGGTCTCTGACTTAGTTCTATCCCTAATCCCTTTATGTCCTCTCCTTGAAGCCCAGCCTTGACACCTCCCATGCCTCTGGCTCTGGTTGGAGACCTTCTCACCCCCACCCTACCTCCCCAGAGGGTGGATGGAGGCTGGGGTCGGGAAACCTTGAGCTCCCCCTAGAGGTTGGAGAGCATAGACCAGACTAGAGAAGAGGCATCAGAACAAAAGAAGGGACATTTTAAAAAGAAAACTATGCCATTTTAGAACAGCTGGTCACATGCGTGCCTCTTCCCCTGGTGTCTTGATTCATGTGCACACATTTCTACATAATTGCAGTGATGGCCTAGATTCAATTTTGTATTTGGCTTTTTTTCCCCACTTAATATTATATAGTAAATGTTTTTCCATGTGGCTACATAATCTTTCTAATTACCATTTTAATGACTTCATAATACTCCTTCCAGTTCACATATTGTAATTTATTTAACCACTCCCTATTGGTGGACAGTTTAGATTGTTTCCAGACTTTTGCTAATATAGAAAATTGTACATACAATATCTGTTGTTTCCCCCTATTTGAATGAGTTTCTTAGATTTAATAGTGAGTCACATGGTGAGGTTGATTTCATAGCTCTTAACACACTTTGCTCTGCTGACCCCATAAGCAGCAATGCCCTGATAAGGTACTAAGATACTAATTTGGTGGTTTTTTTTTTGTTTGTTTTTAATTTTGCAAGTGTAGTAATATAGACTGAATGCCTCTCACTATGTAAAAATTTTTCTCTACCTTCCACACAGCCAAACTCATGCATTAAACCCTTGATTGATCATTTATTCATTCACTGTCTTTTGAGAACTTAATATTTACCAGGAATTTGCTCTAGAATCATGTTTCCTTGGTAACATTGCAATTCTTACAAAAACAGGAACAAAGGAGGAGAATGTAGCAAATCAGTGAACTTATTTTATGAAACTCAAAAAAAAATATTCATACTCTGCAAAACTGTCGTTATCAGACTTATGGAAAACATGGGTTGGAGAGAATTCGTCACATGACTCAGCTCTGTGAAATGTGCCAGAGCTGAGATGAGCCAACAGCGTGCAGCTGGTGGAAGCCCTGCGTTGTAGAATGTGTAGGAGTTCGCCCCAGAGGTGACCCTGGGGTCTTAGAACCGACCACATTTGGGGAAAAAAAAAAAAAAGAAAAGGATGGGACCATTTGTGTTGAAATCCTAGATCTGCCTTTTACAATTTTTAAGGGCTTAGTAGTTTATATTTCCCCTCTTTTTCTATTTTTTTTTCTTTTTTCCTATTAGATTCTGATGTGATTTTTAGAACTCAAGGAAAATATCACATGTTCTTTTACTTTGTGTAATCACTTCAGGAAAATAAAATTCCTCTATTCTAAACCATGTGTGAGAGGGAAGAGGAATGGTGGACAGCACTGGATAAAAATAAGTAGTTTGCTAGAAAAAGATCAGCACTAAGAAGCAGGGGAAGGGATGGATGGGGTGGTGGGAACGACTTTGAACTAGTCCTTTTATTTGTTTTAGGGTTTTGCTTCATCTATACACCAGATTCAACAACATCTACCTGTGAGAGCTATTGTGCAGAAAAATGAATACAAGTCACCAAAAATTGTACCTTGTACCTAGACCATTAGAGATATTCTACATCAATCGCCAATATCACCAACATTGTGTTGGAGTATTGCAAGGTCAAGACAGGATATATTAAGAAGGAGACATTTGAATAAAGAATGGAAAAGATAAGGCAATGAACATGGAGTAGATGTTTCCTGATCCAGGAACGTCTAATGGCAAGGCCCTGAGACAGGGGCAGGGGTACCACAGAGGATGAGCCATTGACTTCTTCCCAGTCCCTTGATCCCTGGATGACATTACTCTGTTAGAGTACCCATTACATGATGCTCTTTACACTGGTGTGACGTCTTTGGAGGCAGAGGCCACTTCTTTGTCTTCATGGTGTCTCTGGCATCTAGGATGGTATCTGACACATGCTAGATACTTGGCAATTTTTTGTTGGACTTAATGACTTGAATTGAATGTTTAAGTAATTATGGAGCATCAGCAGGAAGAAATATTATGCAGCAATTAAAAGGGTAATTAGGAAGACTGCATAGCTTGATGGGAGTACATTTATGAAATGTTTATTTAACTTGCAAAGTGGTACCTACATTGTGAAGTCTCACTGTCTAAAAACTTTCAGGATAGGTGCTAAAAAGAGGAAAAAAATTGTTTGTCTCTAAAAAGCTCAAGTTTTACCAGGTAAGGTTTGTATGTGAAAAAAATCTGTTGTGGTGGAAGGACAATGTTGGCAGTCTATGTGAAGTGCTGAATATGTTTAGAGAAGTTGGCGGGATAAGCGTGACATTCACTGTGGACTTGGAGATGAAGCTGTAGTCCACAGGTCAAAGGTTGGAGCAGGATTTTTCTTACCTGGAAAGAAAAATTTGCATTTTAGAGAGATCTTAGTAATTTCTGTGCAGTTTTGTGAGCCAGGGGACACGACTGGAGTATAATACAGAATTATGTTGAGATACCTTGGTGAAGTGCTTGATGTTTAACTTGTGGACAGTAGGGAGTCCTCAAATTCTTTGGAGCAGGGGAGTGGCAAGATTACATTTGTTTTTATGACAGTGATAACCTTGGTAGGGCTGAAAGAATGATCCAGAAGGACAAATACCAAAGGCAAGAACACCAGGGAGGAGGCTGCAGTACCTGCTTCAGGTGGGAGATAATGTGGCTTAATGGATGGGCTGGAGCCAGGGCAGATTCAACACGGCTTCCAAGGGAGAATAGCAAGGTCTAATAACTTATGGAATGACAGGAGAATTCGAGGGTGACTCATGGTGACAGATAATGATCTGTAAAAAATGTAAAAGGAGCACATCTGTGGTAAGATGGTGGGTGGATTGAGGAGATGTTGGGTCTCGTTTTGGACATATGGAGTTCTTGATGTGGGCTCTCTATCCATAGAAAACTAAATATCCAGTCAGACAAATGAGTCTAGGTTCTTAGGAAACAACTTCTGGCAAAAGATGTCCATGAAATGGAGCTAACAAATAATCCCACACCTTCTGTCTGCATGAAGATCTGGGAAGTACATCACAAACGAAGAAACAGATGAACCAGAAAGTACGCGTTCTGGCCGGCTGGCTCCAAATGAAGGCTCATCAGCTGTGAATAAACTACTTAGCTTGTTCAACCTCAAATCCCTCATCTGCAAATGGGGATAATAAATATTGCCCCAGAGCTATGAAAAAATGGAAGGAAGTGAGAAAAACATTTGCAAGGGGGCCCAGTAAGTGTCCATTCCACCCTAACTGCCCTCTCAGTCTGATTCTCAGAACAAGATTAAAGGGTTGAAAAGCTGAAAGGGACCAACACGTACCTTTCCAACAAACTTCAAGTACATCTCTGGCCATGGTTGATGAGTCCTTTCTCTAGTGCTGGTCCAGTTCTTAATGTTAAATATTAACGAGATGTGGGGACCCATTCTTCTCTTCGGTGACAGCTGGACTGTTTTCCAAATAAGGTTTTCTCCGGGGCCAAACGTGGACCTTCTCAGTACAAGTGCCATCAAGATCCAACCCGTGTCAACATTCCTGTAGGGTTGCTGCGTTTCTCTCTCTCCCTCTCTGCCAAGAACGAGATCTTATATTTCTCTTACTGATTTGAATCGATTCAGCTGTCTATTGTCATCCAACATGGTAATGACAATAAAATGATAATGATGGCTTCCATTTTTTAGGGCTTGCTACATGTTAATATTTTAGGTGCATAAGTTCTTTTAATCCTTGCAATAAATCTACTTTATATCTTACTCATATCCCAAATGATGAGGCTGGTGTAAGAAAGGTGAAGTGACTTGTCCGAAATTGCACCAAGAGTAAGTGAAGGACCTAGGATTTGAAAATAAAACGCATGAATTCATAGTCCTTACTTGTAACTACTAGTTCCCAATCAAGATGGCATTTTCAGCCACTCAGGAGAGGAAGAAGAGAGAATTTAAGACATGTGAGAGTAAGGGAGCATCTCATGCCTATGTGTTTTAATTGCTATTACTCATGAGGCATAAGTTGATCTTGTTTCTCCATCAAGGGAGGCACAAGGACAAGCAAACAGAATGGCATTAATCTATGATTAAAAAATTATGACCATTTATATGCAAATGAGGGCTGGCCCTATGCCTCTGGAAGACCGAAGAGGATTACGCAGAGTCATAAATTTGGGGTGTTTCTTCTTTTGCACACACTGCCTGGGCAAGTGGAGAGGTTCAGCAGCAGCTGCCAGGGGGATTGGGAGCAAGATTGACGGTCCTGGTTTGTATCACAAGATACAGTCACGACTGGATGCTTTTGCTCTTGCTGTTTCCTGCCTTTTGCTGGAAAACCCTGTCAGTCTGACCCATCAAACGCCGTCTGCTCTGTGAAGTCTTCCACGTTAGAACTTTAGTCTCAGCAGAGCTGTTGGTGGTGTTTCCAGGGCTCTGTGACCACACAGATGGGGCTAGTTCATTCATTCACTCGCACGCTCTTTCATTCAGCACGTGATCATTTACTGACACCTGACACTCGCAGTGACACTGAAAATGGAATTCACACTGGATTCCACCGCCAACGAGAGAGACAGGTCACGGGTCTCCCATAGGGGTTATGTTGACTGAGGGAGATGGACAAATAAGGGAAAATACATATGGGTTATGATTTCAGGAAATGGCGTATGCAGCGAAGAAATATAAAACAGGTTGGCGGGGTGGTCAGGGAGAACTTCCGAGGAGGGTTTCATGCACAATGGCCTGAATGTGGCTGGGAACTGAGCTATCTGAAGACCTGGGATCGGAGACCTTGGCAATTCCATGGCAACTTCCACCAATACGTGTGCCACTTGAGGGCAGAAAACACCATCGGTAACAAAGTAAATGACTGTACCACTAACAGCAATGAAGATACCGAATATTAGGGTTGAGCAGCCACAAGGGTTTATATAACTTTTAGGTTAAGATGACTTTTAGGGAAGTTGAACCTATTTAGTCCTCACAGTAACCCTGTGAGGTAGGTGTTGTTATATCTGATTTTTCAGATGAAACAAAACCCTCCAAAAAATAAAAGGACTTGCTCAAGGTCACACAATCAGTAAAGGGGTATTAGCTGAAACTCAAACTCCAATGCGTTTCCAAAACCAACAGCATTCAGTGGACCCTCTTCTTTGCATTCCCAGCAGCTGACATGGGCCTGATTCTGTAGACACTCAAAAATGGGAAGAATGGATAAATGGGTGATTTCCTTATCCTTGGGGTCTTACAGATGCCATCTGACATGGCTATTTAAATTGCTGGCAAATCTGATGCTGTGGTGTATTTAGGCATTTGATGAGCCTTTCATGCGTAAGAGGAACCCCCCAAAGGTAAGTTACATCATTGTATTTCATATACATGTGAAAACAAATGGGGAGACCCTCTCTTTCTACTTCTTCCAGGGCGCATGCATCTCTTTAGCAAGGAAAACTTTCTTGCCCCAAGTCACCACACATGCACACATGTGCCAGCTGCAAATCTCATGCCCACCAACATCCAGGGATACGTGCTACTAGTATGTAAGAAGAATCAGATAGATACCAAGGTGCATGCTGACACGAAGAACACACACTCATTTACACACTGACATGGCCTCATTCGTACAGCAGTGTCCTCAGTCACATGCACACTCACACAGACCCAAGCAGAAACCTGGGCACACTACCATGAAGCAGACCTCAAACAACTGGTATGGCCCGGGATCCAGCATTTGGTTCTTAGCAGCTGGGAGAAGTTTGCTGCTTCCCTTTTTTTTTTTTTGCTGTGGAAACAACCAAGTTCTCCAAAAACATTCTTCCAGGGCCTCCAAAGCTCTAGCTGCTTCTTCCCCTTCATCAGTTTCTTTAAAAAGAGCTAATTCTCCAAGTCTCCTCAAGCTTCCTGGTGGTATCAAATGGAAGAAGTCAATGGCACATTCTCTGTGGTACCCCTGCCTGTCTCAGGGCCTTGCCATTAGACATTCCTGGATCAGGAAACATCTACTCCACGTTCATTGCCTTATCTTTTCCATTCTTTATTCAAATGTCTCCTCAATATATCCTGTCTTGACCTTGCAATACTCCAACACAATGTTGGTGATATTGGCGATTGATGTAGAATATCTCTAATGGTCTAGGTACAAGGTACAATTTTTGGTGACTTGTATTCATTTTTCTGCACAATAGCTCTCATAGGTAGATGTTGTTGAATCTGGTGTATAGATGAAGCAAAACCCTAAAACAAATAAAAGGACTAGTTCAAAGTCGTTCCCGCCACCCCGTCCCTTCCCCTGCTTCTTAGTGCTGATCTTTTTCTAGCAAACTACTTATTTTTTATCCAGTGCTGTCCACCATTCCTCTTCCCTCTCACACATGATTTAGAATAAAGCTCTACATAGGTGAGGCTCTTTCTCAGTTTTGTTCCTAAGGAACAGAGTCAGGCACAGAGTAGTCACTCAATGAATTTGTGTTAAATGAATGTTCCAGAAAATACTTACTAAATACCCCATTGTTGCCAGGTGCTGATTATAGAACAGAGACTGAGGGACTTCAGGCGACCCTGCAGGTGGGTATGACCTTCTGCTGTGCTCACGTCCTCGGGATGGTGTTGCTGACTTGCTGATGGGGAATTCTCCCTCTCACTATTTCTTGTTTCCAATACCAAATTCTGGATCTCACTTCTAGAACGAGCCATGCCCTGTTCTCAGAGAAGGAACTCATAACAATCCACAAGGCTTCCCTGGAGTGGTTCTGGAAACTTCGGAACCTTTGTGCTCTCAGTTGCAGTTATATGCTAGGGCCCTGGTCGAGGGACTTCTGGATCAGAAGATTTTGAAAGTCCCAAAGACACAATGCAGAATGTCCCTTTTGCATTGGAACTTCTCCCTTCTTGACAGTCTCCTCATTCTTTGTGGCCATAGCTGGGGCTGTTCCCCTTGGCAGATGCCTCTAACTCACATCATCAGTTACGCAGGTACCAGGGAGCCAAGACCCTTGTACAGGCTTCAGCCCTACAGAGAGGGTGGTGTGGAAGAGGGTGAGGTTGTAGAAGCAAGGAAACAGCAAAAGGAAACTAGAAACTAGAATGGTGACTTCTTGATGCCCCTTCTTCATCCAAGCTGTCTCTTCTTGTCTCATCTCGTAGCCTCTCAAGTTAGAAATCTAGAAATCACCATCAACTCCTCATCTCCAATTCCATACCCACACAATTCCTCACCCCATCTTTTCTTGTCTTCCTTGCAGCTCTTCTGCCATTCCCTTCTCTCCAACATCATAGCTACCCCTTTGGTCCAGGTGCACAATACCTTCCACCTGGGACACACAAACACTCTCCTATATGTTCTTCTGGCTTCCAGACACATCTCGTCCATTCACAGCTAGATCATCCTGACCATGTTCTTTGCTAAAACTGTCCACAGCTCCTATTGTTCTTCCCTTGGATTCCCTGACACTGGGTGGTCTGTCTCAAGCCAACTGCTCTGATTTCATCCCTCTAGTGCCTCCAGGGCTACTAGTGTCCAATGATTCCCACTGTGTGCCAAGCCTGTTCTGTTGACCCTTGAAATCTCTACCCCATTTGAAATATTCATGCCCTTTCTCCTTGGCTGACACTCAGTATTCAGTACCCAGGTCATGGGTTACCACCTCTGTTGAGCTCTCCAGACAACAGCCTCTGCTTTCCTCAATACCTAAAATAGTTATCCCTTTATGTTCTCATCACAGTTTAATCCCAAATACCTTATGTATAACCCCACAGGTCCTATTGAGTCAGTACCGTCACTTCAACTATGAACTCTAGAGCAAGGGCTGTGTCTGTCTCAGCTTGTCCAGTTCTTGACTCAGGATGTGGAAAAAAAAAATGTCTTTGTTCTTTCTCTCAGTGCTAATTCTTTCACAGAGGCCAGAAAGGGTGATAAGAGGTTCTCAAAAAACGGAAGTTTAAATAGTTTCTATAAAATGCCATTAATTGGAGCGATAGACTAAGTCAGGCCTCATGCATGCCAGGGAAGGACTTCTCTCCACAGTGCACCTTATTAAATGCAGGTCAAGAGAGTCCCTTGACAGTACTCATTTGAACGTATCACCAAGACCTATTTGTTTTCTTTCAGATAAAAGCAAACTCTCCTCTTCTTGGTCTACATGTAGTAGAAGCCTGCCTATGTGACCTCTTGGGAAAGGACCTAAGAGTGACCAAGGCACATTGACTCCTGGGTACAGTGCTGTTGGAATTGCTTGTTTAGGTATGGAAGGAAAGAGGGGCTCAGATGTATGTGTCCCACTCCAACCAGCGTGCCTCACCTTCAAGGATGCCATCTTCTTGCTGGGGCGGGGGATCCATCCTCAATTGCATGCCATTTGTATGTGGCCCTTCTACGCTCAAAGTCTAGTTTATCCATGTTCACCCCCAGAGCTCACCTCTTCCTCTTGATCCCTTCCAAGTTATCTGGCTAAGCACTGTTATGTCATTCTAAGAAACCAAGGTTTAGCAGGAGTTCGTCTTAAATGATGGGGATCGGGGTGGGTGCTACTGTGGGTACTGGGACTTGCTAATGACTCTGTGGTGGTTTTCTAGAGTCCACATCTTTAATAAGTGTCTCAGGAACTCAGTGAATTCAGCATCCTTCCCAGAAGAGCCTGGATGAAATTCTCCTATTTCTTTTCCTTATGAAATTGTAGATTTTGAGTTGGAAGAAGGTGGTTATCTCATGACTTTGTTCTATGCAGCATAGATACAACTCAGAAGTGACTTCTTTGCTAGGGTAAGTACCAGGAAAGGAGATTTATTTGGCCTGTCTGGGGTCACTGAATCCTATCCTGTACATCCAGCTCTCCAGGGTCTCTTTGACCTTATTTTCAGAGTATGAGAAGGGAAACTTCTGAGAGAGGGTGTCAGATCTTTCTAACTAGAATGAGAAAGACAAACTTAAAGCTGTCTCATCTCCCTACCCCTTTTTCCTCTGGAGCCACTACTGTGTCTCGATTATTTCTCTACCCTAAATGGTGAATGTTCCTCATACTTTATGGTTTCTGAACTCACCTTGTTCTTCCTGCCCTGTATCTCTGGTGGCCCAATCATCCAGGAATGATATTCTTGGTTGGCCTCATACTGACATTGGCATGGTCTTCTGCAGGCATGATGAATGAACTCTATAATTAGGGAGGACTTATCTCTTCAAAATCACTTGACATTGGTTATGGATTCAATATTCCTGAAGTCACTTTGAAAGTCATGCATCTCTCAAGGACCAGGCTGCAAAAACCACCATCCTCTGGCTCATTATTGGAATTAAAGCCTCTCATTTGACCAGGAGGGGTTGTTTCAGGAAGATCAGAAGTTATGTCTGGGCATTTATGAGGTCATTTTTGGGAGGCACTTGGCAATGAAGTAATATGTTTGGAAAGAGAAGAATCTTAGGGTAGAGAGGATGGAACTGGTTTTCCTGAAATCCCACAATGAGTTACGGGGAAGCAAGGAAAACTGGGAGGATCAGGGCCAGAGGCTGGCTGCTGGCCGAGGCAGGATAGCTTAGGGCAGGCATGGAATGGAAATGTGGAAGGTGGGAAGAGAGGTTGTCAGAACTTGAAGTTTAAACTTTCTGACCCTGAGCTGGAAATCTTTACTGTCTCACCCTCGTCTGGGTCACAGGCATTGAAACCCAGGTACTTGGTGTCTCATAAGGATGGTGTTTTGTTTGTTTTCCTTCCTCTCTCTCTTTTGCTGTGTGTGATAAATGCTACAAATATCAATTCTCATAATAGAGAGAAATCTGCTTTCACTCTATTAATAGCATCACTAGCCATTTATTGATTTTTAAAAGGGAAATTAGAAAAAAAATGATATTGTGAGTTATTGCTATTAAGTCCTGTTGGGGAGTTGATGTACTCACTCCTGCGGGGCGAGGGTGCCTGGAAAGATGAGTCAGACACAGAGCATAAGACATCTTGGTTTTGCCCCGGAAAGGTCACGGGTGGCAGCCACAGCAAATTAAGGCTCGCCCTTTAAGCCTTTAAGCAAACTTTTCTTTCTCGTGTCCCTAGACAAAGGAGCATGATGCAGTAGAGAGAGCAGAGGTTTAAATCCTAGTTTGTTACCAACTATCCATGGGACTTTGGGGAAGTTGCTTAATCTCTGTGACCCTTGCTTTACTCATCTGCACTGTTTGTCTAGTATTACCAGCCTCACTGGGTTTTCTTAAAGACAGATTGATCGTGCAAACATGGCCCTGCCTGGGACATGCTGCAAGCCATCAATACCTATTGGCTTTTGCTAATTTTCTCAGGTTCCCCTCCACCTGTCTGAGCCGAGTGCTTGTTCTCATTTCTGGCATGGAAATCATGGGGCCCCTCCTTTTAGTCTCTAAGGCTCGTCGCATACCCTGGAACGTGTATCCTCCTAAAGTCTCACTTTCAGTACTTATAAAGAAGAGAGGGAAATATGGGTTATCATCCGACTGATCCCAAGTCTCCCTTAGGAGGTGCTTTGGGTGATCAAGGACAGATTACTTGGAAGATCTAAGTTAAGAGGTGGAAGCCAAGATCTTACACAAGATCTATAAGAAGGTGCAATATAGCAAACAGAGTTAAGATACCCTCCATGAAAACCAACTGGGCTTTGGGAATCTCTGAGGCAGGGAAGCAGAGAGGGCCATGTCTAAGAGGAGAGAAAAGACCCAGGGGAAGTGCCAGGTGTGCAGCCTGCAAAGTTCCTCTTGAAAACACAACTGGGTCAGGTGATACTCATTTCAAATATTTTTCAGGACTCCTTAAATAAATGCCACAAACGTTAGTTCTGTGGAGAGCTCCAAAATCATTGGAATGGTTTCTGGCCTAGCCTATTCCTTTTATTGACAGTAACATTAATAGTATTATTATCTTCATTATTATCCAGCCCCGGGTTGGGTTCATGGTGTATTGGAAAGTAAGGAGTTGCAGGTGGCATTATGGGGAAGAAAGCTGTCTTGTGCAAAGGTGGATTCCACCTCTGGGATGTAAGATCGCAATGCAAAGGGATTCAGCAGAAGCGGGAACTGAGTGTCTACGCTGCTCAGAAAAGTTAAGGACTCCTTAATCTCCAACCTGTGGGTGTCCAAGCCATTGGGAGGGACACCATGCTTCCCATCATTTGTTTGATAAGAGTTCAAAATGTTTTCTTTTGATTCTCAAAAAGTAAGGTGATGGAGGCTAAGATGGAGTCGTCACTAACTTACGGGTCAGAAAAGCTTCCAGAACATTCACCCTAAATGCTAACACCAAATAACCGGCACTGCGTTGTTTACCCCCTGTGCGTGGCCCTCTGTGTGATGGCGGTCTCTCCCCGTCATGTCCCAGGCCTACCCTCACTGAGGTTTCCACAGTCCTTCAGCCCTGGGCAGAAAGCCACTGCCTCTCCATGCGACCCAGGCCATCTCCCTGCCTTCCTCTGTCAACTCTGCCCTGGGCCCTGCTCTCCAGCTCCCCAAGGAGGCTTTTCTACCCTCTCCATCCAAGACCGACTCTCCCTGTTAGCGTTCCCTGAGATCTGGAGTTCCAGTCCTTGGTCCTCGGCAGGGCTTGTTTCCCACGCCTTCCCACGACCTGCACACACAGCGGAAGTGGAGGCTCCACCCTTGGGAGGCTGTGCTTGAGTCTTACCGTCTGGCTGCAGGAAGTTCCGAGATTCTGGAAAGGGCATCCACAACAGGACTGTGTCAGAAGAGGTTGGCAGACATCCCGCGGAGGACCGTATGTTAAGTCTTTCAGGCTGTGTGGGCCACACACAGCCTCTGTAGCAGTTTCTCAACTCTGTCCTGAGAGCGTTAATGTCGCCATAGGTAATATGTGAACAAATGAGCAGAGTGTGTGCCAATAAAACTTTATATACCCAAACAGGCTGCCAACCTGTGTTTTAGAGGATGACTCAAGCCAAAGGAAGAAATATCCCTTCACTTCCATTGGAAACTGCTCCCAACCTGACCTGCTTTGGATTATGTTCTTATTATGGCCCAAAATATAGATTTATATAAAAAGGTTTGATCACATCTGTCAGGATGAATATCATCAAAAAAGAAATAAAAAGAAAGAGCGTTGCCAAAAATGTGTAGAAATTGGAACCCTTATATACTGTTGGTAGGACAGTAAAATGGTACAACTGTTATGAAAAAATTTTAGAGTGGTTTACCCAAAAATTAAAAATTAAATTACTATATGATCCAGAATTCTAATTCTAGATAGAGACCCAAAATACATGAAAGCAGGATCTCAGAAATATTTGTACCCATGTTTGTAGCAGCACTAGTCACAATGGCTTAAAGGTGGAGAAGCAACCCACGTGTCCATTGATGGATAAATGAATAAGCAAAATATAGCACATATATGCAATGGAATATTACTAAGTCTGGAAAAGGTGAGAATCCTGACATTATGACAACATTAATGAATTTGGAGGGGACATTATGCTAAGCAAGGTCAGTTCATCACACAAAGACAGCTATTCTGTGATTCAATTTACATGAGATCCTAAGTGAATTATGATCACGGAGACAGAAAGTGGAGTCGTGGTTCAGAGACTGGGGCAGGAGCTATTGTTTAAGGAGTACAGAGTTTCAGTTAGGCAAGAAAGCAGTTCTGGAGACTAGTTGAAAAACAACATAAGTACACTAGGTTCTACTAAATGTGTACTTAAAAATGGCTAGGATGGTAAACCTTTATATTTATTTTACTTTATATTTATTTTCTTTTTAGAAAACCAAAAAGTTGATTGATTAAAAAATTTTACAGGAAAAAAAAATAGTTTGATTTAGCTCCTCTCAGGTGTAAACAGACTCCCTCTGCTTCCATGGCGCAGGCAACGTGGAGAAGCCCAGAAGAAACAGAGGTGCTCAGGATGATCTCCAGCACTGGAGAAACCAGACAGAATCCCCCCACCAGCCTGTCTACAGGAAGATGGAGTGTCCTTTTGACCTGATGCAATATGGAAATGGCTCCTGCTCAGCTCCTGGTGATCCCCCAGGAGCTAGGCCAAGGCGTCCTTTCAGGATCTGTCATGTCCGATAGCCCTGCACTTGGGGTACACGAGTGTCCTCTCCTGCTTAAGTTATTTATATAGGTGGTTGAAAACGCTTTGCTTGTACAAACCAGAAACTATTAGATTAGGCCAGCGGAGACAGCCAGAGGCAATCTTTTAACAAAGTGAGTGGGATTCAAAGTAGGCATGGAAAGCAAATATTATTTCACTGGGAGTCGATTAGAGGGAGCTCTGCGGATGAGCGGTAACTGCTTTGTTAACTTAGCTGGGGGAGGTGAGCAGGGCCAGGTAGGCACCAGCTGGGTTGGAAGGTGAGCCCTGGAAGAAAATGGTAATGCAGGGGTGGGCGGATGCATCCCGCTGCCCTCCACACACACTCCCCCTCCTCCTTATTTAAAGTACATGATGGCGCTTAGCAGCTGAGAAGCCTTCGTTTGCTCTAAAATTTCTCATTTTAATTCAGGCAAACACTCTATAAATCCAATGTCTCGGAAAGCAAATATTGAGGCTAAGTAAGAAGGTCCATTAGATGAAGAGCTTAGTTCTAGGGCCTGGGCATGTGGGAGGGGTGGACAGGGAGGCCCGGAAAGAGGCTGAGCTAGAATGGGTGTGTGGAATGTGGGTACCGAGGAGGAGAATCTGGGGAAGGTGTCCCTGCAGAGGGGCAGAAATGGGGGACTGGGGAGGATTTGGGACTCATGGAGACTCTTGGAGCTTCCTGTAGAGAGAGAATTGGAAAGGATGCTTCAGATGATATTTGGAAACTGGGGCCTTGGAAGATTGGGTCTCTGAAAGGAGGGAGGATCAGAAGGGGACACCACAGTGGGCAAACATCTGGGCATGTGGGGACTGCCTTCTCATACTCAAATTCTAGGAGAGGGCTCGGGCTAGACTGGGAATTTGATTGATGGCTCATTTGCACTGATTTGCAATGGGGCTGCTGTGAATTTTGCAAAAAATGTCAAACTGGCCCAGGAATGATGACTGAAGACCCAGGTCATCACAGTGACCTAGGAAATGGTACTTAGGAGCTTCTCGATGTGATGTCTTCCAGGAATGCCCACCAGAAACAAGAGGGTCTTTTACCTACAGAGGTGGTATGTGCAACGGTTAATAAGTTTGTGGGTGACCCTGGAGGAGTCATTTGAGCTCTTTGGGTCTCAGTTTGCTCATCTGAAGAATGGGATTGGTTACATTTCCATGGAGGTAATTAGGGTACATTCTTCCTATGAAGACAGACTGTGATAACGCAGGTCAGTTTAGCACAATGTCATCACACGGAAGGTGATGGATTAAACCAGACTTTTAAAAAACTTGTTATTGCATAAGAATAATTCTTAAAAATGATGTCTCTTAAACACCTCTAGGTATATGTCATATCTCTCAATGAAAGTTTTAAAGGAACATGAAGACCGTCTACAGAGGGACTGCACATGACTTCCATGTTTCTTCCCCTTCCCTAGAGTAGCTCTTGGGAGTCTTTGAATCTGATTCTCTGTGGTCATCCGTTATTCAGTGTTATCCACAAGGTTTTTATAGAAAGGGAAATCACCAGGTCTAATGATCCACCACTGGAGTCTCTTTTGGATCCTATTAATGTCAGCGCTTTTGCCTTTCAGTAAAGTTAAAGATTCATTAGAGCAATCCTCTCAAGATCCCCTTCCAACTGCAAGGTTTGAGGATGGAATATTGGACGTGTCTTAAATCACCAGCACAAGAGAATGAGCAGCACAGTTGGTAATGATAATAACCACCATTTACTCAGCCCTGTTCATGTGTCACGCTCAGAATGAACTCTTAGGAGACTTTCCTCATTAGGAATCTTCACGGCACTTTGAGGTAGTGACTGTTCTTATCAACACACCGCAGAAAAGGAAACCGAACCCAGTCGGAGGTCATCCTTTGCTCAGGATTATACTCTGCTAAGTGGCAGGGCTGAGATTTGAATGAATTCAACCAAATCAGAAGCCAAACTTGTTGAACTTAACCATCCTATGAACCCAAGGACTGCCATCCCCAAATCAGGCTCCACAGTGAGGGGCCAAAATGGAGAGAAAGAACAAGGGTATGTGTTCCCAGGTGAGAGTCTTGGTTGTTAGGAAAAGATGATAATTCATCTCCTGGGATAAAGTAAGGGCAGATTTGATTTTTGCCCAAAATGAAGTTGTCCTAATTGTTACTGATATACACCACTTTGGACTCTTAATCAATGATGTTAGCAGTTTTCAGTGTTAATTTAATTAGTACAAGAGACCCTGCTGGTAGAAATATTGGATAATTAGTGTTTTATGTAATGGCTTATGAAGGCACTGTAAAAAAACAAAACAACAAAAAAAAAAAAAAACAAAAAAAAACTCCAATAATCACAAATTCTCAGCAGAACTTTTATCAAAGAACAATATTTAAATTGGTAAATCCTTGCTTGGAAGCTGGTCTAAGAAGACGTTGACTGGGGTATCGAAGTTACCAGAACGATTTGCATTGTTCTGGTTTACAAAAGGTAAACAGTGAAAAATTCATGGCTGGTTCTGCTATAAAAACATTTCCAGGGGTAACATTGGACCTACAGAGATTTTTTTTTTTTTTCAGAAGTAATGTTTCGATAACAGTGAAGACCTAGGGCCATGCCCTTGGATTCATACTCTAGAGGAAAGGATAGCCCCATTTTTCTGACTCTTGGATTAACTCTATGGGAAGGAATTTTGGATTGAAGGGGGATTTCTGGTAAAGTATGATAAGTGAATAACAATATAACAAAGAGGGACTGGGTAATTCCTAGTGTGCGGCTCAGTAGGGGTGGATGTATTTATCGGTCGATAGAGTATGTTCCACATCTCAGAGAGAATGGCTTGAGAGGTTCTGGCAACAAGAAGAAAGTATCACAGAGACTATGGAAGCAGGCTCATACAACAGTTTCTTAGTAATGGTTTCTGGACCACACACAATTCCCAAGCAGATGAATAAAGATACATCATGAAACCAGTTATACCAGTGGCTGGTAATCCTGCAGACCACCTGATACAGCACACACAACCTTGGATCCCAGTGGTTATAATGGAAATGACCTTTAGCTTGACCAACTAAGCCAAATGAACTTCAGCTCTTAGAGAGCAGAGACTACAGGAGAGCAAATATTGCATGTGTTTCGGCTAGCATGAGGCCTCCTTCCTGGCCCTATGGGCTCTAAGAGTCAAAGAGACTTGGCTTTTGTCATCCTAAAGCATTACAGTAATGGGGTATATTATAGCAAGAACTTAGAAGTCCAATGCTCTTCAAGAATTACATACTGCAGGTGGCTTGACTTTTGTTTTGGCTCCAGGAGTTGGAAAATTAAAGTTTGGACACCAGAATTTCAGATTCAAAGATTTTGACTTGAACGTTCATTGGTGTCTAAAACCCAAACATTCTATATTCAACTTTACTTGTTTGCTTACACTGTACTTCCTCCTGAATTCTTTTCACTGGTGAGCGAGTGGCCCTACTGTCCACCCAAGGCTACAGAACCATATATCAGTGGAATATTTTTCACTCCTTTTTCTCCTCTTTATGCACCATGTGTGGTTCTGACATTGAAGTCTCCAGAGTTTGTTTCTTAGAACATTTCTTGTCCATCAACAACACCCCTGATTCACTGAAAGTCTTCATCAACTTTTGCTTGGATTATAAAATAGTTTCAAAACCAGATGGGACACCCACCTTTTCTCCCCACCCCCATCTGACCTCTTCACACTCACTGAAGTCAACCATCTGAAACACAAATATGACCTTGTCATTACCATTTCACCTCCTTAATGAGCTTTCATGATCCCACACAAAAATGTCTAAACACTCTGGTGCAGCATCCATGACCCTTGGTGACCTGGTCCATGCTTAAACCTCCAACCTTATTTCTAACAGCTTTCTACCTCCAACTTACACCAACCTTCATGCTATCAGCTAACTAGAATGCTAGTCCATTTTCTGTTCTGGGCCTTTTCTATCTTATTCTTTTCTTTTTCATCTAGGAATATCTTTCCCAACTCTACTCATAAGTCCCCCAGGAAACCAGCCCTCACCAAACCCCATCCCAAACCACGTAGACATCCACATGGATGCTTCTTGAGAGACTGTGAGTAGTATTCCTGCAGCTCTGTAGACAAAATTCTCTTTTGACTGTCTGAAAAATGTGTCTGAATCTCCTTATAGACTGAGTCCACTGTAGCCAGAAACCATGCTTATGTTTTTAATCATGAACACCTAGGACAGAGCCAAGCAATTAGCAGATAGGCACCATATGTTTATTTCACACATAAATGAATGAGTATTACTGAATAATTTATCCAAGGCCAAAAGAAGAAATTAATCCGTACCCTTGCCTTCTTATTTAAAAGTGTATTATTTTTATTGTACCTTATTCTCTTGTTTAAATATTAAGCTCTGCCTTGATTTTTGCCTTTAGAATTTGAGCGTATGTTTGCATTTCTTCCAGCTGCTAATGAATATAAAATAAAACCACTTTCAAGAACTCACAGGTATACAAGAACATACATTAACACACAACTGAAGATCCGCATTGAAATATCATCCAAAGGGAAACTGATCAATAATGTACCTTAGAAAAAATAAATTCCAGAGGATAGTTTCTGAAGTAAGAAGTAATGGTGAGCAAATAAATGGCAAACATGCATGTAAATATAAATTGTCATTATCCCCATTCAGTAATAACAAAATTATGTCCAATTTGTGTTTAAAAGTGTAAGGTTCAGTGGGTAAGATTGCTATATAAGGCTGATGGGCAAATGACTAAACTGTAATAGTTCTAACTTCTTGTTATTAGTTACAAGGGATAATATAGAATTATCTTTAGTGTTTACAGAGTTAAATATAACTAAATATATTTAAGTATAAAATTTCAAGAGTAACCATTAAACTGCTAGGGCTGAAGTGCACAAATTTGAAACCGGCAGATAACATTTAGAAAAAAGCAAAAACAGAGAAAGATTAATAAGTTGGAAAACACTAGAAAATAAAAAGAGAATGGGAAAAGAGAAACAATGAGAAATACAACTGTTATGAAAAAGTTCAAATATGGTAGAGTTATAATAAACTAAATGTTTCAAGCATGCCTATTTAAACATTTTAAGATTGGGTTAAAAATAGCCAGGTGGGGCAGTACATATGGTAACCCACCTACTTGGCAGACTGAAGAAGGAGAATTGTAAGTTTGAGGCCAGCCTCGGCAAATTAGTGAAAGCCTGTTTCAAAATAAAAATAAAAAGGGCTGGACGTGTAGCTCATGGTAGAGCGCCTCTGGGTTCTATCCCCAGTACCAAAATACATAAATGAATTAATAAATAAAACAACACATAAGATTAGGTTAAAAAAAGAAGAACTTCAATAGTGTGCTGCTTGTAGGTTATAGCATCTGAAACATTAAGGAAACAAAATTATTTCAAGTAAGGTAGACTGACCAAAGGAACATTACTATAATATGACCAACAAAAATAGAAATTAAAACAAAAAGCACTTCTCTAAAAATAGCAAAGTTTGTACTACCATGAGAAAAGATTCACCAGGAAGCACTGTTTTAAAAGAAAATACACATTATCAGAACTTCAGATATATAAAGTAAAATTGATAAAATATGAGTAAATTGTCAGATTAGTCATTGGAATGGAAGATTTCAACTCAATCTTTGATACATAAAGTGGACCACAGCTATAGCGAAAATAGAGATTTTGGTAAATTAGGGCAAAAACTTGCATTAGTAGTCACAAATAAGTAGAGAATAATCCTTCCTCTCAAGCACCCAGGAAACATTTATCAAAATATACTACACCATAAAACAAATCTAAAATATTTCAAAAATTGATACTGAACATATTTCTTCTCCAGACAAAATGTAATTGCATTTGAAAACATTGATAAAAATATAACTTTTAAAACCCTTGTTAATGTATGGATCAGTGAGGATCATTTTGAAAATATGAAACTACTTAGAAAACTATCAAAATTGTGGGATGCAGCAAAACTCCCTAGGGTAAGTTAGAAGCTTGAAGAAGTCTTTCTGTTTTTTTTTTTAATGAGAAAGGTTTAAAACTAATGAGCTAAGTATTCAACTGGAGGAGTTGGAAAAAGAACACAAACAAAATGAGGCAGAAAGATGGTAAATATACAGAAGAACTAAATGAAACTGGAAAAAAAAAAAAAAACTCTGAAATTGAGAGTTATCAATTAGACCAAAGTTGTGCTTGTAGATGAAGTCAGCAAGAATCCAGGTTGCCAGTAAAGAGAAAAAGTCAAAGAACAGGGCTCCAATGAACATGTATAGTGACTAGAGTGGAGAAGGCTATAGATGCAGGAGGAGACTTTTAAAAAGTAATAAATACTCTAAGCAGTTTTATGTCACTACACTGGACAACATAAAAAATCTTAGGAAAATATAACACCAAAATTAACTCAAGAAGAAATAAAAATCTTTGAATACACTCTACTATCACAAGACTACTAAAGCAATAGAAAGTTAAAAATCTTTTCATGATGAGAGCACCCGACTTAGATGATTTTACAGGTGAACTCACCAGTCTTTAAAGGAGCAGAGATCATGATAACCTCACACAAAACCCTAGGCAGAAACTGAACTTCCCAACTCATTCTTTAAAGCCAATATTCCCTTCCTTTCAAAGCCAGTAAAGACAATCTCACTCATGTACATGGGCACAAATTTTAGCAAACAGAATCTAGCAGCATTTAAATAATATAGTATACAATTGTTTATTCCAGGAATGTAAAATAATTTAACTCATTAGTCAATCAGTACATGTAATTCAAAACATTACTGTGGAAGATTTACTAAGAAGCAACATATATGTCCTTATGGTCATTTTTTTTTTTTTAAATTTATTTATTTATTTATTTTTTTTATTGTAAACAAATGGGATACATGTTGTTTCTCTGTTTGTACATGGCGTAAAGGCATATCATTTGTATAATCATAAATTTACATAGAGCAATGTTGTTTGATTCATTCTGTTATTTTTTCCCTTCCCCCCACCCCTCCCACCCCTCTTTACCCTCTATACAGTAGTTCCTTCCTCCATACTTGCCCCCCTCCCTAACCCTAACTCTAACCCTTCCCCCCCCCCCCCATTATGTGTCAACCTCCACTTATTAGCGATATCATTCGTCCTTTGGCTTTTTGAGATTGGCTTATCTCACTTAGCATGATATTCTCCATTTCATCCATTTGCCTGCAATGTCATAATTTTATCATTCTTTATGGCTGAGTAATATTCCATAGTATATATATACCACAGTTTCTTTATCCACTCATCAATTGAAGGGCATCTAGGTTGGTTCCACAGTCTGGCTATTGTGAATTGAGCAGCTATGAACATTGATGTGGCTGTATTTCTGTAGTATGCAGATTTTAAGGTCCTTTGGGTATAGGCCAAGGAGTGGGATAGCTGGGTCAAATGGTGGTTCCATTCCAAGTTTCTAAGGAATCTCCACACTGCTTTCCAGAGTGGCTGCACTAATTTGCAGCCCCACCAGCAGTGTATGAGTGTACCTTTCTCCCCACATCCTCGCCAACACCTGTTGTTGCTCGTATTCTTGATAATCGCCATTCTAATTGGGGTGAGATGGAATCTTAGGGTGGTTTTGATTTGCATTTCTCTTATTACTAGAGATGTTGAACATTTTTCCATATGTTTGTTGATTGCTTGTAGATCTTCTTCTGTGAAGTGTCTATTCATTTCTTTAGCCCATTTGTTGACTGGACTATTTGAATTCTTGGAGTAGAGTTTTTTGAGTTCTTTATAGATTCTGGAGATTAGTGCTCTATCTGAAGTATGATTGGCAAAGATATTCTCCCACTCTGTAGGCTCTTTCTTCGCATTGCTGATAGTTTCCTTTGCTGAGAGAAAGCTTTTTAGTTTGAATCTATCCCAGTGGTTGATTCTAGCTTTTATTTCTTGTGTTATGGGAGTCCTGTTAAGGAAGTCTGGTCCTAGACCAACAAGGTGAAGATTTGGACCTACTTTTTCTTCTATAATCTGCAGGGTCTCTGGTCTGATTCCGAGGTCCTTAATCCATTTTGAGTTTAGTTTCGTGCATGGTGAGAGATATGGGTTTAGTTTCATTCTGTTGCATATGGATTTCCAATTCTCCCAGCACCATTTGTTGAAGAGGCTATCTTTTCTCCATTGCATATTTTTGGCCCCTTTATCTAGTATGAGAAAATTGTATTTATTTGGGTTTGTGTCCGTGTCCTCTATTCTGTACCATTGATCTACCTTTCTATTTTGGTACCAATACCATGCCGTTTTTGTTACTATTGCTTTGTAGTAGAGTTGAAGATCTGGTATTGCAATACCCCCTGTTTCACTCTTCCTGCTAAGGATTGCTTTAGCTATTCTGGGTTTCTTATTCTTCCAGATGAATTTCATAATTGCTTGCTCTATTTCTGTAAGGTACGTCATTGGGATTTAATTGGAATTGCATTGAATTTGTATAGCACTTTAGGTAGTATGGCCATTTTGACAATATTAATTCTTCCTATCCAAGAACATGGAAGATCTTTCCATCTTCTAAGGTGTTCTTTAATTTCTTTCTTTAGTGTTGTATAGTTCTCATTGTAGAGGTCTTTCACCTCTTTTGTGAGATTGATTCCCAAGTATTTTATTTTTTTCGAGGCTATTGTGAATGGGGTAGTTTTCCTAATTTCTCTTTCTGAAGATTCATCACTTATGTATAAAAATGCGTTGGATTCATGGGCATTGATCATGTAACCTGCTACTTTACTGAAATCACTTATGAGTTCTAAGAGTTTTCTGGTGGAATTTCCAGGTTCCTCTAAATATATAATCATGTCATCAGCGAACAGGGATAGTTTGAGTTCTTCTTTTCCAATTCGTATCCCTTTAATTTCTTTGGTTTGTCTAATTGCTCTGGCCAGAGTCTCAAGAACGATGTTGAACAGAAGTGGTGAAAGAGGGCATCCCTGCCTTGTTCCAGTTTTTAGGGGGAATGCTTTCAGTTTTTCACCATTTAGAATGATATTAGCCGTGGGCTTAGCATAAATGGCCTTTACAATATTAAGGAATGTTCCCACTATCCCTATTTTTTCTAGTGTTTTGAGCATGAAGGGGTGCTGTATTTTATCAAATGCTTTTTCTGCATCTATTGAAATAATCATGTGATTCTTGACTTTAAGTCTATTAATATGGTGAATTACGTTTATTGATTTCCTGATGTTGAACCAACCTTGCATCCCTGGGATGAAACCCACTTGATCATGGTGCACTATCTTTTTAATATGTTTTTGTATGCGATTTGCTAAAATTTTGTTGAGAATTTTTGCGTCGATGTTCATTAAGGATATTGGTCTGAAATTTTCTTTCCTTGATGAGTCTCTGTCTGGTTTAGGTATCAGTGTGATATTGGCTTCATAGAATGAGTTTGGGAGGGTTCCCTCCTCTTCTATTTATGGAATACTTTGAGAAGTATTGGAATGAGCTCTTCCTTAAAGGTTTTGTAGAACTCGGCTGAGAACCCATCTGGTCCCGGACTTTTCTTTGTTGGTAGGCTTTTGATGACTTCTTCTATTTCAGTACTTGAAATTGGTCTATTTAAATTGTTTATGTCCTCCTCATTCAGTTTAGGCAATTCATATGTCTCTAGAAACCTGTTGATGTCTTCGAAATTTTCTATTTTGTTGGAGTATAGATTTTCAAAATAGCTTCTAATTATGTTTTGTATTTCCATCCTGTCTGTTGTGATATTTCCTTGTTCATTCCGAATTTTAGTGATTTGGGTTTTCTCGTCTTCTCTTTGTTAGTGTGGCTAAAGGTTTATCAATTTTGTTTATTTTTTCGAAGAACCAACTATTATTTTGTCATTTTTTGTATTGTTTCTTTTGTTTCAATTTCATTGATTTCAGCTCTGAGTTTAACTATTTCCTGTCTTCTACTACTTTTGGTGCTGTTCTGTTCTTCTTTTTCTAAGGCTTTGAGCTGTAGTGTTAGGTTGTTTATTTGTTGAGTTTTACTTCTTTTATTAAATGCGCTCCATGAAATAAATTTCCCTCTAAGTACTGCTTTCATAGTGTCCCAGAGATTTTGATATGATGTTTCTTTGTTCTCATTTACCTCTAAGAATTTTTTAATTTCCTTCCTAATATCTTCTGTTATCCATTCATCATATAATAGCATATTGTTTAATCTCCAGATGTTGGAATAGTTTCTGTGTTTTACTCTTTCATTTATTTCTAACTTCAATCCATTATGATCTGATAGAATACATGCTAGTGTCTTTATCTTCTTGTATTTGCTAACATTAGCTTTGTGGCATAATATATGGTCTATTTTAGAGAAGGATCCATGTGCTGCTGAGAAGAAAGTGTATTCACTCTTGGTTGGATGGAATATTCTATAAATGTCCGTTAAGTCTAAATTATTGATTGTGTTGTTGAGATCTATGGTTTCTTTGTTCAATTTTTCTCTGGAAGATCTGTCCAGTGGTGAGAGCGGCGTGTTAAAATCACCTAGTATTATTGTGTTGTGGTCTATTTGGTTTCTGAAATTGAGAAGGATTTGTTTGACATACATAGATGAGCCACTGTTTGGGGCATAGATGTTTATGATTGTTATATCTTGCTGATTTATGCTTCCCTTAAGCAGTATGAAATGACCTTCTTTATCCCTTCTGACTAACTTTGGCTTGAAGTCCACATTATCGGAAATGAGGATGGATACTCCAGCTTTTTTGCTGAGTCCATGTGCATGGTATGTTTTTCCCCATCCTTTCACCTTTAATCTATGGGTATCTTTTTCTATGAGGTGAGTCTCTTGCAGGCAACATATTGTTGGATCTTTCTTTTTAATCCAGTCTGCCAGTCTATGTCTTTTGATTGATGAATTCAGGCCATTAACATTCAGGGTTATTATAGAGAAATGATTTGGTTTCCCGGTCATTTGGTTCATTTTTAAAATTTTGTTTATTTATTTGTTTGACACAACTTGTTTCCTCCTTTATTTGACAATTCCTTTAGGATAATTCCTCCCTTTGCTGATTTGCTTCTTTGTTTTTCATCTCTTCCTCATGGAATATTTTGTTGAGAATGTTCTGTAATGCTGGCTTTCTTTTTGTAAATTCTTTTAGCTTTTGTTTATCATGGAAGGATTTATTTCATCGTCAAATTTGAAGGTAAGTTTTGCTGGGTATAAGATTCTTGGTTGGCATCCATTTTCTTTCAGGGCTTGAAAAATGTTGTTCCAGGACCTTCTAGCTTTTAGGGTCTGGATTGAAAAATCTGCTGATATGCGTATTGGTTTCCCCCTGAATGTAATTTGGTTCTTTTCTCTCACAGCCTTTAAAATTCTGTCTTTATTTTGTATGTTAGGTATTTTCATTATAATGTGCCTTGGTGTGGGTCTGTTGTAATTTTGTGTATTTGGAGTCCTGTAAGCCTCTTGAACTTGATTTTCCATTTCATTCTTCAGATTTGGGAAATTTTCTGATATTATTTCATTGAATAGGTTGTTCATTCCTTTGGCTTGTTTCTCTAGGCCTTCCTCAATCCCAATAATTCTTAAATTTGGCCTTTTCATGATATCCCATAGTTCTTGTAGATTCTGTTCATGATTTCTTACCATCTTCTCTGTTTGTTCAGCTTTGTTTTCAAGGTTAAATATTTTGTCTTCAATGTCTGAGGTTCTGTCTTCCAGGTGTTCTATCCTATTGGATATGCTTTCTATGGAGTTCTTAATTTGGTTTATTGTTTCCTTCATGTCAAGGATTTCTGTTTGGTTTTTTTTCAATATCTCTAACTCTTTATTGAAATGATCTTTTGCTTCCTGTATTTGCTCTTTTAACTGTCGATTGGTGCGATCAATCAATGCTTGCATTTGCTCTTTCATCTCATCATTCAATGCTTGCATTTGCTCTTTCATCTCATCATTCAATGCTTGCATTTGCTCTTTCATCTCATCGTTTGCTTCTCTGATCATTTTAATTATGTACATTCTGAACTCCTTTTCTGTCATTTCTTCTGCCATGCTGTCATTGGGTTTTATTGATGTAACATCTAGATTTGTTTGCAGCATTTTCTTTCCTTGTTTTCTCATGTTGTTCAGATATCAGTGGACCACTGAGATATTGCAGATTTCCTCTGTTGATTTACAATGTCCCTGAAGATTTCTATATATATCCCCTCTTAGCCTTCAGTAGGCTGAAGTCTTGGAGGAAGTTGATAATGCGGTGCTCCACAAGGAAGCTGCCTCTCTAGGAGTGGTGGCCTTCAGGTGGGGTATATTCCCTGCTAGTGGGCAGAGGTGCCTCCACTTGTTGACCAATAGTCATCCAAAGGGGACCTAGGCTGTGGGCTGAGGCAAGGCCTGTTTGGGCCTGTGTCTCTGGTTTTACCGTCCTTGTGGGGAAACCTCACCAGGCAGGGAAGACTCACCCAGTGGGGAGGTTTCGCTGGTCAGTTTCCTCCTAGAGGTTCCCCTCAATTTACAGCTACTGCCTGGGCTGGGCTGCCTTCCTCTGCAAAGTTTCCAGGGGCCCGGCCCTACCTCCTGGGCCTGGGAGCCTCACCTTTCGCAGATGAATCTCCTTAGGCTGCCCCTCCTCAGAGAATTTGCCCCTAGGCCTGGAACCTTCGCTCCGCCCTAAGCCTGTCTCTGTGCGGCTCTTCCACCCAGAAGCCTCCTAGATCCTGGGACCCTGTTCTGCACCTAATCGCCTGGCTGCGTGGCCCCTCCTCTGAGCAGCCACCTGTGGCCCCGAACAATCGCTCTGAGTCCCAGAGACCCGCCACAGGCCTCTTCCTCCAGACAGCCACCCAGTATGCCGGTGCGGTCACTAGGAGTCCAAGAAACTCACTTCGTGCCTCCTCCTCCCACCAACCACCCGTAGCCCGGGGCAATCAATCACTCCGAGTCGAAGTGACCCTCCCCGTTCCTCCTCCTTCTCCAGATAACCCCCCGGGTGTTCAGGAGCGGTCGCTCTGAGTGGCTCTGAATCCACGTGACCCGCTGCACGGGTCCTCTGGGCACCGCCCGGAGCTCTGGTGCGGCCCCTCAAGACCAAGCGTCCCACCACGCTTCTCCTCCAGGCAGCCCCCCTGTGTTCAGGAGCTGTCACTTTAAGACCAAACAACTCACCACTCGCCTCCTCCTCTGAGCAGCCGCCTGGAGCGCTAATGCAGTCACTGCGAGTCCAAAGGACCCGCCGCGCTCCTTGTCCTCAGGGCAGGCCCCGGTGTTCAGAAGCGTCGTTCTGATTCCAAACAGCTCGCCGCGCGGCTTCTCCTCTGGCAACCGCCTGCAGCTCTGGTGCAGTCTCTCTGAATCCAAGTGGCCACGCTCCTCTCCTCCTCCTCAGGGCAGGCCCCGGTGTCCTGAGTCCACACAGTTCTCCCCGCCACTCCTCCCCCGGGCAGCCGCCGGAGCCCCAGTGGCTGCTCCGAGTCCCAGCGCTGTGCCGAGCGGCCTCCTCTACGGCGCTCCAGCGGGGGGAGGGGCGTCTCGCCGGCAGTTCTACTTCACAAAGTTTCCTGCGTTCCGGGACCCCCGTCCCATCCGGGATGCCCCCCCAGGGGGTGAGAGTCACCCGGCTACTTTGAGTTGGTCCCAAGCGTCTCAATATCTCCTCTCTTGAATCCTGAGTTCTGGAGCAACACGTAATGCAGCCACCCTCTAGGCCGCCATCTTGAAAAGCCTTATGGTCATTTTGATAGATGCCAAAAGAGCAATTGATAAAATTATATGTGCATCCTTAATTAATTAAAAAACATCTTTATAAATAGGAATACAAGGAACTTCCTCAATGTAATATAGTTAAATATATCTACAGAAATCATATATGCAGTTTTAATTTTTATTATAGTATAAATATACATGCTGAAAAACACTCAAAATATGTATTTTAATGATTCATTATGAGATAAACATCCTTATAATCACCATCCATTATGAAATAGGATTTTGCCATCCAGCACAGAAACTTCCCACGTACGTACGTCATTTGTATATCACCTTTGCTATCTTTGTAAAGATACCTCCTTTCCGGTGAACGCCTATAATCCCAGCACCTTGAGAGGTGGAGGCAGGAGGATCAGGAGTTCTCCCTAGGCAACTCAGCAAGACTCTGTCTCCGAAAAAAAAACAAAAAAACAAACAAAAAAAAAAAAACAAAAGGGCTGAGGATGTAGCTCAGTGCCCCTGGATTCAATCCCCAGTACCAAAACAAACAAAAAACTCCTGTTCTCACTTTCCTAACCATCTACATCTCCACTTTTTGTTACAGTTATATTGTCCTAGACACAAAATTTAGTCTTGCTTATTTTTTGAAAATTTTTTCTATTTGTTCTAATTTGTGGTACATGACAGAATGCATTGATATATTTTGCTAATTTTTTGGAAAACTTTAAAAAGTCTACAGAACTCTCCTCCTTCCTGTCTTTTCCTTATAAAGTTATTTACTGAAGAACTGAGGACATTTAACCTACGAAATCTTTTATATTCTGGATTGTGTCAACTGCATCTTCCTGTGTAACTCGCCGTTTTCCTTTTTACCTTTTCAGCATGTCTGGATGCAGAGACAGGTTCAGATTCAAATTTCGTCTTTTCAACAGGAGAGATGCCAGAAGTTTTGTTCTTCTTTTCTCTCTTTCTTCTTTCTTTCTTTCTTTCTTTCTTTCTTTCTTTCTTTCTTTCTTTCTTTCTTTCTTTCTTTCTTTCTCTCTTTCTTCTTTCTTTCTCTCTTCTTTCTTTCTTTCTTCCTTCCTTCCTCCCTCCTTTCCTCCTTCCTTTCTTTCTTTCTCTCTCCTTCCTTCCTTCTTTCCTTCCTTCCTTCCTTCCTTCCATCCATCCTTCTTTCTTTCTTTCTTTCTTTCTTTCTTTCTTTCTTTCTTTCTTTCTTTCTTTCTTTCTTTCTTTTTCTCTTTTACTGGGAGTCACATGTCTGTTTTCTCTTTTTTGCAATGTTGACAATCACAGATCTCCTATACCTTTTCTCATTAATGAATTACAGATGAAAATAGAACTATTTGAATTCCATCTTTTGTTTTTCTCTTGTTCATTGAAATATCTTTCCTAATAGTGAGGTGTAAAAATAATTTTCTGTGGGTTAGGAAAAGATGAGAAGTTCAGTGCAATTGCTTTTCTTGAACATGAGCCCTGGTCAAGGTGTTGAGACAAGAAAGAGCAATGAAGACATTAGGACTCAAAAGCAAAGTGTCAAAGTAGCATTATTTGCAGATGATGTAATTGTTTACTTATAACAATTATAGTCAAAATAATTTTTAAATTATTAGAAATAATAGGAGAGTTGATAATAATGTAGTTAGCTCTAAAACTGAAATAAAAATATTTGCCTGTCTATGCAGCAATAAAAAAACCATTGGAATATGTAATATTTAAACTACCATCAATAACTAGAAATCAATAAATAGTATAAGCTACATAGGAATACTCCTTATATACATATATATGTGTACATATATATGTATATATGCTTCTAATACTATATATGATAAATTATAGTTTATTAAAATAATTAAATATAAATAACACAAAAAGTTATACAATGTTTATGGATAGAAAGAGTCAGTATAAAAAAATGTCAATTTTACTCAATGTTAATCTAGTAAGTTCCCTCAACTGTCACCTCTTAGTGACTTAAAATAACAAGTCTTATCTAGTCTACATGTTCAACCTGAGTTGGTGGAAAGACAACCATTCCATGCAGTTGTCACTCAGGATCACAGGCTGATGGAGGATCTAACATTTTTTGACACTAAGAGAAAGTGAAAATAGAAGTCACAACTTTAGAAATTTAAATATATGAAAAGGATAACAACTAGAATATATTTTTAAAACCCCTTACTTATTAGTAAGAAAAATAAGATCAGCAATCTCTTTTATTAATAAATATCATAATAAATATATTAAATATCATAAATCAAGTGAAAATATAAGACATGATTTCCAAGATTTGCTAACAAAAAGTTAAAATCCAGAATAATTTGAAAAGTAAACAAACAAATGCCAACCCATGAAATTAGCAAGACAAAGACAAAAACCCTGAAAGGAAAAGGAGAAAAAAACACAAGAACAGGTACTTTACCAAACAAACACAAATGGTGCATAAATCAATAAAAAATGTGCCCAATCTCTCTATTCATGTGGGAAATGCAAATAAAGGCCATAAAGAGAAATAATGTACATTCTCTAGATCAGGCTGAAAGTAAATATATGAAAACAATAGGTTTTTAAGAGAATGACATCGATGGGAAATCTGAAGTTGATGATGTAATTGTAGATATGTGTAAGCATTCTGGTTAATGATTTGGCATTATTTGGTGAATTTGAGCTGTTACAAATTCTGGAACACAATTTCACTCTGAAATATGTACCTAAAAATTAATCATATATGTTTGAACCATGGGCGTGAGAATTTTCAAAGCAGACTCTTACTCGAAAAGTCTAATAATATTCACAGTACCTGGAACAAAATTGGCTTTCATTTACATAAACATCACACATTATAATAAAAGGATGTCAAAAGTAATAAAGTTTAAAACTTAAAAACAAAATAAAGGGAACGGTCGGTGAGTGTGGTGAGCAGCAATGTATGAAAGACCCTGCATCAGAGATGGTGGAGAGGGTTCATGTTTCCTTTGAGAGGAATTTTGAGCTGGGTGCTTGCAGGGGGTGAAGCGCTGTGCTCGATTAGTGATGTCTGCATGGTTTTGGAAATGAGAGAGACAGACCGTGTGCAGTGGCTGCATCAATTCTGTACAAAGTGATTTATTTCAACAGAGTGGAGCTTTGCCTTTATGGCAGGCATGAACTTAAGTATGTTAAAGACACAGAGACTTATTTTTTAACCTGTCTTTATAATTAGGGTCCCAATAATTCTACTGAAGCCTGCACACTGGTAGTGGATAATCTGCCTGGGGGGAGGGGTGTAGATGAATTACTTGCAGTCCAATATCTCTCATGAGAAATGGAAATTCATGACCATGAGTTCCTCTTCATTTGGGCCTTTCTCTGTAAAAGCTAGGGATCACAGACTCACTGATCTCAAATTCCTTGGTTTGGAAATTTCCCCAACTCCATTCAGGGATACATGACAAAGAAAGAAAATCTTGGAAGAGGAAATAAGAAATAAAAAATACATAAGAAAAAAGGCAAGGAAGGCAGTTACTGTAAGAGGGGAAAAAAAGAAAGAGGGAAGGGCCTTGAAATAAAAATCTGACCTGGGAGAAGGGTAAAGGGAGGGAGAGCATGCAGAGGAATTATTGATTAGATCCCTTGGGGTGACATATATCAGCCCTTGATTAGGTGTGAAAAGTTGACAGGCCTGAATTGCTTACAACTAATTAATGGCTGGGAAGTGCTTTGAAATCCTGGGATGAAAGCAAAAGGCTCTGTCCACAAAAACCAAATGGCATCCATGATTTACACTCCTCACTGTTCCTATGGATTCTCAGTGCTGAACAGAAAAGACTCCTCCGTCTTTACCCTGTGACTCTGTCTGAAGGTCCCTCCTCAGCGTGGTGATTGCTTTCTTTTTCTGTCCTCTGTCTCTCCACCGTCTCAGACTCCTGGGAGAGCAGAGCTTTGCCACCATACTCAAGGACCTGGGAGTCTGCGTCAGCCCAAGGGGATTGATGTGCTAGCATCGTGGACCCATCTATTGAGGATTTGTCCATTTATTAAGTATCAGTTTGCTGCCATTAGTTGTTTTTTATTTTTCCTGATCCCGAATTCTCCCTTGTTCCAGCCAGGAGATTGTTCTAGCTTGTTCTAGAAGGCCAGTGTGTCTGAATGCAGCCTGGGACTTCAGAGTGGGCAGTGTGCTGCCAATCTACCGCCAGGTTGATAGCCTGTATCTCTGTTTCCAGAAAACTTTTCCAATCAGTGGCTAGCTGAGCCCTCTCCCCCCAGTTCAGAGGCAGGATGGGTAGTGCTGTTTTCTCATAAATTAAGGAACAGGGGCTAGGATTGCGGCTCAGTGGGTCTGATCCTCAGCACCACAAAAAAATAAATAGATAAAATAAACTAAGGAACATACCTGTTCCAGATCCAGCCAGGCTTTTCCTTTTCATCTGTCATGGATTGAGATGGGCCCACCTAGCTGCAGGAAAGTGAGGGGTCCCTTTCATTGTGAAGTTTTCTTTTCTGCTTTGGCACATGCCAACCTGCAGGTAGCATCCTCAACTGGTGACCTCATCAAGGGTGTGAAATTCAGAGGTGAGCAGGTAAGTTGTAGGGGCTGGGCAAGCCAGGGGGTTCATTTCAATTTTCTGGTGGCAATTAGAACTACAACTGTTTTCAGAGAGGGCACATGACAGGCAGGGAAATGCCGGTGTAGGCAGTAGAGCAAGGACAACAGGGAACCTTTCTCATGGGTTCTTGAATCCAAGTGAGAGAAGATTCTGATGAGGAAAGTCAGACTAGTTGGGGACCTATTCAGATGGAAGGAACCTCTCCCACTACTGGTGAAAACTGCACACATCTGCATGGTTTGTGCATAACCAGGGAAATACACATGACTACAAAACGTCACATGCAGAAACTTAAACACAATTGCAAAAAATGTTAATAAACCCGAAGAACTGTGAGCATAGCTGGGGAATCTTTGTGATCCACAGCAGAAACGCAAGGTTACTATGTAATCAGCTTTCCATCACTGTGACAAAATACCTGAGAAAAATCAACTGAAAAGGAGAAAGATTAATTTGGGCTGGCTCATTGCTTGAGAGCTTTCAGTCCATGGTCCGTTGGTTCCATTGCTTTTGAGTATATGGTGAGGCAGTCACGGTGCAAAACATGTGGTAGAGCAGGGCTATTCGCCTCATGATGAGCAGGAAGCAGAGAGAGGGCTGAGTCCCAACATCCCCTCCAACAACATGTCTCAATGACCTCACTTCCTTTCACTAGGCCACACCTCCTAATGGTGGCTCCACCTCCCAACAGCCTGGTGACCCAGCCTTTAGCATGTGGGTCTTTGGGGGCCACTTAAAATCAAACGGTGCATCTACACAGGAAAGGTAAATTCAGTGCCGCTCAACAAGGGTAGAGGATGCTTTCTTCACAAAAGGCTGCAAAGGGGGCACCTGTTTATTTCACTGCCTGTGCAGATTGTGAAAGAACTCCACACATCTACATTGCAGAATTCAGGACAGGGGCTCTCAAATTGCCTTGGGCATCAGAACCACCTAGGAAATGTTAAAAACTCAGGTGCCAGAATGGAACCAGAAACTACTGAATCAGATCTCCTGCATCAGGACTGAGAGAGGTGCGTTTATCAGGCAGCACCTTAGGAGGAAATGCACAATGAAATTTGAGACGCTGTTTCAAGGAATGGTGTCAATTTTGAGGATAATAACTTCCTCTCTATTCTCCAGGTAATTCTGAATTTGCTAAAAGGATTATGATGCTAAAACCAGAGAAATCAGTGTAGAGATGGTATCTCTTATGACCACAGTTTGTTGTAGGAGAACCAGATTCCCTGGTGCTTGTAAAGTCATGGGTTGGGGGCACTAGGCACTCTTTACTCCTTCCCTAAAATAGCTTGGCAAAGAATTTATTGGTTCAAGTAGTCTGACTAGATAGGACCAAATAAAGTAAACAATAATATTCATGGAACACCCCTGTGAAGACCTCCACGAAACTATTTCATTTTACCCTCAACATCCTTTGAAAGTCTTAGATTGTCATTCTTATTTTATATTAAGGAAAGCTTAGCTCTAAAGTCATTAGTCAACGTTCCCATTATCTTTCAAGAGATAGGTCTGGGGCATGATTTCAGGTCAGATTGATGTCAATATATACAATTGCCTGGCCTTAACTCTTCAACAGTCACTGACACTTCAATTAAACACACACACACACACACACACACACACACACACACACGAACGCACGCACAATGGTCTGTCTCCTTTTCATTTAGGAAAACAAAAAAGGATGTGAGCTTTCTCTAAAGCTTTCCCAGCATCTCAGGAGTGGATTTCAGATATCATGGGGGGAGAAACTGATCAACAAAAATAAACATTTATCTTCCCAACGTGTCATATCATTTCATATCACACTGTATTTACAGGGTGCCTCTCTTCTGGGAATGAAAGATTTACAAAAATGAATATATAATTAAAAAATTGAATTTACAGTAACATCAAGCATTTGTTACTTTCCCAAAGTGCTTTTACATACAGATTCTCATTTAGAGTGCCCACGAAGTGGATTCAGATAATTCAGTTTGCCAACACAAAAGCAAAGGGGTGATTTTGTAAATATTTAAATACACTCGCGTTTCTGAACAAAGATAGATGCATATGCTCACTTCTTGACTTCTAATTCCATCACTGGAGACTTCCTAGCACAGGCCCGGTAAATTCTGTGAGTTATCGGTTTATTTTGGGCAACAACTTGGTGACACCGGTGTTGTTATCTGACCTTCAGGTCACCACCACTGCGAGGTGGCAAGCTTTAATTAGGTCTAACGCAGAGTTTTAGGAAAACATGCTTTACTAAATCGGCAGCAAACCTCTGAGTTCTCCATTAACATCCATAGGAGCCTCACAAACACAGTTATCCAGCGAGATACAAATAAGAGGAAGACGTGAAGCAGGTTTGAAATTCAGGGTCTTAAAAAATGCGAAACATCCATCTTCTCTGGGTAGATGGGTATCTTGATAAAACTCTCTGTCAAGGGACTAAAAATGTAAAATGTCTGGTGTTCTAGGAGAGAAAATATGGTTTGGAGAGGTTAGTTCAGTGGCCAAGGATCACGTTAGAAGAAATAGAAAATTTGAGATTGAATCTTTGAAGATCTTACTGACTCTGGGGTGTATTCCTCTAAATAAGATTTGCCTAATGGTAATGAGGTAATGAGTTTTAATATATCAGGGTGGTAAATTTAATTAATTGGAGATGGAGCAAATCTTTTTCAGAGAAGGACTCAAAATCACTTGGAATGCATAGTGATCAGAAAACCGTGGCGCCTCTCTGCCTGACTCAAAGAAAAAAGAGGATTATTGGGAGACTAAAGGACAAAACAAGAGAGATCACTGGGCAGAAAGTAAACACAAATGAGAAAGACAAGTATTTTAGCCGTATTTATCTCTTATTGTTGCTGTGATGCATTGCTATGAAAGCAGCAGCTTAAAAAACACAAATTGATTAACTTACAGTTCTGGAGGTCAGAAGCCTGGCAGGAGTCTTGATGGGCTGCACCAGGTTGTCATCAGGAATATGTTCTTTGGGCAGACTCTAGGGAGAATCTCTGGTCTTGCCTTTCAGCTTCTAGAGCCCACGTTCTTTGGCTCCTGGCCACTTCCTTCATCTTTGAAGCCAACAGTACATCTGTTTTTGGCAGCCAGGAAAGGTTCTGTTGTTTAGGGACTCATGATTAGATTGGGTGCACCAGGATAACCCCCCATCTCAAGATATTTAATCATGCCTGCAGACTCTCTCTCTCTCCTGTTTAAGGTAGTATATTCAAATTCCAGGGACTAGGGTGTGGACATCTTTGAGGGCCCACTTATCCAAACAACCACTTGTCTAAACACCTAGAAAAAGTAGAAAGTGGGAAGAGCAGGAACAGTTTGATCCCTGAGATGTGCAAGAAGGGATAATAGGGGAAGTTGGAGGGGGCTTTGAAGGAGGACAGCAGACAGACACATTCATTAGGAATTGAAATGAGTCAAATTAGGGGCTAGATCCATTTTCTGTGGGACCTGAGCTTAAGCAATTTTTTGAAGTCCTTTAAGAAAAATAATTCAAAATCTTTGCTGAGATGTATTAAAACACCTCCCATGACCTAGGAAGAGGCCATGGCCCTTGAATCTTTGAATCTCTTGAGCATCATATAAAACCACCTCTGAGTCAGAGACTGTGAAAGGCACCACGCAGACTTCATTGGGACTCACCCTCTGCACAAGTCTGGGAAAGCTGTGGCAAGGCTTGGTTTCAGAAATCTGCTAAGTGATGGAACAGGAAATCAGAGTCAGCTCGGGTGATTCTGCAGTATGCCCATCTCAGTCTGTCTTCTAGAATCCAATAGGGATCTGCAGCCCAGAGCTGAGCATAATGGGTTATGCAATGTTCAGGTCAAATAATAATTTTCTTTAGGTCTTTCTGAATTTTACAATTGTCTTGGAACAAATATCCAAATGATATTCCCTATTGCAGAGGTGGGGATGCATCACAGCCCCAGAATGCAGCTGGGAAGTGGGAAGATGATATTCCATTGATAACAAGTTTAAGGTCAAAGCCAGTGAGAGCCGAGGGGAAGGCTGAATGTCAGTGCAGCCTGAACAGTCAAGACCATTTCTATTGGTCTTTTCCCATTGCTTGGGGTCCTCCCTTGAAGATTCTTCCTTCTGCCTCTATCTCTTATCCATCACAAGACCTATGAACATGTGGTATTTGTATATGGTCATTTTGAAGCATGGGGATTTTTACAGAATTTGATGCCTTATTCATATTTAAAAAAAATAAAATTGACCATGATGTTGGTCTTTACCTCATTGCCAAGTTTTACCCCAATAGTGACTTTAAATCTTTACTTTTGAGCTTTACCCAGTCTTCTAACAGTGAATTTGGCTCCAGAATCAGATAGAAGGCGAGGCATGGGATGAGATTTACATATGTGTTTTTTTTGTAATGTTTTGTGCAACTCAACATTCCAAAATGTTTCATTTCAACATGTGGTCAATAACATTATGGAAATTCTTAATGCAATTTTTTGACATTAAATCTTAGAAACCTGATGTAAATTTACACTTATAGCATACTTCAGGGATAGCCACAATTCAAGGGCCCAATAGCCACATAATACCTGGTGATTCCTGTATTGAACAGTGCAGATTTAGACAGATTCCAACCTTTTGTTTTTTTGTTTCCTTTCTTCCTTCTTTCCTTCCTTCCTTCCTTCCTTCCTTCCTTCCTTCCTTCCTTCCTTCCTTCCTTCCTCCCTCCCTCCCTCCCTCCCTCCCTCCCTCCTTCCTTCCTTCCTTCCTTCCTTCCTTCCTTCCTTCCTTCCTTCCTTTCAGCTCAGGGACACTCAACAACTGAGCCACATCCCCAACCTTATTTTGTGTTTTATTTAGAGTCAGAGTCCTGCTGAGTTGCTTAGGGCCTCATTGAGTTGCTGAGGCTGGCTTTGAACTCGATCCTCCTGGCTCAACTTCCTGAGCTGCTGGGATTACAGGCGTGAGCCACTGTGCCTGGCTTTTTTTTTTTTTTTTTCTTTTTTTGTTATTTTTGGGTTGACTAGGAAGTAGGGAATATCTGTCTCTTTTAGGTAAGTTTGGCATGCATTTATTGTTATTGTTTAGCTCTATGAATTCACTAGGGCTTGGGGAGTAATGATATTTTATGCTCCCCCCTACACTTGTAATCTGAAATACTTCTCTTATGGGATACTTTCCGTCTCCAATTATTTAGTTACTTAAAGCTTCAGATATGTAATAGATGTAGAAAAATACTGCTTGATTCTTTCCCTCTATTTACCAGTTTTCAAAACGCAGATGCAATTCTGCAGCTCTCCTTACTGTGTGGGGTGCGAGTGAGGGCTGGGGTGGAGTTGAGAAAGAAGGTGGAAGTGAGAGGTGATGGGAGGTTCAGTAGTGATGGGGCAGGAGCGGAAGAGAGGCGAGAGACTGAGTAAGGCGCGGTGTGTGGGTAATGTCTCCACTCCCTCCAGGAAGGAGAAATCTCACCACTCTCCTCTCCCAAGTCTACAATTAGCAGGAAGGAAAGTCCCTGTTTCCCAGTCTTCCTTGGGGAAGTGGATCTGGATTGTCACAAAGGGAGAGAGCAAGGGTGGAGTCCTTTGAGTTGAGGATGGGGGGCCGCCGCTTTTGGTTTTAAAGGTTGGTATGCGAATTAGGAAAAAGTTGGTCACTAGGAGTTTTCATAAGAAATGGACATCTATGCTATAAATGCACACAGGCCCAGTGCCCTAGACTGGGGATCACAATCGGGTGCAGGGAAATCTGCCTACCAAGCCTTGAGAGATGTGGCCCAAAGGTCTGTGCTGAACTTCTGGTCAGGGAGAGGATCCTATGAAGGGCCAGAGGTCAAAGGGTAGCAGAGAATTCAGGAAGAGTTGTCACGCTGGAGCAAGAGAAGGCAAATGCCTTGGACTGAGGACAAGGTCCTTCTCCCTATTTCTAGACTCCTAAGTGCTAGGACTTCTGTTTTCCTTGGTTAAGAGCACAGATAACAGGATCTGGATTCTAATGCCACCTTCTCTGTTCACTGTGTGAACTTGAGCTAAAGATTTCTGTGCATCAATATCTTTTTCTGTAAAAAGTACAAAAATAATAGCACTTAACTCATAAGGTTGTTATGATAATAGGTGAGTGTATAAAGATAAAACATGGCAGAGAGTGTTGGATAGGCAGCAAGTATGTGATCACTGTACCTAATTAATTATGGTAAAATAGTAATAATAATAATAAACTTTATAACCTTAGAGAAATGGAAGGGTCACTCACTGAATATATAACCAGGACTGATTTCTCTCTTAACCATATTGAAGTCCACTTAATTTAATTTGAAAAAAATAAATGTAATGCTTTTTTTGTGTGTGTGTGCCTGACTACTGTGGATTAAATTCATGGCACTACAACACATTACCTAGCAATATAACACCATTTTTATATATTTTGCTTCCACATCAAAACTGCTAAATTAAAACTACTCCTTCAAAACATTGGTGAGTGGTGCACCAAAACGCTTCAGCAAGTCTTAAAGGGACCATTCATCAGATCCCAGGACAGGACACATCTCTGATGTTCCAAAAATGTCCAGAGAAAAACAGGCTCATTGCTGGGAGATTAGGGAGGAAGAGAGTGGGAGGATTTTATGTATAAAAATATAGAAGGATTAAGTGGGAAGCTTATAGTTAAGGGTGAGAAAAACTGTGGAATTCTTTTACATATGGTTTCCAGCCCAGGATGGATGCAGCCTGAGATTTGAGGGAGCTGGTTTAGGCTTTCTATCATGGGGTTGAAAGGAAGCATTAGATGCAGAAATCACAGCTCAGGACACGTTTCCCAGTGAAAGGGCTGCGCTCCTCCATAACACGGCCTCACAGCTGACTTTTACACGGTCTTCGGAGAATTCCATTTTTGACACTAGTTTTTAATAATATCTGCATGAAAGGGTAAAGAACGGAGACAGTGCCACAAGGGGGTATTAACAGTGATATTTAAAAAGGACAGAAGGAAGGTCTTAACAAATTGAGGCAGAAGCCCCTGATTCACAGAGATGATTTTCCTCCCCTGGGGCTTTCCTCAGGAAGACAAGAGAGCAAAGGGACAGTGAGATGTGAACAGCATCAACCCCATTCCCCTGCCCGCCTGTGCTCAGCCTGGTCTTGCCTCAGCTGAAGCCAGTTCTACTCAGAGCTGAGCATCTATCTAGAGTCTCGGCTTGCTTACATTTGGGGCCTGGATTAACGGATGATTAAGGATAATAAGGGATCCAGTTGTGAGTCCTGGACTTTACTGGTAGACAGAAGTCCTGCTGGTGAAGTCCAAAGGGTTGGGAATCTGCTGTCACTCTCTGGCACTCTAGTCTTTTGACTTAGGTAGAAGTTTGCAGGAATGCTAACCTTCGCCTTCGCCTTGCCTCTGTGTTCTCCCTTAGTGGCCCTAGTTCCTAATATCCTTGGCTGCTGACTCCGGTCTAGTCCGTAGCCTCTCCCTTTGAACATGACTTCCATTTATCTATTGCTCTGAGTCTGAAAATTTTGATCTCCATTTGCTTCCCTCTAGTGAAACTGAGAATGCAAATGTAGCTTTCTTCCCTCTGCATTTCACAGAGGGTCCTAGGAGCACACTCCACTCCTTGTCCCTGGCCCCTTCCTAGCCACTAGGAAAGGATGTCATATCTGAAAAGCTTCTGCTGAGCAGGTGAACAAATGAATGAATGTATGGATTAGGAGTTGCTGGGAAATCCATTTGATTAATAAGACAAAAATAAAATAAAATAAAATAAAATAAAAAAGAGATACAGGTTTTACTGAAAATGTTTGAAAAGGGCAGAGTGGAGGGAAGGGATTGGGTATGGGAATGAGAAAGACAGTGGAATGAATCAGACATAACTTTCCATGTTCACAGATGAATAAATGACCAGGGTAACTCCACATCATGTTCAACCACAAAAATGGGAAGTTATATCCATGTATGTATAATATGTCAAAATACATTCTACTGTCATACATAACTAAAAGGAACAAAGAAAAATTTTTAAAAATAAATAAACCTACACAAAAATATCCATGATTTAAACTCTTTCTAGAGTATGAATTGAACACATGCTATGACCTCCTTCTGACATATCTAACTCCTAGAAATTATGTGAAAAATGAAACAATAACTTAACCACTTACATAGTAAACTCTCCTGAAGAATGGAGAACACTCACAGCCCAAAAAGCAGTTGACAGAATATTGCATCCAGTGACCCACAGTCCACCTCTCCTTCCCTGAACCCAGGGTCCAAAATTCCCTATTTGTTTCCTGAAAATTTGTGTTTGCTCCTTTATCCCAATTCTCTGTGAGTTTATAAGAGCTTTGAAGACAAATGCAGTGAGATATGAGACGACATCCTGGGAATGGTGACGTAGCCCAGGGAAGAAAAGGGCCACTAGATGAAAGTGTGGGAAGCCAGAAGGAGAAAATGTCCCCAAGTGTGTTTGCAGATGGAGAAAGTAGAAGCAAGGGCCCTGGGTAAGAAGGAACATGGCAGGGAGTCTGAGGACAGAGGGCAGGAGGGCTGCTGTGGTTAGAGGGATAATTGTGAGCCCACCCTTTGGAATATCTTAGCCTCTACCCACAGAAGAACTATAAGCAAGGGTAGTAGGAGGCAGGTGTTTCCACAATTAAGACTGGGAGTGTAGCAACTCACTTGCTGCTACTTAGAAAATGAGCTGGATGGGACACTTAAATTTAGAAAGAAGAGTGTTTGGTCTGCCCAGGTCAGGGATGAATCAACATGGCAGCTGTGGAGACAGAGAAACACATGAATTGGGAAGATGTTAGGGGGTAGAACAGACCAGATGGTGGGAGACAGAAAAAGAATGTCCAGAGATTGTGGAAGTGGGGGTTATTGGAGAAGACTAGGAGATAAAACCAGAGGGGAAGATAGGGTGAGATCTCAGAGTATCTTGCATGTCATGCTTAGAAGGTTGAACTTTATCCTGGAGGCAACAGGGAGCCATTGAAAGGTTTTAAGCCTGGGAGTGATTTGCATATTGGAAAGGTCACTCTGACAAGGTATGGAGGATGGAGAGGGAGAAAGTGGAGTCAGGGAGGCCTGCTGGGAGAGTGTGGTCGGTGTGTGAGTGGGGAATGATGAGTGTCTGAATTAAGACCGTAGCATGGGAGGTGGAGAGAAGGGGCTGAAAGCAGCAGTGCTAGGAAGATGGATTGCATGGCCCGGGAGAGTGGGTGGAACCCGGCCATGACACCTCGAGGTGGGATGGGAGTGGGGAGAAGGGGGCTGGAGAGGGGACAAATTCCTTCCTTCAAAATATCAAGGACGGGGCACTGTGCTGGGCTCTAGGAATGCGTGTTGACTGACAAAGATGCTGCCCGTCCTTCCGGAACCCATAGCCCAGTGCAAGAGACTGAAATTAGATAAATGGATATATTTGTTAATCAAGAAATAAGAGATGTTCTATAAAAGGAGGTCACAGGCATGTAATAAAGGATGACAGGATGAGGAAGTAAGTGGTCTATTCTAGACAGGGTGGTTGGAGAAAGCTCATAGGGAGGTGGTATCTCAGTTGATAGCTGAGGAACAATCAGGGAGAGTTGATAGCTGAGGAATAACCAGGTGGAGGAAGAAGCAAACCCACACAGCAAAGCTGAAGGTTCTGGCCTGTTGGGAAACTGGATGAAGGTCTTGGTGGCTGTAGAGGATTGAGGAAGGGGATGGAGAGTGATACGAGAGGTCAGCAGGTGGGAAGAAACTTCTAGGCTCTGTGGATCACAGCACAGCATTTGGAGAGGTAGCAAGTTATTATGTTTAATTGCAAAATGAGCAGTTTAGCATCTCTTGTCTTGAAACTGGCCAGCTTCAAAATTAGATTTATTGGGTGATCTCCAGCAGATATTTATATTTGAGGCCCCTGATAAAAGATAATGAGCATTATAAATAGCATCTTGAGAAGATACTGGAGAATCCTCTATAAAAAACATTCACTTTGAAAGCTGGAAATTCAGTGGGGCAGAGTCACTAGACACCTGGGGGGAAAGCAGGGATCTGCTCTCTGGGATAGAAGCAGTGCCCAGGGATCTGAGGCACTGCAGTCTGAGAAGCACCAGTTGCAGTTGGGTATAATGGCTCACTATGTACTATTGATATGTCCCTTGCAAGGGGAAAGCTGAGTCATGGACTCTTGCCTGGATCTGAATAAACAGAGATAGTTGTGTTTGTGTCAAAAAATTCACATTCAGAACCCAAAAGCAAAGTAGAGGTTGGGATGCAAGATGTGCATTAGAAACCAGCACCTGTGAACAAAGGAAGCATAGGATTGGGCATAATGTATTGGATCCATAAGGTATTAGTCACCAGGTGTGGCTGCCCTGGGGAGGAGGGCATCTTGGGCAAGGTGGCTTGCTGCAGCTGAGGCAGACCTTGAAGGAGCAGACAGCTGGAAGTTCTCCACTCACTGTGTCCTCTGCAGCTGGGCTGCCAGTCTTCCCATGACCAGGATCTGGGTGGAGTACCTTTGTATCTATAGGAAGCATTGAAGAAGTGGATTACTAATGACTTTATATAAGACTTGGGAAGCTTTCTAGCTGTTTGTTCATTCATAAAGTGGGGTATTATAAAAACCATTCATGAAGGTAAATTCAAAAAAGGGAAAATCCAGCTGGTACTTGTTCTGGTTAAAGAAGCAATAGGTTTAGATTATTGAAATCCCAGCAGGTGGCATAAGTGTAAAAATAGACCCCAATGCAAAGTCTAATATGAATCCTTCCAAAATCCTGCTCAAATACTACAAAGCACCCCTCCACTTGCAGGGAAAGAGTACTGCTAAACAAGCACAAGAATTTTGAGCTTTTTGTACTCTTGAAGCTCTTGGGTACAGGGAGGAAATGGGGACGAGAGAGAAGTTTGTGAAATTTTCTTTTGTAGGTGGGAAAAATGCATACCAGGAAAATGACTGCTATAGTTTACATACGGTTTGAGTGTGTGATCCAAAGATTCGTGTACTGGATGCGTGGTCCCCACCCAGTGTGGCAATGTTGAGAGGTGATGGACCCTTAAATAGGGGGAATCTAATCAAACATGATTGGGTCATTGGTGGCCTGTCCTCAGAAGGGATTAATGTAGTTTTCTTGTGAGAAGCAACTTAATTCTCATGAGAGGGGGCTGTTATGAAAAGAGCAAGCCTGGTCTCTCCCCAGATGTGCTTTCTGTCTCCCACCATGATGCCATCTGTCATGCTGTGATAGAGCAGAAGGCCCTCACCAGAGGCCAAACGGATGGCTTTATATTAGACTTTCAACCTCCAAAATGTGATCTAAAGACATCTCTTTTCTTTATACATTAACCAGCCAGGTATTTTCTAATAGCAACAAAAACAATAACTTAGACAATAACTTAGAGTATTAACAACCCTAAGTCCTGTAGTGGGTGACAGAGTCCCAGAGTTAACAAAGGTTCACAGCATATTTTTCTAGATGGTTAAGAGTCCATTTTCTCAGCCTGGGACAAAAACTTATGCTTGGGGTCCTGTGAATCCCATCTTCATTTTAACTATTTTCTTTTCATCTGTAATTTCTTTTCAATGACCTTACTCTGTGCACAGGCAAAGCCTACGCGGGGAAACATTACTTGGAACACTTGCAAATTTCACATGGTCATGAAAAATCGCCTCACCTTTCCATGGCCTTAATACAGTTCATATATGACACTGGATTGGTTTTGCCATCCCTCCAACCCCTCTTGATTCAGCCTGATCCTTCTGCCAGCATGGGTGTGGGGCCTAGAAAAGAGCTGATTGCAATTCTTGTTTATTAGGGATATGGTGTTGGATAATGGGAAACACTGTTGGAGGAAGAGTTACTGACATTTCTTGAAAAACGGCTAGGCAGAAGATGGACTTTGGAAATGCTGGACATTTTTAAGGCTTTTGTTAAAATAATCCATTTTGTTTTTCTTTTCTCACATCCTTCAAGTACAGGGCACAAGATTGCAATTATTTCTACTCTACTGCTATTGCACAAGAATGATTGATATGAGTGACATCTGAACAATGATTTTTATTTAAATTTTTCCCCAGTAAACTTATTCAGAACACTTATCAGCAAACTTTTAAAGCTGAAGATAACTATTTTTTTGAGTTTAAGAATATTGACTGGAGAGAATACAAGTGTAAAAGCAAAGAGACAGTAGTGGCAGAAGCAAGCCAAACGAATGGCTTCTTTGGACATTACTGGTGTTACTGATTGTTTTCTGTATATTCAATATCTACCCAGTATTGTATAAAGAGAAAAATAATAGACAATTAGAAAATGATAATTTTCTACAAATAAATGCATTAGGGTGAAGATGACAGAAAGAAATATCTTTCTAGAAAATGTTGAATGCAATGCTCCTAAAGTTGGTAACTTAATCTGTGCATGCTGAAGCAGGAAGATGGACATGAAAAACCCAGGTAGGTATTGTAAGTGTCTCCTAATTATGGTCTTGACTCTTCCTTGGAGACCTAATAAGGACCTAGAAGACTTTTAAGTGGAAGTGAAGAGAGTTGACCTGGCGTCTTGCCCAGCGGAGGCACTAAGTGTGCAATTCACATTAAGGCCCTGGACTCCCATCCGCAAAATGGGAGGAAGCCTTCAGAGTTGTCACTTGTGAGTCCATGGAACAGGATGAGTCTGCAGAGATGTTCTGAAGGAAGACCGACAAAAGGAAAGGGAAAGTTTTGGGAAGAGAGAACAGAACTTGGTTAGAATCTTCTCTCTGTCTCCCACTAAGTAGGTAACAGGTTCTCCTCTTGGTTCCTTGATTCCCTCATCTTTAAAAAAGAGGCAATCACAACTACTAGAGAGAGTTGTCCATGAAGTGTACATATAAAGCAGTTGGCACAGTGCCTGGAACATCACACAGTAGCCACTCGATAAATGGCAGCCAAGCCCAAAAGGCAGGAGCAGCACTAGTGTTCTCTGTTCCTACTGCTCCTCCAAATAGCCCACATAGCGGGGTAGTTATTATTCTCTCTGTCCCCTCTTATTCTGAATCCTCATACTTTATCCTCTTCTATTTTAAAAGCCTGGCTTTCACTTGTTCTCTTTCTTCTTATGTGACAAATTATCTCTGCGGAAGCCAAAAATCATGTGTGTTGACTGAAGTGGTCATCTTTCTCAGACTTTATGGCAAATTAAGATAGATTTGATAGGAGTAAAGGAGAGCAAATGATAGATAGATAAAAGAGAGACAGGATGATGATGGGAAGGTAACAATACCCAAAGAGGCAAGGAATCCCAGGTGCTTGTTTATCCAGTGGGATCTGGAAGGCAAAAAAACACTCCCTTTCCTTCTCTGAGGAACATGGTGTGGGTGATTCTTTATTCTGCTGTTGTTTTGTGTGGTTTTCTTTGAACTCAACAGAGAAAACAGGACAAAAAAGCAAAGGTGCATTTCTGGATGTTATAGAAAGTGGAAGAACCATGCCTAGGATAATTGAATTCCGATCACTCCAACACCAGGTTTTCCACTCAGCACAACTGAGGTCCCCTACGACAGCTTCAGATTGACAGGGTGTACTCATCTTCAATCAGGGGCATGTAAGAGTTTAGAGGCATTCCTACTGCCTCTGGCCTGGAAGCTCAGATGCTATTTGATCCTTTTCTGCATGCAACACTTCATTGTTTTGGCCCAAAACCTGAAGTTGGACTTCTGAATATGTTTGCTGATGAGTATTCCATTTCCCCTCAGACACTCTGAGGTCAGATCTACTCAGCCATTCTTCCCTGATTCTCTGCCTGCTTCTTTCACAAGAGAATTTGCACAAGTTTGTGTATAACTTTAGTCATAGAATGATATCCTGCTGTTATGGACCTGCCTTCTGGGTCTACTGAGAGGTTTCCAGTTAATTTCAATTAGGTGTGTGAACCTGGATCCTTGTTGCTTTTCTTCTTCCATAGCTTTGACCTTTTTTGGTTCCTGTCCATCTGAACTAAGCCTGACTTTATGAAACTCTTTTTACTTAATACATAGTAAACTATTGGCTCTGCCCACGTGCAAAGGAAGGTCCTACAATACTCCAGAGAGATAGTATGTTGTGATGGACATGGCATGGAACTAGAAAGTCTAGGTCTCAATCACAACATCAGTATTTATAGAGTATGATTTGTTCCCTTTAGTTTGAAATATATGAACCATGTATTAACAATTTTATTTTTGCTCATTTTTCTTCAGTGATGATCACCAAGGTTGAACATTTTAAAATATTTCTTTTAAAATAGCATTAGATGCTGAAAGATTTTTTCTGTTCTTTTCAAACTTTTTCTCTTGCCTATTGAGTCCAAAATTGTGGTTTAGATCAGCAGTAATTGCACCTGGTGTTTAAAATGTGAGCTATTCTATATAATGCCTATTTCAAGTTTTGAAACCTTACAATCAGAAAGCACACTCATGGAGGCTAAGTCCACACTATGAAAGTGTTTCCCTCCCCAAGAATCTTGAGTTTATTTTGGGGAGGGGAATATCACATATATGGAAGTGGTTTTTTTTTTTTTTCCTTTGTTAAATGGAAAAAATTGTCACTAACCTGAAAACCATGACCTCCTTCATGACCTTCACTCACACCAGGTTAAACAATTTCGGGACTTTCCATAATAAGTTTGGCTCATGTATCACACAATGTCAAGATCCTGAGGTCCACTGATCACTTTCTTTTACATCATCATCAATCATTTTATGTTTTAAATGCATTCTCTGATGAAATAAGTGATTACTTGGCTCAATATTTCTTTTGACTTATATAAACATTTCATTACTTGCTCTTAGTTTGCGGGGTTGGCAATTTAGTTTGTGTGTTTGTGTGTGGGATGATTCTTGGCATAGATTGATTAAGGGATAATTCAATACTTTATATTAAGAATATATTGTAAAGTACACAGTGTTTGGAGTTCAGAACCCACATTTGTACTTTGCCAGTTGTGTGACTTGGAGCAAGTAGATGAATCTTCTGGTCATTTTTTTCATCTGTCCTTTAGGGATATTGGTATCTGCCTCATAGATTTCTTGTTAGGAAAGGATAAACTAATGCATATAAAATGCCTGGTCCAATGTCTAGCATGTGTTCAACAAATGTGATGCTTTTCTGATTTCCCTTCCTTTTCTCTTGAGCCAGTGCCTTTTGAATACATGGTTACTATTGGTCTATTCAAATTGTCTTGCTCCAAAATTCATTTGAAAGGACGTGGCTGCTCTCAAATCAGGTAGAAGACTCATTGGATCATGGAATCCCAGTCATCCTTGCTCAAGTGTAGGGGGGTTTATAGGAAGACCACTTTATTGGTTAATCTGGTGTCTTCTAGATAGTTAATGTAATTAATAGTTAATGTACAGATGTAATGTACATGTTTTTTCATACCATTGACTCATGGAATCCTTAAACCTGAGAACAGAATATATTTCACAAGGGAATAATAGAATAGATTATATTCTAAAACCAAGGCTTATCTTAAAATTGTTATTCCTATTTGTGAACTGTTATTTTTATTTTGCCATATAAGTAAATTTTTACTTCAATGTACTATTTTAATTTTACTTAGATAGAACTCTTTGTCACAATTTGTGGCTGTATACATATAATAAGGGAAATACTTGCCCAAGAAATTGGTTAAGGTGTTCTTAAAGCATTTTACACTTGAGTCTGAGTCTTAGTCAAAAGATTCAAACTCAAGTGTAAAATCTTGCCCAGAAACTCTATTGCCTAGGTTTTCCCACATGATATTGCCCACTGAGTTTTTAAGTGTATTGGTAAAGAAGTGCTTCTTAAAACAAGGTTCATCCCTTGTCTCTGGGATTTTTCTCTAAGCCCCACTCCTTGATTCATGTTTACTGATGTTCATTCTGAAACTTTTGAAGATCAGGCATAGGCAGTGACAAGGATACCCATCTGCTTCCCAGCTTTCTTGCAACCGAGAGGTGTTTCAATGTGAAATAAAAAACAAACATGCAACAATTGTGTATTAGGATCTGTAAAATATAGTCATAATCAATAGGTGTGGTGAATTAGTGAAAGCATGATGATGCTTCTGTTTCAGAGACCACATCTCAGGTTGCCCATGGTGTACCAGAATCAGGGCACTGATTGAATACATTGACAGTATCCTAAGAGCCATGTGCCTTGATGATGGAAGGGCTTGGTAATATCCAAGACTGTGCTTCTTTGAACATCTTGAATGGACTCCCACCTCTTCTGATGCAGTGTCCAGCAGCAGCACACTCTGTTCTAACAGAGTGACAGTGTGCTCTGACTCCAGGTTGCAGGCAGTCTTCAGAGGAAACCATGACCTCTGGAGAAGGCAGGAGAGAAAAACAATAATTGGTTTAATATCCAACATTTAGAATGAGAGGATTTGGAGCCCAGGGAAGATGTTTACCAGTAAACTTGCACCTTCTGCAGAGGACTTTTCTGACATAGCAAAGATCCCTTGCAGGACACATTGGACGAGGGCTGCCAAGTGTTCCCTGACTTTGGAGGTTGGGACATTCTATTAGACTGCCCCAGAACAGTAGGCATCACAGCAATAATCAAACACAGAGAGCTCCTTCAGGTATTTTCAACACTGGCAGGGGTAGCAAACGTGAGCACTTTGTGAAGTGCGTGTTCTCTCAGCGTATTTATCTTATTTCTAGTAAATTCCAGTGTCACTTAATAAACTACTTAGTTTATTTTAATTATATCCTGTCACATGCACAGTGCCAGAAGTGATCAGGGTTGTCAAAGCTTACTCAAGTAAACTCATGCAAAGCAGTATGGAATTTTAGCACAGAAGAGGGGAAGAACCTTTGACTGAAGTTGACTTCTGAGGAAACCAAATCAGGTACAGAAGTAGAGGGGATATGACCACATTGAGCTCTACCAAGGTAAGAACTACTATTACCAAAAATAAAAACTAAGATGGCGTACTATGAGCCTGCGGGGCTCTGTGCTAATTGCTATACATGTGCTAACTCGCTCTTCACAACAAAGTTTTGTTGTGAAAAATGACTGAACATCACACTCAGGTTCCACAAAACCAACCTGCTGATGATAAATAAATTCTATGCCAATGATGCTTTTTGATGCACTTAAAAAATGTAAACTCAATAAAACAGCAACACTGAAAGACACTGTTCTGAAAACAGTTGTCACTGGCTCTTTGTGGTACAAAATCCGTGGATATTTGTCACCGCTTGCAACAACAACTTGCACAGGTCTTATGGGTGGTGGACTGGAAACTGAGCTACTTCTATCTTTCTCTTTAGTGCACTGCTTTCTTGCTTGTTTGTTTTTAGAGTATAGAGGAAATGAAGTTTACTTGCTTTGAGAGGAGAGAGAGAGAGAGACTTTGCTTATGAGAGACTTTGAGAGAAGGACAGGCTTTGCTTAGAGGAAGAGGAAGAGAGAATTGCTACACCTCACTTAAGGTCTGCTGCTTCTTACTGGTGCGTCCTGCATCCTGTGAACTAAGGGTACGTCTACCTAAGGTGCTTTAGTGATGCGTCTCAGTTCTCTGCTCTGTGATCTGCCTTCCACCGCTTCTTTCTACTAGCTGCTGCTGTGTTCCTTTCTTTCTTCTCGCCCTATTCCTGCTAGCTGCTGCTGGGTGTCTAGCTGCTTCCATGCTGTCTCGTTCTGCTTACGCTTATATCATCTCCAGGAGGTGGAAAGCAGGGCCACGCCTCTTACGCAAAGATTAGGCCAGACGCTAGAAGTCCGAGCAGGCAAAATTAGGAGTGCTCGAGAACGCATGCGCATACATTGTGTGCGTGGACAATAAATCACCTGAGTGTGCTTATGTCAATTAACCTCCTTGCTGCCATGTGATCAGGCACCGCCCTGGCATGGTCAACATGGCACAGCCCCCAACAAACAGTGTTATTTCTCTGTAATTTCTTAAATGATTATTTTCATTTTTGCAAATTGCATCCTAACCATGTCTACCTGTAACTATATTTGAAATAATGAAGTACATATTCTCCTTTTTCCTCCATTTAACATTATATTGACTGAAGTAGAGTAAATTGTATTCCATATATGTATGCATATGTCAAAATAAACACCGATTTTATGTATAACTATAGTGTATAAATAAAAACACAAAAAATAAAAATAAAAAAATATTTCCAACTTAAAACAATTATATTGAAAGCATGTTTTTTTTTTGTTTGTTTATTTGTTTTTAACCAAAATTGTGGACCAAAACTTCAAAAATGATTTCTAGTGGTAAACATTGAGTTGATCTTTAATTCTTGTTGTGAATAAAGTCAGTTATGTTTGCTTCTAGATGCTGAGATTCCAGGGGCCATATTCATCCTAATGGCATGTCCTGGGATTTACTTTAGCCTCTGTAGTGGTGGCTTGTAAGAAGGTCTGCGTGGGTCTTGCTTGAAAAGAAGATACTTGATATTAATTCAAATATTTCTTTGCCAAACTTTTGGTTGTTTTCTTAATTATTATTGAGCATTTTCCCTGAGAACACTGAATCATGAAATTCCTAGTCACACAGTCCATTGCTTCTCTAATTATAAATAAATGATTTCAACTTTTTCTCTTCTAGGCCCCTGATTTTATAGATTCGTCAGCAGGCTCCTCCAATCTTTACCCCACCATCTCCTTTTCCTGAAGATACTGTTGGACATAACAATTCTGGAAAGGCCATTGGCCTCCAAAGGGACCAGCTCACTCATTCTTTGTCATTCTACGTCCATAAAAAGGGAGCTTCCTGGAAGCTTAATTTATATATTCCCTGGAATTCTTTAGCTTAAAAACAATTGCTACGATGTCTGAACCACTTAGCAGCTCCTGGCCACACTCCGTTATTATAGGTTCTTGATGAAATTTTGAACATGTTTATTCCAGGTCCCTACCCCATCCTGACTCCGAATTCTGCAAACGTAGTGTGAGATCAAAAGAGAGCTCCTATTTTGCTTTGATAGATTACTCCCTTCCCACCTCTGTCTCTTCTTTATTCCTTCGTTCTTTCTTGCGAACTGCATTACATCCTTTAATGGCTAAAATTGGAGGTAAACAATCTTGTGGGGCATTGATTTGAAGGCAAATGACTGAAGAAAGGATAAAAATCAGAAGGTTTCCTTAGCAATATGTGTGGGGCAAGATTGTCCATGGCAGGTTATTAAGCTCATGCCCTCTGTTTCTAAATGTGTAGAATGATTGAGGAAGGTGGGGCCACGTTAATGTCATTTGTCAGTTGCTAAATTTATTTGTGGTTTCTCCATCACAGTGCATTTGGCTCTTCTGCAAAAACAAATCATCTTTAAAACATGAGGTCATTGGATTGCTTGCCCACCAAACACTTTCTTGGCATCCTTATTGTGTTTGCTTCAAGATCAAATTCTTTGCTCTGGCCTTCATATGGCACCTGGCTTACCTTCTATGTGCCATTGCTCATCACTTTTCATCAGCTTTCGACTCTGTTTTCTTATTGACCCTTCTTATTCTTGTATTTTGTCCCAATTTCAATTTTCAAATCAGGGTTTTCCTCCCTTTTATCCTCCTTATCCTTAATTTTGGTTATTATTATTATTATTTGGATGTTCCTGGATGTTCCCTATGGAAGCTCCTATGGAAGTCTTGATTTTGTTAAGAAGTACCAGCCCCAGGGTAAGCAAGCTCAGCCCTACCATGGCTCTCTCAATACTTTGGTTCCCTCATTGATAACGTAAGAACAATTCCACCCACATAGTGATGTGAGTTTCAGAGAAGTCCTAAAGGAAACACCACCAGGCACTTTTGCATATGTATACACACGTGTACACATGTACATGCACGCGTGTGTACACACACACACATCAGAGTGGACTGAAAATACTTAAGGCATGATTGCTGTGGAAAAATGCCTTGTCCAATGGGGATATAGAAATGTTCAATAACAAGTAGACATTGTTACTTCTTTTTTTTTTTTTTTTTTTTGCAATGGATCTGTATTTATTTATTTATTTTTTATTTATTTTAATTAAAAATCATAAATTTACATAGGGCAATGTTGTTTGATTCATTCTGCTATTTTTTCCCCTTCCCCCCACCCCTCCCACCCCTCTTTTCCCTCTATACAGTCCTTCCTTCCTCCATTCTTACCACCCTCCTTATCCCTAACCCTAAACCTAACCCTAACCCTAACACTAACCCCTCCAACTCCCCCTTATATGTCCTCATCCGCTTATCAGTGAGATCATTCGTCCTTTAGTTTTTTGAGATTGGCTTATCTCACTTAACATGATATCCTCCAATTTCATCCATTTGCCTACAAATGCCATAATTTTATCATTCTTCATGGCGGAGTAATATTCCATTGTATATATATGCCACAGTTTCTTTATCCCTTCATCAGCTGAAGGGCATCTAGGTTGGATCCACAATCTGGCTATAGTGAATTGAGCAGCTATGAACATTGATGTGGCTCTATCTCTGTAGTATGCTAATTTTAAATCCTTTGGGTATAGGCCAAGGAGTGGGATAGCTGGGTCAAATGATGGTTCCATTCCAAGCTTTCTGAGGAATCTCCATACTGCTTTCCAGAGTGGCTGCACTAATTTGCAACCCCACCAGCAATGTATGAGTGTACCTTTTTCCCCACATCCTCGCCAACACCTACTGTTGCTTGTGTTCTTGATAATCACCATTCGAATTGGGGTGAGATGAAATCTTAGGGTAGTTTTGATTTGCATTTCTTTTATTACTAGAGATGTTGAACATTTTTTCATATATCTGTTGATTCTTCTGTGAAGTGTCTGTTCATTTCCTTAGCCCATTTGTTGATTGGATTATTTGTATTCTTGGTGTAGAGTTTTTTGAGTTCTTTATAGATTCTGGAATTAGCGCTCTATCTGAAGTATGAGTGGCAAAGATATTCTCTCACTCTGTAGGCTCTCTCTTCACATTACTGATAGTTTCCTTTGCTGAGAGAAAGCTTTTTAGTTTGAATCTATCCCAGTGGTTGATTCTAGCTTTTATTTCTTGTGCAATGGGAGTCCTGTTAAGGAAGTCTGATCCTAAGCCAACAAGTTGAAGGTTTGGACCTACTTTTTCTTCTATAAGATGCAGGGTCTCTGGTCTGATTCTGAGATCCTTGATCCATTTTGAGTTGAGTTTTGTGCATGGTGAGAGATAGGGGTTTAGTTTCATTCTGTTGCATATGGATTTCCAGTTTTACCAGCACTATTTGTTGAAGAGGCTATCTTTTCTCCATTGCACATTTTTGGAACCTTTGTCTAGTATGAGAAAATTGTATTTATTTGGGTTTATGTCCATGTCCGCTATTCTGTACCATTGATTTACCTGTCTATTTTGGTACCAATACCATGCCGTATTTGTTACTATTGCTTTGTAATAGAGTTGAAGATCTGGTATTGTGATACCCCCTGCTTCGCTCTTTCTACTGAGGATTGCTTTAGCTATTCTGGGTTTCTTATTCTTCCAGATGAATTTCATAATTGCTTGCTCTATTTCTGTAAGGTACACCATTGGGATTTTAATTTTAATCATTGAATCTGTATAGCACTTTTGGTAGTATGGCCATTTTGACAATATTAATTCTGCCTATCCAAGAACATGGGAGATCTTTCCATCTTCTAAGGTTTTCTTTAATTTCTTTCTTTAGTGTTCTGTAGTTCTCATTGTAGAGGTCTTTCACCTCTTTTGTGAGATTGATTCCCAAGTATTTTATTTTTTCGATGCTATTGTGAATGGGGTAGTTTTCCTAATTTCTCTTTCTGAAGATTCATCACTTATGTATAAAAATGCATTGGATTTATGAGCATTGATCTTGTAACCTGCTACTTTGCTGAATTCACTTATGAGTTCTAAGAGTTTTCTGGTGGAATTTCCAGGTTCCTCTAAATATATAATCATGTCATCGGTGAACAGGGATAGTTTGAGTTCCTCTTTTCCAATTCATATCCCTTTAATTTCTTTGGTTTGTCTAATTGCTTTGGCTAGAGCCTCAAGAATGATATTGAATAGAAGCAGTGAAAGAGGGCATCCCTGGCTTGTTCCAGTTTTTAGGGGGAATGCTTTCAGTTTTTCACCATTTAGAATGATATTAGCCATGGGCTTTGCATAGATGGCCTTTACAATGTTAAGGAATGTTCCCACTACCCCAATTTTCTCTAGTGTTTTGAGCATGAAGGGATGCTGTATTTTATCAAATGCTTTTTCTGCATCTATTGAAATAATCATGTGATTCTTAACTTTTAGTCTGTTGATATGGTGAATGACATTTATTGATTTCCGGATGTTGAACCAACCTTGCATCCCCGGGATAAAACCCGCTTGATCATGGTGCACTATCTTTTTAATATATTTTTGTATGCGATTTGCTAAAATTTTGTTGAGAATTTTTGCATCGATGTTCATTAGGGATATTGGTCTGAAATTTTCTTTCCTTGATGTGTCTCTGTCTGGTTTAGGTACCAGGGTGATATTGGCTTCATAGAATGAGTTTGGGAGGGTTCCCTCCTCTTCTATTTTATGGAATACTTTGAGAAGTATTGGAATGAGCTCTTCTTTAAAGGTTTTGTAGAACTCGGCTGAGAACCCATCTGGTCCGGGACTTTTCTTTGTTGGTAGGCTTTTGATGACCTCTTCTATTTCATTGCTTGAAATTGATTTATTTAAGTTGTGTATGTCCTCCTCGTTCAGTTTAGGTAATTCATATGTCTCTAGAAACTTGTTGATGTCTTCGAGGTTTTCTGTTTTGTTGGAGTATAGATTTTCAAAATAGCATCTAATTATGTTTTGTATTTCACTCCTGTCTGTTGTGATATTTCCTTGTTCATTCCAAATTTTAGTAATTTGAGTTTTCTCCCTCTTTCTCTTTATTAGTGTGGCTAAGGGTCTATCAATTTTGTTTATTTTTCAAAGAGCCAACTATTTATTTTGTTAATTTTTCCGATTGTTTCTTTTGTTTCAATTTCGTTGATTTCGGCTCGGATTTTAACTATTTCCTGTCTTCTACTACTTTTGGTGTTGGTCTGCTCTTCTTTTTCTAGGGCTTTGAGCTGTAGTGTTAAGTCGTTTATTTGTTGATTTCTACTTCTTTTGTTGAATGCACCCTATGAAATAAATCTTCCTCTAAGTACTACTTTCATAGTGTCCAAGAGATTTTGATATGATGTTTCTTTGTTCTCGTTTACTTCTAAGAATTTTTTTATTTCCCTCCTGATGTCTTCTGTTATCCATTCATCATATAATAGTGTATTATTTAATCTCCAGGTATTGGAGAAGTTTCTGTTTTTTATTCTGTCATTTATTTCTAATTTCAATCCATTATGATCTGATAGAGTACAAGGTAGTATCTCTATCTTCTTGTATTTGCTAACAGTAGCTTTGTGGCATAAGACATGGTCTATTTTAGAGAAGGATCCATGTGCTGCTGAGAAGAAGGTGTATTCGTTCTTTGTTGGATGGTATATTCTATATAATTCGGTTAAGTCTAAATTGTTGATTGTGTTATTGAGATGTATGGTTTCTTTATTCAATTTTTGTTTGGACGATCTATCCAGTGGTGAGAGAGGTGTGTTAAAATCGCCTAGAATTATTGTGTTGTGGTCTATTTGATTTCTGGAATTGAGAAGGATTTGTTTGACTTACATGGATGAGCCAATATTTGGGGCATAGATGTTTATGATTGTTATGTCTTGCTGATTTATGCTTCCCTTAAGCAGTATGTAATGTCCTTCTTTATCCCTTCTGACTAGTTTTGGCTTGAAGTCCACATTATCTGAAATGAGGATGGATACTCCAGCTTTTTTGCTGTGTCCGTGTGCATGGTATGTTTTTTCCCATCCTTTCACCTTTAGTCTACGGGTATCTCTTTCTATGAGATGAGTCTCTTGCAGGCAGCAAATTGTTGGATTTTTCTTTTTAATCCATTCTGCCAGTCTTTTGATTGATGAGTTCAGGCCAGTAACATTCAGAGTTATTATTGTGATATGATTTGTATTCCCAGTCATTTGACTCATTTTTGTTTTTTGACATGATTTGGTTTCCCCTTTATTTGGCTATTCCTTTAGGCTAGTTCCTCCCGTTGCTGATTTGCATCGTTGTTTTTCATCTCTTCCTCATGGAATATTTTGCTGAGAATGTTCTGCAATGCCGGCTTTCTTTTTGTAAATTCCGTTAGCTTTTGTTTATCATGGAAGAATCTTATTTCATCGTCAAATCTTAAAGTAAGTTTTGCTGAGTATAAGATTCTTGGTTGGCATCCATTTTCTTTCATTCATTGGTAAATGTTGTTCCAGGCCCTTCTAGCTTTTAGGGTCTGGATTGAAAAATCTGCTGATATTCTTATTGGTTTCCCCCTGAATGTAATTTGATTCTTTTCTCTCGCGGCCTTTAAAATTCTGTCTTTATTTTGTAAGTTAGGTATTTTCATAATAATGTGCCTTGGTGTGGGTCTGTTGTAATTTTGTATATTTCGAGTCCTATAAGCCTCTTGTACTTGGTTTTCCATTTCATTCTTCAGATTTGGGAAATTTTCTGATATTATTTCATTGAATAGATTGTTCATTCCTTTGGTTTGTTTCTCTAAGCCTTCCTCAATCCCAATAATTCTTAAATTTGGCCTTTTCATGATATCCCATAATTCTTGTAGATTCTGTTCATGATTTCTTACCATCTTTTCTGTTTGGTCAACTTTGTTTTCAAGATTAAATATTTTGTCTTCAATATCTGAGGTTCTGTCTTCCAGGTGTTCTATCCTATTGGTTATGCTTTCTATGGAGTTTTTAACTTGGTTTATTGTTTCCTTCATTCAAGGATTTTTGTTTTTTTTTTTTTCAATATCTCTAACTCTTTATTGAAATGATCTCTTGCTTCCTGTATTTGCTCCTTTAACTGTTGATTGGTGCGATCATTTAATGCCTGCATTTGCTCTTTCATCTCCTCGTTTGCTTCCCTGATTGTTTTAATTATGTACATTCTGAACTCCCCTTCTGACATTTCTTCTGCTGTGCTGTCATTGGGTTTTATTGATATAGTATCTAGGTTTGTTTGGGACATTTTCTTCCCTTGTTTTCTCATATTGGTCAGATGTCAGTGGGACTTTGTGATATTGCAGAATTCTTCTATTGGATTATATTGTCCCTGTAGATTTCCAGTGTATCACCTTCCTGCCTTCAGTAGCCTGAAGACTTAGAGTAACTTGATAATGCAGTGTTTCCAAGGAAAGCTGCCCCTAGCCCTCTACTGGTTCCAGGACTTGGAGCTGGCTCTGTGTGGAATGGCTCTCACTGGGGGGTCTGCTCCGAGAAGCTGACCTGGAAAGGCGCTTCCCGCCGGAGGGGCCCGGGCTGCAGGTTGCTTGGGGAAGTCCCTGGCTGCCCTGTCCTGGTCCCGGAAGCAACTTGTGGGCAGGAATTCCCCGCCCTGGTTCAGGGCTTGAAGCTTGGTTCTGTGCAGAAAGGCTGTCACTGGGGGGCCTGCTCCGAGATGCTGGAGAATCTGACCCTGTGGGAGGAGCCCACCGCTGGAGTGGGCAGGGCCACCTGGGGAGGACTCTTGCTGCTCTGCCTTACTCTAATAAGCCACCCGAATCCGGGCCTGCCAACCGGGCAGCGCTTCACTGCTTCACCGGGTAGGGGAGACTCACCCCGAGGCTCTATTTTAGTCCGAGTCTCTCAATGCCTCCCCTTCTTGAATCCTGGGTTCTGGAGTGACTGGAGATGCAGTCACCCTCTAGTCCGCCATCTTGGATCGCCCCGTGGAAAAAGCCTGCGGCCGGAGGGCCAGGGGGCAGGTCCGCCTGGAGAGGTCTCTGGCTGCCTTGCCCTGGTCCCAGAGGCTGCTTGCCGGTCGGAGGTCACCGCTGGCTTGGGGACTTGTGGCTGGCTCTGTGTGGAAAGGCTCTCACTGGGCGGTCTGCTCCGAGAAGCTAGCCTGGAAAGGCACTTCCCGCTGGAGGGAGCCGGGCTGCGGGCTGCTTCTGTTACTTCTACTATTAAATTTTATTCTAAGATTCACTCAGATGCAATTTTGCTTTCCTTTGATTGAACCTATTAACATTTTTCTGTTTATATCATTTGTTTGGGTGGTCCTTAATGTTATATTTCCTATAATAATTTCTCTCTCTTTCTGTGTGTGTCTGCATGTGTGTGTGTGTGTGTGTGTGTGTGTGTGTGTGTGTGTGTGTGGTTTTGGGGGAATGGAAAGAGAAAGAGACAGAGAAAAGTCGGGTAAAGGTGGAGTTCCCTTCTAATCAGATTCTAACAATATACAGAGTGACCATGCTGTGCTTAGTGAATAGAAGGGTGGAAGGGAAGAAGGGACAGAAGGAGGATAACAGCTGAAGTGTCTTTCTTAGTTTTCTCTTTCTCTCACAGTGCTCAGAACACATAACACTCCGTCCAACGAACAAAGAGGGGGAACTTCTGGATGATGACTGGCCGTCGTCAGGGCTGGGACTACGCTGGTAAAATCTAAGTTTGGGATTACAATGTCAAATTAACCCAGAGAGTCCGGACCATTCAGCAAGGCATCCGTGGCCAGTGGCAGAAATATATTCAGTATATCAATGTGTCCCTGGAATCTCAAGCGGCCCATCAGGGTTAAAGTCCAGGCAGCAGGTGACTACCATTTCTTAGGAGGTTTATCTCAAGGTTACAGCAGGGGAGATAGAGGTTTTTGATGGCCTTGAGCTTGAATGTAGTTCAAATGGAAATCCAAGGGCTCAGTTGCTTTGAAATTTCAGTGGTCCCAGACGTAGAGGTAAAATGAATCATGTGACTTATAATTGAGTATTAGGATGCATATTACATAGGTATTAGAAGATGTTGACTCACAAACCTGGGGACTGCACCTCTGGATTTACAAAGGCAAATGTATCTCAGTCATTTCCCAGGTATGTTCTGTTTATTATTTTTAAAGAGTCAGTGTGTGTGTGCGTGTGTGTGTGTGTGTGTGTGTGTGTTTACTAGAATCTATTTTAAAATATTCTTAGGTGTATTAATGTATGTGGGTAGTTATAAGCTGAGTAGTTATAGATTAAGATAGAAATTGGAATTCTGAGAAGCAATAAGTAGATCTGAGTGAAGGCCATAAGGATTCGGCCAAGAAGGCATTTGAAAGTTTAAGTATTCAGAGGTAGACTGTACAAAATAAGTTAAGCTACAAGCTACCAACTGGAAATCATAACTTTGGACTTTAAGATCCAGAGACTAAACCTAAGTCAAGAGATGAGTTGATGGGAAATAGATTAAAGTCAGACATGAGTATCAAATTAGAGAAGAGAAAGAGCAGAGAGGAAAGTATTCTGTCTACTTTTGCTTCTCCCTCTTGCTGCAGGCAATGGCCCATGGTTCCTGCCCCAGAACATCTGATGTAGGCCAAGAACTACCAGCCATTTACAATAAGAACAAAGATCTTAATCTATGAAGTATGACTGTCCATTGTACAACCCCAAGCAGGACTGTTACGGATGTACTAATTAGTCTTGGTTCCTATGTGTACCCCTCGATCACTTAGTGACACACACTCACACATGTACACAAATGTGGATAAAACTTCAAGGGATTCACATCATTATGAGATGCTTTGTGCAGCTAGGACAATGTCTATTAGAGGAAAAAAGTCTAGTACATTGGCTAATTATGAAATTGTCTGATTCACGTTAAATTTAACCTTGTTCCCATGGTGTTTTGGTTTTTGACTTAACATTGAGCCTTAAGAGCAAAACTTCCCAGGTCTGAAACATTGTTCTACTGAAACCAATGTATGCACTGCTTACCTGTGATTTGGATGGAACCCAAGAGGAAGAAAGAAAGCAAGGAGAAAGAGAGGTTAACAGAGGAATGAAACAGGGCTTGCTCACATGGTAAGACCTTTTTCCAAAGACTGGGCACTTACTCTAGAAACTGTGAAGTATTTTCCAGAGATTTACCACAAGAAATCAGTCCTAAGGCAGACAGATTCTGAAATGCTTTCTATCATACCTTATGTAACTCAGAGAAAAAAAAATATTATTCCCTGTATTGGGGGTGAGACAAGAGATGGATTTGTACGGTGACTAACTGCTTAAATACTTCAAGCATTGCAACCTTTTCCTTCTTTGAAGAACAGGAAATAATAAATCAGAAGAGTAGGGATTTACTTCTATTTCAAGGTGCCAATAGCCAAGCAAGTTAACTGGCTCTGTGCCCAAGCATTTACGTGTGGGAAGGGGCGCTGGAGGGAGGTCTCCAGTGTTTCATGTAGTATTGAGGGCTGTGAAGTCTGTCGGTACAAAATAAAAATAGGATGATTCTCACTGAAGTCACCTCTTTTTTGAGCAGGTCAGTGGACTAGTGAGAAAAGCAGAAAATAGAAGTCTCACATCTCCAGGCCTGTTAGGTGAATCCCCCTGCAAGGCAGAATCACATGTTTTCTAGATTACCTGGGCGTCTGGGGAAACATCTCTGGCATGGGTCTGGATGTGACTGCAACAGAAGATGATGTCAGGACACTGGGGGAGGACCCACTGGGGTGCTCTCTGGAATGGAATTCCAACAGCTTTCGCATTCCATTAGTTTGTAAGTGAAATTCCACATTTCCTCCATTGCAAATCCATCTCCCACCTTCACCCCACCTCACCTGCAAACCCTTGCTGGGTCTGTCATTGGGTTCTGAGCAAAAACGCTTGCCCCTCTGAAGTCTTGCTCAATCAATGGAGCACTAGCAAAGGACTGGGGCTGTTAAAACCTAAAGGAAAAGTAGGTAAGGCGCTCTAATTAGTGAAACACTCTTACCAAACTGTCCAAGGTTCGGCAGAAAGAAATCTTTCTGTGTCTAGAAGGCAGGGTCCACCCTATCCTTAGGGACCAATCGACCCACCCTGTCCCATTCCAGGGGCCAAGTATTTGTGGGGGCAGGGGTGTGGGCAGAATTATGTAAGTGAATCAGGCAATCATCCTTTCTCAGGAGACAGGGAAGTATGGTGTGGTCCTAAGCTGCGAGTCCTGGTTTTCTTGATTGCCAATCTCACATGACTGTGAGCCAGGGCTCTGTGGTCCAGGATGCCTGTCTCCTCCATCCTGGGGGCCCTTTCGTGGGGCAGTTTGCTCAACTGCACATCATTTTTCTTGGAGTTCATAAAAGCACTTTCCTAGGTCAGGGAGAAATGCGAGAAATGCGGTCCTGACTCCCTCTTGCCTCCTCAGCTGCTGTTCTCTTGCTCGGCACAACAGCTTTCAATCTCAGTATTTCACAATCAGTTCCCCAAGCCCAGCTGGGTTTTCCTCTCCAGTGTCCGGGATCTGGCCCGCTGCCACTCTTCCTCTGACTGTGCACATCTGCTCTGCCTTAGCCCACTTACAATCCGGGTAAGAGAGGCTTCCTCTGACAGCTCCTGCCTGGGACCCACATCAGCAGGGCTCTGCTCTTGACCTCTCCACTTGCAGTGCATCGGTTGAAAGTTCAAGCTGTAAAACCAGGTCTCTCGGGCCAAATGCACCACGGACTGACGTATGAGCTTTGGAAAGTCTTTTCACCGATACTCTGAACCAGAACCCTGCCAAGTCAGACTGGAGTCTGAAGCCGAAGGGAAAATATCAGCAATACTGATCCTGTCTTTATCTAAAATTTGATAGTTTATACATTGTGATTTTTTTTTTTTTTGCTTTTGATTTTTTTAGGAGTCTTGATTAGTGAGGTTACTGGTGTTTGCTTTAACATCATGACCAAATTGAATGCCTTTCTTGCTTCGCCTAGTTCCAGCACTGCTGTTTCTTCATCTGTAATGTGGGAAACTTTTTTTTTTTTTTTTTTTGTTTAAATAATGAATGGAAATTGCATGTCTAAAGTCTTAGCAAAGTACCTGACCAATTGTAGGAGTGTTAAAAAAGAAAGGGAAGAAAAATGTATCGTCATTCTCTTATGTAGCCTCACTGTACTGATAAGGGTTACTGTGCTCTATTTCATTAGTGTGCTACGTCCTGTAAATTCCTCAAGGCAAGAGTTTGTGTTGTTACTTCTGCGTCTTTCTTCAGTGGCCTGGTATTTAAAAAAAAACAAAACAAAACACATCTCCCTAAAAGCTTTTGCCTATTAATTAGGGAGTTAGAACAGATTAAATCTCAGAACCATTTCTCCCAGAGGTCCCTGGAAATCTGTACACCCTGCTGAAAATGTCTGAACATGTCAGTGTCATCTTCTTTATAGTCTGAGACCTGCGCTCAGCAGCCACTGTTTCTTCCCTGTACCTCTCGGGTTCATCATTACCACACATCCATAGGATGACCCCTGCATCTGGGAAAGAGTTCCAGCTCCCAGATTCTTCAACCCACTGTCCTGGCAGCATTCCACGAGCTCATCTTGGGAAACTATAATTGATTACTCTGGAGGGAAAACTCCATCCGAACACCAGCTGGCAGCCAGACCCTGCCCGAGAGCCCTGAATTAGTCTCCAGCAAAAATCTCGGCAGAGACAGCGGCGTATGCACGAACAGGTCCACGGTATCCTCAGATCCAAATCACTGCTAGGAACAAGTGTTTCCTTCAGAGTACTTGAATTTGGCATTGATAAAACCCCAGAGTGTTGAATTTTCCATTGGTACCTACAGAATTTTTAAAAATTATTTTGTAGGTCTGAATAGACAGAATAGTTTTCCATTCGCTGCCTCTTGAACAGATCAGCTGTGAAACAAAGCTTGGGCTGGTAGGAGAAAAGAAAAAAAGGGACCAGCTTTGAGAAGCAATGAGACGAAGGTGAACTTAGGATCCAGAGTTATGTTGACTGTTCCTGTTCAGTCCATTAAGGCTGCCATCCCAACTTCTGGGATTTGAAAGGGAAAAAAAACAAAAATGTCAATTATTTGTCCAAACTCTTCAAATGAGCATGAATAAAAATTTTGAATATGAATGCGATTTCCATTCCAAAAGAGTGCTTTCTAGATGCCAAAACCATATTTTTGAATAAATATGCTTTTGTTGAATAGAAATTTTCAGAGTTCTTCTCCTGACTACACAGATTACTCATTCATGTGAACACGTGTCAAGATACTATAGTGCATGTCAAGTCATGAGAGGCTGAACTCTCTCTCTGCATGTGACATGGGCAGCAAGAATTGAAGAATGAGACCACGAGCACAGTGTGCAACTTCCAAACACGACTCTAACTTATGAATATCTCAAATACTTTAAAAATCAAACAATAACTTAATAACCAACCCTTTTACTCTTTATCATATGTTTGTGATTTTATTAGGTTTGAAGAAGGTAACACTGTCAACAAGGCTGCTATTCCCGGCTCTGCTGATAGGTCCTCAAAGCAGAAGCAAGGAAGAAGGGCTCACCTTCAGGTGCCTCATGAATAGATGTGTGTTCTCTCTCCTTGGCCGTGATTACTGTCAAGGTTGCGTGTGGTTTCTATTTTTGGCCCAAATGGCAGAAAAGCCGCTTCTGCAGCCAAGAAGCAGCATTGTAGGATGCCAATAAATTCTGGGGAAAATTACATTTTAAAAAGGAAAACTTTGACATGCATCTGGCAATAGGACTATTCTGAACATATGGCAGCCTGGTAGGTAGGAAGCCGTTGGAACATGGTAAGTTGAGCTGAACGCTGCCCCCATTGTGTTCTGGGGTGCATTTGGGGAAGGTCCTGTGGTGAGGCCATGTCTCTTCCAACCTGATGTGGCGCATTCGCTGGGAAGGGCAGCTGGATGGAAAGCCAGGCTTGTGTGTATGACCTTCTCCTGCCAACCTCTGATTGACTTCAAAAGCTATTCTTAGGGATGCAGTGGGCAAGACCAAGACCCTGCTGTGGAAGCCAAGCCCACCATCACGACTCAGCTGATAAAAGAGACACTGGAAAGCTAGAGATCCTGGGGGTCTCAGAATTCTCAGAATTAAGGATTCCAGTGCTAGGAGTTGACAGGTGCCCTAAGTCAAAGTCCTGCTATTGGCTGGGACATGCAGCTCCATGGTCTGGTTCCTGCTTGCCTATATCTGTTGATAAAAATTATTGCATCTCTTAGGGAAATCCACGACTTGAGGGACCACTCTTTAAGGAACAAGGAAAAGCTAAGTTTTTATCAGAGGATGATGAATTCCTGAGGTTGTGCCCAAGACCTCAAAACAGTATTTATCAGATGGCAATCCTTCCACCTCACAGCTCAAGCTGGATCTCACAGCTCAAAATGTGCCACCTTGCCCTCCCTTGAGTCTTATGCATCTGATGTTGGGAATGAATCACACTTAGCAATATCAGAATTACAATTGAAGGACTGGCTCTGCCACCTCCAGTCTTCACACAAAGACACTAAGTCTCAGCAAGCATACTTCTTGACCCAGGTCACAGTCTAGATTCGAGTGCAAGTCCAGATCTGTGTGACTTCTAAACTGCTGATGTTATCATACATTCAGTCTTAAAAGTGTTTCCTTATTTACTATCCCACAGGTCATAGACTAAATTATGAAGATAGTTGCTTCACACCTTTGATAGCTAAGCTTTCTCTGGATAGGGAGTGAGTAGTTTCAGAAACTTGGGCTTGGACCTTTGTTCTCGTCTGATTAGGTAATTGAGCACAAAGTACATTGCACTTGAAGTGGCACACGGTCCTCCCTCTCCCCATGTGTTCGCATGTACCATGCAGCATGTCCTCATAGGCACGGCAGCATGCGCCTACACATGCCTTCACCCACCTCCACATATGTGCCGTTACTCCCACACTCAGAGCCAGATGCTCACACACCTCCTTCAGAGTGATTGTTAAACTTCCTGTTCACAACCATGACCATGGATGGGCATTATTAAAATGACCTCTGAACAAAAAGTGTGTTTCAGAAATCTGCATTTTAACACAAGTGTTCTTTGATTCTGATTGGGGCATCTGTGTACCATTCCTTAAGAAAATTGGCTATGAGATCCTTGAAGAGAACAGGTAGTTCTTACACATTTCTGTTTGCCCCAGACAAGTCACAAAGCTAGATACAGGGTAGACAGCTATTTGGAGAGAGTGGGTTGACTGAATGTCTGTCACCCACTCTCTCTTCCATCCAGGGATCATTATAGAAGAAGAGTCAGAAGATCAAGTGTCCAGAGGATCCCAGTTGATCTCCTGGGACCCAGTTGTCTGGACTAATCTTTGTGTCTGGACTTTTGGAGATTCATGAGAACTCTCTTGATTCCCTTCCCTGTTGAGTAGACTCTAGTTCTGAAAAACTTTGCAGATAACTTATTCAGTATCTGGAAGTTTTCTTTCTTGTGAGACTGTGACTAGAATCAGAAGGAGGTCAAAGACCCTGAGGAAATGTTCTCGGCTCTGCCACCTGCCCAGCGCAGAAGGACTCTTCCTTCTTTCCTTTTCCTACTACCCTTCCTGTCTGTCCGCCATTGATTTGGATCTCACTTGTTTTTGCTGGTTCATATCAACTCCAGCACACAGGTCACCACTCATTGTCCCAGCCTACTTGGGACTTTTGCATTCCTCCAAGGGCAGAATTCTTGGTGCTCCTCCACATGAGAGTAGGCCACCTGTGAGACTCCATAAAAGTTTGCTCGTGAATCTTGAGGGGCCACACCAGTAACTCGTGACCGATCAGATGTCCATGTGTTTGTGAGCACCTACTGAGAATGAGCTCAAGCAAGTGAAGTACCACCCTACCTTCATAAGGAGTTTGGTAAAACCCTCCTCTGCATTCCTGATCCTCTAGGTCTATGATATTTTCCTGGTCTACCAGTCTGGCAATGACACCAAGAAAGGACAGGTGGTTATTGAGGGCATTGAGAAACGGCATAGTCTTGGTGACCTCATGCTGGTTTCTCTCTTACTAACTGCTCATGAGGCTTCTTTTCACTTGCCCACGGTCAAATTCTTCTGATCAACCACTCCAGGCCTACTGGTGTGTGGTTGGAGAGTCTACCTTTTCCTCTTTTCCTTATAAACCCAGACACCATTTCCTATCTTCAGTCCTCTGAATGTACTACTACCCACTGGTGATGTTTCTCCTACCACTTTGAAAACGAATGCAGTGGCATCTAGGATGAAGTAGATTTTATGAGCAAATGGATGTCTTGCAATTCTAACAGCTTTTCAAACATCATTATGAACTTCCAATTGTGAGCTGGGAGATTTCTCATGTGGTAGGGGGCCTGGGCAGATCTTTAAGCAACAAGCATAAGTATAAACCAAGTGTGCTTTTGGTTTTCTTGCTGTATCACCTATTCTGGGAACTTTCCGTGGAGCAAGGAGAAAGTGGGTGTTAGGAAAAAATAAGGGTGTGTTCTGAGAAAGCCTGGGAAACATCAGACAGGTTAAGAGAGTGGCTGAAGAGCTTGGCCTCTGCACTGTCTCTACCTATAGGCTTTCATCTCTATTGGATGACGATAATACAACATCTATTACTCATTTCTAAATTCAGGGAATGACATTACAGAATGGAAAGAAGAATGAGGTGGGTATTTAGAAATAATGAAATGATAGAAGTGGATATTTGGAATTAAAAGAGAACATTTGGTGCAGGGTATAATTTCAGTCAAAAGAGCTGGTTGCCTGAGTAAATATTGCATGATTTTGTTAGCGCAAACCAAATGTGTTTCTAGCTACTGCATCCAGCAAGTTTCTGTGTATGTGCTTAAGATATTTCTAGGAGGACATAGAAGAAAATAATCATTATGTGTATCTTTGTGAGAGAGGGTAAGAAAAGAGCTTTTGAATTTTACTTTATGCAAATTGGCACTATTTGAAATTTTTACCTTTACAAAAATCTTTTACCCCCCACATATACACATACTCTTGTTACATATGTTGAGAAGCAAATGACAAAACTGTTTCTGAAGGGTTTCCCCTGAGCAGATGGATCCTGGGGTACTCATTTTTCAGTGTGGAGGTTCAGGAAGTTCAGAGGTGCTTGTAGGTCTCCCAAAGTCTACTGCTTTGGAAGGAAGCCTGGCCCACCATAAGGTCAGCCTTTCCATCCATATTTCCAAATCCACAAGGTTCAACTGAGTTCAAGCTCAGCATAGAATTAGTTCCCCAGAGTCCAACCACACAATCTGGACAGGAGAAGGGCTTGGTTTTCCCAGTCATCAGTTACTTCTTCCCTTCCTGGTCACAGAGGAAATTGGGAAGTGTGTTCTTAACCACTGGGTTTTGAGCCTTACGCAGGGCTGCTGACGGATTGGACTTATGGTTAATTCAGTGGTTGGTATCCATCCTTTCAGTCCACCTCCCAGCCTGAAATCGTGTTAAAAAGGAGAATATAGGCAACTCTTAGAGCAGTTGACCCTCAACTTCAAGTACAGGGGAAATACTAGTGAAGTGCCCCAAATGCTCATCCCTAGGGCTAGAGTCCCAGGAATCTGCTTTTGTAACAAGCTCCCCATATGATTTGGATGCAAAAGAGTCCAGGAAGCTAATATAGAGAAAGCCAGTCCAAATTCTAGACAGAGAGAATACTACAGTGTGAGGAATGGCTGGTACTATATGTGTTTTCCCAAGCTGGATGAAACAGGGAAGACTAAAGAAGGACGAGACTAAGGAAGTGATTCCAGTGGCTCAGGAGGCTAAGGCAGGAGCGTCGCAAGTTCAAAGCCAGCCTCAGCAACTTAGTGAGGCCCTGTCACAAAATTTAAAAAAGTAATAATAATAATAAAAGTAAAATGGGTAGGGGATGTGGTGCAGTGGTTGAGCGCTCCTGGGTTCAATCCCTGGTACCAAAATAAGAAAGAGAGCGAGAGAGAGCGAGGGAGAGACAATTCACAATTTTTGCTTGGAAAGCATCACTACAAGTGCTTACATGTCCATTCTCATGACATCTTTATCCCCTTTAAGCAGATGAAGACTCTGAGGCTGGGAGTTTAAATAACTTGCCCAGGGTCATCGGGTTACAAAGTGACAAATCTAGAGTACAAACCCAGGTGGTCTGGCTCCAGAATCTATGCCCTTAACCACCACACTCTGGGACAGGGATTGGCAAAGTACAAGCCAGGGACCAAATCCAGCCTGCTTCCTGTTTTCCTTAGGTTGGGTGAGCTAAGAATGTTTTGCTTTGTTTTACATTTTAAATGCAAAATGTAAAAAAAAAAAAGACCATTGGCCCTGTAGGGAGAACAAGTTGCTATTTGGCTCACGAAGCCTGAAATATGTACTATCTTGCCCTTCACAGAAAAACTTGTGGATTTCTGACTGAGTAGAGAACCCACTAACGGTTCTTGTTTCTCCAAAAGGTGTCATAGCGGAATTCTGAATTACTTCACTGCAGGGAGAGGTGCAGATCCCCATGAGCCAGCTCAGCTGAGAACTCATCCCTGATTCATCCTTCTTCACAAGCTGCTGTGTGTGGTGCTGGGGCCTGGGATGACTCCATCATTGTCATTTAGGACCTCTGTACCTAAGGATATGCTTTGGCCCTTTAAATAAAATCCCCTGAAAGTGATAACACGCAGCTAGAGCTTGATGAAGAATTCTTCACATAAAGACGCTTCAGTACCTTTCCTCACTTCAGCCCTATCATGGTGTTATTGTGACAAGGCCACCTATTTCTGGTAGGATTCACAGTAAAGCTGAAATAACTGGGGTTCAAAGATCAAGTCACTTCCTCAAGGTCACACAGTTGGTGAAGTGGGTCCACCCCAGGCGGTCGAATTCTAGACCCCGTGTGCTTGACTCAGCCACTGTCACACAGCACAGTTTCCCAGAAGGTCCCTGGGAACTAGTTAGTATTCCTTTCTCCATTTTACAAATAAAGAAACTGGCTGTCAGAACACTTAGCATTGAACGAGGTCATTCACCTCTTCAGTCGACTTGAGCAGAGACTTGACAGACTCGAAATTCCAGGCGGGCTCCAATATTTCATTGGATCGTAAAATGATCCTCTCTGGGTAGCCCTGGTCAAGTAACCGGTCCCCAGCACCAATGTCTGAGAAGTGCTGCTTGGCCCCTGGAGAGGACCTCAGAGCATCATAAACAGATTTTTCTGCCTCCATTATTTTTTTTTTCCATGTTTTTATTGGTGCATTATAGTTGTACGCTGTGGTGGGATTTGTTGTTATATATTTGTGCATGCACACAATATAGTAGTAGAATTCGGCCAAGTTGTTCCCCAGTACTTCCCCTTTCCCTTCCCTCCACTTGCCTCCATTCTTTGGAGGGGCTTTGGACAGGCTTCCTGTCCTGGGTGAGCCCCAGCAGGGACCAGGCAATGAAGGACATCGCAGCTCCATAGCAATTCCCTGGCTCACTAGTCATGTGACCTAGCCTCAGAAGCTTAATGTCTCTGCCTCTCAATTTCCTCATCTGTAAAATGGTAATGACAATAACAACTATTTTACCCACTGGGTTATTGAAAATATTTAATGAGATAATTCATGTACCTGGAAGTTCATAGCATATACTATGTGCTCAAAAAATGGAAACTATTACCATAATTGAATAGAAGAACCTGAGGCTATTATTAGATTAGAAGCCATGAGGAAATAATAAAATAAACTGTAATGAGTGCTTATAATGTGCCAGGCTCTGCATTAAGCTCAGAGGTCATTATCTTCTAAATTCTTACTCTGATCTTGAATTATCCTCATTCTATAGATGAGGAAACAAAAGCATGTTCAGAAAGGTAAAGTTACTTGCTCTAGGACAGAGAGAGGTTTGGCTCTGAAACCGATGTCTGTTGAATTCCAGAGTTTCTAATCCAGTGTTATGCCAAATGCCCCAAATTTCTGTCTCTTTCTATAGTCCAAAAATGTAGACTGGAGGCTCCTAAAGCAAGTATTCTAGGAGGAGAAGTTATAACATTTATGCTCAACTTTATTAGACTTTTAGATTAAGAAGACGTATTCAGTGAAAACCTATTTATTTAAAATGAGCTTGAATAATATAATGAATGAAATAAAAAATTGCGCCTACTACTGTCAAGCCCAAGATGGATTATGATGTGTTGGATGGGTACAAATGATTCTGTAGTTCTGATCCAGGAAAAGATTTGGAGGCAATTTCGCCTCTTAAGAAAGGATTGTACAACATTCACTCATGGAGGATTTATTGGAAATGAAATGGAAACTCTTTCAAGATTTTATTAAGAGATATAGTCTTCCTGCATAACTTCTTTTCCTCCTGGACATTTATGAATGTTTGGCTGGAAGGGTGGTCTGGGAGCCGAGTTTTGATATATGTGGTTCCTACAAGGAGGTGCCAAGGGAGACATTTTTCCATCAAAAGCCATATGCATGCTGGATCCTGAAAAGGCTTCCAACAACGTGGACACTGGCAATAAAAATAATCTAGGAAAAAACATGTCAGCCAGCACCAGTTGCTGTGGATGTTGGAAGAACCATGACTAAATACGTAAATACTCTGAGAACTTGGTATAGAAAACAAGAAGGGTTGAATTTTCATCCCACTACCAGACCCAGAGTTTTCCAGGGGATGGCCATAGCCAGAAAAGCACTTTCTTAATTCATCCTCTGAGGACACTGTTGAAATCCACTAAAGAGAAAATGTTAAAGGTGCCCGACTTCATGACCGGGGACCCAACCACGATGGTCCCCAGCTAAACTGAGCTTCCCACAATGCCACTGACAGGTGATCACAGGATGTGACCAGGTGGCCATATGGTCCCCATTTGTGTCTCCATGGTGTGTGTGGTAGGGCATTCATCTTAATGTGACCCCATAAAGCAGGGACATAAATCTAGGACGGCACATGTGTACCACCGTCATGCACACCTTCAGAAGATGACTTTTGAATTTGTCTCTTTTATTCCATCTAAATTAATCTTGACCTATATTCCCCTTAGCTTTCTAAATTCAGTCCCACGGAGCATGTGCCGTTCTTTGATGTTCCTATTTGCCCCTGGACTTTTGCCCAAACTTTTACTACTGGAAAAGATTTTGCTTTGCTTTCTCTCATGCCCGCTCCTATTTTTCTTTCAGACCTCTATTTAAATGGCACCTTCTTAGGGAACCTGCCTCCCTCCTGTTGGATTAGACCACAGTCCCTGTCATTACCTCCTAGCTTGGTGTCCCTATCTTTTATGTCACTTCTTATAGACTACTTATTTACATAATAATTTTTTTATTAATATCCATCTCCAATATAAGACTTATAGCTTCCAAGCAAGATAACTATATCTGTTCTCCTTCACTGTTTTTAGAGTTTTCCTCAGTATCTGGCAGACTATGCACTTAATAAGTATTTGTTAATTAACTGACTAAATAATGGTAATAATTATAATAAAGAAGCTACTACTTACGAAGGGCCTAAGAGTTTCCAGGTCCTATGATAAGTGCTATTTCCAATCTTTATACAAATCAACATGGTAGGTTTTATTACCCTCCATTTGTAGATGAAAGAATTGAGTTTTCTATGACTTCTATGAATTGGCCATACTCTTGGGTAGTGGTAGACCTAGAAGTCACACTGTTGAGCTTGATCCTAAGGTTGATCTTCATCTACCATGACATTCTGTTTCTTCTTTAATGGGCTACTCTCACCTAAGACACTGCTTTATTCCATGTTTTTTCATTGCTGTGACCAAATGACCTAACAAAAACAATTTTAAAGGAGGAAAAGTTTATTTGGGTTCAGTCCATACACAGCTGGCTCCATTCCTCTGGGCTCAAGGTGAGGCTGAACATCATGGCAGAAGAGCGTGGCAAAGGGAAGTGACCCACATGATGATCAGAAAGCAGAGAGTGTCCACGTGCCAAAGGCACACCCCCGGTGACCCACCTCCTTCAGCCACACCCTATCCACCTCCAGTCACCACTCAGTTAATCCCATCAATGATTGGCTTAAAGCTCTCATAGCCGAATCATTTCATCTCGAAGCCTTCTTACATTGTCTCACACGTGAGCTTTTGAGGGACACCTCACATCCAAACAAGAACCCACGTGACACTGGCTATGGGAAGCGTGGCAGAGGATATGGCAAAGCCACACCACAATGGACTGAACCCTCATTTCTGGCTTCCCTAACTCACACCCATGGATACTCTGTCTTTCCCAGCAGGTGGCAAGAGCCTTTTGTGGGGTACACGCTCTGGTCTGATGGGTTCACGTTGGAGACACTCTCTGCTGGCTCCACCAAACCTTCCACATCCTGTGCCCCAGAGGGTGGGGTGCACCTCCTCCAGAGTTCCCTCTGCTGCCACCGGCTCCTCTTCTAGTCTCTGCTTCCTTGTCACCACCGTTGTTATGATGCTCACCTTGCTCCAAGAGGGAGATTTTCTATTTCGTTTCCATGCTTATCCTGCATGCAGGTAGACTTGTGTAAACTTCCCTTCCTCACCTTGGCAGGGAGCAAGAAGCCCGCCGTCAGCTCCTCCACAGTTCCCTGGCTCCACAGGATGCCCAGAGCTCAAGAAGCATCCCTCAGTTCTTTCCCCACAGAGGCACGACTCTGAGTGTGACAGAGAGCCCTCAGGGCTCACAGTGCTAGACCATCTCTCGAGAGCAGAGGGCCTTAAACCTGAGCACACGTCGGAATCACCTGGACGGTTACTTAAGACACACCAGCTGGCCCCACCCCAGAGTTTTGATGCAGCAGGTCTTGGGAGGAGCCTGTGAATTGGCATTTCTAACAAGCCCAGGGGGAGTGCAGATGCCCGCCTTTGAGAACGAATGTGCCAGTTGTTCTCTACCTTGTCAATACATTAAAGAAGCACCTGGGGAGCTTAAAATATCGTGTTGCCCACAACACTCCCGACACACTGAGAATCAATGGGGGTGGAGTTCAGGCACTGGTATGTGTAAAATTTCCCAAGTGGCTCCACTGAGCAGCCACTGTTGAAAACCTTTGTGCTACACAGAGTAGTTATTTTGTTTTCCTGTTTTTCACTTCTCTTCATAAAAAGTGAGAACAGGTAGGACTGAAAAGGGGCTCTTGAAGATATGGTTGCTCAGTAGTCATTACGAAGCATCTGCCTCTCTCCATATCTTTTTTTTTTTAATTTAAAATTTGTTTTCATTAGTTATACAGGACAGTAGAATGTACTTTGATCCATCATATATAATGGAGTATAATTTCTCATTCTTCTGGTTATACATGATGTAGAATCCCATTGGTCATATAGTTATATTTGTACATGGTGTAAAAAAGTCTGATTCATTCTACTATCCTTCCTACCTCATCCCCCTCCCTTCCCTTCACTCCCCTCTACCTAAAGTAACTCTATTCTTCCCTAGCCCCTCCCCCATTGTGAATTAGCATCCATCCGCATATCAGAGAAAACATTCCATCCAGCCACATCAATCTCTACGGCAGTTCAATTCACGATAGTTAAACTATGGAACCAACCTAGGTGGCTTTCAACAGATGAACAGATAAAAAAGAATGTGGTATATATGATGGAATATTACTCAGCCTTAAAGAAGAGTGGAATTATGACATTTGTAGGTAAATGGATGGAACCGGAGAATATCATGCTAAGCGAAATAAGTCAATCCCAAAAAATCAAAAGCTGAATGTTTTCTCTCTCCATGTCTTATATGGGGTTTGTGCTCAGGTCCAAGACAGCCAACCGAAATATAAGTTCTCTTCCCAAATAGTTCAGCAGGAGGTGCTTAAGATATGGTTGTGAGAGAAGGCCTCTAGGAAGAAAAGACCCGTACATGACTGAGGTCTTGAAAGATGAGGAAGCTAGCCCCAGAAAAGCTACAAGAAGAGAATTTCATGCCAAGAACACAGCTAGTGCAAAAGGTGCCAACTGGACAAGGAGGCCCTGGTGGCTTATGCAAGGTCATATGCAAAACACTCAGAGTGAGGGCTTGAATCCAGATGAGCTCCTTCTAATTTCAGTATCCTAAATGTTGCCCCGACCTGACAATCCCAAGAGAGGAAAAACTGTCCCTGTGAGCAAGGGTCCCTGCTCTTGGCACTGGCACTAGCGGTGCAGGCCAGGGGTGAAAAGAGGGGTCGCTTGACCTTCCTCACCTCTTCTAAGCACAGACTGAAGTTTTTTCTCAGGGTTTTTTCCTTATGACCCTCTTTTCCCCCTTCCAGAATTATGTCTTTTGTTTTTTATCCAGAGTTGAAAAATAAGGCTGATTTTGTTTTTGGTTAGAATTTACCCAGGAAGAATGTGAAGAAATCTGATTCCCTCCTTTGGGTCTTGCAGCACAATCCTCAGCATGGTCTTTGCAGAACGGTGTATTGTGGTGGGACACTGTCTCCCAGGAGGAAGGTACATGTGGGCTTCTGAGCTCCTGTGGCTGAAAGCTGCTGAAGCTGAGAACTCAGATCCTGGAGTCTAAAAGTCTCACCATTGGTAATGGCTCTTCCAGAATAGGTTCACATGTGGGAAATATGATTTGATCCTGTCTTTAAGGATGAAATTTTGACCATGTCTACAAAAATTTGCAACATGCTCACCTTGTTTTAATCAGTTTTTTTTGACACGGTGACCAAAAGACCATACAACAAAAATTAGAGGAGGAAAGATTTATCTTGGGGTCCATGGTTCCATAGGTCTCTCTCCAGAGACATCTGGCTCCATTTCTTGGGGCTTGAGGTGAGACAGGACATCATGACAGAAGAGAGTGGCAGAGGAAAGCAACTGGGAACAGGGCACCAGGAAGGTGGGGACAACACGCTCTACTCAACAAGGACAAAATGTAAACCCAAAGATGTGCTCTGGGGACCCACCTCCTCCAGTCACGCCCCACCAGCCTATAGTTACCACCCAATTAATCCCTGTCAAGGGATTAATGCATTGATTACGTCAAACCTCCTATAACCCAGTCATTTTATCTCTAAACTTTCTTGCATTGTTTTTATATATGAGATTTTTTTGGGACACCTAATCTAAACCATAACACCCTCTAATGCAAAATCTGCCTTGTGGTTTACTCCTGAGAAAAAATTATATGCCTGATATCACATTCAAGAATTTTCATTACAAAGTTGTTTATAATACTGGAAAATGGCAGGGAGGGCAATGAATTCTGCATGATTATGGAAATGGTAAAATAAATGATGACATGCCCATTCTATGGATCAGTATGCCACAGGACCAATCACTTCAAGAATTGCTTTTAACATTTAAAAGTAAATTGCATGGAAACATGTAGTATCTCTTATTATTTATGTAGAACTGTTCAGGCAGAGACCAAAACTATACATAGACAAAGGTACGGGACGATGTGTGCCAGCTTGATATTACCCCTCAATCTAGGGGGAGTCCATGATAGAATAGGTAAAATGAGATGCAAACATGTCAGAGTCGTGGGTTTTGAATGTGAAAATGTCCATGTGTTTGAATTTTTAGAAAATATTATAGTTACACATCAGTTGAATAATATATCTTTTTAAGATTGGCAAGCAGGTTGGAGGCCAGTCTGGGCAACTGAATAAGATTTTGTCTCAGAGGAAAAGTAAAAAGTGGGCCAGGGATGTAGCTCAGTGGTAGAACACCCATGGGTTCAGTCCCTGGGACAGATCGGCAAGCATGTAATACAGGGACAGGGCGTAAGGCTAATGGGCCCGCTGTCTCCATGTTCCTTGGAGATCAGAACCCACATTTCTCTGGAGATATTTTTCCTGTCCAGGAAGGCTAGTGTAGTCCCAAGGATGGAGTTATTTGAAGTCAAGTCTAGGGACACCACTAAAGAAATGAGAGGACAGTTTGTGAGGTAGAGGTCGAAAACCCTCCTTAAAGGGCCATCCGATCCTCTGAACCACACCTCCTCCTGGAATCCTGTTTTCCCCTAAATGTGGGTCTGGATCTTCACTGTGGAGACCCAGCCTCCCCTATGCCTGCTCACAGCCAGACAGGCAGCAATTCCCTGTCCCTCCTGTCTCTTCCTTCCTGACTGCCCAACTGCTCAGTGCATGTTTGGGATTCACTCTCCAAGTGGACAACCTACCCTTGACTCCACAGGTTTGGTGGCACGGGGAGACCCTGGTTCACATTATTCCGTAAACTTCAGCAGCACAGAGGCAGCTTCCTACCCTGGAAAAATTTCCTGATAGACGACTGTGGGAAAAAAGTACCAGATCACTGAACTGATGTTTTAGCTGGAGGAAAGGGAAGATGGAGGTCAGCTTAGAGATGGACAGTGGCCTGCTATATGCTAAAGGAGACATGTGCCTTTGTGGGAGGAATTTAAGATTCAGTGTCCTCTGCCATTTCATGATGTTTCTCTTGGTAAAGTCTACATACGAAGAGTTGACAGCTGAGAACTTTCTGGAAACCAAGTACAATTTTTCCATTGGCGAATTGTAATTTTTTTTAATGAAAATATATAGCACATGTACTTTGAGTAAAATAAAAAGCTATTGATATAACTATTTTGATTGGAATACTTGCATGAGATTTGTACTTCCTTGACCTTTCTATACAAACAAGGCTTTCTTGACTCACACCATCTGCTTTATGGTTTTAAATAACCATACCGTGATGTAATTTACATACCACAATGTTTTAAGTGTATAACTCGAAGGGTTTTAGTAGTCTCCTTTCTGTTTATTAATCAATTCCCCATCTATTCCAGTCCTCCTGGCCACATACCCTCCTGGCCACATACACTCTCTGTCCTTTGCATTGAGCCACTTGGAGCTCTTAACACGCCTTGCATTGCCTGGACAAAAACTCTGCATGCCACTGGAAGGCTAGGACTTATGTCCCAGTATTTCTGCATCCTTGGCAGAAAGAGACTATTTCTCCTCATACCTGAGGAGCCTGACACATGGTACCAAATCAGAAGCATTTGCTGGATTTCACCCTTCTGCGGGGCAGGGGACAGGAATACTGCAGATACTTCAGTACCTGTTACGAGCGGCAAGGAGGAGTCAACGAGAGTAAATGTGGTCCAAAATCAGTTGGCTTTATTTGATGCTGATCACACACTTATTGTAGTTATTCTAACTTCAGTCACACCAATACCACACCTAACTTCATCACTAAATTATGATAAGCCCCGAATAAGCAAGACTCACTCCTCACTGAGGCCCGTTCCTAAGGTCCACTCCTGTGTGACGTGTCTTGAGTCCAAGGGCAGCGACTCCCAGAGGTCAGTCAGGAAGGCAGCTCAGGAGGTCTCGCTGGGAGCTCCCTCCGGCCGGAGTCCTGATCGGCGAGGACGGTTGGGAGGCGAAGGAGGGCGGCGAGGTCACCGCAGGCAGGTCGGGGGAGACGTCCCAGGCAGGATGCACACAGGCAGCTCTGCTGTCCTGGAAGACAAGGCAGCTCCGCGGTCACTTCCACAGGAACGTCTCGGTCACCGTCAGGACGACGGATGTTCCAGCAAGCAACGAGCAAGCCAGCGAGTCTCCTCCAGGCTGGGCGCAGCACTGGCGTCATTGGTGTAAACCAGAGACTGGAGCTGGGCTCAACTGAGTCCTTTTAAATCCTTTTTATCAGACCCTGCCAGCCGGTCTGGGTCAGGGGGACGTCAGTTATCTTACTCAGGGTCAGTTGCACATGTCTCCAACTTGGGGCAACGTCAATCTTATTTTGGGGCAACACCACATCATTACCTCATTACAGCACAGAGCACTCAAGTTACTTTTTGCAAGTTACACAGCACACAGAATGTCACACATTTAATTTTGCTCCTTACAGTACCAAAGTCTCGTTCAGGAGATGCTGTGGCTCTTGCTTACAGTTTTCACTTCCTTTACTAGACTTTTCCCCTTAAACCACCCTTTGCGTGACTTCATCTTGCATCCCTGAATTTGTTCAGGGCTTTAAAGTTATCATCGTATTTTCATCTCCATAGTTCAACTGGAAACTCAAAGAGGATAAGGTTTTCTCTTTTTATACAAGTTAATATGGTCAAAGAGAGTGAATCAGTTTAAATTTGACATCTTACCAAAGTTCTTAAAATTACAAAAGAAAGGAAAAATTGCTCAAGATTCCTTAGTGAATAGTGACTTGAATTCTGAATTCAGATCTTAAGACTTCTTTCCTGACCAGGAGTCTCTAAGAACCTGGGAGGAGAAAGAAGACTGTAGGGTCAACTCAACCTAAAAAGAATCCAAGGAGTCCATTTTGTGGGCAGGGTCCAATCTTGATGTGATATTATCAGAGTATTACTGCTAAAAAGAAGGGGAATACAGCAAAAACATGTCCACATCCAGTATTGGTAAGCAAGAAATCCAGATGGAACTTCCGTGGGATGAGTTTCACAAAATGTGACTTATACAGGCAAAGAAGCAGGACATCAAGGGCTTGATCCCGAGGCTGCTTTTGCCAGTAAGAGTCCACTGGAGTTAAAACCCAAGCTCTCATATGGCCAGCTGATGATTCCTATAGCTCTATCTCCCCAAAAGGTTAGTTTGGAAATGATGACTTCTCTTTTCAGATGTTTACTTTGAAATGTTTTAAATACTCTTGCAATTTAAAGGCTTAATGAGACAGATTAGTTGGAATTAGTCTGTGGGATGGCTTTAGAGAAGTCTGGGAGATTCAGTGTTCTTCTTCTCTTTCGTAGCCAAAACATGTCACTGATAAACAGAGAAGCTGTTGAATGCATCTTGAATGTCACATGTGTCCCCAGTACAAAGTGGCTGGATTAAAGGAAGCTTGAGCTGAGAACATTACCTTCTGGGCTTTAAGATATGGCAGCCCTTATGGAAATTCACAAAGCAGTATCTAGGACACTTCTAAACACTGTAGATCATTCATGGAGAAATGAATTAGCCTTTATAGTTAATTAGCCAATGTACAGGAAACCCATGGAGAGTAACTAAGGTCTTTGCCCAGACACGTATCAGTCTGTGCAAGAGGTAAAAAAACCTTGACATCAAGCTAACCAATGGTAACAATGTTAAATTTGCAGGCACTCTGGCCACACACCGCTGCCTCTTTCTTGTTCCATGACTTCTGAGAGGTTTTTCTCCCCACTAACTTTTAGAAAATTGAGAAACCTCCCTAAAACCTCTTGCACAGTTACTGAAAGCTGCTTGCATTCCCACTCAGTCGAGCCTTTTTGCTCCTCCTACCTCCAAACCTTCTTTGCTTGTACTTTGCTTTCTGCACTATCAAGATCGATCACATTTTTAAAAAATTTTAATATGCAAGATTTTTAAAATTTATCTTTTAATTTTTTACAGACTGCATTTTGATTCAGTGTACACAAATGGGTACATAATTTTGTTTCTGTGGTTGTGCATGATGTAGACTCATACCATTCATGTAATCATACACGTACATAGGGTAATGATGTCTGTCTCAGTTCACCATTTTTCACACCCCCCTCCCTCTCATTTCCTTCTTCATAATCTAAAGTTCCCCCATTCTTCTCTCACTCTGCATCTCCCCACCCCCATTATATATCATTCTCCACTTATCAGGGAAAACATTTGGCCTTTGGTTTTTTGGGATTGGCTTATTGCACTTAGCATGATATTCTCCAATTCCATCCATGTATTTGCCACATTTTAAAAAAATGTTTTATAACCACGGTTTAGATTTCCCTCCATTTCTTGTGTATGGATTCCCAAACCTGGGGAACAGTATCAGTGTTGATATTATTATGACCTAGCCAGAGACAGATACTGTGCCTCTAAGTTTCCCAGGTCACCACCCTGATGGCGCTGCAGAGGAAGCAGAGTTTCCTTTCTTGTTAACATGAGCCTGAGTCTCAGGCTCATGCCATGTTTAATTTCCAGTGGTCTTAATGATATACTTTGTTTTGCTTGGAGTTCTGATCTTTTCTTTCTTTTGCCCTTATGTACTTTTCCCACCATCTCTTCCTCTCACATTTTCTTCTCTTCCTCTTTGTTTTCTTTCTCTCTCCTCCTCTATTCCCTCCTTTCTTCCTTTCCATCACTCCACTCTCCTTCCTCCCTTCCTGCTTTATTGTAGATCACAAGCCTTTCTCAGTTGCACTAATTCTTCTGTTAAAGGCTCCTTTCTTAGGCCCCCTGCTTCCCTACCCAGCTCTAGGCAGGCTGTTCCTAGTCTCACTACACCCCAGTCACTGTGTGACTTCCAGACAATGCTCTCCCAGCTCACAGCTACTCTTTAACAGATTCCCATATGATCTTCTTTCCCATTTTATGACTATTTTTCAGGCAGTCTCAAGGGGCTGCTGGGTGGGGATAAGCATTTCTTAACCTTGAATTTCCAGAAAGGAAATAAATTTCCATTAGATGCTTTGGTACAGTGGTTCTTAAAGATGATTGTCTTCATAAGCACTAGAGAGTTGATGGAGCCCCAGATCACTGGGTTCCCCTCTAGAGTTTCTGATTTGGTAAGATTTTGTCTTAGGGCTTTGCATTTCCAAGAAGTTTCTGGGTGATAGTGATGCTGCTGATCCAGGGACCACACTGAGCAGACCACTGCACTAGGAGAAGAAGAATGAATGGGTGAAATACTTCTGGCCTGTCTTTGTCTCAGTCTCATTTACTCTCTGGTTCCTAGTGAAAAAGGTCTCACATTTTTTTTGGTGAATAATGCAGAAAGAAGGAACTCATCAATGCCTACAGATCAGCACTTCAGGGATTTCTGTTTCAAGTTGGCCTGGGATAGCTGTTGGCATTCTGGTCCTATTTCAAATAGGAAGTACGCATGGGTCAGGGACCAAGCCTGACTTTAAAGTGTACCTAGAGGGCCTTTCTATACTCTCTGCTGACAAGGCAGTGTCTCTGGTGGGATGATCTGCCCTCCAACATCCCAGGTGATTGATCCCAAACTCTAGATTTAGGATCCATTTGGAATGAGTAAGAGAACATAGACCATAGTAAGTTGGCCATAGATTCAGTTCAATACTACCAGGAATAATGACAATTTTTAATCATTCAGCTTTTTGCACCTATTTCTTAATTGGTTGCTAATTTTGGGGATAGATGAAAAGTATAATTAATTCCTACCACTCAAATCCCAACAGCAACTGAAAATTAACTTAAAATTTCTGAGTCCTGCCACATCTAAAAACATCTCTACTACATCCTTACACTTGACTAATGGCTTGTTTGGGGATACAAATATAGGATAGGGGGATGCTTCCCTTGTGATTATTAGGTCATGGAGCTAGAAATTGTCGTCTCTTATGACTTTGATATTTGCAAGACTTTTAGAATTTCATAGATTCTAATTACTCTCAGTTTTGGGGTCCCACCTTTTTTCATATGAAACGTACTACAAAGCACCATCACAAAATAATGTATGATGTTGTGTAAAGACAAAATCTCTCTCTTGATATGTCTATTAATTTAACCATGTTAATATATCTTTATCTATATATTCTATCACATGTATTATATATAGATATATGCACCCATTATATATGCATGTATGTTTGTATGTATCGATCTGTATATTTAGAGAGAGATAATGTATATCTCTATAATAAACTTTCTTTTCTAAAATACATTTTCCTATAACTTAAGAAACTGATGGACCTCATGCACTGTCCCAATGTCTAAGCATAATATAGCCCTGAGCATACAATATTGCTGATGGGGATTTTGAGGTCAGTATAATTTTGTTCTTTCATAAGTGACTCTTCTGCCCCTGGGAAAGCTTTTGGATCTCCTGTTTATGCTTAATTCTTTTTTTTTTTTAATTTTTTTTTTTATTTTTTACAGATTGCATTTTGATTCATTGTACACAAATGGAGTGCATGATTTTGTTTCTATGGTTGTACATGATGTAGATTCATACCATTCATGTAATCATACACGTATGTAGGGTAATGATGTCTGTCTCTCATTCCATGATTTTTCATACCCCCCCCTCTCATTTCCTTCTACATAATCTAAAGTTCCTCCATTCTTCTTGAACTTAGATAGCAATATACCTATGCATGGTCATTTCTTTCTTATTATATTAGATACTTAATATACACTTTCAAGATGAGTGCTCATGACCTTTATTATCTCTGGGAAATTGTCATCTCTTATGACTTTGATATTTTCACTACTTCTGGTTTCTCTTTTTTTCTAGAACTTCAAATATGGGGCAGAGTTTTATTAATAGTTGCATGATAGTCCATTAAATAGGTGTGGCTTCATCCATCTGAGCAAACTCAGTTGGCTGTTACTGACATTTTCACTATTTATTCTTTATTTGAATTATCTTCTCAGGAATAATACTTCAGAGACCTGAAGAATTTGAGTGCAATTGCTTGAGACTCCTGACCTCAGAGCCCTTTCTGAAGAGCATCTTCCAAACAGAAGAAGTTAGTGTTGGGCCGTGGCTGCTCTCCACTGGAACACAGGCCACACACTGGGCAGCAGACTGGCACTGGCAGACGCCTGTGAGGCCAGCCTCCCTTCTTTTCTTTACTTTACCTTCTTGCAATTCAATGCCTGGACCAGGAAAAACTCATGTAAAGGCTTTGCCTTGTACCGTACTGTGTATGGCTTGAATGGGCAGAAAGTATTCAAAGACCATTGACTATGTGTGCCAGCCTCTCCCTAAATTCCTTGATCCAGGAGGAATCTGTAGACAGCTGTGTCTTTGGAGCTAGAAAAAGCCCAGGCCCCATTCCAGCTCATTCCTTTGCCTTGATTTTTAGAACCATGAAGTTGGCTGACAGCCAGTGGATCCCTGATTGTGGGATAGAACAGGGTTGTACACTTTGTTTGTTTTAATAAGGAAAGAAACAAATCACAGGGCTTATTTTGTAAGCTACTAAGGATTATTCAATGAAAAAAACCAAACAGTATTATCCTAGTGAAGACGGAGGGTGAGTTTGAGGTCTAGATGACTTATGTCAAATGTTGTCATGAGGGTCCAATCCTCCAAGTGCTCCAGACCCTGTGCCACTTGGGTCATATGAGCAAGCTTGGACTTTAAGTGGAGATGTGAACATGCTCTTCACTTAGCCACAGTGACAGTCACCTACACATGTCTCCCTCCTTGTCTGGTCTTTTAATGGTTTAGCACCACCAGAATATAGATACAAGATCCTCATGATTTCCCTCTCCATCATGTCCCAAGATTTGGGCTCCCGGAAGCACCTGTGTTGAAGATGAACTCTCTTGTACCCTGGAGAATTTCAGGTCAGTTAACCATCTGTTCAGCAAGCCCTTTATTGCGTCCATGTGATAGGATAGCATAGTAGAGTGGACAGAAGATGGAGTCTGAAACCCACTTGACTTCACTCTACCCATTCTCTGCTGCATGATCTTGAGCTGACCATCTAGCTTCAGGTAACCTCAGTTTCTGTATTTATGAAATTCTTATACTACTGCACTTACGGTGTGCATTCAACAATCAGGAAAACCAGACACTCAGAGGTCAAAACACTGAACGTATAAAACATACTACTAATATAACAAAGGTTCTAGTGCAAAAAATGGAGAACACATTTGAATGTGTGTAACTTTTCCGAAACTACACACCCAAGAAGAAAATCAAGTGACCTCTTTAATATGCTGAAAGAAACAAAACCCAAACTCAGTGTCAACCTTGACCATTACACCCAGAAATGATCCTCAAAATTATTAATAATGGAGGGGTGATAAAGAATTTTTTTCATCAAAATAAAAATTGAGAGAATCTGTTATCAGGAAAACTGCACTAAAAGAAATTTAAAAAGTTCTTTGGAGAGAAGAAACATTATAATAGGCAGCAATTTAGATTTATACATAAAAGAGTAGTTGTCTGAGGTAAAAAGGATTGGCACTGTATGTTTGTGTTCATAGCATTTGTAGAAAACAAATGAATGACAACAACTGAATAAAGAATTGAAAGAAAAAAATTTGAATAGATCGTGTAAGAAAACTAAATTTGAATAGATTGTGTAAGAAAACTGGAAGGAATTCTTTACAACCTTGAGGTAGTCAGCGATTTCTCATTATACAAAATGAGAATTAAAAAAAAAAATTCATAGTATGGGAATTTAAAAAAAAAAATGATAGGACTTCACCAAAATTAAAAGTTTCACTCATTTTTGTATAATAAGTGAGATAACAAGTCACAACCTTATATGGATATAACATTATACTAAAAAAAATACACATTCAGCTTAAAAATGGACAATTAAATTTAGCAGATACTTCACCAATGAAGGTATGCCAATGACACAAAAGGACACGAAAAGACATTAGTAATTAGCAAAATGCAAATCGAAGCTAAAATTAGATATAACTGTTGCTTTCTCAGAAGACAAGTCACTAACATTGGCATGTAAAAATGAGGGTGTGGACCAAGGCTTCAAGAAAGAAAACCAGCACATCTATATTAGGAGAAGTCAGCAGTATCTTATTAAGTGAAATGTACACTTACACCCAGCAATTCTACACATGACTGTTTATGTTGACTTTGTTCGTAGTGACCAAATACTGGAAACGAAACAAATACCTTTCAGCTGGTGAACAGAAAAACACACGATCATATCCATCCATGAAATACTATCCAGCAATAGAAAGGAATGTATTTAACAAGGATGAACTTCAAACCCATCACACCCAACTTAAGGAAACCAGATTTGAAGTGCAAAATCAGAGAGATAGAAATCAGGCCACTGATTGTCAGGGGCTGGGTTTATGGGGACAAGTTATTCATAAAGAAATGCAGGGGAACTTTGGGGGGATGAAACGGTCCCCTATCTTGATTATGCTGGTGACACATACTTGTGTGCATCTGTCAACATTTACAGATCGAACACCAAAAGGGGTAAGTTTTGGTGTGTGTAAATTATACCTAAATTTTTCAATGCCTCCTTTCCAAACATTTTGGGATTTTTATATATCTTCTTTGTTTAATTGAATTCTAATTTAATTCCTCTCATCAGAGAACATACTTGATGTGATTTCAATACTTTGCAATTTATTGAGACTTACTTTATGGCCAAGCAGCTGGTCTATTTGGTAAATGTTCCATTTGCACTTCAAATAAATGTGTATTCTGCATTTATTGAATGTAGAACAACAATGAAATAACCTAAAATCTAAGTGGCTAGTAGTTATCTTAACTGGTAAATACAGACTTTAACCCTTAGAATCTTCAAGCTTCATCTTGATAAAATTTACCTATCTGATTCCTTAATAATGAGTATTATCTTCAGTAGAGCCAAACATTTTATGATAATTCTCACTTCTTTACTATTCATTATCCCTTTTCCCATTCCTTTCCTTTCTCCATTCCTACCTGAAACGAGAACCGGTGGTGATAAAGTTCTTCTGAATCCAACTTGTTATCTTACGGAAGATGAAATACGATAAATTAATGGCCCCTGGTTTGTCTTATGGCAAAGACATTTAACTAAGGACACACGGGGATGAAGATGCTTGATCTAAGGGTGACCTCACTTGCAGGAAAGAGGCATGGTCTGGAACTGACCCTATCCCACAGGCCAATGACAGTATTTACACTGGGTGTCACCTAAAATAGCTCATTCATTCTGCAGTTCCATGTTCTCCCCTGTAACAAGGAGGAAATAAGCCAGCCTGAATTTGCAGCATCATGGTGAAGATTTCATGACATAATGCGTGCAACTCATGTGTCTCCAAGCACAGGAATGCTCACCAGTGGCTGTACTTACAGTCAGGATGTCTGCTATGAAGCTTGAAGTGGATTTTGTTTATCTGGGACATGGGGCTGAGCTTATCAATTGACATATCTCCTGGTAGAGACTAGGAACCATTGTTGATGACATGGTGGAAACAAGAAGCGACCCTCTCCCCCATGAAAGATCTGATGCCATTTCCTCTTCATTTGTGATCAACTATTTTATGTGCTGTGCCAATTTGCAAAAATTTCATGAGACGTTTGGAGATGGGGGTGAGTAGTAGCAGACTTCTCAACAGGATGTATTTCCCCCTCCCCTCCACGGAGATCATCTAAAGAAAAGGGCACATTTTTTTCTGAACAGAGATTGAGGGCAAATAATCCCAAAACTCAGTTATCCTTTTAATTGGCCATATAAATAGAATTTGTAAGCCTGATATAGGTCTTATCACACAATTCTTGTCTTTTAGCACTTGGAGCACAATTTTGAAAAAAATTGCATTTTCTTTGGGTCACTGCAATTTTGCTGAATTGTATGCCAGTCTCCCAAGAGGAAGGCAGGCAGCTGTACCTCCTAACACAAGTGTTGGGAAGAGGAAATGGCCCATGACTAGGGCTACTTCATACTAGGTTCAAGTTGGGGATGAATGCTAAGCATTCAAGTTTGCAAAGTCTGTTCCAGGTTCCTATACATTGAATGAAAAAATATCCGTGTCAAAGGAGCATTTCTTAAACTCCTTCTGAATGACAGTGTTCTGGTTAGAAAAGGCAGGAGAAAAATTAAGACACAGGCTCCTGAAACAGAGCACCCAGGTTTAAAATCCCTCAGTTACTAATTAGCGGGTCAACTTAGCCTCCCCCTTGTACCTAAGTTTCTTCCTTTTTTAACCGATGATGCTAGAGGTAGCTGGTAGTGTAAAGAGCACATGAGTTTGGCTACACAAAGCACACAGGACAGTGCCTGGCACACAGTCAGGACTTACTATGTTTGTTGTCACATAATTTCTCCCAAACTTGACCAATGTCAAGTTTATGAGGGACAAATAATTTATATCAAATAAACAGAAATTAGAAAATGAGGCTCAGAGAACTGAGATGACTTGTTCAAAGCCATATCATTAATACATAGAAGAGCTATTCTCTTTATTCAATACCCATTTCATTCCATTTCATTACCACACTAAGGAATCCCTGGTAGGTTGGATTCACTACCAACTCTATGAAGGATGCTTCCAGGGAGAATGAGATGTCCCAGAATGGAGCCCCAATCCAGTGGATACTAGCTATCTGGAGACACACGATTGAACTCTGTCTTCTTTGACCTGGTTTTCTTATCTAACAAGAATGAATGAACAGTACATGTTAGATACTCAAATCCAGTTTCTTTAGGACAAAGCTTGATTTTCTTTCTTTTTTCCTATCTAGGGATGTTTGGGAACTTGTTCCAGCTTTCTTTCCTTCATCAAAACCATCAAGGCAGAAGGACATGGAATGAGGATAAGGAATTTGACAGCAATCTGCATACCAAACATCTCAGAGCTAATATCTGGTAACTTTGGGCTGCTGCTAGGGGACAGTGACCTTTCTGAAGAGCGTTCCATGCAGCAACCTTGTATAGATTAGAGTCTCTCATCTGTCCATCCTGGCTTCCTTACTACCTTGTGCTAACTTAGCCCCTACAAGTACTCTTCCAGATCCAACAAATAGCCCTCTTGACTCAACCTAGATCTAACCAATTAATTTGAATTTACTGGCCATCTTCTTTTGAGGCGATTAATGGGTTATTCATTTCTGGCAACCACTATGTAAGAGAGACGTTGAGATCAAACAGATCGGGGGGAATATGTGTATGTGTATGCACACGTGCAGACATGTAAGATTCTGTTTACATTTTGCCCAAGTTATATCCCAAAACCAAGGTCTGGATTTTTCCTCTTGCCTCTGACAAAGGCATCAAATTACCTTCCCTTGCCAGCCAGTGATCACATTTCCCAATGAAAGATAAAAATCAAGTTCAATTGCAGTAGGGAAATTGTTAGCATGTGCTCAAGGTTGGATGCTTCCTTCTCAGCAGAACTAATGGTTCTCAGGTGCTAATGAAATAACCAGAGAAAGCCCTTCACCTTCTGTGCTAGGACACAGGAAGGGATGAGGGTGTGTCCCTGAAGTTTGCAGAGAAATGGCTGAGTCCTTCAAGAGCAGAATAAAGGTAGTGCTTTTCATGAGGGGTCTATAGAACACTGTAGAGAAATTAGGTGACCTGAATTTTCAATTTGAAGTTGATAAGCCCTTTATATCTAGGGTGATCATATAACTTATCTTTCAAGCCAGGGTACTTTTGAGAATAAAAGGTGATTCTATGAATGACTACTTCCTGTTCACTCTACATATAACCTCTCATCACCCCTTTCTCTCCCTTCTTAACCCCCAAGGGTCTGGCTTGAATTGTAAATCTGGGAAAACAAACTGTGTAGGTTTAGTACAGCTGGCTGAGCACTGGGTATTTTGGGTATTTTGGGCAGGGGTAGTGGACCAGCTGGAACACAAAGATATTTATAGTCCACATTTGCCCATGACCTTTCAAAGCAAAGTTAGGCACCCGGAGTGGTCACATTTCCTCTGAAGCATTTGGAATGTTGGCAGGCAGACCCAGGCGATTTACATGCACCAATTGCATGGTCTTTAGTTGGGGGAGGAGGGATTGGTCTGGAGCAGAGGAATGTAGGAGACCATCAGAGATTTCCTGGTCTTTACTGAAAACGGAAGGCCCCGCTTGGGTTTCTGCAGCTTCAAGCCACATTTTAGGCATGCTGCGCATAGTGGTTCCCCAGAGACCAGGCGTTTTGTGTTACCAGAGTTCAGCAGTTTGGCCAGGAAAATCAACACCCCACTGCTAAAGGTTAAGAGTTTATCCAACTGAAAATTTTTTTTTTTTAAAGCAGTTTTGGCATTTTCTACAGGCCTGCAATGCGACTGGGGACAGGCTCTACCCTTTGGGTCTGAACTCCTGGGGTCTTGGCTTGGGAGTGTACATGAGCTGGAAACAAAACCACCAGCAACAAATACTTCTGAGACAAACAGACTTACAGACTCAGGAAGGCCAGGTCTTTACATCACCTCACATAACACTTTCGCTTAATAGTTGAGGAAACTGGAAAACTTTCAGGAGCCCCAGTGTGTTACTATACATTATTGGAGTGTTCTAGAGTACCAGAACATTCTTCCATAACATATTTAGAACAATGTACCCTCAATTTCGCTCCTTTATGTCCTTTGTAGAATGAACATTCATCTCCTTTTGAGTATAAATGAAACTAACTTTCTTAAGCTTCCATGGGAACATGTAATAAATGAGAACTTCTTTTTCCTTGGAGTCTTGAAAGAACAGATGTGAACTAGGAGCAAAGGACAGTCATCTGACCACCCATGATGCCAACAGAAAGCAAAGTTGAGAAAAAGGAGAGGAACTGGAATCAAGCAATATTATTTGAGTAGTCTGGACATAGACATTATGCTTTGCTAATCTTAAAATATCTGATTTAATAACCAACACACCCCTTTCCAGTTTAAGCCATTTTGAGTTGCATTTTCCATCACATATAACCCAAAAGGCCCAATACAGAAAGATAGTGATGTGTCAAGGACATGGTAAATAAAATTTCCAGCACTCACATTTAAAACTTTCATCCTCATGTAGAGTTATTTTCTCTCTCTATTTTTGACTCCACTCAGGAATGAGTGTGCCAATGATCTCCAGCTGATGCCCAAGTCAGATAATGCATGCTTGGGTAGAAGTTACCTCCTCCAGGGTGATGGTCCTTTCCATCTGAAGCTCTTCCCAGAATGCTAGAAAGAGAGGAAAGAGCAAGGATAACTTCAATCTCTTCCAAATCCAAAATCGAAGATATGCCTAGTTATAGTATACTACCAGATCTTGCCACATAATTCATTCTGCTCAGTTTGAAAGAAGGAAAACCCAGGAATCATGTGTGTTGACTGCAAATTTCTCAAAACTTAAAAATGGGTGAGAGGGAGCCATGTTTTATGTGTTCTCAGGGAGAGATCTAAGTCTAAGAGTGGGAAAATAAGGGGAAGCAGACTTTTCACTACCACCACCAGCACACACACACACACACACAATATGTAGCCAGAACTGTTTTCAATAATATAAGTAGTTAACTCTTGATTTTGTTCAAAAGGAAATCCTAAAATATATAGAAGTAATATATTAATAATCTTTCCAGTCTCTTCCCACTCTTACTTTAGAATTCTAAGAGTTTGATGGTAGAAGTTTTAGGCCAGGCTGAGAAGTAGTTTGAGGTTGGGAGGGTGGGGCTTTGACCCACACTGCACATACATTGCAAACAATGTACTCCATGATTGGATTTTCCTTCTTTCAAACTGAGCAAATTGAATTCGTTTGTGAGATCTGGTAGTGTCCACTATTTTAACTAGGCAAAATATTCAATTTTGGATTGGAAAAATGATGTAGGACTTTGCTTCCAACCCTGTGTTCTGAAATTCCCAACTCTCGGTTAAACATTTGGACCTGTACATTTCTCCAGAAGGATCCCCAGTGAACATTTAGATTTACTCTATCTTACATAGTGGCGTTGAATTTGATTTCTATTAGCAGAGTGACTGCCAAAGAGAAGGAGCAAATCGAATGACCATAAGTGGTGGAGACACTGCTACTAGTGGCGAGTGGAAAAGGTACTTAAGAGTATTGAGACAAAGGTGAGTTCAAATCCTGATTCACAGATAAATTAAAGCAATGTGACAAACTAAAGGGGCATTTTTGTAATATTAGTAAAAATGCTATTGACACTCTCTTTTTTTAAGTAGTTCATTATATTTATTTCACCCATTACAGAAACATGATTTTCATGACAAATTAAGTCACAAATATGTTCCTTTTTCTTCAAGAGAGGTAAGTGATTTAGTGAATTCTGAGTTCTTATTTTTTTGGCCTAATTAGTTATACATTTTGATAGACTACTAGAAGAAAAAGTAGGTCCAAGTCTTCACCATGTCAGCCTAGGATCTGACTTCCTTAACAAGACCCATTAAGCACAAGAAGTTAAATAGAGAGTCAATAAATGGGAGGGACTCAAACTCAAAAGCTTCTTTTCAGCAAAAAGAAGCAATCAATAATGTGAAGAGAGAGCCTACAGATCTGGAGAAAATCTTTACCACACGCACTTCAGATAAAGCATTAATCTCTAGGATATATAAAGAACTCAAAAAATTTGACACACACACACACACACACACAAAATGATTCAATCAATAAATGGGCTAAGGAACTGAACAATCTTTTTGAAAGGAATTTCCTTCACATAAATAATATTAGTATGAAGATGTTTAGGAAATAGAGAAAGTAAACTTTTCATTTGACGCAATTCTCAATCCTTAGAAATAAATAATTAACATACTTTACTAGTTTTTTTTCAAATGTATTTCATATGCATAATAGATTTGTTTTTTCAAAACCTGGAATTGTGTGCATTTTGTTTTGATTTCCCTTTCACTTTTGAATAATATCAGGAACATTTCTAGGTCATTAGATATTCTTGAACAGCATGATTTAATGACGTCACTTCTTTATGTATGTATCATCTTATAGTTATTTATTCCTGAATACTTTTAATATTAATTAAGCAAATGATTGCTTTGTTAAAAATTGGATTTTTGTAGGGTGCACCTGTAATCCCAGTGATTTGGGAGGCTAAGACAGGAGAATAAAAGTTCCAGATGAGCCTCAGCAACTTAGTAGTGCCCTAAGCAACTTAGCAAGGCACTGTCTTGAAATAAAAAGTAAATAAGGTTGGGAATGTGGCTCAGTCATAACCCTGGGTTCAATCTCCAACACCAAACAACAACAAAACAAAATAAAAAAAAAAAAAAACCAAAACCCTATCAAATGTTTCATTTATTCTCTAATGTTTATGGATTATTCAGAACTTAAAAAGTTTATTTGGTAATTTGAAATTGATACACTGCTTTAAAATCATATTCAATGTTCAAAATAATTTATAAAATCTCTTAATTTTCCTAATTATCTCTCATATTTGCTCCCTGCTGAAACTTTAGTTTTGTTCTTTTTTCTATCATCTTGTTTCTTGTTGTTATTGCTAATTTCCACCTCCTGTCCCATTGTCCAATAGTTCTTTTCAGGATTCAGTCTAGATTTTGTCTTTTCAATAAACCAAATTCTGCTCCTGTTGGTTCTCTTTAACTATGATTGCCTTTATTCATTAAGTTTTGCACTTATAACTTCATTTCTACTTTCTTTAGGATCATTTTATTGCCCACTTCCCTACATAGTTTCCATACTGTGTTTTCTATAATATCAAAACACACACACACACATACCTTAATTTGTACACTGGCTCATTCATTTAAAAATTACATGTATTTAAGGATAAAATTTTCCTATAAATGTCACTTTGATTGAATCCCATTAACTTTGGTGTTTTGACTTGGGTGATGTTTTCTGATATCTTACAGTTGTTTCTTTGACCCATAAATAACTTAGAGATAGTTTTAATGTTCCAAATATATCACAGTTTTGTAACATTTGTGTTGATTTCTAACATAGTTAGAAAGTGCTTAAATAATAATTTAAGTAATAGTTCTTTAAGATTTGTTGCGGTTCTATGACCTAGCCCAAAGTCGGATTTTATAAATAGTTCAATTATGCATGAATGAAACATGTATTCTTGAACTATTGGGTGTAATGGTCTCTGCATGGCCAGTTAATGAAGATTTTAATATAGTTTATTTTCCCTAGTGCCTAACGTTATCTAACTTACCGATTTTATTTTTCCATGTTCATTTATTTATTTTATTGTTTTCTTCTTTCCCTCACTCTCCAATGATGCATACACACACATTTGTATACTTTTTAAATTTTTTTATTCATTTATACTTTTATACATTCTTCTCATTTTATTTTAATCTCATTTTATTGTTTTATGCTAATTTCTTAATTTAAGGTCATTTTAGATCATTTTTTAAATTCCATCTTGCTCAATAAAAAATTGTGCAGCAATGCTCTAGATCTTAATGATATCTTTGAAGTAGCCATGTCCTCCATTGCATTGTTTTCTGGGTTTTGCCTTCTCTTTCTTCACAGTTATTTGAATTATTTTAATGCCAAGATATTTATTAATTCTCATTTAATGTCTATGTAGATTATAGAGTCATCAGAGAATATCTTATTGGACCTTTGGATAATTTGCTTTGAAAGTAGATTGGACTAAAATTGATTGAACATGTCATAATTTTCTGGCACTTACATAAAATTCCCCAATAAGATCCTTAATCTAATGAAGTATCTTGTTCTCCCCGCATGAGCCTCTTGAGGTTCCTGCTCTGTGCATCTGCCTTTGCAGGGTGAATTCCTCCAACAGTGAAGTCCCTCTTCCTTCCCCTAAAGAGCTGCTCATCTATTTGGGTCAGTTTAAAATGGGGTTTCCCTCTTGAATTCTTTCCTAATTACCTCAGTTGAATAAGATCTTTCTTACAGCTGAGCAATTTGTTAATTACTTAATATGATCATGGCACCTACCCTTATTTTATAGCTTTTGACAGTAAATGTTAATCTTCTTGAGGGCACAATTAAATACACAGAATGGGTGATATTATGTAATAGACCCTCAGATATTTGTTGGGTCAGAATCGAATTCAGATTCCAAAATAGAAAATCTTTGTTCCTTAGTGGGAACGATTTCCCGGTACTGGACTGTCTGGAATATAAACCCTGAACTTGGTGGATTTTGCAAGTTAAATTGGATTAATACAAAATTGTTCTCCACACAAATGGTAACATTTGCTATTAATAATGAACAGAACTACTGGTCCTAGAGAAATTGATGCCACCTGTTCCAAGCTACCCTTATACCTCCTCATCTGCCTTTTTCTGGGTCTTGAAAACTCCCCGGTATCTCTGCTTCTACCAGTAAACCTTCCCCGGGGAAAGTCAATTCTGAAGGCAATTTTCCAAGACCATTTGCAGAATTGGCTGGAACTTAAGCTGTAACAAGACAGGGCATTTATTCTGGGACCTCAAAATGGAGTTTGAAACAGACATTGCTGAACTTGCTTCAGAAATAGACCCTAAGTGCATCGGTTTTATTTCTTCATGTATAAATGTTAAACCTAACATGTTCAGCTGAAGGAATATGTGCATGTGCCTCCCTGTGTGTGCACATGGGCACACTTTAAGTCAGAGGTTATTTCCATAAGTTTCTGCACATATTTTTTTAAAATTTTAATTTAATTTATTATTTTTTAAATTATTTTTTCATTTTTAAAGACTGCATTTTGATTCATTGTACACAAATGGGGTACACCTTTTCATTTCTATGGTTGTTCACGATGTAGATTCATACCATTCATGTGATCGTACATGTACATAGGGTAATGAAGTCTGTCTCATTCCACCATCATTTATACCCCCCTCCTCCCTCTCATTTCCCTCTACATCATCTGCAGATATTTTGATGCTTCCATTGCACAAGCTATGTTTATGTGAGTGCTGTGTTCTCAAAGAAATGTCTATAGAAGCAACTATTTGTGCTGTAATGCTAGATTAGATGGCAGATCATAATATCCTGCATTCTAGAACCTTGTAATGATATGAAATTGCAAACTATATAATGAACAAAATACACAAGTATCATTCTGTAACTGTATGGTGTTTGTCAGCTTTTCACTGCTATGACCAGAATATCTGACAAGAACAGTTTAGAGCAGGAAAGATTTATTTTGGCTCACAGTTTCAGAATATTACAGTCCTTGGTCAGCTGGCTCCAAAAAAGAAATATGGCAGAAGGGTGTGGCAGAGAAACACTTCTCAGCTCATAGCATCATGGAGCAGAGAGCCAGAGAGAGGGAAAGGAAGAAGCCAGGGTGAAGACAAAACCTTCCAGAGCGTGCTCACTGTGACTTACTAGGCCTCACCTCCTGGTAGTCCACTTAGCTATCAATGAATTATTCCATGGCTGACTCCACTGATGAGTTAAAGCTCCCCTGGATCAATTATTGCCTAAAAGCTCCACCTCTGAATCCTGTTGCACCAAGGACCATACTTTCAACACATGAGATTTGGGGGAACATTCCAGATCTAAACCACAGTTCTCTCCATGAAGGCTCAGACAAGAATCAAAAGCAAAACAGGAACCGTATTAATGTTTATCAAAAGCTAAGCAAATTCTTGCCAACTTCCCCTCTCTTAAAGTGCATAGTTTCTTAGAAGAAAAAGAAGAGGAAAAGGAGAAGAAGAAAGAGGAGGAGGAGGAGGAGGAGGAGGAGGAGGAGGAGGAGGAGGAAGAGGAGGAGGAGGAGGAGGAGGAGGAGGAGGGGGAGAAGGAGAAGAAGAAGAAGAAGAAAGAATTCACAAACTTTCATTAGACCATGCTACATAAATGGAACCTCTTACTTCCTACTAAATCCTAAGTGGCCAAGTGTCCATGCTGATCCTACCCAATCATGGGCAAAATAGAGAGCTGAACATGGTAAGGTAGGGACTGTCCTGTCCATTGGGGGCATAGAAGGTACAGAGATGAAGATTTCCCCTGACACTGGATATTTAAGACATAACATAGTATTACCATGTACCACCGGGTGTTAACATCAGTTAAAGGTTCTTCTTCTCATGGGAGTGGCGAACTGCTAACAAAAACAGAGAAAGAGGGGCATAATTAATGCAAGTCCTTCTATTATCAAGGACAGAATTATGAATATGAGGATGAGAGTCCAAGTGTCCTCTTCTCCAAGTAAGACAGTGACCACTCTAAGCACAAGAAAACATCAGGACTGTAATTGCAGCTGAAGCCCTGACTGATCAATATTGGCTCAAGATTTGGAGAGTGTCAACTGTTTGTATCATTAGTGATTCAAGCTTTAGAAAGTTGGGAGCAGAAGATCCTGTGGAAATTAGGTAGAGTTTATATAAAAATATTAGAAAAATGTGTATTTGAAGTTAACAAAAACATCCACTCGTTCATTATTAATGTGACATTAAAGCAACCCTATTTGAATGCTGGTTATTTGTCAGAATGTTTTTTCTTCTCCACGATAAAGAAGATGTATTTCTGCAACCTGGTGAAAATACTCTTTAAAAAGGAATCACAGCTCTTGATGAGGTGCTCACCACCATGATCAAGAATAGTGGAGTAGGCACCATTGAGTATGGGCATCCCATACTCAATAGGAAAAAGGAAAGAGATTTCTCCCTGCATATTCGCTCAAGGGCTCTTACTTTGCTATTGCAAGACTTCCCCCATTTGGACTAATGCATTCTCTGTTGCTCTAACCCTGGGCTACTGAGCAAGGAAAGCTGAAGTATTGGATTTAGATAAAACCAAGAATTTGAATGCCATTGGGCCATTGACATGACAGAGACTTGCTTGCTTGTGATCCTCCAATGTGATCCACCTACCGTTTCTTTCTACTCAGCTCCCTTGTGTCTTCAGGGGTGCTGTACACCTACAAATGCGTACTCTGAGTCAGCTCATGGGACTTTCTCTCCTAAGTGCCCACCTTTGCAGCAAGACTTCCACTGAGGACACAGTACAAGTTTCAATGAAGACTAATCTATTGGTACTAGCTATACAAAATGACAAAGTATGGGTAACTCCATGGCTTTGTCTGGTCTAGGCATGAAGTACACATTGCTTAGAAATTTCTACTTAGAGCCCCAGAGACACAGAATGGTTTGTGCATCATAAGATCCAGGTATTTAGCCTCATTATCCTGGGCCCATCAGATGAGTCCATTTCCCTGTCTTAGAGACCTCTCCCATAAATGTGTTGAGCTGAGGCCCTGGAAAATATGGCTAAGCAAGAATTCTGGGCCACTGCTTTTCAGGGATCATTGTGACATGGACATCAGTCCAGGCCCATACAGACAGATGAGAGAGGCTTGGCTTGGCTTGTACAGGCTTCAAAACTTAGGGAAAGTCAGTAAGCAAAGGCTCTGTAGTACAGAGAACATATTCTAGGAACAACATGACCCAGGTTTTCATGTTGACATCTAGGCAAGTTTCCTGTTCTGGCAGAGGATGGAGTTCCATGGAGAATCCATGTGCTGGAGAAAATGTCCAGGATGACAGAAGCAAAAGAGCTGCTATCAGGGAGGGTCTTTTGATCTTTAGAAGAACAGGACAATTTGGATGGGAAACAGAGTCTGCGATCCTTCTACAGGCTAGGCTAGTATCATAGCAGGAAGAGGTCCTGGGATTCAGAGTTGTCTCAGCAGATTTGCGGAAGATATATTTCTGACATGAAACACAAAATTGGGCCATCTCTACACAGGTGAAGCCATTGTATTTTTGTTTACAAGTGTGAACCTTGCAAAGCGTTGGTTCCAGAAGTGTCAGGGACGCTCGCCTCTGAGGGCCCGCAGAGGCGGGCACGCCCTGGCATGATCTTCAAGATTGTGCCTGGCGTGGTGCCAGAAAAAGCTTGAAGCTGTTAACAAGTTTCAGGAAGTACTCCTGAATGGCTGATATACCTTGTGCTTGGCTTGTGTACGGTACATGTTTTAGGCGTTTACTTGATATGTCCATGCATTCGCCACAGGGACAACTTTCTGATTGGTCCCTGTATTCCTTATAACCTGGAGTAGTTCCACATTGAGGAGCATTTTGTCCACATTAAAGAGAAGAAGCTTCACTGCACCAAAAAAGGCGTCTGTGTTATCATTTCCTCCACGGGCGGTGGGAAGTGATACAGAAGTTTCCATACAATAACAAAACAGCAAAACACACAGCCAACCCTTTCTTTTTCTGCCAAAACTCAAAGACACATAGAAATATTTTCAAGATGCATGCTACCAGTCTTTTTATTCAATTAACATTTTAGGCCTTACTAGTTTGGCTATGTATTAAAATGGAGTCTTTGGATAAACTGCTGGGGTCTCTAATCTCAAATTGCTTTGTTTAATTTTTTCCTCCAGAAAAATCAAGCAGTGGGTGTGAGAGGGAGGTGGGAAAAGCGATTTTCCTCTTCACACTCTTCCAGTGGCTCCAATGCCCTCTCTTACTGTTTCACCTTGTGCAACGGTCATAAAGTCAAATAGTCCCAAGACACCCTGAAAAAGATCGTTGTTTTCCTATCAAACCTAGATGCTATTGACACTCAGATCCTTAGATTCATCCCCGAATTACTACCTTTGAACTGAGGCCTTCTTAGACAACCTGAAGGTTTCCTGGGGTTTTTTATCCCTTTTTTTAAAAATATCGATTTTGGAATTTTAAACAAAGTTTGTGCCTCTGATCTTTTCTCGGCATCTGTAAAAAAAAATCTTTTATTTCCCACAAGTTTGACAGAAGCTGACTATTGGAGATATAAAAGGATCAGGACAGAAGGCCTCAAGAAAAGTTTATCTGAGGAGAAGTTGGGGCAAATATTGCATGGGAACCAGGCAGAATTTGCCTGACTGTGTTGTGTAGAAAGCCGTGAAAGAAGTAATTGCTGGAAAGGTAGGTAAAGATTTATTCTGATGGCTCTACTTTGCCCCATAGCTTGCAAGATTGTTGCTAATATCTGATTCTCCAGAAGTCACACTATTAAAAAAAGAATAAAAGAAAGCAGCAGGAATACATTCCAGTGACGGCCTAAGAGGTGTCTAGATTTTACTTTGAAATATGTTCATGCGCTGATGTCTGGATATGTTTAGTAGCCTAGGATGTCATTTCTAATTGAAGGAGCTAAAATGGGTGACATTATTCTGTTTGAACCACTGTTCATCTTCTGTCTGTTCTCCCAAGAAAACTGAATAATACAAGTTACCAAGTTATGCAAAGAATGAATGAAGAAGATGCAGCCTTGTGTGTCTTGTCCTCTCTCTTGCTCTCTGTAGCGATCATTGCTGATGCTTCCCCCAGACACCTTGGGCAATAGTTATTCCTACCAAAGGCAAACACCTGGAACAGATGCTGCAGGGAACTGGGGAGAAGTCCTGAACCCCACGCAAGGCAGGCTACAAGTGTCGGGAAGCCAGTGCTTCCCGAGTAAGCTACCGAGAGTCACATCCTGCAATCACTGTCTATTCTGGGGAACTCATTCTGAGGTTCTGCCTGACTCACTGGTTGTAGGCCTCAAAGAGGAATCAGAGGCTGCTGATATAGTCGGAGGTAAATGCCTCCCTGAGATCAAAATAGGACATGGTCCTGGTACCTCTTCCTCAGAATTAAAGAAGCAAGGAGTAATGTTATAAGTGCATACATTACACTTGTGCAGGGAAGGCAAGTATGTTTTTTTTATGAGTCATTAAAAACTCCCGTAGCTATATTTAGATAGATGCACTCAAAGTCACATATTATGTGTTTACTTATATTGACATTTCTTCTTAATGAATTTGTATCAGTTATCTGAAAAGACATAATAAAATACAGTAATGAACCAAGGAATTGGAAGAAGTGGAGGCTACAGGAGAGCAACTAGGCAGTTACCGTGTTTACCGAGTCACACCGGGAACCACGCAATCCCAAAGTATCGGCCTGACACAAGTTTATGATTTATATTTATGATCATATATAATTTGTAATGGTCTCAGTTATTTAGATTTCTGATTCCATTTCTGGTTTTCTTCAAAAGCTCTGCACTGGTTCATTTGTAAGTTCCTTATTCTTTAAGTTCCTCCTGCCCTCTTTGCTGGATAAACAAAGATTTCCCCAATTTTAGAAACTGTTTTGTTGGTTTCCATAGTTACCAAGGGTGTACACATATACACATGTACCCCCCCACACACACATACACACAATGACTTTTAACAAGATTGAAATGAGCATCCTGCCTGCCTGTACTTTTCATTGACAACATTAAAAAGTGGAAGTTTTGAAAGAGCATGGTCTCTTTAAGTAAATCTGAATTATTTTTAAAACAGTGGTTTGCTCCTTCTTCTGACAATGCCAGACCTTTGGCTTATATAGTCATTATGAAGGCAGGTTTGGGGGAGATATATCAATCATCAAAGTTAGTAAATTATAGAGTAGGTCTGTTCTAAAAACTGGTAATTGGCATCCTCTAAATTAATAAATTATTCTTAGTTCAAATAACTCTATGCCCAAAGGACAAAACAAATATGAATTTCAATAACCAGTGAAGATAAGGATCATAAATCTTTTGCAGTTTCTTCTGGGAATGAATATTTTTGTCAGACTTAATGTGTTTATCTCTTGTTATTGAAGTTCAAAGTTTAAGATGTAAGTTCTCAAAATAACCTAGGACAGATGTTTTCAGCTTTTCGTGGGTAGACAAATAGGCTGTCTTACCCTGTGGATCAGATCCCTCAAAGATTTTTTATGGGTGTCTACCTCACATGAGGAAGGGCTGATTGGTCTTGGGTGCAGTGTGAACTCGGTGATGGAGGGTCCATTGAACTGACAGTTTAGCAGGGGGACAGAAGTGCTCAGCTGGATGGCAATGGAGAGGCCAAGTCTCAGAATTATGTCCCTAAGTTCATCCCCCTGATGACCACCACCACTCTTGCTCATTCTCAGAGAGTTAAAAATATAACTCCAAACCTTTCTAGCCAAACCAGCCTTGAACTGACAATGGATAAAATGAAATCTCCCCTATTTAGGAGATTTGAGAACACTGAATGACCATAGGTACAGATGTGAGAACTTTTTGTGCACTAGTGACATCAATAAATCTTTCATAATGTTTTTCAGTACTTTTTGGCATATTTCTTGCTTACGCTTGTGCTGTGTTTGTCTTCTCTAAAGCTCATGTTGAAATTTCATTACCACTGAAACACTGATAATGAGAGGGGACCTTCAAGAGGAGAGCAGGCCACAAGGACTGTCCTCACGACTGGATTAATTCTGTTATCCTGAGAGTGAGATCGTTATCTCTGGATGGGTTTTTGTAAAAGCCTCCTTTCTCTCTTGCTCACTCTTTCCGAGCCCTTCCTACAAGGTCGCCTTCTATTGTGTGATCGGCAGCAAAATGGCCCACGCAAAAATGGCTGGCAGCTTGACATTGGACTTTTCAGCCTCTAGAACCGTAAGCCAATAAGTTTCATTCATTATAAATCACCAGGTCTGTGATATTCTGTTACAGCAGGAACAACAACCAAAAAAAGTCAACTAAAAGACCTTGGGAATAAATTCATTGATATGCGACAATGACAGAACCTGTTAAAAATCTGAAAAAGAAAGCAAAAATTCTACATGCAGAAATGATACCAACACATACAGTTAAAATGTACTTAAAGGCATAGAACTTTCTAAACTGCTGAGACATATACTACATGCAAAACTGTCCCTGGAAAACAAGCATTACTTTCAGAAGAAAGGGTGGCTTCCACTAGTAGTCGGTTGAGTTAGCTGGACTTTCCATTTTGTAATTCTCTGATTGTTTAGGCAGTGTGTTTCTTGGGGTGATGCTGAGGAAATGGTATGGGCGACAGTTTATAAATTTTTATTAGAGGAAAAATCTTGGGACTTCAACTTCCTAGACTCAAAAATGTCAAAAAACGTCATAGTATTGTTTACGTTAGCTACGAGAGGATTTCCTCAAGTGGCCACATAAGTAGAAAGATGCTATTTATTTACTTTTGAATGGAAGTCCAGAAAGTTCAACTGAGGATTTTAGTCACAACTAGAAGATATTATTTGGATATGATTCCAGTTATTTCTAATTGACCATATTTGGTCCCAAAAGACAGCATTTTATAAATTTTCCCCTAAAAGTGATTCAGAAGGATGACAGGATTTATTGTTTGGAAGAAATCGGACACCTGCCAGATGATTTCTCCAGATGATAGTATTCTGCTTTTATTAACACTGATTTGACTCTTCAAAAATTTATTGTCTCAATAAAATGTACCCTCCCTCTGACAGAATAGTAGAAAGGCCTCTTATCTGGCCAACTGAGGTCACTTACGAGTATAGCCATTGATTGGAAAGGATCTAGCAAAAAGTGACTTCACTGATGGACGACAACTCTTTATACCCCAGGTGCTGGTGCTTCAGGAAAGTAACCCTGTGAGACTGCAGTTAGGCATGAGTGGTCTGACCTGAAGATGAGACAAGCTACTTCCAGATTGATGAGTGATTCTTTTGTAGAATCTGAATGGTGAACACTTTACTGTTACCAATGTTGCTATGGATAAAAGTACTTACAGGTGGAGCATCCCTCCCTAAAACTCTGAAATCGGAAATGCTCCAAAATCCAAAACTTTTCAATGCTGATATGATGCATGGCTGGAAAATTCCACACTTAAATTGCATGTGATGGGTGTTCCTCAGAACACAGGAACACTAAAAATATATAAAGTTATTTTTGGACTATACATATAAGGAAGAAACATAAATCAATTTTGTGTTTAGACTTGGGTCCAACCCCCAAGATATCTCATTATGATTATGAAAATATTCCTCAATCTGAAAAAAAAAAATCTGAAATCTGAAGCACTGCTAATCCCCTACATTTTGGATAAGGTCCCTTAACCTGAAAAATGGCTATTACCCCATTATAATTTCTTAATTTGTTTATTACTGAGGCTCATTGATTAAGTTCTGGTGGCAAGGATTGTATAGCCCTGATCTTGTCTCACCCTAGCTCCAAGTTAGGGTATTCATGAACTCCATAACTCCGAAGTCTGGAGTGGACTCTCTGTGAGAATAGCAGAAGAATGAAAAAGTATTCTTTTAGTACCGATTTTCATTGCTTGACCATAGTGGCAGGATTCCAGGTGCTCAGGGAGACACCTGGGATCTGGTTTAGGTTTCTGACATCTCTAAAATCATCAAGAGATAAGCACTCCATGGGTCCAACTTCCAGTCTCTACCCCATTTGAATCCCTCCAAAACCACTTAAGAATTAATAAACAAGCAGGTAGGGTGGCACACACCTGCAACCCCAGCAACTCTGGAGGTTGAGGAAGGAGAATCGTGAGTTCAAAGCCAGCCTCAGCAATTTAGCAAGGCCCTAAGCAACTCAGAGAGACCCTGTTTCTGAATAAAATATAAAAAAGGGCTGGGGACGTGGCTCAGCAGTTAAATACCCCTGGGTTCAATCCCCTGTACCAAAAATAAAATAAAATAAAGAACGAAACCTGACAATAAGAGGTGGAATAGTGCAGTAAGGTGTAACTTGAATAATAAATACGTTCGAGCTGTCATAGGCCTAAGAAAACTCTGGAATCATTTGGGAATCTCTGACAAAATACCATTGCTCAGGCCCAGATCTGACATATATTTTTGTTTCTTTTCATCTGAATTTGTGTCCAGTTGATAGTGGTTTGAAAAACTAGAAGATTTCAATGATTGCTGCGTGAAAAATGGAGCCCAAATAAACAAAATAGCCTTACATGTGCGTCCAAGCAAAGAGAGGAGCTAAGAGGATCCACAGTTCCATCCTTCAACCTCCCCACACGATACTGCATCATTAATTTAGAATATGGACTCTGATTCTGCCAACCAGAAGCCAAAATAGCAAAATGAAAGGTTCAGAGAAAATAATGACAGAAAAAAATGTCATCTGCGTAGTGTCTATATTTGAATTACCTCATTCAATAAATGAGATCATGTCCCAGATTGCTAGATGCCAACAATATCCAGAGAATAACCAGCCTGCGTGCCTACAACATCCCCAGCATTTCCTCCTTAGAGATTTAAGAAAAATTTATTAAATGACTGGATGTATGTACGAATGAATCAATGCATGACTGGGTCTGAGGAGTTGATAACTATTTATATATGTCTATGGTTTCTGCTCAGGACTCTACCAGGGCCTGAGGCAGAGGATTAAACAAAGATAATTCCTGCAGTAGAGGAACTCGTAGGTTAAGGGAACAGATGTGAAGCAATTGATCAAGAGCTTTGAAAGAATTGAGAGGTTAAAGCATTATCAACTTTTGCAGTGTCTAGTAATCATCAGAGATCAAAAGGAAAAAAAGGAAAGGAAAGACTATAATTAAATATTTAATTAATGAGAGTGAAATTATTATATATCAAAAACTATACAATGCAACTAAGATGACAGTTAAAAAGAAATATAGACGTTGAATGAAATTCTTTCAGAAACAACTGTATCTCAAAATTAATGAGTTAAGCACTTAACTAAGATAGAGCAAAGATTTTAAAAGTAAATAGAAAAGAGGGTGAAAGGAATGAAAATAGTAATAGAAAAACAAATCAATGAATTTTTAAAACATATATGTATGTATTAGAGGTGGTCAATAAAACCATCGACAGTTTCTATACAAAAGACTAATGAAAAATAAACAACACTGGTCAATTAAAAAGAGTAGGGAATTCATAAATTAATTATTAAAAGCAATGAAGAGGAATAAATAACAGTAACTGTAGTAATAGATGAGAAAAATTAAATGAAACTAGACTTATAGAAGAAATAGATCTTCAAAACTGAATCAAGAAGAAAAATAAAACCATTATGGAAAGAGTAGCATTCGAGTTATTAATAATAAAATCTTAAGATTTTTAATCAGAAAAAATTGAAGCTGTCAGACTCACTTATTTTCTGCTATATTCTACAAGTGAAGGAAATCATAGTCTCTCTCTTTTACAAATAGCTTCAGAAGACAGAAAAATAGGGAAAGGCTTCTTTAGGAGACAAATAAAGCACCAATATCAAACTCAGGCGAGAACAGTTTAAGAAGACAAAAAATATAGGTTCATCAGACTTTGAAACATTTGCCCAGGATTCCCAAGGTAATTATTAGCAAATCAGAATTCACAATTTTATATGAAATTTTAGTATCACTTAAAATCATAAACAAGTAGATCTTAAGATATGTATACCTCAGATACCTTAGACCATGTAATAATGCATCAATATTAGGGAATATTCCAACATTTTAGCAGGTTAAAAGAGAAATAGAAATGCATTTGTTTGAATGAATGTGGTAAAACAAGAGAAAAAAGTCAACTGCTGATGATGTAATGTGGTTTAACAAAGAGAACCAAAAAGAAGCTTCCTTAACCCAATGAAGAATGTTGACGTATGGTTCCAATAAATCAGGAAAAAGACACAAATATCTATCATCCCTGGTTGTACTCAACCTGTAATGTTTTCCCTAACCAATGAAAGAAGACAGGTAAAAAGAAAGATGATGAGAAAGACAGGTGTCTTTAAATTGTCATTATTTACAGAAGAGGATTGTTTACATAGAAACTCCCAGAGTACGTGCATTTACTTAAAGCTCTTAAGGGAGCCCCCCAAAATAAGATACCTACATAAAATTCTATATAATTCCTAAATATCAGCAATAACTAGCAAAGAAATGCACTTTAAATGTCTCTTTCTTAATCACAGTGAATTAGTTACACGTATAGGAAGAAATACATCTTTGAAGATGATCTTTGTAAACGCATCATGAAGAAATTTAGAAAAAGACTCATGCCAAATATAAGCTGTCCCCTAAATTATCAATGAGTTCAGTGCAATGCCCCCAAATTGCAATGAGATTTGACATGTTCATTCTGAAATTTAAATAAAAAAAATTTTTAAATCAAAATTCTGAATTTTAAAAACTAGTAGAAGAAAATCAAGAGCAAATTGACTTGACCAGCTAATCTACGATCAAATAATGGTAAATAAAGTGATCATACCCAACTTTTGCTTAGTAGGCTGACATTATGAAATTGGGGAAAATAAGAAAATGTTCAATACGTTAGGATGTGGTGATCGTTCTCTGTGTTTATAAAGTAACTCAAACAGCTGATAAGAAATACATCGATCCCAGAAAGGAGGGCAGAGTAAAAGACAGAACTGGAAATGGAAGCGGAGAAAACTATGTATTTGCATTTATGAATATGCCAGAATGAATCCCACTCTTATGTATAACCACAGTGCAATAGAAATTTTTAAAAATATGGTTACTAAAAAGTACTTAGAAGTTCAGCAGTTATTTAAAATACTAAATAAATATCAATATACTAAAAAAAAGTACATTATTCTGTGCAGAATGAAACTTAAATGTGAAAACAAAAATTCAGTTTCAGAGGATGAGATTGTTATTCTCTCAAGGTAGGAATAATGTCTTGAATACGAAGAGAAAGTATAAGACTGAAAGGACAAGTTGGAAACATTTTACCAGCTCATAATGAAAAGCTTATGAACTGATAAATGAAACAACAAATAAATTTTTTTAAAAAGTCTCATTGCATTGGAAAAAAAATATTTTCCTAGTCCATAAAAACCAAATGATTATTATCCAAGTTTTACCAAGAACTTTCACTTACTTTGACTCAAACTCATAGGAAAATGGAAGGAGAGAGATTCCTGTGATTCATGAGGGGTGGGGTGTAGAGCTGGAGTCTTGGGACCAACCACAGGTGAGAAAATGTGCAAATCGACACAACATTGAAGTATGTGAAAACACATGTTATACTGCCATCCAGATGGGACAAAAGTCAGAAAGTGTGGTACATCTGGACTTTTCCCTGCTGCAAGGAAAAGGATCTTTTTCACCCTGCTATGTCCGTTGGTAGGACCATTTTGGAAAACAATTAGTAGAACACAGAAAACTGGTAATAGACGGCCTTCCGGGCCTGGTAATTTTGTTTCTAAATTACACATCTTAGAAAATTCTGGAACACAACATGAGTAGATATGGGTAAAACAGATTTTCAAGAGAAAAAGAATACAAGCAAAATTCTATAATTTTAGTTAAGAGTAGAAATGGGAGAGTATGATGTAGAGAAAAAGCAGAAAACACTAAACACTACTTAATCTCTATTTAAATCTCTAGCTACTTTGCTCCAATGTGACTGGACTCCAGAAATGTGATTTTGTCAAACAATAATAGTTACCCTTACTGTAACATATTACCATTGGTTGAATAAAAGTCACAAAGCAGTGCTATATATTATTTATAGTTATATTTGCATTTGAATATTCAGAGTAAGTTAAAAACACACTGCACTAATGTTTTTAATAGCGAATAATTGTCAGAACAAAGAGGGAGAAGAAAATGTAGCCAGTATAGGTCATGAGGTGTGTATGTTTTTGTGTGTGTGCGTATGTGTGTGATAGTGATACCGAGTTCATGTAAAATAAGACAAATACAAGAAATTGTTGTATTCCATCATTTCTGGGTGGTTCTATCCTGTTCACTTGTTCATAGTTTACTCCAGCTTTAAAATTTCCAAGAGATCATAATTAAAACAACATCACAATGATATTTCCACCTCTCTAAATGTCATTTAGAATATGGTTTTTAAAAAATGCATAGTATTCTATATTATTGATTTATCATAATGACTTAATGTCTCTTCTATTATTGTGCCTTTTAAATTTATCACAGTCATAAATAGTGATGCTTGAAGGTTCTTATAAGTGAAAATTATTTTCATCTACATATTTCTTATATACAGAATATTATGTTTAAGGTTGTTAGTATAATTTTTATTTCCCATCATCTAATTTTATTGCTTATAGGTTTTGCTTTATGTAGTTTGATATTATATTATTTGGCACATAAAATTTCATAACTATTATATCAACATCATGAATTATATTTATTTCTATAAAAAAGACAGTATTTTCTCTCTTTTATGTTTTTATTGCCTTTAAGTTAATTGTACCTGATTTTAGTGTAATCACTACTGTTTTTTACATAGAGAATTTTAATCTTGAACAGATAATTTCTGGATTATATGAATTATTTCAGCAATAAAAGATGGGTTTCCAATTAATTTAGTGAGCTGGTTTATTTCTGATTTAAACACTGACAGAGAACAGAGAGGAGTGAATTTGAGTTACTGAAAATAGAAAAAAACCCACCTTGTTAGGGAATATCAAAAGACAAATAATGGAAGGAGAAAATCCATTATTTAGCAACAAACAATAATAAAATGTACTATGAGTATTATTGAAATAAAAATGTAATTAACAATCTCAAAAACACCTTTCTTACAGTAATGACTAACATCATAGGCAAAGCTTTTCTATTAAGATAATGAAACAGAAAATAACGCCATGTGTCCAAATTATTTTTAATTATTCAAATTTTTTCTTATATAAGAAGTCTATTCAATTCATTAAAAATGACTGATAATTATGAATATGAAAACAGAGATCCAAAATAATATTACATTCAATTGCTATCTGATTGAAAGATCTCTGAGTGGTAAACCAAAATCTTTATCCATTGCTGACAGATTCTAAATGTTCCTTTGACGTATATTGGATTATACATGGCTCACAGATTCCAGTGGAATTTCATTACTTTGATGCCTACATCATTTGGGTGATAATCTCTGTAATTTATTACTGGATCTTCAGGTGCTTCTTTTCATTCATTAAGCACCTGACATGTCAGACACTGGGAATGTAATCTCCAACATCTGAAGTTGAACATGTCAACCTTGAGCACCTGAGCTTGCTGTTGTTTCTGTGTTTTGTATTTCGTTTGCTGTGCGGGTGTTGGGCATATACACACAACCCATGTGCTGTTGTCAATGGGATTTTTTAAAATCTATTTAAAATTTCCCATTAGTTATCCATTGGTTTTCAGAAGTGATTGATTTCTGTGTGACCACATGATCTAATGGTTTCCTGAAGTTTCCATTTCATGAACTCTAAAGTTGATTACTTTAGATTTGTTTTAGGACATCAATTATTTTCCAAAGGAATTAGAGTCATGGTTTCGCTATAAATATGTATATATATTTTTTGTATCCTTGGGGATCTCAAAATAACTTGTAACTTAACAGTCATGGGTAAAAAGAGTCAAATTGTATCGTGAGTGCTATTGACTTGCAGATGATTTCTGTTCCAAGTTTAGAAACTTTATATATTTCTATTTAACAAATAGTTTTTGCTTGATTGTTTTTGCCATCAATTTTTCCAGAAGTAGGTCCAATTCTTTTTCATGGGCTTTTTTTTTAAATCAGATGTCCAAATGTCCATAATGCTCTGAGTATCATTGACCTATTTTCTGGATAGGAAATATCTTTGCAATCTTTTACATGATTCCTTGTTTTAGAATTATAGACACACTGGAAATAGAAAACAACAAACAGCAATATACCCATTACTAAATACACTAGGAATTATTAAAATTTATAACGCAAATTTAACAAATATTGGTGTTTGCATTTTTCCCTTGTAATTTAGCAATATACTTATTTTAGACAATAGTGTCTAATAGGATGCAATAGTGTACAAAGAAAAGCCCCTGCTGCCAAAAAAAATGTAAATATTTCAGGCAATGGTAAGAAGCATAAATGGCAAGGAAATGAAGGAAGCCACTGCTGGGGGAGGGGTATTCATGTCATAACATGCTGGTTTAAGAAGGTTCTACTGAAAAATGACAAATGAAAAAAAAAAAAAAACCTGATGGAGAAAAAAGAGAAGGAGGCATTAAGGGAATTTGGAGGAAGATCCCCATAGGCAGAAAGAATGGTACAAGCAAAAGTCCTGTGGTCTGAGCATCTGTGGTGAGTTCAAAGAACAGCAGTATTTTTCTATCAAGATATTCCTCCTGCATGGTTAAAGTTTTCTATTTTCACACTTGAGTTTTAATAAAATTGAAGTTTATTTTTGTTGTATGATATGACTGAGGGATTCACAATTACTATTTTAAAAAGTCATATTCCTACTGATTTGTAAAAACCACCTCTGCTTTAAACTCAGTCCTCAATTTCATACTTTGATACTTGGCCTTTTTAATTTTTGCCATAAGGTTATCTTTTAAAAAGTCATTCCCAGGTACTTGACAAGAATTTCACTAATTTTAAAATATATGGCTCTATGATTGAATAGGATTATATTTTAACATTTTTTTTCTTTCTTTTTTCAAATTTTGACTCAGGCACACTGTTGACCTTTGTCCTTTGACCTTGGTGTTACAATGCGCTCCCATCCTTTTATACATTGTTACAGTTCCTCTGCATATTGCTTTAAATTATTCTAGTTAAATCATCAAGTCTGTCACTATTGTTATTTTGCTTCTTCCTTTAAAGTCCTAAATCTCATTTACATTTTCATATCCATCACGGAAAGGATCTTCAACCTTATGGGAAACAGACATGGTGGCAGGTTTTCTTTCCCTACTCCCAATTTAAGAAGTTCTAATATTGCAAAATTAAGTACACCCTTTCTCATGAGGTTTCCCTTTAATAAGTTATAATGGGGTAAATTTACTTAAAACAAAGCACACCCATCTTTACCTGTAGAATTCAATGGGCTTTGTCAAATGCATACACCCCCATTAACTATCACCATGATTAAGACACAGGATGCTATTCATCAATCCAAAAATGTTTCTCCATGCCCCTTTTCAGTCAATCTCCTTGCCCTGCCTCATTGCCAGGCACCCACGAATCTGACTTTTCTTTCTTCAAAAAAATTTTTTTTCCTCGTCTTTTACATGAATGGAATCATACAATCTGCATGCATTCATGTCTGCTTTTTGTCACTCAGGGCAATGATTTTGAGCGTCTCGTGTGTTACTGCAGGTATCATGAGTCCAGTCCTTTCATTGCTGAGAATGACTCTGTTATGTGAATCTAGAACAATTTGTTTATCAGTCCTCTATGGGAGACACTGGGCTGTGGTTACAGTTTGGCTTAACAATATAGTTACCCTCAGCAAAAGCGAGGCCCTCAGCAACTCAGTGAGACGCTGTCTCTAAATAAAACACAAAATAGGGCCAGGGATGTGACTCAGTGGTCGAGTGCCCCTGAGTTCAATCCCTGGTAACTCTCCAAAAAAAAAAAAAAAAAAAAAAAATTATAGTTACTATGAAATTACTATGCGAATATTTGTTTGGATATATATTTTCATTTCTTTTCAATAAGCATCCAGGATGGAATTGCCAGGTCATATGATAAATGTATACTTAACTTCATCAGAGGCTGCCAAACTGTTTTCCAAAGTGGTCAGGCAATTTCACAGACCCAAAGTGATGTGTGATGGTTCCAGTTGCTTCACATCCTCACCAAGATGGCTTTCTTTTTTTTTTTAAGTTTTACTCTATTTAAATTATAGCTGCTCTAAGGGCTACATCGTGGTATCTCCTTGTGGCTTTCATTTTTATGTCCCTGATGACTAAGAATTTTAAAGATCTTTTTATGTTCTTATTGTCAATTTGCTTTTTCTTATTTGTTTGTGTTGAAGGGTTTCTTCAAACCCTTTGGCCAGTTTTAAAGCTCATCTCTGGCCTTTTTTACCATTGAATTTAAAGAGCTAAGTATTCTAGAAATGGATATTCTTTTAAGAGATAAATGTCATGCAGACATCTTTGCCAGTTTGTAGCCAAACTTCTCATTTCGATAATGATGTATTTGCACCCCGTCTTTGTCTTCTATACCACAAGGAATCTGCCTTGAGAAGAGGGGAAGGTGGTGGGAAGGAGCCAGGCCCCCTTTCCCCGTCCCCTCAGAGAACAGAAAGAAGACCGAAGAAACCACAGATGTGAGAGGTGGCTGACCAAGTAAAGGTGCCCGGATCCAACATTACAAAGTCTAAGACCTGGAGAGACTTGAAGAGCGGTTGCTGGAGTAGAAAGTAAGGGTGGAGTTCCCTAATCCTGAACCCGGACCAGGTTGGGGGAAGGCTTGTGGGCCAGCAGAGAGAGAAAGAGCCACGGAACAACTCTTAAGCTCACCGGCTTAACAGCATTCAAAATGAAAACTAGAAAAAATTTAAACATGTCTGGAACCCCGTGGTGACCTTGAGGCAGATCAAGTAGTATACAACCACGTTGTGACTGGAAAGCCCAGCTGGGCACCACGGCCATTTTTGTGGAGCCTAACAGTTGACCAGTCATGCCTTCATTCAACAGGGCATCTCACCACCTCCAGACAGCAGCGGATCAAGGCAGAGCACCCCTGCAGTGGGCTCTCTAGAATCTGGCTAGAAGATTGTAGAGGAGTTCATACAGGCTGAAAGTCACTGAAATCCCTCCCCTCACCACCAGCAAGGGGACAGGGTAGATCAGCCCCACAAGGAGGGCTTCCCAGCCCAGCACTCCACTTGGCTGCTGCCAAGGCCCTGGGCAGAGGCAGAGCAGATACCTGCAATTCAGCAGGGAGGAAGTCGGAGCTCAGACCTGAGCAGTAAGACATATTTGGCACTGAGCAGAGGAAAGGGGAAAGGAGAGCCCTTACATCTGTTGCTGCCACCCTCTGGGGAAAGACGTGCTGGGAGGTTGCCTAAGACCTAAGAAAACTGGATAGATTGCTCCCAGATCACGGGCCAGTGAGGGGCAGAGCCAGAGAGAAGTTGCCCAAATATCCACCAGCACAGAGGTGGGGAACCCCAAATCGTGGCTATAGCTGGCAGAAACTTGTGACAAGAAGGTGCCTAAGTCCTCAGGACACTTAAAGAGAAAGCGCCCAGATCATGACCACAGCCATTGGGAGGTCATTCAAGGCAGAAATTTGCCTGGGCCCAAGGCAAGGGAAAGCAAGAATCTCTACCTATTTCGTCTCATCACTTGCTGTTGGCAACCTGGGGTAGTGGAACTAAACCCAGATCAACTGGCTGAGTCTCTTTCCTCAGTAGTAACCACAGTACTTCAGTGACCTGCATAGACTAGAGGGAACATTTACACACACATATCACTCTCAGAGAATGCACAACCACAGGACCTGTGCTTCTTAACAGTCACCAGAATCTACACCACCAAACAAGGGCCCTATCGAGGGGAACGAGTACACAGTGACCCACAATAATCATACTCATAGCCCAGAGCCTGCAGCCCAAACCTCTGCACACAATGGAAACAAATAACTGACACAACGCCACACCCTCCAAGCACTTAGCCACAGGCCCCTGAGTGACAAGCCAGAAGCAGCTGGTGGGAGGTCCATAGCAACTAGGGAAGTGGCTCCTGTATTCCAGCACCTCCCGAGGGAATCCAAAGCCAAAGAATAACAGACACCTTCTAAATGGCCCCCAGTCCTAATGAAACCCAAACCAGCGTTCAGCAGGAACTTTCTTTATCTTGGCATGGCTAATAAAAAACTCCAATGTCAATCTTGATCCTGTGTAATACTCTTCATCTTGATGGCTAGTTGTTACCCTAATAGCCAATATTGTACCTTCAACCCATGTAAATGTATTTCTTCTAATGGTTGAAAGCATTATTTGGAATCATTCTCCCTTCTTTGTCTTCCTGTCCCTAGTTTATCTTCTCCCCTGTTTTTTCTCTCTCACTTTCTGTCACTACCTCAAACACCCCACCATCCACATTTTCCTCATTTTTGCCTTGTTCTGTATTATTCTATTCTATTCTATTCTATTCTATTCTATTCTATTCTATTCTATTCTATTCTATTCTATTCTGTTATCTTTTCTTCCTTTTTTCTTTGTCTTACACTTTTGCCCAATCTTTTTTCTTCCCCCTTTCAACCCTTGTATGATGTTATAAAATATTTACTATATTCAATAACTAATTCTTCAACCTGTTTCTGAATCTTACTATAAGTTTATACCTGAATGATAGGCACATGGAGAACAATATCAACAAGTTTTTCACTTTTCATAATATCAAATATTATATGGCTTGACTCTGAAGTGATTGTAGTAAATAGAGTTCAGCAGCATCTCTCAAAGTGGACCTGTTACTAGAATCAACAGAGTCCACACATGGGTTAAACTATAAATTGCTGGATATTTGTCCTATCCAGAGCTCAGAAGAAAAGGCAGCTCATGAAGCTTATGAAGACCTTGCTTAAAAAAAGCAGCAATAACCATCCCAATAGATGGGTATACATACAAACAATATGAAAAGGCAAGGGAATAAAGCACCTCAGAAAGCCTGTAACACTTCAATGACTGACTCCATTGATACCACAGTGGAGGAAATGTCAGACAAAGAATTTAGAAGTGAAATTAGAGAAAATATAGAGGAAGTGAAAGATCACTTCAATAAAGAGATAGAGATTTTGAAAAAGAACCAACAGAAATCCTGAAAATGAAAGACTCAATAAGCCAAATTAAAATTTCAATAGAAATCATCCCCAATAGATTAGACCACCTTGAAGATAGATTTTCAGGCTTTAAAGACAAAGCATATAATCTTAAAAATAAAGTTAAACATAAAGAAAAGATGTTAATGGACCATGACCAAAATATCCAGGAAATCTGGGGTAACAGGTAACTTGAAGAGCTCAAATTTGGCTCTGAAATACAATCTAAAGGAATGCACAATATTTTCAATAAAACAATATTAAAAATATTTCCAAACCTTAAGAATGAGATGGAAATTCAAATTCAAGAGGCATATAGGACTCTAAATATACAAAATCACAATAGATTTACTCTAAGACACATTATAATGAAAACGCTTAATATACAGAATAAAGATAGACTTCTAAAAACTGCAAGAGAAAAATAGCTTGTCACATTGAGAAAAAAACTAGTTGGGATTTCAACTGACTTCTCAACCTAGACCCTAAAAGCCAGGAGGTCATGGAATAATATCTACCAAGCTCTGAAGGAAAACAAAATCTGAATTAAACATCAGAAATAAACCAAAATGACAGGGAATAAAATCTTCTTTCTATAATAATGGTGAATGTAAGTGGTCTAAATTCTTCAATCTAAAGACATAGATTGGCAGAATGAATTAAGAAACAAGACCCAACAGTATATTGTTTGCAAGATACCTTGCAAGCAAACTTGAAAGAATGGGAAAAGATAAGCCATGCACATTGTACACATAAACAAGCAGCGATAGTTATTCTCATATCAGACAAAGTGGATTTTGAGTCAGAATTAATCAGATGAAGGTAATTTCTTACTGAATAAGGGAATAATCAACAATATATAATGATTATTAATATTTATGCACCAATGGTACATTATGTACATTAAAAAACTTCTCAATATTAAGAATCAAATGGACCACAATACAAGAATACCAGGTGACTTCAAAACATCTCTCTTACCACTAGATAGATTGTCTAGACATAAACCAAAGAGTCTTCAGATCTATAAAGATAATATTAAACAAATGAACCTAACAGACGTCTATAGAATATTTCATCCATCAGTGACTGAATTAACCTTTTCAGCAGCATGTGGAACATTTTCTAAAATAGATCACATCTCAGGTCACAAAGCAAATCTTAGCAAATACAAAAATATATATAGATAATTTCTTATCCTATCAGATCACAATCGAGTGAAATTAGAAATCAATGATAAGAGGAAAACAGGATACTCTAACACCTAGAGACTAAATAATACACTTGTGAATGATGAATGGATAGCAGAGGAAATCAGAGGAGAAACCAAATCATTCTTACAAACAAATGAAAAAGTGATAGAACATAGCAAAATCCCTGGAACAGTTTGAAAGCAGTTCTAAGTGGAAAATTCATAGAATTGAGTTCATACATTAAAAAAATAGAAAGAAACCAAATAAATTATCTAACATTATACCTCAATGTCCAGAAAAAGAAGAATAAATCAGCAACAAATTTGGCAGAAGACAGGAAATAATCACAATCAGAGCTGAACTTATGAAATGGAGAATAAAAAAATACAAAGGATCAATGAAACAAAGAGGTTTTTTTTGAAAGGATAAATAATATTGATAAATAATGAGCCAAATTAACCAAAATAAAAAGATGACTCAAACAAATAAAATTAGAGATGATACAGGAAATATCACCACAGACACCACTGAAATTCAGAGGAAATTAATTCAAAAATTTCTACTTCAATAAGCTAGAAATCTTGAAAATATTCACAAATTTCTAGAGGCATATGATCTACTCAAATTGACCATGAGGATACAGGAAACATAAATAGATCAAGTAATGAAATTGAAGCAGCTATCAAAAACTTTCTAACAAAGACGAGTCCAGAATTGGACAGATTCTCCATGACCTTTAAAGAAGAATTAATATCAATTCTCTTCAAATAATTACATGAAACAGAAAAGGAGGGATCACTGCCAAATTCATTCTATGACCAGTATCACCCTAATATCAAAACCAGGCAAAGGTACATCAAAGAAAGAAAACTTCAGGCCAATATTCTTGATGAACATAGATGCAAAAGATCTTAATAAATATTGACAAATCACATAGAAAAACACATTAACAAGATAATGCACCATGATCAAGGGGTTTCATTTCAGGGATGCAAGTTGGTTCAACAATTGGAAATCAATTAATGCAATCCACCACATGAATAGACTTAAGGACAAGAATCACATGATGACCCCAATAGATGCAGACTAAGCACTTGACAGAGTGCAACACCCATTCATGTTTAAAACACTGAAGAAACAAGGGATAGAAGGAACTTACCCTAACATTTTAAAGACTATACATAAAAAGCCTAAAGCCAACATGGTCCTGGAAAAAACTGAAAACATTTCCTCTAAAAACAGGAACAAGACCAGAATGAACACTCTCACCACTGCTATTCAACATAGACCTTTAAGCTCTAGTCAAAGAAATTAGGCAAGAGAAGGATATTCAAGGGATACAAATAGGAAAAGAGGAACTCAGATCATCTCTATTTGCTGATGACATGAACCTATATTTAGAAGACCCAAAAGAATTCTATCAAAAGACTTCTAAAACTAATAAACAATTTTAGTAAAGTAGCAGAATAAAAGACCAACACACATAAATAAATTGCTTTTCTATAATGAACCTGCCGAAAAAGAAATTGTGAAAACTATTCCATTCACAAGAACAACAAAAAAAAAAAAAAAAAAAAAAACTTGATAATTAATTTAATGAAAGAAATCAAGGACCTCTACAAGGAAACTATATATTCATTACAAAAAAAAAAATTGAAGAAGACCTCAGAGGATGGAAAAATCTCCCAAGTTCTTGGATAGGCAGAATCAATATTAAATCAATATTAAAAATTATTAAAAATGTCACACTACCAAAAGCACTATACAGATTCAATGCAATCCCCATCAAATTACCAATGACATTCTTCAAAGAACTAGCAAAAGCAATTCTAAAATTCATTTGGAATAATTAGAGACCTAGAATTCTCAAAGCAATCCTGAGCAAAAAGAGTGATGCTGGAGGCGTCACAATTCCAGACCTCAGAATATACTACAGAGCCATAGTAACAAAAACAGCATAGTACTGGCACCAAAACAGACATGAAGACCAATGGAAGATAATAGAAGACACAAAAATAAACCCACATAAATACAATGATCTGAGACTAGACAAAGGCGGCAAAAACATTTCTTGGAGAAAACTAGCCTTTTTAACAAATGGTGCTGGGAAAACTGGAAATCTGTATGTATAAGAATGACACATGATCTCTATCTCCCACCCTGCACAAAAGTAATCTTGGAAGTGGGTCAAAGACCTCAGAAACAGATCTGAAACTCTGCAACTACTAGAAGAAAATATAGATCCAACACTACAACATGTTGGCACAGGAAATGACTTCCTTAACTGGACACCTAACATGCAAGAAATAAAATAAAAAATCAATAAATGGAATGGCATCAATAAAAAACTTCTGCACAGCAAAGGAAACAATTAAGAATGTGAAGAGGGAGCCTGAAGAATGAAGAAGATGTTTGCTACTTGCTCCTCAGATAGGACATTAAGATCCACAATATATAAAGAACTCAAAAAACTTAACAACAAAGAAACAAATAACATACTTAATAAATGAGCAGAAGAACTAAACAGAAACTTCTTGAAAGAAGTACAATTGGCCAACCAATATATGAAAAAATGTTCACCACCTCTAGTAATCAGGGAAATGCAAATCAAAACTACATTGAAATTTCATCTTATTTCAATGGAGAAAAGCTCTTCTTTCCATTCCACTCAGAGTGGTAAGTATCAGGAATGCAAATAATGATTAAGTGTTGGTGAGGATGTGGGTGAAAAGGTACACTCATACATTATTAGTGGGACTGAAAATTAGTGCAACTACTCTGGAAAACAGTATGGAGATTTCTCAAAAAATTAGGAATGGAACCACCATAGAACCCAGCCATCCCACTCCTCAGTACATAGCCAAGTGTTTTGAAATCAGAATACTATAGTGACATAGCCACATCAGTTTTGTGTTTCCAGCAGTACAATTCACAATAACCACACTATGTCCAACACACCCAGATGTCCTTTAACTGATGAATGGATAAAGAACATGTGGTCTAAATACACAAAGGAGTATTACTCAGTCAGAAGAAAAAAATGAAATTATGGCATTTGTTGGTAAATGGATGATGTTACTGGAGATTATCATGCTAAGTGGAATAAGCCAGACTCAGAAAGTCAAAGGTTGAATGTTTTCTCTTCTATGGGGAAGCTAGTCCAAAATAAGGAAGGAGAAGAAAGAAAGAGAAAGTGAGGAAGGGAAAAGGGGAAGATTCCATAAAAAGGAAGGGAGACTGGTGAACCAGATGAAGGGACCTGAGAGGGAAGGAGAAGAGACAAGATAAATGGAGAGCAGAGGAATGGATCTAACCTAACTTTCCTATGTACATACATGAATATGCCGCAGTGAATCTCACCGTCAAGTATATTCATAAGACACTAACAAAAAAAACCAGGAAATCTGAAAGTAAATAGCAAAAAGATCTGTAGAATAGAGGGAAAGAACTGGAGAGGTAGGAGAGGGGAAAAGGGAAATACTGAGGACTAATTTTGAGCAAACTATATTCCATACTAGTGTAATTTTGCTGTGTATAACCAAAAAGAATGTAAAAAGCAATCTTTTTTATGTTATTTTTATTGGAAAGAGTTTATTTAATTTTTTATTTGTAGTGCTTACATTTAGTTCTTTTATCTATTTCAGGTCATTTTCTGTATATAAGGTAACATATGGAGTGTAGTTCTTTATTTATTCAATATAAATATCCAAGAGTGCTAACACTATTTGTTGAAAAGAAGAGCTTTTCTCCATTGAGTAACATTGTCACCTTTGTGTAAATCAATTAAATAAAAAAGTGAATGCATTTCTTGGTTCTTTCTGTGAAATTGGTCTGTTTATCCTTAGATCAATGCCACAGTCTGGGTATCAGGTAGGGTGATTTCTTCTACTTTGTTGTCTTCTTTCAGAGTTTCTTTGACTCTTGCAGGTCATATATATATATATATATATATATATATATATATATATATATATATATATATATATATATATTTGCATCAGCTTACCATTTTCTACAAAAAGGAATCACATTCAATCTACAGATTAATTTGGTTAGAACTGACATCTTAATGACATTGTGTTCACATCCATGAACATGATAGAGCCCATCATTCAAGTTTTTATAATTTATGTTTCAAATCATTTAAAGTCATTAGAACATAAATCATACATCTATTTTGCTAGAATTATTCTATTTCATAAATTTCATAAATGAAATTTAATTTTCATTTTTCATGTTTTTCCAATTGAGTACGACTTGTATATATATAATTGATTTTACATATATTAACATTCATTTTACAAACTTATGTATATTTCTTCTAATAGCTTTTTGGTAGTGTTTAATGATTTCTTTCAGTTTTTCTGTGTACATTACAAAAGATTTTATTTCTGGTATGATCCATACACATTTACTTTTATTCTACTAATTTAACTAATTTATAGTGTATTTATTTTTTATTTTGGTAACTATAAGGCTATTAATTCTATACAATGTTTAACAGTGAGAGAGTTTATTTGCCTTCTTTTAAGAGAAAGAGTTTAGTGTTTCATCACTATTATGTCATCTCTGGTCTTTTTTTTTTTCAAATTGGAAAAGTTCTCCTCCTAGGTTTTTATAAATGATGAATAATTGCTAATTTCACTGTATTTTTTTTTTGCATCTACTGAGATGATCATGTTGTGACCTACATTGCTTAATTTGTTAAAATATCAAATTAGCCTTGCAACCATTAGACAAAATCCCTCTCTGAAATCCCTGTTTCACATATTGCTGAATTTGATTTGATTTTTTAAAACATTTATGCATAGCTGGGCATGGTAGTGCACACCTGAAATCCCAGTGATTTAGCAGACTGAGGTAGGAGAATTGCAAGTTCAAGGTCAGCCTGGGTGCCATAGTCTCTCTTTCAAACTAAAATAGAAAAGACTGAGGATGTAGCTCTCTGGTGGAGATCCCCCGTGTTAAATCTCCAGGACAAAAAAAAAAAAAAAAAAAAAAAAAAAAAAGAAGAAAGAAAGAAAAGAAAAAAGTAAAATTTATGCATTTGCGTTCATCATAAATATTGATTTATAGTTTTCTTACAATTTATCTTTTTGTTTCTGGTATTGTTGTAGTTCTAGCCTCTTAAAATAAGCTGGAAAACGTTACTTCTTCCTGCTGGTGATAAATTATTGCAAAAAGCTTTAACCCCAAAACATCTTTAGTTGTTCTCTTCAAGAGTAGTTTCACAGGGTATAGGATCCTTGAGAGGGTACTTTTAATCAGTGTTCTGATTAATTATTTCTATCATTTTGCTTCCTTTGTCTCTAGGGAGAAATCAGCCATTAATTGAAGTATTGTTCCTTTCACAGCTTTTGATATTTTTATCATCTTTGGATTTCAAGAGTTTGACCATCTTGTGCCCAGATGTGGTTTTTGTCTGCATTTGTATTATTTGGGGTCTTTGAAACTTATGGATTTATAAGCCAATGTTTTCCCACCAAAATGTGGAGTTTTACAGTCAATATTTACTCAAGTGTAGACTTTTTGCTTCTTTCTCTTCCTTCTCTCCATTAGGCTCTCCAGTTACATGTGTGTTGTACTCCTCAATGCTACACTGTGAATTTCTACAGCTTATTTGTTTCCTTTAATTTTTTTTTAACTCTCTGTTCTTTAATTCCTCAAATTTCTATTGAAACAGTTTATCTTCTGCCTTTTCCAATCTACCATTGGGTAAATGTGAAGTCCTTTTCTCTAATTTTTTGGATTGTATATACTCAAAGTGTGCACTGTGATTTTTTTAAATTATTTTTTAAATATTTACAGACTGCCTTTGATTCATTGTACACAAATGCGGTGCATCTTTTCGTTTCTATAGTTGTGCACGATGTAGATTCACACCATTCGTGATGTTTGGATAAACATTTGTATTGTTAAAAGATTACTTCAATGAAGCCCATTTACTTACTCATCACTTTCCATAGAACCTTAGTGTATGTGTGGGTGCATAAATGGATATGAGCTAAAAAAAAGAAAAAAAAAAACACCCAATCAGCAATTCAATATAAGTCATTATAGTTCTAAAGTTCTAATGCTGTATATGAGATCTCTAGGCTTACTCCTACATAAGTGCCACTGTGTAACTTTTGGTCTGCTTCTCTTCACCCCCACCCCACCATTTCCTGGTAACCACTGTTCCCCTTGCTTTTATACATATATTCCATTATATATTAATCATCTACTGACAGAGGAATAGATAAAGAAATTGTGATATTATACACCCATAATATCTACATGTGTTAGTGTATAAGTAATGCACATATCTGTGTATATGTGTGTATTGACATATACATTTCTTTATTCATTCATTCATTAGTGGACATTTCAACTGATGTCATACCTTGGCTAATATGAATAATATTTCTGTGAGGTCCTGTTTTCATCTTCTTTAGGTTCACATCCAGAAGAGGGATTGTTGGGTCACATGGCAGTTCTATTTTTAATTGTGAAAGGACTCTTCTTACTGCTTCCATGTGTCTGTACCAATTTACGTCCCCACTGGTGGCACAGTTGTGAGATGATATCTCATTTTACTTTCAATTTGCATGTTCTTGGATGATTAGAGGTCTCGAGTAGCTTTTCATTCTTCCCTTAACTCTTTTCATGTCTTCTTTGCAAGAATACCTGTTCGGATCCTTTGTCTAATTTTTATCGGGTCATCTGGGGTTTAGTTGTTGTTCCTGTTTGGTTTTGACTATCGAGTTGTGTGTACATTTTGGAGATTGACTCCAATCAGATAAATGACTTGCAAACATTTTCTCTGGATCCATGGCTACTTTGTCATTCTGTTGATTGTTTCCTTTCTGCACAGGAGAATTTTTTGGTTGGATGTGACAATGTATTTTTTACGTGAGTTATTCTAATGTTTAACTGAAGATTTTCCATTTGGTCTTTTTTTTCTGTTTTCCTTTTTTTTTCTGATAATATTATCTATCTTCTCATTTATGAGACATTTTCTCTCATTTCTTTAGAGTTTTCTTAATTCTTGAAACATATTTATAATAGCTTTATAAAGTCTTTTTCCACCAAATCTGACGTCAGGCACGCTCTGAGTCAGATGCCACTGACTTCCTTTTTTCTGTGTATGGTTAATATTCTGTTGTAGTGTTGAATGACTACTCGTTTTTGTTGAAAGGTCAATATTGCAGGCTATGTATCTCAGTTGTTTTGAATACTGTTATTTCATTTTAATGACTTAAAAAAATCCTAGCAGATGACTTTGAATGTTTTTTAGCTGTAAACTCTGTGTCCCATAAACCAGAATTAGCTGTTACTTCTGCTCATTCTTAGAGTTTCCTGGTTTTGCATTTTTATTCTCATTACATTGGTGTGTGTTCTCTTTAGCTGCATAATTTCACTTTCAGGCAAAGTTCTGGATAGACTTTACATATAGATTTTGGAACTCATCCACTCTGACTCTGTTATCAATATTTACTATATAACTTGCCATCTTACTTTGCCAGCTCCAAGCTTTCTCCTCTTTCACTTTAGAATAATAAGATTTTAGCATACTACCACTTCAGTGTACACTAGATAAAAAATTACAGAAAAATCCCAGCAAATTTCATCCAGTGCCGTTCTATCTTTTAGAAGTAGAAAGTTCTTTTACTTCTACCTGTGTTCTTACTGGCAACTGGAGTCTCTCGAGTGCATGTGTAATTTAATGGTCAGCAAGGTATTCAGAAAAAGTTTTTACTCAGATACAGGGTAACTGCAACACTCCTATTTCTAGGAATTCTTTCCAAAATAAGCAGAGGCTTTGCCTGTCTTGACTTCTGTTCTTTTACACCTCAAGCCAATTAAGCTGTGACTTTCACTCTTAGAATACCTCACAAAAGAGTAGCCTTAACACTGGAGTGCATTTCTCTGTCACATATAAATATTTAGAAGTAGGCTGCCAAGGCATGCATCATCACGTGGGTGACATCAGGGACACAGGATACTATCTTTCTATTGTTATCATAGTTAAACTTCTTGATACCTTGTTGTCCAAGATGATTACTGCATTTCAGCAATTGCGTTTGCTACAAAAAGTCAAAAAAGAGTAGGAGAAAGTACAGAAGGGCACAAAGACCACTTTCAGCATTGTGCACTGACTTGTCAGTCTTTGCAGGCTCTTTCTTTCTCTCTCTCTCTCTCTCTCTCTCTCTCTCTCTCTCTCTCTCTCTCTCTCTCTCTCACACACACACACACACACACACGCTGCATGCCTGTGTGTGCCCCGCCACACAAACACACACCTGCTTACCTCTCACTTGGACAGAAACCAGTCACATGCGATACCTCACTACAATGAAGGATGAGAAATGTAATTCTTTCATTTGTGGTGTCTGTCTCTTCCATTCAAAATCAAAATTCTCTTTACCAAAGAGTGATGGAATATTGGGGTAAACAACTAAACATCACAAAGCCTATTTCTAATTGCGATAACAGAATCCAGATTAGTAGAGGTTGAGGAGTGGATTAGAGGTCAGAGAACAATGATTAATGATATATTAGTCAAGAAGTTTGCACAGCAAAGTCCTCCAATAAAGTGGAACACAGAAGGATTTGCCAGTTGGTAAAACTGTCATATAATTGATACATGAATGACTGTCAGCATAGCTCCCATGTCTACGCTGTGAGCTCTTACCCTTAGGCTCTATAAATTAACATGGTGTGCAATATCAGTTTTCTTTCTCTTTTCAATGTATTTCTTTTTTGAGGGGGAGGGTACTGGGGATTGAATTTAGGGCACTCAACCACTGAGCCACATCCCCAGCCCTTTTTTTTCTATTTTATTTAGAAACAGGGTTTCACTGAGTGGCTTAGAGTCTTGCGGTTGCTGAGGCGGGCTGTGAACTCATGATCCTCCTTACTCAGCCTCCGGAGCTGCTGGGATTACAGGTGTGTGCCACCGAGTCTTCTCAACGTATTTCAACGTATTTCTTCTTTTCAATGTATTTCTGTGAGTAGTGTTGTTCAGTGCATTCATAGAGTGGGGGTAGAGTGGTTGTGAGTTAGTTACTGGCCACTGAGTTCTCTTACCAGGGATTTCAGCAAGGTCTCAGCAGAGGGTTTTGAGAACTTCATAGCCTACTAACGCATTCCAGTGGCTGCTGTGTGTCAGCCTCAGGTAGGATAGAACCTCTGAGTATTGATTCATCTCTCCATCAGGACACAACCCTAAAATGGCAACTTCAGACATATGGACCCAAAAGAAAGTTCACTGAATTATCTAGACCAAAAATTCAATGCTAAGTTAACCTGGTGAAGCAGAAATCGACTTCTTGTTGACATATCATTTACAACGTTTGCAAATATAGCTTTCTTTACTAAAGTAACATTAGTTAAATTGTCTTTTCTCCTGCAAAAGAAATAATTTATTCCTCATTTTCTCCTCTTGGAAAGACAAATGATATTCGATTCATTATATGTTGCAATCAAAGGGTTCTAATTGCTGAGACAAAAACTCCTGTAAAAGAAGAACCTGCAACAACCACTTCCTGTATTTGGAAAAGAGGGGATTTTCAGGTTCTTTGTTTTTAGATCTACATCCAGAAGAAGTTTTTGAAAGATTTTGATGAACTCTGAACTGTTACTTCATAAAGAATTTTGAATTTATCTACATTTGCTTTGGAAATAAATGTAAACATAGTTGGGCTATATTCATGCCCAGACCCAGTAAAATGATTTGCATACTCTTACTGTAAATTAACAGTATATAGCAAACCCTTAAAGAGCTCAGAATCTGACCTTTCATACATCTAGATTTGGTTCCTACCTCACACTTAATACATGCATTATTTTGACCAATCTCCAGTGTTCCCATCTGTGAAAAAAACAACATATTATCATCAAACTCCCAGGGATGTTGAGAAAATAAAATTGTCTAGAGGGATAAAGAAAATTAGAACAGGGCTGAAGAGAGTAAATATCAATAAGTATCATAAGTAAAATAGGATTGTTATGAAAAAATAAGAAGTATCTAATTATATCTTGCTCGGCAATTTTAGAGATAAGCAAATTATCTCACTTAAAGGTAGAGTAATAGTACTACTAGGTGAACAATATATATAGATGTTCACACAAATATTTTATATAGTGTATATGGACAAAATGCATATGTATGAAACATCAGTATAAAGAACTAAAAATTATAAAAGTCTGTTTTCAATTGTAATGACAAAATCCAGATCAGTGGGGCATTTGAATGGATTAGAGGTCAGAGAATAATGATCATAGATATATTAGTCAATATATGTATTATAGTTAAATGCTTTGGAGCTTTCCTGAGTTTCCTGACTAAAAGACCGAAAAAAGTTCTGTCATGATAAGGTAAGCAGAGCACCAAATCAGAAAATGAGGAATATAGATTTTATCCAACAAAGCAATGGCTAAATTTGTACCTATCTAAATTTATTCCTCAGATTTGAGTGGACCTGGTTGAGATTTCCCAGGGAACGAAGTTCTAAACTGGAAGATTGAGAGCAGGAAATTCCAAATGGAGACAGTGATGAATGTATGGGCCACAGATAGGAAGGAACCTACAGAATGGATTTACTTTCCTAATTGCTCCTCATTGAGCTGTGCCTGAACAAGAGGAATCTGTTAAGTAGCTCTTCGCTGGAGCTACAGGAGGATTGGGAAGGTGGACTGGGTTGCCCAGCAGGCCTGGGGCTGGATTCATTTATTTGAAGGTGGAGGTGGTGAGGCACCTCAGGACTGAGCCAGAGGAGCAGAAAGCAGCAAGAAGAACGGGGGGAAGATACTGGCCTTGATGTAGCTGCGATTCAGTCTGATGAATTGCAGCTGCCAGGTTTGTCTTCCGGTGTTCCTAGGTCACTTGGACCAGTTTGTGAGGACTCCTTTGCCAATATACTCTGAGTCTTGGAAAAATCCATATGGATTTTGTCATGTGAGGATGAAGGTATTAGACCTCAATACACTCTTGTGTATCAGCCATACTCGGTCCCATGCTTCCCTTAGAAGGACCCTTTATTTCCTAATCCACTGACTTTGGTACCTTTTATTCTTATTAGAATTCTTGGAATGCTATAGTCCTTATCATCACTCTCATCTTTCTGTTTGCTTATGTTCCTTGTCTTCCATCACTGATCTTCCTCTAAGCACCAGTGCATATAACCACCAGCAAATCCCATTAGCTCTACACATAAAGCATGTTATAATCCAACCACATTCCTATCTTCATGGCCACCACCTGATTCCCCATCTTTTCTTGGCTAGATATCTGTAATATCTGCTTTCTTTCCTTCCAGCCTTGCCCCTACACACCTAAGAGAGCCAGAGTGATCCTGATAAAACATAAGTCAGGATTTTTTGCTTTAAGTCTCATGCAGAATGAATGGCGAAGGCTGTGAAGGCCTTCAAGACCTCAGGATTTGGTCCCTCATTACCATTCTCACTTCCTTTTCTATTCACCTCTCCCTGGCTTCCTTTGCTCCAGGTATTGGACTTCTTAGAATTCCTTCATGCACAGTCTAGCCCCAGGCCTCCCCATTTGCTATAATCCACTTTGGATCTCTCTGTTCTATCATAGTGATAAAATCAATTAAAATGAAAATGGAAGGTTTTGTTTGTAATTCCTTTCTTTTCAAATGGCTGGAAAAATCACAAATTAAGGGAACAGTTTGAACTACTACTCAAGAATTTCCTAAATTGCTGGAAACCCAGAGAAGACAGGTGACCTTCATAACATCGGGCGTAATACTGAAGTCCCTCACTTTGCTGAGCACCACCTCTCTTGCTCTGAGTTCTCTTTCTGCACTTGGCGTGTGACCCAGGCCTTTTCATGATTCAGGTCAAAAAGCACAAGCCCACACCTGTGAAGGACTAGATGCTATGTTAAATGTTGGCACATATGCTCGCTTCTCAAGGAAAACTTGCAGAGAACCAATATGGGAAAAGTCAACACCATAAAAGAGGAGACAGAGGTTTGTTCTTATTGGAGAAGGGAATGCAGGGAAAGCTTTCTGGAGGAAGTGGAATATGAAGGAAGCTCTGAATGTAAAATTAGAGGGGAACAGACACAGAAAGTAGGGTGTGTGCAGAAGACTGAGCAGTATGATGCTGCAGGGGCTTGAGACAGTGTGGGGTCGGGAGCTGCAGGGAACAAATGAGGAGGGGGAACAAGGTATAGCCTGTCTGGCTCAGCAGCCTGGGACACACTGGGTGGGTGAGGGGAGTCAAGGGAGGCATCTCAGCAGAGGAGATGCACAGTCGAATTCTCCTGGAGAAAACTTACTTGGGATTTTAGAGAAGTAAGGTTTAAGGGGGTGACAGAAAGACCAATGTTGCAACAGTGAAGAATGAGGCCCGCAGAATATTTTTTTCTGCCTCAATGACTGGAAAAATTACTCTTTCTGCTCCCTATTTTTCAACTATTTGCCAGTTGTAATTCTATTTTCTTCTGCAGGCACTATTTTTTCTTCTGAGTAAGGAAGACTTTCTTTTACCTTTTCTTCCCTTCCTTCCTCCCTCCTTCTTTTCTTCCTTTCTTTTCCTATCTTTCTTTCCCTGTCTGACATAATTTATTTCCTTTTGTCCTAAAATATCCTCCAAGAGTAGAAATCAGTCAGGTGTGGTGGCGCATGCCTGTAATCCCAGTGGCTCAGGAGGCTGAGGCAGGAGGATTGCAAGTTCAAAGCCAGCTTCAGCAATTTAGCGAGGCCCTAAACAACTCAGTGAGAACCTGTCTCTAAATAAAATATGGAAAAGGGTTAGGGATATGGCTCAGACATTAAGTGCCTCTGACTTCAATCCTTGGTACTGATAAAAAAAAAATCACAGATAATTTTTTCTATATTCTTATTCAATGTCTGCTCATTCATTTTTTTTATCATATTCATAACTTTTTTTTCCTTCTCAATTCAGGAGAACATCTCCAACATGTTCTCCATTTAAGTGACTCTATTCATCCCAGACTCTATTTTAAAGTTATTTGTTTTCTCTCAATGCAGATTTAAATTCTGTGGGTTGAAAGAAGTAAGGCGGCTTATGGCTTTTGTTAATTTGATAAGTTGCTGGATGTCTGCATAGCGAGGGATCTACTAAGTTGCTCCCCGTGGGTTCCTTATTCATCTTTCATTTCTTAGCCTAAACCTGCCCTATGTACTTTTAAATGCTGATCAATTCCCCATTTTTTCTTAGAGTATTTAATCTCCTTTTTTAGTTATTTATCTTCAGTTTTTAGTCCTTGTTGCTGTTTTTTAGACAATTATTTTTCTTTGTGAATATGTTATTAAGAAATAACAATGCATCGAAGTCTTCTAGCCAGATGCCATTTGAATTTATATATCTAGGCATAAATATCTAAAAGACAATGAAACAGATGTGGATTTTCATTTACGAGGATGAGACATAGTTGGAAGCAATTGTCTTCAAAAGCTTACATAAAGTTTAGTGAGACACTCTTTGGAGATCAGCATTGGAATGGGGCTTTCCTATGCAGTCTTCCTACCCCTTCATACAAAGACCTTTTTCCTATAGTGCTCTGTACACATTTCTTTCTAAATGACAGTTTCTTAAAAACCAGAGTCCAGACTGCTAGACTGGTAAGCTGAACAGCCTCAGTTGGTGAAGCTTTCAGGAGTGCTTACTTGTCCAAGTCTAAAATAGACACTGTGATGAGTCAACCTTCTCCAGTAGGAGTGCCCATTGTCCATCCCCAACCAGGTGGTGTCACTAAGCCATGCTCTGATACTAGAACTGGACAAACTGAAGCATTAGCAGTTCAGGCTATCAATTCCTTTAAACCTGATTTACAGTGGTTGCCAATCTTTCTATTACTGTAATTGCTGGCTAAATGAACTATAATTGTATTAAGAAGTAACTCTGAAATATGTATGTGCTCTCTGCTAATTCTCAGAATATGCATGGAGAGGGGATTGATTCCTTGTGCTTGGAAAAACCATTAGGTGGTTTTCCTCTGGGACCTGTCATTTGGAGATCTCCTTTGCATTCTGGGAAAAATCAAGGCCATATTCCCAAGAGTATGGGAGAAAGACCATGGGAATTCTCAGGAATCTCAGGGGTTCCTTGTGATATAATTAGTGGCAGCAGTGATTTCCCCATGTCAAAGGAGCCCAAGATCAAGTTGGACTCCTCTTTAGTCTTGGACACAAGATGAGATTTAAATTAAAGTTTGTATTCTGATAGTCTACTCTTCCAAGACCTATGCAGAAACTTTTCAAATAGTCCCTCCTTCAAGATGCCCCTGCAGCTTGATTGTGCTTATTTTTAAAATAAGAAGACAAAGGTATTGAGATGCAAATGGCTTGCCAATGCTTAATGCTGCAATCAAGAACACACAGTCTCATCTATCAAGTCCAAACTGGTAGATATGAAAGACATTTTTCCAGTACCTTGAAAGGCATTTTAAAAAATACCTCCTGACCTGCCTAAGGCCAGAGGATGGTGGCATAGTTTATGTCAGGGCAAGTGTATGGTAAGAAGGGAGGAAGAATTTCTCTTCTAAAGGAGTTCTATGCAGTATGTTTTTCTACTACTTAAAATAATTAAATGTGTCAAATAACCCACAATTTCTGTTTCTGGGACCACCTGCTTCTTTGATAAAGCCCAAAATTGAGGTTTGGAAATTTCTGGCTTATTTTAGCAGGCTATTGGGTATCCTCCCTCTTCTCTTTAATTTCAGTAATGATACTGATGTCCTTCAGGAAAACCCAAAGGGATAAAGTGGGCTAGACTGTGCTGTGGGAAAAATGAACCTCAACCATGAGTCACATTGAATAATAACACGGTAAACCTAACACAGTTCCTGTCTTCAAGGAACTAGAAATTTTGTGGGTGGGATCTGGGACAAATAAATAAAAAAAGAAATGAAAACTCTGACTTAAATGTTTCTTATGGTATTGCAGAGACTGCTTGCTACCACCCAACATCTATGCACTCTTCTCTCCTTAAAAAAATATTGTAATTTTACGTGTAACAATAATTGTGTGCTAACATATTGCCAGCCTCCCTTGCAGCAAGATCTGGTCCTAGCAAATGACATGTTATGTGATACTAACAGGGAGGTTGATTAAATGAGGTAGACTCCTCTGAAAGTGGTTTCTGCTGCCCACAAAATAGATATGATGGGTGGAATTTCAGCCACCATCTTAAACAGTGAAGCATCGCTTACCAGTCCATAGGACTTGCTGGAACTTGACTTTGCTGCTATTCCACTACTCCAGATCCTTTCACCTGCCTCCGAATTTATCTGAGACTGCAATGGATGATTTCTTGCATAATTCGGGGACTTGCATGTCTCTGTTTCTCTACTGGAGAAGGGTGATTGTGGCTTACTCTACCCAGGGCAGGGTAGTCCAGAGAAGAGGGGATTTAATGCCCTAGAAACAGCTTCCAACCAATCGTGGATTAAAGTTACTGGATAAATCCTTCAGTTGTATCCTCTTTCAGTAGGGCGATTCTAGATACATTCTGCCGATTCTTCCAGAAGGTTTCTGTTTACTCACTGGTGTACTCTCCTCTACCTGCTTCTGTCCCAGCTCCCTCCAGGGTATTTCCTGGGGGTTACCACCTAAACCATTTCACAGTGCTCCAACTCTGATGGCAAGGATGACTTTGGAGGGACCCAAATCATGGCCACAGAGAGTAAGTTCTGACTGACTCAGTGATTTCCTCTTTGCCAAATCGAATTGCTTTGCTTTGACCTGCCTCCTGGTTCTTTCTGCAGCCCTCAGCCACCTTGATCTTCCTTTCTCTATTGAAATTCTGGTTTCCCTGGATTCCCACTCTCTCCTGAATGTTCGTGCCTTCTTCTCTGCTCACTTTAGGCCGTGGCCATATCTCTCTCCCTGGCATTTCAACTTCTAGGTCTCTTTTTCCTAATCCAACATATACACACCCACACATTTTGCCATTCACGGATCACTGAGCGTCTTACTCTCTCTCCATAGTTTCAATCTAACCTTCCAGGACACCCCTTCTATTGTCTATAGTAGCTGTTGTGATTTATATCTGGAGGGTCCCCCCAAAACTCATGTGTTGAAGGCATGATTCCCAATGCAGCCAAGTTCAGAGGTGGGACTTTTAGGCAATGATTAGGGCTCTGACCTCACCAGTGGGCTAATCCATTTGATGTACTAATAATCTGGATTCTTGGGTGGTAACTATGGGCTGGTAGGTATGGCAGAAAGAAGTAGATCACTGGGGGTGTGCCCTTGGGAATGATTTCTTGTCCCTGGCTCCTTGCTTTCTCTCTCTCTACTTCCTGGCTACCACGTGCTAAGCAACTTTCCTCCACTGTGCCCATCTGCCATGATAGTTCTGACTTGGAGCCAGCCCATCATTAGCTGAATCCTGGGAAACAATGAGCCAAAATAAATCTTTCCTCCTCTGTTTTGTTTGTGTGAAGTATTTTTGCCACATCAACAGTTGACTAATACAGTGTCCTAAGTACAAGGTAGCTTTCTGCTTTTCCTAGACTATTATATCTACCCTTTCTTTCTTATAAGACTGTGGCACTATTTCTTGGCAGACACCTTCCACTCTTTATACCTATCCAAACCCTACCTATTCTGAGTGGCCTGCATCATCTGTTGCTTCTTTCCTGTTTTCTTCATATTTCCAACAGAAAGTGATTTGTTCTCTTTAGCAACATGCTGTTCCTTTTCTTTATTTACCACTTTCAAATATCCTTTTGACCCCATGTGATCCCTTGGTAAATATTTGTTGAAAAGGGTAAGAATTAAATTTATGTTTAATAAGGATTTCTTTTTATCTCACCAAGTTCTGGAGGGGATAGCTTTGCATATAAAGTTTCTGTAATTTGAGTTTCAAAATTATATATGGGCAAGTCATATTTCATTATATTAAAAGGTACTTTTGAAATATCAGCACATTCGATTCTTTCCTTCATTTTTTTTCAGGGTTAAACCTACTTTCATGTAGGCAGGCATGGAAAATACCTTCCATGAGCCTCTTTTTATTTTTATTTTATGTGTACACTTACTGAAAACTTGCTTCTAATGATCGCTCAGCTTCACACACCAAATAAAATGCAGAATGAAGCTGACAGATGATAGGAAACAAATTTTGTGTCCAAAGAGTAGCAAAACATTTGCATTAAAAAGTTTACTTGGCAGTTCCAAATCTTTAGATATCCGGCTGGTTAGAGGCAAGAAGCTTCCTTGTCAGTGCTTAAATGAGGCCACAGGTTTCAAATGAGTCCACTTCATGGCATTTCCCTTTATACCATCTATTTCTGCATTCTTCAAAAATTATGCTTATCATGCTGAGTGATATTTGAGAAAATGTATTATCAATCACAGAAATCACTTTTCTTTCAGTTGGATCTTCCTGTGCAAATGTGGCACATAGTTTCCAACCACAACCTATATTTAATTTCCTTGTTTGGGAGTTGACCCTTTTACTGTGAAATATTGTGGATTATTTTCTGATCCTGGTAAAATTAAATGCTGTGTGTCTTGGTGGCTGATTCTTGAGGGAATGCAGGATATCCCACCTTCTGGCATTGTACTTCCTCCCATTCTTCTTCTGTGGGAACTGCAGTGCTGGCTATTTACTGTTAATGAAAGGGGTTTCTCTTGTTTGACAGAGATACAGGGAAAAGTGATTAATGAAGGTGAGACTGTCAGAGAACTCTGCCATTTTGGATGGGCTCATGTAAGCCAAAACTCAAGAGTGGGGCTCAGCAGTTAAAGACAGGAGTCCTATGGTATTTTTTCACTTTTCCCTTCATACATTTGGATTCTGTGTAAGTGATAGACTAGAAGGGCTGCTTGCAAAAGAAACCTATGAAGTGTCAGGGAAGTAGGATAGAGAACAGAGGATTCAGGAGAAGTCTCACCTTGTTGGCACCCCACAAACGGTTCTGGAGGATGAATTGCACCAAGAGAGTTCCTCCCCTGTCCCTGCACCTTACCTCTGGGGAAAGGGGTGCAAAGATGTACTATTGTACATCTGTATCAGTTGTTGGAAATGAGCCTGGATAGATTTCCAGGCATCTGGGCAAGTAAGCACCCACTGGCCAGGGGAAATCTTCCAGAAGTGTGACTCATTAGCAACCAGGACCCTCAGAAGATAAAAGATAAGGGCATCAGACTGGTAAGAAGGAACTAGGCAGAGAACTAACATGAAGCATCACAATAACTTATTGCTGAAATAACCCCAGGGAGGATGAGTTCATACAATGCCACATGCCAGACCTTCCAAAGCTCATCAGTGTTCAAGAGCTATAGGGATCTAGGCAGACATCAATAATAACCAACAGAGGTGATTGCCCAATAAGACAGCATCCTATGGGAGCTTAGGGAATTTGAGGAGTCTGAATAGGAGACATTGCTGCATACATCAGGAAGGTCTAGGAAAGCAATTTATACTACTGCTCTGCCTGCAAAAATTTGTAACTTTTCATGTGTACAGAAACTTCCCATCTTCCTAAGGATGCGTGGATCTATAGTTGAATTCCCACAGTGGTTAAGTTCTAGATCATGTCATGGTCAAAACAATGTCAGATCATCTGACTTCTATTGTTGGGCCATATCTCTGGTGCTTGCTGGCCTATCACAAAGACACTCCAAATTTCATCAGGAATGGTATTCACCAGCGTCCTGAAAGAAATCATTTTGTCACAGGTCTTTGTCTTCTAATTTATTTATCAGCTATGCCCACATGGTTCATAAGCTGAACTGATAGAAATATAGGAAGAGGACATGCACACACATGTATTGATAAAGGTTGCCTATAGCTGAGCTGGGAAAATACCCATGGTAGGAAAGGACTATTATAACCAGTTATGTTCAGTGGCAGCATGTTCCCCATATAATCATTCAAATAATCAACCAATTGGTCACAAATAAGACCAGAAATTCAAAATTCACAGTTCATAGAATGCCCAAGATGAAAAGAGTTCAGAGATTCCCTAGGACTCTCTTCCCAATTTGAAGATGAGGGTGTTGCCTTGACTCTACTCCTAACTGCAGCTGCTTGCCAAATAACTGCCTGCCTGTGCCTGTTTCCTCTCTTGTGTAAGTGAAGTCCTTAGCTCATTGAGTTAGAATCTAAACTGAATGGGTAATACGTGTAGAATCCTTAGGACAATGCCCATCTTGTAGTTAAGGCCATAAGTGTTAATTAAATATAAATAAATATAAATAAATAACTTGCCTAAGGTCAGTCAGTTAATTGGCTCATGTTATTAAGGGGTTATTAAGAGTTTTATTGACTTAATATAAAATATGAATATGCATCAATATTTTAAAATAATTTAATTATAAATACTGAATATAAATTAGCCAACACACAAAAATTTCAGGATACTTTTACACTCAGATACATCAATGATAGCAATAGTTAAAAGCTCTGGCATTAGTTTTACACTGAGAAGAATTTTAGCTCTTATTTCTGCTACTCATTATGTGATCTTGGGCAAGGAATTTGGTTTTTCTAAGACATAGTTTCCCCAAATGTAAAATTGAGATAATAATAACAAAAATAAAAATAATGATAGCTACCTTATGAGGTTGCTTAGAGATTAAATATAAGAGTGCATGGTTATCATATAGAATAAGTTAAATAATGGTAGCTACTAGTGTTACTATAGTTATTACTTACAGAATATTTCTAAGAATATATATTATTCATCATCCAGGAAAAACTACATATGCCCAGATGTCTACTGTTTGGAATAGTAAAACAAGGTAAAGATAGTAAACTCAGAACCTTTGGTCACATGAATTGCTGCTGCCTTGGTTGATCAGTTCTGCATTCCCAATCCTAAAAGCAAGAGTTGGAGTAGCCAGAGTATCAACTTCCTCAAACCTCAGAGACAATGTCTGCAGCTCTAACTTGGAGCAATCTGCAAGGCAGCCCATGTGCCCATCTCCATACAGGGAAGCCACCTCAGGATACAAGACAAGCTAAGGACTAGTCCTTCAATATTGTGTTTATATATGAACAAATTTGAATCCATATCAAAACCATTTAAATCATCTTTCAATGACAGGGAGAATACAGTGGATGTCCACCAATAATTCATATACAGAGGGAAAGAGATACCACTTTGGGTCCTCTCAAACTTAACTCTTGTTGATGAGAGAAAGAAAATAAAAATAAAAATACCTCTGCCCTCAAGAAAGACAATTTACAACACAGTACATTCAATTAGCAAAGCACTTATCAAAGGACAATGTCCAAACCAATGGCAGCACTTGAGATGATTTTAAGTAGTACAATGATAAACATCTCAGCTAGGACTATATTGAGTTTTCATAACAGAAAACATGATTTAAAAGTTACCTAAGCAAGTGTGAGTTCACTTTTTATTGTGCAATAACTGAGAACCTACTCTATCCAGATTTCTGCTTAACTATCTTTTTAAAAGTCTAATTGCTTAATTATTCTAATTGACAAACATTGTGTATATTCATTGCATACAACATGATGTTTGAAATATTGTGGAACGGCTAAATCAAGGTAGTTAACACATGCATTGCATGACATACTTATCATTTGTGTGTGTGCGTGTGCTGAGAACACTCAACATTCCCTCCCGTAGTGATCTTCAGGAACCATTGTTGCATAGTCACTGTGACGTGGTACATCTCTTGAACATAGTCCTCCTGACTAAATGAGGCTAAGTGTGGATCTCAACCTCAGGCTTACTGCCCCACCAACCCAAGCTGGTCACTTCACTGCTAACTTTGTGTGCATTATCAGAGCAGGAAAAAGCAGGAGGGCAGGCAAAACCACCTCATTCCCTTCATATCCCTTTAATGGAGTTTTCCCAGAATCCCCTTCGAGATACTTCTTTCCTTGACAGCCAGAACCTGGCTATCTATGAACAACCTAACTGCCAAAGAGGTTGGAAAATGTAGTTCTCTGTTTGCCTGCATTGCTGCTCTGAAAACAAATTCTTATCTTAATATTAAAGAAGTCTAGAGAGCATATGATACAGCAGTTAATAGTTACATGCTTGAGTTAATGTGTTTTTAAATCTTATCTTTCATTAATGTGGTAAGATTACACTTCTCTTACAAATAAAAATTTTAAATGTGAATGAATTCCAAAAAAATTAATTTAATACTAATTAATTAATAAAAATTAATACTAATTAACAAATCTGGAAGTACACATATAACAGAAAGAATAAATCTATGAAGTTGTCTAAGGATGATTGGGGTTGAGAAAATAGAACCCATCAGTTAACAACAACTGTGGTGGGATTCTAAGAAGTGCAAGAACTGAAAAGACTTTGATATATGTGCTCTGATCTTTTTTTTTTTTTGTGCCTAAGACAAGTGGCGGGGGACCTATCCACGAACACATTCACTTGCGCACCAGGCTACAGACAATAGAGCAATATTTGAGGGCACAGGCTTTCGTAAACAACAGACAAACAGAAAAACCTCTTTAAGCTGAACTTCTGAGTCTAAAATCTGTCCCCGAGTGTGTGCATTATGACTAGGGCCAGCATCTGGCTCATGTCAATGCTGCCCCAGTAATTTCCACCTTCATCGGGTAGCTGTGGATGCTGCTAAATCTCGATAAGAGGTAATGGAGAGGTTCTCCTCATTAGCTCTGCTGGAGAGGCATCATCCAGTCATCTGAAGTGTCAATAAACACTGGCCTTTAATGGTATTGGCTTAGTGATAATGGTACTGCACATTGCTGTTTGTCATTATGAGATTTAACGCTGGTTGGGTCCCTCTGAGGAGGGGCTCATTATCAGGGAGGGGAAGAGAGCAATTGATGTCCTTTAGAATCAATCATTGGCCCCTCTAGTCTGGATTTTCAGTAATGTATTTGCAAAAGTGAACCAAGGATGTGTCCCTTAACAGTCACAGATATAAACTATAAGATATTTAAAATGGGGTGGCCTTGATCAAATCTAAGAGTGAAAAATAAAACTTAAACTAGACATTATCCATCAAAGACATTGCCTAAAGGAAACAGCAAGAATCTAATTAAGGGGTACAATGAAGATATTAAGTCAAAAGTGTAACTAGAGTATGCAGAAGGAAATAAAATAACAAGATGACCATCTGACCATATACTGAAGAGAAATCAAACATGCATTACTTAATTGAAATGAACAGCATTATATATGAATTGTGCTTGGAGAAAAAAATGACCCCACGTCTGTCTGTGTTAACCGATTCTGACTGGAAATCTGGTTCCCATTTAGTTGCTACTTCTTTTTAAAAACTGCTTTATTGTGGTATCACTTACCTAATACAAAAATCACCACTTTTCATTGTATAGGTCAACAGTGTAGATTTCTACATGATCACCCATACAACCATCACCCAGTTGGACTTTTAGAATATCCACTGTGTAAAACACTTCTGTATGTCATTTTTTTTTTGCCAAATCCCAGTCTAGCTCCCAGTCTCAGGTGAGCGCTGATCTGTTTCCTCTCTTTAGAGATTTGCCTTTTCTGGATACTTCTCATAAATGAGATCCTACCATATGCATTTCTCAGTCTAGCTTCTTTCACCTAGCCCGATGGTTTGAGGGCAGGTGCATGTGGGCCCATGCACATTGGAGAGGTTGAGCCTGTACTGATAGTGTCCGCAGCTGCCCTATTCTACACCCTTGAGGAGGAGTAGGGTCCTTTCTTTTTTTTCTATACTTAATGTTCTTGGGCTCTAATTTTAATATTCTTTCCTGGATTCAAGAATCATTCCAGTTACTCAGTGAAGGTGCTGACGGTCCAGGTGAACACAGTGATGTCAGCCACTGGAAGAGCTACTAGATGTTCTGCCTGTGGGCATTTAGCACCCCATTTAATCTTCATGACATCTCTCTGAGGTCTGTACAATTCCATAATTTCCAGAATGGGATAAGAAGTAGATTAGCTAGACTCATCTCCTAGCTCTGCTGTTCACTGTCTTTATAACCTTCAAAGAGTTATGTAACCATTTGGACACTTGGTTTCCTCATTTGTAAAATGTAGCTGCTGAATTTGCCTGTCCCACCGTGTCATTGGGAGCAGGACCTGAGACAATGCAGGTGAAGTGCTAGGCAGAGTACCTGGCATCTCTTCCCTACATAAGCATTATATGATATCCTTATTGTACAAGTAGGGAGGTTGAGATATTCGGAGGGTAAGTGACATTCCATGGTCACAGAGCACACAAGAAGACCTTGACACCCCATAAGGCACCTCCTCCAAAAGTGGGCCTTAATCGCACCCCTTTTCTCTGTGCAGACTAAAACACCAATCCTAATCAAGTTGACCTCCTAGTGTCATGAGCTCTTCCACGTAGTTTTATAAACCTTCCCTGTTCATCGTATTGAGTATGGGCTATTGTTCAAGACTTTTTCTTTTACTGTTTTAACATCCCTTTCTCAATTTCTCCACTTTTCCAGGGAATTCTAGAAAGGGCAGGTTGCAATGGCCTCTGCATGGTCTCTGCAAGGTGAGCCAGTCCTAAGACTCAGCGGAGCTTCACCTTCTTCAGTCTTGGTGAATGAACTCAGATAGGTTCCTCTTCTTGAAGATGACCTGCAGCTGCCAGTTACTTTGCCCAGTAAAGAAGATGTGATGCAAGGAATAATCAGGAGGCTGATACAGCCTGGAGAAAGTCGAAGAGACCATGCAAGGGGTCATCATACTCAAGTGTATGATGTCATTCGTGAGAAGTATCCAGAAAATCCCAGGAAAGGTTTGAAGAATATTTAAGTAAAAGCCAAATAATTGATGTAGTAGAATTGAAAAGCCTTTGTTTCCACAGTGTGGGTAAACCCTCAGCCCTTGGATTATGGGCCATCAGTTGATTGGGCTTCTTCCCTCCCCATACTGCTGCTCCAGTTGAGAGAGTGGAGCTGGAAGGGTTTCTGGGCCTTTGAGCAGCTCCAGAATCAGATTGCTGGCTCCAAACTGCTACTGTACTCAGAAGGAACAAGAAAAAATGAAACCAACTTTGACTTAGGATCTTTCCTTCAACAAATACTAGATTCAGATCATTGGGTAATTTACCATTTTAAAAATCATTCCTTACAAAAACAACATTAAGGAAACTTATATTACCTGTACTTTCTAGATCACGATGCATAAACACAGAGAACTCACTAGACAAAGTAGATTCCCCTATTCAATACCATATTATATTATGATTTCCCTCCAAAGTAACAAATTCTCTTACACACATATTTCCAGGCATTTTTTCATCAATACTGAGTCTCAAACTCAGAGCCTTGTGCATACTAGATGAGCACTCTCCCACTGAACTACCTCCCCAGTCCATCCCGCCTCTATGTATTTAACGCCTGTTCCCCAGTTAATCAGAAGTTCCTTAGGAGCAAGAGCCCTGGTGCCTATCTCTGCTACTAATTTCCAGAGTCTAACCTAAGACCAGTATAAATTAGGAACTCAACAATGACTACTACACAAGTGAATGAATTAATGATATGTGATTCTTTCAGAGTTATAAGCTAATGGTAAACCTAATATGCAAATTATGAAACAGATCTGAATACATATTGGTACACTATTAATACATAGATCTGAAAGGTGAACAGAAACCCTTAATGTATGGATAATCACAGGACTCTTCCTCTCTAGTGAACATGCTTATTCAATCACATATTCATTTATTTGTTCCTTAAGTCAACAAATGCAATGCTTAATACAAAGTATTATTTTAAACCTGAAGATGCAACAGGTCAACAAACTGATAAAACCCCTGATATCATGGGCCTTGAATTCTAGTGTGAAGCAACAGCACAGAAACAAACTAACAGTAAACAAATGCTAGAAAGTGACCAATATTATGCAGAAAATTAGCTCTAGGAAGTTGTTAACCCATCCAAAGAAGTTGACTAAAGCTTTTATCTAGGGACCAATTCTTTTTTTCTTGCATCTTCTTTGGATGGCCCTTTTAAGACACATAGGAAAAAGCTCCTACAGCATGTAATGAACTTTATTCCCATCCTTGTGTTATTGGGCAGACTTGTCATCTTTGTTAGAAGTTACCACGTATTTTCTTTGGTTTGATGTGAGGGAAACTAGAGCAACACAGGAGTGGCCCCAAGAACTTACGATATATACGATATAGATCTGACATAGATCAGAGTAGCTGATCTAACCAGAACGTCTTAGTAAGTAACTTATTTGAAATTAAATTGTTTGTTGTCCTATGTATTCAAATGCATTAATGTCTAATTTTTATAAAATTTATACTTAAAACTGAAAGTATTGACAACTCCTTTTATAGGAAGTATTCTAAAAGTAATATTTACTTTTATTTTCCTATTGTAGACATAGTTAGTGAATTGACAAATAGTTGACCAAAATTACTGAAATTTATAACCTGGGTGATTTAGAGATTGAAGGTGATATTAACCGAGAGAAAGTTCATCTGGGACTCACAGTTTCAGAGGGCTCAGTCCGTAGACTCACATCATGGCTCTGGGCCCGAGGTGAGGCAGCACATCATGAGGAAGGGCGCAGCTTCTCAGCCTACAGCAGGGATGGGAAGCTGAGAGAGAAGGGGAGGGGCCCTCAGGGAAGATGCACCCTTCCAGGCCACACCCCCATGACCCACCTCCTCCAGCCACACCCAACCTGCCAGTCATTTAAACTAGGATGGACTGGTTAAGTTATAGCTCTCACAATCTAATAATTTTACCTCTGAATATTCCTACATTAACACAGGAGCTTTAGGGGGATGCCCCATATTCAAATCATTACCGGGTTGTTCTGTGCCTGCAAGATATTAGCAGTACCCCTAGCCACTGCTCACTGGACACTAGTAGCAGCCTTACCCCAGTTGTGATAATCAAAATGTTTCCAGATATTGCCAAATATCACTGGTGAATAAAATCATCCCCAGTTGAGAACCAATGATTGGGGCATTCAAAGATTGAGGCACAGGAAAGGAATCCATGTAAATATGCCTGGCAAAGTCAACAGTGCGAGCAGAACAGGTTAAGAGGTAAAGACCAGGAGATATTCATATGAAAATGGTAGTTGACATCAGAAATCTCAGGACCACCAAGGGAGAACTTGCAAATTCAGAAGAGAATAAGGACAGGGCAGTTCTTTGGGACACTACTTGCATTAGGAACATGAGTGGGAAAAGGAGAGCCAGAGAAAGGAAATAGAAGGTAGTGCTGGACTGGGAAGTCGATGAAAGAAGAGGAGAATTAAAGATCAAAAAGGTCAAGACATTATCAATTATATTACTATGTGTGCTCCAAGTATTTTAGAATATTAGATCAATCTTCAGATTTTTTTTTAAACAATCAGATGAAAAAGTTGTGTGGTTAAAAATCATTTTAATGATCAATGATAGTTGGTATGTGGGTCCTAAAATAGATGATAGATCTCCTTGGATTGAAAAATTAGAAACTAACTTTAATTGTTTAAAATGAAAAGAAGAATTTATCTTAAACAGACCAATGACAAATGAAAAATTCAGATCTCAGAAAGAATCCAAATGGAGAGTGATCCTCTCTTTTTCTCTGTTCTCACTCTGTGTATGTTCCTCTGGGTTTTATATTGATATTTTTTTCACATTCTAGACAAACTCTTTGTATTTACAAGTTTATAGTGCAGAGAAATGACTGCTACTCACAGACCATTATATTCTCTAAATGCAACACAGTTTTAGGCATATCTATTCCTTTTTAAGAATGAATCCACATTTTCAGGGAAGAATTATAGTTGGCTCATCTTGGTTAGGTGCCCACCCATGAACCAATAATCTGTGACAATATAATCACAAGAAAATGCTCATGGCTTATGATATTGAGCATAGAAGGAAAAAGGCTCAAGAAATTGTTCCAAAAGGAAGAACTGAAGTGGTCTTCAGAGTTGTAAGGCAGAGCTGGAAAGTAAAACGTCTTGAAAAATTTGGTCTATAGAGTTAAAAACGTGATATCCTGAAAGTTGAGTTTCTGAGACTAGAAGTTATGTGTAGTATCAAGGAAGGGAAAGGACATGCCATGGTCAGGACAGCAATCCAATGCCATATGGGTTGAGTGGTCATGGATATGGTTGACAGCAATGGGAATGGAGAGAGGGGGCTGTCTAAGGACAAGGCCGATAGAATTGATGAGTGTCTCCAGGTAAGAAGTGAACAGGAGTGGGAATTGGAAAATGCCCCCAAGGCATCTAAATGGAGGGATTTGCGGAAAAAATCATTACCTGAATTGAGCAATTTGATGAAGAAACAAGCGAATGAATGAATTTAGAAGGTAAAGGGGTACAAAGGTATATTTTACCACCCTTTTTAATTCCAAATCAGAAAAGTATCTCCTTTCAAGCTTGAATAAACTGTCATTTCTTCTGTCTGTTGGAACTGTGCTGTTGATTGGAAAAAACCTTGCATACATTCTCTCACTTTATTCTGAGTATGAGGTGAACGAGACTCTGAGAGGAGAAGTTATTTGGTCAAATTTAGAAAACCAGTAAGTGAAAGATAAAATAATTAAAACAGGCTAATTAAACAGGCTGACTCCTAGATACTGCATCCCTCCTTGAAAACACAACCTCCTAACTGCAAACAGCCCTGAAGACTTTTCACATGTCCATCCTAGAAATAGATGTCCTGGGAGGAGAGCTCAGTGGGTAGGAGAGGATGCTACGGATATCAGGGCTTCTGAGTGGGGTCAGGGGAGGGGTTCAGGATGGGCAAAAGGAAACATTCATCTAAGGGCAGGAGGCTGTGGCCAAGGATTTGCTCCTGTGGAAAGGAAGATGGTCTCAGGAATGCCAGCTCGGCAGCCTGGGGGTCATAAATCTGAGTGGCCTGCAGATCAGAGGCCTCAGGCCCAGGATGCTGTCTGCAGGTCCTATCCAGACACCCCTGTGCTCTCTTCAAGAACAGGCTGTAGGAGCTAACCACCAGGGCTTGGTGTGGCCCCAGGAAAGGACCCGAGTGGGAGCACAGCTGCGTCCTGCTGTGTGGCCCCTCCCCAGGAAGTAACAAGAGTCTAATAGCAGGTTTCGCTTTCTGTCATTTGGGTTTCATTCTGTCCTGAAAGTCCTCCAGGCTTGAATAAGAAACCAAACAGGCCAGAAGTGGAGGTCAGAGTGAGCCAGCCTCTTGGTGAGAATATCAGGAAAGCTTTTCCTTGGAAGATTCTGCTCCTCAGATGGAGAGGATCTGTTGCTGGAGAGAAGAGCCGTATTCTTAGCTGGATAAGAGGATCAATCAGTGGTGCCTCTAATCTCCTAGAGACACCCAATTTATTTTTAACAGAGGTGTAACACAGATGTAGTGAAGGACACACATTTTAAGTGTGGAGTTGATTAATATTATGTAGGTGCATCTCTTAGTTACCACCCAGATCCAGACATGGGGCACTTTACCAACCTATGGTTCCCTCGCATACCTGCATAGCACCCCTACACCTAGAAGTAGCTGCTATTTTAACTTCTATCATTATAAGTGACAGTTGCTTATTCTTGACCTCCTTATAAACATAATTGTGCACTATGCATTTTTTCTTTAATTTTGGCTTACTTCCTGCAACATAATGTCTATGATATTTATTAATGTGGAGGCAAGTAGCGATAGTTTGTTCATACTCAAACTTATATGTATTAACCCATTGTTTAGATATGTAAGTATTTATATATAATGTCCCTGTTGACGGGCATCTGAATCTTCCCCAGTTTTAGGGGTTACAACTAGAGTTACTATGAATATTCTTAATATACCTTTTAGAAAATATCTTCTCTTATCTTGGGTATATGTCTGGGTCTGAAATTTCTTGGGATAAGACCTAGGGGTCAGTTCAACTTTAATGCATATTTAGATATTACCCAAGAGTTTCCTAAAGTGCTTAAACCAATGTCTACTCCAACAGCAATATGAGAGTTAGAGTTGCTTCATATCTCACCAACATCTAGTACTAATTTTGAAAATTTTAGCCATTCCACAAAAGTTCTTCAGAGTTAGACCTCATGATTGCTTTTTCACAAATTCCTTTTATTTCCCTTTGGTTCTTTTTCTTTTGGGGTGGTGGCTAAAACCTTTAATTCAAGTGTAACTAATCTATCTTTGCATCCACAGAATAATATAAAATAGAACAGATATCATTTCACTTATGCAAAGTTTGTTAAATTAAGAAATGAGTAGCTAATTAAAATAAACTTAGCAGAAAATAAAACCAAAGACTGCCTGCCTACTGAGTTCTATCACAGGATTTTCTTCTGGGATAAACCCTTGTCTTTGTGTCCTTGGAGAGTAAAATCTTTGTTCATTACATTAGAAACATGCGTGAGAGGTATGGGAAACACTTTGCACAAATTATCTGATTTAATCCTCCCAATAACACCATGAGTTTGTAATTCTTTTCCTCAATTTACCCAAAAGGCCTAGAGTTTAAACAACCTACCAAAGGTTACTCAGGTACCATGAAGCAAAGAGATTTGAACCTGAGTTTGACGAACCCCAGGACAAGCGACTTTGACTTTTTCACAATGTAAATGTGATCATTCAACTCCAGCAGGGGTGAGGGATCTTGACTATCATATTGTCCATGGAGATGCAATCACTATGCATCAAGTGGACATGTGATTAGGCATTTTGAGTAGCTATATATTAAATCAACTTCATGAGACTTCACATCTTTTCAGAGCGGTTGTAGCTATTACCATTAAATTGCTTTGCACTGTAATTGGAGAAGTTATTTCAATTCTGTTGAAAAGGCTATCATAGCACTACTGATTGATTAGGTATCATTAAAGCGTACACAATTTTCTCTTGTTTTTTATTACAGTGTAGCAAATCACCCCTAAACTTAGTGACTTAAAATAACAATGACCGCATCTGCTCATAATTCTGTAATCTGGACTGGGCTCAGCTGGGCGGCTTGTCTTTGCTTCATGTGTGGTATTAGCTGGACTGACTCATGTATTTGCAGGCAGTTGGCAGCTCTGCTGGGCCTAAGTGATCCAAGGTGTCCTCATCCACAAATCTGGCACCTCCGCTGAGAAGACTGGAACAGCTAGGGCCTGATGGGGCTTCTTGCTTCCATGGTGGTCTTCATCCTTCAGGGCTTCACAACTCACGTGACCTCTCCTGCTTAAGGAGTCTACACTAGATTTCTTCCACAGGCATTTAGATTCCCCTACATTCTCAATGTAGCACTAACGTTTTAAAACAGTTGTGAGATCCTCAATCGTTGTTTAGGGCAATGATTGCAACTTTTGCAACCTACTGATGCTAAGCCTTCCAGCAAAGAAAGGGTCCCACCTTCCACCACTAACCATGCCATAAAAATGGGTGTATGTGGAACACAATGATTTCACCTCCACCTGTCCTATAATGATCCCATCTCCATATGCACCATATGCAAGGATATGATTGCATCTCTTCCTGCAATGTAATTATAACAGGTTTATCAGCAATGCAAAGATCCCAATTTCTACCTGAAATGCAACTGATATCATCATTATAGGCAATATAAGGAGCATATCTCTACCATAAATGTAATTAACACGTTGCCTTTTGCACGCTAAAGATTGCATTTCTCTGGGAAATGCAATAACAGTTCTATCTGTAGTGCAAAGATCCCATCTATGTGTGCAAGTTAATTATCGCTTTTCCACTTGCAAAGCCATAATGATAAGTATTCCTATAGGGCAGTGATTGCATCTCTGCCCTCGGGGTAATGATCACATATGCAATGCAAGATAACAAAATTATCCTCAGGGCAATGATCAGATTCCTTTGCACGGGGTAATGATAACATATCCACTTTAACCTAAAGATAACAAAGCTCTGTCAGTACTGTGATGCCAACATCCGCTGCAGGGAGAATTAGGAACATAGGAACACCAGTGCTAGAAACAAAGAGAAGTGAGCCAGTCCTCTGCCTTTGGAAAACAGACACTTAGCTTCTCTGAACCAGGTTGCAAAACCAGAAGATGGTTAACAGTTTTGTTTTTGTTTTTCGTTGTTGTTGTTTGTTTGTTTTTGCAAAAAAAGTCAGAATAAATATAACACTTCTCAACATAAAGTCTGACCCTTAAGCAATGTTTACTCATTTTCTTCTCTCTCAAGTTGATCTCTGATCTCTGGACTATATCCTTGTCCTCCAGCATCAGCTCTCTCCACTCACAACCTGACTAACATTTTCTAGAGATTCTTCTTATCAAGTTATTCTCTTTTCCTTCTCTTGTTTGTTTCTGTCTTTTATATTTGCCCATGTCTGCCTGTGAATGTTCATTCCTATGCTTCCTACATCTGAGAATGTTGCTTTCTGAGCCCATCATTTTCCACTGCAAAAACATTTTCTTAGTTTCTAGTATTATTCTGCTTGTTTTCTTGGTTGGTGACCAATGTCTATCTACATTTTCAAGATAGAAAAGCAGACATTAGTTCATGTCTCTTTTTGATTTATGTTGTATCTCCAGCTAGGCAGCAGGTGCTGCTGGTCCTACCTGCTTAGCAGTATTTGCTCCTGGGCTGACCTCGTTCTCCCCCATTGCTCCTATCTTAGCCCAGATCTTCATCATGTGCCCATTGACAGATATTTAACTTGTCTTGGATTGGGGAAAGATTTTCTAAGGAAAAAGAAAGAGATGAACCAACTTGAGTATGTAAAAACTCTAAAAGTTACTAAACCATAAACCAAAAAATAGTAGTAGAAAAAGTTAAAATGAATAAAGAGTATTTCCTAGAAAAATATTTGCATTTGTGGTAGGCCAAGAACTCTGTCAATTAACTGAAAAAATTATGAATATCTCCATAGAAAGGTAGGAAAATATATCAAACAGGTAAAAGATGGAGACGGTTGGCAAGTCACCGGAGAAGTCCGCTTTATTACAAGATGAGGCTTACATATATACTCTTGGGGCTTCCGGGTTAAGGGAGAAAGTGACGTGTGGGTTTCTGATTGGTCCGGCTTGCTGCCGGCGGGAAAATAGGTGGCGGGAAGCCGAGACTTATGGGAAGAAGAAACCGCTCAGGGGCCATCTTTGGTGTGGATCGGACTGCATATGGAACCTTACAACAGGCAATTCATTGAAGAAGGAATTCCCATAAGCAATAAGGATAAAATAATTTCAATATTTATAATAATTAAATTTGTACTTAAAAAGCATTCACAATATTTTCAAAGATGTGAAAACAGAACATTTTGGGAAAACATGGACAACCATCCCAACTCCCTAAAAATAACTTAGCTGAGGCTTGAAGTGGTTGGTGGTGCAATACCAGTGACTCTGGAGGCTGAGGCAGGAGAATTGTAAGCAAGCTCAAGGTCAACTTCAACAACTTAGTGAGGCCCTAAGCAACTTAGAAAGCCCATGACTCAAAAAAAAAAAAAAAAAAAAAAAAAAAAGAAAGAAAGAAAGACTGGGATGTAGCTCAGTGGCAAAGTACCACTGGGTTCAGTCCCAGTCCCACACACAAATATAAAACCAAACTGCCAACCTTACCTGAATCTCTCTAGCTCTTGAAAGATAATTACACAGAATGCCAGGTATATACAGATGTAAACAGACATAAAAGAATATATATGGTTTGATATGTTGGAAAGGAGAAGTTTTAAAAATCATAAAGAAAAATGAAATTCTCAAAATGATCAACTGTAGTTTGGAAGAAAATTTCAAAAAAAAAAAAAAAAAAACCTGTTATCCTCAAATAGGCAGGAAGTAATGATTCTTAAATGTATAGGGAAAATTGTTAAGGAGATGGCAAGTTTGTAGAAAATATGGAAAAACATATTTCTAGACGTTTGAAAAGACGGATATGTTAAGCAAGTATTAGTGGATATTTTTAAAAATTCCAGTGAAATGTGCATTGAATGTGGGGAAAAGAGTATGATTGATACTTAGGAATGTTGAATTGTCAACACAGGGATATTTTGAGAGCACATCTGATAATAAAATAAAGAAACAATGAGATAAAAATGTCATGACAAAAATTTAGAATGAAGAAGAAATAGAGACTGAAAAGAGAAATAATAGGTTCCATTGAGAAAAGAGACTAGGAAAGTTTGGGAAGATGAAAAAAGAAACATCACATTTGTAAAAAAAAAAGCAAATTTTATAATAGATGGGGAAAAAGGTATTTGAGAACTACAGAGGTTTACGAAGAACCAGGTCCGTCAGAATGACAGCTGTAGCTATGTTCCTAGACTTCCTTTTCGGTTCTTTTCTTAGCAGTTCGAGTCTTGCACACATTAGGCATTTTATCACTGAGCTACCTCCTACCCTCCTAACTCCTTTTTAAACCCTAAGAATTTTTTAAGTGCTCAAATCATTTTGATAAAAATCATTCAAACTTAAAAGAAAAAAAATTATTTAAAGATCTATTTCATTTAGTAACACATCCAGAGTACAATACTTCAGCATTTAATCAATGTTATCTTACTAATGAAGAAACTTGAAAATATGTCTCAATAAATATGTTAAGGACTTGGAAGGAACAAAAGTCTACCTAATCTGAGATCTTTAATCTCAAACGTGAAATGTTAGAAGAAATAAATGGCCGTGTCACCAGAGTGCTGATGAAAATAGACCTTGTACATTTTTTAATGTGCATTTTATTGTGTTTTGCTTTGTTTTTCTTTTGAGTATGCTGCCAAGTTGTTTTCCACTCAAGGAAAAACATGCATTCTTTGTAAAATACAAAAATATCTAAACTAGCCTTTTGGGCAGGGAGCCGAGGTGTGAGAGGAGGAGAAAATAAACAAACCCAGAAAACCTGAAAAATGTGCACAAAATGAAGGCAAAGGCGGTGTGTGTGTGTGTGTGTGTGTGTGTGTGTGTGTGTGTGTGTAGGGGGGAGACTTCAATAAAACAACAAAAATAGAAAAAAAATATCCGGTCCCAGCTTTTGTCTAGCTGGTTACAATAACAAATATAAATTCCAGCATTTTGGAAAGAAAACATACAAGGTAGAATTAACATTAGGATAACACAAATCTGTTTCTTAATCTTTAATTTTCAATATCTAGAAGTATATATATATTATATATACTATATATGTATTATATATAATATATATAATACTATATAACATATATAGTATATATATATTATATATACTATATATGTACTATATATAATATATAATACTATATAACATATATAGTATATATATTATATATAATACTATATATATATACTATATATACTATATATACTATATATACTATATATATATAAAGTATATAGATATATATATATAAAGGAAAAATGGAAGTGAATTGATACCTTGTTTCAGTAGATTCAAAGTGATAAAAAATAATTTGTACTGAACACGTACAGTTTTATTCTGTTGTTATTATTCCCAGTATAACAACGCTTTGTGTAACACACTGTTTTTGGTATCGCAAGTAATCCAGAGAAGACTGAAAGTATACTTGAGGATGTATATAAGTTACATGCAGATGTTTTGCCATTTTGTGTGAAGAATTGCAGCATCAGTGGATTTGAGTATCCTTGAGGAGTCCTGGATTCAAGCCCTGTGGATATGAAGGGATGACTCTATGTGACTTTTGATGCAAAAGGAAGAATTAGAAAAAAAAACAATCAAAAGAGATTTCACGTATATACATGTTAGAGAGTGCGTGGTGTCTGTGTGTTGTACCGTTTGAAGCATTTCACGAGGCAAAACAGCAGGCAAAATCTGCTATCACCATAAAGACAATTTATCAGAACACTAACACAGCGGCCACCATGAGAAGACAATGACGTTGTCTACATGAAGACCCCGCAACATCCTGATGTTTGTCACCTCCTGCTTTATGTCACTCAGTTCCCGGTAGTCTTGCTTCTCTTTTGACCGTAAGTCACTGAAGGATGAGAGTTACCCTGCACTCTGTTGCAACCCCAGATCCTATGAAGGCCTGCTGCCTTGTAAGCCTTTTGTAATTTTGAAGAAAATGAGAACAAATGAGTGAATGAACGAATTAATGAATAACTCCAATGCTTCAGCTGCCTATCCCTATATGCATGGAAACTTTATTGAACAAATTCCTTGAACACATACTTTACTCAGACTAGACCATTATTCCACATTCTCTTATAATGCAGTTGGATGAATTTTCTGCTCACTGAAACAGTTTTCTCAAAGGTGCCCCAAAATAGCATGTGCTGGTTCCAGATTTTTTGGAAGGTTGTTTGGTGACAAAAGTTGAGGCAGTGAGAATAGAATGCATGCATGTGTGAGAGAGCATCTGGGCGTGTGTGTATATGTTTATGTGCGTGTACATACATATACTGACTTTTTTTTTGCAGGGAGAGGACAGAAAGAAGTGGCAGGGTTTAAAGGACATTAGAGACCACAAAGAAGGCACATGTGTACCTGAAAGATGCTAGGCAAGAGTGTGAACCTTTGGACAGGTTGGACAGAGACTATGCAAAAAAATTGGAACTATGGGAGAAAGAAGTATTTTTCAGCTACCCTTTATAAAGGGTAGATTAAGAAATTAATGATTTCATGCATATGTGAACAGATAGAAGTACATTCAACCCCGAATATATACTCAATAACTGTGCAATTAAAAATATTCACCTATGTTTTTGATCCACTTTGAGTTGAGTTTCATGCAGGGTGAGAGATAAGAGTTTAATTTCATTTTGTTGCATGTGGATTTCCAATTTCCCAGTACCGTTTGTCGAATAGGCTATCTTTTCTACAGTGAATGTTTTTGGTTCATTTGTTCACTATGAGATAACCATATTTACATAGGTTTGTCATTGTGTCTTCTATTCTGTATCATTGGTCTACATGTCTGTTTTGGTGCCAATATCATGCTGTTTTTGTTACTGTGGCTCTGTAATATAGTTTAAGTTCTGCTATTGTGATGTGTCCTGCTTCACTCTTATTGCTAGGTATTGCTTTGGCAATTCTGGGTCTTCTTTAGCTTATTTCTTTAGTGTTCTCTAGTTTTCATTGTAGAGATCTTTCACCTCTTTTAATCTTCATCTCCAGAATATATATAGAACTCAAAAAACTTAACACCAAAACAAATAACCCAATCAATAAATGAGCTAAGGAACTAAATAAACACTTCACAGAAGAAGAAACACAATTGATCAACAAACATATGAATAAATATTCAACATCTCTAGCAATTAGAGAAAGGCAAATCAAAACTACTCTAAGGTTTCATCTCACTCCAGTCAGAATGGCAATTATCAAGAATACAAGCTACAATAAATGTTGGCAAGCATGTGGGGGAAAGGTACAATCATACATTGCTGGTGGGATCGCAAATTTGTGCAACCATTACGGAAAGCGGTATGGAGATTCTTTGGAAAACCACCATTTGACCCACCTATCCCACACCTTGCTTTATACCCAAAGAACTTAAAATCAGCATACTACAATGACACAGCCACATCAATGTTTATAGTAGCTCAACTCACAATAGTGAAACTATGGAACCAATCTAGGTGTCCTTCAACAGATGAAAGGATAAAGAAACTGGGGTATATATACGCAATGGAATATTACTCAGTCATAAAGAAGAAAGAAATTAGGGTGTTTGCCAGTAAATGAATGGAGCTGGAGAGTATCATGCTAAATGAAATAACTCAGTGCCAAAAGAACAAATGTGGATGTTTTCTCTGATATGTAGATGCTAATTCACAATAAGCAGTGGGGTGGGATAGGAAGAATAGAGTTACTTTGGATTAGGGGAGTGAAGGGAGGGGTTTGGGGGTACGACGGATAGTAGAATGAATCTGACGTTATTACCCTACGTACATATATGACTACACAACTGGTGTGAATCTACGTCATGTACAACCAGAAAAATGAGAAGTAATACTCCATTTATGTATGATGTGTCAAAATGCATTCTAGTGTCAGGTATAACTAATGAGAACAAACTAAAAAATGTGTCCTCAAAAGAAATATTCACCTAGCACACAGGTCTTGATTCTAAATACCATTCACCAATTAAAATGAACCAGGGTTTCTTAGGGAAATGGTTGATTCCTCAACTGGAGTAGGACATAGAGAAAATGAGACTTGAGAATCTTGTAGTGTTAAAAGGGAAGAAAGCACTCAGAAACATGATAACATTATGTGAAGGGACACAGGGACCAATATGAAATAGCTCCTAATGGCTAATAATGGAGCAATTTGGATTACAAAATAAATAACAGTAATACTTAAAATAAAGCAAAAACTCCATTAAGCCATACTGATGTAATCATTGAATAACTCAATAAATGGAGAAGGAACAAATTTTTCCACAGAACTGCCATTAATGAAGGTAGAAGGAAGAGAGAAATAAAAATCAGCATTGGAAAATCACAGTAATAATTGCTGTAGCCACAATCCGTGGACAAATGCTAAAATCAGCGGGGAGATATTTAAGGAAGAATAGGATATTCGCACTGCTTCAATTATCTTTCCCACACTTATTAACAGAGGTTTTAACACATGACCAAGTATATCATGGCTTCAATACAAACTAACATTCTTTGTTTCTCTTTCTTCCAAATAAAAGAATTTATGTTCTCTTCTCTTCAGTTTGGACTGACCTTAAGTTACTTGCTTCTAAGGTCTCAGAAAGAAAAAAGAAAAACAATTATAATAGCTTCATGGTAAAGAAGCCTAGAGAAACTCATTAGTCAGTTAATCAAGGTTTCCATCGAAGTAAAAAAGAGATACCAATATCACATTTTCCTAGTAAGATGTGATAAGAAGCATACAGCATCTCTGTGATATTCTTTCCCCAAATTAATAACTTCAGGAATTCATGAGAAAACATCAGACAAACCAAGATTGAAGGGCTTTACCCAAAAGGCCAGGCTCGGACTCTTTAAAAGTTTTAAGGTCATGGAAGACAAAGAAGGACAGAAAGAAACTGGTAGATTGGTGGAGACTAAGGAGGCATCGTGACTAAATGCATATGGTGTCCTGGATTGAATCCAGAAGTAGTGAAAGGAAAAGTCGAAATCCAGAGAAAGCCTATCGTTTACTTAGTAGTACACATGAATGCTAATTTCCTAGTTTTGATAAATATGCCAAGGTAATGTAAGATGTTAACATTAGCAGACGCTAGAGAAAGGTTATCTGGGAACACTGTACTGAGCTTGAAATTCTGTAAATTTGAAATTATGGACAAAAGAAAAAAGGTTAAAAACATGCACTTGTCTATCCTTGAACCTTCTAGACCATCTTCCACCATCCAAAATGATCCTAGGGACAAATCAACTCTTGGTTAAACAAACAGACTTCTTAGTATGCATGTGCCCTTCATGAAGAGTCTGGAAGTTTCAGGAGAATGAATTTTGTAACCTGCCTCTTTTTATAACTTTTCTCATCACACTCTTTATTATATATATGTATATGTATATATTTTCCTTGCCTTTTATTTTATTTAGGCACTTTCTAGAGTTCAACTGTCGCTCAGGGCATCAAACTAATTTTCTCCTCCACAATGATTGCAGAGCTGCATGCATAATGAACCCCGTTATTGCTCTTGTTATTAAGGAGGCTGTTGGGGACATGGATGGGAGGGAGGCCATGATCTAAAGGCAAGGTCTCTTCCTGGACATGCTAGCCACCCCCTCTTGATGGAGACTGCCTGGGCCAAAGAAAAAAAGCCCACTTAGGAAGAGATGCAAAGCGTCCTGCTTCTGGAAGTACCATGTCAGAGGTTTGCATTGGCTCTGAGGTACTGACTTTTGTTATTTATTTAATGCAAAATAAAGTCATTATTTATTGACCACTTGAAAGGACTGCATATATTGAGAATAAGCACCATGTCAGCTATTGTCTTGGGTGTGTTATGAAGTCACATTTCATTTAATCCTCACAGCAAGTCTGTGAAGAAGAGGACAAGGACATCATCCTCTGTTTATAGACAGGAAACTAAAACTGAGAGATTCCAAGGGACTTGTCTAAAGTTTTCTATGTGGGTATCAGTGGCAGAGCTCAGTGGTGAGATGGAGTACCGTCTAGACATCCCCAGGACCTGCTTTTATACCAGCACAGCGAACAGCAGCAGGACGCTGGCTTCCTAGGCAATCAAAAGAATCAGTGTTCCCAATTTTAATGTGTGTATGAATGCTGTGGTTTGGATCCTGAATGACCCCAAAGGCTCCTGTGCTGAAGGAGTGGTCCTCAGTGCAGAAATGCTCAGAGGTGGGGCTCTTGGGATATGATTGACCTTGAAGGTTTCTGGCACATTTCAGTGGATTTTGTAGCTGATGGCATTATCAGGGCAGGAAACTGTAGGAGGGGGCCTATTTGGAGGAAGGTGGTCACTGCGATTGTCTTGGAAGGGTGTCTCTTGTCCCCACCATGAGGTATGCAGTACTGCTCCGGGATACCCTCTCTACCATGGTGCCTCATGACAAGTCCATAGCAATGGAGACAGCTGACTGTGGACTGAAATCTCTGAAACTGTGAACCAAAATAAATCTTTCCTCCCTTCAGTTGTTTTTCTCAGGTATTTTGCCACAGCAATGACATGCTGACTAACACAGCAAATGACCTGAGACACGAATAATGCGAATTCCGATGCAGTTGGTGTTTTGTGGACCCTGAGATTCTAATTTATAACTAGTTCCCAGCTGATCTCGACTCTTCCATTCAGTCCATGGATCCCATTTTGAGTAGTAAGAATGAAGGACAAGATTGGAATCCCATTGTTATGAAGTCACACCTTACATTTTAAAGAGAAAAGTAGAAATTAATGGTAACATTCAAATAGAGTGGTTAAACTAGTTTTTGTATTCATAAGTTTTTACATAAGTATATGATTCATTTTGATTCATCTTAAATGAAGTTTTGGATAGAGAATCAGGTAAACCTACAATTCTCCTTCTACCACTATTTTCGTTATACTCTACAAATTTTGCCATGTTGTGTTTTCATTATCAGTAAATTTAAAAAGTATTTTAATTAGCCCTGTGGTTACTTATTTGAAGCATGTATTTAAAAGTATATTATTTACAATTTAAATATTTGGTGATTTTTCAGAAAAATCTGAAAAATTTTGTGTTACTGATTTTTAGTTTAATTTTTCTGGGTTAGAGAATGTACTATGTCAAATTTCAAGTCTTTTTCTTTTTTTTGTACCAGGGATTGAACCCAGGGGTGCTTAACCACTGAGCCACATCCCCAGTCCTTTTTTGAGACAGGGACTTGCTAAGTTACTAAGGCTGGCTTTGAATTTGGGTTCTCCTGCCTCAGCCTCCCCAGATATTGAGTCTTTTAAACATGTAAAATTTGCTCTATTGGTGGATTTTTTATTAATACTGAAATGATACATCTTTATTTTCATTTATGCTTTCCCTGTGGTATCCAACTTGTAGCATGTATTTTTTTAGGAGTGAGTCATTTAAATTTCAATATTTAAGTAGAAAACCTGTGTTACTCGTTTTAGTTTAATTTTCTTATGGTTAGATAACATACTTGAAAACTTTAAGACTTTGGAATTTGAAAACATTTTTATAATCTATCTTGATGAATATTTGATGTGCACTTGACAAACATATTTTCTGACATTGGTGCATGTAGCATTCTATAAATTTAATCAACTTTGTTGATCATCTTGTCCAAGATGTTGGTGTCCTTGCTGGTTTTCTATCCACTTATCTTAACAATTACTGATACAATTGTGTTGAAATATCTCACTTCATTTGTGGATTTCCTCTTGATCCTTTCTATTCTTCAGTATTTGCTTCAGGTGTTCTGAATTAGCGGATTCACATTTAGGATAACAATGCCTTTTAGGTGAATTGACCCTTGTCATTCCAAATGTTTGTCTTAATTTCTGGTAAAGATTTTGGTTCTGAAGTCTGCTTTCTTTGGTATGAATTTGACTTTTCTAATCTACTCATGATTGATGTTTATATGGTATATTGTTTTCCGTCTTTCTCTTTTAAACTGTCCTTACCTTTACATATAAAGCATAATTTTTAACATCACACAAGTGAGTCTTGCATTTTACTCCAATCTAACAGTCTCTTATTGTTTCCATCACGTATTTTCTCTCTTCTTCTGGAACTACAGCTTTAATCAAGAATTTGTGACATTTTCACCATGTCCCATGTGTATCTTGTGATCTTTTCTGCATCTTATTACTATTATCAATTTCCTCTGTGTATTAATCACAGCTATTTTTAATTATTATCTATTAACTCCAAACTGTGGATCTCCCCCACATCTGTTTTTAGTATATGTCCACCTTGATTGTCAACAATTTGTATCCTTATATGTCTAGCAATTTAGATTTTATTAAATAACAGATAGAGTTTGAATAATGAAGGCTCTCGGAGATGTTCCAGAGAAGACCTGTTGGTCTACCTGGCAGGTATTTAGACTAGAGAAAAATCACCTAAATCTAAGTGGGGAATCAAACTGATTCAATTCTCAAAGACCATTCTCTGTGGAAAGTGGAGCTGTCTCAAGCTCTCATCCTTGACAAACAGTCTTTCTGAGGTACCAACTGAATTCCCAGGAGTTTAACACAACTTTTTTTGTATGAGACTCTGTAGAGGAACATTACTAAAGATTTTGAAATGGATAAAGGATTACTAGATGTCCTTTTAATGGGATGTTGGAGTCTACCAGTAATCACGTGATTCTGTAGGTATATGTTCATTGTTTTTAATTAGGCCATGTTATGATTTTGTGGAGATAATAATGAACTTGCAGAAACCTGATAGTGATGCAAATTATTCCTCACCATAGAAATGCAAATTGTATCCAGGGGAATGTGGTGATTATCACCCTGTGGATATTGACCAGTTTTTCTGAGTTTTATATCAATTTGTAAATCCATTTAAGTATTTCTTATCTGACCAGAAGTAGGGAGTATGTATAATTCTCCTTTGATCTGGTTATAACACTGACTAGTTCCCTCATTAATTGATGAGTTAAATCAAATCTTTGACATATGTTTATTTTGTTAGTACATATATGAGAATCATGATTTTAGTCCTTAAAATGTGTTCTTTCCTAGTCCTTGAATTTTCTTTCAACTGTCAGTCATTGGTATTCTCTCACCAGTTTGGTCTCTGAGTAGCCACTCATGAACTGGAAAATGTCTCAACTGAAAAAGCATCAGTAAGGGTCAAGTCCTTGGCTAGACCTCCCTTTTCTTTATAGTTGTAAGTAAAATGGTCTTTTTTTTTTTTTCTTTTTAGTCCTTAGCTTGTTGCTGATTAACTTCCCCCATCTCTCTCTGCCCTTCCATCTCCTGGCCCTTGGTAAGAAACTTCAGTACACCTCAGAATGCTTTGTGTTATCACTTTTGTATGTTTGTGTGTGTGTATGTGTGTTTGCTACTCTCTAATTTTTTTTTTCTTTCAACATCTCTTTGTTGGCCTTTGCGGGGAGACTGTTTTCATGGCTCTGTGGTGCTCTCGACTGCAGGCTCCCTCGTTCCCTTACGTTCTCATAGTTCTGTGCATTCTTTATCGAGACTCTCAGCATAACGGGCTTGGTTTCCTCTTCTGCCTCTCAGGCACAGAGCTGATCTTTCTGCTGTATGTATTCGACTTCCGGTGTTCTCGCAGTTTGCATATATCACCAGGCAGCTCTGCAAGCCCCACGGTGGCTTTCCCTCCAGAGTCAGAGGACAGCCCCCACTCCTGGTCAGCATTTTGGCTTGAAGCAGGAGTTCCAGAGTCATGTCCTCACAGATACTCTTCCAAGGATGTGCCCTGGACATCTGGGTGATGGTAACTCCGTTCTCCCCGTCTGCCCACATTTGGGCTCAGAGTGGCTCTGCCTTCCCATTTTAACTCCCTGCACCTCTAGCTCCAGCCTCCCAGCCTCTACAACATCAAGCCCCAGCATTCTGATTCTGGGACCCCGAGATTCATTCCCCATCTTCAAGCTATTCCTGACCCATTTCCTGACCAGTCCAGTCCCAGTATACAAGTAGTTGTTAGTTCCTTCGTTCCTTATTTGTTTGCTTTGCTTCATTCCTGTGTAAGGGGAGGGAGTTAGTGGTGCCTCTGGAGTCTTTCCTGACTTTTGTGTGACAGGCATTTTCTCCAAGGGATTACTCACTGTACAGCAGCAGTGTCTCTCAGAAATCCTTGTAATTCATATTCCTAGAGGTGGAAAGCGCCCTAAATATTGAAATGTGTCTATATCCTGGATATCTAGTTGTTTTTTATATTTTATTCACGACTGCTCCTGTAATATAAGCTCCATGAAGTCATAGGCTTGGTCTATATTGTTTTTATTTTTTCTCTACAATCTGCCATAAGCACTTAACACATGATTGGCACTCATTAAATGTTCTGAATTGGAGGAATGAATGGAAGAATAGGTGGGCACAGTAAGGCATGGCTGTCAAGAGGACTCTTCATTCCCAGTGCCTAGAAAAGTAGCTCATATATTGTAGGTGCTCAGCTTTTTATGCTGGTTGACTCAGTTGTATACAGATGAAGGAAAAATTGATGGCTTGTTCAGACAGGACTGATTTTCCTACCAGGCGGATCTCATTTAGATTGGTGCTCTGTGAATGAATCTCTGCATCCTTGTGGCTCACCAAGGACCAGGCTCAGGAGTCATTCAATAAATATCTGTGGTAACAGTAATGATGTGAACTCAGTCAAATGTCTCCCCACAGATGCACCTTCAGTTCAAAGCTGATTTCCTACGGCTTTGGCTTTGACAATGTTGTGCCTACTGCTTCTGCTTTATGTCCATCAACCTACTAGACACATGGAGAGTCACCATTTATTGAGTACCAGCCTGAAAGGAGAGACTAGATCTTTTCCTTATCACTCCATTTGCAGTCCCTAGACAATTAATATTTTAAAAATAAATTAGTTAATGGATAATGGATGAATGAAAGAATGGATAAATGAAGGTCCCCTACTTTAGTTACAGCAAACAAAACATTTCCTGAAAAGAAGTAAGGTCTTTTACCCTAAGTACCTCAAAAAAAAAAAAAAAAAAAAAAAAAAAAATTCAAGAAAAAAAAGTGTACGCTTGCAAGAAAAAAAAAGTGTGATTACGATTCAAGTCACAAGGGAGTCTCAGCTATTCAGCCTATAAGATTCTGTTTACTTTAAAATATCACCTACATGGAATGCAACTGTTCCACGTACTTATAATCTATTTATGTCAATGGCTGCTGATGTTGGCAAGAGTCTGCTGTTGTAAGGACTGTACATCCAGGATTGCACATACCCATAGTAGGTGGCCAGTATGTGTATTTTTCTTTCCTTTCTTCCAAATGATCTTGAGTTTATTGCTGCTAGGACATATATATCTTAATTTTTCTGCCATTGCCCCAATCATAGCTTCTGTCACTGGAGGTTATGAACATGGTAGCCTCTAGTGCGTGTGTATTTTAAATATTCCCAAGACTCGCTCACATTTATAGAGAGGTTCCGTATGCCTTTCATTTTCCAGGTTTGCCCCTCCTTTCCCCTTCTCTTTTCTTTTCATTCCTAGGTGGAAGGGCCTTCTTTGCCCAGACTTTCTCCTCTTTCATCAACAATGATTATTTGTATTTTTGAATAGGAGGATGGGATAAATAACTTATGGTCGTTACTCAAATGACCTGGAAATATGGATCCCACCCAGTGCCCCTTTTTGTCATCTTCACACATGAAAGAATCAAAGGAACTTCCCTCTTTGGGTTTTGACCTTGGAAACACACCCACAGCTTCGGTCTTCTCCCAGAGCTTTCCCTGCTGTGAACAGCCCATCAGAGTCCCCCCAGACAGCTGTTAGAGTTCAAAATCAATTTACTTTGGGGTGAGGACTTGAGGGACACAGATGGGTGAATTACAGGTGTTCAGCTTAGTGGCAGACCCTTCTTGGCACAGTTTAATATGTGCTCCAACCTGTTTCAGCTGCAGGGCAGCAAAGCTGTCACTCTTTGCCCTGGAGAGGGCTGGTGGGTTTTGGCTAGGTGCCATATGCAATCCTAGTTACAAGGTCAACTGCACATTTTTGGAAGCTGTTATCATGAGCCAGTCACTGAATATACCTTAGCTTGTGTCAGATTTCTACCTTCAGATTTTAATCGAAGTTCCAAAGTGACTCTAAGTCCCTTTCAACTCTTCTATCTGAGAACCTATTGCTGTAGTTCCTGTCCTGTGTCTCTGTCAACCATGCGTGTTTATCACATTACTTTTTTTCTTTTTCTATTTATTTCCCCTTTCTAGTCTTTAAATGCCCTGTAGTTCATCCCTACCAACAGTTCTGAGCCTTTTAGGCTTTCCTCGGGTACATAATTACAACTTCACGTAAGAACTCTGAACCTGAGAAACTCAGTTCTATGAAAACCTAGGGTAAGAGAAGTTTATTTAGTGATAAAGGGAGAGAAGTTTGGGTTTCAAAGGGTTGAATGCATTTCTAAATCCAAATCTACAAAAGTTGGACAAAAGCAATGATAAAATAAAATGTTCCAGCATTTTCGATATTCCAGACCTCAGTGGGTCTCTTCAGCCTGTAGTGTTTGGGTTCCAGGCAAAGTATTCTGAAAACCAGAATTGCCCTGGAAATGGAGAAACCATTGCTAAGGCAATAGGACATGGGTCCTGGAATAGGATTCATTTTACTAGATTTGTGTGCATTTATGGTTTGAAATCATGCCAGGCATGCCCTGTCCAGGCCATAGCATGACCTCTGCAAAATCATATCTGTCATTGAAAAGGCCCTGCTTTCCGTAACTCCTTCTGATATGCTGCCAAAAATTCAAACAGCTATTCCGATTACACTTTAATTGGTACTTTATATTCAACACATAAGAAAACTCACCATAAACAAAAGCTGTTCTTTCCTGAACTCCATGAAGTTAAAGTATCTGGATCCTGTGTTAACTATATAATATTTATGGAGTTCAGCATGTGGATGAAGTCAGCCAAAGCCCATTTCTTCTCCTTAAGGCCATGTAGACTAAGGAATGCTTTATATATGATGATTTTGAAGAGCTTTGAAATTCCCACCCCTCAGAAATTATTGCAATGGTAAAGAATAGAAGGAATAATAAATAGTCAGTTCAGCTGACTTTTTTTTTTTCTGTTTCTCTCTTTATTCTTTGAGAAATCAATACTAATGTAGTTGGCATTTATGTAATCAACCTTCTTCCAAGAATCTCAAAACACATATAAACTCTGCTGGTTAGTTACTTAAAAGCAATCACTTGCCCTGAAACCATAAACCAGGTCACATATGGAACTGGTTGCAAGAGTCAAATACTAAGACCTAAAATTTTTACCAGTGGTTCATGCCAATCTGTTACCTCCTTCCATTCACTGAAGCCTATGCAAGTAGGTAAGGACCATTAGGGAGGCAGAGATGAAGAGAGAGATTTAAGATGCCTATGTTCAATCAAATTACTGAACATCTCCTCTGTGCCAGACCCTAAGGTATGCATAAAAGACATCATGATAAATAATAAATTGACTCTTATTTCTAGAAATTTAGTCTCCAAGTAACAGCTATGAGAATCAACATACAGTGGGTTCCTACTCTATTCTCTATGCTCTGTGTAGGCATTAATTCAATCCCCAGAGTTAACCTTACAAAGTAGGGTCTAGCCTTACCTTTAATAGACACCTTCCACCTAGGTATTTAGATGCTTACATTGAGTCTTAGTTGCTTCAAATCATTTGTAAAGCTATGCGTTTTCTTTCAGATAGACTTTAGGTCCCTGTTATTACCCCTTCTTCATCTCATTCCCCTCTCTCCTTCTGGGAAGGCAACTGCTCTTCTCTAGTTGGTGCATATAGTTCCTATTAAACATATGCTGTGTAGGGACTGGGGTTGTGGATCAGTGGTAGAGTGCTTGCCTAGCAGGTGTGAGTCACTGGGTTGGATCCCCAGCACCATGTAAGAAATAAATATAATGCATTAATTATAATTTATGTAATGTTTGGTCATATCAATATACACAAATTGCCAACCCACTTTCCTATTACTAGTTGTGGCATTGTTTCCAATTATTTTCTATAGTGTTACTGCTTTGATAAACAAATATGCGTGTGCAGGTGTTTCTATGACAACTCCAAGTGAACTCACTGATTCATAGGGGAGGTGCATTTTCAACATCGCTAGATAGTGTTAACAAATTGACCTTAACATTAACACTTGGATCAGTAAAGTGTGATGTTCCAAGTGCCCAATATCTTCAGTTGCATTTGGAGGTGCTTGCAACTGAATTTACATGAGTTTGATGAACGTGAGCAAAGTCTGAATATTGATTTAGAACACTTGCCTCTCTGTTTCTACATGATGTCAACTGATACATACTTTTTCACATTCTTTTTTCATATGAAGTTTATTTTTTAAAAGAAAATTTGTTATAGAATGTTTCTTTATATTACCTGAAGTACTTTTAGAAAACAAGAATTTTCATTCCTTAATTGTTTAGGTGACACCTTATAAAACTGTTTTGGTAGGCTAAATGCTATAGGCATTTTATAGTTTTTATTCATTCTTAACTATTTATTGGGCATTGTAAAATTTTCTTGTTTAATATTTCTTTGGTTTTGCCATGGTTTCAAATTTCTAGCATTGTATTTCTTATTTGTACAAATTCCATTCTGTCCCTTTTTTGGTATTTTTCTCCATTATTATTTCTCACTTCCATATTTCTGATCTTCTGTAATAAGTGGATTCTATACTTTTAGGGAGAGGATTTTTTTCTACTTTTCTTTTCCACCTTGTTAATTCAATGCATACATTATTCATTCACTTTTCTTATATTAAAAGATGTACATGAAGTTTATGAATTTGCCTCTGAGTACCAATTTACCTTCATCCCACATGTGTTGGTTGATGAGCTATGCCTGTGTTTTTATACTAGAGCTTTTAAGAGAAAGATTTCCAAACCATACTTGACAAGACCTTTTCTTTGAATTTTTATCATAGTCTTGCATAGCATCCTATTCAATTTTAATTTCATGGACAAGACAGAACTACCAAATTATACTTAGAATAAAACTTTTTTTTTGAAATCTGAGAATATTTCCCATGTTGATTGGTATAATAAAATTCCCTGGAAAACTACATTGACAATGGGTTCAAATCCTAAGGGTGGTAGTCTGGTTATAAGGGTTACAGCTTTGAATCATTTTGCTCTTCAGAAATCCCCAAATGCTAAACCAGTTCAAAACGGTCAAAAATAGTATGCCTAGAATTCTGGCAAAAGCAAATTAAAATATGCGCCAGAGGAAGACAACTATAATCAAGTTTCAAATTACTACTAAAAGACAGTTATCAAAAACAATGCCCAGGACACAAACAGAAATAACCAGACACATGAATAATGCAAAAGTAAAACAGTAAAGACAATACAACAGAGGAACAGACAAAATAGAGTTCAAGTAATAGAATTACCAGACATTATACAACTTCGTTCAGTATTTTAACATGAAAATCTAGTTTAAAGTGTTGGCAAGGGATGATAAACCATAAAAACTGACAGCATATTCAGAAAATATTGAAATATATATCCTAGTGCTGACATAAAATCACTGAATGGATAAATTTAAAAGAAAGGAAGAAGCGATAGGGAATTATTAAAGAAAACATCAGATGTCTATGAAAATTGAGGCATGAAGAGAAAGCAAAAGGTAGAAGATAGTAAACCAAGAGCAGTGCTATACAGTAGAAATTTCTGCAATTATAAAAATATTCTGTCTGTGCTGTCCAACACAGTAACCCTATTCCAATTAAGTCATTGAGTACTTGAACTGTAATTATTAATGCTGAAGCACTGATTTTTAAAATCTTACTTAATTTTAAACAGGTAAATTTAATATTACACAGCTACATATAGTTACAGGCAAATATATTGAACAGTGCAGATATACAAGATGTACACAGAAGCTAACATATATGTAATAGGTATACTGGAAGCAAAGGGGAGGATGAAGTAGAGGTAATGTTTGATGAGATGAGAGCTCAAATTCTTTAGAACTGATGAAAGACACTTATCCACACATTAAAGAAGTCACCAAAATTTCTTAAGTTGGAATAAAAATTTCGTCTTCTAGGCATGCTGGAATGATTCTGAAGAAAGTCAATACACAGAGATAAAGATTTAAGATAAAGTAGAGAAAAAATGAGTTTACCTTCAAATGAATAGCATTTACTAATAATGAACTTCTCAGCAACTACAACTGGAAGCAGAATGTGTGTGTGTGTGTGTGTGTGTGTGTGTGTGTGTGTGTGTGTGTGTGTATTCAATTTTCTGGGGGAAAAAATTTCTCCCATCTTATAATTCCATACCCAGATAAATCTTTCAAGATTGAAGGTAAAATAAAGACAGTTTAAAGCCAAGAACAACAGACAGTTTAGCATTAGCAGATGCTACCAATAGAAATTATAAAATGATCCCAGATGTAAAGCAAGAGATGCCAGGAGAAATAAGAACAAAGAAAGTGATAAATATGTAGGGACAGTATAAGAGGAAAAAAAATGCTATTTGGAATACAAATAAAAATTTTGAATCCCCCCTGTTTTTCTGTTTCTCTCAATCATTTAGTAGCGTACTTCACATGTTATTTTGGTATTGTTTACCCATACTATTGAATTTTGTACTTTCTTTGGTCAGGAACATATTAAAGTGTCCAATAGGACAGCACAACATTACTACTGTTTTGTAAAGATAAAGAGATGAACGACATGGAACAAAGAAAGCTACCTACTTTTCCCTAGTAAAGATGAGAACATTAAAGAACCATGAGCTTCAGAGAGAGCTGACAATTTGAGTAGTTGAATCTTCAAATCGTTATCACACTTGAGGATTTCTAAATAACACAGATCTGGTATTTCTAATTTTTGGTTCTTAGAGTGAAGTTCCTAAGACCCCTGTCCTAGCTCCTGGCTTTGACCAAGGTATCAAAACCTCCAATCCTCATTTTCTTGATGTCTGCGTTTATTGTGCACTGTTGTTTGGCTCTTCTTCATTGACTTCCCTGAAATGTTATGAACCAGTCAGAGATGCATTCTCTGGCTTTCCTTATTTAGTATTTTTATTGTTTCCTTTCCAACTGTTTGGATATTTTCTCAGGAATACATTCAAATGTATAGTTTGTATGTTACTTCTCTCATTCTCCCTTTGTCCTTTCCCATCAATATCCTTAGAGATCTTTTCAAATTATAGTCCGTGTCCACATGTGAAGTTCAGACAGGGTCCATTCTGCTCTTCACTACCTCAGATATAGATTTTCTTCACATTCTTTGACATCTTTCCTTATCCTTTCACTTCTTCTTACAGCATTTTGTTATAACTTTCTTTACAAATTTTTCATAGACATATTCTTATATCTAAATAAATATTTCAAAAATATTTTTTGGTTTACTCATCCATGAATGATAGGACATTTATCAAAGTCTGGTGCTTGTCAGCAAATGAGTCCATAATCTTCATCTGTGGGAAACATTTCTTATGAGTATTATGGTTGACTGGTTTATTGTCTAATCCTCCACCCTCTTCGAGGGAAGGAGAATGCTTCTCTGCCCCAGAGGACACCCTAGTGGCACAATATCTAAACCAAGTCCCAATATCTAGTGGCTTTCATGTAATTGAATACTGCTTCACACAAGTGACTTCTTCAAGTCTGACACTGTTAATGCACATCAATCTGCCACCCTACAGTGTATGACCGCTGTGAGTTTTCTACATTCTTACTACCACAGTCCACTTTTAGGATGGACTTGGCATACAGCCTAAAATCCCTTCTTCTCTAGTATCCTGCTGTTTGGAGGAAGCTGAAATTCCCAAAAGATGTGATAAGAAAACAAAAAATACTGTTTGCCTCAAAAAGATAGCACTCATAAAGCACTCATAAGTTCCCTAGTTTTCTCCTCAATTCAGACTTTTCTGGGTAAATTTTTCTAATAATAAACTATGGTTCTACCAATAGTGGGCATATTATGACATAGATCTTTGACTTCCTTCTATCTGAATTTTGGTGATGATTTGCTATTTCTTGGTCATTATTTGTATTTCACATGGTAGATTGGAGATCGTCTTAAAAGCTTCTTCTAGCCAGATGTCATTTTAAATTGAAGAAGATACCTATATATCTATCTAATAACATTGACCAGTCTCTAAGAATACTCTCTATTATGGACTTTTCACTGGGTCAAGGATTCTTTTTATCCTTGTTATTATAAATGATTGAAATTTAATTCTATTTATAAGAAAATGCAGATTTTCATATATAAAATTGGAATGTGATACAAAAATTTAGAAACTTTAGTCTCTGGTACCCCTAAGGATTCAACCAGGGAGTATTTTTTCCAACATTTTATTGTGAAAAATTTCATACATGTAGCAAAGTTGAAAGAATTTTATAGTAAAGAGCCTAAAACCTATTACCTATACTTCACCATTAATGTTTTACTATACTTGCTTTATCTCATATCTATCCATGTATCCACCAATTAATTCATCACATTTGGGGATGCATTTCATAGCAAATTGTGGATACTAGTACAATTCCTACTAAATACAACTGGATACATATTATTAGAGCTCAATATTTCCTTGTCTTATATAGGTAAAAAAAATTGCAAGTAATATAACTTATAAGTAAGAAATATTAAACAGACGTACAACCACGGAGTTTTGTCAACACATATACCTGTAACCAAGTCCCTAATAAAATATAGATCATTGCCATCAACCCCTTGTGCCTTCACAAGGGAACATTTTTAGGATCTAATAATCTAATCAAGCTAGAAAGGGGGCAATTTCCTACAGAAAGACCTCCAGAGCTAACTCAATTTCGCCACTACCTTGGTGAGCTGGTAGAGAAAGAAACCTTTCTTCCCTGCAGTTTCTTAGATTTTGCACTTTGGACACAGAATTTAGCATTGGAAGCATGGAGGCTAAAGAGCCAAATGGAACCAGAGAAAGCCATGTCATTATTAAAAATAAACAGAGACACAAATATGTCAGAGGGCAGAGGCAGCCACTTCATTGTGCAAGTGATTTATGAGGGAAGCTAATTTTAAACAAGCCAGGGCTGTGTGGTGCCTTGCAGCCAAACAGGCAAAGTGCCCTTGTGACAGCAGTGGAGAGCTGCTGATCTCCTCTAGGAGTAATCTCATTTTCTTGGTGGTGTAAAAGGCAATAAGTGGCTGTTTACTGTCTAAGGAAACCCTGGCTGAGTCATTGAAGGCAGACACTGTTAAATGCCAGAGAGTAGCAAGGATTATGACTGGGAGACAATGGCCTGCTCTCCAAGAGTCAAACCCACAGAGCAAAACACTGTCACATCACCGACAAATACAGCCATGGCTTTCCCTCTGCACATTCCATGTTCTAGAATTTTTTTTTTTTTTCTTACAATGGCACTTGGACATGTGAGAGATAGGCTGACCACCCAGGAAACGAGTGTGCAATGTTCAGGCCTGGTTCTTTATGTCTGTTTTATAGGACCCATCAGGCAGGGGCTGAGAATTCAGAAAGGGGGAGGGACCCAGGTAGCAGGGACTGGGAGACAGGAGAGGCAGGAGGGCCACCTTGCTGGTGCAAGAGGCACCCCAATGTTCACGAGGTGGCCTCTCCAGGATTAGGGGAATCTCTCTTTAAATTAGAGGTATTGGGCTACAGTTTTCCTGCCTTGGGGTTTGAGATTTTTTTTTTCAAATGCCAATGTTGAAAACTCTGTAGTTCAATATTCTCCCTCGTGGAAATTCCTTGTGGCCAAGTAGAGGTAGGTGTGTGTGTGTGGCCGGAGTGTTGGAACTGGTTGTCAGAAATAATTGCAATAAATGGACATTTAATATGGACCTTCATTATCTAGGGTTGGACAGATCACCTAAAAGGAATAAAAAGAGTGAGGTGTAGGTTAAAAAGAGAATTTCTTTGGGAAAATGTATTAGAGTATTTGCTCTACTACTGATCCAAGAAAGAGTGGGAGGGATGTGCCCCCTTGCCTCAGATCTAGTGAGAGAGCTGGAAAGACCCAATTAGGGAACTAGATTGCTTCCTTTGGACACAGTGAACAGGGTGGAGATTTCAAAGTGTTCCAACGACCAGTGAGGCCCCAGTGCTGACAAATGAGAACTGAAATCAGCTATGCAACAGGAGTCAGTTCCTGCAGGGTCCTGATTTGCCAAGTATTTACTCAGGTTCCTGAATAGTGGGAGGTCTGGAAGCACAGCGAGGAGACTGGGAAGGCAAGGGCATTGGCAGAGGGCTTGGAGCAGGGGAGCTCAGGGCTGAAGCTATTTACCAATTCTTATAGGAGCTCCGTGGCACAGAGTGTCTGCCCTACCGGTGCATACCAGCTGACTAGCAGACCTGAATCCCCGGCAGAGTAGAGGCTGTGGTCAGGGAGGTTCTGCACTGCTGTCAAGCTTTGGTAAAGGTGCATGTTTCCCAGGGAGATGTCAGCCAGTGAGCAGGAGAAAGACAACTGTCTTTTACTGCCTTAAAGGGACTTTGACCAAGAAGCTTGCCTGAAAGGGAGATAGAACAACAGCAGAGACAGAGTATAGAAACTCAAAACCTGAGTGTTTTTGTGCTACAGATACTTTTTTTTGTGTGTGTGTAATCATAAATTTACATAGGGTAATGTTGTTTGATTCATTCTGTTTTTTTCCCCTTCCCCCCACCCCTCCCACCCCTCTTTTCCCTCTATATAGTCCTTCCTTCCTTCATTCTTGCTGCCCTCCCTAACCCTAACTCTAACCCTAACACTAACCCCTCCCTCCCGCCATTATGTGTTGTCATCATCCACTTACTAGCGATATCATTTGTCCTTTGGTTTTTTGAGATTGGCTTATCTCACTTAGCATGATAGTCTCCAATTTCATCCATTTGCCTGCAAATGCCATAATTTTATCATTCTTTATGGCTGAATAATATTCCATTGTATATATATACCACAGTTTCTTTATCCATTCATCAATTGAAGGACATCTAGGTTGGTTCCACAATCTGGCTATTGTGAATTGAGCAGCTATTTGGACGATCTATCCAGCGGTGAGAGAGGTGTGTTAAAATTGCCTAGTATTATTGTGTTGTGGTCTATTTGATTTCTGGAATTGAGAAGGATTTGTTTGACTTACATGGATGAGCCAATGTTTGGGGTATAGATATTTATGATTGTTATGTCTTGCTGATTTATGCTTCCCTTAAGCAGAATGTAATGTCCTTCTTTATCCCTTCTGACTAGTTTTGGCTTGAAGTCCACATTATCTGAAATGAGGATGGATACTCCAGCTTTTCTGCTGTGTCCGTGTGCATGGTATGTTTTTTCCCATCCTTTCACCTTTAGTCTACGGGTATCTCTTTCTATGAGATGAGTCTCTTGCAGGCAGCATATTGTTGAATTTTTCTTTTTAATCCAATCTGCCAGTCTATGTCTTTTGATTGATGAGTTCAGGCCATTAACATTCAGGGTTATTATTGTGATATGATTTGTATTCCCAGTCATTTGACTCATTTTTGTTTTTTCACATGATTTGGTTTCCCCTTTATTTGGCTATTCCTTTAGGCTAGTTCCTCCCGTTGCTGATTTGCATCGTTGTTTTTCATCTCTTCCTCATGGAATATTTTGCTGAGAATGTTCTGTAATGCCAGCTTTCTTTTTGTAAATTCCTTTAGCTTTTGTTTATCATGGAAGGATCTTATTTCATTGTCAAATCTGAAAGTAAGTTTTGCTGAGTATAAGATTCTTGGTTGGCATCCATTTTCTTTCATTCATTGGTAAATGTTGTTCCAGGTCCTTCTAGCTTTTAGGGTCTGGATTGAAAAATCTGCTGATATTCTTATTGGTTTCCCCCTGAATGTAATTTGATTCTTTTCTCTTGCGGCCTTTAAAATTCTGTCTTTATTTTGTATGTTAGGTATTTTCATAATAATGTGCCTTGGTGTGGGTCTGTTGTAATTTTGTATATTTGGAGTCCTATAAGCCTCTTGTACTTGGTTTTCCATTTCATTCTTCAGATTTGGGAAATTTTCTGATATTATTTCATTGAATAGATTGTTCATTCCTTTGGTTTGTTTCTCTAAGCTTCCTCAATCCCAATAATTCTTAAATTTGGCCTTTTCATGATATCCCATAATTCTTGTAGATTCTGTTCATGATTTCTTACCATCTTCTCTGTTTGGTCAACTTTGTTTTCAAGATTAAATATTTTGTCTTCAAAATCTGAGGTTCTGTCTTCCAGGTGTTCTATCCTATTGGTTATGCTTTCTATGGAGTTTTTAACTTGGTTTATTGTTTCCTTCATTTCAAGGATTTCTGTTTGTTTTTTTTTTTCAGTATCTCTAACTCTTTATCGAAATGATCTCTTGCTTCCCGTATTTGCTCCTTTAACTGTTGATTGGTGCGATCATTTAATGCCTGCATTTGCTCTTTCATCTCCTCGTTTGCTTCCCTGATTGTTTTAATTATGTACATTCTGAACTCCCTTTCTGACATTTCTTCTGCTGTGCTGTCATTGGGTTTTATTGATATAGTATCTAGGTTTGTTTGGGACATTTTCTTCCCTTGTTTTCTCATATTGGTCAGATGTCAGTGATATTGTGATATTGCAGATTTCCTCTATTTGCTTATAGTGTCCCTATAGATTTCCAGTGTATCACCTCCCAGCCTTCAGTAGCCTGAAGTCTTGGAGGAACTTGATAATGCAGTGCTTCCGAAAAAAGCTGTCCCTAGCCTGCTACTGGTTCCAGGGCTTGGTGCTGGCTCTGTGTGGAAAGGCTCTCATTGTGGGGTCTGCTCCAAGAAGCTGGCCGTGTGGGAGGAGCCCGCCTGGGCCAAGCTTCACCGCGTGGGGGAGACTCACCCCGTGGTTCTATTTTAGTCCGAGTTTCTCAATGCCTCCCCTTCTTGAATCCTGGGTTCTGGAGTGACTGGAGATGCAGTCACCCTCTAGTCCGCCATCTTGGATCGCCCCGTTGAAAAAGCCTGTGGGCCGGAGGGGGGCAGGGCTACCTGGAGAGGTCTCTGGTTGCCCTGCCCTGGTCCCAGAGGCTGCTTGCAGGTTGGAGGTCTCTGCTGGCTTGGGGACTTGTGGCTGGCTCTGTGTAGAAAGGCTCTCACTGGGCGGTCTGCTCCGAGAAGCTAGCCTAGAAAGGCGCTTCCCGCTGGAGGGAGCCGGGCCACTTGGGGAAGTCCCTGGCTGCCCTGTCCTGGTCTCTGAAGCAGCGTGTGGGCGGGCTGGAGCTCACCACGTGCTGGCTCAGGGACTTGGAGCTGGTTGTGTGCAGAAAGGCTCTCACTGGGGGGCCTGCTCCGAGAAGCTGGAGTATCTGGCCCTGTGGGAGGAGCCCACCGCCGGAGTGCTCAGGGCTGCCTGGGGGAGACTCTAGCTGCCCTGCCCTACTCTAATCATCTTTACCTACAGATGACCTCTTCTTTTTTTAAGTGCATGAATTAAATTCATAGAATTGTAAAGGAAACCAATCATATTTAAACAACTATCAAGCTATTTCAACATTCTTAAAGCATTAAATAACCAGATCTAGCATCAGTTCTAACAACTATGATAATTTTCATAATTTGAAGTGGCAATAAGCATAAACAACCTTTTTGAAATATCTTTAAATTGCCATAAAATAGACACTATGATTTTGTGGATGACAAAATCACAACTACATTTAAAATGTCAGATTTTCATGAGAATTTGCACATTTATAATTGATGAGCATAATATTGTTTCAGTTGAGGTTAATAAAAATAAGCAAATAGATATGTATTTTGTGCACCTAAGTTGAAGGACACCCAGTAAGTTCCTCTGGGGTTTAGGGCTCCCTTGTAAGATGTGGAAGATATAGCACCTGTATCAGGTAACTAAAGGTGAAAATTCTTCAAGATCACCTCAAAAGAGACAGAGTGAAATTAAACACCTGTTAGGCCAGAGAACATCAAATGTATACTTGCAAGGGAATTTCCACTGAACCCCAGTGATCTAAAAAGTAAGAATCGGATATCAGAACATCTCTATTATTTCCTAGAGGTCAGGCATTTGGGCTAATTCTATACTCCATGCTCCAGTGAAAGAAATACCTCAACCCTGTGGAGAATTTGTGACCCCAGTATTTCCCAAGAGACTTTTCTTAAGTTCCCCACCCCACCCTCAGCCCCACCGGAGCTGTCAGGTGACAGCCTGGGCATTCTTCCTGTTGCATCACCTCAGATAAAAGCTGTTAGGAACCCACTATGGTGTAAGATGAAACCTTCAGAAGTTGTTTATGTGGAAAGTAGTTGTTACACATGGCAGGTAGCTAAGGGCCTCTTCAGTTGCTAAGGGAGGTGTTACACTGAAATTTCAGCAACAACAAACAGAACAGCTGGTGGATACACCTGATGTGTAGATGATGCTTCTGACAGTTGCGGTGGAGTTGGAAGATTCTTGGGCTGGGGTCAAGCAAGCTTGGGTTTAAAATACTATGTAGCACTCAACAGCTGTGTGAAATTCAGTATGTTCCTTAAGGTCTGTGTACCGTGGTTTCCTTTCAAATACAATGCTGTTAACCAATGCCTTCTTCGTACACTTGTGAGAATTGCAGGAGATAGGCTTAGGTGTTCAGTGGGTGTGGATGCACTCGCTTACCCTTTACATGTGAGAAATGCTAATCAGACAGCTGCAGGTCTCTGTCCCGTAGCTCACCCTCCTTCCTCTGACTGTAGAGATGCCATACCCCACGAAGTCCCAACGCTCTTCAGTCTTTTTTGAGAATTCACGCCAGGGGGCAGAACATCCCAGCTCTCACTTCTGAGCATGCTCTCTTTGTATCACATCACTTTACCCAGTAGAACCACTCAGCTCTTTCTTTAGATTTTGCAAACAATAGGATGTGTATCTACTCATGCCCTGCATTAATGTGTTGTCTTATAAATTTATATACTGATATTTTCTTGCTTGAAGGGAGTAAGATGGACTGGATGCTCTTCCTTCAATGCCATAACTCACCATTCTTAAAAACCCTCTGACCACCCTGCCACTAGTGAACAGTCCCTGGCGGCCCCATATAAACCACATGTGCTCTCCATTTTGTTGGATTTTCTCTCTTTCTCATTCTCCTCTTGGAGTTGACTGTCAGCAATGGAAATATTTTTTTCTTCTTGCTCCTGCAGAGCAGATTCACACAGCCCTTGTTATTCCAATGCTTACAGATATTTCTTCTTGGAGATGTATCTGTTGGCTACTGCTGAGTAATAAACTACCCATATTCAAGGACTTAAACAGTTATTGTTGCTCACTGGTCAGTTTGTCAGTTGAATGGTTCTATGGTAGAGGTTGGGTTCAGCTGATCTCAGCAGGCTTTGCTCACGCTTTTGTGGTAAACTGGTGGGTCTCCTAGGATTTGTTTTTCTGCTCTGGAATAGATCCAGTGGCATGGATGACTGAATGGTGACCATGGAAACGCACATGTTTAGACCATCCGATGGGCTAGTCTGCCTGATTCGCATGGCACTGAAGGATTTCAGGAGGACCAGCACAGACATGCAAAGCCTTCGAGGCCTGGCCTCAGGATGGCGAAATGTCACTTCTACCATATTCTATTTAACAAAGCAAGTCTCAAAGCCAGTTTCAATTTAATGGTGGACAAATAGAATCTGCCTCCTGAAGGGATGAGCTGCAAAGTCACTTTACCAGAGAGGTAGATGCAAGATGAAGTAAAATGTGTGTTATTTTGCAATCAATCTACAGCACTCTGTCTCATCCATGCCAAGCCTGTTCTCGAAGGTTCTTTCACAAGGACAACTTCCTCCATGGGAGAGCTTAAGGTGATAACTCCTACTACAATGAAAACATTTTTTTACTCAACTTCCTTCGAGAAAGAGAATTGTGAAAGTTGTTTTGCTTATTATCTTATGTCGTGTTTCTGGAGAAGGGGCTAGTTCTTCCTAAAGAAGAGGGGCCTACTTCTTCATAAACATAAAGAAGGTCGCCTTCCCTTGATGGAGAGAGAGAGAGACACTGAGAAAAGTATGAGAAGACTTTAAGAATAAGTTTGTCTATGAACTATGTATCTGAGCACTTTGAGTAACTCCCAAGGATGACCCATGAGGTACAGAAAACGTTTATGAATTTGAAGGATGGCATAACAGCACTTCGTAAAGTTGTGAACAATCATTGAAATAGCTCCATCTTCTCATTTCTGTTTTCTATGTCTTTTGCTTAAAGCTTGACATAGAAGTAGGTATTAAGATTCATAGCCATTAGGTGAAAATTGGGACATCAGGGACTCTTGTTTTAAAATTTTGCTGCTCATGTCACATTTTTCCGGTTAGTCATTGAAGTGAAGCATTTTATAAAAGAAAGTTATTTAAAGTATGGTTTCCAATTAGTAAAATTAGCTTTATAAACCGTAATAAATAGTCTTGGTGAATTTGATAGAAATCATGAAAAAATTTTGTTACAACAAAGATACATGCATACCCTTTGACCTAAGAAATAATTTAAAGAGAATGTAGATAAATTGGTTCTCTCATAGAGAAAAAAATAGCAAACTTTTTGAGAAATAATTTGACTATAAACTATTTAGCTAAGAATGGGCCCAGTAATTCAAATTCTGATTATATACAGGAAATATATCTAAATATGTAAATAAGCTGTAGGTGCACATTATACCCTGAAAAATAAATTCATTATTATGAAAAAGTATACCATGGCATCCAATTTAAATCACATTTTGTGATAATTTTAATGTATAACTTTTGTGGGACAGGATAAATTGCCCATAATTAAGCTTATACCATGAATTTTGAGACATCTATTCATACCTGCTTGCAATGTACCTCACATTTTTTCATGGTGAAAAACTGTTACCAATAACTTAATAAATCAATCTAGCCATGCATCATTTATCTGTCTTGTCTTTCTTCTGTCAGGTACTCATTCATTCAGGATCATTCATTCACTTCCATGTACCAAGTACTGTGCTATAGATCTTAAGAAAGTGCCAACGCCATTCTAATAACTAAAATTTAGTCATTATTCCTCTGTTTTAGAGATAAGGAAATAGAAGCTTTAAAAATTTGAATAACTTTCCTAAGTTAGTTACTATAGAGTAAGGATGCTAGTTTAGATCTTGGGGAATTTGAAACCTTAGTTATAATGACAAACACAGAAATGAGCTCAAGCTTCCACTATGTGCATAGGTATTCAGCTACAGCAAACATGTTACATGCAAATTTGAGGTAATAACTAGGCCCCCTTATAGCCTAGCTTTTCTTTTCTGTACTCATGTATGGTCACATACAATAAGACATACTTTATTAATGAATGAAGAGAGAAAATTCCTCAAAATGCAAGGATAGCAAAGTCTCTTTGTTAATATAGAATTTATCATAAATATCTTAGCCTGAAATTTCTAGTTTTCCACTTAAAGATAACTTTCAGAGGTCCAATTCCAGTTTAGTTATAGATGCCAGGTCCAGAGTCAGTTGCCAGTTCATGGTACTTCATGATCATTCCAAAATATTAGTTGAATACAATAAAAATCAATGAAAGATTTGATTTTTTGTTTGGTTCCTGTGGCTACCTATCTTTATGGTTCAGGTTTCATTATCTACCTATTTGGGATCATTAATATTATCACTTCTGACTTGTATTTTATTGATTATTTATCTGTCCTCAAAGTTCAAAGTTGTCTCCACCAACTTCCCAGACCCCACGTATTTCCACAGTAACATATTACTTAATTATTCTTTTATCTCAATGTCCATTTTAATTCCTCATGGTTCTCTCTGTTTAGCAATCCTGTGGTTTGTTAAATAATCTGTCCTGGCATTCATTCTTTCAACAGACATTATTTGGTCAAGTGACAAGATTTCTCATGTGGGTCTCCACATATTTCCATATTAGTAAATCAAGGTCTGGGAAATAAATTCTTTGGCCTAATAGGAAATGAAGATTTCTTAAGAACAGACCCAACTGCTTGACCAATTAGAAGGTCCAAGAATGAAGTGGTTGGAGCCAGTGGGATGCTAGAAAACCTTGAGGCTCACACTGTCCTTTTGGAAATGTACCATAATGTCTGCACTTACTGAACTGATTTCATGTCCATTGTTTTTACCGTTTCTTCAATTGTGGACACTAAGGATAGCATCCTTTGCTTTCATTACAACTCATCAATACCTCCGATGCAGCACTAGTTATTCTGATTATTTCCATAATTCTGTCTCCTCCATTGTGAGCATGTTGACGGTAGAGAGCATATTTTCTTTCTTTCCAACAATCTCTCTTGATTTTAACCATAACCAGGCACTCAGTGTGCTCAGAAAAAAAAAAAAAAATTTTGGAAGGGCGAATGCGAATGCAAGGTTTTATAAAATATCCCTGTGAATTTGATTGATAGTGATTTGGTTATGTGCCTTATCTCTGAACCAATCACAGTGATGAAGGGGAAGAGTTAATCAGATCGACTTAAGCCAATCTGGACCCATGGCTGCAGTTGAGGATGGATCCTCACCATCTAGTTTCAAAGCTAGCGATGGAAGATAGGTAAAACCCTCAAAGTGGAATCAGAACACTATAAGTCATTGAACAGAATGAAATTCTGGGGAAGCAAATAGCAGATGTCTAATATGGTATGAAGTTTGATCTTCTTTGGCCAACCCAGATATTCGTATACCAAAGAGCTTTCGGATTTTGTTAACAATTGGAATTTACATGCCAATAAATTCTATAATCTGAACTCCATCTTCCCCTGCTTTATAAAAATAAGTTTTATGTCAATATTTCCCATAAATTAAAACTCCTGTACAAGTTTACCATTAGTTATTATAATTTGCAATAAAACCATGGTTACTTATCTTATCTTTGGTGGGCATTTATCTAGGTACTCCAAGACCTGACTGCAGCTCTTTGTTGATGTATGCAGGTCCCTGTTCATTGTATCTTTTTGTAACTCTGTTTATTGCTATACACCATTGGGAACTGTCTTGGCCATTTCCCCTTGTCTTCCTTTCCCCCAAACACCAAAATCCACTGTCTGTGACTCACATGAAGACGCTGGAATGTAGAACCCAGTTTCATCCCTAACCATTCATGACTCAGTTGCCTCGTTTATAATGAGAAATAATACTTTCTTTACCAATCTCATTAAGAAGCCATAACATACAGAAATTATATTTGAATTTCTTTCTAATGTGTCAATAGCATCAAGTTAAACTAATCCATGTGAAATGACTTTAAATATGAGGGGCTTTTTAAATGCAAATATTGACATTTGTAATTTCATAACATACTTATCCCTAGAGTCTATGATAAATAAGATAAGAGGATATTGAGAGTAGAAGTTAGCTATTAGCAATAGCATGGTATCAAGGTGGAAAAATAAGCAAAGAACTTTATAATATTAGGGGAAATATCCTTGGAAGAAGAAAAGGGGGACACTTAAAAATACAATCCTTTAGCTCAAAGTGATGGACCAATCTCTCGAAACTCTATTATAAATACAAGATGGGAATGGCATGGAGTGAGTCTGTGGATGAGAAGGGAGATTTTCTGGGTGAGGGTTCTTAACAGGCTTTGAAGAAGCTTGTGTGGAGGTCATGCTTTCAGTCTTTGGATTTGATTCTTTGGGCATGAGGCCTCCGTAAACATACCCTTCATGGGAACCTAGGAGGATTTCTTGCCCTTTGGAAAGAAGCTGCTGCGGACAAAATCATTTCTCAGGGTCAGATGTGGTTTGGAACATCCTGGAAAAATATACCTACACCTGATTCATTGGAGCAGCTCTGGCCAGGATAGAGTTTCAGCCTGGCCTCAACTGGCAGCCCAGATGTTGCCCCAGAACACACGTCCCCATGTCTCTCAGGAGTCACTCACCGTGCCCCACAATCCAAACAAAACCTTCTTTGTGAAATGGGAAGGGAGCGTCAGGTTGCCTTCCCAGCCCCGCTGCCAATCCCCCTCAGCCTGGGACTTCTCCTGCTCTCCCCAGGGCTCCATCAAACGTTTAGCAGAAATATTTGCCCGTAGGCATTGACTGTGTCAGAAACATGACAGCTTGTTCTTATATAGATTTTCTTACACTCAAGCATGGGTACTATTTTAAGGGAGACATAAAGTAATAAGATGAAAAGTCTATTAGTTAGTTTTGCCTTGTAGGCCTTTTTATTGTTGTTGTTAATTGTTCTTTTCTTTTCATCCCAGTCAATGCATCGTCCTCAAATGACCTTTTCATATTTTCAGAAAAGAGGTTTATTGGAGGAGAGTTAATGGATTCATAGAGAGGGTAAGGACACAGGTTTGGCAAGTGGTTTTGGTACCTGGAAGAAAAAAATTCTTCCTTCTTTTAAAACTTTGTCTCAGAGCAGGACTGGAGAAGTGACAGGGAGATTTGGCGCCCATCTCTTAGCTCATTACTTCTTTGGTGGCTTATTCAACCAGAGAGAAGCTGATGTGAACAGGGTCTTAGGAATAAGTCACACAGTCATGGCGACAAGAGTGGCAGAATCTGTCCTTCTCTGTTTGGTTTCTGTTTTTTGAGCATCTTAGACTCTAGGAAGTATGCAGTTCAATATTGTCATGTAACCAACCATATCAAAACCTGATGGTGTCACACCAAAAGCTTATCATTCATGGGGTAATCAGGTGGTTCTGGTGGTCTCATCTCAGCTCACTGACACATCAGTGGCGAGTTGTGGGGCAAGTCAGCCCCTTTGCTTAAGTTGGTTGGACTGTATCACAACTCAGCTGGCTGAAGTTTGCTATAGTGACCTTGGATGGGATGACGAGGTTCTTCTCCTCGTGGTTTCTCGTCCTCCAGCCTTGAGGCCCAGGAGTCTTGAACAGAGTGAAAGAGGAACACAAGCCTTCTTGAAGCCTGGGTTCAGCTCTGGGATGCCACCACTTCCCACACATCCTGTTGGTCAGTGCGGAACAGAAGACACAACTTGGGGTCTTCTCTGAGGACATAACCAAGGGCATGAACACAGGGGGCATGTAAAATTGTGGCCACATGGCTGTCTCACCTTGGGAAGTGGCATGTGACTCCACTTTAGAACAGTCCTATTTTCCACTGTCTGCCTTGCGGTGGATGGATAAGTTTAAACTGGAGTGAGAGACAGGAGACCCAGCCTCACTAGTGCAAAATGTATTTCAGTTCACATTTGGCCTTTTGTCTGTTCATTAATTGGTTAGAACCCATTAATAGAAGTGAGTGATTAGGCTCCCCACAAACCTCCAATACTTAGAAAGAAAAATGAGCACAAACATCGAGGGAGATCAATGTGTGCCCACTTCTACCATTCTCAGCTGGGTGGTTGCCAAGGATCTCTGACAAGTCCCCCACCTTTGATTCTGGCTTCTTGTGTTCTCAGGGTTGGCTTCCTCCATGTGAGACAGTATTAGCCTATCATAGCTCTTATTTAAAATCAAAATTACTTGTTTACTTATAAACTCCATTGTTAAACCAAAAGCTCACTATAGGCAAGGACTACATCTGTTTGCCCTTCTTTTCCTCCAAACTAGTAGAATGTCCAGGCCCCATAAAGTATGTACTCAATAAAAATTTGGACAATGCGTGTTAAGGATAAGTGAGTAACAAATTATAGGTGCTATTGAACTTGATTAACATCCTTCTAGTGATGCTGGAAACTAGATGCATAAAAGGCAGGCAAGGTTTCCCATGGTAAGGAATCAGACTTATAAGGATTATCCTACTCTGCAGTCCTCTAAAACAAAAATTAAACAAATCAAATGGCTCAGACATCTCTGAGAGTTAGTGTGGTGATAGTTTCTAAACAAGGTACTCATGAACTAAGAGGTCTGTGTACAATGAAGGTGTTCACAGTATAGAATATTCGGGATCAAGGATGACTCATGAGCATTTCATTTACAGTGTATCTCTATTTCCCTAGAGGAAGCAAAACTCCAAGTGTTGGAAATGATGCGTAGTTCCTTCTAGAAGTCTCTTCGCTGGCTATTCTTATCCCTCCGTTTTTATCTTGAGAGGAGAAACCAGTACAGGTGTTTGAGGTTAGTCATAAAAATCTTTATTCAATGGCAGGTTTAGACACTTGAAATCTTTTTATGTCATAATTAATCTACTCAAACATTCTCCTGAATTAAGAAAATTCTGTGGAAAGTGTAGGGAAGACAGGAAAGTCCAGAGTCGGACGGAAATATGTTTAGGGTTTAGGAATGAAATCAATGCCAGGTCATCTTCCATCTTTTTCTAACACTACCACCCACAAGCAGTTCCTCTGAGACTGGCAGTGTTGGGGAAGTGACAAAGAACTACTGAGAGCCAATGAGAGCCCGAGGGAAATGTAAAATACGTGATCTCATAGCTCCCAATCAAGAGATTCAGTGTTGGTAGGCCTGGAGGAGGTTCAGGAATTGACATTTAGCCAACTAGTCAACCATGGATGATACTCTGACCCCAACTTGTCTATGAAAGCAATCTTCCATAGATACTAATATTTCCTCCTCTGACATCACTTTGATGTCATAAATGTCTACATTTTGGTTCATTGGGAAAACGAACAAAACTAAAAATGTGTCAAATTTGACACGTTTGACAAGTTTTTCTTACTTTTTTGTCCAAAATAAGTCTTGATCTCTTTATTCAAGACTTTCCTCTATCTGATACATTTTCAACAGATTTTGAGAATTCACCAAAGTTTTTTACATACTTTTATGACTAGAGGATTGAAAGAACTTTAGATAAGCGAATGCTCTGGCACCAGCGCTGGAATGGGAGACTTTACTCATGAGTGCTGCATTGGCAGAAGGGTGGACTCTGGATTGGACTTGGTCCTTGCCACTCTTCAGTGATAGCGTCTGTTATAATGGTATCAAGGGATGGTCTCAGAAACACGCCATTGTGAAGAAACCAGTTATGGCAGGATGGGCCACTGGGAGTTCTTTTGCCAAAGGAACTGGTAATTTTTCTGGAAAATACAATGAAGAGAAAGTTTTAAATTTACAATTGTCTCCCAGGGTCAATAATCTCAAATAAAGACAGAAGGCAAAGCCCACCCTAGAGAGTGAAGGAATGTCCAGGTGGATGGAGTCTATAGGGAATATACAGGGAACATACTCAAGATATCCAGCATCAGTGCTGCATTTGGGGATGGCCAATAAAGATGGCAGACACTTACAAGGCACTGGGCATGCCACCTCACCCCTGCCTGTATCTTGATCATGAAAGATGTATTATAAATTTCTGGGAAAGAAGGGGAAAATGGAAACATCAACTCAAAGTTTCATCAGTGTTGAAGTTTCCTGGGAGAAGTGAACTACAGAATGTTTGAGGACAGCAGGGGTCTGGATTCAGATGACTACATTTATGTCCATGAACAAGCTGTGTGGCCCCCAGCAAGTCTCTTAAACCTCAAATACTTTTGTTTAATTATTTCTGCTACCAATTATCCTTTGACAAACATCTTCCCATTCCCTTTCTTTCCACCTCAACCTCTGATAACCATCATTCTAATCTTTGCTTCTATGAGATCAACTTTTATTTTTAGATTCCATATAGGAGTTAGATCACATAGTATTTATTTTTCTGTGCCTGACTTATTTCAGTTACCAAAATTTTCCCCATGTTCATCCATGTTGTTGCAAATGACAGCATTTTCTTATTTTTTTTGGCTGAATAATAGTTCATTGTACATTTATACAATTTTTTTTTCCCATTCATCCACTGATGGACACTTAGGTTATTTCATATGTGGACTATTATGAACCATGTTTCACAAACATTGGGGAGTGCGTATCTCCTCAGCCTGTTGATTTCATTTCCTTTGTGCATATGTAGCTGGATCATACGGTTGTTGTTGAGGGACTCCTATACTGCTTTCCATAATGGCTGTACTAATTTGCATTCCCACCAACTGTGTGTAAGGGTTCCAGAGGTGACATATCTTTGTGGTTATGTCACATTGTTTCCCGATGATTAGTGATGATCATTTTTTTTCATTTATTATGTCTTCTTTGAAGAATTATCTATTCATGTCCTCTGCCCATTCTTATTTGAGTTATTTGTTTTTCTGTTATTGAGTGGTATCCCTTAGACATTAACTCCTTATCAGATGTATACTTTGCAAACATTTTTCCTGAATTGAGTCTCTTCATTCTGTTGATTATTTCCTTTGCTGTACAGAAGTTTTTGATTTGATGTAGTCTCATATCTCTATGTTTGCCTGTGTTTTTGATGTCCCATCTAAAGAAAAAATCAGTTGCCCAGACTAATGTCACAACGTTTTGCTCCTCTGTATTTATCTAGGAGTTTCATAGTTCTGTGTTTGACATTTAAATCTTTAATTCACTATGAGTTGGTGTTTGTATATGGTGTAAGGGTCTGATTTCATTTTTTTCTTCAGGTGAATATCCAGTTTTATCAACGTATTTCTTTAATACAGATTAAAGAATTTCTTATGTGTTCTTGGTACTTTTGTTGAAAATCAGTTGGTCTAGACCAAATTATGTGTTGAGTGTATATTAATGTTTCACAATGAATTATGAATTATAAAGCACCAATAAAAATATTCTTAAAGAAGAAAATCAGTTGACTATACATGCTTGAATTTATTTCTGGTTTTCTATTCTGCTGTATTGGTATGTGTATCTATTTTTACGGTATCATGCTGTTTTGGTTACTATAACTTTGTAGTGTATTTCAAAGTCAGGTAGTATGATGCCTTGGGTTTTTTTTTTTTTTATGACTATTGTTATGGTTTACATATGAGGTATCCCCCAAAAGATCATGTGTGTGTGAGACAATGCAAGAAGGCTTGGAGGTGAAATTTGGGGGTTTTTAGAGCCTTAACCCAATCTCTATGCTAATCCCCCGATAGGGATTAACTGAGTGGTAACTGCAAGCAGGTGAGATGTGGCTAGAGGAGATGGGTCATTGGGGGCATGCCTTTGGGGTTCATATTTTATCCCTGGTAAGTGGAGTCTCTCTTTCTCTCTCTCTCTCTTTCTCTTTCTCTTTCTCTCTGTCTCTCTGTCTCTCTGTCTCTCTGTCTCTCTCTCTCTCTGTTTCCTGATGTAATGTCTTGAGCTGCTTCCCTCCACCTTAATCTTCCACCATGATGTTCTGCCTTACCTCATGCCCAACCACGTATGGACTGAGACCTCTGAAACGGTGAGCCCCCAAATAAACTTTTCCTCCTTTAAAATTGTTCTTGTCAGGTCTTTTGGTTGTAGCAATGAAAAAGAACTGACTAAAAAAGTATTATGTGAGATATAAAGAGTAAGAATTGGAGGTGTTGTAAAACATACCTAAAATTTTAAAATTTGGTGATGTCCAGATCCGGCAAAATTCTCATGAGCTCTCCCCATTCTTATGATGATGTTCTTTGAAAATCACTGGAAGGTTTTTTGAAAACTACCTTGACAATGTGTAGCAGAAGGCCAAAACACTACTTTTATTTTTATTTAGTAATTCTTCTAATTGGAATTTTTCTAAGGAAATGATTCACCCGAATAAAAATTTCCCTTCATAGAAAATGTATAGCTTATGAATACCACCTAAAAATTTGATTATAAGAAAATGAATTAGTAAATAGTGGAATTCCCATTCATTAGAAAATTATGCATCATCCCAAAACTGAAGACTCTTAAAGCATGAAAACTCTAAAGTAAGATGGAAGAGAAAGGCAGTAAAAAATAGAACATAAACTGTACTTACTATTATTTAAAATATGTGTTCATATACAAATGACCTAAATGGAAAGCACAAATCTCAAGTCATGGTGCCAGCAAAGTATGATTTTACTTTTTCTCTTTAAAAATTCATCTTTAGTACCAAATAAACTTTGTTTTTGACATTAAAATTGCAATTAATTTTAGAAAAACAACAGTGATCATTGTTTGAATTCATTATTGCTTATGTCCACATATCTATATTCACCAAGATGGTGCTCATGTGGCTTTCCCAAAAGCCAAGCAGACACTACAGGTGGGTTAGACCTGTCCTAATTCTCTGCCTTCCTTCCGCCTCTCCCACACCAGGCACTCAAGTCCCACATTCTTTCTCCTTAAGGGACCAGGCCAGCCTCTGGCCTCCCCTACTGAGGCTGTCTGAATGGTTGGAGGAAAAGTAAACAGCCCTACTAGAGACAAAGAAGGGAACCCTGTCATGCTGGCGTGTGGGGCAGGGCCATCTCTTTCGAATCAAAGAAAATGACTCACTCCACTCCATTTTTCCTAGAGTAACCATGGGCATGAGGTTTGCACAACTTGGAACATGCGAGTTAGTTCTGCTCTGACATCTGTAGGGCCTCGGGGAGCCTGCCTCTGGGGAGCAGGGTGGGAGCCTTCCCATATGCATATTTGTCTGCTTTATTTATTCATGTCTGCATCTGCATCTGTGTTGTTTTATTTTGTTTGCTTTCTGCTCGGTTTAAGAGCTTCTTGTCCTTGAAGATCCAGGCCCCCAATGGCTTATGCCAGATTGGGTTCTGGGGGCAGGAACCCAGAAGCGTCTATTCCATCCTTTGGGTTTAGGATCAATAGCTGGGATGAGGCCTTCCCTTCTCTGCCTATCAAGCAGTGAGAAGCTCACTGTATTTTCACACATGCTTTGTGGTGGCCAAGCATGCTAATGACAGTGCAAAGAGAGAGAAATAGTATAATAAGAGGCTTTCTAATCATTCTAGATTCCTCTAAATGTCAGAAACCTCTCCACTCGCCATGAGGTGTGTTTTCTTTTTATTACAACTTGCTGGTTAGACTGCGATGTAATGACAATGGCTTGCAGGGTACTGGCTGAAAGGGGAGCCAGGATGACATAGAAACAAGATGAAGAAAGAACTCTCAGCAGAGTAGCTTCAAGGCCAGAGAGACAGAGCAACAGTAAAGCACCACAAAAGTGAGGAGTCTGGAGGAGTTTGAGTTTGAGTTCCTATCTGTGGTTATGGGCAACTCAGCTTTGGACTCCTTCTCTGAGCCTTCACCCACTGGGCTTGACAGGGTTAATGCTCTTAACATTAAGGAGGGGGAGGGAGGGGGAGGGAGGCAGCTGGTGGGTGCTGGGCTTGGCACAGGGCACCAGACTCGCTGCAACCCTCCTCCTCTGGGGCTGCTGGATCATCACAGGGCTGAACAGCTGTTGTTCTCTGGCTGCCAGAGCAACCTGGGGAAATCTAGCCCCAGAGCAGGGTTTGCTGGTTGGGCCTGTGAAAGGTGAGCTCAGGAAGATGTGGGAACTGCACCTTCCGTGGGAGACGCAGAAGCAATATTTATCAAAGGACCTCCATTCCAGCCACCCAGGCCCTGGGGTCTCAGAGGAGCACTTAGCGGCTGGCTCCCTGCAGTGTCCCAGAGTCCCACAAAGGAGGAGAGAGGGAGGCACTTTCTAGGCTCCCTTTAATGCTGGCAGGCTCACAATAAACTCCAAACAGAATGGGTTTACCCAGGCAGGAAGCATTTAGCAAAAAAGCTCCCAGTTGGTCCTTACCCAGCAGAAAGGCCTGTGAGTAGTGACCAATAGGATTCTCGAGCCTTCCTTTCTGGGCAGTAACCTGGCTCAGAATCGGCACCATTCTGTGTTTGGCCAGCAGAGCAGATATGAAAACGGACTCAGAGCCAGGCCACTTAATTTGAATTTTGTCTCTGCCACTTACTGGCCCTATGACCCTAGGTGAGTTACTTAACCTCTTTGTCTCTCAGATTCCTCATCCTGAAGAAGGGGTGGGTTTAAAATCACATCTGTCTTCAAAGATGATTATTGACTAAATGAGTTCATGTGTGTAAAACCCCAGCCCTTTATAAATGCCTAGTAAAATAAAGTAAAAATCCCTCAGGTTGCTTGGATTGTAAAACTAAGTCTCTCTGTGGGGCAAAGAGGAGGCTGAGCCTGTAACTCTTGGGCTGCTGGTACATTCTGAACTGGTAGAAGAAAGGTCTCCTGGAGGACAAAGAGCTGCCGTGACCTGGCCCAGCCAGCTGGCACCGGGTTGGTGAGATCCAGTCCTGCACCCACCTTCCCAACTCCACGTTCAGTGACGTCATCTCGCTCTCTTGAAAACAGTCACAGAGGAAGAATTTAGAGAAATCAGCAAATGTCACATGATATGCCACGTTTTGAAGTATGTTTTAAAGGACCAGTCATTAAACCTTTACCAACATACCACTGTTTTTATAGCACGTATTTCTGAAGACCTAGGAGGTAGCGGTTATCTGTCTCCCAGCAGACGTTAGCTGGCCTGGCTCAGATCTACCTGAGCATCTCTGGGCTAAGAAAAGGAATTCAAAGCTTCTACTACCATAAATGGGATTGAACACATACTAGGGACCAGGCATTGTGTAAAAGGTGGGCATCATTAGATCATTTAATGATTGCAACAATCTTAGTAGTATTTCCACTTAAAATCAAGGGAAATGAGGCCCAGATCAAGTACATAACTTATAGAAGGGAGTGGCAGCATTGTGACTTAAAGTCACCTAGTACATACTGATGGGTCAGCAAATGTAAATTCATTACCCACTTGAAATTTCATTAACCCATGGCATCTAAGAATTCCATATCGAACACGATCCTTTGTGGCTTATAATGGAATTATAATGATCTTCTAAGGAAATACTTGGTGCTTCTAAGATCTACTTTAACTAGGCTGAAAGTTGTTGTTAATATAAATCAATCATCCAAGATAAACAGATTAGACTTTTTCCATGTGCAGGATGCTGTCTCAGGTATAGAAGTTAATAGAGAAGCATATGACTTGCTCCTGGTTTTAAGGAGCTGGGAGACTCACAGGGAGGAGTTTCTAGAGTAACGAGGAATTTGTTATCTCAAGGCACTTTTTAAGTGGCAGAGGTCCCTGAGAGTCAAGGTGAGTAAGGAAACTCCCCAAGTTTCAGATCCTCATCTGCATAACCAAATGACAGTCATACCGGGTCCCATAGCCTTGTGGTGGAGATCCAATGAGAGGGTGCATTTCCTACCTTAGCTCAGTGCCAGGCAAATGGTAATAACCTTATACTTTATATTAACTTGTACTCAGCATTATTTTTGAAATTCTGATGACAGTTAACAGGATAAGTAGTCTTGGGAAGTTTTGCATGCTGGAGCAAATTTTTTAAAAAATACTAGATGACGCTGAAGGAAAACCAATTTGAAGCAGCTCTTCATTGCTTCAGAACCTTTAGAACTGAAGAGAAAATAGAATATAATGCTTAGGAGGAAAATCGGTTTGAATTCTTGCTCTGCCATTTGTTTGCATGACCTTAAAGATTAGAATCCTGACTCTTCCCATAACAGTAGCTAAAGAAATGCTATTAAGAAGTAAGTCAGGTGAAGTTGTGCATGTGATCAAAACTCTGATAGGTCTCCAATTCTCTGGGAATAAAAAGTCCCTATGATGCTCTCTGAGGTCCTCTGATCTGATCCTGTTACTTCTCTAGCCTCCCGCCCTCTTTCCTGTTCATATTAGCCTCTGTGCTGTGGCTTCCATCTCAGGGCCTTTGTACTTGCTGATCCCTTTGCTTGGAATACTCTTCCCTAAGATATTCATGGTTCGACCCTTCACCTCCTTTATAATCTCTGTTCAAACAGCACTTGTCAGTGAAGTCCTCTGTTATGTTTGGGAGCTGGAATGTCCCCAAATGCTCATATGTTGTCCCCAGTACAGCAGTGTTCAGAAGTGGGGCTTTGGGAAGTAACTGGATCATGAGAGGAAACTGTAGGAGGTGGAACCTGGTTGAAGGCAGCGTGTCCTTGGGGGCATGCCCACAGGGACTCTAACTTGTCCCTAGCCTCCTCTGTCTGTCTGTCTGTCTCTCTCTCTGTGCTTGCTGCCAGGAAGTGAACAGAGATGCCCTTCCACCGTAATGTTCTGCTTCACCACAGGTACATAGCAATGGACTGAAGTCTCTGAAATCATGAGCCAAAATCAACCTTGTTTTCTATAAGTTGTTCTTCTCAGGTGATTTGTCACAGTGATGAAAAACTGACCAGCATGTGACACTGGTCTCTATTTAAAAATCGCACTATACCACCTGTGGCCACTGAACACTCTAGCCAGCCTCACCCAGTTCTCTTATTTCATCTGCTTAGCACTTTTCATTATCTAATATCCCACACAAGTTGCCTATTTGCTACTGTTGTTTGTTTCCTAGCTTCTCCACTAGCACATAGTTCCCAAGAAGGCAAATGATTTATTTTGTTTATTAATGTATTCCACATCCTAGAAAAGTGACTGGCTCATAGCAGATAATCAATATTTATAGGAAAAACAAATTCATTTGTTAATTTCTGTGAACTCTGATTTCCTTTTCTTTAAAACAAAAATAATAACAGTACCTACTTAATAGGCTCATCCTGAGAATTAACTGAGATAATAAAGTAGTAGCACAGTTGGTCCTTATCTGGTAAGTATTCAAGAGATCATCATCACTATCATTATCATTTATTAATATTTCGAATCCCCTTTACGCCAGGTCATGTATCATCCTCCTTTTAAAGTAGCTCATCTCTTGATGAGAGATGGTTTGATAAAAGAAAAAGAAAACTATTTCATATTGATCACTGGCATGATCAATTACATAATTATCAAGGACAGGAAGTACGATTTTGACAGGCCACAGGGCTGTCAGATTGGGAATAAGAAAACGAAGCTGCTGCCCCCTTTGCCTGGGCATGTGCCTCATATCCACTTGACTCCAGGATTTCTGAGTACACCTGGTTGTGACCGACTTGGCTACCAATCCTTACCACTCTTACTCTAACTTGACATAACATCCCCCATTATCCACTCACTCTGTGGAGCAATGCTGAATTTCCAGGACAAAGCCCATGGCTGAGCCTGGTGGGTCAGCTACCCGTCACTGTGCCATTGATTGTATACAGGCTTCTCCTTCCACGGGGCCACTGGGGAATGTGAGAGAGAATATGGAAATGGGTAGGGACGCAGTGATTGTCATGGGTAACATGATGGCAGAGTAGCAGAGAGGCCAACAGCCCAAACTCCTGTGTGACCTCAGGTAGGTCACTTAACCCTTTGTGCTTCAGTTTTCTCACTTATAAAAATGAGTAACAAAAAATAATAATAATAATCATTCCCTCCTAGGATGATTATGAAAGCAAAATAATTTGGGTTTGGTATGTGATTTAGATATATCACAGAAGACCCAGGCTTATATGCACATGATTTCTAGAAACGCCACCTAACAAGCCAATAAATGCCCCCAAAGCTGCCAAATCCACATAGTAAGCAGCCCCCCTGCTTGAGATGCTTAAGATGCTTGTCTTCTCTTTCTCTGAGCTCTTTTCATGTCACTTTTGATAAGTTTACACCACAGTGTATGTCTGGAGAATGTAGGGAGCAAAAATTCTGCTTTTTACTATGCTGAGAGATTAATATATCTCCAGTTCCTTCCACTCTTATGGGAAAAATAGGGCCTTTGAATTGAACTGTGAGCATTTATTGGGAACTGCCAGCTAGAGTATCTCCACCATCAATATCCCTCACAGGTTATACGCTTCCTTCCTTCTCCTCAGTCAGTTCAGACCCATTATCTTTGAATCACTGCTTTGTATCCAGACCTGTGCGTCCCTTCCTGGCCTAAACTTAATCTCTGCCCCTGAAGGCCATCGATTTCTGCAGCCGTGCCAGCTCAGCCAGCTGTTCCCGGAATGGTGGCTTCCCTGGGCCTCTGAACATCACTATCTAAAAATTCTAACCCTGGAAGGAATCAGAGGTCAGACACCATCCATCCATCTACCCATCCATCCATGCCTTCCCTTCAGCAGATGGCAGCCAGCCCCTGAGGGTCTTCCTGCTGGCAGAGTCACATCTGTGACACATGCACAGTTCATGAAGTAAGTGTCACAGCAGCTCCAGATTCAACAGGTGGGTGTGGCGGCCCCCATTGCTAAACCAACAGAGGTCTACTCTGGCTACTCGGGTGAGTGGGAAGGGACTCAGACCCCAGTCGCTGAGCCCCAGGGCTACAATCAATCAGAGCCAAGGGCTGCTTCAGGGTCTGAACCTTTAGACTAGACAGTTAAGCAAAGGGAGCAATTAGGAGCCAGGATCAGGGTACTTGGCCAGAGCTGGAGGTATGGAGGTCAGGGCCTGAGGGAAGCACAGGCTAGAAATGGAATTCAAGGTCAGGAGTGTAAGAGAAGGAAGTCTGCACGTCAATCAAAGTGAGGAGCACAGTGGGGAGCCGAGTGAACAGGGCAGCAATGACAGTTGTTTGGTTCACCAACTGGGAAGGCACAGAACCGGAAAGGCAGAGCCCAGCTCAAAGGCTGGACCGGTACCAGTCCTGAAGATGCAGATGTTGGTCTTGCGCCTTTGATCAGGTCCACCCCTCTGCCTAGGCTCTCGGTCATGGAGGTGGTTGGCCTGAGTACAGGTATTGATGACAATCACAGCCTTGGGGTCCAGGCAGCATGATTGTGAGGGCTGACTCTCCCCCATACTGGCTAATTCACTTTGGACAAGGTGCTAAACCTTTTTGTGCCTTGGTTTTCTTATCTGTTCAATGGAGATAGTAATATTGTGGAACCATATGGTTGTTGAAGGAGACTGAACTTTAGTCAATATGTGCAAGGCACGCAGAACAGAACCTGCCACGTAGTATATTTCAAATATATGTTTGCTTATTATTATTATAAAATGAATGCCTTGGACCTTAGAGAAAAGGGTCACACACAGGCCATTAGAGCTTGGATGATTTCCAAATCTTCTAGAAGCCACACTGTGCCAAGATGGAAAACAAAAAAAAGTTTCGAATTTGGGATGTTGTTATTATTGTACATACAGGGGGAAAAAAGTTCATCTTTCCAAGATTTTGCCTGATTGCCCCAGAAAGAAAACATTTTCATTGTGTGGTCATGATTGGGAACACATGTGACCACACCCCACTTAGCTCAGCCCTTCCCGTCCCTCGTCTGTCTCTCCATCCCTCTCTCCCCCTCTCTGTTCCTAATTAGGAAGAAACCAAGTAGAATTTGGCGTTTCCTTCCAGTCTTGGTAGGGGATCCTGCAGTGGATTAATTACCTCAAGTAGTTCTGGCTTCCCAAAGGAACAATCAGTGCCTGGGCTTGGGGTCCAGTGGCTCAGGGCGGCATGACAAATTTAAATCTCCACTCGAAGGGAACAGAAATGAATTTTAATAGGAGGCAGTGTGGTCTGAAGTTTAGTCGAGGAGGAGAAGTAACCAAAAGTTATGTTTTCTGTCTTAACCTAACCACTAACTTCTTGTGAGACTTGGCTCTGTTGTAGAGTTTAGCTTGTGGGAGTAATAAATTTACCTTTCAGCCACGGAGTGCTGATGGTGAGCACTGACAAAGGCTCATGTTTAATGAGTTTGTCTTATACATTAGGCATGATACCAACTTACTGGGATTAAATAATTCATTAAATAATTAATAATTTTGACACATATTAAGCATATTTTGATATATTGATACATTTTAGTATTCATTCGCACATTAATAATTTAATGTACTTAATGTAAACAGATTTTATTTAATTTACATATCTGTAAAAGTACCACATGTAAAATCCTCATTGGTAAGGCTGTGATTATCTTCATCTTATAGGAAGGGGAATAGGACCAGAAAGCACACTCAGGGACCCAGATCTGAAATGTGGCAAGATGCTCACATCTGACTTAACCTCAACTCGGAGATCTTACCTTGCCTCATATTGGATATTAATGCAGGGAGGTGCATTACATATTTTAGAAGAAAATTTAAAGGGTTAATGGGATGGCTTAGTTGGCTGCATGATCCATTCCTCAAACACCCCAATTACTCTGTTACTGTACTCATTTGCTTTGATAGGATTGTATGTTTGGCTTTTAGCTTTTAATCAGTACCACTAATCTTCAGAAAGTTTTAGAAATCAACTAGTTGATCCCATCCATATGGATATAGCATTCCTACTGGAAGAGGGATCTATGGCTTCTATCTGGAGTGGATTCTGAGCAAGAGGCTGTCTGACATCCGGAGAGACGCTCTATGGGAAGATAGTGGAAAGTCCCACAAGAATGCTTCAAGGTCTTCCCAAAATTGAGGAAGAACCCAAAGTCCCATAGCAAAGCAGGTCATAGTCAGAAAGAGGTGTCCAGCTGTCCATTAAGAGAAGGGAGCATTAAGAGTTCCTTGGGGTGCTGCCTACAATTGAATCCCTCTTCCCACTTGCTTCTGGTTTGTGCAGCCTCACATGCAAGTTCATTGCATGGCCCCTGCCTTGGGCTGCATTTGGTAGAAGGTCACGGTCTTGTGTCTTTATGGCATTACCATAGACTCTGGCTATGGAGTCAATGGCCAGCGGTGGAATATGCTGTCTCTCTAATCCCTTCTTTAAGGACAGCTCCCAGTTCCCCCTTCCTAGGACCCTGCAATGAAAATATCATACAGAGCCTGCATTTTCCTCCACCTGCCCACTCATGCACTCAGGAGAACTCAAACAGAACATTATTAAAGGATGAGGGATTCCCTGGGGACACTGCAAGAAAGGAGGTAATTTCTTTACTGGTGGATATTGCACGCCCCCATTAAACAGCAGCAAGAACCCCAGAGAAGAAAGTATACTTAACAGTCTAAAACCTAGCTCCAAACGGAGGAGAAGGCAGGCTTGTTTCAATCATCTGCCCCTTGTTCTGTAATAAAAATGTATTTTTTTTCCCTGAGAACAATTTAGTGTGGCCAATAAAAGCCCAGCTAATTTCTAAATCAGCATGGAGCCAAGTCAGCCACCCAGGAACTCTCTCCTAGGGCAATATTTCTGAGGCGTGCACAATCTATACTAAAGCGATCAGCTTCCCTCCGTCCTGCCAAGGGGATGCGTTAGTGAAGCCCAAAATATGACAAGAGGAAATTTATGTGCAACTTTTACACATAATATCTCATTATGACTCTTCCCAATCTTTCAATTTTAAAAATAAACGGCCTTTGTAATGATTTTACCAGGAGAACATCTAAAGTAAGATTAAAAAGGAAAGAGGAAAGAGGTGCAGCTGCTGGGATTTCTCTCGTCTCTCTGGTTCTTACTTTAGGGGAATTCATTCCTTCTCTTCCTTCTCTCGTTCTTTTTCCTTCCCTCCATTCCTTCCGCCCGCCCTCCTTTCTTCCTTTACTCCTTCCTTCCTTGTATATTCACTCCTTTAAGGAGAAATAAAAATGTTTGGGTCTGTCATTTCACCCAAGCAAACAAGATCTCTGTTAGAAGCAAAATCAGCTTTGTTTGGAACATGATGGAAGTTTCCACCTACCTCATGTGTATATATATGACTGCATGACCGATGTGATCCTACAACATAGAGAATCAGCAGGATGAGAGATTATACTCCGTTTATGTATGATCTATCAAAATGTAGAAATGCATTCTACTGTCATGTGCAACTAATTAGAACAAATAAAAAATTAATAAAAATTTTTTAAAAAGAAAAAAAGAAAGAATTTAGCATCATTTGACTGAGTTTCTAGTGTCAATTTATTTTATAATCCCAAACTCCCCTACTCATGTTTCCTCTCCTACCAACATTTCTTGCAAGGGTCAGACACGTCAAGTCACAGGAGGGTCCCTGGACCCCTGGTGTCACATACCACCTTGTTCTGTGTTCCTTGCTGAGATGGGGTCCAGACTCCTGGCCTGGCTTCCCCTTTGCTTGGTGGAGAAGGCAGGAGTGTATGAGAAACCGGATGCTGGTCATTGGGTGGAGCCCAGCTCTTTGGAAAGATCCAACATTTCTTTCCTTGGCATTGGCTGGGAGGTTTGTGACAAGCCCCTTTTTGTTTTGTGGAGACCTATCTCCTGGGTGCTTTTCTCCTTGTATGTTTGTATTTCCCCCTTCTGCCTGGGGACCCATGTCCTAGGGCCTGTCCTGCAAGAGGACAGCCTCTCTCAGAAGCAGGGCCCAGGGGTGAACTGTTCGTGTGCATTAGTTTCCGTGTTCAGGCATCAGTTGCAGAACATTGATTGTGCCCTGCTCAGAAAGCACAGGGGAAGAAGAGAGCTGTCCTTGAAGAACCCACAGACTATCTGGGGAACTGAATCAATAAGCAATGAAAGCCATTATTCCATGAAAGTGTGAGAAAGGAGGATGGATGCTAGAGACAAGCCTGGCTGTGCCTGGGAGTGCCTGGCCAGCCACTGTTCAGAAATGATTTGCCTTGAAGTCAACCCTGGGCATAGGACATCCTAAGGGGCATTATGGGAGACATACTAATGGACATTTTCTAAGCATCAAGCCTCTTTAGTTTTGATGGTTCTACGTTCTCAACTGAAGATGGAATTTTGTGAGGTAAGATCCTACTTCAAACTGACAATGCTTGGTTTGCTGAGTGTGTGAGAAGCAAGGGCTCCTATAAGGGAACTCCTGGCCTCAAACAGACCCTGTCAAGTTGGAAATATATGCTGACCAAAAACTGGTGGTTTGGTTCTTGACTTGGTGTTGAAAAAATTTGGTTAAGTTCTGATAAAATCAGGATTGCCTGGACAATGATCTGGGCTCTGATGGAGACTTTAGAGCTTTACAAAGTACAACCCATCTGCTCCCCCACCCTCACCTCCACTCTTCATCCTATTGGTTAACCTTTAGGCCACAAAGTATTGAACACATGTCACATGTGCAGAATCTTCAGTGTGGCACTTGAACACATGATCTCACTGAATCCCCACATTTCCTTGGAGAGAGACATTCTCACCTCTGTGATGCAGGTGAGGAAATTGAAGTTCTCTGGTGTTCAGCAGCTTGACCATGGCCCAGTAGTCATAAATGTCAGGTTGGGGACTCAACTTCAGGGCTCCTAAAGGTCAGATTTCTTGTCACTGTCTTCCACATTTAAGCTACTTACTGCTGACACCATTTTTGATCTCCCATGACCTCTCCTTCCCTCTGTTCTCAGCATGACTTCTGTCTCCAAGATCCTCTGAAAATGACCGGATGCACAATGACCTGCCTTTCTTGTGAAATCTCTACAGGAACATTTATTGAGTAATTACCATGTACTAGGCCCTGACTTAGGTGGTTTGCCATCTATCTTTGCTAGATTCATTACACTGAACTTGTGAGACAGATCTGAAGGCACATCGCCATCAGCCTATTAAGCAGAGACCACAATTTATGAGTTCAACTAACACACAGACTATCACACCCTAAAGATGATAATCTAAGATTGGGGTCAACTCTGCCTTACTCCCCCAGATAAAATTCTCTGCCTTTCTTTCTGCGATTCTTCATCAGCTCTGCGCTGATTCAACATTCACCATGGTTCTTGGTTTTCATAGACCTTGAAAAAAATTTTAGTAAAATGAATGGATAAGTGAATGCATCGATTCATTTGTGTGAAGAATAATAATAGTTTATTTAAAAAGCATATGGATTCTGAAATCCATATTTCTGGGGCTCAAACTCAGCCTCTGCACTCACTAGTCATGGGACCATGAAAAGGTAGGCTTTCCCATCTGTCTGATTGGCTGCGCAGAGCCACATGCCTACCCCATGACTGATCACTGGCAAAGTCAAGACACTGGTTAAAAGCTGCCCTTGTCTTAAATATCTGCCCTATTGTCTATCACAGACACACAGTATGACTTTTCTTTTTTTTATTCAAAGGACATATGGTAGCCTGCATTTTTTTCCAGAATGGGAAAATGGGAAAAATATGGAGGGGGATGAAAGGAAAGAAATAAGATCACATAAAACAGCCATTTGCTCAGCACTTAGTAAGTCTTGGGCCCTGGGTTTGGACATTGATGCCCATTCTCTCATTTAAAAATTCCAACCACTCCTCAAATAGAGAAAGAATATACATAGATGCAGAGAAAGAATCAGAGAGAATGATTTTAATCTGTTCAGTATCACACAGCTAGTGAAGGTCTGGCCAAGAAGAATATGTTTACAACTTGAAATCTAGTGCTTTCCTCCTAACAGAATTAAAAATCCTGATTCTCTTCATGAAATTGAGTGTGAGCACTTAGGTTCAGAATTCAAGGTCTAGGTGAAATTTGGGAAACAATAACTTTGGCTCCAGGGTAGATCCTCAGTGCCAGAGGCAGGCAAATGTCAGGGCAAGTCATCTAGAAGTGATCTTCCAAACTTTCACTTCCCTACTTCTCTATCCTACCAAAACAAGTAGCAAACTCAAGATAGTCTCATTCTTTAAAAATACTACATGCAAAAAATCTCAGAGAAAAGCAGTTAACTGTCTCTATTCTCTTTTTTCCCCCTTAAGTCTAAACAGGGTGTTTTTTCCCTCTCTCTTTAAGTGATAAATTTTAGTCTAAAACACAAAGTGGAGAACATTATGTAGTAAGTGCTTATTTTCTTCTGATGTTTGATAGGAATCAGGGTTAGCAAAACCCAAACTCTGTTTCCCCTTTCACGCAGCTTGTCATTTTTGTCAAACAAGAAGCTGATTAAGTTTCAATCAAAAGAACAAAAGACTCCAGGAAGATTCTTCTTGGAAAAGCAGCAGCTTCAGCAGTTAACCCTTGGAAAGCAAATCCAGTGTGGGGCCTGTGACTTAACTTACAGCTGGGAACCCTTTCTATTTAAAAAGTGAGTCTTCAGAACATGCTGACCAGCTCATTTAATCCAATCCTGGACATTTGAGAGAATCTTATTAACTGTTGACATCAAATGTCTGAGTATTCATCATGCATGTTAAAGAAACTCCTATTTAGTGAATACATTTCAGGCCAGTCACTGTGAATGGACCCAGAAGGAGATTATGAGGAGCAAACATTGTGAATAGAAGGGGTCAGACACTTGTGACTTAATGTAAAAGCAGGCCTGTTATTTTCCTCCCTCTCCCCATGACCTTCAGGGGTAACTTGCTTTTCCACACCTTCGATCTGCCCTTATGACTTGTTTTGACCAGTGACACCTGAGCAGATGCTCAGGAAGTAAACATACACTGGGTGGCCTTCCATGGCCACTCCTGAGAACCTTGAGACCAACCCTGTGGGAATGAGCCTGAGCCAGTCTTTTGGGTGATGAGCATACATGGTTAGGTCATTCTCCCTCTCTCGATGGCCCTTCAGACCAATCAGCCCATATAGCCAGACCAATCAGTCCATATCCCCAGCTGCCTTTGCACCAACCATCATACATGTCTGAGCAAAGTCATTCTAGACCACCCAGTCTCAGCTAAGCCAATCCTGACCAGAGGAAGAACCCTCTAACCATGGAACCAAGGATCTCATGAATCCCAGAAGATCATGAGAAGCAATAAATATTTATGTTCACTAGAGTTTTAGGAGTGATCTGCTATACAGCAAAACCTAACCAATTCAGTGATATTCTCTTTGTCCTCCACATCCCAGACTCAGACTGTAGACAAGGTCAGGGCGAGGTGTCAATCAGAATTCGGAAGTTCCTGTGTTCGAGATCTAACATCAGGGGCCGTTGGGCATGGAGACTGTACTTAGCGATTTCAGTCAGTTGACCCCCTTGTCGACATGACTTGTCTTCATGCAGCCTGCGTGTGGTTTTGACCTCAGATTTCAAGTCTCCATCACTAGCTCCCCATTTCAGATTTGTTGTCTATTGTTTCCATCTTATCATGTGACCATAACCCATTCAATTTTCAGTCTTTATATCTCAATGCTGATGCTACTGGGTGTAAGAGACTCTGTCCACCTAGTGCAATGGGCAGGGTAGATATCAGGGTACCAAGTTCCCTCTGTCTTGAATTTTCTCAAAACCATTTTTTTCCATCGATTCCCTCCCCAGGACTTGTCTTTTACTAACCTCTGGGGAACATTCCCCTCCTTATGTTATGTTGAGCTATACTGGTGGGGTGGAAGATTCCAGTCTCAGCAATTCAAAACCTCTTAATCCTCTCTTTTGTGAGCACCTTAGATAAGGCTTCATGGGTACAACAGTGCACTGTCCCCTGCCCTCCGGGAGGTTCTGATTTGCTCTGATGAGCTAGTTTATTGTAGCGGCTGATCAACTTGGGGCTATCTCCTCAGTCTGCCTGCATTTCCTGAGACCTAGAAGCCATCAAGAACATGTGTTTTTGAGATTAAACCAACTTTCACTTCAGAGTCATTTCCTGGCGTTGGAAAGTCCCCGGAGACTGTGCATTCGAACAGCGAGGAAAATCACCAAACCCACAGAGCTCCGAGAGTTCTCTAAGTCCCAGAAACCTCCTGCATTTTCTGTGAAATGAGGAGGAGCGGCTCCAAGCCCCAGCACCAGACCCATCAGCCCATCTATATACACTTACTGAGAGAAGCTCTGGCCAGTGTTTTCCACTGGCGGCCAGCCCTGCCATCTATCGCTGGCCTCACCACAGACTGTCTCCTTCAACTCTGTCAGGAAAATAAGCCAGTTTGCAAACCCACTTCATTTCTGGGTTTGCTCTTTTAAAAGGAAAGTCAAATACAAATAACCTGACATTTCTAGGTGGATGTTCTGTTTTCTTGTTGTAAAGCACTGGGTTTGCCAGGAGCACCATGGGAAGGACACCAGAGTTTAGCAGAATCAATTATTAGTCTAATGGAGAGAGAAAACTGTGATGTCCTAGAGGCAGCAAGGCCTTTAGCCTTCTAAGGTAGAAGTAGAAAGTTCCAGAATCCCAAGAATTCCATTTTGTTATGGGTATGGCATCATCTGCTGGTGGCCCATATGTAGCTGTTTGAGAGGTTCCTGGAGAAAGAAGGTCTTCAAGGTGTGGCACCAGTTGACATCTAAGATAGGAAGTCTGTTATGGTTCAGATATGGGGTATCCCCCAAAACTCATGGTTGAGACAATGCAAAAAAAAAAAAAAATTAAATATAAAATGATTGGGTCATGAAAACCTTAACCTAATCACTCCATTAATCCACAGATAGGGATTAACTGGCTGGTAACTCTAGGCAGTAGCGGGTGGCTGGAAGAGGAGGGTCACTGGGGGTATGATTTGGAGTTATATGTTTTGTCCCTGGTGAGAGAAGATTTTTTTCTCTGCTTCCTGGTGGCCATGTCCTGAGTTGCTTTCCTCTGCCACATCCTTCTCCATGATGGTCTGCCTCACCTCAGACCCAGAACAAAGGAGTTAACCATCCATGGACTGAGACCTCTGAAACTGTGAGCCCCCAAACAAACTTTCCTTGCTCTAGTTCTTGTCAGATCTTTTGGTCGCAGCAACATAACAACTGACTGAAACAAGGTCATAAGATGAGACCCATTTTGGAGGTTCACTTGGGCTACTCTGCTCTTCATTCTTTTATTAGATCATTTCTCTAAAGCATTATAAATCAAGTTCTGAAGCTACAATGGTTTTAGGTGACAGAGCCATCAAGGCCAAAGCTGCAAGTGGAAAGTGCTTTGTATCTTCTGGAGGAAACTTGGGACATCTTCCTCTTTTTAGCTTCTCCATTAGGGCAGTCTGTTCTCAACTTAGAACACAACATGAGCGCCTCCTTCAGAAACCGAGCAGGAAACAGTCTCAGGAGGAGAGTATGTGGGGACCTCTTAGGACCAACAGGCTCAGACCCACACCCAGAACACGCAAACTTACAACACAGGCATGTGATATGAAACTAGTATTAACTTATTTAACAGACATCTCTATTTCCTCAGTAACGGTCAGTCTTCTCAGCACTTTAGACATATTAACTCATTTAATCATCAGTACAACCTTATGGGATAGGTACTGTTATTAGCCCATTATACAGACGGGTAACTGAGGCTCAGTGAACTTGCCTATCGTTATGCACCTAGTGAAGAGCCAAGTCGGGTTTTGAATCCACTTTCCTTGGCTCCAGAGTCCCTGCTTTTCAAAGTCGTATCGTGCTACCTCTTTTAAATGACAATGGTCGTTTTTGCATTGACATTTATCTTGTCTGTAATTTCTAGTGACAAAGGCCTTGCCTTAATAAGTGTGTAGGGGTCATTGGCTACAGGGCACTGTCCTCCTTAAGTGCTGGGAACATGTGAGCATGTACTGACTCTCTCGTTGTCTTTGGAAGTATTTATTCCACACAAACCTGTGCCCTCCTCAGAGAAGGAAGCCCAGGGAAGAACATTCTTGGCTTTTGCTCCAGGTCTAACCACTGGTCACAGCTCAGGAGTCCACAATACCAGTGCGAGGATGTCTGTGTTGAAGTCCGTGGTCAAGCCGACTGTCCCTCACCCACCTTCCCCTCCCTGTACCTCTTGGCCCTATGGATTGTGACGGCCGGTTGATTATCTCACCCAGACACCCAGCTGGCACGAGGCTGGGGCACTGCTTTTCTCCACTTTCAGGGATGAATTTTACGTTTACCTGACTTGGATTAAAATCTGCTTATGAAGGCAATTGATAATTGTTTCATGCTAAGTTGTTTTGTATTGTGTTCTTTAGTATTGTGTCCTTAGTACCCAGCATACTCTTTGACACCTTTCAAGTATACACTAAATAGGGTTTGAATATATAAATAGATGATTCGATTATGTAACAAATATAATATTCACAAAACTTTTCCTTGTGGATGTTACAGTCTAGTGTGGAACACAGGTGGGTAATTTAAAAATCAAGACAGTGTGATAAATATTTTGATAGTTAACTACACATATACATGCAAATACCTACACTACTTAAATCAATACATTTAAAATTATATATAGGTATGTGTGTGTGTGCATATGGATATGTATATAGATATGTATATTTACATATGATTATATTATAGTGCTGCTCAGGTGTTTACTACAAGCATTAATCACTGGGGACTAGAGAAACCTCTGGCTAAGAATGGTAAAGATAAACATGTCTCCTCTAATCTAACTAAAATATTCACTTTCTTAAATCGCCTGTCCTGAATTGTCCTTTGACCTTCTTCTTGGTAATGCATTTCAATCACTGGTATAGGAACATGCTATCATTTAATTTCAGGGTCTCATCATTGAGGATGCTCAGTTCCTGTGCCTGACATGCGCATATCCCAGAATTAGGAGCACAAAGTCCTTTTGTATCTGTGGCAGTTTATGTCCCTGCTTACTATTGCACAGACTTATGAGGCCCTTGGAAGGAAGTTGACTCTCTCTGATCCCCTAATGACCTGCGCAGGTGGAATAGCTTTTCCCCTCGTTCCCCTCGTGTGTCCAAGTCACCATAGTCAGGGGTACTATTTAGGGCCCACCCTAGTTTTCAGGTAGGTAGCCCCCATCAGTCAGATTCTCCCCCATCGTCCACCCAGATCCTTATTGAAAGATTGCTCTGGTCCCCGCTAACCAATGCCATCCTTGCGGTAGAAGTCTGGGGCTTTGTTGTGAGCAACCTTCCCGTATTCTAAGTGATCCTCTTAACCCATTGCAGACATTCAGTATTCAGCTTCCTGTATCCCTCAGTTTTTCACTGGGTCTTTGCTTGAATGTTCATCCGCCTTTGCTCTGGCTTTCACTCTCCTGGTTTGAAGACCTCACCTACGGTAGAGGTTTTTCCCTTTGCTCTGATTCTTTGACATTCAGGTTTAGCCCAGGTTGTCACTTTGGTTTATGGCAGTGGATATCTTCTGGATTTAATTGATGTGAATTGAATTATATTTAAACCAAAGCAACTCAATGCTTCGCATTTAACTAAAGAAGAAATGCCAGTCCTGTATGTTCACCGCTGCGTGTGCGTGTGTGCTGTATGGGTGTGGCAGGCACATCTGGGGTTTGTGTCTGGGGCATGACATTGTTACTACCTGGCTATCCTTTGTGTCCCTATTCCACCTCCTTCTTTGGCACCCCCTAGTTTTCCCTGGCAGCCACGCCTCCAATACTGGCAGTGGGTCATGATTAGTCTAAGCCAGTGGTTCTCAGCCAGGGGCTATTTCACCTCCCCAAGTGAGACTTGGCAATATCTGGAGACATTTTTGGTTGCTATACTTGCAGGGGAGGTACATGCTATCCACACCTAGTAGGCAGAGTCCAGGGAAGTTCCTAAATTCCCTACATTTCCCAGGATAGCTCTTTATACCAAAGAATTTTCCAGCCCCAAATGACACAGCTGAGGTTGAGAAATGGTGTCTAAGACTGCTCCAAAAATTCTTATCAAACTTTTGCACCTTCTTTTCTAACCCTAACCCTAACCCTAACCCTAACCCTAACCCTAACCCTAACCCTAACCCTAACTTTTGCTAGGAGTCATGATACCTAGTTGGGGCCAACAAGAGTTAAACTGAAGTCATTTGTTGATTGAGAAATAAAATTTGTTTAAATGTTTGCTTTTCTGATATGAGGACAACCATGACTGGAAATACTCTTTTCCTTTGTTGATCTTACCTTGAAACTAGGGCACAATGGCTGGAATTTCAGCAGTCATCTTGCAACTATCGGGAAAAGGCCAGTAAAGTACAATAAAATAAAATAAAAAATAATAAAATAAAATAAATAAAGTAAAATAAAATCAGAAAAAACATGTATGTCTTTCTGCATTGGAGCCCCTTATCAAATCTTCTTACAACTTCCCTCAGTTGCTGTTGCATGTTATCACAAAATTCCTTACAAAAGGAATCTTACTCCCCATAAGCTGTAAGTTAGGTTTTCTGTTATCACCTCTAAATATGTTTCTCACTAAAAGCAAATGTGAGGGTATTTGGAGGAGCAGATGTAGCACTGTGCTTCCTCATTTTCATGGCCCCTGCAGGCTGCTATGTGGAAGAATGAAAGATTCTACTTCCTCCTTAACAGAAGCAGAATGCCGGGTGCAGTGTTTGGTCCCAGGGAAAGGGACATAAGTGTTTGCGAAGGCATCAGTGCTAAGCCAAAGGGACTAGGCTGAGGACACCCTCTCTGCCTTTAGGAAATGCTGGTGACTTTGCTGCAGCACGGTTGGGAAGATGACAGGTCAGCAGGTGCAGGTGGACCAAGGAGCTGTGCTGAATCAGCCTCCAGGGAAGCTGGGCTTCCTGGTGGGGAGCCTCAGCTAAGAGATCTGAGAAGTGAACTGCTGAGAAGCATGTACTGTGGGCCTCAGGGAGCAAGTCCTCCTGGGTTTCCACTACCAACCAAGACACTACGGAACCCTGCTTTGCCTCACATGTGAAGGGCCTGCATCCAGTGATGCTCTCTGGATTTGAGAGGAGTTGAACAGTACAGGACTCTTCAATAAGCAAAATGGCTCTATCCCGTAACTGTCCTTATCCTGAGGTGTGTGGACAGGCCTGGTGTGGAAGGGCCCGGGTGAAGCTGGCTGAACTAACTCTGTAGGAAATTGTTTTATGAAAATACAGACTCCTGCCGAGAGTGCTTGTATTTCAGAATTAATTCCAACAGCTGCAGAAACATCATTCATGGGTGTGAATCGAAATGATACTATTTGCCAGCCTTTCCCTTGAGGAGGACACTGGCTTCTCCCAAGGGTTCTTAAGAGTTAGAACCACCATGAAGAAGTTGTAGCCTTGGTCTCAATCATCATTTTGGTAGCAAATAAATCATCCTTCACTGCGGTGATTGTCTCTGTCAGTTGACCCACTGTGTAGAATGTGGGTGTTCTGGAATCTGGGGGTGGCTGTGAGTCCCCAGATGTAGACCAGAGGGAAGTTGGAGTGGGTGGAACTTGTTTACTTCCTGCAGAGCGCTGTCGCTGGATGCTTACCAGCTATGGAGCCTGCTAGAATTTCACTCCAGCTGTTGCTGGTGGATGAAGCAAGAAGCGTTCCCATCCTGCCCACACCCTGCCATCTCTGGGATCTGGAAACAGACCAAGACAGGCGTGATATGAAGTCAGCTTTGAAGGAAATCACCTATTATAATTTTCAGCAATTGATGCTTCAAAGGATGGAGTAAGGCTGGTGTTATTAATGGGAAGAAAAAGTAAAGAAAATGTGCATCTCTTCACTAGTGTAATTAGAATTATTTCAGTAAACGCACCAGGTACTAAGCACCTACTGCGTGAGAGCCACTGTGTGAAAAGCCCTTTGTATGCATTTGCTCCCAGAAGCCTCACCCCACCTCCATGATGATCTGCATAGAGGAGGAAACAGACATGGAAATCCAGTGATCTGGCCATTTTAGCTGAAAGAAGTTTGAACTCAGGCAGTCTGGCTCTGGAAGATGCATTCTGTAAAACTCTGGCATCTGGTCACTTGCTTGGTGTGACTTTGAATTTGGGCAAATTCCAATTTTTAAGTTGCCAGGCTACACCTGTAGTCCACATCAAATGTGCAGTAGGATTTTTTTAAATCATATTTTTTAAGCCAACTGAATCATTGATGAAACATGATTTTTTTGAAAGTGATTTTTTTTTAAAGCATGATTTTTAAGTTATAACAAAACATACAAATGATTATCTTTGTACAGGGTAGAGGCACAGAAACCATATTAAGTTCTGTAGACCTCAGAAATTCACATTCCCATCTAAAAGGAAGATGATACCAATTTTCCCGCTATTGTTTCCTGCTAAGTCTAACAACAACTTTGGGTGCGAAGGACAGAGGGGATGAAGGAAAAGTCTGAGTGGTTCTTTCTGAAGGTCACAAAGATACTGTGCCCTGTGCAGCTGGTACAAAAGGTTGAACATCAGCTTCATGAGGATCAAAGAAAAACAGATGCCTCCAATTACCTTCTAAGGGGTAGCTGCAGGAGTTAGGAAGTATATGACAACCCTGTATTTGTCCCTCCCTGCCATTTTTCCCAATTTCCCTCCCAACTTGCGGCTAAACGCTGATTCTCTGATCCCTTCCTTATTAACTTGACCAAACAACGCGTATTAGATGAAGACAGGCATCAGTAAGGTTATCTGTAACATGTTTTGGTGTAAGAGAGGGTAGGGAAAACTTCCATGTCTGTTCTGAAATAATGACTGTTCTATGCTTCAGGGAAAGATGTCTTTCATTCAAGCATCCATCCATTTTCCCATCCATTTCCCAATAACTGTCCATTAAACATTTGCTGTATGTCAGTTATGGGAGAGCAGCATTAAGGTAGAGTCCCTGCTCTCTGAGAGCATGTTCTCCAGGGCAGGAGACAGTGTTGTTACGTAATACACCATGAACAATATAAATATCCCATTCGGGTGAGAAACTAAACCAGGTGATATGACAAAGGATGTAGTTAGACTATAGGGTAAGAAAAGGACCCTCAGGGGAGGAGCTGAGGTAGCCAAGATCTCATGGGAAGAAGGGATCAGCAATGCCAACAGCATAGTGCAGAAAGGTCTAGGTTTGCTCAAAAGTCCCAAAACAGAACAACTGAGAGTATTTATGGGGCGTAAAGAAATTCAGTGGTCAGCTGTGTAGTGAACTGAGACTGAGGAGTGAGACACAGGGTCAGAGAGGTAGAAAGTACCAGGAATTGTAGGTTTTAAAAGCCCAACTATGGAAATTGGCTGTTGTTCTAAGCCTGACTGGAAACCATTGGTGGATCTCAGCCCAAGAGAATGTTTCCTGAAGATCACGTGTCTGGGGCCCGGATGTAGGATTATAAGTGTATCACGATTCTGAGCAGGTAGTAAGAGGGCTATTCCTGCAGCCATGAGAAAGGCAGAGTAGTTGGAGAAAGTAGTAGTACTACTCCCATTTAAAGTTGGGAGGGTAATGGTGAAATCAGGAGCTCTCGCTCACCCCTCCATTCTGGCAGTAAAAGAATGTATCAAGCACCAACTTCATTACGCACCTGGAGTGCAAATAGAAGTAAGCTAAGATGCCTGACCTTAAGAAACCCAAAGTCCTTATGGAGAATCCTGAGATACAAACAAATAATTAGGATACTCTTTAATAAATATTGTAATCAAGGAGTATACATGGCATTTGGGAGAGCCCAATGGAAAGAGTGATTAACTCTGTTTTAAAATTAAATAATGTCAGTCTTTTGACAGACATTATTTTTATTGAATTCTATCATTGGTCCACTGGGTCATGTTAATATAAAAAATACCAATAAAATTTATGTCAGTCAAATGTTTGGGTTTATGTTCTAGACATGAATGACTTGATAACTCTGGACTACTCACTTCTACTTTCCCCATAGCTGCAGTTTAAGTTGTTAGCCTCTAACTTTGAACCCTGAAGTAACCTCCCATCTCAATGTCCCTTGTGATGGGGTGGGGAGTTTGTGGGAGCCAACGGGGAGAAGCTGATTCTCTGTGGACAACTGATGATGAGAAAGAGATGCTTTATTTCCAAATATCTTTTCTTCCCGTATTTTATTCAAGTCCAGGTATAATATTACATACAGAAAAAGATTCTATTTTGGCACACAGTTCTGACTTTTAGAAAATATGGAGACATCTTACAACTACTGAAATCAAGATATAGAATATTAACATCATTCCTCAACAATCTAACCCCATGTCCAATTCTTGGTGATCTCTGATCTGCTTTTTTTTTTTTTTCCTAGAATATTATCTAAATAGAATCAGATATTAGGAAGCTATTTGAGTGTTTGACTTAGTACCATGCATTTGAAATTCATCCAATTGTCATTGGTATTACAAATTCATTTTTTTTAAATTAACTGAGACATTTGGTTTTATTTGTTATGGCAGCATAAGCTAACCTATTCTTTTTTGTATTTTATTTTTATTGTAAACAAATGGGATACATGTTGTTTCTGTTTGTACATGGAGTAACAGAATATCATTTGTGTAATCATACATTTATATAGGGTAACAATGTTTGATTCATTCTGTTATTTTTTCCTTCCCCCCCACCCCTCCCCCCCTTTCCCTCTATACAGTCCCTCCTTCCTCCATTCTTGTCCCCCTCCCACCCCCCACTATGTGTCATCTGCTTATCAGCGAGATCATTTGTCCTTTGGTTTTTTGAGATTGGCTTATCTCACTTAGCATGATATTCTCCAATTTCATCCATTTGCCTGCAAATGCCATAATTTTATTATTCTTTATAGCTGAGTAATATTCCATTGCATAGCATATATATATATATATATATATATATATACCACAGTTTCTTTATCCATTCATCAATTGAAGGACATCTAGGTTGGTTCCATAGTCTGGCTATTGTGAATTGAGCACCTATGAACATTGATGTGGCTGTATCTCTGTAGTATGCTGATTTTAAGTCCTTTGGGTATAGGCCAAGGAGTGGGATAGCTGGGTCAAATGGTGGGTCCATTCCAAGTTTTCTAAGGAATCTCCACACTGCTTTCCAGAGTGGCTGCACTAATTTGCAGCCCCACCAGCAATGTATGAGTGTACCTTTTTCCCCACATCCTCTCCAACACCTATTGTTGCTTGTATTCTTAATAATCACCATTCTAATTGGGGTGAGATGGAATCTTAGTGTAGTTTTGATTTGCATTTCTCTTATTACTAAAGATAGTGAACATTTTTTCATATGTTTGTTGATTGCTTGTAGATCTTCTTCTGTGAAGCATCTGTTCATATCCTTAGCCCATTTGTTGATTGGTTTATTTGTATTCTTGGTGTAGAGTTTTTTGAGTTCTTTATATATTCTGGAAATTAGTGCTCTATCTGAAGTGTGAGTGGCAAAGATATTCTCCCACTCTGTAGGCTCTCTCTTTGCATTGCTAATAGTTTCCTTTGCTGAGAGAAAGCTATTTAGTTTGAATCTGTCCCAGTTATTGATTCTTGCTTTTATTTCTTGTGCTATGGGAGTCCTGTTGAGGAAGTCTGATCCTAAGCTAACAAGTTGAAGATTTGGACCTACTTTTCCTTCTATAAGTTGCAGGGTCTCTGGTCTGATTTCAAGGTCCTTGATCCATTGTGAGTTGATTTTTTGATGGTTGAGAGATAGGGGTTTAGTTTCATTCTGTTGCATATGGATTTCCAGTTTTCCCAGCACCATTTGTTGAAGAGGCTATCTTTTCTCCATCGCATATTTTTGTCACCTTTGTCTAGTATGAGAAAATTGTGTTTATTTGGGTTTGTGTCCGTGTCCTCTATTCTGTATTATTGATCTACCTGTCTATTTTGGTGCCAATACCATGCCATTTTTGTTATTATTGCTTTGTAGTATAGTTGAAGATCTGGTATTGTGATACCCCCTGTTTCATTCTTCCTGCTAAGGATTGCTTTAGCTATTCTGGGTTTCTTATTCTTTCAGATGAATTTCATGATTGCTTGCTCTATTTCTGTAAGGTACGTCATTGGGATTTTAATTGGAATGCATTGAATCTGTATAGCACTTTTGGTAGTATGGCCATTTTGACAATATTAATTTTGCCTAACCAAGAACGTGGGAGATCTTTCCATCTTCTAAGGTCTTCCTCAATTTCTTTCTTCAATGTTTTGTAGATTTCATTGTAGAGATCTTTTACCTCTTTGGTTAGATTGATTCCCAAGTTTTTTTTTTTTTTTTTTTTTTTTTTTTGAGGCTATTGCAAATGGGGTTGTTTTCCTCATTTCCCTTTCAGATGTTTTGTCTCTTGCATATAAAAATACTTTAGATTTACGCATGTTGATTTTATAGCCTGCTATTTTGCTGAATTCATTGATGAGGTCTGGAAGTTTTCTGGAGGAAGTTTTTTGGATCCTCTAAATATTGAATCATGTCATCAGCAAATAGTGACGGCTTAAGTTCCTCGTTTCCTACTCGTATCCCTTTAGTCTGCCTAATTGCTCCGGCTAGAGTTTCAAGGACAATGTTGAATAGAAGTGGTGAAAGAGGACATCCCTGTCTTGTTCCCATTTTTAAAGGGAATGGTTTCATTTTTTCTCCTTTAAGAATGATGTTGGCCATGGGCATAGCATAAATAGCCTTTATGATGTTCAGGTATGTTCCTACTATCCCTATTTTTTTCTAGTGTTTTGAACATGAAGGGGTGTTGTATTTTGTTGAACACTTTTTCTGCATCAATTGATATAACCATATGATTCTTACCTTAAGTCTATTGACATGATGGATTACGTTTATTGATTTATGGATGTTAAACCATCCTTGCATTCCAGGTATGAACCCAAATTGATCGTGGTGCACGATTTTCTTAATATGTTTTTGGATACTGTTTGCCAATATTTTATTAAGGATCTTTGCATCTATATTCATCAAGGATATTGGTCTAAAATTTTCTTTCCTTGATGTGTCTTTTCCTGGTTTGGGTATGAGGGTGATATTAGCTTCATAGAATGAGTTTGGTAGGGTACCCTCCTTTTCTATTTCCTGGAATACTTCGAGAAGTATTGGAATGAGTTCTTCTTTGAAGGTCTTGTAGAACTCAGCTGACAATCAGTCTGGTCCTGGGCTTTTCTTGGATGGTAGGCTTTTAATGGCTTCTTCCATTTCATTGCTTGATATTGATCTGCTTAAATTGTGTATGTCCTCCTGATTCAGTTTGGGAGGAGCATATGTCTCTAGAAATTTGTTAACATCTTTGGTAGTTTCCATTTTGTTGGAGTACAGATTTTCAAAGTAGCTTCTCATTATGTTCTGTATCTCAGTGGTATCTGTCGTGATATTTCCTTTTTCAACACAAATTTTAGTAATTTGAGTCTTCTCTCTCCTTCTCTTTGTTAGTGTGGCTAAGGGTTCGTCTATTTTGTTTACTTTTTCAAAGAACCAACTTTTTGTTGTGTCAATTTTTTGAATTGTTTCTTTTGTTTCAATTTCATTGATTTCAGCTCTGATTTTAATTATTTCCTGTCTTCTACTACTTTTGCTCTTATTCTGTTCTTCTTTTTCTAGGGCATTGAGCTGTAATGTTAGGTCATTCAGTTGTTGACTTTTCATTCTTTTCTGGAATGCACTCCATGCAATGAATTTTCCTCTTAGTACTGCTTTCTTAGTGTCCCAGAGGTTTTGATATGTTGTATCATCATTCTCATTGACCTCTAAGAATTTTTTTATCTCCTCCCCGATGTTTTCTGTTATCCGTTTCATTCAATAGCATATTATTTAGTGTCCAGGTGTTGGTGTAATTTCTGTTTTTTATTTTGTCATTGATTTTTACTCTTAGTCCATTATGATGTAATAGAACACAAGACAGTATCTCTATTTTTTTGCATTTCCTAAGGGCTGCTTTGTGGCATAATGTATGGTCTATTTTCGAGAAGGTTCCATGTGCTGCTGAGAAGAAAGTGAATCCGCTCGTTGATGGATGGAATATTCTATATATGTCTATTAAGTCTAGGTTATTGATTGTGTTATTGAATTCTATGGTTTCTTTGGTTGGTTTTGTTTGGAAGATCTATCTAGTGGTGACAGTGGTGCATTAATGTCACCCAGAATTATTGTGTTGTGGTCTATGTGATTCTTGAAATTGAGAAGGATTTGTTTGATGTACAGGGATGCACCATTGCTTGGGGCATAAATATTTACTATCGTTATGTCTTCCTGATTTATGGTTCCCTTAAGCAGTATGAAATGTCCTTCTTTACCCCTTCTGACTAACTTTGGCTTGAAGTCCACTTTATCTGATATAAGGATGGAAACCCCCACTTTTTTACTGAGTCCATGTTTGTGGTAAGTTTTGTCTCATCCTTTCACCTTTAGTCTGTGGATGTATTTTTCTATGAGATGAGTCTCTTGAAGGCAGCATATTGTTGGGTCTTTCTTTTTAATCCATTCTGACAGTCTATGTCTTTTGATTGATGAGTTCAGGCCATTAATGTTCAGGGTTATTATTGAGATATGATTTGTATTCCCAGTCATTTGGCTTATTTTTGGTTTTTAAGTTGGCTCGGTTTCTCCTTTGAGTGGTTTTTCTCTAAGGTAGTTCCTCCCTTTGCTGACCTCCATTTTTGTTTTTCATTTCCTCCTCATGGAATATTTTGTTGAGAACATTCTGTAGCACAGGCTTTCTATTTGTATTCTTTTAACTTTTGTTTATCATGGAAGGATTTTATTTGTTCTTCAAATCTGAAGGTTAGTTTTGCTGGGTTTAGGATTCTTGGTTGGCAACCATGTTCTTTCAGAGCTTGAAATATGTTGTTCCAGGCCCTTCTAGCTTTTAGAGTCTGGGTTGAGAAGTTGGCTGCTATCCGTATTGGTCTCCCCCATATGTAATCTGATGCTTTTCTCTCGCGGCCTTCAAAATCCTATCTTTGTTTTGAATGTTAGGCATTGTCATTATAATGTGCCTTGGCGTGGATCTGTTGTGATTTTGTGCATTTGGTGTTCTATAAGCCTCTTGTATTTGATTTTCCATTTCATTCTTCAGGTTTGGGAAATTTTCTGATATTATTTCATTGAATAGGTTGTTCAATCCTTTGGTTTGTATCTCTGTGCCTTCCTCAATCCCAATTATTCTTAAATTTGTTTTTTTCATGATGTCCCACAGTTCTTGGAAATTCTGTTCATGATTTCTTACCATCTTCTCTGTTTGGGCAACTTTATTTTCAAGATTAAATATTTTGTCTTCAATGTCTGAGGTTCTGTCTTCCAAGTGGTCTAGTCTTTTGGTGATGCTTTCCATTGAGTTTTTATTTGGTTTATTGTTTCCTTCATTTCAAGGATTTCCATTTGTTTTTTTGGTTTTTTTTTTTTTTTTTTTTTTGTTTTTTTTTTTTTTGAGAATCTCTATGTCTTTGTTGAAATGATCTTTTGCTTCCTGCAGTTGCTCTGTCAGCTTATTGGTATTATCATTCATTGCCTGCATTTGCTCTCTTATCTCATCCTTTGCTTTACGAATCATCTTAATCATGTATAATTTGAAGTCCTTTTCTGATATTTCTTCAACCATTACTGTCATTGGATTCTGTTAATATAGAATCTAGATTTGTTTGGATCATTTTCTTCCCCTGTTTTTTTCATGTTGTTCATGTGTCTTCCCCTCTAGCTGTGGAGATCTGGGGTATTGCAGATTTCCCCCTATAGGCTTATAGTGGCCCTATAGGTTTCCAAAACCTTTTATTTAAGGGGAGGTCAATATTAGCAATGCCCAATTCAGACACTATGCAATCCTAGACCAAATAGCCCCTATGAGGACAATAACAAAATTGTCATAATAAACAGAATGAGTTCAAATATTATCTTCAGTAAAACAAACAGATTTGCAATAAGGTCTATAGTTTCTAATGGAGTATAAAGAGGATGCAGAGGGATGTAGAATGTGGCTGTTATTGGGATAAGAAAAGAATATACAGAAGTTCTAGATAATAGAAAGGGTGAGAGTGTAATCAAAAGAAATTAGATGTTAGCATGCAAAAAAGGGAGAAAGAAACTCTGAGGGATGAGGTAAACAAAAGGAAAAGAGAGCAAGAAAAGTAAAGAAATAAAAACTTAAAATTTTTCAATAAGGAGAAAAAAGAAAATCTACAGTATCACAGTCATATAGTAATGAAACCTCCCTGTCTTCAGTAGCCTGATGCATGAGAGGTACCTGACATTGAGCTTCAAGCCTCCAGCAGGCGTCTCAGGATGGGATTTGCCCCACCTAAAGATCAGAGCTCCAGCTTCCAGGATTATCCATGATAGCTGCTCTGGCTTCCAAATGTGTTGGCAAATGGGGAGCTGCAGCTCAGGGTGTGGACGTGGTCAGCTGGAGGTCCTGGAGGTGGGGTGCAGTTGGTCAGGCAGGGGTCCTGGAGTTCAGGTGTGTTTGGTGTGGTTGCCAGATCCTGGAGGCCAGGTGCAGTTGGTCTGGGGTCCCAGTGATAGGGCGCAGTCAGTTGGTCTGGGGGTCCTGGCGGCAGGGAGCAGTCAGTCGATGTGAGGGTCCCAGAGGCAGGGAGTGATCGGTCAAGCTAAGGGATCCTGGAGACGGGGTTTAGTCAGTCTGGCCAGGGGTCCTATGTGGTCTGGCTCTTGTCTCAAAATGGTGGCAGCCACGTGTAATCAAACCTGCAGGTACTGTAACAGTGAACTTCCAGGCAACAGCAGGCAGCTGGTGCTCCACTGGCAGTGGGTGACCAGTTTGCTGACTATTGTCGGATGATTGGGAGGTGTACCTCATGTGATGGGTGATGGATAAGTGTAAGGCAGGAGATGGACAGGCAAGAGGCAGGCAAATGGCAGATGATAGGTGCCTGACAGTGAGCAATCTGCACTCAAAAACGGGGTCGATATGCTGGCAGACTGCAGGTGGTCACAGCAGACAAATGGGGTAAGCAGCAGGGGATCGATAAGCAGCAAAAACTGCCTCACCAGGAAACAGATATCCTCTGCTTGAAACCAGAGTTACGGAGCTACAAGGAACACAGTTCCCTCTAGTCCGCCATCTTGGATCCTCATTTGTTTTTATTGCTGGGAAGAATTCTCTTGTTTGGATGTGCCACAGTTGACCAATTCTGCGGTAAGACATTTGGTTTGACTTCAGTTTGGAACAATTTTGAATGAAACTACTGCAACATTCATAGGTTTTGTTTTGTTTATTTGTTGGTTATATTTTGTTTTGTGAATTTTTTCTTGTACTTATATTTTCCTACTTTTATAGGTGTATTATATGTAATGGTAGGATATGCTGTTAAATATTCATACATGCACACAATATAGCAGTATGATTTGGCCAGTTTCATTCCTCAGTATTTCCCCATTTCCTCCTCTCCTCCTTCACTCTCCTCAACTCTACTGATTTTTCTTGGTCCCCCCACTACTGTTCTTTTCCTTTATCCTCTGTAGCTTCCACAAAGGAGAGAAAACATGTGACCCTCGAGTTTCTGAGTTTGACTTATTTCACTTAGCATAACATTTGCAAGTTTTATCCATTTTCCAGCAAATGATAATTTCATTATTCTTTGTGGCTAAATAAAACCCTGTGGTTTATATATAACACATTTTCCTTTTTCATTGATGGTCACTTAGACTTGTTCAATAGTTCAGTTATTGTGAATTGTACCGTTATAACCATGGGTATTCATATATTGCCATCTTTTGGATGAATACTGAGTTGTAGTATATGAAAAAGACAGGTAAAAGAATCACAAAAACAAAACAAAACAGAAAAACAAGGAAGCAAAATAAAGCCTGTGGACATTCTAGTGGTTTTGTTCATGATTGTCAAAAAATGAACACCATAGCGTCACATGATGATTTCATTCCTGGTCTTTTGAGGAACTTCATTATTGATTTCCATAGTAGTTGCACTAATTTACAGTCCAAACAACAGTGTAAAATCGTTCACTGTTCTCCACATCCTCTTGAGCATTTATTACAGTTAAGATTCTTGATGGCTGCTATTCTAATTGGAATGAGATGAAATCTCAGTGTAGTTTCAATTTGCATGTCTCTAGTTGTTTCATATATTTGTTGGCCATTTGAATTTCTTCTTTTGAGAAGTGTCAGTTTAGTTCATTTTTTCATTTATTATTTGCTTTTTCATGTAAACTTTTTATTTATAAAAATTTTAATTATTTATATATTCTGAATATTAATCCTCTGTTGGAGAGTAGCTGGAAAAGATTTTTCTCCCACTCCCTAGGTTGTCTCTTTACATACAGAATTGTTTCTTCTGCTGTGCAGAAGGTTTATAGTTGATGCCATTCCATTTATTAATCCTTAGTATTAGTTTCTGAACTTTAGGAATTCTATTGAGAAAATCATTGCCTCCACCTATATGTTGAAATGTTGACCCTACATTTTCTTCTAGAAGTAGCAGTTTCTGATCTAATTCTTAGGTCTTTGATCCATTTTGAGTTGACATGTGCAGGGTGAAGGATAGAGATCCAGTTTTATTCTTCAACATATAGATAACCAGTTTTCCTAGCACAACTTGTTAAAAGGCTATATTTGCTCCGATGTATTTTTTTGACACCTTTATCAAGAATAAGATGACTGTAGATGTGTGGGTTTGTCTCTCTGTCTTCTATTGTATTCCACTGGTGTATGTGTCTGTTTCTATGTTTCTGACTCTATGGTATGATTTGGAATAAGATGTTGTGGTATCCCCAGCATTTCTTCTTTGGGTTAGAATTGCTTTTCCTATTCTGGGTCTTTTATTCTTCCAAATGAATTTTAAGACTATTTTTTCTAGTTTTGTGAAGACTGTCATTGGTATTTTAATGGGGATTGCACTGAATGTGCATATTGCTTTTGGTAACATGGCCATTTTAATAATATTAATTCTACCTACCCATAAACGTAGAAGATTTTCCCATCTTCTTGTGTCTTATTCAATTTCTGGATTCAATGTATTATGGTTTTCATTGTAGAGGTCTTTCACCTCCTTGGTTAGATTTATTTCCTACATATTTTTTTTTGAGGCTACTATGAATGGGATTGCTTTCTATTTCTCAGAAAATTCATAATTGGTGTGTGGGAAAGCTATTGATTTTTGTATATTGACTTTGTAACCTGCTGCTTTCCTGAATTTGTTCATTAGCTCTAGAAGTCTTCTGGTGGAGCTTTTTTCTTTTTTTTCTTTCTTTTCTAGAATTTCTAGTACTATATTGAATAGAAGTGGTCAGAGTGGACATTTTTATCTTGTTCTGTATTTTAAAGAACATGCTTTCAGTTTTTCCACATTCATTATGATGTTGAGGTGGTTTTGTCATATGTAGCCTTTATGATGTTGAGATCTCTTTTGTTCCTAGTTTCTTTAGTGTTTTCATCATGAGTGGGTGCTAAATTTTGTTGAAGGCTTTCTCTGAAATGGCGATGAGATTTTTATCCTTAATTTTATCTATTTGGCGAATTACGTTTACTTACTTGCATATGTTAAACCATTCTTGCAACCCTGGAATAATATCAATTGGATTATAATGTACAATCTTCTTAATACATTGTTGAATATGATGAGCTGATATTAAGAATTAAGTTCATCAGGGATATTATTCTGTAGTTTTCTATCCTGCATGGTCCTCATCTGGTTTTGGTGTGAATGTGATACTGGCTTCATCGGTTGAATTTGGAAGTTTTCAACCTTTCTCTATTTCATGGAACATCTTGAGGAACATTGGCATTAGTTTTTCTTTAAAGGTCTGGTAGACTTTAGTTGACAATCAGTCTGGTCCTGGGCTTGTTTTGTTGGAAGTATTTTATTACTGCTTCTATCTCTCTTCTTTCTATCTATCTAGCTAGCTATTGGTTTGTTTGGGTTTTGCATTTCCTCATAATTCATGTTTGGCAGGTCATGTGTCTAGAAATATATTCATTTCTTCTATATTTTCCAATTTATTGGAGTATATGTTTTCAAAATAAACCTCAATCCTTTGGATTTCTGTGTTGCCTGTAGTGATTTCCTTTTTCATCTCTAATTTTACTAATTTGGGTCTTCTCTCTTTTCCTTTTGGTTAGGTGGGTTAAGGATGTTTATATCTTGTTTATCTTTTTAAAGAACCAATCCTTCCTTTTATTGATCCTTTATATTTTTCTATTCTCTATTTTATTAATTTTCTCTCTGATTTTAAATATTTTGTTCCTTTTACTGATTTTGGAATTGATTAATTCTTAGTTTTTGAGGACACTGAGATGCATGATTAGGTTGTTTATTTGGGTTCTTTTTGATTTTCTTATGTAGGCACTCATAGCAATAAATTTTCCTTTTAGAACTGCTTTCACAGTGTCTCAGAGATTCTGATATGTTGTATCACTATTCTCATTTGATTCTAAGAATTGTTTTAAAATTTTCCCTTGATTTCTTCTGTCAGTATTCATTGTTCAAAAGTATTTTTGATCTCCCTGTGTTTATATTTTTAGTATTTATTTTCTTTGGTTTTGATTTCTAATTTTATTACATTATGATCAGATAAGATGTACAGAATTAATTATGCTTTTTTCTGTATCTGCTAAGAGTTGTTTCATGGCTTAAAATGTGGTCTCTTCTGGAGAAGTTTCCAAAATCAACTGAGTAGAAAAGGAATTTGTCTGTTGTTGTATGAACAAATCAGTATAAACTGATTTGATTTATAGTATTATTTTAGATCTGAAGAATGTTTACTGAGTTTATGTCTGGATGATCTATCTATTGGTGAAATGTGTGTTGACATCACCCTGTGTTCTTGTACAGTGGTCTCTCTGGGTCTTTACATGGAGTAGTGTCTCTTTTATGCAATTAGATGCACTGAAGTTTGGGGCATAAATATTTACTAGTGTTACATCTTCTTGTTGGATTGTTCTCTTTATTAATATGAAGTGAACTTCTCTGTCTCTTCTGATTAATTTTGTCTTAAATCTGCTTTCTCAGAGATGGGAATAGCTATCCTTGCATGTTTTCCAGTTCCATTTGCATAGCATATTAAATTCCATCTTTTCACTTTTAGCCTGTGGCTACCTTTGAATCTTTTGCAATAATCATTAAATTATTTTTTTTATAATCCATTCTGCAAACCTATGTCTCTCAAGTGGAGAGTTGAGACCAGTTCACTTACTTTCAATGTTATTATATTGAGATGTTTATTAATTCCTGCCATTTTGAGTTTTGTGGTTGGTTCTGTTTGCCTAAAAACTTTTCAAATATATTTGACCATTTATGAGTGCTGGGGTTTGTTTTTTATTGCTTCTGTGGGTGGTATTTCTTTGTTTTCTGTAGTGCCATTTAGGAAGTCATAAATTTTTAGTTTTTGCTTATCTTGAAAGATTTTTATTCCCTTATCAATTCTGAAGGATGGATTTGCTGGATAGAGCAATCTTCATTTACAGTTACTTTCTTCCAGGGCTTGGAACACATCATCTTAAGCCCTCTTAGATTTTAGAGTTTGTGCTGAGAAATCAGAAGTAATTATTACTGCCTTATTTCTAAATGTGGCCTGATGTTTTTCTCTTGGGAGCTTTTAAAATTCCATTCTGCTTCTGTATGTTAGGCATGTTAATTAATGTAATGCAGAGAGATTGTTCTTTGTTTTTGTCTATTTGATCTTCTGAATGACTCCTGTATCTGGATGTTTATCTCATTCTTGAGGTTTGGAAATTTTTCTGTTATTTCTCTGAAGTAGTTATCCATGCCATTAGCGTGCCTCTCACAACCCTCTTAAATTCCAATGATACTTAAATTTGGCCTAAATGTCCCAGAGTTCTTATATATTTTGATCATGGTTTCTTATTTTCTTTCTTTCTTTCTTTTTTTTTTTTTTAATACTGTGTGGATGTTCAAGGCTGGCCACTTTGTCTTCCAGCTCTGAGATTCTGTTTTCAGCATGGTCTATTCTATTAAAGAGGATTTCAGCTGGACATTTTCTTTGATTTATTGTGTCTTTCATTTCAAATGTTTTTGTTTGATTCTTTCTAAATATCTCTATCTCCTTATTAAATTTCTCATTCTTATCCTGAACTGACTTCCTTAATGCATTGAGTTGTTTGTCTGTGTTCTCTTAAAATTCATTGATCATTTATATAATCTTTTTAAAAATTCCTAAATCTTCTATTTCATCCACTTCAATATCTTTGCCGTCAGCTGCTGGTGAATTATGAAATTTAAGAGGTGTCCTGTTACCTTGTTTTTTTCATATTGCTTGTACTCCTGTGCTGGGTTTTATGCATTGGATGGAATTAATTTATTTTTCCCTCTAATATGTGGGTCTTTTTTAGGGCACAATCTTCTCTTGACAAAGTGGTCTGTGATGTTAAATTGTTGTAAATTTCTCAATATATTTCCATGTGGGTTTTGTATTATAACTTCTCTGTTAGTTCTTTGGTTATAAATAGTGTATTTTGGTGCAGTGCATATTGTGTCAGAGCTTGAGTATTTAATTTTCCTGGTAGGTCTCAAAAGAGTGGGTTATTCTTGTACATTTGGCAGTTGTGTTATATATAGCAGGATATGTGATTGATTCCTCTTATCCGTTTAACAACTCTGCACATTCTAAATGGGTATTGGAGTGGTCTAGACAGAAACCCTGCATAAGTATTATGTCCACAGTCTTTGAGATAATTCTCTCCATTTTTTTTTTTTTTTTTTGTAGGTGTTAAGGTCCATTAGTGGCATCCAAGTCCTCCCTCAACCATTCCTACCTGGGGCCTGGTTGTGTTTAAGCTTTTCCTCTTTTATTCTTTGCATTAAAGTATTGTTGAAGTCTGAGTATGCTTATTTTTCTTGTGGAGCAAAGAGTGTTTTCCCTTGGCTGTGTTTAGCTCAGACTCAGTCTCTACCCTGTAAACTTGTAGCGTCCCAGCAGACTCCCAGCACCTCAGAGAAAATGGAGAAACTAAAAACAGCAACAACAAAAGCAAACAATATACAGAGTTAAACTAAATCCCTACTATAACTTCTACAACACTCATTACCACAAAAACAGGAACGGTGGGGTCAGCAGTTGCCAGCAGCAGAAACAATACATAGCCACAAACTAGATCTGGCATTAAAGTAAACAGCAGGTGTCAACTACACCATCCACAGTACTAATAACTGCTACAATATGAACGATGCGGGCAGTAATGTTATTGACCAAATAGTGTTCAAAGATGGTAAAAATACAGTTTATTTAGAGAAAAAGAAAATGTTATAGGAAGATAAAAGAAAGTATAGGATGTTCCAAAATGTGAACACAGAGGAGGCAGAAGAGTTGTAACAAGTACTTGATGTAAAGAAGGAGGAGGAAAAATAAACAAAAGAAATAAAGAAGGAAAGAGAAAGAGAGAGAGAGAAAATAAGTGGGAGAGGTAAGGAGAGAAAGAGAGAAACAAAAACAAACAAAAAGCCCTAACCTTCAAGACAAGACAAATACTCATCATTTTAAAAATGCTAAAAATGAGAAAAAAAAAATATGTATTTGTACATCTATATCTATATCTATCTTCATGAACAAGTTGGTGTATAGCAAGAACACCTCCTCCCCAAAATGGCAAAAAATTCTTCATAAAAAATTAAAGAACCAGGCACAGTGGTCCATGCCTATATCCCCAGTGACTCAGGAAGCTGAGGCAGGATCCTAATTTTGATGTCAGCCTCTGCAACTTAGTGAGACCCTCAGCTACTTGCAAGACATTGTCTCAAAATAAAAAATAAAAATGGCTGGGGATGTGGGTCAATGGTAAAGCACCCCTGGATTCAATCTCCAGAGAGTGGTGGTGGGGACTGCTTTCACTGAGGTGGTCAAAACAGTGGCCCCAGATGGGTGATCGCTGCCTATGCCCGGTTGTCCTTCTTTCTGTTTTTTCTTGGGCTATCTACCTTTTAGAGAGCATGGAGTGTTTTTGTGTTGCTCACCCAGCCTCCAGATGTAGTGGCCTAAAACTGAAGCCAGATGAAACACCTTTTGATTTCCTTCCTCACCAGTATAAGGTAAGACAGAGTAGGTAATCTTGTCTGTGGGAGCTTTGTCTTGTCAGACCAGATCCCTGCACCCCTTGGGTGGGGTTTCTGCAGAGTTCTTCAAGGAGAGTTCTGGTGGCTGGGGCTTAACTCTAATCAGGCTTTTGGGATTTTCTTGGGTGGCATCTGCTCTGAAGAGATTAGATCAACACACAACTGGGGCTGGGCAGATGCCAATCTCTGCTGGGAGTCTGCTCAGGAGCTTCCCCAGAATTCTCCTCACAGGACATTGGAACGAGCCCTTCACAAGTCTCCCATGCTCTGTCACACATGTATATGTCTTTCCCAGATACCCCAAGTGTGTTCATGCCTGCCTGTTCACTAACCCAATCCTCTCCAGCTGGTCAAGTGAGCCACCAGACTCAAAGGGAAAGTGGGTTGGACTGCCCTCCATTTTTCTGACTTGAATCCCCCTAGGTACAATCTTCCCATGTTTTTCACTCATGTTCTGCTTGGTACACATTAGGTTAAATGGCAAGCACTGGTCAGAACAATATGGAATGTGTGCCTTGATCTCAGGGACACCATCAGTGGCAAGCTTCAGCATGGCCTCCTCAAGTTGGCTCCCTCCTCAAACACCAGCTCATTGTGCAGCCTCTGATTCAGCTATGTTCAGGCTGCTTTTCTTTTCCAGAGTATTCCCTGCCAAATTTGTCCATGTGTTTCTCTCTGTGTTTGTGTTGCCCCTTCCCTCTGCAGTGAACCAGTGCAGCGGCCACCACCTCAACGGACTTGGCTCCAATATACTCTTTATTGTCCTTTGTTCAATGCACCCAAATTTCTAAGTCTCTAAGAGTCTCCAACCATCCAATATTGAGTTTCAATGAATTCTGTCTTTCACCTATCTTGCTGAGAAGTAGTATCCCTGTTGCTTGAGTTCTGAGCCATGGAGCAACTGGAAATGCCATCTTCCTCTTATCTGCCATCTTGAAACTTTTTTGTTTGTTTTTTGTAAACATAGTAAATTTTCCCTGGGTAAATATCTAGGAGAGAAATTACTGGGTCACATGGTATACGTTGAACTTCAAAACAAACTGTCAGACTGTTTCCACAAGTACTGTATTATTTTGCACTTTCACTAGAAATTTACAAGTATTCCAGTTGCTCTACAGAATTGCCCACACTAGAGAGTGTCCATTTTTCACTTTAGCTGTTCTAGTGGGTACCTCCTTGTGGTTTTTATTTTCACTTTTCTAATAATCTACTGATTTGTTTAGCATTTTTCATGTCTTCTCCTCATATATGATGATTTACATTAATGTACATCTTTGTTATGTAAGTTAACCGATATGTATTTGGTCAACTCTGTGGTGGTGTTAAAGATGCAAAAATAATTACAGCTCAGGGCTGGGGAGATAGCTCAGTTGGAAGAGTGCTTGCCTTACAAGCACAAGGCCTTGGGTTCGATCCCCAGCACCACAATAATAATAATAATAATAATAATAATAATTACTGCTGAGTGTTTGCCCCCAGGAACTTCCTGTCTTGCCAGGCAGATACATCTGCAAATGTAATTCAAATGCTTCTGCTGGAGTTCCCAGTAATATAAGATCCTAATCTCTTAGGACAATGGAGAAATCCTTAGGAAGTATGCAGACATTGCGGGGTCTTCAGAATTTAATTTTGAAAGGCAGACTGGCATAGGGACAATGAGAGGCAGGGTCCCCAGAGAGATTAGGAATTATACTTTGATGTTGGAGGCAGTAAAGAAACAGACAATAGTGGAAGAAAAGGGGTGTGAAGTAAAGATGGAAAAGGAAATTGCACGGAGCATGAGCACACAGGAAAATCCAGGAGGTTGACTCATGGATGTGAAGTAGGCAAAGGAGGATGTAAAACTAGAAATTATTTCAGTGGTGGAGAGAAGAAGACTGTCTTCCTGTGCTTGGCTTATTTCACTTATTATAATGTCTTCCAGCTTCATTCATGTTGTGAACGATGATGGAATTTCATCATTTAAGGTTGAATAGTACTCTGTAGTGTATGTATACATCTTTAGTTTTTGTCCATTCATCTATCCATCGTCACTTACACTGATTCCATATCTTGGGTATTGTGAATAATTCTGCAATAAACACAAGACTCCAGGGGTCTCACCCTGATTTTATTTCCTTTGGATATATACCTAATAGTGGGATAGGTAGATTGCATGATAATTCTATTTTTAATTCTTTTGAGGAACTTCTATACCGTTTTCCATAATGGCAGATATTATAAATACATACAATGCTATATGTTCATTTAAAAAATAATTAAAAAGATGGAAGGAATAACATGGGAAAGGTTTGACTGAACATACGATTGACACAACATGATTTGCTGAGCATGATGGGAGATGGGCAGGGCTCAGGCTTGCAAGGAACAGAAGAGAAGAGGACTCAGAGCCTATTCTGACCCCATCTTCTCCCTCAGCTTCTGCATTGGGTTCACAGGACAGGACATCCTGAACAGCCACAACCCTTGAGGCAGAATGGGACACTTTCACCCAGAGCTGAGATCCTTCCTTCCTCCTCTGGCTTTTTTGCCTTGACCCACACTTCAGTCTCAGTCTCGGTGTCAGCCAGCAGGACAATGTGCATCCTTCTCCACAACCAGGACATCAGGATATTTGATTTCAGTTGGCTGCTGGCTCACAAACCTCTGAATATGAGAGTGCCTGGGGAATCTCCTGAGGCCATCCTTCCTGGAGCAAGCAATATTATTATATCAGAGCCAGGGTGGGACCAGGGTGGGCACAGCACCAGAGTCCTCAAGACCTCAGCCGTAGGGTGCAGTCTATCAATTATGAAGTGACCTGTAATCACAGAATCTTAGCTGCCAAGAACAAAAGAACAATACACAGGAAAGTCCAGGGTGTACTGGTGGGATGCCAGAAGTAGGGGAGCTTCTTTCATCACGAAGGGGAGCCAGGGAGTGAGGCTCAGATGCTGCAACCATCAAAGGCTTGAGCCATGGGGTCGTGTCTATCCCCTCCATTGCTCATCAGCCCAAACTCACTGCTGATGTCCTCACTATTCCCAAGAACCAGGGTCCTTGAGAGCTGTACCAGTGGGTAACAAGATAGGGTAGCTCTAATTTTCAAAAGAAAGATCTGTTCAGAAATGTGTTGCTTTTGCACTGTCTTATCTCTGGACACATGTAAGAGATATCTGTAAGAGATTAGCTAATATTTGCCAGGTTCTTGCTATATGTCAGTAACTCCCTTATGTATTTTATTTTTATAAAGTATGTCGTAAGAACTTTACAGGTAAAAATTAGTTCTCTTTCTTAAAAAATTCATTACTCTGCTATTACAGATATGCATATACATGCAATCACTGTCTAGATCAAGATTTAAAACATTAAAAAATCCTAGGGTCCCAGGTCACTTGTGTCTTTTCATTATTTATGACATTTCTCACCACAGATAAGTTTTGAACTTCATGCAAGTAGCATCATTTATATCTGTGCTGTTTCATCGAACATAAAGTCTCTAAGATGTATTATTGTCATGTGTAGAAAAAATTTCTTTTCATTTCTATGTAACTTTCCATTGTATGGATATACCACAGTCAACTCGTCCATTTTACTTTAGGTTGCTTCTAGTTTGGGTCTATGATAGACAATGGTGCTATGAAGGTACTCTGCTCAATATAAACACAGATTTATGTTATATGAATCTTTTAAATGTATGTTTGCATGCATGTGTATATGCATTCAAAAGAGAAACGGGTAATTCATAGGTTATAGTATTGTCAAAGAATTCAGGCTGATCTTTAATTGGTACTTCTCTGAAACTTTTCACTGGTTCCAAAGAGTGATTATGGGATGCCTAGTAGTTCTGCATCCTTTTCACTTCTTATTGGCAATCCTTTTGATTTAGCAACAAGGTACTGCTATCATACACTGAGTAGAGGGGAGCTGCTAAACACCTTACGGTGCCTGGGACTGTACCATTCCCATAACACAGGGGTCAAGTTTCTCCCTCCATTTGAATGATATGAAAATTAGGCTGAGCTGGGCATGTAGCTCAGTGGTAGAGTGTTAGCCTATCAAGTGTGCAATCCTGAGTTTCATTCCCAACCCCCATTTTTATCTTCTCTTAGGTTTCTTCCTTCTGATCTCTGTGGATTTAATTTGCTATTTCCCCCCTAAATACCTATCTTTGATTCTTTTCCTTTCTTCTTTTATAATATATGCATTTTTTAAAGTTTTTACAGACTGCATTTTGATTCATTGTACACAAATGGGGTTCATCATTCCATTTCTACGGCTGTGCATGATGTAGATTCAGACCATTTGTGTAATCGTACATGTACATAGGGCAATGATGTCTGTCTCAGTCCACCATCTTTCATACCCTCTCCTAATATATGCATTTTAAGCTAAAATGTTTCCTAGAAGGACTGCAATAAATGAAGTCTGTAGTTTTGATATGTTGTCTTTAATAGTTGAATATAGTTTATAACTTTAATTATAATTTATTTTATGAACCCAAGGAAAAAATAATTCAAAATATTGGTGGATTTCCCAGTTGTCTTTCTATTATTTTTTTCTAATTTGACTCCACTGGTGTCTGAGGTCCTCCTCTATGGTTTCAGTCCTTTGAAATCTGAGACTTACTTTAAGGGCATATAGTTGATCTTTTCTTTAAGTGTTCCATGTGCACTTGACAAGAATGTATTTTTACAGTTGTCATAAGTCATGCTCTAAAAATGACCATTGTGTCAGCCTGGTTAATGTGGCATTCAGTTTTCTGTTCTTAATATTGTTTTTGTCTTCCTGAACTGTTCGTAACTGAGAGAAGTATACTGAGGTTTCTAATTGTCCATTTCTCCATATGGTAATGTCAACCTTCGTTCATACATTTTGAGGCCATGTTGTTAAATGAACACAAGTTTAGGATTGCTTTAATTCCTGCTGCATGGCACTTTTATAGTAATTCATAAACAAGAGTCTGCAAAACTTCCTTAGTTGCATTTTCACCAGTATATAATGCTGTCAATTAAAAACAAAATGTGCAAACATGGTGGATGTAACAGAGAGCTCCCCGTGGTGTTAGTTTGAGTGTCCTTCAGGGGTTTTGGAGTTCAGCTCCAAAAGCTGAACTTTACTGGCTCAGTTACTGGCTTTTGCCAGTTTTCTGCTGGCTGACTTGCATTTTTGCTTTATGATTTGCAAAGACCCTCTCTAAATTCTAAATGCTAAAATTTTGTAGGTTACTTGATGGACCAAGCTCATCGTCCAGTCTGTGGCTTGTCATCTCTTTATTTCATGCACAGTCTACTTAATATGTTTTAATATATCAAATGTTTTTCATTATGAATGTTTATGAAAATTTGCCATAAATGTCTTTCACATGTTTTATTATAGTTATTCTTAAACACTTTATATTCCTGATGCTATTGAAAATTATATTTTGGAAAATTAATTGTTTAAATATCTCTTGCCTGCTTTTTGGACGCCAACTCATTTATATATTAACAGAACTTTCTTCCACCTTGATATACTCTTATTCTCTCCATCAGGGTTCAGCCAGAAAAACAGAAATCATACAGGTTTGCAAACAAAGAGTCTATTAAGGGCCTGATGCCCTGCAATGTCTTCTATACAAGCCACTAAAGGATTAAAAAAAAATCAGGGTAGGGGGCAGCACTAATCTTCAGCTTCAAATCTGGGAGAATTGTGAAGGACTTTCCTTGCAGATATTGAAATATAAAATGTATGTCATCGTAATAAAACAGTTTAATGTTGGCATTAAAAAAGTCAAAGGAACAAGAAAGACAGACGAGAGTGCTCTGAAACAGATTCCAGCGCATAGGACAACTTAAAAAATGGAAAAGGCAAAATTTCAACTCAGCAGAAATCTAATAAATCATTCCAGCACAACTGGTTTTCCATCAAAAAGAATCAAAGAAGGTAGATATCTACCTCATGTCACATTAAAAAATATTCTTATCTGGGATAAAAACATAAATATTCTTAAAAATTCTAAGTGAAAAGTGAAGGCCAAAGAGCTTAAAAGTGTTTGTAACTAAAATAATAAACTTGAAAAGTGGTTTAGAAAAGGCAGAGATGTTTGACTATATAAAAATTAACTTCCTTGTTTGTTTATGTATTTTTAAAAATGAACACGAAACTATCGAAGATAAATTCTACCCATGTGCTAGATAAAAGGTTAAAACATATTATTAACAAATTGATAATATATCGACAGTAAAACATACACACACACCAGTAGGAAAAACAGGGTCAAAAAATATGGGCACATATGTGGGTAGATAGTTTCTATAATTATCAACACAAATGGTCAGTGGAAAGAAAGGAATGACTGTGTTACTTTCTTATTAATTGGGAAAATACAAAGAAAAATAACAAAGTTCTGGCTTAATGACACACCTGTAACTCCAGCTACTCAGAAGGTTGAGGCAGGAGGATAGCAAATTCAAGGCCAGCCTGGGCAACTTAGTGAGACTCTGTCTCAAAATAAAAAATAAAAAAGGACTGGGAATGTAGCTCAGTGGTATAGCACCCCTGGGTTCAAGCCCTAATACCAAAAACACCAACAAAATAAAGTAGTCTTTTTTATCTAACAGGTGAGAAAAATGTTATTGCTGATAAGGATGTAGATTATATTAATCCAGTTCAGGTATTGCTGATATCAATGTGAATTAGTAGTACAGCTTTTTTGGAAAGCAATTTGTAAGGATCATTACAAATTAAAAAATATATATATATTTCTTTGACCCACTTACACACACACATGCATACACACACACACTAAAATGTAAGGGTATATTCATTGAAGGATTTTTAACAGGTACAAAAATTAGGGTAGGGAACTGAATAATACAAGTCAGAGATATATAGATTGAGGGTGATACATCTATAGGAGATATTATGTCACTATTATTAGAATATGATAGATTCAGACCAAATGCCTTGGAAGAATGGTCACGATCTGGTGAGGGGAAAAAAAGCAAAACATAGAGAAACAGTATGACTGTGGCCATTTGAAAAACAAAATAAGGACAAAATCTTTGCTGTCTATATCCATGTTAACACCTGAATCTTTATCAAAACTGAACACTCTAGCTGGATTTCATGAGCCTGGAGTAGGCTATAAGGAAAGCAATTAGTATTATTTATCTGGGACAGGAGAGGGAAAGGAGGAGACAAATTCCAAAAATTGAAGGAAAACCCACCAGAAAGATGGTATTAGAATAACTAAAATAAGAAATAACTTAATTATAAATCATATTTTTTGGAACATATGTATACTATATATAACACACAATAATACATAGAGAGATGTGTGAAAAATGATCAATAATGATGATTCTTGTTATCTTGATACAGAAGGATTTCAAGGGAACATTACAGTTTCAAAATAGTTTGTCTTGTAGAATAAAAATATATTAAGTATATAATTACAAGCAGTTACGAAGCTAGTTTCACTGTTGAAACAGAAGAAAGAAAGGGTTTTGTTTCTTCCAGTTGTCCATATAAGCTGCTTTGGCCACCTCCATATGAACCAATAAAAGGAAGGCTGTGAGGTGTCTCCCAAAAGCTTATGTTTGAGACACTGCAAGAATATTCAGAGGCAAAATAATTTGTTCATGAGAGTTGCAAACTAATCAGTGGATTAATCCACTCATGTGGATTAACTGGGAGGTAACTCTAGGCAGGGAAGTAGGTCACTGGGGTTGTGCCTTGGGGGTTTATATTTTGTCCCTGGTGAGTGGAGCTCTCTCTCTGCTTCCTGATGCTGTGTCCTGAGCTGCTTTCCTCCACTATGCCCTGCCGCCATGATGGTCTGCCTCACCTCTGGTCCAAAGCTATGGCGTCAGCCAACCACCGACTGAACCTCTGAAACCATGAGCCAAAATAAACTTTCCCTGCTCTAAGTTGTTCTTGTCATGTCCTTTGGTCACAGCAATGAGAAACGGACTAAAGCAGCATCACAAAAGCCAGGAAAGGAAATCCCCATGGAGAGCAGTACTTCACGTCTGTTGGGCCATCTCACATTCTCAGAGGACTTACTGGCTCACTCTCCATTTTCTGCTCGGTGTTTCTCTACAGTGGGTTTTCCTGATCACTTCATCCATTTCACCCTATCATGAATCATTCCCTAACTCTCTATTTTGGTTTTATGTAACATTCATTATAAGCTGTTTGTTGTTCTTCTTATACTTTAAATATCTAAAATCAAGGTGGGAATTTTTTTCTACATTTAAAAGCCTCTTCTAAGGATAAATTATAAAATGCAGTTCAGTTTCTATGTTTTCCTTAGAAAAATATATTCAATTAAACCTGAAAATATTCCCTTTGAAAATGTATTTTTTTCTCTAAAAACATATAGCTTTACCTGTGACCCTATATGTTGTCTTACGGGATTTTGTATTTTTTTCCATTCATTCTTTAAAGATAATTTGTGGTTTATATTTTTCTCTTCTTTAATCAGATGTTCCTTGAAATTTGTTGTTAAATAGAAATGTCTAGCTATGTTTTCAAGGGTAGGCATCATTGTTATTGATTTCCATTGGGGGTATGAGTAGGGTATAATCAGAAAATGGGCCTATAAAATATCTCCTTTGAAAATGTATTCTTGGTTTTTGTTTGCTTGCTTGTTTGTTTTTTGGAACCCAGATTGAATACACGGGGACTTAACCACTGAGCCACATCCTCAGCCCTTTTAAAATTTTATTTAGAGACAGTGTCTTGTTGAGTTGCTTAGGACTTTGCTAAGTTGTTGAGGCTGACTTTGAACTTGCAATCCTACTACTTCAGCCTCCTGAGCAGCTGAAATTACAGGCATGTGCCACTGTGCCTGGCTGTATTCATATGTTTTGTGTCTAAGCACATTAATTATTATTCACAGTGTTCTAATGACATAAAATGATGTAGATTTCTATTTTAAGCTCTAACAATTCTATATAAATCTATTACATTGGGCTTGTTGATTATATTACTCAAATATTCTGTTTTTGCTTATAGGAATTTTTGTATTCTAAAATAATTGTACAGAAATTTTCCAGTGAATTTTGATTTTAAGAAGTTATCATATTTGTAGAGCTTTAACTCAATGTTTCTATCTTGCTGAATACTATTTGCTATAGAGGATGCACATCCTTTGCAAGTCCCTCCTATGAATTTACATTTGTATTATTACATAATATCCTTTTCACCCTCTTTAATGCATATGGCTTTGATTTTTCTTTGTCCTGATATCAATATTTTCTAAAGCTTCATTAGATTTGCATTTGTCTCATAATACACAATAATGCAATTTCTCATCTCTTCTGGTTACCTTCTTCTCCTGGTAATTTAGCAGCTCTATTACATGTTTCAGTTTGATTGTGATCCCCACGTCTAATACCCACAATTAAACCTGTATTTCCCCACTGACACTCCACAGAACCACTCCCTCAGGCCTATCAAGATGAGTGCCACAGAACAGTCTCGCTTTTGCCTCACTGGGAGACCTGCAAATTGCAGTAAACCCCTCCAAACTTGAACTTGGAGATAATGCAGTTTGTGAGTGGCTCCTGACCTCCTTCCAGCCCGGTTCTCAAGCAGGGGTAGGTAAACGTTCTTTTCTTTTGTAAGAAGTGTTTGTGGTTAGAATACGACCAGCCGGTGATCATTTGGGGCTTCCGTAGTTCAGGCAAATTTCAGTGGTTTGGAGTGTATTTTTTTTTCTATCTTTACTATTGTGATTTTAAACAGCACAGACCTAAAATATTGTATTCTCTATTTCATTTAATCAGTAATGGCATGCACCTGCATTTTGCAGCAGTTGGATATTTGGCATCCCATTTGTCCCATTATGGTAGAATATTATTGTATTTTAAGTTGCTGGTCTTTGCTCCTCTCTCTGTAGCTTATGACTACCCCTGGATTTTGCTAAAAAGGATTGTTTGTTTATTTTCCTTTGATGGGGTAGGCTCTTTATAAAAATATCTTCTTTTGCTCTCTTGCTACATGTGTTTTCTTTTCCAGGGAGGTTTAATTAATAATTCCATTACAAATTCACAGTGGCATCATCGTCTAAATATCTTCTAACTTTATATCATTTGTATGCTATGTGTTTGTATTTCCTGTGGTATTCTAACCAGAAACCCATAACTCCAGTCAAACCGTGAGGAAAATCAGACAAATCCCAAACTGGGGAAGAGTCTATGGACTAACATATCCGTATTCCTCAAAAATTTAAAGACCATAAAAATCAAAGAAAGACTGAGGAAATTACCATAGACTAGTCTATGGAGATAGGCTGAAAAAAACGGCATGTGACATCCTGGATAGGAACCCAAAAAATCAAACAGGCGAACATCTTATTGGGAAGGACATTGAATAAAATTCAAATGAAGTCTGAAGTTCTCAGGAAGTAAAAATGTTTTCTTCATTTTGACAAATAAACCCTGTTACCATGTAGAGATAACACTAAGGGAAAAGTGAAACTGAATGAGCGGTCTGTGGGGCTGTCTGTGCTTTCTTTGTTAATTTTTTGGTAAGTCTAAAATAATTCAAACATGAAAGGTTAATTTAGAAAAATCTTCTCATAATTTAGACAGTACCATTTACCCCACCTTGGTTCTGCACTAGGTGCATTTTAATTATTTCCCCTTTAGAGTCCATGGCCTAGAAAGGCAGGCACACTAGGAAGATGGTGCTAACACTCACAAACATTTATTGAGTACCTACTGTATACCAGGGGTACGATAGTTGGACTCTGGTCCCATGATGAGGTACTACCATTGTTATCACTAGTAAACAGTTTTCTAGCGCCCATCTGTCTTTGGGCTGATTTCCTCTCTATGTCTACAGCCACCTGAAAGTTTAATCCACACTTTGAAGGCTTCATCCCCCCAACCCCCGAGTTTGACTTTTGTTCTTACTTTTGCTTGCTTTTCACTAGTTCTTTTGAGTTTCTTCAGTGACTTTCTTCAGGACAATGCAGTGAATTTACTGCCAATATTTCAAGTAAATGAGAGTCTCTGAAATGGTTTCTCCATGCAAAGACTGAGTTGTGCAAAGGATATGGGCACAGCTGGATGAACACCTTCATCCCTGCCCTCAATCAAGCCCAAACAGGATGGGGTAGAACAATGGCAGATAGATAGCATCAGCTTCTAGCCAACAAAATGTGCAAGAAACTGTATTTCCCCTTCCCCTGAAATTTGATGGGAATTCTAGAATCAAGCATACTGCTGGAGTGAGGGTGTTTGGGAAAGGAAAGAGAGAAGAGGCCTACACAGAGCCAAGGGTCTTGCTCTCTCCTGCCTTCTTCCTCTGCAGGGACACACACAACGGAAGGAAATGGGCCATTAGCAAGCGTGTGTTCATTGCTGACAAATTTTAGATAATTCCCGTCAGTCATGGTCCCATCATTGTTGGATGGGCCCTTGGAAGTTGAGTGTGTCCTCTGAGCTTGGGAAGCTCAAGGGGTGGTTTTGGGCTGCAGCCAGAGCTTCTCCAGCCATCAGTATATCCTGCAACCCAAGGCAGGATATATTGAAAGCATAATTTTCTCTAGGATGTCAGGTTTCTCAGAGTTAGGTAGTTGTTCATGTGTTTTCTTTGCAACTGAGTCTCTAAAAATTACATAAAAGTAGTTTAGGTTGATTTAAAAATCTCTAACCAAATGATACCTTGTTTTTATGGTAATTACAATGCTTTCTCATCCTGGGGAAAAAAGTTCTTCCTAAGTTCTCCCTAAGCATTATGTATTGAAAACTTCCTTGGTTGGATATCCAAAGAACTTAATTCTCAAAATTTTCACTAAGTAGGTGCTCAGAAAAAAATTAGCTACCGATGGTTGTAGAAATCCATTTAAAAGTATAACATAGGTTTCTTTATTGTGAGATTAATGCTCACTACCTGCTGAGTGACATGTGACAAGAGACGTGACATAGATGGATGATAGAACTTAGAGCTGAAGGATAGGGTGGAGAAATTGCCCAAATATGTAAACTAAAAGAGACATCTGTGAGTTGTTACTGACACAGAAAACATGAGGCAAATACCACTGTATTATTAAAATTAAGTTCCAGCTTGCACTTTCTAGCTAGTGCATCTATATGACAAGCAGATCACCATCAGAGGAGACTGAAACATATCAGCGATAACCATATTTTTGCCTTTCACACCGACAACCACAGTGTCCTGAGCTAGGGGATTCATCTTAAGAGAAGGGACTTTTCTTACATAATAAGGTAGAGTTCATGTCCATAGTGACAGGGAGACACACCTGATGCCTTGAGTGTTTTACTAGTTAGTAATATTTTAATATAGAAAATATTTATTTTCTGGAAGTTTGTTTCTGGAGTACATACCCTGGAACACAAGGCTTCTCCTAGTTATTAAGTTCCTTTGAAGTGAGTCCAAGATTGCATTTTCAACCAGAAAATAAACCAAAGGGAAAATAAAACAAAAATTCTGAGGAATGTTTTGGGTCTTTGCTGTCTCTCTGCCAATAACGTTTTGTTGGTCATATAAAAACTCAGGAATTGTATAAGTATTAAGAAAGAATCCAAGGGAAAATGCACCAGAGAGAAGGACAAAGGAAAGGGATAAAGTGACCCTTCTTGTCTTCTGTGAAAGCCCCCCAGGCATGGGCAACAGGCCCTGGGACGGGCTCCAGAACCAACCTCCACATTTCACCATCCCCAGGAATTAGAGAAAAACGCTCCAAAATTGTAGGACATTTCTGGTTAATATTCTATAAGATATCTGGAATTCATGGAATCAAAGTAAGCAAGCATTCCTTGAAACAATTTGAAATCAGGAAACAGAGATAAAGGGGAAAATTAAAAGCTGCTTTATTGTCCTGATTTTCAAATAAGGAACCTGTGGTAAATTATTTAAAACATGTACATCAGTAAAGAAAATACCCATAGGAATTTAAGAGCATTTAGAGAGTATGGGGAAAAAAGAAAGAAAAAGAAAAAAAAACCTCTGAGTCTTAGAAGTAAATAATGAGAAACCTAGAGGAATATAGAGCACACATACATGCTAGAATATATATTTATATAAACCTGTTATAGATAGGCAGGTAGATAGAGAAATCTGATATGATGTACTATCTCAGAGAAAAGTAAAAAAAGATCAAAAGCAATAAAAGAGTAATAGAAGAAAACATTTTTGAGTAAAAGAAAAAAAAAAAAACCAATCTGCTAACTAAAATACTCCATCAGTCCAGGGAAAAATGAATGTAAACAAAATTAAAACACAAAATTTTTAAGGCAATCCAAATATAAAGAATAAACTTAATGGAAGTGGGAAGGGAAAGTATATTGATTGAAATAGATCCCAAATCATAGCAGCTTCATATTCTGACATCGGCCACACAGGTCTGAAAAGTCAGAAACTACAAAATTTGCCGGGAAAAGATGATGGTCCCACATTTCCATACCCAGTATTCTGTGCAAAGGCAGAGGAAAAGCATCCTCAGACAGGCAAAGGCTCAGAACAGATGCAATCTGTGTTCTCTTGCTGAGAAAATTACTCTAAGTCACTCCACCTGAGCAAAAGATAAATCAATATAAACAACTCAAGAACGAGGAAGTCGTGGTAATAAAGGATTGATGGTGTCCCTTTGGGCATTGTACTTCTTAGTCTGTATTGAGTTCTTTCCACTACTTGACGAATAGTGGGGTATATGGCATGTGGCAAGCTCTTCCTTTTAAAAGGGAGAGACATCGCACTTGTAGAACAGGACAAATGGCCTTGTCCCCTCCCACCAGCCCCAGAGGGAGAACCAAAGGAGAGTTCCATCGGAATATTCTCGTGATTTCCATCTGCCTGAACTGCAGTCAGAGAGGGCTCCATCAGTCAGCCCCAGGAGTGAGCCCGGGTCGCCGGCTGGCTTTTTGCAATACACTCTACAGATCTGTCTGCATCCCACTGAAACGGGAAATAAAAAAGCAAGGGCTGGATTCTATGTCTGCAGTTCTTTTTCTGTAGCTTATATTTTTGTCAATCAAAAATAAGCTCTCTAGATTAAACTGATGCAATCAGAACCTTATTTATTTTCATTATTGCTTTCTCTTTCTTATGTCATGAACGAATGAGTAAGTTGGACAATTTAAACTTCGTGTGAAAATTGCCCTGAGATGTATATTGGAAGTCTCATTTTTTCACACTCTGGCCAAAGTTTTCTTGCATAGAATTCTTTCTAATCACTGAGAAGAACTCTTGGTAGTTGGGAAAAAATGAATATTTTTATCCAAAGCACTTATATATATCATACCAAAAGTAACTGATCTTTGATTTGAAACTTTCCTAGTATTTTCAGTCCAGCTGGGACAAACCGCCTTCTGAATGGTGCTAATGAATTCAGATGCATTTCTTCCTAAAGCATACACGTCACAAGCAGTCAAGGGCTGTATAATTACCAGAAGATAGAGTCCGTGTATCAAGAACATAGAAGAAAATCCTTATATAGTCAATTCCTTGCAAAAACATGGGAAGCACCAAAGTCACCCCTCACTGGTTGGGAAGTCATACAGACTCGTTGCTCCTTTCGAGTCTTCCCTCAGCCCTTATTCTGTAATCATCTCATAATCATGAAAATTTGGCATTTTAATTTCATCCCTAAGGGAAAAATGTGGATGTTGGCACTATGACAAGTATAACAGTATAAAAGGACAATTACCTTCGGCTCACACTCTTTTTTTTTTTTTTTTTTAATTTTTGCAGATTTCCAAGAAAGACATAAATTTTCAAGGTCCATACAACATTTTGCAGTAGTCTTTCACAACAATATAAGCACTCAAATGTGTATGCTCCAAACTCAACTTCTCTTGGCAATCTCCCCACCATGTATGCACTTAATTCATCCACAAATGCATTTTGAGCATCAGCTATGCATTAGGCACTGTGGTGGGAAGCACTGGGAAGCAGTATGAGCTGGCAGTGAGAACTGGCAGCTCTGGGTACAGATAGCGTGGGTTCAAATCTCGGCTACCGTTGATAGCTTGTGTGACCTTGGATCTGTTCGTTATCTTCTCTGAGTCAGGTGTTCTCATTTATGAGATGAGGAACATGGTAAGGCCAACTTAGGTTTTTGTGAGGATTACAGGGAAACATACATGGAAAATGTTTAGATTATGACTATATCTACTTTCCAGCAGCTAGATTTCACTATTTATACAGTGAGAAGGAGGATGGATACCCATATTTTAAGATGTCAGAAGTCCATATGGAGATTGCATAACTCAAAAGAGGCCACTCTTGAATCTTCTAGTAATGATTCAGCTTCTCTATTTATAGACTCACTAAATCCAAGCTTCTTCAATGTTCTAACAACCCATTGTCCTCCCAACTGTACTCTTCACTTACCAACAGCAGATATTGGCTCCCATAAACACTGTGACCCAAGGATTGTAAACATGTCTGAGGCAATATTTAAAATGGCCACAAGCCATCCTGTCTTTTGGCTAGGAATTGCTTACATTGTCAGGATCAGACAGATGGCTTTACCATGTTCATACAACACACTCCAACAGTAGGATACACAGCTAACCAAATAGCCAAACTATTCTGGAAAAATTAGTATTTTAAATTATTCTGGAAAAACAGAACAAAAAACAATGGTCATGTCACTCCTCGCCAGGTGGGCTTAGCCAAGTTTCTGGGATGCCAATCTAACTTGTTACTCATGTAAACACTTTGAATGTCCCTTTACCTGGGAAGAAGGACATATTGAACTGGGATGGCTTATTTTAATGGACACTTACTCTGGGTACTTATTCAGAAGGAATTGAAGATTTAAACAGTAGTGTGCTGGGAGTGGCTCCAGCCAATTGTTAAATATTTGGGTTTTTACAACCTAGTTGTCCAATCTCTTCGCTTGAAATTGGCCACAGTGGAGATATTTGCACCATGAAAATCAGTAAACATTACAAATTTGGCCTTTTTCTCACCAAGGAAGTCTGTTTATAAACATACAACTGAGCTTTAGTATCTCCCACCATGAAAAGTCATCAATTGAGGTAGCAATACCTGGAGATATATATATATATATATATGATATTTATATTCATATTTATACATAAATATATGAGATTTATATATATATAAATATATATATCTCTTTATATAGTGAATCCCCTGCATGTTTCATATATATATATATAGATATATATATACACACCTTAAATAAGTATTTTTGGTATCTGTACATAATCTAGTGAATTGCACCCTCTACTTCAGGCTTGATAGGTACATTTTGGTAGAAAAAAATAGTCACTATAAAACTGAAATAAGCATTTTGAAATAAATTATAAAAGCAAAAACCTATACATGAAAGATAATAGGGAGATAATAGGGAGAGGAGAAGGTTAAGGTGTGGAAAGGAAGCCACATAACGTAGGTAATCAAATGGGCATCTTGCTAAGATGATGGAAGCAACCAAGATCCGTGACATCCAGCGAGTCCTGCCCTGTGCATGAGGCATCAGGAGTGGAATGGGAAGCATGCTAAAGAAACTTCAGTGCATACAAACATACTTTCAACACTACAAATTATCAAAGGAGAGAACTGTGTCTGGCTGGATTCTCTGTTCCTAATATTTCTCCCAATTCTTGGCAGAGAGAAAGCATTCAGAGCATGTTTCTAGAATATATGAAAGTGACTGAAGAGAATAATAATAAAATACAATAATAATATCTTTAATCTTATTGGTGTCCATAGGGATACCAATCAGATTATTTCACATAAATGAGATCACATGGCTGTTTTGTTTGGAATCTTCCACTGGTTTTCCATCTCATCTAACTCCCCCAGCCCCGTGGTGATCGTCACCTGCCTGCTTCTCATCTACTCCTCTGCTGCCAGTCACTTGGCTCTGACTGCCCTTAACCTTCTTCATTCTTAACGTCTCCTTCCTGGCTCGTATCCTTCAGACATTGCTTTCTCTTCCTTTAGACCTTGATTTGGCTCACTCCTCTCCTCATGCCAGTCTTGGCTCAAATGATTGAAATCTCCCCTGAAAAAGTTCTCTGACCAAAACTACTAAAAAGGGACCCACCTTCACCTCAACCATGTCTGACGTCCTTAACCTGTTTATTTTCTAGATACTACGTATCACTTCCTATTATGACTTTTTTCGTTATTTGTTAGTTGTCTTCATCTCTTTGGGACTCAGTGAGGCTAGGAACTTGGTCTATCTTGTGATCTACAGTCCTTGGTGCCTGAATAATGCCCATCGCAGTAGAACTCATTAAATTTCAGATGCTTGATGAAAGAATGTTAATGACTTCATTTTTAAAAATTCAGAAGTAATTGACCAATGCAATATAAACTAATTTCCTGATTTATAGAGGAAATAAACAACTCTGCTACCTACTTCCCTGGTCTAGCTGAGGAGTCACCACTCAGTGGAACCAGTCTCCTGTCTGACCTCTAGTTATCTTCCAGGTCCTAAAGAGTAGTCACATGGCGTATTCAGGAGCACAGCGCAGGCCACTGCAACTTGACCTGTCTAAAAGTTAACTGAATGCATCCCAGTCCCAACACCATTCCGAGCTCTCAGTTTATGACATTGACACATCAGAAAACTGGGTGTCACCTTGGACTTCACAATTTATTTTCCAGACTGCCGCCCTTGGATATATTATTCTAAAATGAGAGTAACCATGTCATGCCCTTGGTAAAAATCCTCTGGTACCTCTAGGTTAAAGCTCAGACCCCTTAGGATGGCATAAAGGCTATGGCTTTGGCTCAGACTGACTTTTCCAAATTCATTCCCAACCTTGTACCTTCTGCCATTGACTAACTTCTTTACTCCAAGCACACTGATTCTGACTTTCAGTGTCTTGGATCCTTCACATTCATTCTGGCTACCATCTTTATACCTTCCACAACCACTAATTAGGTTGCCCTACCTCTCTCTGTCTGGCTTATGAACAATTCTTCCCCTGGCTTCAATGCCGCCAATGGGAAGCCATTCCTAATGACCAAGAAGCTGATTTATTTGCCTTCTCATGATATGTCCTTTGGAAAGGCTAGATGGGCTCCCGTTTCTAGCATAGTTTTCCTCTTGAAAAAGCTCCAATACAAGTGTTAATCTCCAGAGTACACATATTTAACCTCTATCACTGAACTGGCTGAGTATATAAGGAAATTCTTTGCAAATGCTGAGAAGAGAGGGCCAAAGGCCTAATTAATTTTTCAACACTGAAGTCTGAGTTTTACAATTTGTCCCATTTTTATGGTAATAAATTTCTCTAAAACAAGCAAGGCCTGGCGACTGGGCAAAGGGCCAGCAACTCTCACTTGGCAAAGAGTTCTCTTGACTCAGGCTATGTATATTTGGAGAACAATGCCACAGGTCAAATGTCAACATTAGCCCAATTCTCTTCTAGTAGAGAATGTGGGTCTTCTGTCTGTGCTAGCTGCCAAGAGATAGCTATGGATGCATTTCTGGCTTTCATTCTATCTTCTACAAGTATTTTGGACCTGAGTTCATTCCAATACTTTTGAGTTCAATGCATGGACTTGTAGAACTGGGGATTTTGGAATAACCCCAGCAGTTACTTTCACTTTTTCTTCAGGTAAGCAGAACCCAAGTCTCCCCTACCAGCTTTTGGCTCGTTTTCATCTTTTATCAAATCCTAACTGATCAGAAGACGATCTAAATATCTGTAGCCTGGAGTCAAAAAGAATTCAGTTGTCAATCTCTCGAGCAATCAGACTTGCATGTGTGAGTGCAGTTGAGAATAGAACTAATTGCTGCCCTATTTCTAAGGCAGGTGCTGTGCACCCCTTTCTTACTTTGGGTGGCTGTTTGTATTGAAGTCCACATTGGGGTGCTGGTAAAGGAGGAAGAGAGTCCTATATACCTAGGCTGCTGGAAAAGCTAAAATTTCCTTTTTTTCCTAGTATTAGTTGTGTATTCCTATGTAGGCATAAATTTAGCCTTTTAAAAATAACACAATGCATTATCTTGTGGTTTCCACAGATTAGAGGTCTGGGCACAGCACAGCTAGATTCTCTGCTCTTGACCTCACCTGGCTGAAACAAGGTGCCAACAAAGCTGGAGTTCCCATTTGAGGTGCATGGTCCTCTTCCAAGCTCACTGGTTGTTGGAAGAGTTCATTTCCTTGTGGTTGTTGGACTGAAATCCCCAGTCCCTCTCTGGCTGTTACACAGGGGCCACTTTCAGCTACTAGAGAGTCTGCCACATTCCTTTGCCACATGACTCTTCCATTTTCAAGCAGTCGTGGCGGCTTGAATCTTTCTTGTGTTCCAAATCTCTGACTTTGTGATGCTAAATACTCTGCATGCAGAGTTCAACCAGTAGGTTAGACTCACTCAGATAACTTCCCTATCAGTTGATTCGGGACGTTGATCATATCTGCAAAATGCTTTCACAGTAAGCACACGGATTAGTGTTTGATTTAATGACTTGGAGTAGGGGTTGTAGACCAAGGGCCAGAAATCCTGGGGAAGGGGACACCTTAGAATTCTACCTACCACACCTCCTCAGAGTACTCAAGAAACTGTATCTCAAAGAGAACATTTGTTTTCTATCTGACCCTGAATTTTCTCTTGCCTATAGCTAGTACTTTGAGGCACATCTTTGCCCGGAAATGCTGTGTGCTTGTTGAACCTATGTTCTCATTTTGTAGTGAATGGAAAATAGAGGGAAAGAATTTGGAACAAGAGACAAATCAGAGAGAGCAGAACCACACTGGACCCAATGAAGAATGCTGATTGTATCTACATCATAGTGAGATATCATTACAGGGTTTTAGTCAGGCATTAATAGGTTCAGATGTATTTGGAAGGTGACGGAATGGACATAAAAAGATTCATGCAGGATGGTTGCTGGGCTCAAGTTGGAAACAATGGTGGGCTGACCTGGAGTGGTGTCAGGGGGCTGGAAGGATGCCTTCTGCACTGGCAAAGACCAAATAGACACTCTTGGCCTCCCCTGACTTTCTCTTTCAGGTGGCTCATTACATGATTTTGGAGCTACTGCTTAGCTTCTCTCTTTCCCGCACCTGTCTTACAGCACTGTGTTCCTTGTGCGGTGCCTGGCACTTAGTAGATGATAAATAAATGCTCGGGATTCCATGAATGAGTTCTCTAGACCACAGTGAATCTCAGCACCAGATTCAGCCTCTCCCTTTGGAAGCCTCTACCAGGCTTGTGCCTGCTCTCCCTGCCTCAGTTCGGAGGATGTCTGACACAACAGCAGGTGAGAGGGCTAGTACACTCACCCGATTGGCTTCCCACCTCTCAGCTCATGATGGCTTTTGGTAAGTGGCCAAGATGGGATAAGCCTCATCATGCTGCAGATTGAACTCGACCCTCATTCTCTCCCCTGACCCAAGAGGCTATAACAGAACTCACTTTGGTACCACGTTCCTGATCCTCCAATTCCTCTTCTGCCCCAACGTGTGACAGACTCGGTGACACTGCCGCTCCTGGCCTTCTAGACACGATTACCAGAGCAGGAGGTCAGGAGCACCCGCATCCCTAAAATCACTGGAAGAGAACACCGCATTTAATAGAGACTTGGATCCTCTCCACATTCAGGATCCCAAAAACCCTCTGGGGGTCTGATGAGTCAGATTCAACATCTTCCAGTCTCCCCAAATCCCTCTTCAGCACGCCTGTTGATCTGCTGGGAAAGTGCTGTGAACATTTCTTTACTCCAAGACTTAACAGACTTCACTCAGATTTCGCTTTCAGTCCTTTTAGAGAATAAACCAGTTGCTCCCGTACTCTACTCACCCCTTTGAATGAGTGTCGAGGGAACTGTTTGTGTTTTGTTACTAAAACTGTTGTTGAACTTGAGGCTCCAGCAACAACAAGATCCTCTTGGGTCCTGGCAACCAAATCCCATGTGGTCTCACTCTGTTGGTTTTTTTTCCCCTCTTAGTCCTGGTCCCTTCTGGACAATTCATAAAATTAGGAAATTAAGAAAACATAGACTGAAAAAGACCTGGGAAATGCTTAGTAAAGAAAATCCCTTCACAGAGATGGGACATCGGTGACAAATTTGCCAAGGGAATTTGAACTGTAGACACTCACATGAGTGCTATAAATAATTAACATCCCTTCTTTATTTTAATCTTGCAATGCATAGTCGATGTTAAATGAACATCCATTTATTTCCCTAGATGGACGGGAGGGAGACAGCAACTGTGGATTCAAAATGACAATTTATAATTAAACATATTCCTTAAAAGACTGGAAATCTGCTGGAGGACTGATCCAAGATCCTCCTTACTGGATTTTCCTCTTATCCTGAACCTTGTTAGATCTCTCTCTTCTCTGGACCAGTAGAGTTTATATTCCCATCCCTGGAAGTAGGAGGGATATTGTCTGAATGAGGTGGCAGATCCTCCCTTTCTTCCAGTTAATATGATCCTCTCCTCCTTGTGTGAAATATCACCCTTGTAAACATTTTACCAGCAGGTTTATTTGAAAAGGAGAAACCATTTTCGGGAGAAGAGATGAAGTCCTGGTTCTGATTTTCTCCGTGAATGTTCTGAATCAGCCAAAAGGATACCTATACCCAATGGGCATCAAGAATGGAAAAGAAAGGAATTTCATATAAACTTGTGTAAGGCAAAAAGCAAAGATGGGCTCTATCTTCAGTGTGACCACAACTTTCACTTTAAATAAGTTTTACTTAAATCTCAGTGTTTGAAACTTACATCCAGGGTCTGCCAGACATTAAGGCTTTCTGCTTTTATAGGAAGATAATTCCCTCTTAACTGGCTCACAGGGGACAACGGGAGGCATCTGGGCACCATGTGAGGCAGAAACACCCTTTAATGTCACCTCTCCTGGGCTGAGAAGTCAGCCCTGCACACTGGCATGGGTCTTGACTCCACCTTCTTGGCTTCCAGCTAAACAAATAGTTATTGCAAACTGTTCTCAGTCTGTGTCCTCAAAGAGACTGTGAGCTTTTTGAGGTAGGAGGCTATATCTTATTCAATCTTGTCCCCATTGGATAGAACCGTGGTACAAAGTCAAGGGGTTGAGGTGGGGTGAACTCTGCAGAACATGCTGGAATAGGGAATACAGAAGTAAAAAAGATACCAAATCAAACTGAACTATAATCATCCCTAAATCTCCAGCAATGCACAATCCTTATTCCCTCTTTGAAGAATAAGCCAGCAGAGCTAAGGAGAGGCTGAGATAGTTAAGCCATGAAATCTGAATCAGTATCCTTGTCACTAGATACATCCTGAGCTCAGAGAAGGCCACCAGATCATCATCACCTTTTCCACACTGGAATAGGGGCAGTGAGAGCTGTGAACTTGTTAATTACAAGGCAGAAACATCGGAGAGAAGTGATAATGATGTATGAAAAGTAATTGTTCATTTAGTGAACAAATTAGACACTTCACATATTTTGTTAATTTTTGCAACTTATTCTAAGAATCTAGGCTGAGAGATTTTTGTTGACATTTTATATATCAAAGTCAGGTACAATTTCCATCATGCAGAGCAACATCATTATTCTGTATTGCAGACAGGTTCTTGAGTGCCCAGAAAGACTTGGACACCTATCCTCAATTACTGAGCCAAACTGTCACCTGCAAAGAGTAAAGCTGAACTTGATGAAATACAAGCATATTTCAGGGAATTGCCCCCTGTGCCCAGGATTCTTTTCCTTTTTTATCTTTTTGCTTTATTTTTCTTACTTTAAATTGTTTAATTTGCCCAACTACCTTGTTCCCACACCCAACTACCATATTTAATTTACAGATGAGAAAAATAAAAGTTCAGAGATTTTAGATAATTTATCCTAGATCCTAGGCTGAGGTTCTAGTTAAGCTGGTATCTGAAATTAGATTTATCTTCTTTTGAAGTCCATTCTCAATTGAATCTCAGTTGGGCTGCACTTCTAGATTCCCAAGCAAAGACAAAGAAAAATGTTCTGGGGAGGAGAATGAGGAGAGGTCTAAAACAGTTGGTCCTACCCACAGTGTGAGACTATGCTTATCAACGCATCAGGACTTCAGCATGGAAGAACCCAAGGTATGCTGTGCAAACCAGAGTTCCTCTGTGTGCAGTATGGAAATCTCTGAGTAGACCTGCTTTTAAATGCAAGAGGATCCTAAAATGAAAAGAATCACTCTTTCTCTTCCCTTTTATCTTTTTCCTTCCTTCTCTTTCCTCTACTTCCCCTCACTCTTTCCCCCTCCTCTTCCACTTCTCTGTCTACCTGGTAGCTCTCTTCAAATTGGTTATATTCTTTCCCACTCTATATAGAAATAGAGAAACAGAAATGGCCATCAGAAGCTCCAGGCTTATGACATGCCCGCATTGCAGGGACAGAAGACAGAGGCACTTTCCTTTTTCCAGTATGAACACGTTATCTTCCAGAATGATCCTGATGGGCCTTTTGAATCCTAGGCTCATTCCATGTGCATCAGGTGAGGTTCGTGATGGTGGCCCACACTGGTGGTCTGAGGCACTGGAAAAATGTAAGCGTCCATCCTTATCAGAGCCATGGGGGACAGGAGAAAGTTACTTCTTAGGATGGGAGGAAACCTGTTATCATAAAAGAAGAGGGAGAGGTTCAATTTTGATAATTGACATATAGTCATGAAGATATGCTTTGGACCTAATCTGAATTTCTAGTTGCAGTTCCTCTTTGATTTCCAAAACAGTTCTAAGTTAGGAGTTATTCTCTGAATTCTCCAATTTCATTATCATCTTCTTAAAACCAATGCACCATGCTGACATATATATATATACTGGCATGGAAGTCTCTCATGATTTGGTTAATGGTAGTTTTGACAATGATGACAGTGATAACAGACACCATTTACTGACCACCTACCACATGGTTACAAACTTGGACTTTGAGGTCACAGTGAGATAGACCTGGTTTCAGACTTGCAAGTCGTGGGAACATAGCCCTGAACTTCCATTTCCTCATTTGCAATATGAGCATTTATTTCAGAGCACCTGAGTGAATTTTAGTTAGAAACCTGCCTTAAAGTGTTGAGAACACAATGCTCAGACCATGTTCAATATATCAGTAAACCAAAGCTACTATTTTTACGTTTCCCTCATTGCTGTAGACATTTTATTTCATCTTCAACAACTAAATAAGGGGGAAAGGATTGTCTTGATTTATTTCACAAATGAAAAAGTAGAGTCTTAGAAAGAGTTGACTAATTTATCCGAAGAGTCTTAAGTCATCAGGGGTAGCCAGAGACTGGGGGATGTTCCTTAGAATTCAAAGCCCTAACCATTTGATCACCAATGATTCACTGTCAGCATTGGACAAATATTGGGTCAGAGTCTGATAAGGGATAAGCCATTTGAAGCCGATTCTGTACCTGAATATTGGAGACACACCGTGGTCAAAGTGGACATTGGGAGACCCAGTGGTGTCCGATCATAATGCTATCCTTTCTGTCTCGATGCTCTCTTCTTGTTCATCTTAATAATCTATCATCTCGCTGATAACTCATGGGTTAGTTTTAGAACTTCTGCAGGGCCGTGCTGCTCATATGCTCCTGGGAAGCAATGAAGTTTTGGTCTAGTGTTAATATTTCTGTAACACGCTGCGAGCCAGTTGCAGGGTAAGTGGATTGAGACTAGGGCCTAAGCCAGGGGCCTGGGCCTTTCTGTCAGAGGGTAGCTTCTTGAGGTCACCCAGTTGAGGGTAACAATGCCACAGAAAATAATTTTTGCTTGTTGAAGAGCTGAGAATGGCCTAGACTGCCTCTCTTTCCTGTATTGCTGCTGTGTTACCCAAAGCTCAATGTTCCCATCTGTGTTATTCTATTAACTGAAAAGGAAGGAATCAGCGCATGAACTTGTCACATCTTGTGACCTGTTGCACACTGAGATGGGAAGTAGTGGCAGAACAAACAACATTCTTTTTCTCAGAGTCTTTCATGCTTGCGAAGGAAAATAGGAAGATGGTATTTTCATGTTCTGACTGCATGAAACTCACTAGGGCTGTCCCTAAAATCGGACAGGGCCTCTTAAGCTGCACCTTATGGAGATCTGAGGGGAAAGGGTGGCAGAACCTCAAAGGAAATTTCCCCTCTCTGCCAAAGCTCCAGATGGAAGATCTTCCCACGGAAATACTTGCTGGAGATGCTTTGCTGACACGGAGCTCTGCCAAGGACAAGGGCCTCTGTTGGGGCTGCTCTCACTCATTTTCATGGGAGAATGCAAGACTGAGGGGTGGCAAAGGCCCCCAAAGAATACAACTTGGTGGAAGGGCTGTGGGAGTGCTGCTTAAAGAATCTCAGAGGAAGTTCTGACCACGAACTGGTGGTGACAACTGGCTTCTTGCACATGGATTTTAAAAGCCACCTGGCAGCACATTCATGGTATCTTTGGTCTATGTTTCCTTTGTAGAGGGTTTTTATAGGAATCTAAGCTTGACTAAGTGTTAGATGCTGATTTAAAGCAAGAATATAGTTGGGTATGAACCGTTCAAGAGAACTGGACTCCAACTCCATATTTCCTGATGGCGCCGGTGGTACCAGTTTGCCTTGGCAGAAACTCAGTTAAAAAAGGAGAGAAAGACAGAAATAAAACAGAAAAGGAAAAAAAAAAAATTCCTTTTTTTTTTTTTTGTCTTTCCCAAATTCAACTAAATTATACCCCTTGAAACTGGCAGAGGCTGAAATCAATCACAGGCTCTCTCTGCAGGACCCATCTCATGGGTAGCCTGGTGAAATGGAGAGTGGGTTCTGAAGGCCCCACAGAAGTTTTGCCCAGAAGAAGGGGCTCCCTGCCAAGTCGGACTGCCACCAAGAGGCATTATCTGCTTCCTACTTCCCGTGTCCTCTCAGAAAAGGAAAACTTTGCTCTACGAAGACAAACACCGATTCCAGGATCTCACAGTCCCAGCGTATGACATGACCCCTGAAACAATTTCCATCAGCAAGTATCCAGATATGCTGTTTTTCTCCTTGATTTCCTCTGTTTTTAGAACTTGATAGCCTTTATAAGGAGACATTGTTGGGTTTGTTCCAAGCACTCTGCTCTGTCTGCCTCCCTATCACCATGATGCTGGGAATCAGTAAAGAAGGGTAAGCTGACAGGTCAGAGTTCAGGAAGCATCTCATCCATAGGGCTGGGATGCAGGTGGTGCCTAAGTCCCCGTGAAACACTTTGCACTGGAGATTCCACTTGAGCCTGAATCCACAGATAACACCTGACTCTTTAAACCTTCTCCTGAACCCTTTTGTTGAAGAACTTATTAGATCCTAACAACAGCAACCATAGAAATGAAACAAGATAGGAAGGCATGTTGTCTACACTCCTATGCCCTCTCTTATATATAATGACCTCCATGATAAAGGGTTTCATAGATTCCAGGTAAGCAGGGACTCCAGATATGTTCATGGAACAGGCTGTGGTGATGGTTTGTGGGTACATGCTTTATCTCTAAACTAAATACAGTGATTCACACTATTTTTTGTCCAATATAATCAAGAAAAGCAATTAAAAATATTTATTCAAAGAACATACGTCATGCACATTGTTTATGAAACACTGCTATTGCCATTGGTAATATGCAAATCATCACAATGTATGATGGATCAGTAGGAGTTACAGACTTAAGTAAGCACACGTTTTCAATTGAATGTAATAAGGATATTAGATATCTACTAAGACCTTCATATGAACCAACCCTTAAATATATTAGAAAATTTAATCAACTGTGTGAAATAGGTGCTCTTATTTTTCACATTTGACTGATGAGGAGACCGAACTCCAGGAGGTTTTCTAACTTCCCCCAGAGCATCCTTCTTGTAAGTGATGTTTCTACCTGCTCAGACTAGCAATTCCACTCCAGAGGATGTGCTCTTTCCATGGTACAATAGGTCCCTGGAGGAACTGGTAAAGGAGCCATAACTCTGGGACAGAAGGGGCAAATAATGACACACCCCACACACTGCCTTTTTCTTTCTTTCTTAGTCCCTACATGTCTATCCACAGTCCCATCTCCAACTCTCTTGCCTGAGCCCTACATTGCTGCCACATCCAACCTTCCACTGGTCATGTGTGCCCACAGGGCCAAAACACCAAGCAGCCAACACTGGTTACTTTTCCCCTTATTTTCTCTTTCCCCCTAGACTTTCTAGGACCTGGCTTTCTCCTTGAAAAGGAAAATAGAGACAACCAGTTGTGGTCTGATTTCAATCTAAAAATAGATTGTAGGTTGAAGTGTTAAAAAAAAAAAAAGAAAGAAAGAAAGAAAGGAAGACATGACTCTTTCTTCTGATGATGGATGGTCAAGTTTCTCACTTATAACCAAAATTCAGTAATTGCATTTATTAATTTCCGGACATTTTTAAATCAACTAGAATATAAACTCCTCATGGGTAAAGTTGAAGTCTTATTTATCACTATAACCATAATACTTAGTACAATACTTTTAACTGTGCGATACTCCTCATTGTTGAATCAATAAAGGGATCTCTACCTCCACTCTCATTTCCTCAATGTTGGTTGCCTACCTAATGGTTGTGAATTCTTCTTAACGCTTCACATGAACCAGGTATTTCTTCCAGGTCTGGTGAACACAGAATTAAACAGGACACCTTATCCTAAGGAAGCTTGTAGTTTAGGAAAGTCATTTAGGGCTCTTCATTTTTAAAATGTTCAATCAAGCTCTTCTCTGGTGCAGCCTGTCTCAATGGTCTGTCTTTGTAGGAAAGAGTAAGATCTAACTCCTCCTGGTCCACAGGATGCTCCCAGTCCTTGTCCACGCCTTCCACCTCAAGCTGCCTTTCCTTTGGTTGAAAATGGGCAAGCTACATTGGAGGACCCCTGTTCTTTTTCTCCTTAGTTCTGCGAAGTTTATTCTTCACTTTGGGCCCCTGAAGTGGTCAGTGATGCATCTCTGAATCACCTTGACTGATCTTTACCCCTCTGAACCCTTTGGTCATTCATTCTGCAGCCTTAACATCATCTCCTTAAAGCAACCTTTCCAGATGGCCTCACTAAAGTGGTCTCTACTCTGTGCTACTCTGTGTAACCAACAAATAAGGGATAAAAAACTATTGACTAAATAAGCCTCCACCCAAGGTAGTGGACAGTCTTGCCTTCTAATTCTGTATAGCAGTTTAAAGAGGTGAGTTTTGTTTGTTTAACTGTTAAGAAATCCATTTGTCATGTTTTCTCTATTATTTTGTGACTTTATTACATTGTATTCTGATCTGTGTGTTGAAGCCCTATTTATACTGCTCAGAAATTAGAGGAAGATTTTTTTTTTGATCAATAAAGACTGGGTAAATAAACTATATTACCTCCATAAAATAGAGAACTCTTCAGTCATTAAAATGCTAATATATGCCTTTACTTATTGATATGGAAAGGCTGCCATAACGTATTATTGATTTTAAAACATTTTATAAGATGTTATCTACAAGTTCACCAAAATTATATGAATGTTTTCTGAGAAAGATGTTCAACAGAATGATGGTGAGTGGTTCCTCTTGGTTGTGTGATTTTTATGTGATTTTAACTATATTTATGATTTTTCTGTAGATTAACCTGCTCATAATTTTATACAATATTTCACTTCCTGGGAAAATATTTTTTCATTAAAAAAAAACAACTGCATGAACAAGAAACAGAGACTTTTACAAAAATACGATTTACTGTGCCTGAAACCTTTCATGGATGCCCATCACCCACTGTAGCTGGTTCTGAAGCTCTCGGTGTGCCCTGTGGGCCTTCCTCACGACTCCACCTTTTCTCCAGGCTTGGCTTCAGCAGTGCCCTATTGAAAACCGCTGCTCCCAGCCCAGGTTGCTTCAAGCGGCTCACCGCCGCCTCTTCTTGCTCTTTCCGCCGGACCAGCGGGACAAAAGACACGTACTCTTCAGAAGTTCATGAAGCAGCTTCCCCTTTATTCAGATAACACACCCTCAATATATAAGCAGTCTCATGCATAAGCAATTGTAACCAGATATGTCCATCCAATCCTGTTAAAGTCAAGCGATCACTCGCTCAAGCATACATGTAAAGTATATCTGTCCACACGCTAGGCGGCTGAACTGATTATCATACAGCCAATTGTAAACACTTCTTGCCTTTCTCCAGGCATAATCAGGATGCCGTTTGCTCTCTGCCAGTCGCCATCTTTAGATGCACGTGGCGTAACCCTGGGCTCTGGGTCTCACCCGCCACAGTGCCCCCCAAGTGGTATCCCAAGTCCAGGTGTAACACTCTTTTACATTTCTGCAGGACTGGGATGCCTGGCCACAGTCTCATCCTCTTCATTTTTATAGAGATGCCTTTGCTGATAATGCCTTTCTCCGCCTGGCCATTGGACATCTTTGAGGACTCAGCTTCACATCCCTCCCCCTCAGACATCTTTAATGACATGTGCCTAGTAATTGCTGGAAAACATCCAGGCTCTTAAGTCTCCTTTACATCAATCTAGCAAGAAGAATCATTACCAGTATTTGATGGTATGATATGTTTAGAAGGGGCTGGGGATGTGGCTCAGGGGTAGGGCACTTGCCTGTCATGCATGAGACCTTCAATTCCAAGCACTGCAAAAGAAAGAAAAAAGAAAAGAAAAAATCTGCTGCATGCTATGTTTGAATTTCTAATCCTGCTCAACTAAGTAGTTCCTAGCTGAGCAGAACTCAGACCCAGCTAGATCAGCTCTCAATTTTATGCTTTTAACCATTAACTTTTGCTGGAAAATGACTATTTTCCACTCCAGGGGCCATGTCACTTGGGAGAGGTGGAAGCCAGGTAAAGCTCTTGAATCATTGAAGTCCTCCTAGTGAATGAAGGAAATGGGCTCTTCTTACCAACCTCACACTGACATAACTTACAAGACTAACAAGTCTTTGACTTGCTAAAGCTTATCTGTATTTTTATCCTAACAGGGTTGTAACTTCTCTTTTCTATCTTTTTTCCAGTAATATTCTTCTCTTATTTTAGTTTAGCATGGACCCAAACCCTAAAAGATGAGGAGTAACTAGGTAAGTGGGGAAGGCGGATGGAGATGAAATCTCTAAGTTACCACATATAGAACTTTTTCTTTTTCTTTCAGACCACAATATCAACCAAGAGGAGGCTGGCAACACTCCAAGTCTAACAGGGTCCTAGAATGGGAGCCCAACATGTGTGCATCCTGGATATTCAGACTTGTCCGGGAATGCCTGTAGGGTCAGCCAGGCAGGCAGGATATGCGCCAAGGAGCCTCATGGGTGGGATTCCAATCTAGCTGATGATTCTCTCCCCTACCTGGCCCATAGCCCTGCTGTGCAACTATACTATTCTATTGCAGGTTTTAACTTGCTTGTTGGTTCTTTATTAAATGCTAAACCCACTGAGTTCTTCAACACCGTCTTCTTTATTAGTGTAGACACTAATTAGTATAGCATAGTGGTAGTCATCCAACACCCAGCAGAGGTTCTGACCCATAGAACACACACAATAAATATGTCTGAAATAAATGAGTGAGTGAACGAATGAGTGACAGGGAGCTGAAAACTGACATGTGACTCAAGGAAGTGGTTTACTTTGTAAAGGAATGGCCATTTGAATAAAACAAGCATGGTGAGTTATTCGAATGGCAGTTTGGCTAATTGTGCCCTTAAGGACATGTGACAATATACTAGAAGAAAAACATTCATGCAAAAAATATGATTATGAATCTCTGTAATCAAGAATAACATTGTCTAATCCTGCTATTAGACAGGACAGGAACGTAAATGGGAGGATGCCCAGATACAGCAATGAAGAGAGAAGTCAAGACTTGACATGGTGTAACTCCATGGTAGAACGCTAGTCCAGCATGCACCAGGCCTTGGTTTCATTCTCAGCACTATAAAAAAAAAAAAGCATTAAAAATTTCTATTAAAATTTAAGACTACTTCCCCAATAGCATGTAACAAGAGAACTGGGAATAAGTTTTCTCACTGGTTGTGTGACCACTTAAGAACTCTGAAGAACAGAAATAAGGAAAAACTAAAACCATATTCTGGAAGCCATTATAGTGGGAAACATTCCTGAAATAACCCAGGAACCCATGTAACCAGAGATTGAGCAGGAGTCCACACAGAGCATCATGGGAGAAGGGAGGAGAAGGTGTTTCCTGTGATGAAAAGGAGTCTTAAAAATAATGCCTGTACTATGCACTAGCTGTGTGATGTTGGGCATGAGACTCAGTTCATTCAAGGAGAGTGCTCCTTGGATGTTGTCGTGAGATAAAAGTGATAGAAAACATGACTATGTTGATTATTATAGTAGATGTGATGGTGGTGAAGATGATGTTAGGAGGAGGTAAACACGGTGCAAAGTTTCTCAGACATACTTTATTCCGATCAGGGTAGAAAAATCTTGAGTAGGGTTATTCCACTTCTGGTATGTGGATGATAAGCCAGAGATTGGTTGTTTTATACTGATTCTAACAATGCAGAGGAATTTTCAGACTATTTTAGTGCAGAGGAAAAAAAAGCATGACATCTTTACCCATGATGTACTTATCACTACTCTCAGTGTCAGAGGCAACTCATTTGTCCACAATGGAAAGGCCCTGACAGATGGACATGGTACAGGGGATGGGACACACTCATTTCTTCTAGAGTGAGTTTTGTGAATGAATCCCTCTAAAAGTCTGTGCAAGGTTTAACTACAGAAAGATGTTTAGTAGAACAAGGAATTGAAAGCAGTTGCCTTAAAGCTCTCTGTGAAGGTAGAGGAAACCAATATTCCCAAGACCTTACTCATAACATGGGAACCTAGAGAGTCCCCATAATGAGTCTTGCAAGAGTTGGCCATATTTCTAGAGAAAGACTTTGAGATCTTTATACAAAAGGCTGTATCCTTGCATACTGCGTAGACCACTTCTGTAGTGCTGGGTACAAAATGTCACCAGTGAGGTGTGACTATAGGGTAGGATAGGAAAAAGAAATAATTTCAAATCCTATGGAAACATATCCTCTAGCAAATAAAGTTCTTTGTGGGGAGACTAATTCAGAAGGGAAAAATCAGAAACACACCTGCCAGGTGATCATTCATTATCTAGGTGCAGTGTACATGTTTGGTATATTTTTGCTATAGTAATAAAAGATTTACTGGGCTGGAGTTGTGAGAGCGCTTGCCTAGCATGTGTGAGGCACTGGGTTCGATTCTCAGCACCACATAAAAATAAACACATGAAATAAAGGTTCAACTGAAAAATTAAAAAAAAAAAAAGATTTACTTATGCTTATTTATTTTTGTCAATTTGGAACATCTAGTTGAGAGTAATAGGTATGTATCTCAAACAAAAAATTCCTTTGATCTACCAAAAGATTAGTTTATGAATCTAGTTTATTCTGCTACTGAGCATAGAAGAATTTATTATAGTAATTTTTCCATAATGGAATGTAACTCCAGATAAATTTACTCTTGTCCTGCTTGTATCTTCTTTTTCAATCTGGTACTCTACTTAGTCTGATACTTGCACTGACATTGGTTGTCTTTATGTCTATGCTTCTGATACACATTTTCTGGATAATTTATCTTTAAACTTTCTGAGACACTTTAAACACATTGCATCTTCCAAGAGGTGTACTTTTGCTTTTTTGCATTTGAACTGACATCTCCTAAATGTTAAAAGGTGGTATCACACTAATTTACATTTGTATTTCCTTCTGTGACCTTATTTTGTGTTTTCTGCATTTCACGTTTTCCTATCATTTCCCCTATTTCCTGCCTTTTATAAATGAACTCTGCTTTGAATTCTTTAATCTCCTGCAGTAATTTGGGAGGAATCATCCTGTTTTTTTATTTTTACTAAATTTTACAAAATAGCATTCTTGATCTGATTCCGCTAATCATCAAGGTCACGGAGAGACAATAGTTTTTGGCTCCGTCTTATTTTAGTTGAGAGCACATCTTATTTTTCACTTCTTCATAGGATTTCAGAGTGTAGTATGTAGTTTTGCAAAAGTGGTATTATTTCCACAGTATTTTATATTTTGAGTTGCATTTAGTTTAAAATTTAGAAAATTCTCCCTTTCATTTCTTTTAGAAACATTCTTGGCTTTGTTTTCATTAATTTCCACTTTAATTGTTCTTGTTCAATTGTCTTTCCGTGGTCCTCTCTTGTGGGTTGTTTCTCCGATGTGGTCTCCTGGGGGCTCTGCTCTGTGTCCTTTTATATCTTTCTCTATAGTCCCTTGGGGATGCTCATGTGTGTGGTCTTCACCACTGTGCTGATGACCCCTGAATATCTCTTCTCAGACCAGATTTGCCTTCTGACAGTGAGATTGGTATATCAACTGAATATCTTCTTTAATATCTCAAAGACACAGAACTTCAACAGAAACATTTATTTATTACCTCTTGGGGCCAGGGGAATACGATGTGGAGGTCACATGCATAATAAGCAGGATGATCTGCCTGGTACTGCAAGAGGTACCACATCACATCACTCATTTCCCACTTTTAAAAGTTTTCCTTGTTTTATTTTTAATTGGCACTTAATAATTGCACAGGCTTATGGGTTACCATGAGACATTTAGTACATGCATAAATTTGTGAAGACTTGTCTGCCCAATTCTAAAAATTGGGAAATGGCCTGAGAAAGGTTAAAAAACTCATCCATGTGTCAGTTTGGGTCCTAAAAACCCTTGAATGTTCTATTTTATCCACGCTGCAATTTTGCTTTATAATTTCTTCTGATTGATTTTACCTTTGTGACTTGATTCACTTTCTTTAAGAGATGGATCTTACTTGTCCCCTTTGGTTCATCATGCTGGCTTGTCCACTCCCTCCTGAGGCTTTTTCTGGGTTGGATTCAGCAGGAGGCAACTGTGTGTGGGGAAAGGTTTCAACTCCTACAATTGGCCAGGAGATCGGTTGCACTGTGTGGTGGGGTGGGGACTGTCTTGTACCCCCAACTATTCTGGTGCCAGGGCCTGAATTTTAAGATGATTGAGACTCGTCACGGGCTTCTGCCCAAGAGATTCCTTGGCACTCAGCTGTTTTCTTCCCCTCCTTTCCATTTTACCTCAGAAGGTGGGCGAGACTAGAATAGGGCAGATTGATATAAAAATGGATCCCTGTGTTTAAGAGCCATGTGAACATTTCTGGTTTGGTCTGAGTTACCATCGATTCTTCCACTGGTCTTATTTGTTTCCAGTTAGGTTTCTTGTCTCCGACACTTCAGGACAACCCAAGATGGCAGAGTGGTAAAACAAAGAAGCTAAATAGAGCTCTCAAGTTCTCTTGTAAACGGGATGTAAAGTGGAACTTTTCTCCACCTATACTTTGGGTGGTTCAGAATGCCTACATTCCTGTAGTCCTGCTTCTGAAGACCAAGGCAAACAAATTGTCCTTTGAATGTCTCAAAAGCTCTTTTTTTTTTTTTTTTTCTTGTAATGCCAAATGCAATATTTTTTTGAAAAGACTACACCAGAAGTTTCCCAGCTGAGAAAACAGGCTTGTGAAAAATGGTTTCAGAAAATGTAATAAACCATGCAAAAGTTGTTCAGGGTGTATTTGAAATGAACATCTGGATATGAGCTGCTAAATTACCTCCTTTCCCCTCCTCCTTTTTCTCACAGCTGTTTGAAAGTGTCCTGAGGGCAGGGAAACAGGTCAGTGGACCAAATTACACCTTCCCCCCTTCCAATCCCTTTTGCACCTACGCAAGGAATCTAGCTCACATATGTGTTTAATAAGTGGGCACAAATATAAGAAAAAATTATCTCAATTCCTGTTGACTTTCTGCAGCAACACCAAAGGAAAATAAACTCCGGATTTAAAAATTTCTCAAACAAAACTTATGGTTCTAATAAGATATTGCTTTAAAGTTGACTTTTTTATATCAAGAACTGAGCAAACCACTCATTTCTCTTCATTTCTTAAGAATGAAGGATTATTACGTCACACTTTCCCCAAAGTGAAGAGAAAACAGCTCCCAAGTCTTTGCCTTTTAACTTCTAATTGAGAAACATAAGCAGTTCTGTATGTTCTTACTGGATTTCCCATTGTATCTGTTTATTACCAACCCTTTCCATAACCACTATTGCAGCGCATGCATTGAAGGGAGGCATCTGCTAGTTTGGTTCTTCAGAAAAGAACAAGTGATATAAGCCAGACTCAGAAAGTCAAGGGTGGAGAGTTGTCTCTCATATGCGGAAGTTAGACAGAAATAAGTGGGGAGTGGTGGGGACTCCCATAGAAACAGAGGGAAAATAGGGAACAGAGGAAAGGGACTGAGAGAGAGGGAGAGGGCATGGGGAAAGGGAAGAGTGATGGAATGAATTGATCCACTTACGCTATGTACATACACGAATATACCCCAGTGAAGTTCACCTTTATGTATCTCTATAAAACACTAAGTGAAAAAAATAATTAAAGAGGAGGAAGACCAGTCCAGTAGAGAAAGGGGAACAGGAGGAGGAAGGAAGGGAGGCCAAGAGGAAATACTGTGGACTGAAGTGGAGCAAATTATATCCCATGCATCTGTGATTATGTCACAATGAACCCCAACATTATGTATGACTATAATGCACTAATTAAAACATAAAAAAGAACAAGTGGACATTTGATAGATCTTCATGAAGTTATCAGTGTCCACATCTAATTCAGAAAATATGAAAGGATGTCCTCACATCAGAAGGAGAAAGTCTTTGGGGAGACGTGGGCTGATTCTTCTTCAACTCGGGACTGTCTGAGGACCAAATGGCCCCGCAAAGGAGAGAAGACCCAGTAGTCAATACGTATTGTTCCTTTACAATCTTCTCAGCTTTTCTCGTATATGAATGGACTCCCACTCATGCCCAGATTCGGTACAGTCTCCGTGCTTACTTCATGGATGAAGAACTGACTGAATGACTGAATCGATTTTTAGCCTTGATTTTTTTTTTAATAACTGGAAAAACTCCTTTATGAAGAAAGGGCTAAATTCTCACAAGGACAGTTTTTAAAGTGCAGGATGGAATTTCTTGCATTAGATCAACTAAGTTTTTATCATTGTTTAGGGTCTGAAATGTAAAGTTCTTTCTAATTGTTGGAGGGAGATTCCCATCATATGCATCTCCTCATATCCCCCATGCTGTCCTCACAGACAACTCCAGTCCTCACCAGGACCAAGGACCTTACTGCTGCTGTCCTGCATGGTAAAGAGAAATGAGCAGCTCAGGGTGTCAGAGCAGTCTTCCTCAAAGAAGTGACGTTTTAGGTAAGTAGCAATGAACCCGATGAAGGAAGCTTACAGGGAAGGGGTTCCAGTATGGAGAAAAGTCATGAATTGATACCAGTGAGTTGGGCCAGCAGGGATTAACAGAGGTGCCATAGAAGGCCAGGGCTGGACAGGAGAGCGGAAGAGAGAGAAACATGTGGTGGGCATTGGGGGCAGAGGCCGTGGTGGGAAATTCACTTGCATCCCAACACTGCATTTGAACCTCATGACAGTCCAGCCCTGGTGTAGGACCCCAGAATGGAGACCTGTTATTTATTCCCAGGCCCAGTGCCATTCTGTAGGCTGATAGTCCTCTTCTAACTTCTTCTTCTCATTTTCTCATACCTCAATGACAATACCCTCTTCTCCAAGAAACCGTTGGTGTTTTCCATAGCAGACACACCTTCTCTCCAGCGATCTCTGCGCCTCTGAGAACACAGCTGTGTTCCACTTTGTGTCATGTTGGTTGGGTTTGTAACATTCTGCTGGTGGAGACTGATTTGCTGCAGAGGGGCCCTCTCCTACACCTTCTCCCACCCCCCACTGAACTCAACAAGCATCTGCTATGCACAGCGGTCTGCTCAGTCAAACTTCCTGGGTGAAATTATTGATATCATCATCTGCTCAATGTGGAGTTTGGGGCAAGGTACTTAGTCTTGTTATTTTGTTTAACTGTAAAAGGGGGATCATGATAATACCTGCCTTACGGGATTTGCATGCATGTTACAAATCATACTTGTCATTCACTTAAACAAGTACTGGAAGCGTTAGTCGTCATTGTAAAATCCCGAGGAAGGACTAGACTGTTGTGAATTGTCAAACCTGGTAAGGTCAAAAGCTTCAGAGGATCTTGTACATTTGATTTTGACTCTGGGGTTTATGTCCTCAACTACTCTATGATAATGCAATTTTGGGGAAAAAGTTTTAAATAGAAAAAAGATGCTCTTAGGTTTTTGGTTCTTCCCATGCACACATGCACATAAAAAGTTGAGCCAAGGAGGAACTAGCTATGAGAGGTTACACTTGAGGAAGGATGAGAAGATGCTTCTCCCTGAGCGGCCATCTTGCCCACTGCGTGGTGTTCCTTCTCACCACCCCAAACTGGGCCTCCCTCAGAGCTTGTTTTGCCCCTATTAGATCATATCCCATCCGATCTTTCTCACTGTGGAATAACCAGGATGACCACAGTGACTCTATAACTGATCATTCAAAAAGACAATTTGGGGATGGAAAGGGGGCCCTGTTTTTAATGCCGGAACCATAGGTATAAACTGGATAGTCACTAGGAACTCAAGCTGTGCATTCATCTAAATTCATCTAATTTAGAACCATGGATTTCTGTTTCTTTCAAGTTCCTTGAGCTCTCAGCCAAAGAGAAGCAAAGGCTTCTTCTGATCCAATTTATTTTTAATTGTGTCAGTGCATTTTAAACTCCATGCTGCACATAGGTTTCCTGGAAGGCCATGTCAATATATTGTGAAACATCTGGATCTTTGGGTATCAGGATGTTGGAATATAATGAGCAATTTTCATCCCAAATCTTTAAAGTCTTGTAGATAAACCGATTGGTTTCGATTCAGGGAACTTAACTGCCAGCTTCAATTAGCCGGTCTTCTTTAATATATTCTTTTTCTAACGTACTAGGCAACTTCGATAAATTATTATTTATGGAGTACTTATTAAAATGCTACAGGGAAATCATTCCTGGAAATGTCTCACTCTGTAACTGTAAATGATCAAACCCTCACTTGCTGATTGAGTGTTCGAGGACGTAAGTCAGATTATAGGATCACAGCAACTCAGGCCTAAGGGAGAACTCAGACAGCATCCAGGTCAGTTCCCCATTCCACCTCCGAGCCTCCAATAACATCCCTTCCTTGTAGATATCCAGGAAATATCTGAAGCACCAGGAGTGGTGGGACTCGTCCCCACCCAAACTACCTTCTCTTTTGCTGAATGACGTTGCCAAATGAAAACTGGTTCCTGATTTTAACTGGAAATCTGGATTTCCCAAACTTCCACACGTTGAGTGTCATCATCTAATAGGGACTCTGTCCTCTGACACAATTATTTTCTTTCAACCCTTTCTGTCCTCAACCTTGGCAAGGCAGTGAAGAGTTGACAAGAGACAAGCATGACCTGTAAAGTGACAGACCATGAAGCAAAGTGGTTATCACGGTCTTGGGCTAAGGGGTTGAGTTTGAATCCTGGCAACTCCGGTAACAAGACAAGGCATCTATACAGAATCGTAGTCTTCTCATCTACACAACAGGAGAGGTCATTTGTGACTGCTGTTACTTTGGGAACATTCTTGAGAGATTACAGAATGCAATGTACCTAAAGTATTTAAAACAATGTCTTCTGGTACATGACAAACACTACGTAGCTATTATTGTACAGAATCTGGATATTTTCCTGCTAGCGTAAGATCAATGGCCCGTAGATCAGGGCTGATTCCTGTCTACTGTGTAGTCCTAAAATGCAGCTTCCTCAAAATACCCTGCCAAGGGTTCCAAATTCTTTAGTTTGAGTGTTTGACTTTCTTTCCGGTAGTGGTAGGGAATAAATTCTAGTAATTAAGAGTCAGGGTCTTGGAAATTGTACTGAACTCTATACATTACATTAGCAGGAAAAGTTTTCTTTTTTAAAAATGGTAATGAAATAAGAATCCTTGAGGTTTTAGAAAGGACTGTTTTCAGGAGAGTCCTTTGGGAATTCTAATGTTCAGCTGGGTTAATTACAGCAGATTTAAAATGTATCTTTGTGGATCAGATTCTGGTTTCCCTCCTTACTAACTGTACAACTTGGGCAGGTTTCTTGAGCTCTTCAGTCCTCACTTTCTGCAACCGTAAAATAGAGATAAATGTTGAAGTTTTCCTCTTCATTAAGTCGCTCTGATGTTTAAATGGCCTAGCACTGGTGGGCAACAGAGCACTCTTTAGGTGTTCTGGATATCTTACCTTAGTAGGCATCTTCCATTCTAATCTTGTTCCTGTCTCTCACTTCTGCTTCATCCTAGCAACAGGTCTCAAAGACTGCTGAACACTTCCTCAACCATATGAACGGTCCCCAGTCCTGGACACAAGGCCCCAACAGGAAACCATTATCTAGCCTGGGTCTATTTCAGGTTGCTTTTCTGATCATTAAGACTGATTTGCATTTAAAGAGCATGGAAGAAAACAGGGGTGCCTAGTGGCAGAGCAACAAGGAGAGTTAAGAACAAAGTCATCAACCCAAGATGTCGTTTATATCAGTAACTGTCAAGCCTGGACCAGTCACTGAAGCATCTGCCCCAGCATTGCTAGGGGAGCTCCTCACACCTGCCACTCAAACCAGCAGCACCAGCAGCAGCTGCTAACTTCTCAGAGCAGCAGAATCATTAGCCTCACTTCAGACTCCCCAACTCGGAAAGTGAATATTCACAAACCCTCAGGAGGTGGGTTTGTACAGTAAGTCTGGGAAATGTTGGTCTTCATCAACACTAAGAGGAAGTCATACCCAAAGTTTGCAAAGAGTTCCAAAAATGAGATTCAGCTGGCCATCCACCCAGTTGGGATGCTTGGAGGATACTCTGAAGCATCCCCTTGAATCAAAGCCTTCTGAATTATTAGCCTATTTCCATCTCTCCCCACTCTTACACCCCTTTCTTCAAGTCATTTTCTGACTTGATGCTTCTATCTGCTTCCTGCTCCTTGTTAGAACAGAACACCTGATATTTGGCTTAAAAGAGTGCCTTGTATAAATGCCCTACTTGAGTCACAGAAAGAATAAGATGTTGACTAATCCAGTTTCTCTCACTAGTTGTTATTCCTAGGGCCTGTGGTCTTTAAGGGGCTAGAGAATGTAGATCCTGAATTCAGTATTTTCCTTCTTTTTTACCTGCGAAGTGCTGGACATTGAGCTTAGAGTATGCTAGGCAAGCACCCTACCACGGAGCTACATCCCCAACCCTATAGCTGGATTCAGATAGAAATAAAGAGAAATATGGCCTGTGTAGCATTGCAAATGGCTTTTACTGAACCCAAAAGACCCCAAAGCAGAGAATAGTTTGCCCCAATCATCATTTAGCTTTACAGTGTCGTTACACGTATAATGAAACCTTTGATTTCATGAGTTTCAAACAGCTGGAGAAAAGGAAGGAATTCAATGAATTAAAAATCTGGGGGAGTCGCAGAGTACCAGCGTCTGCTGTTGTTCACACACACACACACACACACACACACACACACACACACATACACATAAAGACTGAGCATCTACCACTATGCTGGGCAGTGTGGATCTAGAAGTAGACAAAAATGGATTCTGTCTCCACCTCCCCACTCCAGACCATTTGGAGCTGAGACCTTAAAGGGGAAACAGATACTAATCAAAAAACTTCAAAAGTATCTGTTATGCATCACAGAGATAAATGTCACAGAATACAGGTGCCAGTGCTATGAGAATATATAAAAAGGGAGAGGGACCTATTCAGAAAGGTTTTCCTGAGGAATCAACAAATGCGAAGGGTGGATGGAGCTGACCAGGCCATCTCAGACGGGTGGAGAGGGTGGAAGGGCCCAGCTGGTGCTGAAGTCCTGTGACCAGGGGCGTCAGTCCCCTTTTAAGGAACTGAAACAAGTCTGCAGTGAGTGGAGTCCAGAGAAGGGAGGAGGGGAAAGGGGACCACAGGCCAGGCCGCACAGAAGCGGGGGTATTTCTATCTTTGTTCTAAGAGTACTGGGGACAATGAGGGGTTTTAGGCAGTAGGCAACAGGTCTAGATTTGTGCTTCTGCAAGGGAGCTCTTTCCCCCACGTAGAAAAAGACTGGGGGAGGAGCAAGAGTGGAGAGGAGGACAGACCCGATGACACAGCAGGCTCCAAGGTAGCTGGCATGGTGCTCAGACGTGAAGGTGGTGGGGCAATGGAGAGAAGTGGGAGATTCCCAGAGACATTCAAGTGATTACATCAAATGTACTCAGATTAGGTTCGAGGGAAGGGGACAGGGAGATGGTAAAGTGACAACTAGTTTGCCAAACTGCCCCAATGCTGGTCTCTGGACTGATTCAGGGAACTCTGGACAGATACCAGGCTGGAAGGTCAGGGGGGTCGTGAGTTAGGGTTTAGACCTTAGGAGTTAAGAGTCCTTTCCTGACCTCCTAGACAAAGACACACAGGTCTGGAATTTGGATGAGAGTTCTAGGCTGGATGAAGCTATTATTATAATAATAATTTTAAATGTGGAAATGACAAGTTATTATTTACTGAGTATTTATTCTGTGTCAAGGCTGTGTAGCTATTATCTAATTTAATCCACTCTGAATGAAGACTGTTCATCCTCACAGTAGAGATGAGGAAGAGGAGGCCCAGAGAGAGCGTATTAGCTATGCTTTTACCCACTGTGTCACAGTGCCCCCTGCTGAGCACCTACTACTTGCCACCCTTTCATGAAAAAAAATGGTGGTTAAGATCTCCTGAGGAGCAAAACTGGTATATGCAATTGTGTATTTCCCATAGCAAACTGAAAGAGAAGAAGCCATGAGTTAGGGTTTTTCTGCCACTTGTCAATGAGCAGTAGATGCTACTTGTCTGCCAGCCCAGCCGCATCCCATGGCATGCACCAGGACATACAGCACCTGTCCACTACCATCTCACTCTTCCTCTCCCTTCACTTTTTTTTTTCTTTTTTTTAGGTCCAGGGCAATTTTTGTCTTCCTCTGATCCCTGGTGTTAGGTGATCCCAGGACAGACAGGTTAAACAAGAGGAATTTCACCACAAATCCCCCAGACACCAGTCTCCATCAGCCTTCAATTTCAGGATCTCAGACACATAAGAGGGCCCCACTCTCTTTTGTAAAGGTAAATGAAGGCTACCAATTGTTGGAGGCTGCTGTCTCCATTTACCTGTCCCAACATTGTTCTGAGAATGAAAGCAAGTCTACTTGTAAAACTCGCACTGAAGCAGAGATAGAACTACTATAGCAGCTGAAGTGAGACCATGTATACAAAATGATCCCTGTGCTCATGTCCTCCTTTTGCCCAGGTGTTAAACATAATCATGAAGAATTTTACCATTACTCAGAAGATTTTGAGATTTGAAACTGGAAAATTCTCAGGAGTGTGCATGGAATGAAATGTACAGATCTGTACTAAAAACATACATCACTCTTTAACCTACTTGTTAGTAAAAATGGCATCACTGGAAGTTAATAAATTGTGCCTCTATATGTGAGCAAATATGTGTGCAGAAAATAAACAATTTTTCAAGGATGCACTTTCCATTTAACTAAAAATCAGTTTTGTCCATAGTACAGTGTTTTTCACTGTTTGGAACAATGTGGAACCTTGTTTACAGGATCCTGAGATTGCTCATGGCAGCCAATTTTATCATGGAGTGAAAAGTCTCAAGTCAGCGAGCCTGTTCTTGTGCTTTATTCCTGGAGAGACTATAAAATGTGTCCTCTCTACATTAAGTCTCACTTGTCTTATATTTTAATTTTCCTTTAATTTATATGTCAAAGCATAAGGGACATGATGTTTGGATTATGCAATGTGTGTTAGACAACTCAGGAACGATGCCGTTTTTGAACAGATAACCCGTGTTGTCCTCCAGGACTCTCTGAGACCTTTAACAAACAAGAATGCACAAACCCAAGCCCAAAAGGGAACATATCATTTTGTACAGGTTTTTTCCAGTAATATTATTATGATTTATTTTTGCTCAAAGAGTAAAATGTGCTCATTGTAAATCATTTCTATTCCTCTTACACAGGAATAGAAAATGGCCCCATAGGAAGCAAGGTGAGGAAATAACTGTGAGCTGATTTTCCAGGCATTGCCCCCATGGCATCTCAAGGCAGAGTTCAACACAAATCATGCAAACAAAATCATACAATTGTCCACACTTTGGTGCACATGCGATGATGGTAATGCTCCCAAACCCAGATAAACACAATTCCAAGAGTTTCCTTACTTCTATCTGAGCCCAGTTCCTTCCTATACTCTGTAAGTCATCATTTCGCTTTATCAATAACTTAGCACTCTCTCCAGTGGATTCTTCCAGAATGTCATCTGCATGAAGCTCTCCTTTTTAAAAACAAATCTCCTTTGGTTTCACTTTTGCCCTTCCTTTTACTGTGTCTGCTCTATTTACAAAACATCTCTCAAGGCCTACACTACTAGATTAATTTTCTAAAATTGCATTCCCTCTCCAAACAATGCCAAATCTGGCTTTCAATACCGTTCCTCCAGGAAATGATCTCTTGCCAATACTGAAAGGGGCTGTCATGTCTTTAAATAAAAGGGACGCTTTTTGAATCTTTTCTACATCAACTTATTAATTTGATAATTATTTGTTGAATATCTGCTATGCACTTAAGTTCTTTATCAAGTTTCAAAGTTATTTTAACCAACAACCATTTGAAAGTTATCTTTGTCTTGTTTTTAACATTTCTGTACAAGGAAATTTCCATTGTACTTATCAATGCCCCCATTAGAAGGTCTCATGTACCATATTTATTTTGAACTGTAGCTGTGGAAAAATACATTAAATGAAACGAAACTTGCTATTTCTCCATAGTAATCAATAGACTTCCTTCTTATTGAAAGGATTTTCTATTTACACCAGTCATCAGGAAGCTCAAATACAGTCCCCAATTATAATAGCTCTATTACTGTTAAATTTAGCGTATTAAATTTTCCACCATCATTACCCTATGTACATGTATGATTACATGAACGGTGCGAATCTACATCATGTACAACCATAGAAACGAAAAGTTGTACCCCATTTGTGTACAATGAATCAAAATGCAGTCTGTAAAAATAAAAATAAACTATTTATACAATGTGTACTGAAAAAAAAAGTAAAATAAATTTTTTGCAAAGATTCTGAATCCTTATGTATATTTTCCTTATGCCCTTTCTCAGATATCCATGTTTTGGCCCCTCCAAGTCCACTCTAGAGTGCTTTGTGCATAAACAAACAGGTCTTTCCTAATGCTAATTTACACTAGTCTAGAACCAAATATTCGCCAACATTTGTCAAATGCAAAACAGAGGTTTTTCCTATGGACCTCAACTCAGTCTCTGAAACTTACTCTATGGTCTTTCAGTCTTGGCTTTGGAAAAGTCATCAGGTTACTAACTGCTTCAGGGACCATAAAACAAAGTTTGTTCCTAAACAGAAAAAAAAAAAAAAAAAAAAAAAAAAAAAAGACTCCAAGAAGGAGAAATGTATGCACAGAACATAGGGTGAGAAAAGGCCTCTCAGAAGCTTTGCTGGCAAGAATCCCAAGCTCATGTTACCAGGAGTATTTACATTAAAAATATATCTTCACTTGAGCAACATCTCTGCGGTCAAGCTCAAATCCTGCCTGGGAATTCTTCGGTTTTACTACCATTTGTCAACTCAAGCTTCGGCTATGATTTCTCTGCCTTCTGAGGCATGAAGGCAAATAGGGCCGGGTGAGGGCCAGAATGGCAGCCCTGATAGAATGTGGTGGGAATGAGGGGCTTCTGAGATTTTTCAGCAGCAAGTGTCTGGTTGCAGGCTTCCTAGCCAAAAGTGTTTCTCACACATTCTAATCTTTTATGTGCAAGGAAAAGCCCAAGATGGGGTGACTAAGACTGGCTTTTGCCTTCCTTTCTGGGGTCTACTCCTGGACATAAACTTATGTGGCCCCTTTTCCCATCTGCCAGAATGCCCCTGGGAGACCTTGTCAGCTGTAGGAGTGAGAAAAAAAGAGGGAGAGATTTATGGAATTTCCTTTGTAGTTATATTCCTGGTTTTCACTAGGTTGCCACTCAGTCTTAAATATTTTATCCTAAACCTACCATTATAAAACAGCACCAATGAGAGAGGCATGTAAAATATAATTTATTAATAATATGAATTTGTTTTAAAACTGTTCACAAACATATTCAAAGAAAAGTTAAAAGTGAATAAGCAATTCCAATTTTGGTCTCTCTCAGCAATGCTATTGAAGTAATTCTATGTGTGACCCACATGGTGCAGAAGAAAGACCAGGTCACTCAGAATTGGGGTCAGGGAATCTACCACTAAGCAACAAGGTAAAAATGAAGCTCCGCCTATCATTCATAGTCCTATTCTTAGTTCTGAACATTTTGTGTCTCAAACTGGGCCTTATATTTTACTCAGTGTAGATCTCAGGCTCATTGATGATTTTTTTTTTTTTTTTACCACTTTGGTCATGTTTTGCAATTTGGACTTGACTTCAGGCCACAATTATCTGTTTATTTTCCCATGCTTCACTGGATCTATTTTCCTGTTCATAGATTCTTTCTTCAGCTTTGTCTATTATGGTATTTAATGTGTTCATCAAGACAGTTTTTAAAATATTTATTTGCTCTATTCTTTTCTAAAAGTTTTTTTTTTAATTTTTAAATTTCATTTGTTCTAATTAGTTGTACATGACAGTAGAATGCAGTTATACATTTTGATAGATCTTATGTAAATAGAGTGTAATCTCCCATTTGGTCCTTTTTATAAATATGCCTATTTTATAACATATTTTCATCATATTTCTATTATACCTTTAATGTTTATATTTAGCATAATTTTATTTTACAGGCATTTTCTGATTGTCATATTAGCCCTGACTTCCCTAACTAACTTCCTTGGAGTTATCAACATGTGTGTGTGTGTGTGTGTGTGTGTGTGTGTGTTGTGTGTGTGTGAGAGAGATGGGGAGCGGGGAGGGGGAGAATTGACTCATTGACTCTTCCTTATAGATTTTTAGCCTGACTCTTGGTTCTACTCACCTTGGAGGCAATAAGATAAGGAGAGCAAAAGGAATGTATATACGGACAGCATTTTCCTAGGTACCTAGATTCTAGGCCAACCATCCCATGAAGAGCAAGAATTTGTTTTCATTTTTTTACACTACAATACTCTGGTCAGTCACATAGAAAAATTTAACAGGGAACAGCATGTTCAATTTCATGATTAATGATCCACATTCTCTTGCGATAACTGGAAAAACACCAAATACACAGTACCTGGAAGTTCTTTAGAGCACATAATCTCAAGTTAATTCTGGTAGAGAAGTCCTGTCCCTTCCCTTCGTCTGCACCACAAACTGTTACTCAGTACATCCCCCAGGGGGCGCTCACCAGATTACAGGTGGTTCTACAGTTCTTGTGGGAAGAGAGGCCCACCAATCTGAAAGAGAGTTGAATGCACTGTAGTTGTCTCTTAGTCACTCTGCTGCATTTGATCAAATGTCAAGTGGGATCTTGATTTACCCCACTCTTGAAGGTTCAGAGAATAAGCACATCAGGCAGTTTTATTCTCTTTATTTTGCTTTGTATCCTAGAGATTGGTAAACCTACACAAACTTCCCTGTTCCCACATATAACAAAACAAAATTTTAGACACAGTAAAATAATTTCAGGAACATAAAGTCATAATATTCAAACCCTGGTCATACTGGTTCCAGACTGTGCTTATTTTCTCAGCAAGGTAAGTCAGAGTTCAGCAATACCCAAGTCAGCTGGATCACAAACCTTCCCCAGAATGAACAGTACAGGCAAATTTATGCCTTCTGTCATAAAAATTCATATAAATTTTGTATTCTATTTCACAATAGTTTGTATCAGTTTTAAAGGGGAAGTAATATGACTTCATATTGAATTAAATTATCTAATTTTTATTTTAATCTCTTTGCCTTTATAGCTATTTTCTTCCTTTTGTTGAAGCCTGGCCAACCATTTACTAAGATCCCATACTCAATCTCCATGATATAAAATTGTTACATTGCATGATGTATACATGTCTCGAAACATCACATCTTACTTTATTATCAAGTACAATTTTATGTATCAATTAAGTTAAATTCATTCATTCATTCATTAAAGAGTAATGCATTCATTTAATTTGCTGATGCAATATGTCTGTCCAATTAGGAACTAGATTTCTTAGACCTCTTGCATCCAGGTGGGGTAATATGTCTCAATTACACTGAACAATATACTAGTAGATGTAACAAATGCCATTGAAAGACTTGAATTGTTTTAGTACCTCTTTTTGCAATGTCCCCCGCTTCCCCCATCTCTCTCTGACACATCAATGTAGATGCCCAAGGCAAACCTTGACGATCATGCATTAAAGATGGCCGAGTCTCCATCAATGGAGTCCTTCTTACGGAACAGACTCCATCCTCACTGTGGCTGCCAATCTCTCTTTACAAGAGCAAAATGTAAATGTCTATTGCATCACAACATTAAGATTCTATACTTTATCTCTTTAAACTACTGACTTTCCCAAACCTTTTCCCAGGTCCCAGTTTCCCTCCTGGTTTAACCAACCTCAAGATCTGCTCCAAGGTATAAGGGGGTGTTAATATCTCTCCCTGTATTAGTTTGCTATGGCTTTTATATTAAGTTTTCCACAAATTCTTTGTCTTAAAACCAATAGAAATCTATCCCCTCCCAGCTCCAGGGACTGAAAGTTCAGCATCAGCCTCACCTGGCCCAGGCTCAGGTCTGGAGGCTTTAGAGGAGAATCCTCTCCTTCCTTCTCCAGCACCTGGTGGCTCCTGGCCTTCGTTGGCTGGTGGTTGTACCTCTCACATTTCTGCCTCCATCTTCCTCTGGTTTTTTCCTGACTTCTTCTGTGTGTTTATCAAATGTCCTCTGCTTCTCTCTAGTAAAGTCACTTGTGATTAGCTCTAGGACCCACCTAGATCATAACAGAATATTCTCCCCAAGTTAAGATCCTTAGTCACGCATGCAAAGATGCTTTCCCCTTAGAGGGTAGCATTTGCTGGTACCAAGGATTAGGAACAAATATCTTTGGAGGTACAATTATTTATCCTACTATGTGCCCAAGACGATTTGAATGAAACTTCAGAGCCAAATATGATGCAGGAAGAAAGAGCCCTTGAAGTTGGGAAGATGCTGAAAGTAAGTTGAGTGATATTAGCATCTTTCACTAACTTATTTAGTGAGAATAAGAAACATGTATTTCACACACGTGCAAACACAGATACACACAATGAGGAGAGAGGTTCAGAAACTCTAAATGAAGGGTGTGGTGATGACCTGCCCTGCAAATCTCAGTCCTGAAAAGCATCTTTGCTGCAGGCTCAGCTCTATTTCCTTTTATTTCCTCAAACAACAGATTGTTCAGAACCTGTTGTGAACTAGGTCCTCTTCTCTGTGGTTGGGGTATCAGTGGAGAAGCTTGTCCTGATACTTACATTCCAGCTAGGAGTAACTGCAGCTCAAAATATATCAACTAATTAGAATAAATAAAATAAACTTAAAAAGAAGCTAATAAGAAAAAAACAACGTATATCAATAAAACTTTTCATCTGTCTAGTTTCCAAACTCCTGGCATCTCTTTCTTACTTCTTCAACTCCCCAAATATTAAACATAGAAACCACATCTGGGCATTCTATCTTTACCCGTTTGGCATTGAATCAGTGTTAAATGAGCTTCCACTTCTCCTACAACTATGTTTATTTATTTACTTTTAATTTGGGTTTGTCTTAGCACACAGTAGGTTGTGCCATAATTTCCTGTGAATTAGTAGGTTAGAAATAACTTCCCCAGGGCAAAATGCACATTGCACCAGACAGCTCCAGCTGCACAGCCTTGTCCTTTAGATTTTATACTTTGGCCCATCTTTCATCACTGCATGCCCCTATCCCTGCCCTCCCCCCATTTCTCCCACTTCCGCTTACACTGGGCCGTACAGACAACCAAGACAGACAAACAACCTCTCACCACCCACCCACAGCCCAGCCACTCCCGTCTGGGCCCGCTCTCAGCACAACCTGATGAAAAGATGTCACTGCCTACAAGCATTTAACCTCCTCACCTCTCCCCTCTGCCCTCTCCGCCTTGTCTGAGCAGCAGAGGGGGGAAAGAAGTAAGAGATGACATCAGGTGGTCGAAAGCTAACACCGTCTCCCAGCAACTCTCAAAGCGAACCCAGGAATTCCAACTGTAATATCATCCCCCAGGAAAAGGAGCAAAGCATGAACAAGTCAGGCCCTTCCTGGGTTCACTGCTGGGGTTCCCAGGCGAGGCGGGGGACAGGGGTGGGGCATCAGCCTGGCCTTTGCTAGGGCGCATCTGGGAGAGGAAAGAAAGGTGGGGCTCACCCAGACATCCATGTGGGAGCAATCAGAATCACGTCCGCCAAACCTCCAGGGCTCTGGGGGACATTCAGAAACTCCAAACAAGTGCATGGAAAGATATGCTTTGTTTTCTTTTTGCCCCTGCTGAGAAATTCTGCCCATTGTGTTTCTGTGGGAGGCTTTTGTGGCTAATTTTGAAAAATGAGGTGAACAGGTAAACTGGAGCTAATGGGCTCAACCCGGGGGCAGACATCTGGGGCGATGTTGACTTTGTTGCCGGAGAGCCAGCTGGCCTTTGCTCTGCTCCCGCCTCCGGCCCCACTCCCCACTGGCCTCCAGGGGGGACTTCAGCTTCTAATGAACCAACTGCAGAGTCCCTGCCACTGCTGCTGCCCAGGCTCTGGCTGAAGTTCCATAAATGTTTGTTTTGTGAATGAGCTGCACTCGGCACACCTTGAACAGGGCTCTCCACCATTCGGAGAGGGGACCGGTTCCCAACTGCCCTTTCTTGACTAAGGGAAAAGAGAACACTGTGTACAGACCTAGGGAGAAGGAGACTGGGTGGAACTTGGGACTCAAGTGTCCCTAATGAGTTTCTCCTAGGGACCAAGCTGATGGGGTAAGAGTAACACCTGTGTTCTAGACACTTCTCTGGCTGGGTGCTCAGCACACCTCTTCCTTACAACAATCATGGGACACAAAGTATTTTTTCATCCATAAATGTGGAAACTGGATTTGACCAGTGCATGTGACAGGCACGTATGAAAATACCATGCTAAACCCCACTAGTATATGTGATTAATATGTGTTAATAACATTGTTTTCTTTTCTTTTTTTTTTTTAATGAGGAATACATGCAACAGACCTACAATAAAGTCACTTATGCTGCAATTACATATAAATTCAGGTCTAACTATTTATTTAGTGCAATGCTTAGGAGTGCTGCTTAGGAGGCGGATGGCCTGCATTCAGCCCCAGCTTTGCCACCCACTTGCTGTGCAACATCAGCAAAGTGAATTTACCTCTCTGGACCTTATTTTGTTATTTGTGTGTTAAACAATAAGGATTATCGTCTCTGCCTCTTAGATTGTTGTGACGTCTTGTGAGGGAATGGGTGTAGAATATTTTTTAAAAGTGCTCCATGTCACCGAGTATTCAAAATTGATATGACAATATCAGTGATCTTCTTATTCAGAAACATCTGCAGATTGTTTCTAGAGAGTAGAGAGATGCTTGGTTTCTATTAATACCAGGGAAAACTAAGGTATGTGTGGATGTCCCAACTGGTTTATGGCAGATCTGATCTTAAACGATCTCCACTGGGTAAGACAAAGCGAACTTTCCTGTTCAAAAGCAGGGTCTGCTCTCAGCACTGCGTGTGTGAGGTGAGGGGAAGTGGAGAGAGAAGGACTCGCCATACCTGGGCTGAAGAGTGAGGTCTGGTTTCCCTACACTGCCCTGGTTCTGGAAGCCTTTTTGACATCAGAATATATCTTCCCAGAATTGACAGGCATCAGCCCCATGCATAACTGGGAGCCTAAAGGACACCTTAGAACGGGCTTTCTCAGTGTGTCTTTCCCGTCTTTTGCCTTAGTATGGTGCCACGGGCAGCAAAGAGAAAATGGAAGTTGGTGGGTCGCTTCGACTGCTACATGCCCCATCTGTGGGCCATGCATTCATTCAACATATTCACTCCACATTTACCACGTACCAGCCCCCAAGCTAAATGGCGCCCAAGCAACAGAGAGCAAACAAAGATGTGTGTGCTGACACCTGAATGTAAATTCACTGCAGGAAGTCTCAGTTCTTTTGTGAAATTTCCCATTGGTCAGAAGTTTGGTTGCATATACGAAATTTGAATGTGCACATATACACGCACACATACAACTGTACACACACCCAAACACCACAGGCAGGAGTTGGGAATGTGCAGTTGAGGTGGATATGGCTACCCATGCCACCCACACAGGGAACTCTTATGTCTGCATTTACTTCCCCACCCTGGACCTTGGGGCCCCAAAGTTCCAGATCCCTACCCTGCACTGCTCTCTTCCGCCATATAACCATTGCCCTGATTGATTTCATATCTGAGCTTCCAGTGTCTGCCAGCTGGGCTTAGCGGGGACCACTGTACTTTCACAAAGCGAGTTCTGCATTCCCTGGGTCTCTGATGCCCAGGTAGCCACTTTGTTGATGATTATTTTGGGGAGGGTTTATGAGATACCAAGGCAGATGTGAACAGATGTGGAAGAGTAGATAGCTTCTGAATCTAGGGAGATACAAGGCAAAGAATTGTTTTGCTGAAGGGGTTCGATGCTGGAGGAGTGTCCCAGTCAGAAAGGGAAAGGCCTGGATACCTGGGTTTTCACAGGGTGCTATCTGGTGGCTGTGAGGGAGTCTTTATCACCAAGTGGACACACAATAAATATCAGCTGAATGAGTGATCCAATAAATTAATGAATGAGTGAGTTATAAGAGGTCTAGAAATTGATCTCCCAAGATGGCAATGAACAGCCAGTGCTGTCTGGGGAGAAGTGACAGGGTGGGCTGGAGCCAGATTCAGGAGAAACCCAACCCATGTTAAACTGAGTTCTTCAGGTTCTGCCAAGAAAACGGGCTCTGGGCAGATTTTTAGTCATTATGGGAAACTGAGGCACAAACACAGTGATAAGTACTGAGTACAAATAACTGGTGTGATTAAAGAAATAATGATAGCTGGAGTATATTGAGCTCCAACAATATGTCAAGAACTTTCTAAATGCTTTACATTTGCTCATCATAACAAGGCATGGTCAGATAGAAGTTTTTATTCCAAATTTTCAGAAAAAAATGAAAAGAAATATGTCTTTTAAAAATCCTCCACTCAGTGCTTAGATTCATGTCTAAGAAGTCTGGTTCCTGGGACTGTTTTCTTCACACAACTACTTGGGCAGAGAAAAAGTTAAATGGAGAGGGTAGGTGAGTGTCTGAGACTCCTCTCAGAAAATTAGCAAGATCATGTCCAGGGACTCTTTAGGGGAGTTTGATCAGTGTTATGGAAGTGGACAGAGGTGTGTCTTCCTTCCTTGGAACAGGCTGCGTCAGGCTCCAACTGTGATCCATGGTGCAAAATGATACTCCTTGCCGTCCCTGTCTATCTGCAGAGCTTCAGATCTCAACTTCACGCAGGTGGGTCCCAAATGGACATCTCTTGTCCTAATTGACCCTCGGGTGTTCATTGCACACTCCCAAATTCTTCCTGGTTATAGCCCTTAGATGCCCAGTCAGCAGCTCAAACTTGACTCAAAGCCAACAACCTGGCTCATCTTTCTCCCCATTTCAAACGGTCCACCTTGCCCACGCCCATTTGTCTGTCTATGACGCTATCATCTCCAGGGATCCAAGCCTTGGAGACTTATACTCTGCCTCTTTCCCTTTGCACAATGAGAAAGCATTTATGAATCCCATTAATTTTTCCCTTTAACTTAAGAAAAACATTATCATTACATAAAGTTTTGATTCTTTTCTAACTTGTCAGTCACTCTAATATCAGCGTCTCCATTCATGAGTTCAGTTATATCTGGTTCGAATTGTGATAGGATTCAAGTTTGATCCTTGCCTCCAGTTCCTCTCTCCTTGTTTCCTTCCCCCACAGACTGCCAAACAGATCTCTCTAAAGTCCATTTCTGAACTTGTCACTGCCCTGAGCAACAAATTTCAACGGCTCCCCGTTGCCTGCCAAATAACATCCAGATTCTTTATCATGGCTTTTCACATCCACTTAGATCTGGTCTCAACTCGGTGCACATTTATTGAGTCCTACTTAGTGCCCAGCTCTGCACTAGGGGTTGTAAATATAAAACTAAACCCCGGGTGCTTCCTGCCCTTGGAGAAGAAAAGGAAGATAAGCTGGTCCCCAAATCTCATATCAATACTTCTTTCCTCTCCTGCCCACTGTGAAAGGTGTAAAGTTGGATTTTTGCTGTACTCCAAAACTTCCTCAGCATTTCTTGATTTTTGTGTTCATGAACTTCCTTATTTCAATCTCCAACCAATTCTCTTTTGGTTAATATTTCTACCTGCATAAAGCAACCGTGAGTCAACCTCTCAAAGATAAATAAATGCTTCTTAGCAATCACCTTCACATATATTCTTATGATGGATAGTAATTGGAGTACATAGCAGTATTGCATCTACCTGTTACTTCCTCTATACCATTGTTCTCAAAGTGGATGTGCCATAGGATGCTATTCTACAGCGAGGTAATGCGTGCTCTTAAAAGGAAGCATCGGTGGTCTTTGGTAATATTACATTCTACAAAATTTAATACTTTTCTCTCTGCATATCTCAGAGAATTCACCAATTGCATCTTATGCTCCAAGAAATGTTAGAGTGTATAATACTTTCCAAACACATTTAAAATGTAAGGTATTTTTCTTGTAATTTTTCAATACTATGTTTGGAAGATAAGACTGTTGAGTAATAATGGCAATAGTAATACTAAGAATAATCACTGTTTTTTGACCTTTTTTTCTGTGGTAGCCACTACATCAAGTGTCTTTGCATCCAGACTTGAATCTAATTTTCACAAGTCAGTGCATGAGTGCCAATTTTAAACCATTTTGCAGATGAGCAAAAAAAAAAAAAAAAAAAAAAAAAAAAAACCTCATAGCAGTTAGTTAGATCACCAAGGTCATCACCATCAGGAAAATAGTTAAATACAACCTAAGTCCAGTGTCCCTTGTGCTTTCTGAGGAGAAGAGTCTGATTTAAAAATCTCTGTGAGCCCCTTTTACCCCCAAATTCATAACAACCCGTGATCCTACAATAGTCTTGTGATTTGGGTCCCTCAGTCTGATTTTGCATCTGTGCTTTGATGCTTTACAGCATGGAGAGTAGAAAGAACACTGCTACCCTGCTCCAAGCCTCGGGAGACCTGAGCTTATGACCCCAAATCTGCCTTTAATTAACCATGTGTCATTAAACAAAGAATTTCTCCCCTCTGGGGCTCAGTTTCCTCAGCTGTAAAATAAAGCAAGGTTCGACTTGTTGATATCTGAGGTCCTTTAACCTCTTTTTACCACGCTCTTCTCTTTGCCAAGTTTCTGTGATTAATAGAATTAGATGAGCCCTTTGTTGCCCATTGTATCTGTCACTGAGAGAGCTGGAACCATTCCTCAAAGGAATCCATGACATGGCCAATTCACTGTGTCAACTCTGAGGCCATTGCAGTGACCCTCAGTCACTAGCAGCATGAGAAGCAGAAGAACTTGCTTTTTACTAGAGGTCTTCTTCCACTATAGAACATTTTTTTTTTAATTGTGGAACATCAAATAAATTTAAAAATTTTATTTGGATAACATAAGTATAAATAACTGAAAAAAAAACCAGATGGGATACATTTCCCTTGCAATATATATGTGATTAAAAAATGAGGAGAAAAAAATGTTTGTAGCAAATATGTTTTGGATTTCCTGAACTAAAAGTTCTTGCAGAATAGTTTGAGATTTCCAAAGCACCAACATGCAGCTGCTTTGGCTATCCTTCAATGAACCATCAAACCCCCAGTTGTCTTGGAAACCCGCCTGCATCCTGGGATATGTTCTCCATTGAGCAACTAAAATGGCTTAAAGTCTTCCAGGGTAACATAGTTTGACTATAGTTCACCCCTTGGGAACCTTCATAAAAACAAGATGTCTATCTCCTGACCCCTGAGCCATAAGTGGCATGCCTTAAAGAAATAAAACAACAGAGGCTAATGTTAGTTTGTGGGTTTTCCTAAAGCAAAGTAAAGGATTTCAGAGATGGGAAATTTATTCTGCAAAAACCATTCCCATTTAATTATTGCCACCGAGAGAATGAAAAATGAATGGGAAACTTAAACAACTGTAAGGCCTGGAAAGGGAAAGAGAGCAACCGAAGAGAAACCTGAAGATTCTCTTGTTAACGAGAACACTCTGAGACCAAGACTCATAAGACTTGGCTGTTAATATAAGTTCTACATAGTCACAGTAATACTAATACTATCATTCCAATCGTGGTAGCATTTATTGAGTACTTACCTTTTGCAAACTCCTTAAATAACCATCTTACTATCTATTAAACAACTGTAGCAGATGTCGTTCATGTCTGGCTTGTCCCTCAGCATACCCCAGTGGATGCCTGCCAACAATCTCCATCCACACCAAAGGGAAATGTGCCTCTGGGCCACAGGATGCCCTCAGGTCACTGGAGAGCTTTGGCCTGCTGCACTGGCTAGCCAAAAACCACCATCAGTTACCCCCTAACCATAGGAGAAAGAAGTTGGCAAATACATACCCAAAGTAAGACAATTCTGGTGTGCTCTCAAGAGAATCTCAAAGAGACTTGCTGCTCTGGCTCTGTTAATTCTCCATTTAGGCCTGTAAAGATATCCTGGAGAAGAGCTTCAGGGCCTTTGCAAGAGGCTTAGTAGTATTGGGGTTGGCAAATGCCATATTCAAGAACCACAAGATGAAATAAAACTACATTTTCATTACTTTTAAAGTAAAAAAATATATATATAAAATATGAAAATGTCAAAAATATATACCTATGATCTTCCTACTCATAGAAGAGCACTATAACCTAATGATTTTTGCATTCCTTATCTATGAAATGGGAGTCGTGAAAGAGCATTGTTTTAGTCAGCTTTTTTTCTGGTGTGACCAAAAGACCTGACGAGAACAATTTTACGGAAGGAAATATTTATTTGGGGCTCACAGTTTCAGGAGTCTCAATCCCTATATGGCCAACTCCATTCCTGAGGGCCTGAGGTGAGGCAGAACATCAGGGCAAAGTGTGTGACAGAGGACAGTAACTAGGAACATGGCATCAAGAAGCAGAGAGTGAAGTCTCTTCACCAGGACAAATTATGTACCCCAAAGCTACCTGTGAACTACCTCTTCCAGCCGCACCCTACCTGCCTACCATCAGCACCCAGCTAATCCCTATCAGAGAATTAATGCAATGATTACGTTAAGACTCTCGTAACCCAATCATTTTACTTCTAAACCCTCTCGCACTGTCACACATGAGCTTTTGGGGAGCACCTCATATGTAAACCATAACAAGAATCTTCTTTGAGCTCTTAAGAGAGCATTCGAAAAATAACTGACACAAAGTGAGGATTCAATGAAGATTAGTTATTATTATGCTTTTCAAAATATTCCAAATATTTCTGTGTAATTTATTTGCTATCTCATTTTGTCTTCACAAAAATAGAAAAAGATGAAAAATTACTTATGTGAAGTGTTTACCAGTTTAACTATCTTCCAGCTGAGCTAAATAAACAATCTCAGAATTAGTTGTTCTCATTTTTACAGCTAAGAGATGGCAAAACCAGGATTCAAATTCATGTTTGCCTTACCATTATTTTTTTTCTGTAACACACTATGTGTGTAATAACTTGAAAAATTTCTCAAATCCCATATGCTTTTGTATCCTTGTTCTTTTTTCATCATTTCTGTCTAGTTAATAATTAGTAGTAAAACCTCTAAAACAAAAATGACCAGTATTCTTCTCATTCTTGACAATAAAGCACAGGGGAGCAGAAGATCCTGTTCTGGGTCACTTCCTCCTGTGCCGCGGGGAACTTGCTCTAACGATTATCCACTCTCTCATTTGCTTTTTCAATTTATCTTTCATGGCACATACCCTTAGCCTCTAAATATAGTCAAGGCTTTCTTATTCTAGGAAGAAAATCTTCCCTTAAAGTATGTCTAATATTTAGCACATGATACTTGATGTATCAAACAATTCCAAAGTCTCAGTGATTTTATATAGTAGTAGTTGACTTCTCGCTTACTTTAGACAACAGTGTGGATTTGTGTGGAGGGTCTCTGCTCCATGCAGTCATTCAGGGATTCTGACTCATTCCATCTTATGGTTCTGCTTATTCTGAGTTCTTGGGTTGGTCTCCCTTCCGCTCGATAGGTCTGCCTTCACTGGCACCACAATCCACTCAGCTTTGAGTGTCCTTAATCTCCCTTAGTGTCTAACATACCCAAACGATTGTCAAGTCCTAAGAAACGCCCTTCCATGTTCCTTTTTCATTCCTAAACCTGTTTTACATCCATAGAGTTGTTATTTTCTTCCACCCCAAATTCAAATTCTCTTATAGCAACACACACACACACACACACACACACACACACACACACACACCTGTTACTTCTGCTTCAGAACTTCCCAATGTGAATCCTCCTTGTTAAAGCCACCAGTATTCATTTACTAAAGGGAAACCCGGATCATAATATCCCCCTGTTCAAAAAACTTCAGAGTTTCCTTGATTCCTTCACACAACATGATCTTCACTGAAAGCAAGAAGCAAGTGAGGGACTTCCACCTGTCACCATGGCTCCCAAATAAGAAGGGCTATTTAATATCACAGGAATGATGAGAGATGTCCTCAGCTATCAAGAGTTTCTACACACACGAGTGATGGCTCTAAACTGGGAACTGGTCAAGGTCTTTGATGATCTTTGGACCTAGAGACATAGTCAGAGCCAGGAGATGTCCATTAAATATCTATTGATGAATAAGTGAGTGAACGAATGACTGAACACATGAATACCATCAAATACACACAACTTCACATCCACCACATATTCAAAGTCCTCCAACACAATATTTCCACCTCCTTTTTCTGCCTAATCCCTCTTGATATGATATAATCTAGAAAAACAAAGTGGCTGTCATTTTGCTCATGATGTTCTGACATCTTGTTCCAGGCACTAATCACTGCTGTCCCCTCCCTCTGAAAGTTCTGGTCTTGTATTTCCACTAGACATCCATCTTATCATGGCATGGTTTACATGGTGGGTGGTTGTTTCTTCATAACAAGATGTTAATTTTCCATTCCTATAAATCCTGTAGCACACAAATGTCTGTTCTTATCATATTCTTTCTTTTGATTTGCTTACTTCCACATAGATCGTGTGGCTCTCTTTGTGTATCTTCTGTGAAAATTCCAGTGTAAGATTCCAACTGAAGCTGTGTGAGATTCTATTTAAGCAGAAATCCTATGAGATTTGTGGAAAAGATGGTGAAGATGGTGATTGATGATGATGACGATGATGATGATGACGAAGAAGAAGAGAGAGAATTTAATTTTCTATTTTAAATTCTTATTAAGAGTCAGTGATATCTGTGCTTTCCCAGTAGTTTGGGTTTTAGCTATTCTTCGAACATGTGGTACAATTCTACATTTTGACTTTATCTGCAGTAGTGTCATGGAGTATTTTTTGGTACACAGAGAGGAACCATGTTGGGTGAGATCCTGAATATAAATGTTCACATCAGTTTCTAAGCCAAGCTTGGTCCCTTCCCTTCTTCCCTTCCTTCTCTTCCTTTCTTCTCTTCCTCTCTTTTCTCTTTCTTCTCAAGTTTTTTTTTAAGATTTTCTTCCATGCTAAAATGACATTCCAAGCAAACTCTCTTAGGATGAGGTGGAGAAACTGTAGACTGGAGAACACAGTGTGAAGAAGCCAGACAGACGTGGCTTAGAATTCTGATTCTGTCATGTGCTGTCTGTGCATCCTGGAAAACACATCCACACTCTTTCACTTCCAGATTACTTTTTATGTAAATGTTCATATGATTGTCCTATCGTACTCCTCACAGCCCTCACAGGACAGGACCAGGACTAGGGTGAATCAAGTGGAACCGAGGGTGCCAGATGTCAGAAGTCCCTCACTTTCCCCACTCCGTCAATAAGAGTTATTTTTTTCATCCTATGAGCTTTGTTTACCTCACCTTAGTGAGAACAGGCCTTAGAACTGTGGTAAGGATTGAGTGATTTACTACACACATATAAAAGGCCCATGACAGGAAATGGCATGTAATAAGTGTTTGATCAACATGGGGTATCGTTTAAAACCAATATTATTTCTTTATGACAACTGCCATTCTTTTAAAATTACTAGCTAAATAACCACTATTATTATTATTTCTACTACCACCAACACTCATATTAGTAACACATGGATTCTTATTTGGGATTATGATAAAATTATTCTGACTGTTTTTTTGGTTTTTTTCAGGGCAATTGTTTCCCATGCATCACACTTTTATAAGAAAAATGGCAGCCCAGGACACAGCCTGGAATGGGGAACACTCTGAAGGAGAAAGTGCAGTTACAGCAAAGCTAAGAAAAACTATTGGTGCCACAGCTGCACGCACGGAGCAGACTTCACCCAGCTAACTTTAGTAAGGGTGTCCCCTGAAAAGGAGAGAATTGGAAGACTAGTAATCCCTGGGAGTCAGAGTGACAAGGAGGCTAGGAACTCTGCTTATGGAATACCTGGACTTGAGAACTGATTTCATCATTTCCTGGCTGTGTGACATTGGACAAGTCACTTTTTCTATCTAAGCATTCATTTTTCTTGTCTATAATATCAGGCTCTGGCTCATTCAGCAGTGGGAGGGTAAAATATGACAAATCCCATAGAGAATTTAATACATGGATGACATATACCAAGTGCCTCAGTTACAGGAGCAATTTACCTTTGCCCATCCCTTCAGTTAAGGTACAACCATGCTGTCCTCTCTCTTTATTCTTACATTCATTCTAAAATCAACTGTCTCTATACTGGTGTGGCTGGGGAGACCATGGCACCCAAGTCCCCTATCTTTGATGAAGCCCTGTTACCTTGAAGCAGGGCCTGGCAGATTGGCCTCACTATTGCTTCCCTCCATGACTTGTGCCTGTTCAGCACCCATAACTATGATTTGGATTTAAACCCAGTTTCTTTAATCAAAGAGAAGAGCACAAGAACTCTAATATTTTCTAAAACAGACCAGAAATCTTTCTCTTTACTTGTTCTGCATCTCTGTTGGCCCTGTTTAGTTAAGTAGCTGCTACCCTGATGGTAGTTTTCAATAGCAGCAATGAGAATACCTCCCATAGGTTTCCCATAAAGAACACGTATCTCTCCTGAACCCTTCTGGGGAGATGCCTTTAACTCTGAGCCAGAATTAGGACGTTCACATACTTCAGATTCCAAATGAGTAGAAGGGAAGAACTCTGGATTAGTTGCTACATAGGACAGAATGGGATGCTGGATGGGATTAACCCTGGCAAATGAGATATTCGGTCACTGGCCATTGCCTATTACCCCTTCCATAGTCACTTTGGGATGTACCTGTTATATTGTTTTGCAACAATCTGTAGTTGATCTCCCTTCCTGAAAGATGTCTCAGACAATGTAGACTGTGTCATCAGTAGAATCAATCTTCAGTTTGAGTCTAATGGAAAAGGGGAAAATATCAAAAGTGTCCTTGGAACCACTGTCTCTGAGCTTTCACTATGGAGTATAGTCTTGTTCCCTTAGAGCAGTGAAAGAGGAGGTTGGTCTAGACCAAGGCAGTGCAACATCAGTCCTCTTGGCTGAAATTCCATGTACTCCAGGGTGTTCATTCCCTCCCACATTGCTTAGGGAACCCACACAGAGGAACATCTGGCCAGATGCAATCTACAAAACATGCTGTGAAACATATTAGTTCCCTCAGGCCCATGGGGGCCCACCTAGTAAATGAGCAGGAAAGGACCCCACAGTGAATTCTGGAAGCTGAGATCCATCTCACATGGGACCCATCTTTCTGTAAAGAGTGAATTCCAAGCCAATAATTCATACTGAGGTCTGACAGCATCTGGGAAGCTGTCTTAGGAGTCAAGGACTTTAACATAAGGGATCAGTCAGGACCTGGAGCCATTGTCTTCCTGTTGTCACAACAGGAAGGAGCAAGGAGAAGGGCAAAGAGGCCCTGAATTGTCAACAGTCTACTATCCCCAAGGACCTAGCCTTTCATCCATAAGTACTGTGTCATCCAGTACTATGTTAAGTGCTTCAGAGGCAACAGTTTATTTAATTTTCACAATAGCCATAGACCTCTGTTTCCCACTTTTCTAGACAAGGGAGACAAGGGAAGACACAAAACCTTCTCAAGGGCACCCGCTGCTAAATATGGAGCCAGGAGAAAAACTTGTTGGCCTGCCTTACAACCCTTTCCATGTAGCTACGCTGGGAACGAAACCGCTCTTCCTCCTCCCATACACCGTCTCTAGCATCCCACCACGACTTCTGGAGGAGGATCTGAGCTTATGTTACAAGCCCTCTTCTCCAAAGCCCCAGTTCTTGCAGCCCTGAGCATGGCTATTTATATTTTCTTGGATGACCACAGGCTCTGCTGATTTGGAGAGGTTAAAGGTGAACATCTGTGTGCAGAAAGGGCTCTTTTCTCACCCACCATTGCTCAGGTGTGAAGACCAAACGGGGGAAGCCAAGGGAGGAGTGGCACATAATGAAATGAATGATTTAAAAGTTTCCAAACTTCTGATTCCAATTAACCTCTGAACTCAGTCCTGTCCTGATGTGCTGGTTCTCAGCATGATGAACTCAAGCTGCAAAACTGGTTTGGGGGTGTGTTTCCCAGTAGCTTCCTCAGGGTCCTGATGAGAAAAGGACCTGCTGATGTATGACCAAGACTGTTGTTCAGGAAAATGGTCCATATGTAAATTTATGATTTTTAATTAAAATTAAAAAAAAAAAAGGAAAATGGTCCAGTGATTACAGGGGAAGAGCCCAGACTCAGGGAAGCTGATAGAGGGCTAGTGCCCTGATTGCTTTCAAGCACAGAACATTGAAATGCAAACAGATGACTCAGACCAGACCCTGAGCCTGAGATCTGAATCAGCAACACTCACAAATGGCCACCTGTCCATTTGGACTTCTCCCCCCCATTAACTCCTGCATTGCCAGCATCGCACTTTTCATATTCCTTATTCCTTGTCATGTACAGAGGCTGCTGGGGAGTGACTACTCCTTGGAGTGACTCCAGTGAACTTTCCCTGGAGTTCTCCAGAATCTCCAAGTGGACCAAACTGCACAATTTGGCACAAAAATGGTCACCCTCCAATCGTTGCTACACCTCTTTCCTCTGAAAATATTTATATTCTGTAACATTTAAACTTCCATTTCTCTATCTATGCAATGGGTATAATAGTTGTTTGTACCTATCTCATTGGGGATTTTAGGTGCACAAAACTAAACAATACACATGAAGAAACCTAACACATAGTTGGTGCATAATTATTGTTCAAGGTAGAGGGTCTGTTACTGTTGTTATCACTACCATTGTGTTCAAGAGGATGATTACCAACAAACTTATTTGTCAGGGCTGCCTTATATAACCAAGACCACAAAATTGCTGGTTTAAGTAACAGAAGTTGATGATGTTCTATATAGTTCTAGAAGCTGGAATTCTAACATCAAGGTGTCCGCAGGATTGGCTTCTTTTGCAAGGTGTAAAGAAGAGTCTGTTTCATACTTTCTGGCTAGTTTCTAGTGGTTTGCTGACAGTCTTGGGTGTCTTGTGGCTTGTTGATGCATCACCATGGTCTCTCCCTCTGTGTCCCTACATGTGGCATTCTGTGTCTGTCTTCAAATTTCCTCTTTTTATAAGGACACCAATCTTATTGGATTCTGGACCTATCCCATTCCAGCATGGGAATAAGATTTTTCACTGTTTGATTATTTCAGGATTATCATAATTTCTTGTGTGTGTTTCTTCTCCATCTTGTGATTTCACATTTATACATATGTGCATATCTACCAAAGCATTTTCTAGAATTCTTTATTTAAGTTACTCTTCACAATAATGCTTGAATATCATTCTATTATTATCATTTCTAGATTTGGAAACTGAGAAACAGAGATGTTAAGGGACCATCTTTATATTACCCAGCTATTAAAAATAAGAAGAAAAGAATAACAGGAAGGTACATGAGAAAAATAAGTTGAAGAAGAAGTAGGAACAAAACAAAGAGCCAGGAAAAATCCACTTTTGAGTGCAGATTTGACACCAAAACTCTCAATCATTTATTAGCTAACGCCAAGATTGTATAATCCAGGGATAACAAACAATTGGCATGGGTCAAATCTGGCCCTTTGACTCTTTTTGTAAATAAAGTTTTATTGGAACACTGCTATGTACATTTATTTTGTGTTGTATACAGCTGCTATTGAGCTATGATGGCCTAGTTGAATAGTTACAAGAGAGATTGTATGGCCCATAAAGCCAAAAATATACATTCTTTGGCCCTGGGAAGAAAATGTGTACTGACCCTGTCCTTTATTGGTTTATAACAGTGATCCATCAGATCCATTCTGTACAGGTACATTATGAGATCTATTTGAGCAGTGGATTTAGATATACCCTGAAATAGTCCACATTTTTTCTCACTATGGTCCTTGAAATGAAAATAACCCATTGGTAAAGTGATGTGTGTTTTAGTTAGCTTTTCATTGCTGTGAACAGAAGACCTGACAAGAACAATGTAGAGGAGGAAAAGTTTATTTTGACTTGGTTTCAGAGGTTCAATTCATGGTTGGCTGACTCCATGGCTCTGGGCCTGAGGGAAAATGCAGAATATCATGGAGGAAGGACATGGTGGAGGAAGGCAGCTTGGAACATGCCAGCTAGAACATGGAACCAGGAAGCAGAGAGAGAGGAGTTCTGCTTACCCAGCACAAATATAAAACCCAAAGGAAGACTTTCAGGGATCAGCTTCCTCCAGCCACACCCTATTGTCTACAGTTCCTGCCCAGTTATCTCTATCAGTGGATTAATCCACTGATTAGGTTACACCTCTTGTAACCTAATCATTTCATGTCTGAACTTTCCAGAATTGCTTCATACATGAACTTTAGGGGGACCCCTTACATTTAAACCACAACAACATACCAGGTTAAAGTGCAAACAGTAGGATAGAGAAATGCCAACCAGTCCAGAGACATCACTCTCGCAGCCTGTTCCCTTTCATCCAGTGAATCCCATTAGGGATCCAGCCACATGGCATTGAAAATCAACATCCTGGTGACTGACACCTTGGCATAGCTTCCACAATCAATAGTTTCCATCCAAATTTCCTTTTCTAAAGACTGCATAAATTATTACATATATGCAAATATGACTATGACTTAATTACTAGGGTTGATTGGTGATTAATTTTTTGATTATGATCAATCACATCTCACAAATTGTAAGAAAACACTCATGGCAACTGGCAGGATGCTAATAATGCAGGTTCCCTTCAAATCCTGTCCCAGCCTCTAAACTAGCCTGAATAAACTCTTTGCTGCAGTCTCCATTTTACAGAGAAATTATCTCAAAGAGGTAGTGGGAAAAAGTCAATAGAACTAGGAAAAAATTTTAATGTTACTCATAAATAAAGAAATGCATTATGAGGAGAGTAATGATTTTGTCCCATCAAGGTATCATTTAAACATTAATAATGCCCAAGATGAAATCGGATTTTAAGGATTAGACTTACTATTTTTTTGATATATTATTTTTGAAGACACTTTACCCAGTTTGCCCAAATTTAAAATGAACTTACTCTCAGACTCAACAACACCACTTCTAGAAATTTCTCCTAGAAAATGTTTATAAAGTTTATTCTAAGTTTTTATAAAGTAGATATATAGTAAAATATTGAAATATTTTTTAAAAGTATATAATTAACCTAGCACATGGTTTTTATTGTAACTTTATTTATAATACTAGAAAAACTTGGAGACACACAATTAATGTATGATTGTTTAATGAAGTATGAAGTACACATCTGATAAAGTCCCACGTGGTCGTTTAAGGAAGGTATCAGTATCTATTCAATGGAATGAAGAGTTATCTAAGATCTGCTAAGTGAAAGAAGTAGGTTGCAGAGACAAACCTGATTATACCTCAGAATCATCTAGATGTTTTAAAACACAGATCACTGGCTCAACCTCTGGAAATGCTGATTTAATAGATCTGGGGCAAGATCCAAAGACTGGTGTTTCTAACAAGTTCCCAGGTAATGTCCATGCTGGTGGTCTCAGGACTACACTTTGAGAACCCCAGACACAGAGTATTATGCCAGCATATGCCTGCTTACATACACACAGACATTTTCTGAGAGAAATAGTAATGTAGGTTTCAGGGCATGTGACGGGGGCGAGAAAGTTTAAATTCTAATTTATAATACAAATTCTACTTTATATTATTTGCATTTGAACTATTAATATTTACTACTATAATAATATTAATAAAAATTGTTGTTTTAAAATGTAAATTATCATTCACTTGATTCAATATGACCTCCCTTTTATGCTGAATACTTATTTCTAGATCAACTTAGAGATTAAAAATATTTTCTCTTTATCTGCAAGGAGAGAGCATATTGCTGATATAGACTATATTGGTTTTCTGCTGCTCAGTAACAAAGGACCCAAAGTTTAGCAGTTTAATCTTAGCAACAAGGATTTATTATCTCACAGAGTTTCTGTGTTTTAGAAGTCCTAGCATCTGAGAGATTGTGCTCACCATTGTAAGATCTTGGTTAAGATGTTTACTAGGACTACTATCTCCTGGTGCCTTGATATGGAACTAGAATGGAGAAATCACTCCCAAGTTTACTTATGCAGCTATTACCAATTTATTAAGTAAGTAAAGTAGTTTTTTATGGTCCATTTGCTAACAGATTGAAATTGGTACAAAGAAGGCTTGTCACTAAAATAAAAGTATTTTTTGTTCATACAACAGTTTTTTTTTCCATTGTAAATTAATAATCATTGTAGTATCTAAAGGAGAAAGGGAAGAGAGAAGAAAAAAAGGAGAAAGGGAAGGGATAGAAGTGAGGCAGGGAGGAAACAAAGAACAAAGAGTAAGTGTGAGAACAGGACCTTCATATTCAGATTCCCCCACATCTCAGGCAGTAAAATAATCAAATGATATGTTTTTATAGTGGTGAACTTGGGATTGGAAACCATTCACTCATTTTTCAGTATTCATTAAGCAACTGTTAAGTGTTAGTTTTGCTTTGGGAACTCAGGATGCAGAGATATACAAGATGGGTTTGGGCCATGATCCCAAAGACACAATCCTGAACATGGAAATCCTGAACAATCAAAATTCCAAAAAATATAATTCTGGAAAAAATTAATTTAAAAATTCTTTAAGAAATATGTATTCACTTTTTTCTGAAACAAGGTCTCACTGTATTTCCCATGCTGAGCTTGAAGTCAATATCCTCCAGCCTTAGCCTCCCAAGCAGCTAATTTATGAGCATGTGACAGTGCATCTTGTTTTTATTTACATTTTTAAGGGGGGGCATTATTTGAGAACATAAACCATGACAGAATACTTTACGGACCATGTTATGGTTTGTCCCACACAGGTTCATGTGTTGGAAGTTTGGTCCTCAGATAGCCTGTTAGAGGTGATAGAATCTTTATCCAGCCTTAGATATTTTGCTGGAGCAATGCACAATAGACAAATACAGGTACTTTATTCAATAAAATAGGCAATAATAACATATTTTTGCAAGCATTAGCACTCAGGTATACTAATGATAGTTGCCTGGGTATAAAGGTTATGAGCAGAAAAACTATATTAATCAAGAAACAGGTCAAAAAGTACCATTACTGTGGTTGGGAATAACTGCTTTGTAACTGCAGTTATGTGAATATCATGATGGACAACACAAGTCTTTTGACAAGATTGATCAAAAACTGTGATGTGCAACCGGCACATGTTTGGTCACCTAAAGAGCTGAGACCTCAAGAAATTCTTTCATTCACAAAAGCAGATGTATCAAAAGGACATTTCTTCATTTATTTTAGAAGTTTTGACATTTTTATATATATGCACCATGCTTACAAAAAGTCAATGAAGTGATAATGCACTTCCATTGAAGCAATTTTGCAAAAATGTATAACATGAATTAGAACCCTCTAAAAGTCTTTATACAATTTATATTTTTCAATATTAGAATTGATACAAAGATGAAATGCACAGCATGAATTGCAAAAAAAAAATGCTGATAATTTAAAACAGCATTAGGGAAGGAGACTAAAAACACTAAAACAAAACGAACACTGAAAAGACAATCTGACATATAAAAAAAAACTGCATTACAGAGATAGATTACAATAATTGCAAGGCAGTAGGCTACAAGAGGGGACCAGTTTTCATGATCATTAACTGTAATTTTGAAGTCTTAGGCTATGATGAATACCTGCTTTTGCTCTTCTAGGGAAGGACTCTCCTTGGAGAATATGTTCATATTTATTTTCTATTGGTGCTTTTCTTTTTGAAACTGTTTCACAATGTAATATGCATTTCTTCTTAAATTTTCCCATGACATTCAGCATGCTTCTATGCTGATTTGGAAGGAAACAATACAGGTGACCTAACAGCAATAGTGTTGCACAAGGGTCTAACAGCAATAGTGTTACACAAGGGTCTCCCTACCCTATCATGCACATAATTATTTTCAAACCAGTGAGAAAATTCCCTGGCTTCTTCATGCAAGTGTGGTTTTAATTCATTAAAGAGTGCCTGGAATTTCATCAACTGAAGGAATGCCAGTAGACAAATGACAAATTTTTAAAGTGAAGTTGTTTTTTTTTTTGTCATTGTAGCACATGGCCATTATCTTCCTCAGAATTTAGCTTTTTAATTCCTGATATATAGACTTGTATGTGAGAATTGCAGTTTGGAGAATTTTGGTTTTCAGGGTTTCAACATTTGGTGTTCTAAAATTTCAGGATATTTGTTTTGGGAATTTTAGACTAGGAATTTTGATCCTTTGGATTTTCGACATTTAGGGTTGTGTCTTTAGGGATTATGAATGGTAAAATACAAGGTCTCTTCACTGAAACACTCATGTGGGAGACCAATCTATAGATCAAGAAAGCAAACAAGAATAACTAGTGTTTATTCAGCACTATCATCCTGTACCTACCACATATTCTTCTTGCATGGTTTAATTTAATTCCCACAATAACTCTGGAAAAAGCATGGTACTTTATTATCCCCATTTCTTAGAGGAGGAAATTGAGGCACAACTAGGTTGGAACTTGAATTCAACCCAGGACCACGTGACCTCGGAGCCTGAACTTTTCATCATGACATTAAACTGACCTTCCAGTACTTAGAGGAGAACTTTGAAATAAATCCTTAGATGAAGGGGGGAAATGTGGGAACAAGGATCCACTAAGATGGATCAAAGAGGGACCTCTGGCATTGGGATTAGGTCTTTATGGATGACTTGAGGATTACCATGGAAAAAAGAGATGATGGATATCTCAGCCAGAAGGGAAAAAGTTGCAGAGACAGCCACAGAAGGACAACCATGTAGCTGTAGAATTCTCACTGGTAAATGCTACACAGAGAACAGCGATAGGGGTGGCTGCAGGGAGGAGGGGTGTAACATGGGAAACCAATGACTTGAACTTGGTGTCTGGGGAAATGAAAATAAGTAAGTTCTTTAAGCAGAATGAGTTATTAAGACTTATGTCCTAGAAGGATCTCTGTGGACCAAGTTGGATAACAACAGGAAGAGAAGTTGCTGGCAGGGAACAGCTGGGGGTGGGGCTGCCAGTCTTCAAGGCAGAAGTAGTGAGGGCAGGACTGGACAGTCCTTTTCAGAGCTGGTAGGAAGGACAGGCTGGATCAGAGAGTGGGACTGGTGGGTGAGAGCTGGAAGAAGAGAGCAGAGAGGGAAGAAAGCATCACAGATACTCCCACTGTGTTGTGGCCAGTTGGGGACATGATGGTGCCTTTCAATGAATCGGGACCATGTGTGGGAAAGGAACGTATCATTCATAAAAATGATAGCATTTTAACATGGAGTTATTATTATTGTTGGTGTTAAGTGGTTGGAGTTCCTTTTAGATTTGGGGACATAAACCCTTCTCAGGTATGTGACTCATAAATCTTTTCTCCCACTCTACAGGTTGCTTTTCATTCTGCTGTTTATTTCCAAGGCTTTGCAGAAGCTCTTCAGCTGGATCTGGTCCCAATTTACTAATTTTTACCTTTGTTGCTTAAACTTTTGGGTGTCATATCCATGAAAGTCTTACTTAGACAAAAGTCATGAAGGTTTTTCCTCTCTTCTAAGGAGTTTTACAGTTTAACCAAAAAAAAAAAAAAAAAAAAAAAAAGATATACAAATGATCAACAGGTATATGAAAAGATGTTTGAGGGCACTAATCATCTGAGAAATGCAAATAAATACTGCAATAAGATACCACTTCACACCTGTGAGGATGGCCATTAGCAGAAAAACAAAAGAAATCAAGTGTTGGTAAGATGTGGAGAAACTGGAACCGAACCTTCGAATTCTGTGAGAAAGCAAAGCAGTGTAGCCACTCCAGAAAACAACTTAGAGGTTCCACCAAAAATTCAAAATAGGACTTTTATATAATCTAGCAATCCCACTTCTGAGTATTTGTATCAAGAATTAAAATCATAATCTGGAATAGATTAGTCCTCCTGTGCTCAATGCTGTGGTTCGCCCAACAGCCAAGATGTGGAAACGTGGCAAATGTCCACGAACGGATGAACGGGAAAATGTGGTAGAGCCAGGTAGGCACCATGACAATGTGGCAGTCAATCAAGGGCCATGTGGAAGAGGGCAGTCCTGTAGGATTAAAATGGAGCTGAAAAATTCCTATCACCTAGTGACATCATAGTTGTCACAATGTCTACAGCACAGCATGTGTTTATGGTGAAAACAAGCCTACTGTGCTGCCCATTGTAAACAAGTATAGCACAAACAATTATGCACAGAACATAATACTTGATAACAAACAATCATATAACTGGTTTGGGTATTTGCTATGTTATCCATTTATCATTATTTGAGAACATATTCCGACTTATTAAAAACAAGTTCACTGTGAAACAAAATGCCACATTACTGTGGCAGCCACAGACATCATGTGTTTACTACGACTCTTGATTAGAGGTAAAGGCTGCATTGGGAGATTAGCCGGTTTCATGTAGGTCTATGTAAGCGCAATCTGTTCCACAATAAAGAAATGGACTACAGACACTTTTCTGAGAACATGTCTTTGTCATTAATTTGTCATTAAGCAATCCATGACTATACGTGTTGAAATTTTATTCAACCCTGAAAAAGAAGGAAATCCTGCAGTATGAAGCAATGTGGATAAATCTTGAGGACATTATGTTAAGTGAAACAGGCCAGTCACAGGACAAATGCTGCATGAGATCACTTTGTATGAGGAATCCACAATATCAAGCTCAGAGAAGCAGAACGTTTCCAAAGGCCTCAGGAAGAGGGAAACAGGAGTTGTTGATCAATAAGTGTTATTCATTTATGCAAGATAAATAAATCCCAGAGATCTGCTGTGCAAAATTATGCCTATAGATAACAATAATATATTGCCTACTTGATAGTCTATTCAGAAGGTAGATTGCGTGTTAACTGTTCTTCTCAAAATAAAATAAACACAGCAATAACACTCATAAATATTTTGAGCAAGTACAATCTGGCCAGGACTGTGCAAAATACTCCATGATTACTGCTTACATTTTATCCTAAAAGTTGGCAGAACAAGGAGCTTGAGGCACAGAGAGGTTCTTGGACTTGCTCGTCCAACACACTGCTCACAGACACTAGAGCCAAGATTCCACTCCAGGCCTTTAAATCTAGAACCTGCGTCTTAACCATTATGTCATGTGCATGCATTGTATTCATCCTGGCTTCAACAAAGATCTCCTTGGAACAAAGGGGAAGGGGTGGGACCCATGACTAGGATGGCAAGTGGTCTTAAGCCTCATTTGAAGTGACAAAGAAGCCTCAAGTTCTATCACATATTTTCAGAATGGAAGCTGATGAGGCTTTTCAGAGGTGACAGATTCAGTGTGGCCTGTTTTAGTTACAGAGTTCTCTTCCCCTCTCCCTCCCACACCAGCAGTGAAGACACATTTGCTCTGAGCCATTAACCCTCTCTGGTTGTCCTGGTGACCAGTGGCATCTGAAAGGCAGCTGGATAAGGTCATGGGTCAGGCCCTAGCTATAGAAAACACACCCCAGGCCTTTACCTTTTCAATAACCAAGCTGGCCTTACTGACTGTGAAGGCTAATTGGCCCTGTCCCTTTGAAACGAGGACCCGGCATCGCTGGAAGTTAATCAAACGAATCTGGAGGACACAGGCCAGTGGTTCCCAAACCCCGCTTATATCCAAATCACTAGGGAGGAGCAGGGACACACAGATTCTGGTATCCCCGTCCCTGCAGCTTGAAACGGGATCTAGATTAGGAGAGCCAGGAATCGATGTTTTTCTAAAGTTTCCTGGGTTACTTCTATGCACAGCTAAATTGGACAAGCACTGAATATAGCTTCCCAAGCAAGTGGGGGTGGATGTTCCAGGAGTTAAGCTGACAAAATATGGAAGGAGAAGTAGTGCAACTTCTACCTCAAGCGTATTGCCCAGGAGGGCTCATGACTGGAAGGAGAGATGACGCAAGGGGGACCAAGGCACAGGCACGAAAGGTGAATTGAAAGTGCTGCCTTGGTAGGAAGACAGGCCACTGCTTGGAGACTGCCCTCAAGACCCAGATGACAAGTCCTGGAGATGCAGAAGATGTGTCACTGCCCCGCAGGCCCCTAAAGATGGACCCCATGTGACTGAGGCTGGGGTGGCTGTCACTCTCCGTGGTTGCCTGGGAACCCCACGGTGCCGCAGAGGAAGGCAGCAGCTCCTGGCTTGGCTCTATTCAGTGAGAGTACCATCCTTGAGTCTCAGCAACTCTGCTTCCCCAGTTGCCAGGGACCGTCTATGAAGGCAGCTAGCAACAAAGACCAGTGTTCACTGAAGGTCCTTTCCCTGAGTTAGTTTGGCAGCAGCAAAGACGAAGCTCAGCCTCAGTCTCTTCATTTCTCAAGAGACCTTAGATTCCCTTCTCCTCTATAGATATCCAAAATCATGCTTCTATAATTGTCACTTTCTAAACTTTGGCTCATACAGAGACCAACAGGCTGGCCCCCTGTGGGAACCCTGGCGATGCCTAACTCCTTAATCTTCTATCAGGAGGTGACTTCCAACATCTCCTCTGTCACTTCTCTGTGTCTCTGGTGACTTTTATTAGTAGACATAAGACAGCGAACTCAGCTGTTGCTCCTAACATGTGTTTCTTCCCCAGAACAGGCCCTGCGGTGGCTGTGACCCTCAGGATGCTGCAGGGGTGACACAGGTCTGGGGTCTGGCTGTAAGAGACCAGCAGCTTCTGCTTCCGTTTCTGGACATACTCTCTCTTGGAACTCTGAACACTCAGGTAAGAAGTATAACAGCTAGAGAGACCACTGGAGGGACCCTGAGAACATGTGGAGAGGGAAAGGCGCCCGGGCGACAGCCTTCCAGAAGAACCCATCCTCTCACTGCCTGACCTGTGCCTCAAGCCACTGCACAAGGTAGACCAGGCCAGTGGCCAGATCAGCACCTCCTGAGATACCAGTCCAGGTCACGCGGAGCGGGATAGGACAGCACAAAAGCCCTCTGCTGATTTCCTGGCCCATACAACTGTGACGCTCAATAAGATGGCTGTTCAAGTCACCAGGTTGGGGGACACTCTGCTACCCAGCACTGGAACAGGAAATCAGAATGGAATCTGATTTCTCAGGAGGACAGTCCTCCTGAGATAGTGGTTGGTTACAATTCAAATAAAATCCATTTAAGAGCTACAGTGTCAGCTGCACTTCACCAGATGAGAGATCCAGAACCTTCTGGAAGCATAGTCCATTAGTTATGAAAATACTAGCCTACCCACACAAGAGGCCGGAGGTGCTAACTTTTTCCATTAAACTGTCCCCTTTAGCCCAGGCTCCCGTCTCCTTCCTTGCCATCCAGGGGTGGGAGTGGGGCGTAAGCCTTTGAGGAAAAGCTGTCCAACCCTCCGTTTAAAGGAGCGATTCCAATTTCAGAAGGTTTTATTGAAATTAGTTCAAAATAAAGGAAAGTCCCTGGAAGTTCCAGAGAGGTGACTTGGAAGAGCATAGGATGACTCAGTTGACCTGACTCTGTCCCTAAGAGTGGACTGGATCTCGGGGAAAGAAAGGAGCCCCTGGAAGCTGCCACAGGTGGAGAATTTCAGTCAGAACCATCAAGAACACAGCTTCTGCACCACAGAGGCAGGGAGAAAGGGGCAGGACTTTTCAGGTAAAGCATGCAGGTAATACACCCCGTTGTTCTCTAGTCTTCTCGTTCTATGAAGCCAGGAGCACCCAGATCCCTTAAACCTTCAGTCCAGAAAGACAAAGGCCAACTCCCGATTGTTATGTCCGGTGAAAACCAGATCTGCTCAGGCAAAGAGGAAGTGCCAAGGCAAGGACCCAGCCAAGATTACGGGCTGTTAATAAGGAAAGACAGAAGCCAGAAGTTTTGATGTACAGCTCGACCAGCAGAGGTTAAGGGGAGAACCGGGGCAGGCTCATTTGCAAACTTGGTCCTGTTTCATTAAGTGAGAGCAGAGACAGCCTGTCTCAGTCCAGCAGAGAAGGAACTCATTATCCACGTAGGGAGCAAGAGATAAGAATCTTTTAATAATTGCTGGGAATTTTTTTATTACGATGTGGAATGCCAATTTAGGCCTCTCCTCTTGGGCTGGATACAAACAGCCTCTTTGGGAGTGAAAGCGGCTCCCCCCTGGCTGTGGTCATTAAGGACAAAGAGCGGAGAGACTGATGTTTGCTCTGAGAAAGACCACAGCTCAGGGGCCCCGCTGGTTACAGGAGCCAGGTCTCCACCAGGCGACCCCAGGACTGCCTGTCCTGCCTCCAGAACCTTCCCAGAGCCCGCAAGCCAGGCTGCCAGCCTTGTCTTCCAAAGCCTGGGATCCCTACCTCCAGCCAGCCCTGCAGCTCCTCCGGGTGCCTCTGTAAGGGGCGTCATTTCCTTTCATTTTAAAAAACTTCATGTATAGGATTTAAACAGAAACTTTATGTTGTTCCTTAAGAGACGACAAACATTTCCTGCTCTAAACAGTTAACTGTGAAAAGGGTAAGTACAGAGAACACTGGAGCTTTTATTAGGTTTTACCTAGGCTCCTTTGCCTAGCAGGGAGTTGGCTCTTGGTCTAAAAGGTAGCTTAGCGAAGGGTTAGGGGTTGTAGATGCTAGAGCTGATCAGGTGAATTTCCCCTTATGTAATCTGAGGGGCTGAAAGAAAATTGAAAAGGGAGACTTTTTTTTTAATTTAATCTTTTTTTTTTTTTTTTTTTTTTTTTTGCGGTACTGGGGATTGAACTCAGAGCCTTGTGCTTGCGAGGCAAGCACTCTACCAGCTGAGCTATCTCCCCAGCCCTTAATTTAAACTTGATGTGATGTTTGCCTCATGATTTGGGAATAACCCAGAAGTATGACAACCCCCCTGGGGAGTCTCTTGTAGGAAGACTGCAGACCCCAAATCGGAACCTGGTGTCCCCAGCCAGCATTTCCTCTGCTAGTGACTACAGTTCACCACAGCAACTGAGGAGAAGGGGGATCAGACCTCACAAAGCCCGGGAGCTGCTGAGTCTCTGGCCCTGGGCTGTCCTGGGGGCTCTCCTTCCATCGCCCCCCAGCTGGCTCTTCAGCCCCCACACTCCAAAGGAGTCCTACGAGTGGATTCTTTCCACCAGCCTCCTTCCCAGCCTCCTGCCCTGGCTCTGCAGGTCCCTTTCCCTGTTCCTCCCCTCCCCTCTCCCTGCATCACGCCTGGCAGGGTAGATGCTGAGTGACAGTGATGGTGGGTTTTAAGTCCGAGGTGTCAGGAGCAATGAGGCGTCTTTGAGTCAGACGGGCCTCGCCGTTTCCATCTCCACAAGCGAGGGCACTGTGCCCAGGGCCAGAGGCTCGGGGAGCTGTGTGAGCGTCCGCTCAGCGCCTGCTCCTTGGCTGGATTTCAGAAGGGCCTGAGGAAGTGTGGGGTGTTGCTCGCTCCCTGGTGGAATCTGTGCTGACAGCTCGAAGGCTTGAAGGGTTCTGGGTGCACAGCAAGCAGCAGCTGGGGGTGGGCTGGCTGTGGAGCTCTCCATGGGCCTCGCTCACCTATTGGCTGATGCTCTTCTGGGTTCTCTCTAAAGCCGCGATATAATATTATTAATAACGGCGATCCTCATCTAACAATTAGGGCTACCAGATGTGAGAGGCAATGGAGTGCCATCCTTAAGAAGAGGGTGACCCCTGTTTGAATAATGCATTCATCTTACTTCTTGCAGTGTGATGCCAGAGGGATCTATTCCCACCTCGGAGCCTCAGTTTACTCATCTGTAAAAATGGATTTGTGAGGGGCTGGGGTTGTGGCTCAGTGGTAAAGCGCTTACCTAGCATGTGTGAGGTACTGGGTTCGATTCTCAGCACCACATATAAATAAATGAATAAAATAAAGGTCTATCCACATCTAAAACAATATTAAAAATAAATGGATATGCACGCTGGCTACCTGTGTTGGGATTCAAAGAGGCAGAGGCCAAGCTGACCACAGGCCCAAACCTGTGTCCAGGGATGCTTGGCAGAGTAGTGTGGGAAAGGTGGAGGGGGTGTTGAAGCTGTGAGTCCAAATTCTGCTTCCAGTACTGCTCAGTGAGCCCCTCTGTGTCTCAGTCTTCCTATCTATTAAATGGGGTCATGATACCCCCAATGCTGTTGAGAGAAATAGCTGGGGAATCTCCTGTGGAGGTGGTAGGTGTTAAGTCTGGTTAACACCAAAGAGAAAAGAGAGAGAAAGAGGGGAAAGAAGGTGTGGGATGAAAGTGCTCAGAGGAGCTTTCAAAGACCCACGTGGTCGTCTCCTTCTGACCTGACGCCCCTAATCACAGCTTCTCGGCGGTGCTGCGTACCTGCCCAGGTGTGCAGACCCGTTCATGCGCACCCGCAAAACGACCTTGCCTGCCTCCTCTACCAAGAACCAGCATCCTTCTTTCTCCTTTCCCTCAACTGACATTGTATAAATCCATGTCACCTATCCCTGTCACCTCCTTCAGAGAGACTCCCTTGACTGATTTCAAACCCTACAAAGAAAAGAGATGGATATTTTCGTATGAAGTAACTTTTTTCTCTTACTACGTTGTTAAAAAGAGATGGCCTTGGACCTGGGAGAGTCCTTCTGGCCTCCTGTCCACACTGGGCCTGAGCCAGAAGCCTGGCTTGTTTCTAGGATGACTTCAGAGTTCATATCCATATTGTTTTGCTTCTCTGTTGACTTTGGACCAAAGAAATTCTCCAATGGCATTTTTGCAACTCCCATGAACTCCAGGGATAAAATAAGAAGAAAGGCCAATCAAGTTAAAAGTAAAATAAAATACAAGGATGTGGTGATAGGAGGATGCTGGCTTGACATAGTTAGAGACCGAGAAGAAGGAAATGGTGAGTTGCCCTGGATGCCTGAGCAGGCCTGCTGGCATTATCCCTACGCTGACCTTATTAAACTTGTTCACAAGCTCTTCAACCCTGCAGCTGCCAGCCTAGTGTTCTGGCTTCCTATGTCTGCAGCCCATTTCTCACATCTTCTTCACTTCCTTCCTTTCTTCAGGCTTCCACTGAAATAACACCTCCTCCAGGAAGACTCCCCTGACCACGCTGTCCAGAGTCAGGCAACTCCCGTTGCTTTCTCTCCCTGACTCCTCATAAACAGTCTTTGATAACATTTATTGCAATGCAAAATTATTTGATCTCTGTAATTATGTACTTCACTACATTTCTTCTCCCCCTCTGTAATAAGTTTTGTGATTTTAATGACCTTCTTGTTTGCCACTGAACTTCAGTACCTAGAACAGGATCTGGTAAACAGGTGTTAATGCACTTTTGCTGAATGAATTCAGAAGGGCCAAAAGGAACTCCGGGGTGGACTATGGAATAGGACATTTCACTTGAAGAACTTCCTGAGAAAACAGTCCCTGAGCTGCCAAGTGATCCTTGGTAACACCTCTCTTTCCCTCCTCCTTACCCCCTTACTGCTGTCAACCATAAATAATTGCTCCTAAATCAAGGGCAGGGCAAAGTCAAGGATTTGTAATGATTATTGATTAATTAAGAGCTCTTTTGTGTCTGAAAAACTGCATGGATAAAGGAAGAATTTGGCTTGGGCGGTGAAGCTGCCAAGTATGTTTTGGGATTATAAGCAAAGTACTGGGCTGGGTTACACAAGCCCTCTTCATTTTAGGCTTTAGACAGTAGACATCCCAGAGAAACAAGTCTAAACCCTACTGGAGGCAGACCCTTTGCAGACTTGGCCACAATAACTTCCCACAATAACTTCCTCAATGCATTGCAAACCCAACCTCAGAGTGCATTGTTCACAAACCAACAGGTGGACAGGTCCCACCATGGAAGGGAGCACTTCTAACAGCTCATATGTTGGAACTGGATGGAGTGTATGAAGACCTTGGCCAATTCAGTTAAGTCTCAGTTGGTACCTGCAAAATAGGAATAAAAATATCTCCTTCATGGTGTGTATGTGATGTGCAAGTGAGTCCATGTCTGCAACACACTTCGCACGCAGGAAGGATTAAGAAAGAACTCGTTAATCTATGCTAATGTATTTGGGGATTTTTCTCTCCTGTAGGAATGACTCACGGTGTGACAATACTCTCCTCCTCCGATTTGACCAGCGTACGATGGCATAAAACAACCACTGTCCTCCAAGAGTGGATACAGCAATGCAGGGGGCTGCAAAGCACACAGATGATTAGAAAATAACTTGGGAAATCTCAAGTATTTGATTTGGCAAGAAAAATGTCTGAGGCTCACGGAGGAATCAGCAATCTGACTTCCTGGGGTAGTCGTGGAAAGCTTGATGGCAAAAGTGACTTCTAGCTGAATGCTGATCATGACAATAATGAAGAAAGGGCATGTGTAAAGGCACAGAAATGTAGGTGGGGACGGCAACCTCCCCAGAAGCTGAGGATTCAGGCTGGCCTTTTAGTGCCTAGGGATGGAGTGGAGACTGATGCAAGCAAAGTGACAGGGTTGGTTCCTGCTTTCTTCTGAGATCTTTGGAGAATCAAAAAAGTCAGAGCAGAGGGTGGGCCGGGAGCATGTGCTCAGACTTGGAAAGGGAAGGGAGCAAAATGGTGACAGGTGGATCTGTGGGATGCTAGTGCATTAGACTGCTCTAGAGTTAAGGCCTCACCTTCACCAGAGCATCAGCTGGGGAGGTGCACAGAGGCCAGAAGGATGTTTAGGAGGCTGGATGGAAGGACTTCCAAAATGGCTGCATGGCAGACATCTGAGGGATTGTGGCTTCTTGGAGCAACAACCAAATGTGGTGGGGCTCATCAGAGTGGTTGTGTGCTTCTCATCCTGCCAGCAGCCCGTCAGTCTCTGGAGAAGCTGAGGAAGTACATAAGCCCCTTCCCATTTCAACAAGCCTTGGAAGATGGGCCAGCCACGACATGAAGCTTGAGTGCCGAGGAAGTCAGCAGGTCAGACACCTGGAACAGGCCATCTTCCCAGAGACCATTGCCTTTGCAGTTTACCCATTCCTACCTTTCCCGTTGGTTGCTAATTTCATTTGTCTGCAATACAGCCTTTGAGGTGGGAGCAGCGTGGCCTCAGAAGCCAGCAGTTCCTGGAACTGAGGCCCTTTGGAAATGATCTCCTCTTCTTGGTGAGCTCTCGCCACTATTCCTTGGCCTGTTTTCTTTCTTCATCTCTTCCTCCCTCCCTCCCTCTATCCCTCCTCCCTGCCTTTCTCCCTCACCTCTCTTTCTCGTAGCCCTTATCCCTGGATGTATCTACCCCATGTTCTTCTGTCTCGTGTGGACGATCTGTTTCTCAGTTGGACTGGAAGTTCCACGAGGGTAGGGCTACGTCACTGTGGAAGTCCTCTGTAGTCCCTGGGTTAAAAATGTGCTTGGCTCCTGCAGAGTGCCCGCCCCTTTTGCTGGAGGGAAGAGTGAGTGTAGACGCTACATGGGCCAGGATAAAAGCCTTTGAGCTCTTGAATCTCTTCATTAGCCTGGTGAGGCGGGTTCCATTGTTACTTCCATATTACAAATGTGGAAATGGGAGTTTTTAAAGGTCAACTTACTCACCAGAGTGACACAGCCACCAGGCAGAAGAGCAGGTGGCCCAGTTCTCTGTCTCCTAGGAGAGTAGATTATGGAAGAATCCTAAAGGAAAATGAGGTAGAATGAAGGTTTCTTATCTTGCATGACCCTGGTAAAGAAATTTCACACCCAGGTATTTGTAATCCAGTACCCTCCCAGACTAAAGTCCTTTGGGGAAAACCATAATTTTGGAAATCATAGTTTTGTAATGACCTGCTACCTACTTGCTTCCAGACTTCCTCAGACTTGCTACCTGTCTTTCCTCTCCTGCCACCTCTTGGTACCTTCCGGAATGCCCTATGTCCCACCTTTTCTCTCGTTCCCTGTGACTCCCCTTCTTTGGACCTTTCTCTTCCATCTCGGCATTCCAACCAATACCAATACGTAGACCCTGATGCTACCTTGGTCTGTGTTGATCTTAATAGAAATTCCAAAACCAATACTGAAAATTTGGTGCCATTAACAGAAATTGCAAAGCCCACAATATTAAGGGAGGAGGTGACTAAGGTATGGGGGAGGGGCTAATTTAAAATTTAAATTATTTGCACACTTTGAGCCTGCACATATATCTTGGTATTGATCGTAGCTCTTTGGAAGCTATTTACGTTTTCAGCACACCTATAAGGCTGAGATTTATACCGCGTTTGGCGTTTAACTAGCCTCTTAATGCACCCTGTTGAGCCATAGTATTGGTGGGCGTATTGTAAATTTCTGTCTCGGCTCTGAATTGATTTGCTTAGTGGAGTTGAATTTAAGCCATTAAAATAAATAAATAAAATGAATAAGAGGAACTTCCAGGCTCTCACATTATATTAAAATCAGCCAAAGTCAGACACAACCTCTAGACTCCTGATTGGGTTTGGAGTGCCCATGAAGGATTCCTTTTAATATGGCCAATATAGTAAATACCAGCCACGCATAATGAGAAGAGGGACTAGCAATCAGTTCAGGTATGTGCTCAGTTGAAGCTAAGAAGGACTGAATTCGAATCCTGATTTATCCACCATACCTAGATTTTTCCTGTTCCTGATTTCTAAGTGAGTCAGCCTGCCCAGGGATTGGATACTGTTCTATACTTTTTCTCCTGGAAATCTCATCTCATTTTAGTTAATCTTCGCAGGCTCAGTTGGATTCTGAGGTATGTCCAGCTCTTGAGTTGGAACAAGAGACTAGCTGTCAATTCTTGTCTAAGGTTGATGTTTGAAGACATCTCTTGCTTTAGAGACATCTCACAAATTGTTAAGGGTTCTCAGTTTTTTCAATATCCTAGTGGATCCAAAGGTCTCAGATCACCTCAAACTAGCAGGGTCAGAGACAGTTGGGACAGAGACCCAGTTTTGCAAACTATTAACTCCAGATAAAAGGCCTACTGTGGCTCTCAGGAAAAGAGTTCTGAAATCAGCAGACACTTTGTGAACTATTGCTGTCCTCTTGCTTCTCTGAAAAAAAGCCTCAGTTTTCTATACAGTCATTATGCGATGCCACTCAGGTGGGCTGGCTTTTTATTGGGATTCAGATCACCATCGTCACAGTCACATCAAGAATAGGCTGCCATCCAAACCTCTCTCTGGAGAAGGACCAGGTCCATGGAGGAGAGGTGACCCGCATCCTGGTGGTCCCAGGGGAAAGAGCTGGGGGACACAAACACCAGCAGCCCTCCATTCCTCCTCAGCTGGGTCAGGCAATGTCTTCATCACATGCATTCAGCCTGGGTTCCTTGATTAGTCCTTTCAGAATCTCCCATAGCTGAAGGACACTCACTCCAAAGAATGGACCAATGTCTCTGCGGATGTTTGGGCCCCAAATTGGGAGGTGATGTAACTTATCCAACTTTTCAATAGGCCTCATTTAGCCCAGCTCCAGTCCCACCTTGCTCTGGCTACCATCCATCCGCAGAGGCCCGTGTAAGTGGATTTCCATGCAGAGTGAGCTCTTGGTAGTCCTTGTAGCCTCCTGGTATCACTGCTTTGAAGAGGACCCAGGTTCCCTAGAAGAGGCTTGTGGCAACTTCTCCCTGACCCGTGGTTTCTCCTGGGAGTAGAGAGGAAGCTGAACGTTCGTGCTGGGAGGGGCTGGAAAGGAGTTGTGCAGGGTCAGCACCCAGATTCAATCCACCCTTTATCTCATCACAGGCAGCATCTTCCCGAATCGAATGATGCCACTCTTCTGCTCAAAACCTCTTTCAAACAAGCCACCATCAGATAGCACAATGTCCAAACCTCCTCACCTGGAGCTTATGGGCCTCTGCCTACGTCACCTCCAGCATCCTACCTTCCACCTAGAGGGTTAACAGGGTCCTGTTGACCCTTCTCCCCCATTGGAAATATCCATCTGTCAAAGACCTATTCATCCGGCGGAGAGAATGACCAGTGCGCATTTCTCTCCTGAAAGAAAAATCATAGAGTAGGAAGGAAGCACACAAACAGAAACATGTTCTGTTCTGATTTTTACCCCTTCTGGCTCCAGCATTTTCAAGAATAGTAAGTGTTGATGGGACTCACGTGTCCCCAGGACCAGGTCACACACACCCCTCACGGCCTGCCTCCCCCCCTCACCACTTATGTGTATTCATTTCTGCACTATCGCCAAAAACTTAAAATGCATTTCAAAACATAGGGCTCTTTCATTTTTCTCTTCAAATATCATTCTTTCAAAACCTTAGACATGTGCAATGGAACTGGACTAAGAATCCACACTGCTGACCCTCCAGCTAGCCCAGCACGAACATTCTGCTTCCTCCTCTCTCTGGGGACATCTGTGGAGCCAGAGAGACATTTCCATGAGCCTCTTCTGGGGAACCTGGGTCCTCCTCAAAGCAGTGATACCAGTAGGGTACAAGGGCAACACAAGAGAGCACCCTGCATGAGAATCCACTTACACAGGCCTCAGCGTATGGAGGGTAGCCAGAGCAAGGTGCGACTGCAGTTGGGTTAAACAGGACCTCACTTATCAACATCTTCAAGAACATCCCATTGGAAATGAAGATGGATGACATTAGATCATGTGCGTGCACAGATATGACCTGATGACCTCCGCTAGTATGGGAAATTATAATGACCAATAAAAATGGGACTGCTGGCTGGACTGGGGCAGGCTGGTTGTGGCTGGATTGTGTGAAGGGAATGTGTTTTCTAGAGGGGTACACCCAGGCGGACCTCCACAGCCTGTGGGTTGATTCACTCCAAACACCAGTCACCGGGATCTCACCTGCCACAATGCCCTTCTCTGGTGCCAAGCACCTTGGGACCAGCTGGAGTCAGGGGCCCCGTCAGCTCCTGTGGGGATTTCCATCACCTCCTGTAGGCCAGCATGGGCAGAGCTACTGCTGTAAAAGCACTGAGCATCTTTTGTGTGCCTGGAACCGTGCTACTTAAAAAAAGATCAGCTTCTTCTTCATATGGATATCCAGTTTTCTCAGCACCATTTGTCAGAAAGGCTGTCTTTTCCCCAACATTTATTGTTGGCACCTTTGTCATGTATCAAAGTATTTGGGCTTGTCTCTGTGTCTTCTATTCCTTTCAGTTAGTCTTCATGTCTATTTTGATGCTGATGCCATGCTGTTTTTGCCACTATGGCTCTGTGATATAATTTGAGGTCAGTTATCATGATGCTTCCTGCCTTGCTCTTGTTCAGAATTTCTTTGGCTATTCTAAGTCTCTTATTCTTCCAAATGAATTTAAGGACTGGTTTTATTTTATTTTATTTTATTTTATTTTATTTTTTCCATTCTGTGAAGAATACCAGTGATATTTTGAAGGGGATACCCTGGTAACATTGAATGTGTACATTGCTTTGGGTGGTATGGTCATTTTGACAACATTAATTCTGCCTATCCAAGAACATGGGAGTTCTTTTTATCTTCTTAAGTCTTCTTCAATTTATTTCTGGAGTGTGCTATATTTTGCATTGTTAAGGTCTTTCACCATAATCACCTTGGTTAGATTATGGAATCCAACCAGACGCCTGTCAATAGATGAATGGATCAAGAAAGTGTGGGATAAACGCCCCATGGGGTTTTCCTCAGCCACAAAGAGGAATAAAGTAATTTGGTGGTAAATGGATGGAAATGGAGAAAATCACGCTAAGTGAAATAAGCCAGACTCAGAAAATCAAGAATTGAGTATTTCCTTTCATAGGTGGAAGAGAGTGGGGAGGAGACAGGATATCATCAAGATATAGGAACGATCAGTGGAGGAGAAGTAGGAGACCAAGGGGGGGAGAGAGAGAGAGAGAGGGAGAGAGAGGGAGAGAGGGGAAGGAAGGGAAAGAGGAAAAAAATATGGAATGAGTTTAACAAAATCCTGCTATATACATATATACATATAAATGTACCAAAGGGAATTTCCCCTTTAGGTTCATGTAGAAAATACCAACAAAAATAAATAAATAAAGGCATGAAAGGCAGATCAGTGCAATAGGGAAGGAAAAACAGGGTCAGGGAGGAGGGGAGAAAAGGGGGAATGGGGATTGAAACCCAATTCCCCACATGTACGATTTTGTCGAAATGAATCAAAATACTATGTATAATTATAATACTCTAATTTAAAAAATTCTAGTTTATGTGCCAAGTCCAGTCTTCACAAGAGGGATTAAATGATATGTTTGCAGCCTACTCTTTACACACATTTCCTGCCGGTGCCTCTGAGCCATCTGCAGCTCCCTAGTTACTCAAAATTACCAGCCATTTCTGGGACAGACCTTGGCTTCCCACCTGTATTTTGTACATACTCTTCCCTCTGCCCTTCCTTGCACTTCTCAGGTGACTGACCACCTCAGGTCTCTCTTGAGGGACTCCTTGTCCTCGACTTTCCCTGGAAGAAGGAGGTCTTTTGTTCGCTGATCACACTGATTTTCATTCTTTGAATGATTTGTTCATTTAATCAATGTATATGTTTAATCAATGGATTTATTCATTTAATCAATTGAATTAATTCAATAGATATTGAAGCATTTTATGACATTTCAGACATCCCTCAGGGAGCTTCTATTCCAGGAGGGAAGGGAAAGAAAAGAAGAATCATTTTAACAGGTATTAATAAGACAAGGTCAAAAGCAAAGGATATGGGGAATTAAGCCTCAGAGAGTGGGTATGATGTAAAACAGGTGGTCAGGGAAGATTTGGAGGATGAAATGACATTTGAGCAGAGACTTGAAGAAAGTTAGGGAACAGTTTTGCAGGGACCTGGAGGAAAGTTTTAAAACAGAGGGAATAACAAGTGCAAAGGTCCTGAGGCAGGATCGTGAATGGCATGTTCCAGGCCAGTGTTCTCTTATTTCTGTCATACATACATAATGTACTGCTTTGCTATAGTGTCTCATCTATCTTTTCCCTCGACTGTGGGACCCTGCAGATCAGGGACTATGCTGTATTCATATCAGTATCCCCAGGGTCTATCTCTGCTCCTAGAACATAAGTGATGCTTAACAATTCTTGGTGGATGAAAGAACAAGTAATCTCAGTGCTCTCCCTGATAACCATGTGAAAGGGCATACCATGACAATTTGATAGATGAGGAAACTGAGACACAGATAACATTGTGATCATTAAATAGTAATAATTAAATAATGTTTGCATAGCTAATAAGCAAGCAGGGTTCTCTAGATTCTGACCCATGACTGTAAGGCCAGAGCAAAGATGCTTGCACCCCTGTCTTCCCTATGGACCATCCTTTTGCTAGGTACAATTGGCGTGGGAACCAGCATTCTCTCTGGACAGAGCTGACTCTGTCCAGGTGCACACCCGCTTCCCTGGTGGCCTGCCAGGGGAAGTAACAAATGCACATTTGACCACTGGTCTGCTTTGCAGCTCTTCAGAATGTTGTGTGGGCAGAGCGGAGCTCAGATGGGCCGCATCTGGGGTCAGGTTCATCTCCATAGCTGGGCCATGGACATGGAATACAGGTGAGAGCGAAATGAAGCAGGGCTCAGGGTGCAAAGACCTGAGGAGCAAGGGGAAAAGGTGACAGGAGTGACGGGGAGGGATTCTCTGACCAGGGGCCCACAGGCAGGGTCAGGCATGGTCCCACCAGCAGGGGTTTCAGTGGGGTCGAGCTGGGAGTGAGAAAGACGCAACCCTAGGACCACTCCTGGGCTGAACGGGAAGCGGGACAGAGACTTCTGGGAGCAGGGGAGGGGGGGGGGAGGGGGGGAGGCAGGGCCCGTTGATTCTACGGCGGGCAGGTGCGGGGCAGGCAGCCTCAGGGTGCTCTGCAGGCTGGTGGGAGGCCAGGGCCCTGGCTCTGGTAGGTTTTCCGTGGGCTGGTGTTTGCCTTGGCAGCCCTGGAGTGCTCGCCTTGGCCTCGGAGGGATTCCCCAGTGGCCAGGCAGCTGGGCCAGCGCACCTGAAAGTCATTAGCTTGGGGTCCCATTTTGTTCTCACATTTCCAAGCAGTGACCCGCGGCCATGTGTGGCGGCACAGGCACTTTATCATCTTGCTTTCTCCGGCCCACCCCGCCCTCCCGGCTTCCCCTCCCTGAGTCCCTGCCCCAGGCCCACCAGTCCCCAGAATGCGAAGCTCAACAAGGACCCTTTTCTTTCCTCTTTAATCCGTATTTATACCATTGACTACTATTTTCACAATCTGTTTAAGTCAGTCTTCATTATTTTTTCATTGGTAAGATCACTGAGGCTCCGAGTGGTTAAGACACTTGTCAGAAGTCACACAGTGAATAAGGAGCAGAGAGTAAGTGGAGGCTGAGGCCCTTCTGATCTTAAGAGTCTACTGAAGCGTGGGCACCGCAGGATCGCCCAGTCAAGTGCTGTCCCCTTCTGCCCTGCTGCCTGCCGCCTGTGACAACTCCACCCACCTGCCCAGCTACCTTGAGCCCAGTGCTCAGGTAACTAACCTTTAATTACTAAAAATTGATTCTCTCTTCAGTGTATTTGTGGTCATTTAGACACTATAGTTTTTTTAACCTTCTTTTAAAAATATGATTCTAAACATATTTCTCTAAAACTATATTTTTCCAGCTTGTGTTTTTGTTCCTCTAGAGCAGCGTTTCTCTATCAGGGACATTTCGCCCCTGGTGGCATTTGGAAATGTCTAGAAACATCCTCCATTGTCACAAGTGGGGCAAGAGGGCACTTCCTGGTGTCCGGTAGGTAGAGGTCAGGGAACTAACGTGCAAGACAGCTACCAACGACAAAGCATCCCGACCCAGTGTCAACAGGGCTGGACCTGAGCATGTCACCTTCAATAACATAACTAAAAGTCCTTTGTGCAGACTCTGGAAATAAACAGCATTGATGATGTGACAGAACAGGGTGTGTCGAATACAGGGGACCAGCTTGTTAGAGCTGACTGTGTGCATCTCTTTCCAGATCCACTTTCAGTGACAAGTTAGGTAGCTGGAAATGGATCAAGATGGGAATATTTACACCATGGAAATTAGCAAATGCCATATATATCTGGGAGTTTACTTACTTATTTATTTTCTGGAGAACCAGCTTCTTGGTACTCCATTAAGAACTTTTCAGTGATGGGAATTGTGTATTATCTTCACATTGTGTATTGTGTATCATCTTCACAACAATACTCTGAGGTGACTCTCAATATTGGGGAACTGAGGCACCGAACATTAAAACAACTTCTGTGCATAATATCATTATCAAGGAGTAGGAGCAGGATTCAAAACCACCCTGTCATACTCCAGAGCCTACACTGTGATCACTATGGACAAACAGGAATTAGAAATGAGGGCGATGCTCTATATATTCCTGAGCCAATCTGTGTGAGATTAAAGGGTGGATATCTACCGTACATGCATCAGATCCAATAACTTACTACACATTTGATATCCTGATGAATGATAGACTTGGTCTAAAGTACTCCCTTTTAGGTGAGTGTATACATTTTTAAATGAATGACCAGCAGTTAAACAAACCTGCTGGATAATTCTTAAAAGCCTGAATAAAAGTTCTTAAAATGGCTGTTTAAATGTCACCTTTTCCAAGAGGTCTTTCTTAATCAATATTTGAAAACTGCAATCCTATTAGCTCCCAGAGGCACATGCTGACCCTCCATCTCTCATTATTTTCTCCACAGCACAAACTCCATACGGCTGCATTTTCCTGGGTTTTGTTTTGCTTCAATAGCTCCAACACCTAGAACAGCATGTGGCATGAAATAGTCTCAGAAAAGATTTGTTGAATGAATAAATAAATGACAAACGCAGAGCTTCCCCGGGAACAGAAAATAACCCCATCGCTTGAGAAAAGGGACCATGTTTGATACATATGTATGAGAAATGTAAAGTGAAGGACTACATATCCAGAGATAAAGTTGCTAAGTGTCTAATAACCCAATGCAAAGAAGACAATTGAGCTGACTTAACTGAATTGATGTTGGTCTTCTGAACTAGGCGGAGCTTCTCCCCAAACTCATCCCTAAGCTCTGAGCATTTTCCACCATCCTTTTTAGGGAGGACTGGGGGCCCAGACCACAGTCTGTCAAAGGTGCTACACCAATGTATATAAAATGGAATCTGTCAGTGCCAACCCTTGCAGAAGACCATGTTTATTAAAAGGGACCTCTTCATCATCCATGAGTTCCACGAGTGGCTCACGGAAGCAGAAGTTCAAAATGTCCTCTTAGGAAGGAACATAGGCTCCCTTAGTGTTTCATGCTACCCGGTATTAGACAGCTGTAGGCAATCGGGTGGCCAGATGTAGCAATCGAAACTACAGGTTGTCCGGCGAAATTTGAATTTCAGATGAAGAAGAAAATCTTTTCCCGTGTAAACATATGCATATAGATTGTGTATCTGAAATCCAGATCTCGCCGGGTATTCTGCGTTTCATCTGGAAACCCTACTAGGGAGCTCAGGCCAGAGTCCGGAGTTGCCTGGTTACTGTCAGGAACCCTGCCACACAGCATGCTGAGGAGGGACGGAGGGAGGACGGGGACAGGAAGCAGTCTCTAGAACACGGTCGGTCAACAGTCCCGGGCACAGGTGGTCCCTCCCTTCTGCTCCAGAGGAGCCCAGTATCTGAGAATCAGCCTGTTCCTGGCATTCACCTGAAACTCGGGCTTTGTTTTTTATTGCCACACGATCCCAGCAGTTTCTCGCTGCTTCCATTGTGACAGAGGCAAGCGTGGGGGCCAAACCCAGCTGATCCCTAGTGCAGATCCCCAGACCCACCTCAGAAGTGGGCCGGGCTTGAACCTAGGGCTCTCTCCTTGGAAAATTCTGAAAAAAAAAAAAAAAAAGCTATTTGGGGGAAACCTCCTGCTTTAGGCCTATGTCTAAATACCTTCTTATAAAGCATTATAAAGCACAGGGTGAGGAAGTATTGGGATTCAGTTTTATAGGAATAAGTACCAGGGTTGGGATAAAAGTGACCCAGCCATGGAATGGGAGAGATCCTGGAAAATATGAGGCCTGGGATGGAAGGATGAACAGGCTGGTACGGTGATGGATGATGCGGCTATAGGTACAGTGGCCGCAGACCCACAAGAGGGTTTCGGAACAGGGGCAAGAGAGAGGGAGGGTTAGCTGAACCAGGGTGACAGTCGCCATGAGGAACCTGGGCCGTGATTCTAAAGCCCATGGATAAGGGCGGTAACGCCCTGGCTACTGTGCAGCACAGAACAAGTAGCCTGAAAACTGAATCCTCTGGAAGCTCGAGTGTCCTGCCATGGAAAGTAAAGATGATGCGTTAGTATTTCATTCGTCTGTTCTGTATCGATGTTCATGAAGCCACCCATCTACCAGGATGCTGGAAATTCAACCATGAATAAAATAAGCACAGCACCTGCCCTCACAGAGCTTACAGACTCTCAGAGAAGGCAGATAATAAGCAAGCAAAAGGGAACAGCTTGTTATTCATTTGAAAAGTTGCAGCTCCTTATGGCTGGTTTATCCTGTAAAGAGAACAAAGAGTTACAGTGGAGGTGTGTCCAAAAAATTAGACACACCTAACTGATAGAAGTGTGGGTTTACAGGATAAGGGGCAGATGGGGCAGGGTGCAGCCAGAAATGCAAATCACATGCCAGTTATTTCAAAAGAGGGAATTTAATGTACAAAACTAGTTTCAAAGAGTAAGAAGAGCTTGAAAGAGCAGAGAGGAACTGAGGCGATCTGGAGATTAGCAACTATAGAAAGTGAACACCTCACCTAGGGCCTGAGGGACCGAAGAAGAAAACCTCTTTGAAGGAGTCCAGGAGCCCTGGGGAAGTTGGAACCCTGGCAGCCCTGCTGGGGCCATGGGGAGGCAAACTGTCTAGTGAGAGGAGCAGCCACGAGAGAAGCACCATTACAGCCTGAGATGTTGTCCCCGTGGAGAGAGGAAAAAATTGCCCCAAGTTTTTATGTCTTTGTTTCTATATTTTGCCAAGTCCTTCAATTGACCTTGTCTAGCCAGAAATTAGCAGTCAAGGGGGCTTGAAATTCAGTAGAAGGTGGAGAGAAGGGAACAGAATGTATTTGACTACAAAGAGACAAACGATCTACTCACGTGGTTGGTACAAGTTTGGAGCCGGGGGATAATGAGGGGACCAGGCTCACGAGTTTCTACCACCGTAGAAGGGGTCGTGCATGTGAACTGCTTAGTACAGGCCCATATGAATCGAGTGTGTACCTGATGCATTATACACACACAGTCTGTAAGAGTTTAATGCATGGGATGAGAATGTTAGGCCAGGAAGGATATCAGGCCAGAGAAAGAAAGTCATCAGAGCCCGACAAGGACATAGACTTTAGAGAGAACCACAGTGCCAGACAGACAGGATAGGGGCTATAAAAGGGGCACAGCAGGTGCTTGGTCTCATTACAAGTCCCAGAGGACAGACTGTGCCTGACATCGGAGCTGCGGCTTGGCTCTCAGAGTCAAGTATAGACCAGATTCAGCCACCAGCCCAGGGGAGTTGATGGTGTGCCCACCTGGGTGGCTGAAGCTTCTTGTGAGTTTTAAGAAAGTCCTATTTTGGGAAACACAATTGTTTCTGTCCCCTCTTCTAGGCAGAGATAGTAATGGGAATGTTGTAGGTCAGCGAATGAGAACACCAAAGAGAAATGTGTCCCCTTACTTGAGTAGTTAGAGGTTTCTCAAAGACCAGTGCAGCTGGGCAGATAACTGGATAAATGACTTGGCTTATCCTGGGTGTTCATACGGGGCATACTCAAATGGGTTTAGCTGGAAAAATTTTAATAAAGGAACTACTTACGGGGTTGTGGACTGAGGGTTGGTGAGGCACCCAGGAAGCAGCTATAGTGGAAGCACAGGGAAGGGAGCTAGAACTGTCCAGGGAAAACCTTGGGAGATGATGGCTACCTAAGATGGGCACAGACAGGTACTGCCAGAGCTGCAGAGAGGTGGGGAGAAGGTGTCTGTATACACACATACTCCGGATCCTCTCCTCTTCTGCCTTCGTGCCACTTGCCAGTGCCTGTCTTTGACTGAGCTCACCTGGAAGCAAGAGGTCAAAAGACCCTGAGCAATGCAATTCTGAGGGCTCAGCTTCCAGAGACACTGAGCCCCATAATTAACAAGGGACGGGGGTGGTGGAGAACAGAGGGTCTCACACCTGAGGGTCTCAGGCTTCAATAGCACTGGGAAGTCAGTTCATTCCCTCTATTTGTTGAGCCAGAATTGTTAACCACCTCCTATTGGCCAAGGTCTCTGAAGACCTCCCTCTTCTGCACTTTGGACAAGGGTCAAAGTAAAGGCTACAAAATGAAGAACCTACTGGAGAGAGTCTTCAAGATGATGTGCTAGTGTTGGCTTGTATAGTTAAACCTACAGGAATCTTGATTGCTAGTGACACAGTCATTCATAAAAATTGAACGAATAAACCTTCATTTCAAGGAATTGCATCTATTCGTCAGTGTGGTGGCACATACCTGTAATCCCAGCCGCTTGGGAGGCTGAGGAAGGAGGATTGTTGAGTTTAGCCTCAGCAAAAGCGAGGTACTAAGCAACTCAGTGAGACCCTGTCTCCAAATAAAATACAAAATAGGGCTGGGGATGTGGTTCAGTGGTCGAGTGACCCTGAGTTCAATTCCTGGTACCCCCCACCCAAACACAGAAATTGCTTCTAAAAATGTAATAAATATATAACAATACTCAAAATTTTCCAGTTAATATAGTTCACTAATTAACTATTATTGAATCTTATAAGAATCTATAAGGAACTATAATTGGTGCTTACTGTGTCCATACAGTGGAAATACTATAAAATGTTGCACTGTTATGCATTGATCCCCTATATCCACGTTCAGTGATTCAACAATGATTGTTTAAAATTGGCCATAGTGGAAATATTACTCCATGGAAATGGGCATATGCTGCAAATCAAAGTACTTTTCTTGGATCATTTGTTCCAGGAACAGCTGGGTTTTGAATATTTGCTAGCACAACACTAGAGTCTCTCAGCACTGCCCCAGCCCCCCTCCCTGATTTTGAAGAGTGGATAAGGAAAAAGACTGACATCTGTCACAAATTTCAAATTATCTTCACTCCCTTGTTGAGCAGAATCACACAAGGGAAAGGCAGGCACTAACTCCCCAAAAGTTGGGGATTTTTCACTTGCCTGTGGATTTAAATAAATAAAAAGGCTAAATGCATGCTAAATCTTAAAACGATTATAGAGTAGGATCGAGACTGACACCTTGAAATAGGAAGGTTAATTGGAGAGAGATCAAGAGAGCGAGGAGTAGAAAGAGCCAAGGTTAGCCAGTATCTGGTCTCCGCTACACAACTGGCTGGGCCAGGAGAAGCTTGCGGCAGAGGGCGGGCCTTTTGCATTCATATACCCCCTTAACCGAATGACTGTACCCGAAGCCGAGCCTCGGAGGTGGCAGACCTGGATTTGGATTCCTTAGTGATGGGCTACTGTGGAAAGTTCCTTCTTGTCTCCTAAACACAGCTGGAGATCATGTCCAACTCATAAAGAGGATGGACGAGAACAGGTGATAATGAACGGTGAAACGCCATTCATTCATTCATTGACTCATTTAGCAAATCATCTCTTACTGCATACAAACTCAAGGCTGCCTGTGCTCCTGGAGAGCATCCGTTGGCACGAGAGATGCACATTAAGCAACTGGACTTAAGCTAATTCCCTCTTATGTTGATGAACCTCCGGGACCAATGCAGGTGTCAATTCAACTCAGAAAGGTCAGGAAGCATGTGGGTCCTCTCCCACACTTGTGTTTTCTTTCTCTAGTCTACCTCCCGCTCCTATGGCAGACACAACCAGCACTTGCTCCTATATTCTGGGTCTTTTCTCTTCATTGTCCCCAAAACACGCACCAGCGTCTTGAACACTTTGCTTGTAGCTTTTTCTCAGGATGTCACTCTGCTCTCCCGCAGGTAGACAGGAAGTGATTTCTACCCACAATGTGAAATAATTCTTTGGCATTGCTTGTCAGGCAGGGTGTCCTCAGTCAAGTTCAGCCCCGAGTGTCCAGGGCTTGCTGGTACACCTATTTTGGTTGCTTCTCCTTTTTGTCATTTCCCCATCCACTGCAGGTGTCCCATTGCAATCGTGGGGACTCAATCCAAGAGAACTCATCTCTCGAACCTGCCTATATCCCCACACTGTTGTATTTCCCCACATTGGGACCAAATGTGGCCTACAGTGCAAGAAGAGATTTCTAAGAATAGATTGATCTACACCAAGACATCCTGGAGGTTGGAAGGGGCACCATTCCAAGTACGTCTAGAGCACAGCAGATATAAACCAGGACTGAAACTGGGCCAACTGTGGTGTGCAGCAGACCTATCTAGGAGGACCTCTAACTCTGCTGGTGAGACGTCAAAGGCCAGAGTCCTGGTGGCTGACTACTGGGGCCTGGGCACTCCCCGTGAGAAAGCTGCTCATCTGTCAGGACCCCAGGACCTGTCAATCTCAGAACCAGCAGAACAGCAGCTTCACCATGCCCAGGGAGGGAAGCACATTTCAACCCAGATCCCCATACACACTCACAGTTTTTAGGAGAAAATAACACAGATTTGTTTGAGTCTGTCATCTCCTCTGGGCTGTCTCAGCTTCCTAAGAGTCAAGGGGTCCCTGGTGAATGCAGATCACACCGACTCAGGAGAAGTGATTGACTCTGAAATCTTTGCCCAGATGACGGCTAATGTTGGATTCACAGGCGGCTCAGTGCATTTCCTGAGCTGGGGCTGCTCGGGGTGTGCTGGGGGCAGGCAGGGGGGATTCCCAAAAAAGGAAGTTTCTATGCAAACCTTGCAGCCAGAGAGATCAGGTTTCAGCCTTGCTTCGCTAATTTCCCTTGCATTTTTCTTTCCCCCTAAACATTTAAACTTAAATAGCTATATAAGTTCAAATGTTCTTTTATAGAGTGAAATAAACAGCTTTTATAGCCTGAAAACAGCAAGCTTTGAGATCAACTGCTCACCACTGAAGCAGGCATGTTTAAGCGAAAGAAATAGATGCATTCTCTTCCTTATCGTTAGCTATATTTTTCCCCCAAACTAATAGGAGGTAGTGTATAAATTAGCCGCCTTCTAAGCTGTCAGAGACACAGTTAATGCAGCCTCTGGGCATTTTGCTACAAGGCTGCCCCCCTCTGGCTCCCACCACAACCCACAAGGTGATTTGTAGAAAAAGCAAGTATGTTTAAGAAAGAGCTGCTGAGAGCAGGCGCAAGGCAGGGTGGGGGTCACCCGGTGGCCGGTCACGATTTCTCTACTTTCTGTTTACCATTCCTGACTTCTCAGCCCAGGTTTCACTTGATTTAAGTTCCAAACTATGCAAAATCAGGTTAAAGTAAAGTTTGCCAGTTATGTTTCCTGAACTACACCTGAGGAGCCGGGTCGGCTAGAGAGCCGGAAAGCAGGGGAAAGACAAGGGCGAGGGACAAGTGCCCTCCTTTTTAGGTGACCTTTGAAATTATAGTAAGTTGCTGTAGTGCTCTTCCTTCTACTGGGCCCCAGGGAGCAACTGCAGTAGTCAGGCAACCAGCTGCATGGCAGACACTGGCGCTGGCTCATTCAGGGGTCCCAAGCCTTGCTTATTTGCACTGAAGTAGTCAATGCTTGGTGATTGGTTCTGCAAAACGCCCAGGAATGTCTGCGCATGCCTGCTGACTGCAGACACAGCAGGGTCCCCCAAGTGTGTGTTCTCATTGATTCTCCTGGTCTTTCGTTAAAGTCACATTCACATGTCACTCTAAAACACTCTCTAGCGACATGGAGTATCTTGCCATATTCCCAAAAATTTGTTTTCTTTAAACAACTGAGTCCCAAAGTTCATTTTCTTCAGGCTACTGAGTCCCTTCTGCAGGTAGAGGGAGAACCTGGCCCAGCCTCCCCCGCCCCCACCAGCCTCTGCTGGTTTGCTGGTCATGTTCCTGAGTTTGTGACGGCGTCACATCTGCAATGATCCTGTCTCCAGTAAGAGCACGTTCTGAGGTATGAGGACTAGAATTTCAACATATGGATTTGGGGGATCACACAATCCAACCCATACCTCTTCCATTCCTTCCCATGGCCTTTCCATGGATCAGTACCGCAATCAGGAGCTCTCCCTCCCACCTTCCTGGACACACCATTCATTTTATACAATAACAGATCCCCAGTCACCTCCTTTTATAGGAATTGTAAGGGAAAGAGGAAGCTCTCCTGGGTTCCCAGATTCACTTTTCTCTAAACCTTTCCCCCTTTAAACTCACTGTTCTTTCCCCCATTTTTCCTGTTCTTGCTGTTTTTCTTGTTCTTTGTTTCCAAACCTCCTAACTTCCAACTAACACAAGGATGCGTATGCTTCATGTGCCCCGATGTGTGTTAAATCTAAGAAACTATTGTCATGAGGTCGTGGGGAGCAAGGAAGACTGGGAGTTTACCGAAATTTCCCCTGATGCAATGTACAGGCGTCAGGAGTTGTTCAGCCTTCGCGTTAATTCTGGATTTGTATTTATTGTATTCTGATGATATAATATGATGTATAATTGCTTTTGAGAGTCTGGAATTGCTTTTGTAGAAATAGGAGACTTATCCCATGAATCCTAATGCCTTACTGCCAACAGGCTTTGTCATTCTGAGGGGGATGCTTCACAGCCTAGGAGTTAATAAAAATGGAGAGAGCTGTGATCTCCATCTCGCAGCAGGTTTTCTGGGACGCTCTCAGTTGGAGCTATGTGTAAGACATGGCACATTTGGAGTACTTGCCAGACCCAAAACCCTTGCTTGGGAAACTGTCCTCCCAGGTCATCCTAAACAATAGGGCCAAGGCAGCCATCTTTTCGTTGTGTGGAGCTGCTTCTTGGTCATCCTTGAAAATTTCATGGGCAGGTCTCTCACACACCAAAGGAGTACCTCACTCTTGAAAATATGAACTAAGTCTCACAAAGTATGGTCTAAGATTTAAATTGACTCTGGATCAATAATTTGATATGAGGTTATAGGCAGTATTGCCACCACAAACCTTAAGCCAACCCAAGCTAAAGAAAAGTGGAAACTTACAACCTTATAAAGGAAGCAGACAGCATAGAGGAGAAGGTAGTATATATGTAGGGGAAGAAAGATACAAAGCCACATTGACAGACATCTAGCTTCTAACTTGCCTAATGTCATGCTTCCCTCTTATACGCTACTGGGAAGTCTATTTATTGAGGACATAGGGTTCATGATGAAGATTCCATTCTGTGGAAGCATCAAGCAGAGAGATATTGAGTAGGACTATTCTGATTTAGAGTTCAAAGTAAAGATAACTTTACTTCCACACAGTGACCATGAGTTGGGTATCCAGCAACAGCTCAGTTAGGTGGTTTCAAACTCATACAGAAGAACTGGGTTCTTAGAGAGGTGTGTGTTTGTGTGAGGACTTGACTGGTCTGGAAAATCTACTTCTGAGGTATCTCACTTGCCTGGCAAGTTAGTGCTGGTTATGGGCAGGAGGCCTCAGTTCCTCACTGGTGGGCAGCTCCACAGGGTTCTTGGGCTCCCTCCTGGTGTAATGGCTGGCTTCTCTACAGCTAGTGAGCCCAGAGAGCAAAGTGGAGATATGATTCATGACCTAGGCTTGGAAGTCACAGCATCCTACTGGTCTCACTGGTCATCTCTAGTCAGTTGGACATAGAACGGTACAGTGATAACATAATTGGGTAGAGGAAATCTTTGGAGATTCCGTTAGAGCCTGGATACCATAGTCTATGACCAAGAAAGACACTAAACTAGTCTGCAGGAGAATAAATTAAGGCATCTTCTTTCTCTCAGTCTATTCTCAGATGCCATCCACCTACATACTCTAGTCCACTTGCCAGACACATCTTGTCTGCCTTCCTGGGTTCAAACTGCTCTGTGTGTCCAGTAAAGTGCTTCCTTTCCACTCTTCCTTAAATCCTCCATCATACTCCTTGAAGCCTGACTTGTAGATCATGCCTTTTCTGTTTAGTTCTCCCTCACCTGCAAAAATAGATTGTCCCCCTCTCTGTCTTCTGCAGGACACCCTTCAGGGCCTCTCTGTCACATTTATTCCATTCTGAGGAAGTATCTGATACTGTGCTAAGTATTGAAGATGGGAAACAAGGCAGGGTTTGGATTTACAGGTTTGGGAAGGCTGAAAAAAGCTAAAAAGTAAAGTCTGGACCATGATTTAGGTCTGAAGTGGGATATGAATCCTTGGGGTCCAGTCTTAGCATCTGAGTTAATCTGAGGACTCCTGTAGAATCTCCTAGAACAGATCAGCAGGGCACAATCCACTGAATGCCAAAATAAGCAATACTCAGTAATTCCAAACCAGCACTAGGAACATCTTAGAATGTGCATTCTTTCCCCAGGCTTTCAAATTACTAAGTTGCTCCCATCTGTCACTTCGTGGTGAATAAATCCAGAGTGATTCCCTGGAAAGATTGAGTTGAGCTCTGGGTTTTCAAGCCAATGACCAGAGACCTCTCTTGTCTTTCTCCTCTCAGCTTCCTAGCAGGGAAAACGGGTCAGGATGAACATCTCTGGGGGAAGAAGATCTAAGGAGAAGTCTGTGTATGTGCGTATATGGGTGCATGCACGTGTGTTTTCCTTATTAAATAGAAATATATGCCAGGCCCTGGGAGGAGCATCAAAGGAACAAGTGACACAAATCTTCTAGAAATGTGTTTAGCAAAGGTCAGTACAAATTTTTATTGGACATTCTCCATCCTTGAGAATTAATCCTTTCCACTCTTCCTTAAATTAATGCCATTTATGGCTGTTTAGACATCCAGCACCATGCTACCTTCTTTATACACATTATCTCATTTCAAAGTCACTTCTTGCAAGGTAGGTATCATTACTGTCATTCCCATGTTACTCATGAAAAATCTGAGGTTTGAAAAGATGCAAAAAAAAAAAAAAAAAAAAAAAAAAAAAAAACAACCTGCTCAGGGTAAACAGATGTGGAATTTGAATCAAGGACTTTCTAAGCCTGAGCCCACACTCTAACCAGAGTGCCACATGGCTTCCCTTCTGAACCCCTCAGATGTTCTTGACTCTTCAGTGCTACCACTTGCTCACCTCTTGTGTCAGCTTTTTGTCACTGTGACCGAAATACCTGACAAGAACAACTTAGCAGAGGAGAAGTTTACCCCAGATCACAGTTTCACAGGTCTCAGTCCATGACTGACTGACTCCATTGTCCTGGGTCTGAGGTGAGGCAGAACATCATGGTGGAAGGGTGTGGCAGAGGAAAGCTGCTCAGTTCAAGGCATCTGGGAAGCAGAGTGGGAGGAAGGGGCCCAGCGCAGATACAGTCCAAGGCCACAGTCCCCGTAAACTACCCCCTCGAGCCATGTGCTATGTGCCTATAGTTACCATCAGCAGCCCATTCAAATTATTAATCCATTAAGTAGATTAACCTATTGATGAAATTACAACTTTCATAACTAATCACTTCACCCCTGAACATTCCTACATTGGCTAATACAGGAATTCTTTGGGGGAACCTTTGTAGATCCAAACTGTAGTACCTCTGATAGGAGAAGGTGAGCTTACATAATTCTTAGCACTCATTACACAGTAATAAGTCAGTTAATGAAGGCCTCCCTAAGAGTGGGCAGGTATTCAGCGAAGCCTACTCAGCTCATGCTAGTTGTCTCTGTGTTCCATTGGATATAGTATTTATTCTACTCCTTATTACCCTTAAAAGTCCCAGTTTCGATGAGACATCATATGATCACTTCATGTAGTGACCCTGTGTGCTTTAGTTCCTGGAATATGGTCATTACTTGACAAATATTGGTCAAATTGAAAGACAAGCAATTCTCTGAGGAGTAATAGCATGCCCAGACTGAGGTGGTAACCCCAAAACACAATTTGTACCTTTTAGAAGAAGCAGGTGAGGCTTCCACAAAGAATCAGCCCCCACCCCAACTGCCTGCCCCAGTAACCCGGATGCTTCCCTTTCAGGAACCCGGGAACACAGAGGAGACATAGGTTCCAGTGCCCATGTTTTGACCTGAGGCCACCCTGCCTGAGAACACCACACCCTGGACCCCAGGTCCCTGGCACCAGGATGTCTCCAGTCCTCTATTTCTAGCACTTTCCTTCTCTCTTCTCATTCCCTAAATATGTAACCCTCTTCCTCCCGCATCTGGTCACTAATAATGCTCACTCCTGATGAAAAGCCCAGCTCTGTGGGAATCACACTGTGCAGGAAAGTCAGCATTTACAGGCCTGGGTCATGCCAGTGTCAGTGGCCTCAGCCCTCTCTGTGGTCACTGCTGGCCCAGGTTGAAAGGCATTAGTCATTCCCAGCCGCACCCCCATCCTTGGGGGCCCTCACCTTTGATCCTCAGCAGGCCTCTGACCATAACCACATCCCAGGCTCTGGGAAGTTGTAAAGTGCCCTGTCTGCCCTCTTGGGAGGCCTATGGCACTTTGATTTCTCTTTCTTCTATTGCAGAGCAGAAGGCATCCTGCATGCTGGCCAGGGTACCTGGCTGGACCCTTCTTAAAATTCATATTTTAACTGACCAACCATTAATGCTGAGAGATCCTCCATGGCCCTACCAAAATGTTTCTAAGCACATAGCTCATTATCAGTGAAAGTGCCATGTTTTTACTGCTTGATTTCACCAAGGAATATAAGGTGTACAAGGCCAGGTACAATATCTGCCTTTCTACCACTATCTCCCCTCTGCCTGGTATTGGCTCACCATGTACCAGATTTCATGCTGGCAAGAGATGAACATACCTCCTCTGGCACTAAGTTTTATTCCCTGGGGTTATGACTACTCCTATTCTTCCAGAAGTAATCCCTTGCTGTTTCACTTTTGGTTTCTGTTGGGGAATGATTCAACTTTTTCTATTTTTTACACCTGACACCTTCTTAAACTTCATGACTTCTCTAACACTAATGACAGTGACTTCTGCTTTTAAGTGGTTATTTCATTACCCTGACAGGAATGGTTGACTGTTCTGACTGACGGGGATGGGGTAAAAGTGGATCTGGAAATTATTGCTTTGTGAAGGCTGCTCTGTGCTAGGAAGTGGGCAAGGAACTTTACAGACTTCAAAGTAGCCAATAAAGTGCATGGGAAATCACCACTTTGCAAATATTGATCTGGCATCTGGAAAATCATTTAGATGTATTTTCATGGTTTGCTGAGGCTTTAGCCTTTGTGACATTAATGTCCCATATTTGCTTCTGTGTTCTCTTCTTTGTTTATCACATGCCCAGGTCACTTACATGGCTCATTGTGATATTAACCATCCAATAGCCTCAAATACATTAAGACTGTGATGGTTACAACCAAGAAAAAAACCTCAGCTCTAAGCTGGGTGTCGTGACTTATGCCTGTTTGGAAGGCTGAGGTGAAGAACTGCTTGAGCCTAGGAGTTCTAGGCCAGTTTGGGCAGCACGGCAAGACTTAAATCTCAGGAAGAAAGGAAGAGAAGATGGAAGAGGAAGAAAGGAAGGACAGAAAGGAGGCTGGGAGGGAGGGAGGGGAAACACCCCAATTCAAAAGGGAAACGAATGGTTCATGTTACTAAACAGCCCAAGGCACCCACTTCAGGTGCAATATGATCCAGGATTTAAATATATAACAAGGGGGCTGGCGTTCTATTTGGTGTTTCTTGGCTCATTGTATTAACCGTGGGCAAGATTTTTGAAACGTTCTTCTCTGGGTCTGATGAAGACTGAGAATAGTTTCTGAGGTTTACATCATTGCTCCTTCACACCCAGCAGCTGGGATGTAGGGATGGAGGTTGACTTCTTTCTCTGAAGAAATAGGCCACCCTCTACTTATACTCCTAGGAAACATCTCCTCAGGATGTGACTGTGTTCAGTGACCAGGCCTGATGTCTTCTCTGTGGCTGGGCAGAATAGACTGGTTATCCTAAACCAGTCAGAGACTCTGGGCTGCCCACCAATCTCACCTCAAATGCACAGTGAGGTGTAGAGGGGGTCGAACCCCACTCCTGGAAATTAGCACACTGTCGGAGCAGCCAGTAATGAGTACTGGGGAGAAAACCAAGAACTGTCTCCACTATGACCTACTATAGAGGCATATGGGTTTGTTGAGATGCCCGTCAGCTGTTCACTGAAAGGGCTTTATTCTAGCATCTGCCATATGCCAAAGGATCTGTGGGTGCAGAGATAAATGTGGCAGGACTATTGCCAATAGGTGCTTGCAGTCTAATATTGATTGCTGTGCACCAGAACAAGAGATATTAACCTCTGTGAGAACCCCAAAGAAGAGGTTACACTCCAGAGAATTAAATAGTCCAAGGTAGAGGTGGCACCTTCCCAGATCTTAAAAATATCTGCTTTTCCTTGTGGAGGGGTGGGTGATAATGAGGAGTAGAGGGAGGTCCCTCTAGGCAGAGAACGTTGTGTGCAATGATATAAGGCCCTGAACCAGCAGGACAGGCCCTAGTGATGGTGGAAAGCCCCTGAAGCAGAGCCCAAGGCGAAGGGAGGAGAGTGGCTAGAGGAAGAGGAGGTGGCCACACACAGAGGGAGCACAGTGGTTCAAAGACCAAGTGGCTACGCAGAAAAAAATGAGCTAGCTTCTGATCTTTCATCACAAGCAATATAAATTAATATGGCTTAAATTTTAAAAAGTGAAAACATAAAGAAACTTTTCCTCCTGGCCTATGAAAGATATGGTGAAGCATTTCTCAAGAGTTGGAAAACATCATGACCAAAACTGAGGCATGAATATTTAAGCTTTCTTAAAATCAGCAACTGAACCTAAAGGTAAACATGATTTCAGTGGAGAAGATATTAGCCACATATGTAAAAAGCAAATGTTTGATGTCTTCAATTGTATAAGAAATAGTATAAATCAATTATTTAAAAAAATCTACAAGGATATATACCAAAAATTGAGAAATAATAAATAATATCGATAAAATGCACATAATCTCTTTTATAATAAAATGAATACAAATCAAAATGCATTATAAGTTCTCCACCTAATGGACAAGTGCTTTCTGTTGCTTTCATTTGTTTTATGTAATACTTATCAGTGCTGGCATGACATGGGTCCTGGGTACCTTGAACTAATATAGGTTCCTTCCTTCCTTCCTTCCTTCCTTCCTTCCTTCTTTCCTTCCTTCCTTCCTTCCTTCCTTCCTTCCTTCCTTCCTTCCTTCCTTCCTTCCTTCCTTCCTTCCTTCCTTCCTTCTTTCCTTCCTTGCACATTTTTGGGGTGTGGGGATTGAACCCAGGGGGTGCTCCACCACTGAGCTACATCCCCAGACCTTTGTATTTTTCATTTTGAGATGGAGCCTCACTAAGTTGTTGAGGCTGAACTTGAACTTTCATTCTGCCTCGGCCTCCTGAGTAGCTGGGATTACAGGCATGTGCTTCTACTCCCAGCTAGTACAGTCTTTTTTAAAGGACAGGGTTGCAAAAGTCATTCAAAGTATTCAAAGTGGGCCTGCAATGTTATCAGTTAGAACTACATAATGAAGAATATGAACATAAATGGTCATGCAAGAAAACCCAGGCGCACAGCAGCTGCGTGACGAAGACCCCATGGCTGTTAGAGGCAGACGAGGGTTTCGGATGTAGGCATCCGGCCCTGGCCCCTGAACTGCTGCTCTCACCACGAATCCTTCTTATCTCAAGTTTGGTCCCAAATGCAAAGGGGCAGGCGGGTGGAAGGAGAAAGACTTGAGGACAGAGTAGGAGGAAAGAGGACAAAAGGGACAGAAGCACTGCCCTGCGTGGGTGTCAGGCAATACGGGGGAACGTTTAAGAGAGGGAGTAATTCCTTCCCTCTCACTGACCAAGCAGGTGGCAGGCCCCTTCATGGAAGAGAGCCCCAGGGGTTAAGCAGAGTGAGAGTGTCTCCTCATCCCTGTTACAAGGAGCTCAGAGGGACAAGACGTGTCTAGCAGCCACACGTGCTCCAGTAATCAGGGAAGACTCTGCCTAAAGAAGATTTTCTTTGTCATAAATTCACAAATGATTCTGTCATCCTAACTCAAAAATGTAGGTCCTGACCTTGCCAGGAGGGAGAGGTGCACCCAAAGGGCCTGAGGCATCCCTGAAGGCGGGGGCCCTGCCTGCCGGAGGAAACCTTCCGTCTTGGAGCTGGGGTCTGAGTTCTCCAGCCTGGATGTCTCTTCTCAGTCCTCCTCCCTCTGCAGGTGCAAGAATTCCTGGGGAGCTGAAGGAGTTTGTTCCATGAACTTACCACAGCACAGGCCAGCGTGCCACAGTGTGAAGGAAAGCTGGTCTCCAATCTGGGATAGGAACAGTGCAACTTGCTTGGGGAAACACTAAGAAAAACCGAGAGGCCCTTACGTGCTCAGTTAAACAAAAGCCTGCACTGCGTGTTATCCAGTAGTTCTGCGCCTCAAGACGGGTGCTAAGTTCACGAAACACAAAATAAATGTTCAAAAATGTTTCCTCCAAATAGCCCCAACCTGGAAGCTACCCAAAGCTCCACCAAAGAATAGATGAAAGTATGGCCGTATATCTTCCTATGGATCCTGGTACACACAGCAGTGTAGACAGATGTCACAGACTTGCTGAGCATAGGCAGCCAGACAGAGACACCAGGCTAAACAAGTTCATGTAGATGATGTTTTAGAACAGGGAGAGCTAATTAGAGGGTTAGAGTTCAGCGTCCCGTAATGGAGGATACTGGTTGGGAAGGAGTGGGTGGGAGACTCCTGGTATCTGCACCTATCTCTACAGTGGCCTTTGTGGGCTTGTGGACTTTATGTAAATTAAGTCTAAAAATCTGCTAAGATACCCGGGTAAAAAGGCTCCTAAAGTCTTGTTTAGTGTGTTCCTGAGAAAATATATGTGGAATTCAAATGTGTAGACACTCAATAATTGATTTCCATATCATAAAAGTGATTCGATTCCTCCGAAGCCAAAACAGATTATAGAACTCCAAATAATCTTAATATATTTCCAATATTTCATGCATATTCACCTTTAAGCAAAGCATTAAACCCAAAGAAGAGCATCTGATGAAAGGTAATGGCGAGAGCTCGTGTTTACATAATGCTTACTATGCACTGGGCCTGGTCTAAGCCTTTCAGGTACTTGACTTAATTATGCAACAAAGCTGTGAGCTATCACTACTGTTAAAATAATTCCTGCTTTACATATGGGGGGTTGAAGCACAGAAAAATGTTGGTGGTCCATGTTTGCAGAGCCAATAATTAGCAGTCCTAAGGTCCCAACCAAACATTCTGACTCTATCAGGTGATCATCCCTACCTTATATTTCTTCTGAATCTTCTCTTTGCAAATCTAACAATTGCTGTCTTTGTCTCAATGAATTGTACTTACATTTCTTCAGCATGAGTCTTAGCAGTTTAATTGTCCGAGTTCTATTTAATTTGAAATAATATTGTAGGAACCTACACTAAAAACGATTTTCCAAATATGTTTTAGTAGCAGAATTCAATTGTTCAAGGAAATTTTTACCCTGAATCCCATAAGAAATTGAGCTTTTCCAACTAGTTGGGATGAGTAGGTTGGAGGACATAGAAGATGGGGGGTTGGAGAGAGAGAGGAGATGTGTGGATCTGGGCAGCTGTTTTCTCCTCTTTGTGTACACCTAAATTTTCTCTTAGGGAAACTCTGGACACTAAAATCTCAATAATAGTTTGAAGAGCAAGGAGGAAGAAGAGGTAGACAAGGAGGAAGGTGGAAGAAGAGGAAGAAATGGAAAAGGAAAGAGAGAAGGACAGAATACAAACAAAGATGGAACCTGGTAAAAAACATAACTACTGGCCAGCAGGCCACACCATAATGGGTCAGGTTGACCTTGGTTTTTCCCAGCTGACACAAAGAAATGGTGTTATAGGTTCTCCTTTATATTGGATCAAAGGGTGAATTGATCAAGCATCAAATGCAGTTAACCCCAGGACACATTCACTTCAGGATAGAAAGAACAATTTTGTGGCAAACTTCCTCAGCCCTCAAATCCTTAGATAAGACCCATCCTCTTCCTTCAAGAAATATTCCCTAAAATGGTGTGCTCAAAGTGCAGGCGTTGCTCGATATTCCTGTGGTCTTATTTTGAAAAATACTGTGATTTCACAGCAACTCTGAACTAGATTTTCTTCTTCAATACTGTCTTTAGCTTTTCATTTCTCTTACTTAAAAAAATGTGATACATGTATATGTCAAGAAAAACTGAAATAAATAAATTCAAATTTCAAATTACACTAAAGAGTACCATGAAAGTGGATTTTCTTTCTGAAGCAGAATATTCCATGTAACCACTGCAATGGCTTCTAGTTTATCTTTCTGGAATTTTCACTGCAAGACTGACTTGTATGTATGTACACCATTTGCGTTTTTCTTCAGAATCATGGCTTTGTTATATTCATTCACTTGTTCTGTTGGTTTTTAGTTGAAAATATGTCTTATAAAGTTATTAAAGTTTGCCTCCTTCTCTCTAGAGATTGGGTGTTTTCCTATACCGAGTGAAACAAATGGTTCAACCAGTTCCCATTGATGAGACTTTAGGTTGAGTCTGATAGATTGTCATTGTAAGCAAAGCTATAATAAACCTCCTTGTATATATGTTGTTACACTCAGATTTAAGATAAATTCCTGAAATTCTAATTGCTGGAGCAAAGTGTGTGTGTGCATTTCAGAAGTTGATAGATGTTGGCAAACTGCCCTCTATTCTCACTCCAAATGGCTTAGGAGGGGACTTCCCCCCAGGCTCCTCAGCAGCTCTATTATCAATTTCAAATGTCTCCATTTCAGCTGAGGAAGGAGAATTGGGAGAATGGAATGGAGGTGCACATTGCTGGCTACAAGTTCAGTTTCCGCAGAGGATCCATATGTATCTATGTATCTGTAAGACAGTGATTTTTTTGGTGAGCAATCTAATTATAGACCATCTTGAGGAGCTTCCCAGCATCTCAGAGAATGGGGAGGCTGAACTGGGGTCAGTTGGATCCTCATTTTGATTGACCCAGGATGCCTGACAGATAGTTGAGGCCTACACCTATGGTTAATACCATAAGAACATGGTGTGTGGGAACCTATGAAATACCAGAGAAAAAAATCTGAGAGAATCAACCCTGAGGTCAACCTGGCTCTCAGCATGGTTCACAGGTAAGTAAGGTCAGTGAAGGGGAATGGGTGTCCTCAAATCTAGAACTGGTAACCACCGCCCATGAGCCATGGGACCAAGCTGGGATGACCTTATGCACCTGTGGGCAACCTGCTACTCAAGCAGGTGAAGAAGATACACATGAAAAACCAGCAGGCAAACCTGCAAACCTGAAGCGTAGGAGGACATGGTCTTCATTGGTAAAACGGCTCTCTTAGAGATCGTTTTCTCATTTTATTGTTGCATTACAATTACACGTAATAGTGGCATACATCATGTTGTATTTGTATGTGTGCACAGCATTCTTTGTTTGATCTCTTTCTCCGACACCTTCCTTTCTCCTCCTTCCCCCTCTCAGATCTGCTTGCTCTATTCTATTGATTGCCCTTCTATGATTATTATTATTGACTATTATCATTATTTTAATTAGCACATTATAATTACATGAATAAATGGAATTCATTGTGGTAGAGCTGTACATGGACACAGCATACTTTGGTTCTGGAAAGCAAAATCTACCTTAGAGATCATGTTAAAGAAAGGTCTTAACACAAAACCTTCAGATCAATGGGCCAAAATAAGCATGGCTATGTGAATAAGGGAACGGAGGTGTATGTGGTTCTTACCTCAAGTTCTGCATTCATGGAGGGAGCATTAATGAGATTTCCCAAAGCCGAGCTCTGAATTCACAGCACAGGTAAATCAGGAGAGGTTTCGCATGAGGTTCAGAATCCACCCTGGGCGTAATTGGAGAAGCTTCCTCTATACCTTCCGGTACAATGAGGCTTAATTTTCTGGGTCAGGGAAAAAGTGGGACTCCATTTCCTGGCAGAGTTGCCATTTACGGGTGTTGAGAGCTGGAGTCATAATACTCACCTCACAGGTGTTAATGTGAGCACTGAACCAGATGGTGTAGGCGAGGGCTTGGGGAACCAGGGCCGTCACAAAGTGCAAGGTTGGCTCTCCAGGCCATGGCAGTCCTGGGAGGAAAAGCAGCTCCTCCACACATGTAGGTCTGCTCCAGCCCTGAGCACTGACCCTCCAGCCCTACCTTCCTGTTCCCTCAGGCATTTGGGGGTCTCTGAATTCTTGCAAGCATGAACTTCTCCATCACTCCACAGCATTCTTTATGTTTTTTTTTTTTTTTTTCTTTTCTTTTTCCTGCTCTTGCTGGGTCCCTCATGCCATGGTGAACATGTAAGTCCATCTCCTGCTCATGGGGACACTGCCAGGGATACCTCCCAATCAAGCCTTCAGAAAGTGACTTTTTTGTCTGGTCATAGAACTTCCTAGTCCATACAGGTATGTCTCTTTCCTAGACAGTTAGTATGGCTCAAAAAGAAAATACCTTCCCTCTGGTTACCTATGGCCATGGAACATTAGCCCACAAGCCGTGTTGCTTAGGGATGATGACACTTATTTTGCTCCCGAGTCTACAGTTGGAGCAGGACTCAGGAGAAAGTTCATCTCATTTCGTGTGATGTCAAGTTAGGGAGAGGAATCACATGGAAACTCATTCAGACCCATCTCTGATGACTGATGCTGACTGATGGCTGGAGTCTTAGCTGACGCTGGGATGAGAAAACCTATGTTTACCTGAACATAGACACATGGCCTGGTGTCTGGGCTCCAGGTGTGGGGCCTGTGTACGGGAGGGAAGGCCATAATACCCCTTATGCCCTAGGCTTAGAAGCCATGGTGTCATTATGCCATACAATTTTTGTTAGAAACAAGTCACTTCCAGCTTCAGAGGCTGGCCCATAATCAAGGGGAAGGGAATACAGTCCACCTTTTGGTGGCAGAAGTGTCAAGAATTTACAGACATATTTCAAAACCACCACAGCCTTACACCCAACCCCATAACTATGACATTCTGTACATGGGCTAAAAACCTGCTTTGCCTGGCATTAGCAAGTTCTGAGTCTTTATTATGATTTATTAATGAAACACCTCTTGCCATTTTATTGGCAGTGTTAGCTCAAAATTCACTTGCCCTGGAACTCAGACATATGTCTCCTGGTGCTCAACTGGGAAAACGACAATCTTCTGCATTCAGGATCACACTTTTATTTTGTAAACAAGGTTTTCGTTCGTGGACTATGTTGTTACCTACTGTTGTATAACAAACCACCCGGCAAGCTCCTACTTCTACATCAGTCCAGCTGACCTCTGTCCTACCTCTCAACATCCTCCTAGGGCTATGAGCTAGCCAGGGCCTGTTTAGTTCATGGTGGTGCCAGAGACACAATAGAGCAAGTGGAAACAGGTGAGGCCTTGAGTCCTAGTCTCTGAATCAGCCCATTATCACTTCTATTTGCTTACATGCCATTGACCAAAGCAAATCCAGTGGTCATGTCCAAAATCAAGGGTCAGGGTAAGGGACTGCATCCTTGAGACCAGAGTACGTATGTGGATACAGGGAAAGGTGAAGAGCTAATAATTCAGTCTCACCCATAAGTTGATCTTTTCAAATATTAATTTTCTCTTGCCCTCAAGGTAAGATCACACATATCATCATTTCCAACCCCTGTGTCCATGGCAATTCAGAGGGACAGATCCCTGCCTTTCTTATTTGGAAGATGCCTTATAACCTTTCTCAAGGTTTGGTCCACAAAGTCACTTCCATCCAATTGGTTGGATCTGGTACATGAAATAAACCACAGTTGGAGTCACTTACATCCCAAGAGTCTCCTGTGTCCCCAAAGTCTGGACCCCAACCTTGCTAAATTCTATGGGTTCCTTAAGATGAGAACTATTGAGGCCCTTTATACAAAGGTGTGCGGGAATTGACATCTGAATTATATACATTATGTTCATTTGCCTCTTTCTTATGAAACAAGGGATGCCTAACTGAAATAAATTATACTCAAACCAGCAACTAAGGAGAGAGTGTTCTGAGCTCCATGAGAAGTCTGTTCTCAAAGAGGTCTTTTAAAATCACATTTCGTTACGTGTGAGACATCAGGCTTGGGTGAGGATGGAGTCCCTGACTCGTTGGTCATTAGACTGTGGCCCTGTGTCACATACACAAGCATACACCTTCACACAGGGAAACATCTAGAATCAGGAGGTGATTAACAACATTCCAAGAGTCACACATTTCTATAAAAGATGCTAGTGACAAGAACTCCAGGACACAATCCCATGATTCTTTTTTCAAATTTTTGTTGCCTGTCAGAGGGTGTTATGTGCTAAGAAAATGTAAGCTTTCTTTGCGTTGGCTTCTCTTCACTGTGGAAGATATGGCTTAGTTCACCTGCCCCAGAGCAGGATGATTATCCCTCAGGAGACAACTGTCACCTTCTAAAAGGAGGCCATGATTTTAGGATTGAAAGATCCCTTGGAAAATTAAAAATGTTCCTAGGGCTACAGCACCTCTTTCTGGGATAGATTGGATAACCCAAAGATGGTGGTGGAGAGGACAGAAGGGTGCATTGGGGCTGATTCTGATTGCAAAACATGCAATGAAGAGGTTTCTGCGACACATCAGCCCATCCAGCACAAATGCTAATTGGTTTCCAATTCCCCTCATTAGTGTGTCATCTACCTGGACAGCTTAGTGGCTGGCTGGAAGCCCAGACCCTGCCCAGCCAAATTCACAGCTCCAAGAATTTGGAAGTGTAATAACAGGGACGATTCCACACCTCATCCACACATGGGCCTGCCCACCCACACGTACACGCCTTCTTGCTAAGAAGTAACAATGATAACAGGTTCTCACGGCGTTGCTAACAATCTCATTAGGCTGTTTGGTGTGAGGAGGAAGCAAGAGCGGTGCCAACTTTCCTGTAACGCTTTTCGAACAGACTACAGAGCTTCTCAGACCAGTTTTGTTGTTAAGCAAAGGCTGGAGCTCAGGGTGAAGGTGTCAAGGAGGATCAGGGCTTCCAAAAACCTTTTCCGTCAAAGACAAGAGATGCTCTGTCAAGGGTAGCAAGAGGTGCCTTGCTTCTGCTTTCCCAGGATTCTCCAGAGAGCTGAGACATTGCTTAGAGTCCCAGGCTTTTATAACTGAATAGTATAATGGCCTTTTATAAAGGAAAATAATCACATGTATGTCCAGTGTTGATATGAATTATTTCTTTTATGATGTAACTTCAATGCATATAAACATAAAGCTCTCTATTAACTATTTGTCTTCATAGTTCTACACAACTATAGCACAAAACACATTTGCAACTTGGGTAGAAACAGAGCAACAATAGCCATTACATTGGAATTATCCACATTAATCCAATGTGAAATCTTGTATTGTCTTCCTGAAATTAAATTGCCATTTGAAACCCAAACATGACACTGATCGCTGTTTCTGCAGGATCTTTTTTGTCTGGCAAACAGACACTACAAAGCACTGTGCGATGATTCAATTCCCAACCTCACCCCATCACATTGTTTGACCATTTGAACTGTTTTGAGAGCTATGTTCAGACACAAATGGATGGAGGACACTATTTGACCTACACTTGGAACGGATACTTCATTTATTCAGCAAAACTTCTCTTTACTCCTTCTCTTTCTTTAAAAATAAAAAACATAAATGCAATAAAATAAAAGGAAATAAAAGTAAAAATTAGGGTAGTGCTCTTTATGGTCTGGAATGCATTTATATTACTGCTATTTCTGTTATTATCAAAACAATAAAGACACTGTTGGCCAAATTGTTAGCACTTTTTCAATGTGGAAAAATGCACCCCTCCCTTCTCTCTTTCCCAGAAGATTCCTTTCCTTTGTAGGTAAACTGAACCCCAGTGGCCTTCTAGATGTCCCCAAATATTAGGGTGAGTGCCAAAGAGACTAACAGAATTCCTGCTACATTTGTACAACTGTGATCTTGATAAGATTTTTATTTTTCAAACCAAAACTTTGCAAAGTCCTGTGTTTTTCTGAAGTAGTCAAGGATAGACTAAAGTTACCAAAAAAATGAGACACTGTGGCACTTTGGAATTGGTCAATACATGGCTGGTGGGTAAGGCAGTTTGTATCAGGGTCTTCTTCAATGAGCAGAAAAGCCAAGAGCCCAGACGTCTTGGGAGAAGCTGGGTATTTGCTCTCAGCAAAGGCCAGGGAAGGCAAGTGAAGCACTCAGCTGCAAAATTTAAGGAGGTTTCCAGAAACTCAGAAATCAATGTAAAATAATAATTAATGCAAAAATCTTTTTAGAAATCATTTAATGCAAAAAATCCATGATGAGAAAAATATCAAAATTTTAAATAAAAACCGTTGATCTATTATGTTATATTTATGCTCCTATACATGTTTTTATGAATTTTGCTGGCTATTAGTTTTTTGGCAAAACATGTAAAGTAGTTAGGAAAATGTTTTTAAATAAAATGTAAATGTATTAAAATGGACATTATTTTCAGATGAATTATTTTATTTATATCAAAATAGAATTTGTGATCAGTTTACTTCAGCTTGGGTTCATTAATAATTATTTAAAACTGTCACTGGGTAAAGACACATCATCAACTTGGTAATTGAATTAAACTAAGCAAGGAAGTAGATCGTTGAAAAGATGGTTGCTGTGTTCGCTTCCATTAAAGTCAGAACACACATCTTTCCTTTTGCCTCAGGCTCCAATAAGCCATGGCATTGCAGTATCCTGGGCAAGGGAGAGGGGAGATGGGAAGGATGGTAATGCCTAGAACAAAATAAATGCTTAGAAAATGTCAGTCGTTGCCATTGTTATCACAGTCTCTTCTTACGTGCTCAACGTAGATCCGAGACTTTCTGGCTGACTCTGCCAAATACAGTTCTGAGGGACTAAGGGGAAGTTTGGGAGACCAATGACACAGTTTTTCAAAAGTCTTCAGGTGACATTCCCAGCCATGGTGGAGAAAGTCGCTCAGTAGGATCTCCATGGAAGTCTCTGGAGTCATGTTCTCACTGCTCCCCTTCCCAAGAACTTGTGCCTCCCTCATCCATCTGGACAGAGAAAAATCCAAATTCTATAAGGAAGAAGGTAAAATGCGGGTATCATGGTGTTGCCGAAGTCTTTGAGTTAGAGTCCAGACAGTTTCTGAACTTTATAAACCCTACTCTCATCCTTGTGTAAAAGAAGATATTAAGACTTCTTAGTGATGTTTGGGAATAAAATGCCCTGATTTTTACAGAGAGGTTGAACCAGTACCCAGAAATACTATGCCAAGAATAAGCATTTATTATTGGATAAGGAAGGAAGGAAGGAAGGAAGGAAGGAAGGAAGGAAGGAAGGAAGGAAGGTTGGTTTATTTGTTCTCTGTTGCGGCATAACAAATTACCAAGAGCTTTAATAGCCTAAAGTAAGACCAATCTTCTTGCGCTGTTCTGTAAGTTTGGATGTCCATGTGGGCTTCACTGGTTCTCTGTTCAGCATCGCTCAAGGCTCAAGTCAAGAGAAAAGTTTATCTGGAGTAACCAAGAATCCACTTCCAAGTGCATTCAAGTTTTTGGGGAAGAAAGTCCTCATGGTTTTTGCTTCCATTAAAGTCAGAACACACATCTTTCCTTTTGTCCCCCTTTCTCCCCAGATGGGAACCACTCAGCATTTCATTTCTCTTCATATTTTCAAAGCCAGTATGAAACCCTGAGGGTGAAAATTTCTGATGTTTTCAGCCATCCTCCTCTACTGCAAGCTGGAGAAAATTCTGTTTCCAAAGGGGCTCATAGGCCTGAGCAGATAATCTTTCTATCTTAAAATCAACTGTGCCCATATAACATAGCCCAGCCATGGGATGATATCTCCTAGGTTCCAGTGTTAGGGTGTAGAGACTGGTGGCTGTTACTAGGAGTCTGTCCACTCTATGATGGAAAGACAGAGGGAAGAAAAATAAAATGATATATTCTTCAAAGGACCAGGTTGGCTCCATGTGAGATCTTTTCTCTTTCACTCAATCTTTTTCTTCTTAAATGTTTCTCGTAGTTTTGTAGCATGCTTCCATTTTATTAGTTTGATTGTTATGTGGTGCTAAAGATCGAACCCAGCCAATGCCTCACACATGCTAGGCAAGTGCTCTGCCTCTGAGCTACAGTCCCAGTCCCTTTCACTCAATCTTAACAACATTAAATGGTAAGTAGCACTCGTGACCTACAGAGGAGAAAACTTCAGTCATTGAATCACTTTTCTCAATGTTAGTAAGTCTAATCAATGACTGCATTTTTGTTTAAATATAAGAGAGCATACACAAGGAACGTGGAAACCAGATGGCAATTAAGGATTTGATTTCTTTCATGCAAAATGATGTGGTCATTGGCAAGCTTACCCAAGACAACCATCCACCACGCCATCCCCACTTCCACGTTTCCACTTATCTTCCCCTAACCTTTTGGTGATCTCAGGTCAAAGGCATTTATGTATAATAAAAGAAAGAACATACTGGGTAGACACCAGGTATTTTCCCCCTACCAGTGCAGACCTGTGTGGACCTTTGTGATTTAATAAGCATAAATTCTGAATGCTGAATGAGTATGGACCATTTGTGTATGATTTTCTCTTCTAGCTCTCCAGTTAGGAAGCGATAGTTTTGGTGCCCATTTCCTGGAAATTGGGAAATTTACCAAAGTTTTGTAGCAGATTGTTTTGAGAAAATTCAAGTGCACGTTCACCTAGTCTATTGCAGACTCGGCAAGAGTGCTAGATTTGTTTATGAACACTATAGGCTTAGCTCTGGCCTTCACTGAATTTAGACTCCTATAAAATGGTGGGAACTATACCTTGGCCCCTTTTCTCTAGGATGTGACCAAAAAACATTCAAAACTCAAGTCAGATCCCATTCCACATCAGACTTTCCCTAAAAGAAAAAGTTGATGAATGGTATAATGGTTAGTATTTTGAGTTCTAGTAGTCTTTCTTGGGGCACTTAATATAACTCGTGCTCAAAATTAAATTTGGTATGAAACTTGAGGTCTTTTGAAACTATTTTTTTAACCTTTTGGTCTCTGTTTTATCTTCATTTCTTAGTGGAAATTCTTTTTGAGAATTTTGACAACCAAAAGGGAGATGGATTTTTCCCCCTATTAATTCAGGATAGACAGGGAAGCAATGTGACCCTAGACCATTAACTTGGGAGTTCTGGCTGTCCTTGGGAGAGGGCCAGTGGCCCAGGAGAGAAGCCAGATGGGGTCAGAGACCTCAAGCTGACAGATGTGGCAGTGAAGGATTCCAGGAAGCAAGATCAGAGGCTGGCCAGGAAAGAGAACCACTTGCCCAGATGCAAAACCCCAGAGGAGTGAAGGTAAAGGCTTGGGTAGTGTTTTGGCTGAGTCATGGGGGAAACTGATCAGCAGCTAAGGTCAAGTTTAGGACAAAGAAACCCTGCCCAAGGAGCTTGAGAACAGAGAGGGAGGACAACAAAGAAGGTAGCCTGCAGGACCCTCAGGGCTTTTGTTGTCTCCTTTGTGGTTTATTGAATACCTTTTCTGGTTCTACCATGTGTATCTAAGTGTGATACTGTCCAGCTCCTGAGAGTCAAAGGAACATAGAGGCAGCAAATAGATCAGTTCTGGTGTGCATGTGTTATGGAGAAACAAGAATGAAAATAAAGCAAAAAGTTACAGCACAGAAAGAAGGAAGGGTGAACATCCCCCACTCTTCCCCAACTGTGCCATCACGGAGTTACATTTTGTCTGGGTAATTTTGCTGACCCAGAAGCAAGGGATGGTGCCAGATGTGACTCAGTCCCTCTGCTGCTGAGAGAGCTGACACCTTCCCACTGGAGGGCAGACATCACTTCATGCTAAAGCTTTGACTCAGTTTCTGAAAGGGGTTTCGGACCACAGTTTACTTATTTTGAGGATTTTTTGCAGAACACCTTTGCCTAGGCTAATTTTTTAAAGGCCTATTGAAATTAAAATTCACTTACAGTTTATTGAACAGCACATTCTAGGATGTCTGCATGTTTTCTTCTTTAGAACAAGGTCTTGGCTTCTGATGTTTTAATGATAACAAAAAGTAAGAAACTAAGTAAAACAACTCACCCAAAATATCTTCTTTGGACCAGATTGACCTAGGCGATGAGGACACAGATGGAAAAGATGTGTCAGAATTCCAACTAATAAATATAGAAGGAAAGATGGAGTTAGAAAACCACCCGTTGGCAACCACAAGAGCAATAATTGTTTCAGGCAAGGATCATCAATGAATGCTAAAGTGAGTGGGTGAAAGTACTATGAGAAACAAGATATTTGCATGGTCTCAAAGTACCTCCCTACAAAATACTAATTAATGGCAGAAAGAAAAAAATAGTTACTTCGCAGTGGAGAAACCTGGCAGACACCATGTTGATGTAGCAATTAAAGTTAACATGACAAAAGAATGGGACAAATGAACATCGTGTGCCTCACGATGGGATGCGCGGAGAAGGACACAACATGATTCCAGGGGTTTTCCTGCCAAAGTTGCACAGTCTGAATCTAATTATGAGAAAACCTCAGACAAACCCGAATTAAGGGACATTCTACTAAATAACTGGTCTCTACTCCTGGATTGTGTGAGGATGAGGAAAGAAAAGGATAGTGGGGCTGTTTCAGATTCAAGGAGAACAAAGGAACACAGGAGACTCGAGAGAGGTGATGAGTACGTGCAATGCCTGATCCTGGGTTGGATCGTAGACCTGGATCCTGAGATCTAGTGGACCACTAGGGAACTTTGAATAAAGCCTCCAGGTTATATGGTTCTAGAATAGTACTGAAGCAATATTAGTTCCCTGATTTTGATCCTCAAGGTGGGATTTATGTAAGAAAATGAATGAAGGGTGGAACCTTCATTCAAACGTCTTAAAAGAAAGTGTGTGTGTGTGTGTGTGTGTGTGTGTGTGTGTGTGTGTGTGTCCATAGTCAGATGATAGATAACAGACATATACACACATACGTACATAGAAAAGCAAATGTGTGGGTTTCCTAGGTAAAGGTCATTTGGAAATCACCTGTTCACAGATGTACTGGTCAGCATAAAGAGACAATCAGCTCTGCACACTACATCAGGGTGTTATAAGGGCCCAGGGGACAGGATATAATTTCTAGAAGTAAAAGAAAATAGGTTTATTCTAGAAAGGACTTTAAGTTTGGGTTAAGCCACTCATTGATCCCCTAACCCTGAAGGAAAATATTTAGGATGACAATTCTTAAGTCAAGTTACTTGTTCTGTGTTGTCATGAGAAAGGCGTTAGCCTGCCGGTCACCATACCCACCCATCTGTACAGTCGTCCATCCAGCACCATGGCTGGGATCTTTACTAAAAGAAGCATGATTTGGTTGGCCTCATCCCAGTGCCTAGATCAGAGGTCCTAAATCCCTTGTTAATTTCCTGAGTGAGAGGGAGGCTGGGAATGCCTTTTGATCTAATGTTTGATCCCTGTTCCTGACACAGAGTTCCTAAATCCCTGGAAATAGAAGCATCTTCTGTTCTAATGAAGAGACTCTTGGTGGCTTCCCAGGTGGGAGCTGGCCACCTGAAACACGGAGCCATGATTATGAACTTAAAACTATGAGCACAGGGGAGGGCTAAAGCCTGAGTTAAAATCAATCATGCCCACATAATGAAGCCTCCAGAAAACTTCTCTGAGCTTGGGATTCTGGGGCAGCATGTACATAGACGGAAGGGAAGAATAAAATGAAATACAGACTAGAGTGTGCTTGCAGTGGGTGCAGTGAGTCTCTGAGAATTTTATAAGGGAAATTTTGAAATATTCCTTCTTTATAGAGTGAAAAATCTTTTCACTGACTTGGGGGAAAAGACTGAGAGATGACTTGTAAGGTGTTTGTCCGATTTAAGATACTACAATACGGCTCAGTAAGTAACCATGTGATTGAAGGTTGAACCCACTGTTCCAGAGGGAGAACTATTTTCCTTAAAGACACTTAGGATGTTTAGACACTTGGTCTGTCTCCTTTTCCAAATGTGACAAGATTTTGAGTTATTGCTTCATGAAGGAACTGGAAAACATCCTGCGATGCTGTTTACTTCTTAACTGCTTTTGCTGTAAGCTGCTGTTTTAAATTCTAAACAGCTTAATAAAACTTTCCAACAATTTCAGCATTTTTCTAAATTCAAGAGGCCATCTTTATGGCTTTTGGAAGAAAGTCTGGGAGTATTGTCACTAAGCAATTTCAGGCAAAGACCTAATTTTAACAGATGAAATAACAAGTGGAGTGATGTCGTTTAAAATCCCCTAACAGCTCAGTGTACATGTGACTAACATCCCATGACCTCACCAGCTGATTCAGAGACAGTGTGTTACACATGAAGGTTCATCTAAATGTCTCCCTCGCTACTTTACCTTGGGTCAATGGATAAACTGACTGAATCCGATAATGCATGGGACCCAAGGTTGGGTTTTCATGGGTCCCTGCTGTTTGGGTACAGAAAGCTGCGGGGGTGGGGATGAAAAAAATGCCCGGACCCTTTATTCCTTGAAACTAGGTTTTTGCCAAACAGACCTGGAGCCAAGCCAACAGTTTCCCAATACTTGTGGCAAAATTGCTTCACCCTGTCAGGCATCCAAAAGAGATACTATGGTTTCCATGCTTTCAAAAGTAGCTAAGTTTCCAAGAGGAGAAGCAACTTCCCTGAAGCTTGGTTCTTGCTGAGCTGTATTTTGAACCAAGCTCAAATCCCCAAGGTCTTTTAGGGACCCACAACACTGCCCCCTGCAGAGTGGCTGTTCTTTGCTTGAGCTCAAGTTGAGACCTTGCAACCCTCAAACCTGGCTCCTGGTTCTGTCCTCCCTGCTAGCTATTCCTACTTCTCTTCTGGGGTATAACCACCGTCCTTTCTCCAGATAGTTTCTGCACCTGTCCGTTCTCTTTCTTGGCCCTGTGATATGTCATGTCCTGAAAACAGAAAGGCAAATAAACTTTAAATGGCTGATCTTGGCAGCAGATCCATCCCAGACTCAGTCAAGGGGCTGTTACTGTGCAAATTAATAGCTGAGGCAGACAGCCCAGCAAGGATTGACCAGTGTGCTTGCTGAGGGGGATCTTGCTTTTCAGTAGATTTCTCCTTTCTGTTTCAAATGTCATTATTGACACAGAAGGAAATAGGGTCTAAAGGTTTGCATTGTGATTAGGATCTGGCAGGGCTTGAATTCCTTGAGTTAAATATTCAGATGTCCCAGTCTTCCCTTCCCACTTCAGAGCTAATGACTTTAATATGGGCTAAAGGCCATATTAGGTACCTGGCAATAACGTATGCCTTCATAGGAGACGTAAATGATTTTTTTCTCTTTTCCTTTCATTGGAGGCAGTGCATTGTGAAATGTCTATCCTATCAACGATATTTTCTGTCCCTAGTATATGAAACATAGATTCCAAAACTCAGTAACAAATGCTCAACCCTCCCATGTCCCTCATCTGTCTGCAAGGTTGCCAATCCATTATATGCAAAGTCGTGTGGATTTGACCTCCACAATCTCTTGAATCCACCAACTCTTCTTCCTTGCCATGGCCACCATCATAATCCGCATCAGCACCTTCTCAATTACTTCCTCTATACTGGTGGACAGAGTCATCACCAGGGTGGTCTCTGCTGCACCAATGACCCATCTGCCACTCAGTGACCAGAGTAAGCTTCTCAAAAGGCACACCTTACTTTTCCCTCGTTATTTTGACATGTTAGTTATTATTCTGCATTAAGCACTAGATAAAAACTCAGCGGACATGACCAGGTGTCCTGCCAGGTTGTGGGATACACAGCACCTGCCTGCCCTCCTGGCTCCACTCCCTCCATCCTTGTCTGCACCCCTTTGGCTTTAGGCATGCCACTCAACCAAACTGTCTCCTGATCTGTGTCTGCTCTTCACTCTGCCTGGAAAAACATCTGCACTTTGGTGATTTTTTCAGTTCTAATGCTCCTTCCTCAGAGAAGCTGTCCCCAACCCCACTGACCAGGCCATGCTCCCTATTCTGTTCACTGATTGTGCTGATTCTCTCTCGCATTGGCATGGTGACAGTTACAGTTTTAATTCTTGTGTGCTTATTTTGATGTTTATCTCCCTCATCCAGCAATTAGCTCCCAAGGTTAAGAATAGGATCAGATTTTTTAACATTAAATTCCTAGTGCTGTGGAAGATTGTGAAATGTCTCACTAAATGAATCTCTTCAGGGTACTTTTGAATTTTTGCTTGCATAAATCAATGCAGAGAGGAAGGCTTTTGAAAAACATTGCTAGCTTACCACCTCTGTTCTCATAGACAGACCTGGTTAATGACAACAAGCTTAAAGAAAGTCTTAGTCAATGAGCTAATAAATACAAGATAGATGAGCACGCCACATTCTTGTGACAGACATTGTTTAAACTGTAAGTGAATACATGTAATTCTGTACAACAAACATTCCAACAAATATAATTTTCAATAACCAACAAATGAATTGAAGTTTGCAAGTCACTATTCTTTACAGATACACTTAAAACGGATCCCTAAACATTACAGAAAAGCTCTTAAAACTTTTCAAACAAACTCATTTAAACAAAACCAGAACATTACAGTGATAAAATTCAAGACTAAGTATCGATTTAGCATCAAATAAAAATTTCATAATTGATATATAAACATTCTTCTTTCTTAAAGCATATAGTGGCTAACTCTGTGTGCTGCATGATCAAAAATGTGTGTGTCAACTACTTTATGGAAATTTCCTTCGTGGCACACTGCTTAGCTCTGTGGCTTATGAATTTCAACTACACTTTGACAAACATTGAATCTCACCATTTGATGTTTTAATAATGTGTGTACACAAAATCTAACATGATGTTGTCTACTTTATCAGTACCTAATAAATAGGTGTTGAATGAATGAATGGCCAATCAAGGTGAGGAACGGCTTGGATGGAGCAGGATGCAGTAGATGGCTTTGACTTTCCTCTGGAGCAGAGTATTTCCCAATCTTAACACTACAGATATTTAGGGCTAGATAATTCTCTCTGGTGGGAAGGGCTGCTCTATACAGTATAGATACAGTTGAGCAGCTTCCCCACCCTCCACTCACTTGATACCAATAATGGTCACCAATACTGTCTGCAGACATTGCCAGATGTCCCCAGGGATTCAGTTGAGAACTACTGATCTGCAGTTACAAAGTCCAACCAACCATCCATCAGCCTTGGCTTGGTCAAATGTGATTTATACCAAAGCTCACAAAATTCTCAACTTTGCAAATGAGAAGAAGGCAGAATGTGTTCATGACTTGGCTTCTTGGCACAGTAGAAACCTGAGAGGGTTTGCAGTTAGACAGGTTTCAGTTTATAGCCTGGATCTACCTACATCCTGGCTACGGGATCCTGGGCAACTTAACCACCCATAGCACCCTTATCCATAAATAGAGAGAACAACAGCAGGATGGTTATAAAGAGTACACAAGTCAATATAGGCAAAGTATTATAGGATCTGATGCAAACTAACTCCTCACTAAAGCAGTGTTTGCTGTCAACGTCATTGTTGATATTTCTGCTTGTTGCCACCAGCCTCCCTTCTTATTTAAGGACTGTTCTACTCTGCCCTTTCCTAATGTCTGCCTCTGACTCCCAGGGACAAAATATTTATATTTTCTAGAACATTTTGTATTGCTCTCCTGAGTGTTTAATGAGAAGACTGTACAATAACATCCCATCTTTGGCCCTCTGGAAATTCCCCTCTGCTGTCACTTCTGTTTTAACTCTGGTAATTGTTTCTGACAAAGAGCTGTGTCTTTGGCATGCCTTCTCTTGTTAAGAGGTCTTACTGTAACAGGTATCCTCAGTCTTGGCCCCCAGCACTGCAATTGAGCAGTTGGCAGCAGGCAACGGATGCTTTTGAGCCATGGGCTTTCTTCCCCAAACACTGCTCAGCCAAACGTTTTGGATGCTGCCATTTACACAGAAGCATAAGTGTGAGGAAAATTCACAGAACTAGCCACAGAATGAGAGCATGTCTCTGGTAGAGACATGTGGCTAGTGGCTGCCATGTTGGATGGCACCAACCACATTGGATGACACCATCCTAGATATTTCATTGCTTTCCCATCTTCTCTCTGTTCTTTACCTTTTTGCTTCATGAGTCATCAGTAGCTCTTCTGGTTGCTAGTGCTCATCTGTTTACAAAGACAACCTATATTCACTATAGCTCGTGCATTTTCTTCGTTCTCTGAATCCCTCACTAGGAATTTGGCACTATGAGTACTAGGCTCATATCTTCCAACCTTCAAATGCAAGAAAGCTGAGGAGAACAGTGGTAGGCAACTTAATCAGTGTTGACTCAAGGGACCTGGTATCTTTCATAGTCTCTGCTCCTGCAGCTCTGAGTGGAGAGAAGTCTGCCAGACTCTCCCCAGGGATACATCTTTTGGACATGGAAGAAGCATCAATGATGGAAAAGCCATAACACCTATGTGTACATGCAGGTGCCAAAATGGTAGCAGTGGCCACGACTTTATCAAAATTTGAGGCATCTCCAAGTGAGGTGTTAAATCCACTTATGCTGTTTTGTTTCTGATTTTCCTTTTTGTATATTTAGATAGATTAGATAGGAAGACTATCAAATTTCTCCTTGGTTTTCCCAAATCACATGTGAGTTTACCGAGAAGCAATGATTTTCCTAAATCAAACAAGTTTACAGATTAGTCATATTCATTTCTGTTTGATCTCCTCTGTTCAATACGATAACCTGTTTCCCTGCAAAATCCACTAATTCACAATTTGTAAGTGTAGAAGAAGGCAGGGCTTAAGTTTACCTAGGGATGATGTGAGGAAAGAAACTGTTTAGGAAATTAATATTTTGTAAGCATAATTTAAATAAATGAGGCATAAACTGTCCTCTCGTGTCATGGAAGATTTTATTTACATATAATAATGAGGAAACCATCCTTATCAATTCATTGAAAGCTGTAGGGTAGTTCTGTCCAGTAGAAATATAGCACAAGACACATATTTATCACATCAACATTATACTAGCTACATTTAAAATGTGAAGAAAATGAGTAAGATTTATGTTAATAATATAGTTGACTTAGCCCAATATATAAAAAATCATATTATGTCAACATGAAATCAATGCGAAAATTATCAATAAAACATATTTCATCTCTTTTTTCATACTAAGTCTTTGGAATCTGGTGTGCATTGTACACTTACAGCACATTTCAATTCAGACAGTGACTTGCAAGGGTTTATGGCCACGTGTGTCTAATGGCTACTATATTGAACAGCACCACACTAGAAGATTCATCCCTTTCTCCTTTGTCTTCCATGCTGTCTTTCTCTTCCTTTTGCTTCATGATTTGTCAGTATTTGAGCTCTTTTCCTTGTGACTGCTCGTCTGTTTACAAAGACAACCTATGTTTTCTGTAGTGCCTGCATTCCCTTTGTTCTCTGGAACCCTCACTAGGAGTTGGCCACTGCGGCTACTAGGTTCATGTTTTCTCACTTTCAAATGCAAGATCAGGGTCTTTCAGGTTCATGGGAAAATTAAGACCAGCAACTCCAGAACATGAAGTCAATTTTTTAGGGATTTGGGGGTTTACAGAGTAGAGAACTCTGCTATACTGAGTTCTCAAAAAGTTTTTAATATGTAAAGCCTAAAATTCTAGCCAACTTGGACTTGCATTACAGGTACCACAGTCACAAAAGCCATTTCCAAGACCAGCAGAGCTGCTCACGTGGGCCCATCAAAACAAAGCTCTTGCCTGGTGGGAGAAGGAGATGCCTGGGCACCAAGAAACCCATCAAAGGTGCTTAATTTTCTCTCCTTAATGAAGTGCTGAATACACTGGATGCCAGAAATGGATTTTTGTGAGGTTGATTCTATTTGAAACTTTCTTGTTGACCAATGTATAAAGGTAACTAAACCACAGAAAATGAAAGATTTCCTGATGCTAACTCAGATGACTAAAATAAGTCCAGTACATATGATCTTTAGCAATAATGAGTAAGACTTATTTGCATTAATGGTTAAGATATCTGTGATATTATCAGATAAGCAAGCCATAGGTCATCATATTTTGCATGATCCTTGGGGAAAATGTATATTGGAAAATGTTGATGAGACTGATAGAGATGTGCATAGATCTAGATAAGTGGGTTGAGTAGAAGGGACACATTTACTTATTTCCTTGTATAAATGTAAGTGTTCAGTTGGTTGGTCAATTCTTTTATGGTCTGAGTTTTGAAATTATTAATATACTCAATCGTTATTAGTAGTACTGATGGTAGAATGGTAATATTGTGAGAACAAGTCCACTGTGATCAAAACAACTCAAATGAAGGATCTCTGGCATTGAAAACCTCTACCTGTTTTCCATGCTCTTGTCCTGCCCTTGATTGCTCTTGTGCCAACCCAGACTCCAGCTCATTCAGCTACTATAAACTGGTGATTGGGATTTATTGACATTCAGTAAGAGCTTCACTACGTTCATTGAACCTTCTTAACAGTAGTAGGAGGAAGATATTACAATTCCATTTTAGAGAAGAACCAACCAAGGCACAGAAAAACAAATCATGGAACCCAGGTCACAGAAGCAGAGAGCATTCCACAATGCAGCTTGGCGACTCAGTGATGGGACTCGTCTTCTCCACACTTCTCACACCAGTCAGGGTCTGAGGGCTGCAGTTTCTTATACCGTGACTCCTTAATGCAGCAGTCACTTGAAGTAGGTAAGACATGTTTATTTAGTATGATAAAATCTGTGCTTGATCTCACCTGAAGGTAAGTGGTCACCGGAGTTGACAGTCTACTAAAATTGCCCACAAAACCAGGGTGTCAACATGCTGAAGTACAAGCCAGAAAGAACAGGGCGTCAAGGGAGGGTGGATGTGGGTGTTTCCAGCACTTCGTCACTGTTCTAATGACTGCAAGTTGTGCTTTGGAGAGGATTTGAATTGCAAAATGTGTCACCACCAGCAAGCTAAAGTTTTAATGGCCTAAACGTTAATGGTGAGAGTGAATCTCACTGCTCCTGGGAAGTGTGGACTCCGTGGACAGATTCGGTGAATTCTCTTGAGTGTTCTGTGTCTCCCAGTCGATGTTTTGTTTGTGAACTGCTTGTTTAGCATTGAGCTTGGGCGAATTTTGAAAAATTATTTTCATGATTAATGGCTTCAAGTCACAAACACCACCAAAGGTGATGACCGAGGCGATGAGCTAGCAAAGTCTCTGTTCTACTGTTCCTTACCAACGTCATCATGTTGTCCTTACAAACATCACCAGCCATCACAGATTAGCCTGACCTAATCAAGGTGTAATGTGTTTTACGTAGGCTCAGTCTCAGATATATTTTGGAAAATTTAAAATAAAAACTTAGGCATATAAGTTTTAAGACATTGTCCCCTCCCAACACATTTTCCCTTATGGTGGATTCAGGTATTTGAGAAGAGAAAGGCCAGGCTGGTCATCATAGCCCCCTCCTTGCTCCAGATTAACTATGGGCCAAATCTGATCACGAGACTTGGAAAACTTTCTATAGAAGCAATTTTTAGAAATAATTAATGGTTTATTAAACAAATCATTTTTCTTCCTATGGGTACTCTATAATCTCTAATTATTTCTTGATGATCCTAGACTATTTCTATTTGACTCTATGTTTCTTCCTTGGCCTCCCAAAGGTGAATTTGACCAGAACATCTGGTTGCATCTGAAAGTAGCCATTTTTGTGAGTTTGGCTAAGCATATCACTTTCCTTCCTGTGCCTTTCTTCTCTATCTGTAAAAGGCGGATAATAATCCATATTCTGATGAACTGCTGAGGCAATTATGGAAAATTATGGATATGTTTATCACAAATCAAAAGTTTTTTTTCAAGACATATACAAGAAAAAGTGAGATTGACCTAAGAAGAAAATAGTATAAAAGATGCAATGTTAAGAAAGAAATTGATAAACATAAGGATAGATCCTTGAAATTTTGTTTTAAAATATAGTAGTTATAATAATGATGGATTATTTAGTGGATCTGTGCTAATGGTGGAAGTAAGATTCAGTGCCATGAAGAGTAAAAAGACTCAATTGGAAAAATTTTAAGATTCTTTTGAGTTAGGAAAGAAGATGGGTTTGCCTAACTTTTAAACTTCATTGAGAAAATTATGCATGTTAAACAAGTTAAGGATAACTAGTAAAATAATAAGCAATATATAACTTCCAAACAGAGTAAAAGGAAAACAAAACCCAAAAAGCATAAAATCATCTAGATCATCCCATGAAAAAGAGGGACCCGGGTAGAACCAAAGGAAATAGAAAGTGAATAGCAAACATAGTGGAAGCATATTCACATCTGTCAGATAAAATATTTAAATATTCACACACTACACACAAATGTGTAATTGTATAATAAACTCTAAGAATACTTTTGAATGATACAGAAGGATAAGCTAGTTTTTGATCATCGATTTTGATCAAAGAGAACAAGAGTCTGAGGAAATAAATCAACCAGAAACTATTTTGTTAGCCACATACACCAGCATGTGGAGTTAGAAGACAGCTCCCATCTCTTCATGGATTCTTTCAAGTTGATTACTATGGGACCCAGCATTCCCATGGGACAGGATTTTAGTCCTGCCATGATTAAAGTTCAGACCCATGTAGACATGTCTGATGGATTGCTTGGAAATGGCTTTTGGCTGACTGTGAACATGCCAGTTGAAGGTAATACTTGCAAACAGAGAAAACACTTCATAGAGAGTTGTAATTTTTCCCATAGGTTTTCAAGGAACTAAAAGCCTCCAAGAGTTTCAAATCTCAAATTCCAAGATTTAAGGTAAAGCTTTATTCTCTGCTATTCCTAGAACCCAGGACTTTCTTTCACTGAGGATCTGCTTTTGATTGAGCTCTTGAGGCTGGACCCTTCCCTCTTTAATGCTGCACAAGTTGGCTTTCTTTTGCTCTTGTTACTGCTCCCTGGAATCCTGCGCCCAACCTTCCACCTGCCATTTCTACCCCTTGACTTTGGCTCTCCCTGGAGGCTCATGTCTCCTACCTGAAACTAAAGGTGTGTTTATTTTGTCAATTTCCCATCTTCCTTCTGTGCAGTACCACAAAAGGCTTCTCTCTAGCTGGAGTAACTCTCAAACCCAAAAGCCTTCAGGGACCAGGCAGGCAGAGTAATTGTGTGAAGCTGAGTGGGAAGGGATGGATAGGCAACTGGTAGTTTGTCTCAGGCAGAAAATTTATCATTTGGAAACATTAGCCTTTGAATGTGCTCCCTCAAAATTCATGCGTTGGACTCATACATTACTAGTGGAGTTGCAAATTGGTGCAGCCACTCTGGAAAACAATATGCAGATTCCTTAGAAAACTTGGAATGGACCCACCTTTTGACCCAACTATCCCACTCCTCAATTTATACCCAAAGGACTTAAAATCAGCATACTACAGTGATGCAGCCACATCAATGTTCATAGCAGCTCAATTCACAATAGCTAGATTGTGGGAACCAACCCAGATGCCCTTCAATTGAAGAATGGATAAAGAAACTGTGGTATATATACACAATGGAATATTACTCAGCCATAAAGAAGAATAAAATTATGACATTTGCTGGTAAATGGATGAAGTTGGAAAATATCATGCTAAGTGAAATAGGCCAAGCCCAAAAAACCAAAGGCCAAATGTTTTCTCTGATTAGTGGATGATGATACATAATGGGGGAGTAGCGGGAGTGGGGGAAGAAAGAATGAAGGAACTTTGGATGGTATAGAGGAAAATGGAGTGGAAGGGGGTGGGGGACAGAAAGATAGTAGAATGAAACAGACAGTATCACCCTATGTATATGTATGATTACATGAATGGTGTGAATCTACACTGTGTACAACCATAGAAATGAAAAGATGTTTTGATTGAATCAAAATGCAGTCTGTAAAAATAAAAAGAATTTAATTAAAAAATACATATACACAGGAGAAGCCATGTTTTCTTTTCTTTAATAAAGCTTCTTACTTTCTGCTCTAAAAAGAATTAAAAAATAAAATTCATGTGTTGGAAATTTAATCCCCAAATTCAGAACTTCATGGCATTTGGAAGAAATAACTTTGGCAGGTAATTATGATGAGGGTGGGCCACTATTAAGGAATTAGTAACTTTATAAGAAGAAGGAGAGGAAGAGGAGGAGGAAGAGGAAGAAGAGAGATCTGAGCTGGCACACCTTGCCATGCGATGCCTTCTGCCATGTTACAATGAGGCAAGAAGGTCCTCACCAGATGCTGAGCAGATACTGGCGCCATGTTTCTTGGACTTCCCAACTGCCTGAGTTAAACAAATTTAAATTCTTTATAAATCAGCCAGTCTCAGTTATTTTGTTAGAGAGACAGAAAACAGACTGATACATGGAGTAAGGCATAAAAGAAATAAGGGGAAGGAAGACACTGAAGATACTGGCTATCAAGACTTACAAGAGTCTAACCCCTGACCATTTCAATCCTCCTGGGTACCTTTCTAGGATTGGAATTGATGGATCATGTAATCAATCTCTAAGTAACAATCTGTGGATGAACCAAACTTTTCCAAAATGGCTGCATCATTTTACATTCCCATCAGTAATCCATGAGGGCTCCAACGTCTCTACATTCTCACCTGCACTTGTTAGGTCATTTTTGTTTTTTTTTAAATTCTGGCCACCCAAGTAGGTGTGAAGTGGCCCCTCATTGTGGTTATGATTTACATTTTCCTAATGACTAATGATGAGATGTTTTTTCATGTACCTAAGGACTGGTGTAAGCTCTCAAGACTGGATAGTGATGATTTCTACCCAAGTGGCATTTCTTTTCTCAGGGGGCCCACTGGTCTTCTTCCCAGGGGTATGACATCCAGCCAGGCTTTGAGAGTCACCAGTTACTCATTTCCATGCTTCCAGGCCAGAGAGAACAGATTCCCAAGCAAGAGGCAGAAAGCCAGAGACTCGTGTCTCTCTTTCTCTTTTCTTCCTTTCCCGTCAGATGCAGCTGGCCTTTCCTGGAACAAATTCCTTCAGACAAATTCTCCACCAGACCATCAACTCAGGAGGGCAAATGAGTAGCTTGTTGTTCCGAGTTGGGGCCAAACCACCGGGAGCTTCCTGTGCCAGGTGCGCATGAACAGGGGCCGAGGTCACCCGTAACCAACCCCTCACCCATGACTGCCGGGGAGGTATTTCTCAGGCTTTCACCATGAAACCTGTTTCCTCTCTCCCCTACAAGTCCAGCCCAGGGAGGCTTGATAAAATCACTCAGCAAATGGAAAGTATTTTGTGCTTATTCTAAGAAATGTGATCCATCAAAAATGAGCTGACAAGTCCTTTCATTTCCAAGGACAGTGTCCACACACTCCGGATGACCTCTGGACCTAGGATCAGACAACTCCAAGCCACAGACCAGTGAGAACCACCCAGAGATCCTTAGAGGTGATGCTGAAGCACGATTCTAAGGCACCGTCTGCAGAGTCAGCTGCCAGCCGACGCCAGCTCCCTCATTCACAAGTTGGAAAAATTGGGCAAGTTGCTTAACCTTTCTTAATGCGATTGTATCACCTTTAAAACAGAAATGATACTCCTCCTTCCTTCATACGACTGTCTTGAGAACCCAATAAAGCTGTAACTGCTTGGTTCCTAGCAAAGAATCTGAAACATACAAATCAATAGAGAAAAAAACTGATATTAATATGAGTTTGTAACTAAAAAGGAGGGTCCTTCAGTTTCTTAAGTCTGATATTTTGTCAAAATCTTGACTCCTTGCTAATAACTGACACATAGACTATTAAGTATAGTTTTGACCAATGCACATAATTCATGCATTAATTAATTCATATATGTGATCTGAAGGAACAGGTAAAAATCTATACTTAATTCCTCAGAAATCAAGAGGAAAACTACAGAATTGGGGAGATGAATCTAAATTGTAGCAATATCAACTATGAAAAGAATTTACTCAGGATATGGGTAGGTACCAAGTACAAGGTGCTTAGAAGGTCTCTGTTGCTTTGGTCTGCACAGTGCCTAGCTCTAGGCGGGGCTAATTTGCTGTAGTTTCCTTTATTAAGTCACAACCAGCATGAAAACAAAGTTCAAGTTCTAGTAATTCCATGTTTTACGAACTAGAGAGTGAAATCAAGTTTTTAAAGTATCGGGGAACTATGCTAATAAAGACGCCAGGAGTAGCAAACAACCGTCCCTTTGGAAATAGAAAATGCAAAGATGTATGGTAACTAATATCACTATTTTAATTTTTCTATTTCTGCAGTACCAAACTACCACAAATTTAGCAAGCTTATAGTTCTGGAGGTTAAAAGCCTGAAATGGTCTTTCAGGGGTAAAATCAAAGTATCCTGGATTTTTGGCTCAAGGCTTCTTCCAGCCATGATATCATTCCAACCTCTGCGTCTGCTACTACATTTCCTCTGACTGACCCTCTTGTCGCCCTTCATGATCACATTGAGGTTATCCAAATAGTACAGGAAAATGCTCCATCTCAAGATTCCTAAAGATTATAATCACATCTGCAAAGTTCCTTTGGTCAAGTAAGGTAACAAATTCAGTTTCTGTGGAAGAAGGTGTGCACCTATTTAGAGACCCTTATAAGCCTATCATATTCTGTAGTTTGTCTCTTGTGCCAGGCTAGCTCAGACGCAGGTGAGGACGCAGAGTCAAGACCCAGACTCCAGGAGTTGGGTGGAAGCAGGCTTGTGGCGAGCAGCCTGCAAACTCGTTTACTGCGGGAATAGCTATACATTTTATAGGTTTCTTGCCCAACCACAATGTGCCATGGGGGATCAGACCACCAGGCTCCTATACGGGTTCCCTTGGTAACACTAGGTCAACTTGGGGCAGTTGTTTGCTTTCCTAGGTGGCCGAAGCGGAATGCTCCTCCCTGCAAGTTTTCCTTACACACTTGAGACATTCACTGCTGCCAGCCAAGAACTAGGATTTCTCCCAACAATAGTCCCTATTTGAAGGGTTATTATGGAAAATGGGAATAAGGGAGAGTTAACACAAATGGGTGGAAATACCAAGGTGGTAGAATTGGGCTCCAGAGAGCTCTTAATGATAAGAGGTGAATGAAGATAATGGGAGGCTTTGTGGGAATGTGGACTCCTCATCACTAGGTGGGGTCTCTGTTCTAAATGTTCACCTACTCTGCCCATGGTACAATTGTGATGGCATGGCATTTGGGGGTCTTTTCAATTCTAGGTGTGCAGGTCTTTTGGTCCTTTTGGTTAGGATGGAGTTTAGGCCATGCTGGTGTAATAAGGAGCCCCTCAAATCTCAGTGACTTCAATCAACACATTCATTGCAGGAATGCAGAGGGCTCTGGTCACTATAGTCTCCAGGGTCTGAAGGAGCAACCATCTCAGATGCAGCTAGCCTCAGTGCCAGCGGGAAAGGGAGATCTGCAGAGTGTAGAAGAGGGAGGGACACTAGCCCACAGGTAGCATCCATCACTTGCCCTAATGACTCCTCAGTCAGAGGTCATATGGTGCCTACTAGCCAAAAGGAGAACCAGGAAACATAGTCTGGAAGGCAAAGAGCTAGTTATACTGGTGAGGAGAAATAACCACTACTACCGTAAACAAGCCCTTTTCTCCACTCTCCCTCAATTCATGGTTTTAGACATGGCATTGAATTCCTTTTGACCTCTAACAGACTCCTCCAAAGAGGGTCTGCCCATTATTCTGGGCTCACTAATGCACCAAAGTTGTCTTTAGCTTGCTCTTCTTCATTGATTTTAGCCCCATGAGTAGGATTTCACCTTCAAAGGACTACTAACAAGGTGATGCTGGTGATGGTGAGGGAGATGTGAATGCTTTTTCTGAAAATTCACAATGTGCTGAAGATAGTACTCAGCACTTACCACATTTATTTTCTTGGATCTCAGGCAAAAAGGTACTAGTGAATGATGTTTCCTATTTCAGGTACATTTCTGTCCTTAGACTCAGGCAAAGAGCTTTGTGTGGTGCTTATTCCTGTGTCCTACTCTTCACTTTAGAAATCAGAATGTCTGATACAATACCATAAACTTGTGTTTTGAAAAGTACATGGTGGTATTGGTATGTCGGTATTTTTAATTTCATGGAAGTTCTAGTACTGTACACTTATTTGGTTTTGCTCCTTCCTTCCTTACATTTCGTATTAGTTTTGAAGAGCTTCCCATGTTTGTGGGTGTACAGCTCACACACCTAGTGACTTATAATGGCAGCATAATTCACAGTTTATGTCCCTTACATTTTGCTTAGCTTTTCCCTCAGCAATGGGACTCTTTCTTAGGTTGCCTACAGTTCCCTGACATTTTAGAACTCAGTAACCTTTTTCTATTAAAAAAAGCCAGAGAGTAAAGAGTTTTGGCTTTGCGAGCCCTAAGATCTTTGTTACAAGTCTTCAGTTCTGCTGTCATAGCATAAAAGCAGCCACGGATAGTACACAAATATGTGAGAGTGGCCAGATGTGGCCCTGGGCCATAATTTCACAACTCCTGCTTGGAGCCATACTGTGACCACCATCTTCCCTGTGACCCTTATGAACTTGGGCTGCATTTTCTCACAAACGTATGTGTAAACATGAGTGAGACTGCAGCCTCATGGGATAAACTCAAGCATCATTAGACTAAGCAGTTCTGGGATTTTGTCCCAGTTGATTGCATTAATTTAAATTCATAACAACAGTTCAGGGAAACAAAGGGTTGTTGTTTCCCTTGCACATCACTCAACTGTCTTAGTTTTTGTCAGTTTGGTAGAGTAAAGTAACACCTCACTGCTGTTCTTAGATCTCTGTTTACTATTGAGTTCTGGAATGACTTTAGATATTTACTGGTCATTTACATTGTCTGAGTATGATCTATTCATGTCATTTGTCTTTGTTTCTGGATGATTTTTAGGATTTTTAAAATATCTATTCTATATATTAGGCCCTTGTCAGTTTTAAAGTTTGCAAATAGCTTACAAGTAAATTCTCTCTCTGTATATTAACTGTCTGTCTATTAAGGATGCCTGGTCTTGTGACCTGGGTTTTTTTTTGGGGGGGTGTATCAGGGATTGAACTCAGGAGCACTTAACCACTGAGCTACATTCCTAGGCCCCCTTTCTTTGTTCTAATTAGTTATACATGACAGGATGTATTTTGACACATGATACATAAATGGAGTATAACTTCTCATTCTTCTGATTGCACATGTTGTGGAATCACAATGATCGCAGGATCATGTATGTACATGAGGTAATAATGCCCAATTCATTCTACTCTCCTTCCTACCCCCATGCCCCCTCCTCTTGCTTCACTGCCCTCTGCCTAATCCTGAGTACCTCTATTTTCCCTCGCCACCCCCCTCATTGTGAACTAGCAGTCACATATCAGAGAAAACATTTGGCCTTAGGGTTTTGGGGATTGGCTTATTTCACTTCATCCATTTACCTGCAAATGCCATAATTTCATTCTCTTTAAGGCTGAGTAATATTCCGTTGTATATATGTACCACATTTTCTTTATCCATCTATCTGTTGAAGGGCATCTAGCTTGGGTCCGTAGTTTGGCTGTTGTGAATTGAGCTGCTATGAACACTGAAGTGGTTGTGGCACTGTAGTATGATGATTTTAAGTCCTTTGAGTATAAACTGAGGAGTGGGATAGCTGGGTCAATTGGTGGTACCATTCCAAATTTTCTGAGGACTCTCCATACTGCTTTCCATGATGGTTGCACCATTTTGCATTCCCACCAGCAATGGGTGAGTGTACCTTTTTCCCCACATCCTCACCACCATTTGTTGCTTGTATTCTTGATAATTGCCATTGTGACTGAAGTGAGACGGACTCTTAGAGTCATTTTGATTTGCATTCCTCTAATTGCTAGAGATGTTGAACATTTTTTCATATATTTGTTAATTGCTCGTATTTCTTCTTCTGTGAAATATCTGTTCAGTTCCTTAGCCCATGTGTTAATTGGGTTATTTGGAGGTTTTGGTGTTGAGGTTTTTGAGTTCTTCATATATCCTGGAGATTAATGCTCTATCTGAGGTGCAGGTGGTAAATATTTTCTACCATTCTGTAGGCTCTCTTCAAGTTATTGATTGTTTCCTTTGCTGAGATAAAGCTTTGTATTTATTATTTTGCTTTGAGACAGGGTCTCACTAGATTGCTTAGGATCTCTCTAAGGTGGTGGTGCTAAGGTGGCTTTGAACTTCTTTGAACTTGGGATCTTTCCACCTCAACCACCTGAGCCTCTGGGATTACAGACTTGCACCACCACACCTGGTCATGGGTTCTTAATTTTGATGTCATGTGATTTGTGCTTTTTGATATTTCATTTACAAAATCCTTCCACATTTCTAGGTCACACTGATAGTGCTTTGCATAATTAACCTTAGAATTTTGCCTTTTAATTTTTGCCTTTAACCCATCTGGATGCCCGTTTATTGAGCATGAAGGAATTCCCATCGTAATCCATAGAGTAAGTCAGGGTTCTCAGTACCTTCAATCCACATGGGTGGATAAACCTTTGACTCCCTCTCTCTGTTGTCACCCTCATTGTACCTTACCTGCTCAGGTGTTCATATGTCTACCTGAGAGCTTTCTCTTCATTTGCAGTAATGTGTTTATCCATTTTGGGGATCATCATCACATTATTTTCCCTTATTGGGCTTCATAATATATTTGGATATTTGGTGTAATAGATCTCCTTTGCTTTTTGAAAATTCACTTACTTACAGACTCTTATATTTCCATATATTTCTAATTTCTAGATACTTAAAAGTATCTGTGTGGAATTTTAATTGTTGCTGCATTAAATTCATAGGTTCCTATGAAGATGATCAATAGCTTTAAATATTAAGACATCTCATCCATGTGTGTGGGCTAGTCCTCAAATCATCAGAGCATTGTTTTTATCCTTTAGTGAGACTTAATGTTTTCTCCATAAGTTTTATATAGTCTTTGCTAAGCTAATTCCTAGATACTTCTGAGTTTTCTTTGCTACTTGGAATTGACTCTTACTATTTTTTAATTTTTCCTACTCAATTTTTGCTGGTGTAGAGAAATGCTATTCTTTTTATGAGATTTTTCTTCTTCTCTTATATTGCTGTTTTGGGGATAATGTAACACTGCTATCCCATTTTACAGATAAAGAAGTTAAGTAACTGGTCCCAAGTCATTCAGCTATTAAGGGGTAAGCTAGCTGAGAGCAGTGGTACTCGCTCATAATTCCTGCTACTTGGGAGGCTGAAGCAGAAGAATGGCAAGTTCACCTCCAGCCTGGGAAACTTAGCAAGAAATTGTCTCAAAATAAAAATAGAAAAGGGCTAGGATTGTAGCTCAGTGGTAGAGCACCCTTGGGTTAAATTCCCAGTACGCATGGTGTGGTGCACATGCCTGCTATACCAGTTACTGGAAGACTGAGGCAGGAGGATCTCAAGTTCAAGACCAGCCTGGGTAACTTAGTGAGACCTTGTCTCAAAGAAATAGAAAGGGCTGGGGATCTAACTCAGTGGTAGAGTGCTTACCTAGCATGCACAAGGCCCTAGTTCAATCCCCAGTACTGTAATGAAAAAGAAAGAAAGAAAGAAAGAAAGAAAAAAAGAAAGAAAGAAAGAAAGAAAGAAAGGAAAAAAGAAAGAAAGAAAAAAAGAAAAAAAGGAAGGAAGGAAGGAAGGAAGACAAAGAAAAGAAAAAGAAAGAAGAAAGGAAGCTAGTGCACAGCACAAATCAGCACTTCCCATCACAGGGAGTTTGCAGTCTGGGTTGTGGGCAAGCATAAATAGTGACTGTGCATTTACAACTCCCTTGCACATGAAGAAGTGCTCAATTTACAAAATGAAAGGTCCCCGTACACATATTACTCCTTGGCTCTTCTCTACCGATGCCTGCTGACTCCCAGGAACCCAGCTCAGGCCAGGACTGCAGACCACTAATAACAGCCCAAACGGGGAAACCCACCTCCTTCCCGACCGGCCTTCCTAACACATTCTTCCACCAAGTTAAAACCCGCCCTGTCAAGGCAGCGAGATGCTCTGAATAGGGCTTCCCCAGGCTCCCTGGTCAGGCTGGCACCTCCTGTCATTTCCCTTGTCATCTTTGCTGAAACCTGGCCCCAGCCCCCACATAGCTCCCGCTTGGAAGTCTCCTGTCTGGAGCCAGTGAGGTTTGTCTGCTTTCTTGGGTTTGGCTAATAAATTGGGATCGCGGGGTCAGGCGGCAGGGGACCTGGCACCCAGGGAACCCCTGACACGGATTTTATTAGATTTCTCTTTGCAGGGCTCCGGATGCCATCCCAGCAGGGAGCCCACAATCACTCTGTAACCAAGATTTTGTCGTCTCTGGTTTGACAAGGTCATTTTTTACTAGAGTAGGAAAAAATCCCACATTAATTATACAAGCAACCGGGGGCCGAGGCCGATTGAGCTGGCCTCCCGCTTCTGTGAGGGGGGAGAAGGACAGTAGGTTGGTTTCCTCTGCAAGTGGGGAGTGACGCTGGGAAAGAGGACGGAGCCCGTGCGGAGGGTGGACTTCTCAGACCCTCGGTCTCCGAAGTGAGTAGGTGCTAATTCCTGGTAGTCTTTAGAATGTTTGCTTGTCTAGAATGGACTAGAAAGAGGCTGGCCTCAGACCACGCACCCTCAAACCCATGCTCACGCATGTGTTCTGCATACTTCCACACAGTACCTAGGAAGTGCCAAACACAGAACCAGGTATCCAGACGGAAAAAGTAAAACAAGCACGTGGCTGCCCTCGCCATGGTTCTGCAGGGAGGGCGTGGGGACTGTGACCCACTTCTCCTGCATTATCCCCACCTACCCAGGCCTCATGAGAAAGGTGAACACACCATCAATCTGCCTCTGAAAGTGAGAGAATCCGGATGCCCTTCCTGGTGAACCCATGCCAGCTGTGCACCCCTTGAACTTCGTGCCATTGTACCTTTATGACTTGGAATGGCTCTTTGATGAACTGGCAGGAGTAACCAGCACATGAACCCAAAGCCTGAATTCCTTCTAGAACCTCACTGTCAGTTGCTTGGTTTATAAAATGGAGGCACCAATCAGACGCTCTTGCTCCAGAGCACATTGTCCAGAAGTTACTATGAAGGATTCTCACTACCTGGGAACATTAACATCCATGATTTTGTAGTCAACTGGACACATTTCCTGTATCCCTTGCCTGCCTGTCCCCATTCACCATTTTATTTTATGATCCACGCCTTAACTGGAGAGAGACATTCATTCCCCACTATTATACTATTATCCTCTCCTGCAGCACTTGCACTGGACTGCCTATTTTGAAGTCTTTGGGAAATCTGTAGCTTCCTCTGCTCAGGTGTTCCAGAAGTTACTACCTTGACACATCCGGTATCTGTCTTCCACCTCCAGAAGCACTCCATGTTCTCTCAATAAAAGAGCTTTCTACTTGGAATGGACCCAACATTTGACCCAGCTGTCCCACTCCTCGGCCTATACCCAAAGGACTTAACATCAGCATACTACAGAGATACAGCCACATCAATGTTCATAGCTGCTCAATTCACAATAGCCAGACTGTGGAACCAACCTAGATGTCCTTCAATTGATGAATGGACAAAGAAACTGTGGTGTATATATACAATGGAATATTACTCAGCTATAAAGAATAATAAAATTATGGCATTTGCAGGCAAATGGATGAAATTGGAGAATATCATGCTAAGTGAGATAAGCCAATCTGAAAAAACCAAAAGACGAATGATCTCACTGATAAGCGGATGATGACACATAATGGGGGATGGGAGGGGGGCAAGAATGGAGGAAGAAGGGACTGTACAGAGGGAAAAGAGGGGTGGGAGGGGTGGGGGGGAAGGAACAAGTAACAGAATGAATCAAATATTATTACCCTATGTAAATGTATTATTCCGCAAATGGTATGCTGTTACTCCACGTACAAACAGAAACAACATGTATCCCATTTGTTTACAATAAAAATAAATTAAGATAAAAAAATTTAAAAAATAGAGCTTTCTTCTGCCTGCTTCTATCTCCGAGGCTAGACCCACTCCTCCTCCTCAGGTTAGACCCACCTTGTTCTCTGTGACAGTCTCCAAAGCATGCTTAACACAGAGCAGCAAAACAGTGGCACAGCACATTCCCACATTCCCACGTTCCCATGGCCTCTGCTGAAAACTGATTCAGAACATGAGCGTAACTCCAGGACCTGGGTTTGTTTAGTAATCCTGCTACTTCGACCTAGATGAAAATATAACAATCTGGGGCTGGGGAGATAGCTCAGTTGGTAGAGTGCTTGCCTTGCAAGCACAAGGCCCTGGGTTCAATCCCCAGCACCGCAAAAAAAAAAAAAAAAAAAAAAAAAAAAGAAATAAAATATAGCAATCTCTCTGGACTTTTAAACCCTTATCTATAAACCGAAGATGGAAATAAAACCTCTCATAGAGAGGGGGTGAGTCCCCATTGAGAAGATCCATGAAAAACGGCCATGTGTGGTCATCAGTAGTATTGCTACTCTGAGAAACCCTCTTCCTGCGGTGGCACAGGATGAATGACTTCTAACGTGCTACAGCACACCAGGAAGGCTGTGGTTGACAGCAATTCATTAGATGGGACAATGGAGAAAACTTTGAAGTTTCTCAATACAAAGAAATGTTATACGGCTGAAGCGATGGATATGCCAATTTCCCTGATCTGATAATTATACACTGTATACATGTATTGAAATGCCATACTCTGTTCCATTAATATGTACAATTACTGTGTACCATTTAAGTGTACGTGTGTATATGTGTATACATATACATGTAGTATATATACACAACATATACATCATATGCTTACACATATATAAACATTTTTAAACCCTTTGCCTATCTCATTTTCACAAGATAACCTGAGAACCTGCTTTTGTAAAGAGATTGTCACCTGATAGGAATGCAGCGTCGTCCTCTTACCTCCTTCTACACGTTAACAGGTACCTTCCCCTCACTATCTCATAATTCCTTCCATCTTCTTTTCTTAGATTTGAAAGATGCAGGGTTGCCTTCTCTCAGCCCTTCCCAGTCAGCTCCCTGCCAACCTCTCCAGGTCTCTCTGGAATTCTTACATAAAACTTCCATATGGCCGTTGCTCACCCATTTCCTTTGCTTGGAATGTAACTTCTTATATTCCATTCCTTCATTTAGTTGTACTTTTCAATCATTTCTAATTTCTTCAAAACGACTTTATCTGCTGAGTCTTCCTACTTCCTAGGTACTGTTGTGTTACAAATTACCTTCAGACTTAATGGCTTAAAATAGCAAAAATTTCTCACTCATAATTACCATGAGTCAGAAATCGGGGCACAGTTTAGATGGGTCTCCTGCTCCAGGGTTTAAAATACAATCAAAAACTTCACCCAAGGTCGAGGTCTCTTCTGAAGGCTGAACCGTGGAAGGAGCTACTTCCAACCTGTTATCATTCATGGCTAAATTTCATTCCTTGAGGGCTGTGGGACTGAATCCCTGAGGCACTCACTGGCTGTAGACTGCACTCAGTAGGTTGCAACGGTCTTCCCCGACGTGATCAATTGCTTCATCAAAGTCAGACGGTCCACTAGCAAGACAAAATTTGCAATCTTAAGGTGGGTCCATTCCAAGTTTTCTGAGGATTCTCCCCACTGCTTTCCAGAGTGGCTGCACCAATTTGCAACTCCACCAGCAATGAAAAAGTGTGCCTTTTTCCCCACATCCATGCCAACATCTATTATTGTTTGTGTTCTTGATAATAGTCATTCAACTGGAGTAAGAAGAAATTTTAGAGTTGTTTTAATTTGAATTTCTCTAATTACTAGAGATGATGAACATTTTTTCACCTGTATGTCTTCTTCTGTAAAGTGTCTATCCAGTTCCTTGGCCCATTTATTTATTGAGTTCTTTTTATTTTGGGTGTAAAGTTTGTTAAGTTCTTTATAAATTTTGGAGACAAGTGCTCTATCTGAAGGACGTGTGGAAAAGATTTTCTCCCACTTTGTAGGCTCTCTCTTCACATTATTGGTTGTATCCTTTGCTGAGAAAGAGCTTTTCAGTTTGAATCCATCCCATTTATTGATTCTTGTTTTGATTTCTTGTGCTTTGGGAGTCTTGTTAAGGAAGTCTGATCCTAAGCCAACATGATGAAGATTTGGGCCTACTTTGTCTTCTATTTGGTGCAGGGTCTCTGGTCTAATTCCTAAGTCCTTGATCCATTTTGAGTTGTTTTATGCAGGGTGAGAGATAGAGGTTTAATTTCATTTTACTGCATATGAATTTCCAGTCTTTCCAGCACCATTTGTTGAACAGGCTATCTTTTCTCCATTGTATGTTTTTGGCTCCTTTGTCTAGTATGAGGTGACGGTATTTATGTGGGTTCATCTCTGTGTATTCTATTGTGTACCATTGGTCTGCCTCTTCAGTTTATACTCAAAGGACTTAAAATTATCATACGATGGTAACACAGCCACATCAATGTTCATAACACCTCAATTCACAATAGCTAGATTGTGGAACCAACCTAGATGCCCTTCAACAGATGAATGGATAAAGAAACTGTGGTATATATACACAATGGAATATTACTCAGCCTTAAAGAAGAATAATATTATGGCATTTACTAATAAATGGATAGAAATGGAGAATATCATGCTAAGTGAAATAAGCCAATCCCAAAAAACCAAAGGCCAAATGTTTTCCCTGATAAGTGGATGATGATATATAATGGGGGTGGTGGTGTGGGGAGTGAGAGAAGAATGAAGGAACTTTAGATTAGGTAGAAGGAAATGAGAGGGAGGGGGTATGAAAAATGGTGGAATGAGACAGACATCATTACCACATGTACCTGTATGATTACACGAATGGTATAGATCTACATCGTGCACAACCATAGAAAGGAAATGATGTACTCCATTTGTATACAGTGAATCAAAATGCAGTCTGTAAAAAATAAATACATAATTCAAAAAAAATTGCGATCTTAGGTAATGAAATCATGGAAGTGACCTCCCATCAATACTGCTTTATTTATCAGTTAGGAGCCAGTCAGGATTCTGCCCATACCCAAGGAGAGGATCACACAGGATATGAATGGCAGGGGTGGGGGTGTCATGAGGTTCTCTGTGGAACTGCTTGCTATGTTCTCTTTGCCAACATGCTTCCATATCCCTGAGCTATTTTAAATGTCCTATGGTAAAATATCTAAATGTGCTGTTCATCGCCTCAGTTCAGAGGAGCAAGGGAAGACCATGTTTTGGATACTAATGGAAAGCTTAGTGAAGGAGGTAATTTTTGAAACTGTAGCAGATACTTGGAAGACAGGTAGGACTCAAAAGAGCAAGAACATGTCAGTGGGTGGCTAGAGATATTGTGGCCACTGGAATCAACCAAATGCCATGATTGCTTTATTCATTGTTCTGCCCTGAGCTCTCAGAACAGCTGCTAAGGAATAATTATTGAATCTACCTAACAGGGTCACCGGAAAGATTGAATGAGAAAGTGTCTCAAAAGTGTTTGGGTAAGTCCTGACACAAATTTCTCAATAAGTATTAGCCCTTATTTATGAACATCATTCACAACTTGCTTTACCTGGGTTTGCCTGCTTTGATTCACATCCTGGTGTTCCTCTGCTCTTCTCTCGTCTTTCCTGGCTCAGAAACACACCGTAAGTTTGTCTTCCCTATTGACCCTGGATCCACCCCCCAGGGCTCCTCTGATGGGCCAGCCCTTCTGCCTGAGTCTCTGCCTCTGATGTGGTTCTGCAGGAGCAAACCAGAGCATCCCAGGCCTGGCCGTCACCTCCAAGCTGAGCTCAGCGCTGGGCTTTGAGGGTGAGTGACTGACTCCCTGGTCGGCACTTTATTGTGGTTTCCTGATTGGTTCAGGATGGCTGGGCCTTTGCTACCCCCATCCCCAAGTGAATTCCCAGTTCTGCCAGAGACTGAAAGGAGAGTGACTTAGTCATTAACTCCTCTGGCAACAGCCCCTGGCGGTAGTTCAAGGCAGCTTAGAAAACAGGGCAACAAGTGGCTGCAATATGTATTTCAAAAGCCTAGCAGACAAGAAAAGGAAATGAAAACCAGAAAAAGCAGGGATAGTAATGTCTGAATTGAGAGGCACATCCAGACACCCCTGGGCACTACAGACAGTGCTTCCAGGCGCTCAAGGTAAGGGATGTGGGAGGACAGGACCAGCAAGGATCTGGGGCTGAAAGGCAAGACTGAGGCCCAGGTCTCCTTGCCTTCTCCCATGTGCAAGTCAAAAATGAATGAATACTTCCATGTGCTTGGACAATGATGGCCAGGTATACCTGGCTGGAGTGTCTATCCAAAGCCCAGGAAGGTTGCCCTGTCCTGGGCCAGACTGTTGCAGAATTCTGTTGCCTCGAGCTTGTTGAGATCTGAGGACCTTTACTGATTGAACCTTCCTTGAGAATCCAGGCTCTCCCAAGAAGGCACACAGGCAACAATGATAAACGAACTGAGGTCTCTTCCATTAAGGTCATCCTAGGTCACAGCATGAGGTGGGCTGATTGCATTTTATAGGTAATGGAAGAAACTAAGGACAGAGATGTTATATAACTGTTGAGTTAATGTCTCTGTGATTTCTCTTCTGCTCATCTAACCAGAATACAAGTTCCATGAGAACTTGCCTGCCTTTCCTGTTCATCATTTTTTGTGGGTATCTAAAACAGTCCCTGGAATATAGGGAAGGTCTTAAAACCATATTTGGTGATCTGACCAGAGATCAAAGAGCTTTCAAATAATTCATCCCCAACTCTGATTCTAGACACAAAATTTTCTGGGATTTGTCAGGCTCTGATGAAGCTCATGGTGTTGGAAGGGTCTGGGACAGGACAGAGTAGGGGATGTGGTCCACCATTATACATTTCCCCAGTTGACTCTCAAATGTGGGAAGTCTCAAGAAGACCAATAAAATGGGAAATGATGGTGTTTATCCTTCGACTGTAGGAATGTTCCATTCTTGTTGGAGGAACCCCATGTTCTTTCCTGGGTCACTGTAGACCAAGGAGAGATGGGCCCTGCCCACAACAGCATCCTTATGCACCACCCTCCCCTTCGTTCACCACATTCCACATGCACTGGACTTCCTCCTTCCCCTCCCTTCCTTTCTTTTTTCCTTTCTCTCTCCTTCCTTCCTTCCTTCCTTCCTTCCTTCCTTCCTTCCTTCTTTCCATCCTTCCTTCCTTCCATCCTTCCTTCCTTCCCTCACTCCCTCTCCAAATTCTAATATCACAGATTTGGACAAGAAGAGAATGAGGGATGGGGAAAATCTAGCCAAGTCAAAGCTACAGTCACAGATTTCACTCACCTTGCACTTTGCTTCCTGCTTCCTCTAAAACAAGGCTGATACCTGTTGGAAAACTTGAAGGCCTTGGCAGTTGTGCTGAAAGAACTCCAACTTTAGAGCCAATGACAGTTACTACAGGGAAAATGACTGATGGGGAGTAATCGAGGTCAAAAGCAAAACAACAACAGCAACAACAAAAAAGTCAAAGCTGTTTCTCACTCAAGACAAATGAACAGATCACATCGAGCAGGGCATAATCCCCAAGAGGCACTTCCATGAGAAAGAAGTTAGGTAAATAGTATAGAGGCCTTCTACAGTGGATACCTCATCTGATCCTCAGAGAGTTGCTCTTTGTCTGCAGAGGAGCTACCAAGTGCCCATTCTTATCAACCAGAATTCAGAGTCTTCTACATATGTCACTTGGCAGGGATGGTGGACCATCAAGAAAGGGAGATGGTGGTTCCATGTTGCAGAGTTCTAACATGGACATGGACAAGATCTCAGATCAGGTGAGACATTGAATTCTCCCAGCTATCTTTGTTAGACATGATGAAACTCAAGTCAGTGAAGCTGTAGACAACTCTTCCCTTACTCCATTCCCATCTTCTCTTTCACCTCAGGTCCCACTTGTCCAACTTAAACACACCAGCCCTCCATTCCTTGGCCTTACTTACAACTTCTCTTGCTTTCTGAGCCCATTTTGACACCCAGAAGACAAGGCAGGACTGCCAGAAATTAATGTCTCTTGGGATTAAACATCAATAATCTAAAGGACAAAGTGTATAAATGCCCCCACCCCTTCTTCCCTCAGAGAAGACGTATTTTCACACTGACTCTTTAAGTTTCTCAAGGAGATTTTGCTCCCATTACTTACAGTGGTTACTTTCTGAGTAACAAGACTTTTATTGACTGTTTTCCTTTTCTTGTCTCTTTCTCTTCCTCCATACTATTGTTTCCTAGCCTTATTTCTAAGACAAAGCACTTACACTGAATCCTTGATTTAAAGTCTACTTCTGAGGAAATCCAAAGACTTTAGTTTAAGAACATAATGGAATTGTTTTGGCCTATGAAACAAGGAACTTCATATTGGATTCCTAAATGGCTCCACCGAGATTCTTAAATATGGTTGTCTTTCAGGTGTGGCTCATTCAAGACCCTTTGACAACATCATTGCCTTCCCCATGAGACTAGGAAAAAATGTTCATGGTTAGCCCCTGACATATTCTTACAGCTCATATAGCTCAGTAAACCAAATAAAGTATTTCTACCTTTCTGCTTCTGGATATCCTTTTGAAGGAAGGGTTCTGGTAGGTTCTGTGATTATATGCCCATCCCACTGCAAGGGGTTTGGGAGCCTGACATCAGCAGTGCCATTAAAAATAGAATGGGGTAAAACATGGTTTCACCTAGGAGATTCTAGACTAAAAGCAAATAGACACACAAAAGACTAATATGCCCAGGCATAATTTCATCCTTCCATGAGTTTTAAAAAAAAATTCTTAGCCTAATGGGCCTTGTTTATACTCTCTTACCTCCCTTAGACCATGCTAAAAGTAAATGCTGCTCGTCATTCCGGATGCTGTATGTGGACCCCAGATGTGTATTCAGAAACAACCCTAACAGCCCCGAGGCGTCTTCTCTATGTCTCTAAACATCTTTCTGTGGTCCCAACCCACCCATCAGACCCACACAGTGCTGACTCCTTACCCTCTCGGCCTCCTTTTTCTGGTCTGGTCCTCATCTAGAATGAGAAGCTGACACAGAAACTCACATAATCTAGTTGGGAGGTACAGAAACACTCCCCCAAAGTCCCAAATATTTAATTAATTGTCTGCACCACTGCTTTCATCTCTCCTATTACATCGCCAATTTAAAAACGAGGTCAACATCAACTTCAGTGGGATTCACACCGTGGTCTTTGCACTTAAATCTTATCTGAAATAAGTCATTTCACCCCTTTGAACCTTACTTTTCTTAAATTGTGGGTAATAATCTCAGCCTGTTGCTCCTGGCTGTTCATCTGGTTGGTGTATCCCAGCTTCTTGAGCAAATTCCAGGGTAGTCGTTCTTGGTTCTCTTTTCACTCTTATCTCCATAACATGGAGTACTAAGAATGGGGTACAAGCATCCTCACCTCATCGTCTGTCCATGATGGATTCCTTTGATCAATCCTAACACTCCTTCCTAATGTGCTCAAAGAAGTCAGTCAGTCCTGAGTATCCTTCCCCACTTGGAGTTTCACCTTAGCACTGGGGCAGAATTGGCTCTAGGATAAACACTGCTTGGGTCCTACCGAAATATTTTTTTCCCACCCAAGTCTTAACAAATCTTTAAAAGCGAGACTGTAAAGGATAGAACTGTTTTCAAGTAACCTAATTCAGAGCAAAGAATAAGAACATGCACCCCCCAAATATGCAAGAATGAAGGTGTTACAATATCTGGTATGCAGTCAAGAACACATGCAAAGAACAAAAAGTAAAATAATGAGATAAAAACAAACACCACTGATCAGAACTTCCCAGAATTGACACGGATAATAAAATAAGCAGACAAGGACATTAAAATTATAACTTTAGGCAAAAGTTTAAAATGAAGAAAAGAACATTAGTACTCAACAGGACAATAACGAGTGATACACAAATTAGAACACATGAAAGAAGAGAAAGAATATGGTTAAAGAAAGATACATTTGAGGAAACAAAAGCCAAAAGTTTTCCAAGTTTGACTTAAACTACAAATATACAGATCTGAGAAGTTGTATAAAACCTGAAATAGGAAACACAAAGAGTACTACATCAGAGCACAGTATAATCACATTTCTAAAAACCATTAAGAGAAACTTTAAAAATAGACCAAAAAATAAAAAGGACACATTAAAATCAGAAAATCAAGTGAAAACCAGGAGCAAATCTCATGTCAGATATAAGATAGAAAAAGATAGTGGAACAACCTTTTGAAATCATGAAAAGATGGAAAAACTGTCAATGTATAATTCTATACCCAGCAAAAACATCCTTCAAATACAAAAAATAAAAAATAAATACAGATTTTTTTCAGGAACATAAACATAGAAAGAATTCATGACCTACATATGGTAAAGTTACATTACAAGACACAATAAAGGAAACACTTCAGGCAGAAGGAAAATGGCACAGATTGAAATATACATCTAAACTAGTGTTTTTCAACTGTTTCTCATTATCATCCCCTAAGGAGTCTTTTTAGACTTTTCTTCCTAATTAGCACCTCATAAATTTTTAATGCCTCAGATATACTGTATATCTGTTTATGAACTGCATGAATACTTGTGCTTTACACATAAAAGGTAGTATTTAAACATAAAAGAATAATATTTTGTTGTTGTCTGAGACCAAATTTACCCTCTTGGGGTGATATCATTCCCATTGATAATATATTATCTATTAGCTTTCTATTGCTGCTGTAACAAGCTATCACAAACTTGGTAGCTTAAAACAATGCTAATTTGTTACCTTACGGTTCTGTAGCTCACAAGTCTAACACGGGCCTCCCTAAATCCAGGTATTGGCAAGGCTGTGTTCTTTGGGAGAGTGGAAAAAAGGAATCTGTCCACAGATTCTGGGAATTATGACACTGACATGGGGCCAGGGGGACCAATTATTCTGCCTACCACATGTGATTTAAACAAAGAATTAAAGAGTATGAGAGATTTCAACTCCACAAGTAAATGAATAAGATTTCATTCTCATTAAATCCCTTAACGTATCATTGACTTTAAACAAAATAAAAAACAGGCAATGAATGGTCTTACATATGTAAATCTAAACATATTGCCATAATAACATAAAGGTCCAGAGGAATAAAATAGAAGTCTATTATTTTAAGATTTTTATAATTGTATATATAGTGCAGTCATGTGCCACATAATGACATTTTGGCCATTGCATATTGGATAGTGGTTCTGTAAGGTCATATTGCCTAGTGACATTTCAGACATCTTAGTTTGACTAGGTACCGCCTATGATGTTTATACAATAACAAAAGTTATTATCTACACAGTCACAAAATATCTTCAGTAAGAAGAATATGTCCTCATTACTGAGCGCTTGAAAGTAGACTGATAAGGGTGCAGAGTATGAATCGTAAAGAAACTACTAAAATGAAATTATAAAACTAGCATAGAGAAGACTCAAAGGAGACAAAATGAAAGCATAAAAACACAGTTGATTCAAAAAAGCAGGAACAAGGAAAAAGAGAAAAGAAATTGGAAAACAGAGGGCAAGATCGTATACTTAGACTGAAGCACATTAAATATGAATGACTTAAACTTCTCAGTTAAAAGTCTGAGCTTATCAGAATGGATAAAAATACGACTGAAGTAAACGGTGCCTATGGGTAACTCACTTTAAATGTAAAAAATGCAATAGGCTAGAAATTCAGCACTGACACTGGACAAAAGAGAACTGGCTTCTGACTTTGACATGTAAAGATCTTGCAATTCATCACCCCTCTCCTCACAAAAAGAAAACAAGGAAAAGAACTGAATGAACTAAAGATCCATGGGTGCAATTGAGCCCATCAGAGAACCGAGGTCATAGGGCAAACCAACCACGACCCAGAAATCTGAAGAGACAAGTCAACAGAAAAGCAGAGACCAGATGAGCTTACCTGGAGTACAAGCAGTGGGAGCCATGAATGACCCCCATCATCTCAATGGTACTTCTGGTGAATTACGGGAGACTCAGCATGGTGCAGCTTGCCGGTGAAAACTCCTTCCGACAGTAACCTTAGCCAAGCTTCTCCTCCTTCAGGGTTTAACTTCCAGGAAACCTAACAGTTTATAACAGAAAAGCAACAAGAGAAAGTCCTCAGGTTTCTAGAAGGACAAAGTCACTATTTCAAACTCTGCCAGAGCATTCTGCCTGAGACAAAACATACCAGCCTAGGGACAGGCTATCAGAGCCTCATTCAACGTGAGACCAGAGGAATTTCCTAACTGCCCATTCTCTAGCCTTCAGATCTCACCTAAGATGGAAAAACAAACAGAGAGATGCTTGTGGAAATCACAGTAGAGACAGAGACACTCGAAAAATGTGAAGCTTAATCATAGCATAGAATGCCCCTCACCCCCACAAATGCCTCCCCACCCTGCAATTAGTGCTTCCTTATTGTAGCAGTGCAATATCTGACAGAGCTACGAGGAGTTTTTAGGGAATCCCATGCACAACATGGGCCACAAAATCATGGACCCTAGAGGAAAATAAAGTTTGATACCTACAGATGGGACAACATTAAACAGAGCCCAGAGTCTAACCCAATTCACACTGAAGGCCACAATGTCTGTTACTCAATGTGTCACATCTAGTTTTCAGTATAAACTCTCAAGGCATGCAAAAAGGCAAGAGATGACACAATCTGAAGAGAGAAACAATCATCAGAAACAGATTCAGATATTAAAAATGGTAATCATCAGATGGAGAATTTTAAGTAATTATGATAGGTTAAAGGCATTAATGTCAAAAGTAGACAGTATACAAGAACAGAAGGGGGATGTAAGCTATCAGAGAGAGAGAAACTGTAAGAATCAAAAAGAAAAATATCCATTGTAAAAAAAAATGAAAAAGTCTTTAATGGGTTCATCAGTACACTCAACACAATCAAGAAAAAAGCATTGAGTTTGAATCATAAATTTTGACCAGACCTCTTCTAGGAAGACTTGAATAAGAAGAGGATGTAAGTCCCTGTGGCAATTTCCAGCATTGGAGATCAGCACTGAATTAGGATCTTCATTCTTCCTTCACTCCTTAGGTTCCCCAGCTTTGGGTACCTGCTTCTTCCCCACGAACTGAGACCCTCAAAGTCATCACCATACCCCTTTGGTTGAGTACAATATAGAACCCTGTGCAAGCTGAAATAGTTCTAAAAAGAAATAAGCTCACATCCCCAAAAGGTTAAAGAATGATCACTTCAGGCATACATTGATCAGGGTACTTAACTGAACCAACCTCTCTTTTCTTTTTATCTCTTGCATTGACTTCATAGACTTTGCTTGACTCTCAGACAGACTCTCTTCTCATGGACACTAACTGTTCATCCAGTTGTAACCCCACCATTACTGAAATTCCAGCTCGGTAGGTCAGAACCTCCTCCAAAGTCTCAGGGAATATGTCACCACCACTGGGTGAATCAGTGTGGCCAGAGGAATTCAATGTTCAGATTGACTTCAGCCTGGGTCCCAAGTTTTGCATCCTTAAAACAGGTTTTGATGCCCCACCAAGGCCAGGGTTAGGGCTAAGCCATCCCTAACCATAACCTTCTCATGGAAAGGAGGCAGTTCCCCAAGAGATAACCTATTAGGATTTCTGCTTATCTTTATATTCCCTAATGTCTAGCAGAAGACTTGGTATATCATAGATTATTCATAAATCTTTGCTAAACTAATTAAGAAGGAGGTGACTGAGTAAAACCTTCCATTGCATAATAATGTCCCATTCTCCTCTCTGCCTGTCTTCAACATGGCTAACAGGTTTCATCTTTACTTGAACAATACTGCCTACTTGAACAATACACAGTGGCCCATCATCATGAAGTTAAATATGTGCTCAATAGAGAGAGTTCCAAAATGAATTAGTGATGTCTGTCATGGTTGCTGGAGTGGTGAGAAATAGCATACATGATGAACCTCTGCAGAGACCACTTTTTTCCATACTTCTGGCCAATTTTGCCTGTTGACCAGCTCACTGGTCATATTCCAGAGCTAAACAAAACAGGATCCAAACTAGCCAGAGAGAGGGTTTTTTTTTTAATTGTTTGTTTACTTATTTTTTTTATTATTATTATTCTTTTAGGCAAGGGATGCCCAGGATTATCAAAAAACAACAGCCACATCAGAAAATTCACAAGAAAATTGATTCTGAGGACACAATCCTTCTGGTATCACTGGTCAGTCATTTCGGTCCTCTGACCCCAGAGCCCAGTTGAATTCATTTGGCTCCTTCCAACTGACTACAACCTAACAGAAAAAGGCAGACACAACTGGAACTTCACATATCCTCCCATGCTTCTATAACCCCTGTCTATTTTAAATTTTTTACACAAATTGCAGAGTATAAACCACTTCCTGTACCAGCCCCTGCTCAAATTTATCCTCCCACGAGGGAAGCATTTGCTGAACAAATTTCTCCTTAATATCACCCCAGCACATGGGGCCCAGAGGAGAGCCCCAGATGGGTTGAAGCCTTCCCAGTGTGGGTCCTGTTGGAAACTCCCCTCAGCCAATAGCAGACACATGCATCTGTTCCCTCCTTCACCGCCCAGCATCTTCTTTGCCCCTATCTTTCCTCATCTGACCTTTCTTTAATTCCTAACTCATTTCTAAGAGATGAAAAATTCTCACCATCTGCAGCCTCCCCATCAGCCTTCCCAGGCATTAGTTCGATATGCCCATCTCTGCACAAACGTCACATGCTAATGACATTGTTTGTATACTTCTTGTTTCCAGAGGATATAAGGGGGAAACTTGAGTACTGTGGTCTACAGTCTCCTCACCTGTCAGTGGTCCCATAATCCAGTCCAGCGGGACCAGCACCCTCCTAGTGATGGTCACTCATGCAGGGAAGAGCACAGCTGTGGGTCCCGCCCTAACAATGTCCACCATGGTCCTCCCTAGTAAGGCAGAGGGCATACTCTCCAGACACCTTGCTTTCTTCTGATAACTAAGCGTATATTTCTCATTTTCCACTCACTCATGCAGGAAGAAAGGGACAGAGAGGAGGGGACAACAGAAACCTCGGATGGCCCTGAAGCCCTTCTAATTTGCTCAACCCTAAAAAATTCTAGGTCTCTGGAGTAGAACAGAACACTCTTCTCTTCCCGTTGTTAGGCATAGGATCTCCCTGCAAAGTTCTCTGATTTCTCTGATCCATTGAGTCCATTAGAAACTGACTTCTCTTTTCCTTTGACAGAAATGGAGAAAATCAGAGTATTGTCCAGAAATGCATTGGGTTTCCTGAGCCTGGCATGTAGGTGCACCTATGGAGGGTTTAGTTGAAGCTCTGTAAAGTAGAACGGGACCAGGAATCTCTGTTGGCACAAGTCCTAGCAAGTTAAAGGAACTTGATAAATACTTGTTCTGTAAATAAATAAGCAAATGAATTGATCTAGGCCTGAAGGTGTCTGAAATTCATGTGTGTCTGCCTTGCCTGTTTCTGGGAACTGAACTTGTGTGTGGTTGTGTGCACACTGACACGGTGCATGAAGCTGATCAAGGGAGGCTTGGGCCAGATTGCATGATCTATCTCTGGTCCTGCTTAGTCCCCCTGACCTGCCCTCAGGTGAGTTCTCTGTGCCCCAGGATAATTTTCTACACCTTGACTCTGATCTTCCCTTGGAGACTGTGCGTCTTTTCTTCCCAGAGAGACTCCAACCAGCACTGAGGAAGAGGGTGTATCACAACTGGGCATTCAGAAGGTAAAATGTAGTCAAGGGGCAAAGGTCATGCAGATGTGCCTTTGAATCCAGCATTCTAGACCCCTCCAGGATTTACTCAGCATTTTAGATCCATCAGCTGGAGCTACCAATGTCTTCCTCTTTAGGCTCCGAACACAGTACTGAACTAATGCTGATTAACAGTACCATTCATCAGCCATGATAACTATCCTGCCAGATACAGAGAGGTAGACACAATCATTTTGCAACCTGTAAAAGAACAAGAAGAACCCTAGGGTAGAGCTCTGCAAAGTCAAATGCTTAAAGTGAAAACCTCAGAGCAAGCAAATCGGTCTTCAAAGTCAGAAGACTGAACTCAAATCCTGGTTCTATCATTTACTAAATGCTTCATCTTGGGCGAGACTGAGACCCAGTCTTCATGTCAAGGAAACTGTAATGATAACAATGCCAACTTCAAAAGAATCTTGAGAGAATTAAATTAGATATTTTTGTAAGCACTAGCAGGCTGCCTGACACATAATTAATACATTTCTCAGGCTAGAGAATTCACCATTTAACCACTTATCTGAAGATTAACAAGCCAAAACGACTTCTCTTAAGTCAATCAGGTAGAATCTGAGCTTCTCTGCTATGACCTGGGGGGATGGTCAAGATGAAGGTGATAGAAACAAACTATTCTAGCAGCTCGAATTTTAGAATCTTGTAGGGACACAGAGTCCCTTACTACAGTTTGGATCTTGCATGTCCCCCAAGAGCAAATGTGTTTAAGGCTTGGACTTCAGTCCATGGTGCAACTGGGAGGAGGTGGAACCTTTAAGAGGTGTGGCCTAGTGGAAGCAAGTTAGGTCATTGGGAGTTTGCCCTTAAAGTGAGTAATTGAACTCCAGCCTCTTCCTGCCTCTCTTTTGCTTCCTGGCTACCATGACATGAGCAGCTTTCTCCACCATGCTTATAAAAGCTGCTTAACTTAGGTATCTTATTACAGTCACAGAAAAGTGACTAATATTTTAACATCAAAAGATCAATACTGACACATTATAGATTAAATGAAGCCTGGTGTCCTGGATTGGATCCCAGAACAAAAAAGGACATTAGTGGGAGAACCAGTGAAGTTCATTCAGAGTTTGGAGATTAGTTAATAGTAATTATCAATGTTTGTTTCTTAGTTCTGATAAATGTATCATAATTCTATAACATGTTAACATTAGGGGAAGCTAAAAGTAATTATCAGGACTCTGAAATAACTCTGGGCCTTTTCTGTAAGTAGAAAGTTATTTCAAAATAGAAGTGGAGAGTAGTAGAGTGGTAAGCACAGAAAGTGAACGGTGAGAGGGATCGGAGGAGATTGGTCAAACTGTACAAACATAGTTAGATAGAAGGAAGAAGTTCTGTTTCTCCATTGCCCAGTAAGCAGACTATAGTAAATAATATAAAAGAGTTAGAAGAGAGGACTTTGATGTTTTCCCCAGAAAGAAATGATAAACATATGAAAAGATGAATGTGCTAAATGCCTTGATTATTACACAATATATTAAAACATCCCTCTGCATATCCTAAATATATACATTTATTATGTGTCAATTAGAGACAAATTTCCAAAGGTTTATTTTTTAAAAAAATCAAATAGATCCCTCTGGCCTCCATAGAACTTTCTATAAGGACTCATTCAGACATAAAGCCATGTCTTTAATTTTCCACTTCTGGGTGACACCTGGAGGGGATCCAGGGCCTGGGCCTGCTCCCCGCCAGGGCCTGGTCACCAGCTTAGCTTAATCCCAGAGAAAGATGAGGTGTCAGAAGGGAAAAGTGGCCAACGTTTTGGTTTTCTGAGCTCATTTTCTCAAAAAAAAAAAAAAAGTCAATGATTGCCTCATGACTGTACACCTGCCCCCTGCCATGTACACATGCAGCCCTTGGACGATGCCCTGGCGATAGTTGAGAGAACTGTTTGTGGCTTTTTGAAAGCCCAGGTACAGACCCATGGATCTGCAGCCCCAAGGGGTGAGTAAGACAGGAGGTAAAGAGGCTGAAATAGCACTTTATTAGGAAGTGGCAGTAAGTCAAGAATGTTTTTGAGTATTTTATATACTTATGAAAGTTTCATCCTACGAGATGAGGAAAATGAGGCTCAGAAAGACGAGGAGACTTACTCTAAACCAATAAGTAGCTAACAGGAGCCCCACAGGGATGGAACACATAGAAAATTCCAGTCTCTCTGCTGCCCTCAGACACACACACACACACACACACACACACACACACACACACACACACACACACACACACTTCTTCCGAAGGTCAAGGTACGTCTGACTTCACTAAATACATGCTGGGCAATTGCACCAAGTACATGACATGCATTTAATCCTAACAAACAAAAATCTTACTTGTTGTTAACTACACTTTATCAAAAAAGATAAATAAAACTTGAAGAGCCCTAGTAAGTTAGTTGAAGTGTACATAGTTTATAAAGTAGCAAAGCCAGGACACCTATCCAGTCCATCTGATTCCAGAGTCCAAATTTTTGATCCCTTCATGATTCAATGAATATGAATCAATGAGCAAATGAATGAATTGACCAATAATCTGGGGGAGAAGTGTATCAGAGTCTCAATAATACTGTGCCTTTCATCTCATGTCTAAAGTATATGAACTAGTTCTAAATCCCTCTAGGAAGTGAAGTGGAAGCTGTCAATCTTTCTAGACTTGGTCAGGATTTGGGAGGATTCTGAGGAAGGGGAAAGCACAGGTAGCAGAGGGTGGAAGGAGGACTTGTCACTAGGAACTTTTTTAAAAGTAGCACAGCAGGGATGACCGCTGGAAACTGAGTAACTCTAACTTTCCAAAGCAGGGGGAGGGCTCCACCCCTAAGACATGGTTTCCACCAGCCAGAGGCTTGGAAAAGACAGGAAAACACTCCAGGAGGAAGACTTCAGAGTACTTGGTGGATCTGGACAGAGCACAGGGACTTGAATCCACACCTCTCCTTGCAGTTAGTGGCAGGAGAATCGTAGGCAGTGACTGAGCTGAGCATGACTTTCTTCGGACTCCCTTTCATTTCTCCTGTAGTGCACAGTCGCAGCAGGACTAGGGAACATTCTACCCGTCTTTATCCTTTCTTCTTCTCTCCTTCCTCTTGAGGACTTAACAAGCACTTGACATGTGGTAAGGGAAAAATACTATCCAAATATTTTGAGAAAGAGAGAATGTCAAGGAAATCTCAGTTTGTTTCTTCCTTGTTGTGAGGTGTATAACTTTGGATAAGATGTTCAGCCCCCAGGTCTCTTTTCTTATCTCTAAATGGGTTAATGGTCCCTGTCTACCAAGGTTATGAGAATTAGACACCATCTCTCCAGCATCCCTAGCACAGGGGAGTAGATGCCCCACACGACTTGTCTTTATGTTGTTATCTTTATCATCATTATTGTCTGTTTTATAAACCTGTTTACTTCAGCAGAGTCTCAGAGTCACATGCCACCCACACGCAAGGGCTGAGGCCACATGTCCCCCAAGTCCTGATACCACACAGGCAGATGAAAGCTGGAGCCTTAGCAGGGCTCATCATTAGAGGGGAGACACGAGAGGGTTCAGCTGGGCTGGAAAGAGAACACGTGTGTCCAAGTGGGCAGGAGGAGGCCCTTCCACAGTCTCTGAGTCCACTGGCTGACTTTGTGAACCACAGCGGGCAATGCCAGCTCAGATGCATTTGCTCCTGGAAGATGCTCTTTGTTATCAGTAGCTGGATTCACAGTGAAATTCAATCTGACTTGGGGGACTGATTAGCAAGAACACCCACAACCAAGAAATACAAAGTGTATTCAGTTTCATCATTTGGGAATATTACCTTTGATTATTTTTCTTCTTCTTCATCTAGCTTTAATGGATTACATTTTGTATTACAAAGCCAGCTGCAGCACTCTGGACTGAGTGAAAAGGCTGGGGAGAGGTGAGTGTCCTCAGTCCTGGCCACTTCCTGCTGAGGCCTAGGATCGTGGTCAGGAGAGTAACAGTCGCATGCAGATCATTCTTCTCCTACAGATACAGGACACAGGGCAGGGCTTTGACAAGGCAATAAGTCCCAGGGGACATCCTTGGGAAAAGGATGGGTGTTCTTGGAATTGAAAGTAGTTTTTTGAAAAAGCAGAATACAGAAAATTGTATAACATAACCAAAAATAATAATAGTATCCCACCACCAAGAATACTAATGATAAGGAAGATCTGGACAAAGTGCAATACCAGACCCAGGGAAGAAATATGGTAGGGAAGAAAAAAGGAAGTAAAATGGAAGAAACAAATGAAGAGAGGAAAACTAAATTTTTAAATTTCAGTTAAATAACGATGCAATGCTTTTTATACTACCTTCTTTTAATCTTCCTAACCAACTTAGGAGTTAAATATCCATTTTCATATAAAGAAACTCAGACAATAATATGGCACCTTTTCTCCAGATGGTAGGCAGTAAGGGTCAGAGATGGAAGCAGGCCTCCTGACACACCCTCCTAGGCTGGTCTTGGCAGCCTGTATAGCACAGAGCATCAAGCTACGTTTGGGGACTGTCCCAATAAGGTCAGCATCCAATTCTTGGAATGATGAACTGATTTTCCTGCCAATTCACACCGGGAAGAAATTTCCCTATCTCCCCTGTTACTTCCAGTCTTACTCCTACAACTTTTCTCTTTTGGACCAACACACACTCAGATCCGTAACTTTCAGATGGCCCCATTCCTGGGTAGAGGGAAGACGGAGACTTGTTCTCTTGACACATTTTCTGCAGGACTGGGCCCTTCTTTCTTGTTTTTCTTGCAGCGATTCTCATCTGTCTTGATTTTGTGTCTTCTCATCTTCTTTCTTCTTAAGCTGGGAGTATTTTTTTCTTCTTCTTTTGGTGCAGTTGTTTCCAATAAATCCTCACTTGTTTTCTTTAAGTTGTTCAGTTATTTTAAGTTTTTTTTTTTTTTTTTTTTTTTTTTTTTTTTTTTTTTTTTTTTCCTACAGTCCTCTGTCTGCATTTCTGCTTTCCATCTGGACCACTTAGTCTTCTCCCTTTCTGGAATGAAGACAAAGGAAGGTACTAGAAACTTAACAGATCCTGGCCTGCCCCTGGAAGCAGGAGGAGGGCAGAAGAGGAAATCATGCCTGCCAATCATTCCAGCACTTTTATTAAAACTCGGATTGTCTAGTAACACAGCTAGAGACAGCTTGGCTACCCGGGAGTCAATGTTCCTAGGTGGCAAGCTGGCAGTCACGTAGAACAGGTATTTAGTAGTCATCTCATTACACAACCCTCTCCACATTGCATGTCATCTGTGTCCTCAGTACAGCTCTGCTTACTTTATAGTGTGTCATGGACTTGTCTGAACAACTAGGTCATGAAGGTCCAAGAGTGTTTGCCTGAGCTTGGTGACCATCATCTTCCTAACACATGACCAGGCACACAGGAGATCCTCAGAGGTAGTCTGCTGGACAAATGAATATGAATGTTTTGCCTCTGAAGCACTTTACATAGGACCAGGGCTGAGTTCCACTGAGTTGAGTCAGGAATGATCTATCCCTACAATATAGGCTTTGCTCTTACCAACTGTCTCACTAGGTCCACACCAGGAGTTGATTTCCAAACTCAAGAGGAGGCCGTGTCTCTCATGGATTTCTAGGTGGGTAAGACTTAATCACATGTGACCTAGATTCATCTTCAGCTCCTGCATTCTTGACCCAGTATTTCCCAAGTTCAGGTTCATGAAGTTCTAATTTAATTTTCTATCTATCCTCCACTTACATCTTTTGAATTCAGGCTTCAGATTGACAACACCATGTAAGTTGCCATTTTTTAAAGTAACAGTTTGTTTTTTTCTTTTTCTTTTCGAAGGAATTTATTAATTCCATTTGCTATGGAATTTCAGATACCCGAGACAACAAAAGGAGATGTAAATATACATTTTATTTGGTATATAATTCTCACTCTTCTTTTTCTACAATCACTCTAATATTACAATCTTTATGTTACAAGGAAATAAGTTGATTGTCACAAAAATGATATGACTTGTTCAGGGTCTCATGAGGAGTGGGTGACAGTTTTGGAATTGGAACCAGGGTTAATCTTTCCATGCCAGTAATAATGGAGTCTCACTTCACTCCAGGTCCTTCTGGAACTGTGCACTTTGACAGAACTGAGAGTGAAGAGAGGGCACAACTGTCTTTCCTTGGAAAACCCTGTTTCCATTAGAATTTAATTTAGATTTAATAAAATGCTTAATGAATCTTAATTAAGCCCAAATTGAAATTAAAAATGGCTTAACAAGGTTTAATAGTGATGTGAGAGATCACACAATTCCACTTCAATAAATATTTTCCTAATAACAAATAACCATTTCATTAGTGAGAAAAAATGTTGTCATTAAGTCCAAATTAAATTAAATTATCCATAATTTACTGACATAGTTAACAGTATACGTTAATGAAAAATATGTAAAGTTTTTCCTAACCCGTCCCCCTTTGCTAAGAATCACTCTAGTTTTGGGAATTTAAAAAGACACTGAATCTATAATGGGTAGATGGTGTGAAGTCAATGGAGCCATCTCTAAGAATTTTATTTTCTATAATAACAGAGAAGACAAGGCAGAGGAAAAACAGATGTGGGGGCTTTCCACCAATGCCATATGGATTTCCACCAGTGGGGTATTGATAGGGGCAGGTGAAGGCATTGTGCACCCAGGGCATCTCTGGCTCCAGAAAATGTGGGAAGGAAATTCTGCCTCCTCTATGTACAATAAGTGATGTCAGTTATGATACAGAGAGATTGAAACTGCAGTGTATTAAAGAGGAGAAGGGCAACACACGCTTTCCTGTTACTTTCTTGTGGGGCGTGTGTGCGTGCTTTTCATTTATTGTTATTATTGATTATTATTTATTTCTTCATGCCCTGGCTTGAAGAATGTTTTAGGAAAGAAATGGTTGGAGCCAGTTCCTGAATAAGATACAAGTTTCTAGAATTGGATCACATTCCAGAAAAGGGCCACATGAACCTATTGGTTCCCTTGAAATGTGCCCACTCCTAAATGAGGTGTGCTAAGTATAAAATATACACTGGATTTCAAATACTTAAAAAAACATAACTATTCCCCTAGTAATTGTTTTTATTGACCATATTCATGATTAGTTTATTGACTATATTGACACAATGAGATTTTGGATATACTGATTCAATAAAACTATGTATAGTGAATTTCTCCTATCTCTTTTATGTTTTACACACCTGGCTTGCATTATTTTTCTATGAAACAGAGCTGATCTAGGAGAATCTACCTTTAATAAAGAAGTGAACAGATCTCACTCTCTTTCTTTTAATGTTAATGTGTTAACACTAGCGAACGTTCTTTTATGCACCCATTCATTCATTCAACACATGTGTGAACACCCATTACCAAAGACCCTATGCTAGGTATAGAGATACAGTGATAAAAATAGGGGACGTGGGCCCAGGTAGCTCTAGCACATCACACACGTACCCAGATATCTACACAGTGAAACAAACACGTGCATATAAAAATGTAGACATAGACGGAGCTTCACACATGAACGCATGCACATATCAAAAATGCCAAGACAGAAAAACACGAATTAAAAAACCAAAATCAGTTTTTAAGAATAAAACCCTCTTTACCTCTGCAGCATTCAGCACTTCAGATAGGTTTAGCTTTTCCGGTAACCAGACAGGGACGTCACAACTCTATTTGCCAGAAGACATTCAGAGAATAGATATGTAGTCAAGTCCTCTCCCCATGATTTTGCCAAAGCCAGTAGATCCAGGGTTCCCAGGGAGAAGAACAAAGGTGGCAAATTCAGATGTATCTGTTCATGACCAGGCAGACAAGGAAGGGACAAGCTGGTGGAGGGTGTGCTTCTATGGACACTTTTCCTCTTAGGCTGTAACTGCCAAAGAGTGAGAAGAGCTCACCTGGGGGCTGAGAGCAGAAACTGGCTGGGCTGACGTTGGAACTACCTGGTGTAATCTCATGGAAATCACTTTCCAACTCACCCTCAGGTTGTTGGTCCAGGAAGTGGGTAAGTCAGAAGTCAGAAACCACTCAGGTTTGTTCAACAGAAAATCTGATACAAAAAAACTATGTGTTGAAGAACTGGGAAGAAATCAGAGAACACTGTGTGGTACCTACAAGTTGTACCTGCAGGTAGTAACCACCATCCCCGGGACTGTGGACAAAGGAAGGAGATCTCAGTGATGAAGCTGTGGACACTTAGAGGAGGAACACACTGAAGCTGAAACTCAGACAACAGAGGAGGGTATCGGAAGGCTGATGCTGAACTGCGGGCGGGAGGGGGAATTATGGCACTGCTTCTACAAGTGTCATAAAAAATACTACCAACTGAATTCAGCTGCTGAGACGGGAAAGAACTATTGCATCCTAAGGAAGCATCACTTAGGATGCAACTGGGAGAACAGGAAGCAGAGAGAAACAGGAAGGAGCCTGTGCTGCTTTTGCCAGTCTTCCCACAGCTCCCCCTACTGGTGAAGCCAACATGAAGCCAAGCGGTGAAGCAGATATATAGTTTCTAGAGTTCCAGACTGTGATATAAATAACTCAAGTGTGGGTCTGAACATTTGAGAGATAGTAGCTTAATAGCCAGCACAGGAAGGCATACCGGAATGAGGGAGAATGAAGAAATGAACTGAGCATTATCTCCAAAAGCTTATCATGCACAGTTTTATCCCCAGCAATAAAATCCACCAGAATCAGAATCCTTGGTCAAATATGTACAGCAAAATTTATGGTATCACAAGATGAGAGATTCACAAAGCTGTATTAGAAGAGCAAAACCTTTGTCAAGTCCTGCGATAAAGAGGTATGTTGTGTTTTATTTAACCTAGAGTTCCCCACAGATGAGTTTTTTGTTTGTTTTTCAGAATACCCACTAATTTCTAAAGCAGCACAGATTCTAAAAAACTTAGCCCAGCATTATGCTGGAGACCCCTGGATCACAAGTCACATGATTAGGTGGATAGTGTGGCTTATTGAACAGGTTGCATATTTTCTCAAATGCTATAGTCCGGTCACTGCTGAGGCTGGGTTTAGGGTCACCAGGATGCCCCTGAGGTTTCCTGTAGAACAGAAGCCAGATAAGAGCGGAGGACATGTGTTTTGCTTTAATTCACTATGGTGTTCCTAGCACCTATCACGGTGTCTGGGGTCTGGTCAACACTGTTGCCAGCGGGAGGGAGTACAGTGAATCACTAGCCAAATTTCTTGACAATGAACCCTTATGTGTTAATGAACTTGGAGAAAGATGAGGAAGGAGTGTAGTGCTGGCCTATGGAAATGTAATGAGACCCATCATGTAATTTAAATTTTTCTGGTAGCTACATTTTAAAAAAGTACAGGTGTAATGAATGTAAGATCAGACGATGGTAACGGACAGGCCAGATGTGAATCAAAAAGAAATACTTTATTGGGCCGGCTCTCAGGAGAGGTTCGCAGGTCCACCAGAGTGCTGGGCTTGAGAAGTTGCACCTGACCCCTAGTTGGGCAGTGTTTTTATAGCCCGTGGTGGGGGAGGGGAAGCTGGAGGACTCCGTGTCCTCCTGGGATTGGCTGGGGTCCTTTGTCTGCGCCTGATTGGCTGTTCCTTGGAGCATGCGCAGGCTGCATTGTTTCTCTGCCCATGCTCAAGCTGCTAGATGCCCTGTCCACATCCAGCCGCCTTGAACCACGCTAATGGTGAACTTTAATAATGCTTTTGCATAACAGTATATCCAACAAATTATTATTTCAACATGTCATCAACAAAGATATTAATAAAATAGTGTGCACTTTTTTTGTACAAAATACTTGAAATCTGGTGCATATTTCATACTTAAACACCTCTCATGTTGGATTAGCCACATTTTAAGTGCTCAGTAGCCTCATGTGGTTAGTGGCTACCATTACTGGGCAGCTAACTTTTAGTGACTTCCAAAGTGTAACCCTCCAAAATTGGGGACATGAGGAAAACACTCCAGTTTGTAAATGGGCACTAAGACAGAAAGTTTGTGTAGTTATAGTTACTGAATATTGTGACAACACCTGATTTAACTGACATTGCTCACACATAAGCCAGTGGGTTATATTAGAAAGGCTAGCAATAATTTAACACTGGAGAGGTAGAGGAATAAAAAATATTAGAGAATATAAAGGCAGGGAGTTAGCATCAAAATTAGGAGGTCCTTTCTCTTCTTCTTCATTTGGACCCTGGCCTGGGACTGTTTAGATTCTCAGAGTTTATAAGAAGCATGGGCATGAATGCCAGGTCTCTCCTATCCGTGGCACAATCCTCAGTGCGTAGGAAAGCACCTTACCCTTAGCGGATGCCCCAGAATATTTCTGAAATGAAAAAAAGAAAGAGGAGAGGGTGGACACCAAGAGCACATATAATTTTCCTGAAAGCTGAATGCAGATTTTCCAGGAAGGAACATTCCAGGTGAGGGAAGGGATGAGTGACACTTTTTCTTCACTCCTACTCCAGGAGGGGAGACAAGTAAAATATTGACAGCTTCCTCCCCAGTGATGTTTAATCATCTTTTCTGGGGCTGAAATCAAAGGTTATACAAAACTTGGATTATGCATGCCTTTTTTTTTTTTTTTTTTTTTTTTTTTTTTTTTGGGTGCTGGAGATTGAATCCAGAGCCTTGCACAGGCTTGGCATGAGTTCAGCCACTGAGCCACATGCCCAGACCTTTTCAAATTTTATTTCAAGACAAGGTTCTGCTAAAATGCCCAGGCTGACCTTGAACTTGCAATCCTCCTGCCCCAGTTTTCCAAGTAACTGGGATTATACACCTATGCCACCCACACCTGGCCACTCACCTTCTGATCCCTAGTTTTACTCTCTCCAGTCCATTCTCCAACCTGACCATTCTCCAATCTGATTCTTGACAGCGTGTGCCTTCCTGTACTGCAATTTTGTCCATCTGTGCATCTCATATCCAGTGCTTAAGGCAATGCCTTTAATCAAGCAAACCCTCTAAAAGTAGCAGTCATGTATATGTGAAGGAATGAATGAAGAAGGACAGGAAATGAACAAAATATCACCCCAGCATTTTCAAGATGTCTTTGTACCTTAATTAAGCATTATTTTGATAGAGCATGAACTTTGCATTTTTGACATCACTTTTGACTGTATATTCAATTTTAAAATGTTTATCTGCCAGATCAAGGGAAATGCATTTGTTCTGGTTCACATAAGCAAACCTGAAGGGTCTGTAGAGTTTTGCATTCATCATGGCGGAGTTCTTAGGTCCACACATCTCCAAGACGTTTTAAAATATGATTACTGCTCTGCTTATTCTGCCTCCAAGTAGTTAGAGACAACCTGACATTTGCATTACAAGGAGCCCTCTTCTTAAGGCTGAATGATCCTTAATGGTTCTCTGTTCTTGGCCCCAGATGATCTTTTGTCAGGCCATCCGCTCCATGTTGGAAGAGTTCAGCTACAAACCTTTGAAAATCTTCTTGCCCTGGATCAACAGTACTATGTCTGTGCCATTCTGAAAGGGAAAACAAAGTTATCTAAAAAAAGACATTGTTTTAAAATACCAATTTGAAGAAGTACTAGGTGTTTTCTCTATAAACAAAGCATGTCAATTAGTGAGAAAATAAGAACCAAAGGGCCCTCCCTGTCTGAGCTTCGTTATCTATTATTAGCTTTTCTGTTGGAGCAAAGCGAGGACATAGAGTTTTTAACGTGGAAAAAAAAAATCTAATAAGTATATCAGCTGTCTGCATATTGTGAGCTGAAGACATCTGTATTTTTAATTAGCTCTTCCGTAAATGTGATTATGGCATGTCATATGATCACCCTGGAAGCCAACACCTGGAACCTGAAAGCCACAGTCCTTCTGTGTCCCAGGTCCAGACAGGGCACACAGGGAAGACCTGGCGATTGCATTAGCAGCGTTATCAAGACGACTCCAGACCCAAATGATTTTCCTGTCTGTAAATTAAATAATAATATGAAAACAAAATCCACCGGGTCCAACAGGAAAGCACAAATAGAACAGTGGGAATTTCCTGTCCTGGGGGCACTTCAAATCCCTGTTAGCCAAAAAGGCTGCTGAATGAAGCCTAGTGAAGTCGTGAGCCCCAGAACATGGATCAAAGGCACCGAAGAGGGTCTTCCCTTCCCAGGATGCAGACTGCAAGGTCCTGCGGAAACCAGAGCTGAGCCCGAGAGAGGAGAGAAGGCGTCCACCTCACTGCATGGAAAGCCTTTCGGATTCTCTGGCTTCTACTTCTTGTGGAGAAAGTATCATAACCGATGTTGGTGTTGTTAAATATGTCTTGTTTTTGACTCTGATTATCATGAGAAAGTCTCCATTTTTGTTTTTATTATAGAAAGGACAGTGCCTATAAAAATGCAAGTCCTCCCACTGGTGAGGGTCTGCCTGGTGTCTCAGTTCTCTTCTCCTTGGTGACAAGTGGAGCAACACACCAGGACAGAGAGGCCAACCACCCCAGGTGCATGGGCTGGAGATTGGATCAAGATGGAGGTGCAGCCAGTCCTCATCTCAAATCCTGAGGGTCACAGTGAGTCTCTGGAGGCAAAGGGTGCTGATTGCCTTGGTGCACTTTTCTCCGTACAGGAGGGATCCTCCTCTTTACTCTCCAGCACTTGTTCCTTGATGCTTCTTATTAATGGTGATTGACAGAGTGAAGTCTGCAAATCGACATTAGGTGGAATTCCGTCTTCTGCTCCCCTTTCTACTCCAGGGCATGAAGCATGCTTTCTCTCTCACTCAGCTCTCCCTATCATTGGGAAATGCTGCTTATGGTGATCAAACCCAGTCAGGGACCATGTGAATACCTCAGCCACTTCCCCAAATGACTTCGGGGAAGTTTAAAAATTTAAGTTTTATTAGCATAAAAGAAAACGTATTTTACACAACTAATATGTTTCTTCTCAACAACTCAGTAAAAAAGAAAAATTAAAGATACTGTGGAGATAAGGTGATTTAAATACCTGAGCATAAAAACCTAAACAGAGATGCCCCAAATGTGCATTATAAACTTCAAATATTTTCTGCCAAATATAACACATTTTGGCAAAATTTGAAGAGAGCTGTGGTGGCTTTCAAACCACTCTTTACTAAACAACCTGGCAGTGTATTTCAGGAACTAAGTGCAAGAATATTCTGAGAGCCCCATGAATGTCCTCAAATGTAGAGGGATGTTGCTGGAGACAAGGGGATACAACCACGCTTTGAGGTCTTTGCCTCACTCTGTGGTATTCTTGGCTTCACTTTACTTACAAAAGGTGTGTCATTCTTACCCGGGTTACGACAGCAACCGAGTCGTGGAGGAGCCATGCTCACTTGCTGGAACTGGACTCTGGTGAAAATGAGAAGTTCTAGAAAATTCTGCTTTCTTAGTACCCAGACAAAGCAGTCACCCCCCTTCTCTCCAGATGCAGGAAACGCAAGATCCTCTGGAAGAATCTGAGTTGAGAAGTACAACTTGCATTCTATTCTATTCTTCATTTTTCTCTCCAAATCTAGAAGTTGCCTTAGCCGATCAGCCCCCAAAAGACAATCTCCACTTTCTCATTGTGTGAAAGAACCTAGAAAAACCTGGAAACAAGAGAGAGATGGAAGGTCAGCATGCCTGGCATGATTCTGCTTATTACCAGGAGAGAATGTGGGGGGAGATGGTTCTGGGGTCCTGACAGTCACCTCGCCCATCCGTAAGACTCATCTATAAACAAACTCTCAGCTCCTCAAAACTTATGGCACAGACCGTAGGTTGGGTGGTCAGGGCTATGGAAACAGGAAAAGAAAGCTCCTCCTAGCTTATCCGTAGAGGGAAAGTCAGGAGAAGAGGCTGGAAAGCCCTCTTTACTCCAAGCACTGCAAAAATATTTATGAAAGGAATTAGATCATGCCCTTTCCTGTGAGGGAGTAGATCTTTTCCTTACAACTCTATACAGGTACTTTATAGAACATAACACTGGTGTTTGCATATTTATTTATTAATGATTGTTTCGGCATGCAAATGTGTTTAATATTTTAAGCCACGATCAAATCTATCAATTGGATGTCTGTTTTATGTTTTCTGCCTTGTGTGTTACCCCTAGGAAGAGGGATCCCACATAGACCCTTTTTATCCATTTGATTTTTGTCACTTTTTTAAATTTTATTTTTCCTTTTAACTGATACATTACAGTTTTACACAACGGATTCATACATGCACACTATATCACAGTATGATTTGGTCAATATCGTTCCCCAAAAACCTCCCCCTTCCCTCTATCCATTTGGTTTCCTACAGCATTTTTAAAGAGTTTAAGAAGCCTGACAAGTTCTTCCAGGCCATGCAGCTAGTAAGGGACAGAACTGTGATGCAGACCTGCACGCACATGAGTCTCGAACTCCTGGTGTTATACCATGCTGAACGTCACCTACAATCAAAAGACCCATTCACTTATTCATGCAGTCATTCATTCATCTTTCCATGTGGAAAGACTATTTTTCTTCAAAGCCTCCATCATGGGTCTTTTACATGATGTAGCTATTACACATGTAGGCTAGGTTAACCTGATTTGAAGGAACCTTCAAACTTGCATCTTGGGGAAGGTGGTGCATACATTTTGTAAAATGAATTCATGGCTCCCATTAAACTTTCTACCCAGTCATCACTAAAAACTCCGTCTTTGATGAGAATACCAGCATTTCTCACTTTAAGTAGCTGAAGAGATGTAATGTGAAATACAGACAGTGCTTAAAAGCAAGGGCTGACTGACACCACTTTCCCCCATCTAATGTGATCAATGTGACATCATGTTAGATAAAGCAGGTCACTTTTCAAATGCATGTTCCTTCAAGATGGCGTCATGAAGTAATTATTTATTTCTGCATATTTATTTCATAGTTTTTTCACAATAACAAAGAACAAGTAAAACCATGAGGAAACATTCCTTAGAGACACCCAACCATTCAGTATCCACTTCCAGAAAATACCTAACAGTGAAGTTAATACTTACATTGCCTATGGATACTTTCCTTCCCTTTGGAAAGTTTATGGGTCTACGCATGTAAGAGCAATAAATGACGTGGATTATTCACACAAAACCTGCAGAAAACCAGCCCAGAAGTGATAATAATAAACTGGTACCGCAATTACAAATTTTTATTAAGATTCATTTCAGAAAATTGTAGGCAGAAAGTGAATGGAAGAACAGGGAAACCAACAGGGAGATCAAAACCAAGTAGATCTAAAATGACAGGTTTGAGTGAAAATATGCTTTCAAGTCAACAATACGGTCTTTTAACAAGATTTTTTAAAATTACATGAATAGTCTTCGTCCTTACTGAAATTTATTCTTGCCTTTCTCTGAAAAGAATTGAGGGACTTTTGTGGAGGATCAGATGTACAGAAAGCTCACTGACATAAAACTGCAGAAGACTGGTCACAATTTCATGACCTAGGGATGTTTCAGCTGGATAAGACCTTGGTTAGCGTATAATTCATACTTTTTAGGTTTTAACCCTGTTCAGAACATAGCCCTCATTTATGGGTGCGCTAGACTTTATTTTTGCTTGATCAGAAAGAGGACTGCTTTTGATTAGTGATGTCTGCTCTGGGCATAAGAATCATAACTAATAGTATGCATGCTATGTATTTGATATCTCCGATTTAGCCTGAACCTATCATTGTATACATGAGGATCAAAGATTGCTAAATGACGGTCTTAGCTCCCACAGTAGCAAAATTATGATGACAGCCCAGTCTCCCAGTTACATAGTGACAGGTTTAAGAACTGAATCCCGGACATCTTGGGTCCTAGTCATAAACCCTTTCCCTTCCTCCTGGCTCATCTTCCCTTATCACACATTTTCAACTAAACCTATGCTTCTATTTTCTAATAAAACCAATGACTGCTTTTATATTGTAAGTCAAGAGAAAAATGTTATAGTCAAACTTGACTGCCAAGCAAAGAACATCCATAGGTAGTAGCCTTAAAATGGAGAAACTTAACATTATATCTCCCTCTAAACATCGCCCACTTTAAAAATGTGGAGAGGGGGCAGATAAAGGACAAAAGTCATCTCTATAGTCTGCAATAGAAGGTATTGATTTGGCAGGGCCAAGAGCATGTCAATGTTATGTATGGCAGTGGTCTGGATTGGTGCACAGCAGATAGTATTGTTCAATAGTAATAAATAATAATTATGTACAGGGATTGTCTCTCTGATGCTCAATTCTCCTGCCTTCACTAATAATCAGAGTCTGGTTCTTCCAGAGACCTCCCTCACTCTTACTCTAACAAGGCACTAATTCACTCCAGGCCCACGGAAGGTACATACATCTTTTCTAAATGTGCCTTCCTCACAAGCACAGAAGGTGATCATAAGTTTAATTAAAGGTCATGACAGCATCCTGGTCTCTGGTGCCTCTTAACTCTGTATTGTTCCTACTGACCTTCTCTGGCACATCCAGGGATAAGAACCCACAAGCTTCCATATCTATTCTCTAGTCCTGAATCATATATGGAACAAGATTCTCAATGAAATTTAGTCATGGAATCTGGGTAGAAGCTTCAATCAGGTTTCATATGTTTATCGAAGGACAACTGTTTCAAATGATCTCAAAATATATAAAATAGCTGTAAGAGCTATAATAGAGGACATTTCGATTAAAACTTCCCAGGCACGTATATAACCATGGTGGGCCTGTCCTCAGTGAGTCACACACAGGTAACTCCTGCTTGTTTAAAGACGAAGTCTCCTAGAGTTTCATAACATATCAATTTGACACACCTGTTGTAGAATACTGTTTACCAGATCTGTGCATAAAATATCAAATGACATCATAAATGCAGTTTTTCATATGGGGAAAAATGAGCTTCTGAGTCAGAAGGGCTTAACTTACCCATCCTGTGTATGGTAACTGTTAGATGGCATGTCTCTCGAGTCATTTTTTTTTCTCACCTGTAAATGGGGATTATATAAATGTAAATGTGAGTCATCTCACGGGATTATCCAGAATAAGAATGCATGACTATAAGAGCTTATAATTAATCTTGTGCAAAAATACACTGAATGATTTTAAATTATTCTGATTACATGTAAACTGTACCTACGCTAATAGGATTGATAATTGCTAAAATGGGCTATTACGATATTGCACATTTTACTCTAGTTTGCCAAAATGCAAACTTGGAAATCAAGCTTTCATGTCGTTCATCCGTTCTAGACTGTAGGAAAACTTGAAGGATCAAAAAACCAAACTCCAGGAAAGGTGTGGGGGGTCATGGAGACCTAGCCTTTGCTAGGCTGAACACGCTCGCCCTGAGGGATTATCTGCTTGAACAGGAGAGAAGTGCAGTTGTCCAATCTAACTTCAAAATCATCGTCCACCCCCACGAAGAAAGCCTTGCACGGGAGGCAAGTGGCCGAGCATTTAGGAGCTCAAGGATGGGGTGCAGGGGGCGGAGGGAGCAGAAGAGACGTGCAGGCTGAGACAGGGAGTCAGCAGATCAATAAAACCACTTTAGGATAATGGCCGATGCTGAAGAGGAGGCTCGCCGGGCTGCAGGCAACTCCGTCACTGCCAGGAAAAGCCCATTTGCAGGAACAAAGGGCTTCATCTGCCCTGTCAGGCCGGGGACCTGGCTCGGCAGCCGCACCTGCAGGGCGACCCTTGGCGTGCCAGGTTACCTGCAGGCTTGGCCCGGTGCCAGCCAGTGCCGTGGGAATTCTATATAAATACAGAGTCCCTGACACAGGTGACAGAGGTGACAGAGTGGGAGGGGAGGGACTGACATTCCAGGCCAGGGAGCGTGGGGACACCTATCAGAAAGACAGGAAGAGGTCCCCCACCGCAGCCAGAGGCCCAAACTTGACCTCCTGACACAGCTGCTTTTAAAAACTGGAAAAACTAACTGGCTCGTTCTTCAGTCTTTGTTCCTCTCCCAAGTTCATCTGCGGACTGTGTGCCAGAAAGGAAAACTTGCTCCTTCCGGCATGGGGAAGGGAGAAAAGACGGAACCAGCGGGCTGGCTACCTTGTACCCTGGAAGAAATGACAACCAGCTGGCAAAGTGCCAGTCTTTTAGGATGGACTGACTAAATAAATAGTAAAGGGTTCAGAATCACATATGACGAGGCACGCAGAGAGGTTTGATACCGTCGTATTGGCACAATTTTATAAATAAGAAACTAAACATGCTTTACCCAAGGTCATGTAATTCCCAAGTGCAGAGCTCGGAGTCCACACTAACCACATCTGTCCAGCATTGCTCCAAGGCAACACCCCAGGTCACTGAGAGAGGGGTTTGGGTATTTGGCAAATACCACACTAATATTCAATGTGGTTTCTTCCTCTTAAAATATGATCGACAATGACATCGTCCCAAGACCTCTATTTGAGTGATGTGCATGGCTGTAATATTTGAAAATTATAACACAGATTTCTGGTAAATGTGTCATTAATCTAGGAGGTAAATGACTGTCTCAGTGGAATCCATGGTCTAGCTTCAGAAATATTGGGGAGATAATGTGAGTAGTAAACACAAAAATGCTAATATTGTGAACTACTAATTAAGCATCTACTATGTGCTGAGTACTTTGCACCAAGTTTCACATTCCATCTTTACAAGGATTCCCCAGAGGGATCGTTATTATACAGATTAGGAAACAGCTTTGTGTGGCTGCAGAAAACCTACTCAGCTGGTGAGCCTAGAAGCCAGGATTCAAAATAAGGCAGCTTGTATTCAGAACTCATGCTTTTAATGACTCTGTTCCATTGCCTGTTACTGGTCAATATTTTTTTCTCTTGGTCGTCAGATGGAAAGAATATATTGTATGAAAGAACACTGTATGACAGAAACAACTGTATTATCTCCAAATAGGATGCTAGGAAGGGCCAGGCAAAGTGGCGCACATCTGTAATTCCAGTGGCTCAGGATGCTGAGCAGGAGAATCTCCAGTTCAAAGCCAGCCTCAGCAAAAGTGAGGCACTAAGCAACTCAGTGAGACCCTGTCTCTAAATAAAATACAAAATAGGGCTGGGGATGTGGCTCAGTGGTCAAATGCCCCTGAGTTCAATCTCCAGTATCCACCCCCCCCCCCAAAAAAAAAGGAGACTAGGAAGCCTCTCCTCCTGCTAGTCTGTGGTGTCACTTTGAGGCACCAGAGTGGCACAGCATCCTTCCAGCACTTTCTCAAGGGAACGTCAATTGAGCCAGACGTGTTCTGAGCACTCGCTTCGTGGTGGCTGTTATACTAGAGGTGCTGGCGCTAGAGAGGCAGAGCTCATTCAGATGTCTCATAAGATAGTGGGAGAAAAAACATAAAAGAAATATTTGCAATCCAAAACATAATAATAGAGGTACACACAGAGAATGTAGGAATAAACTGCTTCTATTCATGGGATTGAGGAGAGCCTTCATGAAGAAGGTCATGAGTAGCACGAGTTTTTTGTTGTTGTTGATTTGTTTTTTTTACTCAAATGGGGTACAACTTTTCATTTCTATGGTTGTACACAATGTAGATTCACACCATTCATGTAACCATACATATACATGGGGTAATACTGTCTCTGTCTACTATCTTTCCTTCCCCCATCCCTCTCACCCCATTTTCCTCTACACCACCAAAGTTCCTTCATTCTTCTCTTTCCCCTGCCCGCCACTTCTCCTGGTTATGTATCATCATCCACTTATCAGAGAAAATATTCAAACTTTTGTTTTTTGGGCTTGGCCCATTTCACTTAGGATGATATTTTCCAACTTCACCCATTTACCAGCAAATGCCTTAATTTTATTCTTCTTTTATGGCTGAGTAATATTCCATTGTGTATATATATACATATATATGTATATATAGTTTATATATAACCTATCATGATGATATATATATATATGTATGTATATATGTATACATATGTGTGTGTGTGGATATATATATACACATATATATATATATATAGTTTATTCATCAATTAATTGAAGGACATCTCATTTGGTTCCACAATCTGGCTATTGTGAATTAAACTACCATGAACATTGATGTGGCTGCATCACTGTAGTATGCTTATTTTAAGTCCTTTGGGTATAAACTGAGGAGTGAGATAGCTGGGTCAAAAGGTGGGTCCATTCCAAGTTTTCTGAGGAATCTCCATACTGCTTTCCAGAGTGGCTGCTCCAATTTGCAACTTCACCAGCAATGTGTGTGCCTTTTTCCATGCCAACACTTATTTTTGCTTGTGTTCTTGATAATAGCCATTCTAACTGGAGTTAGATGAAATCTTAGGCTGGCTTTAATTTGCATTTCTCTAATTACTAGGAATGATGAGCACTTTTTCGTATATTTGTTGATCACCTGTATATCTTCTTCTGTGAAGTGTCTGCCCAGTTCCTTAGCCCATTTATTGATTGGGTTGTTTCTATTTTTGGTGTAAAGTTTTTTAAGTTCTTTATAAACTTTGGAGATTAGTGCTCTGTCTGAAGTGTTTGTGGAAAAGATTTTCTCCCACTCTGTAGGCTCTCTTTTCACATTATTGATTATTTCCTTTGCTGAGAAAAAGCTTTTTAGTTTGAATCTATTCCATTTGTTGATTCTCACTCTTATTTCTTGCGCTCTGGGGGTCTTGTTAAGGAAGTCTGGTCCTAAGCCAACATGATGGAGATTTGGGCCTACTTTACCTTCTGTTTGGTGAAGAGTCTCTGGTCTAATTCCTAGGACCTTGATCCATTTTGAGTTGAGTTTTGTACAGGGTGAGAGAGAAGGGTTTAATTTCATTTTACTGTATATGGATTTCCAGTTTTGCCAGCACCATTTGTTGAATAGGCTACCTTTTCTCCATTGTAAGTTTTTGACATCTTTGTCTAGTATGAGATAACAGTACTTATGTGGGTTTGTCTTTGTGTCTTCTACCCTGTACCATTAGTCTGCCTGTCTATTTTGGTGCCAATACCATGCTGGCTTTGTTACTATTGCTCTATAGTAGAGCTTAATTTCTGGTATCTTGATACCTCCTGCAGCACTCTTCCTGCCCAGGATTGCTTTGGCTATTCTGGGTCTTTTGTTATTCCAGATGAATTTCATGATCGCTTTTTCTGTGTCTATGAGAAATGTCATAGGTATTTTAATTGGAATTGCGTTAAATCTGTATAGCACCTTTGGAAGTATGGCCATTTTGACAATATTAATTCTGCCTATCCAAGAACACAGGAGATCTTTCCATCTTCTAAGGTTTTCCTCAATTTCTTTGTTTAATGTTCTGCAGTTTTCATTGTAGAGATCTTTCACCTCTTTGGTTAGATTGATTCCCAAGTATTTTATTTTATTTTTTTTTTTGAGGCTATTGTGAACAGAGTTGTTCTCCTCATTTCCCTTTCAGATGTTTCATCACTTATGAATAAAAATGCTTTAGATTTATGTGTGTTGATTTTATATCCTGCTATTTTGCTGAATTCATTTATGATGTCTAGAAGTTTCCTGGTGGATTTTTTGAATCCTCTAAATATAGAATGATGTCATCAGCAAATAGTGACAGCTTGAGTTCTTCTTTTCCTAATCGTATCCCTTTAATTTCTTTGGTCTGTCTAATTGCTCTGGCTAGTATTTCAAGGACAATGTTGACTAGAAGTGGTGAAAGAGGGAATCCCTGTCTTGTTCCAGTTTTTAAAGGGAATGCTTTCAGTTTTTCTCCATTATGAATGATATTGGCCATGGGCTTAGCATAAATAGCCTTTACAAAGTTGAGACATGTTCCTACTATCCCTGTTTTTTCTAGTGTTTTGAGCATGAAGGTGTGTTGTATTCTGTTGAATGCTTTCTCTGCATCTATTGAAATAATCATATGATTCTTAACTTTAATTCTATTGATGTGATTAATTACATTTAATGGTTTCCAGGAGTAGCATGAGATTTGATACATGTTAGTTGCCTAAGCAATGAATCAGGGGAAAGGCATTCTTAGACAAAAGAGGTTATATATAGGATTTAGACATGTGAAGAAGCTCCTGAATTCTGCTCAGGATGTAAAAAGTCAAAAAGAGGATTGTTCCCACTTACAAACCAGAAAAGGCCTACTACTCTATAAAAGTTGTGATTTTTCTTGAATCCATCAGAGATCTGGGATCATGAAGAAATCAACTAATTTGAAATTTCTGGGGCCTCCAATATGTATGCTGGTTGGTCTGGTCAGGGGATAGGAGGAAAGTCAGACTGCCACACAAAGGGGCAAAGGCTAGATCTTTTTACACACTGCTGAAGGCTGAGTTAAAAACTAGCAGAAGAACCTAGTCACTCTGTGTACAGGAGCAGGGGGCAGGAAGGCAGTCTGTAGGACCTTTCCAACAGACCTTACTGGATGCTAACAAGAAAGAACAGGGCAGGTAGGAGAGTAGAGACAGCGTCATGGCCAACACAGGGCCACCTGGTGAAGGAAGGACAGCCTTGCTGGAAGGAAGAGAAATCCTGCCAGTCTTCCACCTTACGTTTATTTGCTCTGACTGCTCTGACAAAGGACCACAGACCAGGTGACTGCTTAACAGAAATTTGTTTCTCACAGTCCCAGAGGCTAAAGGTCTCAGATCAAGGTAATAGCAGTGTTGGCTCATTCTAAGAAATAGGAGGACAGGACCTGTTCTAGGCCTTTCTCTTTGGCTTGCTGATGGCCGTCTTCTCTCTGAGTCTGTACATTGTCTTCCCTTCATGCATGTCTCTGTCCAAATTTCCTTTTCTTATAAGGATGCCAGTCATATTGGATTAGAACCTAACCTAATGACCTCATTTTAATTTGATTACCTCTGTAAAATCTCTATCACTCACTAAGGTCACATTCCAAAGTACAGAAGGTTAGGACTTCAACATATACATTGATGGGTAGGCAAAATTCAGCCCAAACATACAACCATGAATCAAGAGACTTGAGTCACTAGGGGAAGAGCAACAGAACCAATGGCTCCCATTGAGGGTGAAAGAAAAAGGCAGAACAGTGTCTATTCCAGTAGCCCAGGAAGGGCAGAAAAACGTCCCTGGACTCAGACCTCTAAGTTCATACCACCTACTACTAAGAATTGCAAACTCACCAAAAAAATCCCAGCTTGGGTATATCTAAGATGGGGGCCGAACTGGGAACAATGGAGAGCACCCTCTACCTCCTAGCACAAGACCAAGCGAGTGGAGCCAACAGGACCTCTGAAGGTCCAGAGGCCAGGGCTGACTGGACCTCAGAGCTGAGAGTGTGGGGTCACTGCCCCAGCTGGCTAAGACAGAGCCTCCAAAGAGGACCATGCATTCTCCTACCATAAAATATAATGGACTTTTTCCTAATTGGTCTTGGACTTCCTTGGGACCACTTCATTCCTCCCAATTTCTCCCTTTTGAAATAAGAAAGTCTGTCCCATGCTTCTTTCACTATTGCATTTGGAAGGAAATGACTTGGCTGATAATTTCACGGGCTCACAGGTAATGGTGTTTCTCCAGCATGTGTTATACCCAGAGCCTTACCCATACCAAATACAGGTGATTTACACGGTGAGATCTGCCACTTTGTGAGTCGATGATTTTTACGTGTGATTTTGGAGTTTGGGTTGATGCTGAAATATGGATTGGGACTTTGGGAGATACTGATAACGTATTTTGCTGGGAATGACATGAATTGGGGGGACCATATGGTAGACCACTGCAGGTTAAATTGTGTCATTTATATAGAAATGTTCATGTCCCAATTCCAGTACCTGTTTGGAAATTGTGTCTTTTCAGATGTAATCAGTTAAGTTCAGATGAGATCAGACTGGATCAGGGAGAACCCTATATTTAATGACTGGTTTCCTTTATCAGAAGGGGGAAATTAAAAAAGAAAGAAAGGAAGGATGAAAAAGGGAGAGAGAGAGAGAGAGAGAAAGGGAAAAAAAGGAGCAGGAATTTTATCAAAATAGAGGAAGTTCGGGAGAGTAGACAAAGGGAATTGAGGAGGAGGAAGGAGGGAGAAAAGGAGGGAAGAACATTTGGAATGAATCTGTCCACACTTCCTGTGTATGTATGTTCCACACTTCCTGTGTGTGAATGTGAACATAGCACAGTGAATCCCAACATGAGGTATGTCCACAAGACACTAATCTTACAGGAAACGTTAAATAAATTTCAGAAAGATCAGTAGAGTAGAGGAAGGGGATTATGGGGAGAGGGAAGTTCTGGGGACTGAATTGAGCAAATTATATCCTCTGCTTTTGTGATTAGGGCCAATGAATCCAAATGTTACATATAACTGAAAAGAATTTAAAAAGAAGTGCATGTGAGGACACAGAGTGGCACTGTGAGGAGAGCATCCTGTGAAGACGGAGGCAGAGACAGAAGCGATGCCCCAGGGACAGGAATGTCATGAATTGCTAGAAAGAACCAAGGAAGGATTCTTCCCTGGGCCCTTTGGAAGGAGCTTGGCACTGCCTATAGCTTGACCTTGGATTCCTAACTTCTAGAACTGTGAGATAATGGATTTTTATTGTTTTCAGCTACCCAGTTGTTGGTCCTTTGCAGCCTTGGGAGATGGATGCACCTTATATCCTGAAACCTTGCTATAGTCATTTATTAGTTTCAGGGTTTATTTATCAAATCTTTTGATCATCTATGTGCAATCTTTGAGTGCAATGTTGAATAGCAAGGGTGAGAAGGAACATTCTAGATTTCTACTAGACCTTAGTGGGTAAACAAGCACTCAGCTTCTCACCTTTAAGTATGATCTTTCTTTTAGCACTTTTTCATGGCTCTGTGTCAAGTCAAAGGAGTTCCCTGTTCTAGTTTGCTGAATTCTTATCATAAATCAATGTTGAAAACATCAAAAATAAATAAATAGGAAATTTCATTGAATTTTCATTGACTATAAGAGCAGAAACTAAGGCAATTGAAAACAGAAGAGAGAAAATTAGTTAAACCAAAATAACTGAAATAGTCAATAAAATTGCTGAACTTCAAGCCAAACTGAACAAAAACCAACAAAAAAGAGACAAGTTAAAAAGATCCAGAGTAAAAAATTCCATAGAAAATAAATAATAATGAAGAAATATTAAAAACAAGTTGATGTCATGAATTGTTTAAATAAAATAGTCAAATAAATGAGATAAATCATGTTAAGAGATTGGATGGCTCAATAGTATTAAGTTGTCAATCCTCCCTTAATGATCTATCTATTAAATGCAATTCAATCAAAATAATAAGCTGGTTCTAAAAATTTGTACAGAAAAACAAAAAGAATAAAATGACTAAAACAATTTTGAAAAAAGAAAAAAGTTGTGGGTTCTGTGTTGCCTTACTTTAAAACTTAATGTAAGTTACAATAGCCAGAATAGTGTAATATTGATGAAAAGATATATATCATAAATTAATGGAACACACCAACCTGGACCCACATGTGTTTTGTCAACTGATAGTTTTCAAAAAAGTACCAAAGCAACTAAATAGAAAAGGTAGTACCTCCATGGAAAAATTGGACATGATTTGCAAAAAATGTGACTTTCAATCCATGTCTTGTACTACTTGTGAAAAATTATTCTAAAATATATCATAGATCTAAATGTAGAACCTGAAATTATATAACATCTAGAAGCAACAAGAAGACAATTTTTGTGATATAAGTTGGTGAAGACATTTTAACTACGGTACCAAAAGCATAAACCATTAAAATAAAGAAAATAGGAGTTGGATTTCATTGCAATTAAGAACTTCTGTGTTCTTCATAAGACTTTATTACAATGATGGGAAAAAAACAAGCCACACAGTAGGAGAAAAGACTTACAAAAACATATATTAAATAAAATATTTATATCTAGAATCCATTACCTTCCAAAAAAGGTAAAAATCTTTTTTTTTATACCAGAGATGGAACCCAGCGGTGCTTAACCACTGAGCCATATCCCAGCTCTTTTTATTATTTTATTTTGAGACAGGGTCTCACTAAGTTTCTTACAGCCTCGCTGAGTTGCTAAGGTTGGCTTTGAACTTGCAATCCTCCTGCCTCTGCCTCCCAAACCATTGGGTTTACAGGCATGTACCCTTGCTCAGCAAAAATCAATTTTGTTTTGAACTGGCAAGACACTTGAATATCAAAGATGATATACAAATGGTAAAGAGGGACATGCAATGGTATTCAATCTTAGTGGTCGCTAGAGTAATGCAAATTACTACCACAACCAGATACTACTGCATGCCTGTTAGGGAGGGATGGGAGGAAAATAATACCATATTCCAGGAAGGATGCAGTAACTGGAACAGGAATCTTGGAAATGTAAAATGCTACACCTGCTTTGGAAGGCAATTGGACATTTTCTTACTTAATTAAACCGTGTGCTCACCTTACAGCTTAGCAGTCTCCCTCCTAACTACAGAGGAGATATAAAAATATAAGTTCATGCAAACACCTACACATAAAATGTTTGTGGTGGCTTTACTCATAAGCATTCAAAGATACCAACAACACAAATGCCCTTCAACAAGCTCAACAAGCTGTAGCATGTGTACAAAGTGGAATACTCTTCAGTCATAAAAATGAATGAACTACTGGTATCTATAGCAGCTAGGATAAAATTTATGCATCATACTAAATAAAATCCAGAATAAAAAAAACCTGAAAATTTCAAAGCCAAAGGGACAGAAAACAGATGAGTATTGGCCATGGACTTGAGATGGGCTAGGGGTTAATTACAAAGGTACATAGGAAATTATTCAGGATGATAAAGTAGCTCTTGTTTATGGTGGTAGTTACATAACTACACGAAAAGGATGGATTTTACTAATGCAAATTGCACCTCAATTAAAAATGTCTTTAAAAAGCAAAGATGAGTGTAGGTGAATTTTAGTTTGGGGAAAATATTAGACATTGAGAGTAGCAGAGAGTTGCTGAGTATGAGTTGTAGATACAATAAAGGTGGGATGCATGTTGACTGGAAATGCCCCCCATAAGCCCTCCCCTTGTCCTCAGCAAAGGTAACTGTCACATAGAAAACTTTGTCACAGTGACAAATGTCTGTAACCCCATCTACTCAGGAGGCTGAGGAAGGAGGATCATAAATTGGAGGCCAACCTCAGCAACTTAGTGAGAACCTGTCTCAAAATAAAAAATAAAATAAAAAGGGCTGCAGGTATAACTCAGGAGTATGGTGTCCCTGGGTTCAATCCGCAGGAGAGAGAGAGAGAGAGAGAGAGAGAGAGAGAGAGAGAGAGAGAGAGAGAGAGAGAGAACCCTTTGAAGGAATTAAAGTAACTAATTACACGGCAAGTAGTTTTATCCTGGATTTAAGTAAAAAAAAAAAAAAAAAAAAAATCAAGTATCTGAAAGTTCCATGTGCTTCTGACTTTCCAGGCCACCTGTATAATCTGTAGTAAATGGCATTCAAAACACAAGTAGACCCCTCTTTTTATGTATCTGACTGTGGGCTATACAAAGCAACTTCATACTTGTACTTCATAATTAGCATCCTTATTTACTTCTCTTGCATTTTTTTTCAATCTTTCTTACATTTTTATACTTCAAAAACCCACAAACAGATCTAGTTATCTGCTAGTTCATTGATATATGTTATTATTATGAACATAGTTATTGCATTTAGAGACCTGATCATGCCTTTCTATTGCAATGTTATCGATCCTCCATCTCCCCATGTCACCTGTAAGAGATTCCATTAGATGCCTGTTGACACCCCATGCTCAGTGTCAGATTTTCAGTGTTCCTTTTGTTTCTCCCTTTATTATTGATCTCTGTGTTCTTTATTTATTTCTTGGGTTTAGATTTTGCTGAGCTTGCTGATTTCTCCACGCTGTCACTTCTATTTGTTAATGCTTCCAAGTGATTCTTTTAATTGTTGCATGCAATTTTAATCCTATTCATTCTGTTTTCCCTCAATCTCTTCTTGCTTAATGTGAGTGAAATTCCCATTTCTATCTTAGGTGAAGAGTCAGAGTGAACTTTTATAATCCAGAGAGTAATGTGTTGAACTTTTTTAAAAAATGTGTTTCAAACTGTAGTTTCTTCCAAGTTCCTAATTATGTGGAGTCCAAGGACCTATGTTCCAATGTTAGCTGCTTCTTATCAGCTGTGATGATTTGGAGGAGGTAAACTCCATGCAGTTTAACTTCCTCATAGTAGATGCTATTGTGTCCAGTCTTCACATGGGCTTAGTGATCCCAGCTTCTCACATCAATCATTTACAGCTTTCATCTTCCCCATTTAAAGTTTCCTCCAGAAAGTTTGCTCGATGCAGAAGTGCATGGTGGCGGAGGGGTTAGGGGAAGTTAACATGCCAGAGCAAACGACCCTCCTTCCACAGGAGAGGGCAGCCAGTCATGTAGTGGAATAATTCTGAGATGTATTCTATGTGGTTTTTCAGATGATCTTCAACAGGAGATTGTTTATTGACTTTTCTCTCTTCCCTGCCTTGTTTTCTCCATGTTCATACCTGTGAATTCTAGAATTACTTTCCATATAAAATATTTGTATTCAAGGTTTTGCTCAGGAGCTTAGAGGAATCTGTGAAGACATGCATCCAGCTCTTACTTTCTTCTTTGGGGCTTTTCTGGTTTTAACGGCAGAGAAGGAATTTCTCTTTCTTGCCCTGTTCACCTTTCTCATGAAACACCAGATGGCCACTCTGTCCTGCATGATATTCAAGGGATCCAGCTCAAAATACCTGCTAATTCTCTATGAGACTGGATGGTGAGGTCCCCAGTATTCTAAGAACCAAGGAAAACCAATGGCTCTAAGGAGTAGCTGGTTAATACAAAAGAAAAAGAAAGTTCAGAACTCAGGATGCAGCTCAGAGAGCAAGTGCCTAGTGCATACAAAGCCCTAGGTTCAATCTCCAGCACTGCAAGAGTAAATAAATAACTTACCAAACAAACAAGAGAACAGAAAATAAAGAAGAAAATATAATATTTTTTCATTCAAGGACTTCTCTCTTATTTCCCAATTAAATATACTTTTATAAATCTCCATAGCATCCTGTGTAGATGGCACTTTCTCCTTTTGTAAAAAGAGATACAAAATTGCTACATATAGTACCATCTCAAAAACAGAACCACTTAGGGGACTTTTCCTTTCTTATGAGAAATGCCCTTGGAAATCTATGTGAGTATTGGTTGTGAAGCGAGTGACAGATGCAGGGATGAACCCAGAGTATCAGTCCCCAGCTCTCTCTCTGCCTACTCACATAATGAACAAGTAAATATTTCCAGGACACGCCAGGCAAGAGGCTTGTAAAATCTATATATCCTGCTTGATCTGGGGAATCAAGGATTCATCCGGACAGGGCATTACTAGGCTTAAGATCCTGAAGAGAAGTTTGCTTTCCAAAGGCTTAATTTCTGGAACTCATAGTAGGTAGCTGAAGTTTTTATATTATCAGCCTCAGACTCAGTCTTTTCTCTCCCAGGTTTGGAGAGCAAAGGAGATTCATGGGCCCAGATCCCAATTTGAACTTGTTGTTTTTGATCATTTAAAGTTGTACAGAAATATAGGTCATTATCTACCAAATTCAAACACATCGCATTCCTGATTAAGGATTAAAGAAAGATGATCACGAAATTTTCCATAGACATCCATCGGTTACTAGTGGTTGACCTTACAAGTATATATTTTGCGTGTGTGCTCATTCCTGCAATTGATTTGGGTTTGTTTGTTTGTTTGTTTGTTTGTTTCTTCTTGAAGACAACTCTGAACATCAGCACCATGTTCCTGCGGTGGATCAGGCACTGGGTTTTGTACTTTGGGGAAGTTATCTGATTGAATCTTCACAGCAACTCTGAGGAGTTGATGTCACTTCTCCCATTTTAACAGCTGTTAAACAGAGATTCTGAAAGTCCAAGTGACAGAGTTAGAGTTCAAACTTGATTTCTCCTACTACAAAGTTCTCATTTTGTATATTACCCCATGCTCTTCTTTTTAAATAATTTTTTAATTTGTTCTAATCAGTTGTCCATGACAGTAAAACGCCTTTATGCATTTTGATAGATCATACATAAATGGAGTGTAATCTCTCATTTTTCTGACTATACATATTGTATAATGATCACATCGGTCATGCAGTCATACATGTATGTGAAGTAATAATGTCTGTTTCACTCTACTATCATTCTTACCCCCTTACCCCTCCCCTCCCTTCACTTCCTCTACCCAATCTAAAGTAACTCTATTCTTTCCTCCCCACCCTTATTGTGAATTAGCATCTGCATATCAGAGAAAACATTTTGCCTCTGGTTTCTTGGGGCATGGCTTGTTTCACTTAGCATGATATTCTCTAACTCCATCCATTTACCAGCAAATGCCAGAATTTCATTCTTCCTTAAAGCTGAGTAGTATTCCATATACATATATATATATACATATATATATAATATATATATATACACAACATTTTCTTTATCCATCCATCTGTTGAAGGACATCAGTTCATTATAAACATACATAATATTAAGCTTCAGTTTGACATAATTAAACAAGCATGAAATACAGTTTGCTCTAATTCGATTCCCAGTACCTCCTCTTTCCTCCTCTCTTCCCCTTCCCCTGTCCCCTTTGCTTGACTCTACTGATCTGTCTTCTATATACTTGTAGTATATAAGTATTTTATTATGTAAGTATTTTTTAAATTAGTGCATTCTGGACATCCATACAGGTGAAATTCGCTGTGGCATATTCTACACGTACGTAGGAAAGTCTGATCAGATTCATGCTCCATCATTCTTCCCTTTCCTGTCCCTCCTCCCATGAGAGTTCACGTCTGCTTTAAAGAGCTCATTGCACAGAATCTTCACCAGCAAGGCACCAACTAACCCCCTGACTTCTCATTTGGTCATCTTCATGCTCAGCCTTTCTCAGCAGTAGCAGATGAGCATGAGACAGGATTGTAATGGCCTTCAGAGCTGAGCCCTCTAGGGTAGGCACTCCGGGATTACTTGTTTTGAATCCCAGGCCCCCTGGTAACTCTTCTGCTCCCCAGCTAAACAGTGAGACAGGGAGACATAACAGGGGGAAAGGAAAATCGAAAACTTTCTCTCATGCTCTTTCCTACTTGGGTTTCCTTCCTCCACATTGTGACTTTTTCTACTGAGTGGTTTGTAGAGGAAATGTGTCAAATATTCCTGGAAAATTACATCCCTGGGCCAGACCTGGAGAAGTTGAGCAGGTAACTACCTGTAGCAGATAGCAATCCCCTTTCTCATCTTCCAAAAGCTGAGTGTTCCAGGTCTTCCACCAAGTTCTGTTTACTGCTGAAGAGGTTTCCAAGTAATATAGGCAAGTGCCTCTCAGTTTTCTGCCTCTTCTTCTCTGGAACTTGGTTATCAGAGGTTTTTATCCTGGAGCCTGTGGTTTCGGGGATTGTATTGAACTCCAAATATAATCATCATTTTTTCCATGTATCTCAGTGTGTGTGTGTGTGTGTGTGTGTGTGTGTGTTTAAGGGGGTTGTGGTGATTTGGATCTGAATCTTTCTCTAGGGGTATGGTGGAAGCTACTAGCCATTTCTCAAATCTAGTTCCTTTTCTTCTTAGGTACACAGATTATATGCCCAGACTTCCTAGAAGTTGGGTGCTTTCATGCAATTGAGTTTTAGTGAAAGAATATTGAGCAAGTAATGTGCGCCCCTTTCAGATGACAATGTGTCCCCAAGCCTTGTCACAGAGCAGATGCTGTGGACTAGGGGACCCTCTGGGAGTGTCTGTTCTCACCCAATGGTGAGGTCAAGAGCATCAAGAAAGAAGAGAAATGAAAGGTGCTCAAGGAATGAGGGCAGAAAGGGGGGTGACAGAGGAATAAAGAGCAGGGAAGAGGAGAAGTAGCCTCGAGTCTTGGTCAAGTTCATACTCCCCACGAGCCCCTTCCATATGTCTAGGACAGGATGGGGACGTTGTCACAGGAAGAACTGGGCAATGGCTGAAGGGCCGCCAGCACACCCCCAGGGCTGCCCCACCCCTGTCACCAGGAGCTCTGGAGCAGCAGGACATGACACGGCTCATTGTAGGAGTGAGAGGTCGGGCCAGAGCTCAGAGGCTCGAGGATGAGGAAAAATGACTTCAAATTAGAGGTCAGGGAGGATGAAGTGTGCATAGTTCACGAGGCAACTTTCAGGGTCCACAGACTCCAGATCTCACAGTCAGGTGGTCCTCTGTCCCTCCTTCACAGACCTCAGGGGCTGAAATGGGACCCGGCCCTACACAGGGAATCTGGCTCCATGATCAGCCCCCACCTGTCAGGGAAACCACAGATGGTTTCTTGAGTCCCTGGATACTGCTAGAGGCCACGACACCATGAAACAACACTGCCCTCTGACTGCCCGCCACTTGTCATCCCCAGGCTGGACAATCCATCCTCATGGAAACTGGACGTCAGAACATAGCAATAGGGTGAAGGTTCCCAGAACAGTCGTTTGAAAGGGGCAAAAGTCACAGGCACAGACGTTCTAGGGGGACCATCAAAGGAGCTGTGGCAGAGGCTGAGAAAGACCCAAAATATCCCATAAGACCACGGGTCGGAATGGAAGTAGCCAAAGACGGGGGACCATCTGCTGAGGACCTGAAATGGGAGGCTCTCTGTTCAACCAATATGTCCCCTCCACAAGTGACATCGCCCCCTGGACCTCCACTCCATGTTTGAACAAGGAAAACAACATAAGAACAACGATAACAATAATAATAATGGTAACTCGTTAAAGCAGCTAAGATTTACTGAACGCTAACTACGTGCCCTGCCATGTCTAAACACGTTGCATAAATAATATCATTTGATCTTTCCAACAATAATATATTAGGTACTAATATGATTCCCTTAATAGTTAGATACTATTATTATTTCCCAAATAGGGTCTTATCTTACACATCTATTGTGATAATTAACTTAGATAATGAATTGACAAAACTAAAAGACAAAAATGAATTGTGAAACAAACCTTATTTTAATAAAAATAAATCACATTTCATATATACCAACGGCTATACTCAGTAGTATATTTTTTCCATCTGCCAACCTACCTGTCACGTCTGCTTGGCTTTTTTCTGCCCTATTGTCTCTACTCTGTTTCCCAAACACATTTTCAGCAATATAACACCTGAGAACATTACTATTAGTTGTTTCCTACATATTTTTCCCACGGTTGTGAGTTCTGTCCATTTATTGAACAGCCATAATTCATACACAGCTGGAACACCTTAAGAGTTTCATAAATATTTGAAAATATCTTATTGTGGTTTATCTTATATAAAATGTTTAATACTTGATTTGTCAGTCTCTAATGTAAGAATTTGACATATACTGTCCAATACAATTGCTTTTCTAGAACGCTGTAAGCTATCACATCTGAGCATGTATCAGAATCTGAGCTTTACCTCCAGGTTTCTGATTTAGTAAACTTGTGGTAAAATCCTAAAAATTTGCATTTCTAACAGTTTCCAATGATGCTGATGCTTTGAGAATCGCCAATAAAGTTATGATTTGCATTTAGGGTAAGACATTTGAATTTCTAAGAGTTGACAAACTAGCTGTGTTGCTTTACTAGGGCTGCTGTAACCAAGAGACTTAAACAATACAAATGTATTTTCTCACAGTCCTGGGGACTTGAAGTCCGAGATCAAGGAAACATTTCTCTGAGTGTCTAGCAAAGCAAGGAGATACTCCTGAACTCCAGCATTCTAAGAGGCCTGGTGGGTGACAGGGGACTCCAAGTACAGACCCAGGCCCCTGTTCTGCAGCCGCCATCATCCAGACTGTCTTCTTGCAAAGGACGAAGAGTGTTCAGAACCTCAAATTAGTTCCCCACTCTCAACAACGTTCTTGTGCTTTTCCTCAGTGAATCAGAAGGGACGCCTGCCCATTTCATCTGGTTCTGAGGCAATATCCAATGCCATGTCCTTTTTGGGGGACTGCTGTGCTGATGACCCAGGGCAGGAGGGGGGATGGAGGTGGGAGGAGGAGAAGAGCCAATTTGGGGAAAGAGCTGGCCATTTTCAAACAGCATGGTTGCATTTTCTCTCTGACTCTTGAAGGCTGAGATTTGTGGATACCATAAAAGGTTACAGCCCCTCTTTGGAAGCCACAAATAACCCTGCTTGGGCTGTGACAGCTCTGCAGCCCGTGGCGTGCCATTACCCATTTCTGCCTGGGATTCCGGCAGTGCATTGGAGCAGCTGGCCCCAAAGCATGTTCTCCACGGAGCGTGTCGTAGGGGCTCCGGGTCGCGGGGGAGCTGTTCCCTCCTATGACTAGAGGCCCAGAGCCGGAGCTCCATCTAATGAAATTACATACTTTCTGGAGTGATTAATAAACAGGGTCTATTTCTCCATATGGGATGAATATTCTTAAATGAAAGGAATGTGAGCGCATGGGGGTGCACTTGTGTCTAGCTCCACTTCTGCCAAGCAATGGCTGAAACTCCATGCCCTTGGCACGGAGATCTGAGGAACGACAGTCCTTAAATATAGAGATAAAAAAATAGAGATAACCATGCGTGTGCACGCGCACACACACACACACACACACACACACACACACACACACACACGTGCATGTAAAAGCTCCTGAAGTATAAATAAGTTCACCACTCACGTTAATAAATTACATCACGTCCATTTCCTAATTTGGCCACTGTCGTCTGATTCCACGTCACACCATAGGGGGAGGTTGAGTGAAGGGTAGGTAGGAACATGCACTATTTTTGCACTCTTCTGAATCCCAAACCACTTTATAATATCATCACTGGACCTAAAGATACAATGACACAGTCTCAACTCCAACAATGACAAGAGCATAGGTAGAATTTCAAATGCTCTACTAACTAGGCACCATGAGCATGTGCAGAGGGAAGTTGTGAACACTCATTAGGACTTAATGGTTTCCAAACCATAGGATGATTTTTAGAAATTTCTGGTGTGACCTTTTGTCAGATGGGGGTCCGAGCCATGATTTGTGAGATCGCATGCAGAATGTCCACGGATTCTCCCATGTCATTGGGAGTCATTAGGTGGCTTATGCCCACCCTTCACTGCACTCAGAGGGCCACTGAGTGCTCTCCTCCTGCCCACCCAGGCCCACCCCTGGGTGTCAGCACTCCCACATGACCCTGGGTGTGCAGGGCCTCGACCTCTCTTTGCAATTCACTGCCAACTCTGAGTCACTCTGGAACTATGCAGGGGGTCACCCCCCCACACAGTGCCACATTGTCCACTAGGTGACTCTACGGGGTTGTCAGAACCCACGCCCCCACTGCTCTCAGGACCCAGTACTGTCAGAACTACCACTGTCATGTCATCGTTAGATATTCTTAGGATCACTAAATAGAAAACACCCCTTTACCAGAAAAAAAAATGTTACATAATGTGCAGAAACATCTTCCAGCTTCTGCTGAACTAATAATTACTTTTAAGGTTTTCCGATCCTGCCGGGCACAGTGGCACACACCTGTAATTCCAGTGGTGCAAAGCCAGAATCAGTAACTTAGGGAGGACCCGGTCTCAAAATGAAAAATGCAAAGGTCTGGGGATGTGGCTCAGTGGCTCAGTGCCCCTGATACTTAAAAATAAATAAATAAATAAAAGATTTCCAACCCTATGATGCTGAGATACCCTTTCATTCAATAATATTTATAATCAATTAAATACTGGACATCAAAAGATGTATATGATCATCATGATCCTCTATATGATAATTAACCTGAACTAATGAGTATACATTAGAAATTATAAGTTAGTCATATAGTTTCTTTCTGTTACTGTTGCACCATTTATCAACTGAAATGGAAGCATTTCATTATTTCGCCAACTAGTTCGTTTATGTAAGTGACTATCAACCCAATATCAACCCTGCTTGACCCCAGAACATGGTTCTGTTAGAGTTAGTGAGCTCTCAGTCATAGCCAGCATTCACAAAGAAGATGTCCAGACTCTCTCAAAGGGTTGTTTAAAGAGAATTTAGAGAAATGAGTCTGCTCATATAAATATTCAATGAGTCTATACAATCTACAAATCAATAAAAAATTGAATACCTATGATTAGTATTTTAAACTTCTTCTGATCTTACAATACAAGAATTCTCATTACTCTATTCAAGACGTCAGGAATTCACCTGTAAACATAATAAATAAGAACTTCTTCCTCCATGGATGTTCACGGTAGGGAGATAATAAAAGAAGAAAACAATATAATATCAGATGTTCATAAAGGCTCTGAAGAAAAATAGAGCCAACCATAAAAGAAGAAAAAATCGTTTCAGATAAAATATTCAAATTATTTGTGTCTTGTGTGTTTTAAACAAACATATCAGAAGATGTAACTCCAAAAATATGTGGTCTCCTCCAGATCCACAGGATGATCAACCCTGGCTGTTTCCACTGTGAAAAGACATTGTGGAATTTCTTTTCACCATAACTGGCATGTTTTTCTTACTATCCTAAATGCCAAAGAGAATCGCTACTTGAGTTGAATGAGTCTCATAAGACAATTGAGTATCTTATGGGCTCCCTAGAAAACAGCCTGATATAAAACTTACCTACTCATGCCTTGTTGGGAAGTGTGATCCCAGGACAGTGAATGTGAAGGAGAAGGAAAGTGGGCAGGGCAGGAAAACAAAGGCAAGTCGATGCTCTGAGAAACTGACCACCCCTTCATGAGAAAGCTCTTCTGGTTCCCCTGGGTGTGCCATCAAGAACCATCGTATCCAAGAAAGAATGGGACTGTCATTTATCTGCCACTCCCTCCTATCTCGTAGGTCTCTTTGGTCAAATTTTCCCCATGGGGCACTAAGACTCCTCAGTATTATGTCACCTAGCCCCTGGGACATGGAGGAAATGACCTCCTGGGCTCATTACAGAGACTGCACCTAAGCTAAGAGGCCATGACCTCTATGGTGTTGGCTCTACTGGCCCCAGAATGTCACTAGGGAAAGATCAGTGAGTGCCATATCAGAGCTTAGCTGTCATCCCAGGGGAGAATGAGACTGACGGAAGGAAGCAGACAACGTTAGCGACAGCTGGAGCTTCCCAAGAAGAAATCCATTCAGAGCTCTACCAACAGGTACCACCACTGAATGCAAGAAAGTACGTTTGTTTGGCCCCATGTATCTACTAATCCCAGTTTGTGTTCACATAAGTGCCTCTGGAGGCAGGTGCTAGAAAAGAGTCCTGGGCATAGGTGGAACAATGCCAGTCTTACATAATGAGTTTCTCAAGGACCTGGTTTTGAGCATGTTTTCATGTCCAGGTGACTTCCACGCTGTGCATTACAAATGACCACCCTTATTTTATGTTCTCTTCACTTATCTGTAAAGCTTCCCTATACAAACCAACTTTTATGAAAGTAAGTGGAAATTGTGGAAGATAGGGCCAAATGACCTTAAACTGTTTAAGAGGAAAATGTTTCGTTTCATTTGTTTTGATGTTCAGAAGCCCACCTGGTATCATGGGGACAGGTTTTCATTGAGTTCCCTTGACACATATGTCTTTGATGTCCACACAAACATCCAAGCAAAAAGCAGAAATGAAGGCTCCGAACAGAAAGACACAAATCTAGATACACTTCTGAACATTAGATGATTAGCACCTGACACAGGGGGTGAAGCACATAAGAGGGATGAAAACTGTATGCTATACAATGTCTATCAGTCACCTTGTCATTTCTACAGGAAGGTGATGCCCAAATATATCTTGACACCCTCCCCTTTAATTTCTGTTTGTTATAAAATTTTAAGATGTGAACAGAAAGATCAGTGTAACATGCTGACAGAATCTTAGAGTTGTTCAGTTATAGGTTGGAATGTGAATGAGAGTCCACTCTTTGGAAATGAGTATCGGTCTAAACTGTGCTGCTTCTGAACACTTGAGCCCAGAGGCCATGATCTGACCACCTTTCATGAAGCCTACTACTGCCCTTGCCTGTCTTCCAGTATTACAACACCATGTTACTCTTCCAGGATACTCATCTCTGTGAGGGCCAAAATCTAATGCTTGAGATCTGATGACTACCATCCATTGAGCTTCTCTCTGGCCTCCTAGATGTAATTCAGAGACCCTGTCGACGCCTGCTTCTGGTGAAGGAAGTTGGAAGAGCTTCGAATGTTAGCGGCACAAGCCTCCTGGGAAAGTCAAGACTTAAATATAATTTTCAATTTCTGAAAGTACTGATTAGATTAAGTAGAACTTTCTAGAAAGAAGAAAGAATAGAAAGATTCTACAAAGTGATGATTGATAACCAAGGTTGGAAGCAATGCTTTTCCTAAGAAAGAAGAAAAAAACAGGTATTTTTTCTAGATCTACAAGATCTAGATCTAGAAGTCTCTACCAAGGGAGAGATTCCAGAATCCAGAATTAGACTGGTTTGATACTAAACCCATGCTATTGCTGTGCACTAGAGTTCTCTGGGATCTTTGCTACTTATATTCTTAGTGAACTGCTAAATAATCTTCACTGTGTTAATCACTGCTTTTTGTACATCATAGCTTTGCATCTTCCTCTAGCATTGCAAATATCTGGGCGTAGTTCTTTCTTTCCCACTTAAAGTCCTGCAAGATCATTGGGCTTATTCTATTTATATTTTTAATCCCTATAACACAGTACAGAGCCTTATCCATGATTTTGGTAGGTGTTCAAACACTGATCAATGATTGTAGATCTAAAATGCATGTGTTCCTCTTTGCTGAGCACACACCTTAACCCCTCAGGGACAATTTATAGGGAGGAAATGTTTTCCATCTTTGCTGCTCTCAAATCCATCTATTCTACCCTCATTTGGAGTACACTTCTACTTTAATAAAATGATTGCGACAGAAATGCATGGAAGATGACTTGGTAGCTACCAATTGGGATGGGAACCCTGCCAAGTTTCATACACCCATTTGTGGTCAGAGTCTCCATACCACCCCATACAAAACTCTGCCTCTCACGGCTCATTCTTAAGAGACATTATCTCATCCAGCACTAAAAGGTGTAGCATTTTAGTGTTGTTCCACTTAGGAAGGAGAAAGAGAAGACAGAAAGGCCCACAGCTAACTAACTAATGCCATTACAGTAGATTACAAGGTAAAAGTGTTTATGTAGCTTTTTATAACACAAAACTCACACATAACACTATCTGAAGATTGCAAAAGGAAAACATTAATGGCAGGAAATGCTAGAGTAAAAATATTCTCTATGCTTTGGACCACATTATGGAAAGATATTTTTTTATCAGGACAATATTGCACTGGGTGTTTGCTGTTGTCTGCAAAGTAGTGTGAGTTTGTTTAAAAGTTAACCCTTACCATGCCCCAGAAGTAAGATGGAAGAAATGAACTGCTCTCCACTGTAAAAGAAAATAAACTAAGGCAGAGAGGTCTGTACCTATTATAGTTTGGATCTGAAATATCTCCCAAAGCAGCATGTACTTAAAGTCTTGGTTCCCAATGCAGCAATGTCCAGAGGTGGAGTTTCAGGAGTATGATTGGATCATGAGTGCTCTGATATCATCAGTGGATTAATCCATTTGATGGATTAATAATTCAAGTGGATTATTTGGAGAAAGTATATCACTAGGGACATGCCCTAGAAGAGTTTATCTTTCTCTCTCTCTCTCTCTCTCTCTCTCTCTCTCTCTCTCTCTCTCTCTCTCTCTCAGCTTTCATGAGGTGAACAGCTTTGCTTCATTATGCATTTCCCATCATGATGCTCTACCTCACCTCATGCCCAAAGAAATGGAGCCATCTGACCATGGACTGAAACCTCTAAAACCATGGACCAAAATAAATCTTTACTCCTATATGTTGTTCTTGTCAGGTATTTTGGTCACAACAATGACCAAAACTGACTACAGTGATAAGTGTTGCCAAAGGGCAGAAATGCAGACTTCAGAACATTCTTTACTCCCACAACTCAACATCCTCAACTCCCACAATAGTGAAGATGCGACTCTCCTGAGTAAAGGAACTTCACAGGAGGGTGCCCACAGGGAGAGGCACTAGATACAATGAAGTCAGGAGCTGGGATTGTGGGCTCTGGAGAAGAGGAGTCCTTAACGACAGAGTCACAAAGGAGAGAAGACAGATTTGATTTTAATGAACTTAAGGGCTAAGACTAAAGTGATAAAGAAAAGAAACTTATAGAAGACAGATTACAACTCATTAAAAGGAATGTAACTGAAGGATTGAACATCCTCAAAGAAGTTCAGGTCGTCTCAGTGGGAAGGGAGTGAGAGAGTTCCCTGTGGTGAGAGGAACTCAACTAGAAAGCAGATATCTATGTGGAAAGAATCGTTGATCAGGCAGCATTGGTAAAACCTGCTAATTTTACCCAATCCTCCATTTTTTTTTTGCAGGTGTGGGGGGGGCAGCTGTTCCAATATTTTCCTAAAAAGTCCTCTTGCTATTACCCTTGCCTTTCTGCAATAAGTGTTTCATAGGTGCACGAATGATCCTTCTAAGAGTGTATCAGAGAATACTGCTAGCTTGCTCAAAATCCTTCTATGAATTCTTATCATATTTCACATAAAATGAAGTGTCCAGATAATGTTCTAAAGAATACATAAGCCATGTTCTCCTTTTGCATCTCTGGACACATCTCTTTGTCTCATTCCATTCCAGCTACACTGGCCACTTGGATGATATATACTCCTACCTCAGACCTGGGCACTTGCTCTTCCTTTGGCCTGGAAAATCCCTGTCCCCACCTTCTGGTTCTGCTTGACTGAGTCCATCACCAGTTCCTATCTCTTCCCAATAATTGTCTTCCCAGGGATCCCTCACAAATTCCCCTTATTCTTGCATTTCCTACCATCTACCCCTGAGTTATGCTTTTCATAACACTCATTACCATCTGACAGACTATACATACTACTTTTTACTTACTAATCTGTCATTTCCATCCACCAACAGAATGCTAAGTTCATGAAAGCAGGGTGTTTCTACGCTTTCTTCATAAAGCATATACATGGTATCTAGAAGAATGGCAATGCTTGGCATAAGGTAGGTACTCAAGAAGTAAGCTTTGAATAAATGATTGATGATTCTCAAAGACAGGGCTACAGACACTGGGAAATGAGGCTGTAGGCGATGCAGAACAAAGGTAGGCTTTAAATGGGACCACAATATCACCACTATTAGGGCTAACAAGTCTTCTCCAAGGGAATCATGAAGGAAGGATTAAAAGTCTAAGCTATGCAGGGAAAGGTTGACCACGGAGAAGATTATAATAGTCTAAGCAAGAAAACAAGAGGGGTGTGCACTGAAGAGATGTTATAAGATATAAAACAGGTCAGAGAATCTTCATTAGTTTTTTCTGCACAAAGCTCCTCAGTTGCCTGAGAGCTGTGTCTCAGTTGAGCCCCGGATTTCATCACTGCAAGGCCACGTGGTCAGTACTTTCCTTTCCAGCATGGAGAGAGGAGGCGTAGGAATGTTTTCCTTGGCTGTCAGAATCCCGAATCAGGATCAATAGGATCAAATCCAGCCAGAGGTCTGCTCCAGAACAGACCGGACATTTGGTGTGTGAATAGACAGCCCAGATACCATGCCCCAGTTTCCATTACAAAAATAATATAAAGTTTGGGGGAAATGAGATTGGAAAACCAAAGTAAGTAGAAGACTCAAGACATCCTCCTATTTGTTTTTCTTTTGTTTCTAGGCCCAGAGCCAGGAGGGCCCTCTTCCCAGTGGTTGCCTGGTTACAGCCTGAGAGGTTCGCCAGGGTAACATCTGGAATAAAGGTGGGTGGGCAAGGAGCCAGGACCTGCTCAAGTTGAGCGGGATTGGAGAAAGAAAGGAAAATAGAATTTTTTCCCCAATTACTGCCCAACCTTGAGGACAAAGGAAGGAAATATTTGAGATAAACAGAAAATATGTTAAAAGGTTTTCTTTTAAAAGGTTATTATGTCTCATTAACATAGTAGAGGAACGGGAGGCACAGGAGGAACTCTGGAAGTGGCCATTTTAATAAGGCATTTCTTGGACTGGCCATTATTATTGATGACTCTGAGCAACTCTGGATTTTTTTTTTTTTTGTCATTTAACATTATTCTTGAGGGCAGACTGGTTCATAGTAGAAGGAATTATATTGAAATAGTTAATGATGATGATAATGATGACAATAATAATAAACATTTAAGATCTTTCCATGTTTCTCTACATGAACTATCTCCTTTAATCCTTGCTTCACTTTGGAATAAAATGAATCCTTAGTAATAGTTCCGAATTTCCCATTAAACAGCTCATATTCACCAAACAGATTCTAGGAACTGCTTTCTTCTGCACCTTCTTCTCTTTCCCACAAATTACCTACATCTCCAGTGACCATGTATTGCATTCCTCCTATGGATTAGGAGGTAGTTGAACATCATGGTTAAGTGCTTACACATCGACTTCTTGAGTGCAAATCACAGCTTGGTGTATTTTTGCATTTGTCACTTTCATCAAATAACATACTGAGCTTCATGTTCCTTACATATAAAAGGGGTTAATAGTAGTGTGTATTTCAAAAAGTTGGAAGAATTTAATTAGAAAATATGCAAAGCATTTAGCACATTGCAATTATGAATATTTAATAAGCTTTTAACTGTTGATATAATTATGAGTATAAATTATATTCTTGATTCTCCAATTGAGGATACTTTCCATGAACACTTCCATCAAGATCCAGGAGTGATGAGTGAAACACAGCCATTGGCTTTGAGGTAGATCTGCACGCTGGTGGATCCCATCCCATCCTCCATGACCTCATCTCCACTTTTCCAAAGAGAGAGGTAGAGACTTGCCCACTGAGTCACCCATTCTTTCTCCCACAGCTGTACCTGGGAAAACTCATGGAAACAAACGAGTTCATTTCTAGGACTATGAGCAGGTACTGCAGAATTTTTTATACTGTGAGAGAATTCAGAAGAAATTGAAAGCATGATTCTTCTTTTCTGAAGCTACCCTGGAAAGTTTTGAAATTGAAATTAAAGTCTGAATGGCTCTGTATGATGGAATGCCCTCAAAATACTCTTCTTGTATATTTAAATTGAGAGTAGATCTGAACACCAGTTATAGCTGGTGTGGTTTGTTTATTCTGAACAATCTTTCCATCTCTAGATTCCAAGTTAAATAGAAAAAGTTAAGAACATGGTTCTAGAGTTACATTGACCATAGTTTCTAAGCAAATGGTTTTACTTCTTTGTTCCTCAGTTTCCTCATCTGTAAAATACTCCTAATGATGACAATTGTACTTGTTCCTCAGGTCTGCTAAGAAGATAACAGAAAATATCAAGGTAGGTGCCTCACATAGTGGCATGCCTTGTAATAGCTCTTAACAATGATCATAATTTCCCTCTAATTGTAATTTAGGACCACCCTGATGGTAATGATAATAGGACATCTGAAATGTCTCCCTTACACACATGCAAAGAAGAAGAAGAAAATGGAGAAGGAGGAGGAGGAGGAAGAGAAGGAAGAAGAGGAGGAAGAGGAGGAGAGAAAAAAGAAAAGTCGGGGTAAATATTTTTGTTCAAGCAGAAATGTTCTCACAGTTAAAACCCAGAAGTAAATGATAAAATAAAGGCTGGAGAGCCACGCCAGAGAGTAAACTCAAAAAGCACAGCCCATAACTATTCTGTTTATCACTGTCCCTACAACACAGCACAGATGTTGGCACCCAGTATGAGCTTAATAAATATTTGGTGAATATGCCAAAAAACTGCTGCCTTCTGATAAGAAATTAGCAAATAAGTCCAAGATGGCCCTGGTTATCAGTGCGGACTCAAGGAGAAATCTTGTTGCAAGATGTACTACTTGATATTCTACACTTTCCAAACTTAGACCCTATCAGTTCTTTAGCTCAAGAGTCTTATCTTCTGCCAGTTAGATAGGTATAGACTAATATTGAGATCCATGGAATGCCAAGCCCTCCTACCTGGGTACTACAGGGTCAACAACTGATAATGCAGGGCCCAGCAGGGGAGGTGGGCACAGAAATGAAGAAATAAACCCAGTCAATGAAATACCATGCCAAATGCTCTGTACTCAGGTGGCATGGTGGAAAGGAATGGCTTAGGTAGGCAGGAAGATAATCCAGGGAGAAGACACTGCTAAGCTGAGCCTTGTATATGTCATTGTCGTGCCCAATAAGGGAAAGAGCATTCCAGGCCAAGAGAACAGCTTGAACAAAGGCAGAAAGGTGTGACTGGGAGCACCATGTAGGTGAAGCGTGGTGACGGAAGATAAGACTGGGATCACTTACTAAAGGGTGTCCCATCCTGTGGTTTGGGTTTATTCTCTAAGTAACAGAGAATCAAGGAGAGAGGGTGAATTTTAGAAGCAGGGGTGACATTATCAAGAATGAATGCTGAGGTGACTGCAGATGGTAAAAAAAGGACTAAGAGGTATTTTACCACACAAAGGAGGTTCAGAAAGAAGATAGTAAGCACAGTTTGGGGGTGTGCTTGTTACTGTGTCTCTCTGTAATAGCCAAACAAGCAATGGAGATGATGGCTGGGTGTGCAGGAGAGCAGTGCTGGATAAAGAGAGGGTTTTGAAGTTCATTCTGCTGCAGATGGAGAAGAGAGGCTTGCTCAGGGCTGGAGATTCTCTCTCTTTTCTAGGTCATACATGTCTCTGAGAATCTGGTGTAATACTACAGGTGCTGTCAAGAAAATGTCAAAAAAGTTGATCTGCATTCAACTTCAAAATATTCCAAGATTGAAGAAAACTGTGGAGCCCCAATTAAGCCACCCTGGAGCCCAGGGAGAAAGGATGATGGGCCAGCCTGCAATCCTGGAAAAGAGAAGCTCAGAGGATGAAGGACTAGGAGAAAATCCAACTGGACGCTTTCACATCCATTCCCAGTTCCCACCCTCCAGGGTACATGCCTTGAGGAGGCCAAGAGACTTTTGCTTCTGAGTTTAAACATTCAGGGTTACCCAGGAAGACTGTGGACTTCTGTCAACTCTTTAAAATATTTGGCAAATCTCCCTTCCCCCATTTCCACCCAGGTTTCTTTTCCATGTGTTGCAGCACCCTGAATGAGACTTTAAAGGAGCTACGTAGGTGCACAATGGCGGACTACTGAAGTCACTATGGAGAAATGTCTGTCCCTGTGGTGAAAGATACTTGGGGTTTTCTGCAGAGCTTCACGGAATGGCAAGAATTACTTGAGAAACAAAACAACACATGAGAGAAAACAGCTTCTGGGCTTTCAAGTGTTCTCATTCTTCCTACAGCCAGCACTCAAAACATCAGGAAGAGGGTTTGTGGTGGTTGGGAACCCTTGTCGGTAAACAAGGCAGGCATGGGTCAGCGGAGCTGAATCTCTTCTGAATGTCTCTGAATTGTGCTTGCTTGTTTTCCTCTGTGGCTGGTGTCTAACAAAAGTCAATCTCCCAAGACCACTTAGTCTTGTTCTGAGGATGCAGCAGCCCCACCACTGGTCTTCCTCACGCCAGCATTGCCACCTGCCTTCACCCTTGTCCCCTTGTGCTCTCCACCCATCCCCACCTATCTATCCATCAGTTTCCAAATTATCTTTCTACATTGGAAATTTTGATCCAAACCCTTCTTTCAGGAGGAGTCTGCCTAGACTGGGATTCAAGGCCCTTCTGGATCTGGTCCCTGTGCCCCTCCCAACTGCATGTCCTTTCCCCTCTTCTAGTCCCCTGTACCCTGAGTGTCAGCCATTCCTCACTGCCTGAGTCCCCAAGGCATGCCTCCTTCTCTACCCCTTAGCATGCACGGCACCTCAATCTAGAACACCGGGCAAACTCCAGTGTCCCCTCACAACCCACCTCAACCATTGTATCCTCTGAGGCTTCCTCCTTGAGCCCATCCCACGGTCAGCAAAGGCAAGTTGCCTTTTCATAAGATCCTGTGGTGCCCCAGTACTGACTTTCAGTAGCATTTGATAGAATGTGACAGGGTGTTTGTGGGGGTGGCTTATAGGTTTTTCTCCACACATTAGGCCAATGAGCTCCATGAGAACAGCCATATGTTATCCAAACCATGCTCACTCCACAAATAGACCCTTTGTCTCCCCAACTCGGATTTTTTTTTTTAATAAAGTTTCCCAAACTAGGAAGTCATTCACTTTTTGCTTCTACTTGCATTGAGTTTGCTAAAGTATTGACCCCAAGAACCACAGGCATATTTAACCTATTTTAAAAGCACCTTTCCAAAACAAAGAGGTAAAATGCAAAGATGAAGTAATTTCCCCTAAAGTGCATGATATTTATTTTTTTAACTGAAATTGAGAAAACATTTAGCAATGGGCTTGTGTCACTATATGCAAATGAAGGACAATTTTCATACTGGTCACAAACTTGAGCTGCTTTTTAAGCCATATGAATTCAAATTGTTTCAACTTAATTCCCTCTTCTTCCCTCCCCTCCTTTCTATTCCCTTCCTGCTCTTTCCCCCTCCCACCTACTCACACAATCAATGTTAGCTGGTTACTTTCTTCTTTAAGAGGTTGTGTTGGGCTATACAACAGTGCTCCCAAACCTTAACGTGCATGTAAAGCACGGGTGATCTTGTTAAACTGCAGACTCTCATTCAGCAGAGAGATTCTACAGTTCCAGCAAACTCCCAGGTGAGTGGTCCACACTCTCAGCAACAAGGATATAAAGGATAGCAGCCAGGCATAGTGGTACATGCCTGTAATCCCAGTGGCTCGGGAGGCTGAGGCAGGAGGATTGCAAGTTCAAAGCCAGCCTCAGTAACTTAGCAAGGCCCTAAGTAACTGAGTAAGACCCTGTCTCTAAATTTAAAAAAATAAATTTAAAAAGGGGATTTGAGGATGTAGCTCAGTGGTTAAGTTCCCCTGGGTTCAATTCCCAGTACCAAAAGAAGAAAGAATGAAAAAAAGAATATAAAGAATAGAGGATGAAACAGACAGAGACTGTCCTTCCTCCCAATGGCAAGATGACAAAGTAGGGTGGATCCTACTTTGCCTCCTTGACAAAATGTTCTCCTTTTCTTGTCCGACAGACTTGTCTGATCATGAACAAAGGGCCTATTCTTAATTGAAGACTAGAAATATGTACCAGGATAGGTGTGAGACTGTCAAGGGGTGGCAGAGGTTTTCTTTCTTAGCTTTTGGAAATGAAGGTCTGGTGGTGAGCCCAGGCAGGAACAGTGTCCTCACACTACACGTTACTTTACCCAAAGGCTGAATAAACTATTAACATGCAGTCATTCAGTTGGTCAATTTTAAGATCTACAAAAAATAGTTAAGGGAATCTTTTTTGCATGGCTTGGTAATAAATTGAGAGGAGGACAGACTAAGAAATCACATGACTTCTCAAAAATGCACACAGAGGCCATTGGCTCCTTTGGACGGCCCTTAACCAGGGGACCACAGGAGTTTGGGTTTTCCACAGTGGGGAGATTATTGGGAAGGTAATTGATGAAGTTTAATAGCTCCCCCTGGGAGCACTAGAGAAAAGAGCCAGATTTTGGAGGGGGCTCTGCATGCTGCACCCAAATCCATTGCAATGTTATAACAGCACAAAGCTAGGAAACAGGCCCCGGAAATGAGTAAGCCTTTCTTTCATTCACCTAACCTGCCCTCTCTGCTCTAGAAGCTGATATTTGAATGAATGAGCAGAGGTCCTTGTCTTGCTGCTTAGTGCGTGGTAGGTGGAGGATCTATCTGATGCATTGCTCAGGAGGGTTTTCTTGCTGTTCCCTGGCTGTGTCACCCAGATCATTAGCCATTTGCTCCTCTCAGACTCATGTCATGATGCATTCTTTTGCACATGCATTAGTTTTGGCATTTCATCACTAAGCAAATATTTTTATTGATTGCCTACTATGAACCAGACACTGTATATACGTTTTCACAAAAGGCAGTGGAAATAAAAAGTAAAATAAGACAGGTCTTATTGGAACTGCTCTCACTTCCAGCTGAGGCGGATTTGGCTATAGCATCCCTTGACTACTGTCTGTTAAAATCTCTTCCAGCCTCAGCTCTGTCCCCAACATGTACTTTCATATTGGACACAAGGTATCATGATGTCATATTTCAAGGTCCCTGGTTAATTGCAGGAACACTGTTTCTATTCTTTCTTCTTAAGCTACCAACCTCAACACTCTTTATGAAAGCAAGACTACTGACCTAAACTGATTCCTGATTTCCTTTAGCAAAATTCAAAATGCTTGCTCCTGGGGGCCCTAATGTTGCTATCTAAGGGATACCCTGTTACCTTTTCAGCAACCCATTCCCAAATGGGGCCTCCGAGGAAGTAAAATCATTGCTGCAAAAATTGATAATCCTTCTTTATTCACCTTTCCAGAGTGTGACTCTCTGCCCACAGTCCTTCCTTGTCATTCTCTATTCCTCAAAACCACACACATAAATTGAACCTATTTTCCCCACCGCTTATACCCATCATTCAAAAACCCGAGCTTGTCAAAGAGTTCCAAGCGCAGCTATGGAGGACTTTATACCACCTTATTCTTTCCTTTTTGATTATGTAACTGTGCAGTTCTCCCATCTTGACCCTTAAAAATGGTCACAAGAGTGCTCATTTCCCATGCAGGCATACATACACACAGGAGAATGCCTAGCCCCCAAAATATTAATAGTGGTTACTTCTGGGAAGCAGGATTCACAGAATAGGAGGAATGAAAGGACACTCTTGCTTTTTATTTTATGCTTTGTATACACTTGTCTTTATCTCAGACATCTGATCTTCATGCAAAAACAAATGAATTCCTATAAAAAATACCAATAGAGGAGAGAGGAAGGGGATCTGGAGGGAGGGAGCTGGGGAGGGCATGCGGAAGAACTGGGAATAAAAGCTACCAAATTCTGCTATGTCCATGTAGGAATGTAGCACAATGAATTCCATTTATATATGTGATCTTAATGTTATGCCCATGTATACATAGACTTCATGAATATATATACATATGTTATATATGATTATGATCCACTAATTAAAATAATAATAACAATAATAATAATAGAAGGAAGATCAGTAGAGTAGAGCAAATAGATTGGGGGTGGGAGAAGGGGATAGAAAGGGTAGGTGCTACAGAAAGAGGTTGATCAAAGGCTATGTGCGTGTATAAATGTGGAATAATGAATCCCACTATTACATATAATGCACCAATAAAAAATAAATAAAATAAAAAAGACATTTTCAACTGAGTGTGATAGATGCGAACTGGTACTGCTCAAACCTGGTAATAGACATCACTGTCATACGCAAAGGAAATGACAGAGCCACAGAAAAGACCCAGCAGCCACAAGCCTTGCCCAGGACTCATCCCCTCCACCATCTGCTCCCCCTCTCTGCCATCCTCTTTCTCTCTCCTGGACCAGCCTCTTCCTTTCTCCTGGACCAGCCTCCTCCTGTCTCCTGGACCAGCCTCCTCCTGACTCCTAGACCAGCCTCCTCCTGACTCCTGGACCAGCCTCCTCCTCTCTCCTCGACCAGCCTCTTTCTCTCTCCTGGACCAGCCTCCTCCTGACTCCTGGACCAGCCTCCTCTCTCCTGGACCAGCCTCTTTCTCTCTCCTGGACCAGCCTCCTCTTCTCTCCTGGACCAGCCTCTTTCTCTCTCCTGAACCAGCCTCCTCCTGACTCCTGGACCAGCCTCCTCCTCTCTCCTGGACCAGCCTCCTCCTGTCTCCTGGACCAGCCTCCTCTTCTCTCCTGGACCAGCCTCTTTCTCTCTCCTGGACCAGCCTCCTCCTGTCTCCTGGACCAGCCTCCTCCTGTCTCCTGGACCAGCCTCCTCCTGTCTCCTGGACCAGCCTCCTCCTGTCTCCTGGACCAACCTCCTCCTGACTCCTGGACCAGCCTCCTTCTCTCTCCTGGACCATTTCTGCTTGACTTTCTGTGTCTTCTGCCTTTTCGTCTGGAACACAGCTGTTTGCTGGGTGTCAGTTTCCCAGCCCATAGTTTTTTTCTCTTCTGAGCTTCTCTCTTTTTTTGTAGCAGAACACAGTACAGTTAACTCAGGGTGACTGACCAATAGCCTGACCTTGGCCTTTCTCTCATGTAAGATTCCCAGAAAAAGCTTTGGAATGAATTATGCCTGAAGTTTTACAAGTTCTGGAGAAGGATTCAGCAATGTGTCTACTGAGGCCCAGTCTTCCCTCCCAAGTTCATCTTCTCCCACCTCAGTTTGTATCATTTCTGTTTCTATCACCAGTGCGACTGTGATTGTATCTAAGTTGAAAGAAGGAGTTTCTCCATATCATTGTCACTCTCCAGAGGCGGGGAAGTGAACCAGGACAAGACCCGTATTCGGCACTCTGCTTTTGGTCAAAAGATGCAGAGAAGATAGCCCAGCCTACAATGTCGTAGACTAGAAGCCACCAGATGAGAGCACTCATTGACAAAGGAAGTGCTCTCAGTTCTCCTCAGTAAATCTTAAAGATCCTTGTTCAGGACTCAGGTCAACTACCCGGACTCCAAGTCCCTGCATCTACCTCCTTGTTCATCTCTGATCATTGCCTTACTATTTCTTCCATATTTAATTTCTTCATCTCTTGTGGCTACTTATACTCAGTCAACAAATAGTTCAAGTGATTTTCATCTTAAAAATCAATTTAAACAAAGACCCGAATCCAGTTAAACCAGATAGAACCCAGGCATCAGCAGTTTCAAGTTCTCTCCAGGGTGTTGGATTGTTGGTGTACCCCACGTTGTGAACTAGTGTCCAAGAGAAAATCCTTCGAAGAGGCAGCCTTTCTTTCTTCCCTTCGCCCCCATCATGCACTTCTTAAATTGATTGCATCTGTGTTTGACATCATTACCCCACTCAGTAAAGGTCATCAATTTTTAACCTTTCAGGCCTTTTTTTGAACTGTCTTCTTAAAGAGATGCAATTTGACATTGTTTGCTTCCCTTGACTCATGAAACCTTCTCCTCTGGGATAATTTCCTGCTTTTCTTCTGACACTTGGACTGCTTCTCTTCATTTTCCACCGTGGGCTCCTGTTTTTCCAGTTTTGGGGTGGAATGAGGACAGGAAGCAGCCTCCATAGCAGGATTCTCCCCAGGGATTTATATGGCTAAAATTCTTATATGGAGAATATCGTTTAGAAAACATTCAGGGGGGAAAAAAAAAATAAGAAAGCTGAGCTAATTCCAAAAAATGCAGGCAAACACCAGGAAATGGGGTATAGATGCCAACCAGATGTTGTTCAATGCCAGCTGTGGGAGTTTGGAACCAGCCCCCAAACTTGGTTCAGATGAACACAAAAGCCATATTCATCCACAACAAAGCTCCTGGGAAACTCTGGCCAAGCTTTTATTCAGTCGGAGGGACTTTAAGGATATTGGGGAGAACATTGTGACATTAGTTTCAGACTGATCTACTGTAAATTCAAGAATTTGCTCTTCCCTTGGTCTTCCAGCCATATTCGGGGAGGGCAAACCCACATCATACCACCTTGACTCCTGGGAACAGCGCTGAGGATTAAGACCAGAAGGCCAGTCCGAGAAGGATCTGAGAGCAGGACAGCTGTGCAGCAGCCCCTCCCAATCTTCAGGATCTGAGCCGTTAGGGTTCTGTTTTAAAATAAACTAAGATTCAGATGAACAGAAAGTTTGTGTTTCACATTAACATTGTGGCTTTTTCTCAGCTGGGTGTTTTTATTTTCTCTGTCACTTTGCATTACAGGAATAACACGGCTTTCCAAGAGAACAGCTCCATCAGATAAGTAAGCAGCAAAGAGAGCCGAGTGTCGATTGCAGAATGCAAGGCTCCCTGATTCAGGGAAGTTTGGGTCCAAAAGGTCAATGGCTGTTTGCCCGGAGCATTGGTTTCAAACTCAGCTCTACACTGGGCTTGCAAAGAGGCCATATCTCATCGTGTGGACCACGGTGCCTTGCCTTTTCCCGTGGACCAAAAAGGAAGCTATCAAGAAAATATTCTGCCACTCTGCTTGTCCCAGCCTTCCCCAGGGCTGCTCCACTGGCACCGCAGGCTTGTCCAATCTGAGAGCAATGGAAACCAGGTTCGCCTTCCTGCTTACTAGGAAAGTGAGTTTTTGAAACAGTTACCATTTTTCCTATGGTGGTCAACATACAGCTAGTGAGAGAATTCTTACCCAGGCCCATTGATCACGAATCCCTGTATTTGGCCTAAAACCTGATTGCCTGAGTGGTTTCCTGTATCAGTTCTTGGGTCTCACTCTTGAGGTTTTATGTAATGTAACCCAGAAAAGTGGCACGGCCTTCCAGCCCAGACCCTCTGTCCACATGGACTTACACTTGCTAGAGAAACCCTACCACATCCGCAGCAGGCCTCTTTGTTGAACAAGCCTGATGTTGACAGAATAAAGAAAACTCTGCCAAAATCCAGGCCACTTTTTGGATCTCCACCCTGCTATAACTCTGTACATATCCACGTTTTCCCAGATGGAACTTGACTTTGTGTTACTCCTTGGGGTTGGCGATTTAAGTGACTGTCCTCTCTCTGGACCTGGCTGAATTAGTCCTTCCGATTGCCCAACCCATGTTCTTTCCATCTCTTTCCCTCCTTCCTATTAGGAAATTCCATCATGCTCTCATCTACGGCTAATCAGCATTGGAGGAGGAAGAGTTACCATGGAAACTCTTAATTTTGCCACACCGATAGCATTTGGCAAACCTGGGTTCTTTCCTGAAATCTTTCATACTGATCACATCACCAACGAGAGGAAAACTGAAAAAGTCCTCCTATGCCAAATGTTTATGTATTTGAATCAATCAAGGAGTACTTCCAAATCCATTTTTCAAAATACGTGTTGCCATGGTAAGTAGCAAAGAGCGCAAAGAGAAATACTTGTGATTTTTCCCTTTTCCAATTTTTTTCTGAATGGGTAAGCTTAAAAAATTGCTCTTGAGTGGTAACACAAGAACCTGGTTATGGGCACAAGGATTTGACTGGAAGACATATTTTCTGCATCGATAATTTATTGACCACAAAACCCTTAAAACATCAACTAACACTTCTGTTCATAGAATAATACATCCAGCTGAGCACAAATTTTTAATATTTTCCATTAGAAGTTTTGAACTTAAAATAATAAAATGAACCTTCAAATACCCACCGTTCACCTTCAATAATGATAGATTCATGATCAATCCAGCTTCACTTAGAATCCCATCCTTTGATCTTTTGCCCAGATAATTTTAAAATGTCTCCAGGATATCTGTCATTGTACCCATATATATCTCAGTATTTATCTTTATAAAACTAGGACTTTCTTTTTAAACATAATCATGATCACATTATCATATCTACAAAATTAGCAAAAATTTTGTTAATTTTATCAAATCCATAATTGGCATTCAGATTTCCCTAGAATTTTTTTATAAAATTTTAATAAAAAACAAAATTTGAAATAAGATATATGCATTATATATATATATTTCAGTACATTTATTTAAATATTCATTTATTTTTGTCAGTGGTCAATCTTTTTAAAAAATCATCTTATTGAAGATTGACATTTAAGAAGCTGCACCTATTTAATGTATATAACTTGATGAGTTTGAAGATAAGTATAGTCACCAAACCATCACCACTATCAAGGCCATAAATATATCCATCACCTCTCAAAGTTACCTTCTACCCCCTTTACTACTATTATCAATTTGTGTGTGTGTTAAGAATACTGAATAAGATCTACTCGCCTAGCGAACTTTAACTCTATGATACAGTACTGTGAGCTCCAGACGTTGTGCTGTACAATAGATCTACAAAACTTATCCCGTGTAAGTGAATCTTGGTACTCTTCAGGAACATCTCCCCATCTCTCCTCCCCACTAACTCCTGACGAAAACCACTACTCTCTACTTCTATAAGCGTGGCTATTTTAGATTCCACATATAAATAAATTCATGCACACAACTGTTGGTAAATCACTTAATTATATTTTAATCTAGAGTTTTTCTCTCCCTACTACCATCCTTTTCTCTTTCTCTCTTCTACTTCTGTTTCTCCCTCCCATTTCCTTGTCATGTATTAATTGATGAAATGGGATCATTTGTCTGAATTTTCTTTTCATTCTTGCGATGTTTAACAAGTTTCTCCCCATATGTATGTGGGGAATTCATATATATATATATATATGAATATGTATATGAATATGAATATGAACATGTGTATATATGTGTGTATATACATGACATGTATATACACACATATATGTATGTATACATACTTATTTGTATGTACGTATATTTTTAACCCAGGACTCTATGCGTATAAGGCATTCACTATACCACTGAACTGTACCCCAGCCCCCATATGTTCTTAATGATTAATCATTGCACACTTGAGTAGGATCCCTGAACCTACTTTGTTACTGAGGACCCAGCACAGCTTCCTGGTGTCCATTATCAACAGGGCTGTTGTCATCTGAGTAGATCATGCACAGGAAAGAGCACAGGTAACACTTACCTACTCCATGAAAATAAGAGTAATCTTCCTAGGTTATAAATGTGGATACTAATATTAAGTTGGAAACTCTGAGAATTAAAGCAACTATAAACATGTAGCGTGCTGAGCGACACGTAACATGCCTAGTCACGTACCCAAGGGCAGTGTTACACGGTGGAAAGAACACAGATGTTGGAGCCAGACCACCTTGCATAAAGCCATCTGCAGAGTGAGAACAAAAATGAAGATTTGGGGGTCAAGGAGAAAAATGTATGTACAATGCAGAGCTAAAGGCTTGGACCATGTGTATATGGTAGTCATATATTATGGTAATGGTAATAATCTACTGAATAAGTCTAGAAAAAAGAGAAGATTGAATTCTGTCTAGTTTCTCCCAAAATTCCTTTGACATGGCTTCTTTCCCATAATTTCCATTTTTTCTTAAAGGTGAAAAACCAAAAGTGTGGAAAAATGCAAAATGCAGTGGGAGCCCAGAAGAAACAAATAAGGTTTTCTGCAAATATCAAGGATCGCTCCACAGGCATCAGGACAGGGGCTCCTGAGGGTGAAGGAGTGAGGAGGGGCCATGTCCCGAGGAGGGAGCTCAGGAGCAAAGGCAGAGCAGGGGTCCCAAGCCCAAAGGACTTCCAGAAATGGCTTGAGGTGAACTTATTGGTGCCATGATGATCCTGGTCAAGGTAAGATGCTGGGGGAGAGCTAAGGAGACACTGTGAGAGAAGGCCATGATCATTACCACGTAGAAGATGGTAAGAAGCTAATGTCACGGCAAATCATGTTGGTTCACGGCAAGTTCCTTCAAAGTGTTGCATAAAATATTTCAGAAGTATACATGAGAAGATCACTTTTTTACTACAATGATCATGAAGTTGGCAATGTCCAAAACTGAACTAATAAGTAAAATGTATAGAACCTATGGTCAACAAGTAAAGTTTGAACAAAGGCTGAGAAGAAGGATTGCAAAGCCATGAGGGTTATTTCAAGATTTTCAGGACTGGCTAATGGACACTAATGGACACTACGGCTGCCCCTTGCCAAATACCCATCACTGTTTCAGGTCTGTGAAAGTGAAACACAGAGTGCACACACACACACACACACACACACACACACACACACACATGCACACACACACACACACTACATGCCATGATGTTATTTAGGCTCATTTGTCTCAGAATATGCTCCATGAAACTTTATTCTTCAAGTGTTTCACAGAGAAAAGGACAAAAAACAAAACAGGAAAGGGAAGAGGGGGGAGTGGAGAGGAAAAGAATTTCCAAACTAATTTGGGAAATTCTAGTTTAAACAGAATTCAAAAGTATTCTTCACCGCAGGACTTGGTAGAGTCTGCACATCTCCAACAGGAGTACAGAGTATGTAAAACTAACACAAACCCCTCTCCTGCAAGGATCCTGTGAGCATACGTATTTGGGGGTACACTAGCACCCATGGTAGTTAACTGCTTCTTAGAGTCTTCTCGGGAGCTGATCCTAATGACTGATGGAAACATTTCAGTGTCAATTACTGCTGAGCAAATACAGAGATTGCTGGAATGTGAGTCCTTTACGTCACTCAGCTCTTTTCTGTTGAGTCCGGACTCGTGTGCACAATTATGACCAAACTAGACAAACATTTCCAGTGTGGATATGGAAAGAAAGATGTTTCGCAATTCATCTCTCAATCACATGAGAAGAAAGCTCAAAGTGCACAGGGGTTGAAAGGGACCCTCCCAGATGAGGGGTTGAGGAAAGCCATGGAGATGCGGAAACATCACTAAGGTTCCCTTTCCAACCTGATGCACAGGACTCACACAGAATCCAAGACAGGCAAGGGAATGAATTGCTCGATGCAGGGTTAAAGCATGCTTCATTGCTCTCCAATTCACACACACAGACATGCCACATTCTGCATGTGAACATAACATAGGCGAAGGGTTTATATCAGTCTCCATTTGCCACAGCTCTGCCCTGTTTGTCAGAGCTAGCTCAATCATGCTGATCCCTCATCCCGCTGGGGACAAAGCCAATTATGTGTCTTCTCCCCTATGCCCACCTTGGACATGCAGACATGGTCTAAAATCTGTCAGCAGCCCTAACCACCTACGTGCATTACCCATGTAACATCCACCAACCTGCCTGTCCTTAAGTCTTAAGAGAAAGGTCATCTACTGTGTGGCCTGTTTGAGTCTTCTGAACCTGCTTGTTAGGGATCTCACATTATGGAGCTCTGTCTGACTCTTAGTGTCCCCATGTCCTGTTTTATGTTTGTTTGTGTGTGTGTGTGTGTGTGTGTGTGTGTGTGTGTGTGTTGTTTTGTTTGTTTTTATAGTTTTGTACTTGGGGTTCAATCCAGGGGTGCTTACCAATGAGCCACATTCCCAGCCCTTTTTATTTTATATTTTAAGACAGGGTCTCGCTAAGTTGCTTAGGACCTTGCTAAATTGCTGAGGCTGGCTTTGAACTTGCAATCCTCCTGCCTCAGCCTCCTGAGCCAATGGGATTACAGGCATTTGCCACTGTGTCCTGTTTTAATGTCACTGAATCTCTTACTTTTACAGATACCCTTTTCTATTGCCTGGGATTGTTTCAAGATGTTCTTTTCTCTCTGTAACAGCACCGCCCAATGGAAGTTTCCTCAACAATAGAATTATTCTGTATCTGTGAAATGTAATATAGTAGCTACCGGCCTTATTATCTTCCCAAGCAATCCCTTGCAAGTCACATCAGCAACATTTCACATGCACCCTGGCCACATGTGGGCATTGAAGAATCACTCACTAAGCGTATCATCTGAATAGTGGGATAATTATTCATGCTTTTTAACAACATGGTTAAATGTGTTAAATGAGATAGTGCTTGTGAAGCGCCTACCCCAGAGTCAAACACACACTCGATAAATGCTTATTCCTTCCCACTTCATCAAAAGGCAAGTCCAGTGACTGGGAGACTCAGAAGGTTCACAATTTATCTGGATTACTCAAGAATGGCTTGTTCATCTCCCCAAGCACTAAATCCCATAAGACATCAAAGGAAAGCCTTGGATCAGTGATTGGAAAGTGCTTTTCCTTCCTGTAGCATGTCTCACACCGGCCTCCTCATTCTAGTGCTGGTTTCTGACATGTCTAGCCTCGATTTCCTTCCTGTGCCAATCCTGTGCCTCCCCCTTCTGCGGGAGGCTGGACATGAGACCCATTGTTCATTTGCATTGTGCAAACTTTCCTCAATGAAAAAAAAAAAAGTCCTTTAAAGTGTGTAGGTTGAGGCTTTGCTTCCTCTTTCTTAAAAGACCCCAGGGAATGCTGATCCAGCAGCTGCAGGCCAAGAGGAAGGGAGAATGGGAGGGAAAGGCACTCCAGGGTCCTGCTTCTGCCAGAGGGAGAAGATGACTGGGCCCCTGTGTAATCCGGAGGCCTGCTGGAGAGGGCGACTCACCCCTGAGATGCAGGCACAATTCTCCCGACTCCCCATTCTCTAAGCTCTGGCCTCCCCAGGGTTAGTCCAGATTTCAGGGTGCTTGTAATTCTTTTAATCTCTAGCCTTCTCTGCCTCTGGGATTCCAGATCACCTCCATGTGGAACAAATATTAGTGTTTCCGTCAACTAAAATGCACACATATGTTAACAAACAAAATGTAGAAATAATTCAACTAGCATTATATTTATTTTACTTATTTTTTACAGACCACATTTTAATTCATTGTATACAAATGGGGTACATCATTTCATTTCTATGGTTGTGCACGATGTAGATTCATACCATTCGTGTAATCATACATGTACATAGGGTAATGATGTCTGTCTCATTCCACCATTTTTCATACTCCCCTCTCATTCCCTCTACATAATCTAAAGTTGCTCCATTCTTCTCTCACCCCTAATCCCCCACCCCCATTATATATTATCATTCACTTATCAGGGAAAATATTCAGCCTTTGGTTTTTTGGGATTGGCTTATTTCACTTAGCATGATATTCTCCAATTCCATCCATTTATCTGCAAATGCCATAATATTATTCTTCTTTATGGTTGAATAATATTCCATTGTGTACATATACCATAGTTTATCCATTCATCCATTCATCTGTTGAAGGGCACATAGCATTTTTAATGCAATAAACTTCTCATGAAGTTTAAGTTTCACAAAGAGATCTCACAACAAAAATTCAAAAAGTGATTGGTTTTATGCCTGCCAAAGGAAAGTCACCACACCTGGGACTCCTCCTTGCAAGGCTATTAGCCCTCTTTGCTCCTGCCTTTATTCAGGCTCTCTTCCTCACCCCTGATTCCTGACCTCACAGACCTCCACACATCCTCTACCACCTGAAGCAGTTCTGCAACCTCTAATTCCACTTCTCTTCTGAATTGCTAAATTAATCAAGATGATCAGTTTGTAAAGTGGCCTTTCAGTGAACAGAAGCTCCTTCCCCAGAAGGTGACGGTGATGTTAAACAGTAGTTGGTTTTTTTTTTTTCTGATGCAAATAGAAACTATTATGGAAATTTAATATATTCCTCTGTTAAGATATTAAAGAATCTTTCAACAGCTGCACTATGTCCAGAGACAACATCACCACATTTGCAGAATTCTGGCTCCCATTGTATATAAACATTATGCAAAGGAAAATATTATTATTAAAATAATATATTATTATAAGATATGAGTTATCATACAGATTTTAAATGTCCCCCAAAGGCTCATAGGTGAAGGTCTTATCCCGAGACACCAGTATTCAGAGGTGAGTTTTTTAGAATATGATTGGATCATGAGGAATCTAACATCACCAATGGGTTAGCCCATTGATATATTCATAATTTAAGGGTTATTGGGACCTGATGAAACTTAGGAGATGGGGACTAGTTTGAGGGAGTGAATCCTTGGGGGCATGCTCTTGAGGGAGGTCTGTTTTTTGTGCCTCACCCCCATCCCTTCCTCTTTTCTGTCTCTACTTCCAGGCTGTTGTGGAGTGAGAAACTTTGCTCCAGCACTCCAACCCCTTCATGATGTTCTGCCTTGCTAGAGGCCCAAAGTAACAGGGCCAAGTGAACGTGGACTGAAATGTCAGAAACTACAAGGTAAGATAAACCTTTACCCCTTTACACTAGTTTTCTCAGGTATTTTGTTACAGTAATGGAAAACTGACTAGCACAATATACAAAGATGATATTATAATCAATATTAATTATTAAAATGATAATATTATTGAGAGTGTCATTATTAGTATCTGGGTAAATTCCCTTTTGGAAAATCATTTCAGAAGTAAATTCTCTGATCACAAAATTTCATAATAAAATCACTTACCACTTAAAATTTTCCCATAGGAAAATGGTATCATGAAAGGCAAGTTAGAAAATTGAAGATGAAGAGTCAGAAGACAATAGAGAAAAAGTTAGGAGAAACTAGGAAGTGGCTTTAGTAGTCCAGAAGGTGGGATTGGTAGAAGAATCAGCAGGAAGGCTTTTGGTTTATGAGGTAGCTGGAGCAGGGGCTGCCCAGGGAAGGGGTAGATTCAGCTTAAAGCTCAGGGTGTTCTGCAGAATTAACACTATACATTTTCTCTTCCTTAATATGTGGATAAAATTAAGTTCAAAAAGGGAAAATGGCTTACTAACCACTTAGGTAGTATTGAAAAAAGGGTCTTTGGAAAACTGTGTGCAGCCCAGGTCTCCTGATTATTAATACAGAAGTGTTCTCTGTGATATTGGAGGTCCTGGAGTTCTGATGAATCTTCTCCATCCTAAAAACTAGCTTAGGAGAAAAAATATCGTGTCAACACGCTAGTGTGCTCTGATGAGTAGAGCAAGGCCCAGTCTTTTTATTTTTCGGTGTATGATGACAATTTTTGGAATCAGTTTTACTATTAAAAAAATATAGGCTCAATGTGAAAACTTTAATATGCAAAGTTAAAGAAAAATTAGCAATCTTCCACACTTCTGACCCTCTGCTAATCAATGTGAATGATTGATTATCCTTCCCTTGTCTACACAATCTTTTTTCTTATGCATTTTATATTGTGAGAACATAGTAACTATCTGATTTTTGTGTGTTTTAGTAGTTACATTGTAGTATAAATTCATTTTTTAAGTGTTGGGGATCAAATTCAAGGCCTTGTTCATGTTAGGCAGGCACTCTACTACTGAGCTACATTCCCAGCCCGATATTTTAAAATTCTTCATTACAACATTTCCATGGCTTTACCACCTGTAGTGAAATAGAATTAATTCAACTATTTTACACCACTGCATATTTCTTTCAATATTTTGCAGGGATAAATGACGTTACAATGAACTCCTCTATGCCTAAAGCGGTGGTTGCAGTTGTTTTTAACTTGGGTCATGTCTGAGGTGAGTTGAATTCTGCCTCCCCAAAAGATTAAATTAAAGCCCTAATTTCCAGAAACTGTGATTATCATCTCATTTGGAATTAAGGTCTTTGCAGACAATCATGTCAAGAAGTGATCGTTAAGGTGGACCCTAATCCAATACAACTGGGGTCCACAGGAAAAGGGCTAGTTTGGGCACAGAGGTAGACTTGAGCACCGGTAGAACACCATGCGCAGGTGGAGACAGACTACAATGTAACACAGTAGCAAGCCGGGGAATGCGAGAGATTGCTGGCAACGACCGGAAGCCAGCAAGGCCTGGAGCTGACTGTCTTAGGGCCTCAGAGGCAGTCCACTCTGCGTACACCTTGCTGTCAGATCTACACCCACAATTAACTTCTACCTTCCAAGTCCCCAGTTTGGGGTGCCTTGTTATGGCAGGCCCTGGAAGTTACTGGGTTATCCTCATAACACATTCTCAGAGAGAATCTTTGGTCAAAGGCTGTGAATATTTTTAAAGGTCTTGGTACGGATTTTGCCAGATTGCTTTTCCTAAATGTATGCTGATTTCTAACTCTACCAACTATGAGTAAAAGCTCTTGTCGCATCATAATCTCCCCAGAATGCTGCTGTTTTGATAAACTTTGCTAATTTATTTGACAGACTCTATCCCATCGATTTTATATTCAAATTCCTTTGATTACCTCTGAGATTAAATACTGTCTATGTTTATTAGTTATTTTTGTTTTTTATATTGTGATCTCTCTTTTTTGTCTATGCCGTTTGAAATTATGTCCACATTTAACTTTTGGAATTATGAACTTTTTTCCTTTTCTGTTTGCATGAACTGTTTTCATAACATGGATGGCAATTGTCTTTCCACCATACTTAATACAAATATGTCTCTGGTGTGTTGTGTTGTGTTATTTTTACTTTGTTTCTCAGCTTATGAATATATATTCTGGTGACATATTGTTTGAGAACTTTTAATATAAGAATGTTAAAATGCTTATTATTTATTCTAACATGGAATTTTGCTTTAAAATATGTTTATTTAGTCTGAAATGTATATTTTGGGATAGTGAGTTGAGCCAGAATATACTTTGTTTTCTTAATTTCCTTTGTTTAATTTATGCTGTGTGCATGTGTGAATGTACCCACAGTGCATTCTATCTTTATGTATACTTATAAAGTACCAATTTGTAAAAACAATGAATAGATGGGGAAGCCCAGTGGAGCAGAGGAGGGAAAATGGGAAGATGGGGGGAAAGGGGAAGGTGGAAGCAGGTACTGGGGACTGCAAGGAGCAAATTATATTCATTTCATGTATGTGTGATTGTGCAAAAATGAATCCCACTACCATGTACAAATGGAAATATACAAAAATTTTAACAAATTTCTTTAATAACAAATCACTAAATCAGTACCCATGATATCCAATAGTGATTTTTCTTTCTGTTCTCCACATGATAAAACCTTGATTATATATATTGCATGCACACGTTATATATGCATACATCATTTATATATATATATATACATATACATATGTGTGTGTTTGTGTGTATATATATATATATATTTGTGTACATGTATATCTACATTCACATATGTGTATCTCACCAGCTATTTCTGGGCAAGCCATCCTACCTAAAATTCTCTGTCTCATTTGCTTTCTATCATTCTCCTTTCTGATTGAATTTTATAATCTAACACAGGAATTTCAAAAGGAGCTCTAGGAAGTTCTTTATGAGTGTGCTTGTTCCTGTTGTTCCAGTTATAACTGTGTCACCCAAAACTTACTGGCCTAAAACAATAATCCTTTCATCGTTGTCTCCCATGGTGGAGGAGGTAATTTGGTCTCAGCTGGGTGGATCTCGTTTGGGGTCTCCTTTGTGGTTAACAATCACGAGCTGGTTGGGCTGAAGTTGTCCATCTGAAGGCTTCTTCATACACTTTTGGTTCCTGGTCTAGGAAGACTCCAATAACTAGAGCTAGAACAGCTGGTGTCTTCAAGAAACTACATCCATGGGCGTCTGCCTGTGGTCTCTGCAGCCCAGTGCTGCAGGGTGGCTGAATCTCTCCCATGGCCGCTTAGCCCAAGCATCATGAAGGAGATGGAGCAGAAATTCTATCACCTGTCATGACCTAGCTTCAGAAGTCACAAAACTATCTCACCTGTTGTGATCTAGCTTTAGAAGTCATGTAGCATCACTTCTGACACAGTCTGTTTGCAGATGCAGTCATCAAGTCATGCCCAAGCTCAAGGGACACGGAAATAGACTCCAATCTTAATAGGCATGTGGCAAAGTTCTAGAAAGAGAACATGGAATGAGAGTTGCTGTTGCAGCCATGTTTTATTCACTGTCTGAGTTCCACGCAAGCAAAAACCCCTTCTAACTTCTTTCCTGCTGCGTCCTTAATGATGCCTAATGGGCAATCCAAAATGAAATGATAAAACTAAGGACCGTCCCACTAGCCTCGAAACTGCTGTCTTTGCCTAGAATGTTTTCTCTTTTCCATTAACCACTTGATGGAGTTGTGGTTAAGAACACAGCCTCTAGGCCCGCCCCGCCTGATTCAGATCTACGACCTACAGCCCATCCTCTTTGGGCTTCAAACTCTTCCTCTGACACTTACTTCACTGGGTCATTTGAGAATGAAATGAGCTTTGTGTACAAAACACCAGACCCCTAATCATTATCCTCAGGGTCATCTTGAAGTTCATCTCCTCAGAGAGGCATTTTATTTTCCCCCAGACTGATCACCCTATCACTCTTCTAATTCCATTCTTTATATCATACATTTAACCCGGTAGTTGTTTTTTAATTACTTCTCTGTTTCCCATTAAACCTGGAGGTCCGTGGAGGGGGTTGTCTCTTTGCTAACTGTCACATCAGAACACAGATCAAGCGGAGCTCCGCCAGACAATGGAAAACTAAGGTTACATTAAGGAGTGATTGAATAAGTCGATGAGCAAACATCTGGCAGAAAGGGACATCACCTTAAGGAAATCAGTCGTGATCCTCCATGTGCCTGCAGTTACTGGCATTGAGGTGACCAAGAGGACTTCCAGTTACAATCAAGTCAAATAGCCATGACCAAGAAGACCCAGGGGCTCATTCTGTGGGTTTTCGTTCTCTCCAGGATGTTGAGATGGGAAGTTGAGTGTCGAGAACATCTAGAAAAACACTTGCAATAGCAAGACCTCTGCCCACAAGGTACAGGCATGCACTTCTGCTCTCAGGATGTTAACAGGAGAGTTGGGAAAGAAACATGAGGGAATCCTCTTTCTTCCTTGATACACTACAAATAACAAATACTTTAATTGACTTTCCAGTTAATTGTGTGAGTGTGAGGAATGTACTGGGAAAGAGTTTTGCAAGGACCTATGAGGTATGTACGATTATTATCCCCATTTTACAGAGGAGGAAAAGGAGGCTCAGAGGGCAAGTCATTGCTCCAAGGTTGGGTAGTTATGAAGTGACTCAGCCAAGAGTGGAAAGAGGTTAGTCCATTTCTAGAGACTTGTTAAACCACAATGGTATCCTACTCTGTGCAGATCCCTGCGCTTGTGGGAAGGGACAGATCCCTTAGTAGTCTGGATGGTTCAAAGGGACCGTTGTGCACATTCTCACCCAAATATCTGGCATAGCAAGGACTTATAGTATCATTTAATAATTGGATTTTATCTGTTAGGTGTCTCAAAATAAAATCCAATTATTAATTTAAATTAAAGCTTCAGATTTCCTCATGGGGTTATTTGAGATTTTCTTTGGGGTTGTATTATACCTGCAGTTTCTTCTCTTTCCTCTCCTGCTTCCGTCCTCTCCAGTTCACAGATATGGATCCCAAGGACATTATTAATAAACATCCCAATTGTAACATCTCTGTCTCAGAGTCTGTGTCCCCAGGCCCATCACTGGCGATATAGAGATGACCACCCTCTGAAGCCACATCTGACGCAGCCTTGCCTTTTCCCAGGGACAACCCATATTCCGACTGTAGTCTTCCCTCTCGCCCAACCAGCATATTCAGTAGCTCCATGAATATGCTGGAACTTTCCAGTAGAAAGTGTCCCTTTCTGTCCTTTACAAAATATTCACCCAATCACCATCATTTATGGTTTCCTTGTTGCAGCAAGAGGCCCTGAGGAGGGTTAGTCCAAACGGTGTCCTGCCACTGAATCTTAGTCATAGATCAAGGCAACAACTGTCTTGAGTTTCCAGCCAAATATAGTAAAAGATGTTGAATATTTCACCTTCTTGCACCAAAATGGCACTGCTTTAGTAAGTCTATTTCTTTCTCCACTCCTTGATTTAGTGGCTTCCTCTGGTTTATGAAATATTTTTTCACCCAGGGTCCACTAAAAACATCTTTATAAAATAGAGTTCATCTTTGAACAGGTCACTTTCCTATTGAATTTTAACATTTCAAGAAGGAAAGGGGGAGTGTTTCTGACCCAGATTTCTTTGAACAAGTATTGAAGTGAGTTCCTCAGTGCCAGGATTTAAGCTCCGTTGACAGCCAATGTAATCATCAGCTTGTAAAACAAAAGCTTAAGTTCATGCCTGGATAAAGTACGGCGAAGAGTGCTCAAATCAGTCCAGTGACGTGGCGTGAACAAGTTTCATTTCTGTGTATGGCCAGAGTGCCAGTTTTGACTTCACACAGTTAGTAAGTGACAAAGCCAAGAATTGAAACAGAGCAGCCTGAACTGTAGGTTCAGGTTCTTTCCAACCACATGGTAATTTAACAGATATTTATCAGACATAGTGTATGTGCGTAAGCATAATGTTTCTGAATATCTCTGAATATGTTAGCTTACAGATAATCTCGTTCTCTCCCTCCATCTGTGTGTGTGTGTGTGTGTGTGTGTGTGTGCGTGTGTGTGTGTGTGTTGGCTAACACTTTAGCTCCATGAGAAGAGGATGCTTCCTTGAGAGCAGTCTCCCTCCAGAATGAAGAGGAAAGAGAAGGGAATTCATTCTTCTTTGGGCAATTAGAGATAAGGAAAGCCAGGAGGACTCCCCTTTGACCCTGGAAGACTGTAGAAGACAGAAGGACATTGGATAAGAGGAGAAGGGGTTCTGCTGTCTTTCCTCTCTGGACCAAAGTCCAAACCAGGAAGTTTGGAAACAGAGCAGGAGTTTTGACCTTGCTACTTATTAGGGATATTTGCAGAAGACCTCACAGGCTGCCCCCACAACATTATTAAGGTGTCTGATTCAGAATTAATACAACAGAAAAGCATTAGTGGGCAAAGAGGGAGTTCATGTTGGTGCTTTACATGACCTTGGCACCCCGATCTGTAGCAGAGGTTCAGAAGTTCTGCAAGGTGAAAAGCAGCTGAGAGACCAGAGGGAGGTCTCCCGAGAGGAGGGGGCATGGCGCTTCCCTCTGGCACAGCCCCCTCGTCCATCTGGTGCTGCAGACCCTTGGAAGTCCACTATGGCTTCCATTTCTCTCCTAGCCCTCATCCCAACCCAGCATGGACACCTCTGCTGAGCACCCCGACAAGGCCATTGGCAAGGTCATCATCACTGCCTGTAATTTGTTTATAATTTCTTTCAGAAAAACTTACTACGTGATCATCTGTTAAGTGTTTCATATAGAAACTAGTCAATCCTCAACCACCCCTGGAGTGGGCACTGTTCTCATCATCCTCATTTTTCAGAAGGTCGTTCAAGGCAAGGGGAGCAGGGAGTGTCACAAAGCGACTTGCCCACGATCTCACCGTTGGAAAGAGGCAGACAGACGTGCAGCGCCAGCACAGGCCTCCTGCCCTGCGGTCCATGACCACGGCCATGACACTGTTGTCTCGCTCAGCAGGAGCTGCTCAGGAAGAAGCTTGACAAGTTCAAAAGTCATCTATACTTTGATTTCTCACTTTTACTCTGTATTAAATTCATTTTAAAGCTTATTAAAATGCGTATTTCTGGAACCCTGAATGGGAATTCAGGCAAGTGATTCCAGTGCACATGCTCCAAGTAACATACTTTGAGTAGTTCACCCTGAAACCTCACCTCCTTTCCTTCCTCCTCCCACACAGTTACTAAGTGGTTAACGCCATGTTCTTGGGACTTGAGTTCAGTCATTGAACAGCTCTATAATCAAGCAAAGCCCCCCAAAATTATCACAAAGAATCTCTATTAGTCTCAATATCCAGGAAGTATTCTTTAGCTGTCATGGAGGAGATTCTGATTTGCAAGACAGGGGCCCTGGACAATTCCTGACTCTGAGAGCTGTTCACAGGAGCCCCAGGGAGATGCCCACCCACCCTGCCCAGATGGCGAGCAGCATTTCCAGGTGTCATATTCACATATCACTGAGTTTTGGGGTCACATCCCCACTTAGCTCCCTAAACCCTGAGGTTGTTCAAGCAAAGATTTTTCTGTTTTCCCCTGGGAGTCCTGAGGTGGCTTCTGGTGATGTGTATTCCCAGTCACTGCCTCACTGACAATTTCCAAGAGCTAGGATGGTTCAGGCAATGGCAGGGAGACTTGGAACCCACATGGTGACGTAGATGCCTGGGCCACCCAAGCATAGCCTTTGCTGAATGAAGACAGCAAGAGTGGATTAAGGATGGAATCGCTTAATGAGTGTGGGATCCCTTAAAATGTCATTCACCCATTAGCAGTTGAAACAGCAGGCTCTTCCTGCTACCCTTCTCCCATCCTATCACACCTTCCTCTGGAAGTGAACCCCCCAATAAGCCCAGATCACAAAAACCCCAGGGAAAGGCAAAGGCATCTTGAGGACTTCTCACCCTCCTTGTACAGGTGAGGCAACTGAGGCCAAGAGAAAAGGAACTGAGTGAACCTTGCAGCCAACGTCCAGCAAGAACTCATCACTCTCCACACACATGCTCTCTGGAGTCCGTGGGCTCCATGAACAGAAAGACGCCCCCTGGCTGTGGTGGAGGCAGGGTGGAGGCAGCAGGTAGGATAGATCCATGACAGAATATTTCCACAGGAGTATCAGACCTGGGAGCAAAAGGCTGAGCCTCATCCAGCACATGGCAGGACCAGACCAGATGACAGTGACCACAGGTTGGTGGTGGGTCTAAGGCTGGCATCTCTCATATGTGGCACCAAAAAGGGCAATCTGAGAGATGCTTCCCGGTGGAGGGATATAAGCCAGCATCAGAGGTTGTTGGTCCAATGGTGCAAGGCTGCTGGACACAAGCACGAGGGACATAGAGGTTTCCAGAAAGCCATGGGGGTGGGGGGATCAGAATTGAGCACAGAGTAAGCCTAACCAGGAGGGATTTCCTGACCCACTGAGGACATCCCCAGCTTTTCAGTTGTCCACAGGGTCACTGTGGCTGTGAGGTTTGATTAGCAAGAAATAGCAAGAGAGACACACTCAGAAATATAAAGAACACCCAGTGTTAACAGCAAAAGCTAGAGCAAAGGACAAGGAGGGGTTTGGCTGAGAATAAAAATCAAAAGGAATACAGCAGAACCCACAGTAGCACGAGTAACCTTGAAATGACCATCAGGTTTGTAATTGGGGGAGTTAAACCATCAGCAGGAAGAATGGCGTTGCAGGAACCTGAGCAAGAGAGGGTAGGAGGTACCCAGGCTGCAAATGCTGAAAGATGAGACTTTTCTAAAAGTGAAAGGAAACAATCAAGAATGCTTTGCAGACCAGGAATGGTCAGTGAGACTCCAGGGGTCGTAACCCCTGACAACAGGAGAGGGAGGAGTCTGCACTTGTGTGGTGCCAGGTCATGGGAGGGAGGATGCTGGCTCAAAGAAAGACCTTGAACTTGAGCAGGAGCCTGGGCCAGGGCTGAGCAGAAGAACCCGCAGCTAAGGCAGTGATCATAAAGGCCATACTTCCTAGGAAGTGCAGAAATACCATGAGCACAGGGCAACACCATGCTCCACTTCCGGGTCATCTTGCTGTCCTCCTCACCCCTGGAAGCACTTCCTGAGTTCTCGCTGCCTCCTGAATTCTACCAACTGCTTCCAGAATATCATTCCACCCTGAACTTAAGAAGCCAGTGCCAGTATGCTTTGGGATCCGAATCTGTTCAGATCCTGCCTGTGGAGGGCTAGTGGAGGTGAGCGGGCGCCCCTATTCTGTTCCTGAGTTTCAGAGAGTGAGTACCAGCTGCTCAGACAGCAAGGCAGCTGCATCCCGAACACTCCCGCGTCCAGACAGCCAGTGTTCAGAGTGGAAGTTCTCATGGAGAGGGAGACCCGTGCTGTGAACATTCCTGCAGAATCAGGAATGGTCCCCAGTGTGTGCCGGGGCCTGCGGGACTCCAGAGCCTTCTGTGTTGTGCCTCTTCCCTGCCTAGTAGGGATGGAGATATTGGGGCTATTTGGAAACTGAGCAGGGGACAGGGATGGGGCTGGGAGAGGGATCAGTGAGGGGACAGTAAATCACTAGGAAAAGCAGCTATTGAGAACGTGGTGGAGGGCTGACCATTTTTGTCTGATATTTTTTCTGAATTCCTTTGTATCAGGTACCTCTCAAAGCTCCTTTGATTCCACGCGTCCTGGGCGTGCCAGTATATGCCATCCCAGTTCTTAAAACCATTGTCCGTCCACAGCCAACCCCAGTGCATGAAAGGAGGAAAAAAGACTTTTCCAACTGGCAGAATTCATCAAAATGAATTGGCAACACCTATCAGCCTGAAACAGCAGTTTGCAACTTGCCCGGTAACAAATCTTTCCGGGGACATTATCTCACAGGAAACAACACAGGATAAATTCTTAGCACAATATGATTCTTCTCCTTCTTCACCTCCTCCCCACTTCAAAAAGATTTAACATCTAATTCAGGTTTTGACGAGCTGCTTCATCTCTGTAGAAACACTGTTGATCTCTGTCGGACCCCAACGGCCTTGGGCAGAACAAACTGAAGGAAGGGGGACGGGACCATAGGCAGTGATAAATAAATACATTACCGCGCCTCTGACGGAGCGCCGTGACCTCCAAACACGACTGCCGAGTGGCAGCTGTTTAACAAAAGTCGCCCAGAGTTCCTGCCATCTCAGGGTCTTCCAGTAGAAAGCAAGAGAGAGATGCCCAGGAGGCCAATCCTGCTGGGCCTGCTGGAATCGGTCAGAGCTTCTCCTTGCATTTTCAAAACAAGCCACAAAATTTCCCAGGAGATAAAGCACAGAAGGAAGGATAGGCCTGGACACTCTCTTTCCAATGAGGAAACTGAAACTCGGGAAATGGGGGTCGGTGGTGTTACTCAGTGGTAAGTCTCTTGTCATACCTCTGGGTTTGGTCCCCAGCACGATCGATTGAATCAATCAATGGAAAACTGACCAAGGACACACAGCTAAAACCTAGTGGGGTTGCTAATTGAATATAAATTTTGCTTAAAAATCATTTCCTGGTTCGTGCTCAGTACAACTGTTGTTTTGGCTTTAAAAACAATACACTTGTTTTAATTAAAATCTACTGTGAGGAGCTGATAAAATATAAAGAACTTGTTTGAATCCCACCGAAAAGCCAGCATTTCTATGCAATTACCTGGGAACTGGAAGACCTGATGGCCACCATTCCATTCCCACCTTGAAGAGAGGTAACTGAGACCCAGCAGGTGGTGTGTTCTGCCCCAAGTTGCAAAGCTTGAGAAATGGTCCGTGACTCTCTGCCAAAGACTTCCTTCCATCTCCTCACATTGCTTCTAGGTTCTATGAGAACATAGAAGACAAAGAACGTGGGTTGTGGGACTCTTTTCCTGACAAGAGTTGTACCAACAAGTTTGTGACAAACACTATTTTAACCAAGAGCTGAGCATGTCTGGGAAAATGTCCAGCAGGGAGCTTTCATCCATGGTTTTGACAAAGAACTCACTTAAGCTAACAGACAGCACCAGACCTGGCACACAGCAAAGGACTCACAAATACGTGAGGACAGGATAGACTGACCTGTGAGTGGGACAAATGAACAGTGTGGGGAATCTCTGAGGAGCCCCACCCAACAGTTCACCATCTTGTTTATCCTCTACCCACGCCTACTATTGTTTATTCTGTTACTACTTCTCTTTCTCTCTGAACCCCAACTTGAATATTGGCTCAGGAAGGAAAAACCATGTGATTTGTCACCAACCTATCAGAAGCACCCAGCAGAGGCCTGGATACGCAATATATGCATACCCATTGTTCTCTGTTGTGCTGAAACTATTTGTTGATACTGCCTGTCTGTATTGCTTTTGGATTTGAGAGTAATTCATAAACTCATAAAATGATAGAGTCAAAAGAGACCAAAGTGGTGTCTCTGATTTTACAGTTAAAAAAAAATGAATTCAAGGCAAGAGTATCAAGGCTGTATGTCCTGTCCATGGCTGACTGTAGGCAGGAATCTAGTTCAGTACATGTTCCATGATAGGCTGTATGTATATAAATCTGTATATGCATTGTTTATGCTTGCCTGTTTAGGCAGGTATTCACAGTGAGTAAATTGTGTGTATGTGTGTGTGTGTGTGCTGGAAAGTGAAGCATAAACACATTCATAACAGCCTTCTAGAAACAAACCAATAAACCAGTTCAGTGGCATGGCATCCAGGGAGCTGCCTTGCTCAGGTTTTCCTTCAAGGGCAACTGCAACAGTGAGCATAGGTGATTGACAGTTGCCATGGGCCTCAGCTTTGACTCGTTGCATATTCAGTGTAAGATCATGCTTCCCCTGACTGCCCCAGCCCATGACTGGGCACAGTAGGGAGAGTCAGAATAGGGCCATTGTTGCTAATAGGCATATTTGGTGCACAAATGCCCACCGTCTTGCCTGGAACTTTGAGCCATTCTGCATCCTGAAGCTTCACCCCGTCCAACCCTTCCCTCCTGCTCTCCAGTGTTGTCAGACCTGCAGATGGTCTGTAGACTCTCCCTGCCTGATGGCACTTCCTCTCATCATGCACAGACAAGAGAAAGCTCTTACATGACTTGTCCCTTCTCAGGTCTTTTTTCCCAAGGACCCGAGCTGACCCAGTGATATTAGTATTCCTGATGATTGGTCCACCGGCCGCTTGATTCTCTGAGATTCCCGGGCCACTCTGCTCCCTATACCTGGGTGAAGAGTGTCTGCCTTCCATTCCTGTTCCAGGTGTGCCCGGGGTGCCCATCACTCCTCTTTCCCAACTTGCTGCCCCTGGATTCCCCTGCAGGCTCATTTGGATGAGGAGCAGTGTCACAGTGCTGACCTGGGAATTTAGGTTCCCAGGACTTTGGAGAGCTCAGATCCATGTGCTCTGGAAGCTGGTGGAGACCACATGAGGTTCTACGCTCACCTATGTGGAGCGGGTGGGAAGTTCCTACTCCAGGGAGCTGGAAGAACCAAGTGGTGGCCTTCCTTGCAACTTCGTCCACTCCTCCAGAGTGAATGGCACCCAGCGTTTAGTGACAGTAGCTCTGAGGTGGGCTAAAGCCACACACAGTCATTTATTTAGAAACTTGTCCTGAGTGGTCAGAGGTACTGAGTTAAGTGTTTCGCCTGCATTTTCACCTTGAATTATGAAAGTAAGGTCATCGTGATCTCTCCCTGAAACTGGAGAACTGAACTTCAGAGAGGCTGAATTCTCTGTGCAAGAACACCCACTCAGAACTCTGTGCGACTAACCCTAATATTTGTACACTTTAGCAGCACATAAAATACATATGTTCCTGAAACACACCAGGAGCAGGTTCCCTGGAGACAAGCAGAGAGAGAGAGAGAGAGAGGAGAGAGAGAGAGAAAGAGCAGAAGCTGGGTAACACCAGGTCTTGTGTGGCTCCCTTGGATAACAAGGAGAGCTGGAAGCAGGAGCCAGAGCCACAGCTCTGGTGAAGAAAGGCGCTGCCTGGACAAGTCCAGTGTAGTATGGTTCCTGACCCAGACCTTGCGGGGCAAACATGGAAACATCCAGAATCAGACACACAGCGTGACAGAGCCATGGCCTCGCTGTAGAGATGGCAACACGAAAGACAGAAGCTGAAGGGGTATCCATTCACTACACCAGCGTCTTCAGGCCCTGGGGTGTTAAGGCCCAGATGATCTGAGGTTGCAGGTCAGGACAAACCTTTAGAAGAGGGCTTGACCACAGAAAACCCATCCTTCACCCGGAGCCCTCCCTTGAGGTAATTTTTTTATGGCTCAGTGGTGACTAAGTTAGGCCAGGCACATTTTCCTTTGCTTCCTGGGGCTTGTCACACAAGGGCTGGCATCTCAGCTGCTTACAGGCCTCAGGGTCCTTGTGGGCACCCTTCCTTCTTGACCCACCCTGGAGGGGGAACTGTACCTCACTGGCACCTGCTTACTTCAGAGAGCCCTACCCTGGCCTGCGTGGGTCCAAAGAACTCCCCAGCAGTCAGAGCAAAGAGCAAAGACTGAGTCCTGTCTCTGAGTCAGAACAACTATGAATTGAATATCGAACCCATGATACCCACCCAGGCATGGGTTTCTCAGCCCAAGCACTACTGACATATAGAGCCAGTGGGCACTCTTTGGGGGCTTGCCCTGTGCGTTCCTGGAGTCTGCCGACTAGGTGCCAGGATTACCCCCTCATTCAGTGGAGGCAATCAAAACTGTCCAGACTTTGTCAGTGACCCCTGGGCGAGACAGAGGCAGAGGAGCACCCCCTGTGGAGAACCACTGGTCTGATCTTATCTCAATGGTAGTAGGATTGAAATCCAGTATAGTCAGAGGCTGGGGAGGAGCGAGAACAGGTAATGGTGCTCCTCAGGAAGTCCTCCTTGTCTGTATATTCATAGTGTAGGATTCCCCAGGTGGCGAGATCCATTCTACCCACCTGCCTCAACCCTCAGCGAGGGCTATCAGTGAGGGCCAAAGTTTGAAGGCGATGGGGGAAAAGTCTTCTATGGAATTCAAACATATTTGTATGAATTAAAGGGTTCAGAGTTTAAGTGGGCAATTCTGAGTGAGTCGCTTGAGAGCCCAAATTAGCTTTGCTTTTCTGCATATTAACTCCCCTTAGGTGTCCTGTTTAATGATTTAATGATGTCTGACTCTGAAGTTCTTCAAAGCGGAGGAATTTGTACACCCCCTAAGGCAGTTTCCACCTCCCTGGAGAAGCAAGCCCACTGAAGCTCTGCCCCTACACGTCACTCCCTCCTGTAGGCCTTGCCTTTGGGGCCACCACAGGCAGCGTTTGGGCAAGCCCAGGGCTGTGGGTTAGGTCCCCAGGAGTAGGTCTGTAATTTAGAAGGAGAGCTTGCGGAAGAGATGGAGGAGAGAGGGGGAGATGCTTAATGAGATTCTACTGCTCTGTTTCTCTGTTCTGAGAAGGTCTTTCATTTTATATTTGATCATTTCTATAATGAGGATTCATTTTATATTTAACATTTACATTTAAAGTGGCAGTATTTCTTTGGCCTCTAAAGACCTGCTATTAAATTGATGGTGGGTGCTAAAAATAACAACACTTTAGAATTGAAGAAACACAGAATAAAGCAGATAGATGTGATTTACACGTTTCAAGATAGATCTGAAAATGCCTTTCTTAGGTATAAGTAGAAATGTTTTTAGAGATACATGCACTTAAACACATAACATCCCCGGGAGGTACATTTGGTTATGACCATTTTGCTGGTGAGAAAATTGAGGCTCAAGCTACCTGAGTCAGAAGCTCAGGGTCAACACAGGAGTGCAGGAGGGGACTGCAGGCCCAGGCGGTCTTCCCTCACTGCATCCGTCACGTGGGATCCCCAACACACCAAACCTCAACATGATCCTGTTCCTGGCTACCTAACACTGTCCCTACCCAGATGGGACTCTTTGCCTCTAGATTTTTCAAGTTCATTTCTACTGATATATAAACATCCTTGATCCTCAGCCTCTCTCTGTCTGAGTTTGTTTGAAATAGATATCAAATAGCCCAGCTCTGCCTGCCTACAGGGCACCTGGGCTACAATGCAGACGGAACCATCTGGTAGCAGCGGCCACACCCTGAACTGCTCTGCAACTTAAACTGATGCTGTCCTTCTCCCCTTCCCTGTCCTTTCCAGCCACCTGCAGTTTCCTATCCTCAACAGCAATTTGACAGCTACTGTATACTGCTTTATGTTACAGTTTCACGTGCTACTCCTATTTACACAAGTGACAGTACCCCTGCCAAAATATTTATACTTTGACTGCAGCATAATATCTGTGTGTGTGTAAATCCTGCCTGGACTGGGCAGTAAGATGTTACATGTAAAAGGACTGAGATGGAACTTCAAGTGGCTTCGGTGAGTCTTGGACACGTGGTCTGTCTGTGCAGTCACATTCTGGAATATTTTGCTTCAGCTTCCAACAGGGGGTTTCTTCCTTCCCAACAAAGAGTCCTTATGGCCAGAATCAGGGGTTGAGCTGAGGTCAGGGAGTTGCTTCAGCACTAAATTACCAAAGTATAGCGTGCTCAGAGTGGCCGCAGGGAAGCAAGAACAGGGCAGACAGAAGAGAGCTTGACACCACGTATGATATTCAGATACAAGAAGTTAAAAGGCACTGGCCGTCCCTCCAAGAAGGGCTAGAAAACCGGCCTCTATACTTACAGGATGATCTGTGTGGATCAAGGCTTGAAAGATTCGTGCCTGAAGAAACCACAGAAATCATCTCTGGATGTTAGTCGTCTCTGGACGCTTCTACATTGCAAAGCAGAACTCAGATATTGGCTATTAATTTCTGCAGCTACTTTTGCTGCTAACAGGAAGTGTTCATTGGCAGGACCTGGGAGATTTCTATTGGCTGCAGCTACGCCAATAGCTGACACTAAGTTCTTGCTAGGTGTCAGGCACTATTCCAAGAACTTTGAATGCTAATTATTTTAATTGTACCTGTGACTCTGTGTTGCAGGGAGTATGAGGAGTAAAGCTCTTGGACGAGAACAGAAGGGGCCTTGTCCTGGGCTCTGAACTTCGGACACTGCATTCCACAAATAAATGCGCAAAGATATATTTATTGAAATCTCCTGGGTGTAGCTCCTAGGTGAAATGACCGATTCTAGGACAGGGACAGAAAATATATAAAATATATCTTTATCATTTTGTAGTGACAGAAAATAAGTAAGGACTCAAAAAAAAAAAAAAAGAAAGAAAGAAAGAAAGAAAGAAAGAAAGAAAGAAAGAAAGAAAGAAAGTTAAGAGAAAAAGCAAACAATGATGGAGATACACTTAAGAGAAAGAGGACCCAGCTGAAAGGTGTGAAAGGTCTCACAGTGGCCAAGCTTTGAGCAACAAAATTTATAAGTCATGTGGGATTAACCCAAAGCATCAAAGAAATATCCAAGAGTCCACACAGATATAAACAGATGATTAAATAAATACATAAATAAATGAAAGAGAAGAGACAAATCTCCCATGCACAAGAAATCCCAATAATTTATGTAGATTCTCTGCCCTTAAGTAGGTAAAGTATAACCACCCAGGCCCTAAGAGTGGGACACCTGAGGAACTTGAGGGTGAAGGAATTTGACAGACATTCACTCAGGTAGGGATCACAGTCAAGAACAATAGCAAGACCTGTTGCTATGTTCTGTGGAGGATGCTTGGCCTCTGTGGTCTTCCCTGCCCCAAGGACTCGTAAACCCAGCATAATCCTGAGAAAAACATCAGACAGATCTCAGTGGAGACACATTCTGCAAAACCCCCAGAGTCCTCCTCAAAACTGTGTGTGAGGGCTGGTATTGTGTCCCAGTGGCAGAGCATTTGCCCAGCATGTATGAGGCACTGGGTCAATTCCCAGCACCACATATAAATAAATGAATAAAATAAAGGTCCATCAACATCTAAAAAAAAAAAAAAAAAAAAAACTAAAAACAAACAAACAAACTGTGTGTGCCATCAGAAACCAAAGTCTGAGAAATTGTCACCATCTAGGAGGACACCAAGGAGACTTGACTACAGAACATTGTGATATTCTGATTGGGATCCTGAAAATGAAATAGATCATTAGCGGGAAGTTGAAGAAATCTAAGTAAACATATCAACGTGAGTTCATTACAAGTAATGTGCTATACTGACCTAAGACCCTAAGAACACAGGAAATCTGGATAAGCAGGAACTTTGCACTTCGGTATCTTTGAAAAGTATATCTTCATAATTCTCCTATAAATCTTAAGCTGTCCTAAAATGAAATTTCTTTACAAAATTTTTAAATCTCATGATGCTTTTGTCACGTGGGAGCCAGTGCCCCATAATGCCACTCTTAGAATTAACACCAGAGAAATGCTTGTCACCACTCTTGCCTCGTGGTAAACTTTAAACCAAAGGAGACTACACTTGAAAGTCCTGGAGCCTGTGGTTTTTGCTGCTGCTGTCTTCAGAGATGGACATTGCTCTGGAGTTAGGGAGGAGTTAAGAAAAGAGAGAAGATAAATTAATTAGCTTGTCAAATCCTCACTCTCTAGAGGAATATAACAGTCCCCTGTAAGAAAGTATCATCTCCTGGTGGTGACAAGCATCTATTTTCCTGCTTCTTTTCCTGTTCCAATTTAGAGTTCTCAAGTTATACACAAATCAGAGCAGTATTCACAACAGACGTGCACAGCAGCTATGGAATATTTTGCAATGTTAAGCAATTCGTAGAACTCTGAAATTTGAATACACGTAAGTCTAGACATAACGTGCGTGAAGCATGATTCTCCCTTTTTATGCTGACAACTAAATGAAGACTGAGTCCTAGAACTGTGAATTTAAAAAGAATTTCCATAAAATTTTAATTAATTTTCAATACATTAAAATGCAGCTTTATTGAATGTTGTTAAATTATTGATACTTATTCATTTTAATTTTATTTACCATTTGCTGTTATAAATTTTGCCTTTTGCTTTTAAAAAAATTCTTCCCCCAAAATATTTTAGAAGGCAAAATTTTCTGAAAGCAAGTTAAATTTTTTTAGTTTTCACGTTTGCCCTTTTTTTTCCTAATCTTTTTAACATTTCCAACATTTCCTTTACATTGTGTTTTTGAAGTATACAAAACATGAATCTGTGAACACACGCACGAATTTTGAATAAATTATTTTGACTAGCAATCATTTAGGCCATTATTAGCAATAGAACAAAAACAATGTGAAGATCTTGATTATAACAACATAATTAGCGATTTTGCTGGGAAGTCAAAAGAATCAATAAATTTTATGTAATAAATATAAGACAATTTATGAATGGCATATGCCTTTATTTTGTTACTCACCCAAGATTTTCATTCCACTAAGAGCATACCCAGCATGATAATAACTAAATTAAGCTATCTTTTATGTTGGGATGTCTTTCAGTCATGAAACTATCATAGCTTTAACACATTTTCATCCTGAAGGTGTTTTCGTCAAAGCAGGAGGATAGAAAATGTTTGATTTAACACTGCGCTATCTTGATGCTTTCAACATATGATCATTGGTCTGAGGATCTCCATTGCACCCGTTCCCGGCTCTGCCGACACCAAGGGGGCCTGACTGGAAGGGTCATTTTGCACACGAGGACACTGAAGCACAGAGAGGTTATATTTCTTGTCTAAGATCCCACAGCTGTTAACCTTGGCTTAGGTGGATCCAAACAAAGTCTCTTGCCCAGGGGAAAACGGCCTCTCCTGGGCCTTTGGAAGTGTTCGCTCTTTGAAGGTGATTCCCGTTCTCCCTGATTTTCCTGAAAATACCTGTCTCTTTGAGAAGGTTCTCAAGGTCTCCTAGGAATTTTGGGTTCAGGATAAAACTTCAGAGAAGGTTCCCCGGGGCTGGGGTAGAGAGTGGGGACCCTCCCTGATACCCCCTAACTATAGCCCCTCTTTTATCTTTCTAAAGGTTAGGGGCCTATCTCAAATAGCTGTAGAAGAAATATAAAACAAACAGACAAACAAAAAAGACCCTGAAGGTCAACCTTGAAGTGGGGGGAAAAAGAAATTTCTCATCAAAAGGTGAAAACAAATATAATCTCTCCTTTCCCTTGGGAAGGCGGGCATTTGCCATCTGCATGCCCCAGACCCATCTCTTCTGACCCCCCACACAAAAGAAAGAGGTGGGGTGGGACCCCTTCTGTATCCCCAACCCCTCTGCTCCCAGTTTCTTTTCCTGACAGTCCTACAATAGCAATTGCTGTCAAGTTGTGATTTAAAGCAAAATTGAGCTAACTTGAACCAACTTTAGGCAGGTGATTGATGGGTAGGACTGGATTTCCCCCCCTAGTGCATGAAATTGCTGCAAGTAGGTATTATGATCCCAACACATCTCATATTATTCCTTAATCCACTCAACAGCAATGTTTGGCATCTAGCTTTATAATAAAAGGTATCAATTAGGAGCTGTCGATGTTTTCAGAGGCAATATCTAATTACAGTCACTTGCTATAGGCTATCTTGTTAAAAAATTTGAGCAGAATGAGTAAGTATTCCTGACAAGTTCAATGCATTATTAAAGGTGTAATTACTCAGTTATTGCTCATGTAATCCTGAGTTAATTATGTGACTTCAAAATTCATCACTTTTATGTTTATTGAACTTTGATAAGTTCACCCATATCTGATTTATCCCAATGATCCATTTTCCTTTTTTTTTTTTATTTCAAATTGAGTCTTTTGGACCAATTGGTTAGAAAATAAACAGACTTTAGAATACTGTAGACCTGGAACCGAGGCTGATGGTTGGAGTAGGGGGGCATCCAAAATGACCATTTTTAGGGGAGCCCAACACAGAGGACGGTGGAGTTGGTGCAAGAACATTCCAGGTGGCCACAAAGGCCGTTGTGTGTCATTTCCAGATGGTGGCTGCACATGTTCTTTAACACATACTTCTCATCAGAGACATGTATGGATACTTGGCTATCAAACTGAGCTGGGCCAACTCAGGGCAATAATTGGGGCATTGCCTCTTGCGTCTACAATAGAATAAACCCCAATGTTAAAATGCTATCAAGCAATGACTCTAATCCTCATTCACACAAACCTTGAGAAAGGTGGTTCCAAACACCCTGCCCATAAATGCTAAGTGAAGAACCCAGCACAGCAAGAGAGCAAGCTGAATGACATCACAACTGGTCACAGACCACCCTGCCCTCCTGCACTACAACAGGAAATTTCTGTCCTTCTTCCTTGTTTGAGATGGGGGAAGAAACTGTGTAAAAGATGGGGAAAAAATCAATTTTTCTCCCCTCACACACTTAACGCGACACAGAACACAATGCTTCTGGTCACTAAAATGTGTGTAAGTACTTCACACTATACCAGGCAGTTCTGCAGACACAAAATGAGGGTCCTACAATTGAATTCGATTTTGACACTATGTGAGACACAGTGTGACACAGTGTGAGATTCCCCCAAGATTAAGGTCCCATTCTCACAGAACTGCCCTCACTTCAGATGCCAGTCACAAGTCCTGAGTTGTGACCTGTACTTCTGACCAGTCAGCTATAAATCAAGGTTCCCATGACCCCCTCCTCAGATTTGATTAATTTCCTACAGCAGCTCACAGAACTCAGGGAAACACTTTTTTGTTCCATGTTTACCCATTTATTATAAGAGTTTATACAAAGACATAGCCATCATATGGAGAAGATGCTCAAGGTGAGACATGTGGGGAGAGGGTGGTGCACCCGTGACCTTCCTTGACCTTCCTGAGCCTACCCCTCTCCCAGAAATTCAGGTCTCCAAGCCCTGTCCTTTTGGGCTTTAATGACAGGGTCATTATGTAGGCATGGTTAATTATGTCACTGGTCACGAGTGAGCAACTCAACTGTTCACAACCAGACATTGGGGGTGAAGCCAAAGACCCCCACCCTTCAATCACATGGTTGGTTCCTCTTGGCAACCAGCTTCCTCCCTGAGGTTAGCCAGGAGCCCACCAAAAGTGCTCTCATTAAAACAAAAGATGCTCCTACCACCCCAGGAAATTCCACCAGATTTAGGAGCTCTGTGTCAGACCATCTTGTCACTCAAGAAATGGCACAGGTCTTAGGAGCACTGGGTCAGGAACTGAGGTCAAAGTCCATATCTTAGAACAAAAGTTCTAGTGCCCCCATCTGCATGGGTTTTAGGAGCTCTGTCTCAGGAACTATGGGAAGGGACCCGTATGTATTTGTGATGATGTCACAGTACTACATTCCCTACCTTCGATGGCTGAGTTTCCAGTAGCATTTCATCTAAGAGTACCTTTGCTTCTTGATAGCAGAATCCTGTTCCTTAGCTTTTTTGAGCCTGAGTTTGCACATTGGGGAGTGGGATGACCATCCCCACCTTATCTGCCTCTAAGAGTTCTTGTGATGTAGAGGCCTCTACAAATGTGGCTGCTAAATGAGGAAAATCTTTCTCAGCCACTGGGTAGCCCGTTCTTCTAGGTCCTCGATGGCTGATAAACTCACTGCAACCCCTAAGTACCCTGCTATCCATTCTAGAGCACAACAATTGGGTGCAGTGAGCAGAAGGCAGCTTCTAAAATGTCTCATAGGATCCTCTGCCCCCCATATGTCATGCTGTACGGTCCTCCCCTATGAATGTGAGTGAACCTCAAAACCCACTTCTAACAACTAGAGTTGATGGGACGTTGCTTCTGAGATCAGACTACATAAAGGTTGTGACCTCCCTCTTACCCTTCTCTATGCCCTCTTGCTTTCCCTGTGATCACTCTAAAGGATGTCAGCTCCTGCCATACTGTGTGCTACCCTAGGGAGAAGTTCATGCAACAAAGAACTGATGCCTGTGGCCAACAGCCAGTGAGGAACCAAGAGCCACGGAAAGAGCTCCCCAGTGCAGACCTGGGGTGGCACACAGCTCCACCATGATCACAACCTCAGGAGGCAGAGACCGTCGGCTAAGCTGTGCCACACAGAACTTGTAAGACCCCAAATATTTCTTTTCTTATGGCACCATATTATAGTGCGATTTCATATACAGGAACAAATAACTATGCAGGTCTAGGGAGACATAATTACCCAGTGCTGAAGAATATAGCATTTCATGTCTAAGTCCCAACACCTCAATGTCTGTGTAAACTTACCAGTAGATTCTGTGGGTCTACTTCATAAAACAGATAATAGTTCTCCACTCATTGCATTTTTCTGAGTATTAAACAAGGCAATATCTGCAGGAGCACTTAATTGGGTAGCTGTCAACTTTGTTTTCCTTAATTAAGTGGTAGCTATTATTTGTTATTTGTAATCCTCTCCTCCCCATCTTCCCAAAACATCCAATGCTCTTTCTTCACTCTTGATCTACCATGGCAACTGTATGTATTTCATACCCTTTGGACAAATCTAAAGTCCCATTCATTCTTCTACTTGATATTTAACCCTCTCCAGTCTTGTTCCCCAACATGTAACTCAGGGCACAAACTCATGTCTACAAATTTCTGGGCATGAACATACTGTATGCAACCCCTCTCCCTTTAAACAGGTCTTTCAAAGTAATATTTCCCAACAAATAAGACACTGTCATTATTCTTGAGTAAGATACTATTCTATTGGGAGAGACAGACTTAGAAAAGTTTGCAGCCTAATACAAAATAGGAACAGGAGGTGTCCATGGTACACAGAGGCAAGACCTACAGACTTGGGGTCTTGAAGGATGAATAGGTATTTCCCCCCAAAATGAGAGAGTTTTCAGGCAGAAGGAAAAGTTGGGCAGAGGAAAGATAATGGCACAGTACAGCAGGAGCAAGGGTACAGGGAAAGACGCTAATACCTTCATGTGTGCAGCCTGGAGAGATGGTGAGGAGGAAGCAGGAAGGGAGGTAGGCCGTGAGGTACTGGGGACCGACTGTGGAGGACACTGCCTTGCCTCACAGGAGATCCCAGCTTCAACTCACAGAAAACGGGATAAACTTAATTTTGAATAGGTGCCAACATGACCTGATTTCTCCAAATACTACACTGCCAAGTTCCCAAGGAGCAGCTTGTTAGAATTCTTTTTAGTTGGGGTTTGCTTTTCAGTTGACAGAACTAGATAGATGATGGACACATGGATGGATGGACGGATGGATGGATGAGTGGATGGATGGATGGATGGATGGGTGGATGGATGGATGGATGGATGGATGGATGAGTGGATGGATGGATGGATGGATGGATGGAGGGAGGGAGGGAGGGAGGGAGGGATATATGGACAGGAATCTGTTTAGGGGCTATTAGGGTACTTGGCATCTTAAAATGTCATTTTCCTCTAACTCAGCCTCCCTAAATGCAGTCCTCACCTTTTCTAATCAACTCCTTTATTAATTGCACCATTATCTGCCTCCCCATGAAGGTTGCCCTATTTCTGCCCATTTCAGCAACTCAAGACAAAGCTAAGCCCTTCCGGGGCTTCAAGACAGTTCTCGGTCTGAACCTCCCTTTCTCAAAACACAATACTTTCAGCTCTTCCCAATACCCTTCCCGTGCTGTGGTTTCTTTAGGATCATCGTTCCATTCACTACTCCTGGGTTGTCCTGTCTCCAGCGTGGTGTCCATACCTGGATATAACCCCAGATTTCTCCCAGCAGGTGCTGAGGACTTTGGCTCAGCACAAGGAGTCTCAGTGCCATAGGCAACAGCAGACACTTAAGATAAAAAAAGCAGCCCAAGGAAGGTTACTCTAAATTGCCTGCAAGAAGAAAAACTGACCGGGAAAAGTGTCCTTCACCTGAGTGTTATTTCTCATCACCCACTGATGGGACAACTTCTGCCTACATCCCAGGTGGACTTACCACCCCGGTCATTGCTTTCCTGTTTCTCTCTGACCCTCAGGTGTCACCCAGACTACTAGCCTGGGTGCTGGGGACATCTTCTCTACCATCGGAAACACAGACAGGCAAGAGTTGCAATCATTACCGGGGTCGTGAGGCAAGTGAAGTGATAAATCCCGCTTTGTTTCCGTTCAGAGGAAGAATCTTCAATTAAGTAAGAATTGATTTTCTAATATTTTTTTCTTCTGCTTGCCATTGGTAGAGTGCTTGAACCAGCTGCAGCCCTGACTTGTAGGGGGAGAATAATTAAGCTGCTGCTGCTGCTGCTACTGCTGCTGCTACCGCCGCCACCACCACTGTGGATCACAAAGGAATTGGTCCCAAGTATGGCAAACAACTTACCGCTTTTATTTTGGGCAAAACGGAGGGCAGTGCTCATCCCTGGGAAATGCCTCCCTGACACAAACCAAAAATGGCAGGCTATTTGGTGGGAAATGTGCAGCTCCAGGGGGCGTTGAAGGTGCTTCTGTGACCAGATGGTGGTGACGGCACCTTTGTGTCTGAGACACCAACCACTACCGGGTACAACTAAGAGGAAGATCCGATGGCAAAGCGAGAAGAAATGGATAAGGGAAATTAAATATGAGTTGTCCTGAGCCACTACCCACTCTTGATGGCTAAAGAAAAATGTCCTTTGTGTCACAGGCAACCACCAGATCTGGCTTTCCTTGGTTGTGCTGATGAATGGGTAGAAGCGGAACACAGAGAGAGAAGTGCAGAGATGCCAGCTAGGTCGGGGTGAGAAAGGGCAGATCAGAACATGGGCCTGAGGATGTGGTTAGAAGGAGAAATCCTGGCTGGGGGAGGAGGTGGAGTGACTTGAGGCAAGTCAGACTGAAATTTTTAAAAAAGGGGAGACAACACAGGGACCCCCTAAATCATGCTGATTGGATCCACCTCCCTTGTAGTACTGAGAGGGATTTTCAGGGCAGATGGAGGCTGTACACTGAATGACCCCAGTTAATTAGGATGTATTGTATATTTCAAAAAAAAAAAAATTGCTATAATAGATTTTTAACATTTGTCATTGGAAAAAAAAAAGATGAATTGGTGAGTTGATGAATATGCTCATCTGATTGAATCTCTCTCTAATGTTCACAGAGATCAAAACATCACGTTGTACCCTATAAATATACACAGTTAATGTCAATTAAAAATAAATAAGTAAAATAAAATAAAACGGAAGCACTATTCCTTTCTTCCTGGAGAGTACAGTCTGTCGTGGGGGCAGACCTGTCTATGGAACCTTATCTTTCATGATAATTGAAGAGAATATATAAATATAGGAAGAATATTCCAGCCTTGGGGTTTTCTAATCAAATGTCTGTTGTTTTTATTAAGGACACAGGTGTCTTGGCTCATCACTGCCACACAATGGCCATTCGCTTCAAAGTCGGAGGGCTGATGGAAGCCATAGCCCCACTCGCTCTGGTCTAAGAAGCCCCTCAGTGATCCACAAAAACCAGATTTGACACTGTTACTCAGAAATATTTTGTCATGTTCCACCTTCTAAATGAAAGCTTTCAGGCTGACCACCCAATATGAGTGGCAGCTTAAGAAAGAGACAGAGCCTGGGATGTAATAAAGAAAAGTAAAAGTTTCACCAGTAGGACAGAGAACTGGAGAAGAAAAACACTACTACTACTGTTACTACCACCATTACCACTGCTGTTACCAGGACTGTTACGCAGGAGGATCATCATGCCAACATTTATTAAACGCCCCCAGTGTCCAGTGGCTAACCTAAGCGCCCTTGACATATCACATCATGTCAGCTTGCTAACAACAACCATTATGATTCTCAGTTAGCAAGAGGTAAAAGTAAAGCTCAGCAAGGTCAAAGGACTTCTCCAATAATAAATCTCTGAGTCAGAACTTGAACCCAAGTCAGCCTGACCCTAACGTCTTTGTCCTTAACCGAGTGCCACGTGCCGTGAGCAGGACTGTATATTAACTGGGTCACTTAACTTTGAAGCAGCACTATCAGTTCTGTATGACTAGTCCCTGGAAGTGGCTGAGCCTTGGGAAGATTAGTGGTCTGGCCCCGTGACATGGGTTCTTCCTTCCAATAAACTACTGTCTGGTTTGGAGAGGCAAGACTAACGGATGTTGAAAACATGACAGAATATCACTTGCTTAGACAGTAGGTGTCCCATGTTTAGTTTAGAGAGGGTGGGATACAGGGACTTCAGGAATGCTATGTCACGGTGAATGAAATTAATCAGGAATTTTTAATTCTTTCTTGCATTTACTTTTTAAAGTTTTATTTTGTTTTTAATTGACTCATAGCAATTTTACATATTTGTGAAGCGCCTTGTGAGGTTTCAATACACAGGTGCTTCTAATTCTAAAGTAACATTGGTTTCTGATGGAAAATCATAGAAAATTACAAAGAATAAAATGAAAGTAGTTCAAATTTCAAAACACAGAAAATCCTTGCTAATTTTCGTGGATTTCCCTCCAATGTATGTTTTCAGTGCATGTATCTTTTTTCAAATATTTGGCATAATGAGCTATTTGACATTTCTATAATCCACTTAACCTTTTATTAAATATGGACTAATTTCCCTGATATCAAAATTCTTTGAGACTATTATTTTAATAATTCAACCAAATTCTACACCTTAGACATATTTATTTAATCATTCTCCCTTTGTGAAAGATTTAATGTTTTCAGATGTTCTCTAGTATACACACAGTTTAGGATACCTTTGCAAAGATGAGCTTATTAGTTTAAATCATATAATGATTTTTAAGGTTCTTGACAAATGATTCTGAGCTGATTCTAAGATGTTCTGCTCATTGATGAAATGTGATATATTCATGTCAATGTGCTTTTGCCTCAACTTATTTTTATTATTACTAATAATATCTTAACTTGTCAATTTGATAGGTATAAAAAGGACCTAACTTCTTCTATTTGCTTTATTTCAAAAGATTTTTACTTTCTATTGTCTGATTATATTTCCTTCACAGTAAAGTATTTTTTAATGTTCTCTGTTTAACTTTTAATTATACTTTAATATCTTCCTGTGGAGAAATACATAGGTATGTAATAAAAAAAAACATTTATCATGTTTAGTGTAAATACTTTCCTAATTTGTAGTTTTTCATCTGACTTTGCTTATCCATAATCACTATCAATTTCACTCCTTACACCTGTCTTTCTTTGTTTTAGAAATTCCATTTTCTTTTAGAGACTTCAAAAATATTAAAACTGGGCACCATGGCACATGTTTATAATCCCAGCGGCTTGAGTTGCTGAGGCAGGAAGATCATGAGTTCAAAACCAATCTTAGCAAAAGTGAGGTGCTAAGCAACTCAGTGAGACCCTGTCCCTAAATAAAATACAAAATAGGGCTGGGGATGTGGCTCATTGGTCGAGTGCCTCTGAGTTCAATCCCTGGTACCTTCCCTCAAAAAATATTTACCTATATTTTATTTGGTACTTTTTGTGTTTTCATTTAGTATAACATAGTATTTTAATGCACTTAGAAATTATATAATTGTATTATGGGAGGAAACAATTGAATTTTAATAATGCATTATTTGATTTTTTTAATAAACTGTATTAAATTAATTTAAGATTTGCCCTGAGAAAATTTTTGAATACTCCTTTCTTCTACTCTTAGCTATTGTGGGAAAGGCACGATTGGTCCTGGAATTTGACACGTGTGGGATATGGGTTAGGAAGAACAAAGAGGAATTCAAAATAATGAAGCAACATTAAGCAAAAGTCAAGAAGAGGGAATAAATACGAAGCATCCAGCAGCAACAAGGACTGCAGCCTTGTCTGGATTTGATGAGGATGTCCAGAGAGTGGCAGATGGTGGAGATCCTTACACACCAGGCAAAAGAGTTCAATTCCTGCCCTTTAAGCACTAAGAAGTCGCAGGAGCTTTTGCAAGGGAGTGACTGAAAAGAAAAAACATTTAAGAAAATGAGTTTGCCAGAAGTACCTGGGAGGAACAGGCACAGGGTGCCAAGAATGCAATTCAGAGCATTGCAGCACAATGAAAGGATTTTCCCAGAAGCAGGGGATGCTAGTTTCTAGCTTTCTTAAGGAAGTAGAGAGAAATGATGGGGGACAACAGGTGGCAAGTGGGGACAGAGGAATGAACAGCAGCACCAGACTCCAGTCCAGAGGTCTGGGCATCTGGCCCAAGTGGGACCCACCCTCTGTGATGTGAGCCTGGCTTCAGCATGATGGCCGCTCAGGCTTCTGTGCTCATTCAGGACTGGGTGTCCATCCTCTCCCCTCTCTGGTTTCCTCCCGTTGGTGCTCTGCCGTCCTCAACTGAACCTCCCCCAGAACTATCCAGTGCACGTTCACAAGATGGGCCAGAACCAGAGGGACGCTGCTCGTGTGGGGCAGTTCTAAGCAGAGCCCGAGGGGCCAGCCTGGACCAGACCAGGTCTTCGCTTGAATCGTAGGGATGGAGCAGTGAGTATCCATTGTGATCAAGGAGGGGAGCCAGGGTTCAGAATCAGTGTTGTCTAGTTTGGAAGATGTCTTACTGAAAGGTCCCTCAGAAGCAGGCCTTGAGCTGAGGTCGTTTATCAGGGAGGAGACCCCAGGGAATACCTGGATAGGAGTGAAGCAGTGAGTCAGAGGGAGGAAAGCAGTCAATTGAGGGTGCTAACCATGAGTGCTCCCTGCTGTGGGGAAACTCAAAAGCAATCATGCTGCCAGCCTCGACTCCACCCACCAGGGCCAGGGAGCTGCGTGGGGTGGGAATGATGTTAATTCCGCTTTTCCAGCCCTCATGGGACATGTGCCGGGAGAGCAAGGCCAACAGAGCAGCGCTCGGGCACAGACATGCAGGTGCTGGCATGTGGAAGTCTTGGGCCTAAGGCACCAAGTGGGTAAGTCCAAGGGCAAATGGGTGGCCCCTGACAGCCTCTGCTACAGTGGGCAAGGCTGGAAATAAGAGGGAGGAGGGTCAGCAGGAGCTGAAGAAATGGAAGGCATTTAGGCACACGGTCTCCAGGGTTCTTATAAGCCTGGGCCAAGTACTCAAGCCAGGAACTGACTTGTAATAAAACAAATGTGTCAAGAATTAGTTCTTAAGTTGAGTGGTAGTGTAGATACACACACACACATACATACACACACACACACACAACCATGATGTATCAGGAATGTTAATATATAATGTTAACCTATATAACCTAGTCTACTAATACATATTGATAATGTTAATATCATTTGTATTGTTAACATGTAATGATATAGATTGATAGAAGGCCAGACTAGGCATGGCCCATAAGGGGAGCACATTTCAGGCTCCTTGGCAACTGAAACCTGCTAACAGCAGACAGGAAGCCCCTGCTTTTGGAAGGTCACCCCCTCAGGGGCTGCTGATTTGCTGGGATCTGGGCTTAAGCATCCCTTGGTTAAATCCAGAGCCTCTGAGTTTCACTCTGCCTCCATTTTCCCCCTTTTGAGACACCCTGTGTTTCTTTCTCCATGTTTATTAGCTTGAATGTTAATTAAGAGCTAATGTCCCCGAGTTGAGGACATCTTTCTGGCACTCAGAGCCCAGGTGAGTGTGTCTTCCTGAAAAACAAATTCAATTTCGTTGCCAAGGTCACACATTCAGCCACAAGCGCAGACAACCCTGGCATCCAGGACAGGCATGCCCAGTGTGGGACAGGCTACCTCTGTGAGCATTCGGGTGGACAGAGGCTCTCAGGAGAGAGAGAGAGGGACTCCTGTCCCTGCCTTTCCCAGAGGATTCTGAAAATGTCACTTCCTAGCTAGCACCTCAGAGTTAAAGGACAAAGGCAGGACTGGAGAGTGGGGTCCTGTCGTCAGCGGTCCCTGAGCACCTATGGCGCGTGGCAGGTGCAGTCAGCCCTAGGTCACGCTTCATGTCCTCCTGCGGCCCATGGTCTCATTCCAGGCTCTGGACTGGAGGCCTTGAAAGCAGGACGTCACTAAAAATGAAGGCAGCTTCCTTGATGAAACAGACGTGTCCTTCCTTGATCTCCTCACACTCCAGGCCCTCCTGGACTCCACTTCTGATCTCTTCCAATTCACCTCCTCTCACCTCATATCTCAGCCACACTGCTTCTTCTTGGCCTCTTTCTTATGGTAGATGGCTCTGATCATGGCCCCAAAGGATCATGTTTCCCAATACCTGAGCCCCATGCAAAAAGAGAGTCTTTGTAGTTCCTCCCCCTGGGAGGTAGAGCTGGACTGATCTGGTAATTTGATTTAACCAATAAGATGGGGTGGAGGTGACTGTGACTATTCCAGGGTTCAGGCCTCCAAAGATCTCGTCACTTCCACTCTCCTATCACTGTGCCCTGAAGAAACCGATGAAAGACAACACAGAGAGGCCCAGCCTTCGTAGCTGTCCTGGCCACCCCAGCAGCTGGCTGCAACTGCAGGAGAAGAAATAATAAATTGTTGCTGTGAACCACTGTTATGGAGTTGCAGTTTATGTAGCAGATTAGATAGATGTGATAACTTTCCCAGTGGGAAAGTTACTCAAAATTTCAATTTCCAAACTTCCTTCATCATGTCTTCCCTCTGTCGCACGTGTGGATCCCTGCATTAAAATTCGTCCCCAACTTTTACCCTTCCTCCACCCCATCCCAAAGAGGAAAGGTCCCTCTTTGCCAAAGGTACCTGGTACTCTTGATTTTATCACCTGTTCCTTCCTTTGGGACCTTCTTCCTCAGTTGTCTTCTCCTTTGACCTCCTTTTCTTCATGGTCCTCTCCCTTCTTCAGGTGTCCCTGGGCTCCATCATTGTCTTTTCACCTGGTGGGTCTTGGTATGGGCTCTGGCCTCAGGCAGAGTTCTGGATCTGCCACCTACTCCTATCTGAACGTGGGTGGCTGCCTACCTTCTCTCAACTCAGTTTCCTGGCACCTGAAATGGAGATTACAACAGGACCCAGGTCATAATTTTTTTGTTTGTTTTCTTTGTAATGGGACAGTTATCCAGTGGAAAGAGCCCTGTGACTGACTTCTTCTGTTGTCACACCTATTATCAGATATGATCAGAATCCTATTATTGGACACCCATATCAACAGTGACCCTATTTTCTGCAGAGCTAAGATTAAAAACAAAATAGGGCTGGGCTGGCCCACAGTGTATCAGAATAGGAGACCCACCTCTTTCTCCCATCTTTATTATAGAACATAGCACAGGCCTGTAGTATTGAGGAAAAAGAAGAAATGAATGGTTTATAGATATAAATGAACATTTGTTGACTGAGTGAATAACTGACCTGGCATATATGTGGTCCCCTGTGACACACGTAAGTGTTTATAACATATAAATAAGTCAGGTGAATATCTCTGCTTCACAGATGTGCTCTTTTTTAACGTGAATTATTCAGTCTTTTGGGGACATGCTTCCTAATCTTGACCATATGTTGTTGGGGGCCCTGAAGCACATGGTTCTCCTTAGAAAGAGACTGGAGATGAGGCCAGGTATGGAAATCCCAAAGCCTGTGTCTGTTTTTGCACATTGTGCTCGAGGATGGGGCTCAGGAGGACCAAACCTGGAGTCCTGGTTGTCCCAACACTCTGGGACGGTGGGCAGGTGGAATGTTCTTTGCACAGCTGTGAACTGCGTGTAATTCGGGAGGGTGAGCCAATGCAGACCACCCACAGTCCAGAGCCAAATAAGAATAGGAATCTGGAGCACCTGGGCTTGCAGAGGAACTGCCAATTCCCAGGTCCAGCCCCACTCTATTAAGCAAACATGGTGCCTCAGTTCCTTTTATTAGGTGAATGGGAAGAGAGAAAATTGAGGTGTAATAGGAAAGTAACTGTGCACAAATTTTATTTCAGCCACGAAAATGCTATTTAATACCACCCTTTTCACTCTAAAGCCTGGAGTCTGGAATAACTCAAGCAGTGATGAGGAGCTTAGGTATTTCTTTTAATTATTCCAGGGCTACCTTGCCGCCCCGCCTGACTCAAACACTCAGCTACTCTAAGCAAAGCCATTCTAACGATTTCGATTAAGTCCTGGCCTCCTCCCAACTACACACAAATTAAAAGCATTACTGGACGATCCCAGCTTCAGCTCCTGAAAGTGTTGTTATATAAGGAAGGCAGAAGGTTGCCAAGGGCCTGTTGGCATTTCCTCAGCCACGAAGGAGAATTAACCCCTGGGGCTTCTGGGACTGAGAGATTCTTTTTCCCCACTTTCCCTAGAGTCTGTTGCTTTTTATTTTTTATTTTTTCCTTACGTTTCCTTCAAGCACACTTTAAACTGATTTATGATGTGGAAGACAGCAATCAGTTTTAAAGAGCACAGATTCCACCCAAAGTTTAGGGGGGCTGGCTTCGTGTTTTTTAGAAGCTCTCTCTTTGCCATAAGGGGCCATAGGTTATCTTGGTGGGGGAAGGTCTGGCTTGGGAGCCTGTATCAGGCTCATTGTCTCATTTGTTTAGGGACTTAAATAAGGGACTTTAGTCCTTCCATGACTTCAGAGTGGGCCTTCCTTAGAGACCAGAGAAATTTAGAATCATTGCTCAAGGCTCCACACTCCCCAGAGCCACCTGAGACTAGAAGCTCATGGTCCCCACCTCTCTGCACTGTGGTGCAATGGATCTGACCCAGAGGATGGTGAGAGGGTGAGACATCAGGCCTCCTTCACAGACCAGGTGAGGAAAGTGAAGCCAAGGTGAACAGGAACAAGGAGCTAGGCTATGGGACTTCTCCCTGACAGATTTGCCTCTCCAGCCCCCAAGCCTTTGAAAATATTGTACTGAAATGCTCTTATCACAAGTGTATAGCTTGATGAATTTTTCCAAACTGAATACTCGTCAGCCTGCAGCACACCACCCAGCAACAGCAGCAAAGCATGGCCTCCCTCACAGCCGAATCCCATCTCACCTGAGGGCAACTGTCATCTGACACTATCTGCATCCTCGTATTTATCCTCACTTATGTGCATGTTTTTTATTGACTGCTCCTTCACATTGCTGTTTTCCATTGTGGAAATAGAACCCAACCGTAAAGCCTGTCTTCTTTCCTATGGATGGGTGCTTGCAACCTCCAATATTTTTGTTAGTCCGAGTGCTTGGCGATATCTTCAAAGTTTTGCTTCTTGCCATCATTAGGCATTTCCTAAAACCCAAACCACATTGCATATGGTGGAGGGAATGCTATTCTGACAAAGTTTTTTTCCTCAAAATTCTCAGCTATAGTGGCTCTCTTAGAATCAGATCATGGTTTCCAATGGAAACCAGAGTTTTGAGATAAAATTTGATTTCCCACTTCAGCTGAAAGGTAAGACTGGAGTTTCTCTACTTCTGCTGGTGGGTAGGGTCTGCATAAGGTCACAGGCCTCTGCAGCCAAGAAATGTTGCAGGTCTTAATGGCGGGCTATGCCCTCCCATGCTGCAGCGGACCCCAGAAGCCCACCATCATTTTCTTCTTTTTTCTGGGTTCTTGTCTTGTGAATTCAAAGAATGAAAGGAACAGAACTCTTACACTACAAGAAGGGGACCCGATTGTAGGTTTTCTCCCACTGGTGTGCTACTCTAGGGGTTTGTATTGCACTTGGGTCACTGCTAGAGGTCCAAACTTATGCTAATGAGGATTTGGAAATGTACGAATGGTGTTGGTCAGCTTTCAAGTCCCAACTTCCATTCGGGTCTGCCCTACTTCCATTTTCTGCCCACAGGTCTGAAACAGGAGGTTGAGGGCCTTGGATGGTCTGTGCTGGCAGGTTCTGCATGTGGACTGGGCTTCTGCAGCAGGCATCATGCCATGCCCAGGCCTGGCCACTGAATGGGTGATAGGTTGGTGCCTCTTGGCCTGCGGCAGCTCTAGGACAACAGCTGCCACAGGCCGTGTTTACACCCGTGCTCTGACCCACCGGACGGCCACTCCATGGCTCTGCCACTGCTTCTCCACAGGGACCAGTAGACCAGCTGCATGGCTTGGCAACCAGAGAGACATGTCGCAGTGATCCCCCTATGTCTAGGGGAGACAGCTGGCTTGGGAATACATTTGTTTTTCTTTTTCTAGCCATAATCAGAGCTTTGAGACTGAATAGCTCCAGTGACTTCAGGCATGAGGAACAGATTTCCCTTCTCCTGTACCAACCTTCAGCTACTAAAACTGACTTCATAGGCACAACTGTGTTTTGGGCCTACAACCAGATTCATTAGCATTGTCTGCCACTGGGGAGGGCAGTCACTGACTGATATATCGTTCAACCTTCAAGAAAGAGACAAAGAGCTAAAACCTGGTCAAGACGAAGAAAACCTGAGTATGGACCCATTCCCTCTGTATGTTACTGAAAAAAACTCATTGAAATTGTGGGTTAGTTACGCAACCACCAGAAGACCCGCTAAAACCGGTTTGGAAGAAACTTGTAGAGGAATAAATCTTCCTTCTGTCTTTTCAGAGAAGTCTGGTGAGGGAATAGACAAAACAAGAGGCCGGGCCTGCGGATGGGGTCATAGATGTCCCCTTCCTCTGTCACTCCTCCTCAATCACAAGTGCCATGCCCAGACAGCAGGAAAGCCCAGCTCGAGGCCCAGGCCCAGAGAAGAAATTTCTCCCTGCCTCACTTAAGAAAACACTCTCCTGTCTCCATCCATCAGTGGGTTCCCACTCAGAGCCCTTCAGACCATCCCTCCCCAGCCAGCCCCAGATGTTTTATTTATGGGCTGGTCTCTTTAGGAGCCAGCGAGTCAAACACACATCTTGCTTCCTATTATTCATGAACCTTAGGTAGAAAGAGACCAGGGAGGCAGATGAGAAAAGCTTTCAATCAAATCTTGATGGAATGAACTAATTAGGGAGATTATACCTCCATAATGATGTTAATCGTGCAGACAGGAAGTCACAACCTTCCTGGCTGACTCTGCTTCTACTCCACAAGGGCATCTTTCGAACATCTCCAGAAGTCAGTGACAGACCCTGTGTGTAGAACAAAAGGCTGAGCCACAGCCGGAGGAGCCAGGGTCCTCCTCCATGAAGACCCAAAGCTTTAGTGCTGGAGTGTTCTTGCAAATTCTGTTGCAAGGAATAGGAGTGTGCCAGAGTCCTAGGGAAGCCTGATTTGTTGACAGTGGTCAGCAAGGAGCAGGGCATCAGGTGGCTTAAGGGTTAGACTCTCCCAAAGCATCCCACATTGGACTTGGAGTTTCAGCTCTGTCTCCCCCTCTTCCCTACCCTCACCCCCCACCTCCATCTTCCATGGTTAACAAGTGTCCATACAATTTCTCCAGGAGCCTCCTCTCTAAGTGGGAATCGGAATAAAACCATTCCTTCCTTCCTTCATTCACTGTTTAAGTCAAGAGATATTTTCTAGAAAGTTCTTCCTGATAGCAGTGAACAAAACAGAGCTCCTTCCTACTTCATGGATCTGATATTTAGCAAAGAGACAATAAGAAAACACATCCAATTTAGCAATAGTGCTATGGGGAAATATGAAGCTGGGGAAAGCAGCCAGGAGCACGGTGGGAAGGGAGGCCAGGGGTATTTTGTGTTTGGTTCTTAGAGACCCCCACCCCTGAAAAAGTGATGTCTGAGCATAGACGGAGTGGGTAGGGAAGCTGCAGGCAGATGCCAGGCAGAGGGGACAGCATGCACAGACACCCTAAGGCAGAAAGGAACCCCTGTGGGCAAAAGCCCCCTGAGGATTAGGACAAAATGATTGACACCTAGTTGTGTGTGACAACTTAATAAATGTCTCCTTCTCCTGATGGGCTGAGATGCAGGAAGCAAGCTCTGTTGAGTCATCAGGCTCTTTCCCCTGGCTACAGCAGCCCCTGCTCAGCAGTCTGCCTGCATATGGTAAGTGTTCAATAAATAATTGTTGACTTAATGAGTTATTAACTAACTAATGAGAGAAATGAGTGATGTTTAAGGCTCCTTGTACCTAGGTGAGGGTTGAAGCAGGTGTTGAATGGTAAAGAGACTCAGTGGTCATGGAGCTGGGAGGGGAGATGCAGGAGGCAATGTCCCAGGGGCCTTAGCCAGGCCTGGGTTGGGGAGCAGAGAGGTCTGTGTGTCCCCTTCTCTGGTTGATCAGCACCTTGCCAGCTCCAGCCCCTAGGACCTTTAACATAAAACAGGTGGCTAAGGAGAACAATGCTGGTATTCTCCTTACCTGAGGCAATTCCTGACATAAATCCTATAAAGTTATTCTGAAGAACAGAAATCTACAAGTATCAAATTGGTGGTAACACTACCACACGAGAAGTTTATGTAGCATGCAGGGAGTATATATGCATAAAGTACACTTTAAAATGCAAATAAAGCAGCTATGAATGCCACATGTAGCTATTAAGTTAGTAATAATATAGAATAAAATGTTAATACTCAATGCTGGCAAGGAGGCTATGAAACTGTCATTAATTACTACTTGGCAAAGTATATTTTGGCAACACTTATTGAGAATATAACTTGCCAATAGATCACCAGAACAATAAAAAGCTCATACATTTAATTCCATAATAACAATTCTGGGAATGTACTCAAAGTACAATTCCTAAATATAGAAAAGCTATGTTTGAAGATACACATTCCAGCATTATTTATAATTGTGAAAACACTTGTAAGCAACCTAAGCATCCAAAAATAGGGATATAGTTAATTTAATTTAGGTTTATATATATATATATATATATATATATATATATGTATGTAGTCAGTGAAATTTTTATGCAATAACAACAATTGAAATTTTCTTGCCAAAATGGAAACACAGAAGCACACATATAAAACAAGAAACTAAATAAATGAATATGCAGCAATTCGTGAATTCTATTTCAATTATATGTCTTGCATCTGGGCAAAGACACAAAATGAACAAGCAAAGGTTTAAGCTGCTTTGTTTGGCTAATGGCAATACGTTTATGTGAGAAACACAAATGAATTAACAAGAGTTTCTCCTTTGACTGGATAAAAAATAGAGTAATAAGCCAGATGCAATATTGGTGGAGGAGGAGAAGTTAAGATGCACAGGGAAGAAGAAGGGTCTTTCAGTTCTCACAGTGAGATTGGGCAGTGCTGTCGGATTTTGCTTATGGTACAAAATCAACGGGGGACTGTTTTTTCTTTTTTTTTTTTTTTTAAACACAAATCTCCATACCATAACCTCTAATGAGTCCTGAGAATTTATATTTTTTAACATCTCCCCAAGTGAACTTGATATCGGACAGAGTTGATAACTGCTAATTCATGGCTGTACAACCAGCCACAGACTTGAGTGTCCCTGATGGAGTTCTACCAAGGGTGCCATTTATTGAGTGATTGTTATGTGCCCAATTTCCGTTGCTCTGTGTGGATGATTCCTACTTGTTCTTTCAATCACCTGATGAGGAAGAAACCACTATCATGCCATTTTACAGGTAAGGAGAATGAGGCAGAGAGAAGCACAGAAACATGCAGTCTATAGATGCCCACAGCCTTGTCTAACTACACCTCATTCAATATGGACTTGACCATGGTAGGAATGTGCCTCTCTTACCCCAGGCAGCAACTAAGCTCATTAGATTCTGAGTGAGCAAAGAAGAAAAACTTACACAACAGCTTACCAGGAAGGAGACTGTGCCTTAGGAAAGAGCAGACAGCACTATGGACTCTCAGAGTCAGGGAAGAGTCCCCAGCCCAGCCCTCTGCAGGGGTTTTAACAGCAGTGTGACATGCCCTCCCAGACTCGACACCTCTCTGGAGCTGAAGATTGATTACATGCAAACAGTTTTTGCAGCAATCGGCACATGTTTTAACAAAATCCAATGCAGCCCGGAGTCAGGCTAATTGTTTTAGAGCACAAGGCACGCGCTCTTGGTGACCTAGTGGCCCCCTGAGCCCCCATGCTGGGTTAGAGCTATGCATGGCTTTTGTCATACAAATCTTTGGGCTTACTTAGCAAGGGAGATTTTGATGTTTCCAATCCAAGCACTCAACTGTCTCAATGCAAGAAGTGATTCCTTTATTCATTCATTAAGTTCATTCCATAGATAGCTATGATCATCCTCTGCACTCTGCATAGTGATAGACAAAAAGAAAAAAAAAAACTGAACAAGTTCTCGGTCCTCCTGGGATTTGGGCAGGTGAGATAAGGCAGTCATTAATAAAAGAATTAAATAAAACATGTGCAATTATAAAGGGGCTATGTGCCACCAAGTGCTATGAGCATCTAAAAGGGATTTGACCAGTCATTTGAAGGATGAGCCCTGTGTTGACCAGGGAAAGGGAGAGAAGCCTGGAGCTTGCTAGAAACATAAAGATGTCTGACTGCCCTAGAGAAAGCACATAGGAGATGGGGAGAGAGCACTCGGGGTGTGGAGACCCATCACAATAAGGCCTTGTCGTGGTGGGACCTCTAATGACTTTGACACATGCACAAGGTAGCAATGATTAAATGGAATTTTCATCTTAGAAAAGCTCTGGCTGCTTTGTGGAAAATGGGTCTGGGGGTGGGCAGGAGCAAAAGTGAACAGAGCAAAGAGGCTGTTCCCACCATCCAGGCCCAAGACATGGAAATGTGTGTCCGGATGGGGACTGTGAATTGAGAGGAAAGGATGGGGTCAAGAGGTAAGCAGAAAGCACAATTATCAGGAACTGGGGTGCAGGAGAAAGGTGTGTTCCTCAAGGGCTATGGGCTATCTTCTGTGGCTCCTTCAGGAATAAATACTCATGACATTATCAATGCATTGACCTCTGCGGGATCATTTTTTGAACTTGAGAACCTTGGGTAGAAAGTTCCAGGACATGGATTCTTAATAACTAGGGCCAGAGCCAGAGTCATTTCTTTTCTTTTTTTTTTTTTTTTAGACTTTGCCATTTTCTGGCCCAGAGATATAGGGAAGGGAAGGGATGACTGAGGAGGAAAAGGATCTTCCTGGGTCCCATAGGTCCCAGGATCAGAAAGTGGTGGATCTTATGTCACGCAGGGTGGGGGGCAGGGGTGAGCCATTCTCTGATGGAAGCTGAGAAGACCCAGAACTGGGCGCCTGAGCTGGACGTCAGTGGTGGAGTCTAGCTATGTCATTAACTTATCTGCAGCCTATGACAAGAAAGTCACTGTCCCCAGCAGTACAACCACGGATGGCCCATGACAAGCTTCCAGACTGGCTTTGAACCTGGTGCTGCCAACACCAGGTGCTGGCAGTGTGGGTGTTTCCTGCCCAGGGTCCCCAGGGCCATTTAATATTCAAGAGCTTCCAGAGCTGAAGCTGAACCACAGAACTCAGGGGGATTGTAAAGAACAAGCAGACCCACAAACCCCGACATTAACAAGGCTGCAGAAAGCGGAGGCAAGGTCAACTGGTGCTCCTGTCCCCAAACAAAGGAAATTGTGACCCTGCCTCAGTAGCCTGTGGTCAGCCTTGCAAACAGAGCCCCAAGGGCCACTCATAGTGAAAGCAGGTCATGGTGTTTGAAACAAGTTTCTAAAGCCCGAGGAAAAAAGCCACGTGAGAAATCCATCCAGATCAGCCCTGCATGTGGGCAGCCTGGCAGCAATTCCCACCAGCTCCCCAGGCCCCAGCAGGACGCTGGATGTGTCCCAAGCCCATGACCCTGCAAGATAATAGGGGCACTTCAACTTAGGACCTCCAGAGTGTCATAACAGTTCTTCAGCTCCCACCATGAACAGCAGGGACTTCCTGGTAGGGATATTTGTTTAAAAATGCACATACTTGGGTACTTAAGGAATCTGTAAATACTGAGCCAGTTCTAGGCTGCAGCCCAGGAATTCGCATTTTTGACAAGACATGGTGTGTCTGCGGGCTACAGCTCTGAGAAACATTATAAGGGGTCTGGATTCATGATTATTAACCTTGCACAGACCACTGGGAAAACCTGCTAGAAACTATGGAAGTTGTTATGGAGAAATACACAGGTGTCTATTTCACCAGAGTTTGAACAATTTCAGGGACCACAGATATGCTGAGGGACAGTTCTTATACCTGCTGATAGAATGGAGTGATTCAAGGAAGGCCAGAGGAATGGTAGAAAGAACGGTGTGGAATCCCTGGGGTATGTCCAGAGCTCTTCCAAACCTGTCATCCTGTTACTTGGTTTCTGGAAAACATTTTCTCCTTCGACAATTTTTTTTTTTTGGTACCAGAGATTGAACCCAGGGGCACCTAACCACTGAACCACATCCCCAGTCCTATTTTTTATTTTATTTAGAGATAGGGCCTCACTGAGCTGCTTAGCACCTCACTTTTGCCGAGGCTGGCTTTGAACTCTCAATCCTCCTGCCTCAGCCTCCCAAGCCACTGGAATTACAGGCGTGCACCACTGTGTCCTGCTCCTTTGACAAATTTTGAGTCTGGTCCCTCTAAGTCCTGTCTGACCAGGTCCCACATTTGGACATTTATATCTGGGGGCTCTGCCCATTTTGTTCAGTTTTAGCAAGAATCCTACTGGGCCAGTTTAGCAAAAGTTCCCTCAGTTGGGATCATCAGTCCCTAATCCCCCACCCTCTCCCAGTCCTGGCTGTCAAGTGCGTCTTGTCAGGATCCCTTTTTATCCCTGAAGTTTTGTCATTTATCAACCCCTCACTGTTCCTTACCTATAAATCCCCACTTGTCCTTGTTGGAGTCAGAATTGAGTCCACCTCTCTCCTCCACAGCAGTACCCCATGGCAGTGGTCCTTAAACTCTCACGATAATAAAGTCTTCCTTACCATCTTGAATAAGTGTCAGGAAAAATGTTTTCTTTAACATTCCTGTGGCAGACGGAAGGCTGGAGCACAAAAGATAGTTTAAAAACAGCAAGGACCTGGCTTCTCTGAGCTCAAGGTTATGAACTTTGAAGGATGACCATAGATGTGCACGTACCAAAGAGAAGAGTATAAGGTTTGATAAGGACCGTGGGGGTCATGCATCTCTCTGTGGGGTTAAGAACTGCACAGAGGGAGCACATATCAGGTTTCAAGAACCAGGGCGATATTTATATCAGCGCTGCATTGAGGTTCTGCACCATATGAGCCATATGACCCTGTACTTGTTACTAGATCTTGCTAAGTCCCAGCTTCCTCTCGCTGGTAAAATGTAAAGATAATACCTAACTCACAGGGCTTTTTTTGAACATAAAATAAGATAATGAGATGAAAGCCCTTAGCACAGTGTCTGGTGTATGATAAGGGCTCAATAAATTGTGGTTATCAACATGATCATCATTATCACTTCTTTTCTTGAAATTCAGACTGCCCTGGCCTCTTCCAATAAAAAGATGGCTCCTTATCCATCTGGGTATCCCACAAAGCATTCTATTTAATTATCCTACATTATGCGCAATAGAACAAGAATCAGATGTTGGAAGGTGGAGGAAGAGGGAGGGGGAATGAGAGGAAAGGAGCAGAGGAGAAGAGGGAGAGAGAGACAGAAAGAAAGTGAATAAACGAATGAATAAATCACCTTCGGGGAGCTAATTGAGTATCTTTATTTGGCCATCTTGGCATCTCTCCTTTAGTGTCCCCAATCCGGATCAGAATGAGATTTTCCAAGCAGAGACCAGTTTACTTTTCCCAGGTTTTATTTGCCAGGTGCATGCATGGAACTCCTGGGGCTCGCTGGTTTAGAAAGCTGTTTCCTGGGTTTCAGGGTGAGCTGCTCCTCAGACACTGTGGAGTGAGTCTCAGTGTCCTGCCATTCACAATAAGTGGACATTGTTAATTAAATTATCATCTCACGTAATTAAGAGTCAGATAATTGTGATTTTAATGAACTTTAATTGCTTTCGGGTATGACAAAAGCAGTCTCGGGAGCAGCAACCTTCCTGCTATGTTGCTGATCGATTTCAATTGTATCTGTGAGAGTGGACAATAACAGCAACACCCATACCCTGGGCCTTTGTTTTAATGATGGGAAATGGAAATAACATGGCATAAGCGTTAGTTATCTAGAATCTATTCATATGGGATGGGAGAGGGTGTCCAAAGGCCTGAGTATCAGGATTTAAGCCTTCTTTAAAAGACAAATTCCTAATTTCCTAGCCATATATCATGTATTTCAACTAAATCCAAATGGTTCATATCACAGATGAAAGGGTAAATGTCTCAAGGTCATTGGGTCAAACAGCTTTTCCTATCAGGAATGACAGAGAAGTCCAACTGCAGTGATTTGGATTTAGAGTGGAAGAATGTTTTAAAGCAGGGGTGGGCAAATGTTCTGGAAAGATCCAGAAATTGAATATCTTAGGCGTTGAAGCTGTATGATCTGCTCCACTCTACTGTTGTCATGTGGCCTAAATTGAATGAATCTGGGTACATTCCAATAAATCTTTATTTACAAAACAGGCAGTAGGGTGTGGCAGCCCCAGGTCATAGTTTAAAGGAATGTACTTTCCTTATAGAATATGTAAAATAGGCAAGTTCTTCACATACGCCCATAACATAACAACTGGTGGTTAATTAACAAGTAGATTAAAACAAGTTGCAATTTTTTTACCAATTTTGAAGACATAAATAAATGATGCTGATGGTCTATTCCTCTTCACTTTAAACTTCAAAAATAAAAACTTATTACCCCAAAATTTAAAAGCAGAAAAGAGAAGGGCTTTCTTAAGCAAACACAATTACAATGACCGTTTTGGTCTATTTTTTTTTTCCAGCCAGATTTCAGAAGACACTTAAGATAATTGTCACACCGTGTACCATTTTTTTTAAACTTGTTTCTTTACTTAATACCATATTGCAGCTTTCAGTGTTCCATATGCTCAATGTCACTTTTAGGTCATTGTATATTGCTCTTTGTTGTGAATATACAAAAATTGTTTCCTAAGTCATTTTTCTCCTATTGGCATGCAGATTGCTCTCTGTTCTTATACCATTGTGACATCATTGTGGTAACATTTCATCTTCATTTTGGGTTTTTTTTTTTTTTTTTACAGGATAGTTTCCTTGAAGTTCATTTTTTGGATCAAAGGACAAAAATATATTATTCCCACAGATAAAAATGCCAAATTCTTTCCAAAACGTGTGTGCTAATGTCATCTGCAAATGGCAGCCGATGTGAGCTCTCTCTCTCTCTCTCAAATTGGATGTCTATAGTTATGCAAATGGTTCTCTTCAGTAGTCTTGAACATTTTCTCTTTGGGGTCTCTCCTCATCTGAATCAAAGAACGCAGTAACTGTTTCTAGAGGAATAATAAATTCAGACATGACTTGGGACCCAGCAAACCCAGTAAACAGGTGTTTGCTGAGGCTGCTTTGGACCAACCTTCCCTCTGTATGCTCACCATCACCCCAGAGAGAAACATGAGGACCCCACCAGGAGGTGTTAAAAGCCATCTTCCTAATCCAGACCTGAATCCAAAATGGGTTTAGGCACATAGAGCGAAAACCCCAGGAAGAGTGGAAGTTATCCCTCGCGACCTCATTTGACATGGCAGTGAGTGATTAAACCACAGATGTGCCATGCTCTGGATTGAAATTCAGCTTGGGGGGCCATAAGAGCGCCTTAGGACTGCTGCGACAGACCATGTGGCTTCAAATTGCAGAACTTCATCCCCTCACAGTTCAGGAAACAAGAAGTCTGAAATCAAGGTGTCAGGAGGGGAAATTCTGGAAGTTGTAGGGCAGAATCCTCTCTTCCTCCATTTTCTGGGTTTCTTTTTGATTATGCTTTCAGCTGATCTTCTCATAAGGATAATAGTTATTGGACCTAATGAAGCCAGAATTGGGGACAGGCAGTTAGTGCAGAAATAGGGGATTGGAAATGAAGGCCATGAAAGCGATCTGCCTCTGGAAGTTGGAGACTACCCCCGGGAGAATGGAATGTTAAGGATCTCTGGAGCTCATTGATTACCAAATTTACCTGCCCTTATCAAGGACTGCAAGCAAGTGCTGATTAATGCCCCCTGGGCCCTTGCCTGGCTGAATCACTTTGGCCCTCCCCTGCCCCAACCACTTCTAACTTTTTGCATCTCACCTGCAAAACCAGGCTTAGTCACATAGTCAGGAAGAAGAGATAAGGGGGGAGAAACTGGAGAACAAGAGACCTTAATGTATAAAAGATTAGGGTGCGCTCACTTCTTGGGACTTTAGAACATCAGCCATGGCCCCTTCTCCCTCCCGGGAGAAGTCTATATTATTACCTTTAAATAAAACCTGCTTAATATGCTTGCCTTGGCCTGCTTCTCTAGTGTTCAAACTTCAACATCAGAGGGGGCAGAACTCGTCACTGGTTAACGGCCCCGTATCACTAGGGCCCACCCTAATCCAATATGAGCAAGTCTAAATTTGATTACATCTGTAAAGAATCTTATCTCCAAACAAGGTCATATTCACAAATACCGGAAGTTAGGATTTGGACCATTGATTTGGGGGAAAAAAATTAACTTACAAAAGGGAAATGGGAAAGTGGACACAGTTAAGATGCCCCTGGGGAATTGGGAGGCCAGATATCATATCTTTAGAGTGCCTGCTTTAGCCACATCCGAAGCTCATCCCTCAAGGAGGAGGCATCCATATGTCTGGCACTGAGAGGTTTTGTTAAGCTATCACACCTGCTAGCCTTCTCTCTCTGACTTCCCTTCACCTATAATGGAAGTCGAAGCCTTGAATTGTCAGCCTTGTCTATGCATCTGTGTCTCCAACATATTTTGGTGTCCTTGAGGACAGAAAGTGGGTATTCTTCATCTTTCTCAAGCCCAGTAGGGGGCACATAGTAGGCACACAATAAATACGCATTAGATTGACAGATAAGTGGCCAAGACTGTCCATCATGAAACATCAGCCTAAATTTGCTCATCATATTCTACTCATCCCAGCCCAACCCCAAATCAGAAAATTAAGTTCATTAATATTCATTATCCCAGCACCCCCACCACCATCCCTTTGTTTTCTGCAATAGCTTCTTAGCCTGCAGTCAAATGAGCTCAAGGAAAATGATGTGACTTGGCTTTGGAAATATATTCCTCCGGCTGCCAGAATGGATTTAGCAGACTCTGAGTTCTGTTCGTCACTCTTCTACAACTGCCTCCGTGCACACAAAGGGCTATGACAGTCCCTGAGTTATGAGGGGGCCATTCCAAGGCGGTGATGGATTTGATTGTTTTATGCACTGACTTAAGATCTCATTTCCTGCCACATTCACAAGTGCTCTCTGGGCTGCTGAGGGAAACCCCTCATGTTGGTTTTGTGCTGCCTCCACCCCTACTTGGCTCAACGGGGGACAAATCTGCAGAGTTCTGAGTTTCCTATCTGAGCAAAAGCTTCAAAAAGATCAAATGATTTAAGCGTTGCCAAAGGTGTTGTTCTATCTCTCAGCCAACCTTCCCGTATTTTTTTTAACTCTTATTTTTCGGTTGAGTCTCACTGAAATATTCTGCAAAAGATGTGAAATAGAGGAACAGACAACTCTATTAGGCGTATAACAAGCTGACATCCTCAAACCACTGCAGATCGGTTTGCAAATGGAGAGAGACTTTGCTGACATGCCTACTGTGAAGACAGCCAATTATCTTTTAGTTGTCCCAATATCTGGAGAATTGTTTGTTGTTTATTGACTTCTTGAGCATCTCCCTATATGTTCCGCCATCTTGTAGATGATTCCTGTCATGTCTTCCCTGACGTCAGCTTGGTAAGAGCAACACTTTCATCTAGTTCAGAGTTCATCATGTTCATACTCACCCACGAGATACTCTCTTCTCATCTGGAGTGCAGGTTCCACCAGGGCAGGTTCAAGTCAGAATTTTCTGCTTCTGCGTCATGTGATACAGTTCAGTGCCTTAGAGAATCTCTACAAATACTTCAGGGATAAATGCCTAGTGTCCCTAACTGGAGAGGTTGACCATGGAAAGAAGAGAGGAACATCTATTTATCTGAGACAGAATTTAGGAAAGCAAAAATATGTGTAGAGTTGTCATTCTCAATGTGGGCTCCCCAGGCCAACAGAACTGGTGTCACCTGGGAGTTATCAGAAATGCAAATGCTTCTTCCAAGCCAAACCTAGGGCATCTGAAACTCTGGGGACAGTGCCCAGCACTCTGGGTATTAAAAATCTCCCAGAAGATACCGATACATACTGACAGAGAAAGATACAGGCAAGGGTACCATTCCATATTCTGAAGGGTCGGAAAGGCAGCAATTTTGAGACAAGAAGCAATATGTGTCATGGAGACAAAGTGGGTCTTAGAAACTCAAGTGGGATAAAAGGAACTTGGAGTAAAATATAGGGAGGTAACGTTTTTTTTGGCTACCAGAGAAAAATACCTTTTGAGTTACACCAACATAGTGGATTTGTTGAAAGTGCACAAAATAGGAATATGGGTCCATCAGGATTTTCGGGAAGGTAAAATTATTTTATGCATTAACACAAAACATGAGAGAGTATCACCCCCTCCCCTCCCCTGTCTCCCTCATCGCCCACTCCCCTCGCTCCAATCCTCACACTCTGCCTCTGGTGGTTGATTGGAAAGAGCTGAAAGAAAACCAGTAAAATCATCTCAAAGCCCACGAGTCTGGTGAGATGGGAAGTACACATTCATAAAGACCACCATTTATACACACACGTGATTTTTCTTCAGAAAGACTTGGAGACCCTGGGATAGGAGCAGACAAAAACCTCTGGACTAGCTCTAGTTGGAGATTAATGGTGGGGGGTTAGTGAGGGCAGCTGGCAGGACAGGAGGTCTGAGGAGAAGGAGGTGGGTGAGTGAAAAATGACTGGTTATACACCTAAGCCATGGGACCTTTAAACCAGAGGGCGGGGAGACCCTGACAAGCAACCTCATATCAGTGTTCTCCAAAATCTGAAGTGGATGTTACCTGAAACTGGGCAGTAATGGCGGAGAGGTCAGAGTCCTTAACACATTGTGATGCCCTCCGACATGTGTCAAAGCTCCATCTCATGAGGGTCTCTTTAGTACCAGCCCTGGTTGGGGAACTGGGTATTTGAAGGAAGCTTAAACTTTGTCACTTACCAACAGCAAGGCTAGTCTAGCTCTCTTACCAAGATGGACTTAACTTATAGTCAACTCTGTCTTCCACCCAGACATTACAATGCCCTCTGACACCCTCAGTGTTACTAACCAGTACTGACTTCCAGGAAAGATAATGAAAGCGAGAAGCATCCCTGGGTCTTCCCCTGGTCTGGGAGGTCCAGCAGCATGTGCTCTGGGCTGTCCGCTCTGAGGCTGGGAGAGCTGGGTTTGTATCCTGCCCTGCCTCTGAGTAGCTGTGCAACCTTGAGCTCAATGGCTCTTAGCTTTACCCTTCTCTCCTGCCAAATGCAGACAGTGATAGGGATTAAACCAGATAACTCAAGTAAGAGACAGTCTGGAACTCAGTAAGCAGCTCACTAATGCTGCCACTGTTATGCTATGTAAGGAAGATACCCGTACCCATAGTCTCTCAGCTACAGCTAGCTGTCTACTCTTCACCACCACCTCCTTGCTCACCCCCAACCTGTCCTACCAGCTCTGCTCTCTCTGGTCTACAGAAACGTCCTCCTCTTTCCAATAGGATGAGGAAGCCTTCTCTCTGTTCAGGAGTGTGGCTGAGAGGTTGAGTCAGAAAATGCCGAGGGAAATAGCTCTAACCAGCTCCACCCAGTCCCAGAAAGTTCTGGGAAAGACACACTCAGTCACATCCTCAGCAAACCTTTACCTTTTCAGGGTAAGTGGTCTGTGGCGAGGACTCTAAGACTTAGGAGAACCTTGAGTCTTTCCCCTTCAAGCTTCTGATCCAACTCAAAGATCAACCCTGAATTCCTGTGGTCTTGAATAGTCTTGGCTTATTTATCATCATTACTATGGTAAGACTTTGGAACAATTATAAGTTTCTCTTTTTTTCCACTTACTCATTTGTAAACTGGGACGTGCCTAGTAGCACGCATCTTCCTGCCATGAAGTCCCCATCTCACAGGGACTTATCTCTAGAAACTGGGCTGGACCTGAATCCAGCAAGACCTCTATCATCTGAAGCCAAAGCCGCCTTCATGTCTAGGGCATTACGGGTAACATGCCCCAGCTTCCATCCGAGTCCAGGAAGAAGAGAAGGAGAATGAAAACGAAAGCTTCACAGAGCCAGTGGTTCTAGAATGGAAGCCAGGGGGAGCTGGCAGAGGTCATCCAGGCAGCGGGAACCTTCTGCAAGGCACTGACTCGGGGGAGGCTCTGAACAGCTGGAAATGGAGCAGTGGATGACACCACGGCACCAGGATGCAGGACTGACTGGGCTTCACGAGCACACAGTGGGAGCCAGCGGGTGGCGGATATCCAGGATGGGGTTCAGTTTCAATGAACACCATCCCTGCTCTTGAGTTCTGACAGCACGGCAAGCTATCCTGTATTTAAGCTTGCATTTCCATTGTTTTTCTCGGACCCTTCAGACCTGCTGAGAAGTCCACAGCCCAGCTGGTCTAATCCCAATTGCCACTTAAACTGACAAGTCCTGGGAAGAATCCGTGGGTCCCCCGCCAGGGGCATAGGTGTGGTCTCCTCTCGGTCTTCTTCCCAACCGTCGCCTGTGCATTTTCATGAAGGAACGTGTAGTCTGCCAACTTCATTGTCATTTATCCCTGGACAATTTGTTAACTTCAAGAATCCTTGAATGCCAACCTGGATGTCTTTATAATTGCTGTCTCTGTCAGAGCCTGTGTGAAAAATGTCACCGGGAGAATGAAGTCAGAAAAGCAAAGTTGCAGCGTGTTCCTCACGAAGGTGACAACGACCGAAAGCATTACTTGGTTTCAGGACAGTTTTGAGAACATTTCCAGCTCCTGAAAGAAAAGACGTTTGTAAAATTGGAAAAGCCAGCCTGCTGACATTGACAGCAAATTCATAATGCGCATGTTAATCTGAAGAGAGGCGCAGGCTTACACACCTCAGAGGAAAGCTCGAGCGTCAGTTAGAACAGGCTTCCGTCAAGGCCCAGAAGTTGGAAGACTTTGTTAGAAATCATAAAAGCAAATGTTTTTCTTTTTTAAAAAAATCTTTTAAAATATGCAGATATAAATAAAATGAGCAGTGTATTAGATTACCTTTTGCATATGAAAGGCTACTACAGTTTTAGACAAGTGTCTTTTAATGGGGGCTTCAGTTTTCTTCTCTGTAGAGGCAGAATTAAACTCAGCTATTTTGAGGACCCCAGTAGTTGACAGTCCCTACACAGATTGCCTGTTTTTATGGTAATCTTTTCTTTTGAAGATCATTTTAGTATAAACCCTCAAAACGTTCAGCATCTGTTAAATCAGGGTTGGCTAAGTATGACCCGCGGACCAACTCCGTCCACTGCCTTGTCTTACGTAAGCTAAGGGTTGTTAGCACCCAGTCACACTGGTCTGTGTATTGTCTAAAGCTCCTGTCACACCACAACAGCAGAATTGCGTCTTTGTGACAGAGACCACATGACCCACAGAAGTGAGAATATTGATCTGGTTCTTTACAGAAAAAGTCATTATGTGCTAGAACAGTCCCTTGTCTCTTTTGGTCACTCCGAGTATTAGGCAACTTGTCCCTTGCTAGACACTGCCTTCTGCCATCAAAGCATCAAACCTCGTAGGTGCAAGGAATGTTCTCGTGTGTTCTTTGTGAGTGTGGTTCTGTTTTATCTTACTGTGGGAAAATAATCCCTGTCCAGTTTGCCATCCATGACAGCTGCCCTTTGGACTCAGGTTGTACCCTAAAGTTTTCTTCAGGCAGCTCTCTGAATAGTTGGTTGGTGAGGGTCCCTTGGGAAGCCATCTTGGTGGGTCTAGGGTTTCTCATGGGTTATGCATATCATTTCTTCTCCTCCTCAGCAGCCCATGTCTGGACATTGCATGGTTGCTCTGTCCTGGTTGTTCTATGGATGCCAACCTGAACAGAAGGACCCAAGTGTCCTGGTACTTCTGGACATTCTGTTCCCAAACTGAGCACCACTTCACGGCTTTGATGTCAGCTCAGTTCTGAATGTTTTCCATATGTGCTGTTGATGCCATACCCTTCCAGCCTTCTAAAGTGCAGTTGGGTTTTAGGTCATTGTGCGGACCTTTGCATTTAAAATGCAAAACACGCTCATTTGATTCCATTTACAGAGTTAGATTTGCACCTGCTCTACCCACATCAGTCCCAGAACTGTGTTTATATTTATTCTAAATATTTTTTCAATCCTAACTCCTTCTCCAACTGCTAGTCCAGTAAACAATTAACATTTGAACAAATTACGCTCACTCTTACCACCCTGCCCTTGGACCTGTTGTGTCCCTAGTCTCAAATGCCTTCCTCTTCTACCCCGTGGATTCTCTTAATCTTTCCTTCAGGTATGGCAGCTTTCAGGAAGTCTTCTCCAACTCTCACAGATCAGATCACAAACTCCTCTTCTAAGTTTTCTATCACCTTGGGATGCCTCCTGGCAGTGTTTATTACAAGAACCTATCAGTGGAAGGAACTGTACCTTCTTCACCGTTCTATTGACAATGTCTAACCAGTGTTCACACATCCTAGGCACCAAGTACATTGGATAAGTTAATGAACAAATGGGTGAATAAGAGACATAACACCAGATCGAGGACCTGAAGTCTATCCTGAAGAATCCGACCAAGGGGAGTGTGCAGCTTTTAGGCAGATTACAGCAACCATATGCCATGAAGAGCTGAATTTTAGAAGAGTTAAAGTTGCTGCCAGTGGAGGCTGAATCTATCAAAAACGCAGAGACGAGAAGTAGTTCATTCAAGAGCAAAATAATTGAGGCTGAATGGTAGCTGTGGAGCTGTAGAGGAAGAGCAGAACTGGAGCGATGACTTCCGTGCAGAGTAGCCAGGTCTTGGTGGTGAAGCGGATGAGCAGGGAAGTGGCAGCTCAGAATTAGGTTACATATTGAAAAAGTGTCTGAAAGAACTTGCTGCCTCCGTTCCTTTTGTAAACAAGTAGCTGATTTCTTAACCTCACTGATCATTCAGAATCACTCCTAAGCTCATACAGATTCTGAGGCTCCACCCAAAACCCCCAGACTCAGAACAGTTTTAAAGTCCCTGGAAGTTATGTCACCTGCCAGGTTTTGGTTGTTCACTGTTACAGAAATGTCTGTCACCTTGATCTTCCAAACTTAGGTACTGACCAATGGGACTGGAAAGAACCTTCCATCTTATTAGTTCTGTTCCCTTATTTTGATTTGGCTTATAGACTTTTAGTTCTCTTTTTATCTATTTTTTTGGCACACACCTTATCACTCACCACTGATATTTACTAACAGAAGAAGAGCAAACCCATTATTTAAATTATCTGACGTCAGTACCCTCAACTGTAAAATAGAGATAGCACTATCTCTTTCTTAAGGTTGCTTTGATACTGAGTATGAAAACAAGTAGTAGCTACATGGTACAGACCAGGTGCTGAACAATTATTCTCCCCACTCGCAACTAAATGGCACTTTTTAGAGCAGAAGTGTATCTAAAGCAAACATCTTTAATATCCTGCAGGAGTCTAGTCCAGTAACCTATGCTGACCAGATTCTCAGGGAATCTTCAATGAGGAATGAAGGAACAGATCAATCAACCAATCAAAGGATCAATCAATGAATGAACAGTAAGTAAATTTATTAAAATATTGGTTTGTGGACACAATCAATTGACTGTTGGTAAATAACCATCTCTGATTGTCTCTATGTATGTGACTTCCAAGTTTTGTAGCAGATCGTCATTTTCAAGGAATCCTTTGAGGAAAAAAGAAGAGGAAAAATAGAGGGTGAGGGGGATCTCATGAAAATAGAAGGGAGACCAATAGAATAGAGGAAGGAAAAAAAGAGAGGAGAGAAAAGGAAGATACTGGGGAATGAACTTGACCAAATGATATTATGTACAGGTATGGATATGTAACGGTCCCCACTATTATGTAAAATACAATGTAACAATTTTAAAAAGTTTAAACAAATTCAGTTACCTTCCACCCCAGATCCATGAATCAAAATACCTGGTGATCAGGGGCCCAGGCATTTGAATTATAAAAGTTCTTTTTTCCTCATTGATTCTGATGCACAGACCATCTGGGGAACCTCTGCTTTAGAGAACCGCTAAGAGGCACCTTGCCTTTGTTTAGTGTAAGGAGATACATTTCTTGTTCTACAGTAGTTATAGAAAGGTTTAATTCCAAATTGATTGTTTAAAACATACCCATTAAAGTCCAACATCTGTTTAATAGGTGTATCCTATTACATTCTTGTACTTAGGGCCACAGTCAAGACCCAACATAATCAGAGACACAATTTAAACAAACTAATTACATAAGGGCACACGGAGGCTGAGCTGAGCAGGGGCCTTTGAACACAACATACATCTTTAATCAAAACCAGGCGTTGGGGAAGAATAAGATACCCCAAGCTGGAGTCGGGCAGGCATGTCGATGCTACAACAGAGGTTCCCAGAACCAGTCCAGACTGGGGACTCCTGAGCAGTACTAATGCTCGCCGTACTACCAAAGTTAGGCATTCTGAGACCAGGACTGAGCAAACTGACTGATGGATAGAGCAGGAAGGGATCTGTGTGCCCATCTCTGTTGGACTGTTGGGAAGCATGGGTGTTCTAAGCAGAGATCTCCTGCAGGGACTGAATGACTGGTTGCCAATTCTTCCTATAACAGTGATCATATAAGTATTTGCTTCTATCCTTCCCAGCCTCTTGTTCCTTTCCCCTCTCTCATTCCGGCCTTGAGGTTGCACATTCCTATAAAGCATTCATATTTAAACTCTGTTTCTCTAAGATGGTGTTTCTACAGCATACAGACCTAGACTCTAACTGCTAGGCACCTTTCTGTGCACTTTATACACAATATGAACACGGCTGTTTGATTTCAGTATTTATGTTCATAGCTACTAACACAATCCATTTTTTTAAGTGACCAAACCTTCCTGATACAATTAAAAGGATGAGAATCATTGGTAAATTCTCCCAGCATGCTCCACAATCTAAAACACAGAGACTCGAGGTCAGCCTAGTTAAGGCTTGGTCTATAAAGGGAACTTTCTGTTTCACACACTGGGCTTTGCTTTAACAGGACTGTAGGAACCTACTCATCTACATGTCCTGCCAGCCCTACTCAACTAGGAGTCCCTAGAGGGACTTGATCTTTGTCTCGATCTTCATCTTCCTGGAGTGGATCATGGATTAGTAAACACTTGACTAGTCCATTCACGCTGCTATAATGAAAAATACTTCTGACTGGGTAATTTAAAAACAGCAAAAATTTATTTCTTATAGTTCTAAAGGCTAGAAAATTCAAGATCAAGGCACCAGTGAATTAAGCATCTAGTGAGGACTTTGGTCTCTGCTTCAAAGAGGGGGGCTTGCTGCATCCTTACATGGTAGACAGGCTAATGAACTCCCTTGGTCCTTTTTAGAAGGGCGGCATTTAGCCCATTCATGAAGATGGAGACACATGAGCCAATCACCTCCTAATGAACTTGTGATACTATCACCTGGGGAGCTAATTTCCATGCATGAATTTTGAAGGGCCACAAACATTCATTCCATAGTATCATTAAATAAATGTTTGAGGAATGAACTTAAACAACAAATTAACATTTTGTAAAAGATACTTTAACTTTGGGTGACCATGACATAATTAGCTGAAAATAAACCAGAGAATAGGATTTTTTTTTTTTTTTCAAATTGTAAGCTCTCTTAAATACACCTACCAATTTTCTTTTTCTCTTAGTAGGAGCTGCACTCCTTAGCCAAGCATGACTCAGGAGAGCACGCTGGTCCTTTTCCAGGAAGCCCCTTTGATTTGGGATGAAACTATGATTACATGCCAAGATCCTTTATAGAAATTGCAGCAGGTTTAGTGTCAGTTGCAAAATGCCTCTGATGTTTCTGAGAGCGAATAACTTTGAGGTAGAGCAGGACCTGCAGAAGAAGTCTTTACAGCAAAAGCGTTTGTGGTATAGTGATGTTCAAATGACGCCTGGCTGCACTGTGCTGGAGCTTTGCTCTGCCCATGCTGTTCCCGCTCACTTGTTGGTCTTCAAGTTACTCCATGATGGATTCTCCTCAATTGCCCTTCCTGTCTCACCAGGACATCTGATTCTGGCACTAGTGTGATTCTGCAAAGCCTTTTCTTCCCACTTTCGTCATGAACTGAATCTTTTGCTCTGGTCCCAAAAGACCTTTATTCCATCTCATCCCAAGCCTTATGCTCGAGCCCAGTGCCAGGTTCTCCACTTCTGACCTTCCCTGTTTGACTTATCCTTCATTTAGGGTGACAGTGTAGTCAAGAGTTGCAGAGTTTCCCCAGAGTAAATCTGAATGCAGAGCCAAAGGGTGTCAGTTCACTCTAGGGCTTGGTGTATGACTCCAAAGGATCCTGGTTCTGTTTAGGTAGGTTAGTTGGTTTAATTTAGGCTTAGCTCTTCTTCCATTTAGATATATGCAATTTAGCAATTCTGCTTATTAATTTCTTCTGTGTATTTGGAGTTGTATTCAGCATTGTGTGATTTGGACTGAAGGAAATTTAGGAAAAATGATTCAATGGCTCTTGACTCCCCTTCTCAATACAACCACGCAGTGCAAGCACTGGGACCCCAGTTCCCAAAGCAACCTTTCTTTTCCAGTGACTTGGGGTTTCTCTCCTCAGTAGTAATTCTCTTCCCACGGGATCTATGATAGGATGACAAGCTGAATTGTTTTCTAAGTAAATATCAGACAGTCTTATGCAACAAAAAATCTGGAAACATATGGGGAAAGCCCTGTCATTCCCGGAACACCCAAGATCAACTAAGACTATGGGAGGATCTATTTGCAGGAAAAATTAAAATATGGGATATTGGAAAATCACTCATTTGCTCTGAAACTTAGTTTGGCCAACCGTGAGGTAGAATAAAAACATTTATAGTACACTAGCCCATCCCCCCCACCCAACACACACACCCTGATCCTCAGCAGATGAGTTCCAAGACCCCAGAGGATGTCTGACACTTTGTCCAGCCCTGGAACTCTATTCATTCTGTTTTTTTCTTGTACATTCTCACCTATGATAAAGTAAGATCCATGCATTGGGTACACCAGGAGATTAGCAGTAATAATAAAAAATTAGAATAATTATAACAATAAGTATACTGTAATAAAATAGGCCACATCACCACTCTTGTGTTTTGGAGTCATTGTTAGGTTAAAAAAAGGGTGTTGAACACAAGTTTAGCAGCCCTATGACAGTCGATCTCCTGGCTGAGATGGGTACACACCAACTGGAAGGTATCATTACAGCATGAATGTGCTGGATAGAGGGACAGTTCACACCTGGGCAGGAGGGAACAGGATGGCAGAGATTGCAGCACGTGACTCAGAATAGGGCACAATTTGAAATATGAATGACATCTCTCGGAATTTTCCATTTCATACTTTCAGGCTATGGTTGACTACAGGTGACTGAAGTTGTAGAAAGAAAAGCTGTGAATAATGGGGGCCATTCTACCACTTTCCTTCAAGTGTTTCACAAGTGTGGTGTGAGGGGAAAAAAAATAAGATAATGTGTGACCAAGTGCTTGATAAATTGCAAAAGTTCTAAGCAGATGTAAGTTATTATATCACACCTAGAGTTCAGAAAGACAATTAGGCACCCACATTATACCATAGATTCAACTGTGATTAATGTATTCACTTTAGAAACTCTAGGAATTAATAACCATTTGCCATATATTCATTATGATCACATTAATCATTATAATTGATTGGTTAATTAGCTAATTATGGCTATAATGTAGATGTCATATGCATTTCCATAGGAATTCTTTGGTAATTCAACATTAATTAATGCCTGACCTTATCTTGATGCTAAACAGATCAAGGGAGTGACCTTCTAGCATTATTTTGATCAAAAGGGAACTTCCCAGAGGAGGACAGTGGAGCAGACATCTCAATGTCCTAATCATTATGCCTTAGCTCAAGAGCAATACAAATTTCTGAAAAGTCAAAAGCTTGGAACCATTCTTTTTCTTTTGTTTTCTTTTCTTCTTTCTTTCTTTTTTTTTAAACCAATATTTTTCCTGCTCTCTTTGCAAGACCCAGGCAAAGCAAAGGTCCATTTCTACTGTCCTCACACCTCAGAGCAAGATTATTTCTTTTTTTTTTTTTTTTTTTTTCCTGAAAAGGGGAAGGGGCGCACCTGAGAGAAAGATCAGGAACCAGCTATTATAAACAAACCACCTGCTCCTGGCTTGCTGGTGACCCCAGAGTCACAAAAGGAATGATCAGCCTCTGTCCCCAAGAATCTCACAATTCTCTGGGAGCCTCAAGGTCTGTAGAAAAAAACATGCAAATTTAGTTGTGTGCTTTCAGGACTAAGGAAAAAAGTCTTGTTTTTGTTGTTTGTTTATTATTTTGTTTTGCTATTGTTTATAGATTTGGGGATATTGAGAAGAGAAGTTAAGGGAAATCAGAAGCGACTATTAAATTAGGAAAAAAGAGTCAGTAGTTTGCTGTGGTGAATTGTGCAAAATGTTATGCTTTGGAAACTCTTGGGATTTAGAGGTTGGCTAAATTTAAATTAATTGAAAATTTGCAAATATAGCTAATAAAACAATTACATAAATGGTTTATGAACCCATAGCCCAATGTTCAATCATTCTGAGTGTTTATTTTCCTCAAAGTGAAACATTTTAAAATATAGAAAGTCTAATGAGTGGAAACTTTAGCATTCTGGTTTTCCTAGAAGGTAAAATCAGTTTAGGCCTTATTGAAACTTAAGAAGCATGACATTTGGAACATATTTAAAAACCCTGAAATATGATGTCATGGAGGATTAGTGTCTAAGCCTCTAACTGCTACTATCACAAAAGTAAGCTTTTAAAATAATTTGAAAGTGTCCATTAGTACAAATGCCAATTTCCTCCTAAGGCAGAAAGTTCAAATGTACAATGCATTATCAGAAGAGTTTTGTGATTTTATTAAGTGATCGAGTGATTTGAACCACAATTTTATCTTGCTGTATTGTTTTTCTAAAGAAAAGGTGAAACAAAACTCTACCGATGTATCTTGCAAAGTCACAGTTAGATTACAACCTTGTCAGTAGGGTCATGCAGGGTCATAAAGGTACTTCAGGTCAATCAGGCAGACTTTGGGTTCTGGAAATGAACCATACACAGATAATGGAGAAGGAGAAACTTTCTGGAGAAGGGATTTGTAGTTGCTGCAGTCTCTGGGGAACAAACACCCAGAAAGGATTAGAAAAGCAAGAGGTTTATTAGTAGTGAAAGGAAAGCAAGGTGAAAAGGTCTTTCAGACTATAATGCAGGTCTGATTCTATGAAGGACTGGAGGGGAAAAGGAGGAGATGCATAAGTGTCAGACACTAAGCAGTCCCAAGAAAATTCTACCCCAAACTCATAGATTTTAAGGATGAGAGGTCCATTCCAACACCCGCACTGGGTGATGTATGGATGTCATGTTGTGTGGATCAGGACCCCTTAAACCCCTGTAGAGCACTGGCTGAAGTCCTGCAGGCCAAAGAGGCAAACTCCTACTCAGGGTAGGTGTCGACCCCCACTAAGACTACCTGCCTGCCCTTGTAGGGTAGAAGGCTCACAAAAACCAATATGCTACGAAGTGACTGCTTGGTGTCCTCAAGGAAAATTGTCATATTGGAGACCTCGTGTAGGTTACTTTTGCTGACAAGTTGTACATCCAGGGGTGGCTGCATCCAGATCCGCCTGGATAGGTGGAAGTCTGTGCTTCTGGGGGTCCATACTGGCCTCTATCTCTGCACCATGGCCACTCTGTTCAGGTGCCACTGTATTGATTCTGACCCACATGAAGACTGCCCAGTATCAACTGGCTGAATCATCTCTCTTGCCTGTTTAGTGCCTCTTGCAAGGTTAAGGCTTTCCAGTGGGGTGGAGAATTACTATATCCCATACCTTTCTGCCTTCCTGCATGTCCGTCCTCATGCTTCTACCCAGACTTCCTTCTTACAGACCCCATTCCTTTCCTTTCCAGGCCCCTGAAGAGAATGACCTGAAAGGAGACTCAGAGTCTAGATAGATTTTCACCTTAAGATATTTCTCTTTCCACACAAAGTAGATAACAGTGTCATGGGCTACATTATGTTACCCCGAAGTTCCTATATAGAAATCCTAACCACTAGCATGTCAGAATGTAATATTTTTGGAAATAAGGTTTTTAAAGAGGTAATTACGTTAAAATAAGGCCTTTAGACCAGGCAGGGTTGCACATGCCTGTAACCCCAGCTGCTTGTGAAGTTGAGGCAGGAGGATCACAAGTTCAAAGCCAATCTCAGCAACTTAGCAAGGCCTAAGCAACTTAGACAGACCTCAAAATAAAAATAATAAAAAGGGCAGTGGATGTGGTTCAGTGGTTAGGTGCCACTAAGTTCAATCCCTTGTCCTGGAAAAAAAATAATAATAAAGCCCTTAAGGTAGATTCTAATCCAATATGACTGGTGTCCTTTAGAAGAGGAAATTTGGCACTGAGAGACACCATGGGTATGTTCACAGACTATGTGAGAACACAGCAAGAAAGCAGCCATCATAAAACCAAGGAGAGAGACCTCAAAAGAATCCAAATCTGCTGACATCATACCCAGCATGTATGTGTGAACTGTGACACTGAGAAGATAAATCCCTGTTGTTTAAGCCACCCAGTCTGTGGCATTTTGTTATGGCAGCTCTAAGAAACTAACACAGATGGCTTAAAATTCCAACCACTGGGAATATTTCCCCCTCTCTACTGTCTCTGCAGGCATCGTTCCCTGGATTTTCAGATACGTACATTAAACACTGGAAGAGCTTTCCTTCCACTGGGACAACTTCCCAGGTCCCTGAGATTCAGCAGTCAGGCTGCCAACTTGTGCCAGGAATCAACTCTGCCCCCACATGCCATTCGGGATGATGTTCTTTGCTAGATGGACAGTAAGAGAGTCCCCAAGCCCTAGCTAACAGCCCGTGGCTTCTTGGATTCATTCAGGTTCTCTGAGAAGGCACAATCAGATGCGTGCAGGACTTGTTGCAGGCAATGCCTGCAGAGAAGCAAAAGGAGGAGGTGGCAAGCCAAAGCCACCTGTTAAAGGTGTCCGGAGTCTTGCAAGAATGGCCCTCCTGTACTCAATCACTGTCATGTCATGGAAAGCACAGCATGCATGCCAAATTCCACAGCCATCACATAGGCAGCACAATATCTACCAACATGGTGCCGTGGTCCCTATGACTGTTACCACTGAGCCTCGGAAAGCTTCAGGGCAGGGTCTTGATTCTTGTGAGATTGCAGAGGAACTGGGAGAGAGAGGTGAGCATGACTTTCCTGAAGTGCCCCTTCCTTGTTCTTCTGTCAGCTCTGATCAGCTGTTTGGCAGGAAGAAGGGAGAGAGAGAGAGAATGAGTGAGAATGAATCATTGAACTCACTCGTAGCTCAGGGAAATGTTTTATCGGATTTGTTTCACTTTGATGCCGATTAAGCCCATGGGGTAGAGAGGCCAGCAAGTGAACATGTGGGCTGGGGGAAGGGTTGCAGGGTCTCCCTATGGTTGTTGCAGCCATGTTTGTAATTTATTATTAACTATCTCTTCTGTGCCATGGTTATTGGACCCTTCCAGGGGGTCGGTTCCTGGGGCCAGGTCTGTGGCTCAACGAGGCAGATCAGACAGAACATTTTATTTACTTGCTTCTTCCTTTAAATCTAGCATGACTCAACCCAGAACAAGGCAGAAAAGTTTGCTTGACTTTGATTGAAATGGTGGACTTTGGGAGAACTCAGAGCTATGCTACTGGCCACATTCACATCCCCCGTCACCTGACAAATTGACGGAAACTTGGTGGAACAGCCACTTCGGGTTTGGATGTCACAGTCTTGTTCTGAGAACGTAAATAAACAGTCTTTTGTTTAAATGCTGATCATCTAAGTATTCCACATGTAATGTTATGGTCCCTGAGTTCATTGATTTTTCTTTGACCGAGGTCCTTCTGTGTGTCCCCTGCTCTACCCAGGGAGAGGGAGGCACTGCAGATGAGAAAAAACAAGACCCTTTCTCTTGGTAATGGCAAAATAAGAAGTGGGGAAGATGAGCAATATCAAACTCAAGACGTGACAGTGGCAGATCATGTCAGGTGCTCAGAGGAAAATGAAAAAGCAATGGCATGTTATCAAATTAAGTCTCACATTATCACTTTAAGTAGTTGCTGTTGCTCAGGGAGATCAATTAATACCCCCACGTGACAAGGACGAGAATTCTTGAGTACTTGAGCCGACATGTAACCTAACTTCAGATTTAAACCATCTCCACTCAGCCCCTGATCACCCTCAAAAGAGAGCCCCTCTCAGTGGTCCTTCCCTTGGACAGTATGTCCCAGCCAAATTATTGACTTGCAATTTCTGAAGGAGATCCAGTACCTCTGGCAAAATTCTGTGCAGAGCCTGTCCAACATTTTCCAAAGTACCAACACTTCCCACAAATAGAGAAGACTAATTTATATGGTGCATGGACACATTTTGGAGAAACACTGGTTCATCGACCAAGAAAGAAATTTCCTTTTCAGGTCTTTTTCTCTCATTCTAAGTATACTGAAGAGACATTCTGATACCAGGCAAACATATTTTAACACTTGTTAAACTCCTCTTAAAAACGGGGATATTAAGGATAATCGGTATATCCTTTAATTTGACTAAATTTAAAATATTTAAAGTCTATAATTTGACAAATTTTGAAAAATGAATGCATTCATGAAATTATCACCATTCCCCAAATCATAAATGTGTCCTTCACCCCTAAAAGTTATTTTTTTTCATTTTCTTTATAATTCTTCCCTCATGCCCCTTCCACCTCACATCCAGGCAATTACTGGCCTGCTTTCTCTCATTACAGATTTATTTGCATTTTCTAGAATTTTTGTATATGTAGTATAGAATTTTCTTTTGTTTTGTTTGAGGTAGAGGGCTGGCTTCTTCCCCAGAGCAGAGTTATTTGGACAGTTATGCAGAGTTGCCACATGTATTCATAGTTTAGTCCTTGATATTGATGAGTGGAGTCCCATTGTGTGACAGTTTATTTTTAATCCCTTGATCAATATTTAGGTTGTTTCTAATTTGGGACTATTACAAGTTAAGTACATGTCAATGTTTGGGCACATATCTTTGTAAACATTGAAGATTTTATTTTCAGTGGGTAAATACTTAGGAGTAGAATGGGTAGAAGATAATGTGTTGACTTTGAACTTGTTGAGAAATTGGGGCATGCTGTTATCTAAAGGGACGTATCATCTTACATCTGCACCCGTAGTGCATGAGAGTTACCGTCACTCCAACTTTTGGGAAGGTCAGTCACTTTTATTTTAGCCATTTAGTAAAAGGGTTGAGGTATTTCATTGTGGTTTTAGTTTGTAATTTCCTAATGACTAATGAAGCTGGCCATCTTTTTATCAGCCTATTTACCATCCATATATCTTCTTCAATAAAGTATTTGTTCAAATACTTTACTCACTTTTTTTTACTGAATTATTTGTTTTCTTTCTCCTCCTCACTCTCCCTTTTATTACTATCTAGTCCAAATTAAAAAATTCCTTATCAGTTATATTATTTACAGATTTGTTTTCCTTTCAGTCTGTGGCTTATTTGTTCATTATTTTAATGTCATTTTCAAGATAACAAAATTTTTATTTCATGATAAAGTCCTATTAAAGTCCTATTTTCTCTTATATTTTAAAAATTATTGTTAATTTTCATAATTGTTACATTTATTATTACAGATATTTTTGTAATTATTTTATGGATACTTTTATAATTATTCTGTTATAGATTATGTACTTCAAGGTTCTCCGATGACTAATAGGAGGCACAAAGATCTTTTTTCATTTTCTTCTATGTTTCAGTTTTTCATTTTCATTTCCATCCATGATCCATTTCACTTAAATTTTGTGTGTGATGTGAGGCATGGACTGAATGTGGCTATCTAATTATCCCATACCATTTTTTGGAAAAGCTGTAATTTCTCAACTAAATTGCCTATGCATATTTCTTGAAAACCATTTGTCATTTATGCAGACAACTAAAGATACACTTGCCTATTTATGAATGCTTTTGCCATCCATGTTTTTGTCTCGTCTGTAGCCAAAAATGTACTGTGTCAGATTATTATGTCTTTATGAATTTAGGACTCTAAAATCAGGTACTCTTAGTCCTCCAACTTTATTATTATTTTTCAAAGTTCTCTTCACTATTCTAGATTATTTACTTTTCATATAAATTTTAGAGATTGCCAACTTCTAAAACAAAACCTGTTTGCATTTTGATTTAATTGCATTGGAGAAAGTTCACATTTTAACGCTATTACATTTTCTTTCACATGAAAATGGTATCCTTCTTTATTTATATAGCCTTACATTTATCTTGACAATTTTTCTCTAGTTTTCGGTGTATACAAGTGTTATGCGAATTTTATCAGATAAATGCATAAGTACTTCATACTTCCATGCGATTACCAATGGCTTTTAAAATAATTGCAGTTTGCAATTACTTTTTGGTAGTATATGGGAATAAAATTAATTCGTATTTATTAACTTTGCTACCTAAAACTTTGTTGAATTTGTTTATTAATTCCAGTAGTTTTTGTAGGTTTCTTTAAAACTGTGTCATCTGAAAATAATGATTGGTATCAGGCAGGATAATTTCTTCCTCTCTCATCTGGAAGACCCCTGCTTCTCTCTTTCTTGTCCAACTGCCCCGATCAGAATCTTCCATCCAAGGTTGAAATGAAGCCGTGAAGTGTTATGGTTTAAATGTAAGGTGTCCCCCAAAAGTTCACGTGTGAGACAATGCAAGAAAGTTTAGAGGTGAAACGATTGGGTCGGGAGAGACTTACTTTAATCAGTGCATCGATCCCCTGATGGGATTAACTGGGTGGTAACTGTGGGCAGGAAGGATGTGACGGGAAAAGGTGGGTCACTGGGTGTGAGCCTTTGTGACACATATTTTGTCCTGGGTGAGGGAGCTCTCTGTTCCTTGGTGCCGTGTCTTGAGCTGCTTTCCTCCACCACACCCTTCTGCGATGGTGTTCTACCTTCCCTTGGGCCTAGAACAATGGAGGTGGCTGCCAAAGGACAGAGACCTCTGAAACCAGGAGCACCCAATAAACTTTTCCTCCTTTGCATTGTCCTCCTCAGGTCTTTTGGCCACAGCAATGAGAAGCTAACCAAAACGAGGGCAGCCATCCTTGCCTTGCTCCCACTTTAGGGAGAAACCATGAGCCTTTCATCCTTGGTGTGATGGCAGGTGTAGGCTTTGGATAAATGTCTTTTATTAGATCTGGGAAGGTTTCTATTCCCAGTTTCCTACAATTTGGTAAAAAAATCAGTAATGGTCATTGTATTTTTTTCAATTGCTGTTCTGTACCTTTTTGGATGACCCTATGACTTTTCTCATGTTTAGTTTGTCAATACAGTGAATTGCATACATTGGTGTTCAAAGTTTAAACATGGTAACCTTCCACCTTGCATTTCAGTACTTCGATTCAAGTTTTGTTTACAACTTTTCATGAGAAATTGGTACGTCATTTCTTTCCTTTTCTTATAATTTTTTTTTGGTCTGAGTTTGTTTCCAGAGAATGCAGGTCACGTGTATTCAGTTGAGGAGCATTCTTTGCTCTTAGTTGTCTGGGGAAGATACTTGAAGTTCATCTCACAACTCACTGATGTGCTTTTCATCTTACATTCTTCTCTTAGTATTTCACTTTGGACAGTTTCTATTACCATGTCTCAGTGTTTAATGGTGTTTTCTTCTACCGTCCCTATTCTGTTCATTTCATCCAGAGTGCTTTCAATTCATTTATCATACAATAATGTTAATCCTTAGAATCTCATCTGATTCTCCTTCTCATCTACATCTCTGCTTGTGCTAGTAAATGTGCAAAATACAGTTATCATAATTGCCTTAATGTTTTTCCTCATTTTATTACCTATGTTGACTATGGATTGATTTCAATTGATTGATTTTTCTTTTGGTCAAGCATCTTATTTTGCTACTTTGCATGCCTGCTGCTGCCGTTGACACTGTTGCAGTCCCTGTCGCTTGGAGGTCTGCTGCTGCCAAAACCGCTGCCACCCCTGCAGGTTCCACCTCGAGGTCTCCTCTCTGGGTGCTGTGCAGCCGCAGCCGCAGTCGCCACCACCGCTATGGCTGCCATGGTCCTCCCACCTGCTGCCAATGCCACCGACCTCTGCATCTGCTTCGATCCCCTGCCTGCTGCCACCAACTCCTGCTACCACCGCTTCCTCCACTGCCCAGAGATCTGCTGCTAGGGAGACTCCAGGTTTGATTGCATGCAGTCACACATTCTGAGACGCTGCTCAGAGCCTCAGTTTCTGTGGGGTGCCAGTAGGTTGCTGCCACTGCCATTTGGGGGCACATCCACCCCATCCTGGGACACTGGCCAGGACCTGGAGGCTCAGTGTCAGGGTGCCTACAGGTTTGGCTGCACATTGGGTCTTCTTCCTGGGAAAGTGGGTTGCCACCAACTAGTAACTGTCTCTCAGGATTACTCATCCTGGTGGTCTCTCCAAATTCCAGTGGTACTGAGATCTTGGGATTGCAACATAACTGAACCCAGGACATTGGCGAGATAGTGACTGGGTCTGCCAGGGCCTGTTTGGGCCAGGCAATCTTGCAGGAAGTCAGAGACAGGGCTGAGAAGCTTGCGGATGCTGGCAGAGACAGTTGTTCAGTTTTCCACTGAGATTTATTTTATTTTTATTTTTTCCTTCTCTGGCATCTCTCTCCACCATATTTGGAGCAGGGTGTTTTTTTTTGTTTTGTTTTGTTTTTTTTTTTTTGTGCATCAGTTTGTTGAAGACAGTGATATATGCATGGCATTTTGCAGTTTCGCTGTATATTCTGTATATTCTTATATTTTTAATTTTTCCCTTCTCTTTATATGTATTCTTCCTCTCTCTTGTTTGTCTTCCTAGGTTCCCTTTCTGCCTTTTCTCCACATAACAGCCAATCTCTGTTAGTTTCTCCCCCACTCTTTCTATGGATTTTTGCTTCTGCTTCTCTCTCTCTCTCTCATGAACATCATGTCTTGCACTGCTTCTGGTCTTTCTTTGTCCACTGTTTGAGATTTGATTGTAAATCCATTTGGCAAATTATCTGTTTTAATGTGAACAGTGATTGAATTCATCATTGCTGTTTATAGCAAGAGGGCACTAGACGCCTTGTTGGGAGCTATTAGATTGGAGGCCGTATATTATTTACACTGGGTGTTGTTGATATTGGTCCCCCTCTTAAAGGCGGAATACTGGAAATCTTCAGTGACAATATAGGTCTACAGGGTAGATTCTATATTGCCTCAGATTCATACAACAGGATGGGAAAACAAACAACATGAATAAAACAAGGGAACAAAATGCCACAAACAAACCAAGATGCTCCAATAAGAGAAGCCACTGAAAACACAATAGAAGAAATGTCCAAGAAGGAGTTCAGAATGTACGTAGTCAATCTGATCTGCAAAGTAAAAGATGGTCTAAAGAGTGAAATCAAAGAGAAAATACAGGGAGTAAAAGATCACTTCAATAAAGGGTTAGAGAATGTGGGGGGGGGGGGGAGCAGAAATCCTCCAAATGAAGGAATCAATAAATCAAATTAAAATTCAACAGAAAACATCACCAACAGACTAGACCATTTGGAAGACAGAACCTCAGACAATGAAGACAAAATACTTAATATTGAAAATAAAGTAGACCATGCAGAGAAGATGGTAAGAATCCAAGGACAGAACTTCCAAGAATTATGGGATAACATGAAAAGACCAAATTTAAGAGTTATTGGGATAGAAGAAGGAACAGAGATACCAAAGGAATGTACAATATTTTCAATGACATAATATCAGAAAATTTCCCAAACCTAAAGAATGAAATGGAAAATCAAATACAGGAGGCTTACAGGACCCCAAATGTACAAAAATACAGCAGACCCACACCAAGACACATTATAATGCAAATGACTAAAATACAGAATAAGGATAGAATTTTAAAGACAGCAAGAGTAAAAAAAATCAAAGTATATATAGGGGGAAACCAATTCAGAATATAGTCAATTTCTCAACACAGACCCTCAATGCCCAGAGGTCATGGAATAATATTTATCAAGCTCTGAAATAAAATGGATGCCAACTTAGAATCTTATATCTAGCAAAATTAAGCTTCAGATTTGAAGATGAAATAAACACCTTCCATGATAAACAAAAGTTAAAAGTATTCACAACTAAAAAGCCCACACTCAGGAACATTCTCAACAATATATTCCATGAGGAGGAAATGAAACAAAACAAAACAAAACAATGAAAACCAGCAAAGGGAGGAACTACAGTAAAGGAAAGGTCAATCAAAGGAGAAACTAAGTCAAGTTAAAACCAAAAATAAACCAAAATGTCCAGGAAGACAAGTCATATCTCAGTAATAACCTTGAATATTAATGGACTAAACTCATCAATCAAAAGACATAGACTTGCAGATTGGATTAAAAAAACAGGACCCAACAATATGCTGTCTCCAAGAGACTTACCTCATAGGCAAAAACGTCCACAGACTGAAGGTGAAAGGATGAGAAAAAAATATATCGTTCATGTGGATTGCAAAAACAAGCAGGGATTTCCATTCTCATCTCAAATTAAGCCAAAATTAATCAGAAGGAACAAAGAAGGTAATTTCATTCTACTGAAGGGAATTATATAGCAGCAAGGCATAACAATTGTAAATATTTATGCTCCAAACAATGGAGCATCTATGTATATCAAACAAACCCTTCTCAATTTCAAGAATCAAATAGGCCACAACACAATAAAACTGGATGATTTTAACACACCTCTCTCACCATTGGATATATATTCCAAACAAAAACTAAATAAAGAAACAATAGAACTAAATAATTAATCAATAATTTAGACTTAACAGACATGTATAGAATATTTTATCCATCAATGAGTAAATACACTTTTTTCTTGGCAGCACATGGATCTTTCTCCAAAATAGACCACATCTTATGGCACAAAGCAACTCTTAGTAAATATAAAAAAAAAAAAAAATGGAGAAAATACCCTGGATTCTATCAGATCATAATGGACTGAAATTAGAAATCAACAATAAAACAAAAAAATAGAAACTACTCTAACACATGGAGAATAAATATTACACCATTGAAGATGAGGATAATAGAAGAAATCAAGGATGAAATGAAAAAATACTTAGAGGTAAATGAGAATACCAGTACAACATATGATACTCTCTGGGAACACTATGAAGGCAGAACTAAGAGGAAAGGTCATTGCATTGAGCTCATTTATTAAAAAAATAGAAAGTCAACAAATAAATGACCTAACATTACATCTTAAAGCCCTAGAAAAAGAAGAACAACTCAACACCAAAAAAAGTAGAATACAGGAAATAATTGAAATCAGAGCTGAGATCAATGTAATTGAAACAAACGAAACAATTGAAAAACTTGAGAAAGCAAAAAATTAGTTATTTGAAAAAATTAATAAAAGTGATAAACCCCTAGCCACACTAACAAGAGAAATAGAAAACCCAAATTACTAAAATACTTGACAAAAAAGGAAATATCACAGTGAACACACACAACTGAAATACAGAAGATAATTAGAAACTATTATGAAAATATATGCTTCAATAAAATAATAAATATTGAAGACATTGACAAATTTCTAGAGACATATAACTTACCTAAACTGAATCAGGAGGTCACACAAGATTTACACACAACAACTTCAAGTAATGTAATAGAAAATGCCGTTAAAAGCCTATCAGTTAAGCAAAGCCCAGGACCAAAGAGATTCTCAACTGAGTTCTACAAGACCTTCAAAGAAGAATTAACACCAATACTCTTCAAATTATTCCATGAAATAGAAAAAGAGGGAACCCTTCCAAACTCATTCTATGAGGCTATCATCACCTTGATACCAAAACCAGACAAAGACACATCAAGGAAAGAAAACTTCAGACCAATATCCCTGATGAACATACATGCAAAAATTCTCAATAAAATTCTGGAAAAGCACATATGAAAACATATTAAAAAGATTGTACACCATGATCAAGTGGGGTTCATCCCAGGGATGCAGAATAGGTTCAACAAACAGAAATCAATAAACATAATTCAACATATCAATAGACTTAACAACAAGAATCATATGATCATCTCAATAGATGCAGAAAAAGCATTTGACAAAATAAAGCACCCCTTCATATTCAAAACACTAGAAAAACTAGGGATAGTAGGAACATAACCTCAACATCATAAAAGCCATATATGCTAAACCCAAGGCCAACATCATTCTAAATGGTGAAAAATTGAAAGCATTCCCTCTCAAAACTGAAACAAGACAAGAATGCCCTCTTTCACCACTTCTATTCAACATTGTCCTTGAAACTCTAGCCAGAGTAATTAGAAGAAAGAAATTAAAGGTACACAGATAGGTAAAGAAGAACTCAAACTATCACTATTTGCTGATTATAGGATTCTAGATTTGAAATATCCAAAAAATTCCACCAAAAATCTTCTAAAACTAATAAATGAATTCAGCAAAATAGCAGGATATAAAATCAATACCCATAAATCAAACACATTCCTGTACACCACTATAAGAGAAATAAGGAACACTACCCCATTAACAATTGCCTAAAAAAAAAAAAACTTGGGAATCAATCTAGCAAAAGAGGTGAAAGACCTGTGTAATGAAAACTATGGAATACTAAAAAAAGAAATTGAAGAAGACCTTAGGAGATGGAAAGACCTCCCATGCTCCTGAATAGGCAGAATTAATATTGTCAAAATGACCATACTAACAAAAGTGTTATACAAATTTAATGCAATTCCTATTAAAAGCCCAATGACATTCTTCATAAAACTAAAAAAAGCAATTATGGAATTCATTTGGAAAAATAAGAGACCCAGAATAGCCAAAGCAATCCTTAACAAGAAAAGTGAAACAGGAGGTATTGCAATACCAGACCTCAAACTATACCACAGAGCTATAGTAATAAAAACAGCACGATATTGACACCAAAACTAGACAAATGGTACAGAATAGAAGACACAGAGACAAACCCACATAAAAACAGGTATCTCATACTAAACAAAGGTGCCAAAAACATCCACTCGAGAAAAGATAGCCTCTTCAAACAAATGATTCCGGGAGATCTGGAAAGCCATATGTAACAAAACAAAATCAAACCCTTATCTCTCACCCTGCATGAAAACCAACTCACTGTGGGTCAAAGACTTAGGCGCTAGAACAGAGACCCTGTGACTACCAGAAGAAAAAATAGGCCCAAGTCTTCACCACGTCAGCCTAGGACCAGACTTCTTTAAAAAGACCCCTAAAGTGCAAGAAGTTAAATCAAGAATCAATAAATGGGATGAACTCAAAGTTAAAAAGCTTCTTCTCAGCAAAAGAAACAATCCTACAGACTGGGAGAAAATCTTTACCACATGCACCTCAGATAAAGTATTAATCTCTAGGATATGTAAAGAACTCAAAAAACTTAACACCAAAAAAAAAAAACAAATAACTCCATCAATAAATGGGCTAAGGAACTGAACAGACACTTCACAGAAGAAGATACACAATCAATCAATAAACATATGAAAAAATGTTCAACATTTATAGCAATTAGAGAAATGAAAATCAAAAGGACCCTAAAATTTCATCTCACTCAAATCAGAATGGCAAATATCAAGAATACAAGCAACAATAAATGTTGGGAAGGATGTGGAGAAAAAGGTACACTCAGTCATTGCTGGTGGGAATGCAAATTGGTACAACCATTATGGAAAGCAGTATGGAGATTCCTCAGAAAACTTGAAATGGAACCACCCTTTGATCCAGCTATTCCACTCCTCAGTTTATACTCAAAGATCTTAAAATCAACATACTACAATGATGCAGTCACATCAATGTTTATAGCAGCTCAATTCACAATAAACTATGGAACCAACCTAGATGCCCTTCAACAGATGAATAGATAAAGAAAATGTGATATATATAATGGAACTACTCAACTTTAAAGAAAAATGAAATTCTGGCATTTTCTGGTAAATGGATAGAGTTAGAGAATATCATGCTAAGTGAAATAAGCCAAACCAAAAAAACCAAAGGCCAAATATTTTCTCTGATATGCAGAAGCTAATTCACAATTAGTGGGAGAGGGATAGGGAAGAATAGAGTTACTTTATATTAGGTAGAGGGAAGTGAAGGGAGAGAAGAGATATGGGGGAAAGAATGATAGTAGAGTAAAACAGACATCATTACCCCATGTACGTGTATGACTGCATGACCAATGTGATCATGCAATATGTATAATCAGAAAAATGAGAGATTATACTCCATTTATGAATTATGTATCAAAATGTGTAAACGCATCCTAGTGTCATGTACAGCTAATCAGAACAAATAAAATTTAATTTTTTAAAAAAGAATCATATTTTGCTACTTTGCATGCCTGGCAATCTCTGATTTCATGTGAAATATTGTTAATTTTTCTTTGGTAATGCTGGAGAATTTTATATTCCTGCAAAAATTCTTCAATTTTGTTCTGTAGCTTTGTTCCGAAATACAGTTAAATTAGTCATAAGTGGTTTAGTCCTATTGGGTCATGCTTCTAAGATTTGTTATGTGTGATCAGGGAAATACTCAGTACAGGGCTGACAATTCCCTAGACAGGAAGTTGGGCAATCTTAGGAATCACCTCATTTGTCACTGTCTCTCAGGAATCACTGCATTTTGTGCCTCATGTCCAGATCTTGAAAACCAATACTTCATAAATTTTGTAGAGGATTTATTTATTTATTTATTTATTTATTTATTTATTTATTTATTTATTTATTTATTTTCATTGCTTCAGTAAGGAGTATAAATGTAGTCCCTGATAGCCATCTTGACTCAAAAGGAGAAGTTCCCTCTCTCTCTCTCTCTCTCTCTCTCTCTCTCTCTTTCTCTCTCTCTCTCTCTCTCTCTTTCCTTTTTATAGCAACAAAACAAGCATAAAGCAGACTCCTCAGCTTTACACAGGCAAGCATTTGCAGCTAGGATTTCAAGCATCTTGTTTTGTATTTTTTTAATGTATCTCTAACCTTCAATTTCACTTATTTAGCAATCAGAATGTTCCATGGTAAAATAAATTAACTTACATGTAAAAAGTGAATTGATTTAAGGAAAATAATAACTAGACAGCAGGATGGGTACTAAGCAAAGGAAGCAGGTGATTAATAAGTAGGGAGTGAAGGAATGACTGAGGTTAAGGATCGCTGATCTGATGGGATGAGCGTCCTGCCTGACTCCCTCCAGCCTGCCCTGTTCTGCTTGTGCTGAATTCCTCCTTCCTGCTCAGGGAGCACTGCCCTTCAGAAGCCCTGTGCCCAGCCTGTGCCCACCCTGTGCTGGTATCTCTGATGGCAAATGCCACGCTCCAGTGATATTTTCATCCTGGGCAGCTGCCGCCCTCATTGGCCTATAAACCTGTGCCATTGGTCCAATGGTCACTAAGCTACATGTGGATTTTGGACACTTGAAATGTAGCTAGTGAATGGAGAAGTGCCCTAAATATAAAATAAGCACTGAATTTAGAAGACAGTAAGAAAAGAAACTAAAATATTTCATGAATCATACCTACCTTGAATACAGTCTTAAAGAACAACAAGGTATATGGGGTTAAGTAAACTATATCATTATAATTCATTTCATCCTTTCCCTTTATAAAATAATATGTCTGCTAGAACATTAAAAATTACATGTGGCTTGTAGCTGTGGTTTACATCCTATTTCTATTAGCGCTGCTCTGGCTGCATCATCACCCATACATCCCAGCATCCAGCCAAAGCCTGACACAGAATAGGAGCTCAGTAAATACCTGTCCAGAATTAGTGACTTCATGAGTGGTTTTAGCTGGATTGGGAATTCAAAGAAGGACTCCTGAAGCTCAGCCTCCGTTTCTTAGCCCATATAGTGGAGGTAATATTAACACGTATCCCACAGAGACAGGGAAGATGAAATGAGATCATTTATGGAGATCTCCTTACACCAGGCCTGGCTCAATGGACATGCTCGGAAAAGAGTTAGCCAAGGGGAAAATGTCTTCACTTAGAGTCATGCCAAGCAGAAAGTCTTTTGTACCAAAGATAAAGAACAAAGATTGTTTTCATTGAGCTCTCTCTTGCTTTTTTTCAGTAAATGGACTTCATATTCTTCACATGGCTCCTATGAGAGGACCCCAGCACTACAGCATACAGCACCCTTCACCCCAAACCTATCCCCCTACTTACTGGGGCTCCAATATCTTGCTACTTATAGGCCATGGAGTGTGTGTGCGCGCGCGCGTGTGTGTGTGTGTGTATCAGTAAAACACATTCTTCCAGGTCTTATCTTATGGCTAAAAATAATGTACTTGTAAATTGCTTTATAAATTATTTATCACGAGGGGCTTCATCATTGAACAAGTGCTACAACGTACTGAGAAAATGGGGGGCAGGGGGACTAGCAGAGAAGGAGGGAGTGAGGAAGGCATTGGAATCACTTATAAATAATATATTCATTGGTCAAAGAAAGTTATCGCCTTTTATGAAGTGTTTGGAATTCGTCTTGCATACTAAGTGGGGTCCTCTGCCTGACTCGTGGGTGATCTGCCACAGCCTCCCTGCCGTTCCCTCTCTGAACTTGGTGATTAGGATGCCATTTATCTATTTCAGCCAAGCCACAATTGCCACGTCTCATCACCTAGAAATAAACAGCAAACAGGGCTGACTGGTACCGCTGAGGACACACAAAGATGTGTTGGCAATTCCTGGGAGGGAAGTCTGTGTCCCCGAGTTGGGCTCTATGTTTGGTATTCATCCTGTAAGCGCTGTGCCTAATGAAGGCATTTGGTATTCATGTGCATGTCACATGTATTTCCAGAGATGCTGGGCTCTAATTTAGTGTGGGTTAATGGACACCTCTATTAAAGTGTTATCGAAAGTTTGACATTCGAATAACCCAGTTTAAAAAATCAGACAAATCTAGACATTAAATCTGAAGGGCAGAAAATGTAGAAGTCAAGTATATAAATGCCAACCTTAGACAGAAGCATTAATCTGCCTTTGAGAGGGACGAATGGTTGATCCAAGTGCTTCTTGCTCTTTCACCTGCCCTGACCCCCCTCCTGTACCTAGACTTTGGCATAGTCCCTGACCTCCATGGGCCAGTATCTTGCAGTAAGTGGAGAGGGACTGGGAGAGAAGGAAGAGTGCACTCATATTAAAGGAAAAGTGTCACTTGCCTCTTAAAATCCCCACCTGCCGTTGGTCCTTCAGCTGATCTTTTTTTTGTGACTGTCAAAGGTACATTTTATTATTCCCATATAAAATGAAATTGAAAGCCCGTGGAACTTAAATGATTCACAAAGGGTCATACTTTACTAGTCCATAGTAGGAAAGGATTAAAACGTTCACCATCCTGATATTTATTTTCCCTATTAATTTAAAAAGTATTTATTAGGCATTTATGTTACTCCAAACTCACTAGCTGGTTACTGTTAATAGCAAAATAGACTCTACAATCACTTTGGGAAAAGACCCTGGAATATTTTATAAAATTAAACTTATACATACTCTACGACCCACAGTTTCATCCTAGGTATCTGCCTAAGGTAAAGGAATGAAATAGAATGCAATAGAATGCTCATTCTATTCATAATGGCATCTTTATGCATGTGAACATGTCATAGAATGAATGTCATAGGATGTTTATAATGTCTTTACTATAGTAGCCAAAGACAGAAAATAGTCCAGGTGTGCATCAGTGAATGAAAAGATAAACAAACCACAGTAAGTCCATAGAGTGGAGTACTACTCAGCAGTGTTAAGGGATGGATTTTTTAATCCTATTTGTTTTCATTTTGACACAATCCTGCATGGAAGAAACTGATTTCAATACCCATTCTCTGCCTTTTCCTCCCCCTATTGTCCTTACTCTTTTATACCTTGGTATATGACTATAACATGCTTTTGTTAAATTCATTCTATTTTTCTTCCCTTTCATTTCCTTTCCTTTCTCCCTTAGTCTTATTCCCCTTCTTCTATTCCACTAATCTTCCCTGTATCTTTATGATATCCTGTTCCCTCCCTATCACCTTCTTTACTTATTTTGTTCTAGCTTCCATATATGAGATAAACATTCTGCCCTTGATTTTTCTGAGTCTGACTCTTTTCACTTACCATGATTTTTTTTTCCCCATTTTCATTCATTTGCCAGAAAATGTCATTATTTCATTCTTCTTTATGGCTGAGTAAAACTCCATTGTGTACATATATCACATTTATTAAAATCTATTAATCTATTGAGGGGCACCTGGGTTGATTCCACATCTTTGTTATTGTGAGTGGGGCTGCTGTAAACATTAATGTGCCTGTATCACTATAGTATGATGATTCTTTTAGGTCTTTTGGATAAATACTGAGGACTGGAGAATCTGGTTCATATGGTGACTCCATTCCTAGATTTTGAGGAATCTCCACACTGCTTTCAGAGTGGTTGTACTAATTTGAAGTCCCACCAACAATGGAAGAGTGTACCTTTTCCCCACATCCTTGCCAGGATTTATTAGTATTTGTATTCTTGATAATTGCCATTCTGACTGGATGAGATGAAATCTTAGTGTAGTTTTGATTTGCATTTCCTTAACTGATAAGGATGCTGCACTTCTTTTTATATATGTCTTGGCCATTTTTGTTTCTTCTTTTGAGAAGTTTCTGTTCAGTTCCTTGTCCATTTATTGATTGGGCCATTTTGGTTTTTGGCATTGAGTTTTTGGAGTTCTTTATATATTCTGGATATCAATCCCTTTTACCAGTAGCTGGAAATAATTTTCTCCCATTCCACAGGCTCTCTCTTCACTCTCTTAATCATTTCCCTTACTTTGCAGATAGTTTTGAATTTGATAGTGTAAGGGATGAACTATTAACATGAGCCACAATTTTAAAGACTGGTATCATCATGTGGAGCGAGATCGGTTTCACAGAACAGAACACGTGCTTTATGACTCCAGTTTTGTGAAATTCTAGAAAAAGAAAGCCTAGTCAGTGTTGATAAAATCAAAACTTCGGGGATTTATTAGGGGCTTAACTAAGAAACAGCAAGATAAAACTTTTGGGGGTGACACATTGTATGCATTTGTAGGGATTTGAGATAAACAGGCACATGCAGTTCAATAAAACTCACCAGGTTATACACTTACTACACATACATGTCACTACAGGTGGAGAAAAGAGGTGAATCATAAATGAATATTTAATTCTGGTTAATAATGCTAATGAGCTTAGGAGTGACATACAACTAAAGTTTTCAACTCAATTTGAAACATATCAAGGAACAGGATGAATGGATAGATGGATGGATAGATGAAAGGATAGATGAATGCAGAGAGGGAGGGACAGGTATGACAAAAATAGTGTAGTAAAATGTTAGTTGTGCAATGTAGAGAACCTTCATATGAGGCTATGTGCTGAAATTCTTTTGACTTTTCTGTGTGATTAAAATTTTCAGTTATAACACACTGAGAAAAAAAATATTTTAAAATAAAGTCTCCCTGTGTTGACCATCTGACAGCCTATCAGTGAAAATAAGCATTAAAGTAGTTAAAACACAGGCAGGTGAGTGTAGAATTGCATAATTTGGTGAGCTCTATGAACAGCAAAGGTAGGGTGCCATGTGAGAGCTTTGTTGAGGGAACTTGTTAAGATGTGTGATCAAGGGACACCTCTTCGGAGAAGAATTATTCTGAAAAGTGAGATATGAAGTCGAGAGAGAGGAAATCAGGAAAATTGTGCATCCAGGTGGAAAAAGAGAGCATGCCCCAAAGAAAGGACAACATGAATGATAACCCCCAGAGGGAAAGAATTTGGCATATGCAAAGAATGCGTATGCGGTGTACCCAACAAAGGTAAGGAACTTGAAGCAGGTAGTGGGACCCCAGCTCCTTCCTCTTCCTCTCTTTTGCTTCTTGGAACCTAAAAAGGGGAGTGATTTTGCCCTGTCATGTACTCCTGTCATGATCGGCTATCACAGACCCAAAGCAACAGGGCCAATCAGTCATGGATGGAAATCTCCACAGCTGTGAACCAAAATAAACTTTCTCTCTTTATTAAGCTGATTATCTCAGGTACTTTGTTATAGTAATGGGAAGCTAACTAACAGTCCTGATATGGACTGATTGTTCTGACCATCTCTGGGTTGATCAGAGCCCACCCAGGGTCTTGTGCTCAAAGTCAACTTATACAGTCACAACAACGGTGAGTACTAATATTTATAAGTGCCTGCAGTATGCCAAACACCTAAAAGTGGGCTTCATCAAAACTTCCTGTATTCCAAGCCATATACTATTTTAAATAAATATGCAAACGTGGTGCAGGTTTTCCACGTATTTTAGTTAGCTTTTTCATTACTGTGATCAAAATGTTAGACAAAAACAAATTAGAGGAGGGGAAGCTTATTTGGGGATCATAGTTTCAGAAGTGTCAGTCCGTATAAATGGCCAACTATAATCTGGGCCTAAGAGTGAGGCAGCACATCATGGGGGAAGGGTCCAGTGGAGAAAAGCTACTCAGCTCATGGAAGGATTGGAATCAGAGAGAGGGAGAAAGGGAAGGGGCCAGAGAAAGAACAACTTTTCCAGGGCGCATGCCCAGTGGCCCACCTCCTCCAGTGGTGCCCCCACCGTCTATAGTTACCACACAGTCCATTCAGACTAGGATGGACCAATTAGGCTTCCGGTCTCTAGTGTCATCATTTCACCTCTGAATATTCCTGCATTAAGTGGAGCTCTGGGAGGACACGTCACATCCAAACCATAACCCCACTTATACCTGAGGAAACTGAGGTTTGGGGGAAGTTAGGTCCCTTGTCTAAGGTCCTACAGCTGCTCCAAGGTGGAGCTGGGAGACAAGCCTGAGATTATAAAGGGTGCTAATCATGCTACCTGAGGAATGCTTGGGACCACAGGAGTGTTTAACCTGGAAATGGAGATCTCCCTATACCCATAACTGGGAATCTGTGAAGCCATCTAGAAAGAGAGAATTTTATCTATGCCCTACAATCAAAGGATCTGAATTAGCATCAATGACAAGATATTCCAAAAAAAAAAAAAAAAGACCCTTGTTAGGGAACAAACAAACAAAAATTGTAATGAACAGAGTTTTCCAGAGACAGAAAAAGTAGATCAGGAATGAAGATGGGTGGCACTTCTTTCCCTTTAAGCTGTTGGTGCCTGGGATCAATGGCCACAGGACAGAAGACCGAGGCATCAGACACGGGATGAACCTGATGTGTCCTAAGTGCCTCCCAGCCCGGAGACTGGGGACAACAGACCGACTGGCTCTGGAGCTTCTCCAGGCAAGTTGACAATAGCCATCTTCCCAGTGCTGTATTAATAACATCTTCATTGATGCTGTGTGCACAAACACCATTTTCCATTTAAACTACATTCATTGCTGGCCTCATGAGAATTGCTGGTGAGACCGGAGTGCTGGCTAAATAGGGAAAAGCTGAACTGGCCACGCAAGCATAATTACAGCTCTTGAGAGGGCATCAGCGAGACTCCCAAGTGAGCATGCTGTCTAGTTGCCGGTCTACGATACTGCACTACAGGTCTAAAGACAGGCAACCAGGAAGTGCCCATGCCTGTGGGCAGATCTGGGAACTCAGACGTTTCTCAGGGTCTGGAAATTTAGGAGAGAGAGGACCCAGATTCTAAGTGGCATGGTGGAAAAAATATTCAAGTTAATCTCAGCTCTGACTTAACGAAAAATCAAACCCCTAAACAGCAGCTTAAGAGGCCATCAGGGATTAGAAATGCCATTTCCATATTGTAGATATCTATCTGGGCTTTCATCTTCCACCAATATCCTAACAGGCGTGGAGAGTGAGGAAGTGACTGGAGAGCTTGCTGGACACCAGGCACTGTGTTAAGCACTTTGCTACTATGTCCTCTCATTGAATTTCCACAATGACTGTGAATTAGATTCTATTGCTGCCCCAGGTGATGGATGAAGACAGAGGTATTGAGTAACTTTTTTCAAGCTTACACAAATGAGATATGGCAGAATGCACATTCAAATCCACCCAAGACTGACTCCAAGGCCTTTGTTTTTAACTACTAGAGCCCATAAATGAATCAACTAATAACAGGTAGTTTAAAGCAAAATGAATCCAACAAAACTAAACCATTAGGATTGGATTGAAAAGTGAATAATAATAATGAAGAATAAATTATTTCACAAAGAAAGCAGGGATGAGAAAGAAACTAAATAAATGAGCACACATAATTTTGTGCTAAGAATCCCAAGTCCTAAGGTAGAGAGTAAAGGCAGTAGATGGGGTAGATGACTTTCATGTCCACTTCAGAAAGGGAGATGGACTCATCCAGGGGGAGTAGCTTCCTGGACCAAGGCCTAAGCATCCTCAAGCCAGATACCAAGATGGCTGAGCATCTCTAAGCAAGGAACCAACTACAGAGATGGGCACCCATCCAGTTTAGAAATTTCCATTTAGTCCATTTATCAGCTCTGAAAAATGATTTGATTTTAGATATGAAGTGCATTACTTCTTATATAGCTATAGTTCTGGATATCTTAGGAATGTTTTGAATTCAGTGACATGAAATTATTATTATTGTCTGGGAAAGAGAGGTGGCATAGATTGATTGGCATGTGCATTCATCTATGGGATAGACTCTAGAGAGACAGTAAGTTCAACACCCCTAAATGTATGCTGCTTAGCTTCCCCATGGGGAAAGCACCAAGAGTCAATCTTCCTATGATGGAAATAATGCAGCTGTAAATGCCCTGATAAAACCTAGACCCTGGTTTCACACCTGATCAGTAGATTTCACAGTAGGCCTTCATTGTCCTCTGTGTGCCTGTTAATCCCATCCCTCATATTTTTGTTACAGTAAATGATCTCTGACTCATATGTAATATCCTGGCTCCTTCATATTATTTAAACAGTTTGAACAATGATTGTTTCCTCCATTTTCTGTAGAAAGAAAACTAAATCTTGGGGGAAGTGGGTGTTCAAGTTCATATACATTGTAAGAGATGGGACTGAATTTTTTATTGGAGGCTTTTAGTTGTACATAGTAGTTGAAATGAATGTTAAAGCCAGGTGTGTCCAAATCCTAATCTCCTTCTGCTGCACCACACTGTCTCACTAGACTATTCATGGCCTGCCTCTCACATGGTGCAGCCACAGTGACCACCCAGGGCTCTCCATGGAGGCTCACATCTTCCATTTTCTTTTTAAAATACATGAAACCTCATGCCAAAGTTTGTAGTCTGTGTTGCTTTCACCTCAGGCAAGATCTCTACTAAAAGCATCATGTCAGTGTCTCATTTGCTCTATCATTTTTTCCTGCTCTTATTGTCATTATTATATTTCCAACAAAGGATGAAAACTACCCCTTTAAGAGCCAAGACTCTATGGTTTCTTGTAGATTTCCCCTTGTAATGCTGAGAACCTGCCCAAGGTCTTCTTAGCATCTGATTAAATATGAATGTGGAGGTGGGGTGCTCACTCTCTTGGGATCCTTTCCCTGGAAACCCCCATTACTAAAACATGGCAAAGAGGACTAGAAACAGAGCCAGCCATTACCTATTAATTCTTAATAGACTGGTGGATTATAATGATACTTGGATGATGAAAAGGGATGAGTAGACAGGATCCTGTCTATACCTAAGATCTAATCTGAATAAAAGCCAGAAGCGGAAATGATACCCTAAGAGACACCAGACACCCTGGGAGACACTCAGTAGTCCATTTGTACTAAGCCCAGACAGATCTGAGTGGGGAACTCCCTGGCCATGTCTGATGGGCTCCCTGGGCTCACAGTCTATGATTCAAAGCACCAGCCTAAACAGGTGCTATTGCCAAACTCTTCTATAGGCTTGTGCCTGAAACTTTTCTGTCTGCTCTGTCTGTCTTTGTAGCCCCAAGTATTTGATTCTTGTCTGACAATCAAGCTTGAAACTACTTTGGCATCTTCCATAGGGAATACTAAGGTTATGTGCTAAAATGGACTGGAAATGAGACAACCCAGAATCCATTGTGGACCATTACATATTCCGTGCCATCTTTAATGGACTGGCACTGGCTGCTTGGAAGATTGTATTGAGGACTCTGGAGAAATCTCCAAGCCCAGTGGGAAAGGGGTAATCATTGGCTTATGATGTTTTCCAGACAGAAGGGGTAAGAATGAGAATAGAAGTGTGTTCTACTTTTGTCACATTTGAAAGAAGCTCTCTGTCTTTCTAGTATGGACAAGAAGGTCCTGTTTGTTCAATTAGATCAACTTCCTGTATCATCTGCAAAGAAGGCAAAGTCTCTGCCCCACAAAACAGTCAAGCTCTAGACTATTCCTAGAAAGAGGAAGAAGGAGGAGGAGGAATCCTTTGAAGGAAACAGACTACGGGCAAGACTCGGAGGAATTAACCCTGAGGTGCAGCCTCATGATATGGCTCCTGGCCACACCTCATGCAATGCATGATATGGTCGCACCAATACCATTATCCCTGAGTCATCCTGGGACATGGACACTTGAGTCTATTCTGAATATCTGATCCTAGAGTTGGCTCCTGTCCTGATTTCTTGTTATGCACCTGCCTAACATAATTCTTTAATAATGTTCCTTGCCCAGATCAGAATCTGGCTTCTCTAAGAACCTAGAAGTGTTCTCCAGTGGCTCTTTGTTCTCTAGTTTTGGCATAATAGATAATGTTCCTTCCTGCTTACCTACTTCAATCCCTTCACTTTGTGTTTTAGTCACCTTTTCCATTGTTCTGACTGAAAGACCTGATAAGAACAATTTTAGAGGAGGAAAAGTTTATCTTGGGCTCATGGTTTCAATGGTCTCAGTCCATAGACAGTAGACTCCATTCCCTAGGGATCAATGTGAGGCAGAACACCACAGCCAAAGGATGTGTAGAGGAAAGAGGTTCAGAACACTATGCCAGGAAGCAGAGAGACAGACTTCACTCGCCAGGGACAAGATATATATACCAAAGGCACACCAATGACCTATGCCCTTTAGCCACACCCTACCTGCCTTCAGTTACCACCCATTTAATCCCTATCAGGAGGTTAATTCACTGAACAGATTAAGGCTCTCACAACCCAATCATTTCACCTCTAAACCTTGCACTTTCTCACACATGAACTTTTTGGGGACACCTCGTATCTAAACCATAACAATTTGCAAAGTCTAAGATGAAGAAAAGACAAGACTTTACAGAGACCACCCAGAAATATGGCAATAGGAGAGCTATCATTCTGACCTCTTGCCTCTTGGCTCTTCTGTGTGATGTATGTGAATTCTGTTTCTAGGACCAGCTCCAGAGAACCATGTCTTCATTGCAAGAGTTCTGGTATTTATGGCATACTGAACATATTCTTGCCCTCATAATTATAGTGGAAGTCCCTAGCTGAAGACCTAAGGAATATCCCTGAGAGAGGTCCCAGCATATAATTTATATTTATATCATGCTTTAAATTTCATACAATTTAAGAACTCACAAGAGCCCTGTTCCAATCGTCTTTCCATTGCCATACCAAAATGACTGACAGAAGTAAACTCGGTAGAGGAAAGATTTATTTTGGCTCACAGTCTCAGAGGTTTCAGTCCATCATAATTTGGCTCTGTTGATTCTGGGCCTAAGGTGAGGGAGAGCATCATGGTGGAGGAAAACTATTCCCCTCACAGTGGCTACAAAGAACCAAGAAAGAGAGCAAGAGGCCAAGGATAAGACATACCCTTCCCAGGCATACCCCCAGTAACTTAATTCTTCTAACTACACCCCACCTACCTCCTACCTCACGATCTAATCATTTCCCAAAAGTTCCACCTCTGAACATTCCTGCATTGGGACCAGAGCCTTCAAGCATAAGCCTTTGGGGAACATTCCAGATCCAAACCATAATAAGTACCCAAACCAGAACTTTGGAAAACTAGGATTCATAAATGATCAGGAATGAAGATTGCCCCCAAATCTATCAGCTACCTCATCCAAGGATAGAAGAATAACATTGAGGGAAGGATCCTTAAAGTGGCGTATAATGACATATAAATGTATTTCAAAGTCACCTGTTTACTTGTCCAAAGCGTCCCTACCTGAACAAGAACTAGGCCTGTAGGTGAGATGGTACATGCCTATAATCCCAGCTACATAGGAGGATGAGGCAGGAGGATTTCAAGTTTGAGTCTGGCCTCAGCATTTTAGTGAAATCCTATCTCAAGTAATAAATAACAAAAGGCCAGGGATGTAACTGAGTGGTAAAATGCCCTGTGTTCAATACTGGGGTTAGTGGGGGAAAGAATCTGGTCAGTCTTCTTGCCCATGCACTTCCCACCTACACTCCCCAGTATCTAGAACAGAGCTAGACTTGTGGCTGGTGTCTCTAAAGGACTGTCTCAGAAAGAGTTCCACAGGGACGCCTGTGGTCTTGTAGTGACACTGAACTCCATAAATGTACAACTTTCACAGCCCATAGGGTGCGATGGGAAAGAAAATGGAATCAGGAACCAGCTGGCCAGAGTTCCAATTTCACCTTTAACACAGGCCTTGACAATTTCCTTAACCTGTTACTCAGTTTCCTCTTCTGTAGAATGGAGACACTAATGGGACCTGCCTCATAAAGTCATTGCAATGTGCCTTTTGAACTCATGGATTCTCTAGACAAGCTGTGAGAGGATATTTACAAGACTTAATGCTAAAGGGAAGTGGAGAGGAGATGATAATGTAGTGATAGAAATTTGCCTACTGACTTCTCAGGACCTCCTCTCCATTTTGGGGGCAAAGTTTCTGATTTTGGTTTGGAATCTGCCTCTCCAGCATGCCCAGGCTTCAAAATTTTGAAGCACAAGCTATAGCACCTGATGACCCAGAGGGTCTTCTTTCCAGGCACTAGTTGAGAAGGGACACTTGTCTTAACTATCCCATCAGGAAAGTTCTTCACGCTATGTCGCTATGAACAACTAAGGTAAATCTGGAAAGACCTGATAACAGCCACTTTACAAGAGGAGGCGAGTCCACCTGAAATAGAAATGACACTAGAAAGCAGCTATTCAGCCAAGAGGCAAAAAAATCTTGATGATATCATTTGACCCCCTATAAAGAACTACATCTGAAGGCTGATTACTCATAGAATTCTCAGTTATATGAGCCAATAAATTCCCTTTTTGCTTAAGCCAGTTTGGGTTGGGTTTTCCATGACTTTCAACTGAAAAAATCTTTGGTTACAGATATCTCATAAGAGGAATATTTAAGAGTTTGACTTTGGATACAACTTTTTAGAACAACTGCCAAACCTAACACCTTGGCAGGAGGTTAATAGTTCATCAAAGTTTTGGACACTTTATTCGACCTCTGGGATAGTCCATTTCTTCCTATAGAAAAAAAATAATGATAAAATCACTATCTATCATGAGGGTTTAGGAATTAAATGATATTATATAGAGAAAATAACTAACACAATGACTTGTTATTTTGGGGTCTCTGTCAATATACAGCAAATAGCATGTGAAAGTTTCATTTAGGAGCTCACATGAAAGTGTATTTACAGCTTGGATTGCAATTATTTCAAGATGAGCTTTAAGGGACAGGATAGCAAAAGAAAGAGTGCAGAAATTAGGGTGGGTACTGGATGAAAGGGGTATGTTTTGAAAAAAAAACGAAGTCAATGGAAGGGAATTTATTTTCCTCTTGAGAAAGCAAAATAATACTAAAACACACTGGCTCCCTTGAGCCTTGTGTTCTAAAGCTGCGCCAACCAGTTTTCCCAGAGTTAAGAACTGGATAGTAAACTGATCCATAATACAGTTTCCTGAGCCCCCTACCTCAGACTTGGTCCATGGGACTATCTAGGGAGCAAATCTGAGAATCTGCATTATATAATCATTTTCCAAAGTAAGTTTGGGGAAAACTTTTGTAATATTCAAAATGCCTATGTACTTGATAAAACATTTCTTCCTACTAGACTTCTGATTAGCATTATTGTCACTATTTTAGAAGTCTAAGCAACAAAGAGAGCTTGAGAAATTTGACTTGTGCCTGAAAATATCTCAGAAGCAAAATTGTCTGTAATTTTCAGTGCCGGACATTCAAAAGCTCCAATTTTGAATTATGTCCCAGATTATCCAGAAAGAGGAAACGGGTGGAAAGTACATATGTTCAAAGTTGCTCATGGTTGTGATATCTAGAGAAAATGGGAGAAGTGGGAGCACCTTAGAGCTGGACACTGTGACACATGACCCAGATTGCTCTAGAGGGACCTGCAGTCCACCCTCAGCCATCTGCCCTTTTTGAGAATTTCCTGATCTGAACAACACCGCTTTGCCTGAAGTTATAGCCCATATATAGTGATGCTGAGCATGGTCATGTTGAGGCCCTATCTTTCTGCCCTAACTTGAAACAATTGTGTAAGACCACTCTGGTCTCCATGTTCTCCCTGGGGTCAGATAGACCTTCATTGGAACTTAATGACAGTCAAATTCTCCCCCTGTCCTCTACTTTCTGCCTCTGACTTCCACAAGTGTTGACCCTCAAGAGCTCTTTGAAGTAGACCTGCCTGATAACCTTTGTCTCAGATCCTTCCTCCCCTGGATGGAATATGTTGTTGCTATTTAAACATTATTTATGATGACTCTGGAAAAAAGTAGAAATGAAATCTAAGTGCTAAGATATAACTGATAAAAAACAGAATACAAAATTCCATGCAGGCCATAATTTCCATTATATAAAACTTACCCACAGGGGTGGGCTAGAAGGGATGGACAGAAGCTCAGGAGTTGTTTGGGATGCAGAGTGGGGGTGGACCATCTGCAATTTATTTTAGAAGTGTTTAAAATCATTATTATGACATCATTTCCACAACAGACAGAATGGTACACAAAATAATAAATTCGATATCAATCTGATAAAGAGAAGCCTAAGAAAAAGTCAACAGCAGATTCGTCTCTTGTAGAAAACACTTCCTGGGAGAGAAGTGGTCCTCCGAATCCTCGTGCCACGTCCCTCCACCTTGTCGCATTCGGGCTGGAGGATCAGAGGCGGGAGCTGGCGCAGGCAACCAAACCACAGGCCCATTCATGCTCTTCTGCCAGGTGGGTCTTCAGGAGAAGAGTGCTGTCATTCACCTTGGTCGCATTCAGTCCCCACCAACATGCATCTTTTCTACGTCGGCTCAAAAAGTCAATCTGGTTTGTCCATCAGAGCATCAGTAAGCGCCCCCATTCTATAAAGCCTAGTGGCCCAATCTTCAAACAATTCTCCTCCCCAGTAGTTTTGACCCAAATCTGGAGTTGAACTGAGCCAAAAAGAGGCTCAAGAAGGGCTAAGAAGAGTTGCACTTTAATGAAGAGCTTCCTCAGAAAATTAAACACAGGCCGGTCCGGGGACGTAAGCCTGTAATCCCAGCTCCTCTGGGGGTGGAGGCAGGAGGATCACAAGTTCAAGGCCAGCCTTGACAACTTAGACCCTGACTCAAAAATTTAAAATATTAATAGGACTGGGGATATAGCATAAAGCATCCCCGGGTTCAATCCCCAGAACCAAAAATAATTAAATAAACAACAACAAGAACACAACACAAAACAAAAAACCCACAGTACTAACATATGATCCAGCAATTCCACTTGTGGGTCACTAGAACTGAAAGAAGGACATGACCAGATAGATACTCCTATACTGTTGTCCAAAGCAGCCCTGTTCACAAAGAGAAGGAAGCAACCCAGGTGTCCACTGACGGATGAATGGGTAACCAAAATGTGGTCTAAACTTGCAATGGAGTGTCATCCAGCCCTAGAATGGAAAATAAATAGGACACATGCCATGGCAGGAAGGAGCCTGGGGGACAGTACGCTAAGCGAAGTAAGGCAGTTAGAAGAGCACTTTTACGATGCCGCTTCTCTGCAGCTCCCGAAATAGTCAACAACGTAGAAACAGCAAGCAGAGAGGAGTGAGGGGTTCCTGTGTGCCTGGACACAGACTTTCCCTCTGGGAAGATGAAAAAGTTCTGCAGATGGATGGCAGTGGTGGCCGCGTGGCTTAGAGCCACGAAACTGCGCATTTCCGAAAAAGGGCTAAGAGGGTCAATTTTATGTTCTGTATCCCTAGCCACAGTTTAAAAGCTAACGAACAAAAAAAAAAGCGGGAGACACACCCTCTTTCCCTGCGCCTGCTCCTCAGTGAGCTGGTGACCGAAATAGACCCACTGCATTAGCATTGCGCGCGTCTTCTTGTTAATTGTCTTTTTCTAGATGCAGATGTTTTTCACTCACAGACCGTGTTTTTTGGGGGGATAGGCGTACAAAATGTGCTGGTTTGGCATTTCTGAACCCAGTAAAACTTTGATTAGTGTGAGTGGTATCGCTCTGCAGAGATAAACATCAAACCCAGGAAAGCCGCAGCCTTTGTCTTCCACAGCTCTCCCTTAACAAGACCTCTTTTAAGCAGGAATGCCTGTGGAATCAAGCATTTTCTTTGTTCCCTGCGATACTATTTTTTAATGCTTATGAGGGTTGTGTGTGTGTGTTTTTCTCTCTCTCATTTTTTTCCTCTTTCCTTTTTTAAATCTCTTTTTGCCTACCTAAGGTGAAAAAAAAAAAAAAAAAAAAAGACAGAAATGATCAGTGAGCTAGTTATTGCTCCAGTCTTAAAAGAGAGAAGGAGTGGGCCAGGCTTGCAGAGTCTCTTACCTAAAATGTCCTAAAATACCAAAAGAAGAGCAAAGATAACCCAGGGCGTGTGGTCCTCCTGCTCATTGACTCCGTCATGCGCCTTTTACACTCACTTTTGATCAGAGATCCTGCTGATCTTCAAAGCACGTGTCAACCAATAGGGGCCCAAGGAAAAATGAAATGAGAGAATGTATAGCTCAGAAAAAGGCTGGGTCTCTAAAATAGAAAGTGCTGGGTTTGACTCTCTCCGCTGGATCATTTACTGCCTGTATGACTTTATTCGTCTGCTAAATTCCAGTCTCATCATCTGTAAAGTGGGGGTAATAATAGCATTTATTTCACAAGGTGGTTGTGAAGATCAAAATCAGATAATCCCTAGAGAACACCTGACACCCAGCAGGGCGCCCAGGAAGAGCTCAGCACAGTTTAGCTCCTTTGATATGAAGCCCATTTTATATTAGTGACTCTTGGTCCTCAGAGGAAGAGAAAGCATAGTTGATCCCGAAGAAAGACTTGTGCTCCTCACAATGTAAAACAATCCGCACGTGTCCACAGATAACACGACTCACTAAAGAGATGTACAGTGGAATCTGAGGAGGTATATCTCATTTTCAAAAGGCTCATCTCATCCCCGATGTTGGGCAATAGTGATTTTCCACACACAGGCAAGAATTTTATAGACTTCTCTTAATAGCAATGTGCAAGGATCAGTAACAGTGACAATATATTGTCTCATGACTCCAAATTCAACTCTCCTTAAAAGAACCAGAGCAAAATGCCAGCTAAGTGTGGAATTTACTGATTTAGCTGTGAAGGGAAGAAATTCTGCAGATCAGATCAATACAGCCAGTAAAAACAAACTGCAGAATCCCCATTTTCTGCTGGAGGTCTGTAAGTGAGGGCGTTAGATGAAGCACCTGAATTATTCCTGAGCACTTCATCTTCAGAGTCTGGAAATGGTACTTTAAACCCATTACAGGCAAAGACTATGATTTTAGGTCACTGTGATTCAATTATATGTCCTATACAAAAAGTTATAGTTAACATTTTGGGCAAAAAAAAAATTAGATACCAGAAGAGAATAGTTTTAATCAGAGAGCTGGGATGCACCCAATTTCCAAATGAATTCTTTCAATGGTGTTAGTCACATCTCCTGTAATATGAAGGCATAAACTCGTGAGATCCATTGTTTCTTTCTATCCGCAACTGGCAGCCATATTCAAAAGCATAATGTTCCATGATTATTTTAAAACAATTTCATCATTATCATCATATTTTCACTAATAAAAATACTTCTGCACAACAGAAATATCATTCCCCTTTCATCTGCTTCAGGAAGCTGCCAGTTTGAAGATTAGCCATGTACAGTTGTTAAGACAACTGATAATATCGCAAAGATATTACAACAGCACTGACTCATGGAATTGGTAAGGTGTAAATTAGTGGCTATTTTGAAGGGCAATTTAGGTTTGTCCATCATGATCTAAAATGTACATTTGCTTCAACCTGAGTATACTCCTGCTAAGAAGCTCTGAGAAAAATACTCATCAATGTGTCTAAATGCAGAAAAGTTCTGTAAACCCTTTTGTGTGTTAGTGAAAACTCTGCATATAATCTGAACACCCTTCATTCCGTGAGTGGCTAAATAAAATGTACCATAATGCTAAAAATGTTTCAAGACTATGACAAGAAAAATGAATGTATACTGATCCTACCATCACCAATGGACAGCATGTGTTTAACAACTGTATCTCTTTGTGGGGGAATAAAAAGGCCCTGCCAGCAGTGCTGGCTGCTCACTGTGGTGTAAATATTCCTTGTGGTCTAAATATCCCACCATGTCCAGTTTTAGGCTACCAATAAGATGCCTCTGAATGTGGAATTAGGAAGAAATGCACACTATCGGCTTTCACAAGCTGGTCCTCGTCAGTGCCAGCATACCACTGTCACATATTGTTCAGTGAATTGAGAAAGTATCAGGGCAAGATGTAAAAAGAGAATCCACAACTAAACTGATGGGGTAGCCAGCACCCTGACAGAGTGGGTTCCTGCTCAGGAGGTGTGAGTCGCCTGGGAAAATAAATAGTCTGAAATAATCAGTAAGAAATAAGACAAAGGCAAAGATTAGGTTTAAAAAGCAGAGTGTCTGATGGGTCTTCCAGTTCTGATAAGAATGGAACTGAACAACTGGAAAAGGTCCCCATTCTTTTTTTAAGGGGGAGCACATCAAAGGCAGGGATAAGGTTTCAGTGGGCAGTTTTGTTTCCATGCTTGTTTCTTGGTGTGGCAGGGGTCTTGCCGTAGTAAACAGTAAGCTTGCCATTTGGCAGGCTACCCCCATCTCCATGAGGCTGTGCTTGAACTTGAGCAGTGAGCTAGGACAGGGCACCGTGTGAATCAGGTGTTTTCGAGCCAGTAGATTCCAACTGGGACTTCCCAAATCCAGGCTTCCCTGACTAATGCCTCCAACATCGTTCAAGTCCCACAAGTGGCTCATGGATGGCTTCCTGCACTAAACCTTGTATCTAGTTGCACTTTTATTTATTTATTTTTGTTCTTTTTAGTTATATGTGACAGTAGAACGTATTTTGACATATCATACATACATGGAGTATAACTCCCCATTCTTGTGGTTGAACATGATGTGGAGTTTCACTAGTCACAAATTCATATATGAACGTCAGAAAGTGATGTCCGATTCATTCTACTGTCTTTCCTAATCTCACTTCCCTCCCTTCCCTTCATTCCCCTTTGTCTAATCCACTGAACTTCTATCACTCCCATTTCTTGTGCATTAGCATCTGCATATCAAAAAGAACATTTGGAATTTCGTTTTTGGGGATGGGCTTCTTTCACTTAGCATGGTATTCTCTGGTTCCATCCATTTGCTGGCAAATGCCATAATTTCATTCTTTATTAATGGCCTAATAAATTTCTGTCATGTATATATACCACATTTTCTTTATCCATTCATCTGTTAAAGGGCACTTAGGTTGGCTCCATAGCTTATCTATTGTGAATTGAGCTGCTATAAACATTGATGTGGCCACATCACTGTAGTATGCTGATTTTAAGTCCTTTGGGTATAAACTGAGGAGTGGGATAACTAGGTCAAATGGTAGTTCCATTCCAAGTTTTCTGAGGAATCTCCATACTGCTTTCCATAGTGGTTGCATCAATTTACATTCCCACCAGCAATGTATGAGTGTTCCTTTTTCCCTACATCCTTGCCAACATTTATTTTTACTTGTACTCTTGATAATTGCCATTCTGACCCAAATAAGATGAAATCTCAGTGTACTTTTAAATTGCATTACTCTAATTGCTGTTGATGTTGAAATTTTTTCATATATTTGTTGACCAGTTGTATTTCTTCTGTGAAGTGTCAGTTCAGTTCCTTTGCCCATTTGTTGATTGGATTATTTGTTTTCATGGTGTTACATTTTTTGAGTTCTTAATATATCTTGGAGGTTATCTACTTTCACTTTTATGTATACATATACATTAAAGAATTGGTTTGTGGATCACCTCTGGAGAGACAAATGAACTTACTAGAGGAGGGGATGTTTGTTAAGTGATGAATTTTGCTATGTATCATTTAAACTATTTCAAACTGAAAATGTGTTCACTATGTGATTGAAATAAATTGAAAATAATAACAATTACATATACCATGTCAGAGAAGAGGCCATTGAGATTTTGATGAATTGGACTGAGATCTATCTCTCGAGAGACAAGAAGGAAGGAAGGAAGGAAGGAAGGAAGGAAGGAAGGAAGGAAGGAAGGAAGGAAGGAAGGAAGGAAGGAAGGAAAGAAGGGAGGGAGGGAGGGAGGGAGGGAGGGAGGGAGGGAGGATATAAAAGGATAGTTTGAGTGGATGGGTGTCTGTGCATAACATGCCAGACTTGTCCAAGTGCAACTGGGGTTTGGTTAAGATTTAAGATCTGAGAATGAAGGGGCAGTGGAAACAGTTGGAGAAAGACAGTGAGAATAAAGGCTGAAACAAGGTCAGGAGCTTTTCTGTGTATCAGCCTGGTCAGAGGAGAGAAGAGATGAGAGGATAGGGAGCAACAGCAGAGTGTGATGCATCCTCTAAGCACGTGAGGGCAGCTGAGATCATGTTGCACCGCCTGGACCCCTCTTCAGGACCAAAGCCCCCTTTCATCACCTGCCAGGTGAGATGCTACTGAAGGCTCATACCTGTACCCCTGTCTGGCAAAGGCATTTGGCTGAAGAAAGTTGGCCAACTCAACACTATGTTCCATCTATAAGTAGGAATTGATTCAAATCAGTGGTCAATGCAGAGGGGGTCAAGTGCTTGGCCACTTGCATCCATTCAGGATATCTCTGATGTCCACCATGGCTTCCAGGTGAGATTGGCTGAAGTACTGTTGCAAGTACATTACCATTCAACTCTTCCATCTGCCCAGTCCTGATGTCCTCACTTCCTCATAGTGATAGTCCCAGGAGCACTAATCAATAAATCTCAGAGTCTCCAAGTCTGTTTCCCAAAAAGAAAGCACAACCTGTTATAAAGAGAGGTCAAATTTGGGGAAGGTTTTTTAGGCCAGGGAGGCAGGAGCAGAGTTTCAATCTCAGATACTCATGAAGGATGCTCTAAATTAGAACTCTGGGTGATGTAGAGATGAACAAGATTCAGAGAAGCATTCCCAGTCAAAGAAAGATGCCCTGAAAGTATTGCTGAACTTGAAATGAACTTTGGACCCTCCTGGGAGACTCTTACAAGTTCACATGCCCACTTCTTCAGCAGTGTGTTCCCATCAAAGGTAGCTGCTCTCCTTCTCTATTAACCTCCCGCAAGGATCCAGGGTTACCCATTTCTCGGTTCTACATGCAGAAGTGCGCAGGGCCATCAGGTGAAGAGGGCCAAGAAGGACATTATGGAACCTCTACCATTCCTTAGCCTTAGCAATGGATGCAGTTTCCCAATGCAGCGTTGGGGTTTTCCAACTCTGTCTTTCAGTGCACACGGTGCCAGTCATTCATCATACCCCAAGGGCTTAGTAACTTGTAAGTGGTGGTGCCTAATAGGCTGCTATCATTTCAGTATTCTTTCTTCATCCAAAATCGTAGTAAGGAGAATACTGGAAGTTTCTTAATCAGGACTCAGTGATGAATTGAGTGAGATGAGGAAGAAGAAATAGAGGTATTGAAAATAACTTCCTGGGTTTCTGCCACCCAAGTTCATTCCAGAAGGAAGAAAATCTTAAATGGAGCCTTGAGCAACTGTCACTTCTAATGGCAGAATTTGGGAACAGGGTGCAAAGGGACAGAGCAGATTCTTCAACGTTAAGAAAACCAAAGCCAATGGAAGGAGCTTTCCAGAAAGAGAGGGAGTGTTCCGTGGCCTTGAATGCCACTAGCAGGTCAAGGGAGACAATGACAGATAAAGGTGTATTGGATTTAGCAACGTGGAAGGTCACCACACTTTTGATGAGTGATGAGAAAAGAAACCAGATTAGTATGGACTGAGAAGTGAATGGGAGGTGGGGGGCGGGGAACGTGGAGCCCTGACGTGCACACAGCTCTTCAGAGAAATTTGATTATGAAGGAAGCAGTAGAGATGGGTCGGAAACCGAGTGAGGACGGAGGTCTAAGGAGGAAGGACTTTGGTTGTTTTTATGTGCGCTATCTGAGCATTTTAAAAATGGATAAAGTAAGGAGGCCCAGAGCGATATGAGGGGAAGCTGTTCTGCTGTGGAGACAGGAAGATAGGGGAGGCCTGTTGGTATGGCCTCCAGAAATCAGGAGCCACGGTCCTCAGGAAGGGGTGAGGATCAGGAATATAAAGTTTGGGGAAAGCGGAAAAGAAATGAACTAGTTCTTGGAAAAATGGGAATAGAGGCTGACTAACTGGAAAATTGCAAGAGAATGTTAAAGTCTAGTCTGAGCTCGGGGAACACAAGTTCACACGGAAAACAATTTCTCCTGTTACACAAACCTCTCCAATTCGGGGACCCTGGAGCAGACTCGAAGAAAAGAAGTTAGCTTAAGAACGCCACCTCTGAGTCACAATGAGACCGAGGCCATCATTTCCTGCAGCCAGGCTGTGGTTTCAACATCTGCAAAAGAGGACACAGCACATATATCCTTGGGCTACAGGAGAACCAAGAGAGATATCAGAGAGGAAAGAACCCGGAGAACATAAATGTGCTCTGTGCGTCTCAGAGTACCAGGGCCCAGGCCACTGCTTGTGTCTCTCAAGTCCTAATAAATCTCAGTGGGAGATAAGAAGGGTCAGTCGATAATGGAAGGCGGCTAAATGAGCATGACCCAGTCTATACCCAGGGCAGGAGAAATTCCGGTAAGTAGTGTTCCGAGAAGTGTTTGACCCCACTCAAAGGCACCAGCGAAGGTGACTCCTCAGAACGATGAGGGAGGAGCCAAGTCCCAGCCTCTCAAATTGGCCAGCAGAAGTGAACGTCACGCAGTGGGTCTGAACATGGCCTACACATCTACACCACAGAGAGAGTGATTCAGAATTCTTGCTTCCTCTCTTGGTGAACTCAGGTAGGTTCTAAATTCTGGCTGAGCTCCCTGCACCTTGGAGGAACCTAATTATGTTGAAAAAAAACATCTGGTTCCTGAGTCTGACAGGTATTTCAATTACTGCAGTGATTAATACTTCCCATGAAATGCCTGGAATCTTCCATCCTAACCTGATCAGGCTGGACCCAAAGAGAAAGTGCAATTTATAACTGGTTGATCTCTATCCCCGGCCCCACAACCAACCAACCACACACACACACACACACACACACACACACACACACACACACATGCACATACACTGGCTTCTTCTAACACACGCACACACACATGCACATACACTGACTTCTTCTAACACACACACACACACACATGCACATACACTGGCTTCTTCTAACACACACACACACACACATGCACATACACTGGCTTCTTCTAACACACACACACACACACACATGCACATACACTGGCTTCTTCTAACACACCATGTTCTCTTCTACCTCACACTTAAAGTTTGCTGCAATGTCTGCCTAGATTGTCCAAAATGCCCTTCCTCCATGTTTCCTTGGGGGTACTTCGTTCCTATCCTTCAGGCCCCTGTTGAAATATGTAACACTTGCAGAGGTATACATGTAATTTTGTTACATGCTAAGCCCCAAATTTGACATGACTTGAATATTCCGAGCTAGGGGATCATCATGAAGGCAAGGAGGAACATGTGGCAGATTTTTCAGCAGAGGAGAGACTTGTTTGAATCGGAGCTTTATATAAATCCTGTCCATGGTGTTTTGTAAGGTGAATTGAAAAGAAACAAAACAGCAAGCTAGGAAACCAGTTATGAGGCCGTGGCAAGGGCAGAGATAAGATAAAAACAAGATCAAGGATAGTGATGGAAAAAATTGATAGAAACAGGACATGAATCACTAAATAAAGGAACATATATAAACACACACATGCATTTGCATACAGGCCTCAGATACAGAACAGCCTCAGATCTAAGCAGAAAGAAAAGAGAGTAACAGCGAACTCGCGTGTGGCAATGCATGTGCCTTGGAGGTTTCATTTGGATTTTTGCAATTTAGGTCCACTAAGCAGTAGGTAAAAACAGTGCAGAACAAAACATATTATCCTTCCATTCCTTCAGTCTATGGATGAAGAAGTCAGGTTTGCATCCGAAAATCAGCTCGTTATTGATTTTAGCCTCGTTAATATTCATGAAACTCTATCAAGAGGTAGGAGATTTTAACATAGTGGCCCCCACGCTCTAAATCAATTCCCATTGATTTCAATCGGCTTCTTCCATCTGAGCATTTATGTTGCTCCCTTGCCTGAAAACCTGCTCCTGACATCCTTTGGAACATGTGGTGTCAGGAGCTGGTGGTCCCTGCCTGTCCTTGTCCGACTTCAAGTGCACTCAGAGTGGAAGAGCTGGTGTGTGGGCAGCATGGGTCCCGCTTTGGAGTGATGTGGATCTGGCTGCCTATAAATCCATTCATCCCCAAAGCCACCCTCCCACGAATTCCCAGCCAGTGGGAAGGAAGAAAGAACCCTTGTCACTTCCAGGCACATATCAATTTCACAACAAAGTTGATTTTTCCAAAAGCTGAAATGCTGCCTGCTTGCAAGGCTCCTAACAAGCTCAAAGGACAACCCATTGTGTGCTCAGGTAAAACTGAGTGCAGAGCAAGAGTTTCCCCAAATCCACAGGGACTCTGACTCAGACCACTGACTTCTCCCTGACCAGCCCAGGGAATAGCCCTAGAGGCTGAGTCTTTCTTTACAATCAGAGTTTCCTCTGAGGGTCTGAAAAGTCAATTCCAGTGACTTGCTTTTGTTATTATTTTTCTCTTTTTTTTTACTTCCATATATTTTAAATTTTCATTACATTTTCCTTTTACTAATCGTAAGGAATCTGGCTTCCCCCACCACCTGTCAATCTGCGTTCTCCCCGCCTCTCCCATTAGAGGAATCTGGCTTCCCTCACCACCTGTCAATCTGCTTTCGCCCGCCTCTCATGTTACAGGAATTTCCGGCTTACTCTGCCATAATCTTCCTGCCTCCCACATTACGTTCTAATATGTCATTGGTCCATCAGTCAGTCTGTAAGAATTCTCCTCCGCGATTGGTTCTTCTCAGCCCCCGAAATTCCTATGTCTAAGAGAAACCTTGTGCCATGCTCTCTCTTTCCTTCTTCCCTTTCCCCCGAGCAGACGTGAATCGTGTGCATAAAATAAAAGTTCCTTGTGTGAGACCTGTATCTGTGGAGCGTTTCTGGGAGCTAGCAAGGAACCATAACTGTGCCTTAACGCCTAACACTAATGAAATTACTTGTTTGATATATCAGAAAAATGGGGCTGGGGATATAGCTGGGCTGGAGAGATAGCTCAGTTGGTAGAGTGCTTGCCTTGCAAGCACAAGGCCCTGGGTTTGATCCCCAGCACCGCAAAATAAAAAATAAAAAAAAACACCAGCAGAGAAATGTATGTCCAGATGATGCTCTGTGGGGCAGCATTAGATCCTGACTATCCCCCAGGGAAGGTGGAACTTGAGACACCAGTCTGAAGTGAGGCCTCCACTCTTATTCTGGCACCCACAGTGGAAAATTCCAGAGACCTGAGGATAATATGGAGGCGGCACCTCTGCTCTGCCTTGGTCTGTTTGCTGGCTACTCAGACCTGCCAAACACAGAAGAGAGCAGCTTCAAACCTGCTCCTTAGTTGCCTTGACACTTTCTTCCTCACCTCTGCCCCTAGCTGCTCTCAGAATGTAGCACCTTCTCCATGCTTTCGTTCTTTCAAACACACACACACACACACACACTTGCCTCTAAGCTTCCATGATGAAGAAGAGAAATGCATACCAATAAATACCAGGCCCATTCCCCTTGTGAAAACCCTACTTTTGATTTTCCTATTCTTTTATTCAAAGCATTTATTTTCTGATGACCTACTGTGGACTAGGCACTATTCTAGGGGCTAGGAATTCAGTAGGGAACAAGAGAGAAGGACTCTCTGTGCTCTTGGTGGACAGACTCTAAGGTGACCACCATGATCCTTGCCTCCTGGCATCCACACCCTGTGTCATTTCTTGCCCTTAAATATGGGTGGGAACAGTGATTTGCTTTTAACCAATAGATAACTGAAGGACTAATGGGATTACTCCATGATTTGATATGTAAGACTGCAGAGCCCATCTTGCTGAAAGATGCTCACCCTGGCCAAGTACCCTATGGAGAAAGGCAGGTGGCATGAGACTGAGGAAGGCCAACCTCTGGTCAACAGCCAGCAAGGAAATGAGTTCTATGCACAGCTGCATAAACAGAGCCTTCCCTGTGTGAGCCTGAGATGCATTTTATCATTTTATCTGGTAGAACCAGAATTTGAAACTGAGTCAGTCAAGTTCAAACCCATACTACTTGTTTGTTGTTGTTATTGTTGTTGTTTTTCTCTGCTTCCTTGCTCTGCATAAAACTCTAGCCCACGTCTCCCCTTTATTGTTACCGGGCATTGCAGTTTTAGGAACTCTTCTTCTGAGTTGTTCTTCCATTGTCCTTCCATAAATGCTTGGCCAAGCATTTATGAGGCACGTGATTTGTGTGAACTGTGTTGCAGACATCAGGAGTACACAGACGGCTGAGACAGCCCACTTGGCCACTTCCCACTGCAGATTGTTAGATGGCCACAGCACATCTGCATCGTTCGCCTTGGTGTGCCTGCTACTAAACAGAGCCTGGAACCTGGGAGATGCTCCTTTTTGTTTCTTTCCTTTCAATGGCTCTGCATGTTGCAGACAGGAGCTTCCTTGGCCCTCATAGGCAGTGGTCCTCAGCTCCACGAGGAGACTGCTCAATGCACCATGGCTTTTGCTCTCCACACCCTTGTCTGTGATCCCTGGCCACCAGAATGTGCTTCTGCTCTTACCAACCCTTCGAAGTCCTGGGATGTCTCCTCCATTCTGCAGCTACTCCTTCCTCTACCAGCATAGTTAAATATGCTCGGGGTCAACTTTCCCTCTTTTTGCCACTTTGCACCTTTTCCTTTACCGTATTTAACATCTTCCCTGTGGTTCACTCTTTTGTAAATTTCTTTCCTCCACTAAGTGAGGAATAACTTTGTAAATCCAGCTCCCAACTCAGCACAGAGACTCAGTTCAACAAATGCAGAATGATCCCAAGTCAGCTCATGTATTTCACAGATATTTATTTGTCACAATTCTACATGCCTGGAATTTTTCTAGGTTTTGGGATTCTGCTGTGAGGAAGAAAAAAAAAAAAAAAAAAACAGAGAAAAAGTCCCTGCCCTGGTGGATCTTATTATACTGATTCCCCTTGAAATGTGTTTCCTCTGGCCAGGTTTTAATTCATTTCTTTTGCACTATCTTTCAATTTGATGCCAAGCCCTGGCTACATCAGGATTTACCTTGGGAAGCCAGTTTGTGCAAATATCTCTCCAAGCTCTGGGAAATCCTGGAGAAGGCTGAAAAGTGAGAAGCCCATGTTGTTAACAGATAGACCCATGCGAATCTGTCCAAATGAAGTTGTCTACTCAGAAGCCGCTCCTGCGGGAAGCCACGTTCCTGTTCAGCGAGGCTGCCAAGGTTCCAACTATTTTTGTACTCCTATTTTGGAACTGTAGGTGGAATTTATGGCACATTTGTGAACAGACTCAATGGGTGGAAATGTCCCTTTTCAAAGCTTCATTTGCAACTAGATAAATGCCAAGCCATGTTTCCTAGACAAGGGAGGCGAACGAGCTAACCCATATGGTTGTATGGGAGCAAGAAGACCCCCCACGTGTGTGCCTGTGTCTTTAATGTAGTGACCTCCCCTCCCAGCAGATGCCCTGTTTTTAGGCCCCGTATGGGACACTGTGACCTACAACTTGTTGGTCACTTCGTTTCCCTCATTAGGTTGGAGGATGAGAAAGAGATTAACACCCACTTCCATCCCTGCAAGGAGAGGAAGAAGATGTGGCCATATTGGGAGCCCATTGGGCATAGCAGGCACACTTATAATCACTTGGGAAGACAGCAGCACGGGGGCTCTGCCTGGACAGATGGCTGGAGCATCTGTGAACGTCTGTCCCCACAGTCCACCTTGCGCCTTCATGTTGCCCCAAGACTCTCCACGTGGGGAGCTCAGACATCACTCCTCCAAAGCACAGGTCAGAACCAATCAGTAATTACATTGCCTCGTGGGAGGGGAAACTTTCCCTGCCTCTGCTTGGACATAGTGTTAAAATCGGAGGCAAATACCCCAAAACGTTGCAAGTAATTTCCAGGCAGTTGAGGTCTGCTTTCTTTGCATTTTCTTTTATATGCTCATCTGGGATGTCTGAATTTTTTTATTATTAATGATAGGAAAAACATCTCATTCAAAAACAATACTTGCAAAATCTATTGAACTGAAGGCCATTATACTGAATGAAATAAGCCAAACACCTAAAGACAGGTACCAACCACATGATCTCTCTCACATATGGAAGCTAAAATGTCAAGAGAAGGTAGAATAGTGATAAGTAGAGGTTTGGAAAGATTGAGGGGAGGATGGAAATAAGCTGAGTTTGATTATTGTGCATGATAGATATGTGTTGAAATATCACACTGAACGCCATTAACATGTACAATAAACTTACATTAATCAAAAATAAATTAAGCCCAGTGCAGTGGTGCATGCCTATAATCCTAGTGGCCCAGGAGGCCGACGCAGGAGAATCTCCAGTTCAAAGCCAGCCTCAGCAAAGGCAAGGCACTAAGCAACTCAGTGAGACCCTGTCTCTAAATAAAATACAAAAAAGGGCTGGGAATGTGGCTCAGTGGTTGAGTATCCCAGAGTTCAATTCCTGGTACCAAATATTAAAAAATTAAAAAGACAATAATAAAAAGTACTTGGATGATCACATTGTCCAACAGACTTCATCTCAGAAGCTTTCTGTTAGGATTTGGTCCACACCACTGTCTTGACATTAAATATTTGTTCTTGTGTCACTATTGTTACGTGACTTTGGATACATTATTTAATACCCTCTTTCCACTTCAATTTCCCCACCTGTAAATCTATTGTTATAGTATAATAATCTACAAGTTATTATGAGGCTAAAAATTAGGTAGTGCATGGAATCACTTAACACAGTATCCACTGGTAAATTCTCAATAAATGTCACATTACTTTTATTGTTAAAAATAACATCATTCAAACCATAATCTGAAGAGCAGAAAATTGTAGAACCACCACAGACTGAGTTACAATAACTTAACAGGATTATCCAAGGTCGGATAAAAAGTCCCAGGTGCCTTAGCGGTATTTCAATAGGATCAGTTTTGAGAGTCTGATTCAGTTTACCCATTGATAACTGCTGTCTAGTTCTCGGTTGGGTGACAGTACTACTGTGTGTGGTGTACTCCAGGTGTCGTGGAGGCTGGCTCCAACTCGCCTTGTTCATAAGTAGTGCTGCCTGGAGTATGTGTGTGCACCTGTGTGACGGGTCGTGGAGGGTAAACACCTTGCAATTGGAACGTTGGATCATAAAGTGTGCATGTCTTCAACTCTATTCGTTATTGCTAAATGGATCTTCAAACGAGTTGTGCCAATTTACAGTCACTCTGGCAACGTGTGAGAGGATCTCTTTCTCAACATACTCAGCAAAAATGGGCAACCTGTAATGGGTGGGAAGTGATGTCTCATTTGAGCTTGCGTATCTATGACTTATTAATGTGGGGAAGCTTTTTCCCCATATATGTGTTCGTGATTTGGTTTTCATATTTTATGCGTCCCTTGCTTGTGGCCTTTGTCCATATTTTTTCTGGTGGAATGTTTGTGTTTATATTATTGATTTATAGGAGTGCTTTGTATATTCCAGAGAGTAACCTTTTGTCAGTTATGGGTATGGATTGTTGTTGTTTGAAAGACTTTATTTCATTTAGTCAGATTTATCAGTCCTATCCTTTACATGTTGTGCTTTTTGTTTACTGGTGTTTTGTTTGTTTGTTTGTTTGTTTCATAAATCAAACAATCTCTCTACCCTGAGATCATACAGATATTCTCATAGAGTGCCTCCTAAACTTTCTATTATTTTGGCATTTATTCCTTCTAGATTTGACGTTTGTACATGGTCTGAAATAGAGATGGGATGTCTTTTTTTATATCAAGATCTCCACAACATTTATTACATAGGACATTCCTTCTCCCCAGGACTCATCTGTCATGCCACCTCCGTCACTTACCAAGTTTCCATATGTGTTTAAGGGCTGTTTCTGTACTGTCTATTCTGTCCCTTTGATTTACTTGCCTATCTCCAGACCAAATTTACACTGCTTTAATTATCATATCTTTGAAATAAATCTTGCTGGATAGAAGAGCGAGACTCCCTTGCTGCTTCTTCACAAGTATCTTAGCTAGCTAGCCCTGACTGTTTATTTTTTTTTCTTTCAGTCATGAATATCTTAGAATAAATTTTATCAAGTTCCACCAAAACAAACAAATAAACAAAGCCTGTTTGGATTTTGATTAACTTGGTTTTGCTCTAAACTGAACCTATTGTTCATCAGAGGATAAAATGTGCCTTTCGGAAAAGGAAGCAAGGGAGGATCTTGGGCAGTTTTGGGTTTTAGGACACTAGAGCCAGGAGTTTTCTTTGGCTTCCTGTTCTTCCTCAGCACATAATACACTCTTGCAGACCCAAAGAGAAGAGATGACATTCCTCGGTTCCCAAGCCAAACTACCATCAAAGACCTTCTCAGCCTCCATCACCACCGCAACCTGGATCCCAGATGTGGCCACCCTGGGCCTGTGGGTACTGCTGCACCTTGGCTTGCACCTTGGCTGCACCAGCGGCTCCCAGGGCCCAGTCCAGACTCAACTTTCAGGGGGACTTTCCCCAGCCAAGGCACTGACTCCTGCCCAGTGTCTGGTTCTCACCCTGGTCTACATCCTTGCCTGCTTGCTCTTTCCTACACGAATGTCTTCATTGATCTCCTTGAAACATCAGGCCTTCCAACCAACCAACCCCCTCATACACTGCTGTGGGACAGGTTTTCTGAAAATATAATCATGGCATCTCTCTAGGGAGGCAGTCATGACTTATCAGATCTGTGTAGTTGAATGCAGTAGCCTATGCCCAAATGGGCCACTTAAATTTATTTCAGTTAATCAAAATTTAAACATAAAAACTAAGGCCCCCTGTCACATTTAGCAACATTGGAAGAGCACAGTGTCTCAGGAGTCACCTTCAGCCCCCATCTCAGGCATATTTTCACCATTACAGAAATTTCCTTTAGACGGTACAGCTGCAGAGTCTCACGGCGCCTTCTCATTGCCAGTAGAGTAATGGCCACATAGCTCATGTGACACCAGTGCTTTTGACATCACAGCCTCTGCCTATCTAGTTCTGTCCCCACCCTGCCATCCATCCTGACGTTCTCCATCCCCCACAAGCACCTTTGACCTCCTGACTGTGTGGTTGGCTGAGACCCTTCCTACAGCCAAGAGCACCCAACCTTCCCCAGTTTCCCTCTACTAATCGTTTCTTCCTTCAAGGCTCTTCTCAAATGTCACCTCTCCAGTCACGTTCTAGGGACATGGGCAACACACCATCTACTTCTCCATCACACTGGATCATTGTGTCTTCTGGTTCCTACAGCGCCCTATTAGACCCTGCTCACCCGGGGTGGAGTCTGAGTGGCAGACAGTTCTCTCTTCCCTAGAGCCTAGCTCAGCAGCTGGCACCTAGACACGGTCAGTGCATAATGACAGCGTCTCCTGCAATAGACTCCCCCGTGTTCCCCAGTGCCTTTCAGCACCAACTCTGCCTATCACCTAAGGTCTGCCCTCCCCTTTCTGCTCACCACCCCCCATATTTAATTACATTCTCCTCAGACGTGCAAAACGGTCTGCTTGGCTCCCTGCATGGTTTCAAGTGTTTGTGCAAACAGCAGAGAGATCCTGTTAATTATGAAGACTTCCTTGCATTCAGTGCATCCAGTTCCCGTCTCCCCTGATCGTGAAGGAGATAGGACCCGCCGCCTGGAGACAGGAAGGAGTTTATTGAAAGGGGCAAGAGCAGCTCTGAAGAGACAGAAAACACAGAGACATGGTGCAGAGAACACAGGGTCCTCTCCCCTAGGACAGGCACAGAAGGACAAAGAAAGAGGAAGACAGAGAGACGAGGAAGAGCAGTCCCGGCCCGGCACACCTGCTCTAGTCCCTCCAGAGCACAACTGGCTTCACAGGCTGAGAATGTTGGTGCCATAGAGCAGCTCTCAGAAGAACAAAGGGAGACAACACTCAGGCTGCAGCAGCCCTGTCTACCCTGAGCCCCACTCACACTGATCTAATGCCACCTTGCTGAAAAGATCCAGGAAGAAAGGCCCAGAAAGGCGGAACGTGGTCCCTTGGGGTACCCTAGAGGGATTCTTACAAGAATTTGCGTCTTTGCTGTGGACAGCAGCAATCCAAAGTCTCCGTAGAACAGACTGAGTATGATTGAAACACTCCCCTAAACATCTTGTAACATCTGGGGTTCTCATAGTTTGGTATGTGCCAGGTATAGCTTGGTCCTCTATAAGGATAACAGGAGGCTGCTTTGGAGCCACATAAAAAATCGAATCTGGCCTATTTCCAGATACTTTGAAAATCTATTCCCATGTTCCATCAGCCTGGACAATTTGCTTTCTGACTGCTAATTCATTCACACACTTATCAAATTCATCCTGTGGTTCAGCCGTGTGCCAGGTGCTACAGTGTCAAAAATGTTCCTTGCAGCTAGGGTGTTCAGCCCTCAGTGCGGACAAATAGACACTGGACAAGGACACATGCGAATAAGTGCTACACAAGAAGCATCAATAAGGACAACCTATTAAAAGAGCATGGTACATGGCTGGTGGGATTGTAAAATGGTGCAGCCACTATGGAAAGCAGTATGGAGATTCCTCAGACAACTTGGAATGGAACCACCATTGGACCCAGTTATCCCACTCCTTGGTTTATACCCAAAGGACTTAAAATCAGCAAACTACGTGATGCAGCCACATCAATGTTTTTAACAGTTCAATTCATAATAGCTCAGCTATGGAACCAACCTAGGTGTCCTTCAACAGATGAATGGATAAAGAAACTGTGGTATATATATACACAATGGAATATTATTCAGCTATAAAGAAAAATAAAATTATGCTATTTGCAGGTAAATGAATGGAGTTGGAGAATATCATGCTAAGTGAAATAAGCCAATCCCCCAAAAAACAAAGGCCAAATGTTTTCTCTGATAAGTGGATGCTGATTCATAACACGGGCGGGGGAAGGGGGAAGGGAAGAATGGAGGAACTTTGGATTGTGTAGAGGGAAATGAGCGGAGGGGAGGGGCCGGGGGTGGAGGAAGGAAAGATGGGGGAATGAGACAAACATCTACACTCTGCACGTGTCTGATTACAAGGATGGTGTGACTCTACACTGTGTATAACCAGAGAAATGAAAAGTTGTACTCCATTTGTGTACAATGAATCAAAACACATTCTGCTGTCATGTATACCTAAATAGAACTAACAATTAAAAAAAAGAGCATGATGTTCCAAAAGGTTGAAAAACGGGACTCAACCACATACTTGTACTTGAATACTCAAAACAGCACTATTCACAGTAGCCATCAGTGATGAATGGATAAAATATTTATGGTGAAGACATATAATGTAACATTAGCAAGCCTTAAAAAAGAATGAAGTATTCACACATGCTGTAGCATGTATGAACCTGAAAAACATGCTAAATGGAAGAGGCCAGACACGAAAGTCACATATAATGTTATTCTATTTAAATGAGATACCCAGAATATGAAAATCCATAGAACTGGACACAGATTGGTGATGGCCCTGGACCAAGAGGAGTGAGCAATGAGGAGCGCATCACTAGAGGGTGTGTTGTTTCCTCTGGGATAATGAAAATGCTTTTGGAACGAGACAAAGGTGCTGCTTGCACAGTATTGTGAATGCACAAAATTCCACTGAATCACTCTCTCTCTCTCTCTCTTTAAGTTTTATTTTATTAGTTCTTAGTTACAAATGACAGTAGAATCCATGTGTGGGGCACTGGATTCGATTCTCAGCACTGCATATAAATAAATGAAATAAAGGTCCACTGACAACTAAAAAAAATATTTTTTAAAAAGTATAGAAGCATAGCATATATCTTATTCTAATTAGGACCCCATTCTTGTGCAGGGCATGATGGTGAAGTTCACTTAGTTAATTTCGTTTGTATACATAGGAAAGTTATGTTAGATTCATTCTACTGTCTTTCCCATTCCTGTCCCAGTTCCTATCTATCCTTTCACCCCCGTTTGTCTAATCTGCTGAGCTTCTCTTCTTCCCCTTCCCGCTTTATTGTGGTCTAGCCTCCACATATCAGCAAAGACATTCGACCTTTGGATTTGGGGGATTGGCTTATTTCACTTAGCATGACATTCTCTGGATCGATCTCTTTAAAAGAGATCAAATTTCGTTGTGTGAATTTTGCCTCAATACGAAAAGGGCTTGGTCCTAAAAAATGGAATCCGATGGTGTGACCTAACTTCAACTAGGAGCCAAGGAAATGCAGCCCTGGGGAAACGGCACATAGGAAACTTGAAGTGGGAGTGTAAGTTGGTAAGGGGACGAGAGGAGGGCAGCAGGCTCCAGACAGCCATGATACCCAGGAGAGCAATCAGTGCAAAGGGGCCGGGCACATGTGAGAACGTAGGGAGGGTGGCCGGAGAACAGACGGCAATGGAAACTATGGCCTAGGTGTGACAGACAAGTGGCAGGAGCATGCTTTATAGGCATTTTGATCTTTTCTGGCATTGATGGACATTGAGAAGTAAGAAGATATGACTTACATGTCAGAACAATCTAGTTGCTTTTTGAAGAATGGGTTGGAGGTAGACAGAAGTGTTGTCAGGACACTGACTGGAGACCACCCTCCCTCTGCTCTGTCTTTCTCTCCCTCCTGTCTTTCTTCTTTCATTTCTTCCTCCTCCTTCCCCTTCTTTTTCTCCCTCCAACACCTTCTAATGCTCTGGAACCTAGAAACTCAGGAGGAAAAACTTTTTGAGATCTTGAGTTAAATTTGAAGTTTCAAGAAAAAGCATGTTAGTCAGAAATCACAGATTAAGTACAGATTAAGTATAAATTAATTATTAGTACCCTTCGGAATTCCACTGGAGGCCATGACCAATTCGACAAAACACAGAAACAACCAAGAGGCCTTAAAATGGAAAGCAAGGGTCAAATTGGTTATTATTTGTAGATGATATGGAGGCACATATAAAAATTCATGAAAATATATAGTTCTTATGCAATATGATTAAGAAAAGCCAACAAGTTTGTTAGAGACAAAAAGAAAAATCAATACTATTTTCATATAGCAGCAAAATTAAATAGAAAACAAATTCTGCAATATATAGCCTTTACAACTACAACCAACAACAAAATATCTGGCATGGATCTGACAAAGATGTGGGAAATATTTGTGAACAATTATTGGAGGACATAAAAGAATAATGAACAAATATATAGATCCTGAGAAGATTCAATATCATAAAGGTGTCTCTAATTTTTCATTCAAATCCATTCCAATCAAAAACCCAAACATTAATTTTTAAAAGAGGCTTTATAAATCGATTCTTAAATTTCCATGACAATTTGGAAAAATATTAAAAGAATGAGGGATGACTGGTACTACCTGATAGCAGGATTTATTCTAATGTTTTATTGATTTTTAATGTGGTCTTAGTACAGTGACGGACATGTTGTCTAATGAAATTGATTAACATAGCATCCGAGCCAAACATACAAGGGATCTTGGTATGTAGTAGAGATGGCATTAGCAATTGGTAAAATCACTAGGGACAGGACAGAAAACTTAATAAATGGGATCAAGTCAGCAATAGTGTGGGAAACAAAATCTTTGAATTCCAGCCTCTCACCACCCACCAAAAACAATTGTAGCAGAAAGCTAATTCACTACAACTTTTAAGAAAAAATAAAAGAACTCATTTTCTGAGTCCTGAGTACTTTGCATACCTGAAAAAGACATCTGTCTTCCTCTTTTTCTTTCCTTCCTTCCTTTTTCTTTCTTCCTTCTTTTCCTTTCCCTCTCTCTCTCTCTCTCTCTCTCTCTCTCTCTCTCTCTTTTCTTTCTTCTTGTTTTTCTGTGAACAGAACCTGGACTGTGGATTGAGTTTGAGTTATTGGATCCTAGCACTTTGAGTTTGAGTTATTGGATCCTAGCACTTTTTTTTTTTTTTTTAAATCAAAGTTGTACCGACATTGCTCCATTTTTTTCTAACATGTCTGGTGATGGAAAAGAGATATGGATTTCTCATTTCATCTTGCAGTCCCCTCCCCATTTTATGTTTGCCACATTATTCCCCTTCCCTTAAGATTATAAAGAAACTACCAAGGTCTATGTTGCTGTGTTTGCATTAATGCTCCAGAGCACATTATGGACCTTCCAAAGAATCAATAATTCTTTGTCTCAAAAAAGTTTCTTCTATTATGTCTCTGATTTCTGCTTCTTTTTCTTCTGGAATATCTTTCATAAGCTAATTAGTGCTGTTCTGTTTCCTTTCTTGTCTTGCGTTCATGACATCTTTCCACCCCCATCATGTTCCTTTCTCTCTACTCCAAACAACGCAGATAGATTTGTATTCCACCTTATTAGCAGAGGCTGGATTCAATCAATTTTAATTTTTTAATGAAAGCATTATAATTATACATAGTAACTTGGTTTTTTCAAACAAAATCATACATACATGGAATCTGACCCACTGTATTCCATTCTCTGTTCCTCCTCCTATCCCTCGCTTCCTCCACTGCCCCTCACCCCATCACCCCAACTCCTATAAAGTATGCTCCTGCCCACCAATCCTGCAGTTTGAAGATTCCTCAGAAAACTAGGAATGGAACCATCCTCTGACCCACTCCCTGATATTTATCCAAAAGAACTGAAACTAACCTACTATAGAGCAATACAATTGCCTCAATGTTTACAGCAGCACAAGTCACAAGAACCAAGTGATAGTATCAGCCCAGATACTCATCCACACATGGATGGATTAAGAAAACACACACAATGGAGTTTTACTCAGCCATAAAGAATGAAATTATGACATTTGCCCATACAAGAATGGAAATAGAGAACATCATGCTAAGTGAAATAAGCCAGACTCAGAAAATCGAGGGTCAAAAGTATTCTCTCATATGTGGAAACTAGAGCGACATACAGGAAAGAAGGGCAGAGGATTGGATATAATAAAGATACAGGGAAGATCAGTGGAGCAAAAGAAGGAGATGGAGAGGGAGGAAGAAGGGAGGGAAAAAGAAGGAAATATGGAATGGATTTAACAAAATCAAATATAAATATACCACAGGGAATTTCACCTTTACGTGTGTGTGGAAAACACTGGTCAAGTGTGGATAAATGGATGAGCAAGGGATGTAGTTTTGATTTGCATTTTCCTAATTGCTAATGATGTTGAACATATTTTCATGTATTTGTTAGCCATTTGTACTTCTTTCAAGAAGTGTCTGTTTAGTCATTTGTTCATTGGGTTATTTGATTTTTTGAGTTCTTTATATATTCTAGATATAAATCAGAGGATCTATATCTAAGGATCTATCAGAGGATTTATATGTAGAATAAAGTACTCAAAAAACAGTCTGCTAGCAAAGATTTTTCTCTTTTTCTGTGGGTTCTCTCTTCACATTCCCAATTGTTTCCTTTGCTTGCAGAAACTTTTCAATTTGATGTTGTTCTGTTTATTAATTTTGGCATTATTTCCTGAGCTTTAGGGTCCTATGGAGAAAGTTGTTACCTGTGCCTAAAAACTGCAGTGCTGACCCCATGTTTTCTTTTAGAAGATATTCTTGACATTGTTTGTGTATGTGTGTGTGTGTGTGTGTGTGTGTGTGTGTGTGCATGTGTTTGTTATTATCATTATTTTCTTTGCACTTTGTATGCATTTTCTTAATATTTCATAATTCGGAGCTTTTCCTAGAGCTCAAGTTGATGCTGTTTTCATTATTCATTTTAAGTGATGAGATGTGTAAGCAGGGTTGGTGTTTTTCCATAAACATTTTGAATAAATTGTCTTAACTTCCCCTTCTGGGTCCCTTTGGTTGTTCTTGGCTTCTCAGATCTCAAACTGGAGGGCTGCTTTGGTGTAAATTTACAACACTCTCATTGTGACTGAGCAGCCAGAGGGGAGTTGGGAGGAAGCCTGAGTTGCAAGCAGTGTTCACAGGAATATTTATCTCCGAGGTGATTCTTTCCATGCTTGGCGAATTTGTTGTTCTCAGCCCAATGTTTTGTACTCACTTTTTATTTGGCACAGTCTCTACTCCAGTATAAACTTCAGCTATGCCCAGGCCCCTTCCCGGTGCTGCTGCTGACCTATGGAGGAAATGCCTCTCTATCCCTGAAAGGGTTTCCTTTGATGTAGCCCCTTCGAAGTCTTCCCAGTGCCTCTGGTTTCAGAAGCTGCTGATATTTGTCAGGATAGGTCACAGAACTCAGGCACCAACCAAGGATGTTTCCCTGACCTTCCACACATCCTACTCCAAATTAGGAAGATTTAACAATTTCCTCCAGAGCATCCGCCAGATTCTCCCCTCCGTCTACCATTCCTCACCACTTTGACACCTGTCTTCTCCCTGTAGCCGCGATTCTCATCCTGGAATCTCAAAGGGCTACTGTGGCAAATGATGCTGATCCTTGAAGGTCAAGTTAAACCCAAAATATAAGATTACCAATATGCTTCAAAGCCTGCCCATGCACCCTGTTCCTACCTTCCAGATAAGTCCCTGAGCCCTCGCGTTTAATTGCAGAAAATGATGCTCTTTCTCAGGAAAGAGATGCAAGTGAACCCTTGGTAATTTCCTCAGTCTGATGCCACCTGCACTGTGCCCACCAAAGCTTCCTTGGATCCCATAATTTTATTGCTCTAGTCAGTTTTCAGTCCTGCCCTGCCCACTCCATTCCTTTATATTTTAATAAGGATTTGGCTGGGCAGAGTTATAAAGAGTGTAAGAGGAGACGATTGTGCTCCTGCTGGCATCTAACCCGAACATCTGGAAGTCTGATAAACTTGAAACACCTCCCTGAGCTTTTCCTTCCACAATATGTGTTTAAAGGTAACAAAATTGGCAGATGAGGCTGGGCAGGGTGGCCACGCTTATAATCCCAGTGGCTCAGGAGGCTGAGGCAGGAGGATCACATGTTCAAAGCCAGCCTCATCAAAAAGTGAGGGGCTAAACAACTCAGTGAGACTCTGTCTCCAAATAAAATACAAAATATTACTGGAGATGTGGTTCAGTGGTGGAGTGCCCCTGAGTTCAATCCTAGGTACCCTCTCCTTCAATAAAAAGGATTGGCAGGTGAGAACCTGCGTGAAGTATATGGCCTAGGTCAACAATATTCAGTATTTCCAGATGAGCACAGGTGAGATTGCTCCCCAATACCTAGATGTGCTTAAGAAACACAAAAGTATCAAAACGGATGATGGAGACAGGAAATCCTTCTTGTACTTTATTTAAGGAATTGTTTCTTCTGTTTTGCTTTGTTTTCAGATAGCATATAAATCAAGGGATTCGGAATCTAAAAGTCAACAGATAAGTACATTAATGATGTCTTTAAAAGATTTACAGACTATTAAAATGGATGTCAAACCAAAACCTAAAGTAAGAAATGATGGGCGATCTTTATTCTTCTCCAGAGTCATTTCTTTTTGGCAGGTGGGAACATCAGAGATGGAGAGTTAAGCTAATCATCTTTGTTTCTTATGGTTCACAATGTTCCTACAATGAGCAAGCCTATGTATTTAGTAAATAGGAAACAAGGAGAAAGCATGGAATGGGGACCCTATTCCTTGCCTGACAGCATGACTATATTGCTAATAAAATAAAGAGGACACATATTTTCACTTTCTCCGAGACTGAATATTCAGCTTGATCTTATCTTACCTCTTTGCCTGTTGTGCTCTGGAAATATGGAATGAGAAATTTGAGATCCTAGGGAAAAGTTCATTATGAGTCTTTGGTCCATTTAGCCAGGAATTCAGAGCACTTAACAACGGTCTCACTTAACAAGAGAGATGTGATGAATGAATAAAGGAAACCAGCACAAAGAACCAGAGTGAGGCTTATAGGTTTACAGCAGGCCCACACCGTGCCTGCCTGTGGTATCCACCCAGGGACGTGACATTTGCTGTCTTAACTGGTTCTGCCTCTCTTTGGGCCCTCACCTCCTTCAGACACTGAATGGAGAGGTAGAGAGATGGAGGTGTCCATCCCAGGAAAGTGAAATACACTATATAATGAAGACAGAGAGGGTTGTCTTTCAGGTGACTGGTAAAATGCGACTTTTTGTGCATACACAGGGATTAGGGCTGGTGGCTAAAGCCTAACACTTATTTTCTTCAAAGCAGGGCTGCGGCATTAGGGAGTCTCCAGGAGCATGAATGTTATGACATTCTATCCTGATGTTTTCATGATTTCAACAAAAATCAATTCTGCCTTCCTTGGGACCAAAGTGGACAAGGGTGTAAGTTTCTGCTGAGACGATAGAGCTTCATTGCTGCTTTATTGAAAACCCTGATTCCATCGAAAGCATCAGCGACTGTGCCACTAGGAAAATTGTGATCATCCCTTTTCATCCCTCCTGGGCCGGGCTGGGAAGGTCCTGTCTACCTCCCGTCATGCAAACAGCTCTAGCCACGATTATTTATTTACAACAGCTAATACAATTGGTAGTAACGACTTCATAGGCAACCTCTAAGTGCAGGCAAGATGAAAAATTTACTAAATTGGAGAATAAAAATGCATAAGAAAATGTACAGAATCAATATTTCATGGCCTTTGCTTTACCTTGCTGTTCACAAATCTATTCCCGAGCTCGCATTAAAATTTAAAGCAACGTCATGCGACAAGTTCAAGCCCTGGGTTATTTCACGTTAGTTTAGCTTTAGAGGAGTTTTGTTGTTGCTTGTTTCATAAAGTCATGAGGAACAGAGGAGGGAGACACTTAGGAAACCATTTAGCCAGGTGACTCTATTTTTTTGTTTTATTTTTCAGGCCAGAAGACAAAATCGTGCCTGACACACATAGAAAGTTGGCTCAGTCATTCTGCTTCTGAACTAGGTGAGCCTCAGCCATCTTCCTGCTTGAGCCTGTAGCAGATTTAAAAGATTGTGTTTAAGACCTTTGGAAGCCGAGCCATTATCTGGTAAGAAATCAAACATTTATTGAAGAACTATAATAAGATAAACACTAAGTAACACATATAAAACTATCACACTGGACAAGGGACATAATTCCTAAATTCTCCATTTCCCATTAATTTATGAAATTTATAACCTTGGGGGAAAAAAACCAGAAAAACACTATTGATGCAATATGAATACTTGAGGCAGAACCTTTCTTAGAGGTGCATGTTTTGATTAAATGCAGAAATATAACAAGTAATAGGCCTCTTATCAATGCCTTACCAATATCTTAAGGAGATGTTTAGTTAAAAGGATAGCTCATAAAATCTACAAAATCTATAGGTATGATAGCTATAAAAATGCCTTTTCTGATGGCGTGTGTTTGTTGGTTTGCTTTGGCCAGTGCATAAAGAATTTGGAATTTATATGGCATTCATCATTTCAGCTATTTACCATTATTCCAAAGTCCCTAAATTATTTTAATCTTTTCTTCTGTAGAGAAATGAGTTTAGACTGTGTATGGGCTACAACTAGAACGAAAGATACAAATTCTGTCACTAGACAGAGGCTTCATGAATTCCCAGAAACGACTTCTCAAATGTTTGTTCCTCAGAGTGTTATAGTATGTGAAAATTTGCCGAGTCCACGTCAGGGGATTATTTTACGCGCTAATACTTTGCATCCTACAGAGACTCCCAAAGTTGTCCAGCACGCAAATATCATTAATCAATAGCACACAGTGATGAACAGTCTTTCTTTTTTGGTCCTGAATTACTTCTAATTCCTCATGGGTCAAAAACAATTAATCATAATGTCTCTGTGCCCCCTTCCATTTTTATTGTCTTCTAATCATGCCAGGAAAAAAAATGGATTTTTAAAGCAAAGCTTAGAAATCCGTTCAAAGTGGTAGCATGAAAGTACAACAATCCCAATGAAATTTTTGTTGTGGATCGTGTGTGATTCAATGTAAAACTCAAGCCAAAGTAATCATTGAGAGGTGAGTGATAGGGCTGGTCGGGTTGCTCCCAAAGCCACAGGGATGCCTTTGGAAGTCTTCTGCCCTACAGATTCCAACCATGGCACGGCAGGCTTGTATTTCCAGGAGAGCAGGTATTTGAGGGAGTTCCTTACCAAAGGCTTTTCTTAGCAAATGAGGACACATATTTATCTGTTGCAAGTGGATGAGGTAAAGAGAAGCTATTTCAAAGACTCACTCCTTAACATAAGGAGCAAGGACCATGGCCAGGCAGTAACTCGGGCTTGTTAGAAGGGAAGACTTGCCTGTGCAGTCAGATCTCTGGGTGAGAATCGGATGAGGTTTTTTTTTTTTTGTTTTTTTTTTTTTTTTTTTTTTGTTTTTTTCCTCTCCTTATCTGAGTAATACTTTACATACAGGAAACCACATCCATTTAAAATGTAAATTGTAATGAATTTTGGTAGTGAGCTACAAAATGAGAATCAAAATTCTCTAAAAGACACCTTATTCCCCTTTGTATTCCTCCCTTCCCTCTGTCCTGGCCCCAGGCAACCATTGATCTGCTTTCTGTCACTGTAGGTCACTTTACATTTTATATCACTGGAATCATGTAGTATGCCTGTCTCTGGGTCTGGCTTCTGTCACTCAGAATAACACTTTTGCGATTTGCCAATGCTGATGAGCTTATCGGGTTTTTTTTTTTTTTTTTCCTTTTTATTGCCGAGTACTATTCCACTCAGAGCTTATACTACCTTTTGTTTCTTTATCAATGGATAGGTATTTGAGCAGTTTCCAAATTTTGACTACTAAGAATAAAGCTGTTGTAAATATATCTGAATCTTGGTGAAGAGTATTTCACTGGGGTGGGCGTATGTTGGGGGGTGAGGTGGCTGGATTACGTGCTATGTGTACGTGAAGAAACGGCCAGTTTTCCACACTGGTTTTACTGTTCTGTGTCCCAGTTAGTTGAACCACAATCTCAGCGGCAGTAGGTATTAGTCACTTTCATCTTACTTGTCCCAGTGGTGTAGGGTGGCACCCCTTTGGGGGTCTTCATTTGTTTTACTGAAGGCTAATGATGTTGAAAGCACCTGCATTTTAACAAGATCTCAACATGTTTTCTATAAACAGTAAAGTTTGAGACTTATTAATGTGGAGAACTTAAACAGATGGAGAAGGTGTAGCCTGATCGGACCACAAGGTGATGCTACAGCCAGACACCATGGTAAGCGGGGTTGTGGGTAGCAACCAGGCATTAGGAGCGACCACCGTCCACGTTTGGGTGTCTCCGCAGCAGCAGAAGAACAGGCCTGCATGTCATAGCATCTGTAATTGATCACTTCTTTCTAAACTATCACTTTTCTTTTAATTTTGGAAAGCAGAAACAGTTTAAAGAAGAAGAAAGAAACCTAAAATTTCCCATACATCCTTACAGTGTATATGATGTTAAGCTACACCTTTGGTGCTTTATTAATTACTTATTACCACACACTACTTTATTATCTTACTGTAGAGCAAGGAGAGGGACAGTGGGTCTTACAGAGCAAAAATCTAGGTGACGGCTGGGCATTCCTTCGGATGCTCTGGGGAGAATCAGACCTTAGAAGCTGCCCATGTTCCTGGCTCATGGTCACTTTCAGGGTGGCCTTACTGCAACCCCCATATCCTTCTTTGCTGCTTTTGCCCTTTCACTGTCATCAGCTGGGCCCACGAAGATAATCTAGAACAATCAACCTGTCTCAAGATCCTTAAATTGATCACTCTTGCAAAGGCCCTGTGGCCATGTAAGGGAACATCTTTGCAGCTTCCTGAAATTAGGATGCAGAACTCTGTGGTGCACTATTTAGATATCATAGAGCACTTATGGCTTTATTAAAATAGAACATGACATAATAATAAAATCATCATTAGGTTAAAATTATTTACAAACTCTCTCTCCCCTTCCTTGTTAGGACAAAGGTTTTTATTATAGGTGGAGAGGAAATTTGAAATAGCTGAGAAAAGATCGCGCAATCTACATAAGGTTAATAATAATGGCTAATATTTATTTGGGTCTCAAAGCAAACGACGTTCTATGTGATTCTTACAACCTCACTCATTCAACGTTATAAGCTCCCCATGAGACTGGGGGTTACTCCTATCATTCCCATTGAACAAGAGCGGTGCTGAGGCACAGAGAGATGAGAAAATTCACCCCAGATGGCACAGTGAGGCAATTCCAGAGGCGGACTCCTGACCCTGGCCCTGTGGCTCAAGTGCCCCTGTCTTCAGGCCCCGGACTGGACATGGAGACAAAGAGCAAAGGAAAAAAATATGAAGGAAGTGAGGAAAGAGGGAGGGGGCGTGGCCAGCGAGTGGGCGGATCGCCCCCGAACACAGGAACTCGTATGAATGGGAATATTTTAGAGGTGAAAGGAGAAAAGAGGAAGGAGGAATTTTGTCAGGTGCTGGAGGGAATTGGACTTTGGGAGAAAGCTATTGAGAGGAATTTCTAGGAATTTTTTCCACGTCATGATCAATGAAAGTCCCTCCCTGGGATCCACATCTTTTTAGGCACCATTGCAAAGTCCCATCTTTTTGGTCAACATATTTGATTAGTTGGGTTTTGTCTCGTTTTTCCTTCTCTGATATTTGGTGACATGAGTCTTATCATGGGAGGAAGAAGACTCAGTTCTACCAGTTACTGTCTTTGTTGCTTTTGATTTACTTCCTTCTTTTCCACCTTTCTAAGTGTTGCACCATGAACATTTCCCTGGAATAAAATCATTTTTCTATGGCATGACTGTAATGGCTGCCTAAAGTTTGTCATCCAAATGCCCCATCACTGTTTGTGTAAGCCACAGTGATGCTGTGGGGTTGGGACGTGCCGGGGCCTTTAGTTCCCTTGCTCTTCTCGACCAGCGACAAGGGAAGGGAGCACTCCCCAACAAGGCCAGACCAGGAAAGGTAGGGCCAACTGACCACCTGCACCCAGCCCTCCGGGCGGAGGACAATCAGACACGTCAGGGAGACCAGTCACAGCAGGAACTCGTTTATTGAGGAAGTCACACAGCTTTTATGTAGGGTGGGGGCTAGGCAGGAACCAATCAGCTTAAAGGTCAGCAAGGCAGAGGGGGTTCACGCAGGTGAGAGTCCCATTGGACTATATGGCAAGAAGGAGCTGATCACGTTCGTGGAACTGTTGTTAACCAATCCCTGACGGTGGCCCGATTTATCGTCACTAACCTTTGAAACTGCCTTTGAGGCCTTGATCTTGCTCACCCTCCAGGGAGTAAGGAGTCAGCCTGAGTTAGTTAATGTGTCATTAGTCCCAACAGGGAAGGATGGCTTCATGGAAGAGCTTAGCTGTCCTTGGGAAAGGAGGTTTGCACCCCTTTCCCAGTTGAGCCCTGTGTGCTCAGAACAAGCTGCATCCTGGACAAGGTGCTCAAGGGGCCCCAATTGCCACACAGTGGTTAGTGGGCTTTCTCTTCACTCTCTGTAAGGAAAAAATGCACTCTTTCCCTCAGGTCATGAGAGAAATGTGTGCAGTGGGTGTGTCCTTAGAAAAGACAGAGAGCCTCCACGTGGAAATGGCAGTTCTGACTGAACTAACTTCCATTAGGAAGGAAAACTTGCCAAATGGGTGTCTTCGAATCAGAAACAGAAGAGAGGTGACAGCATCCTCAATATTTGATTATCATTATTATTCACCCTAATAATAATGGCACTTATTCAATGTTTGCTATTTGTCTGGCATCATATTGCATGCTTTAAATGAATTTTCTCCTTTATCCCCTTTCTTCTTCTTCTTTTTTTTTTTGGATGGAGAGGACTGAACTCAGGTCCTCATACACACTGAGCACATTCCACACGCTCTACCACTGAGCTACATCCTGACACACTCTCTGTTTTAATTTTCCTAAGAAACCCATGAAGGGGGTACTTTCCCTATTTTATAGATAAGGAAGTTGAGTCTTAGAAACTGTTGCTTGCCTAGGCTCATGAGACATGTGTGTGGCCAGGTGAGCTTTAAGGTCAGGTCTCTTTGATCCCAAATCCCTTGCCCTTGACCTCTACCTCATGAATAGTCACCTTGGGTCAAATGCTATTTACAAGGTTTGATCCAAATGGCTTCATAGATAAGTCATGAGGTGTAAGGGTGACTTCTCAGGAGCTCTGTGCTGCTCAGATCTGGCCAGTTCCCTACCTCTGCCCTCCACTCCCCAATCTTTCTCATTCAGGGTCTGTATCTCCTGCTGGTACCATAGCCTCCTTGACATGAAAGAGCTGTCCATTTCCTGCCATCCGGGAATCTGCTGTTGATCCTCCCGGTACCACAGGATGTTGTAAGACTGATATCAAAGACTGGCTGAGCAGACCTGGGACTTGCTCTTTTCCTTCAGAAAGGAAGGAAAACCCCCAAAGGCTAGATCTCCAGGCAGGGTACCGCCATCTTCCCCATGTTGTACACTGGGGTCCAGTGTGCTGCCCAGCATGGCTTTTGATTCTTGTGTCCCACACCATCCACAACCACACAACCCACTGGTTCAAGTTTAAGTTTGTGAGTACAGTCTCTGTCTTGGTGTTTAGAAATGGTTTTCAGTGATGAAGACAGGGTAAGGCAAGCACTGTGCAGATAAATCATTAGATGTTCATTATCAGTAGCATTTTAATACTGCCCACTTTATCTTCAAGCAAGATTCTATTGCACGTTCTCTAGCTGCATGCATTTCAATATTTTTCTTACATTCGAAATTGACTATAAATTTAGTTCTTTATTGCTAAATAAGGTAACTAATACTAATTAAGGAGGTTTGAGTCTATTTTATCTGTATCATAAATAGGACAAGAAAAAAATCTGCTATCACTGCACTAGAAGTTGATAGTGCCAAGATCTTAGGAAAAAGTGGTAATCACTTATTACTTATTATAATTCATTAAGCTTGTAGGAAATATTTAGATACTTAATTGGCATTTAACAAGATAGCTATAGAGAGTAAATGAGACATTAAATTCTCTTCTTAAATGCCCATTAGGTTTGCTTTAGAAATTAATTGATATCTAATTCATTTGCTATCAACTATTTTATCCTTTGCCAGCTGAGAAGTTCCAACATATTAATGATAAATAGAGGCAAGAGAAGGGGAAACTTATAATACTGAGCTCTGCATTAGCCTAATTTAAAAGGCATGGGTCCTCATGGAGACCTAGTCCCACCAAAGGGCTGTTGTTGGTTTTGAAGCAGAAAGAACTCTGAACACAGGCACAGATGGATCTGTCCAAACCCTGCATGAAAGGCCCAGACGAGGAGGGCAACAGAACTGCATGGGATTTAACCCCAAAAGCTCGCAATGAGCAACAGGTGAGATACCTGCACATGCTCACACTAAGCTAATGGCATCCGGGCGTGGCTAGAAATGAAATGAAGATGGCAAGTTGGCTGCTTGTCCATCCTCAGGAATGTGAGGGGAATGTGTTTTATATCACACTCGATAGTAGGTAAAGGAAAAAATATATATATAGCGAGGAGACTGGAGATCAAGCTTCCCAAGTCCCCCTGCAAAAAATGACGGACTTCTCCAGCCCTGGGAGAGGGTCCTTCAGGGTTTGCCTCAGTTCCACATAGCTGCCCTCAGGAACACATGCTTCCTGGGACAGTCAATGCACAGTTGGTGAGCAGAGGAAGAGTTCAACTTACCACTAGAGGAGTATGCAGGTCATCTGTGCCCCAAGAGGACCCATGGAGTTGGCAGACAAGGGTCTATACACCATGTCATGGTTCCCTCTGCCCAGTCCTCTTCCCTCCCTTCCCTTCCATCGGTGTTAATTTGTTACAAATAACCTGGCATCAAACTGCCTCACCATCTACACCTGGAGAACCCAGCTTATGACATCTAGGGAAGAACAGGGCTTCTTGTGTCTAGGATAAGTGCTACTAGAGCTTGGGTCCCTATCCGAAGAGCTCTAATTTCCTTTAAAGCTTCCCACAATTACTCCTGGGGTCATCCCAGGGTATTTCCCTAGTGACCATGACAGACTTCAGTTCCTTTTTCTGACCTTTCCTGCTCTGATGCTATTGATTTTTCCTCCTCCCCAAATTAAACTTTCTACTCCTGGCAAGAATTTCTTTTGTAAAATTACCAGATGGTCACCTATTCAGCTTCTTTGTCCTGGGTGAAGAAGTAGTCTGCATGTCCCAGGCTGCCTGTCACATGTCTGTGTCACATGCCTGTCAGATGCAGACATGCACTGGAGGTCCAGATGATAGAACATGAGCAGAAGTGGTCTGTACCTCCTTCAGTTCACATCTCACGCATGATCCTCCAAAACCTCTCCTCCTCCACCAGTTGAACGCAGATGACTTTGAGGTCAAAGATGGCAGAAGCCTGGGTTTCAAACTAGCCATATGGAAAGCCTCCTCCAAGTCAGGAAAAATGGTCTTCAGTGAGAGATGAACTTCTGTTGTCTTAAATCTCTGAGGGTTGATGATTTATCAACAGTGCTGGCTGAACTGAGATAGCTCACATCAAGATTCTGCTGCCCATTACTGAACCATCTGCTGGCCACTTCTGTTCTTCTCTTTACCTTCATTCCTTACCAACCATCACTCCTGACACTGATGACACTTGTAGACCTAAAATCTTAAAATTACTCCATGTTTTCTTGCACAAAAACCAAGAAGAGCTCAAAAGAATGTGGGAGAGCACATATCTCCCTCCTCCCTCTGTGTACTTTGATAAATGGACCTCCAAGGATGCCGACTGCACCTAACAGAGTATCTGGAACCTTTTCTTCACAGTTTGAAGCATACACCTTTGTCCATGGGGAACTGACCCAAGAGACAAATAAACTCAAAAGTTGGGGTGGCACACACCTGTATTTCCAGCTACTCAGGAGACCAAGGCAGTTGGATCACAAGTTCAAGTCCAGCCTCAGCAACTTAACAAGAATTGGTCTCAAAATACAAAATAAATAAAAAGGGTTGGGGGTGTAGCTCAGAGGTGGAGCACTTGTCTAGCAGGCACTTGGCCCTTGGTTCAATCCCAAGTACCATAAGAAATAAAGAAAAATTTAAAAAAGGATCCACAATATTAAACCCTACTCAGAATCTCCCCTTCCCCTTGAAGACTAGACCTGGGACTGAATCATATTCACTCTGTTTAACTCTCTCTTCCCTAATCTTGAGTCCCTGCCCTTAAGGACCCTCAATCTGTCCTTAGTGCAAATAGACTTTTGAAGAATTGGTCTTTCCTAGTTCTCACAGTGACCTCCACAAGTCGGGGACCTGGTCAACTTTGTTCACAACTCTATCACCAGCATCTAAAACAGTGCCTGGCACCCAGAAGAGGTGCAAAGATATTTGTCCAATGAATAAGGGATGTGAGAATAGTGAACACATTTATGATCAAGACAGACCTTTTGTAGGTCCTGCATTGTGGTCAGTCTTGGGGGGAAAATGTGCTAAGCCACAGAGCTCCCAAGATGGAGGATCCTGCTTCTGCAACACTCCAGCTTCTCATTACCCAACCTAATTACCGTCCATGATGATTACTTTTAATAGGAAAAAGTACTTGGCTAGGTCATTGTACTGAGATATTTTGTCAAAGAATATTCAGCATGTTTCTGTGCAGGTATATTTTTGAATGAGATTTAAAAATTAAATCAATGAACTGAGAAAAGCAGATTACCATTTGTAATGTAGTGAGTCCTATCCAATTCCTCAAAAGACTTAAGGAAAAGACTGACCTCCCCTGAAGAGGAGAGAATCCTGCCAAACTCTGCCAGCAGACTGACTTTGCACTCTAACTGAAACTCTTCCTTGGATCTGATCTCCAGCCCACCAGCCTATCCTGTGATTTGGGACTTGCCAGTCTCCATAATCACCTGAGCCAGTTCCTTAAAATCCACCCCTACACACATATACCCTATTGGTTTAAAGAATCTTTGACTACTGTACCATCCAAAAAATAACTCTGGAAACCCCCCTACCTATGTCTCCTTTGTCCTGCAACTTCTCATTTCCAAGCAAGACAGAAATGTCGCTTCTCACTTGGTGGGGGGGGGGGGGGGGGGGGGGGGGGGGGGGGGGCGCGCGGTAAGTAAGTTCTACTTACTTGGCACTTAGCATTGATTGACATAGGGTAAGTTTTATCAGTTGTTGTTATCTTCTTTATGCAGCTGAATGGAAAGTTCCTGTGGGAGAAAATTCCCTAACATCCATGAACACCAGCTCCCACCTGGTGAGACACCTGACTTTCTTACGGGTTCAGTGAGTCTGGAGAGACTAGGGATGAGTTACTGAGAGATATGTAGGACAAGTGTCCAGGAGTCATTTTCCCTTTGTGTGTCAAATCCTACAAGTTCCTTACAAAATATACTCGAATGTCCTTAATGATGAGATGCAGAAGTCCTGTGAAATCAATTACTCTCTACAAGCCCACCAAGCATCTGGAGTCCCATTCAATTCAGACAACTGTAGTAAGGTCATCAAATGAACTGACAGGCTGTCCCAGTGGCCCATCTTCTGTCTCTTCACACCATCCTACATGGTCCTCTACTAGAGTTCTTTTCACCTCTTGTCTTATACCTCTCTGTTTATCAAATATTAGAAGCACAAGGATCACCTAGAGATCTTGTTTTACCTGCATGATTCCACTGCTTCCCAACATCCTTTCCCCTACCTTCATCCTCCAATTCTGATTCACTCAGTTGGGAATTGCAGACCCCTGGAGTCAGGTCATTGTGCAAGATGCCCCAGATTATCCCAACACAACTGGTCCATACCATACTGAGGCCTACTAAAGTAGAGAATCTGGGTTTCTCAACCACACTCATTGAAAAACTTAATAACTCAGAGAATCTGGGTTGCAATAGTTATAAGAGTGACTCATAACTTTCCTTTATAGTTGAAACATTGTTCTCAGTTGCTAAAATCCCCTGAACTCAGGGCCACCTGGTCTTGCTTGCTGGTGCAAAGCCTTCCTGAAATTCAGTCAGCTGACAGGTTGTTGTGGCTGTCTATGACATGAGAAATATGTCTCTGCTGGCAGTCACAGACAAGGAAAGAGGCCCTCAGACCCTACTCTACAAAGTCAGCTCTTCTCAGCTCTATTAGCCTTGATTAAACAACTTCACACTTATTGAATATAAACAAAAATTATGGAAGACCAAAAAAAAAAGGGGGGGTGGGATAATTGTTTGGGTTTCCCTTGCTTTCATATCAGAAGAAGGCAACCTACTTTTGCAGATTTGACTTATAACAGGAGGTCCCATACATTTTTGTTGCTCTATTTGTCTTCTGTTCACTCTCATCTGCCTCAAATCCTGTGCTATTTCCTCCTTTATCATATTTTAATCGTGGATTAAAAATCATGGCTGATTCAAGCAAAGGTCCAAAGTCTATAGAAAGCATCTCTAAAATAAAGCTGGTGTTTAGACCTGAGTGGTTGATAGATTTGAAGCACATGTCAATATTTAAAATAAAGAGAGAGGATGCTGCTTTTGTCAATGTGAAATGAGCATGTTTTCCAAAGTAAATACAATTTAAGGTTGAAAATTTCCAGGACAGAATGAAAGAGGCATCTGTATCAGAATTAGGTTCACAAGTCAGGAAACCATATAAAAATACACAAAACAAAATGATAAACTTCAATATATGAATGGATACAATTGTGTTTCAATAAAACTTTATTTATACAACCAGAGACTGGATTTGGCCCTCAGGTCAGAGATTTGCCCACCTCTGGGTCTGTACTAATAACAATAGAATTTGTAATATTATTTCTGCTGGCGGAAACAGAGAAAAGGACAGAAAAGAGTATTGATATGTATCAGTAATTATTGTATGTCAGGCAGTGCCTGGTTTAGGGTGAGGTAAGAGAAGTGCCTGGGATAAAAGGTAAAGAGGTGCTCACTCTCAGAACCCTGAACTTGCACAACCTTGATGCCAGCTCCTCAAATATCTGTTTAAATCCACTGCCTGATTTTATCCTCCTAACAACCATGCTGAATGGCTGTCATTCGTGCCACTATTCCTTTCATAGAGGAGAAATTGGAAGTTCAAAAGGGTTAAGTGATCAGGGTCACTAAGCTCATAGTGAGAGTTAGAATTATAACCCAGATCTGCAGGACTTCACAACCATGGTCTTTGCAATGTCCATTTGTAGACAATATGCAGAAAAAGGACATTTTGCATGAAGAGCACAATGTGAACAAAGACACAGGTTACAAAAGATCTTAGCATAATTAATCTTCAGTCAGTTTATTACGGAATGCATGGGGAATTGCCTGAAGGTTGCCAATCTGCGCAGAGACCATGAGTTGGGTGAAGAAGAGCTCGGAGGCTGAGGGTGAAGCCTGTTCTGCAGGTGCAACAGGCAGCAAAGTTACCATCAGAACACCAGTGGGCTGAGTTGCACTCTGAAGCTTCTGCACGTGGCTCGTGCTCTGATCCATGGCATTGGGATCCAAATGGGACTCGAGACCCAGGTGATAGTTGTAGGAATCCTGAGGTATGTCTCCATTTATGGTCCTGGGTCTGACACAATTTTTTGATTTCATTGGTTTTCTCTTTTTAGGATTCATTCCTCCATCCATTTGTTAAGTGACACTCTCTTTCCCTCTGTACCAATGAGCTTCTTCTTTGGCTCAATCTTGAAGCAAGAAGATATAAAGGTGATAGAAATATGACTGTTCATAGCTCTTGCCCTAACAGAACTCAAAATCGAGCAAAATAGGTTCTGTGGTAGCTCAAGAAACTACAACAAAAATTCAAATAACCCAACTAATAAATGGGCAAATAAACTAAAGACACTTCTCAAAAGAAGAAACACAAATGGCCAACAGAAACATGAAAAAATGTTTAACATCATTAGCAATTTGGAAAACGTAAATTGAAGCTACACTCAGATTTCATCTCATACCAGTCAGAATGGCAGTCTGCAAGAATAAAAATAATAATAAATGCTGGAGAGGATGTGGAGAAAAGGAACACTTTTACACTATTGGTGAAACTGTAAATTAGTACAATCACCATGGGAATCAGTATGGAGGCTCCTCAAAGGACTGGGCCTAGTAATATTCCATTGTATATATATACCACAGTTTCTTTATCCATTCATCAATTGAGGGGTCTAGGTTGGTTCCACAATCTGGCTATTGTGAACTGAGCACCTATTGTTGGGACTAATGACACGTTAACTAACTCAGGCTGACTACTTACTCCCTGGCGAGTGAGCAAGATCAAGGCCTCAAAGGCGGTTTCAATAGTTAATGACGATGAATCAGACCACCGTCAGGGATTGGTTAACAATAGTTCTGCGAACGTGATCAGCTCGTGCTTGCCATATAGTCTTATGGGACTCTTGCCTGCGTGAACACCCCATGCCTTGCTGACCTTTAAGCTGATTGGTTCCCGCCTAGCCCCCACCCTACATAAAAGCTGTGTGACTTCCTCAATAAACGAGTTCCTGTTGTGACGGGTCTCCCTGACACATCTGATTGTCCTCCGCATGGAGGGCTGGGAGCGGGCGGTCAGTCGGCCTGACCTATCCTGGTCTGACCTTGTTGGGGAGTGCTCCCTTCCCTTGTCGCTGGTCGAGAAGAGCAAGGGGGCTTAAGACCCCAACAACCTATGAACATTGATGTGGCTGCATCACTGTAGTATGCTGATTTGAAATCCTTTGGTACAGACCAAGGAGTGGGATAGCTGGGTCAAATGGTGGTTCCATTTCCTTTCCAAGTTTTCTGAGGAATCTCCACACTGCTTTCCAGAGTGGCTGCACTAATTTTCAACCCCACCAGCAATGTATGAGAGTACCTTTTTCCCCACATCCTCTCCAACACCTATTGTTGCTTGTATTCTTGATAATTTCCATTCTAATCAGGGTGAGATGGAATCTTAGGGTAGTTTGATCAGCCATAAAGAATAATAAAAGTATGGCATCTGCAGGCAAATGGATGAAATTGGAGAATATCATGTTAAGTGAGATAAGCCAATCTCAAAAAGCCAAAGGACAAATGATCTCGCTGATAAGAGGATGATGATACATAATGGGGGGGTGGGAGGGAGGCAAGAATGGAGGAAGGAGGGACTGTGTAGAGGGAAAAGAGGGGTGGGAGGGGTGGGAGGAGGAAAAAACAACAGAATGAATCAAACACCATTACCCTATGTAAATGTACGATTACACAAATGGTATGCCTCTACTTCATGTACAAACAGAGAAACAAGATGTACCCCATTTGCTTACAATAAAAATGAAAAATAAAAAATAAAGACTGGGCCTAGAGCCACCATATAACCCAGCTTTATCACTTCTTGGAATTTACTCTGAAGATTTCAAGTCATCATACTATAGTGACACTTGCATACCCATGTTTATAACTTCACAATTTGCAATAGACAAACTATGGAACCAGCCTAGTTGTCCATCAACTAATGAATGGGTAAAGAAAATGTGGTGTATTTAAACAATGATGTTTTATTCAGCCATAAAGAAAAATGAAATTACGGCATTTGTAGGCAAATGGATGGAACTAGAGACCATCTTGTTAAGCAAAATAATTCAAACTCAGAAGGTTTTCTGTCATATGCAAAGCTAGAGAGAAAAAAAGAAAAGAAAGATCAGGGTGGATTTCCTCAAAATCAAGGGGAGAAGAAAGGGACCAAGGGGTCAAAGATAGGGAGGAGGGGGGAATACTGGGGAGTGATATTGGCCAAATTATATTGTTATATTGTGTGCATGTACAAATATATAACAACAAACCCCATCATTATGTACAATTATAATCCACCAATAAAAAACAAGGAAATAAAAAAATGCTCTGTAGTAAGCAGATACTATCATAAGAGCCACTCCTTCCCACCCTGCCAAACATAAAAACCTACTGCGGAAGGAGAGCGCTACCTTTCCCAAAAGTGTATTCAGAAGCCACAAAGAGTAACCTCAGAAACCTTGCCAGACCCTTGTAGGGTGAAGGGAGTATGGTGAACAGCAAGCCGCACAGGCACTTCCTGTTCCATGGGCCTGTAGCAGCCATTTCTACTTGGCAGAGGTGTTATAATTTACTCCAGTAAAGTTTAAAGTTTACAGATGCTGAGTATACTGTTCAAAGAGTTTTTTTTTTTTTTTTTTTTCCAAGCGAATGCACCTGTGTAATCAAAAGAGAGGATGTAGACTTAAAAGGCTGAGGAGTAAAAATGGAGGCAAGAAAGAGCTTCTGTTTGACACAATAATGTGCAGTGTTGGCACCTCAGAATCAAAGAATATCCATGAATACAGCAGGAGGCTGAGTCCCGGTTAGGAGAAATAATGGGGGGAGGGTCTTTTTAAAGAATAAGGATCTCCAAATATGCATTTGAAATCACTTAATTTCCCATTGTACAACTCTTCCCTCTGCTGAATCTTCATGAGCATCCTGTACCTGTGCAAGGCCTTGCTGGGGTGAATTTTGGTGAATGTATGGATCTGTCTGTGTATCTATGCATGAAGGTATATGGAAATAAAAGAGAGGAGTGGAGCCCCACATTTAGGACATCATCTAGGTAGGAGATAGATAATCCCCAAATGCAGAACTCAGTGAACTTTTCTTTGGAGCACTTACCTCAGTTACAACCTCAATTTCTTTATAGAAGCATTGCCTTAATTGCTGTCCAGCCCATTGCCCAGGTTGGATTCTCTGAAAGTAGATGCTAAGTTGAAGTTTAAGATGTCCTCCAGGAAATAGGAATGAACACCTGAGAAGGGTAGTGGGAAGACATGAGATGGGGCAAAGAAAGAAATCCAAAGGAAATAAAGGCCTCCAAAAGTCTCAGCCAACCCTGAAGAAAGCTCCAGAATAAACATTGCTTCCTCCGCTCTGCCACTCATTCAGCGCTGGAGGGAAGCATCGCCAGGAAGGCTGTGGTCTTGGGCCAGGCAGCGCAGACCCTGAGCTGGATGTCCTCTGCTGATCATATCCCTCTCCTTCCTCAGAGGAGTCCGTGTAAGTGCATCTCTGTGTCTACCATGCCTTTTCCAGAGGATAGACCAGCCGAAGAGAGTAGAAACCACGTCTGGTTTTGTTCTCCACTATATCCATAAGTCACGCGTACAGACAGGACACGAGGCAGGTGTTCTAAATCAATGTGGTTGAGTTGATTAACTACTGAAAACACAAATTAATTACCATAATCAGAATGTCACCAGAATGAAGAGACAGACAAAACTGGAGACACAACAAAGATCCAGAAAAGACCCAAAGGCAGAGAGAAAAAGGATGCGGACATGGAGAATAGTCCCTGACAGTTGTGAGTCTAAAAGTGTCTTAAATACTTGATAAACACTTATATGTATCACAAATATATATGTATATATTTGTATATTATATATATTATATATTATATATATGTTTGTATTATATATATGTTTGTATTATATATATATATATATATGCAAGTACAGACCAATAAACAAATAGTACATAGAGATGTACTCATTTCCTATGGGATTACCATAAGAAATTAACCCACACATAGAGAATAGAAACGATTTCTTCTTTAAAATTTCTGGAGGCCGGGAGTTCAAAATCCAGGTATCACAGGGCCATGTTCCCTTCACGTCTGTAAGGAAGAATCCTGCCTTGCCTCTTCCCAGCCTTCCTTGCTGTGGTGGTGTAGCTCTGACCTCTGTCTCCGTCTTCACATGGACTGTATGTCTCCTTCTGCCCTCCTCTCACAAGGATATCAATTCTTGAATTTAGGGGCAACTCAAAATTCAGGATGATCTCATCTTGATACCACTAACTTTATTATGTCTATAAAGCTCCTTTTATCCAAATAAAGTCATGATCACAGGTTTTGAGGATTAGGACTTGGATATGTCTTTTGAGAAGCCACTATTCAGTCATCTGCAAATGAAGAAAATGAAACATATTGGACAAAGGCAACAGGGAGAATTGGGGACTGTGAAGTTTCAGAAAGTATGTGTCCCATTTAAAGCCATTCAGAGTCGCTCTGTGTAGCCAAATAAAGAACACTTGGAGCTCAGATTTGGTGCATTGGTCCAGTTTGGAAGTCAAGGGCAATCCTGGAATGCTTATATTCATGGGTAACATCCTAATGGTTGCCTCACAGTGAATTTTGAAGGTGTCCCCCCAAAGTGTAACGACACCTGAAGATACTAGACTTCTCTTAGTGCTTCATGTTCAAGTCAAAACTGATTTCACTATCTATTCTTTGATTGGTAGAAACTGGAAGAGAGATTTATCACACATATAGACTAACATATTAGTAACTAGGTTCATCCCAGTTTGGCACAAACCATAAATTGGACTCAAACAAACAAATCCCAACATAGCAGCCTGAATCAGAACTACCTTGTCACACTGCACCAGCAGAATTCAGTCCCAGAGCTGCTATTCTTGGCTGAGTTCTGAGGGTCAGATCCTGGGCCTTCATACCTGTCGCATTGTTCAAAGGAGCAAGGTGAGATCATTTGACTGACAGTCAAAAGAGAGTGAGCTCTTGAGTCCACTGCTCTCTTCTCTGTACGTCTCTGCCTCAGGTCCCCTTCTCTCCTTCTCCCTGAGCATCTGTGTTGTGATGAGCAGTTGGAATCATTAATTTTGTTTCTAAAGAAGCGCTAAGAAGATAAACTAATGCATCTAGAGAAGAGGAAGTAGGTTAGAACTAAGAACTCGAGGAACGCATCAGTGGGTCTGCGAGAGTTAGGAATGGCGGTCACATTTTGGAGTGAAAATATCTCAGAGACATGAATCAAGATCCAGAAGTCCAGGGGGCAGAAAAGGTTCATTAGCACTGAATAAAAGTCTGCTCATAGGCTGACGATCCAGAACACGCGAAAACACTAGATTACTCATCTGGTGGCCAGTGAGGAGTGAGATCACACTGCTGCGGCCGGCAACAGCAATGCCTTAACCCGTCAGTAGGAGCTTTTCCTCTGTGGCAAATTCACAGCAAGCACACAGTGTGATAAAACATTAGTGACAAATCCAGAGCGCCAGGTGGGAAATCCCCCCTGAGTAATAACACCTCCTCATCGCTCATTGCTGCTTCCTCCCTGTGACACTCCTCACGAGGCGAATTCTGGGCTGTTTTGCCTTCTGCTGAGCTTTGCACTGGCAAACCTTTGAAAGTCTTTCTCCCAGAGCCCCGGGGCACTGAGAGGGTTAATCTTGTCATGTCAAGATTCTCCTCCGATGCCAGACCAACTCAGCATCAATTTGACACAGATTTCTTTGGGGGAATCTGGGTTAATCTTCCTGGGCGGGCTGTCCAATTGACAGACAGGAGACTATCCTGGAGTTCTCCAGGACACCTCCTCCATGACTCTCCCCTGGCCTTGTCTTTGCATTAAATATTTAAAAGGGCAATTAAATTTAAAAAAAGCAATCTGATGTTTACAGACCCTCATAGGTAATTTATAAATGCAGCATTCCCGGTCCCACTGTGTTTAAAGAATTTAATTTGGAGACAGGCTTCTGTGAGACGCAGGACCTGTCCCAGAAGCCCAGGAGAGATGAATTGAAAAATGCAAACGGCTTGTCTGACACCGTGGCTGGGATAGTGATGGCTACCCAATTTCCTAAGGATTTCTTTGATCTCCTTTGCAACTCTGTCTATAGACTACCTTATTCAAGCAATGTTTTGTCCTGAGTCTTTTTTTTTTTTTTTTTACATATGTGTGCTAAATAAATTTAAGAGAGGCATAAAATACATAAGGATCAAAAAGATGCTAGACTAAATGCAATGAGCTAGCCCTAATTAAATCCTGGAACAACCCAAAATGTTCAATCATGGAAAGGTTGGTGAAATACAAATAAAGTCTGAAATTTTTAACAATGTGCCTATGTTAAGTTCTTAGTTTTGACAAAAACATCATGATGTTAGCATAAGATGTTAATATTTGGAGAAATGGAATAAAATATATACAGGGATTCTCTGCACTTTGTCTTTGTTACTTTTCTGTAAATCTAAAATTACTCCAAGATAAAAGATGTGTTAAAAATGCCAGAGGCCATCAATCTAGAGTTGTCCACCTACTCTTTGATCTAAAAACCTGAAAAGCAAACATTCACACCTGGCCAAGCTTTCAGCGCTACTGCCCAGTGTAGGGAGAGCAGATTGCAGCTCTGATCCTTTTTATTCTCTTTGTCTTCACTTCTACTTGCTTCACAATTTATTATTCTTTTTTTTTTTTACTTATCCATTCCCTAATTTTTTGTCTGTTTTTCCCAGTACAATATTAAGTTCTCTGAGAGTCGGACTCATGATTATTTGATTTCTTCTATCTCTGCTTCCCAGCAGGGTACCTGGTATGCAGTGTGCAGTAATAAAATCGGGGTAAGTCTATGAATGGAAGTTCCTACTTCCCGCCTCTGAAGAGTCCCCACTTCTGGAGTCAGTGGCTCTGGTGGTGACTGAAGCAGACACCAAGCAATGTGGAGCAGAGAGCAGAAAGGGTGGATTCCGTGGGGCTCAGAGGACACTTTCTTCCTGCCTTACTTGATGCTTCCTAAACATCTTTTAAGTCAAATGTCAGTGACATGTTGAACAAGAAAACCAGCTGAACAGGGCTGGAAGGTTTTGTGGGAAGTGAAGAAGGAACTTGAGGAGTCGGGAGAGAGAGACAGTTTGGGGGATGGAAGAGACTTCTGAAAACTTGGGCATCAGGTCTCCCGGAAGAAGAGAAAAGCAAGATGCAGGCATCTGGAGGATTTCCAACCGGGGATCCGGAAGGAATGCCTGGAAGACCGCCCAATTGCCTTACCCCAAACAACCGCGCCAACTGGAACACCCAGCCTGCTCTTCCCCTTTAGTCTGTGCCTTTTCAACAGCACTCTCTCTTCATGCTCCTCCCTGTCTCCCATTATTCTAGCCTTGAGAAGAAAATGCCAAGCACCCCATCAAGCTCTGACCCCCCTCCCTGCGGCTGCCATCAACTCAGTCCTTCTTCAGTTCTTCCATGAGTAAGTATAAAGCATTCATAGTAGCAAAGACTTACTAAGGATCCATGATGTAATAATTTACTAAGGATTCATTTAGCCTTTACATATAATTAGGATCTCATTGAATCTTCACAACATCATGAGGAAGCAAAACATTATTTTTATTTTATAGATGAGGAAATGGCGATTCAGTGAGATTCTATAGATGGCCTAAAATCATACAGCATGGCAGTTGCAGAGAGCACAGTGTTGGTAACCTAATCTGTGTTTCTAAGCCTAAGCAGATGCCTCTGCTGGTCATGACCAAAGAATCCACCATCCTCCAAAAACCATGATGCCTGAATCAGTATTCTCCTCCTCCAGATGCCTCTTACCTATTGTCTTAATGCCTGTGATCTGAGTTCATCATTGTCTCTTGCCTGAATCATGACATCCTTGCGTCTACCAGTCTGTCCTTCACATTCCACCCAGAACCAACCTTCTAAATGGAAGCTTCAGTTCTCATACTCCCCTTTCCAAATCCTTTCCTGGATCTCAAGGATCAACAAAAATCAGCAAAATGCCCAGGTATCTTGGCATTTGCAATTTTGCTCCTATATATGTAATCTTAGCATATTATTGAAGCACTATAAACCCCAATTTCCTCAACTCTAAAATGAATTATAATCCCTACTTAACTTTAGGGAGTTAATAGCATAATATGAAAGTTGTCTAACACAGAGGCTGTCCCACAAAAATGATTTAACAAATGTTCTGCCACTTCTTCATATAATGTTTGTTACCCAAGAAATGTTTGAGAGCACAGAAAAAAGAGTCACAGGATAAGCACCAGAGAGGCTGGGACTGGGAGATCTGTTCCAGATGGAAATAACTCATTCTCTTGAAATCCACATTATCCAGAGACTCAGCCACTGCTTTGGTTGCACTTTCCAGAACAATGGGATACATGCAGTTCATTGACTGCACACATCTTTTGGGATTCCTGTTTCCCTTGTGCTTATCAAAAACTGTGAAAATTATTGATTTTCACTAAAAAATATGAAAATATGGTTATTATTTACCATAGTAAATACAGTTGGTTTTGTTATTTTCCAAAATATGGTAAATTAGGGTTGGCTATCATAATAGAATGGGCCCATCAGGTTAGCAGAGTTCTACATTTCTGCATTCTTTCAAATTTTTGAATTCCATCTCTGATATGGGCAATCTGCAGAACAATATGCCATAGTTATGATCTTCCAGAATGTGTCATGTTGTTAGGGAGAAAAAGTAATGCACAGATAACATCTGTGTCAGGAAGTAAGTATGTGGTAGTTGGGTTTCAAGATACTGTGAGAAGGCAGAGAGAGAACACCTGGCCAGGCTTGTGTGGAAGAGGAACCTTCTGAAGGACATGATGTCTGAAGCGGGTTGTGAGGGGCAAGCAGAACTTCCACTCCAAAGGGAGGCTGTGCAGCCATAAGGAACAGCGTGCACCCAGGAAGGAGAAACATATGAAAGAAAGCATAGTGTTAAGATGGATGACAACTGTTTAGTATTTGTCATGGCAGGTCTCCATGGTTTGGTTTTATTGATGACCTACAAGACACCCAGCCTAGGAGCAGGCATTCAGGACACATAACTCACATGTCACTCGTGGCTCAGAAAACTCAGGAGACAGTATGATGGCAACACTGTAACGCAGGAGATTTTGAAGTCCTCACCCAGAATACATTCTGGACCAAGAGCCTTACTGGGTAGAAGTGCTTTGAAAATATGTGTTTATCTTGTCCCTGGAGACGTGTCCATTCCATTTAATTATTCCACAGTTGGTATTGCTGTTCATCTCACCCATCCCAATCATTTGACTAAGATTTCAACATCTTTCAAGGAAAACATTATGCATTCACTTTTCAAAAAATCTACGTGTAGCTTCCCTGTTGTATAAAACTCAACCATAATTTTGCATATTCGTGTTTGACTATTCTTAATTAGGCTTGCACATGATCTAAAAATATTACTGTTTCTTGGATTTGTTATTTTTTGGGAAACTTTGTATTTCACTTATTTTCTTGAACTATGATGCTTATTTTACTGAGCTTCAGCTTCTCTTCTTGTTGTTTTTGGTACTGGGATTGAACAGAGGTGCTTAACTACTAAGCCACATTCCCACCTCTTTTTAATTTTTTTTATTTCAAGACAGGATCTCACTAAGTTGCTTATGGATTTGCCTAAGTTGCTGAGGCTGGTTTCAAACTTGCAATCCTCCTGTCTCAGACTCCCAAGTCACATGGGCCACCATGCCTGGCCTAACCTTCTACTTCTTAAGTTGAATATTTTATTTGTTTTCATTCTTTGTTATTGAATGCTAATGATAGGACTTAATTGCGTAGTGTAATTTTGACCACATCTCAGAAGATTCCATAGGCACTTAGTCCATTATTTCCTAGTGATAATATTAGTTTTTAATTGTTCATATAATTCATTGACAAAAGAGAATTTCTATTTTGCCACAAACTACCCTTATCCTATTTACTCTGTTGTACTTTAAATACTTCAGATGATATTAATTTTCTACACCTAATTTCCATTTGTTTGCCTATACTGGGACTATGTTTTTTTTCATGCTTTTGGTTTTACTCTTTCTCAGTGAAATTTTGGCTATAACTCTGATAAACTGAATAACTGGATTATTCAATTTAACTTGTCATTTAATAAAACAATTTAAACCATTTATATTGATTGTGATAATGGATACATTCACTCTCATTTTCTTGGGATGCTTCATGTCTGTTTTTGTTGGAAAGGCTAAAAAACGAGATGATAAATGAAACCTCCAATTTCATTTATTACCAATGTCCAGCTTGCACAATGCCAAGTCTGCTGTGATTAAATTTATTTTCTCCATTCTTTGGATCAAACAAATTGTGATCTCCCCTCTATTAACATGACCCTCAGGCTCCTTTTAGCAATTGGGTGGGCTGTCCAATAGTTAACGAGGCCCATTGAGTCGCTTATGATGCTTTTAACTTTCGCCTGAAGACATAAAAAAAAAATATATTTAAGTTTAGAAATAAACTGATCCATCAGTGTTGAGCATGAAAAGTAACCAAAGTCATATAATTGCTAGTGAGTTGTCTTGAAAAATCAGAACACTTCAGTTTATGAAGGTTGTGTCAACTCTCAACTAGAAGTCAGAAACTTGTGAGGTAGAGACCTTCTCTAATAAACATCACCACATTCAGGAGGAAAGATGCCATCTCTGTTAGTGTCTCCAGATAAGGCTGTTTTCAACACCATCAGAGGCTCATGTAAAACACCATCAGAGGATGCTGGGATGGGAAGAAAGTCAGTCTCAGGACCATATCATCAAGTACTGCACTGGAGAAGCAGTTCCTTGGTATCTAAATAAGTCCACATCAAAAATGTACACCATGAAGACAGTCTGAGTTTACCCTCTTTTCTTACCCTTCCTATCCAAGTTTCATTGACATAATAGGAGATGTTTAGATGAACATATTTTTTACATTATTCGTTTGTTTATTTTGTATGTATATTATAACCATACTAATAGAAATTCTTACAATAAACTGCATTTTATAGCTCAGTTGTTTTCTTCTCATTCTTTACTAGCAAAATTTTCCATTCATGGATTTTTTTTTTTTAATATTGAATCTTTTCCAGCTGGTTACTTATATGGTCATTTTCCCTTTTAGTTAAGTATTGACTTCTCTGAGTATCAGCACTTTTCAAAATGTCTTATTTCTACTCTTGAACAGGCATACTCATCTTAGTCAAATAATTTTATTTATTTGATTACTTAATTATTGATTGATTATTTTGCTTTCTGTGATTTTAATTTTTTAATTTTTTATTGGTTCTTTTGAGTTACAAATGAGAGTGAAATCCATTTTGATATACACTTAAGGGATATATCTTACTCTATTAAGACCCCATTCTTGTGGATGTGCATGGTGTGATTCACTGTTATGTGTTCATATAGACCAAAGTGAATAAGGAAGGAAGGGGCAACAAGAAAAGGAAAGACTGTGGAATGAGTGATTTTTTGGGGCAGGGTCTTGCTATATTGCCCAGATAGGCCTTGAACTGACTCCTGGGTGTAAGGGACCCTCCTGTCCCCTCCTGAGTAGCTGGGCCTACAGTTGCATGCTACCATGTCTGGCTTAAATGAAGAACATTTTAATCATAGTAATTTTTCTTCAAAACGCTAGAGTCATTGCTAAAAGCATTTAGAGTCCCCCAAAAGATGATATCATTCTGATGTTTGTGACTCTCTAAATCTAGTTCCATGCATGGATGCTTGTAGCAAATGTATTTTAACTTTCAAATTCAAAATAATTTCAGCAGGTAATGTCTCAGCTTAGCAGTCCTTTCCTTATTTTTTGATCACACCCACATGGTGAGTCCACCCAACTGACAAAGCCATCTCTTCACACCTAAACTTTTTTTCTTCCTTGACTTTGTATCCTTTCCATGTTCCTAGGTTTCCTCATGGATCTGTCCCTTTCATCTCATCGCCATCTTTTTTATTTTTTTTTATTTGTTCTAATGAGTTGTACATGACAGTAGAATGCATTTCTACATTTTGATAGATCATACATAAATGGAGTGTAATCTTTCATTTTTCTGATTACACGTATTGTAAGATCACATCCGTCATGCAGTCATATCTGTATATGAGGTAATAATGTCTGTTTCACTCTACTCTACTTCCTACCCCCATACCCCTTCCCCTCCCTTCACTCCCCTCTACCTAATATAAAGTAACTCTATTCTTCCCTAGCCATCTCCCCTTGATGTTTATAGTGGCTCAATTCACCATAGCTAAAATATGGAACCAACCTAAATGTTTTTCAACAGATAAATGGGGATATATATATATCACATTTTCTTTTCTATACACACACACACACACATATATGATATCTATATATATATCATATATATATATGATGTTATATTATTCAGTTTTAAAGAAGAATGAAATTATGGTGTTTGTTGGTAAATGGATGGAGTTAGAGAATATCATGCTAAGTGAAATAAGCCAAACCCAAAAACTCAAAAGGCCAAATGTCTTCTCTGATATGAGGATGCTAATTCATTACAATCTTTAACAAAGTGTCTTTCCTTTGAGTTCTAAGAGATTTCCTTGAGCCTTTCTTTTCTTCAATGATTGAGTATGTTTTCCAATACAGTATCTACATGCCACCTGTGGCTATTTAAATTTAAACAATCTAAATGGAATAAAACCAAAGTCTAGTTGTTTGGTCACACTTTTCAGGAGATCAGTAGTTCAGTGGGGCTTGCTGCTCAGTGCCTAGGGGAGACATAAAACAGCACTGGCAAGCCACAACACATGAATCAGCTCAAACCCATGCCTCCTTTATTAAAAACTAGCTTTCTCTTTATGCATTTAGTCTAACTGTGGCAAAACACAGTATTTTCCATTTGAATCATCGTGAGGTATAGAACCCGGTGGAATTTTCCACATTCTCAATGTTATTATACAACCATTGCTGCGGAAGAAAACCCTGAGTCCTTTCAGCAGTTGCTCTCCTTCCTCCCTCCCACCAACCCCTGGCAACCACTCACCTGCCTTTTTTATTTGTGGTTGTGGTTTCTATGGATTTACCTTCTCTGGGCATCTCTTATAAATTCATCATTTTATGCCTGGCTTTGATTTTTTTGTGTAATCTATGTTCTGCTACTTCTTTGCTTCATGTTGTTGAATTCAATTTCATCTAGGGATACAGCACCTTCTATGGCATATCTGTTCATCTGTTGGTGGACACTTGGGTTGTTTCTACCTTTTGGCTGTTACAGAAAGTGCTGCTTTGAATATTCATGTAAAAATTTTAGTGCGAACATCCCTCATTATTTGGGGATATACCCAGGATTGGAATTACTGGATAATAAGATATTTCTTGTTAATTTTGTGAGGAACCACCAAACTGTTTTCCAAAGGGATCACAACATTTTACACTTCTGCAAGCAATATTGGAGATCCTAATTCCTCCACATCCTCATCAACACTTTAATTTTTAATTATGGTTAACCTGATGTGTGTGAAGTGATAAACATTATCCATAGACTGTTATCATATAGACCAAGGGCTAAGATTATTATATATATCTTTTTTTAATATTTTAAAGGTTTGTTAAAAAAGAAACAAGGAAGATATGCAAAACAGACTGTATACATTGGCTCTCAAAGCTGAATATATTTACTAGCTGACACCTTCCAGGAGAGGTTTACTGACCCTTGACATAGAACATAGATAACATTGCAGAGATTTCAACAGGGGGCAATGCTCTCTGCACGTTGAGTGGCCTAGTTAGTGATTCACTTGCAGTTTTAGATACAGCAATCTTATGTTTTCATCCACATTCAGGCTTTACTAGTCCTGTGTTATGTCCTGCTTACTCATGCAATGATATTCTCTAAATATTGTCGAAGCTGCACGCGCTAACTTTTCGAAGATTCCCTCTTCTTATAATAACTAACCTGGAGACATTACTCTGAATATTCCAAGATGTCCCTCTCTTATGTCATGTTTCCTGCTTTCATATGCTTGGAGAATTTTCTCTTTGCTTATCTCAAGACCCAAAATTGGAGTTGAGATAGATTTTTGGCAGAGATAGCAGAGATCTCTATCTGATTCTTTCAAATAAAGAAGAGATTAGATTTACTCTTCTTTAATATTGTCAGTTCAAAAAAGCCCAGTCACCTGGGACAAGTGGAAATGAGGCCCACGTTTTATCATCTCCCTGTTAAATCAAACAGTTAGCCTCCTTTATTTTTGGAAGAAGCCCAGCATCCTCACACAGTGCTCCCTCTCTTTGACAGGCACAGTGACACCTTTGGGAGTTAGCACTGGCCGGGGTAGGTTTCCCTGTTCAGCTCTCTTGCCAAGGATAAGTTTACAGTGCCTGGCATGACCACCCAGGGTGATTGGTGAATCCCAGATGTGGCTCCCAAATATTCACCGTCTTCCCTTCAATCATCCCTTGTTGATTGATAATGTTGTTCTACCAGCTTCTTTTTTCCAGGTCCTTCTCAGGCAAACTCTTCCTATCCATGTGGGAAGTAATTGCTTGGGTAGGTTCACCTTTAATCCATTCTCCGAAGTGTATCTGGCAGGAACTCTTTGATAATTCTGACATATAAATGGCATCTCTTGCTTGTTTCCATTGCTGACATACAATTTGTCATTACATCCCTTTGGTAAGTCATCGGGCTGTGGGTACTGTGGTAAACCTTTCACGCTCATGGGGTCATTTATCCATAAATCCCAGTAGAGATTTAATCTTTACAGTTTGGGGGAGTGTCATTTAGAAAAATAATGTGCTATCCTCAGTTATCGATACCTTGAGAATTTCTGGAGGTTAGAAACACAAGACCCCAAACCAGACATCTCCAACCTTCTTTCTGCAACACGCTGAACCCGATTCCAAGAAACAGTGCCCGCCAGAAAACTGAAACCTCCAAACGAATAACAGATGTCACAGATGTTAGAAGAGGCATCGTGTTTTCCTGGTACCCAAATTTCTAGATGAATTATGAAAAGGAATCCGTCTTTCATCTGGATGTTTGACAGCGTGTAGATGAAATCCCCGTCTAAGACAGTAGGCACTAAACAAATATATGGTGAAAAATGTCTGGCTGGCTGACTTGCTGAAAGACTGGATTTTTCACTTCTCATCCAGATGTTTTGGCTTTGCAGCGGCACTCGCAGGGTCTGCCAAGCTGATCTGTGAAGGGTGATACATGAGCACAGAGCGTTACACCGGCAAATGAGTACAAGACACCGTCGTACGTGGGTCTCGCCGGCTGCACCCGAGGCGTGTGACAGACCTGCCTGTCCACTTCCAAGTGCTTCTGACAGAGGAGCCCTCCATTTGCATACCTCTCAGCGTGACACATGCTGAAACTCTTAAGCTATTATTAGTACTGATAATGGAGTCATCACCGGGAATGTATTCATATTTCCAATGTTGTCGCTGCAGATTGTTTTGCTGTTAGGAAGAAAACCGATTGGGCATAAATATTTATGCCTGGATGGATGTCAGATTCTTTAATCAGGGACTGGACTGGTCTTAATTGAATCTCAGGGACAAATTTAGGCTCAATATGGATTGTGCAGCTTTTGGCTCCATGCAAGTAGATTTCTCTTGGTCTATCCTCAGGACTTCTCAGTAAAGCCTCTGTCACATGAGGTCACCTCTTAAGGGGTGCTGGGTCCTCGACTGTGTTGGGGAGTCCTTTGGAGGCAACAGACATGGATTTATAGAACCAGATAAATGTCCCTTTGTGGACAGCAGTGACAGAGGATGGGAGAGCAGTGACTGAGATGGGGGTCTCTGATGCTCTCATGGCTGTGGTATGTTCAGTGCCTGGGAATGTTTCTGTGCAAGGGCACAGGATGCCTAGCTGCTGTGGCAATTCCCTCCATGAGGAGGCTCTGTGCAAGAGTCCTGTCAGCTCTGACCTTGATCTCAGGCACACAGTTCCCAGGAAGGAAGGAATTCTTATGCTAGACAACCACAATGTTTCACCAGCTCCACTTCTTCAGTTCCTGCCTGCCTTATAGTAACTTTTAACAATGGACTTTCTTGAGAGCTACACAAAGCCTAACATTGCACTTTGCAACTGTGGATTGCAACTGTGGAAAAGCTACATAGATGTCCTAGTTTCTGTAACTTTCCTGAATACAAAGAATAATGGTTGCATAGTCTTTAACTTGATAATGAGACATATGTAAATAAAGATTGCTGGTGTAATTCTTCAGACCTCCATCTGCATCAGAGAGCAGGCTCCACCTGATCCCAGCCTAATCGTCAAGATCTGTGTCTGTCAATCTTTATTTTCCAATCCCTCTTCACCCCTTGCCAAACCCAAGAGTTTGGGTCATGCTGGTCGCAGCATCCTAGGGCTTTCTTCTCAAAGGCATTTATAGGTAGGGTTTGCAAAAACCAGATCCTGATCACTGTTTCCCTTTTATTGTCTGTCTGGAACAAGAAGACCCCACAATACATGTGGGATAAATAAACACACAGAAGGCAAGAGGCTATGGGGGAGAAGCCACTAGGCAGCCAACTATCAACCAGGTGTGTGACTCTGGATGCATGAACCAATTATGACAGACTTTCTTTAAGGATGTGGCATAGTCGATGCGTAAAGACCTTCTGGAAACAGAAGGCTTGAGATCAGATCCCAGCTCTGCCACCTTCTGGCTGTATGTCACTGGGAAAGTGGCCCAGTCTCTTTAGCCTCCTTTCTCTTCTCCTCAGGGTTGGGTGCATATCACTTGTGATGAGGGAAAGCGCTAACACGCCTGGACTCTTGCGGTCCATGACGTACTGCTGCAGATATTTTAGATATGCTCTCCCATGCCAGCCCACCTAGAATTAGCTCCATTTTGCAGATGTGAAAATGTTAGGTCAGGTCCTGTGTTGGGCATCAATAATAGGAGGGTAAGTAGGCACAACCCATGACTCCAATTCACTCCCCATTTAGTGGCATCTAGACAGAGAGGAAGGACTATCGACCAGCAGGAGGGAGGCTCAAACAAGCTCGCAGAATGCAGGAAATGAGATCTTTAGGAAAGAAGCTGAGGTGGTACCAGAGATATGTAACTAGGAAAGGCGGCAGGAGGTCACCAAACTGTTACAGGGCTGGCAGAAAGGCTGTGTATTCTACAGCAAGAATAGTCAAGAAACCCACCTCACTATTGAGAAAATATGTGCCTCTGATTTTGCCACTGGGAGTGGGTTGGTTCAAATGCCAAATTGACCATTTTCTCAATTAGAATCTCAGTCACCTGACCTGTAAAATGGACAGGATGATGTTCGCCTAGAGTTGCTGGGGCGATTAAAAAGAAATTAAATATGAAAAGTGCTAGGCACATAGTGGGTGCTCATTGAACGCGAGCTTCTTTACTTTCCTGCTGATGTACCTGGCTCCCATAGGATGTGTGAAAGGGAGATTCAGGTAACAGGTGTCATTTGATTCAGGAGCCAGGATGGAGAAGGCAGGAGCTAATGTTCTCTGTCTGTCACATACTTAGCAAATGCCATGTTGGGATATTTCTGTGAAGACTTCTTACCTGAATGAATGGAGGGAAGGAACAAAGAGCCAGCCAACAGGAGGGAAGGTAGGTGAGTGGGTGAACACATCCCCAGAGGAAGAACTGGCTCCAGTGTTAAGAGTCTTCCTCAGAACGTTCTCCCTCAACTGTCACCCCTCAGTTCTGATAAGTAAAGCAGGGGACACCCTCAGGCTTCAGTCCTTCAAGCTCAATGCCTTTGCTGAGGGGCATGAACGTGAGTTCATTGGATCCTTTTGCAAAACAGACATTAGATGAAGGACATTCTGGTTACAAAGAGCCAACGAAAACCAAAGTCTCCTCCCACGCTGGCAGAAAATGTCCTCAGTCCCAGATAAAACTCATGTGGTATAACAACACAATGGACTAGCCTGTACCAGGCCCAACACCAATCAATACACTTTTCCTATTATTTAGCCATTTTTTTTAAACCAGAAATATCTTTAGGGGGAAAAAAAACATTATGTGTACTTACACACAAAAATAAAATATAGCACCAAACACAAGACTTCCAAAACAGGCTTCCAAGTGAACAGCCTCAACTGTCCTAATTCCTCCTCTAGCCCATGCCAGGTGGTCTGTACCAAAGTCCCAGCCCAACGGCTGGGTTCCTCAAAGTTGGTCAGGAAGTGGTGTTCAGTGTTGTCTTCTCATTTCCCAGCCCTTTGGTGTTCCAGATGTTTTAATTACAGAGGAAAGGGAGCGGATGATTCTGGCCATATGTCTCCATTCCACACAAATAAATCTCCTCGCTGTCCCGCGCAGCTCTGTGGTGCTACAACTGTCCCACTGAAACGGATGCTGTCGGGTCTAATCACCATCTTCAATCCTTCAGTGAGCATGTTAATTCAGGGGACACCGGCTAGGACTGCCAGCCCAGGAAAATACTCAATCTAGGAACAATTAGACTCACTCACAGCAAGATGCGGCCCCTCCTCTGGGGAGCTGGGTGCTTTTGCAGACTGAGCTGTGAAAAGCCCGCTGGGAATCAAGCGGGAAGCGCCAGGCAGGCCTGGGTCAGTGACCAGGGGCTTCACTTTCAGCGGGGACTTTGGCATCCTCACACCACCTCAGGCTTGGGCACTGGGCTATTATCTTTGGCAGGCCCAGCTGCAAAAATGCCCTGGCTTCTCAGAACCTCTGGAAAGAACTCGAAGGAGATGGCCAGACACAGAGCTGCAGTGTACACACACACACACACACACACACACACACACGCACGCGCGCGCGCGTGGACACACTCACACAAATTACCGCGAGCTCTTCTGAGGAACTAGCAAAAGCTGGCAGATATATTTAGCGTCTGATTCAGTTTTGCTAAATGCTAAATTTGCTCTTAATCTGAGCATCACCACACATAGATTAAGAACAAACCCAAGAAAATTCTATATGGTTTTTGGTTACCAATATAGTTCTATGTTTTCTCCAAAGCCATAGCACCCGACAGTAAATACAGGGGGAATTCTAAAGGAATAAGTGTCTCCGGAGTATGACAAACATGGGAATGTACTGCACACAACTCCAGCCCATATCTCGAAGAAGTGTTACACATTCTTACACCCACAGAAGCAGCACAAAGACCAATTTGGACGTGAGCAACACCAAAGACCCTCCTGTGCCCTTTCCCAGCCATGATCCACCCCAAAGGTCACAGGTAGTCTAATCTCCATGGATTGGTTTTGCCTTTTTCTGGATTAAACATAAGTGAAATCCCACCCTCTCTGATGGGTGACTTTGGCTGCCGGCATCACGTCTAGCGATCTGCTGGTTGGCACGCTGCAGTGACGCTTCTCCTGTCTCCTTGCTGGATAACCTTATATTATCTGAAAGTACCACAACTTGTTTTCTGAGGATGGACTTTGGATCATTTTTCAGTCTGGGGCTGTTAGGAGGGATGCATTACTGTGAACGCTTTTCACAAGTGCATTCGTTTCCCGAGGGCATATAACCACTATGGAATAGGGACCAAGTTCAGAGCAGCCGTTTCCAGAGGCCAAGATCATATCCCAACCTAATCTCTCACCCACGTGGGAGTCAGATGATTTAACTAAGATACACATTTGCACATTTCAAAGTGTAAAATTCCTCAGGAAGTTTTTCCATTGCCCTTCCCTGCCTGGAAGCTTGGCCTTTTGTTGTCTTTGTTTTTGTTTTTGTTTTTGTTTTTTTTGACTTTTTTTTTAAATTTTTTATTGTAAACAAATGGGATACATGTTGTTTCTCTGTTTGTACATGGCGTAAAGGCATACCATTTGTGTAATCATAAATTTACATAGGGTAATGTTGTTTGATTCATTCTGTTATTTTTTCCCTTCCCCCCACCCCTCCCACCCCTCTTTTCCCTCTATACAGTCCTTCCTTCCTCCATTCTTGCCCCCCTCCCTAACCCTAACTCTAATCCTAATACTAACCCCTCCCTCCCCCCATTATGTGTCATCATCCACTTATTAGCGATATCATTCGACCTTTGGTTTTTTTTGAGATTGGCTTATCTCACTTAGCATGATATTCTCCAATTTCATCCATTTGCCTGCAAATGCCATAATTTTATCATTCTTTATAGCTGAGTAATATTCCATTGTATATATATACCACAGTTTCTTTATCCATTCATCAATTGAAGGGCATCTAGGTTGGTTCCATAGTCTGGCTATTGTGAATTGAGCCGCTGTGAACATTGATGTGGCTGTATCTCTGTAGTATGCTGATTTTAAGTCCTTTGGGCATAGGCCAAGGAGTGGCATAGTTGGGTCAAATGGTGGGTCCATTCCAAGTTTTCTAAGGAATCTCCACACTGCTTTCCAGAGTGGCTGCACTAATTTGCAGTCCCACCAGCAATGTATGAGTGTACCTTTCTCCCCACATCCTCACCAACACCTATTGTTGCATGTGCTCTTGATAATCACCATTCTAATTGGGGTGAGATGGAATCTTAGTGTAGTTTGATTTGCATTTTTCTTATTACTAAAGATGTTGAACATTTTTTCATATATCTGTTGATTGCTTGTAGATTTTCTTCTGTGAAGTGTCTGTTCATTTCCTTAGCCCATTTGTTGATTGGGTTATTTGTATTCTTGGTGTAGAGTTTTTTGAGTTCTTTAAATATTCTGGAAATTAGTGCTCTATCTGAAGTATGAGTGGCAAAGATATTAAATTTTTTAAAAATTTTTAGACCGCACTGTGATTCACTGTACACAAATGGGGTACAAATTTTCGTTTCTATGGTTGTTCATGATGTAGATTCACACCATTCGTGTAATCATACATGTACATAGGGTAGTGATGTCTGTCTCATTCCACCATTTTTCATACCCCTGCCCCCTCCCCCCTCTCATTTCCCTCTATGTAATCTAAAGTTCCCCCATTCTTCTCTCAGCCCTCACCCACCACTGCCATTATATATCATCGTCTGCTTATCAGGGAAAACATTTGGCCTTTGGTTTTTGGGGGATTGATTTATTTTAATTAGCATGCATGCAGTGTGGAGATTCCTCAAAAAACTTGGAATGGACCCACCTTTTGACTCAGCTATTTCACTCCTCGGTTTATACCCAAAGGACTTAAAATTAGCATACTACAGTAACACAGTCACATCAATGTTTATAGCAGCTCAATTCACAATAGCTACATTGTGGAACCAATCCAGGTGCCCTTCAACAGATGAATGGATAAAGAAACTGTGGTATATATACACAATGGAATATTACTCAGCCATAAAGAGGAATAATATTATGGCATTTGCAGATAAGTGGATGGAATTGGAGAAACAGGTTCTTGCTAAGTTGTGTTGCTAAGGGTCTCACTAAATTGCTGAGACTGATCTCCAACTTGCAATCCTCCGGACTCAGCCTCCTAAGTCATTGGGATTACAGGCATATACTACTGTTCTGGCAGGTATTTTACTTGATTCCTTCTATGCCCCAGCCTGTTCAGATTTGCTTTATTCTCTTCGGCTTTGATAGCTTTGCCTATTTCTCATTTCAATTACAAAGCTTTGCTGAAGTTCATTGCTCCCTCACTCTTGCATCTATAGCATAATTCATCTTCACTCAGGCATTCATTCACTCCACAAACCTCTATTGAATATATGAGAACATATATTCTCATAGGGATGGAAGAAGCTGGACCTCTGAGATACGTAAGGTGTAGTATGTCCGTGTAGAGTAATCTGAGATATGCAAGACAGGTGATAGGCAGCGGATAGGTTCTGGAATGAGAAGACCAGGGCTTTGAGTTCTAGATCAACCACTAACTAATGTGTGATTCCATGCAAATCCCTTACTGTCTCTGAACTTTGGTTTCTTTAAGTGTAAAATAGCTGTGATTCTTGACTCACAAATCTTGGAGGGAGAAGTAAGGGGAAAAGAACGGGTAAAACATCCAGTCCCGTGCTAAGAGTATATTAGCATCTAAACTAGAGGTCTTTAATTTAAAAGGGCCATGGGGAAAATGTACAAGAAGAATCTGAGATCACTTAAAATAACTTTTGTTTTGCACAAATTAAAAAAAAAAAAAATCAGCCAGACAGGGTCAGTGACCCATAACTGTAATCCCAGCAGTTTGGGAGGCTGAGGCAGAAGAATCATTGAGTTCAAAACCAGTCTCAGCAAAAGCGAGGTTCTAAGCAACTCAGTGAGACCCTGTCTCTAAATAAAATACAAAATAGGGCTGGGGATGTGGCTCAGTGGTCAGTGCCCCCAAGTTCAATCCCCAGTGCCCCCAAAATAAATAAATACATAAATAAATAAGCAAACAAACATCAACAGCAGCAAGTAAAACAAACACAAATCTAATCATGGGAGAATGGCTTGTTTAAGCGGAAGTCTGTAGTTTTGTGTAATGTGAAAAGGAGGACAGATGTGGTGACTGCAAACAGAGAGATAATAGAGACGGTCAATTCCTGCCTGACTGCCAGCAAGTCCTGGGAGACGGTCTGACCAGTGACTTCCAGACGCAGCTTCCCACAGGGAGCTCAGGTAGGCCAGTCCCCACATGCCACCTAGGACGAGCGTTCTTTAAGCCAGGGATTCAATGAAGGTGCAACCTGGGTTCTATCACAGGCCCCCTGCTGGAAGGAATGGGAAATGTGATTCCTTCAACCCAACGTGTGGAAACCCGGCTGTCCAGAGAGCTCTTCAGCACCGTGGTCTGCCTTGCTTGATGGCTCATGCCTCTGGTCAGCCTGCAGCCCGAGAGAACACTTTGGGTGGCTCAGAGCCTCAGGAGACAAGAAGAGAGTTGCATTAATGTCAGCCATTCCTGCCAGGATGCTTTATGTTCCCACTGTGAGCTGAACTCGGGCCAGGACTCTGTTATTACCTAACTCCCATGTGTCCCACCTGTAACAGGGAGGACCACAATAACGCTCTGAGCCTCTGGTGTCCGTACCAACTCCCACCTTGCGTTGAAATGTCTGTGGATTTCCCCTTTCACAGTCAATGTGCAATAACCCATGGAAACCTCCGTCACTGCCATGGACAAAGCATCAGAATCATCTTCATGGTGGACGTTTGCTATTGGGCTGCAGGGAACCTGCGCATAAAGACCTGACCTCAGTCACTGGGTTCAGTTTCTAAAGTTGGTTCATTTTCTGAAACCAGGCAAGTGATCCTAACTTGCAATGGGGAATGTTACCCTCAGTCTCTTTGGTCATTAATCCTTGACATCTTTTGATTGTGTTTGTTGGCTGCCCATAGATCTTGTCCCTAGGGTCACTGTGTTCTAGGAATATCTCACAACCCTCTGCAGATTAGACTCCTCTGACTGCCTCACTACTGTTACCTCTTTTTGTGATCATTCACTCACCCTGGATTCAACAGTGCCAGGTCTTCTCAAGAGCACGTGCGTGATTGCTCTGGTAAACAGGGTGTGCTTTGAACCCTCCTATGCAGCCTAATGAGCTCAGGGGTTTCCCACCTTATGTAAGCATATTCCCCCTAGCATAACCACTTTTGCTGCCTGCTTCCAATATTGCCATGGAAGTTCTCCCTTCTTAATTTACTTAGTATGGGCCATGACTTTCTCCAGGTTTCTAAGAGCCATCCAGAAGCACGCCAGTACCTCTGCTAGGGTCCTTTGGAAGATGTTAAAGGCTGTTTTGTGGGAGTGTGCTCCTATCTCGGTAAAACTCCCATGTTGCACTGCATTTCCAACACTCTTAGGATTCATCCAGGGCACATCCTCTGAGATTTTGGGACCTGCAGTCACTCTGACCTATACTCCCTTAGACGACGCAGAACTCTCTCATCCAGTTGTGCTATAATTAACACGGCCGTTAGTCTGACGGGGAGAAGGAGAGCGGGGACTAGATAATGCAGGTGCTGTACATTTCTTTGCCAGGCACAGAGGCCTCTGATCACTGTCAAGTGCAGGGAAACACTAAACGTCCACACGGAGGACTGGGCCACTGCTACAGGCCCCCAGGGTTCTGGGAGGCTTGGAGTTTCCAGATTTTCCAATGCATCAGCCCAGTGGTTCTCATGTCAAGCCTCAGGATCTGAATTCTTTCTAACAAAGGCCCAGACCGCCCATCGCAGACATCCTAGGATCGGGAATTCAGTTTTCTTTGAAGATCTACAATCCTTAACGATTGTGTTCCAGCCGGATTTTTAGCCTTTTCTGCCCTCCAGCTGCAGGAGATGAGACTTTCCTCCCTCTGACTTCCACATTTGTGTATTACGCTGGTGACTGATCAGCCTCCGGATCTACCGCCTCTTTCTAAGGCACCCACGGCCCCGGAAATAGCAACCTTGTTCCATTTTCTTTACAATTGCCATGCCCCTTGACTGCCATACCAACCCAGGGCGTGCCACTCAGCAGCAGGCTGACCTCCACACCCGGCTCAGTTCTCCACTGGTCCCTTTCGGCAGCTCCTCCCAGGGCCGTCAGCCCTCCACCCACCATCGCCCATGGAGTGAGTGTTGCCAGCGAGCAAATGGGTAATTCAGCTCCAAAGTCCCAATTCAGAGTCTGTGTCCTTGACCATTTCTGGTCCCAACTGTCACAGGCAGAGTTTCCCTGAGCAGGACACTTCAGGATGAGGATGTGCAGGCAGGACATTATAGGGTGTTCTTGGCAACAATTATTGTGGGACAACTTAAAAAGCAGAGCTTGGCAGAAAGAAAGACCACGATACAGTGACAGCAAAGGCTTTCGTTGATCCCTCCAGGAAGCTCTGGAGCTGAGGTGAACTTAAAGAGCTGTTTTCTACTTAGGCCAGGTCTTCATGTCTCCACGTTGACCAGTTATTGCGTGCAACATACCTTCCCTAAGGAGGGACCATAACCCTGGGCAGGGCAGCCTCCTGTAGCCAAGGAAAATTCCCCAAGAAAAGCTCAGCTATAAGCCATCACTGCCCAACCCTCCATCAGCCAGGGGTATGAAAGGCCCCTTTGTGAAGGAGCCTGCTAGGCAGCATGATAGTGTCCACCTCAATAGACATCTAGATTCAAATTGTAGGAAATATGCATTGAAGACAACAATTATATTAGGACCGTCTCCACTAAATTATTAAATGTTCCATAACCTCTCAAAAAGCTGGAGGAATCACTATTAGGTGTCAAGGATGGGGGAGTGCAAACGAAGCTTGGGAACAAAAGAACTGCGGTACAGTTGATGAGCTTGGGTGAGGACTCCCAAGGACGTTGGCTACATGACGTGTGTTTGCATCTGTCCAGTCAACAATTTTCCTGATGAGAGCCTACAAGACAGATAACCATCAACAGAAGAGAGAATAAGGACAAGGAAGCTGCTCATCTTTAAGAGGAAGCAAGAAATGAATATGCCACACTTCAATTAGTAAGATGGTTATGGGATAAAAGAAAATGATTTGAAGTCAATAAAAAATAGGGATAATGGGGAAATAACATGGTACTGGGAGGGTCCACGGGGAGAGATGTGTGAAGGCAGCTCCGGGGGGACTGGGCTTGAAGATGGGAAGGGGAGTACCTGGCTTTGACCACCAGAGCACTCAGCAGAGGGAGCAGCACCAGCAAAGGCACTGTGGACAGAACTCGTGCAAAGGTGTTGAGCAACTTCCTTTGGCTGGAATACAGGATAGGTAGACAGATTTGGCATGAAATCATGTTCAGATGGCACTTAGGGACCGTGAAGTTCGTATTAATAAGTATCCCTTATACTGTAGGCACTGGGGAGCTACTGACCGTTTTAAGGATCCGGATGACATTATTCAAGATCTCCAAGAGGAAGAATCCAGCAGCACACACTCTGAGCCATGAAGGAAGAAGGACCAAAACTGGAAAATAATAAAGTCTGCACTCATAATCCAGGTGTGATGAGGAAGCGTGTTGTTAATGTCACATACTGTTTTATCGCCGCCTAAGAAATGTTACTGGGTAAATTACCCCATAACTTAGGACCACACAAATTTATTGTCTCACAGTTTCATAAGAAGCCCAGGACGTATCAGCTGAATCGTCCGCTCAGGAACTCGCAGACTGGAAGTCGAGGTGCCAGACAGCATTGTCCCTCAGGGAAAGTCCACTTGGAAGCCTTCTCGAGTCATTGACAGAACCCACTTTCTTATGTTCATCAGATTGAGGTCAATATCTTCTTGCCAACTGCTTACTAGAGACCATGTCAGTTCCTCGAAGTCACTCATAGGTTTTTGACGCATGACCCCCTTCATTTGGTCACTTACCTCTTTGAGGCCAAGGAGAGGAGTATTGGTCTTGGTTTAAAAAATCTCTCTGACTTTGTCTCTGCCCTCTATCCCCTTTTCAAAAGGGCGCACCTGATGAGGCCCAGCCTACCACACTCACAGGGAGAGTCCCATGCAGGCCCGCACACTAAGGGATGGAATTCTTGGCTTCGTCTGAGAATTCTGCCTATCACATGACTACACCCAGTGATAGCTAAGAGGCTGGAGCTGTGAAACCACAGAGATCTCTAGAAGTTTAGCAGAAGAATTCCAAGAGCGGGCATTGTGAACTCTTCTCTTCTGCAGCATGTAAATTCAGCTTGTCTTGGTTTCTCTTCATACCCTCAGCAGCCTCCTCCCCAAACAATGGACAGGACATTTTCAATAGCATAGTTTACATTCGTATCAAAGACCCTGATCACAATCTTTTTGTCAAGCTGACATAGTTACTAAAATTCTTTACTCTGTTACAAATTAGTTGATTTTACGTTGGTAAGCTGTATAAAGAGTTTGGCTGGACAGATCCTTCCTGGCATGTAGGGAACAATAAATGTTCAGGGAAGTGGCCCAGGAAGCAGTGCACCGTGGGACTGCAGACCCCTGTCCTGGGCCAGCCTCTGAGGTTGCTGCAGGAAGGAGCCCTCTCTGAAATGACAAAGGAACAGGGTTGTGAACCTCTGCTTGCTGGGACGAGTCTCTCTTAGTATCCAACTTCCTGCCTCCACGGAATCCCGAATACATTAAGGAAAATGTATGGGTCCAAGAGCCTGGAATTCAACAGCTCATAACTACAATTAACCACCATTAATTAATGGCTACAAGATAAATGAGCCATGCGATCCGTTTATTCCTGGGTTGTAAGTGTTTAAATTCACAGTGGGATGCAAGCCCATTTTTCACCAATGTGAATTTTAAACGAGCGTGAGTTGGGGCTGCCTGCCGCAGAGGCAGACAGCTACTTCTCTGTGCACCACGTGTGCTTCAGGTCCTATGAACTGGCAAGAGGTTGACAGAAGCAAAAGATTCCCAGGCACAGCAGAAGCAGGGTGGGTTCCTATGTCTGAGCACACGCCTTCCTCAAATGACAAGTGACGAGAATGACTTTGTGCCGGGTTCTGTGCTGGGGAGTGTCCAGGCAGGGTTTGATGTTACTCTTTGCTGCATCCCTACAAGGGACATGAGCATCTCTGTTTAATGCTCAAAGAAACTGATGCTGAGAGAGGTGAAAAAAGGTCTGTGGAAAGAAAGTTTTGCTTCCTCAGTTCCAGACAGCTTCTAAAATGTCCTCAGCATGTGCCCTGGGATGCCCTGGCCCCCGTTTTCACATATTTCCTATGATCTGTGTCCTCACAAAATTTTCCAAATAGTAACTATCTTTTTCTTTCCAGTTGATTTTCAGGTCATCAACTGGACAAGAAAAAGAGGAAAAGGGAAGATGTTGGTCTTAATTACAAAAAAAAATTAAATGGGGTTCTTTTCTCCCCAAGATATCTAATAATTACAAAAAGAAAAATAATAATTGAGAAACCTGGGAGTCATCATGTTAACCAATTGATTAAAGTCAACATCACCAGTGACAGCATTTATTAAGGTCACATACCGAATGGATGTGGTGGTGCATGCCTGTAATCCCAATGACTGGGGAGGCTGAGGCAGGAGGAGTATAAGTTCAAGGCCACTGTTGGCAATTTAGTGAGACCCTGTCTAAAAATAAGAAGGACCAGGCCTGAAAAAAAAAAAAAAAAAAATGGTGCCATTCCAGTCTCAAGAAACAACCTAGGACAGAGAGGAAAGAAAACTGAAAAGTTCAATGTCACATACTCTCTGATATGAAAAGGGATACAACTTCACTGAAATTCGGGACTGTTCATGCCAAAAATGCCTAATTCCAATCCAATCCTGAGGTGGAAACTCAGGCAAGAAAGATATTCGATAAAACAACTAACCAATACTCTTCTAAGTTGTCAAGGTCAGGAAAGACAAGGAAAGACTAAGGAATCCTTGCAGACTGGAAGAGACCAAAGAAACAATGATAACTGTGGTGTTGCAACCCAGACTGGATACATGGAGAGAGAAAGAACTTCAGTAGAAAATTCAAATAATACAACCACCAAAACCAGAAAGTTAATACTGGCATAATATGATGTTATATACCTCCAACATGACTAGTAGTATATCTTATGATTATAAAAGATATTAACATGCAGAGAACCTGAGTGAAGGATACCTGGTGGCTTTCTGCACTGTATTTACAACTTTTTTTCCGAAGTACAAACTTTCAAAAACAATGAAATGGCTCTTGAACCAAAATTTTGGATAATGTTCAAGCCTGGAATTTTTCTGAAAATTTTCTATGATTATACACAGGCATGAATAAACTACACTATGTTATAAATTGGGAATGGTGTAGAGTGAAATTGGTCAACTCGTGTTTTTATACATAGGTGAATATGCTACAATGAGACCCACTCTTCTATATAATTGAGATGCACCAAATCAAAAAGTAATTTCATTCAGCTTACTTAGCTAAATTTAAAAGATCAGGAAGGAATGGGTCTTATTGCTTCAAAAAATAATTTGGAAAAAAAATGTCAATTCTGTCTGAGTACTGCTGCAACTCAGTGAGCAGAACATATTCCTGTCCTTTGTAACACGGCATTCACATGACTCTATTCTACTGGGTGGACAGCTGCTTTAGGGTCAGAGAGGGAAGAGAGAAAACAGTGCATGAGACCCTTCTAACACGAGAAAGAAGGAAAAGATAGTCTGCAAACATTGCTCTGAGAGAGAATTTGCACACTTTATCTACTATCTAATTAGCCATCTCTCTGTCAAATGGCATTTTAATTGTGTATTTTTGCACAGGATCTCACAGAACACAAATCGAAAGAAATGCTCTTGAAGTGGACACTTTGAGGCTAAGGGCGGGGAAGCAGAGACGCAGAAGTCAGGATTTCTTTTTCATCTTGGAGGGTTAGAGAAACGCGGACATGTTAATAGAAGGAACAGGTGCGGAGGAGGGTGGCGGAGGTCGGAGCCGCAGGAGAGGGGTCCCACTCTGTGACAAGCCCAGCCTCACAAGGGTCCCGCCTGTGCGCGCACATTCTCAGACCACGACCTGGGGATCGCAGGTCAGCAGAAGATTAGCAGCTCCTTCTTAATCTCGTCGGACTTGAAATCATTTTTCTGCTTAGCACTGGGGGACCAAAGCTCAGAGAAGCCGGTTCAGCTGGAGCATCCACGATGGCTGCAGTTGTCACCTGCTTCTTTCTGGTTCTATCGTGCTACCCTTGCTGCTGGCCTGGAACTCCCTTCATGGACCTGCCACCCTCTTTTCAGTTCTGGGATGCCTCTCCCCTGATCTCCTTTGTGCTTGTACCACTGAGCACCTCCAAATCCAGCTCTCCATGCTGCTTCCTCAGGAGTGAACCTTCATGTCCTCCCTGGGTTTTCCCAAAGCTTTGCTGGAGCTTGACATGAACATTAAGCACAAATGTACAGAGTGCCACACCTCTGGACCTAAATGTCCCCCTTTGCTCCTTGGTCTTCTTCCTAGTTCAACCATAGTTAGCAATAGCACCTCTTACTGTGGGCAGTACAACCCAGCAATCTGAACAAAAATAATAGTGTGTGTGTGTGTGTGTGTGTGTGTGTGTGTGTGTGTGTGTATTTTTAAAAAATATAATCAAGTTGGTAAACATTTCTGGTTGCATTATACACATGGTCCCAGAAACATTTGAAGATCATTTTGCAAAGTTTGAGAATTTCACCCAAATAAAATAATCATTTAAAAACAAAACAAAAAATGGCCAAAGCATTGTGTCTGATGATGTCTATTTCTGTGTTAGTTTAATGCATTTTATTAAAAACAATTGTAAATAGTATGAACACCCTGTAACAGAGAAACGGCTAAGTAAATAAAATTCTATCAACTTGAGGGAATAGTATGTAGCCAATAAAAATATTAATTAGGAATATGACAAAGAAACTCAACATTTGTTTATGATAGAATGTTAAATGAACAAAGCAAGATGCAGAATTATGTGTACACTAAGAGCAAAACTGTAAAAATTATGTCAGCATGTGGGCAGGGTCTGGAGTAAATATGAAAAATGAAAACAGCTTTATTTGAGGTTTTTGTTATTGCCATTATAATGCTGTTGCACAGCAAATAACTTAAAAAAGATGAAAGAGCTCAGTCAAAAGTGGGGCACTTTTGAAGGGGAAAAAACACTTATTTGGAGTCCCTCTTCTATGTTTTTATTTCCAGGGGAAAATATTATATTTGGGAGAATGGATCATGTTAAGAATAATGAACAGCAAGCCCAAAGAAGAGTCACAGGCTTTACCCCTTCAAAATGCCCCCAAATACTATAGCATGGGCTTTCCCTGCATGGGCTCAGTGGACGGGAGGAGGCGCTCGGGGTGGGGGACATGTCGGGAATCCTTTTCACAAATACAGAAGCCCAGATTTCCAGTCACTCGAGATTCAGGATCCAGTCCCTGATCTAAGAAAAAGCCCCCCACCCAATAATCCAGTCCCCTCCGGGGCTCCTGCCTCTGGCTGCAGATCCGTGGTCTCCTATCACTGTTCACTCCCTGCCAAGGCTGGCCACGGAGGCAGGCTGAGCTACCTGGGAGAAAGAAGGAGAGAAGGAGGAACAGTCCTCTTGGCAGTTCCTGTGTCTTGTGCCCAGACCTCAAAGGAGCGGAAACGGAGCGATTCTGAAAGTAATGGAGGCAGCCCACCCTTCCACCAAGGGCTGAATCCAGCAGAGTGGGCACAAACAAGCTTCCACGTCCTGGAAATTAGAATCTAGCTCTGCTCAGCGTGTGCCCTTGAGAGTCAAAGACTGTGGAAATTCACTTTTCTTAAAAAGAGAAAAATAATATCAGCGATTTTGTCTCTTTTAACTCCTGCCTGATTTCAAAGTCTGTATCACATCTTATTCCTCTACACGTTTGTGTCAGCCGCTCCCTTGCCCTAGGTGACTTCATCCCACTTCTTGGCCCAGGAAATTCCTATTCTCTCCCTGGAAAGAGAGTATCATTATTGTCATGATAAAATCGAAGACAAATGGCTTGCTTGAGGCTACAGCTGGAGAACTGCAGAGTCAAGATCCAAACACAGGTCTGTTTGACCTAAAACCCCAACTTTATTCTATCACACACACCCCATCAGACAACAAGCATAGAACACAGGGCCATGGAATTTACCAGTTGGTTTTTTTGTCATTAGCTGTTGACATCCCAGTTTTCCCCACTGGGCTGGCCCGTGAGTCCAGGATCTAAATGCGATGCCTACTTATGAATGAGTACAAAAACCACGGAGCTGGCTTCGCTGTACTCAGAAGCCTGCTCTTTGCATCCTAGTTCAAAGCATCCCCTGTCATCCCCATCACAGAATGAGGTCCAGACTCTGATGGGGAGGGTGTTCCCAAGCCTGCCCATCGTGAGTCTTAGCTTTCACCCAGGGACCAGCAGTCCACCTGACTCAGCAAAACAGTCAGACCGTAACCTCAAAATATTCAAATATCCTGGGAGGGAAAAGCACCAGCTACAAATCTTGTTTCATTTATCTCGTAAAACATGTATTTCCAAATGCAGAAAGAGGACCAGACCCTTCCTTTCTTTAATGCAAGAACAGGCCTCGTCTCAAGAAGACAAGGCTCTGTGAATGTTATGCGAGTCAGGGTGGAGAGAGAACATGGAGCCCTCTGAGCGATCCCCACCTTCCTGCACACTCCGCTCTTCATCCAGCCAGGCCACCAGGTACTAGCGGAGAGTGTGCGGGCAGGGGAAGGGCTCACCCAGTTACTGCCAGGGCTGTTTCCACTCTTTGGGGACGGGATGGGAAAGCTATGCGTCGACTGGTACCATTTGCCAATTTCTGTGGTTTAAATATTCCCAGCCTGGCTACTGATGCTACCAATGTGACATGAACCATTGACACGATTCTTGAGACGTTAACCGTAGGCTCTTGTGAGCTGGTACAAACCAGCTCCCATCTAACACAGGGGTTGCCAAACCCTTTCAGAGTGACTTTTTTAGATTAGAGGTGTTGGAGAATGAAGGTTCATCCAAAGATGATTTCAGAAATTCTCTTTAAGTTATATCAGTGAAATAAGCATGATAGCACCTTTTAAACACGCAAGTATTATTAGCAAAATAAATAAATAAAAATAAACTTATGAGAAAAGCAGTGGAGGATGCAGGCAGACTTTTTTCCCCAAAAAGGACATAAAAACAGACAACACTTAATTGAAGAGGTACTCAACAGTATTCAGGGAAATGCAAATCAATATGAGATGTCACCTCAGGCTTGCCCAGATGGCTATTTTCAAGAAGATAAGAGATAAGTCATATTGGTGAGGAGATGAGTGAACCCTTCATACTATTGCAAGGAATATAAATAAGAATAGCTATAAGAAACAGTTTGGAAGTTCTTCTACAAATTGAAAATAGACATGGTGGCACAGACTGTAATCCCAGCAACTTGGGAGGCTGAGGCAGGAGGATCACAAGTTCAAGGCCTCAGCAACCTAGCAAGACCCTCTTTCAAAAAATTAAAAAGGTTTGGGATTATATTCAGTGCTAGAGGGCCCCTGGGTTCAATCCCCAGTGCCAATAAATAAATAAATAAATAAAATAAAACTACCACATGACCCACAATCTCCCTGGTGGGCAAATACATAAAAAATTAAATAGGCACCTCATAGAGATTGCCTATGCTTTTATGTTTATTGTAGTATGATTCATAATAGCTAAGATACAGAAGCATTGGTGTCCTTTGATGAGTGAATAAAGAAAATGTGAGAAAAAATATAGTGACTCTTATTCAGCCTTTTACTTTAAAAAAGAGGAAACTGCCATTTTTGTAAAGAATGAACATGTAAATGGATGGACTGGAGGACACTATGCTGAGAGAAATAAGCTAAATACAGAAAGACAAAAACTGCATGGTCTCACTTATGCGGAAGCTAAGAGATGTTAAATACATAAAATGGTAGTTTACCAGGGGAAGAAAATGGGGAGATATGGGCCAAAGGCTACAAATGTGCTGTTAGGTAGGTGAAAAAGTCTGGGGGTCTAACATACAGCACAAGACTGTAGCTGATAATGTACCATACACTGAAAATGTCCTGAGAGTAGATACCAGCGCTCTAACCACACACACCAAGAGAAACCAGGTGAGGTGATGCATGTGTCAATATGCTAATTTGCTTGACCATATGGATCATTTCTGTAAGTCTCTATATATCAAAATATCATGTTGTACACCTTAAGTGTACATGAAATTATAAATAAATACCATAGACCCCGTGAAAAACATGCTACCTTGCAATAAGAAACAAGGTTAAAGATAAGAATATGGGTTTACCCACATTTCTCTATTTCTTCCCATAATTAAAGGGAATTTTCTTACGTGACTCTTTTAGATGAGATGTAACACCCTGTTTCTGCACCCGAGTATGCAGACAGGCCAGACTGTTCCATAGTGAACAGAAGAGAAAACACCAAAAAGAGGACACGGGAGTGCTATAGTCGTCCACACCAAAACTTGTGTCGAGACTCAGTTCCTCATATAGCAGTGCTAAAAGGTGGTGGAGCCTCGAGGAGGTGTTTTGAGCCAGGGGACACCACCCTGGGAAGGGACCAATACCTGCTAGGATGAATGCAAGTTAGGTCTCAGGGGACTGGACTAGTTATCCAGAAATCAGCTTGCTCTGAGGCAATGCCAGCCACATGCCTGGTCTCACGTGCACATGCATGATTCTACGTCTGCTTCTCCTCTCACTTCTCCGCCATGTTGAGATGTAGCCAAGGGGTCCTTGCCAGATGCCACACCATGCTCTTTGGACTTTCCAGCCACCGTGAGCCAAAGAAATAATTTTTCGTTAATTACCTGACAGCCAATATTCTGTAATGATAGCGTGAAACGGACTAAGTCAGCAAGGATGATAAAGCATGTATAAGTTTGTGACAATAGAGAGCAAAAGGGTAATGGTATGGGTGGTCCCACTTGTTACCACCACTGAGCCCTCAGGCTAAAGATGACAGTGGATTGAAGCAGAAGCTAATCTGCAGGCATCCAAGGAGCATCCTCTCACCCGCTTCTTATTTTACAAAGTCATTATGACTATTGCATGGTCAGAAATGGTAGGGGAGTTACGATTTTATACTGAATCATTTTTCCCTTTCTTTCCCCTAACCAATAGACCAGTTTCTTATTTATTTATTTATAAGACCAGGCATCTGCCTGGCTTCTTCCTCTTCTTACTGACTCTTTACATTTTTCTTCAGAGAATGCATCCTGAAACAGGTCTCCAAACTTAATGGGGTGGAGTAATGCTATTGTTTTAGAGCATACTATAAAAAGCAAACATGATCTTAGACTCAAGAGTGGTCTTGAAATTTAAAGATGTGCCTACAACTCACGAATCCTTTTGTTTCTGATGTGATGCTATGCACTGCATACGTGACCCAGGAGATACATATAGGCTGGTCGAGCACACCTCCCTCTTTAGATAAACGTCCCCTGAGATGCAGAATTATGTACAGCGACTGATGGAGAAAGTGCTTCCTGGGGAAAGCTGGAGTGAGAAAGCAAGGCAAGGGTGCAAATTCAAGTTCTGCAACCTGGCCCCACAGGAAGCTCTGGAGTATAACCAACCCCAGCATTTGCCCACCGATGCTCCTGCATCCCACTGGTTATAAATGGGTATAGATACCAAGGCTTCTTATACTCATGGCAGTGTGTGCAGGGTGGTCCTCTGAGAAACAGCTACAAGTGTTGCCTGTTTGAAAGGAAAGCACAATAAAGAACAAGGGTGTAGAACATGGTAAACAGGATCTGCACAGAGTGTCAACTAAAACTCCACAGGATAACAGGAGAGCTAGTGTTATGGTTTAGAAATGAGGTGTCTCCCAAAAACTCGTATGTCAGACAATGCAAGAATTGTTCAGTGGTGAAATGGATTAATCCACTGGTAACCACAGGCAGGTAGGGTGTGGCTGAAGGAGGTGGGTCACTGGAGATGTTCCTTTGGGTTTATGTTTTGTCCTTGGTGAGCAGAGCTCTCTCTCTTTCTCTCTGCTTCCTGGCTGTCACCTCCTAAACTGATTTTCTCTGCCACACCCTTCCACCATGTTGTTCTGCTTCAGAGTGATGGAGTTGGCCGACCATGGACTAAACCTGTAAAACCACAAGACAAAATAAACTTTTCCTCCTCAACATTGTTCTTGTCAGGTATTTCAGTTACAGAAATAAAAAACTGGGCTGGTGATATAGCTCAGTTGGTAGAGGTCTTGTCTTGCAAGCATAAGGCCCTGGGTTCAATCCCCAGCACCACCAAAAAACAAAAAATGGAAATGAAAAACTGACTGAAACAACGGGGGAAACCCAGGAATACGCAGACTGTGGAAAGGCATTGGCAGGCATTGTATTAAAGCATCTGGATTCAGCACACAGGTCATCCCCAGTGACCAACCTCAGAGGATGCACCCCCTCAGTAGTGTCTGTGTTCCCAGGAGAGACCTAGGAATCTCCCTCCTGCCCTTAGGATAACCACCCTTCTGTCTTATTCCTCCCTGGTTCTCAGGATGCTCCTGTTTTTATCTCTTTCCCTCTCCTCATGAAGAAGGATCACATAGCATCACACCACCCTAGATTTACCCAGGCAGGATTCACAAAACCCCAAATGTGTTGGAAACTTGTTTATGCACAATAGACATAACAAACACCACTATGGTTCCAAAGTGCTTTCTAAATATCGCACTTTCCTTGGCTCTCTTGGCAGAGGGATCCCCATGAAGATGAGGGTAATTAATTGTGTTCCACTTTCAGCCAGAGCAAAAACATCCCCTATCCCGACACCTGAAAAGACCTCGTTACACTGATCTGCAGTCCTTCAGTTATCCTCTTCTCAATCGAAACATCAAAAATCCTTCTATAGGGTTCAGCTAAATTTGAGCTACGGACCAACTCCACCTGCCACAAACTCCTATAAACTCCTACATCTGTTTGCAGATTATACAAAGCTACTTTCACACCACAACAGTAAAGTTAAGCAGTTGTGAAACAAACCCAGTGACCTGAAAAGACTAAGATATTTGATATCTGTTCCTTTACAGTCAGAAGTTTATGGACCCCCCCATTAAAAAAGGTCCAGCAACACTCAGGGACACTCACTCAAGGAGACATTTGTAAACTGTGAATAGGGTTTCTCAACTCGTGTCTCAGCAAGTCTTCAGAACAGAGTGAGCAAGAACTCTCAGAGAGACACCGTGTGGGGCAAGCCGGATTCTCAAATCACAGGTGTGACTACACACAGCGTGGCTGAGGGACCCGGCCGAAAAGTCACGGTGAATGGCCCCCTGTCACTGCAGGTGGATGTGGTTTTAAATTTCTCCTGGGTGATGTCAAGACGGTGAGCTGCTGAAGGTCAGAGGCCAAGCATGGCACAGAATGGGGCTCCCAAAACGGGTCTGGAGAGGAAGGAGAGCACAAAGAAAGCAGGACGGGAGAGAAAGAGCAAAGGAGGAAGGGCGCCCCGGAAGAAAAGGGAAGCAGCAGGAGGGGCAGAGAATGGAGATAGAGCCAAGCTGTGCTTGATCGCCCTGCTGTTCCCACGGCTGTAGCACTAGGGCTCGCGAGGCTGGAAGGCGGGCAGTGACACGCTGTCGTCGGAAGGCAGGACAGTCACCAAGAAAACTCTTTTTTTCTCTTACATCTCAAACATCTTATCAAAAGCATGCATCATTTTCTGCAGTGCTTCGTAAAATGTCCCTCCGATTCTCATATAGCTTCAGCCCCCTCCTGCTGCTGCTGCAGTCCAGCCCTCTCAGCAACTTCCCAGTCCCCGACAAATTCCTTCCAGACCTTTGCCTAGTGTTGTGGTTTAGAAATGAGGTATCCCCCCAAAAGCTCAATGCAAGAATATACTGCTCTCTATCCTGACACTGAGAGGCAAGCCCCAAACCCTACCCAGCTTGCAAGAGGCTCCCTAGAGACCTAGTCACATCCTCCTATGTGACTAGAGACATAGCCTCCCTAGCTACATCCCTGGTCAGCTAGGACTAGCCTCTGGGCACAAAAGGACAAATAGTCATGACCCATGAAGGTGCCTGTACCCAGGAAATATCCATCAGATTGGGATGGCATCTAGCCTGGACACTGGGAAAGGATTTCCATGCCCAAACTCAGCTCTGCCACTTACTGGTGATATGAACTATTGAGCTATTTTACTTCAACTATGAAGTGAGAATGATAATAGCAGTATTGATGTGAAAACTTGTTATGTGACTAAATGAGTTTATTCTTGTAATGCGTTTAGATCTGCACTGAGCACAGAATGATCTCTATACAGATGTTTGTTAAATAAAATCTGATTTTTTCAGGCTACTAGATCTTAACCCAGAGGTCAGGCCCACTGAAATGGAAAGTTTAAAAAGTCTAAAATAATAAAAGAAAGGCATAAAATATTCCAAATCTTTTGATGTCTTGGAAGGAGAGAGAAAAAAAAAAAAAAAAAACCAGTGCACAGGAAAAATTATAATGCTAAAATAGTGTAGTAAAACTTAATGGGGTGGAGTAATGCTATCATTTTAGAGCTTACTAAAAAGCAAACATGGTCTTAAAGAGTCAACAGTGGTTTTTAAATTTAAGGGTGCACCCACTTCCCGTGACTCCTATATTTCTGCTTCACTGCTGGGCACTAAGTTCCATGGCGGGGAGGTGGGTACAGATGAGTTGAACTCACCTCCTTATCCCATAAGTTGGCTCCTGCTGCTGGGAAAGGTCACTGGTGGTATCACAGTATTCATGAGCAGGCTAAGCTGCCATTCACCAATATGAGCTGTTACGGAGTGGGAGTGTTAAGATGCTTAAAACCCAGCATGCCTCCCTCAGCATGTCCCATAAGCCCTTCGTGATCTGTCAGACCCTCCCTCTCATCCCATCTTTACCACTCTCCACCACCACTAGCTGACCCTACGCCTCCTAGACCTGTACCTCTGACACACAGGATTCCCCAACCCCCAAGCCTGGCACCCGAGACCTCTTAGCCAGGAGTTCCTTTCTTTGACATCAGTTCCCTCTTGTCCTAAAAGGTCAAGATCTCCTCTGTTGATGTAGATAACCCTGTTGTTTTTGTCCAAACCCTTTGTTTACGTCCTTCATTTAAGTTACTGCAAAAAGCTTTCTTTTAACCAAAAGCTTTTATTTTGGCAGGGGTCGGGGTAACCATGGATTGAACTCAGGGGCACTGGGCCACTGAACCACATCCCCTGCCCTATTTTGTATTTTATTTAGGGACAGGGTCTCACTGAGTTGCTTAGCATCTAGCTTTTTGCTGAGGTTGGTTTTGAACTCGTGATCCTCCTGCCTCAGCCTCTCGTGCCACTGGGATTACAGGCATGTGCCACCATGCCCAGCATGACAGCTCTCTTGTTCACTAATTTTCTTTAAAAAATAGCACCATTGTCTGTCTTGCTTCACTAAATGTGCCTTCAGAGCATCAGAGATGGTACCACATCTGCTTTCTTCTCAGTTGTATCCGAAGTACATTGTATAGGATCTGAAGTAGGATAAAAGCTCAATAAATGCTCATGGAGTGAATGAATGGTAAATGTATTCAAAGGGAGTCAGCAAACACAGGTCTGAGTTCAACTCCTAATTTTAATGCTCCATCTACCACCTTGAGCAAATACTTCACCGTGCTTTAGTTAATGCATGGAAAAAGAGATTAGAGAGAAAAGCCTGGCACCTGCTGCACATAGAATAGTTGTTGCTTGTTATTATTATTAATAGTGTTGGTGATTCTAGTATTATGTCTCATTTTCCTCTTATGGCAAGTAGTAAAAAGAATGTCCCATCTCTCCTGTATGTTGTGAACTGACACAAAATAAACGATGCCAATAATTCATATTGACAAGGTCATAAGTGTGGCCCTCTTCTTGTCTATAAGAAGAGCAGCAAGACTGCAGCCCCAAGGTCTGTTGGAGAGGGTGTGTTCGAAGCCAGGAGGCCATGTGGCAGATCCAGTTCCCTGTGCATTGCAGCAGACAGGCATCCTCAACACTGGGAAAGGGGCGGGGGGCAGCCCACGCAGCATATGGACCTGCAGCGGAGCATATGGGTCTGGTCCTAGAAAGGGGGCCCCCCGTACGCTCCCTGAGCAGGGCCTGCCTCGCCCATTCCCAGCCTCCCCGCACTTTGGGCTGGTTCATAAATCAGCAGCTTTCCACCATCCCAGTGCACCGGCTGATCCATGTGTGATTAATGCACCATTTGCCTGCAGCCTGGAGAGAACCCCAGGTACAGGTGGAGAGGAAGGAAAATGACTTAATTGGAGTAGAGTGGGGGAGGAGAAGGGAAGAGGAGGTCATCCCTCATTGCCATTGAGCCAGCACTATCTTCAGAAGTCGTGGCTTTTTTGAAAATCTTTCTTACAGACTCCCAGGGCACCCCATTGTGGCCTAGGCTATTGCATGGGCCTTATCTACAAAGGGTCAGAACTTTTAGGGCCCCTTTCTGTCCTGTCCTGTCCTACATAATCCTCCTGAGCCTCCTCATCTGGGCTTAAACAGGCATTCAGATCCTGTAAGGAACCAACAGGCTGGGGTCCCTGGAGACAGCCATCCTAGATGTGCCAGCCAGCAAATCCACTCAACTGGGTTTCAGAACAATATTTTCCAACTGTGCTCGACAGAGGGCAAAAGGTTTTATGCGGTTGTCACAGGACGGGAGGGCTTCGGGGCTCCAGAGCTAGTTCAATCAGGGTAATTCTGCTTTTACTTTGTTTTACATTTTAGGCTTTTCAAATGTGATTTAGTTTTGATTTTGTTAAGGATCATATGACTGAAAAAAAAAAAGTTGAGATGCACTCAAATTAAAGGTACTGCAACACTGTGAGGAGTATTTCCTTTCTTTAAAAAAAAAAAAAAGCACAATAATAAAACTAAGGACAACAGCTATTCACTGGGCAGAAGACAGGGTGGCACTGGAATTAATAACACAGACTCTGGATCATTTTTCCACTGGTGGGCATGTGATCTTGGGAAAGAAATTTTTCTTTCTAGGCCCCGATTTCTTCATCCAAGAAATGGGGAGAAGAAATGTATCTGACTTAGAGGGTCATGGGGGAGACCAAACTAAATCAATCCATGCACTTTATTTGCTTGTTGCCTGGAACATAAGAAATGAACAGTACATATTTGCTATTTTTTCTTATTTTTCAGGATGTCATTCACTGTTCTGAACACATTATTTGCATGATCCATAGTCTTCTGTTATGTGACAAAGATAGTTTATCCCAGGTTTTTAGATGAGCAACGTGAAGGTAAAACTTTGGCTTTGAAAAATGGCCCCGGAATACCTTCTGTCATCAAAAAGGACTTTGATGTTCTGGGGAGCCCAGTTCAAGAATCATCCATCCATTTACCCTGTTCTATTCACACTTACTTGGAAACACCGTGTACTTTAACACGGTTAGGATTTTTGCTTCTTTTTCTCATATTTATTTCTAATATTTATTCCTGTGCATACATTCATCCGTCCATCTACATAGCCCTCTAATTCAACAAACATTTATTAAATGCCTGGTTATTGTCAGGAAGCGTAGAAAAGTCACCCAATCCTTCAAAAATCAAAGTTTCCTTCAGTGAATTGGTATCGTCAAGGCTAAATGCTATGCAGAAACGTTTGTAAAATGAAATGAATAATCTAAAAAGCTTTTGCAACCTGTAAGGTAGTCTCATCTTACTAGGTAGGGATAGGATGATCATATGCCCAGCTCGTTGAGGTATTTCTGACATGGTTATCCACAGTCTCCCTATGTTACTTTTTGTAAGATAAATCCTGTGGTCACCCTAGTTATGAAACGGGGAATGATGGTTGGGTATATTTACATTTTTATCCAGAAGGAGGGGATAATGATGACTCAGAGCACATTTGAAAGTAGCACAAGCTACTTTCCTCTATTTGCAAGTAATTCAAAGTAATTCACACAGAAACACATGGCCAGAGGATAGCCAGGTTTGAAGATTAACAATGATGTGGGGAGGGACATTGGACGAGCTGTCTTTTTATTTGATTTCTTACCATTTATTTATCTTGAGACTGTTCAAGTGGAAATAAGAAACTATTTGTTTCATAATTGTTGTCTGCAAAGTAGTTAAAATAACTCATTCAAAGTAACTGCTTGGGTTAGAAGATCATTTGTGAACTACCCTGGGTTCTAGTCATTATTCTGCCATTAACTGACTCTGGCACCTTGGAAAAGTCATTTAATTCTCTAAGATACTTAATTTCCTTATCTGAATAATGAGCTCATAATACTTGCCTTCCTTGATTTCACGCAGTTGTTGTAAGAAACATATTGGCTAACTTGTGTGTGTAACGAACCATGCCAAAACTTACTGGCTTCAAATGACCATTTTATAAATGGCACTGGTTGGATTGAGCCTAGTTGAGGCTCAGCTTGGGATAGGCCAGGAACTGGTGATCTAGAACAGCCATATCCATAAGTCCTGCTATGGCAGGCTGTCAGCTAGGAGGCCTCAGTTTTCTGTTTCATGCCCTCTTATTCCTCATCAGGTTAGCACAAGCTAAATCCCAACACTCACTATGCCAAAAACTTTGTGTTATCTTTAGACCTCATACTTCTGTTACGGGTAGGTAATTTTTAGATGAGGAACCTGAGGGTAAGAGGTTGGCCTTAAATAAAAATCCCAGAACAACTAACATCGTGAAGGACATTGATGTTCTGGAGATCCCGATGTTTCTGTTGGGTCTTTGGTTGCTAAGTTCTCATTGGCTGAATCAAGCCACACCCAGATTAAAGACCTGGAGAAATAACTCTACCTTCTCAATGGACCTATAGTAACTTCACAACACAAGGACTCAGGAGGGTAAAAAAGAATTTGTGAACCATTTGACCATCTACCATAAGAGATGTATTTTGGAAAACTTCCCATGAACCAGTAAAACCTGATAGAAAAACCCAAATACTCTGGAAAGAAGACCTTCCTCCAAAGCATTTTGGGGAGTCCAGGAGAAAGTGTTTCCCAGGTGCTAAATAAAGGACGCCATCAGCTACCGATATCGTCAAACGTATCCATCCTGGTCCTAGTCCTCACCTCCCTCCATTCCACACAGTGGATTTACTGCCCTCTGCTGTTTCATACTGAGCCACAATGCTCACATCTAAACAGCATGTCCACCAAGCATGGTAGCATCTTCCCCCTGTCCCCATAAGGCACACCGACATCCCAGATCTCAGAAGAGCTGGAGCTTGCAAAATGCAGCAAATGTCTATCATTATCTTTTAGGGGAGTCCAAGAGTAGCATTGCCAGCATCCCCTCTGCCTCTGGCATTATCTAGTGAAAAATTCTTGCCATTCCCACTCATCATGTGGCTTCCATTGGCTCCCAGCACAAGATTATAAGAAGAGAAGCCAGGACACCAACGCCAGGATGCACCCTGGCTTAATTTCCCCACATGTGACTCCTAAGGCTTTTGTGAGGCACACTTGACACTCCTGACATGCTGTGTGTATGGAGACATACTGTGTGCATGGGATAAGTTCACACTTCGAGATCTCATTCAAATAGGCCTGCACTGGCTTCTCTAGTCTGTCAAACATAGCATTTAAGAACTAAGGTTCTGGGCAAGATATGTATGAATCCAGGTTTAGGCTGCTTGCTAACGGTGTGATCTTGAGCCTCAGCTTCTTCATCTGTGAAATGGGGACAATGAAAGGACACATACGTTTGGATGACTGTGATGGTTATATTACAAAACGTTGTAAATGCTTAGAACGCTGTGTAGGACAATCAGTGCTCATGGTTCTTGTTAACTTCTTCGTTACTGTTTCCTGTGAATCTCCTGATGAGAGATGATCCCAGCTCCACTGTGAAATGTGGAAGAAATACGTGTCATTTCAATCTTTGACATCAACTCTCCTCCAGCTCCCCTCAATGACACCGAGTCACAGCATCAGGGCAAAATATCTTTCCATCGGCCTTTCAGCTGAAAGTCCATTTTGCAAGGGAGTTAAGGGACGTACCCCAGTGCATCTCAATGTTTCAGTTTCTGCCTGAATGTTTGCCAGCCTGTTAGGAAAGCATTGGTAACAATGAAGATAAAAAGTGTATTTAGAAAGAATGTGAGCATGTGTACGTGTGGGGGTGTCTGTTTTTAAATCTGTGTAAGTGAACGCTTGATTCAGGATCTGTCTGTGCTGGGGGCAAAGGCTGTCTTGTGCAAGTCTTGTCAGGAGGGTGACTGGTTGAAAGCCAGACCTGGATTATCACAAATGGATGCAGAGGGAGGCTGGAAATCAGGCCTCCTGCCCACTCAGCAGTTCTGGGCGCGGGCCCATCTCAACCATCTAATGCCGCTCCTGCATTAGATGCAGCAAACACAATTGACTTCTATTACTTATAAAGCCAACCACTTTACTTCATTTAAACATTTAGGATAGACTTCAGAGATTTCTGAGATGCTGGACGACACAACCAGCCCAACCAGGTCATCACTCCACTGCCACTCAGATGGCAGAACGAGAAAAGAATATTCCTGCCTTCTACATTCAGCATCTTAGCCCCACCAGCAGACGGTTTTAAAGGCTATTATTTTTCCATTTGAAAAATACTGTCCAAATATACACATCCTAAAATATTCTTTTCTAGTCATGTAGTCACTTGGTGCATATTCAAGCTGCATCTCCATTCCAGGTCTGAGAATGTAAAGGTAGATTAAAGTAACCTTCAGAAGGTTCACAGTCTAGCATGGGAAATGAAAGAGCACAGAAATAAGAGTCACATAAAGGTCCTAGGGCTGTGATAATTATAAAAAACAATGATAGTAGAACTTAGCCAGGAAGATATGGAGGAATTCAGAACCGAGGAAATGTTTGAAGAAAACCCTAAAGGGGTTTGGTTTTTCTAGGGGGAAAAAAATGGAATGAAGAATGTCCAAGGCAGAAAAGTAACACAGACCAGTCACAGAAGTCAAATTCATGCAGACCTTTGGTTAAGTTGCATGAGGACTTTCTTGTTCTTGGGCCAACTTCTCTGGGTTTTATAGAGAAAGGCAGCTCACCCTGTATAAAATTAAACTAATTGAGCTTCCTAGGATTATGGCGGAGACCAAACACCTCACATAAGCAAAGAGCTGAGAGGAAGAGAGGAGTGTGAGCCGTGGTAGAGTTCCTAGCAGGAGGATTGTTATTAGGCATTCGGTGTGGCCAAGGCTGCAGGGGAAGCAGATAACAAGGGGCCGTAGATGGGGATTCATCCTGTGGACAACAGGTCCCACTGAGGGCTCAGGGTATTAAGCCAAGGACTGTCATGGTCCTGTTTGGATTTCATGTAGATATCAATAAAGGTGAGGTTAAAGGTGGACCAAAGGGAGAACCTAGGAAAGTTCATGCCAAAACCATGCAAAACACCAAACTCATCCCTGGTGGTAAAAGGGCAAAGTTTCTAAGTAAACCCCTTCAGTCACAAGATCTTTCTTCCCCATCTGGAAGCCTTTCCACTGAGCATTTCAGCTTCCTTTAAGGTTGCAGCTTACTTTTTTTTTTTTTTTTTTTTTTTTTTTTTTGCATATTTTGCTTCACATCTGAATTTCCTTCTCACCACGGAAAAATTCGCTTACAAATCATCAGAAGAGCCATGAGACCAAAGGAAAGTCTCTTTGTCCTCAGTGTTTCACCCTTGTGGCTTCTCCATGCCAGTGCATGCCTAGAGTCAGACCAACCATGCAATTCAGAGTAAAGGAATTTTTCTAGCATTTTCTCTTTTACCTTCAAAAGTCCCAGCAGGAGCACTAGGGCAAACTGTTCTCTCGTCGTTTTATCCAGGGTGCATCCCTCCTTCAGAGAACAAATAAATAAATGCCAAAGGCACTGGGTGTGTTTGAGTGCAGCGGTCCTCATTACAGGGCTTAAATGTCACTTTCTGAGAAACAGTCCTGTGAATATTAGTGACATCTATTGCCTCATTTAAAGCATCCCTTCCCATGCCTACCTTCCCAGCTAGACGGAGAGCTCTTCCAGGTCTGGGATAATCTCCTCCAGACCCAGTAGGCACCACACCAGCACCTGCAGGATTGGTTGAGTGGATGCACAAAGGTCTGATCACAGTCTCCCAACTCCCTAGTGAAAACCTAGAGTGAGCTGGGGCCTTCAGCACCACCAACGGTAGGAAACTACCAGGCAGGGACTTGAGGGCAAAGACAGGCTTCTAAAGACTTCCGTACACGGGAAGAAGAAAGCAACTCACTCACAGACACCTGTGTGCAAGAGGGAAGGCTATGTGCAGACTCTGTTCCTAGAAGAAATATCCAGAGACTTGGGGACTGTGGGGAGGAGGCTGAGAGATGCTCTGTGTATCTTTCTTGTCCTAACGGTCTTTGAATTTACCTTGTTCAATGGGACTGGAGTTGCTTTCCATGAATGGACATGAAATTCCCATCAATATAGACACATTTGTATTTATACTCTCTCTGTACTCTCTCTGTGGAGAACAGGTTCCTTATTTATTACCCCTACCACCCCTAGGGCAAAGGTCTCCACAGGACAAATCTAGGTTCCAATCTGTTTTTGTAAATAAAGTGTTACTGCAACACAGCAATATCCACATGGTTATACATTACCTAGGTGGCTTTTGCACTAGAACTATAGCGGTCATTATTTGTAACAGTGACTGGGTGAACTGCACAGTCTAAGATACAAAGTCTAAGGTATCTAGACCTTTACAGGAAACATTTGCCAAACCCTGCTCTATCTAGTACTTGACTTTGGTTGTATAGGTGGAAGTGATGGTGCACAGTCTCAGTGCTGTGCACTTGATACCCACTTGCTTGTTTATCCTTAGAAGATAGCCACTTGACGATGATGCATTTTTCATTGGTAAACTCATTTATTGAGCACCTACTATGTGGAAAACCAGGTGCTAAGCCTGGGCAATCACAGTAAACAAGGCAAGCACAATCCCTGCCATAATTCAGCTTCCAACCTTGGTTCCATGATTCAAGACTTCCGTGCTGTGGCCCAGGGCTGCTCTTACCTACCACCTTTTGAACGCTCCTCCATGTAACCCCCATCTCCACCCAAGCCTGTGGTCCCGGAAAGACCTGAACCAGAGCCAATGCATGTATTCTAAGCTTCTCCCGTGCTGGGTTTCAGTTCCCAGAAGAGCATCGTTTTCCCAAGCGTGCCACAGCTGGCCAACAGTGAGTGGGCCTCCAGCCTAACCAGCAGCCTGTTAGTGTCACCTTCTGCTGTTCTAGAACAGATGAGGGCCAAGTAAGGGCCCAGGCCGAGACTCCCACAGCAGCAGCTGGATGTCTAGGCCCCACTCTGGGCAAGGCCTTCCGCTGGCTCCTGACAGATGAGGTGTTAAATGAGATCTGCACCCTTCCATCGGCGATGCCGTTGGCTTTGGCTGCTCTTCTTCATCCGGCACCTCTGCCTAAGGCTGCTTTTCTTTCTCTTTGTTTTAAATGGCCCACGATAAAAAAAAAAAAAATTGCTCACGATGCTAAATTGCTGTGTGGGAGGCACAACTGAGGGGAAGAAGGCAGGAGGAAAGTCCTGACTGCCCCAACCCAGGCCACTCTGAGCAGATCCTAATTAGAAGGCTGGCAGAGCAGCCCTCCACAGGAAGCCCGGATCATTAGCGCTGGCACTACCAACGCTCTGACTGCAATATGCAGCCACGGCTGCCACGCTGGCACCACACGGACCTTGCTCTTGGCTGCAGCCTCGGAGCAGATGTCCAAAGATGGTTTTGTTTTTGTTTTTGTTTTGTTTTTGAGTTTGAGGAGGTTTTCTTTTAAAGCATTGCATGACCTTGGGTCAGAGATTTCTTGCACCAAGATAAAGATTTTTGATGGGTCAAGGAAACAAGATAAGTCAAGGGAGATTTAAACGGTCCTTGTCAGACCTCTTAGTGAAAAATAGAGAGGAAATGTCAAAAAAAAAAAAAAAAAAAAAAACTGGATTGCGCTATTGGAATTTGAAAAGTTGAGCAAAAGACCTTTCCCAGCATTGCTTTTAGTAGTGGGGGAAATACTCCTTCAGAATTCACCACCCCGTTCGACCATGCATCAGTGAACACTGTCAAGTTTGCTTCCTGGCCATCTCTCAAGTCTGCCCACTTCTCTGTACATCCACTGCTAGAATCCCAACCCAAGCTACTTTTATCATCCATCTAAATCAAGGGTTGGCAAACAAGACTTTGTAAGGCTTCATTATAACAGCCTGTGCACGTGTGCCTCACACATGTATGTAAACACGCATGCTGGTGTATGTAGGAAACATTGTAGGTTTAGAAACAATGCCTTCCCCTTGTTCTAGGAAATGCAAAATTGACTCCCCCATTTTATCAAAGGGAAATCTATGGAGAAAAGTTGTTAAATTAGATATTTCAGAGTAAATGGAACCAGATCCAAAATTTCAGTGAGGGATTCTTGCTTTCTACTTAGAACTCCATACAAATATGGACCATATGGTTCATGGAACACTGAGGCACATCAGCTGGCCAGCAAAAGAATGGATTAAAAAAAAAAAAAAAAAAACAAAAAACAAAAAACAGGACTGACGCAGAAAATCCAAGAAGAAAGATCTCTGTATCTAACCCTAGAATTTACTAAATATTTTAATAGTGAATTGATATAACAATAACACCCCACTCAATTTGGCATAGAAAGTAAAAGTATATACCTTCTATTTGAAGAACCGCATTGAAACAGATTCCTTCTGATTTTAAAACATTTAATTAAAATTTCATTTGTCCAGATGTTTGACCATATAATGCCAACAACTGGTTTGACAAATGTTTTAAATTTAATTGACCAGATGTTTTTAGTGGTAGGTGTCTTAATGAGTAGGAGACGTGTTTGTGGAATGAAACCTCATTTCTCTAAGAAGCATCAGCCTCAATGGAAACAGGAACTTAAATATTGTTACTGCAATTAACCAGTTTGTCAGAAGTTCCCGAACTATCTTACCTCCATACCTACTCCATTGGGAAAGTGTTCTTCTACTGGCTAACCTCAGAGAAGACGGGTAGTGCCTTAATTGGATTTCCTCAGAAGCTGGTTGTAAAACAAGAAGTCAAGGGAAGATTTTAAAGCTATCAACAAACAGAACACGGTCCAATAAAAACTTTTTTTCCCAAGAGTAGAAAGTGAATGGATTTAGGGATAGAGGTCTCAGATCCAATGCCAGGTATGTCACTTCTAGTATAATGGCAAAAACAGCAACCCATCTGGAGGGCTACCGTGCAGACTGTGCTTTACCTGGGTTCATTTAATTTAACTTGAACACCAACTCTCCCCTACTTCACCGACGAGGAAGTCAAGAGGCGGAAGCACTGTGGCTTGTACAAAGCTATGCAGCTGAGAAGCAGCAGTAATGAGAGTCATTCTGGTGCTCTAGGCCAGAGGCTGAGCTATCTGTCACCCCTGTGGAGTGTGTGACTGGAGGCTTGTTAGAACCTCAGTTTCCTCATCTCTAACTGCAATCCCTGTCTTGGAGGGTAGCCATGCAGGTAACCACAACAGGAAGATGGTGTTTGTACAGCACTCTGATTTGTGAGCAAGTACCCTAAAAGCGTCCATGACTACAGCCCACTAAGAGTTGGTTGTAAGTGCTTGCATCTTCCTGTGTTCTCTCTCCAGGCCAAAAAAAAAAAAAAAAAAAAAAAAAGTCCGTGAGGTCCAGTGGTTTTTCCATTGGAACAAAAACACAGACCTTTATGGCTCAATAATGTGGCTGAGAAGGCCAGAGGTCTCCCACCATGCCCCTTTCCTCAGCATGTCCTTCAACTTGTCCCATTACCTTGGACTTCCCCAGCCATCTGCATGACTTGATTAATGTGGAGACTTGGGACTCACCAGCGTGGAATGTCTGAACAGGGGCCAACCTGAACCCCACACTAAAGGACAGGGCCATCTTAGAACAAGTCAAGGGTCCACAGGAAAGGCACAATGGTGAGGATCCAGTGAGGTTAAGGAGGTAGCCACCAGTGTGCAAACTTGCCTTGGGAAGCCACCTTGGCCATACTCTGACTTTTGGACAGGCTTGAGATTTAAGGAGAGCATCACTCGCGTTTATTCCTCTACTCCCCAAATCCATACTGAGCTACTGTTATGTGCAAGTTGGGAGGGAAGGGCCGGTGGTGTTAAAATAAACTCACTGTTCCTGACATTCCAAAAGGTAGTGCAAACAATGATTGGTGTTTTTCTTGTTATTAAGTCCACTAAAATGATCCAGAAACACACTAAGAATTTTATCTGTCTTCTAAAATAAACAATCCTCCTTCTAGGGGGTTGCTGTAAAGGAATGTCATAAAAGATATAAATTAGGAAAATGTGGAAATGCAATGATTTCAGAGAAGACGAGTGCTCTAAAGCCATAAATAAGGGCAGGGAACAGAGAGAGGGCAGGAAGAGCCAACAGAAGCTGGGTGGTCAGTGAGGAGAAGGCAGCCACACACAAACTGGGTGGAAAGCATTCTAGGCAAAGGAATAGTGCAAAGGCCCAAGACAGGTGTGGACTTGACATGGTTTTGGAGCTGAAGGAAATTCAGTTGCTAGCTTGGAGGCACACAGGCAAAGATGAGTGAAGACTGACATGTGCATATCCTCGCGGGCCTTAGTTGGAAGCTGAGTGTGTTAATGTAATCTGGAGACATGGACAGATTTGAACAGCAAGGACTCATGATCTCCTTTACATATTTAGAAGTTTACTCTGACTTCACTGTTGCAAAGGTGAGACAGGCTAAGACCTGGAGTAGAAAGTTATGGTAAAGTTTCAGGAGAGGTGTGGGAATTTGGACAAATGCACCTAGAAGCAGTTAGACTTGGATGGAAAGCTGGCACCAGGCACTGCTGGAAATGAAGGTCCAGATACCAGGCCTAGAGAGTTGGCCTCACAAGATCACAGTTTATTTGACCCAGATACATGCAGAGAAGACAACCAGACACCCTCAGGGATGAAGTTTGGATTTGTTCAGCTTCCTTTGTGTAGTTGGACAAGAGAAAAGAAGGAAGCAGGTATGGGGAGAGAAGAAAGGATGATAGATGAACTCTTAGACTCTCCAAGTTGTGGGCATGCTTCCTACCGCAGGTTCTAGATTGAGGGACAGCTGGATGCCTGTGACTTTGTTGAGTCTAATCGAAGTTCTGTCAGAAGGCAGTGATAAGAGGAAGTAAGATTCACAGAAGTCAGGTTCCCAAGGACAAACTATGGCAAGGTTGACTCTCAATGAGGGTTTCCTACCTCCTGGGTCAGGAGCCTTTTCTTTAGAGGAAAGAAGAGTTCTAACCTGTCTACACACATCAGCTCCAGCTGTCACCGGACATAGACAGGAAATGCCGAGGGTGGAGGTGACTGGGAGAGGGGCAAGGCTTGATGGTTTGGCTCCAGGTCCTTTCCAATCTCAAGCCTCACATATACAGAACGCATGTTTCTAAAACACCTCCCTACACGTTATAATCTTGGCCACTCTCCTTTTGAGATATAAATACTAGTAATACAATTTTAAGAAAATAATTACATTTACTATAGAGAGAAGATAAAATTCTTGCCCTGTTTCTGGATTATTTTAGTACACCTATAAACAAAAAAGTTATGATAATAAAACTACTTGAGAGTAAAAGAAAGCAACTAATTTGTTAGAGCCACACTTAAATAATCCAGAGTATAAGGCATCACCTTAGAATTATAGCCCAACTTGGTTTCCATTTGAGTCTTTGAACAAGCACTTCATAGTAATAAAACTTCTTTAAAAATTAAATTAATGTAGTTGAGAGGAAAACACACCTTGTTGTGGTTCTGGCTCTTCAGAATCCCAGTCATTGGAAGATACAGCCAACTTGGGGGCAACTCACTTCCATTCAGGCTGTGTGGATAGCGTTTGGTGCAGAAACATTTCTGGTAGCCAGTGAAGGATGTGCCAGGTCAGGGGAGTCCCTCAGTTGTGGAAGACCCTTGGGTAGTTTCTTAGGAGCTTTCTGGAATAGTCGGGGAGGATAGAGAGTTCTTAGGACTTACCCCTTGGAATCACTCTGGGACGTCTACCATTTGACAAGGGAGCAAGGTAAAAAACTAGAATCTAAGCCAGCAGCAACTCTGTGTTGGTAGGAGTTGGACCCAAAGAAGGAATTGAGACAGAGCTGGTACCAGAAGCACCAGGGTGGCATCTGCTCCACCCAGGCACTGGATCCTGGGTCCCCTCCCCATCACGTCACAGCCTGACAAACTTCCTTTCTCAGAGATCTGGTTATACAGAGAATTCCCTGGTGATCTCATGGACCTCTGCCAGATACCCATTCACAACCTCAGGAACATAGGACACTTCTCAAAACCTTTAGACTCTCCCTCTCTTTCTTCTCTCTCTCTCTCTCTCTCTCTCTCTCTCTTCTTTCTTCTCTCTCTCTCTCTCTCTTCTCTCTCTCTCTCTTCTTTCTTCTCTCTCTCTCTCTCTCTCTCTCTCTCTCTCTCTCTCTCTCTCTCTCTCTCTCATCTCAACAATATATTCTCTTTTCTTAAGTTATGAAGGTGTCTTTCAGCCAACAGCGCTCAACTCATTTCCATGAGCTTTTCTCTCATGGGAAATAAGCTGACTTCAAGAATAACTAGTGGATTCTTTCAAATGTTCCTGAAGAAACTTTGGGTTCATTTTATAGGTGTCCAGCTCATCACATGCATGGCTGACCCTGTCATCAGCTTTTGAAGAATTCTTTTCTATCTTTACAGGGTAAAATTCTTTCTCAATCAGATATCTGGTGAGACTTCTTTTTCCCTCCCTGATGCAGTTCTGAGAGAGCCGGAAGTCTCTGCTGGGTTCTTGCCTGTCTTTCTCTGGGTGTTCTTTCTTCCTCCTTTCTTTCTCCTGACCACTGTAAAGCTTTACCAGTTCGGAAATTTTTCATGTGATTTTTAAGTGCATGAATTAATTCATCTTCTTCAGTTAGTTTAGTATATATTGCATGTCCTCATTCTTCAGAGTTTTAAAGTATTTAACTCAGCCACATCAACCATTACCGTCAGAATTTCTTTTGACTCATCTTTCCAGCAAACACCATCCATGGTGTCTCTTCCAGGCATGACAGCCTAATCACTTAATTGCTTACCTCTCACAGGTGTCCACTCAGAGATTCATGAGCACTTTATAATATTCTTCTCTTCTGTTTAATGTTTTACTCACTCTCCTTTCTATTCCTTCTGTTTCTTGTGAAAGCCACTTTAGCCTTCCCTGAAGATTGAAACTTGTCCTCAAAAGATCATTGAGAGCTGCCTGAAGCTGTTCTCCATTTTCCCAGTGAATTTCAAAGACTGTCTCTGTGACACCTATTTGATTTCGGATATACTCCATTTATCTGACAACCATTGGATACCTCTAGAAACATCACCTTGCTTTTTTATCCATTTTAGGGTGATAAAACACAAACGACACAAACGTTAATCATTCTAAACATTCTTAAGTGTATGGTTCATTCACACTCTTGCAAAACCACCAACATCATCCATGCACAGAAACTTTTTATTTTCCCAAATTGAATTATGGACCCATGAAAGAATAACTCCCTATTTTCCCTGCCCCTGACAATGAAAGCCCTTTTTTCTGTCTTTTTGAAATTGACTACTCTAGTACTTCGTTTAAGTGGAAGCATACAGTATTTATCCTTTTGTGAATGGCTTACTTAACCTAATGTCTTCAAGGTTGGTTCATTTGGTAACATGTGTCAGAATTCCCTTCCTTTTCAGAACTTAATACTACTCAGTTACCTGGCTATGCCTCTTGTTTATCCATTCATCTGTCAATGGACACTTGGGTTGTTTGCATCTTTTGGTTATTCTGAGTAATATTTCTATGAACATAAAGGTGCAAATATCTGTTCAAGTCCTACTTTTAATTCTTCTGATTGTATGCTCAGAAGTGGAATTGCTAGATCACATGGTAAATTTATGAAACCTCTTAACATATATCATTGGCATTAATAGTGCACAGGGTTCCAATTTTTCCATGTGCTAGTCAATAATTGCAATCTTGTTATTGTTTTGATAATAGCCATCCTATTGTGTCTAAAGGGTATCTCATTAAGGTTTTGTTTTCATTTCCTTAATGATTAGTGATATTGAACATTTCTTCATGTGATTACCAGTCATTTGTACATCCTCTTTACATAACTATCTATTTAAATCTATTTTCATCAGGCTTTTGACGTTGAGTTATAAGACTTCTCTATATATTCTGGATATTAGCTTCTTATCAGATATAATTCAAACACTTTCACCTATTCCATGGTAATCTTTTCACGCCATTGATAGTGTCTTCTGATGCACCACTTTTAAATTTTGTTATAGTCCATTTTATCTATTTTTATGAGCTTGTATTAAATGTTGAGGTTCATTTCTTTGGGGGTTTTGTGTCAAATATTGATACTATGGTCTCCAGACTGACTTCCATTGAAGCTGAATGCAAATTTGCTTTCAATTAATCTGAGTTTCCCCAAAATGCATTGTCTTTCCTCCAGAAGAATAAAATTTCGGGCACCAGTTTGTCACTACCTAAACAAAATTGACTCTTAATAATGACAAATTCAAATCCAGCCAGGTGTGGTGGCACATGCCTGTGATTCCAGAGGCTAGGGAGGCTGAGGCCTGAGGATCACAAGTTCAAAACCAGCCTCAGCAACTTAGCAAACCCTGTCTCAAAATAAATTTTTTTTTTTTTTTCTAAAGAGGGCTAGGGATGTGGTTCACTGGTTATGTGTCCCAGGGTCTAATCCGTGGTACCAATAAAAATAATTAGTAATAATAATAACATTCAATTGTGATCATCAATATCCTCATCTCAAATAGCAATCCATGGGGAGCTAGTGTTGATCTAAGACCCCCCTGTTATTACTGCCATCACCTGAACCCATGCTCCAAGAACAGCATGGTACACAGCACTAGGGCCATTAGTCAGTCCTTGGTCCAAAAGCCACTGCGAAGCCACCTCAAGTTTCCTGGACTCTTCTGGTCAAAACGGACCTTGGAGAACAACCAGAGAATTCAGCCTGGAAACTTATAGAGAGTAAGTAATTACTTTGTGCCACATATTTTACAAAGTTAAGTACAGAATGGAGCACAAAATGTAATTGGACCCTCCCTCCCCTGCTGTAACAGGTTTATATTGCAAAAATCTTCATTGAAATCCATGGGCCAAAACATTGCCCATTCTTAAAAAAGTAATTTGTATTTTTCAGGGCAGAGTCATATGAAATAGTTCTCTACTAATATCTAATGTGTTAGTACTTTTTAATACTGTAAAACAAGTAATATGAACCCCCTAGCAACCAAACAGTTTAAGGGAGTGTAGATGGCTTCAAGTATAGCTGGATCTAGGGTCAAGCAAAAAATTGTATATATGCAAAAACCTGTACATGAATGCTCATGGCAGCTTAAATTTTAATAGCCATACCCGGGAATCATTCTAAATGTTCCTCAGTAGTTAACAGTTAAATATGCAATACGTGCATGCAATGATACTGCTTAGCAATAAACAAGAAGTGAACTATTGCTTCAGGCATCAACTCCAGGAAGTCCACTGGACTTCCTGCAAAAAGGATAGTTACTGTATAATTACATGTATAGAACATTTTTTATGTTTTATACTTTTTTAATGTTATAAATAGAGGACAGACCAGAGGTTTCCAAGAACTAAGGATGGAAAGGATGGAGTTTCAAGGAAATAGGATGGATATGGGTATAAAAAGAACAATCCAAGGAGTTCTTGCAATGTTGGAACAATTAGTGTTTTCAATAAATGATAGTCCCATGACTATCCCACAGGTTGGAAGTTTTATAGAAAAATACACACACACACACACATATACAAATGAATATAAGTAAAACTAGGTAAATATGAAAAGAATTATAGATTTTATCAATATTAATATCTTTATAATGAAATTATACTATAGTTTCACAAATGTTACCACTAAGGGAAATGGACAGGTTTTCAAAGGATTATTCTTTATAAATCTTTGTATTATTCTTATGATTTGGATATGTGGTATCCTCCAAAAGCTCATGTGTGAGACAATCAGAGTGAAATGATTAGATTTTGAGAGTTGTAAACTAGTCATTGGATTAATATATTGATATGGATTATCTATTGATTGTGGATTAATCTATTAATATAGGACCTGAAGGTAGAAAGGGTGTGATTGGAGGAAGTAAATCACTGGAGGCATGACTTTAAGGTTTCTATTTTAGTCCCTGGTAAATGGGGCTCTCTCTCTGTTTTCTGGTTACCCTGTCCTGCACTGCTTTCTTCCACCATGTCCTTCTGTCATGATGTTCTGCCTCATATTGGGCCCAGATTGATTGAGTCAGATGACCATGGACAAACTTCTGAAACTATGATCCAAAATAAACTTTTTCTCTGCTAAGTTGTTCTTGTTAGATCTTTTGGTCACAGTGATGAAAAAGCTGAAAAATACAAATTGATACCCGAAGTGGGGTTGTTGTACTTCAACTTGACCATGTCAAGCTGGTTTGATGGAGAAGAAATTTTGAAAAGTTTAGAGATATTGAATGCAGAGCTTAATGAGCAATTCTGGTGGGAGCTCAGAAGGCCAGAATACTGATAGGACTGAGGACAGTAAAGACTGGGCTCATGAGGTTTCTGAGGAGAAGAAGGACTCTATTGGAAATTGGACTAGAGGTCATTCATGTTAAATACTGACAAATAAGTTGTCTACATTTTGCCCATGTCCTGAGTCTTTGAGCCTGAATTAAAAGGTAATGGCCTAACTAATCTGATGGAGGAAATTTCAAGGCAGCACAGCATTTCAGTAGTTATATGGATATTGCTGCAGGTTTTTGCCAAGTTTACTGTAATAATCAGAAACACAAAGCAGGGCAGAAAGATTTGAAAATCTTGCTACTTGGCCAGAAAAATGAGAATAGAACTGGGGTTAAGGAAAGTATGTTTGTGAAAGTGATAACAGCCGCTAAAGAGATACTAAACATCCAGATGGAATTGGAGAGTGTAATGATAAGTGAAATAAGTCAGAACCAGAAAATCAAAGGCCAAATGCTTTCTCTGATATGTAGAAGCTAGGCTAAATATGGGAAGGAAGATGAAAGAAAGAAAAAAAAGAGAGAGAGAGAGAGAGAGAGAGAGAGAGAGAGAGAGAGAGAGAGAAAGAAAGAAAGAAAGAAAGAAAGAAAGAAAGAAAGAAAGAAAGAAAGAAAGAAAGAAAGAAAGAAAGAAAGAAAGAAAGAAAGAAAGAAAGAAAGAAGTGGGGAGGGAGGGAGAGTGAGAGGGAGGAAGGAAGGAAGGAAGGAAGGAAGGAAGGAAGGAAGGAAGGAAGGAAGGAAGGAAGGAAGGAAGGAAGGAAGGAAGGAAGGAAAGGAGAGAAAGAGAGAGAGAGGAGAGACAGGAAAGGGCAAGAATTAATCTGACCCAGTGGAATGAATCTGACCACATATTCCTATGTGCATATATAAATATACCACAGTGAACTTTTGTGTATATCCATAAGACATTAGTTTTAAAAAGTAAAAGTAAATAAAAGAGAGATCCATAGAGTAGATCAAAGTAGAAAGAGTAGAGTATAAAGATCAACAGAGTAGAGGGGTAGGGAAGAGGTGAGGGAAGGGGGAAGTACTGAGGACTGAATTATATTCCATGCTTTTATAATTATGTCAAAATGAACCCTAATATTTTGTGTAACTAAAATGACTAAATTTACACCTCGGTAGTTCAAAATTTTTAAGTGACTAAATGTTTAAAATTTTGGCTTCCATGTGTGCAGTGTTAGTACCTACACATAGAATTGACTTTACTGTGTTGTGTTTATATCCTAAAACTTTGCTTAACTTGCTAAGAATTTGTTGTTACATTCCTTGGGATTTTCTTTGTTGGCTGTTACATCATCTACAAACAGAGAAATTTTTTATTTTTTCTAATCTGTGTGCTCTTCTCTTCTCTTCCTTGACTTATTGAGATGGCTTACAACTTCCACTACCATGTTGAATAGCAGTGGTGACAGCAGATTTCTGTCTCATTTTCATTCTTACAGGGAAAATTTTGTGTCTTTCACCACTAATATAATGTTAATGGTAGAATATTTTTAAATGTCCTTTTTCAGGTTGATGGAGTTCAATTTATTCCCCTTTTGTGAGCATTTGTGTTATACATTGTTATTGAATTCTATCAAATACCTTTTCTTCATATAAGGATAGGATCACATGATTTTTCATCTTCAGTTTGCTAAAATTGTGAATCATGTTGATTAATTTTGGGTATTGAACTAGTCTTGGCATCCCTGAAATAACCCCTACTCTTGCTCATGTTTTGTGTTGACGAATAGTTGAATGCTATTGAAAATATTTTGTCAAGAATTTTTGTCTATAATCAAATCAGGGTAATAAGCATTTCAATCTCTTCAAACATCAACCATTTTATGTGTTGAGTGTCTCAGAGTCTTATGAGAAATACTGATCAGTTGTTCTCTTTTTTGTATTGTCATTGCCTAATGTTGATATTGGGGTAGTATTGACTTCATAAAATTTAGAATTGTTCTTTTTAGTTTTACGGAAAATATTGTATAGAATTGACATTAATTCTTGCTTAAACATTTGGTGAAATTCTCTAGTGAAATCATGTGAGTCAGAATATTTTTTGTCAGTTTTAATTACAAATTCAGTTTTCTTTGAAGTGCTAGAGATCAAACCTAGCATGCTAGGTAAGTGACCTTCCATTAAGATATACCCCAAGTCATGTTCAATTGTTTCATGTTACTTAGGGCTACTCAGATTACTTGATTCATATGAATTGCAGTCATTTGTACTTTTGACAAACAATCCATTCCATCTATGTTCTCAAGTTTGTTTCTCATGCTCTTCATTATGTTCCATTATTATCCTTTTTATATCTGCAATATCCATATAAATATTCTGTTTAATTCACAATATTAATAATTTGTGTCCTATTTTTTCCTAAAGAAAAACAACTTCCTAATTTTAAAGACTACATTTTTATTTAAACTTATTTTAATGTAGTTTTAAATTTTTCTCCAGACTTCTTTGAAACACATCATTTAGAAGCGTGCTCAGTTTTCAGATAGTTGAAGATTTTTCTGTTATATCTGTATTTTTTTTAATTGATTACACTGTAGTCAGAAAATACTCTACATAATTTCAATCATTTTAAATGTGTTGAGTCTTGCCCACAGCCCAGGGTATGTTCTACCTTGATATATATTCCATTTTCTACATTTAAAAAATGTGTTTTCTGCTGTTGTTGTGTAGATCATTTTATAAATGTCAATTTGATGCTGTTGATTATTAGTGTTGTTGGGGTCTATGTTCTTGCTGATTTTACATCTAGTTATTTGAGTCTCAGTAATTACAGAAGTATATTGATTAGTAGTTACCTTAGTTTACAATGCTGGCATTCATTGAATATCTATTAGGGTTTCCTATGTTTTTCAGGAGGGTTGATTATCTTATCGTTATGTAATATTTTTTTCTTTCTGAGAGTTTTCTCTATTTTTTGTTAGTAAAATAATAGCCTTTTCTTTGGGGGGTAATATTTGTTATGTACATTCCTTTTTATATTCCTTTTCAACCTACCTATTTCCCTGTATTTGAAGTGAATTTCTTATAAAGAGCATATAGTTGGGTCTTGTTTTTAAGCTCAATCTCAGTCTGTTAAGAAACTTTTGCTTGCTCTGTGTGCTCTGGCCCTTTTCCATTTATGATGTCATTGTTTGAGATATCTCCTCCTTATCCATGATAAACACATTCATATAATTTTTGTTCAATCATCAAATATAATTTAGGAAACTAAAGATAAGAAGGAAAATCTATCACATTTACTTTTTCTCCCACCTGAACATATTTTTTTTTTTTTTTTTTTTTGTTTTTGAAGTTTGTTTTTTTTTTTTTTTTTTTTTTTTTAAGTTTTCCTTTCTGTTCAGACAAATTCCATTTGCCTTATTTTAGACTGTGTCTGCTGGTGACACATTATTTTACTCTGCCTCCATCTGAGAATGCCTTGATCTTTCCTTCATTCCGAAGTCTGTTTTTTCATCAGATACCGTATGGAGCTGATAGTGCTTCCATTTCAGCAGTTAAAAAATGCTCTTCCACTTTCTTCTGGCCTCCATGGTTTCTGTTGCAAAATCAAGGATCCTTCAAATCGTCTATTGTATGGAAAGTGTTGCTTTTCTTTGCTTCCACCCCACACCCCTGCATGACCTCTTTTAAGATTTTTTTCTTGGTCTTTAGTTTTTAGAAATTTAATTTTGATGTACCTAGGCCTGGATTTCTTTGAGCTTGGCCTATGTGGTATTCAGTCAGTTTCCTAAGCCTGTCATTTCTGATACGTTTGATAACTGCCATTATTTATCCAAGTTCCAGGCTTTTTGTTACAGTCTCACAGGTCTCTGAAGCTCTGTTCAGTTTAATTTTTTCCCCTCCATTATGGCTCTATTATTCAGATTAGGCATTTCCTACTGTTTTATCACCAAGGTCACTGATAATTTTCTCAATTCCCTTAAATCTGTTGTTGAACTTGTAAGTGGGCTTTTTGTTTTGGTCTTGTATTTTATAGTTCTAAAATTCCAAGCGGCTCTATTTTAGATCTTTTATTTCTCCATTGTAAATTTCTTTTCTGGGACTTCCCATATTTTCCTTTTGTTTAAGCAGGTTCACATTTGCTTGTTAAAGCATTTGAAAACCATCAATCCTTTAAAATTCTTTTTCAGATAGTTCTAGCATATCTATACTCTTTGCATTTGTGCTTTTAAAAATTCTGTGTCTGTTGGCATTTTCAGATTTCCAACTTCTCCAGTGCCATGTTTAGGATAAATGAGGAGAACAAACACTCAAAGGTGGTCACCACCATGTCATTCAGAAAGTCCTAAGATCTTTGGCAATCTGCCTTCTTCTCTCCTCCTTTCAGAATATTTTTATATTTTTTATATAATGCTCAGAATATTTTGTCGTGCTTATGGGAAGAGTAAGGACATGTACATATATTCCGTCTTTACATGGACAGGACAAGCCAGGAGTACCAAGGAACTAATATTCCAAGGGGAGCTCTCATCCAGAGATGGACAGAATACCTACGAATATCATAGACAAATACCCCAGGGATCTCAATTCTAGGTGTTCTGAGGCATGAACTATCCAACTTCTCAGAGATTTCTAGTGTGACTGATCCCAAGTTGCTAACAGCAGTAACCGTTCATCAGAGGATATTAGACTGACTTCCTTTTCCCTTCTCACTTCCCCATCTCCTACCTGGGATCCCCTCCAAATCAAATTTCATTCCTGTGCTTCTCTCAAGGTTTACTTCTGGGGGAACGCCCTAAGTCAATGGCCTAAATAGAGTAGAGAAAGATGGAAAGGACAACCTTCCCAGTGGAGAAAGTTAAGGAAAGACATAGGCATGGGATAAAGAGAAAAGTTCATAGTTTTGTTTAATTTCCAATGCTTCATACATTAAGTACCCAGCAATCAGTCTCTTCTCAAATTCCCCCAAAGAATTTCAGAGTGAGGACTCTTGGTATTGCTGTGTCCTTATATGACATTCGCAATACCAACAACTCCCAGGTCAGCACTGTCAGCAGACTTCGCTAGGAAGCCAGAGACTCCCTTCCCAGCCTCCCATTCTGTGCATGCTCTGTGACAGCAAAGCAGAAGTAGGAGTTCCCACCTCCCTCGCAGTAACCTGGACTTGGCCCTGAGGGTGGAGGCCATGGCGCTGGAGGCCTCTGTAAGTGCTGTGGTTGACTTTTAATAAACATTAATGTGGAGGAGGAGATGGGTTAGAACAAAATTTGCTTCAAATTAGAGCTGGCAAAGCAGAATCCTGTTATCCACGGGAAGGAGCAACTTGTGAGCAAGCCAAGATTATCACGCCATCATAAATCAGGGGGAAAGAACAACACGCCTCCCTTCTCCTCCGCCCGCCTCCTCCTCACCCTAATGGTTTCCAGCCCCAACCATGGAATGTGTTTAAGGAAAAAGTTGTTGGACGTAATTAGTAATTCTATTATAGTAATATATCTTTATCTAAATAAACACAACCTGCTTTCCCACCATGAGGAATTATGTGGTAGGGATGGGAAGGAGGGGACTGGGCTGAGGTTTGAGGGCCCCGAGTGAGTCTGCCCCAGATTCAGAGGATTCCTGGAACCAGGACTGCTGTCCTAGGGCCATCCCTAGGGTAAAAAGTGGGCAAATCAAAGTTGTGTTATCAGAGGCTGAGTCATCTCAATTACTTCGCTGACCTCTGACAACATCTTCAGTCTCTAGGGCCCTTCATTACAGACCTCCACTTTTCCTATGAGAGAAATCTGAAAGAGCACATGAGAACAGGACTCATCAAAAACCCACTTCCTAAGGGAGACCAGGCAGGGCAGTACAGGGAGAGATCCAACGATTCCCCAAACCTGCATGAGTGGAATTCACGGTGCAAAAACATTTTCACATGTAGGATTTTATCAACTCACATAGCTGCTTCTGTCATTGCCCCTGAAGTCCCTCTACTGGTGACAGGTGAACACAGCTTCAGGATATGGGTCAAAGAATTTGCAGCTTTCCCCAAAAATGTAGTTTGAGAGTAAAAAGTAATCAGGTACCTCTGTTCCTCTCTACCATTTTCCTCTGGATAATGGAAGATACACACTTTCTTTCAATTAGTAAATGCTTTTTTAAAATATAAAGATTCCTAAAAAAAAAAAAAAATAGAAATGGAACTACCCTATGATCCAATAATCCTGCTACTGGGTATATATTCAAAGAAAAGGAAGAGACCGCTGCACCCCCATGTTTATTGCAGCACTACTCACAAGAGCCAAGATATGGAATCAACCTAGGAGTCCATCAATAAATAAAAGGATAAAGGAAATGTGGCATATACACAGTGGAGTACTATTCAGTCATAAAAGAATGCAATTTCTTGATTTATAGCAATATGGAAAAGGCTGGAAAACAAAATATAAACATGAAATAAGTCAGGCACAAAAAGAAAAATACCACATGTTCTCATTTATACGTGGGAGCTAAACACATGCTGATTTTATTGAAGTAGAGAGCAGAATAGTGGTTACTAGAGGCTGGGAAGGAGGTGAGAGGCAGGGATGGAGAGAACATGGTTAATGGATATAGGATGCAGTTGGATAGGAGAAATAACCTCTAATGTTCTACAGCAAGGTAGGGTAACTGGTTGACAAGAGATAATTGTATATTACAAAATAGCTAGCAGAGGAATTTTGAATGCTCCTAAGATCAAAAAAAAAAAAAAAAAAAAGATAAATTTGAGGTGATGGCTTTGTAATTGTTCTGAGCTGAGCATTGAACATTTAATACATGTATTGAAATATCACACTGTACCCTTAAATGTGTACAATTATGTGTCAATTAAAAATACAAATAAACATTTCATGCATGTAACGATATTTTCACATCACAAATGTGATACAGGTTTGCCTTAAATTTTGGAAAATATAGAAAATTCCAAGAGGTGGAGAAAAAAATCCTCGGTCACAACAACCATAGAAAATAGCTTTGCTTTGTTTCCTTCCAGTCTTTCTTCTATGGAGGATCATTTAGTTTGTTTGCTTTTCCTAGTCATGATCAGACTTTATGGACAGCTGGTTAAATGCCTGCAGTGTCAGGCTTTATATGTTTCCAAGGCGAACTAGGATTTGGGTGTCTCTGAAAAGGATTGAAGTCCCTGTTTCCTCCTTACCCAAGTTATGCAGAGGCAAGGAATGTGACTCTGGTGATAGGAACTTCTATGAAGTTGTGGTTAGCTGTGTGCCTTCATGTGCAAAGACCATATGGAAGATGATCAAGCCCTCCCCAGTGGAACTTCTTCACAGTCAGTTATACACATTAAAGCCCTTGTCCTGAGGTGAACAGGGTGGAGACAGGACTCGTCCACTGTCACTTAGGTGTGTGAAGACTTCATAAGTCCTGATGGCTTTGTAGGAAAACTATCAGTCAGAGCTCTTACAATTGTCACTTGAACTTACTTACTGGAAAAGGTTGAGCTAAGGACTGAGACAGAGAGATGGAGAGAGGGAGAGAAGGAGAAGAAATAAACTCCAGAAGTTCAGGCACAGCTGCATCAGGATATTTGAACAATGTGGTCACTACACAGTCACCCTTTCCAATCTGCTTTCCTCCATGTGTTATTGTCATGCTCTTCCATTGCAAACAACTTTTTCCATGCCTCTCTGGAAAAAGGAGATCATCTCTTTTCCAACATTAACTTATGGAAGAACTTGAACTTGCCAGGATCAAGGGCCTTTCCAAGCATTCATTTGCCTGACCTAAGGAATGAGCTTTGTGAGACCATGGCTATCGCCAGAGAGATGGAGTCCATAGAATGGGAAGACACAAGCATGGCAGGCAGTCAAGAACAGTTTCCCATGTTCTGCATTCATATCTCCCATATGCAGTGTTCATGGAGCACCTGGGCCTTGGAAAGCACCCTCGAGCTTGCCTGTGATGGTAGCTTCCCCACAACATCGAAGCACGCTAGCAAAATGTAGTGATATAGCCCCTCATCCAGCCATTGGATCTGATGATATGCAACTCACCTACATCGGCTTCTGCTTTATTCCTTATCATGTACAGAGGAACGCAACCACTCTAAAATCCCATCTTACTTCCCACGTGGCTCTTTGAGGAATGTGATGGCAAAGCTTATCTCGGAAGGCCAGAAATTGCCCAAATTCTTGGGCAGTTCAAGAAGAGGATGGCTCACGTAATCCCAGTAGTCTGCTCCCTTAGACCAAGGGTAGATGTTGGACTGGCCTCACTGTAAAGGTGAGTGTCAGGGCCACCATCTCTCCTATCAATGGAGAGGTAGGGGAAGAGAAGCCCTTCCCTGCCCCTCTGTTGTTCCAGAAACTTCACCTAGCCCTAGCACTGGCATCTTACTATGCCTCCAGGGGCCAGGGGTTTCCTTTCACATTGCAAATGATTTCATTTTTGGCCACTTCTTATCAGGAAAGTAGAGCAATCAGAACTCGGTTCAGCGGGCTGAGTTGGAGAAGGCGGTTGACCCTGATTCCTGTCCCACTGCCCACCACCAACAGGCAAAGCAGTTACCTGGAGCAGCCCTCTCCTAGGCAGGGGATCCCCAGCACCACCAGACTCCAGCAGCTAAGGCAGCCTAATATCACTCAGCATCCTGGCCGAAAGGAAGAATGTAACGCGTGTAGGTTAAAATGAAGAGAGCATAATAAAAGGGCTAAGGAGATTAACAGGGGTGTGAAGGCTTTGCAGTGCGAAGTTGTTACCCTCCTAGAGCTGAAGGAGCAAGAAGAGCATACAATGTTATTGGAGAAGAGTCCCCTGGGTGAGGGGAGCTACAGTCAGCAGTGTGGCACCAAGGGGAACAGGACAGTTGTCCCCTGACCTCTCTCCACTCCTGTCCTCCCAGCACAGGCTGGAGGCTCCCACTGGCCAACTGCAGCTGGTAGGCAGCAGGAAAGGAGCCAGGTGATGGCATCTGACCTTATAAGGCAAAGGAGGACAGAGAACGCTTGAGGGGCTAAAGCTTTGCAAACATAATAACAGAAGGAGGAAGAGTAAAAGAAGCAGAGGAGGAGGAGGAGGAGGAGGAGGAGAACATGTTGACTGCACAGGTTCTTCTCAGTAGATACCCACTGCCCACAGCCTCTGTTGTGAGGGATGGATCCATTACTCATCATTCCAGGACAAACCAAAGACCAACAGGAAAGAGTTCTTGTTCTTATCACCAAAGATAGATTTCCAACAACTTCTCTCCTACCACTCATCTTTCTCTTTGCTCTCTGACCCCTAAAGCTGCAATAGTAGCCACTTAACTAAACCCAGTCACAGTGCAAACACTTTATGTGCCTTATTCCCTTTCGTTCATGCAATGGTGTCCCAATATGGAACTATCCTCATTTTAAAGACGAGGAAATAGTGACTCAGATGAGCATAGCAAACTGCCTGGTGGAATAAGTTTCAAAATCCAGTTCTTATTAACAAGAGTGCGCTCTATTCTGGGAGCTGCATGTGAAGGACACCCATATGTCCTCAGCCGAGTTGAACGTCAGCCTTCACCATGGGCCCCAGAGCCATTTCCCAGCCTCTTTCTGCTGTTTGTCAGTTAACACAAATGCCTGCTATTGACACTTTTATAGGCATATTTTCACTTTCCCCAACTGGGACTTTCCTTTCTTCATAGATTTCTTAATTTAATCTTTAGTGTCAAAACCCACAAGAGCAGGGGCCCGGACTCTTCTTGCACAAGGTGCGCGGTATGTAGGAGGAGTAGTAAGCATTCACTGAAGGGATGTTCCCAGCGAGCATGCTCCCAGCGCTACCTCAGGGGAGAACCCAAGACGTATCCAGACATTGCCTGCTCACGTGTGCCCCACGTTCCATCCACTGCTATAGCTCCCACATTGTGTCTAGAAATCCTACAATCCTTTAAGACCAACTTCAACTTTTATTTTCTCTAGAAAGTTGTTCCTGGGCATCGAAATGCAATGATGAAGGATAGGAGCTCTGATATGAAGCCAGCATGGGTTTGGATTCTACACTGTCCTTTAGTAATAGTAATAGTGATGGCGGCGGCAGTGGTGGTGGTGGTGGTGTGACCTTGGAAAAGTTACAACCTTTCTCTCTCAACCTCAATTATCACATCCGTATACTGGGGTAATATCTGTCTCCATCAACAAGGTAATGACTTAGGTAAAATAAAACAGTGTCTGAGGTGAAGTAAGTGCTCCTTTAAGGCAAGTTTTTATTGTGCTAACACTCAATGGATTGCCTGAATTATCAACTTTAGCATCATTTTATTTAGCAGATATTTATTCCAGTGTCTCAACAAGACTACAGAATCCTGCTAGGTAAATCATGGTTCTGCCTTGGGATACTCCTGAGTGCTACATAAACTTTTATGATGTTAAAGCAAGTGTATAAAAATTGTGATTACTTTATGAAGTTTTATTTACAAATTTTCTTCGGCTTGCTGGAAAATTTAGGAAATGTGAGAAAATAAGAGAAATAAGGAAAAATAATCATCCACAATTTCCGTGACCACTCAGAAATGACCTAGGCTCTTCCTGTATCATTCTTCCAAATATGTGAACACTCTTCCTGTAAAAAACAACCCCATACTCTGTTTTATACACATTTACTGCACATTTTCTCCCTGTAATGCCATAGGCATAATAAACACTAATTTAAATGACTCTATTTATGTGCCACAACAATTTGACATAATTTATTTAACTAGTCCCCTATGGTTGGGCACTTAAGTTATTTCCAACTTCCTACCGTTATGAATAATTTTGTAATTAACAGCTTTGTGCATAAAATGTTCCTGCAAGTTAGATGACAATAGACATAATAGCAGGTCTTATACCAGAATATTAATTATACCGGTTTTATTCCCATTTATTTTTCTCCCTTCCAAATGCTTCCAATAGATCCCTCTGCTTCTCTGTGACACTAACTACACTCATCATTGGTTATTGAAGCTCTCTGTTCCCTGCTGGCTCAAAAACAGTAAACATCTCTCATATCTGGCCAATGATCTGCTCAATAAATATATTTCTATGAATGAATAATAAATCAGACAGATGCAAGTTTGAATTTTTTCTGCCACACCTACTGTCTGTGTAAACTCACAAGTGTGTTATCATATCTCCCATAGATGGAGAGGATCAGAAATCTTAGGTGATATGCCCCGTGACATACTGCTGGTCAGTGCTGGAGCAAGAACTTGCAGCCACACACTTTGTTTCCGCAGCTCAGTTCTTCCCACCTGGGTGCTATTCTCTTCACTGTCCCTGTGCATGGCCATGAATCTCCCTGATCACATACTTAAACCACTCACATCTCAGTAGGTGACCCCTAATCCAGGCCAGGAGCCACATGGTGGCCTCAGCTGAAAAGGCTGGCAATGAGACCTCCATTCTCCCAACACCCAACTCTTTACCCAAAGGCATAGTTTTATTTCAGGTTCTCGAGGTGCATCATATTCTCTGCTTGAACCAGGAAATACAGAGCCAAGAGCATGTCAGGAGATTAGCCAAAATAACCAGTCTGATGGCAGAGCCTCCATCTGGGTAGACTGATTTCTGGATTAACTTGAGTCCTCCTCACCAAATAACATGTGGCCTCATCATCTAGTGATAGTCAGGATGAGCCCCGTGCCTTCGAGGCTCATTCCCATTGAGTAGGGGACACCCACCCCTGAAAACTCATCTGCCATGCGCTCACACACAGGAGGCACCGTGGGGTGTCGGACATGAGGAAGCACTTGGGTCAATCTGTATTATCTGTTGAGAATTTTTTAAAATTCAAATTTATTTATTAAAGTAACATATGAATTTTACTCTAGGATCCTAATCATGCAGTCAGCACAGTTACTTCATTAAAGTTCTAGTTACTTTGTCTAAATTCACATTCACCATGATTCACACACATGTTCCACCAGTGAGCTATGGGAAATTCAATCTTAAACATTACAAAGGCTCTTTCTCCTCTAAAAGTATGTGAGTTGCTTGTGCAATACAGAATGTGCTGTAGGAGATGTCTGGGTTTGGGGTCAGTCCTATGCCCCTGTCCTGTCTGAGGCTCAGAGACCTGGTATGGAGGATCCATCCTCTGGGTGCTCCATGAGGTGCACCTCCCCTGGTACCATAAGGGCTGATGCTCAACCTCAGCTGCTCCTGATCCTGGAAACCCAAACCACTGTGCCAGTCAACCATATCAAAAGCGCTTTACCTGACCCCCGTGCCTCTTAGTCCTTCCACCTTACCATCTTACCAAGACCTACTAACTGTGCTTGGGCCAATTTTTGGCCAATCAGCACTGCTAGAGAAAGTTATAACTATGTGCCATCTAGATTCACTACAATGTCCTTTGCCACTCCCAGGTATTCACAGATGCTGAGTAATTCTTGTCTTCAACCTCCATTGTTTTTCCTATACTGTTTGGTTCCAGGCTCAAGCCCACAAACCAGAAACTGCCAATAGACTTTGTATCTTATTCCACATCCAAACATCCAACCAGCCCAAAGCAGTTTGTCCACTGTCACTTCTTCGACACCTCCCAATTCAAAGTTTTGGAGAAGTGCTCCTGATGGTTGAGCTTCAGTCATGCACCCATCTCCTCACCTCGAAGGGAGAAGAGACTGTGGGTATCTGCCCTACGGGGCTCTAGGTCAGAGAGAGTCAAGCTATGGCTTCTCCTGAGGCTCATACGGTGAGAAATTCTCCCAACACAGGAAGGGTTCATGGAAAATGGCAAACATCCCTTAGCCCCTCCCAGATCTCCTCGGGGTATCTATGAGGCTCTTGCATAATCTCACAGTCTTCCATTATTCTGTTCTGACAGCACATCAGGATTTTGTGACTGAGCATGAGGTTAATATCTGAACACAATCACTCTGTCTAAGAGTGCTGTGATCTGTTTTATATTTACCTTCTCCTGATGACCCCAGCACTACTAACACTTGTGATACCAATGCCTCTGGGGCTGTCTTAGGCCATTGGGGTCACTATAACAAAATATCACAGCTGGAAGGGTTAGAACTATTTCCCTTGATTCTAGAGAATGAGAAGTCTGAGATGAAGCCCCACCAGATTCCACAATTGGTGAAGACCCATCTTCTCTGTCAAACACGCTCTCTTCTCACTGTGTCTGCACAGGGTGGAAGGGTCAAATGAGCTCTCAGAGGTTTCCTTTAAACAGTCAGTATTCCCGTGGAGGAGGGCTTCACTTTCATGACCTATCAACCCTCGGAAGACTGTACCTCCCAACACCATCGTACTGAAGAGTAGGTTTCAACATGTACATTTTGGTGGGACACAAAATGGCAGCTTCCCCCTCCTCTCTCCACGATGCTTAGGAATGATTCCCTGGGCCTCTTCCAGAAACTTCTTGGTTCTCTAAAGTCTTTTCTTTAATCTCTCCTCACTATAGCTGTGTGTAAGCCCATTTCAGCCAAAAGCCTTCTTGCAAAGCATGTGCCTCCACTTCCGATGGTCCTGAGCCATGTGTAATTCTAAAACAGGCTAAAACCAGACACAGGCCAAGTAAAGGCATAAGCCAAGGGATCTGGAAGCACAAGAAAGAGGAATGACATGCAAGGTATCATGGAGGGTGCAAAATGTAAGCTGCCTTCAGAATGTGGATAGCTGCCCTGGGTGTTTTATGCCAAGACACATCTGCTTATTTCCAGCCCAGCTTCTACCACCATCTCACACCTGGAAGACTGGTCTCCAGGTCCCTCTGCTCCCTTTACCCCATTTTCCACCAGAGCCAAAGAGGTTATTTTTTAAGTAAAATAGACAATGCTCCCCAACTCCTTAAATTCTTTAAAAGCTTCCCATAGCACTTGGTGTTATAGTTGAATTGAGCCCCACCTCACACAAAAGATAGGCTGAAGTCCTAACTCTCAATACCTGTGCATGTGACATCACCTCCTTTAGAACCAGGTTCTTTGAAGATTTGATCAAGTTTAGATGAGGTGGCTGGGAGGGCCTTCATCCAACATGGTGGTGTCTTGATAAGAAGAGGGGAATTGGGACACAGGCACCCAGGGAAGACTCCATGGGAAGACAGAGGGAGGGACTGAGTTATGCTATGATAAGCCAGGAGCTATACTGGAACACTACAGCCACAAGAGGAAAAGGAAAGATTCTTCCTAGGGACTTTGAAGTGTGTTTGACCCGCAACAACTTGATTTTGGGTTTTTAGCTTTCAGAACTGTGAGATAATAAATTTCTGTTCTTTTAAGCACCAGTGGTATGGTACTTGTTATGACATCCCCAATAAATGAATATGCTTGGAATACAATTCAAACTCCTTACATGACCACAAAGCCACACATGATCTGGCACTCACAGTTCACCTTTCTCTTATTATTTTTCCCAAAAATGTCTCCCTGTGTTGCACGTGCGCTGGCTTTCCTAGAATGTGCCAAAGTCTCTCCCACTTTGGTTTCTTAGAATCACTGTCCCCTCTGTCCCCTGCTTCCCCCATACCTCACATACCACCCTTTCCTCGTCCTTTGTGTCTTGGTCTCCATAGCCTTCACTCTGAAGGACCACCCTGACTTCTTGGCTGGATCCCCCAACTCCCAGGCTACATTATCTTCTCCAGAGGCTCCATTGATTTATTTCATAACTCATACCGCTATCTGTATTTCTTCATTTCCTGAGCTGTTGGATTTTTTAATAGCTTGCTTCTGCCTTGGAACGTCAGCTCCAGGAGAGCAGGGACTTTGCCTTTCAGAGGGCTGAGCACGTGGCGTAGCCCACATGAACGTTTGTCACGTGAGTGAATGCAAGTTGCTATCAAGGGCAAACCGTGTGAACGTATCCACGGAGCCCCGAAGGGCCGAGTGTCCTCAGAGAGTACAGCAGCACAGCCCTGGAGGGAGGAGCATCTGGCAGCCTCTCAGGAGACCCCAGGTGGATATTATTTGTTGGCAAGGGTCTGATTAATGCCCACTAAGGGCATTCTGAATTAAAATGGGGGCTATTAGAGACTTTTTGTTTGTTTTTACATTTTCTCTTAATGTTGTATCTTTTTTCCCACATTTTTCATTGGTGCATTGTACATTGGGATTTGTTGTTACATACTTGTTCATGCAACTGCAATGTAGCAATATAATTTGGCCAATATCACTCCCCAGCATTTCCTCCCTTCCTCCCCACCATCCACTCCTTGTTTCCTTCCCACCCTTGACCTTCTGAGTTTGGCTTATTTCACTTAAAAAAAAATGATCTCTAGTGTCACCCATTTTCCCGCAAATGACAGAATTTTATTTTTCTTCATAGATGAATTTCATAGATGAATAAAACTCCTGTGCAAATGTGAGAGTGTGTCTGTGTGTGTGTGTGTGTGTGTGAGAGAGAGAGAGAGAGAGAGAGAGAGAGAGAGAGAGAGAGAGAGAGAGAGAGAGAGAGAGAGAGAGAGAGAGAAAGAGACATTTCTTTATCCATTGATGGGCACCCAGGCTGGTTCCATAGTTTGGCTATTGTGAGTTATGCTGCTATAAACATTTGTATGCATGCATGACTGTAGTATGCTGACTTTAATTCTTTAGGATAAATACTGAAGAAGGGTATAGCTGGGTCGTATGGTGATTTCAGTATGAAATTTCCATACTGATTTCCATAATGGTTGTATTAATTTGCAATCCCACCGACAGTGTAAAAGTGTCCATTTCCTCCACATCTTCTCCAGCATTTATTATTATTTTTATTCTAGATGGCTACCATTTGACTGGTGTGATATGAAATCTGTGTAGTTGTGATGTGCATTTCCCTAACTGCTAAAGACATGGAATGTTTTTTTCATATATTTGTTGGACCATCAAAGATTTTTTGACCACAGCCCAAGCTGACCTATGGTATAAGGAGAGCTCTCAGGCAGGAGCATGGAAAATGGATTGAACAGGTAGGCTGCAAAAACCAAGGAACCCAGGAGGATGTCTATTAAATAGTCCAGTTAAGAGGCGAGTACGGCTTGACCCAGGGCAGGAGCAGGGGGATGGAAAGGGACCGAAGATGCAGAGGCTCAACGGACAGAACTGAGCAAGTGATTACATGTGTGAGTGGCAGATCCAGGAGGTGAAGAAGACAGGTACCGCTTCTCCAGCCACAGTTGCCGCACACATGGAAAAGGCCCTCCAGGTACCTGGGGAGGCAGCTTTCAAGGAAACGTGTCATCCATTCCCCTAAAGTGAGTAAGAAAATGCTTTTATTGTTTTCTAGTAAATTAAATGGCTTAAGCTTAACTAGCCAGGCCAATTGCATTTTTAAGACTTTTCTTTCAAAAATACAATAAATTAGAGTTGATTCTTCTGCATGTCTTCCCTTTTCAGGGAAAGCTTGGCCATCTGAACCAAAAGGTAAACCATCAGACTTTGGCCAGCCAAGCAGGGCCAGCGAGGTCCAGTCCAACTCCTGAGCCAAAACCACTCCAATTGGAACTGCTCAGAGGCTGCTCCCCTCCCACTGAGCCAGGATGAATTTTTAACTCACTATTGATCAGGCAATTTTAAAATCAATTTTAATTAAATGAAAGATTTCTATCAGGATTGCTTTTTTCTGGACAGTAAATTGGACCTTGTAATAATACTTACATTGGAACATCTCTCATACAAGTAACAGAGCCCATCATAAATAAGTAAAGAGCCTTCTCCTTACTTTGCATTTGGGGGAAACAGAGGTTAGAGGTTTTGCCTGAGGCTCTGCAGTAATGGGAACATAATCAGGAGACTGAATCATGGGGATGCCAACATCAAATCCCACTAATACCACGCTCAGCCTCCAAAACCAGAACACAGAGAAAATAGATCCTTGTCAGCTACCGGGGTAGGAAAATCGGGGGCATTTAACGGACAAAGATGAGGTACATTCACCAAACAGCATGTGTAGAAGATGCTTTATTATCAGAAGGCATTTCCTATTTAGAAATGGTCATGCTTGATTGACCTGTAGAAATACTCCCCGACAAAAAGAGCTCCTGCTTAGCTCACCCCTTTACGTGAAGCACTGAAGCAACCCTCTTCCTTATCTTAGGGCAGTTCATGCGGGAGACTGGGTTACATAGGCCTTTGCTCAGAACCTGTCATCTGAGCAAGTTCTTGCCCCAAACTGCTTCATCTGGGCTTTTTGTCATCATCCATCACTAGACTCAGCCCTTTCCTTTCCTGAATCAGCTCTGACTAAGCCCCAACCAACCACATGTGAGGTCAAGGCTTCATCCTGCTTCCATTGACCTGAGATTCCATGACACAGGGATGAAGCAGAGACGAGAGAGTGTCCAGGACCACGGCACACCACAGGTCTCCTTGCCCATTCTCCAGAGTAGACCCAGGGGCTTCTCAAGCGACAGCCTTCAGATTACAGTATAGGACGTGGTCCTTCATCTTGTATCCCAGCTGTCTGAGACTTAATTGTAGTCAAATTTAATTAGGAAAAGTAAATTAATTAACTAATTCAAAATGTCATTGCTCAAAAACATACCTATTTTTAGTGTATGGTTTTATGAAATTTGACAAACACATAGTTGTATAACCAGCACCATAATCAATGTGTGTGTACATATATATATGACAACTCCATTAACCCCTCCCCTCTAAACTTCCTCATTCCTCTTTATAATCAACTCTTCTCCCAGCTCCTGACAGGCACCAGCCTGTTTTGTTCCCATAATTTTGACTTTTCAGGCCACCATATAAATGGAATTATACAGTGTATTACCTTCTGAGTCTGGTTTTTTTTCTTTACATCAGAATCCATTTGAGATTCATCTTTGTCACTGTGGATATCCATTGTTTATTGATGAATAGTATTTCATTGTTTAGATAAACTACAACTTGTTCCTTCTTTTCCCAGTTGAAGGACTTGTGGGTTGTTTTCTATTTTTATTTTTTAATGTGTTCTATTTGGTTGTACATGACAGTAGAAGGCATTTTGATACATTATACACAAATGCAGCATAACTTCTCACTCCTCTGGCTGTACACGGTGCAGAGTCACACCGGTTGTGTAATCATACATGAATATAGGGTAATAATGTCTATCTCAATCCAGCATCCTTCCCATCCCACCACTCCACCCTTCCCCTCACTCTCCTCTGCACAATCCAAAGATCCTCCATTCTCCCCTACCCCTACCCACTATGGATCAGCATCTACTTGTCATAGAAAACATTCAACCTTTGGTTTTTTGTGGATTGGTTTATTTCACTTAGCTTGATATTCTCTAGTTCCATCCATTTACCTGCAAATCCATAATTTCTTTCTTCTTTAAGGCTGAGTAATATTCCATTGTGTATATGTAGCAAATTTTATTTATCCATTCATCTGTTGCAGGGAATGTAGGTTGGTTCCATAGTTTAGCTATTGTGAATTGAGCTGCTATAGACATTGATGTGGCTACATCATTGTAGTAAGCTGATTTTAAGTCCTTTGGGTATAAACCTAGGAGTGGGATAGCTGGGTCAAAGTGTGGTTCCATTCCAAGTTTTCCGAGGAATCTCCACACTGCTTTCCATAGTGGTTGTACCAATTTTCAGTACCACCAGCAATGTATGAGTGCACGTTTTTCCCCACATCCTTGCCAACATGTATCGTTATTTGTATTCTCAATAATTGCCATTCTGACTGTAATGAGATGAAATCTTAGAGTCATTTTGATTTGCATTTCTCTAATTGCTAGAGATGATGAACATTTTTTCATATGTTTATTGATGGGTAGTATGTCTTCTTCTGTGAAGTGTTTGTTTAGTTCCTTAGCCCATTTATTGATTGGGTTATCTGGGGGTTTTTTGGTTTTTGTTTTTGTTTTTGTTTTTGTTTTTTTGTTTATTTTTTTTGGTGTTAAGTTTTTTGAATTCTCTATATATCCTTAGTCCTCTATCTGAGGTGTGTGTGGTAAAAATTTTCTCCCATTTTGTAGGCTCTCTCTTCACATTATTGATTGTTTCCTTTACTGAGAAGAAGCTTTTTAGTTTGAATCCATCCCGTTTATTGATTCTTAATTTTACTTCTTATTCTTGAGGAGTCTTATTAAGGAAGTTAGGTCCTAAGCCTACAAGATGAAGATTTGGACCTACTCTTCTATTAGGCACAGGGTCTCTGTTCTAGTGTCTAAGTCTTTGATGCACTTTGAGTTGACTTTTGTGCAGGGTGAGAGAGAGAGGTTTAATTTCATTTTGTTACACATGGATTTCCAGTTTTCCCAGCACCACTTGTTGAAGAGGCTATCTTTTCTCCAATGTATGTGTTTGGCGTCTTTGTCTAGTATGAGACAATGGTATTTATGTTGGTTTGTCTTTGCGTCTTCTACTTTGTACATTCAGAGGAGAAATGATTGGGTTGTAAGAGTCTTAACCCAATCAGTGATTAAATCCCCTGATAGGGATTAACTGTGGTTAGAGGGGATTGGAATTGGGACATGGCTTTTGGGTATATATTTTGTGTCTGGAGAGTAGAGGCTCTCTCTCTCTCTCTCTCTCTCTCTCTCTCTCTCTCTCTCTGCTTCCTGGTGATTCGAGCTGCTTCCCTCTGCCACACTCTTCTGCCATAATGTTCTGCCTCACCTTGAGCCATGAGGAATGGAGCCAGTTTCCTAAGGACTAAGACCTCTGAAACCATGAGCCCTCAAATAAACACTTCCTACTCTATAATTGTACTGGTCAGATCATTTAGTCACAGCAGTGAAAAAGCTGACTAAAACAGTGCCAATACCATGCCATTTTTGTTACTATGGCTCTGTAATATAGTTTAAGATCTGATATTGTGATGCCTCCTGTCACTCCTCTTGCTAAGGATTGCTTTGGCTCTTCTGGATCTCCTATTTTTCCAAAAGAATTTTATGATTACCTTTTCTAGTTCTATGAAGAATGTCACTGAGATCTTAATAGAAATTACATTAAATCTGTATAATATTTCTGGTAGTATGGTTATTTTGACAATATTAATTCTGCCTATTCAAGACTGTGGGAGATCTTTCCATCTTCTAATATGTTCTTCAATTTCTTTTTTTAGCATTATATAGTTTTCATTGTAGAAGTCTTTCACCTCTTTTGTTAGACTGATTTGTGAATTTCTATTTTTTTTTGAGACTACTACTCATTATGAATGAGGTAGTTTTCTTAATTCCTCTTGCAGTGGATTCTTCACTTATGTACAGAAGGGTATTTGATTTATGGGTATTGATTTTATATCCTGCTACTTTGCTGAATTTATTTATTAGTTCTAGAAGTTTTCTGGTGGAATTTTTTGGATCTTCTGAATATGGAATCTTGTCACCAGCAAATAGTGATCATTTGAGTTCTTCTTTTCCTATTCATATCTCTTTAATTTCTTTCATCTGTCTGATTGCTCTGGCTGGAGTTTCAAGGACTATGTTGAACAAAAGTGGTGAAGAAAGAGGACATCCCTGTCTTGTTCCAGTTTTTAGCCCTCTACTTTCAATTTTCCCTATGCTTTCAATTTTTCTCCATTTAGAATGATGTTGGGCTTGGTCTTAGCACAGACGGTTTTTTCAATGTTGAGGTATATTCTTACTGTCCCTAGTTTTTCTAGTGTTTTGAGCATGAAGGGGTGCTATATTTTGTCAAATGCTTTTTCTGCCTCTTTTGAAGTAACCATATGATTCTAGTCTTTAAGTGTTTTGATGTGATGAATTACATTTATTGATTTCCTTATGTTGAACCAACCCTGCTTCCCTGAGCTGAACCCCACTTGATCGTGGTGCACTATCTTTTTAATATGTTTTTGAATGTGATTTTCCAGAATTTTATTGAGAATTTTTTCATGTATGTTCATCAGGAATATTGGTCTGAAGTTTTCTTTCCTTGATGTGTCTTTGTCTGGTTTTGGTATCAGGGGGATAATAGTCTCATAGGATGAGTTTGGAAGGGTTCCCTCCTTTTCTATTTTATGGAATAATTTGAGAAGTATTGATGTTAAATCTTCTCTGAAGGTCTTGTAGAACTCAGCTGAGAATCCGTCTCGTCCAAGGTTCTTCTTGATTGGTGGGCTTTTGATGGCATCTTCTATTTCATTGCTTGAAATTGATCTGTTTAAATTGTGTATTACATTACATTTGGGTAGATTGTATGTCTCTAGAAATTTGCCCATGTCTTCAAGATTTTCTATTTTGTTTGAGTATAAATTTTCAAAATAGTTTCTAATTGTCTTCTGTATTTCAGTAGTGTCCATCGTGATAGTTCCTTTTTCATGACAAATTTTAGTAATTTGAGTTTTCTCTCTTTGTTAATGTACCTAAGGGTTTAGCCTTTTTATTTATTTTTTCAAAGAACCAATTTTTTGCTTTGTCAATTTTTTCAATTATTTCTTTTGTTTCAATTTCATTGATTTCAGCTCTGATTTTAATTATTTCCTGTCTTCTACTGCTTTTGGTGTTGATTTGTTCTTCTTTTTCTAGGACTTTGAGATGTAATGTTAGGCCATTTATATGTTGAATTTTTATTCTTTTAATGTATGAGCTCAGTGAAGTGAACTTTCCTCTTAGCACTGCCTTCATAGTGTCTCAGAGATTTTGATACATTGTATCAGTGTTCTCATTTACCTTTAAGTATTTTTTTCATTTCCTCCCTGATTTCTTCTGCTATCCATTCATCATTCAGTAGCATGTTATTTAGTCTCCAGGTGTTGGAGTAGCTTTTATTTTTTTATTTTATCATTGATTTCTAGCTTCATTGCATTATGGTCTGATAGAATGCAGGGTAGTATTTCTAGTTTTTTGTATTTGTTGAGAGTTGCTTTGTGGCACAACATATGATCTATTTTTGAGAATGATCCATGTGCTGCTAAGAAGAAAGTGATTTTGCTCCATAATGCATAAAATACTTTGTATATGTCTGTTAAGTCTAAGTTATTGATTATATCATTTAATTCTATAGTTTCTTCATTTAGTTTTCATTTGGAAGATCTATCCAATGGTGAGAGAGGTGTGTTAAAATCACACAGTATTATTGTGTTGTGGTCTATTTGATTCTTGAAATTGAGAAGGGTTCGTTTGATGTACATAGACGCTCCATTGTTTGGGGCATATACATTTACGATTGTTACATCGTGTTGGTGTATGATTCCCTTAAGCTGTATGAAATGTCCTTCTTTAGCTCTTCTGATTAACTTTGGCTTGAAGTCCACTTTATCCATTATGAGGTTGGAAACCCCTGCTGTGTACGCAGTTCATGTGATTGATATATTTCTTCCCATCCTTTCACCTTCAGTCTGTGGATGTCTTCTCCTATGAGACAAATCTCTTGAAAACAGTATATTTCTGGTCTTTTTTTTTTTAAATCCAATCTGCCAGTCTATGTCTTTTGATTGATGAGTTTAGACCACTAACATTCAGGGTTATTATTGAGATACGATTTGTATTCCTGGTCTTTTTGGTTTATTTTTGGTTTTCAACTTGACTTTGTTTCTCTTTGGTGGACCATTCCTTTAGTGTGGTTCCTCTGTTTGCTTGTTTTCATTTCCTCCTCATGGAATATTTTGCTGAGAATATTTTGTAGCACAGGCTTTCCCCTTGTGAATTCTTATAAGTTTTGTTTATCATGGAAGATTTTTATTTCATCTTTAAATCTGAAGCTTAATTTTGCTGGATATAAAATTCTCTGTTGGCATCCATTTTCTTTCAGAGCTTGATATATGTTATTCCAGGACCTCCTGGCATTGAGTCTGGGTCAAGAAACTGGCTGTGATTTGAATTGGTTTTCCTCATATGTCATTTGATTTTTTTTATCACATAGGCTTTAAATTCTATCCTTATTCTGTATGTTAGTCATTCTTATTAAAATTTGCCTTGGAGTGGATCTGCTGTAATTTTATACATATGGGGTCCTGTAAACCTCTTGTAGTTGATTTTCCATTTCATTCTTTAGATTGAGGAAAATTTCTGATATTATGTAGTTGAAAAGATTGTGCATTCCTTTGGTTGGTATTTCCACTCTTTCATCTATTCCGATAAATCCTAAATTTGGTCTTTTCATGTTATCCTGTATTTCTTGGAAGTTCTGTTCATGGTTTCTTACCATCTTCTCTGCAGTCAACTTTATTTTCAAGAGTATATATTTTGTCTTCATTGTCAGAGGTTCTGTCTTCTAAGTGGTCTAGTCTGTTGGGGATACTTTCCATTGAATTTTTAATTTGGCTTACTGCTTCCTGCATTTCAAGGATTTCTGCTTGATACATTTTTATAATCTCTGCCTCTTTATTGAAATGATTTTTAACTTCCTGTATTTTCTCTCTGATACTATCCTTTATTTTGAAGATCAATCTAACTGTGTACCTTCTAAACTCCTTCTCTGACATTTCTTCTGTGGTGTTGTCTATGGGTTCTATTGTAGGAACATCTTTGTTTGCCTGAGGTGCTTTGTTCCCTTGTTTTTTCATGTTATTTGTGTGTCTTCCCATCTAGCAGTATGAGGGCAGTCTGAGGCAGTACAGATTCTACCTTGTAGTCTTATGGTGTCCCTGAAGGCTGCCAGTACCTCACCTTTAAGGGGGAGACCAATATTAATGGCACCCAATGCAAACAATATACCACCTTAAACCAAATGGCTCCTATTAAGGTGTTTATAGTTTTGTTCCAATAAACAGAAATGAAGAGTTCAATTATTGTCTACAATAAAAACAGTAAGTTTGCTAAATGGGTTTATCATTTCAAATAATGGACAATGAGGGAACAAAAGTAGTGTAAGATATGATGTTTATGAGGGAGAAGGAGAGAAGATAGAGGTAAAAATTATAGTAAGAAGGTGGGAGAAATTAATAGAGGTTGACAGTATGAGAGAAATGAGAAAGATAATTCAGGGAGACAGGCAGGTGAAAGAAAAAATATATACAGATCTTTTTTTAAAAAAAGTAAAAATAAAGAAGCACACAACAAAACTAATATACTATTTAGACATTCCATTATTCCATTCCTCAACAAATTGATGAATGAAAAATATTTGGATTCAAAACTGGTAGAGTTGTGAGAGATAAGACAAAAAGAAAAAAGAAAAAGGAAAGTCTCAATGGAAAATTGAACAGTTGCTTTCTTTGGCTTTCAAAAGTTTTCTCAGCTTCCCTTCTCTGCCAATAGGTGGAATTTTCTGAAGTTTGATGTTAGCTCCAGTCCAGTGGGTGCAAGATGGGTTGGGTGGGTGAGCCAATAGCAAAATGCTCTCACACCCTCTTCCAATCTTCCCACCCATTGCAGCTGGCCCCTTCTGTCGCTGTGCACTTCAGGACTCATTGAGCTGGAGAGAGCCCAGTTTTCTCCGGTTTCTTCAACCTCTGCTCCCCACAGGGAACTGCCCCTAATCTCTGACTTTCCACAGACTTGCCAGACCCAGACTGGCCTACGCAAACCCAGCTGCAATCTGATGGACCTGGGCTTCAGCTTCCCCTGTCTCTGCCTTGCTGCAATCTCAAGATCTCAATGCCCCTTCAACTTGCAGAGAGACCACCAAGGATGTGCTCATACAAAGGAGCAACTCTGCAAGGAAGCAGCCAGGTGGCAGCCACTAGCACACCTGCAGAAAGACCTCAGGTGCAACCAGACCTGCAGGTACCCCAATATACCTCCAGGTCCTGGTCTGTGTCCCCACACTGGGGCAGCAGTGCCCTGAGATGGCAGTGGTAGCAGCAGCAAACCTGCAGGCTGTGGCCAGTGTCCCAAGATGGTGCTGGCCATGGCAAACCAAACCTGAAGGCACTGAAGGACTTCCAGGCAGCAGCAGGCAGTGGGCAGCGGGCTATCCACTGGTAGTCTAGTGGAGGTCTGCAGACTAACAGCAGGCAATCAGGGGGTGGACGGCAGGCAGTGGGTAATGCATAAGTGAAGGGCAGGTGATGGGCAGGCAAGAGGCAGGCAAACGGGCAAATGGTGGATGATAGGTGGCAGTCAGCAAGTGATCTGAGCTCGAAAGGTGGGCCATATGCTGGCAGACAGTGGGCAATTGCGGCAGATGCATGATGGGTAAACAACAGGGAATTGGTGGGCAGCAGCAGCTGCCTTGCAGGAAAACAGTTTTTCCTCTGCTTGAACCCGGAGTCATAGAACCACAAGGAATGCAGCACCCTCTAGTTCACCATCTTGAATTCCCTTGGATTATTTTCAATTTGGTTATCATTATTAGTAAAACTACTATATATTCACATGTAGGTTTTTTTGTGTTTACATATGTTTTGGTTACTCTTGGGTAAATATTTAGTACTGGGATTCCCATATGTCATGGTAAGTATAACTTTTTTAAAAAACTGACCATTGTCACTACACCAATTGGTATTCCTGCCAGTGAAGTCTGAGAGCTCCAGTTGTTCCGCGTCCGCAACAGCACCTGATATCTAGGTTTCTGTTTTCCATTCTGGTGTATGTGATGCCTGAGATTTTAATTTGAACAAACACAAGCTACACACTCCCTGCCTTTCGAAACACCGTCTGCTATGTATCCACTAGCCATTCCACCCTTCTTCCTTGCTATCAGAATCCAGATTTTTTTTTTCACTTTCATCCTAGTGACTATGTTCTTCAGAGGAAATAGGGCACATTCCCAACCCCAGTTAGTGAGTCCAGATAAGTGGAAACCAATGTTTTATAAACATTCCTAAGGGTCAGAATCACTTGCAGTACTTATTACAGATAAAGTCCATGGCCGTGATCCCAGAAGCTTCTGACTCAGTAAATTGAGAATGTGGGCCAGGAACTTGGACTTTAGTAAGCATCCCAGGGAGTTCCTTAATCAGGAGTCCTGGAGAGTAGAATCCAAATATCTTTCATGGCAGAATCATTTGCCTCACCCTGAGATCATCTAGGGTGGGACAGAAGAAAGAGAAGATGTTTGTAGATGAAGCCCTGGGGCACCCTAAACATTAAAGGGTAAAAAAAAAAAAAACGAATTATCAGCAAAAATGCTAAAAGCCTCAGCAGGGAAATAGGAGTCAAACCTGCGGAGTGTGTAGTCCTCAAGCCGAGTGTAAGGAGGAATGAAGGGCGCCAAGGGCAGTGGCCAGCAGAGAAATGGGAGAACTGAGAATAACTGGGTGTCAGATTTAACAATGCAAAGGTCAGAAGACCTTAGCAAGAGAAGTTCCCCTGGAAGGGTCGGGAAGAAGGGCCATGGGATTAATTCAACAGGGCAGAGAACGGAAGGACAGGAATTGAAGACCCTGAGTATAGACAATTATTTTAAGCAGCTTTTTATTTTTTCTTTTCTTTTCTTTAAATGTGAGGCAGAGAGAGGAAGCAGGGGCTGGAGGATAATGTGGGCTGAAGATCGGGATTTTCTTAGGATTGGAGATGTTGCAATGTGCTAGAGGAAATGGAACCCAGCAGCAAAGGGAAAGCTAATGATGTAAGAAGTGGAGAGTCCAAAGACTGGGAAGATGTCCTTGAACAGGAAAAGTGGGTTGGGATCCACGGCACAAACCGGGGCCAGATGGACGTACCAGAGGATCATGAAGAGCTCTGGTGTCAGACCAGCAGGGGAGCGAACATGCCCATACGTGATCTGGTAGTAGGAAAACATGGAAGCGCTGTCCTGATTGCTTCTGCTTTCTCAGCAAGTGCGAGGCTGGGAAGTAGATGCCTGACTGTGCCAGGAGAGGAGGAGAGGGAGAACTGCCGTCCTGGGGGGAGAGGGAATTCACTGGCGAAAAGAGTAGGATTTCCAGGCAGATCTAAGGGCTCACATGATGCCAGCAGTCACAAATTTAAAGTAAAACCTGTCACTATGGTTGTGTCTTCCTGCAGCCAGCTTGGGCGCAGGTGCGGGGAAGGTAGAGAATTAGATGTAAGTACCATTGGAGTTTTAATAGGCAAGAATAATGGAAAAGAATATCAGCAGTGGGGCTGAGGATATGTTCAAGGGAAGGATTCTGCGGCATGTGACGGATGCCAGTTCTGAACATAATGCTCATCCCGGACGGGAGCGCCTCTTCAGCACGGGAGTAGCCCCAACAACTCCCTTGAACTGGGGCTTAGTTCTATTAGTACCAGTCTTTCTCAATCCTATTTCTTTTCTTTTCTTTTCTTTTCTCTCTCTCTCTCTTTCTTTCTTTCTTTCTTTCTTTCTCTCTCTCTCTCTCTCTCTCTCTCTCTCTCTCTCTCTCTCTCTCTTTCTTTCTTTCTTGATGATACCAAGGGTTAAACTCAGGGGCACTCAACCACTGAGCCACATCCCCAGTCCTAGTTTGTATTTTATTAAGAAACAGGTCTCACTGAGTTGCTCAGTGCCTCACTTTTGCTGAGGCTGGCTTTGAACTTGCCATCCTTCTGCCTCAGCCTCCTGAGCCACTGGGATTACCGGCATGCTCCCAATCCTATTTCTACCTTCAGTCCAGACTGCAGGCTTTTCAAAAGGAATTTATAAAACTCCTAGCAGAATCATCTAAGGGAGTAAATGTCAGTTTGATGTTGGGTACCAGTGAAAACCTTATCCAACTGACCATGGATTTTATTCCTGAAATGTCTCACAGAGGCAGAGTTCAGGATGAAGTCACTGTGCCTGGGCTTAGGTCATGACTCCAGTGCTTACTAGCTAGTAACTTTGGGTTATTACCTAAACTCATACAACCTTTCATGTTTCCCTGCAAAAATGGGGATGACTGTAGAATCTACCTTGAGAGTTGATGAAAGAGTCAAATGAGTCAACACATGGACAGTCTTACCACTGCGCCAAGCAGTTAAATGTTATTATCATATTATCAAATGATCTCTCCCTTCCCGCATCATCCCAACCACATGCAGTACTGAAGAAGTTTATGCCCCAGGAAAGAGATATTCAGAGACAATCAACCAGATTAAAATCTCACACACAGATTCAAAACAATTTACTTGTCTCTTAGACAAATAAACAAATGTAAAAGGACTTCATTCCCAGAAGAAAGAATGTAATTATCCCGTGTAGAGGGCCATACTACTAGATTCATGAGGAGACACCTTGGAAGTTTCTTTGAACCCAAGGCATGCCGGATGTGGGTCTGCACAGCTATGCACATGTAGCAGTCACATCAGACTCTGGCACCCATGGACAAGGATTGGCCCAAAGAGGTTTCTTCTTTGGGCACAATCCCAGCCTGTGCCCAGTCATGGCTACTGGGGCTCCGGTTGCCCATTAGTGAGAGCAATCTCCTTTTGATCACAAAATTGAAAGGGTAAAATTTTGATTTTGGACCATTTACTTTTCATTCTAGATGTACTATGAGACATCTGTGTTCTTAAAGAAAACCGTCTAGCCCTTTAAGTCTTAGTAATATATGGCTGTCCCCAGTCCCCATACAAATAAAGGGGAAACAGTAAATAAGACATTAATAGAGTCTGAACTCTGTGGTTCAGGCTCTCCTCTCATATTCTAGAAGAATTGCAGATGTTTTCCAAGAATAACTAGTCCTTTAAGACCTTAGAGAAGTGTTTATCACCAATTATTACACCATCTCTATTCCAGTGATCTGGAAGTGGGCTCAGAACGCTGAAATTTAACAAGTTCACCAGATCATTGTTATACACATTCAAGTCTGAAAACCACTGCTTTTAAAACCATGGTGCATCTGAAGCATGGGTCAAATCCTGCCACAGCCTATTTTTGTAAATAAAGTTTTGTTGGAACATAGCCACATCCATTTGTTTGCTTATGGTCTGTCGCTGCTTCTGTGCTAAAATGATTATCGAGTAGTGGTGAGAGAGACTGTAAAGACTTCAAGCCTAAATATTTACTAGCTTATCCTTAACTGGAAAAAGAAGGGGGCCAATCCCTGCTCTGCAGAAAATGTCATATGATGTTTGCATTAAAGTGATAACATGAGAAATAGGAAAACATTCTAGGCCTATTACCAATGGATTGTTATCCTTCCTCTTATTCTGTATAAATATCATTTCAACTAATAATGTCAGACAGTCAACACCTATGTATTGAGTATCTATTACAGGCCAACACGGTGCTGTGTGTTGAAATATGGTGGTCTCTGTCCCCAAAGAGCCTCTGGGAGGCTTATAGATATAATTTGTTTTATCAAATCTAAGTCATGGTTGATTAAAGGCATCATTATTTTATGCACTAAGAAAAAAATGCTACATGTTAAATCACGACTGTAGAAATTTTATTTTCTAATTATTATAAAGAGCTTTTAGATCTATTTTCATCACTCTTGGCAGTCATAAAAATTGTGTGATATTACTGGTTGAAAGCTGTGGTCTCTGGGGTACTCTTCCATGTCATTGACTCCTCACTCTGCAAGTTACTTGCAGGCATCCTCTTGGTCTTATCGGAAAGTATCAACAAAGAATTTTCAGACCAAGTCCATGTATGCGACAACTGGGTCACAACTGCACTGAGCCAACAGTATTTGTAAGAGGTGATCAATTACAGCCTATGTTCAGATATGTTAAAAGACTTTTAAAAGAGGTGCATCATAGAACTGACAAGGTATGATTCATTGCTTGAAGAAGAAGTCAAGAGATACAGGCTAGGTCCCAGGAGAATGACCTTCTGCAGATGAGTTCAGACAGTGCTGGCTAGAAGGAGTGGGAGGATAGAGAACTCCTTCCTTGGGAAAGGAAGAAGCAAGGATGTCCCCTGCTGTTCCCCAGCACCCCAGTGTACACCACACTGTACAATTTGGACATCAACAAGTTGTCTGTTTCCTTTTGAGACTGTGGTGAACTTTAAGGGACAGGCATGGCCTCCTCTAGTTCTGAACTCTGAAAGAATGAACAGCGCATAGTAGTCCTGTTTCTCAAATGAACCAGTGAAGAGACTTGCTAAGGGAACAGAAAGGAGGGGATTTTGAAGCAGGAGCTCTGGGATGGATCTGTAGAGTAAGTTCATGTGACCAGAGATGTTTGGGAGTCACAGAGTTGAAGATGATCCTCTGCAGGAGCTTAATCCAGGCTAGAGGCTGCTTGATGGAAAGATACAGAGAAATTGCAAAGAATAGGCTTGGGCCAGTGGCAAACCCAGGCTATATCTGTATATGGACCTTGTCCTCTAGCCACTATGCAACGCCAAAGGGCTTACAGTAGAAATCTACTGTTATTATCTGCTCAGTGTCACGATGCCAGGGAAGCCACCTTCATGTGATTCCATTGGGAAAGAAAATTGCGGACCTTGCCCTTCCCTGGGTGATCCCGAGTAGGCATGTCCAACTTCCAACCATAATAGGCACCATACCTGTGGCCCATGATACGTTAAGGGGCTCAGGGAAATGTTCTGATTTCTGTGAAAATCAGGAGAGAAAAACATGTAATCCAGCCTGGATCTTATTTACCTTATACCAATCCAATCATACAATATAATTTTCAATTGTTTTAATGGAGAAAGGCATCATTAAGGCAAAATCAAAGTCATGATGCAGTCTTGATAGTAGGTATGTGACACAGGTGCACATCAGTCTTTCCCAGGAATTTAAGTCTTGGGGTAAGAATTATGCTAACATCTGAACCAAGACTGAGATTATCCACCACACTGCTTATAAAGATGCACATAAATCAGGAACTCTGGCAGTGTGCACAAGTTCAAAGTGGTGTCCACCTCTGGACTGTGAGGAGACAGATGGGACTTGAGGCTGAGAAGAGGTCATGTTGGTTCTGGACCACTTAATTAGCAAAAGCAGACAAGGGTGGAGAACAAAGCTAATAATGAAACAACAAAAGATCAGCAGAAACAAACAAAGCAAAATGAATGACGACTCCTTGATTCTGACTGGAGAACAAATTAACGCTTGATTTGTTCTTTCTGTTTATAGGTTCTTAATTACCCCCCAAAAATTACAACTTACAAAAAAATCCCCAGGTGAAAGATGATAGTGGCCATCTTTGTAAATTGTCCCTTTCCTTTCTGAGACTTGGTGGCTCAATTTTTTCCTTTAAGTCTATGAACTACCTTTATACTTAGGCGCTTTATCTGCTTTATTCCACTAATCCAGAGACTATTTCTGTTGCTTACAGCCAACAAGTCTTAATTCATCCAAGTTTACCACCAGCTACTGGTGATGGAGGTAAACAATTTTCTAAGGTGGAAGGAATCCATTAACTTCACTATAATCCAAACTTGAGGCCCTTAAATGTAGTTTAATGTGGTACTGTCAGGTCTGGGATGACCACTAGGCCAAGCTAGCTGATTCACCCCAGCATCCTCTCTAGGCTGGGCTGGGCAAAGCGTTCCTTATGAAAAATTACCCTGTTTTACCAAGAGAATTGGAGTTGGGAAATAGGAACAACCCTAGAGGGTTTGAACTTTCAGCCCTACCCCGAGACTTCTGAGTTAATCTCCAGGCCAATCGATCATGTCCTATTATGAAATCTCTGTGAAAAGAACCTTAAATGATGGAGTTCCGAGAGCTTCCCAGTTGGTGTACACATCAAGACACACCTGAGGAACAAACAGAGCTCTGAGTTCTCTACCCATATCTTTCCCTATCCATCTCTTCTGACCTGTCCTGAGTTGTATCTTTTATAATCCATCAGTAATGGAAAGTAAGCTGTTTTCCTATGTTCTATAAATCATTCTAGAAAATTATTATTTATTTTTTTTTTAGCAAAAAGATATTTACAAAGTGATATTTTACTATCTCTACATTTAACATACATCGGGCACTTCTAAACATCTAGCCAGGCTAGATGTTTCAAGTAAGGACTCAGTTTGTCCACTTTGTACATGACAGTCTTGAATAAACTGCACACATGTAACAATAGTTCTAATTTTAAAATGTCTTCAAAATATGAGCATTCTGGCCTGTCACTGACCCAGTGGGCTATAATGCTCAAAATTTTCAGAAGACAATCCTTCCTAGGAATTTTAACACAAAACATACAAAATTTGTTTACTAATTCTACTTTTGTCATACACTGGCAACCTCTTTAACATCTAGACAAACTAGATGCAGATTAGGATTCATTTGTCCTTTATATACACTATATACACAGCAAAGTAAAACAAAACCCATAGACATAAGGTACAAGTCTTAGCTCACCGTAGGCACACCCAAGGACCAGCACACAACTCTGTATGACTCAAAAGGGGGTTTGGCTACTGCCCCCGCAAAAAAAATTTCATAAGAATTTTAACAAAAAGAAATGTACAAAACGTGTTGTATGTTACCACTTCTACTTTTACCATATATCAGGCACTTTAGAACATCTAGAAAGCCTAGGTATTTCCAAAAAAGTACTCATCATTTTCAACTATCTACACAGTAATGAGGAATAAAATGCACACACAAAACAATGGTTACAAGAGGAAAATGTCTTTTACATAAAACCAGTCTGCACAGGACCTCCTCCGCCTCACGGTCAGTCTTCTCCACGTCCTCGAACCCCCTTAACAAGCGTGGACACGCGCAGCTCCAGAGATGGGCTAAGGAATCCATTCCAAAGCCACTTGCAGGAGACATTTCCGATTTTTAAAAACAAAAGGCCATTTGCAAGACGTTACTTTCTGACCATCAGACCTCGCAACCTCTTCACATGGAGATGTCCAGACGCAGCACACGTTGTCACAGGATGGGGCAAGTTGAGAGCAGCTTTTTCATATTATATACACAGGCCTTCTACGCAGGCCAGGACATCTCCCCAGGGTGGCGGCCACGCGCCGACGACCGCTTCTCTCGGGGAGAACGCACACCCACCGCCGAGGCCGCTCACCGTTCCACCCGTCGTCGTCTTCGGGGCTTCGCTCACCTTCCGGGGCGGTTAAGGCCTTTGTTCGCCTGTCCCGACCAGGCGCGGTCTCGAGGAGCCGCCCCGCGCGGTCGCGGACGGCCCTGGTCTGCGCGGCTCCTCTGTCCAACGCGTGGCCGAGCTTTCGGGCGTCCACTCTCCTCCGAGGGCCCTCGAAGCCCCGGGCGGCCGCCATCCTTCTCGCCCCGCCACGCCCGCCGCCACCCAAAGGCGCCACGAGCTCTGCGGTGGCTTCGGCTGGGATGAACAGGGCTGGGCCCCGAGACCCGACCGCCCGCGGGGTCCGGGGTCCGGGATCCGACAGGTCGCCGCCGCCATCGGGTCATCCAGCCAGGGGAAGAGGCTCGCAGGTCCTTCCCAGGCAGGGCCAGCCAGTGGGCAGTCGCAGCGGGAGCTCCGAAGTCTGCAGGAAAGAGGCCGCGGCCTGTCCCCGGGCCCCCCAGCTCACCCGCCGGCCTAAGGCCGGAGGGCCCCAGAGGGCCCGCAGAGCAGGCCGCCCTTGTAGAAAATTATTGAACCTGAGGAATTGGTCATAGGAATCCCCAATATATAGCTTATTGGACAGAAGTACAGGTGGCAACCTGGGACTTAGGACTGACATCTGAAGTGGAGGTGGTTTTGTGAGAATGTGTCCTTACTCTGTGGCGTTTGGGCTGACTCTGGGTACCTGGTGTCAGAGTTGAATTGAGTTAAATTGTAATGTGGATACCCGAGATGTCCAGAGATTTGGAGAATTGTTAGAGTCAAACACACACACACACACACACACACACACACACACACACACACACATTTGAGGCCATAAATGTGAGTGAAAATAGTGAAAGGACATCACACTAAGCCTCAGGGAGTGTGGTAGAAACTTTTCCAACATTCCCTGTAAACTGTGGACGTGATTTAGGGTTACTCACTTGATTTTGACAGCCTCAGTTAATAAATAGTATAGAACTGATCATCCAAATCAATATATATTTAAGAATAAAATTGGATACTCTTCTAATTATATTAGGACAGGAGACACGCTCAGAACAGTCCTAGGCTGTCAAGATGTGTGGCCACCTCAGTTCTGAAACTTAGTTATATGCCTTGCTAATGCCATGGAACTAATCAGTGGACAAGCTGGGCTCTCTCTGGGTTTATCCACGAGGAGAGAACATTTACTGGGAATTCTGAGATTCCATGTATTTTGGACAGAATCGTATTTCCTTAAAATTCATACATTGAGGTCCTCACCCCCAGCACTGCTGAGAACATGACCATATTTGAAGACAAAGTCTTTGAAGAGATGCTCAAGTTAAAATGAGGCCTTAAGGACCGACGTGGCTAATGCCTTTGTAAGAAAATGAACTTGGACTCGTGGTAAGACAACAGAGGAAAGACCACATGCAAACTCAGACAGAAAATGGCCATCTGCTAACCCGGGAGGGAGGACTCAGGAGAAACTAACCCTGTCAGGACCTGGATCTTAGACTTCCAGCCTCCGAAACTGGTGCAGAATGCACTACTGTCGCCTAGACCACCTGGACTGTGGGATTTGGTTAAAATAGCCCCAGCAAATTAACACGACCTAGAACAGAAGACTTGGGAGTGGCAACCCTGGGACCATGAAACCCTTGCCATTCGCCCTGCCTGTGTCCCTGAGGAGATCAGCAGTGACGCAACCTACCCTTCAGAGCCTGCGTGCTGGTATTCCCGTAACTCAGCAGGTGCCAGAAACAGTCGCGGGGCAGGATGAGCGGTGGCAGTCCTGAAGAGGAAAGGGCAGGAGGCTGGGTCCACCGGTGAAAGAAGTGCTTGGGGAGCCAGCTTCGCCCAGGGCAGCCCCGCCCCCTCACCTCCCCACAGACTTGAAAGTCAGAAGGTCTGTGCTCCATCCCCCGCCCCCCACCAGACTGCAGGAAGATTCAATTACATTTAGAGACACAATGTCTGCCTCCCCTGGATTAATTTCCGGATCCTGCCAAAGCTTGTCCTTATCTCTCTCTTCGTGCTGAGAGTAAGAACCCTATAAAATTGTTTCTAACAGGGACCAAGAAATGAGCCGGGGCCAAGTGAACGTGAGGAGCAGGGCCTATGTCTCTCCTCATCTGGATCCAGAAGGGCCCAAGCAAGACAATTTGCCCTAGAGCTCCCATACCTCCATTCTGTCTAAAGGGATCTGTCTGTCAGGGCAGCGCACTGTGGCCCGTCGCATACTCTATTAGAGTCCCCGGTATGCCAGGTCCTGTGCCACATCTCTCAAGGATCTTTATAACAGCGTTAATAGCAAGGAACCAACAAAAGCCAGAATTCACAAGTGCTTACAAATGCTAGCCTCCTTACTGAATTGTAATGTAGATGACATTTTTACCCCCCCTTTGTGGACTGATAAATGGAAATCTAGACAAATTAAGCAACTTGGCTAAAGTCATGTAACAGATAAAGATAAAACAAAAATCTGACGTTAACACCAATATTAACAATCATCTTAAAAATCAGAGTATAAGGTACTCCATAAGTGTGAAGTTAGTGTGAACTTTTAACTGCCACCATGAGTTTGAAATACATGTCTAGGAAACATTCATTGAGTAGATACTATGTGCCCACATTTTGCAGGCATTTTCTCATTTAATCCTCATAGCGACTTGTACATTTTTCAACATCACCATTTCACAGATTAGAAAGATCTCACCCAGCAAGGGAGTGGAAAAACTCAAATTCTAAGTTCAACACGTTACTCTTCCTTGGGTTTCCATTTTCTGCTTTCTATTGTCATGCATCTTCTGAGATGTTTTGCAGGTTGACCAGTTGGCCTCATGTGTGAGGTAAAATATGATGTGGTATGACCAGAGCTACAAGTAACACGGACCCTGGCCCTGGAGCGTTGCTTTCCCCCAGATTCAGTTGAAAAAGTAAGTCTCCCCAACCCAGCTCAAATTCCCTAAGCAGCCTGGACGGTGTTGGATTTCTCAGATGTTGTACTGTTTAATGTTCTTTCAAAGTGTGTTAGACCCTATCGCCCACGATTACTCCCAGGTGCAAAATTGTATGCACAAACAGTTGCAGCAGCAATTTACTGACTGTGAGCTCAATCAGCCAATTGTGAGCACAATTAGCTGCTCCCTGCTCATTTGGAAGGAGCTGGGGCGATGATTGCCTATGCAATTAGCCAGTTGTGGGCAACTCAGTTTGCTTGTGCAATTTTGCACCCTCAGACGGGGAATGTGCAAAAATGATGCATGCCCAGAAACTTTACACTTTTGGCTCCAAATATCCAAACTGATGTCCATTCACCAGTCTCTACACATGCCAACAGGGCCTGCCACTATAGAGGCTGAAGCCTCAGAAAAAGAGTGACTGAGAACAAACCTGTAAGAATACTACACTTGTTGAAGAAAGAAATCTTTCCATATTTTTGCAGAGGAGGGAGGAAAAGAGGTGAAACACTAAGTTAAACTGGCAAAGAGAAGGTGCACCCAGGATTGGAAAGATTTAATCATTAATAATTTGTGGGCAAGAAAGACCCACATGAGAATCTTTCAGCTCAGAATGGGAAAACATTTGTATCATGAGAATTGGGAGCCCATAGAACCCAGAAAGTAAATGGGGTAATTGAAATACCATTTTAAGTCACTAGTTGCCATCAACAATTTTTCTATTCCTTCTTCCTGTATCTTGCTTTAAAAAAAAAATAAAAAGAACAAATCATGTGATTGGAGTTGGACAGTTTCCTACCCACCTGTCCCTGCTTTAGGAAACCTGGAAACTCAGAAATCATATTTGCAGCTGTTCACAAAATGAACCACAATCTGATTAAATTTGTTCTAGTTTTCCTCTAGTTATGAATCGATTTACTTTATTTTAAGTGAGATTGTGTTGCATTGATAGACCTTTCTAACTAGAAGCAATCTGTCCATAGGAAAATAAAGGAAACCAAAAAGATGGCGACTCACTGGTGCCAGACCTCACTGGTTACCCACCTGTCCTGTGTGACTTCTTTGAACCGAGGGTATGTATTCACTCTTCCTAACTACTCTAAACCTACTAGAACAGCACTGTATTTCTAATAACAGCCAAATATGGAAACAACCCAAAGGTTCACCAACTGAAGAATGGATAAACAAAATGTGGTATGTCCATACAGTAGAATATTATTCAACCATAAAACAAAATAAAATACTGATAGATAGATGAGCTTTGACCACATTATGTAAAGTGAAAGAAATCAGGCACTAGGGCAACAGATTGTATGATTCCATTTATATGAAATGTTCAGGAGAAGCAAATTGATCCATGGAGACTTAAGTCAAATTATGATTTCCACCTGGGGGTAGGTGAGAACCAGGAATAACTGTTCATGGATTTCAAGTTCTTCTTGGAGTGATTGCAATGTTCTGTAATTAGACAGTGAAATTAGATAGTTGCATAACCCTGTGAACATACTAAAACTACTGAATTATGTACTTTAAAAAGTTAAACTTTATGATGCATTAGTCATACCTTAATTTTTAAAGTTATTATAATAGAGAAATATTGCTCTTGAAGAGACTAGGACACCTTGTATTGGCCTATCCACAGGCCACTCCAAAACCCTTGAGAAACCACCAAAGAAGAGAAGAGAGAACTCAGAGGTTGTCTCTGATGTGTGTCATGAGTCGTTCATTCATTCATCAAAGATGATTATCAAATACCTAATGCATGCAAGATTACTTATTAAGCATTGAGAAGAAGGACTCAGCACATTTATTTAATCTGGTGGCAGGGTCAGGTGTGTATGTAAGAAGGGGAGGTTTAAATAAATAAATAGGCCCCTCCCTGGGTCAATATCTCCAAATTTCAACATTTTCTTCCATTCAACATTTTGACATGCATGGCACAGTTCCTTGAAACACAATGGAAACCAAGAGTTTGCAAGTGAATTTTCCTGAACTGCAACATATTAGCTGGAATAAAGTGAGCTCAGTCAAGGAGTCAAGGGTACATGTTGGTTCTTAATCTCTCTTCTATGGAGTACACTGAACTTTTCATTCCTGTATTAGATGTTTGACATGATGTGGATTTTAAGCCAAGCAGGCATGCAGGAGGCGGATCAGCTCAGTACAAAGGGAGACATCAGTGCCTAACTTGACATCCACTTTCTCCCCTCTGAGTGGCAGTCTAAGAGGTTACGTGCACAAGGATCAATAGTCCAGCGGGCACAAACATTTCATTATTAATGACTGACATCAGTTCTCCCAGTTCTTCCTTCACCCCATCATGCTGAGACTTATTTCCCAGAAGTGGAAGAAATGCACATTGTCTCCCTCTCCATTTCACCCTCATTCACACTTGGATCAACACTAGTGTTTCTTCCATCACTACATCAATCTGGAGTAATTGATCAATTGTTCCAGAAACATGAATCCTGATGTCACTCAGGATTGTGTATTGTATTGTGCAATTCATAATTAGGATCTACAACATCATTATTTTAGTCTTCTGCATTTCTCTCAGACACATCTCCATTTGTGCCCCTTTAATCCAACCTTGATCATCCCATCCTGGATGACCTCAGAGACCTCCTCAGTGGCCTGTTTCCATCTACACTTGCTCCACATCATAGCTGAGCCAACTTAAAATGTTTAAATCTGGTCATATTGGTCTTTTTGCTAAGACTCTTCACTTGGTGACCAATGTTCTTAGACTGAAGATTAGAATTCTTTTCTGTCTCAAATGTCAATGAGAGCAGATGTAAAGCAAGTATCTCTGAAATGTAAATACAATCCATTGTTCTTCCCACCCTACTACTGCCCTAGGCCCAGTTTCAAGTAATAGAGTAGGTTGACACGTATATGGAGCGGGGAGGAGCATTCTAAAGTTCCATGAAAAACAAGGGTCTCAGACACAAAGATAGACATTTCCCAATTCCTCTTTCAAGTCCCTCTTCCTGGGCACTGAGGAAGACTACATTTCCCAGGCTCCCTCAGTGTTGGGTAGGGTCTTATGACTAGGTTTAACCAATGAAGCATGAGCAGAAGTGATATTAGCCAGTGAGTCCTAACTATGCATTGGAATAACCTAGGAGAGTTTACTAATGGGTCTTAACCTTGGAAATTCTAACTTCATTGATATTCAGTATAACATGGGCTTCAACGTTTTTAAAAGTTCCCCTGATGATGATTTTTAAGGCCCAACAAAATTTGAAACCCGCTATAAACCACTCCCACTCCTGATCCTTATAAATGTTTTATCCTTTTGTACCTTTCTTTGTGATGTAAGGGACCAATCGATCCAGATATTAGAAACTATCAGCATGGGAATCTGAGTGATTTATGAATCTATATTGGACATGTAACCTGAACAAGAAATATATCTTTATTAACTCAAAATCATAGCAGAGCTTCTCTTATTCTGACTAATGTAGTGAAAATTACCTTCAACATGCCTTTAAGAATTGTCCTCAGTGGAATGATCAACACAGCTCATTTTTCTTCCTGCACATCAGAAAAGAAATAAATGGAATTCCAAGCTTGCATTTAAAAGATATGTCGTATGAAAATACAATTTATAAATATTGAAATTATGATATGACTCTCATGTCAAAAGAAGTGGGCAGGGCTGTGGGCTTAGCTTAATAGTAGAGTGCTTGCCTAGCATATTGAAAGCCATGGGTTTGGTCCCTAGCACCATGAAAAAGAATAAGGAGGAGGAGAAGGAAGAGGAGGTGGCAGTAACTGCAACCTGCTGGAAGAACAGTGAATTTCCGTTGTCTATCTCACATTTATCATAGGACAGTGATTCTCAATTTGGGTGACATCACTTAGAAGTACCCATGGAGCTTTTAAAATATGCCTTGAACCATACCATTGTAGATCGAGCACTGAACTCTGGACACTGCACCTGAACAAGATCCTATTCAAGGAAGTGAAATGAAAATCATCCACACCATCAAGAAAGTGCTTCTGAATTTTCACATGGGTGTTTACCAAAGTTGGTAAGATGCTTTGTCTTCCAGCAACCCAATGAGCTCAGATTTTATTCTTCATTTGCCTTTTATATTTCTCTTTATTGGGCAGTTAAATATTAACCAAAAAATATTGAAAGGATGGATGAATCTGAAAATTATTATTTTTAACAAAAGAAGGCAGATATAAAAAGTACCTCTATGTAATTCCATTTGCATGAAGTTCAAGAACAGACATTCTGATCTACGTTAATAGTAATCAGAACAGTGGGTGTCAGTATACGGAGTGGAATAGAAGTAGAGATCGACTCAAAAAAGGTGAAAACAATTGTGAGGTGAAAAAAATTGTGGAAACGTGCTTCATCTTGAAGGGCATGGCATCAATCTATCATGTATTAATTGATACTTAGTGAATTCTATACCTGAAATCTACATGTCACTGTCCATAAATGTTATCTCAGTAAATACAAGAAAAAAGATAGTAAAATTAGGTTCAATAATACTGTCAGGGTAATGTGATGCTCAAGACCCATATCCTTCATAGGCTGCTCATCAGCCTTCTTTTGTTAAATCCTAAGGGTTGTTGCTGCCTTGTCCATGATCCAGGCACATCACCATGAAGAGCCTTCCTGAGCATGACAATGTACACATGATGGTCCCTGGCCATAGGAATTAGAAGCAAATCAAGAACAAACTCTTCCTTAATGCCAGTCCCTGCAGCATTCCTACAAGAACACACAGAAAGCCTGGGACAGAAGCAAGGTGGAGACAGATCGAGAGAAGATTGGATTAAAAGGCTCTTAATGAGCACCTTCGAAAAGCTGAAGGCTACAGTAGAATGAACTTGTTGTCTATCAAATTACTTTTGAAGAGGACAGAGGAGACTAGGCCTGATTTGCTCACTGCAGAGCACAAAATTAGGGCCAGGGATGTGTTCTTACCACAAAGTCTCCTCTGTCCTGCAAAGCTAGTTAAATATCACCAGCTGGAGGTTCCCTTGAGGGAAAGATATACTCCTTGGGGTTGGAAGAGGAGAAGAAGGACGTTTAAGCTATTAGACTGTACTGTCAGTCACACCTCCAGGTGAAAATAGGTCAATCAATGGATGGCCTGTTAATAGCTCAGCCTCGCTCACTTCACTCGGGTGGATCTTCACACTGTCCTTAATGCTGACCCTTCCTCTGAAAACATCAGTGTGGAAGGACAGCTAAACATTAGTGATCAGTCATGTGACTTTAATAAGTCATCTGCATTTCTAGATTTTTCTAATTTATGGGGAGCTTCTTATTAATATGACAACATAGAATGCCATTAAAATGCCAAATTAACATTTCTAGCAGGTGATGGTTGTGGTTGTTCATGCCGCTCTTATTATTAGAATATCATTTAGAGTTAGGCTTAATGATAGCTAGTTTTGGAGGACATATAGAAAAGCTAGTGGCTTTCTTCAACTAATTTTATGCTTAGTTATTTTTATATTGAATACTAATATCTTTCCAGTTGTTTTCTCCAGGGAAAAAGCCATAATCACTTCTCTCCCTCTATCCAATAGTCTTTTTACTGTCTTATTTCCTTGTTCAGAATTTGCCAAATGAAATACTCATTTTTTTATTTAGCTTTTAATTTTTAACAGACTGAATTTTGATTCATTGTACATAAATGGGGTACATAATTTTGTTTCCATGGTTGTATACAATGTAGATCTTACCATTCGTGTAATCATACATGTCCATAGGGTAATGATGTCTGTCTCATTCCACCATTTTTCATATCCCCCCCTCCCTCTCATTTCCTTCTACATATTCTAAAGTTCCCCCATTATTCTCTCATTCCCCACCCCCCCACCCCCATTATATATCATTCTCCACTTATCAGGGAATACATTTGGCCTTTGGTTATTTGGGCTTGGCTTATTTCACTTAGCATGTATTCTCCAATTCCATCCATTTATTTGCAAATGCCATATTATTATTCTTCTTTACGGCTGAATAGTATTCCATTGTGTATATATACCAGAGTTTCTTTATCCACTAGAAGAGGCAAGGAAGTCCTCTTCCTCAGAGCCTCCTGAGGATGCACAGTCCTGCTGACACCTCGATTCAGACTTTCGGCCTCCAGAACTTTAAGAGGATAAATGTCTGCTGTTTTAAGCTCCCAAGTTCGGAGCAATTTGTTACAGCAGCTCTGAAACACTAATACAAAGCCCAAAAGAGCAACAAGTAATCAATGTCCGCTGTCATTGATTCAAAGAGTGCCACCAGATCCCACCATCAAGAAAGAACCAACATTAACATTGCAAATTCTGTTAAATGTTTTTATTATTCTTAAGTGGACATATGAGTATGTTTATCCTCTCAATGTTATTAAAATTTATAAACTCTAATCTGAAGGGGAAAAATTATAATGGACTCCAAGAGGTACTGTCAGAGTGAGACGTCTAGGGGTAACCAAAAACCACCTTGATAAGAAAGGATCCTGGGATATATAATGTGCTATATTTGCAGTGTAGTTCTTATTAATATTGCCTTTGCATTCCTAGTAAAATATTTGGTCATGAAATATTAAACTTGTAACGCATAACTCTGTTCAATAATATAAGATTCTCGCAGTGGTAGTCACAACTGCTCTTGGTCCCCACACACTACAGTGGGGACTACAATGCAAAGATTATTTTAATCTTTCATTGGTAATAAAAGTGGCTAATACATAACGGCACCTTCACTATGGGCCAGGCACCATGTCAAGGTCTTTTCAAGCAGCACTGACTTGGATGCTTAACAATCCTATAAATACTACTGTTATACCCATTTCAAAGATTAAGCAGTGTCTCACAGCATCAGAATTCAACTCTGGCAAGAGTTTTGAGGGTTTTTTTTTTTATTGCACTTGGAATACACTCTGGGTTGGTTCAACTAATTGGTATGTTTCAAGACTTGTCTTTGTCGCACAAAATCCATGAATAAATAAAATGCCATTATCCTGATGCCCAGCAGATGAGGAATTTTGGAAAGAAGCTTCCACCCCGTGAGATGCTGGCTGACTGAACTCAGCTTCAATGAGTGTGAACAACAAGGATCCGTGGTGTTCAAAACATCTCAGCCAAAGGAGGACTGGCAACGGGGCATAAGTGGAGTCTGCAGGTCTTCTTTGTTTCAAACTCTTGCTCCTGGAGTCCATTCAACAAATAGGAGTTGAAATGGTTTCTGAAAATGCAAATAGATTCTACTGGCTTAGACTGAAAACTTTTCCATCTCACAAGAGATTTGCAAAGCCTCACTGTGACTCACAAGGGGCTGTGAGATGGAACACCTGCTTACCTCTCTAGCCTCCTTTTATCCTGTGACTCATTCTTACCATAGACTCCAGGCGCACAGTCCTGCTTCTGCTTCTTCAGTGGACCAAGGTAGCTTCTGCCTTACGGTCTTCGCCCTTGATGTCCCCTCCACCAGAAGCACTCTTCCTCTGCCTTTGACCAGCCACACTGCTTCTCTGTATGGAGCTGAAGTCACCTATAACCTTCTCAGAGACCTCTCGTTTCTCAGAGACCATGACATCTCAAGCTCCCTCCCAGGTACTCTGTCCATCTCTGGGTATCCCTGTATCTGTCACTCTCTCTTTCTACCTTGTCACTCTCTCTTTCCACCTGCTCCAAGGTACTCACTGATATTCTCCTCACATCTACATGTTTCATATTCTCAGTAAAGCTTGTCACTGTCTCCAGTTATCTTTTGTATCCATTATATGTACTCTGAACTGCTCTGTGTACAGATCTATCTTCAGTAAATATGTACCTGGAACATAGTATGAGTTTCATAAATATTTGTTGAATGAATAAATGGCTTCCCAAAATGTACAACAGTTTCAGAGATCTGATGTGAAACTTGATAAAAGGGGATAATGAATAACAACTCCTAACTACCATAAAAATCCTAAATATAGGCCATGGAATTCAAACTTTGGGGTAGGTAGAGGGGAGAGGGTGTGGAAATTTTCTGCATGAGTGCCAGTTGGGAAAAGCAAGCAAGGTTTCACTCAAGTTCTTTCTTCCAAAGATCTCTTTGCTGCCGGGGTTTGGTCAAAGTAAATAATGGTGAACTTAAGGAAAGAATTTATTATTTTAATGTGAACAAGCAGAAATGGAAGCTCAAATCATTTGGAAAAAAAAATCCCCAAAAAAGCTAATAAGGAGTCAATCTGATTGAAATGTACAATTTATGTTTTAAGATGTATTTTGATCATCAATAAGATCAAACCGATTCTCTTCTGGTTGGCAAAAATAGAAAGCACTGAGAATAGCAGAAAATGAAGAAAGACCCCCTCATAAAGAACTAAGCTCCCAAATCTATCCACGTGTCCTCCAGGTTGGTTTTCTCTGGCTTATTTTAGTTTCTCAGAGCTGAATTTGGGTTGATATCTGAGCCCAAGGATGGTTGATGCTGGAGGTGGCTTGGCTGTAAGAAGGCCCATCTCTGCCCACTTTTAAATAATGCTTGAACCAGCTCCCTTTTCAGATGTAATTTCTCTTTTAATCACTTTCAGACCTTGCAGGGAAACTTGAAAAAGAGACATCTTTAGTTTGACTTTGAAATAAGTTGCTCATTTGGAAAGGCTAGCTGCAAATTAGCAGAAATTTTAATCGTTGATGTTTCTTAGGATGATTTGTGCTTGGTGGTCTGTGTGGTTGTTTGGCAGAGTGAGAATCAATGCTCTGGGATTAAAACTCTGATCCTTCCACCGATTTGAGGAGTAGGCACCCCAGCAGCAGTGTGGCACTATTCATGCCTCCAACTGAGTTTCAAACGTACTTTGTCCTGGAAAACCCCCGAAATACATTTGGCCCTGGGCACTTTTTCCCCTTGATTTTTAATCTTGAGAGCAATTTAAAGAAAATTTAATCCATATGTTTCTGATTCATTTAAATCACAAAAACATTGGGTTTTGAGAGTTATTTGATGTCAAAATGCCTTTTGAGATTTTTTTTTTCTTTTAATAAACTTTCCAAGTCTTATTGCTTTAAAAACACATACTCACGTTTTGCCAAGGGTGAACGGATTCAGGTTCCAAGGATTTGGATTGAATTTGAAATTCTGAACTCATAAATTACGACCACGTTAAGATAAAGTCTGTGTCTACACAATGCCCAAGGAGCCCCATAGGAAGCCAGAATTCTAGGTTGTCATCCAGATGTTGCACAACTTCTCCTGCATGATCAAATACCAGAGAAACACCCGGATGGTTTACTGACTTTCCCCCTCATTACTCAGATGCTTGCTGTCACAGAATTAAGGACCTGGGCAGCAGCTGTCCATCCTGGCACACCATGAGGAGTTTATTTTACAAGAATCTCTGTGCATATGTGGAGTACAGCGTCCATGGGATGGGTGGGGAGAGGAAAGAAAAGCAGGATATGCTAGTAAATTGCAAGCTCTGGAGGGCAGAGGAAGGAAGCATCAAAGTGGTCCAAACAGTCTTCAAGGACAATGGGAAGGTGGCTGAGTGTTCCTGTACCAGGTTTGCAAGATTATTCTTTGTGGTAAGGCAAAAGAAATGAGAAAGGATTTTGCGACTGCAATTTTGGAATGGTCCATTTTGGGACACTAACAGCTGTATTTATTTTTAAAGAATGAAAATTTTGAAAATTTTTAAATTAAAAACGGAAAGGCTTTTGTGATACTTTCTCCTAACAGGGAGAAGATTCAGGGGTGACTCGCATAAAACAAAGGCAATTCCAGGTCTTTCATGAGATGAAGAAGAAATAAATAATTTTTGTATAGGTATTTCATGAGATAGAAAGAATAATAATAATTGAGACAATAATAATATTAACCACTAAGCTTATATAGATCTTTCCATGGTCTATATAGTATTCAATGACAATAATAATAATAATAATACCTAACTCATGAGTCAAGTATGATAAGATACATGCTACTCTAAGAAGTTCTTTATATGCTTACATTTAATCCTCCAAAATTTATGAGGGGGATATTGTTCTTTCCTTAAAGAGAATCATTTACTTGGTGGTCACCAAGAATAAACAGTAAGTTATACTCTCAACAAATGCAGATAGACAAGTGGTCCTCAATCAGGGATGACTTTTGCACCCAGGAGGATATTTGGCAATGTCTGCAGACATTTTGGCTGGCATACTAGGGGGTGGGCAGTGCCCCTGGCATCTAGTAAGTAAATGTCAGGGATGCTGCTAAACATCTTACAGTGTAGAAGACCCTGACAACAAAGAATTAACCAGTCCCAGATGTCATCACTGCTGAGATCAAGGAGGAAGCCTGAGATGGACAAGAGAACTGTGAAAGCTTTTGACATTTGAGTTCTAAGCTCTGTGCTGCTTCTGACTTTAAGCAAATTGGAATTGCAAAAATTTTGAACACCTGGAACCCTGCAAGTTAAGAAAAATGAAATCATACTTGAGCAAAGGTTTCACACATGAGCACACATCAGAATCACCTGAAACAATTATTAAAATGTGGATTTCCCTGGAGCCTCTGATTGAGAGGGTCTGGAAGGGCCTAAGAACCTGCATTTCTAACAAGTGCTGGAAGATGTTGATGTTGTAGGTCTACTGACCACACTATGAGAATCACTGTCTTCAGTGCATATGTGCATATGTGCAGGAGGGCTGGGATATGAAATGTGAAAATTTATCTCCTAATATTTAGCCACAGAATTTAAAAATATGTGCTGAAACACTATCTCCAGAATGGGTTTTCACCCTTATAAAACCTATAGCATGAAGCTATAGCATGTAGAAGCAGAGTCGAATATGTGTTATTTGCAGTCATCTCACTGTGACCTGAAGAGGAGAGGAAAATGACTGACCTGCCCATCTCAGGTCCTGCTCCCAAATTCACCCACTGGGAAGGTTGTTCACTTCCTATGGGGAGAAGAAAAGCTTGCAAAAGAGTGGTGAAAGAGAACAGGATAAGCCCGCTGGCTCTCCCTCCTGGAATAAGACTTCAGTACTGGGTAAGAACTACGGCTGTGATGGTTTATCTAAACTGTCGACTTGATTGGATTAAGAGATGCCTAAGATTAAGAGGATTCTGAGTGTGTCAGGGAGGGTGTCTCCAGGAATGATTGGCATGTGGGACAGCAAACTGAGGGGAAGATCCGCCCTAATTGTGGACAGCACACTCTAGTAGTTTTGGCCCCTGGGTGGAATGAAAAGTTGGAAGAACAAGGAAGCAGCAGCAGATGCAAGCACAATTCTTCTTGAGCAGGGTCCTGCTTGCTGCTGCCATCACCTGAGGACATCAGACTCCAGCTCCTTTCCTCTTCCAGAGTGGACTCTAACCAGCGACTCTCCAGGGAATTTGATCCTGGAGTGAGACTGACTGCAGCATTGGTCTCCCTTGTTCTTAGGCTCCAGCTTCTTGGACTGAGCAGCTGCTGTTTCCTCCAGCTCTCCAGCCTGCAGATGGCCTTGTGGGACTGTCCAGTTTCTGGTCATATAACAAATCCCCTTATTCCTTTATATAATCATATATAAATCTGTTGGTTCTGTTCCTGTAGAGAACCATGACTAATACAAATCTCCCCCCAAAAGTCAGGCCTCTCTTTATTCATCAAAAACGTCCTTCCTGGCCACAGAACTTGAAAGGTCCTCTCACCCTCCCTAAGCACATCTCTACCAACTCAGCCAGCCACCTCTTCTATAGCAGATATTATTATCTGAAAACCTCTCTTTCATGCTTTATGGTCTTCTCCCTTTCATCCCGCACACAATGCAAGGTTCATGAAATATGGACTTCATATCTCTCAGCCACTAAGGCATCTCCAGCTCCCAGAAGAGTACCTGGAACAGAGTAGGTGCTCTATAAATGTCTGAGTATGGAATAAATGAGCAAGTGCTGGTAAAAAGCCAAGCAAAGTCTGGGATACCACCTCTCTGCACAGCAAAGTTCCTGCTCCGTGCCTCCACACTCTCTGCTAACATCTGCGCACTCCCTTCTCCTGCCTGCTTTCCCTTCTTGTTCTTTTCTTCCCTTTTTGATGACTCCCTGTGATGGAGTCATCACAGGCCCAGACCGATGTGCTTCTCTAAGTGTTCACAAAACCCTGAGTGCCTGGGGTGGACATTTCTTTTAAGCCCATCTTACCCATTTAATACCATCAAAATCAACCTGGAAAAGAAGTAAGCCCAGGCACTAACCTGAGACACCTAGAAATGACAGCAATAGTAGAAACCACAACAATAAAACAAAAGTATCTGACACTTAAGGAGTCTTTGCAACTCATCTGGGTCCCACGACAACCCATTGAGTTAAACGTAATTATTTTCCTTAGAGGAAGAAATTGAGGCTCCAAGAAGTTCAAGAACTCTCCCAAGGATAAGTCACTATTACCTGGAATACTTGATTTTTGAAATTAGGCATCTAATTCCATGGTCTGTGTTCTTAGCCAAAATCAGAGATCAATAAATAGTTGCTGATTGATTGATTGATTGATTGATTCAAGCAGAATTCCAGGTTGAGGGTTGTCACCATCTGTACTCATCTGTCACTGGGTTGCCATGTGAGATGAAGATTATTTGTCTTTCTGGAGCCAGTTCTTGTCACAGATCTTTCAGTAAGACTCCTGTCCAACCTGTCATATTAATGTTATTTTTGCCACTAAAAGTTTACTGGGTAACAAAGAAGTACTTGATTCTAATTGCAACAAAAAGAGTCTATCTTTGTGAAATAGTGTGCATTCCACAACTTTCAGTGCCTAAAGCAAATTTCCAATGCAAGGAAAAAGACAACTGAATCCAGACATGTAGACATCTTTTTAAACTTAAATTCATTTTTAACTGATATATAAAAACATAAAAATTGTTTTTCATGTTTATGGGGTGTTATGAGGTACATGCATACATTGTGTCATGTCTAAATCAGGTTAAATGTATCCATCTCCGCCAACATTTTTTCACTGCTTTATGGTGAAAATGCTTTGAAATCCTTTCTTCTGACTTTTTGAAATGTAGAGCATATTATCTTTATCTATAGCCACCCTACTGTCACAGCAGAACTACTTATTTCTCTGCAGCGGTGCACACTGATCAGCCTTTCCTCACCCCTCTTCCCCTACCCACTTCTAAGCCTCTGGTAAACACCATTCTACTCTCAATTTCTAGGAGGTCAACAATTTTAGATTCTCCAGATGAGTGAGATCATGTGGTATTTGCTCTTCTGTGCCAAGCTTTTTTCACTTAACATAATGATTTCCATTTCCATCCATGTTGTCCCAAATGGTAAGATTTCATTCTCATTTAGATGGCTGAAGAGTATTTCATGTGCGTATATACCACAGGTGCCTTAACCCTTCATCCATTGATGGACACCTGGGTTTTTGCATGTCTTGGTTATGAAGAAGAGTGCTGAGTAAGTGTGAGAGTGCAGAGGTGACCTCTATCACTTCTTTAGACCTCTTTCATTTCTTTTGGCTACATAACTAGTGGTGGGGTTGCCGGATCATATGGTACTTCTATTTTTAATTCTTTGTGGAACCTCCCTACTATTTTCCAAAATGTTATATGTGTTCAAATCCCTACCAACAATGTTAGAGTTCTCTTTTCTCCTCCTTCTACTACTCCTGATTGTCTTTTGATAACAGCCATTCTAGCTTGGATAAGATGATAACTCATTTGGCTGTAATTTGCATTTCCCCGATGATCAGTGATTTTTGAGCATTTTTTTCATATATCTGTTGGCCCCGTTCAGTCGTTAGAAAGATGTCTATTTAGATAAGTTGCCCATTTTTTTAATGTATTTCTTTTCTTTTTATTGTAAACAAATGGGGTACACTTGTTTCTCTGGTTGTACATGAAGTAGACAACTACCATTTGTGTAATCATACATTTACATAGGGTGATGATGTTTACAAGATTCCCAAAACATAGAAAACAAAAGCAAAAGTAATCCAATGGAATTACATCAAGGTAAAAAGCACAGAAAAGGAAACAACAAAGTGAAGGTATAGCCTACAGAAGGGGAGAGAATAGTTTCAATCTACGTAATAGATGTTGCCCATATTTAATCAGTTTATTTGCTATTAAATTTGGGAGTTTCCTTATATATTCTGAATATTAACCACTTGCCTATTATGTAGATTGAAAATATTGTCTCCCCTTCTGTTGGCTATACCTTCACTTTGCTGTTTCCTTTTCTGTGCTTTTCACTTTGATGTGATTCCATTGGATTACTTTTGCTTTTGTTTCCTATGTTTTGGGAATCTTGTACAAAAAAATAAAATTCCTTGCCTATTTCAATGTCCTGAAGCATTTCACTTATGTCTTCTTCTAATAGTTTTATAAGATTTTGTTGGGTGTTTGTTGTTGTTGTTTTATCTTACATTTAACTCCTTAATTCTTTTTTTCTTTTTTTGATTTGTTCTAATTAGTTGTACATGACAGTAGAATGCATTTCTACATTTTGATAGAGCATATATAAATGGAGTGTAATTTCTCATTTTTCCAATTATACATATTGCAGGATCACACCAGTCATGCAGTCATATATGTTCATGAGGTAATAATGTCTGTTTCACTCTACTATCCTTCCTACCCCAGACCCCCTCCCTCCCTACCTAGTCAAAAGTGACTCTATTCTTCCCTAGCCACCCCCGCTTATTGTGAATTAGCATCTGCATATCAGAGAAAATATTCAACCTTTGGGTTTTTTTGGGTTTGACTTATTTCACTTAGCATGATATTCTACAACTCCATCCATTTAACAGCAAATGCCATAATTTTATTCTTCTTTAAAGCTGAGCAATATTCCAACACATTTTCTTTATCCATTCATCTATTGAAGGGTACCTAAGTTGGTTCCATAGTTTAGCAATTGTGAACTGAATTGCTATAAACATTGATGTGGCTGCTTCACTGTAATATGTTGATTTTAAGTCCTTTGGGTATAAACTGAGGAGTGGGATAGCTGGGTCAAATGATTCCATTTGGTTCTTTGGAATCTGGTTCCATTCCAAGGTTTCTGAGGAATCTCCATACTGCTTTCCAGAGTGGTTGTACCATTTTGCCTTCTCACCAGCAATGTATGAGTGTATGTACCTTTTCCCCCATATCCTCACCAACATTATTGTTGCTTGTATTCTTGATAATTGACATTCTGATTGGAGTGAGGTGAAAATTAGTTTTGATCCGCATTTCTCTAATTGCTAGAGATGTTGAACATTTTTTCTTGTATTTGTTGATCAATTGTATATCTTCTTCTGTGAAGTGCCTGTTCAGTTCCTTAGCTCATTTATTGATTGGGCTATTTGGTTGTTTTTTTGTTTTTTGTGGTTTTTTTTTTTTTTGGCATTTTTTGAGTTCTTGGGTTTTCAAACTAGTGAAAAATGAAATCCAGTTTCATTCTTCTGCACATGGACATCCAATTTTCCCAGCACCATTTATGAAATGCATGTTTTTAGCAACTTAGATGAAAGTCAGTTGGCTATATATACAGGATTGACTTCTAGATTCTCTATTCAGTTCTACTTGTCTGTGTGTGAGTCTTTATGCTAGTATCATGCATGTTTGATTATTCCAGTTCTGTACTATGTTTTGAAGTCAGGGAGTATAATGCCTCTTGCTTTGTTTAGTTTGTTGTTGTTGGCTCAAAATTGCTTTGGATATTTTGGGTTTTGTTCCATACAGATTTTAAATTTTTAATATTCTAGTTCTGTGATGAATATTATCAATAGCGCCATATTGCCCAATGGATAAGGTGGACATTTATATATATATATATATATATATATAATAAAGATATGTAGATATCTTTATCCATGTAGCTTCCCAGGGTATCATAAAGCAACAAGATAGGTTTAATTAGAAAATTAATTTTACTCTTTGACATTTGATCTATATTTTCCAGGAGCTCTATAACTTTATAAACTAGGTTACCAAATTACGGCCCAAGTGAGGTTGACCTCTAGGTAAGAGCAGGAGCAAAGCTTGCTTCCACATGGCTTTAGAGACCTCTGGGTGGTTGACCTAACATGATCTGAATGGATTAGATATTATTCTTTCAAACATAAAGGCTCTGGTGGGGGTGAGGCATGGCAGTCAGCAACCTAACCCCGCTCATCCTATCTGCTTCCTGGTCACTCCTTGTTCATAGGTCTTTCCTGGATCCGTGGCTATCCCCACCTGATTCTCACTGTAATGACCTGCTCAGTTGCTTCCTTTCTTTATTTCAAAATGATCTTTCTAACACCATTTTCTGCTTAGCCCATAAGTTAGAAAGATAGTGTTAACTACCATTTCTGTAACTTATTTTATAAGATATAAAATATATATATATATAAGATATAAAATATATGCCTGAATATGCTTAGATTTTCTATCCTCTCTATTCTGTTCCTCTACCACTGCTCCCCAGTTTCCTCCTGCATGGTCTCACCCATTCTTACTCTTTGACAGTCATTAAGGTTTTGAGAATTCCTAGATCCCTATCTCCAGTGCAGATTACTATGGTGAACCGCGATGCCCAACCTGTGCCAACTGGTGTCTCAAATGCACTACTACATCACACACCTCCAAACCTGCCTTCCATGCTTCCTCTAATCCCCAGTTCTCTGATTCAGTCAGCAAAACCAGTATTTGTCCAACCACTTGAGCCAAATTCTGAGAATCACTCTAATTTTCCTTTCCACTCCCCAGTAGTCCCCAGCCTTATTGATGCTCCCTCAAAATCTCCCACACTTCCTCCTCATCTCTACCTCACCACCATCACCTTAAGGGAGAGTACCATCACCTCTTCCCTGGACCTCCATGGTCACATCCCACCCGGCCTTCTTGACTTTAGTTCTGTTCTCCTTTGGTCCTACCCTCAAGATAGTTACCAGAGCATTACCTGAAATGATTCTTACCTTGATATTTGACAGACTGAAAGCTCTCGATTACTTCTTATTTTTTAAATAACAAATTCCAAGCTTCTCACTTAGCATGTTGTACAAGGCTCTCCAAGATCCCAGGCCATCTCCCCACATAGCCTCTTGCATGTGAACTATAAGCGCCAGTAAAACTGAACTTCCCAGAGTTTTCTGGACACTTCACAATACACATGCATCAGTGTGTTCGCTTATGCTCATCTCTTTACCCTTCCCTCCCTCTTCTCCCTCTTCTTCTTCTTACCTTTACACATTTGGGTTTTAGGTTTAGAGTCACCTCTTTCTAGAAGCTTCCTTTATGTACGTTCCCACCAGTTAGGTTAAAGGACCCATTCTGATCTCTTACTATGTTCTCTGCCTTTCTGACTCCCAGCCTTCTCCATATGGCATAATAATTTCCTCTCTGCTTATCATTTGCAAAATATAATGAAATTCCACAAAGCAAGGAATATGTATTTATTTATATGTCTCCAGGTCTCACATAATTGCCTCATGGTCAAGGGCATGACTTTTGGAACCAGGAAAACCAGGGTTTAAAACTTGGTTTTGCTACTAACTTATCACATTGAAAATGGGCTTTGCTTCTCTGGACTTCAGATTCTATATCTTTAAAGTGGAGGTACAAATGCTGCTTAGCCCATTGTGTTATTGTGAGTGGCCAATGAGAATTTTATGTAATATAATTTACACAGTGCCTGGCACATGGTAAATATTATATAGCAAATATTCAATAAATGATTCTTCTTATTATTGCCATAAACATTTTGAATGGGATAAGTCTATCTGTTTATAAGAATAATGTCTGTCATGAGTGAGAAGGGTCATACTATTTTTACACACCCACTGTAAACCCGTCATGTCCTAAGAGACACTTTGAGTCCATGTGCCCTCTGATCCCACTGGGAGAAATGGTACAGAGAATCAAACCCCATTCAGGTTCCTGATCCTATGTGCCTTCTGCTAAGCCACCTCCTCAGCTCCCCCAGTTAGACTCATAACCTCTGACATTTATATTCCATTCTTAGCTTTGTTTTCTCCACTGCACTTATTGCCACCTAAAATTATGTTATATATTTTAATTGTTAACATTTATTGTCTGCATCCTCAGCTAAAATGTCCATAAAAGCAAAAGCTTTGTCTCATGGTCTGCCATCCCCTGTAATCCACAATAAATAGGTACACCGTAAATACTCAACCCTTGAATAAACAAATACATCTACAGTCATTAAACTTTTTGGTTTATCTTGAAAAAGTATCTACTCTAAAGAGCTTGTGTCTGTGTGGGTTATGCCTGTTGGTACAAATCATACTAAAACTGAGAAACTTTAAAAATAGAAAGGCACACTCACACATTGCCCTTGCCATGATGCCGTGACATGTAAAATAGCCTTTGCAAACTCCATTATGTGCTTGTGAAAGAAAGAACATCCAAAGGCCAAATGTTTTCCCTAATTAGTGGAGTATGATATTTAATGGGGGTGGGGGGTGGGGAGTGAGAGAAGAATGGGGGAACTTTAGAATATGTAGAAGGAAATGAGAGGAATGAGACAGACATATTACCCTATTTACATGTATGATTACACGAATAGTGTGAATCTACATCATGCACAACCATAGAAACGAAATGATGTACCCCATTTGTGTACAATGAATCAAAATGCAGTCTGTAAAACATTAAAAACTAAATTTAAAAAATTTAAAAATTTTTAAAAAGGAAAAATAACCCCTTTGTCTCATCAGGAAGATGGTTTTGACTGCATGGACTTCCAAGAGTGTGGATCACACTTTGAGAATTGTTGGAGTAAACATTAGCCCAGAAAAAGAGAAAACTTTTGAGACTGAATTGTTGGAGGAGAGTTATTGTGTGTAGGTCTGTTGGCCACTCACAGCAGGAAAAGCCATTTCTGAATAGAGGACCCAGAAGCAGCCAGCTCTGAGCACTGTGTCCCTTCCAGACTTCCAGAGCGTAACAAGTGAGGACTTGCTCTGAGCAGGTGGAAAGGGAGCTATAGGGGATGTGGAGTACGGCAAGATTCGCTGTCTCAGGAAAGCGGTCTGGCAGGTCTGATGAGGTGCATGGTGAAGCCTGAGCAGACGGGGAAGCTGTCTTCACTGAGAGGCGCAGTGGGAAAGAACAGGGCTGCAGCAGGAGGGCACCTGGAGCAACCTCCTCTACAGTTTGGATCTTTAATGCCCCCAAAGGTCCACGTGTTAAAGGCTTGGTCCCAGGGTGGCACGATTAGGAGATGGCAGAATAAGAGGTGGGGCTTTGTGGGAGGTCTTTAGATCATTGGGGTGGGCCTTTCAAGGATTATGAGACTCTGGTTCCTTTCTCTCTGCTTTGCTTCCTGTCCTTGAGGTGAGTGGATTTACTCTGCCATGTGATGTGCTCCCTGCAGGATGGGCTGACTTGTCACAGGCCCAAAGTAACAGAGCCAAGTGAACAAGGACTTGAACCTCCAAAACTTTGAGTCAAAATAAACCTTCACTTTTTATAAGCTTACTATCTCTGGTATTTCATTATAGTAAAAGAAAGCCATCTAACACATTATCATACCATTGGGAAAAGAAAGGGGTCCAATGGGGGTTCCCAGTGATCCCAGTGGGACAGAGTGAGGACAGAGGAACTTACCTACTACCATATTTTCCTTGGCCAATCTGGGAAGATGGCTGCTCTGCTTTTCTTTCCAGATTTTCTGTTAGGATGACTCAGATTCTATGTAAAAGACCATCGGATGAGGAAAAAAGATAAGACAGGCTTAAGACAGGCAGAGTACAAATATCCCAGAACCAGAGCACACATAGATTTCCCACTTACGTGGATGCAGAGTGAATTCACACCCATGAGCAGATGAAGAAACATTCATTCTTCTTAGAGCGACTCAATCGTATGAGAGAAGCCTGAGAACAGCTGTTCCTGTTGAGGAAGAGTTGGAATAAGGGGAAAAAACACTGTGATAGGAAAATAGTGTTTCCTCTCAAAAAGTCGAGATGGAGGCAAGTAACTGTTTTTTGGAATTTTAAAATTTAGGCTGGATATGGTGATACATGACTGCAATTCCAGCTATCCTGGAGACTGAGGCAGGACGATCGCCAAGTTCAATCACCAAGTTCAAGGCCAGCCTGGAAACTTAGTGAGACCCTGTCTCAAAAGAGGAAAAAGGGAGGAATGTAACTCAGTGGCAGAGCCTCCCTGGGTTCAATCTCCACATGCAAAATTAATAAAAATAACAATGAAATAAATAAAAATGTAGTAGAAGATTTGGAAATGTGAAGAGTCACTCCTGAGACCTGAGTTAGTATTTAGTAAGACCATGGAGAAGAAATATCTTACACAGTATTGCAAGCATAAATATAAATGCTTTAGAATTTAAATGGGCCAGGCACATTTAAATGGGTACACACCTATAATCGAAGCAGCTCAGGAGGCTGAGGCATTAGGATCTCCAGTTCAAGGCCAGCCTCAGCAACTTAGCAAAGCCCTGAGCAACTTAGTGAGAACCTGTCTCAAAATAAAAAATAAAAAAGTCAAAGATGTGGCTCAGTGGTTAAATACTCCTGGGTTCACTCCCTCATTCCAAAAAAAAAAAAAAAAATGGACTTTAAATCACAAAAAGAAATTCAAGGGTGAACTAATAAAATGTTTTAGATGAATCTAGGGGTCTTAGGAAGAAATAACAGGGGAGTGACAAGAGAAAGGAAAATAGAAAAGGAATAATAAAAATAGAAGAAAACTATGAATCAGAGCCCATGTTGGCCTAGTCTTCAGACAGAAAGGGTTCACTGAGCCCCAGGCAGAACTAATAAAAAAAGACATGTACTCGAGGTATCTTGTGAAATTCTCAAACTTCAAAGGTAAAGAGAGATCCTTACAAGTTTTCAGAAAGAAAACAAGATTTTTAAACGATTTTTACCCACAGCCCTCGGGCTGGAATAGCTTGGGGGAGCAAATGTTAAACATTTAACTAACTATAACCAGAGTTGGCAGGGAATAGGGCTGCAGGATCAGACAGACAAGGTTAGGGAAGCAAAAGGAGCAGAGTTATACAAGAAGAGTCGTTGGCAGCCGAAGTCACCTACTCTCACAGGAGGGCCGCTGAATCCTTCCTTGGAAGCATGTGGCCGGTGGGTCACCACCTGAGGCTCACTGCTAGGGAAGCCTCACCACTGCTATCCATGTGGGCACAGCATTAATTTTTCCACTCAACTCGGGTTAATTGAGTAACTACTATGGCCCAGGAATTCAGACTAAGCTGTAGGGTTGGAGCTGGAAATAGACAAAGCTTCTGTCTTTATGTCACTTATTTCAATAGAAAAGACAAACAATCTAGTGGATAGATGAGCAGAAAAGATAATTAATAAATGAAATCAATATTATCCCAGACATAAGCAATGGGAGAGCAAACGCAGGGCTAGCAGGACAGACTGTGGTGGTCAGGAATGGAGGCGAAGGAGAAGAATAAATCAAGAAAGGAAAGAGCAAGACTGGAAGGCCAGCACAGGGAAGAGCAAAGGGCGAAGGTCAGAGGCACAGAAGGTCACTGTGTGTTGAGGGACATAGAGACGGCAGTGGTTGGAAATCAAAGGGGAGGAACTGGACACCCTGGCCCATGCCTGTGGTCCCAGCAGCTCAGGAGGCTGAGGCAGGAGGATCGCCAGTTCAAAGCCAACCTGAGCAACCTAGTGAAAGCTTGTCTCAAAATAAAATACTTTTTAGAAGGGGCTGGGGATGTGACTGATATGCTTCAATCCCCTGAGTTCATCCCAGTACCAAAAATGGAGAGGAAAAAAAAGAAAAGAAAAATCAAAGGAGAGGGTAGAAGACCATGAAGAGAGAAGGAAGGTGGCATGGGGTCTAAGCTGCCAAGGCCAGCTCCTGGAAGGCTGGCAAAGAGGCACTGTCCTGATGGCTCTGTCCCCAATGAGGTCCAGGACTTGGGGAAAGGGAAGCTTGGAAGTGGGGGTGGAGGGCTGCCTGTGGTGGCTGTCACACCTGATGGGCTGAGGAAGCTGTCATTAGGGAGCATTAGCATAAGAAAGGGAGGCTCCCGGTGTTTGGGCTTGTCACCCTGCAGTGACAGGGTGCACAAATGTGGGCAGGCGGGGAACAGAGGCCGTCAGCTTCTGCACTGACAGTGTTGGGTACCACAGACGTCACTCTGCCGGGGCAGGCCCGCCCCCACTACCCACGCTGCCATTAGAAACAGCAGCCACTCGCCCACTGCTTTTATTTCCACACAATGTGTCAATAGTCACTTGGCAGGTCTTTCCTGAGAGACAGGGGCGGGCACACCTGCTCACTGGGGCAGAAGAGGATGCGGGCATCCACCTCCCTCCCCTCCACCCCAGAGTCCAGACTCTTAACCCTCAATGCCAGAGACAACGGAGGAGTTCCCTTGACCTCAGCCTGCACTTCCTTGAATACCTACTGAGACTAAAATGAGTTAAAAAGACCAAAGATGATGCAAGAAATGAGTTTATTCATAAAGGAGACTCATACATAATTCAAGAAATCGGGTTGTGTTTTGGGGGAGAGTGGGGTGGGGCCTTTTATGTCAAGACCTCTCTTTGCATCTGGCCGACCCTTCTGTTACAAATAAGAAGCTGGACAATGGTGTCTAATATTGAATGAATCTGGAAAAGTATAGGACAGAATAAAGATCGTTGGAGAGCGCCAACATCGACTGAGAGTTAACTATAACCTACAACAGCAACAGTACCCAGTGGACGGCTGTGAAAATGTGGCTAGAACTCTCCCTCCGATATTGATAGGATGCTTACAAGGAGCTGGACACTAGAATTTGGGTTAAGCCTCTGATCCTCCCAAAACCCTTGCAGGGAAACACAGGCCCAGGGAAGGGAAAGAACCAACCCAAGTTCACGGTGAGTTCAGTGTAAGGCTGTGAACCTGGGTTGCCTCAATCCACAGCCTGACTTCTCATTTAACCCTCAGGATGAACCCTCAGGATGAACTTATTGCCAGTGAACTAGGCAATAAGGACTCAGAAACAGATCAAGTAAGGTTTGCGGCCAGTGCCAGGATTCAAACCAGACCTGCGCTTTCACTGTGCCTCTTGGTTTTCCAACAGCTGCTGAGGCTCGTCCTTCGTTGGGGCCAGCTTCACATTTGGATCTTTGATTCTGTTTTTGTTGCTGCTTCCAGATGTTGGAGGAGGAGCAGACTTCAGCTGCCAGAGTGGAGCAAGGTGCAAGTGCAGGCAGGAAGTGGGACTCCAGCTCCAACAGACCGACCATTCCACACACCACCCAGCTTTTCCTGAGTCTTGCAGTCCTCTTGTTTGTAAGACAAGGGCAGGGAGGTGTAAAGAGGGGATACGCAATTCTGTGCTTGCAAAATTCAGAGTGGCCAAGCTAGAAGGCCCAGCGGGACCACCCAATGCTTCCCCCTCATTTTACAGCTGAGGAAACAAGACCCCAAGGTTAAGTAACTGCCCCAAGGTCACACAACCCATTAACGGCAGAGCCCAGATGGGAATCCCCAGACCCCAGTTTTGGGCCTGAAGGAGCAAGCCGAGTGGAAAAACAGATGCAAATGCTTGTGTCTGCCTCTGGGAGCTGAGGTCTGGGTGGCATCCATGGAAACCATTCTCCAGGGCTCTGCCCTGTGTGTGCCTCACAGCGTTGCCTGTCTGCCACACCCTGGCCATTGCAGGCACATTTGGGGCACTCTTCAAAGAGCTGCGGCTGCTCAGGTGTCCTCAAGCTAACGTGCAGAGGATTACAGAGCTCACACTTTATAAATATGCTCAGTCCCCTGGCTGTGCAAACAGAATAGCACTAAGCTGCTCAGTGTAGACACACAGGCCAATAAGCCCTGAATCCCACCCTCCATCCAAAAGCCTAATGGCATTAGGGAAGATGTCGCTGAGGAAACACCAACAAGCTCTTATTAAACCCTTTTTGCTTCTAATTCTAGGACTCCTAGAATTACAGTCCCTAAGAAAAAGTTTCCCAAGAAGACACAAGTCACCAAACCAAATAAGACAGGGATAACCACATTGCCCATAAAGAAAAGTTTGGAAAAAACAGGGATCAGGGAGATAATAAAAACTTCAGCCTTGTACCGTAGCTTCTTATGAACTTTTACTTTTTTTTTTTTTTTTTTTTTCTCTTACTTGGGAGCTCTTGAAGGCAGGCGTGTCACTGTCCCTCTGTGCTCACAGAATCTGCTGCACACAGAAGACATTCAGTAATAATTGTTTAATGATAAAGCTGAGATCCAAATGAAGACAGCTCATCCAGAAAGGTCCATTCTGCCCAGTGGTTAGCTCAGCAGTAGGAAGGAGAGGGAGATGAGGGTAAAGCACATGCCCAATACAGTGTCTCTACTCATGGGAGCTGCCGAGGCACATGGTGTGTAGTAAAATGAGATTTCAAGAGATCCTGATTGGTTGTTCAGAGCACACAGCTAGACTAACAAGGCAAATGCCCTGATCCTCACCCCTGTTCATCATGGAACTCATTCTCAGGCCAGAACCTGCTTTTCTCAACCCAAATGAGCAATTGTCACTAAAGACCTTCCTCCAGAAGGCTCTATTCTGGTGCAGTTCTGATTAGGTTAAAATACCAAAGCCACCCACTCTTCCATGTTGGTTCTCACCAGGGAATGGAGTCTAGAAGTAGACTTTTTGCCATAAAAAAGCTGGCCATTTTCTTTGTCCCTCCAAATCCAGTATTTGCCCTTCTCCACCCTGCTCTGAACTCTGGTGTGCGATCTTTGTGGACTGCCCCAGTGGAATCTCTCATCTGCTGACTCACGGGTGGGCGTTGGTCAATGGAAGGGCACCAGAGGTGGCCAGAGGGTGGCAGCAGAGTGAGGGACACTCTTGTGCCCCCAAATCCTGCTGGCCATTGCTAGCACCTACTAACCACAGTCACACTACAGCCCTCTGACCTTCCCACAGCTGTGGCTTTCCTGATGATGTCCATCAACAGCCTCTCTCCTGGCCTCTTCAGCCTGGGGATCACAGTGGCCCCCACTGCCTGCCGCTCCCCAGCTCTTTCACCCTCACCTAGGGTCTCACCTTGCCCTGCTCACATTCCTATGAACAGTCCCTTAAACCCCAGACTGCCACTCCATTTGACTTTGCCATCTGTTTCCTATCAGGACCTGGACTGCGCACAGTGGGGTGACAGAGTAGTGGTTATTATTTTTCACTCCATCGTGCTTATGCATCCCACATAACGGATTAATTTAAATTTCTTCATTTTCCTACCGGACATAGAATTTTACCCTGTGCACTTCACCCACCACCCTTTGGCCATCTTCTCCTCCGCCATAGACTCCTAGCGGGGGAGGTTCAGCTGCTGAGTTCCTCCGACCACCATGCAGCCCTTGGCTGACCTCAGCCATTGCCCAATGCCTGTGCTTCTCAGCGCTTCTCCCACAGGGTTGGAGTTTTGGAACTGACACCTTCACACTATGGATCTTATTATCCATAAACATTATAAAGCTCCCTCTTAGATTTTCTCCTATGACCTTCAATAAATTATTCTAACTTGCTCTACAATGTTGCACATAGTATTCCTACACCACTCTCATAGTTTTGCTGTTATTATAAATAATATGTGTTTTATATCATGGTTTCTAATTGTTCATGCACATACAAACCTATATTTTTCATACATTGGTTTCATATGCAACAAACTCGCTGAGCTGTCTTATTCATTGTAATAAGTAAATTATCTTAGAGTTTCTACTTGAACATTTACACTGTTTGAAAGGAATGACCTTTATATTTCTTCCTTCTCAAGCCTCACACCTTTGATTCCTTTACATTATATTATTGTGCTGGTTGAAGTTTGCAACATAATGCTGGACAAAAGTAATAACAGATAGCCATGCCTTGTTCTTGGTCTCAAAGGAGGGGTTCCTTTAAGGGAGCGTTTTCAGGGAGTGCATAATGTAATTTGTTACATTAACTGTGATGCATGGTGTCATTTTTCAGAAGATTCTATTTAACAGATTAGGGAATTATTCTCCTGACTAACTAAAAGATGTTTTAATCTGAATGCCAAAAGGAAACGTGAATTACTGTATCAAACATTGCTACATTTATTTTACTATAATAGATAATTTTTAAATTTTTTCTTATTTTATTATAATACATAATAAATGCAATGTTTCTCCTTTTTAAATATCTTAATGTAGTGAATTAGATTAATAGGCACAAATCAAACACCCTCTTATATCTGAAATCATCTTACTTGGTCATTTTGTCACAATATATGCTGTTCACATTCACAGGTGATATAAAGTTTAAAGTCATGCGGTACATATGATAAATAACTAGAATTAATTTCTGCGTATCATCACCATCAGGTGATTTGATACATATTGGTAAAATGAATGAACAGAATAAGTTAAAATTGAAAAAGAATACTTAAACAAATTGGAAGAATGGATCATATCTAATACAACACAGAGAGATGATAGAAATATACATGCCTGTACCTAAATCAATAAGCCAAAGAAGGAGTTATTGCTGTTTGCTGGGAATACATAAGACTTTTAGAATCGGAAGATCTTTAGGTAGCTTTATTGAAATAATTAGCACCATCTTGCAGAAGAGGAATTAGGTACTGCTATAGAATTCCAAAGGGTCAATAAGAATACTCAATAAGGAAATTGAATTTGTTTAATATAATGAAAACCTCTCAGAAAAGTGAAGTGCTTGGTAATGAACTGAATCACCTTACACGGTACTGAGTACTTCTCTATTAGATGTGCAATTGCCATTTACCCAAGAGGTTTTATAGAGAAAAGACATATACACATAGGGTAGACTCTAATAATGACTGCTAAGACCCCTTCAAATTCCAAAATCATGTGAGCTGACAATCAGGTAGCTAGTGGCCTGGATCTAACATGATACATGTAGTGAAAATGAAAATTCTTGATCAGCATGGACTTAGTGTAATGTTCCAATAATGGTTTGTAGAATATTTAATGTTTTTGATAACAAAAAGACTGCATCAGATTCAAAAACATAATCTGTCTGCTGAGTTATCACAGTGAAATTTTACTCCAAACAATTTGCTGGGGCAAAGGTTAAAAACTTGCAGCCCAAGGGATACATTCAGCCTACAAAAAATTTTGTTTGGCCTTCACAGTGAGTGAGTGAGTGAGAGAGAGAGAGAGAGAGAGAGAGAGAGAGAGAGTGTACATGCACATGAACACTTAAAAATAGGAAACTGCATATAAAAACCCTGACTCCCAGCTTCTCTTGAAAAACATGATGATTTGGCAACACTGGGTCGGTATTTCCACACAGCAGCAATCCGTTCACATTGCAGCTCCATTAGACCAGGCACCCTTGCTCCGGGGAAGCAGTTTCCACACATTCTATGTCTGACACCTGGACTAACGCATTCAGTTTCTCTATCCACCAGAAAGAGCATGAATGATGTGCAGCAAATAATGAAAACATAAAATGGGAAGTATTTTAGTGTATGTACATATTGGTATGGACACATATGGATTTGGCAGCAAACTCTACCTACAGGAGTTCAGGAAATAATCTCAAAATCAGCGGCCTGAAAGTGAAGAATCAGAAGGATTCTGTCAGTCAGAGAAGGAAAAAAGGGCATGAAGACACTGTAGGCAGAATGAATTCACACACATAGGCAATATGTTTGAGTGTTGGCTAAAAGTTCAGTAGGAATAAAGTTCATGGCAAAAGATGGAGGGAAAGAGGTCAACAGGCAGCAGATGGTGAAGACTCTCGAACACAAAGTTTAGGAGTTTGAGCTTTTATCCTTTGTTTGATAAGGAGTTATTCAATGACTTGAAGCATAAGAATGACATAGTCAGATTTTTTTTTTTATATACCACTGTGGGAATCTCATCTCCAGCCATGACATATTACTAGACTTTCCCTCTTTCTATCCGTAACCAGAAAACTGAAATACATAAGAAGAAACTGTTTCCAGGCATTAGACAATAGATAAGGGAAACACATGAAGGGTACCCTAAATCAATCTCTGTTCTTTGCCTGTGGACAGTTTCCTACTATGTCACATGGAGGTAGAGAATTCATGTGCAGCAGGAGGGGAGATGGAGACTGAAGTTAACAGGTTCTGTTGTTAGAACCTGTTAGAAGGATGTGATCCATGCTAATAAAGTAAGGGAGCTCTAGAAGTCTATTTGGGGTTTTTGTGTAGATGCCTAGCTAGAGGTTTGACTGAGGCAAGCCTCCGTGAGACCTCGCAGAGAATGGTCGCCAATGGGATGAGTTTACCCAGTGATCAGAGATGATATTTCAGTGTAGCCAAATGGAGGGACTGCATTAATACCCTAGATATTTAATGGACCACAGGTCCATGACTTGTTTTTGTTTGACCCACAAGCTAGTAATTTTTTTTTGTACTTTCGAAACATTTTAAAATTACAGAGAGCATACCAACTCTCATACTACATTAAGTGCTACTCTGAACCCACTTAATTAAATCTATCAATTATTTCTCAGAAATAGTTACAGGAAGACAGCATCATTGAATCTGTACAATGAATCATCGTAGTATCCAACATACAATAAAAAAAAATCACTGGACATATGAAAAAACAGGAAAGCTGTACAATAATAAATACAAAAAGATCTTGTATAAGATGCTAAAGTTAGCCAGAAAAGGATTTTAGAGCAGTTTTGACAAATATATTCAAGAACATACAGAAAATGAGATAATAAGTGGGTAAAATCATGAAAGAAAGGGTAAAAACTATAAAAGAGGAAAATAAAAATTCAAGGACAGAAATTTTACCTGAAATGAAAAGTTAGCTTGATGGGCTTAGCAGAACATTATAGATAGCAGAAAAGTTTGTAAATTTAATGACAAATTCATAGAAATTGTCCTATGTGAGGAACGATAGAAAAAAAGATGGAAACTATTCTCAGAGTTTCAGTGATCTGTGGGACAGACAATATCCAGCAGTTTCAACATATGCATAATTGGATTCCCAGAGGGATGGGAGAGAGAGAATATGGCATGAAATATAGTTGAAGAAATAATCATAAAATTTTTCTATAAAGAATATTCTAATGGCTAAAAAGTGAAAAGTCTGAGCTGAAAAGACCAAAAACTGTGCCTAAAATTAGAACCATGTTAATGAGAACAAGAAGAAAATGGCTTTAAGAGATAATGTTAGCATCGAATCAATGAGAAATTTTACTTTTATGGAAAACATACCATTAAAAACATCAAGGGGAGGGCTGGAGATATAGCTCAGTTGGTAGAGTGCTTGCCTCACAAGCACAAGACCCTGGGTTCAATCCCCAGCACCACAAAAAATAAAAAATAAAAATAAAGAAGTTAAAAAAAAATCAAGGGGAAAAGAAATTAGATGTCTAAAAATCTAAGGTAAATGTATATATACAAGGTATATTATAAATGCAAAATATTATATACATATATGCAATGTATATAATAATAAAATGATATGCATACATGTTTAAGTGTATATATATATGTATGCATAGGTATATGGAGGGGGGGAGAGAGAGAGAGAGAGAGAGAGACAAGAAACTTAAGGTATATGCAATTCAACAGAGATCAAACCATTACTGTAGTCAGCCCTATATGCTGATGATATAAATCCACTTTAGACAGATAAGAATTGGCTATATTTAAAAGCCTACTATTTTATACTCTTTTTGTTTTGTTTTGGTACTGGGCATTGAACTCAGGGGCACTTGACCACTGAGCCACATCCCCAGTCCTATTTTGTCTTTTATTTAGAGACAGGGTCTCGCTGAGTTGCGTAGTGCCTTTCTTTTGCCGAGGCTGGCTTTGAACTCAAGATCCTCCTGCCTCAGCCTCCCCAGCCTCTGGGATTACAAGTGTGCTCCACCATGCCTGGCTTCATTTTGTATTTTTAATAAGTCTAAATCCTACAACCAGAAATGCTTTGACTCTGCCTGAAGGGGCATAAAGAGAAGGAAAAAAGACTTAATTTTACTCTTTGAACAGTGCAGGCCTGAACTTTGAGAACAACTGCAAAGGGAGCAGATTTCCTAAGTACCCGTAGGTTCCTAAGTACCCGTAGGATCCTTCTCTAAAGACACTCATGATTACACCCAGAGAGAACTTGAATCCTGTGTTAATTAGGCTAGTGTTGCTGCAACCAAAACACCTGACAAGAACTTCTTATAAGAGGAAAAGTTTATTTTTGGCTCAGAGTCCAGTCTGTGGTGAGCCAATTCCATCGCTCTGGGCCAAAGATGAGGCAGCACATTATGGTGGAAAAGCGTGCTGGAGTGGAACTGCTGCATTCATGGCAGCCAGGAGGCAGAGAGAGATGGGAAGAGGCCCCAGGGAAGAGAACCCTTCCAGGGCATGAGCCCAGGGACTCACCTCCTCTAGCCATGCTCCACCTGCCCAACCCCCCGTTTGTTACCACCACGTTAGTCCACTCGAACTAGAGTGAACTGATTAGGTGATAGCTCTCACAATCCAGTAATTCACCTCTGAACATTCCTATGTTGACACAGGAGCTTCTGGTAGACACCTCAGATCCAAACCATAACAAATTTCTAAATTCCTTAGGAGGTGACATGAGTTTTAGATGATCATTATTGCACACTATTTTTGTTAAACATGAGAAATTAAGGAGAGGAAAATTTCCTAAAATTCCCCAAATCTAATGAATCAGGTTTACTTTTTTTCTTCCTTTGAAGTTCTTCTCTATAAATAGCTGTAATGTTAACAAAGTTTTTACTGAAAATTGTGTATACAAATCTGTATTTTTTCCTCTGATTATAATCTATTTTACTTTTTGCTATTGCCTACAAAATAGTTGTAACAGTTGTGAAATAATTACTAGGTACTAAGAGGTGGGCAAACTTTCTTAAAGAGCTAAGCAGCAAATGGTTTAGGATTCCAGGCCTTGTGGTCCTCTGTTGTTGGAGCATTAAAGCAGCTATAGACAATGTGCATCAACTGGCATGGCTGTATCTCAATAAAACTTTTGCCCACACTAAACAATATTCGACTTCCAGAACTCACAAACCACCTTTTGCATATCCTGGATCAGTCTCTTTTGCTAGAAATTCTAGTCCTTTCTATAAGTCAAGAGGAATAAATAAAGGTATAGAGATTGGCAAAAACAACATTTTCTCTATTGGCAGATTACATGACTTCTATATAGAAAATCTCAAGATATCTACAAAAGAAAAATTACTAAAACTAATAAACAAGTTCATTAAATTCACAAGATATGGAATCAACACACACACACACAGCCATTTCTAAATGCTGACAATGAATATATAGAAAACAAAATTTAAAATACAGTTTCATTTGTAACCACACCCTCCTGGGACTGTGCCCTAGAAGGGTTCATCTTTCTTGCAGCCCCTTCTTTCTTCTACTTCCTGGTCCCCGTGAACTGAGTAGCCAGCCTCCCCCTTGCCCTTCAGTCTTGATGCTCCATCTCACCTTGGGACGAGAGTGATAGAACTGGCTGACCATGGACTGAGCCTATGAAACTTTGAGCCCAAAATAAACTTTTACTCCTCTAGGTTGTTCTCATCAGGCACTTTGGTCACAGTGGTGTAAAAAACACACACACACACACACACACACACACACTACTGAATCAGGGGCCCACCCTATGACCTCATCTAATTTAACTGCTCCATAAAGGTCCTGTCTTCAAATATCATCCATTGAGGATTAAGACTTCAGCATGAATTTGAACAGGGGGAATGAAAATTTTCAATCCATCACAACTACCCAGGTTTAAAAAATAGAAGCCAGCAAGATGACTTATTTCTTTTTAGATGCTTAAAAATATCTATCTGTTCTATATTTCAACTCATTAAATTTAACTTGAGTTCCCTCTAATACAAGAAATTTCATAGGTTCCTCTTAGATCTCCCCCCCCTTCCCCTTCCCCAATTTTTCAAACCCCAGAGGATCCAGAAGTCCAAAGCAGACCTGGACTGAATGGGAGCGGATGCATGAGGTCCTGCCACCCGGCTCTCACTGCCATAAGAGATGCTGGTGGGAGGTCAGCGTCCACAGGGCCAGATGTAATGGCCACCTCCACAGGGAGTATCGCAGGTCCAGAGGGAGGGCTGGACACCCTGTACAGCATTACCCTCCCTCACCAGGGTGAAGGGAGGGACCCTACCAGCTTTCTGCTGACTTTCTGCTAAAGTCACCAAACTCAACCTCAGAACGTGTCTGAACTTTCTATTTGCTCCTAGAAAAGGGGAAAAAGGAAGTGGTTAAGGAAGGGATGGAATTAAAACCAAATCAGAAAAAAAAAAAAAAAAATCTGAAACAGCTGTGTTTTAGAAAGCAAACCTCAGAGGCACAGTTTTTATCTCTAATAGACCTGTTCCAAAAATCCAAAATTGAAAATGACCTGGTCACAGATTTATTAAGAAAAGGGTACAAAAGAACACCTTGTTCTCAAAGCAAAGCATTGCAAATGTGTGGGTCAAATCTGACTCACCTGTCAAGAGACTGTTGGATCCTTTGTCCCAACTCAGCAACCGAGACATTTGATTAATAAATCAAACCACCCCCACCCCGTCTCACACACACACACACACACGCGCGCGCGCGCACAGCACTAGAAAAAGGAAATCGAATTACAAGGTCTTCAATAAAAGATTAATCCCTCTGGTCAAAACTGCCCACCCCTCTTCCAACACACTATTATAAAATGGCACACAAAGCCTACTTGAGAGTCTACAGGTAAGCGAAGATCAGATGCTTAGGTTCAACTTCAGAGTGATGATGCTTCTGGCTCTGGGCTGAGTTCTGGGGGCCACACAGAAGATGTCTGTCTGTTATAAGCTCCCAGATGGGTGAGAGAGACAGCTGTGGACACAACAAAAGACAGTCCACAATTCTGAAGAACGGAGGGATCTGGGGGCCCAGAGGCAAGAGTTTCTAACTGCCTGGAAACCAGTGAGAAAGTCTCCTCACAGGTCATATATTTAAAATAGGTCTCCAAGGAAGGAAGTAGTGATTCTCAAAGGAAAAAAAATATTCTTTTGCATCACTTGGGAATCTGAAATAAGCACACACACACACACACACACACACACACACACACACACACACAAACCAGACACATATGAAAGTTTATGTAGCTCATAAAGGTAAAAGCTCTTCTCTGCTAATTAGCCAACCTTTCATGTCATTGGGACCAGATAAAAATTTCTCCCAGAAGTCTTCATAAAGAATACAATGTATGCTATAATAAACACCATTTTATGGCATCATTAAAATGGACTTAACTACAAGCTTCCTAGATGTGTTTCTTATCAGAACCTCAATATGGACTATCAAAAGGCCATTCAGTGGAGGTAAATCTGCAAGGTACCAGTACAATGTCCAAGTACCCAGATCGGCCTCCTGGAAACATTTTAGAGTATTGAGGAGAGGTAGATGGCAGATCCTCCAGGCAGGGAATCTTTTTTATATCATTGTCCAAAGGTATTATGAGAGGGGCTGAGGAACCGTAAGCACCAGAGTTTACCCACTAGCAAATGCTGGTGATGGGTTGCACTTTGAGAATGGCCACAACACCCCAGGGCAAGCACACTTAGTGCGAATGTCACTTCGTGACAACCAGTGAGGAGAGAGGGAGTGTGGGCTCCGGTGAGTGGGGAGAACCATCAAAACTCTTGTCCTTACAGACCAGACCATGACCACGTGTGCCGTGCCTGCAGGAGCAAACAGAAAAAAGTGACAGAGATTACTCAGGTTCCTCTTTGGGAATAAAACATCCTCTACTGCTTTTGCTCAACCACCTGCAAGGAAGTCGTTATCACCTGAACAGTCCAAAGGTCCATCCATTTAATAACATCCTGGGCACCTGCCGCGCGTCATGAAATACACCATTTGGCATTACGGGTACCTAAAACCTAATTTCTGCCCTTGACGCTTACGAGTGACTTATAGTATGATAAACATCTCAAAGTTCTGCCGGTTTTTTGCAATTCTGTTGTAAAGCATGAGGCAGAGCAGAGAAACCTGCCCTGGGAAATGGTATACCTAAGGTTTTCCATGAAGGCTACAGAGACATCCCAGATCTGAGATGTTTCCAAGGGTGAGCAGAGGAGCCCTGTGTACTTTGAGGAGTAGAACCTCGCCACCAAGAAGACAGATGAAGGATTATGGGGCCAAGACAAAACATCTCCACCTGCTTCCCCAGTGCCAAAGTTACATTGATAAAGACTGTCTAATTTATCATCTGTGCTGGTAAGTGGCCACTGATCCCATGGAACAATAGGGCTGGGTAAAAGGGATGGGCCAGCATTGCTGCCAAGATCTCCAACGCTCCTTAATAAACTCAATAGCAGCACCAAGGTATCTCAGGAGGCAGCAGGTTATAAGCAGTGCCTTTCCTTCGCGTGTAATTGTATGTTCTTCCTCTGTGCAGAAATAATGTATTTATTCCAAGTACTTTTCCTAAAGTCAGTTAGTTGTGCTCTTTGAGTGAAATCCTAAATTGACAAATTCCAGGCTGCTGGGACTTGTCATCTGGAGGAAGAAAAAAAATTGAGAAGCCAGTAATCAATCTGTATTGTGTGAAGATTAACATGCCTGCCCCTCAGGTTAACCAGACCTAAATGCAATTGAATTGAAATGTTCAGAAAGTGTTCCTAATCATGCACACTGTGATTACAAGTCCTATGTTTATTTATCACTCTTTGAATCAGCAGACACCAGGCAACTAGAAGAAGACAGAGGTCAACAAACCCAAAATGAACTATCATCCCAGTTAGGTGGCAGGCAGCAGATTAACTGGAGCAATACCAGGTGGCTGTGTGTCCAGAAAAGATACAAACGCTTTCTCCAGCAGAGGGCTGCTAAGCTGTAGACTCGCCCTGGCCGGGGGATGGGCAGCAGTGCAAGAACAGTTCTGAGGGGGAAGGGGGAGGGGCATGGGTGAGTTATGTGAGCAGCCCCCATGTTGACTTTTTCTTAACTGTCAGGACCATGGCGGCAAACAGCTCCCAAAAGCAGATATGCAGAGACTGATGGAGAACCTTGGGATTGGAGGGGAATCCACAAGTGCCACTGCCTAGTCACAGCACAGGATCTCTTGCTTGAGCTCTGTATCTTACAAGCCCATGCATACCTGTGTCTTGTCTGGATGTGTGTGCCTTCTCACTTCACTGTGAATGTTGCTAAGCATGAGGTCTTAACATATTTTACATTAATACGAGTGGGGGAATGAATAGCTGCTATGTGAGTTAAGCGCATGCGCCTTGTGTGTCTGACTGGAGAAGGCATTCATGTTCATTATTTATCAATAAGCAATGCCTAACTTCGAAATAAGCTGTGTTTTAAAAATTCGCCTAAGCTTGTGTCTTAAAACGCTTTCCCAAAGAAATAATGCTCCCCAAGTGTCCGGTTTTCTCAGAAGTTCATAACTTACCTGAGGGGCAAGGCATTGAAACACAAGGTGGGTGGTCCCAATTATCATACAATTAGAATAGGGTTCAATTAATACAGGCAGTCAGGATTCAATGTCATGCTAAGTGGTTTGGACTTTATTATGTGGATCAGTGGTTCTCAAACTTTTATTTCAAGCACTAAATTAAAAAAAAAATTTTTAGGAGACTAGCATTTAGTGACCAACTTTTTATTTTGCTTAGTAAGGATTTTAACAGCAAGAAACAACAAACAAGCTACTTCCGTTGTTTCATTAAAGAAAGGACATTTTTAGCACCAGAAAATAGGAAGGACATAAATTTTAGGAAAGAAAGACAGTGAGAGGTAGGGGTGGGTGTGGAGATAATTCTATAAACATATCGATTTATCTATAAGAAAATCTTACCAGGTAAATCCTACTTCTCCACATTTTTGCTGAGAATCTGTGAAAGTTTCTTTATAGTCAAATGTACTAATGCTCAGACATGGGTTTGGGGAGCTGATGGCTTCAGGGACCTGACACAGCTCCATATGTCAGGGTGGAGAGTCATCCATGGTACAAATTCTGAGACTGGGAAAACAGGCAGAGAGCCTGTTTGACAAACCTTTATGCCGTGGCCAAGAGGGATCCACACAGGTCTTGAATTGAGGCTTGAAAAGGCCACAAAAGCATTTTATAAAGAATATCTGGACAGCAGGATAGAAGAAGGATTGGAAGTGGTGACCCAGTTATCACAGCTGTGCCATGAATCACCCCAAACTGAATGGCCTAAAACAACCGCTCACCGTGCCCTTGGATTCCGTGGGTCAGAATTCAAACAGGAGACAGCAAGGACAGCTTGATTCTACTGCACTATCTCTGGGGTCTCAAACCCAAAGGCTGGGGGCTGGGACTGTCTGAAATCTCACTGACATGTCCAGAGGTGATGCAGGCTGTCAACCAGAGAAGACCAGTGCCTCTCCTGTCACCCCCATAGCACTGTAGATGGGTTCCAGGGACAAACACGCAGCAGGAAATCAGGACCTGCGTTCTTACGACCTAACCTTGTGACTGGGGTGACATCCGCTTTGTTATCTATTGTGGGAGCTCTTTGAAACCCCTGTCCAGAGTCAGGGGAAAAAACTCAGCTCTCACCTCTCCCTGCAGGGAACGTGGATTACCTTGTAAGAAGTAGGAGGTGGACAGGGAGCAGCATACATTCAGGCAGCCATCTTTGGAAAATGCCATCTGTCTCAGAACCCATGACAGAAAGAGGAATGAGAAAGTCATATTCATCGCCCCCTCCACAAAAACATGCACACCCTTATCATTATATAGAGATAGATGGTTAGCTTGACTAGAACTTGGGGTGACCAGCTGTTGGTTAAACTATTTCAGGCAATTGGCAGAATGAGTGAAGAAGATTGTCCTCAGTGTAAGGAGCTTCATCCAATTCTTGAGGGACCCGAACAGAACAAAAGGGGTCAGTGATGATTCACTCTCTCTGCCTGACTGTTTCTGAGCTGGGACATCAGTCTTCTCCCGCACTCAGACTGGAACATGCACACCAACTCTGGTTCTGAGGCCTTTGGGATTGGATTGGAGCTACGCCATTGACTTTCCTAGGTATTCAGCTTGCAGAAGGCAGGCCAGGAGACTTCTCATCCTTGTGATCACATGAGCATAATAAATGTGCACGTAAACAAGCCCACTGAAACCAAATGCAAAGGTGTGGTGTTGTGCTGTGTGCATTTGTGTTTGTGATACGCACACACAGTCTCTTGGTTCAGTTTCTCTGGAAGACCCTATACCATGTGTGTGTGTGTGTGTGTGTGTGTGTGTATCATAAAGGCATATACACAGAGCATAACACACCTTTGCATTTGGTTTGAATGGGCTCATTAATCCCCTGAAGGTCACTATGACCTCCAAGACAGAAAACCCTGTTCATGGGTGTTTCTTCATAACCTAGTATGCCTGTCCTTCCTACTCAGTTGCGCCAATAGCCTTCAGTAGAATTAGCACTGGTCTTAGAGTCAAAAACACCCATGTCAAATCCCAGATCATGTTGTTCATTAGGTGGAGTAGCATGTGTCCCATGAGCTCCCTAAGTTTCATTTTTCAGATTGGCCTAATGGGTATCATAGTACTTATTTTATATAATAGAAGTCCCTGCTTGTTTACTTCTTTTTCTTTTGGCCTTATTTCTTCTTTGTCCCTCTTTCCCTACTCAGCAAGTATTTTGCAGCCGGTCCCCGCCTCCTCTCCCTCTGCCCACTCCTTCTCTCTCTGCCACAGACCTCACTGGCCACAGACACTGCCCAGGAATCATCTGTGGCATTACTTCAAAGGAAGACGAGATGGGATTTGAAGTCCTGCCGCCACCTCTGGCCCCACACATTAGTTTTGGACTATAGGAGATGCAGCTGAGTAAAAATTATTTCCAACTCCATGACACAGGTAGGGGTTGGTTTTGAAAGATTTACTGCTGTTCTATTTTCCTAGTTCGGAGAATTTGTTCAGATAAGCAGAGACATAGATAATGCTTTCATTGAAAATAGAATTTGGTTTAACACCATATTACATTTCAGCATCTAGCTATACCCCCTAAAGCTGTGTGACCTTGGGCAAGTTACTTAACCTCACTCTGTCTCAGTGTTCTCAAAATGAAGATACTAATAGTACTTATCACAGAGAGTAATGCCGAGGAATAAATGAGAGAAAATATTAAAAGCCTTTGGCACAGTCTAGCACAATGATGCTCAAGCTGTAGCATACGTGGGAATCACCTGAAGGGTTTGTTAAAACATAAATTCCTGGGCCTGACTCCAGAGTTTCTGATTTATTAGGTCTAAGATGGATTCTGAGATTTTGCATTTCTAACAAGTTACCAAGCAGTGCTAATGCTGCTGGTGCAAGACCACACTTTGAGAAACACTGATCTAACACGATGGTGTCCACTTGATTTTGATGATGATGATGATGAAGATCCATGAAGATGGCCAGAATGATAATGATTGTAATAGCGATGATGATGATGATTTCTATAAGGGACTCTAACCTTATATAAATGTTAAAGTAAAACATAAATATGCTTTAGTGTGTTTCATGGAATAGTCTGGAAGTTATCAATACCATCTTTAATGTCATAGTCCAAATGTATTAAGCTTCCTTTGTATAAAGTTCTTAGTGCTAATGGTCCAGAAGGAATATGGGCTGTTAGTGGAAAAAAGACATGTTTGCTGAGAAAAGGACAGAATGGGCAGAGAGTGAGAAGAACTTGCTCTAATATTTCCTGTGCAAAATGATAGGATTGAATAAAACCAACTCTGAGACTCAGCCCAGTTCTGCCAGGCAGAGATTCTGTAATTAATTACAGTCTTATCCCCAGGAAGCCACTCGCAGTTCAAATCCTTCGGCCCAGACCCCAGCAGAAGAGAATGCTGCTTTCCATCTAAGATCAGCATCACTCAGCAATCGAAGCTTACTCATTACACGAGGTTCTCGGGGGTCTGTGAAGTGAGGAAATCAGCACCTAGTCCCCACTTTTCCTATTTCAATAGGAAACTTGAGTTCAAAGGGTTATTTTTAGCAAATGGCTTTATAAGCCTCATTTTATATCTAGAGTGGAGGAAAGGGAAGTCTTAAAGTCCTGTTCTGCACTCCCAGCCCACCCCACACCAGCTACTCCGGTGATGTGACGTCATGACCCCAGAGAAGCTCTGTCCCCACGGCTTTATCCTTTTTGCACCTGAGAGGTTTCTGTGTGTACTTGGGCTGGCAAGCAGTTCCATTGCTCTTTAATCTTTATTGCCGACTCCTTAAAGTATTCAGGATAAACCACCAGCCAGTCTGCCCAGCTCCTTAAAAAAGGTGCCATTCATAACCCATTGAGTGCCTGGCATGAGACCTGACACAACGGAAGAGTTGGCAAACATTTATTTTTTAATTAATGAAAAGACCACTGATCTTAGAAATACACAGATATCAAATATCACTATTAATCTCCTAAAAGCCTCTGATAACAACTAGCGCACACTGAACACTTACTATGTGCCTCGAACTCTTCTAAACATTTTTGAGTAGTATCTCATTTTACTCTCAAAATGGCTCTGTGTAGTTCAGTATCGTTATCATCTCCCCATTTACAGCTGTGCAAACAGAGTTGAGATGACAGTCCATAAGTGGCAGAACAGGATCTTGATCACATACAAATTGGCATGTGGGGTGTACTTTGGATGGCCAATGGCTTCCTCCAAATGCATACAGGTCAGAAAGCCACCAGGGCTACCGCTGCAGACACTCTGGTCCCCACCTTCAAGATCCTGTTCATGTTCATGGATCAGCCTACCATCACGCCATCCACTCATACAAAGAGGAGCAGCAAGGGGCAGGCAGTGGCACAGAGGACCTGGCCTCAGAGCTGAGGTCTCAGGAACACTGGAAGAGACAATAGGCAGCGAGAGCCCATCCGTCTGCCCCTCTGCTCACGCTCTAAGAGAGCCTCATCATATGTTCACGGAAGTTCTCCTTAGCAGAAAACTTCCCTCAAAGACTCCTCCAAGGAAAAGGCATTGACCCAAATCCCATATTATTCTAGTTACTCCTCCCAAGCCTCAATGTACTTGTTTGGCAAATGCAGAGAATCAACTCACAATTCTTTTAGGCTTGAAAAAGGCTTAGCCCCAACCACGTATATCAGGTCACGGAGACACACACTCAAGGTTCTAACAGCAATGCGATCCTCTCCTTTATTGAACATCACTTACTTGGCAATATCTCTTTATTACAGGTCAGCTGATACTTAAAATGATAAAACAAGTCCAATTCCCATCATATCTATTAATCATAACATTAAGTCTAACACACACACATGCACACACATGTGTATATATTAGACTTAATGTAGATAGTCAATGACTGTCCACAGCATCAAGTCAGAGATATGGATGTTCCCAGGGTGGTTTGTACTGGCAGTTGTGAATCTAGAATAGTGAATGAGACAAGATTGCCTCCTCTTCACCTGTGTCTGTGGACCAACACAAGGCATTTCCTCACTTTTACCATTTCTCCTTTTGATTCAGAAGAGGCAGGAGCTTTGAGGCTATCCTTCTGGTTGCTTTGGAAACCTTAATCTCTAAGTCCCACACCAAGGACAGTCCGCCTGAGGTAGAATTCCCTGAGGGCCTGCATACTTGGGGCCATTCTCAATATCCCTGCAACATCCTAGTCAATCACCACATGCTAACCTGCCTCCCTCAAAATCTGGTAAATCTAGGCAATGTGGGCAAACGGCATCTGGACAGGGATACGATAATTTTTCATGTTGCTTCCTGCCCAGGGAATAGCAGAAATGAAAATAACTATCCCAAAATCCAGCTACCTATTCTTAACCAACAAAATCTACTTCCCAAAGTATTCCAAATCCAGGTTAAATTCGCTGTTCAGTTACTCAGCATCTCAAACAGGTTTTCTCCATCAAAAAATTGTCCGATGAAGCACGGATGAATCTGAACGACATTATGCTATAACGTAAAATAGCCAGACACAGAAAGACAACTACTTTGGTATAGATTCTGAAAAAGCTGAACTCGTACAGCAGAGTATGCCTGCCAAAAGCTGTGGGTGGAAGAATGGAAAGATGTCTGTCCAAGTGTACAAAGTTTCAGATACACAGAATTAATAAGTTTTGTAGATCTATTGCACATCATGATGACTGTAGTTAATAATATCATATTGTTTCCTTGCAATTCACTGAGAAAGAGGATCTCACCCCCCGCCAACACATACACATAAACAAATACATACATGTAAACACATACATATAAACAAATGATCACTATGTGAGATTATGGAAATGTTAATTAGCTTGATTGTGTTAATCATGTCACAGTGTATTCAGATATCAAACATCACACTGTACACTGTAAAATATACTATTTTTAGTTGTCAATTATACCTCAGTAAAGCAAGAAAATAAGTGTTTGATGAATTTTACTATTACCAAATTGAGCTAAATAAGTAGCTTTCACCTTAGCTGTGCATTACAGTGACCTGATAAACTTGGGGGAAAAAAAAGAAAAACTGGTTTCCAACCCCACTCACAGAGATCTTATTCTAGGATGAAGTTCCCACATTTGTGTTTCTCAAGTTCCCCAGCTGGTTCTCACAGCTCATGATTCTAAACCTGCCAAGAATAGGTCCATTATACCTATTAATGGAACATTATTTACTCACTCCTTATGAGACTTAAAAGCTGGATATCCGTATGAAAAATGGTGGAATGAGAGAGACATCATTACCCTATGTACATGTATAATTACACAACATCATGCACAACCATAGAAATGAAAAGATGTACCCCATTTGTGTACAATGAATCAAAATGCAGTCTGTAAAAATAAAAAATAATTAAAAATAAAATAAATTTGGCTTAAAAAAAAAAAAAACTGGATATCCACCCAGATGCAGTGGTGCATGCCTTTAATCCCAGCAGCTCAGGAAGCCCTAAGCAACTTAGTGAGACCCTGTCTCAAGACAAAATTCATAAGGTCTGGGGATTTGATTCAGTGGTTAAGCATCCCTGAGTTCAGAACATCTCAACCTTAGTGCCTTTGGAAATCTTAGGTATGCTAATAAACTAACCAACTTATTTGTCCATCAGATGATGCTGATGCTGCAGTAGAGACCTCCAGGATTAGCATGCTCCATCGCATCCTTCAGCCTTCATGTAGCAGCATCCCTGGTATAGGTCTTCAATTCTGACTCTCCAAGGGTCAGATGAGACCAGAAAGGATAACATATTTATGTCCCTATCAGTCAGTGGGTCAAAAATGCCTCTTCCTCCCATTTCCATTTTGCGCTGGATGAGGACACAGGGATAACTAATTTGATTCCTGGACTCTAGTCCTCACCAACATGCTCCCCAAGACCAGCTCGGTAGCTGCTCTTCCATCAGCTCTTCCAAGATGATCAGCACAGTCACATTCTCTGATCCCCAGCTGTGTGCCGGGTTCTACTGGAAGTGTTCAAACATTGTCCACCCCTTTTTCAAAAAACAACTTTCCTCTGTTTACCCAAAACCACAGGCCAATGCACCAACAGTACCTCTTGCTGCCCTTCTTTTTACCTGTGTATTATATCCAGCACAAGAGCCCCCAGGAATGGCTGTTCCACTATTGATCATTGTTACACCCTGTCATCTTACAGAGAAATCCATCAGGAATAATGGAAAGCTGTTTGCAGCTTTTATTGACCATTCATTGGCCTTTGACTGTGAGCAGGAACCGGCTATGGGTTAAGCCTCATAAACTCCATATAGTCTTTCAGTAATTGAAGCTAGTCCTGAGCCATGTGAAACAAGGCTTGCACCTTCATCCCCACCATAAATGTCAAGATGTTGCTTTTGGATAACATGTTTCCCTGCGGCAATAAATAGAAAGGCCGTGTCATCCTAAACAGTGATTAAAGGATTTATCATCATCAACAGATGTGTGATGCCAACACACTTGTTTACTTGGTATTTCTTGCAGACCTACTATGTGCCGCAACATTGCTAAGTTCTGGGAGTGCAATAGTCAGGCACCATGCCTCCCTCAATACTCTACACAAGTTAGGAGGAAGACAGACAAATAACCTGCCAATAAAAATAGAGTCTGAGAAGTGTTTTTGGCAGGGTCAACACAGGAGCTTCAGAACAGCTCCATGGTGAATCTGCTCAGTTGCTCCAGTTGTAAAAGCTTCTGGGAAGCTTCTCTTCCTCTCTCCTCCATTTCTCCAAGCATCCTTTTCTTCCCCAGATCCCATCACTTCTGCATCCTGAATATCAAAGCCTGAATGTATCTCTTCTGGATGGTACTACTCTGCTTCAATCAATAGCCCATATATATCAATCCTATCAGTTTTGATTCCTGATATGAGCTAAAGAGTTGTCACCTTAATTTGCTAATTTATTCCTTTCCCTCATTCAAAACAACACTAGCTCTTCTATGTACTAGGCACCAGGAAGGTGAAGGAAAGAAGGCAGGCGTGCTTCCTGACCACGTATGGACATATAGAGCTTGATACAAAGTGACCCGTTGAAAATGGAATTGGAAAACTAATTTCAGTGAATTTGCTTCAAAACCTGCTTGATAGAACCCTAGATTTCTCAGCCTGTGCTGCAGGTCCCCTGAAGTTATCAGAACAACTTTAGCTGATTTTTCCTCCCACTCTTTATGTTCCTGCCCCACTTGGATTTATATGCTTTAGCATCATTTATTCTGATGACTGACTTCAGCCTTTGAGGACTCAAAGAATTAATTTCAAAATCTGAAGGGCAAAATTCTGGCTGGCCTAGTTCCTGAGGTGGCCACTGTGGCTTTCCTGGTGACAAATGTGACAAGTGATAGAAATAGCATGCTACCTAAAGCCAGGACTCACACCAATCACTTCGAAGAAATAGCATATGTCACTAGATAAAGAATGGCAAACACCTGACTTGTTTACAACCACTCCTGTTCCCGTGTCAGACATAACTAATAGATCACAGATTTCTTTTCCTGCTGACCCCATGTGTGACCCTACATCCTTTCCTAATGCTGCAATCCAACAGCCACTGCCAATCAATCAGGCTTGGGTCCTGAGATAAAATTTGTCATACCTGCATTAGAACCAGTGAACAGAGAATAAGACACTTCATAAAACAGGAGAAATTGACTAAGGCAGAGCCACACACAAACAGAAGGAATGCCAAGATGAAAACTGCATCCTCGTGGTCTTTGCCATTTTGCATTCTCAGGAGTGACACCTCCCCCAAAACTTCATGTGATCCCCCCAGAAGGGTTCTGCTGGGTTCATTCTGAACCAACCTCCGTGTCCAAGAGGGTGATGACCTCTACTGGCCAGTCTGGGACAAAGAAGCAGGGTCCTTGGTTAAACACCCCACCAGAACCGCCATGGGAGAGAAGAGGGGTGCTTCCAAGAGAAAGAGACATGGCACGGACCAGATAGTCAGTGCTCACCCCAGAAACACAAAAAGAACTGGAGTGTAGAGGAGGAAGAACTGTCACCTGATCAGGGGCCTCAGACAAGACTTCGGGAAAGCTGAGGCACTTGAGACCTGGGTGGACAGGAAGGTGGTGGGAGGGAGTGTAAGAACTTGACTCAGACGAAGTGGTGTACAGGGAGAGGCCGAACCGCCATCGATCCCTCACGTTCACCGCCTCCATCCTGACCATCTGTAATCTAGCTGTTTGCCTGGGACAGAGTCATCTGCGTTGGCTGCGGTAATCACATGTGAGCAATTGTACTAAAGATCAAATTCAGTTAATTTGTATGATTAGGGAATTAGCAAGTGCCTTCTTTGATCTCAACAATTATTCAAAATACAAAATATGCTCGGAATGAAATTGAAATAAAAGTGACCTGCTTTTAGGTACAAATTAAAGTTCAACTGAATATTGCCTATAATAATGTGTCATTGAGATTTATAGTAATAGGTCATTCCCCCTGGGGTTTTACCATAGGGTACTCCCTGCTTCTCTCTCTCTCTCTCTCTCTTTCACATGCACACAGCACACAGAGAGGCACATACACACACACAGAGGCACACACTCTCTTGGCCCTTTGAACTGGAACAGCGATCTGTTCCCTGTGATTAAATTAGTGTAAGTAATAAGATATCATAGATTTGATTGATTTCCTCAGCAATGGTTATTAACCAGCCCAATTCAGAGCCAAGCAGGACCATTATTCTAAACATTGATTTCTGAACAGGCGTGCAGGGGAAAGAAATTCTCAGCTACAGAAATATTCCATAAGGAATTATCAAATAGGATGATCTATAGTGAGGATTCCCAGACATGGCAACAAACTCCGTGGAATGCTCAAATACCATGATGCACAGATGTCAGAGTCCACAGGGACACTGAGTGATGCAGTGAATATACTTCACCAATATTCTCAGGGAATACCTCTTAGAATCACCACAAAATGTAAGAACTGAGAACTGTTTCGTATTCCCATCACTGTATATTTAACCTGGCAAATATATACTTAGTAACTTCTCTAAATCGCATTTGCCAAAGTCTCAGGAGACAAGAAGAAACCTGGCCAGTACCTTCAAGAAGCTCGTAAATGACATGTTGTTTCTCCAGAAAGCTGGAAAGTGCCCTCCACTTGGAAAGGGAGAGTTCTTGGGATGTGGATGCTGGATCAGAGGGTCCTCCTTGACAGATGGCCGCCATCTTTCAACAAGGTGTCAGAGATGTCACACACATCAGATGGAAGACTCTCATAGCACCAAAGGTGCAATTCTTTGACAAGATACAAGGTGGACAGAGCTGTACACCTTGGCATGAATTTCTTTGAGCTCCTGAGAAAAATTAATCTGTAAATTAAATGTGTATTTATCATTAAGTCCCCATGGCCTCTGTTCACTGAGGAGAAGGGAAAGGAAGTGGAAATGCCTTGGTGAGGTTCTTTCATGGCTGTCTATACCTTATACAAAAGCCAGGGGAACACCTGTACTTCAATGAAGGGGTTGAAACTGAAAAATTGTTTGAGCTCTATACATGTCTTTTCTTCCCATGGTAAGGGCAACAAACTCATAGAGAGCAGTATTTTTAAAAACAGACTCTGGAATTAGACTTTCTAGGTTTGGATCCTGGGTCCAACATTTTCATTAATTCTCAGTTTCCTCATTTGTAACATGGGATTAGTAATAGAAATTGTATTTCAAAAGTTTGTTGTAAAAGCGAGTAAGATAATACACACATGCAAAGCACTTACCCCAGTGCCTGGCACTTAGTGAGGCTCACAAACTGTTGCCATAATTGGTCTTGCTAATTTTTTCTAAGGAAGAAAACACATGAAAGGGTTTATAAACTTAAAAGGTGATAAATCAGTCACAGAGCCCTGTTTTCCTCTCTTTATTTTTGACACCATAGGCACAGCCAGGGCCAATAAGAATGTTTCAGAGAAGCAGGTTTCTCTAGGGTTAGGAAGCACCTTGTAACCATTAAAGTTGTGCCACAATACAATGAGCTTAGGAGATAATGAGCTCCCTGTCATTAGAGGTATTCAAGCAAAAACTTGAGGAGCTGCTGCAGTCTCAGAGATTTCTGTCCTATTCTTAGGAGCAAATTGGATCCTATGACTGCTGAAGTCTCTCCTAATTTAATTGGCTGTGATTCAGCAAGGTTATGCAAGTGCTTTGCTCTGGCCACCCATGGAATAATACTGAAAGAAGAAAAGAGACAGAAGTGAAGTATAGGAGTACTGGAGTTCTATCTGCTTCATTTCTCACCCCCAGCATCCAACAGAGAGCTGGTGAGAACAAGGGATTCAGTGACTCTTAATTAAACTAAAAATAAAGGGAGTGCAAATAGAATTAATGGATATTGATGTCTCCGGGTTTTTAGAATACAAAGATCTGAGTTTCCTAAATACAGAATCTGCAGATGGCTTCTCTGTACATATTTGTTTTTTTGTTCACAAAAGCTACATTCACCTTCCATCATAACCCCATGCTTTGGAATTGTAAATGATATTCATCTCAGTTTTAAACGTGTGTGTGCATGCACACGTGTGTGTGTGTGTGTGTGTGTGTGTGTGTGTAGCTTGTGTGCCTATGGGACTTTTTCAAGTTTCGTATTTGTCTGAATGCCATCGATTTTTTGCCTAATTGTTATTCACTATGCTAATTTCACCCACAAATCTCACATTCTATTGATCAAAAAGTAATAAACTCTCCAACAAACAAAACAAGCATTATTGCAATGTTGGGAAAACATCGGTTAATATCAATAGCATATTTACAATTATCTTTAACCCAAATTTTACCCATGATGCAGTGAATAGGCAGCTTCAGGGACCTAGGCTACAGGCACACGCCAAAAGGACTTTTCTGCCTTTTTCTTGATTGAACAAGGGGAAGCAAGTAAGACAGGAAACACAGAAAGAAGGAGTCAAGGGTTAGGACTAGAACAAAAGTGATTATCATAATGGAGAAATTCGTCAACTCTCCTGTTTTTTTTTTTTTTTTTCTTTCTTTCTTCTCTTCCTATTTTCCTTTTTAGTTTAAGTGCTTTGATAATCATCGTGGTAAGTACAAAGGTGAGCAAGACATCTTTTACCATGCTCCAAAGTTAACTTAAAAAGAAGAGACTGGGACTACTTAGTAGGAGCGCGTAGCCTTGCTGAGTTGGCAGGTCATCACAGAAGATGTTGTTTTATCCAGTTCTACTCCGAGATGGCAGTACCATCCTCCTCCTCTGGGGGAACTCCTTCCTCCGCACGCCAACCATCCGACTGCAGAGGGAATGATCGCAGTCCCCACCTGCGTGGCCGTAGTCCATCAATCCAGGATGGGCATTCTGAGGGGGAGTCAATGCTGTTAAACCCGCTCGCAGCTCCATCTGTGCTCCCTTGGTCCCTCTTTCACCTGTGTGTATTCTGGGATGGCCAATGATAACGTCTGGATGACATAACGTGCCAAGTCATTCTGCCCATTCTGTCCACTTGGTGATTCGAGGTTTGCTTCATGGTGAATGTTTTAAGAAATATGAACGCTTAGAGATGACACAGACATATTTGCTGCCGTGCCCACTCTCATGCCTCTACCCCAGACATCCTCTTCTCTGACTTTCCCGTTCCTCTCCTTCCAGCTCTCCGACCACTACCCACAAACCTGATATAGTCTCAGACCACTTCTAATCTCATTTAAATTCCACTTTCCAGAATCCTTTTTCCTTTCCTCTTTCTTCGTAGACACTGTTCCCCCACATTTTTCCAATGCCTGATTCATTACACCAGCAAGAAGGGTCCACACTCAGAACGTGGTTCTGTGTTGGTACCAGTGAAGTTGTTACTGATAGGACCATCTTCCTCCTCCTTCCCCACCCTTTACTCCACTTGAGATGTCAATCCTCCTTGACATCTGCCAGTAAATGATTGTGTTTCTCACCGGGTTGCACCAGTCTTGGTACCAAAAGGGCTAGTTCATATATTCTACAGAGCAGATACCAAGACCAAATTATATGTGGGATAGAGTTATTAAGGGAAAGACAAGCGAAAGAAGGAAAAGAAGTAGTTTGGATAGAATCTTAATATTGCAATATAGTTCTGACAGCAGAGAAAGGGAGAGGGAAGGAGAAGCCTCAGACCGCCACTCTGAGACAGTGGTGGCTGGCCCAATGGGGAGTGCTCATCGTGAAAGCCCCATGTTGGGGAAGAATCCGTCCTCCTCTCACACCCAGTCCCTGGCTGGGAGGAGCCCGGGGAGAGCAGGGCCTCAGCATGAGCCCTGTGAAGGGTCTGAAGGTCGAGGGCTAGAGGCAGCACGTCAAGGCCTTCCTTGCAGTGCTTCCCTGAAAGGCAGAGCTGAGGGGTGCAGTCTCGCAGCTACTGTAAATCTGGACTTCATTTTAATAATATACTTAGTCATGAAAGGAACACATATTCTTGGTGGACAACCAAAACAACTCCAAAGAATACCATATAAAAGATTCTGGTTTCTCTCCTCTCCACTCTCTGACACCCGACTCTCGCACCACCATAAAATCTAGCAGTTTTTTGTGCCTCTCTTCGGAAATCTTACAAGATACATACTCGTATCCTTTTTTTTATTATTTTTTTTATTCATTGTACACAAATGGGGTACAAGTATCGTTTCTCTGGTTGTACATGAAGTAGTCACACCATTTGCGTGATCCTATGTGTACATGTATATTTAATGACATTTGTCCCATTCTATCATTTTTCCTACCCCCCCCATTTTCGTCTATACAATCCATCTTTCCTCCATTCTTGTCTCCCTCCCACCCCATCCCCTGCTATGTATCATCATCCACTTATCAGAGAAATCATTCGGCCTTCGGTTTTTTGGGATTGGATATAAACTCAGTTGCATATTTCTATGTTACTTTTACTCAATGTAAAGCTTTCTTTTACATAATATAAACCAAATATAAATATAACCTGAACCCTGCACAGCTCTGTAATATCTCATTATATAGTTATACCTTAAAATATTTAGCCAATCTTATATCAATGAGCATTTGGATTTTCTCTAATACTTTTCTAAAAAATAATGGCAGACCACCCAGGAATCATGGTATACCTCTGCAAGGAGGTCTATGGGGTAAATTCCTAGGTCAAAGGGCAGGTGCATTTTGTATATTTTGACAGCTGTTGACCTGCAAATAGTTCTTGGAATTATACACCCACACAATGTTGGAGCATCACAACTTGCATTATTCTATGTTGCTTGGGATGGGGGTGGAAGAGTGTAGCTTATAAGTTGGCAGGAGCAGAAGCGTCCACATGCCAAGTGAAGTATCAACAGCACATTCAATAATTCTAATATTGTTGGTGGCATAGTCCCTGTCAGTGGCTCAGTCCCTAGTGAAATACATGTCCTCCCTTGCATCAAATACGCATTCTATAGTTGTCTGTAGAAATGTCATCCCAGACCAGTGGCATGTGGTACAGAATTGTATGCCTATGAGATCGAATGTGGAGATGGCTGGGACGCTGCAGACCCTCAACCCTCTACCACAGCTCCCGAGGAGAAAAATGCGATGCGTCGACAGGAAGAGGTTAACAAAACTTCCCAGGCAGATTGATGAAGGAGATGGATTCTAACGAGGAGGGGGACCCCAGGAACGGAGATTCGCAGATAGGACTAGAATGCTACGGTCAGCAGAAGACAGAACTGGGATGAGGACACAGGGTCTGAACATGGGAAGAGGAAAAGAGAATGGCTTGCCAAAGAATTACCAGAATGTGACAGAGGCCACGCCCAGTCAGCAGGAGGTGCGTCTCTGAGAAGAACAGGAAGAACAGGTGTCACCAGCTAAATCAGTAGACCAGCAGGAGGCCTGCTCCTCACAGTGACGCACGCCTGTGATCCCAGTGACGCGGAGGCTGAGGCAGGAGGATTCAAGTTCCGGGCCAGCCTGGGTAACTTAGAGAGACCCTGTTGTAAATTTATAAAACATAAAATAAAAAAGACTGGGAATGTGGCTCAGTGGTAAAGCAGTCCTGGGTTCAATCCCCAGTATAGGAAAGAAAGGAAAAAAGGAAAGAAGGAAGGAAGGAAGGAAGGAAGGAAGGAAGGAAGGAAGGAAGGAAGGAAGGAAGGAAGGAAGGAAGGAAGGAAAGAGAGAGGGAGAGAAGAGGAAAGAAAGGAGGGAGGGAGGGAGGGAGGGAGGGAGGAAGGAAGGAAGGAAGGAAGGAAGGAAGGAAGGAAGGAAGGAAGGAAGGAAGGAAGGAAGGAAAGAGAGAGGGAGAGAAGAGGAAAGAAAGGAGGGAGGGAGGGAGGGAGGGAGGAAGGAAGGAAGGAAGGAAGGAAGAGAGAAAGAAAGAGAGAAAAGAAGTCTTTCCAGAGGAAGACCCCAGGAGAGCAGAGACAGGCTTCTGTGCAGGATGCTGTGGGTCATTTGTGAGTTGAAAGAAACTATGTGAATTTAAAAAAAAAAAAAAAAAAAAAAAAAAAAAACTCTTATCAAATACATTTTTCTCTCACTATTTTAACCTATGCTCTTCACTGTGCTTGCTGATTTACCTTCTATGTCAATCTATCTACCAAGAATAATGTGTTGAGTTTTAGCCTATGTGGTAGTAAAGAGCTTGGGTCCTAGAACCAGACATAGTTGGGTTTGAATCCTGTAACCAACACTTACTAGCTGTGTGGTCCTAATTGGACAGATTTCTTAATTTCACTAAACTTTTTATCTCCTCATCTATAAAATATGGATATTAAAAATGCCTGTCCCACAGGATTGCTGGAAAAAATCATGAAATATACAAAATGTACTTCTTATAGAACACAGCATTTCATAGGTTCTCAATAAATAGGTATTGAATACATTTCTATAACTGTTGTCTCTTCCCCTTGTTTTTATTAGATATGATAAAACAATAGGTATATAGAATGTTCTCGAAATCTTCCCACCCTGGAGAGGCTGATATTAATCTGTCAGTCAGTCAGTCAAGGGTTCGTGGTTAATGAGAACTTCCTGGAGAAGGTGGAGCCTGAGCCAAGGAGGAAGGAGGGACTGTATAGAGGGGTGGGAGGGGTGGGGGGAAGGAAAAAATAACAGAATGAATCAAACACCATTACCTATGTAAATGTATGATTACACAAATGGTATGCCGTTACTCCATGTGCAACCAGAGAAGCAAAATGTGTCCCATTTGTTTACAATTAAAAAAAAAAAAATAGAAGTTACCCAGATAAAGTTGCAGGGTGGTGCATCCCAGTAGGAAGGGACATCAGTGAAACCATTGAGGGAAACAGCTTGATGGACAGGGCCAGCCACAGAAGGCATATTGTTGCAGGAATTTGAAAGTGAACAGGGGAAGTAGGGGAAGTAAGGGAAGACGGCAGGGCAAGCTGCCCTGGACACGTGACAAAGATGTCCGGACCAAAGCCGATGGAAGACCACTGATTCTTTCAGGAAGACAAGTGGGAGGGACAGTTTTGCCTTTTAAATGGATTGCTCCAATAGCTGTATGAAGGGTAGCTTTGAAGAGGGCAAACTGGAGGAAAGGAGTCCCATCAAAATACTTTTTCTTCATGCACAACCATAGAATCGAAAGATGGACCCCATTTGTGTACAATGAATCAAAATGCAGTCTGTAAAAATGAAAAAATAATCAATAATTTAAAACATAAATAAATGCATGTATATATTTTTGCAAAAAAAAAAACTTTTTCATCTAACTAAATGAAAGATAATAACGTCTTAAATTACCTTAAAGACAATTTCAGTCTTTTCTTAAATATATTCCATGCCAGAGAACTGACACCACCCCACCCTGCCTGGTGGTACTTCTGGCTGTTACAGAGGTCTACCCCATATTGAATAGAAGCTTCTTTGAATCTTACACCCATTGATTGTATCCATGGAGTAAATTTAGGATCTATCTAATCTGTGCTCCACATAAGGGTTTTTCAAAAACTTCCATGTGATAATCATTCTCCCAAAGAGTCATCTTCTGGAAAAACCCTTCTGCCTCTTACAATCAAATCTCACATGACGAGGTTTTGGGGACTCTTCACCACATCTGGACAGTTTTCTGGAGATGAAGATGTCTCAAGTCACCAGAAAGGACATGGACTCTTCCTTGTCACCAGTTTCTACACTTCACTAGCACAGCCTGGGGTTGAGAGTACTTTCTCTGAAGTTACCTGGATGATGGTCACTGTCACCCAACCATGCAATACCTTCCCATCTGGCGAAATCAAGTGAATTCTCCCTCACACTTTCTCTGTGAGCAATAACTTTATATTTGCCCTAGATGTAAAATATTAGGTCTATGTATATTTAATTTTATCACGTGCAGTGGGGTTGGCCCCTCTTGGTTAAAATTTAAAATTTAGCAAATTTTTTCATAAAATAGATAAAATGTCATATGAAAAAAGGCACTATAACCAAAGATAAAATATTAAATAAAACTTTAGGGAATGTTTATTATGTATGGCATAAAAGTAGCTGATATTCTTAAGCAATTAATATCATACAAATCAATTTTTAAATGAGTATTCCAATAAAAATAACGTGAGGAAGAACATGAACAGGCAATACACAACGATTGACCTCACAAACAGATGAGAAATGCAAATTTAAACATGGGCACATCTTTTGTGCCCATCAAACAAAGAGTAAAATGGTCGATCTTATTCTCTGTTGTTGAGGATGTGGGGAGACGTGCATTCAAACCATTGTGGGACTTTTCCCTGGAACAATCTTTTTTGGAAGGCAATTTACTAACATGAATCAAAACTAACTCAGGACCTAACTCCAGCCGTAACCTTTCTAGAACTTCATTTCAAGGAAATAATCATGCAATTATATAAAGATGTAGGTAGACAGACTTTCCTAGAGTTGTTTATAATAGCAAAACTGGAAAAATTCTTGGAGGGATATTTATAGAACTGATAAATAAATTATTGCATATAAAATATTATGCAGCTTTTCAGACAACTGCAATAAAGCTATATTTAAAAACAAACAGATGTGGCAATGTATTATACTACACCATGAAATGATATAAGCGGGTTACAAACTACTTCATATGTGTATGCGTGTGTGTGTGTGTGTGTGTGTGTGTGTGTGTGTGTGTGTGTGTGCATATGCCTGCACAGGAAAAATCTGGAAGGCTATGGCCTGAAATATGAATAGTGTTTATTTTTTTCTTTTATTTATTTTTTTAAATTTTACTTATTTATAAAATTTAAATTTTATTTATTTTTTTAAATTTTGATTCATTGTACACAAATGGGGTACAATTTTTCATTTCTATGGTTGTACACAATGTAGACTCATACCATTCCTGTAATCATACATGTACATAGGGTAATGATGTCTGTCTCTTTCCACCATCTTTCATACCCTGCCCCCTCCCCCCCTCATTTCCTTCTTCGTAATCCAAAGCTCCTCCATTCTTCTCTTACCCCCACCCTGCCACTCCTATTATGTATCATTATCCACTTATCAGGGAAAACATTCAACCTTTGGTTTTTTGAGATTGGCTTATTTCACTTAGCATGATATTCTCCAATTCCATCCATTTACATGCAAATGCTATAATTTTATTCTTAGTTATGACTGAATAATATTCCATTGTGTACATATACCACAGTTTCTTTATCCATTCAAGTGTTGAAGGGCATCTAGGTTGGTTCCACAATCTAGCTATTGCTGGTAGAGTTGCAAACTGGTGCAGCCACTCTGGAAAGCAATATGGAGATTCCTCAGAGAACTTGAATTGGACCCACCATTTGACCCAGTTATCCCACTCCTTGGTTTATATCCAAAGACTTCAAATCAGCATACTACAATAATGCAGCCACATCAATGTTTATAGCTGCTCAATTCAGAATAATGCTTATTTTTGTTAGATACAATTACTTTTTACATATCTGTATTTTTTACATTTTTACAAAATTTTTGCAAAAATTTAATATAAAATTTTTGCAAAAAATGTTACCATTTTACAAAGTGTCTTATTTCGATCACCAGGAAAAAAATCAGTAAAGGTATTTTCCAACACCTTTAGAGGACAACATTAAGAAGGATATTGTGTGAGGGTTGGGAACTCCAAAGAAAAAGAAAACGTGAGAATGATTTTGCTGTCGTGAAGAAGAAAGGAGGGATAAGAGGAGAGGCTCGGAGAACGATTATGCTAGGAATTCTTATGAGAGGCTTTCTCCTAAGTTATATAGCCCTAAGTCCCTGTTCCTGTCAGGCTATCCCAAAAGAAATCCTATGTGGAAAAATATTCAGTGGTCACACATCTGGAACTCAGGTATTCACCCACAAACCGACGCATTCCTCCGCCCTTCTCGAGAATCAAGAGTCCCTCCCCTATCAATGCATCTGTTGCACGTGCACAAATCGTTTCCTTTCCAGTGAGTTTACAGAGTGGTCCAAACTCCACACGGAGGTCTGTGAAAACTTCCCAGGCATTATGAAGAAACAAAACCTGTTTAATGCATAATCTTTTGAATAGAGAGATAGAGACACACTCTTTAATCACATCTATTCCTTTGTGTCTCTTCATGCACGGTTCTTCTATGGCAGAGGCATTTTTCAAAAACACAGACCCTCTTTTGTTTAATTAATAATCCCCCCAGACATAAATCACCCCAGCGGCACCCTCTCTAAGCAGCCCTGTGGCAATGACCTACTTTAACAGCCTTTCATGTACAGCTTGGTTTACTATGTATTTTGAAAATTACTGCTCAATAGCTATTTTGGGAGATCAGCGTTTTCCTCAGTACATTTAGCAATGTGGACCCATTTTTTCCCACCTGGGAAGGAAGAATAGTAGAATCATAAAACTGAATTAAGAGATAATGAAAAGGGGCTATGTGTTTCCCTAGGAAACCAGTAATAATAATATGGCTGATATCAATCAAGCACTTTACGGGCACTGCCTCTTTAATTACCACAGCAACTCTGTGTATTAGACAATGTTGTTGATCCCATTTAGCAGATGGTGAAACTAAGGTAGGGAGAGAAAGACTAAATAACTTCTCCAAACCCTACCACAAGCAAGTAGCAAAGACAGAATGTGGACTCACAGAAACAGTGCCCACCACTAAGCCCTGCCCACTCCTGTGGGGGACATAAAATTGATAATCATTTACTCCAGAGGCGTGCCAGACCCCCAATAAACATGATTGCATTTAGTTCTCACAATGACACTAAGTTGGCATTATCCCTATTTCAAGAGAAGTAAAAGGAAGCCCAGAGAAGAACTGGGTGAGATCTGGAATATGTTCCCTTTTCTATTACTTTTTATTGTGGTAAGAACGCTTATCATAAGATCTACCTTCTGAATGAATATTTAAGTGCACTATGCATCATTCACTCAAGGCAGTGTGTGACACAGATGCCTAGAACTTACTCCTCTTGCAGAGCAGAAGCTTTATACCTGCTGAATAGCCACTACCCATTTCCCCTTCTCTGAGCCTTCGGCAACCACCATTCTCTTGTGTCTCTATGTGTTGGACTACTCTGTGACTTCACTTAAGTGGCATCGTGCAGTACTTGTCCTTCTGTTCCTAACATATTTCATTTAGCATAGTGTCCTCCGGGTCTATGTTGTCACATGTAATAGGATTCTCTTCTTTTTTAAGGTTGAATAATATTCCACTGTGTATAAGCCACACTGTGTATATTCCTCCTGGAGGCACAGTGGCTGGAAGAGACGGAGGGTCAAGAACCAAGAAGAAGGGCTGGAAGGGGATGGGGTGCTACATATGAGACAACCAACTTCATATTGACCCTAAGCTTAACCCAGATCCAGGTTACCACTGGGAGAATTTGTGGTTTCAAGGATGCTATTAATTAAACAAAAATCTTTGTCTTTTCTTGGAATGAAACAATTTCTTGGATGGTACACTAGATCCTAGTGAGTGTCCCAGCTACCTCACCTCAGCCCAGGAGCTACAGGCATCTATGGAACAGAACATTCTGGAAGAAAACATCAACAACGAACCCAAATCTAATGACCTCTTTGCTCCTGAAATGATTTGAAAAATTGACTTGAATTTGAGAAGACTAAAATAGATGTGATGAATGTTATTTGAAAAATCTAAGATGTCATTATGCTTTGCATTTGTTTGCCCTAAATCCATTTTTATTAGGTTATTATTAATTAGCATTTGTTTAGCATCAACTATCTACTCAAAGCCAGACTAAATATGTAAGAGAATTTCATAGCCCAGCATAGGCCACAAGCAGTATTTTTCTGAACGGCTCACCACCCACATTTAACCCACCAGAGGAATTACACATACTCCAAAGTAATGTCCTGACAATAAATTTCCAGAAAAACAACTCAAATAAAAGAATTGCTTTTCACCAGCGGGACTATGCATGTATTTACAATACGGGACAGGCAGAGTCTTATGCTAAATAAAATTTTAAAAGACAAAAAGGTGAAATTTTGCGTAAAAGGACTAAACATCTATTGGACTGAAAAGGGCTTCTGAATGTTGAAAATAGATACTGAGCGTAAAAATCATTTTTTAATTTTTTTGTTCAAGAACACTTAATAGAGATAGAGATAAATCTAATAACATTTACATAAATGTGAATTCATGTGGATGAATTTTTGCCAGATTTGGAAGATATGTATGGGGACAGTCCAGGGAGGATTGTCTTTGTTTGAATTTCCCCCAAAGCAGCAGTCCAAGAACTCTTGTGCATTTCTAGTTATAAAGCTCCTATAGGGTGAATTTTTTAAATCTCAGATTGTATGCAGCCAGAGAAAGTCCTTGGGCAGGGAGATGCGACCAGTGCCTCAGAGACCTTGTGTGCTTTAGTCAACTTTAGTGCATGTGTGCGCACATACATGTGTGTGCATCTATACATCATCTATATCACATGTGCAGTACAGCACAATAGTTATGCTGTGGAACAAAGCAGACGCGTGACTTCATCCATTCTCTTTCTCCTACCATATTCCCTCTTTCCTTGAAAGATCCTTGACAATTCTGCCTTAATGGATTAGCAAAAACAAACAGACAAAAAAGGACAGCAACCCATTAGGCCACTGACCCCAAGGACCTAAAATGAATGTCCCAATCAGCCAGTAACATAGAAAAGCATCATGCCTGTGTCACTTGTATCTTGTTTCTTAAATGAGACTCACCCTGCTCCTAAGATCAGGAGCCAGAGCATTTCACAATATGATGCACCTCCAAGTTAGTCTTGCTCCACCAGTTGTAGCATCCACCCGTCCCATCCATCCCTGGGCACCACCACCTCAGAGACGGGCTGAGGGTCCTATGTGATGATACCTGTGACTCTTTGCCTGGTCCTCTCAGGCAGGATTCACACATCCTTCTCTTGTGTTCCTTAGAGTTTGGGTGTATCTATGTCATCATGTATCACGGCATCCCAAAATTATTTGTTTACAACATCTGTGTCTCCAATTAGTCTGTGATAGTCCCTCTGTCATGGACCAGTCCCTGTGCTCACTCTTGCATTCACTTATTTGCTTATTAATTAACAAAGAAACACTCCCAAGTGCTCAGGATGCTGTAGAACAGGCCAGAGGAGTCACCGTCCTCCGAGGGCTAAATTCCAGCTGCGCAGACATGGCAGCTTATAATGGCAGGACAGCCTCCAGGTCTCCGACTCACCCAGGCCCAGCTTCCCACTGAAGTACTTTTCCCTCACTCCCATTAAGGGAACAGCAAAACTTCTATGCAATCCTTTTCAGGAAAATCACAAACTGGTGTTAGCATTTATCATATATCAAAAATTTCACACAGGATGCTCAGCTAGCAAGGGGCACACAGGCAGGTTGCTTCAGATCATGGTGCCTCTGTTTCTTCAAATAACATGAGCATAATGCCAATACAAGGGGTTTAAATAAGGAATGAGATAGAGTCATCAAAACACCTTAAATGATGCTTGGCAGAGTGTTTCTTAAATATAAACAAACATTAATATTACAAGCCACTTTCCTGTTAGTACCTACTCTGTGTTCATCCTTTTTTCTAAATGATGAGCTAATGTAGATACATTTGTTCATTTAAGTGTCCCTTTCTCTCTTTTTTGCAGGGAGGGACTGGTCAGTGTTAGACAAGTAGGGCCCACCAAGACACATCTATTCTGTCCCATCAAAGGACAGGGATAGGGCAGGCATGAGAAGAGATGTCAAACATGAACAAGTACCTTCAGAATTACTCCACGCATCACCTCATGAATTACTCTGGCCTGATGACTTTCTCCCCAACCACTTTCACCTAAAGCTAGGGTCATCACTAAAAATCAATAGATGGAGAAGTCCTCTAATCAGTAGCAAAGTGGAGGTCATAATGTCAATTAGCCTCATACATTTGGGAGTAACCCCCATGTGGAGGTGGAGGAATCAAAATAAAGTTAATTTGCTAGAAATGTCCGTGTTCTGTCAATCCACTGAATGCACAAGCCTTCTTGACCTAAGTTCCAGGAGAGACTAGAGCCCTAAGGCAATCACTATGGCCTATTCTAAAGAGACCCTGGAAAATATCTGCTCAAACCGTGATCTGCAGGTTTTATTTCCTTTGGATAACCTGGTTGAGAAAGGCTGAATCAGGCCCCTCTCCTTTAGGTCCAAGCAGCCTATGTTTTATATATTAGGATTTTGCTTAAGATGCACTTTGGGAAAAGGTTTTTACAAACTTAAAAATAATATATATAGACTGATGCCTCATATAAATGATAGATGAGAATGGATAAGTACAAATCCATCTTTCTTAGCAGCCCTAAACACTTATGCTCCAAACAACATAGTATCCTGTTACATAAGGCAAGTAACTCTAAATGTACCAAGAAAACTTGATTAGAGCACAATTATAATGGAAGGATTTAATATACCTCCTTCTGGTTAAAACTAAAAATCTGTCTGTATAAAGAGACTCAAATAAAACCTTTGCCTTGGATACTTTAAAAAGTAACCACACTTCTAATTTCAGTAACATTGTAAAGAAAATTATAGGTTAATGGACCTAGTCAGGAACCCTTTCCCTTGCTTTTCTGCCATAAAAAAGTTAAATTATTTAAAAAAGAAACATTCTCTTGAGTGGTTGCAGGTCACTTTGGATCAGTGAGGTTTCCCTTTTGATTTTAGGCGTAAAATATTAATAGGTTTGAGAGAGACAAGATTTATCAACTTGGGAGAGTTATCTGCCTTGTCTGCTCCACCCTCTGTCTCTCCCTCTGGGAGAATTTTCCCTTTAATATCCTAGATCCTAGGATTTGGAGAATCAGAGTCAAAGGACTCAAGAAGAAAAGAGGAAGAAAAAGAGGGCCGTCTAATGGGTGAAGGTGAAGAACTTAGGACTTGAATGGAAAGTACAAACTCCACCACAGGGGTCAGGAAAATTGGAAAGGCACCTAAAAGTTTTTGAGAACCTTGCTCTGGCTTTTGGATCCAATTTCTTTTAATGTTCCTTGAGAAAAAGGAGTCTACATAAGAAATCCTTTTAAAGACTCTGAGCTGCCCTTTTGGGGGCTATCTTTGACTACTGTGCATGCACACTTAATCCATGTGACTTTCTGTATAATCTGCCTAAATCAGTGCTGTCCAAACTATGGTGCCCACAATTCACAATAACCAAACTGCAACCAGCCTAGCTGTCCATCAACAGATGAATGGAGAAAGAAAACCTGGTATATGTACATAGAGATTTATCCAGCCATGAATAAAAATGAAATTATGTCACTTGCAGGAAAATGGATGAAGCTTGAGATCATTACATTTGCAAAATAAGCCAAACTCAGAAGGTAAAGGGTTGTACCATTTCTCTCATGTGTGAAAGCTGGAGAGGGAAATAGGAAAAGAAAGATGTGGGGGGAGGGAAATCTCATGAAAATTGAAGGGAGATTCATAGAGTAGAGGATAGGGACCAGGGGGAGGCAGGGGGAGAAGGAAAGGGGAAATACTGGGGAATGATAGTGGCCAAATTATGTAGTTATGTTGTGTGCATGCATGAATGTATAGCAACAAATCCTACCACTGCAATGCACGACTATAATGCACCAAAAAGGTGGAAAAAATAAAAATATTTAAAAATCAATAAAAACGTAAACCTTCTTTGGAAAAAAAAAAAAGTGATGTCCAATGAACAGCAGCAACATCACCTAGAACCTTGTTAGAAATGCAAAAAAAACCCAGGCCCCAACAATGACCTACTGACTAAGTGGCTCTGTGGAAGAAGTCCAGGAATCTGCACTTAACAAGCATTCCAGGTGATTCTACCATACACTAAAGTGGGGGGACCACTAGCCCAGTTAATCTGGTGTCTGGTTTGAGGTCTCCAGGAGTTTTACCCCTGAGTCCAGAAGGTCTGCTTCAGAAAGTGTTGGATTCTGTCCTCTGGGCACATCTACAGAACCAGATGTACTCCAGTAGAGCACAGAGCTCTTCCTAGCTTTGAAAAATACTTAGGGTTGTTATGGAGGTTCCATAATGAATACCCCTGAATGATTGCCTACAGATTGGGAAATGGAGACAAAAGAGGATTAATTAAATAATTTCATCCTTGTCTGGACCAGTGATAGCAACAAGCCATGAACTGTATCTAAAGTTAACAGATTATACGAGATACACACTTGGCCCCTGACTGTCTGCAATCCTGGGGAACTGAAGTATAAAACCATGACTCCAAATGTATCCATAATGGGAATAAAAGTGGTGCTGGCCTATTGAGCGGTCATGGGCTCTGCATAGATAATGCAAATGCAATCAGGGCTGCTCTTACATTTATTTTGAAAATGGAACTTGTTCCAAAGGGATTCATATATTAGGGAAAAATTTGAGCATAATATGAATTCTGTATCTGCTTTTATTGATTTCATCCACGTAAAACACTAGATGAACACAGAAAATGGCACCCCAGTGTGCTGGACACACACATGCTTCAAACATCTACCTGCCCCCTTACTGCATGGCTTATGTCCTGAGCCACACCTGGTGGTACATGGTTCCATCCAATTTCAGATGACTCTCCATCATGACTTCTAAGCTGCAATCCTATGCTCCCTTTACTCATCAATCACTGGGTCATTTTAAAGGCAAAATGCCATATTTGTGGTGATGTTTGCATATGTCTAACCATTTAACTTGGAAAAATATACTACTATTTTTATTAAGTTCCTTTTGTTGGTTGCCAATGAAGGTTTTGCGTGTTGTGGCCCTTTTAGCCTTTATGGCTGTAAGTCCTATGAGTTTGACTGCAGGATTTGCATGGAGTGCTGATCATAGGAATGAAAATTCAAGGGTTGTAGTAAACCTGACTCTGTAGTTCATAGTTGCAGGGCAGATCCCACTTCTTCACTCAATAAACAGCAGCCGTCAGTATTTATTAGACAAGAATGTGCTGGGCAAATAGTAACGACTCAATAAATGTCCATTTCCTTCCTTTGTGTAATCCATTTCTAAAGATTCCAAATCAGATTAAACCATCCATATACTTTTGGCCTACCAAAACCAAGAGGCAACAGGAAATAATTACCTTTCAGATAAAGACAGCAAACTCAGAATGAGTACTGAGAATCTTGTTATTCCTCTTTTTTTTTTTTGTCTTTGTTTTGTGTTTTCTTGGTGGTTGTTTTTATTTGTTGTTTGTGATACTGGAGATTGAAATTTTATTCCTCTTAACTGAGCACAAATTCTTTTTAAAAGTGGGGCTTTTTTTAGCAGGTCAGTTATTAAGCATAAATTCTCTCTTTCCTGTATGACTTTTAACCAACTTTTTAAAGTTCACAAAATTAACCATTTATAATAGAATAGGGTGCCTGTATTTCTTCCACTTTCCTGAGGATTTTCATTTCTCTTGTCCCCAGTAGGAAGAGGGTATCAAAACCAAGGCAGGGGGAAATGTTTATAGAGATCAGAGTGTAGGTTCAGAATTTCGATTGATTGATTTGTTGTCAAATTCAGAATGTCATCCTATTCTCTTTTTTTGCATAACTTACCTGGGCACTGCCACTTGAGGGCACTGCCACTTATAAGCAGACATATTTTCCATTGCCTGACTCTCTAGACAGGTTGGAGCAAATCCTCCAAAATCCCAGAAGATGTCTACTTGCATATATGGTGCATTTCTTCTGAAACAAACCACACATATTCTTTCCTGAATTGATGCATTACAGTAGAACTCAGATTCAGGGCTCTTGAAGACTCTGGGAGAACCCAGGCCACCTTTTAGGGAAACCAGCGTTCTCATTGCTTGCCCACCTGAGTTCTCCAGAAAAAAATGGGTTTAAGATGATGTCCTGAGCTCAGAGAAGTGCAAAATCCAAAGACTAAGCTAAGAAAGCCAGAAGAAAATTATACTTGCAAATCACTCTTTGGCCAGACATGGAGTTGTGACTCTTTAGATCATGACACTTGCAGCCTAGTGGAGACCCAACTCTGTCCATATTGAATGTGCTGGACCCCAGCCTCAGTGCATGTCAAGATAGAGGACTAGACTAGAAAGGGCTGGCAGAAATGAATGCAACGACACTCTTCTTTGGGGCAAAATCAAAGGAAAGTGCCCCAACCTCCCCACAGCCTGGCCTTTCACTTTCCTTCCTAGCGGAATCCCAAAACATCTTGCTGACGCGCTATCTCAAGTAGCCAAATAGTGTCACTTTGATGTGTTCATTTCCTAATAAAGTCTTCCTCTCATTACTTTCCCTCTCCACCAAAAGCGAAAGACGAGAGGAAAGAAAGGTCACAATTACTGCGTAGAAACTCAGGAAACCTGAAATGGAACCTCTTAGCCTTTTGAAAAAGTAGTATAGGAAAGAGATAATTGTCATAAGAACCAGATATCATCTATTTCTTGCCACTTTCAGGCTTCCCCTAATTTGAAACTGCACTCATACCTTCTTGATGGTTCCTCTTCCTAGTCTTTCAGTCTCTGTAAAACCTAGGTGTTTTAGTCAGGGTTGTCCAGAGAAACAGAATCAGGAAGATATATGTATATCTTGAATCAGCAAGATATAGATATAGATATTGAAAGATTTGTCATGGTTTGGATCTGGAATGTCCCCCAAAGGCTCACATGTTAAGGACTTGGTCCCCAGTGCAATAATGTTCAGAGGTGAGATTCTTGGTAAGTAATTGGACTATAAGGGCTCTGACCCCATCAATGGGTTAATCCATTGATGAATTAATATTTTGATGGCATTACTGAAGATGGTGGAAATGTCAGAGTCAGGGCCTAGTTGGAGGAAGTAGGACATTGGGGACATGCCCTGGAAGTGTATATCTTGTCCTCAACCCCTTCCTCCCACTCTGCTCCCCAGCCACCATGAGATGAGCAGCTTTGTTCTGCCACACCCTCTGCCATGTTGTACTGCCTCGTCACAGGCCCAGAAATAATGGAGCCAGTGGACCGTGGACTGAAACTCTGAGAACGTGAGCCAAAATATACCTTTCCTTCTCTAGGTTGATTTGCCCAGGTATTTTGTCCCAGCAACAAAAAGCTGATTAACGGGGATTTATTGTGAAGGATTAGCTCACAGGATTATGCAGACTGAGAAGCTGCCATTGAAAGCTGAAGGCCCAGGGAAGCCAGTGAGATAGTTCCAGCTCAAACTTGAAGGTTTAAGAACAAGGGGTGTCAATGATATACAACCTAGCCCAAGAACAAAGACCCAAGAAGACCCAGGGTCTGAGGTCAAGAAAGGAGGATGTCCACTTCTAGCAGAGAGCATTTTTGCCCTTCTTCCGCTTTTATACCCAGTCTGGGCTCAACAGATTGGGTGGTGCCCACCTGCATTTGTGGGGATGATCTTCTCTACTCAAGTCTATTGCTTTACATGCTGATCTCTTCCAGAAACACTCTCATAGGCACACCCAGAAATAATGTTACCAACTTGCTGAGTACCCTTTAGCCCAAGTCTATTTGACACATGAAATTAACCATCACACATAAGAAGGCATAGTAAGGAGGTACTGAGAACAATGAAATGATGCTGATGATGATAAAATAACATACAGCAGTTCTGGACACTATTCTGGGTTCTTTACCTGAATGGCATAGGTCTATTTAGACTTCATACACCCTTATAAGGAAGGCATTAACATTATCCTAAATTTTTCAATGCAGAAAAGGTTAAGCAGTTTTCAAAAAAATCACACACCTAGTAGTTGATGGAGCAGGGACATGAGCTCATGCAGTCAGCCTCATAATATTTGCTCAAGATCACCAAGGAAAAGTTATGGAACTTGATGCTTCAGATAAGAATCCCCACTTCACCATCTGTCTGAATAACGTTCAACAATTACTTCATCACCTGTGAAATGGAAGTGCTGGTAGAAAACCTTACCTTGGAGCATCATTATGAGAAGCAAATAAGACCAAACCTATAAAGCTCGCGCCCATGATTGCTATTAATGCACAGCAAGCGTTGCCCCTCTGTCCCACTCTGTTCCTCACAAGAGTTATTAGTTTATCATGTGCCATCCCCAGTTATCAGTGCCATCCGCAATGATTACAGAAAGCATGTAGAAAGCTGGGACATCTTCTTCTCCACTTTCACAAGTCCAGTTGTCATTTCTACCCCACTTCCCTTCAAACTAGTGAACCAAAGTCTTTCTATCTAGCTTTCTAGTTAGTCTCCATTTCTGCAGAGATGAGATGGTCATTCATTCAACAAAATATCCATCATTCATACCATGCGCCATGTACTTCACATGGTGCCAGGGTCTAGGGATGAGCAATACAGAGTCAGCCCTGAATACACAAAAACTTACATCCAACTGACAAAAACAGGTGACCTAAAGGGGAAGCTAATGAGCAGATCGACTATAATCAGTGCCTAGGAAGAACCAAACAGAACACTGAGCCAAAGCTTGTGTGGTCTGGGAAGACCACCCTGGGGCAGAGAGATGAACCATGAGAAGGGCAGAAAAAGCATTCCAGTCCCCAGAGAGGTCCCTGGAAGATGCTCTTCCAACACCTTAAGCTCTTCCAGTGACATTCAAGTGCAAGGTCACTAAGCTCCAACGCTCAGCATGGATCTGGCTTTCTCACTTATTTTGTGACTTGGGCAGGCCACCTTGATTTCCTCTTTGTATCGGTTTTTCCATTCATACAATGGTGCGACTATTTGCTTTTTATTTTTTTAAACCAAGGACAGTTATTGCCTGGAGGCTTAGCTAGCTGATGTCATCTGTTATCGTTGAAGAAATCATTGCTTCTTAGTGTGCAGAAGGCAAGGAGGCTCAGATCGCCATGCAAGCCCCTGTTTTGTCTTCCTTTTACACCGGGCTTCTGTCCTCATCAAACATTCTTACCTAAGTGACCCCAAAAAAGTACAGAAAAGCTTTTGGTGGCCTGAAATGTATTTCCAGCTTTGTGGAGATTCTGATAGAATGGCTCTACACATCCACATCCTCATTATGAAAATGGCGACCATCTTCCCCATGTCCATCTCCCCAAACTGAGGCATACATTTGGTCAGAGTGCCACGGGGGTGGGAGGGCCTGAGCTCAAATCTCAGTTGTCTCGCAGGCAAGGCTTAGAGGAGAGACCCAGGGCTGGGAGGCCTCTCCATGCTTCCCGAGGAGCTGAGGGGGCCCCTGGGACCTCACTGGAGTCCTTGTGGTGTCCTTTTGTTTGAGCTCCAATAGCATTAAAGATTCCATTTCCTGTATTTACCTTGGTTCCTGTGTTTGGAAAAGAGCCCCCTCAGCCTCCACCTTCCTTTCCCCTCTGGCAGCTGCTGACCTCGGTTTCTACCCAACGGCGCTGGCTCTCCACCACCGACAGCGCACTGTGGACGCCAGACGGACACCAGCCCCTCCCCGGCTTGCCAGCTTGGAGGAAGCGCCCTCTGACCCCCACTGTTATTATTGCTGTTATCATCATTACTCTTATCATTATTATCATCCTGTTCCCGCCCTGCCTCCCAGCTCCTCGCTTCCCCCCGCCCCATTGTCTGCAGCGTCCACAGTCACTCGTCTGAGGCAGCCACTTCCCCTCAGCCCGCACACATCCCGTACCAAGCCCGTGGTGTCACCCGAAAGACCCTGAGCCATCCTCGACCTGTGTCCTCCATCTGCGTTTGCTGCAGCCTGTCTGGCTTCCTGTCCGCACACAGAGCCTCCGCCTCTGATTCACTCTTTCCCTTCTCAGCCTCTTTCTGCCCTGCGTCCTGGCTTCACCCCCACCAGTCTGTCAAAAGGAGCTTCCTATCCGCTCCTCATCCTCCTGCGAGTTCACAGGGGAGCTGGAATCCCCACCGCAGCCACTCATGTCTTGGCGTGTCCCTTGCTGGGCTCCGCTCCTCCAGGACTTCTTCCACAGGGGCTACAGAAGGATCTCCCTAAGACTCAAAGCTGACCAGGTGACCACCCCTGGTCATTGAAACTCTTCCGTGACTCCTCATTCTCTACAGAACAGATTATTTAGTATGAAAACCAAGTCCTTCATACTTGGTTCCCACTGATATTGATAACATTCCAGCCACCCCCTCGCTGACCCAAACACGCTGAAATTCTTACAGCTTGTGCACACTGTCCTCTCCCAGTGTCCCACATCCATCCATACCTTTGCACAAGCTATTTCTTCTGTCAGATAACTCTGACATTTTCCGCCTGGCAAACTCCTGTTCATGCTTTGGGCCCCACTTCAAAGCCGGCTCTTTACAGGAAGGTCTTCTCGGTTGCACTCAGCACGGGTGGGCAAGTTTTTCCCCATAAAGGTCCAGAGAGTAGATGTTTTAGACCTTGTGGATCACATCCATCTTTGTTGCAATGACTCCTCTCTGCTCTGACAGAGCGACAGCCACCACAGAGGACATGTAAAGCAGTAGATACAGCTGTATTCCAATGAGATTTTAATGTATGGACACAGGTTTTAATTTCATATAAATTCCATGTGTCAGAAAATAATCATTCTGTTTCGGAGTGCTTTTCCATAATATGAAATTTAGCTTATGTACCACACAACACTGGCCTGAGCACCATGGTTTCCTCACCCCTGCATAAAACTGTTAGTAAGTTTCTCCTTTCTCTGCATTTTCTTACTGTCCCATAGTACCTTAAATGTGGATCTTTGGATTCTTTAATGCCTGAACATCTCACTCTGAAGCATGCAATGAGCCACTGAGGACAAGAACATATTGTATTTGTCATCTCCAAGCACATGGGCTCTGAATCTAGAACACAAAAGAGGCACACTCAAGGTTTATTGAATTAAGAATGACCTCACAGGGGTGGGATAAAGTGATGGTACCACAATTCAGACTGCAGGGTCATTCATAAAGTATTTCCTGCTCCTATCCCCACGGACTAAGACCATCTTGCAAAATTCTATCCTTTGTTCAAATGGCTTTGCTTATTCTTGAGGTGTTACATGGGTCCAGATAGACATAAAATGCAAGCTGTGAAAAAAATCACAATACAATTACTTCTTATTAACACCTTGTTTCTAAGATGTGCAGAACTGGGGATTTGTCCTAGATCAAGCTCCTAAGAAGCCAACTTGGAGACAGACAATCTTGTATAGATGTTTATTGAGGAGTGCTCTTGGGTCAACATCTGCAAGGACTATGGGAAGAAAGGCTGGAAGGCAGGGGAGAAATTGAACTGGAATACACTTACAACTGGCCTGTTCCATAAGGAATTCAGAAGCCAAGATAGCCTTACAGAGCTTTCCAAACTTGGACCGAGAGGGCCAGACCATTATATTGCACACTGATCTGTCCTTAGATGTGGGTCACCCCAGCAAGTGGTGTGACCCTAGATCAGGAGGCTTGCTTTAACTGAGAGCAATTTCCAAAGAAATTGCCACCAGGAGCTTTAAGAATGAGATATAAGCAGCACAGCATTCTAAAGCCATACTGTTCACATGGTTACCACCAGCCACAAGTAGCTATTTAAATTTAAATAAATTAAAATTTAATAAAGTTTCAAAATGAGTAACATCCATTACATTTCCAACACACTATAGCCCCATGTGGCTGGTGGCTACCATATTTGATAGTGCAGATACAGAGTGTTCCACCATCCTACAAAGTTCTACTGATGGTACTGTATGAGAGATGGGCAGTGGAAAAATACTTAAAATAAAACGAAGTTGGACTTGGCCTTCTAAGAGGTCAGTCTAGCTGGGAGAATAAGCTACAAACAGAAATAACAATGGCTCTTACTTAGAGAATGGATGGATGTTGACCACAATTCCCAGTCCACCCATCCTACTTGATTAGGCCTGTAGAGTCCAGAATCACAAAGGGACACAGAATTGCCAGCGTGACACATGGCTGCATAATCGGTTGGAATCTCATGTGTGTGAAGAGAATACATTTTTGGCACTGCTTAGGGTCTCCTGCATAGGCACAGAGCTCTTTTCACACATCACCCAAAATAATGGGCTAAAATGGAAAGTGTTTTCTGTTTGAAATGTTACTTTTCTACATGACAACAAATAACTGGTTTGCCCTCCTCTATTTACAAGTCAGTCTAGAACAGAAGCAAAGAGTAGGTGTATTGATCCTTTGGACTTATACCCATCTGTCCAGTCATTAAATAGTAGTGTGACCTGGATAAATCATGGATATGAAGGTGATAATCCCATACTACCTACTCCATGACTTTTTTTTTTAAGATCAAATGAGATAATGAAAGGCAGAGTATTTTTTAAAGCAGGTGTCCAACTAATGTTATAGGGAAATGATCTGTTTAATGCAAGAATCAAATCCAACTACTCAGTGTTTGTGTCTAAATGGCAGAGTTAGCCAAAAGTGACCCACTCAACGTATGATCACCAGGTACAGTTCTTAAGTTATAAATCAAGGTTCCCAACCCTCTCTGTTGTTTTTGCATTATTTTTTAAATAATCCAAATTTTAGCACACAATAAAATCTTCAAGTAGTGAATTTTAACAAGTCAACCATAACAGCAGCACAATCACTGGTACATTGTAACAATCTCTTCCAGCACCTATAAAAGGATCTGCAGTCCCTGGACCATGCAGTCACTCTCCCCTCCTCCTGGTGACACTGCTGGAATTCCAGCTCACCATTTCACGCCCCGATGCTCCCCAGGTGACCTTCTTGTGCGTTTCAAGAGAATTCGGTCTTTCCTTGGTATTGGTTTGGCTTCAAGCTGCAACTCCAACTCCTCTCCCCTGATCCTAAGACATGACCCCCATCATGGTCCCACTCAACCTAACCACCCATGCTCAGCCACAGTCGTCACAAACTCCACCAGAACCAAAATCCTAGGTCAGGTGTCGCGTTTGTTTGCATGATGGCATATACCTGTGTGTGTCCCTTTGCCCATCAAACTGTGCTTTGAGGAAGTTCATCTCTCACAGAGCCCTACAGATCCCTATGATCCCAAAACCTCCCACGCTTCCTACCAAGATGCCATTTGCTTCTACATTCCCTCTGCTTGTCTCAATATTTGTAAAAATTTCACAAGTTGAAATCTTCACCTCCACGGCGATGGTGTTCAGAGGTTGGACCATGGGGAGCTAAGTGATCAGGTCATAAGGGTAGAGCTCTTATAGAAAACAGGCCCCAGAGAGCTACCCCAGCCCTCCTGCCATATGAGGGCACAGCAAAAAGGCACATCTATGAACCAGAAAGCGTCCTCGCCCTACACTGAATCTGCTGCCAACTTATGGTATTTTATTAGCGGGGCCTGGAATTGAGACACCGTCCCTCTCGATCCACGAAACCACAGCAACTCCTTGCTTTTCTTTGCATGTGCCAGACTCTCATGCTCCGGAGATTTCCACACATTCCCCCTGCCTGGAATGCTTTTCTTTTCGTTATCCACGTGTCTCACTCCCCCAGCTCCTTACTCAAATGCTGCTTGATCCACAAAATCCCCCAACTAAAATTTGTATGCTTCTGCTCGGCATTCTTGACCTGCCCCCACCCCTACCTACCTCCCATTTGACACTTGCTACCATCTGAATACTGCACACAATTTTAATTGTGTTGTCTGTCTTCCCTCACCAAATAAGTTCCATGAACCATGTTTGCCATGTCTGTGTAGCACCTGGGAGATTTTCCAGCACAGACAGTGCACAGTCAATATTAGTTGAGTGAATGAATGAATGAACGAATGGACGAAAGTCATTTGGCTGCAACGATAACCCACGTCAGAGAGAAATGTGAAGACCTGAGGGAGTCAGGGATCTGCTCAAGGTCATGCTATTTAGCACCAGTCAGGCCTGGATTTGAATCCAACCAGGGGATTCACAAGCTTCGGGCCTTAGGCCTTACTGGACGGAGCCTACTTTTCTTCCTGTCCAAGATGGGCATGGCCGTCCCCATCTCCCTCACAAACATCCTGATCAGAAAGTACAGAGGCAGCATGGAACGACCAGGCAGAGTGAGCTGGGGAGCCCTGGGTGGTCTCAAAGAGCCCTGCTGTGGTCAAGCAAGTGAGCCAGAGTCCCTGGACAGGGCACAGAGCTGCCCGCCACACTGAGTGAACCTCAGCCTACACAGCTCTGTGGGATCCTCTGGGTGGAGCCCAGTCCTTTCGCCATTTCTCTGGGAAGCTGTTCTCTTGCTAAGTCAACACTGAGGCCTGGACCCAGGCTTGTCTCCACACGAGGCACACATGGTACAGAGCACAGAGCCAGGCCCGCAGCACCCCCTTAAGCAAAAGCAGACTGACCGCTTTGCGTGCACCCGCGGGGCTGTTTTCCATGGCTAGTTCTCCTGAGGTTGTTATCATTTTCCTTTTTTAGAAATGGCTGAGTTATCATCCCTCCTTTCCAAGTTTCCCTCTTTGGACCAAGGAGTAAGGCTCGGAGATCAGACCCGAGCCGGGCGTTCACCTCGATTTGACATTTCCCCTCTTGAGCTGGTGTTACTTGGGATGCTGTCAAAAGGGATGAAAGAAAAAAACATTTTCACTCTGGCTTAAAGTTGGCCTCATTTGCAGGTGCTCAAGTTGCAGCCTCAAGGAAGTGAGAGTTTGGGGTTGGTGATTTGAGCTGAAAGGTCAAATGGCTTTTCTACAACTAGCAGGGAAAGGCCCAGAAATGTTGATGCCATGAGAAAAGAAGAAGTAAAAATACAGAAAACTTTCAGAAATCAAAATAGCTGCAATATCCCTCTCTGGATGTAATTGTCGTCAGTCTCTTGAAAGTCTAATATTCTTCATTTCAACAGAAATGAAACAAGGTGAAAATTTTGATTTGATCCTAGAATATCATTTACTATTTTACCTAGAAAATAAGAACAAATGTACTAACCGAAGGTATTTGTAAAGACTTTAAATTGCTATACCCCTCAAGTTATGCTTTGCAGAAATGTGAAGGAATGAATGCTTTAGATTTACTAATACCTGAAAGGCCAAAAACATGGGAAATAAAGAACAATCTTCATAATTGCTGTTAGACTCACTGCAAAATCACTCAACTTCACATGGACAATTCTGATAGCTCATTCTCACTCTCGTGCTATAAAACAAGTAAAACGTGCCTAGTAACATTTTAACATGCATAAAGACATCTGATAAAACCTCTGCCTTCTTGAATTCCCACTGAAATGCACCAAAGACCCAGTGAACCCACAGGAACCCAAGTCTGTTCCCACCCCAGAAATATTCTACATGGGAGGTGAGGCAAAAAAAGATGGCAGATCCCAGTTTCCTCTATCAAATGATAACAGTCTAGAAGGAGAATAGAGAAAGCTCAAATAGAAAATAGAGAAAGCTCAACACTCCTAGGGTTTAAGATGGGCAAACAGAGCAAGTCAAAGGGCAAGAGGGTGCACCCCATTTGGAGTGCATCCTACCAGTAGGGGTCAGCAGTATGATGTTTCCACCATGCCACTTGGTGGCCCCAACCTCTCCAGGATCCATCCATCCTGCAGCAGGTACAAAGGACCTGAGTCCAGAAAGCAGGACATTGATCTAGCAATTTCTGAGTACCCTGTCGAACATGGAGAAGACATTGCATGTGCACTGATAAAGTCCTCCGCTGTATCACTGCCAAATTCACTCCTATTTCTTCCTCTGCCTCCTTCTTGACTCAGTAGATGCTTGCCAAGGTTGAGAAGCACTGCTCTGAAGTGTTTCATAAAGAATAAAAAGACTCTGAATCTAAGTAAGGACACTTCAAATTTTAAAAATGATGGACTTTCAGAAGAACTGAGTTAAATAAAAGACAAGACAAAAAAAGTGTTGTTCTTTCTTATAAGAAATAAAAGAATGTTATATTTTTGAAATTCCTGCAGTCAGATACAAAGATAATTTGAGATCAGGAAAAATGCAGAGATAAACCACATAATTATAAAAGTTAAAAAATGAAACTAAGAGATTCTGAACTTTGGGAAAAATGACAGACTTAAGTTCTTAAAAGGTACTCCCTCCCATCATATGTTGATGGAAATCCTGGATAAATCATGCAATTTTTAATGCATGTAAGTCCTTGAAAGAAAGGAAAATAAATCCTAGGATTCTAAGATCAAAGAAGGAAACATATGAGCTGGCACTACAATGGTCTCAGAAGTTTTCAGCATCATATGCAGATGTCATTGTCCACAGGAGGATGGTAGTATACAACACGAGGCTGGCAAAGGTATACAAAGTCAATATCCTCTAAGAACTGTTAAGACCCAGAAGGGGCACCAGGAAATCTCCAGGCATCAGCATGAAGATTCAGAAAGAGGCTTCCACAGCACAGACCCAGCAGCTGCTGGCAGAATGACCAATCATGACTGAAAATGAGTTCACAATCAAAAACCACAAACCAAATGAAAAACAAGGACCACAACTACGGGTAGGACACATAGGAAAATTAACAAGAAATAACTTATTATCTCAGGGGATAAAAGAGATTAAAAAAAATAAAGAAAATTGCAATTTAAAAAGCTGAGGATGAAAAAAAAAAAAAAAAAGGCATTTGGAAAAGACTGACTTCCAGACTAAATTCTAGAATTTTTTTCTATTTTTCAAAATGTTATAAAGTTGAATTAAAAAATTTAAAAAGTTGTGTACATTTACAGTATACCATGTGATGTTTTTATATATACATTATGAAATGCTGAAAATCAGGATAATTAATGTATCCATACCTCACATACTTGTCATTTCCTGGTGTGAGAACATTTAAGATTTACTCTCAGGAATTTTCAAGTGGACAATACATTTGTACTCACCTTGCTGTGCATTAGATCTCCAAATATGATCCATTGTGCATGATTGAAATTCGGTGCCCTTTGAACGAAATCTCTCCATTCTCCACTCCCAGTGCTGAACACCACTGTTCTCCTCTCTGCTTCTAAAAGCTCACCCTTTAAGATTCCACATATAAGTGAGATTGTGCAGTATTTATCTTTCTGTACCTGCTTTATTTCAGTTAGCGTAATGTCTTCCAGATTAACTTCTAGATCTAAAAATGTCAACAGGGGATCATGCTGTAGCCTTTTAATGAAAACTAGAAAACTGAACGCAACAACACGTGTATGTGCACACGTATATAAAATGTCGGGTTGGACTTGTGCCAAGAGTGCCAGTGTGATTAAACATTAGAAAAATCTATTAATGCAATTCACCTCATTAACATATTAAAGGAGAAAAATCATATGAGCATCTCAAAAGAGGCCAAAAAAGCATTTGATGAAATTTAATAACCTTTCTTGATTTTAAAAAGACAATGAATGACCTTAGCATACTGCAAGTTGGAGGGGGAGCTTCCTGATACAGCGTATCTAACACATTGAGGTTCAAGGTCCAGTGCACATAATATGGAATGGAAAGAGTCTTCCTGCATTTTCTTTAAATTCAGGACAAGGAGAAGGAATACTGTTATCCTTGTACCTACTCAGCATTATATAGAAGGTTCTAGTCTGTGCAGGCAAGTATGAAGAAAGATTAGGATTAGAAAGAAACAAACATTACTATTAGTCACAATTGCAACATTGAAAATGTCATATAATATATAAAATTATTAGAACTACTAAACATGTTTAGGAGTATGGCTCAGTGTAAGAGATTATGCTAAAATCAACATCATTCCTATAAACAATTGGAAACTGATAAAATTTAAAATGCACTCTTAAGAGCAATACAAAATGTAAGACATTTAAGAATGAGTGCCACAAAGGAAATCCAAAAAGCAAGAACTTTATGAAAAAAATTATGAAACTGCATTTAAGAGCACAAAAAAGAATTCTAAAGACAGAGATAAATATATAACGTCACCATATAAAAGATCCCAACAGTGTAAATAAAGAAATAACTTCTAAATGTTTCTAATACAACTTATAAGAGGGTTTTCCATAGCAATTGATAAGCTAGTGCTAAAATTCCTAGAGAAGAATAAACTGTCAAATTTTTGAAGATTGAGGATGGTTGACTTGCCCTACTATCTACCTGACACTACAGCAAAGCCACAGTCACTAAAACAGTGTGGTATCAGGGCAGTAAAGAGAAATTCACCTCCAGAGCTGAGTAATAAAGCTATTCCAGGACAATCTTACCAATATGTAGGGGCATTAAAAAAATGAGACAAGAAATGGTTTATTTAATGATGTTGTAGCAATTCACCATCAAACTTTTTTAATTTTTTAAAATTTTTAAATTTTTTTATTTTTACAGACTGCATTTTGATTCATTGTACACAAATGGGTACATCTTTTCATTTCTATGGTTGTGCACAAAGTAGATTCATACCATTTGAGTAATCATACATGTACATAGGGTAACGAAGTCTGTCTCATTCCACCATTTTTCATTCCCCCTCTCCTCCCTCTCATTTCCCACTATGTAATCTAAAGTTCCTCCATTCTTCTCACCATTAAAATTAAAAAACAAATGAGTAAAGAGAATTCCTCCATTACACCATACACCAGCACAAATTCTATATGGATGAAAAACCCAACTGTAAGAAGCAAAACTTTCAAATCTTCAAGGGAAAAACAAATCAAAGTATCATTATAACCCAACAGAGGGAAAGATTTTTTTCTTAAGCAAAAGATAAAAATTATAAAATATGAAAGAAAAGATTTACAAATTTACTAAATTAAAAGGCTCTTTTGCAACAGAAGATATCATGCACACAAGTAAAAGAGAAGGTGCAAACGTTTACAATCACATAATAGGAAAAATAAATAAATTCATAATACAACGAATCCCTATGAATCAAGAAAAATACAAACCAATAGAAACAGGCAAGGCCCATAATCAGAAAGTCATGGAAGAGAAAGCAAGAATAGTTAAACGACAATGGTAAAGATGACCAGCTTCTCCAGTTTTTTGTTAACGACCAGATTTGCACATATTAAAAGAGTCTGACCATACCCCTTGTTTAGTGAAAATGGTATACTTCAAAAACAAAGCCAGAAAAAGTGCTCTCTTTGCCAGTGCCCTTAAACATGTACAAAAATATGATTACATGATTAGGCCTTGCTGAAAACCTCAAAACATTCCAAAGGGGAAAAGTCTCTTAAAGACCGTTCTCTGACCACGGCAGAGGAAAGCCAGGGATTCATTTCTAGAATGTGTACCAAGAAAACAGCCTCTTGGAAATGTGACCTAAATATGAAAAGCAGAATGTAAACACTCTCAGGAGAATATGAAATACACAAAACCTCTCCAGATAACGATTAAGTTGAATAAGAAACCAAATCTGCAAACTCAGTGTATTTTGAGAAATATTATAATAAAAAATAGCATAATAAAGCTTGCAAAAATAAAGATGTTAGGTCTTCAAATGCTTGTTTTTCTATGTTGTTCCTTTGGTCTGTCTTTCTATACACATCTAAAAATTCAGTAAAGAATGAACTATTTCTACAAGTACATGTTTACATGTGCATTACACACTGCATATATGCATGCCTATCCACCTATTTGAACATGTATATGCATGTATAAATGCACACAATGTGATCTCTGTTTTGTATGGAAAGATAACAGAAAAATACTGAAAGGACATAGCAAATAATATCAGTGGTACCCCTTGCTGATAATATTACCAGGACCACATAATGTTTTTATCATACATTTCCCTAATTTTCATAATTAAATATACATTCACTTTATAATTTAAAAAGTAAAAATAAATTTACTAATTAGAAGAAGATTCTCGAATCTTTTTTGAAATAGTAGCATATGTCTAAGTTTTAGTTGTTTTCCTTTGTTTTGTTGGTTGGTCAGTTTTTGAATTTTAGTATTTTGGGGGTGTTTTTACTATTGCTCTCTGGTATTTGCAAATTAGAACTTTTCTAATATTTCATCACCTGAAGTTTTCTTCCATTTTTTCTTTTTAAATTTATTTTTAATCGGGGTCAGCTCCGTGTCCTGGGAGGTGCTAGTGGAGTGAGGACCTGGCAGTAGAGCACCAACTTTGTCCCCAGTACTAAGATCCTTGAGGGGCTGGGGCTGTAGTTCAGAGCACTTGCCTCGCATGTGTGAAACACAGAGTTCCATCCTCAGCACCACATAAAAATAAGCAAATAAAATAAAGGCATGCCGTCCATCTACAACTAAAAAATAATAATAATAAAAAAGGAAAGATCTTTGGGCATCCTCCATGAGGCCTGAGACAGGAGCCAGCGGAGGCTAAGGCTTCCTTAATAAGCACCTCACGATGGTTTCCTGTGTCGTTAACGCCCTCACCTGCCATGTCTTACAATAAATCCCTATGACCAAGGCTCTCTCTGCAGTCCTTTTCCTTGAACCTGCTGCAGGAATGTGCTCCTGATCTCCATCTCCGCTTGATCCTCATTTCTATTGTACACATTCTGATCTCTTTTCCAACACTATCTGTTACATGATTGTTAGATTTCCTCCCCAGTCATGATCTGCTCTCAGGTGATGTTTATCTCTTGTCTTTTGGCCCCATGTTATGGAAGAGCTCTGCTGCCACTCCTTCATATTACTGACTCCTTTCTCCATGCTATAGGATCAATTATTTTGTGTCAATCCCATTATTAAGCATTTTTCAATTCCATACCATTGTCCCTAATCTGATCCATCTCTTTCCATTCCCAGTGATCTTGTCCAGGTCTCCCACTTTCTGGAATGACTTTTTCCCTATTCATGTCTATTCTTCTGTGAAGCCTTCTTTGGCTTCCATGAGTTAATGAGTCAAGATTACTCTTCAGATCCTACTTACCCTGAAGATGCTCTATTGCTACCATGATCATAAGATTTGCAATCATCTCTTCACAAGTTTGCTTTTTCAACTGGATGGCCAATCCCTCAAGATCAAGGTTTGGGTCATGGCTACTCTTGCACTGGCCCAGAGAACATTCTCACCAATACTTGGTGTGTAAGACTTTTCAGATTTTGCAATTCTGATGTTTGCCATTGGTCCCTATCCATGTGATTACTAGAGATATCGTACATGTTATCTTCCCATTCTTGTTCCTGCTTCCATAAACTTCTGACAATAGCCTACCCCTTTTCCCTCTTCCTTTGTCTGACTTCTTCTTACTAATTGGTAGGAACTCATAATGAATTCTGATTTCATTATATAAAATCCTCTGCCATTCTGTACCTGAGAAATACTTTTGCCATCTCTGAGCCTCCTCCTCGTTTGTCCTTGTGTGTCCTTTTCTACACAAAAGTTCTGATTTCATTTAACTCAACTTATCAACATTTTGTTTTATTTATGAAACCTTTTCCTACTGACAGATCTTGTATATATTCTCCTATATGATCTCTTGAAATATTTGCTTTTTATATTTAGGTCACATTTGCAAGTGGTCATTGTGGTGAATGTTTCTGAATTAAGGAAACAAAGAACCTGCTCCTTGGGAAATCAGGGGTAGGTTCAGACAAGGATTTGGCTCTGCCTCTCATCGTCAGCTTGCAGGTCCTGCTGTGTAATAAACAACCCTCAGATCTTAGTTGGCAGAACAAATCTTTATTTGTCATTCACAGCAGCTGCAAGCAGCCTGTGGTTCTGAGGCTCTGCCCCAAGCTGTGAGGGAATCATGGATCTACTCATTATGGGACCAGGCTCAACGTGCAAACTGTATCTGGTTGGAACTCCCTGGTCTCACGGTAGAGGGACAGAATTAAGAGGGATGAAAGAAACTTATAATGTCTCTACAAGTTTCAAGCAAGTCACATGATAGCTCCACAGTTAAAGAGATCGGGAGGCTACTTTTGCCTTCAGGGAAGATGGCAAGGCAGAAAGAGAATGAAACCTTGTAAATAAATAATACGATCTACCATGACATCTCTTTCTCAAACCACACGACGAAGGATCTGTTTAGTACCACAGAAGTTCAGATAGCTATTTGGAAAAGATAGTTCCAAAACAGAGCTTACTGTCCACTGCACTCTCCTGGAAATGTGGATATGTTGCAAAAGGGCAAACTTCCTGTTGGCAGCTCCAGCTTAGTCCACCAGCAATGGCTCTGTACACACCCATTTCTGGTGCAAAGGAAGGTGAGGAGACCTTCCTCACCCCAGGCCTTGATCCATTCCAAACTCCAAGGCCACCACATTCTAGCACCCCAGTCTCCATCCTGGCCAGGCTGGTATTGGTCACAGAGCTGTTGGTTCAGTGCAGGGGATAATAAAAGGGGAAGGGAGAAAAAAGAAAACAACAACAACACACATCCCACTGGCAAGGGAAATATTTCTTGGCATTCAAAATGCAAAACAGTTCTCCCATACTTTGGCTTCGCTTTCTTATAAAACAAAAAGAAAAAAAGGGGAAAAAAAAAAAAAAAAAGAGTCTTGGCCTCACATGCAGCCATTCATGGCCTCTACCTGGCCAGCTGTGCCCCAGCTTTGTTGTGCTCAGGGCAACAGATAATGTGGCTGGACAAGCCCAGGCGGTCTCGTCAGTGTTCCCAAGTCAGTTTCTCAAGACCTAACCCAAACAGCAACGCCTCCCGCAAAGCAGTGCTGCTGGCTGCTTGTGACCACACGCTGCCCTCAGTAATTAGAATGGAATCTGAGCTCACCCTGGAATGCATGGGACGTGCAGAAAGAGCCCAGCCACATGGGTCCTCCAACCCTATGTCCCAGAAGACAGGCACGGGGCGGGGGGGCGGGAACCGTGCACTGGGAGAGCACCAGGCCCTCGCATTTGCCTGCCACTCTCTCCACACTCATCAACTCAGAGGATTCACCCAAAACAGCATGCCTGAAATACATAAGCGGTCCTTCAACACAAGGAGCGCTCTCAGCGTGGTCCCTGGACCCAAAACATCGGCCTCGCCCAAGAAATTACAAGAAACACGAGTTCTCAGATTCTACCCCGGACCTGCTACATCCAAAGCTCTGAAGATGGACCCATCATTCTGCATTTTAACAAGACTTCCAAGTAATTCCCATGCCTGCTGAGGTTTCAGGACCACAATACCAAAAGGTAAACAGTCCCGGGGGTTCATTCCATTGGGGAGCATTTATTTCATGGAGGAAAGTCACTTTAATTATAGTCCCCCAATAAAGTCTGAGATCAAAATCCCTCATTGGCAAACTTCGTCAACAAATTCAATCAGTATAATTCGACCCACGAGTCAAGGAGCGCACGCCACAGTGAGGAGAGGCAGCAGGGCCATGTGGTTACGAGCATCCACTCCCCAGGGCAGATTACCTGTGTTTGAATCCCAGTACTACCATCTTTCAGGTGACCTTGAGAAAGTTACTCAACATTTGTAAAGCTGCTTCGCTGTGTAATGAGTACAGTATCTCATCCTCTGTGCTGATGAAAGGCAGTGGTTCTCCAAAGATGGTTTTGGAGCAGGGTCATCAGCTCCACCCGGAAACTTGTTAGGATTCAGATTCTCAGGCCCCCACCCCAGATCAACTGTATTCTCTATTGTTTTGTAACAAAATTATCCCAATCTCAGCAACTAGAAGCAACAAACATTTAACATCTCACAGTTTCTGGGTCAGAAATGTAGACATCATGTAGGCATCTCGTGAGATTGTGAAGTGATCAGAGGGGGATGTGGACTCCTATGAAGACCCAGTTAGGGATGGGTCTGCTGCCAAGCTCACTCATGTGGCCATGGGCTCACTTCCTCGCCATGTGGGCCTCTCCACAGGGCTGTGTCATGATATGGCTACTACTTCTCCCAGGGCAAGTGCTCAAACAGAGAGCAAGAGAAAACACGCCCAAGATAGAAACCAAGCATTGTTTTAACTTAGTTTCAGAAGTGACATCCCATCCCTTTTGCTGTGTCCTTTAGAAATACATCAATAAACCAGTGAACACTCACAGGGAGGGGATTACACATGAGCACCATCTTAGGGAGGACCATCTTAGAGGCTGCCAACCACACCACTGGAGGTGGGCACTAGACACCTGTGTTTCAACAACCCTCCAGGTGATTCAGATACAACTTGTGTAAGGTTTGAATGAGATGATGGAGACAACGCACCTCACATGACACCTGGAACAAGAGTACTCAAGGATTAGCCATTTAAGTTATTATGATAATCACAGATGGCATCGTCTAAACATGGTACTCAATCTTTCTGCCTGCACCCAAATATCAAGTCATATACATCAACATTTCTCAAACATAGCTGAACCTTAGCATCATCTGTGTAGCTTTTAAATATCATGCATGGTCTGCAACCTAGGCAATGAAATCAGTATCTCTAGAGATGGGGCCCCTTCATCAATATTTTTAAAGCTAATTCTAATTTGCATCTAAGATTGAGAAACACCTGGAATAGAGTCAGGAAACTGGTATCTCAATGTTTTCTTCACTATTAGTCTACCTTCTTGGGACTGGAGCATTGGCAAAAGAATCACTGATTTTGGTTAAAAAATCAAAACAAAAATACAAAGGAAAATAAATGACAAAACTCCCACGTGCACATCTTGGTAAGTTGATCCACATCCTTCCTGCCCCTTTGTCTAACAGTCCATTCCCATTTTACTCTAACCTCTGAAAAGAAGCTTTGCTGTCCTATCGACTGAGCAAATAGAGAGGCACACATGGCGTGCACATATTTGCACCACAGCACATGGCTCAGATGTTAGATGGAGCGCTTGCAAATCGGAGCCCTGGAAGAGAGGAGGACCCGTGTGTTCTCTCCACTCAGGGAGGAAAATCATGTAGTAACTTAGCTCCACCTGGGGCAGCTGGAAATCATGCTGTCAGGCAAGAGGGGCAAGGCCATTGGCCCACACAGAACCTGGAGCAGTAGGACCATTCTTGCCATAAGACCTATACAGAACTTAGATCAGCCAATCTGCCCTTCTCCTTCCTGGCAGGCAGAATCCTCAGGCTGCCAACCCCTGGCCTAAAATATACCCTGATACTGAGCTTATGTCAGGACAGCCTCTTTACCCGCCCCCCAGCAAGGCCTGGAAGAGAGCTCAAATGTGGGCTCTGTCCCAGACACCTCCCGAGTCTTCCCCTATGGGTTAGCTTTTGGGAATCTGAGCTCTGGTGGTTCTGGTTAACATCAAAATCCAGCTGTGCTGACCAGGGATTCATCAGATGCTCAGAAGCTGCTCCAGAATGTTGTCCTTGGGAGTTCCCAGCAGAGGACTAATTAGCTCAAAACTGTACCTTTCGCAGGACTGTTTAGATAGAAATAAAGAGGACACAAGAGAACTTTATCCTAATTTTAAAAATAAATAAATAAACCTCCTCTCCTGCAGAACTCATGAGCCAGCTCAGTCTCTGATGGCTAGCCAAGGCATTCAGGACCCAAAACCCACTGCTGACAGCTGTGCGGCAGCAGGACAGGAAAAACCCTGGGGGTGGGAAAGGACAGCTGGCAGGATGTCATGAGGCAAGAGCTTCAGCTTCAGAGTCCTGAGTCTTTCCCTGGTTATGTCACCTTGGCAAGTCCCTCCGTGGTTCCCTAATCTCCGAAAATGGGATGGTAAGGGTGAAGGTTGTTTGGGGGATTAAATAAGATGATATATGTAAGAGGACTTAGCAGGTGTTTATCACAAAGTAAGTTTCCTTTCTAGGACCAGCAGAGGAGAGGAGAAGGAGAAGCAGAAGAAAGTTAAGATGATGTCTAAGAGGCAGCAGCAGGAAAGCTTTCCTCTGGTGGGAGTGGGGATTCCACAAGAGTCAGGAAGCATGTCAGCCGGTTCTTAGGGACTCTCAGTTTGGCCCATACAATACAGGAGCCATTTCTGTCCTTGCTCATCTCCAAAGCAGACACCCCTGAGTTCTCTCCTTTGGGCAGCCCCTAGCAACCATCCAGAGTGGACATGGGGCAGACATCTACACACAGTTCTGGGCCTGGGTGAACGATTCAGTAATGAACCTTTCCCAACTCAGGCAATGTCTACTTACCATTCAAATTTCTCTAAAATTTGCTCTGTAACTTTTAAACCTGAGCCTTTATCCAAATTATTTCCAAAATGCATCTCAAGTTTAGCGTCCGCACAACAAAAGCCCAGTTGGTCGGTGAGGCATTTAGCCAGCCCTATGACCCTCAACTGACTTCTCTCACCACTGCCCACCTCTCCCTTGACTGGGATGTTCCCTCCAAGGAAATGGTTGCGTCTTCACGGACTGCCAAGTTGGGCCCCTGATGATTTCAAAGAATACAATGTTAACCGTGGAGTTGCAATGCAGATCAACTAGCTTCAAGTGGTATTTTTCTCTTTCTCCCTCTCCAACATTCTCCTTTCATGAACTCTGTCACAAAAAAGGCTGAGACTGACAGTTCCAATGCAATGTTCAAACTTCCAAGACCCCAAAATAAAAGAATTTTTTCCAATTTGACATCTGTAACAATTTCCTACACCAAAACTGCATCAGCACACACGCACTGTACAATTAAGAATAAAATTGGGTTGGATCTGCAAACATTTGCAAACAATTCTTTATTTTATTATAACCTCTTGTTTAGAAAGAAGCAAAAATGCTTCCATGACAAATGTTTGCCTCCTGGCTGGAGGTGTGCATCCAGGAAGCACCGCCTTCCCACTGCCGAGGGGACCCGGATGGAAGAAGGCCTTGGCAGTCGGAACAGGCCCTCCGTGCCCACTTGTAATGAACTGTAGGAAAGGACACCATGGCCTACTTTTTAGGAAACCTGCTGCCAAATCCAAATGTGGAAGGAGGGGGGCATGGGGAATAAAAGGAGCTTTGATTCTGGAAATTATGACTTGATGACATTCTTCTTCTCTTTCCTTATAATCTGTATAACTGTAGACACGACCTTAATTATAGATGGGCAGGTGGGGTCAGGCCAAGAACAGAGCTGCAGATAGAATTTGTGGCTGTGGAATTGCTGGGTTGGGTGGATCCAGCTTCTCCTTGCACTTCAGCTGCTCTCCTGGCCTCTTTCAAATCCTGCAGCCCCTTTGGTGACGAGGTTTTAAATGCCAAGTGCACAACAGGATTCCCTGTCCTGACCAAAGGATCAAAGATCTCAGGTTCTCAGAAATTATTACCCATGGAGAGCGACCTGCAATAAAGCCACTTCAATGTCACCTGAATCCCAGTGAGTCCCCATTCTGCTCATCCTAGATACACCCACACATGTTAGGAAAGGAAGGAGGAATGAATGACGTCATCAGGGAACAACCTGTCACGTCAGGCACTGCATTGGGCTGGTTCGTTTTCTCACTGAAGTCACGTAATAATCATGCAAGGCGAGGTGATTACCTTCCATTTTAAAAATCGGGAGAGACTGAAATATTGGGTGACTTCTCTGAGGCTGCCCATCTGCAAAAGGAAAGGACCAGAATTGGAAACTGGGACTAATCTGTCTTTCCACTGCCTGTTTCGGGCCCATTTCTTTTCCAATTCATCTTCTGAAGTCACCTCTCTGCCTAAAATCTATAATGGCCCCTCTTGCCCAAAGAACAGAGTCCAAAGTTGGCTTGCACCTCTGGCAGGGCTGGGGACTGAGCAGGGGCGATGGCAGGGGCTCAGTGATATGGAGCCAGGTAGAGCTGTGCGTGCCCCGGTGGATGGTCTGTGAGCTACACATGCACGCAGGAACCTGAGGTGGAGAGTTCAGCACCTGCCCAGGTGCTTCTCCATTAACCACAAATGAAAAATGCAAAAGGGAAAGAAAAAAGGAGAGATGGAAGGTGGGAGGGAGGAAGTTGCTGAGCATTTAGGGATTCTCCCCAGCACCTGAGCCTGGGTTGCCAGCAGTCCCTGTTGTGTGGAACCAATCTATCTTCTGCATTAATTAGGAAAAGACTAGGAGAATTGCCAGGTAAGGTGGTGCACACCTGAAACCCCAGCAACTTGGGAGGCTGAGGCAGGAGGATTGCAAATTCAAGGCCAGCCTCAGCAACTTGGTGAGGCCTTGAGCAACTGAATATGAGATTCTGTCTGAAAATTAAAAGAGAGAGAAAGAGAGAGAGAGAGAGAGAGAGAGAGAGAGAGAGAAGGGGGTGTGGTTCAGTAGTAAAGCGCCCCTGGGTTGAGTATCTAGTAAAAAAAAAAAAAAAAAAATCAGGAGAATAAAAAGGTTGAGAAAGTGACCTCCTCCAACACACACACACACACACACACACACGGAAAAATAAGCACATATGCACACATATGCAAACACATGCACACACACACAAAGACATACACATACACAAATACACTCACCTACTCACACACATGCACATAAACTCATGCCCACATACATACATGCACTCACATACACATGAACACACACATTCATACACACACATATGCACATGCACACACATGTACACATTCACACGCATATACATACACAAACACACATGCAAGCATGCACACATACACACACACTGCCTAAAAGAAGAGCAGATCATGTGGGTTTTGACGTTGGAGAGTCCTTACTCCTCACTGGACATGCTGGAGACCAAGCCTGGAGAACCGGAAGGAATTCCTACGCCTTCAGAAGCACCCTGCCTCCCTCCTCGCCTTCCCTCCCTGCTCCTTCGGCTCCATTACTTCATGCATGGTTTATGGAGAACAACCTGGGAGCAGGCTCCTGGGTGCACACGTGTAGCTCGCAGGTCATCTGTAGAGGCGCCGTCCAGGACCACGGAAGAGCAGATCGACCGTACCTTGAAGACATGTCCCCGTGGGAAACCATCTCCCACCTGCCGACAACCACGCCGGTTTCATCACGGTGCTTCGAAGGGAAGGGCAGCGTCCACTGCTACGCTCGCCCTTGCCAGGCACACCCCATGTGTCACCCGCTCCAATTTTGCTAACAACCTTTGGGGAAAATCTTATCATTCTTCCTCTCTCCCACAGTTAAGGGGATGGAAAAACAGAGAAAGTGAGTCACTTGAATAACATCACATAGTAAAAGACCAAACTAGGGTCAGAACCCATGTGCCTACCTCTACCGCCAGTTCTAACCTGGGTGACAGAGCTCCATCCGGGTTCATTATTGGAGATTGGCAATAAATGTCCATCCACCGAGTTAAAACCAAAGATGATGCCAAGGAACCTGAAAAGGGGACACTCAGCAATCTCAGCGTTCAGTGACGATGCAGAACCTCGAAGAACAAAGAGAAATAGAGTCAGGAGATGAGGCTCTGCTGGGGTGGGGACTCAGAAGATCTACAGGAAGGTGAGAATTTGGGTAAGAGTGTCTTTACCTCGTAAGTGTCCCAAAGGCAGAGGAAGAGCGACCTCCAGGGTTCGGGAGACAGAAAATTCCTAAGTGGGGGGAAGTTTAAAAATAACAAAGAAAGGGCCTCAGGAACTACAGCCATGAACTACAAGTACAAATCCAGAGAAACCCCCCCGAATCCTTGCTACATCCCTACTTTTTCCTTCACTGATCATTCAGCATTCCGTGATTTATTTTAATTGAGCACCTACTCTGAGCCCTCACTGCTCTATGCACGATGCTGGGCTGTGACCGGAGCAGTGACGTGGCGCCACTCCCAGAGCCCAGGTTCTCCTGAAGGAGCCAGGCAGGAGCAGACACATAAGTACAAGGAGTTGTCTGGAGGGGCTCCGTGTTGGGGTGGAAAATGAATCTGACGTGGCGGAGTCGTCCTTTGGGTAAGGCGGTCACTCGGTGACCTTACACTGTTTTTTTGAGAAGGTCGCATTAAGCAAAATGTGAATTAAGCGAAGAATCAAGCCAAGCAACTTGTTGCGGGGCGAGGATCCCGAGGTAGGGGAGAGAGGTGACGGATGGGAACACCTGAGATGAGAACTCACTTAACCTGCTGGAGGGCAAGCTGCAGTGTTGAGGCAGAGGAACACCAGGCGGCTGGTAAGGGACGGGGAGGGGGGATTCAGAAGTGCCTGGGGATCATGGAAAGGAATATGGATATGATTTTAAGTGCAGTAGGAAACCACTAAAAAAACCGAGACCAGAGAAGTGATGTAAAGAAGTGATCATCCCACAACCCAGCCTGCTCTCACCTCACTAAAACCCAGGTGTGGCAATATGAGTAAGAGTGATTAGTGCCACGCTGAGGACTATCATCTCCGCATTGCAGACACTATGCTTCCTTTAATATGACCTGAAATCTCATGAGCAATGTTTGCCAAGGGGATTTCCCATTTTTGACTCAAAATGACAATTTCCAAAATCACAATCCTTTTTATCTGAGTAACTGCTTAACTCTGTCCACCCTATTCTACTCTGGAACAGGAGCATTCTTTTAGCTGAAAATTTGTGCCTGGTACTTTCTGCCATAACAGATTCTGTACACTGTACCTTTGCTCATTTCTATCACCCTATGTCTTTTTCTGCCTCGCTCATTCACATGTCCTCTGTCTCTTCCTCCAAGGGAAGAATGGAGGTGCCCATGGAACAGGACCAAGGACAAGGGGATGGGACTCACCACTGGAGACCTCTCTCCCAGGGCCAACTGCCTATTTTTGATTGACAGTTCAAAGAATGGCAAGGACCTGACAGATGTGTGTAAAGATGTTGACTATGATGGACGATCATCATTACCCTTGTGATTTGTCTTCTAATCCGTATTTAACCTGCACGTCTCTGGTGTGCAGTTGATCTCCCAGATCCTAGCAACGCACCCACTCTGGTCTCTGTCGGTCCGTAGCAGAGTCAGGAGAGTGGAGGTGCCCAGACAGGACTTCTGGGCAAGCGCAGGCCAGCACCCCCGTCATTCTGTCCTCCTCCCTGAGCCTGCACCCCAGCTCCTTCAACCATCGCTCCTGGAAGCTCTTTTTGAATCCACAACAAACTCATCGCCTCGTGGTCTGTGGCAGCTGCTGTCCTCTGTTGACAGGTAAGAGGACATGTGACTCCTTTTCCAGTGCCCCTGCCTTTCCTTCATCGATTCTTTCAGAACTCCTGAGCAGCGTTCCCGGGTCTTAGTCCTAAGTCCTCTTGGAGCCAGAGAGACCCCGAGAAGTGAGATCATGGATGGACGTGCCATCCTTCCTTCCAGCTGCTTCTGCTGGGAGGTGCGTGCCCCACCCTCATGGACATCGCCCACATTTCCGAGGCTTAGATTCTCCCATTCCCCCCTCTTCCTTCTCACACCTGCTGCCTCTTCTAGAGATGACTTTAAAGCTGGCGTCTCTTTCCTCCACCCGTGAACCCTGGGCTCCTGGTGAGCTCCACTTCCACCACAGGCTTCCCGATCTCCGTCACTCCTGTTCAGTTCTGGCTGCCGACTCCTTTCCACCTCCCTGGATGCCTCTTTTGTACTGGAGTTCATCGCGGAACTCCCTGGCTCTGGTTACCTCTCCATGATTTTTGTCACTGAAAAACTTCACCCAGGCCAAACTATACTTTGGGGCCACTTTCAGCCACTGTCACCCAGCTGCCTGAAACCACACCCTACAAATTCAAGCTGACTCTTTTCCTTCAATGACTTGAAATCCACCTTCCTGCCACTTTACGGTTTCCAGTTTTTAACTTCTCACTCTGTCACCTCGCCCAAGGTGCCCGTCACGTCCATTCTGTCAACCGATGCTCTTCTTGTTGGTGAGAATCCAGCAGGGCAAACCAGTGACCTAAATGGCTTCCTCCACCCCATGGAAGATTACCTCTTCAGATGGGAAAGTCATGAAATCATCAAGCACACTGCTTTTAATTCAAGGAGACTTTTAGCAAGAATCTGGACAGCTCAAGTCCCTGTCATTGCAGCTATTTTTTCTTGCTGGGATGGTCTTTGACCAGCCCCTGAAATGCATTTTCCATTTGCTGCCTTGCATTTGCTAGATGGCCTGTAGTTTACAGCATGCAGATTCTACAAATACATTAAGGTCACCCCTCTGTGCAAAAACCTGGACAGATCCAGGTCAGGGCTGCACCAGCCACTGAGTGCAGCAGTAAAATGAAACAGAGTAATTGAGCTTGAAACTCACAGGGAATTGAGGTAAAACAGGAATTTGTCTCCATTTTCTTCTCTGTTTTCTCCATGGGTTCTGCCTATTGTGAGTTCACTTTGCTGCCAAAGGAGATGGTTCCAAAGCTTATTCCGTTTAATCATCTGTAAAATGGGAACGGGACTATCTGCCTACCTGCTCATAGGAATATTCTCTTGCTCAAATGAGGGTGAGAAAGTTTTGACCGAGGACTGAAAAGTGCTCAATAAACATGATGGATTTTGTAGCATCCTTTCCCCAAGTGCTAGAACTGACTTAATACTCTCTGTGGTCAGAGAATTTGCCACAGGAAAAAAAACCTAATGCCTTGTGAGGCAAATCAGACTAAAAGAAGTCAAAACATCATTAAGTTCATTAAAGGTCTCATGCAGTTTTTATATTTCCAAAAATGAAGCACTCAAAGCAATGTAAGAAATAGGCAATTATGTTTTACCTGTTTTGATTTATATTTGCTGAATGCTAAACGATTAATATGCATTTACTTCTGATGCTAAAATTACTATGAAGACAATAATACATAGCACTTACCAGACACTATCTGCCAGCCCTGAGCTAATCCTTGCAAACATATCTCACCTAATGCATGCAGCAACCCAGTGAGCTGTGGGCCATTATAACCTCCATTGACAGATGAAACCAGGCTGAGATGGCAGAAATTGAGGAACTCTCACAACTGAAAAAGGAGGGGCTAGAAATGCATGACTCAGAAAGAGGACAGATGCTTCTAGACCCAGCCTATCCCCACTCTATTCCAGTTGCTGTCTCCCCACAAGCTCATCTTTATTTTATTTCAACTTTCAAACTGCAAACCTGTTTTTGTGACCAGAGAACACTGAACAATTACCAGCACACTTTGGCAAAATCTCATAAAAGCTTCCAGGCCTTTCCCCAATATTCTTGCCCAAGACAAACAATGGCTGGGGTTTATCTATCCTAGGTCAGGTTTCAGGAACTGGGGTTGAGGGAAATCTCAGGGTATGACAACTTGAGAGTTCAGAGGTGAGAAATTTCTTTGAAAAACAATAAATTCCTGCTAGTACTAACAGCTTGAAAATGATCAGTAAAGTGTTCATAAAAACAAACACAAAAAAAAAGAAAACAAGAAAACAATTCATTTGCTGCCTTTGCCTGTTAACTTATCAGTATAATTCTTTCACTATTTAATTTTCCCTAAATCAGCTCATTTTTAATTAAATGCCCATTTTAGCCTTTCCTTAACAATATCTATAAAAATAGATTCAACATGCTCCCTTGTTGTCTGATATGCATATTTAAAATGAATATGCAACTATTAAAATTTAATTTTTAAAAATAACCTTTCTGTGTGCTACTTCCAATCATCTTATAAACCAACCACACTATGATAAATGGTGACATAATTTCTAATGCCAGCTCATAGACAGCAGGTTAATTTCCACAGGAGCATCCCAGGGAGATATTTTGAAAATAGAGATTATCTAGTCCCACTCCCAAGACGTTTTGATTTAGCAGATATTGAGTAGAACCCATGTATGAGTAAGTTTTGGGTCACTGTAATGAAGTACCTGATACAGGTTACTTATAAAGTAAAAAGTGGCTCATTTGGGCTCATGGCTCTGGAAGTTCAGGTCTAAGATTTGGTAGCCCCATTGATATGGACTTCTAGCAAGGGCAGCACACCATGGGAGGAGTGTGTGTCAGATTGAGGACACGCAACACAGCCAGGCAAAAGAGAAAGGGAGGAAAAAAGAGCAGGGTCCCTCAATCCCCTCTAAGGGCAGACACCCAATAATGTGAAGACTACCCAGTAAGCCTCACTGATTAAGATCCGCAGCAGCTCCTATTAGTGCCACCCTGGGGACACAGTGCCTCCCATCAGTGCCGTTTTGGGGACATATGGATCTTTGATGGAAACTCGCCCAAACCATAGCCATCAGCTAAACTCTTTTTTTTTTTACTTCATTTTTATTATTCTAGTTTTCAGTAACTCCTCTGGTAGCCCTGGTATATGGATGATTTGGAAACAGCTGGTTTAATCTAGTTCCCCCAAAAGGGCTGTTTTGAGAATTCACCTGGATAAAACAAACTAAGTGCTTAGGAAGAGCCTATTTCAGAGAACTCAACTCTTCCTGGTCTGTTACTAGACTATGTGTTTATCCATGACCTAAAGACAAACTCACTTCAAGGTAAGGTTGAAGACAAGAGGTTCACTGGGAGCTGAGAAGGATCCTGGCTTCTCTGTGCCAAGTGATGCATGGTGGCCTCCTCCAAACCTCCTCAGCTCAGAGCTGGGGCAAGGCTCAAGGGCAACCATGGACACGTCCTTTGTAACTCTTCCTGGCTGCCCTGTCAGCCTGTGTACACATCAACCTCTTACACACCAGGAGCCTCAGGCCTTTGCCATCGAACTGATGGAAGCTAGGTATTCTGTCAAAGGCGTTTCTCATCCTACTCATCTATCTGGCCCATCACAAATGAGAGCGCTTGGTCCTTTCTGTCCTGGCAGGTATTTCATAAACTTCTTCAAGAAAGAACAAGGAAGCTGCCCTGATGTTGTCCTGCCTGAGAAGCATCATCAATTCTGGGCATCGAAATTCAAAGTGAGGCAACAAAACATGGGAACAAGCCATCAGAATCGTGAGAAGCCCTAAATCCATAACAATTAAAGAATTGCTGATGAAGTTTGGCTCAGAGAAGATTCTGGAGTGTCAGTTTGCATTTGCTCCTAAGCAGGGGGGACGAGACTGAGAAAAGGCCATCAGGTGAGAGAAAGCTTAGCACAGCCAAGGAACATAAAGCAAGCTGGCACGGAGAGGACACCATCCCACGGGCAGGAGCAGTTCAGGAGGAAGTCGAGAAGAGTTGAACGTGGCTTCTCATCTTAGCCCAGGGAGGAACTATGGAGAGGTGTTTAGCAAGACAGGACATAATCCAGTTTGTTGGGAGAGAATCACTTCCACTGTGTGAGCAATCTAGTTTGGAAGGGGCTAGAGTTCACTGGAGTGATCATTACCACCAAATACTTACAGGTCACTGAGGAGAAAGAAATGGCCCCATCCCATTAATACCCACAGGGCACAGTAGGAAGTTACGGAAAGGCCTATTCCAAATCCTCTCTCCCCAAGAATCATAGTTGACACACAATGAAAAGGACTGCTTCCAGAGAGAATAAATACCCTGGCGTTGAGGGTTGTATCAGTCTGCCATAGCTTTATTACAAATCATCTCTAAAATGGGTGACTTAAACCTCCCACCATGACTGCTTGTGGTGGGTTACTGGGTGGTTCTGCTCATGTGGACGTGGTCTGGTTGATCTTGGCTGGGCACATACCATGTGTCTATCCTCAGCCTTCAGGTTTGCCGAAGGAGGACCAGTCTGAGATGGCTGGGGCGGTTACTCTGTGTGGTCTCATATCGTTTGGCAGGCCACAAGGGACTTGTCCTTAAGGTGATTAGAGAAAAGCAAAAGAAAGGAAGTAAAGCTCACGCGTGCTTTTCCACACTTCCACTTGCATTAAGTGTGCTAACATCTTTTTTACCCTAGAATTACATAAATATCTGATTTTTGAACTTCAAACTATTCCAAGCCTTTCTCTTCTTTTTTTGATTGGCTTTTTTTAGTTCTACATGACAGTAGAATCCCCATTTTGACATAATCAGACAAGCATGAAATTTGTCTTGCTCTAACTCAGACCCCAGTACCTCGCCTTCCCCTGTCCTCTCCCCACCTCCTGCTCCCTTGCCTCTGTTGACCTTCCTGCCATGAACCCATTGGAAGTTTGCTAGTATCTTCAGGGCCGAAGCAAGTCACATGGCCATGCCTGGAGACCCAAGTGTGAGGGGTGATAAAGTGGGAGTACAGAAGGCATGGGTCCGGGGGGCTGTTCATCAACACAATCTACCAGAAGCAGAGTGATCATGTATGAGAGGAGACTTCGCGGCCTAGACTAGAATAGCCGACCTTTATGAAGCCTCATCACACCTAGGATCCTATTTGGAAGAACCAGAAGGGTTCTTTCTGCATGGAAAGAAAGAGTCAGGCCACAGCCTGTGTCCCCTGAGTACGCAGGCGACTTCTGTTGGAGTGTTAGCAGGATAGGGAGCTGACGGAAAGTGCACTCGCAGGCCGGACCCTCTTGCTCCCTGAGGAAGTAGCAGTCCAGGTTCTGGCTGCTCATCTTCCTGCTGAAGAGCTACCATCTCCGTTTGAGTTGTGAGAACATCCATGGAACTCTGGGACGGACTTGTTTCATTCATCCACACTCAAGATATAGGATCGTCTTACAACTGGGATATTAACCATGGGGGGAAGAAAGCTGCCTAAGGAAACCACTCTGTTCCCGTTCTGAAGCTCATTTCTAAATAAAGATATTAACTCATAAAGGCTTCAGGCCTAACTGAAGCTGACTTATGGAAACCAAGGGAATTAAACACATGCACACATATTCACGCACTCACAGAAAGTATTTAGAATTCAGATTTTAAAAGGCCAGAAATATTGAAAATATAAAATAAAACCAGCCATAACTGTAACTACAAATAAAGTTTGCATCTTGCTAGCAAATGTGAGCTATAAAAATTCCAAGTTTTTGTGGTCTGGTTGAGGACAAGCCTATTTCCAAAGCTTCACATAGTGACAGATACACAATTTACATACACATAAAATGCACACATACAGCCTCCTACAAACTCACATATATAATAGCACAACACAAATACATCCACATACACACCAGCACTGATGTACGCACACATGACAGGACATTAATTCCTATATTTTCACAAACACACTCATAAATAATCAGGTTCACATACACAGGTATTATCTTGGAACAAATATGAGAATACGTACTTATAGACAAATACAAAAAAGTATGTGTGTGTACCCTGGAAATTGAACTACTTTACCTCTGATCTCCATTTCGTTATTTTTATTTTCTATTTTGAGACAGGGTCATGCTAACTTGCCCAGGCTGGCTTTGAACTCGCCATCTTCCTGCCTCAGCCTCCTGAGTTACAGGGAACAGATTCCAGGCATGCACCATCACACCCAGTCAGAAGAGTTTATTTGGAAACATTAATACAAAGACCCTCATATACACACAAACCCACACACACACAGAGGCACAGGCATACAGATACACACATCAGAAAGTTGCAAACACATCCCATTCAGTACCATACCATCAAGTGAACACACACACAGAGACAGGCTCTCCTAATGCTACGGCATCCATATGCACCAAACACTCACCCCTATACACACGTGTCCATCCACCTCCCCACTCTGAGGGGCCATGGTTGATCTGGTCTCTCCAACTTCATTGAGCATCCCTAGTCCTTCCTCTGGTCAGCTCTCTTTTCATTCTAGGAAATCCTAAGTTTTCCCTGTTCCAACACTTTTGCACATTCTCTCCCCTAGATCGTCACATGGTCAACTCTCTGGGATCCTTCAGGCCTCAAGTTCAAAATCACCTTCTCAATAAGGCTCTCCTCAACCACTGCGCCCTGTGGGTAGCACGCTTAGCTTCTCCATCACATACCGTTTTGGGGTTATAATAGTGCTTATCTGAGTTTTGAAATCATACTTTCCCCTGTGATCGTTTAATGTCTTTCTTTCCCACTGGACTGTGAGTGCCACGTCTGTTTCACTCATTATTTACATCCTAAGTCTAACACGGTGCCTGGCAAACAGTGGGCAGTCCATAAACAATGAATGCACAAATTACTCAGAAGGGAGTCAATACATGATGTGCTTTTAAGACAGCTACCAGAGTGAAATTCTGGGAAAGAGTGCAAGGCACACCAGAATTATATTACCTTGGGAACAAATGATTCAGGTTATTTATATACCCATGCCCGAGTGTCATTGTCCAAGGGCTCTTCCTGGAACTGGCCTGCTGGGCAAACACACAGAATGGCCTTTCAGGGTTCTGAGTTGGAGGCAGGGAAGCCCTTAGGCACACAGCTGCAGAGACTGGCAGTTAGGAGCCAGACACTCTAAAAGTCAGGGTGGAGGCAGGACACCAGTTGTCTCTACCAACTGCCAAGGTGGATTGAAAACCAACAGAGAGCAGGTCTGTGGGAAAGCGGATGCTGTTGGCAACTGTGGATAAAAGTGAGAAGAGGGGAAAACAGTTCTTTCACTGGTAATAATACTGCCCAAGGGAAACAGGCCTGGAAACACTGAAGTGCCAAAGATAATGTCACCATCCAGATCAAATAGATGAAACCAACCACTATGGCTGGTCTTCAGGTAGGGGTTGCTCAAGGCAAGCCAACCCCAAGAGCGGGGAAATGAGCGCTGCTGGAGATATGACATCAGCCCTTGGAAAGTCCCAGGCCCTTCTGACGGAGGCTCACCAGCTGCAGGAGGGGAAGTCCTGTGGTTGGGGCAGGGTTGCAAACAACTCTAAGCCTTTGAAATACATGTGCAAAGCAAGAGTCATCTGAGGATGGAAAATGTCCCTGACTCATCTGGTCTTCTGGAGGCACGTGATGTGCTATAAGTGAGCTCACGGCAGGAGAGCGGGCACTGTTGCTGCTGCCTCTTTTTCCCTGTCCATCCACCACACCTCCTGCCTCTAACACCAGTGTCCATGCCAAGTTCAAAGTCGGTTTTTTAAAATAGCAACAGAAGTCAGGTCCATGGGCACAGTGGTCACCAGAGACAGAGACTAGGTCATGTGATCAGATGGCCTGGGCTCCTGAGATAAACCACTGGAAATGTCAAACTTAATGAGATCGTGTGGTGGGGAGATGTTCACTGAAGAAAGGCTTTTCTGCCCATATTGACCTGACGTGTGTAAGAACAACACACGTTTAATTGATGTGCTCCAATTAAACTCCTTCTAAAACTCATGCCATAAACTCATGAAATCCAGTTCTGGGGGAAGAAGAGTCCTTCTGCAGAACCTTCTGTGAACAGTGAAGTTTGGGCCTCATGGCTCAAAGTCCCGGATCTTTGACCTAGATTTCACCCCCCGCCCCAAAACAGTGATACCCGCTACCCAAGAGAGTCTCCCAGCAAGTGCTGTACATCAGTGGCTCTCACGGTAGCTGGCCAGCAGAATTAGATCAGCATCCCCTGGGAACTTGCAGAAATGGAAACTGTCAAGGCCCACCCCAGACCTTCTGAATCAGGAATTTGGGGAGTGAGTCCCCACACTCTCTTAATGGGGTATTTTGAAAAATGCAAATTCCTTATTTTAATTAAGGCCAATTTGGTAATCTCTATTTCATTTGCTCTAATTAGTTATACAGAATAGCAGAATGCATTTGGACTCACTGTACACAAATGGACCACAACTTGTCATTTCTCTGGTTGTACACGACGCAGTCACTTCATTTGTGCAATCGTACATGTACATAGGGTAATAATGTCCATCTCATTCCACCATCTTTTTGACCCCCATACCCCCTCCTCCCCGCTCCCTCCCCTCTGCCCTATCCAGAGTTCCTCCATCCTTCCTTTGCCTCCCACAATTATGGATCAGCACCCACTTATCCGAGAAAGCATTTGGCCTTCAGTTTTGGGGGATTGGCTTACTTCACTTAGCATGATATTCTCCAACTCCATCCATTTACCTGCAAATGCCATAATTTCATTCTTTTTTAAGGGTGAGTAATATTTCATTGTGTATATATACCACAGGTTCTTTATCCATTCATCCATTGAAGGGCATCTAGGTTGGTTCCACAGTTTAGCTATTATGAATTGAGCTACTGTAAACATCGATGTGGCTGCATCACTGTAGTATGCTGATTTTAAGTCCTCTGGGTATAAACTGAGGAGTGGGATAGCTAGGTCAAATGGTGGTTCCATTCCAAGTTTTCTAAGAAATCTCCATACAGTTTTCCAGAGTGGTTGCACCAATTTGCAGTCCCACCAGCAGTGAATGAGTGTACCTTTTTTCCCACATCCTCACCAACATTTACTGTTGCTTGTATTCTTAATAATTGCCATTCTGACGAGAGTAGATGAAATCTTAGAGTAGTTTTGATTTGTATTTCTCTAATTGCTAGAAATGAACATTTTTTCAACGTTTGTTAATTGAATGTATATCTTCTTCTGTGAAGTGTCTGCTCAGTTCCTTAGCCCATTTATTGATTGAGTTCATTGTTTCTTTGGTGTTAAGTTTTTTGAGTTCTATATAAATCCTGGAGATTAATGCTCTATCTGATGTGCATGTGGTAAAGATTTTCTCCCATTCTATAGGCTCTCTCTTCACATTATTGATTGTTTCCTTTGCTGAGAAGAAGCTTTTTAATATGAATCCCTCCCATTTATTGATTCTTAATTTTACTTCATGGGCTTTAGGCATACTGTTAAGGCCCTCGGACAATATAATAAAGATTTGGGCCTGATTTTTCTTCTATAGATGCAGGGTCTTTGGTCTAATTCCTAGGACCTTGATCCATTTTGAGTTGAGCCTTGTGCAGGGTGAGAGATAGGAATTTAATTTTGTTTTGCTGCATATGGATTTCCAGTTTTCCCAGCACCATTTGTTGAAGAGGCTGTCTTTTCTCCAAAGTATGTTTTTGGTACCTTTGTCATATGAGATAACTGTATATTGGTTTGTCTCTGTGTCCTGTGTTCTGTACCATTAGTCTACATGTCTATTTTGGTGACAATACCATGCCATTTTTGTTACTATAGCTCTGTAGCATACTTTAAGTTCTGATATTGTGATGCCTCCTGCTTCACTTTTCTTGCTAAAGATTGCTTTGGCTATTCTGGGTCTCTTATTTTTCCAAATGAATTTCATGATTGCTTTTTCTATTTCTATGAGGAACATCATTGGGATTTTAATTGGCATTGCATTAAATCCGTATGATGCTTTTGTTAGTATGGCCATTTTGACAATATTAATTCTGCCTATCCAAGGACAAGGGAGATCTTTCCTTCTTCTAAGGTCTTCTTTAATTCCATTCTTTAGTGTTCTGTAATTTTCACTGTAGAGGTTTTTCTCCTCTTTGTTAGATTGTTAATCTCTCCTTTTTTAATGCTGTAATCTGTCCATAGAAACAGAGCAACTCTGTTATCTTGATCTGAATGTCCCCCAAAATCTCATGTGTTGAAACCCTAGTCTCCAATGCAGGATCATTCAGAGGAGGGGATTTTGGAAAATGACTGGATCACAAAGGCTCATCTCATCAATGGATCAATCCACTTTTGGATTAATAATTTGAATGGACTACTGAAAGCGGTGGAAACTGTAGGCAGATGGAGCATGGTTGGAGGAAGTAGGTCACTGGGGGTGTCCCCTTGGGGACTGTCTTGCCTGTGGCCTCTTCCACTCTTTCTCTTCTTTCTCTCACAGGCTAAGTGGCTTTCCTCCAGCATGCTCCTCCACCATGATGCTTGACTCAGGTCCAGAGCTATGGAGCCAGCTGAGTTTGGACTTAGAACTCTGGAACCATGAGCCAAAATAAATGTTTCCTACTTTAAGTGGTTTGTATCAGGTGTTTTAGTCACAGTGATGAAAAGTGGACTATCACAAACTCAAAAGTCATGAAAATATTCCCAAATTTATCTTTACAAAGTTTTACTGCTTTTCTTCACCTTTTCTATTTAGAACTAAATAGGATTGATTTTGTTTATGATGTGTGATACAACTCCATATTTAATTTTTCCATATGAACATCCAATTGACCCAACATGACTTATTGAAGGACAGCCTTGAATAAGTGAGTCTTCTGAAGGCATCACATAGCTAGATCATGTCTTTTATCCATTCATCCATTTTATGTCTTTTGTTTGGAAAATATAATTGATTTTCATATTGACTTTTTATTCAACAACCATGCAAAATTCACCCATCAATTTATAGTGTAACTACAGATTAAATGGAATTTTCTACGTGTACATTCTTGTCTTCTACAAAAAAATGGTGGTTTTAAATTCTTTCTACCCAATACTCATGCCTTTTATTTCTTTAACTTGACTTATTGCATTGGATAGCATATTAGTCAGCAGTCCTTCACTGTGACAAAATACCCGAGATAATCAACTTTATAAGGAGGAAAATTTTGGCATTGGAGGAGGGCACTCCTCCAATGTATTCTCTCCCTTCCATTAGGCCTGACTTCCTAAAGGCTCCACTGCCTCCCAGTAGCGCCACAAACTGGCAACACAGCCTTCAACACACGGGCCTTTGGGAGACACTCAATGATCTAAGCAGACAGGCTCTCTAGTACAATTTTGACTAGAAATAACTATAGTGATTATCTTCAGCTCATTACTAATTTAAAGGAGAAAACTTTCCATATATCACCATTAAACATTAATGCAATGTTTGCTCTATGATTTTTCACAGATATTGTCAGATTTCGAAAATTTTCTTCTGTTCCTAGAAAAGTTCAAGATTTTATAAGTAGATGTCAAATTTTTCAAATGTTTTTACTGCATCTATGGAGATGATCACTTTTTTTCCTCTTTTATGTCATCGACGTGGTTAAGTAGTATGACTGCTTTTAAATGTGGAACCACCTTTGGATTCCTGGAATAAATTCAACTTTGGCTAGGTTCATTTCCCTTCTTAGATAACAGTTCAATTCCATAATTCTCACTTTAGGATCTTGCATCTATATGGAGAAATTGATCTCTTAATTTCCTTTTGTGTAATGTCTTTGTCAGATTTAATGTCAAGGGTATTTTTGCTTCCTACTAAGGATGTTTCTAACTTTTTGAAAAGTTTGTGTATTGCTATTATTTCTTCCATAATTCTTTAAAGTTAACTGGTAACATGTACCTAAAGACTTTAAGTTCAAGTTTAAATATCTTTATTTTCATATAACTATTCAAACAGTCTCTTTTCAGGCCAATTTTTATTAGTACTTTTCTTGGAATTTTCATTATTAATTAACATTTTAAAGTACATTAGCATAAAGTTTGCATTACATCCCCTATATGTATATGATCTCTGCTGGTGTATCTTTTCCCATAAATGTACTATAATTTGTGCCTTGTTTAATTCTTGTTGGTTAATCTTGCTAGAGATTTATCTACTTCATTAGTCTTTCAGAGAACCAACTTTTTGGATTTTTTAATTGTCTCTATTATATATTTGTTTCTAACTTATTAATTTCAACTCATCATTTTCTGTATTGCATATTCTTTGGGTTTAATCGGGCTTTTTTCAAACTTCTTGAGATGAATACTTGAATAATTAATGTCAACCTTTTCTTATTTACTTATATGAGGATATGGGACTATAAATTTCCTTCTAACACAAGTTTTGACTGTATTCCAAATATTTTTATATGTCATATTTTTATCATTATTCATTGCAAAATGCTATCTGTTTTTCAGTAGAATGTATTCTTTGACTCATAAAGTATTTAGAAATGAATTGTCTAACTTCCAAATATTTGGGTATTTCTAATTTTCTTTTTGTTACTTATTTGTAGCTCCAGTCCATGGGGATAAGAGGACATACAGCTGACAAGTTTTCATGCATTAAATTGGGTGAAACTTGGCAGACATACTGGCACATGCCTGTAATCCCAGCAGCTCAGGAGCTGAGGCAGGAGGATCGTGAGTTCAAAGACAGCCTCAGCAACTTAGTGAGGTTCTAGGTAACTTAGCCAGGCCCTAGGTAATTAAGGGAGAAACTGTCTTGAAATTTACAAAATAAATAAATAAAAAGGGCTGGGGATGTGGCTCAATGTTTGTGCCTCCTCCTGAGTTCAATCCCTGGTACCAAAAAAAAGGGAGGTGAAACTTGATTTCTGTCCCAAAATATATCCAATTTTACTTAACAGTTCCATGTGTAATGTTAGTAAGTATTCTGTTAGTGTTCAATTAGTATACAGTTAAGTCAGGTTTATTCAATGAAATAAATTAGACTTGTTGATATAAATTAGTTTGAGTGCAATGTATCTTGTTCAACATTACAGATTTTCTGTTTGTTCTCTCAGCTCTAAAGCGATTATCTTAAAAAGTCACCCACAATTGTGGACTTACCTGTTTGCTATGTTTTAAACTATGCTAATTGAATACATGTGAATTTAGCATTATTATGTCTTCCTAGAGCATTAACCCACTTGTCATCCTAAAATGCTCATCTCTATCTCTGGTGATACTATTTTCCTAAACTAGGCTTTGTTTCATGTAAGAATAATTACCCAGTCATCTTTTGGATAGTTACGGCATTCTTTTGTTTTTAATTTATATGTACCCTTATTTTTAAAGCAAACCCTTTGTAAGCATATGTTTTTGAGAAAGAAATATTTCTCTTCTAATTACAGAATTTAGGCCACATATATTTAATAAAACTACTGATATATTTGAGTTTAAATTTACCATTTTACTATTTGTCTTTGATTTTTTTTCATCCTTTCTATATGCCTGCATTTCTTCTTTCTTACCTTCTTGAGGATTAATCAGATATTTTTATTTAGTCCATTTTCTACACAATTACCTTTTGAACTATGTATGTATTCTTTCTTGCTTCTTGTACAAGTTAACCCAGAGATTACAACATCCTGCAGTTATTAGAGTCTAATGCAAGTGAGTACTTTTACTACTCCCCACATATTTTGAGAATCCTGGAACACCTTCACGCTATTTATATCTCTTTCTTTTATTATTTTTACAGACTGCATTTTGATTCATTGTACACAAATGGGGTACAACTTTTCATTTCTATGGTTGTACACAATGCAGATTCACATCATTCATGTAATCATAAATATACATAGGGTAATACTGTCGGTTTCAGTCTACTATCTTTCTGTCCCCCACCCGCTCCCACCCCATTTTCCTCTATACCATCCAAAGTTCCTTCATTCTTCTCTTCCTCCCTCCACCTCCCCTCATTATATATCATCATCCACTTATCAAAGAAAACATTTGGCCTTTGGTTTTTTGGGGCTCGGACTATTTCACTTAATATGATATTTTCCAACTTCATCCATTTACCAGAAAATGCCATAATTTTATTCTTCTTTATGGCTGAGTAATATTCCATTGTGTATATATACCACAGTTTCTTTACCCATTCATCAACTGAAGAGCATCTCAGTTGGTTCCACAATCTAGCTATTGTGAATTGAGCAGCTATGAACATTGATGTGGCTGCATCACTGTAGAATGCTAATTTTAAGTCCTTTGGGTATAAACCGAGGAGTAGGATAGCTGGGTCAAAAATCAATAAATAGGACACATTCAAACTAAAAAGCTTTTTCTCAGCAAAGGAAACAATCGATAATGTGCAAAGAGAGCCTACAGAGTGGGAGAAAAATCTTTTCCACACACACCTCAGACAGAGCGCTAATCTCCAAAGTTTATAAAGAACTTAAAAAACCTTACACCCAAAATACAAAGAACTCAATCAATAAATGGGCTAAGGAACTGGGCAGACACTGCACAGAAGAAGATATACAGGTGATCAACAAATATCTGAAAAAGTGTTCTCTGGTAATTAGAGAAATGCAAATTAAAACCACCCTAAGATTTCATCTAACTCCAATTAGAACGGCTGTTATCAGGAACACAAGCAACAATAAGTGTTGGCGTGGATGTGGGGAAAAAGGCACACTCATACATTGCTGGTGGAGTTGCAAATTGGTGCAGCCACTCTGCAAAGCAGTATGGAGAGTCCTCAGAAAACTTGGACTGGACCCACCTTTTGACCCAGCTACCCCACACCTCTTCTGTTTTAATGTTGCAGTAATGGAAGATTCTCCCCAGTGCTTCATGCAGTCCATTTCACTTACATGTGCTCACCTCTCAACACTTCTGTAGCCCTGCCCTGCATCCTCATTTCCTTATGGGATCCTCTTCCTTCGGCCTACAGAACTTCCTTTATCATTTCCTTAGTGAAAGTCAACTGACGCAAATGATCTCTGGTTTGGTTTATGTGAACTATATTTATTTCACCATCACTTCTAAAGAACATTTCTCTGGGTTTACAATTCTAGGTTGGCAGTTATTTTCTAAAACATGTTGAAGTTATTGTTCCAGTGTGTTCTGGCTTACATAACTTCTGCTAAGAAGTCAACTTTAAATCTTATTTTTGCACTTTGGAAGGTAATGTGCCTTTTTTTTCCATTGGTTGCTCTTACGATTTTTCTCCTTAGCGCTGGTTTTCAGCAGTCTTTTTATGATGAGCCAGCTGTGGATTACTTTGGTTTTACCTTGTTGGGTTCATCACACAACTTAGTGTCTTTCATCATATTTGAAAAACTCCCAGGTTATTCACATCTTCAAATGTTGATTCTACTCTATTTTCCCTCTCACCATCTGGAATTTGATTGGACATAAGTATTTATCGTGTCTCATAAAATTCTTACTCTCCTCTCTATTTTCTATCTTCTTTGTCTTCCTTCTTTCAGATTATCTCCTTCCCTCCAGTGATGTCTAATCTGCTTCTAAATCCATCTTCTGTGTTTTTTATTTCACTTATTCATGCTTTCAGTTTAAGAATTTCCATTTATTTTTATCATTTGAAATTATTGAGATTCGCTTACATATTATAAAACGCACCTACCTTCAAAAGGTTCATGCCGTATGTAGTTGAAATGCAATTTTCTCCTGCCACAATTCATGTTGAGGCTTGGTCCCCAGAGTAGTGCTGTTGAGAGGTGGCACAGGCTTTAGGAAGCACTTGGGGCCCAGATTAGTCAACTTTTTAATCACTGTGCCCAAAATACTTCCCACAAGAAACTTAAAGGAGGAACAATTTGCTTTGGATCATGGTTTTAGAGGTTTCAGCCCATGGTTGGCCAGCTCCATTGCTCTGGGCCTAAGTTGAGATAGAAAATCAGAGTGGAAGGGTGTGATGGAGAAAAGCTTCTCAGCTCATGGCAACCAGAAAGCAAGGAGGGAGGGACAAGATAGAGTCCTCAAGGGAACACACCCAGTGACACATTTTATTCAACCGTGATCCACCTGCCTATAATTCTACCATATCCCAGTAGTCTATTCAAATTATTAATCTGTCAAATGGGTTAATCCCACTTATGATGTTAAATCCCTCATGATCCAATCATTTCCCCAAAGTTCCACCTCTGAATGCTGTTGCATTGGGGTCTAAGCCTTCAATACATAAGACTCTGGGGAACATTCTAGATCCAAACCATAGCATGAGGGATCTGTCCTCATAAATGGATTAATGCCTTTCTCATGTAAGTGAGTTTTCTTAGAACTGCATTAGTTATCTTAAGTACAGATTGTTGTAAAGTAGATCATCTGGTGCCCAACCCCACCTCACACAAATCTGATCCTTTTCTACTTTTCACATTAAGATTCTCACCAGAAACTGACAAGATGCACCCACCCAATCTTAGTAGCTTTCAGAATCAGAAAAGAAAAAAAAAAAAATAAGCCTCTTTGCTTTATAAATTACCCAATCTCTGGTGTTTTGTTATGGCAACATAAAATGAACTAAACCAATATAGTTTTATCAATGTGACAGTGTATATATTTGGGTAATAACACTCCAATCAAGATATAGAATAATTTGCATTTTTATCAAGAACATAAACAATAATAGATGTTGGCATGGATGTGGGGAAAAAGGCACACTTTTACATTGCTGGTGGAGTTGCAAATTAGTGCGGCCACTCTGGAAAGGAGTATGGAGAATCCTAAGAAAACTTGGAATGGACCCACCTTTTGTCCCAGTTAGCCCACTCCTCGGTTTATACCCAAAGAACCTAATTACAGTAACACAGCCACATCAATGTTTATAGCAGCTCAGTTCACAATAACTAGATTGTGGAACCAACCTAGATGCCCTTCAACAGATGAATGGATAAAGAAACTTTGGTATCTGTACACAATGGAATACTATTAGCCATAAAGAAAAATGGTGGAATGAGACAAACATCATTACCCTATGTACATGTACGATTACACGAATGGTATGAATCTACATTGTGTACAACCATAGAAATGAAATTATGTACCCCATTTGTGTACAATGAATCAAAATGCAGTCTGTAAAAAATTAAAAGCTAAATAAAAATAATAATAATTTTTCCAAAAAGATATAGAATACTCCCATCACCCCAAAAGAGTTTTCTTCTTCCCTTCTGTAATCAAGAATTCTAAGAAAGGATGTTGAGGGCATGGAGATATAGAATAGTTTTATGTGTATTCTTGAGATCCTTATAATGTGATAATGGAGAAATATAGAGGAAGAAAAACATAATGCAAAGTTACAAATGCTTAAATGGAACATGAACAACATGCTATAATGTAACATGCTATATAGTAAATAATTACTGGTGGTTTCAAAAAAATGTACACAAATTCTTCAGTCCTTCTCCCTTCAAGGAACTTCCCCCTTAGTGACTTTCTATGAATGGATAAAATATGGAAGACTCATATTATGCCACTTCCAAGATTAGGTTATAAAAAGACTGCTGCCTCTCTAGTAGGCACACTCTTTATCTTTCCAATTTGGATCACTCACCCTACAAGAAACCAGATACCACGTTCAGCAGTCCAATGGAGAAGTTCATGCGGTGAAGGACAGAGGCCTCCAGTAATTAGCCAGTGAAGAACTGAGACCTTCCAACAATTAGAGATTGGAAGTAGATTCTGCAGCCCCAGTTCAGTCTTGTGATGACCGTATCCCCCATTCATGTTTGACTGCCACCACATGAGAGATCTTGAACCAAAACGACTAGCTAAACAACTTCCTTACTCTCTCTACTCCTTTTCCTCTTATCTAAAATGACTATAATAATGCTATTTCATAGGACTGATGTAAAGAAAATTGAAGTAACATATGTCAAAGGCTTAAAATTAGGCCTCTCCCACAGTAAGTGCTTAATAAATTATGACTGCCATTGTCATCCATTTTATTGAGCAATCGGATGCCAGCATAAACAAAGTAAAGGGACCCAGTATTTATTGAGTGCCTGCTGTCCAACAAATACAGGCTAAACAATTCACTTAAGTCTCATTTTTTAAGATGTTGGCACCATTAATATTGTTCTTTCCTAATGATAAAAATGAGCCTCGGAATTGCTAAATAACTCACTGAAGTTACTTATCCATTATCCATTATGCACATTATCCATATTTAATGCTTCTGGAACTACTTCCCCTACTTAAACACCAAGCCAGAAGTTAAAATAGGGGCGACTGTAAAGACTGACTACTGGGTTCTCTTAACTTACCCAACCAAATTCTGAACACAACACTGTCTCCAGGTTAAACAAATCTGAACCTCAATTCTGAACCCAGCCTGTCTCTACATTAACAAACTAAACCTAATCAAGTTAGGGAGAACACTAAACCTAGCACTATACCATCCTTACCCCAAATTTAAAAACCAACCTTGGTTCTAAACAAGAGTCAAAAAAATATTTCCTTGACTCTAAACTTGTCCAAAAAAAAAAAAAAAAAAAAAAAAAAACCCTCAAAACTAGCTGTAACTATGAACCAAACCTAAATATGACCTAAAATATCATTCATCCAATCAATTTCTCCTCCACATCCAGACCAGATGACTGGCTCTATCAGTACTGACTCCCATCAACAGGCAGTCACTGTGTAATGTGTCAGGAGTACCTTGTATTCACATCTAGGCTCAGTAAGCATTAGAACTTTAACTGATCAGTAATGGCTTCCATGAATGAAGGATGGGAAAGGGGCAGAATTTATATCCAAGGGCTTGTCACTTCTAGTCCCAAGCCTACCTCTAACCAGCTTAACCCCAAATTTCAACTCTTGCTTGTACAATGATGAGTATCCAAAGTCCTACTGTGGAATTTTGAAGGACGATTGGCAAAGTCCCTAAACTGTTGCTACAAACCAGTCACTTAAAAGATAAATCTGAATTGCTTTTAAAATTCATTTAGCTGAACCACATGAAACTGAAGGTATCTGACTGTTTTGACCTACAAAAATGTTACTTGTATATGGTTCAACCTAATAATTTATGCTTCCCAGACCTGGCTCCCTGAGTTGATGCTGAAGAACATAACAGAGGGTATTTCAATCCTACTAAAGTGAAAGATTTTTTTATTGCTAACCCTCTCCTTGATGTGGTAAAAGCTGTGGGGGCAAAGCCAGGACTCAAGAAAGCAACATCTGGAGGAAGCAGGAGGGATCAATTTTTCTGTGGTCTTATGATAAATTAGCAAATGGAACCTCAAGAGTCTAGGACCAAAAAAGCCTCTTCTTCCTCTGCCTTTGTGCCTCGCTTTCTCCCCACGCCTTCTCTCTCCAGCATCCTGCCCCAATCCACCTCTTCAGAGGCTGGTTCTAGCTCTCTAGGGACTCGGAGGAGTCATGCTGCATTGTCTGGAATTCCCCAGCATCTCCGTCTGGTTTTCATAATGTCTTCACTTTATAACCAGCTCTGTGGCTCGCTTAAGATTCACAAGAGTAGTATTGCAAAGGAGAGCCCCTAATTTGGGGGATTCTCTGGGGGCAACCCGTGCTCAATGAAGAAAGCCCCCAAATCTGAGGCTAGAAACAACCTAAGTATCCACCAACAGGGAAGTAATTAAGTTACGTTCATACCATGTGATGTTATGCAACATTTAAAAGAAGTGAGGTAAAGATATAAGCACCACAAGAAAGAAATTCCATAACATCTTGCAAAGTGAAAAACGTGCATTGTGGGTCAATAGGAACAGTGCGCGTGCACACACTCATGCACATACACATGCATGTGAACATTCTAGAGCCAAACCATAATATGAGGAATCTGTCATCATAAGTAGACTAATGCCTTTCTTATGTAAGTGAGTTCTCTTAGCACTGGACTATTTACCTTAAGTGCAAGTGCAACCTCCATGCAGGACTATGCTGACCTTGGAAGGAGAAGCACCATAACCATCCCCAGCGGAGGGGCAAGGGAGCTGGGGTATTTATACATCACACTCTGCTACTCATGGGTGGAGGGCTGCTCCTGAGGAGCACTAACTCACTCCCTGGCCCTACGGACTGCCACGCAGTTGGGCCAAGTGGACCTTGGTGACCGTGAAGAACATTTGAGCAAAGAAAGGGAGAGGCTGACAATCAGAAGTCGCCTGGCATGCATTTAAATGGTCAGGAATGAGGAGATTCAAGCAGCACGTGCTCAGAACAACATGCTCAGATATGCACTTACATCCCACTGTGGTTGGGAGTTGTTCCAGCAGCCCCGGAAGTTCTCTCTGGATCTGAGCTGGGTGTCACCTTTCAGGAGGAAAGGCACCTCTGACAGAGGCCTCATGGCCTCATGTCCCCTCCAGGGAGACCCAATTGGCCAACCTCCCTGACTTCCACAGGAAGCTCAATGGTCTCACTTCCTACAGAAGCAGCAGTAACACGCACAACACAATTCCCTTCTTCTGGTATTGGCAATGGATGAGTTTGATGACAATCCTCATGAAGACTGAGTGTCACTTTCTATATCATTCAGCATCCAAGGGACCATACAAGGTGGCAGACTCAAACTAACCCTTTCCTAGTCATATGACATCTCTGAGCCTTCTCTGTGAAATTTCTGTAGTGGAAATGCTCCGGTGATAGTCTTATGCAAAGCTCCACATGCACACTTAGAAAATATGCATGAACACTAGGCACGATTCTGGGCACATGGTTACTGTTCAATAAAAGTCAGTTGGTCCAGACACTGAAATCTTAAAATTGCATTTAACACCTGCTCTTCTCCCAACTTTGTTCTTGGTGCTGTGGGAAAGAAACAAAGGGAAAACTTCATCTCTCTTAGAGCAGCAGAATGTGTGCTCATGAGTCACAGGGCTGTGAGTCCTCAGACAGGAATCAGCTCCCCTGGGCTTTGGAGAGGCTGCCATTGGGATGGAGCCCAAGGAGAAACTGTAGACACGGGTCGCAGGGAGATGCCCCAGGGTCCTCCAGTGCCCAGCCCAACTAATCTGAGTGTGGAGAGCCTGTTTCTATTGACCAGCCTCGCTCTGATTTAAATTTCAAACAGCCCCTGGTTTTATTCTTTCCCCACCATCCCTGAAAGCTAACCATTATGGATTTTACAGGCCTCGAGCCTCAGCTCACACACTCGAAGTGCACAATCTTTGCATAAGGAAAAAGCCAGTCGATGCAAACTGAATTAATTGTAATTGACCATAATATGCTTACAGAAATGCCAACGAGTTTTCATTAGTAGATAAGCCCCAAAGTATCTGCTGGATGATTTACATCTGCAGGAACACACTGCATGGCCACAGTTAATTACGAAACCTGCCACAGAAGGTGCTTCATCAAACCCTGGCAGAGGCCCTCCTCGGGCCACTGACACCTCCAGGGACCGACACATCTTGACTTGTTTCCTTTGAAGAGCTTTGAAGTCACTGCCTGAGCTGAGGCAGACCATGCTGCGCCTCTGGAGCTCAGGCTGGGCCCAGCTTGGCCCCTAGCCTCTGGGGCTTTCTTCCTCCCTCCCTGGGAGTTGCTGGTGCTCACCCCATGCCACAGCCTCAGTCCTTTCCTATCCCCCGTGCTTTCCATCATTGCTAAGGCTGGTATTGAACTTGTGCCCTGGTTCAGATAATAGACCTTTGTTCAAATATCTCCAAAGTGCTTCTCATGCCACAGTATCCATGCACTGGGACACCAGGCAGATGTGGACTCTTCTCATGGAGTTGTCTAGAGTTGGACTGAGAAACTGAGTGAGTTTCAAGGGTTGATAATGAGATGAGGGTGAAGGTGTGTTGATTGGTGGGAAATGGTGGCTTTTTATTAGGGAGTAGGTATGGAGAAGATTTCTCAGAAGTGATATCAAGTGCAGATCTGAAGCATGATAAGCCACCATCCAGGAGAGGTGTTGAGGCAAGAGTGTTGCAGGCCGAAGAAAGTGTGTGCAAAGGCCCTGAGGCAGGAAAGCAACTGGCACATTTTAAAACCTAAAGGGAGGCTCGTGTGTTTGCAACAATCCAAATGGAGTAAAGAATGGAGGAAGGTGGGACTGGAGAGCAGAAAATGCTGGATCCTTCAGGCCAGACTATGATGACCTTGGATTTAATTCCAAAAGGAATGGAAACTATGAAAGGTGTTCAAGTGAATTCCTTTGAATAGACTCAGGTATTTAAAAAATCACTCTGGCTGTTAGCAGTGGCAGGAGAATAGATTCTCAAAAGGCCAAAGTAGAAGTAGGGAGATCAGTTAGGAAGAGACTGAGAGTCATCCAAGCAAGAGATGATGGCATCCACTGGTAATGAGACGGAGACAGTGGGGAGGGTCAGGGCCTCTGTCTACTCATGGCCACAGCTGAGAGCCTTTCTCTGCCGATCCCTCCAACAAGCAGATGTCAGCCTTGATCTCTGAATCCTCTGTCCCTGGAGACTGTAGCCTCATCCTTCTGGGGCTGAGAGTGAGTCCTCTAAAATAGCACCTGCCAAAGGAAATACCATGGAATGCATAGGTGACTTTAAAATTTTCTAGTACACTTTAAAAACATAAAAAGAAGCAGATGAAATGAATTTAATAGTATAGTTTATTCACTTCAACAGATCCAAAATAGTAACATGTCAAGATATAATCAATATAAAACATATTAATGAATATTTTACCTTTTTTCATGCTAAGTCTTCAAAACCCAGGTTATGTTTTCTACTTGGAGATAGTTACTTCCCTTGGACTCACCACATCTCAAGTGCTCATCGCATGTGGCTACAGACATCCTTATTATGCAGTACAGCTCTGAATCTGCTCAGCTGGGAAGTCTTTCACCAAACCCTGCCCACCTTTGGGAAAGCTCGATCCTTTATCTGTCTGGCCACATAGTCCCTAGTATCCTATGAATGCTGGATCTTTTGATTAACAGACCACATCACCTCCAGGCCCCTGAACAAAAGACCACATGATCATAAAAGTCATGACTTCCAAATTATTTCACTGCACGCTGCTTCTGTGCTTTTCCAGTGTTTAGATCTATTTCTCTGTCCAGCGGGGGGAGGGGGGGAGCACTGCATAATATGTGCTACCGTCCACCTCTCCCAACTTCGCATTCAGTGACAGCAAATTGGTAGCTTCAAATGGGCCATGATGGGAGTATTTACAACATGGAAGTATCAATATCACAAAGCAGGCCTTGGTGCTTTGAAGAGCTGGGCACCTGATACTTACCAGTCCACCACCCTTCAGGATGTAAACTGTGTATCTTTCAGTCTTGCTAATCATGAAATTCTGCCAACCAGCAGTGATCTCAGCCTCCATCACTAGGAGGACATGAAGGACTACTTTGCAGTGCCAGTTGGTCCCCTCATGACCTAGGGCTTCATGAGGAAAGCAGAGAAGCGACCTTTAGAGGGCCACGTGCCAAACAAGGCCTCCTTTGAAGATGCCCTTCCTCCTGCATCCACGAGCTCCTCACCAAGCCCCATTCTTTCAGAGGTGTACATGTCTTTTTAACCTTTCTGGAGGGGAGGCCAAAGTTTCACTTCCAAGGCAATTTGTGAATTCAAGGTAATGACTATCAAAGTCCAAATGGAATGTTTTTTCAGACCACATAGAATACAAAAATGAGCCATTTAAAAATGATGGAATAAGAGAATATATGATTTGGAAATACATTCATTGACTTATTATAGGGAGTAGGTTGAAAATGAATTTGGAGTATGCTCCCATTTTAATCTTTAATATATGTGTGTGCATGTGTGTCTGTATATATATAATATATATATGCATATGTAATAGATATACTATAATGTTATAGAAATATATATAATGCACTGGAAAAATAAGACTGCTAGTAATTGAGTCTCTAAGTGTAGCATTATAATTGATCTTTTAAAATGATTTTTTCCTATTTTCATCAGGGAGGGAGAGTTTTGCACTGCCAGAAAAGTAGGATGTATCAGATTGACCTGGGTTCACATTCCTTATCTACCTATACATGTGTGATCACAGACAAACCACTAAACCTCTCTGACCCTTAGTTTTCTCAACTGTAAAATGGGGATAATATCAGTACCAGCTCCACAAAGCCACTACAAGTGCTCTAAGAAGCAAAGCACTTAGGAAAGTGCCCACCATGCAACAAATGCTTGGTAGGTGTTAACTGATGAGAAAGCAGGAGGATGAAGAGTGGACAGGTGAATAGATACACTACTGAATCTTGGCTTAATACCAAGTTTCAACTACGATGAATTCCAATTCTTGGCAGCATGCTCGTCTGTGACCCTTAGCTGCATTTGCAGAAGAGGAAAAAGTGAAGAACAAAGGAGGCTGTTTTGTGTTTTCCTAAAATAAATTACATACTAAAAAAGAAGAGAGTGTTAAATGTACAGTAGCCCCTACCTTCCTTGACTCTCTCTACCTTCTTCCCATGTCCAGCACCAGAAAACCCCTCTCGTCCCATGTTGCCCCAAAGCTGGAATCCCTTAGCTCCAGTGGCAGATTCAGCCCCCCTCTGAAGCTACAAATCAACAAGAAGGCAGGAATCAATACTGAACGCACCATAAGCCCATTTCCCCAGACTGATAAAAGTTCAGATCCAGGGCAGGTGAATTTTCCAGAAAAGGTTAAAGCTTCCATCCTGTCTCCATCAGCCAATGTGTGCTAGCCACTTTTGACAACTACAGTTAACCCCTTTTTTGAGTTGTAGTAGAAATAAATAAATAAAGTTGCAGAAGAATTTAGCTAAGCAAACTCCATGCTGAGTGACTTCTTGAAGCAGGTGCAATGTGAGGAACAGACGGGGTTAAGAAAAGAGAATCTGCTGGTCTTTTGTTCCCAGGAATGGTTGCTAAGAATCACAGGCTCCAGGATAGACAGACTCAATGCTGTGGAGACATGGGAATGTCTTCGTCTCCCCACCACCCCATGCACACATATACCTTCATCTGCATCATGTACTCCCCGCTCCTCCACATGCTGATGAGCCTCACTCACACACGCAAAGACAAGCACATTCATGTATGTGGAGTATGGTGACTGAGATCAGGGTCCCTGATTACTTCAAAGCTGTGACTTGCTTGCTGCCTGGGAATGTTTCTGTGCTAGGGTACAGGATGCCCAGTTGCTATGGTGACGCCCCACCCAAAGAGGCTCTGTGCAAGAGTCTTATCAGTCTCAACCTTGATCTCAGGCACCTAGCTCCCAGGGAGAAGGAATTCTGATGATAAGACAATTACCGAGACACCATCACTGAGCAACCCTGCCTGACCATCATGCCAAGGTTGGACACCTTCACTGAGCGACCCCATCTGACCCCCACACTGAGGTCAGACATCATCGCGGAGCCTGCCTGCCTGTCCCCCTACTGCTGAGGGACACTGCACTTGCCTCTGTGCTGACTCAGCGCACCCTCGCTGGGGCTCCCCAGCTTCTTTGGAGGCTGGTGCAAGCATTTGGAATTATTCCCGAGGGCGTGGCCATCATCATCGGAAGGGCGGCTCCCTTCCTGAGACACCTGCAGGAGACTTTGACAGGACCCAGGAGTCAAGAACAGGAGGTATTGAGAGACTCAGGACCAACTCAGGGCCACCGGGTGAGTCTCTCCCACTGGGCAGGCTCCCCAGATGGGGCAGCAGTCCCAGAATGCAGGGAACTTCGTTGAATAGAGTGGTCCAGTGAGACTCCCCAGGTGGAGCAGAGAACCCAGTCAACCGGGAGGAGTGCAGAGGTGGGCCGCACAGCGAGAGGCTTCGTCGCAGAGTGAGGGTCCCAGGCCCAGGCGGCAGGACCAGACCGCAGGCAGCTTCTTGGAGGAGGGCCGCACAGCAAGACGCTTTGGCACAGGGTGAGGCTCCCTGGCCCAGACAGTAGCTCCAGTCCCCAGGGAATGTAGCAGAGGAGGGCCGCGCAGCGAGGGAGTCCCTTGCAGGGCCAGGCTCCCCAACCAAGGTGGTAGGTCCGGACCCCTGGGAACATTGCAGAGGAGGGCTGTCCAGTTCAGGCGGTAGTTCTGGACCAAAGGGAACTTCTCAGAGGAGAGCTGCCCAGCGAAACTTCCCCACTGGGTGAGTCTTCCCCCTGGGTGAGGCTTTCCCACCAGGGCAATAGAACCAGAGACACAGGCCCAGATCAGACATGCCCCAGGCTGCAGTCTAGTCCCCCTTTGGCTGACCATCAGTCAACAAGTGGAGGTGCCTCTGCCCACTGACAGGGAATATACCCCACCTGAAGGCCACCACCCCTAGAGGGGAAGTTTCCTAGTGGAGCACCGCACTATCAAGTTCCTCCAAGACTTCAGGCTACTGAAGGCTAAGAGGTGAGTTATTGGAAATCTACAGAGACAATATTACACAATAGAGGAAATCTGCAATATCTCAGAGTTTCACTACTAGAGGAGTAGATATCTGAGCAATAAAAGAAAACAAGGGAAGAAAATGTCCCAAACAAACCTAGATGGTATAGCAATAAAATCCAATGACAGCATGGCAGAAGAAATGTCAGAAAGGGAGTTCAGAAGGTACATAATTAAAATGATCAGAGAAGCAAACAATGAGATGAAAGAGCAAATGCAGGCTTTGAATGATTGCACCACTCAACAGTTAAAAGAGCAAATGCGGGAAGCAAAAGATCATTTCAATAAAGAGTTAGAGATACTGAAAAAACACCAGACAGAAATCCTTGAAATGAAGGAAACAATAAACCAAATTAAGAACTCCACAGAAAGCATAACCAATAGGATAGAACACCTGGAAGACAGAACCTCAGACTTTGAAGACAAAATATTTAACCTTGAAAACAAAGTTGACCAAACAGAGAAGATGGTAATAAATCATGAACAGATTCTACAAGAATTATGGGATATCATGAAAAGGCCAAATTTAATAATTATTGGGCTAGAGGAAGGCACAGAGAAACAAACCAAAGGAATGAACAATCTATTCAATGAAATAACATCAGAAAATTTCCCAAATCTGAAGTACAAAATGGAAAATCAAATACAAGAGGCTGTTAGGACTCCAAATATACAAAATTACAATAGACCCACACCAAGGCACATTATAATGAAAATACCTAACATACAAAATAAAGACAGAATTTTAAAGGCTATGAGAGAAAAAAAATCAAATCAAATTCAGGGGAAACCAATACGGATATCAGCAGATTTTTCAAACCAGACCATAAAAGCTAAAAGGGCCTGGAACAACATTTTTCAAGCTCTGAAAGAAAATGGATGCCAACCAAGAATCTTATACCCAGCAAAACTTACCTTCAGATTTGATGGCAAAATAAAATCCTTCCATGATAAACAAAAGCCAAAAGAACTTACAAAAAGAAAGTCAGTGCTACAGAATATTCTCAGCAAAATATATCATGAGGAAGAGATGAAAAACAACGATGTAAATCAGCAAAAGGAGGAACTACCCTAAAGGAACAGCCAAATAAAGGAGAAACCAAGTTGTGTCAAAAAAAACAAAAATGAGCCAAATGACCGGAATACAAATCATATCTCAATAATAACCCTGAATGGTAATGTCCTGAACTTATCAATCAAAAGACATAGACTGGCAGATCCAACAATATGCTGCCTGCAAGAGACTCACCTCATAGAAAGAGATAGCCACAGACTAAAGGTGAAAGGAAGGGGAGAAACATACCATGCACATGGACACAGCAAAAAAGCAGGAGTATCCATCCTCATATCAGATAATGTGGACTTCAAGCCAAAGGTAGTCAGAAGGGATAAAGAAGGACATTTCATACTGCTGAAGCAAGACTTAACAATCATAAATATCTATGCCCCAAACAGTGGCTCATCCACGTACGTCAAACAAATCCTTCTCAATTCCAAAAATCAAATAGACCACAACACAATAATACTAGGTGATTTTAAAACACCTCTCTCACCACAGGACAGATCCTCCAAACAAAAATAGAACAAAGAAACCATAGATCTCAATAGCACAATCAATAATTTAGACTTAATGGACATATATAGAATACATCATCCAACAAAGAGTGAATACACTTTCTTCTCAGCAGTACATGGATCCCTCTCTAAAATAGACCATATTTTATGCCACAAAGCCAATGTTAGCAAGTACAAGAAGGTACAAATACTACCTTGTATTCTATCAGATCATAATGCATTGAAATTAGAAATGACAGAGTAAAAAACAGAAACTGCTCCAACACCTGGAGATTAAACAATACGCTATTGTATGATGAATGGATAACAGAAGACATCAGGAGGGAAAGTTAAAAATGCTTAGAGGTAAATGAGAACAAAGATACATCATATCAAAATCTGCGGGACACTATGAAAGCAGTTCTTAGTGAAAAATTTATTTCGTGGAGCGCATTCAACAAAAGAAGAAAAAAAAATCAACAAATAAACAACCTAACACTACAGCTCAAAGCCCTAGAAAAAGAAGCACAGAGCAACACCAAAAGGAGTAGAAGACAGGAAATAGTTAAAATCAGAGCTGAAATCAACAAAATTGAAACAAAAGAAACAATTGGAAAAATTGACAAAATAAATAGTTGGTTCTTTGAAAAAAATAAACAAAATTGATAAACCCTTAGTTACACTAACAAAGGAGAGAGAAAACTCAAATTACTAAAATTTGGAATGAACAAGGAAATATCACAACAGACACGACTGAGATACAAAACAAATTAGAAGCTATTTTGAAAATCTATACTCCAACAAAATAGAAAATCTCAAAGACATCAGCAGGTTTCTAGAGATATATGAATTACCTACACTGAACCAGGAGGACATACACAATTTAAATAGATCAATTTCAAGTAATGAAATGGAAGAAAACATCAAAAGCCTATCAACAAAGAAAAGTCCAGGACCAGATGGGTTCTCGGCCAAGTTCTATGAAACCTTTAAAGAAGAGCTCATTCCAATACTTCTCAAAGTATTCCATGAAATAGAAGAGGACAGAACCCTCCCAAATTCATTCTTTAAAGCCAATATCACCCTGATACCTAAACCAGACAGAGACACATCGAGGAAAGAATATTTCAGACCAATATCTTTAATGAACATTGATGCAAAAATTCTCAACAAAATTTTAGCAAATCACCTACAAAAATATATTAAAAAGATAGTGCACCACAATCAAGTGGGTTTTATCCCAGGGATGCAAGGTTGGTTCAACATCCGGAAATCAATAAGTGTAATTCACCATTTCAACAAACTTAAAGTCAAGAATCACATGATTATTTTGATAGATGCAGAAAAAGCATTTGGTAAAATACAGCATCCCTTCATGCTCAAAACACTAGAAAAAACTGGGATAGTGGGAACATTCCTTAACATTGTGAAGGTCGTCTATGCTAAGCCCATGGCCAAAATCATTCTAAATGGTGAAAAACTGAAAGCATTCTCCCTAAAAACTGGAACAAGGCAGGGATGCCCTCTTTCACCGCTTCTATTCAACATTGTCCTCGAAACTCTAGCCAGAGCAATTAGACAGACCAAGGAAATTAAAGGGATACGGATAGGAAAAGAAGAACTCAAACTATCCCTGTTCACTGATGACATGATTATATATTTAGAGGAACCAGGAAATTCCACCCGAAAACTTTTAGAACTCATAAGTTAATTCATTAAAGTAGCAGGATATAAGATCAATGCTCATAAATCCAATGTATTTTCATAAGTGATGAATCTTCAGAAGAAGAAGTTAGGAAAACTACCCCATTCACAATAGCCTTGAAAAAAAAAAGACTTGGGAATCAATCTAATAAAAGAGGTGATAGACCTCTACAATGAGAACTACAGAACACTAAAGAAAGAAATTAAAGAAAACCTTAGAAGATCAAAAAATCTCCCATATTCTTGGATAGGCAGAATTAATATTGTCAAAATGGCCATACTACCAAAAGTGCTATACAGATTCAATGCAATTCCAATTAAAATCCCAATGATGTACCTTACAGAAATAGTGCAAGCAATTATGAAATTCATCTGGAAGAATAAGAAACCCAGAATAGCTAAAGCAATCCTTAGCTGGAAGAGTGAAGGAGGAGGTATCGCAATACCAGAACTTCAAATATTCTACAAAGCAATAGTAACAAAAACAGCATGGTATTGGCACCAAAATAGACAGGTAGATCAATAGTACAGAATAGAGGACACGGACACAAACCCAAATAAATACAATTTTCTCATACTAGACAAAGGGGCCAAAAGTATGCAATGGAGAAAAGATAGCCTCTTCAACAAATGGTGCTGGGAAAACTGGAAATCCATATGCAACAGAATGAAACTAAACCCCTATCTCTCACCCTGCACAAAACTCAACTCAAAATGGACCAAGGACCTTGGAATCAGACCAGAGACCCTGCATCTTATAGAAGAAAAAGTAGGTCCAAATCTTCACCTTGTTGGCTTAGGATCAGTCTTCCTTAACAGGACTCCCATAGCACAAGAAATAAAAGCTAGAATCAATAACTGGGATAAATTCAAACTAAATAGCTTTCTCTCAGCAAAGGAAACTATCAGCAATGCGAAGAGAGAGCCTACAGAGTGGGAGAATATCTTTGCCACTCATACTTCAGATAGAGCACTAATTTCCAGAATATATAAAGAACTCAAAAAACTCTACACCAAGAATACAAATAACCCAATCAACAAATGGGCTGAGGATATGAACAGACACTTCACAGAAGAAGATCTACAAGCAATCAACAAACATATGAAAAAATGTTCACCATCTTTAGTAATAAGAGAAATGCAAATCAAAACTACACTAAGATTCCATCTCACCCCAATTAGAATGGCGATTATCAAGAATACAAGCAACAATAGGTGTTGGCGAGGATGTGGGGAAAAAGGTACACTCATACATTGCTGGTGGGGCAGCAAATTAGTGCAGTCACTCTGAAAGCACTGTGGAGATTCCTTAGAAAATTGGAATGGACCCACCATTTGACCCAGCTATCCCACTCCTTGGCCTATACCCAAAGGACTTAAAATCAGCATACTGCAGAGATACAGCCACATCAATGTTCACAGCTGCTCAATTCACAATAGCCAGATTGTGGAACCAACATAGATGTCCTTCAATTGATGAATAGATAAAGAAACTGTGGTATATATATACAATGGAATATTACTCAACCATAAAGAATAATAAAATTATGGCATTTGCAGGCAAATGGATGAAATTGGAGAATATCATGCTAAGTGAGATAAGCCAATCTCAATAAACCAAAGGAGGAATGATCTCGCTGATAAGTGGATGATGACACATAATGGGGGATGAGGGGCCAAGAATGGAGGAAGGAGGGACTGTATAGAGGGAAAAGAGGGGTGGGAGGGGTGGGGAGGAAGGAAAAAATAACAGAACGAATCAAACATCATTACCCTATGTAAATGTATGATTCCGCAAATGGTATGCTGTTACTCCATGTACAAACAGAAACAACATGTATCCCATTTGTTTACAATAAAAATAAATTTTAAAAAAAGAAAAAAAAAAAAAGACAACTACAATGTTTCACCAGTGCTGCTACTTCCAAACCTGCCTGCTTAACAGTAACTTTAGACAACGGGCTTCCTGAGTGCTGCAGGAAGCCCCAAGCATTGCAGCAGTGAAATAGCTCCAAGAATGTTTCTAGCCTTGTAACTTTCTAATGCATAAAGAACAATGCCTCTATAGTCCTTTACTTCTTAATTATGAGACCCTATATAAATAAACTTGCTGGGACAGCTCTTTAGAGTCTGCTTCTCCATCAGAGCACAGTGTCTCACCTGATCCCATTTTCCTCTATATCTGCATGTGTGTGTTTCTTGATCCCCCATCACCCTTTGCCAGTACTTTGGGTTCAGCCATGCAGGTCACAGCACATGTAAACATGTACTCCTCCATGTATGTGCACATACACCCAGGTAAACACACATGGACTTACAAGTAGCATACACATCGCATGCATACCACCACTACACTCAGGCTGTGAATGCCACTGTCCATCATCTTATGCCAAATCAGAAATTTGAAGGGTATTCCCACCATTTTCCTCTCTCTTCATTTCCAACCTATCTCCAGGTCCAGTTGATCCTATATCCTTAATAATTTTTGGAATCCTTCTCATTTTCTTGTTAATAACCAACACCTTGATCCAAACCCAATCCACCATCTTTTCTCCCCTGGATGATTGAATCTGCAAAATATACACAGTATGAGTAGGTATAGTGTACCAGGGTTAAAGGTATACTTATGGGGCACTTTAAGAACCAGATTAAGATACAAGTTCAGAAATAGGGTAACCAAGGACAATAAAAGGTGGAGCTTGGAGGGCATAGACTGAAAGACAAAAAGAACAAAACCCAGAACCCCTCCCCCCCCAAAAAATAATAGTAATAGAAAGTCAGGGAAGTTGGTAACTGCCTAATCCCAGTTACTTGGGAGGTTAAGACAAGATGATCTCAAGTTCAAAACTAGCCTTGTCAACTTAGTGAGACCCTCCCATTTCAGAACAAAAAATAAAATGGTCTGGGAATATAGCTCAGGTGTAGAACATTCCTGGGTTCAATTCCAAGTACTGCCAAAAAATAAAAATAAATTTTAAAAGGAAATATAGAAATTGTCTAAGAAAGAATAATCAAGTACAAAATATTTCAGGGAAGTTCAATAAGAGGTCATAGATTTGATCACAAAGAAACCAGTGTTGATTTTGACAAGAGCAACTTAAGGGGGCCTCGGAAGGAATTTGGAGGAAATAGAAGGCGGAAAGTGGGGTGAGAAAATGTAGACTATTTTTCAAATAGATGGCTTTGCAATGGCACTAACCACAAAGGGAACGAGACAGAGAACTGGGTTGCTGGGTAGGAGGGGCTCGGGGTTCCTCCTCCTTGGTGGCTCTGTCTTCCCATGACAGCACTCACATTTCCACAGGGAACTCTCAGAACCCCAAAAAGGAGCGTCCCAGCAAACAGGAGCCAATTGGACCCCCTTTCCTCTGGCAACAGCAACTGGTCCAAGGATAAACTTGTGACCCAAGTTGAGCCAATGGAATTCTTCCTTGCATTCTGTATTTATTGAAATCAGATGACAGTGGCCCCTTTTCTCTTTGATCATAAACTGAAAGGGTTTGGTCTGGACTACCTACAGACGAGATTCCATCCCAGAGGAAAACTGAACTGAAAGAACAGTGGCACTAATTGGAGGACAGGAGGGGAGGGGAGGAGGAGACAGTGGCCACATCCAGAGTCCTGTGGTCCCCGCTGCCAGGTCCACTCACCTCTTCCTCCATTTTCTTATGCATACAATGAAAACTGCTTACTTTTCACTGAAGCTAGTTTGAGTCGAGCGTTTCTTCCTTCCTTGAGGCAAGTGGAAGAATTCACGTGAAATGTTCATTTGGAAAAAAGGCAGGATTGGCTACCTAATTTGTGGGGCCCCTTGTTTGAAAGCCAGCGACAATCTAGAATTTCAAGCCGGCGATAGCAGAGCACCAAATCAAACAAGGAGCCTTTCCAAATGCGGGGCCCTGTGTGGCTGCACGGGTCACATGCCCACGAAGCCAGCTCTGGACGGGACGCACGTCCTCCGAGAGGTGAGGTCAGGAGGGACTGAAGCACCTGGGTGATGGAAGCACCTGGGGTCGCAGGAAGGAAATTCAGGCAGAGCCGCTGTTCCCCTAAGCCGAGGTAGATCTGCCTGCTCTGGGTAGAGAGGTTGGGGTGGGCAGCGGGTGGAGAAAAGGTAAACAGACACTGAAAGATGAACCAGGGGGCTTCAGAAAATTGATCAATTCGTAATGAATCCTCTTCTCTGAAAATGCCGCGCACTCCAGTAACAGAGTAGCCAGCAGCAGCGGAGGCGCCTCCGAGATTCCGCGCAGGGTCCGATTGCACACCGCGGCATGCCGCCGGCTGCCAGCCTCCCTGCACAAACTGTTTGTTATTTCAGTGCTTCCTGGCTGTTCTCTAAAAAATCAAAGCTTCGCTAATAACCATATTTAGCATCGAACAAGCACTTGGTATTTCCTGAGGACTTCACAGCAGTAATTAGTTAATAACCCAACATTGTCGCAGAAAAGGCACAAAAGTCTGCAAGAACCAAGGGCTTCTCCTGTTCATGGTGTAGGGAAGGGTCCTCACACAAGGCACCTGGGGGATTGTGAGTATATGTGTCCGCTGTGCGTATGAGTGTGTGTGCATGCGTACATGTGTCACATGCATGGGTGTGTGCATAAGTGTGTGAATAAAACACCCTTATGAAAGGTCTTCATAGGGACATCTGGGCCCCAAAGAGGAACAAATCACACTGTAGAATGAGCTTAAGGAATATATTCAAAAATCCTGGGTTAGGACCCAGGATCAGCCACCTGCTGGTTGTCTAATCTTGTACAAATCATCTCCCAACCTGGACCAGCTTTGTCTTCCGTAAAATGGGGAGGATACCTTTCTCTTGAGAAACTGGCATGAGATCCTGCAAGTAAAATTCCTGGTACAAAGTCAGAATCCAGCAGGATCTCCCTCCGCAGCCACTTATTCAGCAACTACTGTGTGGCTGGCACTGTTGCAGACCCTGGGGACGCAGGGAAAGCAGAGCTCCTGCCCTTGTGTGGTTTACATTCTGCTAAGTGAAGACAGGCGTGACCAAGGACCTGTGGCAGATGACAGTTGGTGCTAAGAGAAAGGTACAGGAGGACAGGGCCGGGGGGCCAGAGGGGAGCAAAGCTTCTGTTTTATAAGGAGTGTTCTGGAAGGGCCTCCCTGAGGGCTTTAGCAAAGTCCTGAAGGAGAGAAGGAAGCGCTTCATGCAGAAAACAGTGGGAAAATCATTTTTGGAAGAGAGAGGAGCAGAAATGGAGGCCCTGAGTTGGGAACATGGTTGGTGTTTTGAGGAACACCAAGAATCTTTCTGATGCTCTCGCCTTACGAGGTAGAGGAGTCCCCTGCATGATGCAACAGCACATTTCCGCTCCTGCAGTTCAAGTCCATCTGTCTTCACTAGGATTGGACAGGGGAGTTAGACCAGGGCTGTGAGTGTGCGTGCACACACACACACACACACACACACACACGCCCCAAACCCCTAATTTTTCCTGAATGACGGTCAGAAAAGTGGGCACTTGTTTAACTCTGACCTTCAAAGACTCTACTGGGAGAGAGGCACTTTGGTTGTCGAATCCATCCTGGTCCCTAAGCAAAGCTTTCCCCATCACATTCGAGGAAGAGCCTGTATTCCCAGGATGGCTTCGATTATCAGCTGCTGTGGACCAAACCACCCTTCCATTTGGTGGGTTAAAGCAACAAGCTTTCCTTTAGTCCCTGTTTCCTGCCTCAGTTGCCTATCCAGTCTTCATTATGGTGACCACTACGCCAGCCTCCAGACATGGGAATGGGATTCACACAGTGAGGGAAGAGCGCTTGCAGTCAAGTACCTGGTCTCCTCTTCAGGAATTCAAGTTGAAGGAAACAGATGTCACCACCCCAAAAGAGTGTGAGACAGCTGGACGTCCCTGAGCCCACCACTGTCCACATGGCAATGGGCCACCAGGGAAACCCTGAAAGTGAAGCACAGATCCACACAGGAAAAAAATTGGCAATCAAAAGGGTGCCAAGACACAAGCTTCGCAAACAAATGGAGAATTTGATGAATGGCAGCCATCGGTGGGGAAGATGATGGGGATGAGATTGTGCACACCTACAAGACGCAGGTGTGGCAGGAGCAGGGGAATCCATTAAGAAGCCCACACTGGAAGCAAGGACAGTTCCCAACTGAGGTGGCTCAGCTTTGTGTGAAGGAAAAGCCGCAGATGTGGAAGACTAGGCAAAAAGTAGATCATCGGAAACTGATGGAGCGACTCCAGATCGAATAGAACCTTGAAAACGAAAACCCAAATTGGAGGTAAAGATGCTACTTTGCGAACCTACACTTTCAGCCTTTGCACCACGTGAAGGAAACAGTGACCACAGAAAATCACACTCACCTCCCACCACCTCCTAGGAGAGGGCAGAGAAAATCACTGAGACTTTTGCAAAAAAAAGGGAAGAACTTTCACCAAAAAAATAAAAAAATGAAAAAGTTCAGGCACATATTCTAATTTCCTTGACATGTGTTCAAACTGCTATTCTGATGACAGAATATGACAACACAAGACACTTCACAATGTAATCAGGGGTGCATAGGATCTATACTAATTATTGGTTCTAACCTTTAAAGAAGCAACCCATCGATGTAACAATTCTACTGTCACCAATACATAATTTCTGTAATAATGGAATAGAGGTTTATGCATTAAATTTTTAAGTGTTTCCCTACACACACACACACAAAGCTGCGCCCTCCTGTTGACAACCTTACAGATGGTCTCCTGTTTTGTGTTTCTTGCCTCAGTAGAGATGCTTTCATTTTGCTCTCTATTAAGGCAATCTTCCCTCTTTCCTGCAGTCTGCTGCTGTCTCTCTGTCAATCACTGTCTTCGTGTGGATCCTGCATTGTCTTTGGTCTGCTTCATGCTCTCAGCTCTGAAATCCTCTGATGAGAATAAGGGGGAAGGGGAACCAGTACCCCAGCTTCTCTGTCCACCGTACCCCTCCACGTGACTGAGATAGATTTTGGCTTTAAGACTTCCCCCTGAGAATAGGGTAGAGGATTGATAAAAGTGGTCAGTGACTGACAGTGGCAGATCGGTTATGCATGAAAAATTCTATCCTCGAAATCAGGCGCAATGCGGGGGACGTGGTTCAGTGGTAGAGGGTTTGCCTGTCATGGCAAGGCCTGGGATTTAATCCCTAGAAGTACAGGGAGAAAGAGAATTGACACAAAGTTAGGCACAAACTGGATTATCTATTTTAAATAAGAAATAAATCACTACAGGGCTGGGGATATAGCTCAGTTGGTAGAGCGCTTGCCTAGCAAGCATAAGGCCCTGGGTTCAATCCCCAGCACCACAAAAAATAAATAAGAAAAGAAAGAAAGAAAAAATATCACTATAGACTACAGTGACAGACACCACTAATAATATAAAATCCTGAAAAATACAATATTTTTATCAATTAGCACACTGATGCACATCTATAATAATTTGTCCTATATTTCTTCCTGCATACTCTTAGTCTTCTCTTCATACAAAACTGAGCTGGTAATGTCATTTTCCACAGAAAGAAAAGAAAGGGAGATCAGACTTTCTAAATTGTTTCACTCTGGAGTGGGGGAGTAAAACTCGCTTCTTTCAACTTCCCAGTCCCATTATTGGCAATGCCACCTAAATTTTTATGACTGTAGACAAATTTGAGAAATCTTTTGTCAAGTTTGTTTTATGTATGAGCTGTGGGATTTTAGAGCATTTACAAAGTATTTCTTGTGAAATACTGTTTGAATAGACAGAATTCAAGAAGCAGAGTCTTGGAAGGACCCCGTTAGAGTGAAAGGTCCTAAATTTAAATGCAATTAGCTGCTCCATAAATCCACATCTGAATGTCTTCCAAGGTCTTGCCTGGTCAGTCCCTGGGTGCCTCTCTACCTCACTACCTAGCAGATCCTTCTTATTCAGTCTTCTCCAAACTCTCTACCTTCCTTCATTTTACCTAATGTTTTCTTTCTTCCCATTTCCAAGTTTTTGCACAGGCTGTGGCTGCTGCCTGGAGTTTCCTTCCTACCACCACCTAACTCTTTTCATTTCACCAACTTCTTCAGCCCCCCTATAATCTAACCTCATTCATTCCGAGTATCTTCCCTCACTATGTCAAGTGCCCTGTTCCAATAGCTCTCTCAAAACACTAGATATGACTCACATGCAGTTGTAGGATTTCCTAATTAATCTCTCCATCCTGAGAGAGCACAGGAAGGTGGGGACCACATCCGGTTTCATTCTAACCCGCACCTAGTTCATGAATGGGCTCATAGCAGAGGTTCAATATATATTGATTGATTGAGTCTGGTTGACTAAAGAAGAGTCATTAAATTGAAATTAATCAGTGATCTCCTATTTTCCTGAAAGGGCATGGGGAGTTTGGTTTCCCTTAGGCTTCATTTCACCTGAGTCAACTGCCTGTTGGTGAATCACAGCTCTCTGGCCAGGCCGTATGAAAATATCTGCATCTTCAAACATACCCTTTGCATTTTGAGAAACCACAGATGTTGCTATAAATACCAAAGTAAATCAAAATTTGAAATCTGAGGTGAAAAGAAATATGGATGAAATAATTAATAAAATATTTCAGGACAGGAAACAGATGAAGCATAGCTTTGGAGAGAAGTTGAGGTTAAACAGCTGTGTTTTCCAAAAAGATCAAATATCCCTTGCCCCATCTTACAGGCTAGTCCAAACTCCACCACTACAATATACCATGTGAACTGACTTTGGCCTGTCTGTATGGTGAGAATACTGGCTTCCCAAAGAGTCTCCTACTCAGGTTAACCGTGTATCCTGTTTCCACCATCAGAGGTACATCTCTTTTCACTGGACCCTGTATTTGGAAGAGTCTTAGACTCGCATTCTTCAACACCATGCAACTCTGCACTGTGCAACTCTGCCAAAGGGAGAACTCAAACAATGGCCACTCTGCCACCAAAAATCAAGACTCTTCAGTCACAGCTTATCTCTTAAGGAATAGATGCATGTTGGAACCTGAAAGGGCAGCAATGTCCACAATCTGGCCTCTGCTGGGGTCTCCGTCAGTGGCTACTCAAACCTCAGCTCCTCTAAGTTCTTTCCAGAATGGTTTTGGGATTGGAGCAGCTTCACTAATATCCACAGAGAGATCTCCAGAACAGTGGAGTGGGCAGTCTTTGGGATGTAGTTTATGTGAAAAGCAACATGCAGAAGAACAAAATAGTATGCCTTGATTTGGGTTACCCAGAAGTAGAGCAAAAGGAAAATATTTGTGTACAAGTAGTTTATTTGAAGTGAGCACAGAAAACAGGTAATGCTATAAGTAAGTGAGATGTGGGAAAGAAAAGCAGCCAGTAAGTGTGTTTTCAAGCAAGTTTTCACTGTAATTAAGCTTAATACTACATTATGTCAGTGCAGAATGAACTGTTTTGTGGATTTGACTTTAGTACCAGATACATTCATAATTATAAAATGTGTAAAATATAAAATTATTTAAAATTAGTTTTATACATGAATGCATATTAATTGCACATAAAATTGCACTTTTCTAGATATAATTTAAAAAACAATCTTTTAAAATTGAAATAAAATTAAATCAATGAATAATCTATGGATTGAGTCCGTGGGTTGAGCACACAGAATATGTCAAGTGATTTTTATGATGCAGGAATCTGACTGGACATCCCTAATGGGATATGCCCAGCCTAAATGAATTATGAAGAAAAACATAAATTCTGAAGCTGTTTTCAAGAACCATATCATTGGGGGAAGTGTCAGCATTGCTTTCTGAGACAATTGAGTGTATACAGGGCCATAAAACAAATGCAGTTGCTTTTGGGAACTGGACATTCAATAGAAGAAAGAGAAAATACAGATGTAAGATCAAAGAAAGTAAGTGAAAATACCGTAGCTTTTAAATTTTGAAGTGTCCATATAAACTTAAGATCTGTTTTCTCCTTTAAACAAAATATGTATTTCCTACCCGAATCCATGAAAAAGCCCTAAGAACAATGGCCAACCCCAGACACCTCAAAACCCAAATTCTGGTCCAATAAATGTCATTCTCCAAAGAAAGAAACAGGGCTGAGTCCAGATTTGAAAAACAAAAAGTACAAGATGAATTTGGAACATATTGTCAAACCAGATAGTGAGAAAACTATCAAAAACCATGTGATCATGTTAAAAAAAAAAAAAAAAAAAAGTCATTCAGGAGTCAACTCTTGAGTCTCCTTGAGCCAGACGCAGGAGGAATTGGATCTCAGTAAGAACAATAGCTGAAAGGGATCAAAACTCATCAAGAACCTAAAAATCTATGAGATTAAAAGGATAGTAATCATAAAATTAGTTCCTTGATGTCCCGGATAGAATACTAGAGAATGAACCTATTCATCATTTTGTAAACTAGAAAATCAAGGGAAAAAATCAAGTACTAACTGTCTTTCTGATATAAACTATATTCCAGGAGGACAAATAGTTGAGTTGATAAGGGAAAGTTTTTCTTTAAAATATGATTCAGATAATAAGTGGAAAAGGAATCATGAAATTAAAATTATAATTGATTAAAACACATACCTATGATGATTAATATAAGGAGAGTCAACTGGACTTTCAAACAGGAGTACACAGTACCAACCATGAAATATTCTTGCCAAAAAGTCAAGCCTGAATCTGATCAAGTTCTAGATCCAACTACTAATTTATAGGAAATATCAGTGGCAAAGGAATATGTTAAGCCACACCATTAAGACGTAACCACCAGGTTGCAGACCATGGGAAATTCTTTAACACAAACCACCCCAGCTTTTCCAATAAATAAGTATTAAAGTAGACTAAAAGAAAATTTAAAAATCTATCAACCAGTTATAATATATTGACCGTATTTGAATCCTGGGTTGAACAAATAAATCATTTTCAAAATTACATAATAAAATTAGGAAATTTGAGCAGATCAGATAGCAAAGAATTATTATTTGGGAGGCTATAATCAAAGTATTCGATTGTTTTGTAAAATAGTCTCTGAACTTGATACTGCTGTATTTAGAGACGAAATGATATAATGATATGATATTTGAAATTTGCTTCAAAATAATATGGAATGAGAAGGGAAGTAGGAAGAAAGATCAGTCAATAGAAATGTTTTAAAACCAAGTGATGGGTACGCGAAGGTCTACTATACAATCCTGTTTACCTAATCTCTGCTTAATTTTTTCATTAAAAAAAAAAAAAAGTTAAAGTTACACACAGTAAAATTCAAAAGTAGTTGCCAATTTTGCCCGGAGGGGAAGAAGGGGTGGAACTGAGCTCAGAAAAGGACGTCTGGAGAATAAAACCAGAGCATCCTCTTCCTCTGTAAAAGAAGCAGGTTTGGTGCCGACCACACCGTGAAGACCTCACGGAGTCGCACAGTGAGGGGCACCAGAGCCTGGGCCTTTGCCTTAGGCAGGTCACCCCAGCTGTGTTGCTAGGTTACACAGAGGTGGTCCAGTGTTTTCACCTGATGAGCAGGCGTCACAGTGGAAGCCACCTCATCCGTGGTGGAAAGGGTCAGATGAGCTGGCATGAGGACAGGGTTCCACAAACTTCCTGGCTGGTAGCTCATAGTCATTCACTGGTAACCATTACCTTCATCTTCCCAGTGAGCCTCCATGGCCTAAGCAGGTGATGTGGGCACAATGACTTAGGTGCACATTACTCTGGACCTGTCCACATCTCCCACTGGTCATCTTTGCACCTCCCGCTACATGACCCAGTTAGAAAAATGAATAAAACGTCCATCTCAAATGATTTTCCAGAACCTTCTCTCTTGTTCTCCTTCTCTTTCTCCCTCCCTCCCTCTCTCCCTCTCTCTACTCTCTTCTTGTCTTCCTTCCCCCTGTTCTTCCTTCTTTCCCCAAAGCAGCACTTTCCACTATGACAAGTGAAGCAATAATCTAAGCAGTAATTTAACTCCTTGCTTCCTACTTAAAAACCCCCCTAATTACTGGATAATGGGTCCACAGAGGCAGCTAGGCTGGGTGAGCTCTGCCCTGCAGGCACAGCTATAGTTCATCTGTCCGCTCCCTAATAGCACTTTAAAGTTCACCCTTATAAACATGTCATGGAGCCAGTAATTGAGTGACTGGTCATTAGGTTCCACGCGTGGTACCTGTGGGTCACCGATCACTCAGGGGTGATGGATCTTTCTCCAATACCTTGGCTGGGCCCGCCTCAGAGAAAAAACATGACTCTCTGGGAAGACTAGTGCGAGCCCCAGCGGACCATCTTAACAACAGCCTTCATCAGCAAGGACCAGACAGAACATGCGTGCCCCTCACTTACTTCACTCCGTGCCTTGGCTGGAAGCCTCTTCTGGGAAGCTCTTCTAGGACACACTCATGCTAAAAGACTCCATGAGGCAGTGAAGATTCAGGGCAAGAATAATTGCACCGTGGAATTAAAGGCTATTTGGGAATAGAGGCACTGCTGTAAGACCAGTAAAAAGGATTGGAGCTTCATGTTACCAGATACATCTTAATGAACTAGGAAACAATTACCTCTGGGCTGTATCCTTGAGTAAGTTGTTCCTGGATTTTCTCATTCATGAAATAGCAATGATAGTACCTCTTCCCTGCTAGGGTTCTGCTCAAGATTATCTGAGATAACACATATTAAAGTGCCCAATCAGGCCCAGCACCTAGTAGTTAATCAACAAATGCTAGATCAGGCTAAATTAATCTACCATTTCCCTCTGCTTTCGTCAGAAATGTTATTATGCTATTTTTCCCTCTTTGGTGACGATGGAGGCAGAATAACATAGTGACTTGGGTTCAGGTTCTGAAGTTGGGATGACTAGAATCAAATTCTGACTCTTTTATTGACCACTGCACGGTGTGACCAGAGGCAATTTACTTAACCTCTCTGAGTCTCAACTTCCTGTTCCATAAAATGGGAATATTCACAGTAGTCAGTAGCTACCACATGGAGTTCCTGTAAGGATTAGATAAACTAATGCATGTAAAACATTTAGGGTAGCCATTGGCAAGTAATAGGAGGTAATCTCTAGAGCAGTATTAACTTTCATGGAGTCCCTGTTGAAGGTAATAAGAAAAAAAAATTTATTCATACTCCATCTTTAAATATAACAATCTTCAGTTTAAATTGTCAAGGCGTTTCAACTTTTTAAAAATTCAAGTATATCTCCAATTATACCTCCTCAAACAGTTGAAACCCGTTTGAGGGAATGGGACTTGAGTTAAGAAACAGCACATCCATCTCTTGGTTGGTGATAAAAGTGAATTCATGTCCTGTTTGGCACCAGCCTGGGTGTTACAGAGCAGAAATGCTGCTACACGGGTCTGAGAAGGAACATACAGGTGTGGTGGAGGGAAGAACGCAGGAGAGGTGAGGGCGAGCTGGGGAAGGCAGCATCCAAGGGAAGGCCTGGAAGCAGGGACGTGAGGCATCACAGGAGGGCATGAGGAGCCTGGTCAGCTGACCTATAGCATCTGTGCTAGGAAGGAGTGAATAAGTAATTCAAAAAGCAAAATCATCGCATGAACGTCTATTCTGTAACAAGCACTAGGTTAAGTGTCTCGTGAATCCCTTACTAAACTTACTACCATTTGCAGAAAGTCTTCAACTTTTATTCCTAAGATAAGTAGATGGCTCACACTTTCAGACCATTTTTGCTGACTACTCCTAGCCAGCTTTGGGTTCTTGAACACTGAGAAACGAAATGGTCTCACCGAGTGGCCAACAGTTCAGCTTGAAGCGCATCACTATCTTCATCCACACACCAGGATCTATGTGGAACTGCATGGAATATTTCATTTTGCTTTTATTGTTTTATACTATCAAGTGATAAAAAGGGGAAAACATAAGTGGTGATACTAACTGTAGCTGTGCACAACTATAGAAACAAAATGATGTACCCCATTTGTGCACAATGAATCAAAATGCAGTCTGTAAAAAATTTAAAAATTAAAAAATAAATAAAATGACAACTTGGAAAAAAAAAAAAAAGTTAGTCTACTACTCTTTCTATCTCCTTGGCACAGTGCTTCCTTAATAGTAGATGCTCAAGAAAGATACAGTAAATGATTTTTCTGGGGAAAAAAAAAAAAAGAAAGAAAGAAAGAAATACAAGCTTCCAAAAGGCACAGCCAATGAAACAAAGATGGAAATATTTAGGCATTTCCCAGATGGCGAATCTTCCAACTCACGTGCTCAATGGCCTTAGGTCAGTCGATTTAGTGTTCAACTGTGAAAGAAAGGATCAAAATATGTTTAACAAATATTTATAGAGAGCTGACTGAGGAGGAGGCACTGCTTCAAGCAATTTCTAAATATTAACTCATTTGCAATTAAAGAAATCCATAAAAATTAAAGAAACAAATTAGATAAATGCAAGTTGAAGAACAATTTACAAAATAAAGAGCCTTTTTAAAAACTATCTGGGTCAGTTAAAGACAAAGACAGACTGAAGAACTATGCTAGTCTAAAGGTGACTAAAGAAGACAACAGTGAACCAGGTGTCTCTGTTTGGATCCCAGATCTCAAACTTCTTTTCTTTTGCTAGAGAGGTCATTAAATTGACAATTGGCAGAATCTGAAAGTCTGGAGAGTACTTAATCATGCCATATTAGTTCTAGCAAGTTTCCTGATTTCGATAATGTTTCTGAGGTTATCTAAGAGAATATCTTTGCTTTTAGGAAATGCAAAGTACTGTATTTAGAACTAAGGTGTCGTGTTTAAATCTTACTCAGAAGAAATGGTTTATAAAATAAAATATACAAAGACAGAAAGCATGATAAAGTAGCATAAAAAGTTTATTTTTAGGAAGCTTGAGTAAAGAAAGTTAAGAATTCTTTATATTGTTTTTGCATTTTTTACTGTCTGAAATTATTGAGCAAAGCATTTTTAAATCATATAAAATACATCATCAAAAATATATCTAAATAGGGAGGTTTCAAGATGGCGGCCTAGAGGGTGGCTGCATTTCATGTTGCTCCAGGACTCAGGATTCAAAAGAGGAGGTATTGAGACACTTGGGACCAACTCAAAGCAGCCGGGTGAGTCTCTCCCATTGGGGAGGCGTCCCAGATGGGATGGTGGTCCCGGAACGCAGGAAACATTGTGAAGTAGAGCTGCCGGCGAGACACCCCTCCCCTCGCTGGAGCAGTGAAGGCGGACAACTGGGAGCGCCGTAAAGGAGGCCGCTTGGCACAGCGCTGGGTCTCGGAGCAACCACTGGGGCTCCGGCAGCTGCCCAGGGGAGGAGTGGCGAGGAGAGCTGTGTGGACTCAGGACACCGGGGCCTGCACTGAGGAGGAGGAGGAGGAGCGTGGCCACTTGGATTCGGAGTGACTGCACCAGAGCTACAGGCGATTGCCAGAGGAGAAGCTGCGCGGCGAGCTGTTTGGACTCAGAACGACGCTTCTGAGCACCGGGGCCTGCCCTGAGGACGAGGAGGAGGAAGAGGAGCGCGGCCGCTTGGATTCGGGGTGACTACACCAGAGCTACAGGCGGTTGCCAGAGGAGGGGCTGCGTGGCGACCTGTTTGAACTCAGACCACTTCTGAACCCCGGGGCCTGCCCGGAGGAGGAGGAGGAGGAGGAGGAGCGTGGCGGGTCGTGTGGACTCGCAGTGACTGCATTAGCGCTCCAGGCGGCTGCTTAGAGGAGAAGGCGAGTGGTGAGTTGTTTGGACTTAAAGTGACAGCGCCTGAACACAGGGGGGCTGCCTGGAGGAGAAGCGTGGTGGGTCGCTTGGTCTCGAGTGGCCGCACCAGAGCTCCGGGCGGTTGCCCAGAGGACCCGTGCAGCGGGTCACGTGGATTCAGAGCCACTCAGAGCGACCGCTCCTGAACACCCGGGGGGTTATCTGGAGAAGGAGGAGGAACGGGGAGGGTCACTTCGACTTGGAGTGAGTGATTGCCCAGGGCTACGGGTGGTTGGTGGGAGGAGGAGGCACGAAGTGAGTTTCTTGGACTCCTAGTGACCACACCAGAATACTGGGTGGCTGTCTGGAGGAAGAGGCCTGTGGCGGGTCTCTGGGACCCAGAGCGATTGTTCGGGGTCCCAGGTGGCTGCTCAGAGGAGGGGCCACATAGCCAGGCGATTAGGTGCGGAGCAGGGTCCCAGGATCTAGGAGGCTTCTAGGTGGAAGAGCCGCACAGAGACAGGCTTAGGGTGGAGCGAAGGTTCCAGACCTGCGGGCAGATTCTCTGAGGAGGGGCAGCCGAAGGAGATTCATCTGCGAAGGGTGAGGCTCCCAGGCCCAGGAGGCAGGGCCGGGCCCCTGGGAACTTTGCAGAGGAAGGCAGCCCAGCCCAGGCAGTAGCTGTAAATTGAGGGGAACCTCTAGGAGGGAACTGACCAGCGAGACCTCCCCACCGGGTGAGTCTTCCCTGCTGGGTGAGGTTTCCCCACAAGGACGGTAAAACCAGAGACTCAGGCCCAAACAGGCCTTGCCTCAGCCCGCAGCCTAGGTCCCCTTTGGATGACCATTGGTCAACAAGTGGAAGCACCTCTGCCCACTAGCAGGGATTATACCCCACCTGAAGGACACCACTCCTAGAGAGGCAGCTTCCTTGTGGAGCACTGCATTATCAACTTCCTCCAAGACTTCAGCCTACTGAAGGCTAAGGGGGGATATATATAGAAATCTTCAGGGACATTGTAAGTCAATAGAGGAAATCTGCAATATCTCAGCGGTCCACTGATACCTGAACAATATGAGAAAACAAGGAAAGAAAATGCTGCAAACAAATCTAGTTGTTACATCAATAAAACCCAATGACAGCATGGCAGAAGAAATGACAGAAAAGGAGTTCAGAATGTACATAATTAAAATGATCAGAGAAGCAAACGATGAGATGAAAGAGCAAATGCAAGCATTGAATGATTGCACCAATCGACAGTTAAAAGAGCAAATACAGGAAGCAAAAGATCATTTCAATAAAGAGTTAGAGATATTGAAAAAAAAAACCAAACAGAAATCCTTGACATGAAGGAAACAATAAACCAAATTAAGAACTCCATAGAAAGCATATCCAATAGGATAGAACACCTGGAAGACAGAACCTCAGACATTGAAGACAAAATATTTAACCTTGAAAACAAAGTTGAACAAACAGAGAAGATGGTAAGAAATCATGAACAGAATCTACAAGAACTATGGGATATCATGAAAAAGCCAAATTTAAGAATTATCGGGATTGAGGAAGGTCTAGAGAAACAAGCCAAAGGAATGAACAATTTATTCAATGAAATAATATCAGAAAATTTCCCAAATCTGAAGAATGAAATGGAAAATCAAGTTCAAGAGGTTTATAGGACTCCAAATACACAAAATTACAACAGACCCACACCAAGGCACATTATAATGAAAATACCTAACATACAAAATAAGGACAGAATTTTAAAGGCTGTGAGAGAAAAGAACCAAATTACATTCAGGGGGAAACCAATACGGATATCAGCAGATTTTTCAATCCAGACCCTAAAACCTAGAAGGGCCTGGAACAACATTTTTCAAGCCCTGAAAGAAAATGGATGCCAACCAAGAATCTTATACCCAGCAAAACTTACCTTCAAATTTGACGATGAAATAAAATCCTTCCATGATAAACAAAAGCTAAAACAATTTACAAAAAGAAAGCCAGCATTACAGAACATTCTCAGCAAAATATTCCATGAGGAAGAGATGAAAAACAAAGAAGCAAATCAGCAAAGGGAGGAATTATCCTAAAGGAATTGTCAAATAAAGGAGGAAACAAGTTGTGTCAAACAAATAAATAAACAAAATTTAAAAAATGAACCAAATGACTGGGAAACCAAATCATTTCTCTATAATAACCCTGAATGTTAATGGCCTGAATTCATCAATCAAAAGATATAGACTGGCAGACTGGATTAAAAAGAAAGATCCAACAATATGTTGCCTGCAAGAGACTCACCTCATAGAAAAAGATACCCATAGACTAAAGGTGAAAGGATGGGGAAAAACATACCATGCACATGGACTCAGCAAAAAAGCTGGAGTATCCATCCTCATTTCCGATAATGTGGACTTCAAGCCAAAGTTAGTCAGAAGGGATAAAGAAGGACATTTCATACTTCTTAAGGGAAGCATAAATCAGCAAGATATAACAATCATAAACATCTATGCCCCAAACAGTGGCTCATCCGTGTATGTCAAACAAATCCTTCTCAATTTCAGAAACCAAATAGACCATAACACAATAATACTAGGTGATTTTAACACGCCTCTCTCACCAGTGGACAGATCTTCCAGACAAAAATTGAACAAAGAAACCATGGATCTCAATAACACAATCAATAATTTAGACTTAACGGACATTTATAGAATATACCATCCAACCAAGAGCGAATACACTTTCTTCTCAGCCGCACATGGATCCTTCTCTAAAATAGACCATATATTATGCCACAAAGCTAATGTTAGCAAATACAAGAAGATAGAGACACTAGCATGTATTCTATCAGATCATAATGGATTGAAGTTAGAAATAAATGAAAGAGTAAAACACAGAAACTATTCCAACACCTGGAGATTAAACAATATGCTATTATATGATGAATGGATAACAGAAGATATTAGGAAGGAAATTAAAAAATTCTTAGAGGTAAATGAGAACAAAGAAACATCATATCAAAATCTCTGGGACACTATGAAAGCAGTACTTAGAGGGAAATTTATTTCATGGAGCGCATTTAATAAAAGAAGTAAAACTCAACAAATAAACAACCTAACACTACAGCTCAAAGCCCTAGAAAAAGAAGAACAGAACAGCACCAAAAGTAGTAGAAGACAGGAAATAGTTAAACTCAGAGCTGAAATCAATGAAATTGAAACAAAAGAAACAATACAAAAAATTGACAAAATAAATAGTTGGTTCTTCGAAAAAATTAACAAAATTGATAAACCTTTAGCCACACTAACAAAGAGAAGACGAGAGAAAACCCAAATCACTAAAATTCGGAATGAACAAGGAAATATCACAACAGACAGGATTGAAATACAAAACATAATTAGAAGCTATTTTGAAAATCTATACTCCAACAAAATAGAAAATTTCGAAGACATCAACAGGTTTCTAGAGACATATGAATTGCCTAAACTGAACGAGGAGGACATAAACAATTTAAATAGACCAATTTCAAGTACTGAAATAGAAAAAGTCATCAAAAGCCTACCATCAAAGAAAAGTCTGGGACCAGATGGGTCCTCAGCCGAGTTCTACAAAACCTTTAAAGAAGAGCTCATTCCAATACTTCTCAAAGTATTCCATAAAATAGAAGAGGAGGGAACCCTCCCAAACTCATTCTATGAAGCCAATATCACCCTGATACCTAAACCAGACAGAGACTCATCGAGGAAAGAAAATTTCAGACCAATATCCTTAATGAACATCGATGCAAAAATTCTCAACAAAATTTTAGCAAATCGCATACAAAAACATATTAAAAAGATAGTGCACCATGATCAAGTGGGTTTCATCCCAGGGATGCAAGGTTGGTTCAACATCCGGAAATCAATAAACGTAATTCACCATATTAATAGACTTAAAGTCAAGAATAACATGATTATTTCAATAGATGCAGAAAAAGCATTTGATAAAATACAGCACCCCTTCATGCTCAAAACACTAGAAAAAATAGGGATAGTGGGAACATTCCTTAACATTGTAAAGGTCATTTATGATAAGCCCATGGCTAATATCATTCTAAATGGTGAAAAACTGAAAGCATTCCCCCTAAAAACTGGAACAAGGCAGGGATGCCCTCTTTCGCCACTTCTATTCAACATCGTCCTTGAGACTCTGGCCAGAGCAATTAGACAAACCAAAGAAATTAAAGGGATACGAATTGGAAAAGAAGAACTCAAACTATCCCTGTTCGCTGATGACATGATTATATATTTAGAGGAACCTGGAAATTCCACCAGAAAACTCTTAGAACTCATAAGTGAATTCAGTAAAGTAGCAGGTTACAATATCAATGCCCATAAATCCAACGCATTTTTATACATAAGTGATGAATCTTCAGAAAGAGAAATTAGGAAAACTACCCCATTCAAAATAGCCTCGAAAAAAATAAAATACTTGGGAATCAATCTCACAAAAGAGGTGAAAGACCTCTACAATGAGAACTATACAACACTAAAGAAAGAAATTAAAGAACACCTTAGAAGATGGAAAGATCTTCCATGTTCTTGGATAGGAAGAATTAATATTGTCAAAATGGCCATACTACCTAAAGTGCTATACAAATTCAATGTAATTCCAATTAAAATCCCAATGACGTACCTTACAGAAATAGAGCAAGCAATTATGAAATTCGTCTGGAAGAATAAGAAACCCAGAATAGCTAAAACAATCCTTAGCAGGAAGAGTGAAACAGGGGGTATTGCAATACCAGATCTTCAACTCTACTACAAAGCAATAGTAACAAAAACGGTATGGTATTGGTATCAAAATAGAAAGGTAGATCAATGGTACAGAATAGAGGACACGGACACAAACCCAAATAAATACAATTTTCTCATACTAGACAAAGGGGCCAAAAATATGCAATGGAGAAAAGATAGCCTCTTCAACAAATGGTGCTGGGAGAATTGGAAATCCATATGCAACAGAATGAAACTAAATCCATATCTCTCACCATGCACGAAACTAAACTCAAAATGGATTAAGGACCTTGGAATCAGACCAGAGACCCTGCAGATTATAGAAGAAAAAGTAGGTCCAAATCTTCACCTTGTTGGCTTAGGATCAGTCTTCCTTAACAGGACTCCCATAGCACAAGAAATAAAAGCTAGAATCAACCACTGGGATAGATTCAAACTAAATAGCTTTCTCTCAGCAAAGGAAACTATCAGCAATGCGAAGAAAGAGCCTACAGAGTGGGAGAATATCTTTGCCACTCATACTTCAGATAGAGCACTAATCTCCAGAATCTATAAAGAACTCAAAAAACTCTACTCCAAGAATTCAAATAATCCAGTCGACAAATGGGCTAAGGAAATGAATAGACACTTCACAGAAGAAGATCTACAAGCAATCAACAAACATATGGAAAAATGCTCAACATCTCTAGTAATAAGAGAAATGCAAATCAAAACCACCCTAAGATTCCATCTCACCCCAATTAGAATGGCGATTATCAAGAATACGAGCAACAACAGGTGTTGGCGAGGACGTGGGGAGAAAGGTACACTCATACATTGCTGGTGGGGCTGCAAATTAGTGCAGCCACTCTGGAAAGCAGTGTGGAGATTCCTTAGAAAACTTGGAATAGACCCTCCATTTGACCCAGCTATCCCACTCCTTGGCCTATACCCAAAGGACTTAAAATCAGCATACTACAGAGATACAGCCACATCAATGTTCATAGCTGCTCAATTAACAATAGCCAGACTGTGGAACCAACCTAGATGCCCTTCAATTGATGAGTGGATAAAGAAACTGTGGTATATATATATACAATGGAATATTACTCAGCCATAAAGAATGATAAAATTATGGCATTTGCAGGCAAATGGATGAAATTGGAGAATATCATGCTAAGTGAGATAAGCCAATCTCAAAAAGCCAAAGGACGAATGATATCGTTAATAAGTGGAGGATGACACATAATGGGGGGGAGGGAAGGGTTAGTGTTAGGGTTAGAGTTAGGGTTAGGGAGGGGGGCAAGTATGGAGGAAGGAAGGACTGTATAGAGGGTAAAGAGGGGTGGGAGGGGTGGGGAAAGGGAAAAAAATAACAGAATGAATCAAACAACATTACTCTATGTAAATTTATGATTACACAAATGGTATGCCTTTACGCCATGTACAAACAGAGAAACAACATGTATCCCATTTGTTTACAATAAAAAAATATATATATATATATCTAAATAAGATGATGTTATTTTAAGTCAGAAAATATTTTTCTTGTTGGGACAAAACACCACTTAAAAGTTTAAATCTATTTGGTGTCACTTAATAAATGGGCAAATGAACTAAACAGACACTTCTCAAAAGAAGACATACAAATGGCCAGCAAATATATTATAAAATGTTCAACATCTTTAGCAATTAGGGAAATGCAAATCAAAACTACACTGAGATTTTATCGCATTTGGGTTAGAATGGCAGCCATTATATATGATCTATAAAAATGAATAGATGCATTCAACTGTCATGTACAACTAATTAGAACAAAAAAATATTTTTAAAAGAATATAAACAATAATAAATATTGGAGAGGATATGGGGGAAACAAAAACTTTTACACTGTTGGTAGAATTGTAAATTAGTACAACCAGTACAGAAATCTGTGTGGAAGTTCCTCAGAAGACTAGGAATGAAAATATCGTAAGACCCAGCTATATTACTTCTCTGTATTTATCCTAAAGAATTAAAATCATCATACTACAGTGACACATATACCCTTGTGTATAGCAACACAATTCACAGTAGCCAAACTATGGAACCAGCCTAGGTGTCCATCAATAGATGAATGGATAAAGAAAATGTGTCATATATACACAATGGAGTTGTGAAATTAGGTGATTTGCAGGAAAGTGATTACCTTGAGAGTATTATATTAAGCAAAATAAGCCAAACCCAGAAACCCAAGGGTTGTACGTTTTCTCTCATTTGCAGAAGCTAGAGAGAAAAAAGGAAAAGAAAGATGGTAGGCATGTTTATGAAAATAGAAGAGAGGTAAGTAGAGAGGAGAAATGGATGGGGGTAGAGGAAGGGGACATACTAGAGAATGATACTGACCAAATTATATTGTCGTATCATGTGTCAGTATGAATATGTAACATGGAATTTGACTATTATGTATAATTATAATGTACCAATAAAAATGGGAAAATTTTTAAATCTATTGGGTGATTTTTGCAAGTTCAATTTTTAGATATGTCTGTAGACAGGTATTACATAAAAAAGCAGGAGAGAGTTTTGACAGTGAAATTCTTCCATAAGAATTCAAGTGGGAGATGAGATTGTCCTAAACTAACAGGACCATCAAATGATGGACTTTGGGGGTATGTCTTTTCCCCCCTGAAAAAAACAAACCTAACACTTTTTCTCACCTCCTTAGATGGTGTATCTGATCAAAGAATAACACAAAAGAAATTAAAACAGCATGAATAAATTTATGAATTAAAGTCAGGATTATCTTGAAAGAAAACAATATCCTATTCACTATTTTCATTACCCTATGTACATGTAAGATTACATGAATGGTGTCAATCTACATCATGTACAATCATAGAAACAAAAAGTGGTACCCCATTTGTGTACAGTGAATTAAAATGAAGTCTGTAAAAATTTTTAAAAAAACAATTTTAGCACACATATGTATTCGGTCAAAAGTATTATTGCTTACTTTTAATAAAGAATTGTCATACAGTGGTTATCTGAGAACTTAAAATAAAAAAAGCAATAAACTTTCAAATTAAAAAAAAAAAAGAAAATGGTTGAGGATTCTTACAATGCCCAGAGCAGGCAGTACATGGAACACTAGAGATTCTAGTTCCTTTCTAGATTGAGGATTTTTAATCTCTTAATGCCCATGACACCTGTTCCCCATCTACCCATAAAGCTAGGTCTAATGTTTGCCAAATAGGTGCCTTTATTCTGGGACATAGTGCAAGAACCCAATATTGCATCTGCCACTGTCTATGAGTATATCAGGTTCAGAGGTATTCTTGAGGCAGAAGAAAAAAATTTCTAAGAAAAAGTTATTTGGATAATGTTGCAACGGAGATATGAAAGTAGACAAATTATTTTCAAGTGGAAGGGGAGATGAAGATTAAAGATAGTTTCATAGGAAAAAATAGAATATCTTTACTCCACTACTGGAAGTCAGATATTTCTGATGCCTTTTCTTCACCTATTTTAATGAGATTTTATTCTTTGATCTGACAATAGTATAAGTTACATTAATACATTTTGTACTATTAAACCATCCTTGAATTCCTATAATCAACCATACTTGGTTATGGTATGGTTTTGTTGTTCTTGTTGCTACTGCTGCTTTCATTTTGCCAGATTGTCTTGTTGATATTTAAGTTTTTCTCATCTATATTCATAAGTGACAATGAACTATAATTATTTTATCCTTACTCATTTTGGTCTTAAGGTTACTTAATGTCATTAATTTAATAAGTTGAAGAACTGTCCACATTTCTTTTTTTGTTGTTCTAATTAGTTATACCTGACAGTAGAATGCATTTATGCATTTTGATAAATCATACATAAAAGGAGTATAATTTCTCATTTTTCTGATTGAACATATTGTAGGATCACATCGGTCATATATGTACATGAGATAATAATATCTGTTTCACTCTACTATCCCTCTACCCCATTCGCCTTCCCCTCTTTTTCCCCCCCTCTACCTAATCTAAAGTAACTCTATTCTTCCCTAGTGCCATTCTCATTGTGAATTAGCATCTGCATATAGAGAAAACATTCAGCCTTTGGTTTTAAGGGTTTGACTTATTTCACGTAGCATGATATTCTCCAACTCCATCCATTTACCACCAAATGCCATAATTTCATTCTTCTATAAAGCTGAGTAATATCCCATTGTGTGTGTGTGTGTGTGTGTGTGTGTGTGTGTGTGTGTACATTTCTTTATCACATTTTCTTTATCCATTTCTTTTTTCTTTATGCAATCCTGGGGATCAAACCCAGGGCCTTATACATGCTGGCCAAGTGTTCTATCACTGAATTATACTTCTAGTCCCTTTCATGTTTCTGTATTCTCTGTAATATGTGTTCAGTGAGGGTTTGGTAAAAGATGTCCATAAAACTACCCATACTAATGCTTTTTTGGCAGGGAAGTGGGGTACTGGGGACTGTACTCAGGGGCACTCGACCACTGAGTCACATCCCAGCCTTATTTTGTATTTTATTTAGAGACAAAGTCTCACTGATTGCTTAGCACTTTGCTTTTGCTGAGGCTGGCTTTGAATTTGTGATTCTTCTGCCTCAGCCTCCAGAGCCACTATGATTACATGCCTGAGCCATGGTGCCCAGCCATACTAATGCTTTTGTGGGAAGAGCTATTTGTTACTGATATAATTTATTTAATAAATATGGGCTTATTCACACTTTCAATTTCTTCTGGAGGTAATTTTGGTCACCTATAATTTTTCAGAAAATAGTATATTTTATCTAAGTTTTCAAACCAATTGATATGTCTTATTATTTTCTTGTTGGTAAGCCTTGTTTTAGTTTAGGGATACTTCTTTTGATTTTTTTTTTTATTCTTTTACTTTTATTTTTACTTTATTTCTCTCATGCCTAATCTTGCCTGAGAAACTGTCCATATTATTAGTCTATCCAAACAGAAACAAACAAAACTTTCTGCTGATCCAGCATGGTTTTGCTTAAACAGATAAAACCATTTCCTACGGTAATAAGAAATGTAACTATTTTCTCATAAATGAAAATGACAGTAAAGTTTACTTCAGCTTCTTACAACTGGCTGTTCTCCCCTAGCTTTGGGGAGTAAACCAGAGTTCCCACATAATAGTGACTTTGTCAGAATCAGCATTTCCTACACGCTGTGCTGTCCCCTTCTCAGGACCCAAGGGAGCTCATGATTTGAAATCAGATGCATCTGTGTTCAGGTGTGTCCCCATCCTGGGTGGATGACTTTCAGGATGTGGAAATAAAGATACTCCCCCCCTAATTTTTATCATAAAAATTACATGGACACATCAAACTGAAGGGTCAGGATGGACCTGTGGGTGAGAATGCAGGAACTAGAGCTGGGCAGACCTCAGTGGAAATCCCTGCTTAATTACTTGCCAGCTGTTGATCAACAGTGTCACTGAGTTTATAAAAATGAGATAAAAATGCATGAGTTGTTGGGGACAGGTGAAGTTTACGTGTTTAGTGTAGTGCTTTACACAAAGTAAATATCCAAGATTTGCTGTTGTGACTACCACTACAATTGTTACCAGCCTCATTCAGGTGAAGTTCTCTGCTCGGGGCCAACCAGGGCCCAGACTCCTCTTCCGTTCCTTCTTTTGGCTCAGGCCAGGCACTGATGACCACAGAGCAGCCCTGGCAGGGACAGGATCAAGCTAGGCCCTAGCCCAGGAGAAAGCCCAGTTCATCCTAACAGCTGCTCCCAGCAAGTGAAATGATTCATATTTTACAGGGTAGAAAATTTGGATTTGAAAATATAGAGTGTCATAACTAGTGATTCCCAGACATTATGTCAAAGCTCTCAAGTAGAATTATACCCAGGGCTAGTGAAATTATACCCTCCGACTGCTTGTAGAACATGGTGTTGTTTAAATCGGGCTCTCCAAATGGCGTAGGGATTCCACAAACCAAACCTCTGCCCTACCACACACTAATGGTAGACAGAACACCCTGCCCTCACCCCAACCTCAGTTGACCCAAAATTTGGGACAGTGGGTATTAGTAAAAAGCTTCATTTAAAGAAAGAGCCATATAGCTTAAAGCGGTGAGTCTCAGTGTTGCTGAGTCAGGATCCCCAATCAGCACCCTCGACCCCTTCGTCTAGGATGTTTTAGAGGAAAACATCACCAGCTCCTGTGGGGGTCAGTATAAAGTCACAGTGGTGAGAACTCACAGCACTTTATAAACTGTAAAGTCCTGTACATACCTTTAGATTGATTTCACACACACACACACACACACACACAACAATAATTCTGTCTCCTTTTAGCCCTGCAACTGGAGACACGCCTAGGTTGTCTAGAGAGATTCTAACAAAATGAGGAAGATTGGAAGGGATGGCAAGAAAGGACATAACTCTGTGGGGAAGGAAGTCCAAGGAGGAGTCACAGAGACACCAAGAAATAGAAGAAAACAAAGAAAGAGAACAAAGCTACAGAGGGAAACATCAAAATGTCAGAGTTGAACAGCTCTCAAGAGTCTGGGGACTTTTCCCCACCTGTTTTTCCCAGTGGAAAGCTCTGTCACCCTTGCCTACACTGGAAATGGCAAAACGAGATCTTCTGCTGTACAGAATCGTTGTGACCAGCTAGACCCTGAACTGTGAGGCTGGGGCAGCAGTTGCCAGATGTTCGGGTAGACAGAAGCAGAAAGGCTACTTCTGTGATTGACCATCTGTCCACAAGAATGGTGCATCAGATTACTAGGAGAGTGGACAAAGTGCCTTCATCTCACAGGCAAACCCAACTGATGGGTGGTAGCTTCATGGGACACGGCACTACAGACTAGCCCCATGATGGAAGAGGGGCATCAGTCATGGGAGAAGGAGGGGCAAGGGCAGTATCCATGCCACATATTTGATACGATACCTAAACAGAATTAAATCTCCTTTCTCCTTCTCCTGTGTGTCATTTGCATAGAGGATGTATTTTAATAGGAAGAACATTTCTAAATTCCTATTTTGTACCAATACGATGGTATGCTTAACCTATTTAACCTGCCCAAAACAATCATATTGTAGTAATGTTTTTTAAAGTCCTGGTCTTGCATCTGAAATGCTAGCAGGTGAAATACAATGCTTCTGAACCTTAGATTTGATTCCCAAGTGTCCAATAGTACTAGTAGGATATAGCTGGAACAGGGTAGCCATGAGTTGGTAGTTGTTAAAGTTGATGGTCGGGTCACGGAAGTTTCATTATGCTGGCTTCATTATTTTTATAGATATTTTGTATATGTTTGAAATTTTCCATTAAAAAAGCTTTTATAAAGAAGAATGAAATTATGGCATTTGCTGGTTAGTGAATGGAACTGCAGACTATCATGCTAAATGAAAAAAGCCCATCCCAAAAAAACCAAAGGCATAATGTTCTCTCTGATATGTGGATGCTAACTCACAATAAGTTGGGGAGAAGGAAGAATAGAAGAACACTAACTGAATTAAAGGGGAATAAAGGGAAGGGAGAGGGGATGGAAATAGAAAAAACAGTAGAATGGATCAGACATAACTTTCCTATGTTCATATATGAATACACAATCGGTATAACTCCACATTGTGTACAACCACAAAAAATGGGAAGTTATACTCCATGTATATATGATATGTCAAAATACATTCTACTATCACATAGAACTAAAAAGAAAAAATGAAAAATTTTTAAAAGTCAAAAAATCAAAAAAAGTATGTACAATCTCATCAAGTTGTTCATCCACAAGAATGGTATCCTAATTAGAATAAGATCTACTCCATGTTTATACAATTATATCACAATGGATTCTACCGTCATGTATAACTAAAAAGAACCAATAAAAATAAGAAGTTGTATCATCGAGATCCAAGATGGTGGACTAGAGTGAGGCTGCGTTCCTTGTCGCTCCATAACTCCAGTTTCAAGCAGAGGATATCTGTTTCTTGCGGCTTATCGATCCCCTGCTGTTTTCCCCATTTGTGTGCTGTGATCACCTTCAGTCTGCCAGCATATCGACGCCTTTTTTGAGTGCAGATTGCTCACTGTCAGGTGTCTATCATCCGCCATTTGCCTGCCTCTTGCCTGTCCATTGCCTACCTTACACCTATCTATCACCCAACGCACGAGGCTCAACTCCCAATCGTCCGACAACAGTCAGCAAACTGATTGCCGACCTCCAGCGGAGCACCAGCTGCCTGTTGTTGTCTGGAAGTTCACTGTGACAGTACCTGCAGGTTTGATTACACGTGGCTGCCGCCATTTTGAGACAACAGCCAGGCTCCATAGGACCGCTGGCCAGACTGACTGAGCCCCGTCTCCAGGAGCCCTCACCTCGACCAATCACTCCCTGCCTCTGGGACCCTCACATCAACTGACTGCTCCCTGCCGCCAGGACCCCCAGACCAACTGACTGCGCCCTATCACCGGGACCCCCAGACCGACTGCACCCAGCCTCCAGGATTCCGCAACCACACCAAACACACGCAAACTCCAGGACCCCTGCCTGACCAACCACACCCCACCTCCAGGACCTCCAGCTGACCACATCCACACCCTGAGCTGCAGCTCCCCATTTGCCAACACATTTGGAAGCCAGAGCAGCCATCTTGGATAATCCTGGAAGCCAGAGCTGCGATCTTTAGGTGGGGCAAATCCCATCCTGAGACACCTGCTGGAGACTTGAAGCTCATTGTCAGAAATAGAGCAAGCAATCATGAAATTCATCTGGAAGAATAAGAAACCCAGAATAGCTAAAACAATCCTTAGCAGGAAGAATGAAACAGGGTGTATCACAATACCAGAACTTCAACTATACTACAAAGCAATAGTAACAAAAACGGCAAGGTATTGGCACCAAAATAGACAGGTAGATCAATGGTACAGAATAGAGGACATGGACACAAACCCAAATAAATACAATTTTCTCATACTAGACAAAGGTGTCAAAAATATGCAATGGAGAAAAGATAGCCTCTTCAACAAATGGTGCTGGGAAAACTGGAAGTCCATATGCAACAGAATGAAACTAAACCCCTATCTCTCACCCTGCACAAAACTCAACTCACAATGGATCAAGGACCTTGGAATCAGACCAGAGACCCTGCATCTTATAGAAGAAAAAGTAGGTCCAAATCTTCAATTTGTTGGCTTAGGATCAGACTTCCTTAACAGGACTCCCATAGCACAAAAAATAAAAGCAAGAATCAATAACTGGGATAGATTCAAACTAAATAGCTTTCTCTCAGCAAAGGAAATTATCAGTAATGCGAAGAGAGAGCCTACAGAGTGGGAGAATATCTTTGCCACTCATACTTCAGATAGAGCACTAATTTCCAGAATATATAAAGAACTCAAAAAACTCTACACCAAGAATACAAATAACCCAATCAACAAATGGGCTAGGGATATGAACAGACACTTCACAGAAGAAGATCTACAAGCAATCAACAAACATATGAAAAAATGTTCACCATCTTTAGTAATAAGAGAAATGCAAATCAAAACTACACTAAGATTCCATCTCACCCCTATTAGAATGGTGATTATCAAGAGCACATGCAACAATAGGTGTTGGCGAGGATGTGGGGAAAAAGGTACATTCATACATTGCTGGTGGGATTGCAAATTAGTGCAGCCACTCTGGAAAGCAGTGTGGAGATTCCTTAGAAAACTTGGAATGGAACCACCATTTGACCCAGCTATCCCACTCCTTGGCCTATACCCAAAGGACTTAAAATCAGCATACTACAGAGACGCAGCCACATCAATGTTCACAGCTGCTTAATTCATAATAGCCAGATTGTGGAACCAACATAGATGTCCTTCAATTGATGAATGGATAAAGAAACTGTGATATATATATATGTATATATATATATACACAGTGGAATATTACTCAGATATAAAGAATAATAAAATTATGGCATTTGCAGGCAAATGGATGAGATTGGAGAATATCGTGCTGAGATAAGCCAATCTCAATAAACCAAAGGACGAATGATCTCGCTGATAAGTGGATGATGACACATAATGGGGGGTGGGGGGGGCCAAGAATGGAGGAAGGAGGGACTGTATAGAGGGAAAAAAGGGGTGGGAGGGGTGGGGAGGAAGGAAAAAATAACAGAACGAATCAAACATCATTACCCTATGTAAATGTATGATTCCGCAAATGGTATGCTGTTACTCCATGTACAAACAGAAACAACACGTATCCCATTTGTTTACAATAAAAAAAAAAAATTATCAGACAAAAATAAATAAATAAATAAAAAGAAGTTGTATCATCAGGAATTTTAAATTCACTTATTTAGACTCTCAAAAGATATTTTCCATAGATACTATGTTACAAAAATTGATTAGTTCCCAGGTTGATATAAAAGGCTATAAACCAACAAAATTCTTTTTTCTTCCCTCTAGGCACAGTAGCTAAACTAAATTTCCCAAACTTCCTTTTAGTTGAGTGAAGTCATGTGATCTGACCTGTATAAGGAGGTGAAGTGTTACATATATCAAGTGTTACATATATCTTTTACAAAATCCTGATCCTCTACTCTCTTTTCCTTTATATACTGAGTAGAGGTAGTGGAAGTTTCCAAGATTCTAGCCAGTAGTCTGCCTATTACATCCTCTGGGCTCTTGTTTTTATAAATAAAGATTTATTGCAACAACAAAAAAAAAAGTCAACAAAAGGCCTTCAGAACACTGTTAGATATTTATGACTACAAACTCCATTTATGTACATGAAAACTGGGCTCAGAAAAGTCATTGCATTCCTTGGGCCAAATGACTTACAGGCAGGGTAGGTGCCAAAGTGAGCTGTCAGGAAGGACACCCTCCATTGATCTGCTCACTGCCCATCTTCTGGGAGTCAAGAGATAGACTTCAGTGGTCAGCTCCTTTGGTGTCTGTCTCAGCCTTAGAGGCCCACCTCTCCCAACCTGCCCTTTCTAAAGAAGCCAGTGACTGAGCAAAGCAAGATTGTAAAGCCCCGGCCATTGTGGACCCAGGAAAATTCTGATAACATTCAGACCCATAATCATTCCAGATAACGATGATCAATAATCATTCCAGAGATCTCTTCTGGATTGGCCCAGAATTTGTTGGACCTGCATCACAATTTGCCTTTTCCTTTGGTCCAGTCCTGCCATCCCTCCTGCCTTTCACAGTTGTTGATCTGGAACAAACACCTCCCATCCCAAGCTCCATCTCAGCATCTCTTCTGGGGACCCCAATCCAAGACACAGGGAAACTGATATTTGAACCTGGATCTGTCTGAACATAGAGCATGAGGGAGTCTGCCAGGAAGAGGGTGGGATCAGGTGCTTCTGGGAAGCTGCTCGATTGTCCGTGTTCGCTGGGCACCTGATCTGCTCCCCTAGCCCAGTGCTAGAGAGACTTGCATAGATCGGGAGCTTGGAAACATTAAGAGACAAAATATAAGACAGGTCCTGAGTCCAGGACTTTCTGAGCAGCGGGAGAGCATCACTGCTAAGTTCAGAGAAGACCTTTGCTGCCATTAGTTCCCTGCAGACCCAGCTGGATGCATCTGCACGAGAACTTTGAAGGCAGCGGCTCATGCCCTGACCCAGAAGGCCTCCCAGCAGCCCGACCTCAGAGGCCAGGCCCATTCCCCAGCACCTCTGCACAGAAGCGAGTCTGTGAGATGCCAGAGCCAGCAGGTGGCTCTGAAAATGCCCTATGTAATTAGAAATCTCATTTCCATTCCTGGTCTCTGGTTTGCATGGCAAAGAGAGCCGTTTTTCTGGAATGAATTATCCCCTCCCTGCAGATGTCTTCAAAGGCTTATAATCCAAAACGGGCTCTTGGAGACCCAGCCTCCCAGGGCCGCCCCTGCACACAGGAAGTCACTCCTTTGCGGGCACAGATGGGCTTTTGAAATGTTCAAAGTGCTGATGTGGCAGAAAAACACCAGGCCATGAGGGCAAGAGCCGGTGTTCCTGAGGCCTGCACGTTGTGGGACCTCACCCTCACCTTCGCTTGGCATGCGCTCATCCTGGTTGCCTGGGACCGACTGTGCCACCTTCAGCACTTATGTCTCCTGTCCAGAAAAGCCCTTAGTCCCAGACAAACTGGAGTCCACTATTTACCATCACTGGCAGTTTATGGAGGACTCAGAAGGGGTTAAGCAATGTCAGCTCCAGTGATCAATTTACAACAAAACCCTCTCTCTAAGTCATATATGGTATATGTGATACATATGATATAAATATATAAATATGCCATATATATATGTATATTTGCTCTGTAGCTCATCATTCACCTCCCCATTTATTTTTAACAAATGTTAAGTTCCTGCTATTTGTCAATACCAAATAATAACACAGATTGTAGATTTCTCAGTCTAGTGTAGGGATTCTTTACTTAGAAGGATTCACAGAACATTCCCAGCAGGTGCGGAGATGTCTGTAAATGCTCTAAAATGACTGCAAAATTTCCTTTGTTGAGGACTCCACAGTCTAAAGAAGTTTAAGAATCCCTGAATGAAGAAATAAATATATTAACTGTTACAATACAGCAGTGTGTTTTCCAAGGTGTGTTCTGTGGGCCATGAATAACAAAATCTTCCTGATTCTCCATGTGGTCCAGAACTATAAGCCTCAGGCAGGGGCTTATTAGAAATGCAAATTCTCTGGCCCTATACCAGACCAACCAAATCAGAGGCTTTGAGATTTGTTGTATATGAAAATTTGAGAAGTTCTGGTTCTTGTGATAGTTGTCACATGAAGGCCCCCAGCAAAGCACCTTCCAGTGGAAATGATACCATGCCAGTTTCAGGCCTTCCCAAGACTGGGCAGCTTCTGGTTTTGCACTCTTTAAGATCTAAGGCTACATAGAGAGAGAAAAGAAAGAAAGAGGCCCAGAATCCCAACTGAGTCAGCTGCAACCATCCTACCTGCTAAGTTTAGCCTTGAGAGTGACTTCCATCAAGGACTGCCCAGCAGACTCCAGCTAGATTGCAAGCTGTCAGAGAAAAGTTCAAAGCAGTTTAACCATGTAGTTTCAGGGTCTCTCCTGATCCACACAGCCTCTCCGTCATCTCTCCAGAGAATAGCTGACTTCCTAAGTGACAGCTCAGGCCTCCCCAGAGTGCTAAAGCAGACATTGCCAGACATTTCCTAAGACTTAGGCACAGTGTCATATCCACTGTATTTTATTAACTAGAACACGTCATAGCCCAGCCCAGACTCAAGGAAAGAGCGTGAACATGGGGGTCATTGTGGGTTGTCAATGCAACAGACTATCAGAGTTAACTGTACTACTTAACAGACTTTCAAACTTAGTTGCTATGCATTAGAATCCTCTAGAGAGCTTTAAAAAGTGCTGCCACCCAGGCTCTGCCCTTCCCCCAGAGACTGATCAGTCTCTGGGGTGCAGCTTGAACACTGAATGCTTCTAACTTCCCTAGGTAATTCAGATAGGTATCAGTTTGATAACCACAGATCTAATATGCTGGCTAAAAAGTACAGGTCCCTGGACCTGAACCCTAACTTATGAAACACAGGCTGTCCTCTAAAATGGTTCCCAGTGATCTCTTCCTCCTAGAATCCATGCTCCTGTGTCATCTCCTCCTCTTGGATGTGGGCAGGACCTTGTAACCTGCCTCTGACAAATAGATACAGAAAACATAAAATGTCACTGCTACAATTAAATCATAGAGGACAGACTTTCATCTGACACCCCCTCCCCCTCCTCCTGACTGCATCCACTGGCTATTCACGGAAGCAAGATGTCATGGAGACTTTTGCAAAGAGGCTCAAATGACAAGGAACTAAACCCTGCCGTTAACCACGTGAATAAGTCTGGAAGTAGATCCTTCCCCAGTTAAGCCTTCGGCTGAGACTCCAGCCCCAGTCAACCCCTCGATTGCAGCCTTCTCAAAGAACCTGAAGCAGAGGATCCAACCAGAGCCCCATCTGATTTTCTGACCCACAGAAACTGTGATCTAATGTAATAAAGGTGGGTTGCCTCAAGGTATGAAGTTTTGGGATATTTGCAAAGCAGCAATAGATACCGAAGAGAGGGTCTGAGAATCTTTTCAATTGTTCTTCAGAAGCTCCTGTGTACTTGCAGGTTCAGAATTACCACTGTGCATGGTAGAAAGTGTTCTAATAGAGACTAAATGTCTGGAGACTTTAACGAACATATAGCGAACCTGGCATCGTGGTATTCAGAGTGGGGAGAATTGTGAGTTCAAGGCCAGCCTGAGAGAGAGGGGAAGTAAGGAAGGAAGTAAGGGAGGGAGGGAGAAAGGAAAGAAGGAAGGAAGATAGGTTCTAAAGGATGAGTAAGTGATATCCAGGTGCAGAAGAGGCAAAGATGTTTCTGGAAGACAGAAGAGCATTTTTCCTCAGCCTAGAGCACACTTCCCTCCACCTCTTTACCTCAGATTCATCTTTCAGTGTTTAGCTTGGATATTAGTTTGGTTAGGAGGCCTTTCCTATCCACCCCTGGGACCATGGCAGGGGGCATGTTAGATGCCTGAAAAGACCCATATCCTGCATTCTCCCTAAAAGTTATACCTGAGACAAAGGTTTGCAGGCAGGGAGCTTATTTTGGGAAGTGATCCTACAAAACAGTAGAAGGGCACCAGGAAGAATGAAGCAAGGGGGTCACGTGTCATGTGAATACAGGAACATGTTGTAATGCACTACATATAATTATAATGCACCTAAGAAAACAAGGAATTTTTAAAGCTCATTAAGGTTCTATGGGCAACTGGGGCTCAATCCTTCAGGGGTCCTTCTTAGTAGCTGCACTAAATGCTTTTCAGAATTCCCACCTGAGGCACAAAAATGAGGAGTCCTGTCCCCTACTTGAAAAATTCTTCTTAAGGCGCTAACATCCTGCTCTTCCAGAAATTCCAAGCTTCCAAATTGCTGCCCATTTCACACAGGCTTCTCATGTCGCAGTGGCAGGAAAGATCCAGGTCACACAGGAAGAGGCCGTCATGTTACACGCGAGCTCAATTGAGTAACCCAGCAATGGACGAAGTGGAAGGCGTTGGGGGAGAGGTGGAATGGGAAGGTGTGATGTGATAGAGGTATCAGAGGCCACCCTGCTGACAGCTCCTAATGGAGTCCTCCATGACTAACTTTCTCAATAGACTCTAAGCTCTGGGAAGGGTCTTGTTTCTTAATGTGCCTCATGACCCCTGCACAGGACATGCAGGGCACATATCAGGGCACCATGAATACTTCATGTGCTAACCTCAGCAGCATTGCTTACGAGGACTGGAGCCTAAAGCACTAGCCCATGGGAAGTGGCTTGGCCTTGGAGTCAGGCTGAGCCAGATGACCTCTGCAAGCTGTGGTAGAGATGAGAAACCGCAGTGACCCTTGGAAGGTCTAAATGGCTCAGAAGTCTCCACCAGGTAATTCAAGTCTATGAGGCCGAATAGACCCCAGAAGAGAACCTGTGAGAGCACCCCGTCAACCAGAAGAAAAGGAGAACGTGATAAGTCAGATGAGTACCCCTCTAGGAACCGCTACCCCACTCACTTCCCCCTCACCACCTGCTCACAGCTGCTCCCTTCCCTGAAGAGTCACTCTTGATGACAGAACCACTGTGCTGGAAATGCCTAGGAACTTACGTCCTCCTTCACCCCAAGGAAGGTCTACCGACAGCTTTATAATGGATTCTTCCACGACCGTCTTTCTCAATAGACTCTAAGCTCTGGAGGGACCTGGGGACCTAGGGACCCAAGGGAGGTCCCTAGAGCACATGGGATGGATACTCTAATATAAATGCCCACCCCCTCCACCCTAAGGCGGGAAAAGCCCATAATGCCATTCATGCTCCAGGGTTCCACAGGGGTTCAGGTTCAAGCTCATCTCCAGACAACCCGCATCTTGGCCTAACTTTTTCTCCTGCCCCTTTGGCCTCCCCTCACCTCATCCTGGGCTTGTGGAGAGCATTCCCTCAACAAATCATTTTCACAAGAATTCCCATTTCAAGATATGCTTCTAGCAAACTTGACCGAAGAGAGCAAATGTCCAAGATGTTATCTCCTCAACCATTCCTGAAGGAAGAACAGTCCTGGGGAAGAGCCAAACTTCTGGGCACGTAAATCTCTGAAGAACTCAATTAGTTCATAAGGATACTAGAGATGCCCAAAAGGCGTCAAGCCCCACCCCGGGAGATGGACCACATGTTGCTTTAATTCATTCTTCCAACAACATCCAAGCGAGGCATGCGTATAATCTATGCTGCATAATCCAGTGCCACAAACTTGGCAGCTGAAAACAACAAATTTGTCATCTCACAGTTCATGTGGACCAGGGGTCCAGGCCCAGCTAGCTACGCTGGGGCTCCCTGTGGAGCTCCGGGTCCTCCTCCAAGTACACTCAGGTTGTTGGTAGAATCCAGTTTCCTGCTGTTGGATGACTAGGGTCCTGTTCTCTTGCTAGCTGTCAGGTACGGGTCCCTGTCAGTTCACAGGCCACTCTCAGCTATGTGGTCTCCTTCATAGGCAGTTTACAGTATAAATTGTTGCTTTTCTATGCCAGCAGGAGAGTATCGACTGCTGCTGTTCCTCATTTCTAAGGACTCACCTGCTTGGGGTAAGCCCGCCCAGAATTATGTATCTTTTTATTAATTTTTTATTTGTTCTAATTAGTTATACATGACAATAGAATGTGTTCATACATTTTGATAAATCATATGTAAATGAAGTGTAATTTCACATTTTTCTGTTGTATATGCTATAGGATCACATCAGTCATGCAGTCATAGATGTACATGAGGTAACAGAATTACATATTTTTTAAAACACAAAATCAAATGATTAGAGACCATACTTTCATCTGCAAAACTCCTTTTGCCATACATCATCATGGGAGCAACATTCCATCATATATGTGGATTCATCCCACACCTGTGGGAAGGAGAGTTATCTGCCAGGGAGTGGGAATCGTGAATCCCATCTTGGAATTCTGCCTATCACAGCATGATTATCCACCCTTCACAGACAGAAAATCGAGTCTCAGTGCCGTGAAGCCATTTGCTTTGGATCACGTAACATTTAAATATGAGACTGGCTTGATCCACTCTCCTGCTCCCCTGGACTACAAATGGATAGTCTAAAGTCAATGCCTATGTTCAGATCTCTCTACCAGCCAATGATTTACTTCTTTTTCCTCCAAGGAGCAGTACTCACAGTAGAGTGAACAAAAGTCAAGGTCACAGATCCACCAATTCTAATGTCTTTAGGGGTAAGTCAGGAAATACAAATGAACCAAGCAACCTTCCTATGAGGCAATAGGGAATGGAGGTTAGTGTGGTATGCCCAGCCTAAAGGCACTTAAATTCAATTAAAGTCATGTGCTCGCACACATAGACACACACACACACACACACACAGCCTTCAAAGAAAGCAAAAATCCTGGCTGTAGCAATCTCTCTAGCAACAATTTGCAAACCCAGAGACAGACTACTTTTTTCCCATAAGGACTTCACTAAAATTACCTCAAGGTAGAGAAAAGGCAGAATTAGATGTCTAGTCCATTTCAGGGCCACCCTGACAAAACTTGGAGTCAGAATATCTAACTTGCCACTTTCCTGCTAATATGATTAGAGAGATGCAAAATGTACATTATATATTTTATATAAATGTACATTCATGTATATATATATACATGCATAAAGCTGGGGTTGGAAAACTTTTTCTGCAAAGGGCCAGATAAAAAATATTTTAGAACTTCTGAGTCATATTGTTTCTGTCACAATTACTCAACATTGCTGTCAGAACACAAAAGCAACCACAGACAACACATAATGAGTGTGCGTGGGGTTTCCAATAAAACTTTATTTACAAAAATATCAGGCCAGATTGGCCCATAAGTCCTATTTACCTGGCCAGCAGTATAGAGCACAGAAGTCAGAATACCTAACTTGAATTGCTAACTCTTCCTCGTGATATTGGTGTGACTCAGGGCAACTTACTAAACTTTATGAACTTCTGTCTCCTTGCTTAAAAAAATAGAAAAGACAAGTGGCTGATAGTGCTAGAGACCACCAAATGTGCACATAGGCTTCCACCTCTACCAGCTTCCCTTGAAGCTGGGTGAGGCTATGGACTGAGTGGGCAGAAGTGATGTCAGCCACCTCCAGTCCTGGCTCTTAAACACATCCTAGGGAAGTCTCTTGATCTCCCTTCTTCATCTTTGATGATCTTGGGAACCGCATGTTCTAGATGGTTCAACTACAGCATGGAGGAGGGCCCCCAATTCCATCAAACTGAGCCAGAGTAAGAAATAAAATCATCCCGTGGGAAGCCACTGAGGTTTCAGAGTAATTACTGTAACATATCTATAGCCTGGGGTCTTTCTTAAGAGGAAATGGGACTGGAATGTCGGGTATGAAGTCTAAGGCCTGACACAGAGAAGGCCCTCAACACAGATTAGATGTTGTGATTACTTGGTTATATAAGGCATTACACTTGATTTACAGGATTTAAAGAAAATAAAACTCTAGGAACTTCACTTTTCCAAAAGATCTCAAGCCACTGAAATTTTTAAATGTTGAAAATAACATTTTGATAAGGAAAATGCTGATTCTATACATTTTACCTCAAAAAAGACATCATTTATTAACTCTCTCTAAAAGAAGGAAGGAAGAAAATATCCTCTAATTTTGGCTGGTTATTCATTATTCCCTCTACTCAGCACAAGTTCCCTGAGTAGGCCATTCTGCAGGGGCCTTGGGTGGGCTGCTATTCTGCCATAGTTAGGCTGCCAGTGATCAAAGCAGGTGGTCCCCAGAGTTCTGTCCAGGGTTATCAGTTCAACAAAACAGGGAGCTTCGTGCTATAAGAAAGGGGGGTCTCAGGCTCTCCTTGAACCCGTGGACCCCATACCTTGGAAACAGTTAAGGGTAAAACCTGATGACGTGTGTCAATGCAGTCTCTGCCATAGAAAGAACCCATTTCCAATACTTCAACATTTCAAGTTCAAACTAGTGGAGGGAAAAAAAAAATCAAATTCTGTAGTCAAAGGAGAGTTCATGTGTTTGTGAGCTAAAGACAGATTTGAAGAAGTGGATTTTGAAAAGACAACACTGGGAAAGCCTAATGAGGGGAACAATAGTGTCACAAATATTTCTGAAAACATGTCAATTGATGAGGGGAATCCCTGCTCCTGTGGATGAGAACTGTCACTGATCAATCATTCCACAATTGTATACATTTATCAAAACATCATATTACACCTAATAAAAAGATATATTTTGTCAATTAAAAATAAAAATAAATGAAATGCAGGAGGAGACAACCAACAGGCCATCTTGCAATTCATGCAGACAAGCTATGAAGTGAATCTGCCCAGGCTGGAGTTAAGTCCAAATTGCCTCTCAGCGTTCTGTCTACACACCCTCCTGCTATTCAAACTCACCACAGGCCTGATAATTAGGTACGTTATTATCTGTTCGCCATCCACAGATTATTTATGAAATCATCAAAACTCAGAGAATATCAGTACATTTATTTCCCTGGGTCATACAGCCATTCAATGACAGAATCAGGATTTGAACACAAAGTAATCTTCATCCAAAAATGGAACCACTTAACTATCAGGCTCAAAACTCTCATAACCAACATTGACCAAGCACCACCATTTTCTAAGCTTTGTCCTAAAGCTTAATGTAACTCATTTCCATTTTCACCACTCCATGAAGCATTTTATAGATGGGGGAACAAAAGCTAGGAAAGGTCAGGTGGCTTCCCCAAAGTTATAGGGCTCATACTCAACAGTGGCCCAGAGTCTGAACACGTCCAGGTATGGGTGGTCAACCAGGGCTCCCTGGGGCTGGCCACTGTCCTTGCCAAGAATCCTTAGCCAGGATCTCTGCCATTTCCTCTGGTCGTTGGAGCCTGGGTTCTGTGACGTGCACACACCTGACTAGAAGACCAGGCCCCCAGAGATTTAGTGAGTGCCATTCTAGTTGAGTATGACCTTCGGTGCATGCCAATTGACTTTAGCGACATGTAAATGATGGGCTGTAAATCAGGAGGCAGGCAGGCCGACCGTGAATCATCCATTCTGAACCTCATCAAGACAGACATGCATAAATTCTGGGTAGGCTGTGGCAGGTGCTGTCCTTTAGATTTCCAATTAAATGAGCCCTAACTTTTCTCTCCTCTCAGTGGGGAGGCTGTGCATTAATATGCTAATGAGCAGTGTGAGAGGTGTTCCTGGGAACCTCCTGGTGCTGGTATGATCCATAATCCTCTGCCCTTTTATCCTTTTTTTTTTTTTTTTTTGCAGGGGGTTGCAACTATGGATTAAACTCAGGGTGCTTCATCACTGAACTACATCCTCAGCCCTTTCTATTTTTGATTTTGAGACAGAGTCTTGCTAAGTCACTGAGGGTCTCAATGGCTGAGGCTGGCCTTGAACTTGTGATCCTCCTGCCTCAGCCTTCCTTCTAAATTCCTGAGATTATAAGTATGAGCTACTATTCCTGGCTCCTTCTGTCCTGTATAAAATGGAACAGACCAGTCAGGAATCTCAGGCAGGTAGGTCTATGAAGGACTGGAGATTGTGGAGGGTGAAAGGAACCACGTCATCCCCATCAGCAGGGAAGGGGTGTGGGGATGCTGGATGCACCATCATCCCGTCATACAGCCCAACACAACTTAAGCATCCCTGGGACACCACTGCACCACCAAGGGGTAAAGGCCACAGCCTACAAAGCATTTTCAGACCGTGTTTTCCTAACGACCTTGGTTGGATAGCAAGGCACATTCTTACTGAGTAGTGACACATTGTCTTGGACTAAGCATGGGCCTTGGGTATCAGTCCTGCCTCTAGTGCATTCGCACTGTACATCCATGGGCGATTTCTGTCCAAGCTTCGGCTTGATCATGAGGAAAGCAGAGCTGTGGAATGACTGTAACACAAAACATCATAATTAAAACAGAACAACAGCATAATCCATAATAACAGCAAATGTTTTGGTTTCACTGAGTTGTTACCAGTCTCTTCTTCTAATCTTAGCAAACTGCTTATTGAGGCAGGCCCTTCTTCCCCTGCTAGGTGGACATCCAACCAATTCCTTTAGGGTCCTTGACTTTTATAAAGATGAGAAAATATGAAAGATCTTTGGTAAGACTGGGGAGATAGTTCAGTTGGTAGAGGGCTTGCCTTGTAAGCACAAGGCCCTGGGTTCAATCCCCAGCACTGCAAGAAAGATCTTGGGTAAGGAGAAGGACAAAGAGAATTTTCCAGCATAACAACCCAACTTGACATAAGGAAGAAAATGTTCCACGGGTCTTGTGCATAGACTCACTCCAAGATGGGACCTGATGGGCCATTTCCTTCCTAACAGCAGAGCCTAGAGGACCCAGAATCTGCATCCCCACCCTTCGCCCAGCCCCTCATCCACTGAGATGAAGTGAATGACAGTTGGTGTTTGGGGATGAGGAAAGGGATAAAGTGAGGAAAAAAGAAGAAAGAAGAAGGAAGAGAGAAAACAAAGAAAATGGGCTCTCTTTGCCCTGTACGGCACTCTGGCTTCCAAGTAATTGTCAGTACAGCGTTTTAACCATAAAAACTTCTTTCAGTTATGGATCATACCGTCCCACCATTCCATCCAATATGAATAAAGTCATTAACATAATGGAGCCAATTTCATCAAAGAAGCTATAAAAATCCCTCAATAGCATACTTTAGTCCTCCCAGGTTTTAAAGTTGTAGTATTCTAATCTGTTTGGTCCAAAGGGTGACAAGGTCTTTTTGGCATCATCTCCATCCTTACCGAGCATAAGTGACCTTGGGGTAAAAAGGAGGAGACTCTAATCCAGGTTTGGAAGGACAGAAAAACCTTCCTGGAGAGGGTAAAGTCTGAACTGAGTCCTAAAGGGCAAATATGTTTATCAAACAAAACAACAGAACGGCATGTGCAAAGGCCCAGGGACAAGAGCATCCAAGCAAGTTCAGGAGCCCAACAAGTCCACTTAGATGGGAAGGGAAGGTAATAATGGATTAATATGAGGCTAGAGGGACATGCAGGAACCAAGTCTTGAAAGTTCTCCCGAAAGTCCTTAATTAAGAAACAGCTACATTATCCGGAAAATACTGAGTAGCCTTTGAAGACTCTTAAGCAAGTGAGTAAACAGCTCAAACATGTGTTTTAGAAAGGTCGCTCTGTGTGAACGGCTGGGGCAGAAGCGAAAGTGGAGGCCAGAAGCTGAAAGGAGGGTATTGACTTCACCTGCAAAATGAGAATGTCAGGCCAGCCTTAGGTGACAGAGGTGACAGTATGCGTAGGAGAGAGAAGGCCAGGGTTATGAGAGAGAACCTTCGGTTCCATGCGGTAATTGGATGCCTTCCAATATCCAGATATGGCTTGGGCACCGATTGAAAGGTGTTCGAATGGACACTTTCAGGAATTTGGAAATTTTCACCAGTAGCTGTTAAGCCTAGAAGCAATATACAGAAGTAATTTGAAACCATGAGCAAGGTCAAAGTCAACTGGGGAAAGATGGAGACGGAATGAGTGCTGGGCTTCAACGAACTTTCGACAACCTTTTTTTTTTTTTTTTTTTTTTTTGTGGTGCTGGGGATTGAACCCACCCAGGACCTTGTGCTTGCAAGGCGAGCGCTCTACCACGTGAGCTATCTCCCCAGTCCTCAACAACTTCTTTATAAACATCCTTGTGCGTTTTGAGAAGTGAGCTCTAGAGCCAGTCTCAGAATCTTGGCTGGAGAAACAACTGATCATGTGATATAATAAATAACTTAGTAACCAAGTCATTGTCTAGTAGACAAATGTCAAGACCCACTGGTGAATCCCAGGTCTCTGTGACTGACTTTATCCCACCCAGCATTTTTTATCAGCTATTTGGGTGATAATGTAGACTGTGGATGTGAATCCAAGAGGAAATGAGGGAATTCAAATGCAAGAGATAATAACACATTGGAATGAAGGGTCAGACTAATCAAGGAATATTTGATAGAGACACTTGCCAAGTCCTACAATAGGATCCTAAAATTATGGCAAAGCATAGGATGGAGAAGACATGATTTGACAGCTGCTTGTATGAAATTAAAAATAAACACACAGGACATGTTGGAGCATGGACTGAGCATAGGTTCAATCTTTTCTGATACCACCAGTCGGTAGCTAAGAGACGGCTTTCATAGTATGACTGTTTGTAGTGGTAATGGAAACATGAAGTTCAAAAGGAAGGAGTTCTAGTCTCACCTCTGCATCTGAGTGAGAAAACTGCACTCTGTGGGTTCAGCTCTGGGCATCAACCTCAAGGAAAGGGACACTCTAATTGTGGAGCAAATCCACTACGGAGCTGAGAGAGTTTAGGCTGAAGAATGCAAGAGAGAATGTGGACATAATGCATACTTCCTAAAAGTCAGGTAAGTGCCCTATGAGAAAAGACATAAGATCCATGGATGGAGGTTACAGAAAGGTGGATGCCTTTCAGCCCCCAAGACATTCAACAATGGACTGAATGCCTTTGGTGAGAGGATGCTTCAACCCCTGAAGAACCTGGGCATATGGCAAGGTCAACTTCCTGGAACAGGAGAGAATGATTCAGGAAGGCATCAGAAGCAATCATTTCTAAGGCGCATCTCAATCTACCTCTGTTCCCCAAAAAGGTGATACTCCGGCTGAAAAGCACATTCAAGATGAATTCCCTCTCTAGATCAATATTTTAAAAAATGTGCTCTTTGGACCACCCACTCTAGAGGATGCTAGACAGGGGCAAGAGTTCTGTGGTGGAACCCTTTGGGACTGAGATAAAGGTGTTTCTTCGATGCAGGACTTTTCAGAGTCTTTAATGTGCCAATGTGCTTTGCAAATCTCTGAGACAGGGTGGAGATGGACATGTCCTGTTTCCCCAAGCTTATTTCATCATGGAACCAATGTTTCTTCCCAGAGTAGAATTGAGTGGAACCTCAGAGCCAACAACTACATACAGCTTAGAAGGTGCTGATAGAAAAAGAAGACCAATATCACCAGTGGCTTAGGGCTTGGAATAAAATTGGAATCCCTATCATAACGTGTATGCACTATTGATGGTATCAGCCCTCTTCTGGGGGCCTTGACTTTGTCATAAATGGACAATAGTACTATTCACTAAAAGGGTTATTGTATTAAACAAGATAATGCGCTCAGCTTGTTGACCAGTATCCGTTAGGACTTGGTAAATGTTTGATATTTGATAGTCTTATTATTCCTGTTAGTCTCCTTTTGGTTCTAGTCTTGTAGAGAGGTGGCCTGTTCCCCTTCTGCCTCATTTGTCCTTCTTTTCCTTCCCTCCACAGCTCATGGACAAAGATCTGGTACTCCAAGATGTTGTTGATGAGCCTATAGTCAGATTCTAAAACCCATCGAGCATTTTAACAGGGACTTTGACGTCAACAATTTGTCATACGGGGTGATAGAAGAGCTGAGAAGCCCAAGAGGGGCCTCTGAGTCCACCTGAAGATAAGCAGCAGCAGGAGTCCACCACCATCTATGGGCCAGAGGTCAGAGATGGGGCGGGACTGCCCAAAGCAAGAGTTATCTGCCGGAAGACCAGGGGAGCCCTCCTGTGGGATCAGGATCCACGCAGGGCCCAGCTGCTCCTGGAGACTCATCTAAGTCAGAGAACTAGCTGCTCCCTTCCCCAGCCACCCTCAGTGCCCAGTGTGTCGCATCAGCCAACGCTCACTGAAGCCTGCTGACGGGCCAGCCTGGGAAACACAGCAGCCCGTGGGAGCCAGGGCCTGCCAATGAGATGAACAGAAGAGCCAACAATGGGCACAAAGTGTCCCTGAGAGTGTGGGGCCACCTGAACAGTCAGAGGGCAGGTTCCCCCCACTAGAACAAAATTCATGGTTCTGTTGGTAACTGTGCAAGGAGATAGATACCATCCCATCCTCCCTGCCTTCCTGAGGATGGGGCTACCCTGCCCTTCCTGAGGAATCTAGCTGGGCAGCTGAAGAAGGCTGGGCAGTGGTCGGCCCCACCCAGAGAGCCCCTCCTCCAGGTCCTCTCAGGCCTTCCCTCCCAGCCTTGTTGGAAGAGATGCTCCTTGGCCTCAAGGCAGGACCAGAAAGGCTGTGCCCATCTCAGAGTTGCTCCAGCACTTGCTACTCCGGAGTTATTTTTATATCTCATTTCCTCGCATTATGGCAATTTACATACTTCAGCAGAGCCTGAGTGTCCAAAACACACACCAAGAACAATGACACATCACCAGGAGCTCGCAGAAACCCCAACCCAGAGGAGATTTCGGAAATCAGTTACTAAAACAAGTGGTTCCCTCATCCCGAGTGGGAGAATTCTCAGCAACACTTGACAATAAGAGGACGTGATGAGGACCACACAGCGCCGTAATTCCTGCCGGATTGCACATTGAGAGCTGCATTCAGCGCGCGCAGCCCATCAGCGCGGCCATTGTTGAGATGAATACGAAGGGATTGCCGTGTGAATTGCTGCTTCATTGACAAGTGCTTCCGATTCCCGCTCCTGCCATCTGTGTCCTCCGGAAGACACGCAGAAGCAAAGGTCCGGCTGGCTTCAGGCTGCTGGGAAGGGAGCCTCAAGGAAGAAGGCGGAGACGTATTTGGGGGTCAAGGAAGTCCAGGGGGTCCAAGGAAACTCCTGGCCCCTCCACACTTAGAGAAATCTACACACACCCGCAAGCATTCACCCCTCACTCCCAGAAAGCTAAACATCTGCACTCACATGTGGGCATACACATTGCACACACAGAAACATGTGTGCACACGAACACTCCTGCACGTTCATTAGTTAATGCATTCAGCTGATAGTGAGCACACTTTGCACAGCGGCAATGCTAAGCCTTCCTGGAGTTTATATATGTACACACGTGTATTGTGCATATATACACAAAAGTACACTCACATATGCACAACAGACATGAGCACACACTCACTCAGAGACACACATAAAGCCACACATACAGAGGCACACATCTACACACAAATGTACACAGGCAAGCACACATGAGCTTGCATATCACAAACTCACATGCTCATGTTTCACTGCAGTCCAACTCACACACACACACACACACACTTTACGCACATGCACAACTAAATACAACACCAGTCAGAGAGAAGATGATGAACGAATCAACTGCTTGGCCAGTTGTTTAATCCTGAAAACTTGACTCTATAACTCAGAGGTCCTCAACCCAAGAATATTGTTCTTACCAAGAGCTCGGTTTGCCTTTGGTTTATCCATTTCACAGTTATGAGTTTAACACTTTCAATTGCTAATACCTCCAGTCTCCGTTTAAAATACTGCAGTGATATGCCACCTGAGGATGGAATATTAGCTCAGAGGGCAATCATCTATGGTGCAATGTAGTGTAACAGGACACCAGCTCCTTGGCTGTGCCCCAAGTTCTCCCTTCAAATTCTGACAGAGGCTGTCAAAACAAAACTCATGGTAACTCACACTGATTGAACACCTCCTATCTGCAAGGCAGTGAACTAAATGCTTTACAGGAAGCATTTCATCTCATTCTCCCAAGAATCCCATGGACAGAACATCATTACTATACTTATTTCACACCTGAAGTTCAGCAAGGTTAGGAGACTTGTTCCGAGGACACCAGCTAACTGGTAGCAGAGTCAGTATTTAAACCCAGCAAATGGACCAGACAGCTCGAGTACTTTCTGCATCAGTTAGCTATTGCTGCCAAACAAATAGCAGAACGTTTTTATCACACTTGTTTCTTCTGGGTGCTGACTGGGATCAGTCAGGCTGCTTTCGTTTAAGGTATCTCACAATCCAGGACTAGAATGAGGCAAAATTGGGCACAGATTTTTAAGGAAGTGCCAAAAATCTCAGTAATGAAGATAAATGATATTCTAAGTAACACTTCTTAAAAATCAAAATTAATGCAAAATACCCATGATTAGGAATATCAATATATTAAAGACAGAGTCAGAATTGCTGGTGTTCCCTTTTGATCTAGATTGTGTTGGGATGCAGCTCAGCACTGTTATTGATTCTCTATGGACTCGCCCCAGTCCTGCTCCCTTTTCATGGGTTGAGACACCTGAGTTGGACTGGCTCACTCATGGCAGGTGTACCTACTGGGAAGACTTGAAAGGCTGGGGTGTGGGATGACCAAGGTTCCTGGGGCATCTTTCTCTACCTCTGTGTGGTCTCTCCACATGGTCCCTCCTGATGGCATCATCAGAGTACCCAGACTTCCTACATAGAAGTTCAAGGCTCCAAGAGTACCAAGTGTCCCAAAACACAGAGTCAGGTGGAAGCTGCATATCTTTTATGACCCTGCCTCACGCCTCAGAAGTCACAGAGCATCGCTTCCATAGCATGCTACACATTAGTCAGAAGTCACTAAGATGAGCCCATACCCAAGGAGAGGGACAAAGACTCCACCGCCCGATTCGATGGGACAGATGTTCCGCAGATTGCCCTCTGAGCTGATCTCCCATCCTCAGGTGGCATATCACTGCAGGAACACCCTCAATCCACTGCCCTGGGAGGGCAAGTCTCTCTTTCCATGTTGCAGCCCCAGTAGGCAGCTGCCCTCAAAATATTAACAGGGTGTCCAGTGAGGTCATGTGGTATGTATGTGTCTGAGGGGTGTATCAGTGGAATTTTCCTCACGTGTGACTAATGGCTATACAACAGTATTTTAGAGTGTGACATTGACCTTTCAGGGCTGTCTACGCTCTCCGAATTTCCCTGCTTCCTTCCACACCACGATTTGGAGGTGGAAATAATTTTTTCAGTCTATTTCCTTAGTCAATAGCTATTGCACTTGAGGTAAACAGAACTGGGAATTTTAAAAATTGTGAGTGATGGTGGAGAGGAGGGTCTTCCCACTTTGAAGGGTGGTAAAAGTGTCTTTGAACTTCAACGGGTCTAATCTAACTCTCCCTCTATACCACTTCCAACAAGGACCTGGAGATAATGCAGCTCTTAAGTCTTCCTCCGACATCTTACTTTTTCTCCCATAAAATGGGAAATATAATTCCAATTTAATTGTCTTATATTCTAAAGATGAACCGACCATGCCTGAAATGAGGTGTTAATAGTAGAGAGAATATGCAGCAGGTGTTCATCAGTTAGAGATACTTTTTCCTCCATCACTTTGATCCCAGTTTCCCCGACCCCTGCCCCCTCCAAAGTTTGTGTGTCTAGCTCAAGACTTTGGTCCTGGACCCACAAGATCATTTCAGAGATGGGACAGACATCACTGTGTTGAAGGGATTTGTATCAGTCTAAACAGGAAAATTAGACACCCATGTATTTAAAGCAGAAAGAATCTATTCCAGGAAATGGGCTATACCGGTGATAGGGGGCTGAGAAGCCACGCTGCAGGGCGACCCAGAGATGTCAAGAGCAGGAAGCTGCCACCACCCTGAGGCACAAAGGGAGAAGGTGAGGTTTCTGGAGCCCAGGGATCCAGAAGTGACCCATAAGATCAGGAAACATGGAGGAAGCATAGCTCTTGCCACCGAGAAGTCCCCTGGCCCCTTGCTTGCCCCCACACTCCACTTTCCCATCAGCGCCTCCTATTGGCTAAATCCAACCAGAAGCCATTGCTATGGGAGTCTGGAAAAGGCAACCAACCAGTGTCAGTCCCCCGTGCTGCAGGATAGAACAGGGAAGGACAAGAGATGGAACAGAGGCGAACAGGCCAGGCGCAGCACGATCGTCATCATTTTAAGGCCATAAAATGCAAGGACGGGTAAGTTTGGGGGTGGGGAGGAGGCACAGATTTTAACTAAAATTGTTCTCTGATAGTAACCAAGTTCCATCACGTCATTTGACCCTCGCAATTGCCTGTAGGGCAGGGGCTATAATTATCCCCAGAACTGAGGAGAAAAATCAGAAGGACCAGAGAAGTTTGGTTCTTTATTCAAGGCCCCAAAATTAATGGAATGCAGCCAGCTACCATGCCAGACATTCTAGTCTCCAAACAAAGCTCAGAACCTCTCTGCTCAAAACCAAATTATATACTTCACAGTTGTGCTTGAAGCCTGCTTGAACTCCAAATCCCCTAATTCCTACTCTGCATGTTCTTGCGTTCTTGATTTCCTCATCTACAAGATGGGGATAATTACTTCCCGCAGGGCTGTTGTAAAGGAGGAAAGAGATGAACCCCATTTAGTAAGCACCTAGGAGTATGTTTTTCATGTTCGTTACTACTGTTTCTAGATTCGTCTGTGAAAATTCCTGATTCTGTCCTACGGAGAGAGAAAGTACTCAAAAACAAACAAACGAACAAACAAAAAACCCAACTACACAAAACAAAAACAAAACACTTTGCAGAGAACCTGAGAGGCAGAATTTAAAAATCAAAGACTGTGGCAAAGAGAACCTGCCCGAGGTGATGCTTGGTGTGCCGGTGGCAGATGCTGTTCGGGTCCCTCACATAGGTTCCTCAGCTATCCCACAGCCAAACTGGACAGCTCCCATCACTAGGAAAGTTCTACCTCTTTCCACCTAAGCCTTCACAGTGCCTGAGAATTATGCTCAGCCAGCTTGTGGGATAGTCTAGAAATATCAGAGATGCTAGAAATTTCTGACAAGGAGCAGCCCCCATCCAGTGAGAGGCCGGAGCTAGTGGGAGAGGCCCCAGTGGTGGACCATCCTGAGGTATGTCCAACACACTCTCAGGGAGTCCCCCGCCAAACTGAGCCCTGGTTGCCCAGGGATCCCCCAATAAAACAATCAACAGTGACTTAACACTCCTCCCTTCCTCTCTCCTTCCCTTTTGCTGTGCTCCTTGGGATCACCTCCCAAGCAAACCACTGTCCCCAAATCCTTATTTCAGTGTCTGCTCTAGGGAGACCCTAAACCAAGATATGGCTCCCCCAGATTTTTCCCCACTCCACCTCTCTCTCCTTGGGGTAAACAAGAGCAAGAAGCCATTCTATCCAGTCAGGAGTTCACCCCTTCTGTAGTAGAAAAACAAGGGCAGCCTGTCCCAGGCAGATTACACAGATGCCCAAGCCCTGGAGTGACAGCAGGCTGCAGCGCTGCCCCTCCCCCAGTGGACACCTTGTGGACGCTTGAGAGGACACCCTGGGGCTACCTCTGCGTTGGGTCAGACACCTTCGATGGCTCTTCCCCCAACAAAAGAGGAAAATGGTGTGTACACACAAAGAGCTCAGCGGGACCCCCTGCAGAGTCAGGCTTCCCGTCCCTGCAAATTATTTTTTGCTAATCAATATGTTTAATAAATAATATTGCAGTTGATTTCATTACTGGCAATACACAAATCAATAGAAGGTTATTGCATGATAACTTCCCATTGATATTGTAATCCTCTTGATTTAATAAATGTTGCTTTTCTGAGGACTGCTGTTTGCATTAGGAATTGAAGGAAAGAAGACCAAAAAAAAAAAAAAAAAAAATAGTAATTCTATTGTGCTTCTGAGGCTGCAACTTAATAAGAAAGTGCCATAGGAGCAAGTGGGGGCTCCTGGGCTTCTGTCTATACTAGCCTGCACCCAGGCTGTGACCCAGCACTGTCTCTGTTAAGTCTCCTGTGTTGGACCCCAAAGCAGGATGAAATTAAAGTCTGGATCAGAAAGTTTTCCAAACGCTCTTTAACAGGGGTTGGATCTTTTCTTTTCTTTGCAAATTCTGGCCAGAAACTTCTGCATGAATGAAAATCTCAAACAGGAAGAAGAAAAATGGTGTCAAATGATAAGCTGAGGGCTCCAAATTTTCTCTCAGATCCCTTGTCAAAGGGACAAGGAGCTTCAGCAGTCGTGTAGAGCAAAGAGTCCCAATTACTAGTCCCTGAGTGATGGCATTGGAGTCACCAATGACACTGGTTAAAATGCAGATTTCTATAGTCTAATCCCAAAGATGATGAATCTGTAGGACTCAAATAGAGCCTGGGAACATGTATTTTTAAAAATATTTTATTAAAGCATAACCTATTATTAAAGAGGAAATTTTGAAAGGCAACATAATCATGAGTCTTACACAAATATAAAATGAAAATGTGCTGAAGACTTTATTTAACTTGTTAATTAGCCAGGGAACCAGTAAAATGTTCCAATAGGTTTAAAGGAGAACACAAAGCACCACACTTATAGCAGATTCCTGCTGAACTGAATTTACAAACAGATGTAAAACTGACTTTGGCGTGCAGGAGAGGGACCCACCTCCCCACCCCACTAGGTAGACTCTGCATGCCGAAGGACAAGCACATTTGCATTGCTATCAATTAACCATAATTTACAGAGGTGCTAAATAGCTCAAAGACAATAAAAGGCACTGAGCCCTCAGAGTATCAGATCACCCAAAAGTGTGTCAGGATGCAATTCTGGCAATAGCTACTTGGGCTTGGGTCAGATTTCTTGGGTCAAGGGCACTGTCCTGAAAATAACTGCCCTCACTTCCTACACCAGCCATAAGCTCAAAGATTCTGGTGTCAAAACACACCAACTAACTGGCTACCACTTCAGAGGTTCCCTCTTCTCCCTCAGATTCAATAACTCCCTGAAATGATGCACAGAACTCAGAAAGACGCCACACTTATGATGACAACTTTATCTTGATACAAATCAGGACCAGCCAAAAGAGACCCATAGAGGGGAGTCGGGGAGGGTCCATACACAAAACTCCACAAGTCACCTTTCCAGCACATGGATGCACACTGCCAACCAGAGGAGCTCGCCTGAGCTCTGGGACTCAGCATTTTTCCTGGGGCGCCATTATGGATTGACGGAATCACTGGCAAGTGATCGAACCAACCTCCATCCTCTCCACTGCCCCAAGGTCTAGTTCACCCCACACCTCCATTCAGGTAACTTCCCAGCTCCTGTTCCTGTTCCCATGGAGCCCGGATAAACTCTGTGTCTTCTCCCAGTTTTCTGCAGAATCTGTCTATCTTTAGGTATTTCTGCTATTGGTATCTTGATCCACTTGGCCAGGCTGATGCCCTTATGCCCTGGCTTCCATACATAAGGCTAGCTCCCCTGCCTCAAGATGGCATCAAGTCTATGAAGCCATTTATACACCAGGCTGAAACTGGTCTCCACCTAAAGACCACACGTCCTCTTAGCTCCTTTCCCTGCCCTGTCCTGCTTCCTTCACCCTCTTTTCCCAAAACTACTTCTTCCCTATATGCTTGCACAAGAATCCTTGCCTTAGGATCTGCTTCTCGGAAGCCTGAGCTAGAGACACATCCGAAACTTCTCTCCTCACTTCAGATGTTTTGAAGGGATTCTATCTCCTGCCACTTCAGAGCCTTCGGGTACTTTAGTTAACAATAGTAAGTTTTCCTTCCAAATCCTTACAGGACAGTGTCTCCTGCATCATGAAGGTAATGACTTTATGGTAATCCATTGTCTGGTTCTATCAACAGTTATTTAACTATTTGCTTACTGTTAAAAATACAGGCATTTACAATTTTCTGTATGGAGTATTGTAATAAAGATTTAGTTTTTAAAAAGTAAAATAATTCTGTAAATAAAGTCTCATTTAAGATATTTGGTCAAATCAAAATTCTAATATCCCCTTGAGGTCTTATCTGTTCTCTCGAAGAGGTGACTTTCCGTATCCATCCCAACCCCATCTCAGACCCCCACCACTTTCCAAGGGACAGGTGAGAACAAACAGCACCATGACAGGGCATGGGCCTCTGGTCTGGTTCTGGAGCATTCTCTAGGGAGCGACTGGTCTCTCCTGTACTCTGGGGACTTCCCGCTGATACCCTCGGCTGAGGTGCTCTGCCTCACTGAAGGACCTTTGCCCTAATTCTAGACTCTTCATGTCCAAATGTGCTCTCAACACACGAGGGGCCCTGCTGGGGCTTACAGGATCTCTCAAGTGTCCCAGGAGCCTGGGTGGCTCTCCTGGGGCTATCCCCCACCCCCAGTCCTTCCCTTACCCATTAGCAATCCACCCACTTCGCGGTTTCAATACCTCCAATTCCTTGCTGAATTCAGGACTTCTTAAAGGGGTGTGAAAAGCTCCCAAGCAATACTAAAATCCTTGATGAATAAGTCCCCCTGTTCCTTGATACCCCATGGAAATGTTGGGTCCTTTCTGTGACACACTGGGTTTTCTACACCTGCTCTTCAGACTTCTTTATTGTAAATTAATCTTCTCTGTTTTTTAGAGAAGCTTCATAGCTTAGCCTTCATGGCACAAAGTTCCAGGAGAAGAAATTGGTGAAGAAATAAAAGAAAAACATTACCTAAAAGAAAAAAAAAAGAGAAATATTGATGGAAAATGTTTTTTTTTAATATTAAATCTCATTTTCATAGCCATTATCAGGACGATTAAAAGGGTCACCATTTATTGACTATTTACTAAGTGTTCACCCTATACAAATGTTATCTCAAGTCCTGAAGTTCTTATATCCCCATTTTACAGATGAGAAGAATGAAGCTCCAACGGTTAACTTTTGTGGGTCAAAACCACACACCCATTAGACAAAAGTTCCAGAATCAAATCTAGACCTAACGGCCTCTAGCACTCTTCAGCTTCTTCTTTGCCCTGCTTCGTGGAATGATTAGGATTTGTTTTAACTGAATGTTTTATTTTAATGTTTGAGCGGAAAATGTAATATTATCTTGGACACTTAAATGGGAGTCAGGCAGAAAAGACTTGCCCTGCCCCCAAATTCTCTGCCTCTGCTACTCTGGTCACCAGGTGAAATAGCTCTTCTTTTACCCAAAGGGGTTTCCTGAAAGGGAGTCCTGTATCACCTGGTCAAAGGGGTCCGTTAGTCGTTCATTCCACCCCAGAGTCAGAGTAAATGTAGTGTGAAAGTCAGAATTGGAATCAATTCAATAAAGTCCTTCAGAGATACCCACAGGGTAGATATCTTTGGAAGAAAATTGGAGGTCTCCAGGGGAGCTTCCCTGTGGGTTATTGAGAGAGTAACAATTTGTCATCCAAACTGGGACTTCTGAGAAACAATTAGGATTGTACTGGGACAACCCATGTAACCTGGGATGAACGCAGGCTGTCCAGAGCCAGCCACAGAGGTAGCGCTCTTGAGACACAAGAGCAGAGCTTCCCCTGTAACACATTAGCCATCAGCAGAACATTCCTCCATGAAACTTTCCCCCCAACTATTAGCATTATTATTGCCCTTTAAATATGTCATAGTCAAAGATTTGCTTCATCCTTCAGTGTGATTGCCATTGATTTTTGAAACCCACATCTTCTTCCCCAGAGAAACACATCTTCAGCAGAATGATAGAAGGAAATGGAAAAGAAGGATTCGATTTATAAGCGTTCATTCTACGGGCACCGCTTTAGGGATACAGTTGGTCTCCAAGCAGCGCTTCTCAAAGGGTGGTCCAGGAACCACCTGCATCAGAATCACCTGGGAACTTGTAAAAATGCTGAGTCCCATGTTCCAATGCAGACCGACAGCCTCAGAATATCTGGGGATGGGCCTGGGAACCGTGTGCTTTCAACAGGTCTGTGAGAGCTTATGTACACATCGGGAATGACTCGCCAAGGGCCACGAGGTCAGGAAATCCAGGTGGCAGGTGAGCATGGCCTGATTTTGCTCCTCACGCATCAGACTGTACAACCTCAGGGCCGACATGCCTTGGCAAAGGCTTCAGAATGAGATTCCTGGCAACTCCCAGCTGGGGTGTCATGAAGAAACCCACAAGCCCAGTGGATAGGCCAGCCCTGGTTTAGCTGTGTGCAGACAGGAGACTGCCCGGTCTCAGAGTGGGCAGGTTCTGGGCTGTGGCATCCGCCAAGAGGAGCTGGTAATAGGCCTGATTTATGACGCTCAGCATGGGACCTGGCTGCTGAGCTCAATCACTGTGGCTCCCCACGGTGGGGTTCATGCGCTGTAACAGGCCTGGAAATTGGAGAGGAATTTACCTCCTGCTGCCGAACATTACATAACAATCAAGGGAAACAAGCAGAGGCAGGAGGGGGCCTTCTCCTCAGCTGGCACTGACAGCCTGGCACAGCAAAGGAGGTAGAACTGGGAGCTGTCTGCTGGAGTTCCCGTGCCCTCAGCAGCCTGTGGGAGTGGGTTCCAGGGTGGCCCAGCCGGAGCTGGCATCGGAGCAGGCCAAGGCGTGTATCAGCTCAGCCACTAAAATGGATGGTAGAACAAAACCTCGGGGTGGGGGAAGTGCCGCTGTCTACACCTGAGTCAGCAGACTCGGGCTCCTGTTCTCGCAGCCAGGTATGAATGGCGGCCTCCCCGTTTGCAACGGGAAATAATTCAAATAGGACCTGAGATTGACACCGGCAACATGAGAGGGCAGGGAGACGGTGCCCAGACCAGAGCAGCCTCATAGGTCCTGAGGAGGGGTCCGAATGTTTGTATAAGAGCCCTGGAGAGTCACACAGGAGGGGTCGCTTCCCTCTAGACCAGTTCCCTCCCTAGATGTACGTAAGGCATAGCAGGGGCATGTGGCAGCGGATTATAGCTGTGTTCTGATGGGCTCACGCTGAACACAAGTTTTTTTCATTGTTTTTTTTTGTTTGTTTTGGTTTTGGTTTTGGTTTCCCCGCCTCCTTTGGTACCAGGGATTAAACCCAGGGGTGCTTAACCAGTGAGCCACATCCCCAGCCCTTTTTTATATATTTTACTTAGAGACAGGGTTTCTCTAAGTTGCTTAGGACCTCGCTGAATGGCTGCCTTTGAACTTGCAACCCTACTCCCTCAGCCTCCCAGTCACTGGGACCACAGGCATGCACCACCATACCTGGCAGGACACAAGTTCTTTATTTATCACAGCAAAACCAGCTCGGTGCATAAGTTGGCAGTTTGGGGAGGTACTGACTCACCGTTCAGTTCTCACTGAAGGGTGAAGAAATTTCCATTCTGACAAAGTGGGATGGTTGGGCCATCCGAGCCACCAAGACTGGACTCCAAGTTCCACTCTTAGCTGCTGACTTTGTCTCCAACAAAACATGCTGGCTCACAGAACTGCCAATGATTTTTCAATAAGAAACTTTTGTCTTCTGGTAAAATCATAGAAGTCCAATGTGTAAATGTTTTTAGCACCATCAAAATGAATGATTCCTCTGCTGTCTGGCCCTGAGTGGCTGCGTACTCCTCCAGGGCAGGGAACACACCTGTCTCCTCCATACTTGCATTGTTGGTACCTAGAAAGTATCTAGCATGTGATGGACATGCTAAACATTTGTTTCATCTGGAATAGGAAGGGCTCAGGTCAAGTGCCCTTCTAAAGCATGGAATATTCAGTGAGTACCAACTATATGCCAGGCCCCACAGTAAGTACTAAGAGGTAATGGTGACAAACCCATTGCAGACTTGTCCCCCTATTTTGCTCAGATTCTAAAAGGAGGACATGAATATTAAGAAACATAAATTTATTGAGGTTAGTGGAGGTGTGTGCGATCACACAGAGGTACACAGGGCTATGAAATTGTCCTAGTCAGAGGCAGGTCAGGGAAGGCTTCCTGGAGCGGATGATCTTTCAACGGACACCTAAAGAAAATGTTATACTTCACTAGGAAACTGGGATAGGGAGGATGAAATTGCTTTCTACCCCAAAAGAACAGCATCTCCAAAGCCCCAACAAAGGGAGCGTGACTCTCTGACCCTGTCTGTCAGTCCTAGCAACTCCACCTTGGTCTGGTTTTGCAAACTGGGTCTCCCGGATCACATTCCTTTAGAAAAAAGCATTTGGTAACTAAAATACAAATGCTGGAAGCTAAGCCAACAAATGACCTCAGAGGGCCTATCAGCTCTTAAGATCCATGTACAGACTCAAGGGAGTGAGCAGTGGCCTGCACGCCTGGGTCGGGGCCAGAGGTCAAGGGTCAGAGGTGACTGACCAGACTCACACCCCTGAGTGGTGAGCTATAGCTAATGAAAGAACAATGCACACTTGTTATTTGTTTGTTTTTCTTTGCTCTGCGTTCCAGAAGCACATTTTACTTTTCTGATTACCTCGCAATGAGCTCAACATCTTAAAGTAGATTCTCAGAAGCAGGCATTTTTATTTTTTGGCCTTTACAATTTACAAGATACAATCTGTTAATCTCACCTCATACATTCGTTCACTTATCAAATATTCACTGAAAATATATTTTAAAGCATGTCCATCATTAGGCATGTGATATGAGGGTAAATAGAACATGATCTCTGCACCCATGAAGATCAAAACCGTACACGCTTCGCAGAGATTTTATGTGGCAATATTTAACACGGATTGTGTACTTCCAGCCAAGTATTGTACTAGACTCTTGAAACGCTTCATCCCCTGAAATCCCTAGCCCCATCTCAGACTTGAACAATGAGTTTCAGAAAGGGTAAGCAACTTACCCAAGGTCAGACAGCTGGTAAGTCTGATGATTCAAATAAGGAGAGAGAGAGAGAAAAGAAGTAAAGCCACAAAGAAAAGAAACCATAAGTAGATGTTTACCTGATCTTGTGCTGGGAAGGATTTCAAAGTGCAGCAGAAAAGGGAGAGATCAAGAGGAAGAAGATTGATAGCAATAGCTACATAAAACATCAAGATGTCTGCTTGTCAAAAACACCATGCAAAACTTTGGAAGATAAATGAGAAGAGAAAAAAAATCTGCAACATGTGTGATGGACAAAGCCTTAACAGCCTCACTATAAAAAATTGTTGTTAAGTTGGCATGTAAAAAAAATGATTTCATGCAATAGAAAATTTTTTTAAAAGGTATAAGTTTCAAATGAGAAGAAACAAAAAATGGTCAATAGACATTTCTATTTACTGCAGAAGTGTTAGTAATTAAAAAGCAAAATGAAAGTCAAGATTCAATGGTATGTCCTACTTTCTTTTTACTATGAAACTGGCAAAGGTTAATAAAATAAAAATAATCCTGGTGTTGACAGAGGTGTCATGACATTAGCCTGTGCCTACTCTACATCAATGTCTAGCGAGCACTTGACAACATGAATTAGGAGCCTTTAAAAAATTATAACCTTTAACTCAATAATTTTGCTTTAGAAATTTATCAGAGATACCGACAAAGATGCATATAGCAAGATGTTCACCACGGCACTATTTATAGGATGGAGAAGCGATAAATCACGTTGAAGTCCAACAATAGGTGGAGAGTGAAATCAATTTCGATGCGTCCAGATGGTAACACGCAGCTATTAGAATCATATTTTTGAAGATCATTTAGCAGAATGGTTCATCTATATATCTATCCAGAAGGAAACAGACCAAAATGTACTATTACAAAGGCAACCTGTGGTAGTGGGATTAAAAAAGGTTTTATTTATTTTTGTTATGCTTGTCTCCATTTTCCAAATTACCAGCCATTTATCTGCATTACATTAACAATAAGAAATACATAGGTATTTCTTCTACTTTTTAAATATACATGGGTGTCCTCTCCTCTCCCTTTTCTTTCCTCAGATTTGACTTGCTTCTCCCCTTTAACTCCCGTTTACAGTTGGCAAAGAACCTCAGTCACCTCTGACTGACTGCACTCTCTCTCTCCTTTTTTTCTTTTTCCCTCTTTTTTTTTTTTTTGGTCTGGAGACTGAGCCCAGGGACACTGGAACACAGCAGTTACAGCCCGTTTTGTGTTTTTCTTTTGAGACAGGGTCTCCGTAAATTGCAGAGGCTATCCTCAAACTTGTGAACCTCCTGTCTCAGCCTCCTAAGGCACTGGGATTACAGGCATGCGTCACCCAGCCCAGCTCTGACTACTTTCATCTGTCTCTACCTTGATATTTCTACCATTATCTTACTTCACTTGGGCTCTTGTGGCCTTGTGGCTAGACCATGGTGATCCCCCTCCATGACACTCTGGTTTCTAGCTCCCAACCCCACCCCTGACCTCTCCTCCAATGCAGTTTACATTCTGATGCCAGATCAATCTCTCTATAACAAAGATAGCACCCTGCTCCAGAACCGTCAGTGGCTGTCCAGTTCCTAAGAATAAAAATCCTAACATCTTTTATCCAGAGCTACCAAAAGAGGAAAAGATTTAGATTAGAACTATCATGGGCTTAATTTGCTATATAAAATTCTGAGACTAAACCATAGCACTCCTGATTTTTCTTTTTTAAGTTATAGGAAACTACTTTGCTCCTGGACTTGATCTTTCCTTCCACCTGTCTCTAGCACTCTAGGAGTTAAAGGGGAGAAGCAAGTCAAATCTGAGTCCACCCAAACTCCTCTTCTCCCAGCTTTTCACACGGCTGGCTCAGACACAGTAGGGGCTGAGCTGAGGTTCAGGGTAGCACGGAGGTTCAGACCTGGACACAAGCCAGCACCCCAGGACCCTGGCCTCACAGTCTCTCTTCCACTCTAATTTTGTGATTCTCTCTTATTTAAAGGATGGTGAAGGGGCTATGACCTGAAAAAAAAAAAAATCAATGACTCTCCGCTAATAAAGGTTCTTATGCGGTAAATGTGCTCTGGGGAAGCTGGATCCAGCCCTTCTCCACGGTTTTGGCCTGATGCCCTGGAGTGATTTACTCTGCGGTAACATGATAGAGCCTCCACCATGGAAGGGAATTAAATAAAAATGCAATAAAAGAGGACAAAATCAATCTGCTTACAGTTTTGTTTAATAAAAATGCATGAAGGATGGGCAGGCAGGCCCATAAGCAATGGACCAGTTCTGCCAGGGGCTGGCTGGGGACACTCACTCAGGTTCCAGGCACGGGGCGGAGGCTGGGCTGAAGGCTGGCTGAGCAGACCCCCCGCGGTACAAGCTGCTGTGGGCCGGGCAGGTGGGGTCCTTCTGCCAGGTCCCTCTGCCTCATTGAAAGAGGGGCAAGCCAGGTAAGGACATGTTGATGGAAGAAGTCTCAAAAGCCAAAGAAGGATATGAGATCTTTTTTATGGGATTCATCTCCCTAAAAACCAAAGCGTTGCCCGTGTTCTGGAATGACCTAAACTCTCAAGCCTGACCCAGTGTTTCTTATAGTAGAAAGCATGTCTGTTGGTAAACATTTCTTTACATCATGATTATATACCCAAAATTCCACATCTTGGAATGGAGTACAAGCCTAAAACATCCAATGATCTAGAAGAGGTAAGCTCAGAATGGTCAGCACACTATGGCCTGCCAGCCGTATCTGCCGCACCACCTGTTTTTAAAAATAAAGTAATTGTATTGGGTGTTTTATTACAATGCGTGTCTATGTTATACTGTAGTGACAGAGTTTCATAATTGTGACAGAGGCCTGCAAAACCCAAACATTCACTATTTGGTCCTTTGAAAGAAAAGTTCAAGACTTCATTGTACATGAATGGGGTACATCATTTCGTTTCTATGCTTGTGCACGATGCAGATTCATACCATTTGCGTAATCATACATGTACGCAGGGGAATGACGTCTGTCTCATCCCACTGTTTTTATACCCCCACCCTCTCATTTCCCTCTAAATGAGAAAACGTAAATGTAGTCTAAAGTTCTTCCATTCTTCTCTCACCCCTCCACCCCCAATAATATTATGGAATTTGTAGATAAATGAATGGAATTGGAGAATATCATGCTAAGTGAAATAAGCCAATCCCAGAAAACCAAAGGCCAAATGTTTTCCCTGATAAGTGATTCAAGACTTCTGATCTATAACTTGATGATTCCCACTCAGCCCCCTCACTAACTCATTTGTCCCTTCAACAAAAAACATTATAAACTCTCATCCAGGCACTATCCTCAGACATCAGAGAGAGCAGAGATGAATAAGGTCTGAGTCCCTGACTTTTTAAAGGTTTTCTACTATTGCATAGCAAATCACCACAAGTTTATGGTTGAAATCAATGCCCATTATTGTTCATAATTGTGTGATTTAGAAATCCAAGGGGGATCCTTTGGGGGTCTTTGTTCAGTGTCTCAGAAGGCAGAAACGAAGGAGTCACCCAAGCTGAGCTCTTGTTTTGAGGCTCAGAGGAAGAATTTCATCACTCATTGAAGTTGTTGGCAGAATCTAGCTCTCTGCCATCCTAGATCTGAGGTCCTGATGTCAGCCAAGGACCAGGCGGCTCTTCTGCTAGAGGACCCCAAGCTCTTGCTCATGAAGCTCTTCCATCTTTAAATCAATAACAGCACGTTGAGTCTTTTTTCTGCTCTGAGTCTCTCCAGCTTCCCATCCTGCCAACTGCTAGAGAAACTTCTCTAGTTTTAAGGACTTGGGTGATTACACTGAATCTACCTGGATAATCCTGGTTAAGCTATTTTAAGGTCAATTTGCTACATAACATCACATAGTCATGGGGGTGATATCTCATCATTTTAGTCATCAGATCTGGATATGAGGGTGGGGGCATGTGGGGAGGACATTTCAGAAATTCTGCCTACTACAGGGAGGAAGTAATGTGTTCAGTAGGGTAACTAATTATTTGTGACAAATAGACCCCCAAATTTCAGAAACTTAAAACAATACCTATATTTACTCTCATCTCTCATATAACCATCCAGAACAAAGGCTCCAAGTAAATCAAATTCTGTTCTGTGCATTCATTCAGAAATTCAGGATAATAGTGGCCTTATCATCTTCAGCTCATGGCTTACAAAAGCGTCCTACTTACTACCATAATTGGTCCAAAGGGAAAGAACACAGAGAAGCATACATGTGATGTTTTAAGGGAAAAGGCAAAAAGCCCTATTGTTCTACCATTAATAAATCAGTTCACATAATCACACTGGAGTGAGGGGGAAGTAAAAGCTATAGTTGAGGAACCACATATTCAGCACCTCTATTACAATGGAGGAAAGAGAAGACAGATTCCGATGGTCAATAGCTATCCCCTAAACAGGTAAGAATAAAGGCACTGATAGCTGTAAATTGACATCTGATTACAGCTTTGGCCACTTGAACTATCCATGTTGATATATTCTAATTTTCTGAATGTTTTTCATTGCATTTTATTGCATGTCCAAGTTGGTTCTGCTTAAGGAATTAATTAAAAAAAAATAAAAAAGATAACGTGCCAAAATGGCTAGATTAAAAAAAAAAAAAACTAAGTAGTAGAGTCAAGCACAATGGCACTTGTAATCCCAGCTACTTGAGAGGCTAATGCAGGAATATTGTAAGTTTGATGTCAGTGTAAGCAACTTAGCAAGACCCTGTCTCAAAATAAAATAAAAATGTCCAAGGACACAGCTCAGTGCTACGCATTTGCCTAGCATGTACAAGTTACTAGGTATTCAAATTTTTTAAAAAGGCAATAGATACCAAAAGATAGGTAAAGTGAGATATTGTGATATTATGAAAAGTAAAGGTAAAATTATTGTCCTTCAGTAAATTAGGGAAGTAATGGACTTAGGGCTATTCACTCTTCTGGGAACTCACTCAATAGCAGAGTCAGAGTTTTACCCAGATCTGACTGGGTACAGAGTCCATGCCCTACACTCCTGGGACCCTCCCCAAGGAAGGATTCGGGAAGAAGCTGGCATTTGTGCTACCATACCGTTAAGCATCTGAGTGACACAATTCCAGCTGGACAACAGGAAGATGGATTTGGCAGGCAGCATGTATTGGATGAATAGAAAAGAAGATTTGGACAGGACAAATGTTTGTGGCAGTGAGGGTTTGGGCCACAGGAGGGGTGAAAAGGAGAGGAGAGTATACGGTGGGGACATTGAGAAGCTTGCAAATCAGATTTTTGGATTAGAAGAAAATAGAGATAAGGGAAAATAATCTTAATATTTAAGCCAGGGTGAAACTATTTTTACAGAAAGAATGAGGCAGGAGGCTAGAGCTGACATGAAAGGGAGACCCTGGTTTCAGTTTGCAGCAGTTTAGATTTGAGGTGCTGGCCAGGACTGTCCCCAGACAGCTGATAAGTACCAAAGAGAGTTCCACCCAGTTCTCGGTTCCAAAAGTCCTTCACTGGGAGCCGTTTTCAGAGGTAAAGGGGGAAGCTGAGGGGAACCAAGAGTGACGGGAGAGACTGAAGGAGCACAGAAGAGTGTCCTTGGGGCAGGCCAGTGTGAAAGAAGAGCCCACCAAGGAGGAGCAGAGGGAGGAAGTGGCAGAAAAGTGACATCACAGGGCGTCGGAGGTCACAGGACTCAGAGAAGAGAGCATTTGGCTTTATCTGGTTTGGGAAACAAGAAAATAGTTATAACTTCAGAAAAGGACATTTCTAGGAAAGGGTAAAGGGTGAAGATTTGGGCCAAATGTTACAGAAGATCACTATGGAATGAGAAAGCAAATACAAGAATCTAGAAATTGCCCAGCTTAGAAAGCACTCATTTCTAACTTCATGGCAACCAGTCAGAGACCCATCCACTGCCTGCCTGAGAAATCCCTTCTCCGAGGAGCTTCACATGTTCATTCTTTAACATCAGCTCTCCTAACAATCTGCTGAAGAGGACCTGGGCCTAGGGGCTCTATCTAAAAAAAAAAAGAAAGAAAGAAAGTCAGTGTGTTCTCGGTACGAAGACTACAGAACAGGTGTGTCTCCAAGTGCAGCTGGAGCGCCTGGCCCGGAGGCCCCCTCAGACTCCTCCACGGGCTGACTTTGCAGGGGGTCTTGTGAGTTTTAATGACTCCTCACCCTCGTGTGTATATGGGTGGGTGGGCTGGTGCACTTGCTTCCATGTGTTAGGGAATGAAGGACCCAGGCCTTTTGGAGGACAGGTAGCAGCTTCAAGGTGACTTGTCTCACTGGGCCATGGACAGGGCCAGTGAAGCCAGACTAGGAGCCCCTGGACCTGGGCTCGGGCTTACTCTCTCCCACTCTACTAAGGACTCAGAGGCAGACAGACTGAGCCTTGCTGTAAAAAGCATCCAGTGTGGGGACAGAAGAGGTAAAGATTCAGGTACTGTCCACATCCGGGAGTCACTCTCTAAAAGAGGATATCAAAGGGGACATGGCCACATTAATGCCCCAGGAACAATGAAGGTAGGGTTCCAGGTGGCCAGAAGAAGAAAGAACCTAGGAAGGTGTCCCAGGTGAAGCGACAGGTCCTGGGCCGTAGGAGCAGGGGTGTAAGAGAGGCAGAGGTGTTCTCAGAGAGGAAAGGGCGCTCTCGTGAGCCAGAGCCCAGAGGTCGGAAGCCAGATAGCCTATGTCCAGAGAATGAGGAGGAAGCTAGCTGGCCTTGGGGGCGACCTGGGAGTGGCCTGGGGAAGAACAGGGAGGAGGAGGAGGAGAAGCCTGGGCCAGGCTGGGGCCAAGAGCCTTCTTTTCCTCCTGGATCAGGCTCAGCAGTTCGTTTGACTTCTGCATCAGCGTCCGGCTGGTTTGTCTTTGGCAGGAGCACGGCGCTCTGGAGGGCCCTTGCAGCAAGAGCCATCAGAGGCTCCTTTGACTTTGTCAGAGCTGGCTCAGCCGGGATGTCTCCTCCAGCCCATGGCGTGCGTCCTCATAACTCTGCCCTGCCTGCCCTACTTCTCCCGAGGGTTTTGTCCTTCACAGCCTGTTTCATTTAAAGGCCTGAGGCCTGGACAAAAGTGCCCACAGTAGGGGGACTCACCACAGTGACTTGTGTGACATCCCAGGGGTCAGCTCCCTGGGTTGGACAGGCATCATCTGTCCTTCCCCTTTCAGAAAACCCTCAGGGATACCAGAGACTTGCCTATGAGGGGACATGAATAAAGGTATGAAGAAGGAAATGCAGCCCCACGCCCCTCACCAGCAAGGCTGCATCCACCAGAGGAAGGACGCCACTGTCTGATTGGCGAAGGAGCCACATGGACCAACCACAGCCCTGGCTCCTCTCCTTCCTGGGCCCCAGGCCTTCCTGCCAGAGGCTTCCAGCTGGATTCCCCTAGGCCTCCTTTGCTTTCCTGGGCAGTTGCTTCTCAAATCTTAGCTGCTTCCATGAGATCTGGGGAGCCTGTTAAAACAGATTCCTGGGCCAGAATGTCTAGTTCAGGCAGATTTGGAGCAGCCAAAAATGTGCCTTTCTGACACGTTCCCAGATGATACTCAGGCTGTTGGCCCAGGGTCCACACTCGGAGACGCTGTCTTAGCTACTCCCCTGGCTCAGGGAGGGCTTGACGCCTCCTCAAGGGTACTCTCAGGGCCCTGCGCAGACGCAGGGCTCAATCAATACATATTGATTTTACCGAGTGGAGGCAGTGAAGGGGAGATTGTTGATTGACTCTGGGATCCCATGAACAACTGGCTCCTTTATGTCCAGAACTATTAAGTTAATGGGAAGCTCAAGGGCACAGATAGCATCAGACGTGTGGGGTGTGGGGGACAAAGCCTGACAATCTGCAGAGTTGAACTTTGGAGAATTGCCTATCAGATATCACAAAAATAATCATCGTAGTGACCGTTGGTTAGTCCACTGCTCTATACTGGGACCCATCCTGAGCTCCTTGGGCAGCCATTCTGACAGATTTCTGAAGGGGGACTTATCAGACATACAGCTCTCAGGCCAAGGTCCCATGAGGCTCCAGATTCCAGACCCACCTCCACTTGCCTTCAAACCCCACAAGCTTCAACTCCATGCCAAGCCCTCCCGAGAGAGATAAAGAAAGCTGAAGGTCAGAAGTAGCTACACTTTGGAGAATGAAAGGGCCAACCTAAGAAGAGAATCAGGTCTTTGGGCTCAAAGAGTTTGACTCCTAAATCTCTGCTTGCCATTGACTGGGTGCCTCAGTTCCCTGTACTATAAAATGGGAAGAATTCCATCCTGGTGGAATATTGTCAAGTTAAATGAGAAAGTATACAAAATACCCAGCATGGCACTTGTCCCTTAATAAGGGTCCAATAAATGTTAGTTCCTCTCAAAGAAGTCACCTTTCTATGCCAGTATATATTCTGAAGTGACAACTCAGAGCTGAATTTAGAAGCTTTGCCCAACAATCTCGGGGGAGGGGAGGACTTAGGGATGGAGAGGCAAATGCAGAGATCTACAAAGGGTTGTTGCTGTGACCTAGTGAGCCCTCAGTCAGTAGGGTGGGGAGGAAGATGTGCAGAGAACTCACCTGTCCCATAACCACTTGCAGAATCTATTCAAAGGGACCCAGTGCCAGGAACCATGTCACTGGAAAGGGGAGGAGGGTCTCTGTCCTGGAAATCCTTTCAGAGAATGGCCATGCCTAGTCCCAAGGGTGGAAGCCATATTTAAAGGATGCCACATTCAATCCAGCAACTCCAATTTGCTGAGCCTCCTTCTGCAGAAGCCCTTTGTCCAGGGATTCCTTGGGCCACCCAGAGGGAGGTCTCTGTGTGGCCCGATAGGCAAACCAATGTAGTGGACACTGGAGGGAGACTCTCTTGGGTCCAGAATGACAGTGCTAGCATCCACTGGCTGGAACTCCCCTTCTGTGAGCTGCAGCGTTCTCCTCCGTAAAGTGGGATGACGACTACCTCGCCATCTCCAGGGCAGTTGTGTGGACGCACGCAGAGCCTTTACCATGACTGCTCTCACAAAGTGGGCTCTTCTAAATATGTGCTGCTCTTATCCCTGTTATCATTACTGTTGTTATAGCCACACCTGTGAGATCATAGGTAAGGCTTTAAATGACTAAGTCTTTAAATGACTAAGTCTCATTCATAAAATGAAAATGTTAATAGATGATACAATTGATCCAAAATTTAAATGAAACCATGCATGGCAAGCACCTAGCATACAGTAAGCACTCAATAAATATTAAGGATGAATTCTAGCTGGAGGCACAGTTGGCCCACAGCTAGGGGGATCAGTTGTCCTGATTGGTTAGAGACAGTCCAGTGTTAGCATATCCTGGAAATCTCTCCAGCCCAGACAAACCAGGACAACAGACCACCCTATAACAGCCCACCTGCCTGAGACCTTCCTTGAGCCCCCAGCAGAGGAGGGAGGATGTCAACCTGCCTCTGGAGACTGGGCCAGATTCTGGGCTGCACTCAAGGTCTCTGTGGCTCAGGATTCCAGGGCCAGCATTTTCAGGACAAAGACTGAAAGAAGCTCAGAGACAGTCCGAGCTCACATTTAAGCTCCCAGGACAACATATCCCAGGCCAGACAGTAGAGAAGCAGAGCAAGGGGAAAGCAGATAGTCTCGGAGGGTCCGGCTGGACTCTGAGAAGGGAGAGAATAGTATTCCCCTGTGAAGAATAATGCAGCAAGAGGAAGCCAGGGGCAGGAGGAGCCGCTGCTGGGCCCCCAGCCTGTTCCCGGCCAGGCTGCTGCTGAGCAGGAAGCCTCCCAGCTGAGCCTGGGAAGCAGTTATCACTGGTGGGTGATTAAGTTACTAATCCTTCAGGGAGAAGACATTTAGAGGCTCATATTAAAGCAGTGCGAGGCAAAATTACATTCCGTTTCAATTTAGTTTAGCAATTCCCGTGATTTAGTTAAATGAAAAGCAATTGTTCCAATTAATAGTATTGAATGTTATTCATCAAAAGTGTCAAAACAGCTCTGTGGCTGCATTTGTAACCTATTCTCTTGTCAGAGATATGGATAATTCCCCAGGATAGAATGGGGAAATAGCGGGATATGGGGGCTTTGGGGAAAAAGGTCAAAGTCAGAGAAGGTATTTGCATGCACATATATGCAAACCCATAGGCTCATGTGCATGTGACCTGTGCACAAGATAGAGCACACTTATCTTGTAGGCATGTAGATCCCAGCTGTGCCCAAGTGCACATATTTGTATGTAGTTATGTGCACATGCCAGTGCACTTGAGTGACCGTGCATGTGTGTGTACCTGTGTATTTCTGAGTATGCATGCATGCATGTGCAAATATGTGCAAGTGCCTCATTTGCCCATGTATATGTGCATATGTGAATTCATATGCTCATGCACACAAGTGTCCAGATAATTTTACATTCACATGTTGGTGTGTGTGTCCAAATGATCTTGAAGATGTGTTACTGTCCAAGGGGACTCATGAGCATACACAAAGGTAAGCGCATTTCAGAGAACATTCATACATATGTGTCTGTATGTACCAGGACACGGCGTAGGGAGTTTTGCCTTGGTGGCTTAAGAGCAAACCCATCTGTTTTCATCCTTAGGTCATTATTAAGATTTGACTCATCACTGGGATGCTGCCATTCAAATGAGGCTGCATGAGGTCTGAGACTTTTTCTGTCCTATATCTCAGGATCCAAAAGAAAGCCTTGCACAGAGTAAGCTTCCATGATACATCTTCATACAATAGATTAATGGATGGTTGGAGGATGGATGGATGGAGGGATGGGAGACGGATAAGGATGGGGGGATGGATGGCAGGATGCATAAATAAGTGGACTGATAAGTGGGTGGATGGACTGATGGGGGAGACGGAGGAATGGATGACTACAGGCTCCTGGGTCTACCAGGCCTCCCAGTGGGGGGTCAGGTTCCCCAGACTTAGCTCCTCAGTATGAATCCCAAGTTTCTCTGACCGTCACAGCTGTTCTTTAACACATCCTTGGAAAATTCCATCCTGGGCAGGCAGCAGACTCCAAGGGCTCATAAGTCACCAGAATCAACCAAGGCTAAATACTGCAGAGGAAGAGCAGAAAATGGCAGGACTTGTTTGGAGAAACTGGAAAAGGCTCAGCATTGCTAGACTGAGAGCAAGCTGGCCTGGCCAGGATACAAGCCAAAAAGGACCCTTCAGAGGCTTATATATCCCCGACCCAGGTCTCCTGCATCTGGCTTATGTCCTTGGGCTACAGTCACCTGCTCCTGGCTCTGTCCCAGCATGCTCTCCTCTGTCCTTAATGCTCTTCCTAGCTTGACACCTTCCACAGAAGGGGAAGCCACTGTCCCTCCCTGTCCAGATGCTGAGGTCGCTAGTCAATATCCCATTACTGTGGACCAAGATGTAAAGGGAACCTACACGTGGCCTTCCATCTCCACAATTCTCACTTCCCAGAATGCCCTGGGCCTTAATTTTCTCTGGAGATGATCCTCAAGACCCAGGAGGGGCCTCCCTGCATGGCTATCGGTCCTCCCACAGGCATTCTGAGCTGTGACAGGGGTTAGCCTGGCCCACCTGCTGTCACGGCCTGCCCCCTAGTGGCAAACTCTGGCCCATGCGCTGCCCCCACCCAGGGCACCAACGCTAAGCCTGCCGCCCCCTCAGCCAGCCTCAGCCAAGAACGGCCCTCTGAGTCCCTGCAAAGCCCCACAATGGCCCCACTTCCTCCTTGTCAGCCACAAACACCCACATACGCGCCACGGGGCTTGTCTGCCCAGAGTTTGTGCCCTGATCAACTGTCCATGCAAGCACCATCCATCAGGACGGTGATTAAGCATGAAGAGGAAGTGTTAGGATGTGATCCCTGAACCCACCAGGATCATAAAGACAATAGCTAGAACCCTGGCAAGAGGCACCAGGCGTCCTGTCTATTTTGGGGAGGCCCAGAGCCCGACTGGCCAACACCAAGGGCATCCTGGGGCTCGTTAATCTGTGTGGGAGTGATGGAGACAGGATAGAGGGTCTGGGAGGCCTTCCTCCAGCTGTTTCCTCCCAGCCTGCCGGCTCTGCTCAGTACTCCACTCCCGGAGCCCCTGGCCTTGGCCTCTGGAGACCCAGCCTTGCCAACTCTCTGTGGTAGACCAGCTACCTTCCTCTCCTTTCAACGTCTTTCACTGAGAGATTAGAGGCCCTGGCCTTTCTGGGATCCAGTCTTTGTTCTCTCCCTGAGGGTGGCAAAGGAAGAAGTAAAAAGCTCCTCAGCCCATCCAGGTTGAGGCAATGGAGAAACTGCCTCGAAATGTCCTGCCGGTGCCGTTCCCACGCCCCGGCCTCCTTGGAGCCCAGGAGAAGCAAAAGGTTAATTGCTGAGTCTTGGGCCCAGCCGTGGGCTGGAGCCCCAGAGCCAATTGTTAAAAATGCAGCCTTTAAGTATTCTGCTCTCCTCTCTCCTTCTCTCCGAACTGTTAAACGGTTGGTAGCTTGAAATCTGCCACTGTGCAAGTATTTACATCAAGGAAATTGACAAACACTATAAAATAAATCAGTACCAGCAAGACAGGCATGGAGCCTCCTTCCTATTTCCTGGAAGTCAGACATGCCAATGACTTGTTTGGACACCATTACCCATGATAGTTTTAGGGTTACAGTGACTTGAAGGACATAACAGGTGTGTAGTTACCAAGACTGATTCCATTCTTCCTGCCCTTGCAGTCCCTACCCCTAGATAGTACAAGGACATGAGATCTATCCTAAGAGTCAGGGCACCTGGGTCCTACCTGTGGACACTTCCCTGATCGCATCACCTCAAGGATTCTGCATTTTTTCAATAGTAAGATGAGAGCAGTAATATCCATCATAGGCAGAGCGAGTCCTTCTTAGGATTGTAGTGAGAACTGACGAAACTGTTACATGCAATGTGTTTAGAACATTAGGACCATCATAGCACCTGGTTGACATTAACTATTCAATATCAGCTGTTGTTACTATCACTGTTCTTATCATTACTTTCTCCTTATATCACTTTAAGGCTGAAATTAAAAGAATAGCTGTAAAATATGTGTATTACTATTTTTCTTTAAAATGTTTCCAGTGCAGTCCATCAAAACTAGCTTGGTGCCTTCTTTAGTTTCACCTGTACCCAGGTCTAAGCACAAGGCCTGGCAGAGAGTAAATGGCCAGTGAATGGCAGGTAACCAACCTTACAAGTTATCAACCTTAGGGGACATGACATTTGAAACACAATGAAGGAGTCCTGGTCCTTTTCCTTTTCACTTGGGGTACATTGCAGGAGCTTAGCACCCAGGGAGGACCTGAAATAAGACATCCACCCAAATCCTCAGAGAAAGGAGGACATAACCACCTGCCTCTCTGGAGTCGTGTGGAAAACAAGCAGCAAGGTCAGGAAAGGTGATCAGCCTTGAAATGTCCTGCTGGTGCTGGTTTCCCCAGGAAGCACCATCTCTGATCCTTGACTGAATGGAGCATGTCAACTCTGCTCTTCAGCCTTCAACCCATAAAATGCCTCTCAGGAGTTGAGAGGCCTCGAGGACCACTGCAGCTCTGCCACCCTCTCCTAGCTGCTCCAGCAGACCCTGGACGTGGAAGATCCCACAGAGAGGGATGCCCTACGGAGAAGCAGAGATTCAACAATGCAGGAGACGCCTCTGGGCTCCAGCCCAAATCTGTGCCAGAGTGAGCATGTGCTTTCATTTCTTTGGGCCTCTGTTTTTGCCTCTGCAAAATGGGAACAATCATTCTAACCTCAAAATGCTGCAGAAAAAGTTTATACAGTGATATAAAGGAAAAGCCCTGGTGCATAATTAGTGCTGACCATGTTTGCTTTCAGTCTTCTTTAACACCATACGGAGTTTTTTACCTGAGGACCCAAAAACATGACACTAAGCTAGGACTCTTTATTTATTGCCCCAGCAGAGGTCTGGAGTCAGGAAAGCAAAAATCTGCTTCTCAGCGACTCACTTAGGCCTGTTGCTATGGAATGCATAGTGTTTCTCTTTCTATTCTACAGAACTTTTATAAGCCCAGCTAGCCAGGGTACATCAGGGAGGTAACGTTTCCTAACAGCAGCCAACCCACACAAGACAAGACGCTGCAAACAAGAAGACAGTCTCAGAAAACTCAAATCTTTGGACAAGATTAAAATGGTAAAGACTTTACTATGAGTTCTTGAGGAGAGATGGACTAAATGAATTCCCAACATTTCCTAGCATGTATGGAAGTACCTGTATTGACATATAAATCTATATGAATGTACATATATAGAGAGATGCACGTATATGTATATTTACATATACATATACATATATACATTGTATAGGCACACGTATATATATGTATATTCATATAGGTATGCATATATATATGTACATGGAAAGATGTATGGATGTAAGTTTGCACCTGTGACTTCTTAAAAGAACACATGTTCTGTGTACCTGTACTTCCTGGAATAGGTACATTTACGTATGTTTGTACATGCATGCACTTATGTGTGGACCTAAGCGTACCCCTGTGCTACATGCTAGAAGCGGGTTGTACTCAGGACTGAGTGAATGAAAATAGCCACATTTCCCCAGATGTGCCTCTCTGGCTGCAGGTGAATGAATGTGCAAATGTGTACATATGTACTTGTGTATATTTTTATGAACAAATAGTACAAATAAACTGTATAAACAAGAAGGTTCAGAGGTGGGGTGGTTTAAATACTTAGGAAGACAAACAACCCCCACAAGGACTTTGGAAGCACTCATTATGTACAAATAATGTATATGCTAATTACAAATTACTCTTTTCTGCTCATTAAAGCAGAACTGCTGCACTTTATTAGTTCAGTTCTTGTTACTCTACACACTTGAAAGTAATAAAAATGACTTTGGGGTCAGGCAGGCACCTCCAAGGGGCTTAGGGAGCCATCTCAGGCAATGCGAATGGCCACCCAGGGCAAGGGCCAGGGCATGGACATGGACTCTTCCCCACCTAGTCACCCCCATGTTTAATCAGTCACCAAATTCTGTCCAGTCTGCCTCTTTTCCTGCACCTTCATCAGCACTGTGCTGATTGAGCCCACCTCTCCCCTGACAGCCTCCTGGACGGCTGCTCCAGGTGTCTCCCCGCTGGTCTCCCTGACTTGAGTCTCCCTCTACTCCAAAGCATCCCCCAGATGCTGCTGGCAAAGCTTCCCACTTAAAAGCCCCCACTGCTATCACCTCACCACTGAAAAAGACGCAAATCCCATGACCTGTCCCAACATGACCAGCCCCTGAATCCTTCTGCCGCCTCCCCGCCGACACTTCACATCTGTCAACGTGGGCTGACTCCCGGCAGCTGCCCAAGTCCATCCATCATCTGGTTGATGTCTCTGGGTCTGGACGCACATTCTTCCTTGGTCCCCAGTGCCCTCTTCTCCCTATTCCTGCTCCACTGGTTGGACTGCAACCAATAGGGAGGCTCCTATTTCATCTTGCAAACCCTGATCTCAGAAGCCATACCTTCACGCTCCTAGCCGATTACTAAATCCTCCTCATGTCTTCCTCTGCTCTTGTACCTCAGCATTTCTGTCTGCTGATTGCCTACTTCCCTTCCCCACAGAGTTGCAGGCAGGGGCTTTGCTTTGTTGACTGGTGTACATACTTCAGGACCTAGAAGAGTTTCTGGCGTATAGGAGACATTCAATAAATACAAACTGAATAGAAAATTAATTAATAGTTTCATTTTACTGCTTAACACTCCACATTATCACTGTAAATAGCACAATTGGCTTCCTCCCCTTGGGATTAGGTTTTTCGAGTTATGATGAAACACAGTCTTGAACTCCCTTCACCTGCTCTGAGGACTGTCTTCTAGTCCCCTAGGACCTCTGTTCTTCGCTAACTCCCAGTTCTGTTTAGTAAGTCCTGCTCTTTTCCCGGGCTGAATCGGCTGGAACTCAGGTGCACCACCTAGAGGCTTCCAGGTGAAACAACAAAGGAACAGATGGCACCAGAGAGGCTTCCTTTGAGAATGCAGGGGACAGTCACAGCCATCATTCTTTCCAGAGCACTTCTCTCTGGGTCAGAAGAAGTTCCAGTCATGGTTCAGGTGATGTGTCCATAGCTGGTCCTCGTCACACATTACAGGTCCTGGTTACAAGTGCAGGCTCTCTCCACCCCAACCTGTGCTGTTATCTTCTCCCTTTGAGTCCCTTCCATTTAGCTGAATTCTGCCCTACTCACTTTATTCAATCAAAAGCATCCTTATAATCTGGAAAGTCAAAAATTTGTTCCTTCTCCCATGATTAATGACCCTACATGAATATTTGTTCATCTTCTACTTTCAAGTTCCATATACTGAGAGGTGTGGACTTTGTGAGCCTTAATTATTTGTCAGTTACAACCTCTCTTAGAGCCAATGATTGGATTCTCACTGTATCTTCCTAACAAAAGAGACCACCCAAGCTTCCTTCCCAGAGATCCTCTCAAAAATTATTTATCTCCCCTCCCTACTACACAGATTCAGTGGTCAACTTTTAAGGGACAACTTCTTCTATTTTTTTTTCTTTATCCTATTTATTATTAAAAATGCACATTTCATTAAAGGGGCAGATTTTTCATTAATGCTGTAATAATTTACTTACCTGCAACTAACTATTTAATTACTAGTTTCTAGGTTTGTAGATTGTTTATAGGTCTTTAAAACATGTCAAGTTTCTTTGAACACAAGATTTGTCCCATCAATTTTTATATTATAAGCGTCAACCAAAGGATTTTGTTGAAAATCTGGCACATTTGAAGGAAAGGACAATACTTTCTTTATCCTCTTCCAAGCTCGGAAATCTGAATGTTCTTGGCGTTTCCAAAAGGGCAAAATCTTGATGTGAAGGTAACAAGGAGCACAAGAGAAGGAAAAGCAACTCTCAAACCAATATAAGAATAGGAGTGATGGGCAATTGACCCTAGGGAAGAGGACTGGGGAAGGTCATGTGACTTTCTCCACGAGGAAGAAACTTGGCAGAAACCTGAAATTTTCAGCAACCTGAAACTTGGCAGAATATTACATAAAGAAAATCCAAGCAAATAGAAAGATATACCATGTTCATAGATGAGAAGACAATAATCTGAGGATGGCAATTCTCTCCCAAAGTAATCCATCAATAAGTTCAATTAAAAATCTGCCAGGATAAAAAAATTGTGAGATATAACATCTTGATCCTAAAATTCATAAATGTGGGCAAAGACCAAAGAAGAGATACCATAATTTTGAAGGAGGAGGAGGAATAGATGAAAGAGAATATTCTTTATATATTTACTTCATATGAAGATTAATTATTCCTAGAACTCAACAATAAAAGACCCAGTTTAAAAATAAACAAAGGGTTTGAGTAAACTTCTACAAAGAAGATATGTAACAGCCAATAAAAACATGAAAAGATGCTGAACATCATTAGTCATTAGGGAACTGGAAATTAAAACCACAGTGAAATAACACTTTATACCCAAAAGGAAGGCTATAATTTTTTAAAATGGAAATTAACAAGTGCTGGCAAGAATGTGGAAAATTGGATTGCCATATTCTGTTGGTGGGAATAGAAAATGGTTCCTCAATAAGTTAAACAAAGTTACCATATGTCCCAGCAATTCCTCTCTTAGATATAAAGCCAAGAGAATTAAAAACATATGTTCATACAAAAACTTGTACATGAAAATTCATAGCAGTATAATTCATAATAGCCAAAAAGTGGGAAAATCCAAGTGTCTGTTAAATAATGGATATATAAACAAATTATGATATGTCCATACATAGGAATAATATTTAGCCATAAAAAGCAAAATGGTACTATTGTATACTTCAGCACTGATTAACTTTAAGAACACTATCCTAAGTATAAAAATCAAAAACAATAAGAAAATCTAAAAGTATAGAAAATAGATTAGTGGCCACCCAGGGCTTGCAGTAGATACTGAGTTTGGGGAGGAATAGTTTAAAAGCTTAGGATTTCCTTTGAGGTAATAAAAAACTCTAAATTTGGTTGGGGTGATAATGGCACAACTCTGACATCACACCAAAAAAAAAAAAAAGTCAAATTACTACCTTTTGAAGGATGAACTTTAGGTATGCTAATTACAGTTCACCTTTTAAAAAGAGTCATTATATTCTCCAATTTCATCCTATCCCATTTGTTTACAATAAAAATGAATTTTAAAAAAGAGTCATTATAAAACTGTAGTAACTTAAGTATGTAGTACCAGTGTAAGGATCAACAATTAGAAGAAAGGAAAAGAATAAAAAATCTCAAAAGTTTATTAGTACTTAGAATAACTTAGTGCATGCTGGAGTTGGCATTACAGATCAGTGGGGAAATTAGTTAGTCAATAAATGGCTTCGTACAACTCAATATCTACATGAAAATTGAAGTAAAATTAAATCCCACATTTACACCTGAATATGTATAAATTTCAGATAAATTAAAGATCCCAAATGCAAAAAAAAAAAAAAAAAGGAAAGAAAAACTATAAAACTTTCAAAACACAGCACAACAACTTTATCACATTGAGGGACATTTTTAAACAAGACCAAAGGGCACAAATCACAATGGGAAAGATGGATACATTGTTATACAATAAAATTTAAAACTCCACAAAAAGATATAATATCACAAATGAAGTAAAAGCAAAGCACATAACCAACAAAGGACTGATTTTTCAAAACGTATGAAGGATTCCTAAAACCAATTTTAAAAAAAATAAGCAAATTATACAAAGGATATAAGAATGTACAAGAGTTGGGAACCTGCAATGGACAGAAGACATGAAGGACCAACGTGAAAAACTCTCAAAATCCACTAGCAACAGGGAAACACAGGTCACCACAATGCACCACTTCTCGTTCTTCATATTTTCACTATTTATGAGTTGAAGCGAGGATGTAAGAAAATGGAAATTCTGAGAAACTCTTAGTGGAAGTATCAATTTGTACAACTGTGGTACTGGGAAAAATAATTGGCAGAATCTGGCAAAGATGTTATTATGGTCTGAATGTTTATATCCTTCCAAACTCCTCACCCTAAGGTGAGGGTAGGGTAAGAGGAAGTGGAAATTTTGGGAGGCAATTCAGCCTCCATGAATGGGATTAGTGTTCTTATAAAAGAGACCCAAGAGAGACCCTTCGCCCCATCTGCCATGTAAGATTAGAGTGAAAAGAAGACTATGAGACCTCAAATCTGCCACAACCTTGATCTTGGATTCCAGAACTGTAAATAAATTTCTGTCATTATAAATCACTTTGCCTGTGGCCTTTTGTTATAGCAGGCTGAACATACGGAGACAGATATTCACCACCATAACTTTCAAATATTCTCATTTTCACCTGAATCTTGGAGAGGAGAGAAACACATAAATGTACAAGTTTCAATGAATAAGGATGCTCATTGAAGTACTTTTTATAATAGTGAAAATCTGGACATAACCAAGGATAGAGAAAGTATGGAACATAACTGCAGTCCAATGCAGCAGTTCAAATGAATGAATTATGACCTCAATGTCTCAACACAGATAAAAGATAAACTATCTCAAAGATATCACAAAGACTTAATATTCACTAAAGATTTTCAGAATTAAACATGTAGTAAAATAAGATTTATGTAAATTTTAAATATTCAAAATAGGCTTACACTGTTAATTACCTCTGGGGTGGAAATATAGGGAAGAAAAGAATGGAGTGCCCTTTCTCTAACTCTATGAAAATTTTTCAACTAATAAATTCAAAATAAAATACTGTTGTTGGAACCGGGCAGAGTGGTGCACACCTATAATTCCAGCTGCTTGGAAGGCTGAGGCAGGAGGATCTCAAGTCCAAAGCCAGCCTCAGCAACTTAGCAAAATAAAACATAATAAAGGGCCAGAGGTATGGATCAGTGGTTAAGCACCCCTGTGTTCAATCCCTGATAACAAAAAATGATAACAATAATACTATTGTTGGTTAAATCTAGGTGGTAGATAAATAGGTACCCATCTTATCATTCTCTCTAGTTTTCTGTGTATTTTAAATAGTTTGTAACTAATTTTTTTAAATAAAAAGCTTATAGAAACCTCAAGAGTAGAATTAGACCAGTTAGAAGCCAGTAGCAAAAGGCAGGGAAGAGATGGTGGAAGCAGGGACATCAGGGGATCTGGAGGCCTGTAAAGGGATGGCATTAGGGAGCAGGGTGACTAGTAGGTGGTACTAAGAGAAATAGAACATCGAAAGAGGGAATCAGTAGAAGAAATAAAAGAGTCAAAATGCAAATTTCAGCTGAGGCACCCGGGTGAACTCTTGGTGGCCATTGGTTGTTGAGACAGCAAAAAGAAGAGAAGGACCCTGATTTGAGGAAATGTTGGTGTTGACATATGGAGCAAACAGTCTACGGCCCAGAGGTCAGAAGCAAGAGTTGGCCCTTCTTAGAATGTAGTCAGTAAATGAAGACTTAGATGGTGTGGAGAGTAGAAAGAGGACAAAGCATGGAACCCTGGAGAACCCCCAAATGCCAGGTCTGGGAGCGAGAGAAGACTCTGCAAATGTGACTGAGAAGGGACTAGAGAGGCAAAAAAAAAACAAGAACATGGGGCCTCAAGAACAACAAAAAAGAGAAGGTTCCAGAAGTGAATGGAGAGCGCAGTACTATCTGGGCTCCATCAGATGGAATCAGATCCCCAGGGTTGCCATTAGAGGTAACGGCAGGGAGGTCTTCACTGGCCCACAGTGGGGGACCATACTGTGGAGCAGAGCTGGAGGTGAGGGAGCTGTGCAGGCAGGCCTGGGATTAAACCCACACCGCCATGTGCCCTTGGGGAAGTTCACCTCTCTACACCTTGCTTAGGTGTTAACTCACCTAGCACTAAGTTATCACCGGGTTATCATGAAGATCAAATACATGAATACTAGGCAATTGAGGACGTTCACTATATATTGTCACTATATTGACAAGTGCCAATAAATGCACACCCCCTTTATTATGACATACAGTTGCGATGGGGGAAAAGATAAGGTAGTAGTTAGAAAACGCATTGGACTGAATGAAGGTGGGTAAGAGATATTAAATATGTTAAGAAGCTGATGAAAAACCAGAAGAGAAGAGAAGATTCAGGAGAAGGAGAGATGATTGATGGACAGGGTTACCTGGAGAGGTGTCAGGGTTGGAGTCCAGGACCCAGTGGGGGAAAACAACCTAATGCTAGAGACAGGAGACGTCTTCTACATGGCAGGAAGGAGGACTGAGGGGATGGATGCAGGCAGAGATACATGTGAAGGTGGGCAGCCAGGGAGGGGGACAGAAAGCACAGAGGATCCACCCCTCTGACAGCTTCTATATTTTCAGTGAACTCTTTATAAGGTTATCTTTCCGCTCTAAAAGAGAAGAGAGATCGAAGATCTGAACACATGAGATACCACCAAGGCAAGCACATTGGAGAATAAGAAAGAGAGCCCAAAGGAGTGGTAAAGATTTCTGGGTAGCACTGGGAGCCCAAGCAGGTGGGGGACCAGGAATTTGCATGTATCAGTGTTTTGATATAAGGTGTCCCCAAAAGCTTGTTTGTGAGACAATGAAAGAATTTTTAGAGATGAAACGATTAGATTATGCAAGTTGTAACCTGGGTGGTAGCTGAGTGGTAGCCATAGGCAGGTAGGATGTGACTGGAGGAAGGAATCATTGGGGGTGTGACTTTTGTCCCTGATGAATGAAGTTCTCTCTACTTCCTGGTTGCCATGTCCTAAGCTGCTTTCATTCACCATGCCCTTCTGCCATGATATTCTGCCTCATCTTGAGCCCAGAGCTATGGAATCAGTCAACCATAGACTGAACCTCTGAAATCATGAGCCAAAATAAACTTTTCCTCCACTCTCTAAGTTATTCTTGTTAGCTCGTTTGATCACAGTGACCCAAAGCTGACTAAAACAATCAAGGCAGGATCATTCAATTGTCCAAGCAAACACTGGTCTCCCATGGTCTACTCAGAACTTTCTGCCCTCTGATAAGTGAGGAGACACTGGAGCAGGCAAGACTCAGGCAACCATGCAGGCACCATCAGGCATTAAGTGGAGGGGGAATATGGACACTGGGCAGAGGAGCTAGAACCAACACTGAGTCACAAGGCCAAGTCCTAGCCAGACTACTCGATTCTGAATTCCAGAGCAATGAACTGGAGATGTTTAAGTCTATGCTGCCACAAATAGGGACTGATCCAAGAGTCCTCATTTACACCCTTAGAATATACCAGGGGAACTAATTAGACATACAAATGTCCTCCTCCATTGCTTGAAGTTTCCAGATCAGTAGGTTGAAGATAGGAAATCTGCAATCTGACTCACACCAGAGTTTGGAAACCACTGCCTTGGATTCTGGGGCCAAGCTCATTCTGCAGAGAATTTCAGAATCTGACAGGGTTTGGCATGCAGCACCCATTCCAAAGCCCTGCGGGACAGAGGAAGCTGGTGGATCCCAGCATCTTCCAAGACAGGAAGGAGTTAAGAGGGGCACTGGGAACCTGCATACTTTTATTACATTATAGAGATGTTATTGCATTATAAATAATGCCACAGGATGCATTATTTATACATTTAATATTGGGCTTGCTTAGAAGTCAGATCTCTTCACTTTTAGATAAATACTCTGTCTGCAGCCCACCTCTAGCCGCTACAAGGCACGGTGCGCTCTGCTCTCTCAGACGGTGGAGGGAGAGCAGACACATGTCAGAGACAGCAAAAGCCCCGTGATGGGAAGCAGATAATGTCTTTATGAAAACTAACAGATGGCTCTTTTGAAAGCCCTTTCAGTTCCCCTCTATTCTGATAAGAGCGGGTAAGCAAGATACACTGGAGAGAGCTTTATGGGTTTGTACTTATTGTCCTAAGAGCCCTGAGAGTAGGAGAAAGACCAAGAGCATGCGGATGGGGTGGAAGAGCAGGAGGGAAGATGCCTCGCTCCTCCCCCCGGCTCTGCTGCTGGTGTGGATGGGGCCCTGAGCCATACTGTTAGCTCAGTTGCAAAATAGAAGCAATGATAGTTGCTCTTCCTCATTTGTTCAAACATTTTTTCACTCAGAATATTAACCACAATGGCTCTCCATGTGCCAATTCCAGGGCTAAAGGAGATCCAGAGATGGATCAGCCCAGCCTAGTCAATGGACTGTTCCCCAGTGTGAAGTCAGGTTTACCCAAATGTGGCGGTGACTCAGGATATGGAGCAATCTGCACCAAAAGTCAGCACAGCAAGTTGTAGAGGTCCGGCCACGAGACTTCACTATGATGATCATCATCATCACCTCAACTCAACATAACTGCTGTCACTTTCAGGTCGTCATTCTGTCTATAAATATGTATTGAGCACCTATTTGGTGCCACCCTCAGTTCCAGGTTCTGGCATTGCGACAGAGACCAAGACAGACTGTGTGGGTCGCCGCCCTCTCAGAACTCACGTGCTGGTAGGGAAAACAGGAAACAGGTCAACCACCAGGAAAATTTTAGACTGAGAGTAACTAACAAGAAAACAACCCAGGAGAGAGGAGAATGGAAGCAGGGTAGGAAGGCCTCTCCAGGGAGGGAACATCTGACCTTCATTATGACTCATGAAGAGGGGACATGCTGGGGAAGGGGGACTCTTGAGGACTTGAAGCGTGGGGAGAATGGGCACATGGAGAGTTAGAGGAAAGCAGTTTTCTACCTGGAGGGCATCAGATAAATACGGACGTCTGTGGAGGAACAAGGTCAGCCACTTAAGTGGTACAGTTAAGCTGCAAAGGAAGACGCCAGAAAGGGGAGACACTCAGGGGCCTGCAGAGCACTCAGGTGTACTAAGAGCAAATCTGGCCCATGGGGCTAGTGTGGGTTGAAGAGCAGGCCGAGGATGAGGCTGCAAGTCCTTCACAGAGCTACCCTGCCTGTCCAAGAGAAGCCCACTGAAGAATACTCAGGACTTTCCTTCTTAGCACCGAGTCATCACATCTAACTCCCACACTATCTCCCTAACTTTATCTCCAACTCAGGGGTGCCTTCAGTGTTGGGAGGAGAGGAGCAAGCTTGGCAATGTTTCCTCAACTTTTCTATCATACCACTTTGGAGTCTTAGCAGTCCGTAACCAAGAACTAGACACACACACACACACACACACACACACACACACACGCACACTCACGCAAGTGCGAGAAACAAGGACCGCAGTTCAGTTAATGGTGTATTCCATTGTCGACTTCCTGCATTTGATCATGGGGGCAGTTGTCGAAGTTGGGAGAACAGAAATACTCCATTATTTGTGCAAATTCGATATGAGTGTAAAATTAGTTTGAAATTTTTAAAAAACTAGGAAAATGATTCGACAAACAAAAACACACAAAGACTTGGTAACTCTGGTCCTCAAGCAGCAACCTCCACGGGCAAATAAGTGACAAGTTAAATGTCCCCTGGTGGGAGACGGGTGTCTGTGAGCTATTCCAGCATCACCTAGCTCAGCACTTGAGCCTCTCCGTTGCCACTCCGTTGACTCTCAGTAGCCAGAGTGACCTGTGTCCTCATCAACCTGACTTTCATGCACTCCCCTGGCTTCCTGGTGCCCTTCAGGGACCTGCACCTTAGACCAAGTGACCAGAGTTCTCAGCAAAGTTTTAATGCTCCTGATGGCTTGATCTCGCCTACCTCATCTCACACATGGTTGCTCCAACACTTCGTCCTTTGTTTCTTCCCCAGGGGTCTTTGCCTCGCACACACCATCTCTGCCCCACTGTCACCTCACACAGCGGATGCCCTCCACTGTGTCTCCTCCACTGCATGGCTCACCGGCGCCTCGACCTCCCTGGCAAGGATGCATCTCCCTACTTTCTGTTGTCGTGACACATGCCTCTCCTTGCTGTTTTTCCCCGATGCAATTCCACGCACTTCAATCACTCTTCCCCTTCCCAGTCAAGTTGTACGAGAAGAGAAGCTTCAAGCCCTGCATTTGTTTTTACTACAACTTTTCAACTTGGGGTCACCATTGAATCCCAGCACCTAGCACAGTGCCCAACACAGAGCAGGTGTACAGGGGCAGGAGGGGATTGAGGAAGAGAGAAAGAAAGGAAGAAATAGAAGGAGGGAGGGTGAGAGAAAGAGAGGTAGGCAAAGAAAAAGGATGGAAGGAAGAGAAGGATGCAGTCATGGAGAAGAGCAGAGGCAAGAAGTAAATACCACCCTGGAGAAGCAAGAGGCAACCAGCCCTGAGGGCCCCAGCCACACCTACAAGCAAATGCCAAACGGGTAACAGCAAGAAGAGAGGCTACAGCAGCAAGAGTGCCAGGGCCTCGGGTGGACAAGGCCTTGGCCTTGGGACTCCTAGACAGCTCACCCCCTTCCAGGGGCAGCTTTGGGGTGGAATCCATGTGGCCCGGGTTCCAACAGGAACGAGCTGGGAAATGAACAGCTCTCAGTGAGAACAGCTGCCTGTGGCAGTCCACTGCACAGCCACAGGGCCACTCGAGGCTCATCTAGAGATTGGGGTGCAGACACACAAAGAGGAAGACTGGACGAAGGCAGAGAGAAGGTGCCGTCTCCAGCCAAGAAGAGAAACCAGCCCCACGGACACCTCCATCTCGGGCTTGCAGCTTCCAGGATGGTGAGAAAACGAGTTTCTGTTTCTAAGTCACATCGTCTGTGGTGCTTGGTGTGCAGCCCAAGCTAATGGATGCCAGTCCCCAACCCGTTGCCCAATGTACCTCTGGACACTATCTCCAAGGAAGGGACCTGAGAGGCCAGCAAACAGCGCCAACTGCTTCAGGGACTGGTGGCGCTGCCGTCGTCACAGGTATTGTGGCTATTGTTTTCTGATGCTAAAACGTTTATTATATATTACAAAAGGAGAGCGGGAGGGACCCAAAGAATGCTACTCAGAGTTTTAGAGGAACCCAAGGTCACCACTACCACCACTTGACCATTAGCCCTGGGACCCGGGGACTCGCTTGGCTCCTACAGTCCTGCAGTCCTGGTGTACACATGAGAAGAAGGGAGTGCCACAGTGTTCAGCCCCCCTGCCGCCTGCAACCCGAGTCCTGATCTAACGAGAGAGGCAGGACCCGCACCTCGCTGACCTCTGGGCAGGAACCGCCTCCCTTCCTCAGAGAAACTGTGTACTCTCTCCCCAGCTGCCCCAGCCCAGATCAGCACCTTCCCTCAGCAAATCATGGTAATAAATATGGTCTGAAGCAACTCCAGCTCTTACAGCCCTAATAAATGGGTTACCATAGTGGCAAATTCAGACACGGAGAGCATCTTTTCAATAAAGGCTGAGAGGGTTATTAATAACGTTAATGTAGTGCCTCCGGAGTCACAGCCTCACCCTCCTCCCCAGCCCATCCCTCCCGGGATTGGCCAGTGAAGCTACCCTGCTGTGGCCACCATGGGGTTGTGATTCCATGAGAGACAGAAACCCCATAGCTGGAGCAAAGTGGCTGGGTCAAGGGCAGCCAGACCCCAGGGCAGGAGTTGGCAAGGGATCTGTTCCCCATTTGGCGTTCCAACGACCTTGCCAGCACCCTGCTTCCGTAGGCATGCGGGGTGGGGTGGCATAGCATAGTGGTGCAGAGAATGTTCTCTGAAGGTGGACAGAGCTGGACTCCAATGCCAGCTGAGCGCTCACTGGCCCCAGTCTGACTGCTTTCCTTAGCACTGCAAAGGCCCCAGCAGCCCCTATCCACTTGCCCTATAATGGAGGTCCCAAAGCACAAGTGGTCATCAGAGCGATTTGCAAATATTTCTCGCTCTGCACCTCCCAAGACAGTGGCAAAACTAAATTCCTTTCTATCAGGGGATGTGACAAATTCTGAGCAGAAATAGCACATGTCACTCCTGGGCCAGGCATTTAATGGCCCATAGGAGATGCTTCAGAGGCCTCCTTTGCCTGGCAAACATTGAGGTTGTGGGCATTCCACCAGCCTGGACCCCTGCGTGACTGATAGACCATGCTCTTGGGCCAGCCCAGAAGACAGGAAGCAAGGGCAAAAACAAACTTTGGTTGTTTTAAACCAGGGGTCACAAATTTTTTCCAGCCTCAGAAGCCAGACGGTTCCTGTTACAACTACTCAACTCTGCCATTGCAGAACAAAAGCAGGCCTAGACAGTACATAAACAGATGGTATGACTGTGCCCCAGTAGAACTTGGTTTACAAAAATAGGCAGTGGGCCGGGTCTGGCCCACGGGCCACACAGAGTTTGCTGACCCTAGCTTTAAACCATGCCTGTCCTGACTGATAGGACCTTATCCCCTTCCAACACCCCAGATTGTTTATTCATTTAGTTCATTCATTGTCCACCTTTCCCAAATAAAATGTGAACAGGATAAGGTCAGGAGTCTATTGTGTCCCGAACTGCAATAAAGTATCTAGAATAGAATGGATCAAACAATTTTCTAATAAATAAGGGCTAAATTATTAGCTTGTGACCATAAGTAAGTCACTTAACCTTCTTGAGCCTTAGTTTATTCAACTGTAAAAAGAGGGAGAATAATAGGACTGGGCTGCTAAGGATGCTCTGTGGGTTAACGCTGTGTTAAGCGTGTGACATATAATAAGTGTAAGTGGTAGCTGATGTTTTTTGCCATGTCTGGAGTAACAGCCTGCTGAGCCCAAGTCTGCAGGAGCCTCTTGGTCTACCCATGGCTCAGGGCTCACAGCTGCTGAGAGACAATGTTAATTAAAGAGAATGTGACTTGGCATAGCAGAAAGACTACTTCCTAAGACTAAAGCCTCTTCATCAGCAATTGACAATCACCTGTGATGCAAATCTGTGGTTCCCTGTTTTTTAAATAAAGTTTTATTGGTACACAACCACATACATTTGCTCAGATATCTTTATGGCTGCTTTTCCACTATGGTGGGAGAGTGGAGTAGTTGCAACAGAGACTATTGGTTCTCAAACGCTAAAATATTTACTCTCTGGTCCTTCACAAAAAGTGTTGCCAACCTCTGCTCCAAATAACTAAGGAATCAAGAAGGACAAGGTTAAGTTGTCTTTCTCTCCAAGATTGCATTTTTTTTTTTAATAATCACAATACAGTGGTTGACAGTTTGGGCTGTCAAATTTTACTTAGTAAGCAGAGTGGTATCACCTAGAAAACTTCTCCAGTCCTAGGGCTACTGTGCAATAAATTCTATCTGGCCCATCTGTGTCCCATCCATAATGGGACGGCAAGGCCCTCTCTGTCACTCAACCATCCATTTCTTCAATCATTTGGCAGATTTGCTGAGCAGCTATTATGCCACCATGTACAAGACAAAGACCCTACCCTAGTGGCAATCTAGTCTAATAGGCAGAACAAGCATTGTACACCACCAAGAATCATGTGAAGATGTGCAGGGTGCTCTGGAAGGATAATGGAACCCTGCTCCATCCTATGTGACATCTTCTAAATCCGTCACTAGAGCAAGGGATCAAATACAGACTTGAATAACTTCTCATTAGAAGAATTCTTCCTGGCTGATACAAACCATGGGTTCACTGATCTCTTGGTCACTCAAGGGAAGGGGATGGATGGGTGGGAAGTAACTTTTACCAGGCACCCATCAGGTGCCAAACCCTGTGCTCCATCCTCTCAGCCAAGGAGAAAAGCAAGAAGCAGAACTTTTGAAAGCCTCGACCAAACACAGAAAGGTATTGCAGCGAGGTTACATACCTCGTCCAGTTGTAAGGAGGTGGCCTGGGATTCCAACCCAGAGTCTGCCACTTCTTGTCCACTCCATCACGGTGCCTCCTGCTGAGCCAGCCACGCTAACACCTAGTGGGAGAATTGTGCATTCACATTTCCCTACTCCTCAAGGATGCAGAACCCAATCCAGTTATGCCATTCATTCTCTCACTCATTCGTTCATTCATTGTACGAATATATATAAGAAGATGGCTCAGTGGCAGTGATGACCAGAGACGCAATTCCTGTCTTCACAGGGTTTATGATGTGTGGCATATAATAAGTGCTCAACAAATACATGTGGAATAAACTCACTTCCCCAGTGCCCTGCAGGGATCTGCATTCACTCTGGCCATGCCATTTACCTGCCCCAGTAGTGCCATAGGGCAGAGTCCTTTAGAAGCAACTAGATGTCAAGCAAATGGTCTCATCCCTGGCACATGCCAGCTACATGTTAGGAGAAAAGTCACTTCATCTCTCTGAGCCTTAGCTTTCCATCTGCATGATCAGCACCATGGCAACCACCAACACAGATGCAACAGGGATGACATGGGACTGTGGTGTGTGCTGAGCAGCCCTGGGCCTCAGAAAGGGCTGAGACAACAGGCAGTCATAAGAGTAGCTAATATCTATCAAATGCCTGGCGGGTGCCACACACAGTTCACGGCACTTCTATATATGGGTTTAGCCAATCCTTACCACCAGGCTATGAGGTAGGAGCCATGATCACCCCGGGGTACAACAGGGAGAGACAGCAGAGGAACACTGAGTAACTGCCCACCTCTCCCAGCTACTTGGTGCAGTCAGCCAGTAAATCTCAGCCTGCTTCCTCTCACCTTCCCACAGCAGCTGAAGGAAACCCCCTGGGATTAACCCCTCTGCTGGTTCCCAAAGCCCCATGTCCCTAAGGGTCTTCTTTCATAATCCTTCTAGAATTCCACCTGACCCCACAGTGGTTCACTCCGCTCCAGTGGTTTCACACTGGGTCGTGGAGACCCTGAGGTCCTGCCAAAGTGCCTCTCGGGACAGCATGGGGCAGAAGGTGAGGCTGCCAGGGTGAGGCCCAGAGGCTCATTTCCACTTTACCCCAAGCCTCCCTGTTTTCCTGATGTTCATGGACTGTGGCTGTTTCTGGCAAACCTGCAGGACCCCAGCTCTCCCCGACGTTCTGTGGAGATCACCAGCTGACCTCACGCGTCTTTTCTCCAAACTGCTCAGGAACTGGAGTGTGACTTCTTAAGATCTGGAGCCTTTGGGTGCCTTAGGGATGCCACCCTTCTCCCAGCGGCCTCATCCATCTTGGAATCTAGTCCCACCTACTGCCCAGGCACAGGGAATGTGTGCCTCCTGGCAGGAAAGTGCCAATGCTGGAGCCTCCAATGCCATGTGACCTTGAGCAAGTAGTTTACCTCACTGTGCCTCAGTTTCCTCATTTGAAACCCGCAGACAATAGCACCAACCTGGGGAAACTCCTGTTAGTAATGGAGCACCTAGCACAACACCAGTGTTCAAAGAAAATAATAGTGGTGCTTAGAGCTCTTGTCTCTAAAATATTACTTCCATGTAATAATATTAGAAATGAAAGTGACAAGAACAAGAGCTAACACTCTATGCCACACTTTGCTAGACTCTTTGTATGCCACTTTCTCTTTTTCTCCTCCTAGCAACCCTTTAGGATAGCCTCAGTTGTGGTTGTGCAGGAAATTGCAGCACAGAGAGGCCAAGCAATTTATCCAAAATCACACAGCCCACAGGTCATAAAGCTGGTATGCAAAGCCCGGCCTCACCTAACCCACAACGAAGGGACTAACCACTGCTCTACACCACCTCACAGGCCTGCATTCTCCCTGAACCCTCCCACCGGCACCCTCCTGAGTGCCCAGCCTTCCTAGAGTCCCCAGGACCCTTCCTGTCTGGCCTGGCACCCTTTGGCCTCCTCCCTCTGCTTCCTGTGCCCGAGAAGTGACCCACTCCTTGCAGAGCCCCTGCAAAGCCCTCGGCCTGACCCCCACGTAATGAAGGGAATTAATATGGCCAAGCCTCCAGCCCAGCCGAGCAGCTTCCCAGCAGCCCCAGCCAGGCCTCTAATTGATTAGGCCATAAAGCCTGGGCACTAAATTGAAAGGAGCCGCACTAATTCTCTTTTATGTTAAATTTCTGTCTTTCCCCTTTATCGAATCCCCCGTCCAATGTCCCTTTCCCTCCCCACCGTGGGCTTGCTATGGGCCTGTTTTTTCCGTGCACAGATTAAGTACCTAATCAAAATCTTGTCTCCCCTAATGGCATAAAATTGAAAGATAGATATTGCACTTTACACAGCTGATTAAACACTCGAATGTGGCTAAATGCTTAAAGGGCTTGTTACATTAACTAACTCTGTCATCTGCCCACTGTCTTATAATTGCATGTGCTCGAGCTGCTTGGTGGGGAGGCACAGCAGGACAGCTTGGGGGCCACCTCCCCTTGGTGCCCCCACCAAGTCCTCCCTGCCAGGAGCCTCCTCCTCCAGATCTGCTGCAGAGAGAGCACAGGGGTGGCCCCAGAGCTCCCTGGGGCCTCGGGTGGCAGGCCCGGGCGGTCAGCCTCCTCTGCTCCCAAGCGCCGAGGGCCCTCCCCTCCCCTGGCTTCCCCCACCCCACACATGTTCCGGGGCAGCAGGCCCTTGCCACCCCTCTTCCCTAAGCCCTTAGCGCCTAGCCTCTTCCCTCCTCCCAGAGTATGGATATCCCCCAGCCCACCTCCAGAGGGACAGGGGCCACATGGCCAGTGGAGACCTGTTGTCAGCCTGGTTTCACCTTTGGCCTTTGGCATCTCTCTCCCTTCACCTTCTCCAGGTGAAAATAAGGAACCCTGGTGGCCATGACAAGGGAAGATGGCGGCCCAGGGCAGGGGAGCGATTGACAGTCCCACACCGCCGGGACTCCTGACACTTTCACTCTCCTAACTCATCAGCCTCCTGGCTGGTGGGGGAGGAGAACCAGGCAGGAAATTGGCCTAAGTTCCCACAGCAAGTGAGTGCAGGGCTGGGTCCTGACGCTGCAGCCCGGTCAGGGGGCCAGAGACAGGGGCGGCCCCCTGCTCAGCCCGGTGGGAAGCAGCCTTCTCTGTCCCTGCTGCCAGCCCAGGAAAAAGTGCTTTTCCACAGAGGACTGGGGCTCCGGCGTTGCACCAGAGGCAGACACAACCTTGCTGTAGTGACCTGTTTTCTCTGTGCTGTGGGCAAATGTCTTAATCCTTCCATGCTCCCATTGCTTCCTAGGTAAAACAGCGACCCAGCATGCATCCAGCAGTACACACCAAACTCCATAACGCCATCTGTGAGCCGAATTCCGAGCTACGCACTGGTGGCTCACAGCAAAGCCACCAGTGAGTGGAGTTTACTGCCAGGAAAAGAGATGCACGTCATCAGATCCCTGTAGACCCAGAATCCTACAAATTACGAAATTGTGATGAATGAGAAGCAGGAAAAAAACTAGCAAATTATACAATCAGCGGCAACCCCAAAGTGCTCAGTGACAAAACCATGGGGAAGAGTCGTCACTTTAATTAGGATGATCAGGAACGTTCTCAAGGAGATGACACTGAGCTGAGACCTGAAGGATCAGAAAGAGCTGGCCCACTGCACATCAGGGAAAAGTGGTTTAGGCAAAAGGACAGCAAGTCCAAAGACCCTGGAACAGGACTGAGTTGCCCCAGGCTGGCAACGCTGGAGAGTACTCATGAGCTGAGAGAGTGGTTTTCTATCCCACCTGTGTCCTCTCAGGTGTGGGCCTGGGGGCATCTGTCATTGGGGCAGCCTCAGTTTCCTCAGCTGTAGAGTGGGAACATAACACAGGGCCCTGGCGAGGATCCAGTGAGAGATTGTCTGTCCTGTGCCTGCCGTGGCAAACACTAGATGCCCAAGACACACCAGCCAGAAGCTCAGCCGGAAGGGCCTCGAACTCATTCAGGCCTGTTCCACTGAAGTGGGAAGGAAACCAGGCTTCTTCTCCTCTTCCTCTTTTCTGCCTCCTTCTGACTCTGTCCTTTGACCCCCACTTTGTTCTGCTGTCGCTTTACCCCCTCTTCCAGACTGGCTTCTTCCACCGTCTGCTTTCTGCCCACCTGTCCCCACCGCCACCCCACGTGCCACCCAATAATTCAAATAGATCAGGTTATCAAGACACCAACTCCAGCCCCAGCTGCAGGGGACTTTGAGCTCACAGGCACGCCACCCACCAACTCCTGTCTGCATCTCTGAGTTAAATTCTGAAGGGAGGATCTGATTGGCCCTCTTGTCTGACAGCCAGCGATTGTCCATCCACAAGAACTACCTCCCACCGTCTGCGGGAACTACTGCCCCATCTGTGGAACCTTCCATCCAGCCCCCCGCAGCCCCTCCTCGTTGCAGCCTCTGCAGAAAGCGTCCATCTCCCCAATGGGCCTTCTTTATACAGCTCAATTGAGGGGATTATGGACTCCACGCTAAGTGCTGCACATTAAAGATTCATAAGGCACAATATATATTTTAATAAGGCAGGTTGTAGAATACCGAATTCAAACCTATGCAAAGCACATCACTAAGAACTCGGGCCAGAGCACCCCTGGGAGCTGCAGGTCCCATGATCAGGTGAAAGGAACACAGTGGTTCCAGAAACCTCCTCTCTGGGTGCCCTGAACTCCCCACTGTCCCCCCAACAGGGCCCAAAGTAGCTGCTTGCTCAGAACGCATAGCTCTGTGTGAGCAGATAAGCACGTGTGTGCACATACACTTACCCTCACACACACAAGTATATATATTGACATAAAACCATGTACGCACACGAGGCATGAACACAAAAAAATTGCATGCATTCATAGATGCACACGCTAACACACACACCCACTCCATAGGAGGGCACTCGGCCCCAAAGACTAGAGTAAGAACAGTAATAGTAATCACTACTGTGAACTGAGTAATGGCTGAGCGGTGTCTGTCTAGATGCACTGTCTCATTTATGTTCCTGATAAAGTGTCCTTTCATCCATTTTATCTGGAGGAAATTGACCCACCCAGAGCATAAGTTCCTTGGCCAAGATCACCCAGCCTCTAGTGGTCGGGGTAGGATTTGAACCCATTCCATCCAAACCTAAAGTCCAAGCTCTCAACCACTCAAAGCATTGTCTTTCCACAAAGAAAGTGTCCCACAGACACGTTAGGTCCTTTCTGGAAGCACAGAAGGGAACAGAGGAGGAGATAAATACATCTGCATTGAGACATCTGAGAAGCCCCAGGGACCCCCTCGCAAATGGAGGCACACCCACGGGTGGATCCACCTTGTGAAGTATCACACAGTGAACTCCACCCGCTGGCACAGACCCAAGCACTCACACATGCACACTCACAAATGCACACAAGTACATGTGTGCATGCACACACACACATTCATTCCTGCACAAAGAATGGATGATCACCCTTCCACCAGCCTTCCCAGGACTGAGAGGCTTCCTGGAGTGGGGACTTTCCGTCCTGAGTGGGTCAGCCTCCACCTGGGCACACACGCAGGCACTCCACATGCCACATCTGCATCCCCACATTCATTGTCACACGTCCAAGCTGCACTGAGTTTGCTTGCTCGGTGCATCTGCTCTGCCCTCCCTCTCCCCTGCCCCATCCAGTTTGTCCTGCACATGGACATCCAAATGCTCCAGTGCCATTTGTTTAAGAGCCAGTCCTTTTCCACTGAATTGCTTTTGCACCTTTGTGGATATCAGCTACCCCTCTATGCATCTATTTCTGGACTCTTAATTCTGTTCCCTTTCTCTAATCGTCTATCCTGATGCCAAATTTGGCTACTGCAGCTTTATAATAAATCTCGAAATCAGGTAGCATTAGCCTTCAAACTCTGTCCTTTTTCAACGTTATTTGGAATAGAACCAGGTCCTAAGTATTTCCATACAAATTTTAGAATTAGCTTGTCCATTTTGATTGACATTGTGTTAAATCTGTTCATCATTTTGGGGAAAAAAACTGACTTCTTAACAAGATTGAGGCTTCTGATCCATGAACAAGGTATTGTACTCTATTCAGATTTTCTCTTTTATTTTTCTCAGCAATATTTTATGGTTTTTGAAGTATACCTCTTCCACATTTTTTTGTGAAATTTATTACCAAGTATTTTATATTTTATTCTATAGGAGATGGTATTGATTATCAATTTATAATTATAGTTATTCACTGCTTATAGAAGTACTTGATTTTCATACACAGTATTGATCTCATATCCCATAATGTAATGTTACCAAGCTCACTTGTTAATTCAAATAGCTTTTCCGTAGATTCTGTGGGATTTTCTAGAAATCTTGTCTTCCTTTCCAGTTCAGAAGCTTTTATTCTTTCTTGTCTAATTTCACTGGCCAGAATTCCCAACACAGTGTTGAATCAAAGAGATGGGAGCAGATACCTTAGGGTAAACGTTCAGTCTTCTTCCATGTTCTGGAAGAGTTTGTGTATGTTTAGCATTATCCTCAAAGGTGTGATGAAATTCACTAGTAAAGCCACCTGGGCTTGGAGTTTTCTTCATGAGAATGTTTTAAACTATGAATTCAATTTCTTTAATAGCTATTGATCTATTCAGATTTCATTGATTTTTCTCCATTGTATTTTTTCTGTTTCATTGATTTCCACTCCAAACTTCATTATTGCCTTTCTTCTGCTTATTTGGGTTAAATTTACTTTCTTCTAATTTCTTATAGTGGAAGCTGAGGTCATTGCTTTTCTAAGACAAGCACTTGGTACTATTAGTTTTCCCCTGGTAACTGATAGCTTCGTTACACAAATTCCACACATTATGTTTCGTTCTGATAGAAATACTTTCTTATTTCCTCCTTTGATCCATGGCTATTTAGAACTATGGTATTTGGTTTCCAAATATTTGGGTATTTTCCAGAGAAGTTCTCATTATGGATTTCTAACAATTCCATTGCAGTCAAAGAACATACTATAGATGACTTGAATCCTTTCATATTTATCAAAACTAATAGATTCATTGATTCATTTTATGACCCAGAATACAGCCTATCTTGGAAGATGTTCCATGTGCACTTAAAAGAATATGATTTCTGCCTTTGCTGGGTGAAATAGTATATAAATGCCAAATAGTTAAGTTGGTTGGTTGATAGTATTAATAGTGATAGCATCCCCAAACAGCAGGATCCTGAGTCACACTGAGGAAAATATTCCTGAGAAGCCATGAATCAAGAACTTGTCTTGGGTTGACGTTGTGGTCAGGGGTAGAGCACTTGCCTGGCACATGTGAGGCACTGGGTTCAATCCTCAGCACCACATAAAAATAAATAAGTAAAATAAAGTTATTGCATCCATCTACAACTAAAAATATTTTTTAAAAAGAACTGTTCTTTGTCTAAATAAGAAATAGACTTTTATTACCTTGTACCACGGAAATCCAGGGTTTTATTTGTTAGTGCAGCAAAGCTGAGCCCATACTAATAAAAGAACTCACTCCCGAATGGCATTGTTCTAATATCTTCTATCCTCCAGTGGAAAACTCAGTAAGATGGGGGAGGAAAAAGGCATCTTTTCCCATTGGAATCCTATAAAATTAGCAATGGCCACATGTAAACTTTAGATCAGGGTGATTATTGGTGGTCAATAAATCCTTATTTAAACATCAGTCTACTTTTCTCACTTGATCATGTCTCTCATTCTCATTTTCATATAAAATTCATTTATTAATAATTTGTTCATAAAATTGACAGGATGTTGATTTGGCCCAGTGAGAAGTTTATGAAGGCATATGTTAGTACTATTTTAGTTCTATTTTGCATCATGGTGACCAAAAGATCCAACAAGAACAACATGGAAAAGGGAAAGTTTATTTTGGCTCACTGTTCCAGAAGATGAGTCAATAGTTAGCCAACTCTATCACTCTGGGCTGAAGGTAAGACAGAACCTCAAGGCAGAGGAAAGCAGCCCAGGACATGATAACCAAGAAGCAGAGAGCCCTGCTCACTGGGGACAAAGCATAAACCCCAAAGGCATACTCCAGTGACCTACCTTCTCCTGTCACACCCTACCTGCCTACCATTACCCACCACCCCCATTAATCCATATCAGTGGATTAATCCACTGATCAGATTACACCTCTCAAAATATAATCATTTCACCTCTGTATTAGTCAGGGTTCTCTAAAGGAACAGAATCAACAGGATTTATTAGGTTGGCTTAAATGACCAGAAGTTGGATAGTCCACAATGGCCATTTGCAGCTGGAGAGCTGGAAGAACCAGCAGCTGCTCAGTCCAAGATGCAGAAGGCCCAGAACAAGAAGAATCAACAGTGCTACCCCAGTCTGAGACCAAGGCTTCTGGAAACCACCTGGAGAATCATGGCAGAGTCGACTTTGGAAGAGTGAAGAAGTGAGGGTCCAATACCCTCAGAGGATCAAAGCAGCGATCAAGAACCCATTCAAGAAGAGCTGAGCTTGCACCTGCATCTGCTTCCTTGTTCTTCCAGCTTTTATTTCAACCAATTGGGCAGTATCACCCATGCTTAGGGTGGGGCTCCACTTCAGTTCACTATCCCACATGTCAATCATTCCTAGACACGCCCTCATGGACACACCCAGAAGCCTCTTAATACAATCAAGTTGATAGTTAAAACAAGCCACTACAACCTCTGAAAATCTTTTTATTATCTCACACATGAACTTTTTGGGGGACACAATACCTAAACCATAAAAGGGACCTTAGGTCAACTAGGGAAAACTTGTTAATATATGTGAACTCTCTCCTTTCACTTCTTCTCAGTTTGTCTCAGAATGAACTTTCAGACTGGAATTCCACTACAGCCCCATTTATTGGATGGATGGATGGATGGATGGATGGATGGATGGATGGATGGATGGATTAGAAGTAGCTGCGTCACCCATGGGAATCTTCCTGAGTATAAGTAGGTTATAAAAGGTCCCAGTCAACCCCTGTGATACAGAGTAAAACTTACCATGCTAGCCCTATCCAAAGTTAAAGAAGGAATGGGAAACCACTTTGTTCTTGAAGCAAAGAGGTGGGGGTGACCAGTAGGAATATTTAGGGAGCCAAAGCAGAATATTTTCATTGAATCCAGACTACACCAAACTACATGTTTGTTAAGATCAAACATTTTCCAATCCCTGTCTATTTATAAGACAAGGGCATATGATCCCCTGGCTGGCTGATCTTCCTGGGTTTCACATAAACAGGGTCACCAGCGGATTGATGCCAAAACTGTGATGAGTGAAGTAGAATTTAGAGACTCTCCATCTGTCTCCATTTCCTCTCCTAGTCATTATTCCTGTCCAGGACTCAGCTGAGATAGGTTCCTTGGAAAATTCTTGGAACAGAAATCTGTCTTCAGTAATATGAAAAATTAGGTATTGGTATTAGCTTCCTTGCTGAAAAAAAAAAAACTAAAAAATGAGTGCAATATGTATTTTTTTCATATTTTTTAAAACCACAAAAAAGCTGAAAGAAATTATCAGACCAAAATCTAAGTGGAGGTTGGACCCCAGAAAGGTGTGGAAAGTCTGAAGGGATTATTTGTCAAACCTGGACACCTCAAGCTTCCATTTTCATAGTCATGAAATGTTGGGGACAGAAAACAAAGCTGAAGGATCTACTCAAGGGTATGTGTCTTTTAGAAGACCCTCCTCAAGCCATCATGACCCCCAAAGATCTATGAAAGAGTGAAGCCGTCTTTGCTCTGCTAACCCTCCACCTTCCCCGGGAGACCTGAATTTAAAAATTGCTCAGCACTGAACAGAGCAAGAATGGGGGAAAGTCTTAGAAAAGTGGTAGCCACAAGATAATGCTCCACTAAATGCGCAGCTCAAAGGAAATCTAGTGGTCCAAAAAAGAAAAAAACAAAAACAAAAAAACTCACCAGTATTATTAAATTTAGCAGTCAGTGACATTTTACATTTTTTACATTGGTTGTGCCCCCTACTTGGCAGAATCATAGGCAAATATTCATATTCCCTGGAAGGATGCTTCTACAGCCTGAGCTGCAAATATTCTCCAGAAATAATTCTACCAAGAACATCCCTAGGACAGCACTTGCACACCACACCTGTTAGTCCAGAAGTTTCAACGAACCCCTAATCCCCTAGTCATCTGCAATGTGTCTCTCTTGCCACTCAGCCAGGGTGGAGTTCACAAGGAGGCTGGGACTGAAGACCCACCAACTCTCTGATCTGCAAAGAGGTCTGACAGAAAGTTATGGTGGCGGCAAGACTCGGGGACATGATTAAAACCACCCCAGATAGCACCTTCTGAATCACCCTCAAGTATTCCAGAAGTACCAATCACTTAAATGCAATTGATATGCTGATTACAAATCATTCTTATTTATGGATTAAAATAATAAGCAAATCTTGGTTAGCCTAATTCTGGTTACTATATATATTCACAGATAAGAAAACTATATCCATGTAAATATAATCAATAATTATATTTTTGTGCTAATTCAGACTTTTTAATGCAATCTGCCATATGCACACGTGTGCTAGAATACAAACCAGGTCTTACACCACAGACAACACACATTTGCCCTAGTTTATGAAACTCCCTAAGTTTGTTTTTAAACAAACTTTAAGGCTAGGATCTGGATGCAAGTTATTTATTAGGAAGGTGCTTTCAGAACAGCACTGTGAGCTTTGTGAAGGGAGAAGAAAGGGGAGGAGAGACCCTGAAGAGTGTGTCAGGGAGAAATACCACTGAGGCACCATCCCTCAGGGCTCCTTGTGACCCTGCTGGGAACACACCCCAGAGCTGTCCCCTGAAGGGTGAAGACACTTGTCCTGCACTGATTTAGGACGAATTCTGAGGTCCTTACCCTGCACTTCACAGGGGTTCTGTCTGCAAACTGAACCACTCCCTCAGGCTAGGCATATTCCCAGGCAGAGAGAAAGAGGAAGCCCTTGGTGTAAATGGAACTGTGTGCAAGTGACTTCTGCAGGAGGCCACAGGGATCCGGACAAGCACTTGTTCACTAAATAAATGATCTACCAGGGAATAGGCCCAACCTTCACCCAGCTAAGCCTGCCATTAACCTAATGGGAAGCCTACTGTGTGCTCATTCGTTCACCCAGCCAAAAATGGCTGTGCAACCCTAGCCCAGGGGCTTGACGAGGCACCGGAGTGGAACCGGAACGGGACCTATGTGGCCATGGACTCGGGTATTTTTCCTTCGAGCAGATGCTCCTCAGGCTCCCTCACTTCAGCCTGACAGATGCTGGGGTTAGGTGGTGCCATGGTTCAGATCCTCAGCCAAGGCGTCGGCATCCAGGAGACCATTCAGAGGGGACCTGGGGCAATTTACTGACCTCGTGGAGCCTTGTTTGTTTATCCATAAAATGGAGATGGTTAACTATTGGGAAGATTAAAGATGGCAATTCCTGTAGAGTGTTAGGCACAACACTGGCGCTCTGGCACTGGAGCTGCCGAGGAAGAGAAGGAGGAGGACGAAGATCCAGCATCTGCCTTCAAGGAACTCGTAGGAAGGAGAGAAAAGCATGTGCACAGAGCATCACAAAACAGCAGCACAGATGTAGGTGCTGTGGCTTTGCACAAACCCCCCGAAGCAGTGGATGGCAACTCCCCGATCATGCTCGTGTGTTCTGGGGGTCAGAAATCAGGCAGAAGCTCAGGTGGGCTGACTAGAAGGGTGGGGCTGCTCAGTGGCTGGGACGGGGAGACTCAGGAGCGCCGGCTGGCAAACTGCAAAGACCCAAATCCGGCCACGGCCATGCATTTCCCCATTGTCTAGAGCTACTTTTGCACTTCAAGTGCAGTTGTAAAGGGTTGAGACCGAAATGTGTGGCCGCAAAGCCAAATATATTTACTCCCTGGCCCTTTATAAAATACATGTGCCAACCCCTCCTCTAGAAGTATTTTGTTCTCATGATTGACAGGTGATGGTGACTGCTGGTTTGGACCCCAGCTGTGTGGTCAGTTGGATCAGTACATGTGACTTCTCTATGTGGCCTTTCAGAGCATGTTAATTTGGGTTCCCTCTCAGCACATTGGCTAGTTCCAAGAGCCAGCATCCCAAGAGAACAAGGTCGAAGCTATGTGGTTTTTTATGACCTAGTCTTAGGAGTCACTAGGTATCACCTCCCCACTATTCTATTGGCCAAAGCAGTGGTGAAGATCCCCCAAGTGCAAGAAGGGAAGACTTAGACCTCACCACCCACTGAGACAATCCCCAAAATCACATTGTAAAAGAACATCTGGGATAGGAAAAATTACAATATTTCATATACAAGACCTTTTAAAAAGTGGATTGAAGCAGAAAGGAGGACACTTCTCAGGACTGTCTCCTGGAAAAGCTGCAGCTCTAGCTGAGGCTAACAGCAGGAATGAGAGTCAGCCAGAAAAAAATGTTTTTATGTGTGGTTACGGTCAAGACTTCTCCGTAGTGATAGAGAATCCAGATGTCTTGTTATGGTTGGATGTGAGGTGTCCCTGAAAAACTCATGTGTGAGACAATGTGAGAAGGCTAAGAGGTAAAATTATTGGGTTATGAAAACCTTAAACCAATCAGTGAATTAATCCCCTGATAGGGATTAACTGGGTGGTAAGTGAAGGCAGGTAGGGTGTGGCTGGAGGAGGTGGGTCATTGCGGGCATACCTTTGGAGTTTATATTTTGTGTCTGGTGAGTAGAGTCTGTCTGTCTGTCTCTCTCTCTTTCTCTGCTTCCTGGTCATGTCCTGAGCCACTGTCCTCCACCATACTCTTCCTCCATGATGTTCTTGCCTCACCTTGAGCCCTGAGAAATGGAGCCAGCTGTCTACAGACTGAGACCTTTGAAATGGTGAGCCCCACATCAAATTTCCTCCTTTAATTGTTCTCGTCAGGTCTTTTTAGACATAGCTGCAAAAAGGTTACCCCAAACACATCTTTTGTTGGGAACTTGTCCCAAACATGGTCAAGTGGAGAGTATAAGTAGTGTCCTCCAGTCCTGGAAGATTCCTACTGAGTCAAAGAAAAAGAGACCAGGGCAGATGCCAGGAATATGAATTTAGATTGACATGGATTCAGAAGAACAGTGGCACTGTGCCTGAAATATTTAACAAATTATTATAATCATAATAAGAATAACAGTATTGATTGAGCCCTTCCTGTGGGCTGAACACTATGTGTGTTCTTTTCATGCAATGGTTCATTTGGTGCTTCCAAAATCCAGTAAGGATTTTTTGGTTTGAGTTTGGGTTTGTTTTCTGTTTATATTTTGTTTTTTAAATGCTATGGAAAAAAAATCGTGAAGATTTTTGTTTCAGGGAAAACACATCGCAGGCCAACGCTCTGACTCCAGTTCTTTCGGCATCTCTGGACAGAGGGCCTCCTGCTAATGGAGTGGTCCAGGGACCACTCTGACAGCACCGTGGTATATCTCCCCCTGCGGCCGTTAGACACAGCTCACAAAGCCAGGCACGGCCAGAGATAAAGAGTGTTGTTTTTCACGCCTGGGAAACTAAAGTGCTTGACTTACAGGCTAAGTTCCCCTTGTAGCAACTCTTCTGAAATACAGCCACAGCCTGTTCGCTACTAGCACATGGGGACCTTCACGTGGAACAAGGAAACCCTCCTACTGGCTCCAGAGGACAGAAGTAGATGCAGTAAAGCCAGGTGACAGCTCCAGCTGCCGGAGATGGACTGTCCAACCAGGCTTCCCACGGCCCTCAGACCTTGCATATTTGCTCTGGACCCTCACTATACCGTCCCCTGGAATTCCCAGCCTCGGGTGGCCCTGGACACCAGGAGCACCTGTCTCCACCTCCATGGGCCTGGGCTGGGGGCTGCTTGACCCCATTCTTGGAGCCGGAAAACCCTGGGACCAGGAAGGCTCCCCTCCATGCCTCTCCATGCTGAGACAGGGTTGGTCACTGCCCATTCTGCTCTTCCCATGCTGTCAAGTTTATATTCAAAGCTTTGGCCTTAATCCTTGGGAATTCTGGGCAGGGATTGGCCCCTTCGATGCTTATTCCTGCCATCTGTCCTGGGGTACCTGTGCTGTTCATCTCATTTCAGTGAAGCAGAGGTCTTGGAAAACCAGAGGACTCAACGTTCCTTTCCCGTGGCCTGGACGTCAGCAGAGGCCCACCCCTTGCAGCTGGATACCTGCCCACACCTGGCATTTAGAACTCTGAATTTTCTGTCCAGCGAGTCAGGTTGGGCACGTGCTGCTGGGAAGAATCTTCACTGAGCATACCGACCCCGGAGCCTGTTCATGTAATTCATGATGCTTTCCTGAAAATCAATCTTAAAGTGGCTCGGACTGCATCAAAGGTAACTCTGTAGACCTCTGACCTGAAACTTTCTGTAGAAGCGATGTCAAACAGCTCCTCATTCCCTGTGTTTCGATAATCCACTCCCTCTGCAGGCCTGGCCACTGCGGGCTTGTCTCCCCTCGGTGATCACTGATTGGACCAGGTGCTCCAAATCACACACCCCATTCAGAGTGGTGACAACCAGGCCAGGTAGAGAACACCACAGGCCTTTCCTGTTTGGGGGGAGGGTCAGGGGTGGGTACTTGACTCAGAGATTGAACTCAGAGGCACTTGACCACTGAGTCACATCCCCAGCTCTATTTTGTATTTTATTTAGAAACAGGGTCTCACTGAGTTGCTTAGCATCTCCCTTTTTGCCGAGACTGGCTTTGGACTCTCCATCCTCCTGCCTCGGCCTCCCGAGCTGCTGAGATTACAGGCGTGCACCTGGCCTTGCCTTCATGGGAGTTATCTCCGCTTGTAATTCTACCCATAACTCCATGATTAACTGATAAATTAATGAATCACTGAATTAATAGATGAAGGAGCAGCTGACCCGCAAGTTCAGGACAAATTGAGGATGGAACATGGACAGAGACCTGAGAAGCAATTCCTTACAGCCTCAGAATTTGAGGCCTTAAAAAGGCAGCAGATCTCCAAAAAGGGCAATGTCACAGAGATGTCAGAGCAGCCCCCTGTGTTTTCCACAGGTGCATCTGCCCAAGTCATCAAAAGGCTCCAGTACCTCCTTTGTCCGTCTGGGCTAACTGAGTCCATTTCCATCCCCTGCTGTTGAATATTTCCTACAGCTCTACACTGTAGACATCTCTGAAAAAACAAGATGGAAAGAAACACAGCCTTCCCTCCAGAAAGTTCGGGTCCTCCATGAAGACACCAAGCATGGATCTACACTAAGGAGAAGAAGGTTAACAGAGCCCACCACTCGCTGGCTGACCAGGGATGTCCTGGAGTCTATGAATAGCTTCCTTCAGATCTCCACTCATGCCTCAGGGGAAGACTGGCCTCTGCAGTGTGTCGTGGGTATCCCGTTCTCCCACAGGAGCGGGGAACCTTACCTACCTCCCCGGCAGGCCCTCGGGCTGGGGGGCAACGGAGGCACCGGAGGCTGCCCCTCGGATCTCATTAGCTAAGCATACCTGATGACAGGTGTCGCTGGCACTCCTCAGGAGGAATTCAGGCTGCATCCTTCACCGCTGGAACAAGTCATTCACACCAGATCTGTCTCCTTGCACCAGCCTGCCACTCCGTGATGAGGCCGCCGACAAGTGAGGTGGGAAGATGTTCACACTTGTGTTTGCAAACTGTCACCTTTATAAAACAGGCGGCATTTTTCTATTACAATTAAAAACACTGTGTCAAGTTTTTGCTTTTAATTAAATCCTGTGCCTTCAGCTTGCTAAAGAGCATCAGGGGACATGCGGCCTACATGGAGCTGGAGGAAGATGAGAAAATCCAGGAGAAGCCTCCAGGAGCGCTGGAAAGCCTGACCGCCGGCCAACCCTGGGGGAATGTAGATCCGGCACTTCACTCCGTCTGGGGTGACAAACACTGCCCTTGCTTATCCCTTCATTTCCTGTCAACAAAATCCCAACTTTATTCCCGGATCAGGCAGAGATTCTTGGGCCCCAGCCTATCATTCCACCCTAACCAGTAAGACCCAGAGGGTTCGGCTGGAGGGAAGTTTTCTCTTATGAGAAAGCAGAGGGCCAGGTGCAGTGGCGCATGTCTGTAATCCCAGTGGCTTGGGAGGCTGAGGCAAGAGGATGGCGAGTTCAAAACCAGCCTCAGCAAAAGCGAGGCGCTAAGCAACTCAGTGAGACCCTGTCTCTAAATAAAATACAAAATAGGACTGGAGAGGTGGCTCAGTGGATGAGTGCCCCTAAGTTCAATCCCTGGTACCCCAGAAAAACAAAGAGGGTAGGGACTTGAAGAGTAATTGTCTGCTCCCACACTGTTCCCTGCTTCCTGTCCCTGAACATGGTGTAAGGGTGCAAAGCATGGAGGAGGCTATGGCAGCTGTTTTTTGACCATGAGGGAAAAGCCAAGAGAATCCCAAGGAGGCCATCCTGGAGATGTGTCCTTGTCGGACTGCTGAGCCAGCACCAGCAGCCTTACACCTCTAGACAGACTGTTAGGTGAGAGAAACACATCTTTGCTTATTTAAGACAGATGAATTCTATTTCCTGTTGCAGCCAGTCCTGTGGTGTAGTGATGTTTCAGTCAACATGGACCATGTGGACAACAGTGGACCCCCAGGATTATGTCACCTGGTGACACTGTAGCCACCTTAGTATGTGTATGTACACTCTAGGATGTTCACATGATGATGAAATTGCCAAATGATGCTTTTCTTAGGAAACGTGGCCAGGTGCAATGGCACATGCCTCTAATCCCAGTGACTTGGAAGGCTGAGGCAGGAGGATCACAGATTCAAAGCCAGCCTCAGCCATTTATGGAGGCCCTAAGCAACTTAGTGAAACTCTGTCTCAAAATAAAAAGGGACTGGGGATGTGGCTCAGAGGTTAAGCACTCTGGGTTCAATCCCTAGTAACAACAAAAAATATTAAAAAGAAAATGTGCCCCTTGTTAAGTGACACATGACTGTTCTTGCAGCTAAGAGCATTCTTAATTAATGCAAAGCATGAATGAGAAGCTGAGTTCACAGAGGAAAGAGGCAATGCAGCACAGACTGCCTGCTTTCAACTGCAATCAGCATACGAATATAAACCTCTTTCCTGGTCTACTTTCTGAATACTATATCACTCCTCCCTGTCTGTATTCCAGCCATTCCAGGTTCTTTCTGTTCCTCTGGTACATCGTATTTGCCCTTACCTCAGGGCCTTTGCACATGCTGCTGCTCCCTCAATCTGAAATGCTCATCCCCTGTGATGTACCTGTCTTCTTCCCATATTCCCATAATTTGGGTCTCAAATCAAATGCTACCTCCTCCCAGAAGATTTTCCTGATAACCCAATCTAAAGTAGCCTCAACTTCCCTCATGGGATGTGTTACTCTCTGAGACTCGATTTACTTGTTGACATTCATCTTTGGTCTCTCTGAGGGAATTCTAAGAGCTTAGAGAATAGCAGCCCTGTGGTCCTGACTTGAGATATATTCCCCATGTTTAGCACCTGCCTGACCCATCGTAGTCCATGAGGGTTACCAGGCCAGTCCCTTTACATACGTGAGCACATTGTGTCCTCTCCACCAGCCCAGGAGTTAAGGACACTTTGTCCATTCAATAGACGGCAAACCCAAGGCTCAGAGTCTTTAAGAACTTATCCAAGACCACGTGGCCAGTAAGTGATGGGCCACAGCTCAAACTCTGGTCCTCTGGCCCTGCAGACTCTCCTCTGCATCCCAGCTGCTTCCAACTGAGCTCTGTCGGCCTCATCATGTGACAGTTATGCAGCACCTCTAAGCTTGTCACTGAGGAATCCTGAGCCGGCTAGCAGTTTTGGAGATCAATAGTAGGAGGCAAATCCTCCACGAGCAATTGAATGCAAGCACCAAGTTCGGATTAGGGCACTGGAGAGCGCAGAGCCAAGGGGGTTCTGCCACAGGGCCAGGAGACACCTGGTGACACTTGGGTGGCCCCCAAGACACCCTGAAGCCCCCCTGCTGGGGGCCAGCAGCCACCACTAAGAGAATCCATTTCAATAGCAGTTGGGAATGTTTCTCCCATAGCTTTAATGTCGTGTTAAAAATGAAATTCAAAAGTTCTAGTCACTGAAGTCCTGGAAGCTTATAGATCAGAGATCAGCAGCAGCTATATATAGAGTGTGGGACTGGAGGCCAGTCTCTGAGTCAGGGTATATACAATAAAATCCAATTAACAGAAATGCTAGGCAAAGGGAAAAAGGATGAAAATAACATCTGTTAAATATCTAATATGTGTCAGGCCCTGGGCAACAGCATTTGATAAGTATTAGCACATTTCATTGGCACAATCATTTATCAAGGCTGTAGGTAATCCCTTCCACCTCCACACACATCTACGCATTTTATAGATAAGTAAACTAGATGGTAATTGGCTCAAGATCACATAGCTAATCAACCAGAGATTACTGGATTTCAAACAGATTTCAAACAGAATTCAAAATAAATAAATAAATGTGTTAGCTTTCCAATGCTGTGACAAAATATCAGAGAAAAATCAACTTATCAGTAGGAAAGGCTTATTTTCACTCATGGTTTCAGAGATTTCAGTCCGTGGTCACTTGGACCTGTTGTTGGGCCTGTGGCCATAGGAACATGTGGTGGGACAGGCCAGATCATCTCATGGTGACCAAGCAGTCAGAAGAGAGACACGAAGGGGCCAGGTCCCAATACCCCTTCAAGGTCATGCCCCCAGTGACCGAACTTCCTTCCACTAGGCCCCGCCTCCTCAAAGTTCCACCATTCCCAAAAGTGCCACAGGCTGGCACCCAAGTCTTCAGCCCATGGGCTTTGGGAGAAATTCAAGATCCAAACTATAGCAATAAATAAATAAAAAGAAAAAACATTTTATTTAGTAATCAAGAATCTCTCCAAAATACCTAAATCTACCAGACAACTTTCTGTAAATAAACACACTGATTGGGAAGACCCTGGGAATATAAGGCTTATGTAATACCTCAATGGCAACTCTACTCTAGGCCCCCAGGGACCTCTGATCTGCCCTGGAGATCATGCGGCAGGACAAACTAGAGTTTAGACTTGATGCATGTCCACACCAGACACCCACAACAGGGACTCAGCAACCTAAAGTGTCTGTGAACTGTTGCACAGGTTTTGCACTACACAAATCTCAGAGGTGCCAGCCCAAGTGACTATGATACAAGTCCCCCACCTGTACCCACAAGCTATGCCAGGCAAACTTGTCCCAACCGTGCATGGCATTCTTGAGCCTTAGAACCTCTGAGGAGTTTGTTAGATATAGATTTCTGGCCCCACCCCTAGATATCTGGACTCTATTTTTCTAATGTGGAACCTGGGAATCTTTCCTTATACAAATACTGCAAGTGCTCATGATACAGGGTGTCTGCAGTCAACCCCCTGAGAAGCCCTCCTGGAAATGGTTGTGATTGGCATTTACAGTGAATTCAAGATAGGAGTTGGTATCCCTGACCTCCATTTCTTTCTCTAAAAGAGAAAGAATGGAAAACATTCTTAGGAATTTAGGACAACCTACTTACATCCTGGTGCAAAAAAGAAGCTTCATTCTGGACCTGCAAGTGAGAAGTCAAAGTTTCCTGAACATGAAAGAAACTCTCATGTCCAGGCCAGTGGGGTAGCCTCTGTTTCAGGGAAAACCCTAGAGTTGGCAAAGACCCCACAAAGTGACTCAGTGGGAAGGTGGCTGCTAACAGAGGCCCACTCGGCCGGCTGAGCAGGGACAGCTGCTGTCCACATCACAAGGATTGACTGCTTGCGGCCTCAACTCCTTTCTCATAAATATTCCTGCTCAGTCTGCTGGAGGATTTTCTCTCCCTCCTGTAGATATATGTCTTTGACTTTCTAATGGAAGCCAAGTGGAATCCAGATTTGTTTCCAGCCATCTTGTTTAATGGATCCTTATCTGTACAGGGGAGGGACTGTGTTGTTCTGCTTATTTGTACAGGGAGGAGAGATGAACTCAAAGGGTTCCGCTCTTAATTCTCCAGTCCTTCATGTCACGTGTCCCTGACATTCACGGTGTGTTTCCATTCCCCTGTTGACGACACTTCCCTGAATGGAATCGATGTCCTTAGACCTGCCTCTGCTTCTTGAAATCTTCCTTAATCTTTCCAGTACAATGGGTACTTGGCCAGAAATCTTCCCAGGTATACCCGCCAACAGGTCGCCGCTTGATCCCTGGCTCTCTGATGAGTGTCCTCAGCCTTATCATGATCTGCCTTCATGCATGACCAGCCATGTATATATGTGGTCGAGTATGATCTCCCCTGGGTAAGGCCTGTACCTGGGTTGGCACCAAGGAAATGCATGTTGAAGGCGAGGATGCCACATATGATTTCATGCAACTTTTAGTGATGTGGCAACGCGATAGCATCTTTTTGCTTTGCGTTAATTTGGGGAGAGCCAAACAAATGAGAAAGCTGGATAATTTAAAAAGAATGATAGCGTATCTACTCCGGAAGTCAGTTAGAAAGTCAGATCAGCTCAAGGATATTGGAGAGAGGTCTTGCCTTCTGAACGAGTTGAGAATGTGTTGACTAAAGTGTATCGATTAGGTAATAGTGGGTTCCCTTGGGTAGCACAGCCTAGACAGGCAATCAGGCTTAGTGACTAAGAGCCAGCGTCTGAGTCAGGTGGATCCAGGCTTCAGTTTTTACGGACCCACACACCAGCTGCTTAACTTTCTAAGCCTCAGTTTTCTAGTCTATAAAATGGAAATAATAATACTTCTTCCCAGGGCTGTTGAAAGAGGAAATGATGTCTACTGCGTGACCCACTGTGGTGCACACAATGTAAGTAAGTGCTCACTCATGATCCCACTACTGTAATAATCGCCTTTTAATCTGCAGAGGAAAGGGTTTTCTAAATTTAACAACAATTTTGACCCTGCACAGCACCTGTCCTGAAGGGTAGGAGATGCTCAAACCTCAGGACCCTGGATGTGAAGGTCCTATTATGACCCTCTCAGCCCAGGAGGGCAGGCTTGCAAGGTGACAGCTGGCAGTGTAGCCCCCGTGCCTCACTGTCCTGTTTTCCAATCACCAATGCCATTCAGAAATCAGACAGATCAGCCCCCTCCCTCCAGTGCCCTTCTGAGTGAAAACCAAGAGAGTCGGAGTTGGCTTCACCCAAACACAAGCTTGCAAAACGCAGACACTCCCACAAGGGAAGTGCGACTTAACCCAAGCCCCCTCCTCCCCGGCCAGCACATTTTAAAGATGCGAAACCAATCAATAGGCAGCATTCAGACAGTCGCTGCCAGTGGCTAGAAGAGAATAGATACCAAGAAAGTCATAACGATGATAAATCCGGGCTCTGCTCCTCTCTGACTAATGCAGGCACTAAAACACGCCATGAATATCCTGCTTTGAAACGTGTCACGCTTCTGAGGGACCAATCAATCTCCGGCTCTCGGTGGACCACATTAAAATAAATTTGTCACTGTGAGTTTATGAAATATTGATGGTGTTTTTGAGTCAGGGTGTTAGGAGGTGGAAAGGTGTATCAGAAGAGGGAGGCAGGGAGCGGAGTGCTTTAATGAATTATCTCCAGGCTGGGAAGGGAAACATACGCAGGGTTGGGGTGGGGGAGCCCAGACGGAAAAGCCGGGGCCTGGAGAGCGAGGGGCTTCAGGACGAGGAAGCCCAGGGCAGGGATGCCTCAACTGGGTTCCAGAGAAAACTAACCAATGGGTAGGGATGGAGGTTTCCTGGCAAAATAAGTTTGGGAGACTCTGTGCTACATCCAGTGGAGGCACACATGCGCGAACACATGAAAAGTTCTGAGAAGTCCAGCCATAGAAAAAAAGCTCGTTTGACTTTGTTTAACCTAATATTTCCTATTTAACATGGTGAAATAAACATGTTGCTGAACACTAGAGTTTTGTGGAAACCAGTTTGGAAATATCAGACTAATCCCTTGGGATGCTAAGTGTGGCCCATGGACCATCAGCGTCAGGATCACCTGAGGGCTTCTTGGCAGGCCCATCCCAGACCTCAATCTGCCTTTTAGGATCTGAGGTGATTTCTGCACACTGGAGTAGAAAAGGGACTGATCTAAGTAGCTTGCCTGGTGACCAGGGCTTCTGTTTGTGATCTTGCACGGCTCACGCTGGAGAACCGAAGGGCTGGCTGTCTTTGTCAGGAGAACCAGAGAACTGGCTGTCCTTGTCCAGCAGTGGGGCTGGACACTTTCAATGGCAGAAGCTCAGAAGCCGTTTTGGAGTGGCCCTTCTTGAGATGAGAGAAAAATTATAGAACCCAGTGGTAAGTTTGCAATGGCAAAGCCAAGAACCAGGAGCTCCTCCCAGTACCAGGAAAGCTGAACGGAGGTTACCAGCCTCTGCCCCGTGGCCTCCAAAGACTCGGTGGTGTCTGAACATGAGAACCAAGATGCACAAAGGACAGGGCGATCCGCCAGACCACCTCTGCCATGTGGCAAGTGACAGCGCTGACTCCGAGGGCACCTCTAGTCCGGCAAGCGACTTCCCCTGTCAGGGCGTTGTGGTCTGGCCGTCTGTTCACCATCGCATCCCAGCACCCCAGCACGCCTGGCGCAGAGGCTAGCTCAAACACGCCTGATGCAGGTATGTGACACTGGCGGATCCCTGCCATGGGGACAGCCACTGCTCCTACCTCTTAGACAGAATTTGTGCAAGTGGATCTGGAAACTGTGGAGCGGACTGTGGGGACAGCACTGTACACTTCTTTTCTGCACATGCTCCTGGCAGCGCAGTTTGGCTCTGGGCTTCATCAGTTAGCGATCAGTTCCCTGGGTTTGAAGGAGAGGGCAGAACAAGATTCTGCACCCTCTGTGAGCTTCAGAATGTCTTTGTCCCCCAGAAGGGCCGTGATGGGCAGGAGCCATGCCCCACCAGGCAGACCAACCCCCTCAAGCCTCTTGACCTCACTCCACTCCCCTCTAGATCTTCCCACTTCCCTGGAACGCCAGCAGGGGAAGTATCTTGTTCTGCTTCATATGCACTAAAATAGTGTCAAGATGATAGCAGCTACCGGCTCCCACGGGGTGGCCTCTTCTTTCTTCTTACGCACCACATATCAGAACAGGACCAGGGCTCAGTGTGCTGCTGGACTTCTCTGCTTCTTCCCCAGCTGGGGCACGTCGGCTTCAATCCCTTCTGCACCCTACTCCCTCCGTTAATGATCCTCTCTGAGCCTCAGCATTCTCCTCTCTGTTATGGGGAGAGTGAAGTCCTCCAATACGGTTGTGATGAAGATCAAAATGATTGTTACCACTTACTGATTCTGATCAATGGATGCCTTAATGAAAGGGGGCTCACGTGGTGCTATTAATGATGCACTTGGGTACTGTCATCTTATGGATTCTTTCTGACATCAGCAGGTAGCAGAGAAGATGTGCAATAAAGTTTGTTGTAGAAAAGGAGGACCCAACGCATTACCATACAATAGAACACACTGTGTTTGGAAAGTAGAAATAAAAAAGAATAAGAATTAGCAATTATCTAGCATTCACGGTATGACTGACAATGTGCCAAAATAAGGAAATGAGATAAGTACCATTATGATCCCATTTTACAGACACAGACTCTAAGGCACAGAGTGGTTAGGTGATTTGTCGAAAACCACACAGCTAGCAGTAGAACAGCCGGGACTCGAATCCAGGTCTTTCTGACAACAGAACCTGATCCCTGGATTCCAAAGGTGTATCACACGATGCTTAATAGCAACTAAAACTTGTCCAATCAGTTTCCTATACAAAACTAAAGTCAGCACCTAAAAGATTCAAATGACTAGAAAAACAAAAGGGACCCAAATGTCCTGAGATTGCTCAGTCACCACCCCTCTAGATGTTGGTACACAGAAAAAAGTGGTCAAGGGGACAGGTGAGTTTGTGTCCGGGATAGGTGGGTTTGTGTCCTTGTCATCTCCTGGCAGTTTTGAGACTTGGAGACAAGTGAGCAAATCTGTCCATCTTCATTTCCTTATACAACTGAGGGTCATGGTGAGAATTGAGCCAGCTGTCTAGTGAATCAACCATATTCCTGTGTGTAGACTCAAGGTCAGGGACAATGGTGAGCTCCTGAAATATCAAGATCAGCAAGGCAATCTCGTTTACCTGGTGAATTCTCACACCAGCAAGTGTGAGATGGAGCACGGGATGGAGCAAGCGACTCAATACTGGGGGTAAGAGGAGAGCACAGTAAGGAAGGTTACATCTGAGAGGGCTCTTGAAGGATGAATAGGAGTTCTCCAGGTGGATGAGACAGGAAGAAGCACTTCCAGGGAAGACCATAGGGGTAAAGGTGTTTGTAAATGGTAAATTATGACTGCAGTGACAGACCAACAGAATGTCATGAAGAAATTAGTTTAGTCCATGCATCTAGGTTTGGAAAACCTGATTGTCATGCAAGTGTGACCCTTGACTCCACCGTGAGGTTCCTTTCTGTAGCCTTACTACTGTAACGCTACGATTTCTGACATACCAGGGAAGCAAGTTATGCTAGTTGGTTAAGCAGTAGACAAGCTCTACCAATTAAGTGACAAATTCAGCCTAACCAGGCAACTGTCATTATATTAACACATCGAGTAAAACTGCTTGACTTTTCAACCAAGCATACCGTGACATACTGCACAGACGACAGATCGATCTAGCCCCTTCCATGCTTGAAAGCTTTAGAAGGTGTCCTCATGGAAGTTTCCACGTGAGTCATAAGTGTGAGCGAAAGCAAAAGAGAATCAAAGTGGCCCTTATCAGCTCCGTCTCAACACAAGCTTTGGGAAAGTCAGAAGTCTAAGTGAGCCAAAGCAGAGTATAGATCGTGTACCCCCCTCAGGCTGGTATGTGGAAGAAGAAAGCTGAAGGAAAGGAGGGAGGGGAAATGGCAATATTTGTAACCGGTAAAGACCTGCATGTCCAACTTGCCCACTGGGGTCAATGGTATTATTCCTCCCAGGGAAGAATCATATATCGTCCATTCCACTGAGGTTGGGTTTGGCTACATGACCTGTAATAACTCCATAGGGTTGAGATCAAGAGTGCTCACATGACTTGTCTTGGCCAGCGAAATGTGATCAGGAGTACCCAACATCGGTTCTAAACACAACTTGGAAGACCCAGTTCATCATTTACCAGGTTTTTCCTTTCCCTAGGTCACCATGTCTTATTGCCCCATTGGACGCTTCTTCATCAGTCTAGATTCCCAAACACAGAACATATGAAGGAGAGACATCAACATGAATTACTTTCAACACAAGCAAGAAATATATATGGATGATTTTAAGGAACTGGTATTTGGGGAATGTTTGTTACCACAGTGGAACTTACACTGAACTGACTGAGACATCCGCTTAGCAGCATGGAATGGAAGAAAGAGAATGGAAAAGAGTGACTGCATGAATTTTTAACATAAAAAGATGTCACCAACCAGTAAAGGAGCCGCTCAGCAATTTCTCTGCATTTAGAGCAAGCGTTATATTGTTCCTTCTGGGATATATGACAAAGTGCAGAAATATTTTTGGTGATCATCAGCAGGAGGATATTTCTGTGATCTGGTGGGTAAAGACCAGGGATGCTGCAAACATCCCACAATGCACAGGACATCCCTCCACAACAAAGAGTTACCCAGCTCCAAATGCCAGTAGTGCTGAGCCTGAAGTCCTTGCTTCAGAGGGCATCTGGGAGGGAGAGAAGAGGGCTATATATCATAGATAACAACAGAAGCATGTAGCATCTACATACCAGTATTGAACTTACACACTGTTTGCTTGTACCCTCTTTGATTTCACCTTTACAATCCTCCTGAAGGATGGTATAACACCATTTCACGGATGGGGTAACAGAAACCCAAGCGAAAACTTACTTAGGGCACATTTCCAAATGGGGGATCAGAATTCTAATCCAGTGCTGCTGCCCTACTTCCGTACTGTATCTCATTAAGCCCTGGCTTCTTACAATGCCATTTCCTCCAGAATGTAGATGGGTATCCGGTCCCTCATTTGAGTGCCTAAAAGACAGACTTGGTTAATTTCTAAATCTTTCTAATCCCTTTGAAAACAGGTTCAGCCAAACAGGCACAAGCTGGTCGGTGCATTTGTTTTGATAAGTGTGGCTCTGTTTTAATTATTTATGATAATACCAAGTGCAGACTAGTCAATTACCCTGGCATATCTTGTCAAGGTAACAATGCCTTGGAGAAGTCTCTAAACCACCGACCTCTTAAATCTTCACTGAGGACAACAGAACCACTGCTGAGATTTTTGGTGGAAAATCACCTATGGCCCGACCTCTTAGCCCAGCCACAATGCTGAATGCTCTCTATCTCTACTGCAGCCGTCTACTGAAGCATGAGTCTTCCTGTTGTGTGAGGCTCATCAACAAAGGCTGGCAAAGGCAAGTCGGTTGCAGGAAAACAGCCATCCAAAAATACCAGGGCAAGCCAAACAATTCCTCACTGACAAAAACATGTTGTACAGCTCCTATCAAGGTCCCACAGCTCATTTGTGCAGAGTACAAAATAGAAACCATTCACATTAGTCATCTGTGCTCTCCCATCACCAGGACTCAGGCAAACCTTCCAAATCTATCCAAAGCCTTCTAACTACTGATCCCTAAGAATTAGCCACAGCCCGAAGGCTAGTGAGAGACACATGGAAAGATAATAATCATGATAGACAGAATCCAATAAGGATTCTTATGTTGGTATATGGCTAAAAATAATTCTTCATCAATATAATTGTCTATCACATTTTGCAGGGATTGCTATGATTGTTATTACATTTGGAGGCTGTTTTATGGCAATGTGTTCGTTACTAGAAATTAAAGGACTGAGCGAGGAGCACATGAAACACGCACGACCCCAGGATTATGTGTGAACATAAACTTTGTAAGCAACCTATTCGTGACCTTGATTTCCAACAGTGATTTGACACAGTAGACAAAAAAAGGAACAAGATGAGGGTAGAGTCCTCTTGGCGTTAGAAGACAGGTAAGACATTGGCTCTTCCATCGATTTTCTGCAACAGTGTTTAGGCAGCCTCCCACAGAGATGGAGTCACTCATTTGTATAGTGGATGAAAAGCTTCCTCTGCAGCAGATGCTATGGATGCCCACCCCACATCCGCTTGGCCCAGATGGGTTACCTGCAGTGGCAGATGGAGATATTTCAGGGCACCGGTACTTCCTGTCTCTAGTGTCTGTATCTGCATCTCTAAGGTTTTGTCCAGCACATCTTATTCTGGTTTTTTTTGTTTCTGTTTTATGCAATACTGGGATTCAGCCCAGGGATTCACACATGCTGGACAAGGACTATACCCCTGAGCTACACCCCCAGCCTTCTCTAGTACTTCTCAAACGTGCTCACCACCTGCAAGCATAAATCCTCCACCAAGAACCTCCAAACAAGGAAGTAGGATAGTTGATGGATAAATGTCCCCACCTCCTACCTTCCAAAAGGATGAATGATCGGAGAAAGAAAATGTAGAGTATATATACTTGAAAGAATATTATTCAACCATGAAGAAGAATGCTGTCCTATCATTTATGGCAACATAGATGCAACTGAAGCACATCATGTGAAATAAGCCAGCAGGAAGATTTTGAGATATACATCATACAGTACCTCCATGGGCCTCCAGCAGGATTGCCCCCCAGTTGCCCACAGCTATAACCTTACCCTGCTTAGCATGTCACTGCTTCGCTTTTTCTTCCTTCTCTGTCCTGCTTTTCCTCTTTCCCTATTTTCCAGGATCACCCCACTCCCTAGATTAACAGACAAGCTTGCAGCCAAGTCCTTGTGGGGAATGGGGGGAGTGAACTAAGACCCTACTCTCCAATAAAATAGAGAGCAGAATTCCTACCTCCTTGCAGTTTAAGGACCTAAGAACACACAGGATGGACTCGGGAATGAGAATAAAGTCAGAAGGCAGGGAGGAACCGTCTGAGGGCGGAGGGAGCTTGGCTCTGTGTGGGGGGATGAGGCTGATTCCCCTGGACCAGTGCACTAGCTGCCCAGGGTCCGTTGCTCCTGCTCCTTTCCTTGGGGGAAGTGCCAGTCTTCACCTGCGCATTCTTGGTGGGAGGGTAATTAGAGGTGACTACCTTGCATTTGGGAAACCAAAGGGAAGTAAGTGATCCTGCTCCCTCCAGCTCAGCATAGTCAGGAGTACAGGTAGGCCTGTGGCTGAAGGTCAGAGGGCTGTCACCCTCCCTGAGGGCTTTAAATCTGGAGAGAACAAGGAAGAGGTGGAAGAAAATGGTCAGAGTCCACTTATTGCTACAGAGCATGTGGGGTAGGTGGTACAATCAAGTTCTTTCCTTCCATAAGTCAGTTGCTGGGCTTCCTGAATCTTATATATACAGAGCTCTCACCAGACTGATCTCCTGACTTCTAAAAATTCTGAGATCCCAAATATCCTTCCAACAGATTTCTTTTTGCTTAAATTTAGTAAAAGTTAATTTCTGTCATCTATAACCTGGAACCTTAATTGTTATTTGCAATACATGAGCACCTTTGGTAAGAAACTCTGGGGTCAGGGGCCAAAGAGAGAGAGAAAAACTCTAAATCAAAGAACGAGAACCATAAGATATTTTTGGAGTTCTGCAACGAGGCATCCATTGAGTGATCATTGATTAGCAGGAGGAAGTGTTCTGTCCCTTCCACCTCCTCTAGTTATTATTACGTGGGTAGTTAAAGGGGCAACACCTTTTAGGAACAGAGAACTCCAGAGAATCAATGGGTCACAAAGTCCCAGTGCTGCCGATCAAAGCATTTAGCTGAGTTCATGTAGTGCAGGAAGAGGGCAAAGAACCCAGTGCTAGAGGGGCCCACCAAACAGCTACCCCTGGGAATGGTCCTGCCAGTGGCACACTCGGGGAGATGAGACAAGACGCTCTAGAGTCAGGGTGTGACTTAGTCATCCCAGTTTGACTGGCAAAGGGAGAATGACAGTGGGGCTGATTTATGAACAAGTGTGCTCTCTAGAAATCCCCCAAGCCATTCGGAAAGCAGACGCGTGGGAAACTGGCCTTCCCACGGTCAAGTAGGTAGGACTCTGGTGCAGTCCAGCTCTTTGCTGTACTTCCATCCAGTAGACCAGCCAACACAGAGCCTTCTGGGTCAATCCCAAAGACAGAGTTCTTGGGTAAGTTGCCTTGCTCTTGCGCTTCAGTTTCATATTCTATGCATTGTATCTCTACTTGCCTCATTAGGCTGTTGTGAAGTTCCTAAGCAATAACATGTATGTATTGGCCATGTTATACATAGCTGTATTATTTATGTAAAATACATGTGGTTGGCACTTTGGTAGAGCTGCACATCAAGTATGCACTGAACTAAATCTTAAATTGATTGAATATTTACATGTAAGGGTGGAAATTTTAAACTCAGAGTAGAGGGTTAAGAATGCAATGTCTATGACACATGCCACCTCAAGACCACCAAACTGAGACAGATGACCAAATGAGTGGACAGTAAACAATCTTCCATAGTGACTTCCTTTTCCTCCCTCCTAAAGCTGTGGTCACATGCAAAGAGGATGTCCTTTCTCAATAAAGAAGACCTGATCTTATGTCAAAGTTAGATAAGGAGCTCAGGGCCAAAGCCACCCAAAATTCTAAGTTCAAAATTGAGACCGCTATTGATCTGATCACTGTATTCCTTAATAAATGCAAAGAAATGAATCTCAAAGATCATCAATAGATCTAACTATAAAAATTTGAGAAAACTTGACCTACCTATAAAAATCACACTAAATTTTTAAGAAAAATATTTCCAACATATAGGTTAATTAATAATCTCAAGATTTTCTTATGGGTTGGATCACTCTGATGAGCAACAGGAAGACAAATATCAAAATAGGAAAATACAAACCAAGGAGCTGCCAAAGAAAGTTCATGTAAGAAAAGTATAAATGGCAAATAAAAAAGATTTAAAAGGCTCAGTTCACTAATAATCAAAAGAAGTGAAAATTAAGATAGCAATGTATTTTGTTTATGATCTATTAAATTTGTAAAGATGAAAGAAAACCTGATACTGTGACAGTTAAACAACCAAAGCAGTCCTGTACTGCAGGTGGAAGTATAAATGCATACAGATTCCTAAAGGGTAATTGGCAATCTGTATCAAGAATGTTGAAAATTATTCATACCCACTTAAGGATTTTTATCCTGGGGAAATAATTGGAAATGTGAGCAAATATTTATTTACAAAAGTGTTCATCATAATATAACTGAGGGTGGCAAACAAATGGATCGACCTGACTATAAAACAACAGGGAAGTAAGTAAATAGCATATGGCGTATCCATATTGTGGAATATGATGAAATCATTAAAGAACACACTTTGGAAGACATGGAAAAAACAGATTACAAGACAATATGTAATAAGACCTCACTGTGTAAAAATAAAGTTATATTTATGTATTTTGCATAGAAAAAGACCTGGTATCCTTTGCTCCAAAACATGAGTTGTGGTTACACCCAGGGATGGGGTCATAGAATTAGTAGGACTACAAACTCTACCCTGGCCGGTCTCAGAAGCAAGAAATAAGGAGGACAGACAACTTTGGATCTGGTCAAGTGGGCGCTCACAGCCTTCACAATGCAGTGACTTCTTAATCAAATCCTCACTTGAGTTACACAAATTTAAGAATGAAAAGGGGATGTGAGAGTAACTATGAGGGAGATTTATGAAAAATACAGAAAATGATGCATGCTATATACAAATGGTCTTGTAAAAACACTCTACATACTTTTCTAGAAAAATTGCCTTGTTATAATGACCAAAACTGATTTAATACATATTAGGAAATCTAAAAACATTGAAACTGATAGAAATTTTAGCCAGTGTAACAGAAATAAGAGTTTTAATACTGAAAAGAAAAAATCAAAACAGATATTAGTTATAAATGTTACTATAAATGTGCATAACTAAAATGAGAATTTGAAAAACTAAGAATAGAATTTATTATATCTCATTAGATGATAAGATACTATATATAACAAAAATATAAAAACAAAAATATATAATATTTATGTATATATATATCCATAGTTTTCTCAGAGATCGGCAATATACATTTGTGAAATTAAATGAAAAATGCCTAATTCATGGTAACAAGACAATTGAAAATCCTATTTGGTGCTCAAAGGGCCTTCTGAATGCATCCTCCCTGGTCACAGAACATCAACGTGATGTTTTGCTTCCCTTAATTCTAAGCTCCACATCCTGGCTATTTTAGGACATTTAGGTGTAACATTATCATCTGAAACATATTGAAGAATATCAGGATTTTGTCTATATTTTCTGTTTGGTTAATCTCAAATTTTTCTTTTTGCTTTTTTTTAGTAGAATTTCATATTAACAGAATCTGAACACTAGGAAACCAGTCACTGCTTTAGTTAGATATTGCATATCTGGGAGGTAGTTCTCTAGATCATAGGAACTTGTCCCCCTGTCCTTGAAAATCCAGTGATCTATTCCAGGAGCGTGCTAAGATAACAACTCTGTCACAGCCCACTCTTCTACTGTGGCTGGACATTGCCTTTTGGCCTTCCTTATTTATTTATTCGTTTAGTTTTTTGTAGCATTCATTCTGAATTAAGAGACATTAAGACGCAGAGGTGTAAGTGTGCCTCTTAGAACTACGGGAAGAGAGTTATCCAGGAAATTTTACAAACAACATCAACTTATTTACAAACTCATAAATATAAGAACGTCTGATCAAATCTGGCTCATCTATTGCACCAAAGATGGACCTGTTTTGTGATAGAGATGATGGGGATCATATTAATGATTCTGGCAACCATGGAGGGAATGGGTAGGGAGATGCAGAGACGGCTGAGAAAGGCACGGAGGAGCGGCCCTGGCTGGAGGGGTGAGGTCGGAAATGAAGCATGGCAGAAGCGGGCGTTGGACTGGAGTGCGGGTAGGATGGGGACAGGCGTTGGGATGGGCGCGGGGGTGGTGGTCAGGAAGGGAGCGCTCAGGGCACATCCCCGCCCTCGGGGGAGGTGACAAATGTCCTCATGAGAGCCTGAAAGAAAGGGAAACTACTCCAGGCGTCACTGTCCCACGGTTAAGCACGGTGAGTGTGTCTAAAGAGAGTTTAAGCTTCCAATTTTCTCCCTGATCTTTGGAGCAAATTTCTCACATCAGAGACTCCTCTCACCCCAGATGACCTGAGAACACTTGCGACTTGATCTTTCTGATACAATTTCTGATCCAATTCCAATTCTGGTAAATAGGTCAGGCTTGTGACTTGCTTTTCCCTTGGCCTCAGTTACAGCCAGCAGCAGTGACATAGAAGTGAGTGAATATCAAGTTAGGCCACTTGCAAAGACATTGAATAGCAGAAAGCTTAAAAGCCTCATGCAGACTTCGGATGATGGTTACAGGAAGGATGGACACAGAGGAACTTTGGTTTGACACCTAATCTGCCAAGGTCCTGCTTTCTGTATTTTGTATACATTTTCCCATTGAATTCACCCACCGAACCCATGTGATAACAAACACCCCCATTTAACAGATGGGTAAATTGAGACACATAGCCTCTCTTGCTTTCCCATGCACACATGAAGTCAGGGGTCAAGACCATTTGCATGCCCTTCTATCCCCAGGGTCCAGCTGTGGCTGGTCCTTAGTAGGTACTCAGTGAGCCCTCAACAAGAGATGATTGCAAACTAAGAACATCGGTCAGCAAATGGCAGACTGGGACTTCCTCCCAAGTCTGACCCACTCCTGTGCTATATTTTCAGGACACTGTTGAGGATTTTAGAGTTCCTTGGGGTTTCGAAGGAAATTTTTATCAAACCCGAATTGTTTCTCCCGTTCCCTCTGGAAGCATCCTGGGATGCTTTGAGAGGAAAGGCACACCGGGGAAGATGAAATTGAACAGCAGAAGCAGCTCCAGACATGACTGAGGTCCCCACAAATATTCCCCGTGGGCCTCATTACACATTTGAGCAAACATTACCTTCACTCACAGCTAAATTTCCTGTTTGCTTGGCTGATCAATTCCTCATCAAATTTTAATGTGGGGTTCAAACCGTCTGTGGTGTTTTAATTAGGCCTAAGATTGCAAAGCGTCTGAGGCAAGGCTGAGCCTCATCCAAACCCCCCTTCCCTAGCCGTGCTGCCAGGAGGGTGGGGTGCTGAGCAGAGGCGGCTGGGCCAGCGCCAGGCACTCAGCAGACCCTGTTCCTAGGTGCACTGTGCTCTCTAGTGGTGGCAATCTGCAGACCAATGAGCTGCGCAGCCCCAGGGGCTTCAGGCCCTCTCCTGATTCCTCCAGCCTTTAAGAACCTCCATGTTGCTTTGCCTCAAGCTGCCCTCGTTCCTTGCTGCCTCCTCTCCCTTTCCTGCAGAACAGAGCATCGCATTTGCTTAATGGAGCCCACCAACAATGACCAACACAACTGTTTGCCTATTGCTCTTTGAAGAGGGGAAAAGAGAGGAAGAGAAGGCACAGGACCTTCCATCAGAGGCTCATAATGGACACAAAACTGGACATGCTGGGTCCTGTGGCTGGGATGTGCACGTGGTATGGGCACAGGCTTCACGGGCGCAGCCCATGCCCAGGTCGTAAGAAGGTCTGTCAGGCCTCCAGAACATCAGTAACCAACGCAGCTCTGAAAAGAAGTGAGGGTGAGACACATAGTCAGGACCTAAGATAGAGAGGGAGATCGACCGACAGAATCCATGACCAGATCCTGCTCTTCAGCACCCTCCTCCCGTGGACCCATTCCTCATGCTGACCCCTTTCTTAGCACACTTCCTCAAGACGGCTGCTTCAAGCTTTGCTTCTGCCCCTGACAAAATAGATCAGAATGTCAGAAGCCAACCACCCAGAAACCCTGTCCTTTGGGAAGCCTCTCCCCTCATCCAGCCTGGGTTACTTGCAGTTGCTGGTCATTTGCATTTTAGGATATCCAATGTTCACGATCATATTCAAGATTTGGAGCCGTCCTGCAGAAAAAGGACCTGAGCACAGTGTATCAACCTGCGTTCTCCAAGCATTTTGGTACACAGGACAATAGTTAACATCCCCTCCAGCATTAGTGCTTTCAGGATTTAGGGCCTGAACCAGAAGACCTTTGGCTGGTTGGGATGAGCCACACTTTCTAAAGGACAAGGTGGGGTAAAAAAGCACCCAACACTAGAGACAATAATAGGTCTGAATCATTTTTAATTTAATAGACCTGATAGGAAAGACACAATTTGATTTAAAAAAAAAAAAAAAAAACTTACTCTGAAGGAAATCAGTTAGGGAAGGCTGCCCAAGTTCAGCAGAAGTAGTAAGAAAACTTGAAGGTTTGTGGACGGGTGTTCTTATTAGATGTAGAGAGGGAAGTGGTGAAATTCATGTATTATTGAAATTAACAATCTATGTTTCTATGGCATTTACTAATAACAGAATGCAATTAGCTGAATGCAGTGGTTTCTAAACTTGGCAGAGCTTCAAATTCACCCAGGGCATTTGCTAATCGTGCCGATTCCTGGGTTTTCTCCCTTGGTATTTTGATTCCATAGAACCAAGTTGCACTGATGCAGCCAGTTGCAAAAACACATTTGGAAAGGATTGCTATTCTTGACCATTGCCCTCGACTGTGTTCTGTGAAACAGCAGCTCCACAGGATGCCAACACATCTGATCCAAAAATGTTCCATGCTAAAAATGGTATGTTCCAGAAATCTTAGGAGGAGAGATAAAGATGACAGATAGAGGAGATGATAGAGATAGAGATAAGAACAGGGATGGGGATGAGAGAGATGATCATCTCACTTGATGCTCACCCTCATTCCCAATGAGATTACTTCCCACCTCTGGATAAGGAAACCACAGCATGGAGAGATCAATACCTTATCCGTGGTCACACAGTAAGTAATAGTACCACCCCTTGAGAGGCCAAAGATGATGGTCAACTGATGACCGATGGAATGGTGGTGTGTGTTCACCAAGACAGAAGTGCGAAACGAGGCTATTACGGGGAAGAAGGAAAGGGGGCGGTATACTTCATTTCAGAGATGCTGAGTTTGGGGTGCCTTGAGACATCCAGGTGAAAATGTCCCCCAGGCATTTAAATATATGAGGCTAAAGTCCGCAGAGAGTCTTGAGCTAGAGTTAAAGAACCAATGTTTATAGCAACTCAATTCACAATGTCTAGATTGTGAAACCAACCTAGATGCCCTTCAACACTTGAATGGATAAAGAAACTGTGGTATATATACACAATGAAATATTATTCAGCCATAAAGAAGAAGAATATTATGGCATTTGCAGATAAATGAATGGAATTGGAGAATATCATGCTAAGTGAAATAAACCAATCACAAAAAACTAAAGGCCAAATGTTTTCCCTGATGAGTGGATAAGATATATAATAGGGGTGGAGGGGGTAAGAGTAGAATGGAGGAACTTTAGATTACATAGAGGGAAATGAGAGGGAGGAAAGCATGAAAAATGGTGGAATGAGACAGACATGTACATGTATGATTACACAAATGGTATGAATCTACATCATATACAACCGTAGAAACAAAAATATGTACCCCATTTGTGTACAATGAATCAAAATGCAGTCTGTAAAAAATAAAAATAAATAAATAATTTTTAAAAAGAATTAAGAGTTGGCAATATGTCGATGGAGTTAAGATATTCTGGACCTCTATTTTCTCTTCTTTAGAATAGAAGTTGATAGTTATCTTCAATATGTCTTATACAGGTTCCTTGATAAGTTAAACACAGAATTACCATATGACCCAACAATTCATTCCTATATATAGCAAATAATTGAAAACAGGTGTTAACATTAAAATGCATAAATAAACATTCATAGCAGCACTATTCACAATATCCAAAAGGTAAAAACAACCCAAATATCCGAAAAGTGATCAGTTGACAAAAGGTGTTCCATTCATGTAATGCAATAGTTTTCAGCCATACAAAGGAGGGGAACTCTGGGTATCCATAACCTGCACCAGTGGATGCTAAGCATTGAGGAGCCTTGAAACATTATGCTAAGTGAAAGAAGCCAGATACAGAAGGCCACATACTATATGACTTTGCTTTGTCTGACATGTCCAGAATAGAGACATAAAATATGTTAGAGGTTGCCAGGAGCAGAGAGTTAGGGCAGGAGTGAGGAATAGCTGCTTAATGTGTACAGGGTTTCCTTTGGGGAGCAATTAAAGGTTCTGGAACTAACTAGGGAAGACAGTAGAATGACTTTCCTGTTTTCACGTATGAATACACCACCAGTGAAACTCCACAGCACGTACAACCCCAAGAACAGGGTCCTAATTAGAATAAGTTATACTCCATATACGTACAATATGTCAAAGTATGCTGTACTTTCCAAAAGAACAAATAAATTTTAAAAAGAAGAATAAAATTATGGCATTTGCAGGTAAATGGATGGAATTGGAGAATATCATGCTAAGTGAAATAAGTCAATCCCCAAAAAACCAAAGGTTGAAAGTTTTCTCTGATAAGTGGATGATGATACATAATGGGGGCGGGGAGGGGTAAGAGAAGAATGGAGGAGCTGTGGACTACATAGAGGGAAACGAGGGGGCAGGGGGGAGGGTATGAAAGATGGTGGAATGAGACAGACATCATTACCCCCTGTACATGTATGATTACACGAATGGTGTGAATCTATATCATGCACAACCATAGAAACGAAAAGTTGTACCCCATTTGTGTACAATGAATCAAAATGCAGTCTGTAAAAATTTTTAAAAAATTTTTAAAGTTCTGAAACTAGTTCTGGAGTGCTAATGGTTATACAGTACTGTGAATATTCTTAATGCCACTGAATTATAGACTTTAACAGATTAAAATGTCAAATCTTCTGTTATATATATATTTTACACAATAAAAGTATACTTTACATAGAGGCTACAAGGTCAAATGCAAGTTGCAAAACACACATGGGAGAGGACAAGACTAGTTGTAAGACTTCAAATGAAGAGGACCAGCAACTTTAGATGCCACTCTTGACAAAACAGCCTGGTTCTGATATAGAATAATAAGCTGCATTTGTGCTTTATATAAAAACCTTATGTGGGGCTGGGGATGTAGCTCAGTCGGTAGAGTGCTTGCCTTGCAAGCACTAAGGCCCTGGGTTTGATCCCCAGCACCCCCCAAAAAAAAAAAAAAAATATATATATATATATATGCATGAGTTGGGGAAGAAGAATGAATGTTCAAACAACCTTCAGTCCATGAGTGGCCCTCCTGCAGCTGACATTCCAGGGGACAGCAAGCGAACACCTGCCACCCGGTGAAGCACTCTTCACAGCGTCCCTCCTTGTAAAAAGCTCCTGCAAAATCTGGTTACTCAAGTCAGAAATCAGAGCATCATCTATGTCGACTCAATCCCTGTCACCTCCATCCCCAATCTATTAGTGAATTCTGTCAATTCCACCTCCAAAATCTGCTCACCTGACCTACTCTCTGATGTCACCCCGTGGTTGTCTTGCCTGGAGAGCATCAGCCTCCTCGGGGACTCCGGACTTCATTCTCACATCCGAACATCCATTCTCCATGCCCAGTAGCCAGAAGAGTCTTTTCTTCCAAAATGAAAATGCCATCAAGTCACCGTCTCTGCTTAGAAACAGCCAATGACTTCTATTTGCACTTAGAATCCCCAATCCCCAGCCAGGTGCAGTGGTGCATGCATGTACTTCCAGTGGCTTAGGAAGCTGAGGCAGGGGGATCTCAAGTTCAAAGCCAGCCTCAGCAAATTAGCAAGGCCCTAAGCAACTCAGTGAGACTCTGTTTCAAAGTGAAAAATAAAAAGGGCTGGGGATGTGGCTCCATGGTTAAGCACTCCCTGGGTTCAATCCCTGGTACCAAAAAAAAAAAAAAAAAAAAAAAAGAAATCCCCAGTCCCAAATTCAGCCCTGTGTTTCTTCCTAGTAGAGAAGATTAGGCTCAATCTAAGAACAAACTTACTGCACCAAAGTGCATTACCCACTTCCTGTTTCGCATCCTAGCTTGAACCACAAGGGCAGAGAGCAAAGGGTGTGTACCCACAGTGGTCATGTGCACAGACTCAAAGCCACACAAGTTCTTTGTGTGTGAGTGTGAGTGTGTGTGTGTGTGTGTGTGTGTGTGTGTGTGTGTATTTGTCTGCTAGGACTGCTATAACAAGTACCATACACTTGTGTGGCTTAGACAAGAGAAATTTATTATCTCAAAATTCTGGAGCTTGAAGTTCAAGATTAAGGTGTGGACAGGGCTGGTTTCCTCCGAAGTCTTTCTCCTGACTTAAAGACGGCTGCCTTCTCCCTGTGTCTTCATGAAGTCTTCCCCCTGTACATTTTCTCTGTCCAAATTTCCTCTCGTATGAGGACACCACTCAGATTGGATTAGGACTCACCCGAAAGACTTCATTCAAACTTCATCACCTATGAAGTCCTGATCTTTGAATAAGTCATATTCTAAGGTCCTGAGGGTTAGAGCTTGGACATACAGATTTAGGGGGTGAAGGGAGACACAGTTTAGCCCACAACAGTCTAAAGTATAATCACTGTGATAAGTAAATCGCTCAACCTCTCTAGGCCTAACCCGTCCCTACAAATGAATGCTACCCACCTCCCCAAGTGTCAAAGATCAGAGATCCCACATAGAGGGCACCCGGCTTGTGCACAGTAAGAATCACCACGTCATCTGCAGAGACTTTGAGGTTTCCCTGTGATGAGGCGTCTGTGTAATCCAGATCCACAGCCCACTCCGCCAGCTTCAAAGGGTTAAGGCGGCAAACAGACTTATCGACTGGAGCTTCTTGGCGGGCCCAGGGAAGCGTGACTGATTGGAAGCCTTTTCGAAGGAGGAGCCCACTTTGTGGGCCCGGAATAAATAAGGGCCTGTCAATAGCTCAGATCCCCGAGCATCGACAAAGTCTGCAGTCTCAATAGGCAATTAACACTTTACAGGGACCATTACCCAGCGGCCTCCCCACGTTTTACTGCACATTTTCTGCCATCGGCTCTGGTATTGAAGCTTCTAAATAAAAACATAAAAATGAGCTAGAACAGGCCAGCGCTTTGCCTGGCTGCAGTCATAGTGACCACACGCAGCAAAGAGATCATATTTCTTCTCTCCTTCTGACTTATGCTCTAATTTCTCAGCAGTCCCAGTTCTGCACACTTGTGTTCACACACACACACACACACACACACACACACACTCATACATGTAGGGCATCTTCCGCATGTCATGGAAAGCACCAGAGCATGGTTACTGGGAGGATGGGGTGAGCTGGAGTCAGACGACCTGAATTTAAATCTGACTTTGACACATTAGCTTGGTGGCCCTACACAAATTGTGAAGCCTCAGTTTCTTCATCTGTAAAATGGGAATAAGAATAGAACCAAGGTCATAAGACAGCTGTGAAGTTTAAATGCTTTTAGTACAATGCCTGGCACCTGATAAGACTTCAAAAAACATAAAAAGGATCAGTAGTAGGGTTGTCATTGTCATCAACAGGAGGAGAATACCCAGCAAGCATATCTGCTCAGATCATCTTAATGCCCAAATCAACTCTGCCTCTGCTCCTTTCTTTCAGTTTCTGCTACCATCAGGGTGTTGACTAAGCAAGGCATGTGCTCACTCAGCTGAATGGAGCCCCTCACTTCTCCTTGGGCTGTCCTGGACAATCCACTCCTGAAGTTCCCCCTCAAAGGTAATCATCTTTGGATCACAGAAGTTAAATTCATGGGCATAAAACCAGGGGCACAAATTCAAAGCAAGTACCAGAAACTCCATAGGGTTGCCATCCATGAGCACTTCACTGCAAGTGTGCAATTTCAAGGTCAAATAAACTTTACTTATTCACATGGATGGGAAATGGACTCTAGGCTGTGTCTAAGAGCCCAGTGGTAGCTCCGTGGCCAGCAACAAAGTGAGCAATGAGAGATCATCCCACATAGACCCCTACAGAGTCCGTTCAGGTACAAGGAGTTGCTAGGTAAGGTGGAAATTTAATTCTTTCACAAGAGCAGCTAAGGACTCTTCCCTGCCAAAGTGGACTAGTAAGACACTCCTCAGCTCTCTGCCTTCGTAGCTCTGGGAACAATTACGTAGGTGGTCTTCTTGGTTATGCAAATTAGGTGAGAGGAGACACTTTACTCTGGAGACAGATGTAACAAGGACCATCACCTGACAGAAAGGGACAACTCCCAATGGTCCTAGGAATGCAGAAATGTCTTATTAAAAGGGAGTCAATCTAATAAGAAAGCAAGGCTCCTCCAGGAAGGAAGGGATTGGAATCCTGAATTGGAACCTAGGAATGAGGGTCTACATTGTTAGAATTATATTTGAGTTGATTGTGATGGTCTGCCCGTTTGTACCATCTATAATAATAATAAAATAAAGGCTTCCAAAGATGATTTACCAAAAAAGAGAGAGTCTCTGGACTGGCCCAACTTCAACACCAGGCTTGAAGTTTTGCAATTCTGGAATATGAAACCAAGTCTGGAAACTCCTCTGAACCCAGACATTCTGGTATAGCTTCATGAACAGGGATAGACCATGTGATTGTGAAACAGGATGCTGCACACTCTACCCCCACTCCATGTACCCTCTGAGCTTCTGAAGGTCAAAGCCAGAAATAATAGCTGCTGTTTCATTTCTACCCTCTAAATCTTGCCTGAAACTGCCTTTTGAGATCTATCCTAATAAGAAAATTCAGGAAGGGAATCTCTGAAAATGTAGTTCAACCTAGCCAAGTTGACATAATGCAAAGCCAAGCAAAGATAACTCACAAAGAAACATAGCCAACACGCTAACCAAACCATGCCTGCATAATTTAGATATGAGGTGTCTCCCAAAAGCTCATGCGTGAGACAATGCACAAATGTTTAGAGGTAAAATGATTGGGTTTTGAGAGCCTTAGACTAACCAGTGCATTAATCCCCTGGTAGGGATTAACTGGGTGGGAACTGTAGGCAGGTAGGGCGTGACTGGAGGAGGTATGTCCCTGAGGGCATGCCTTCCACGTATATTTTTGTTCTTGAGTAGTAGAGATCTCTCTCTCCCTCTCTCTCTCTCTCTCTCTCTCTCTCTCCCCCTCTCCACCCCCGCCCCCCACCTTCCTGGTGATTCCCATCAGCTTCCCTCCATTACCCTTCTGCCATGATGTTCTACCACACCTCAGATCCATGGAATGAAGTTGGCCATCTATGGACTGAGTCCTCTGAAACCATGAGCTGCAAATAAACGTGTCCTCCTCTATTTTTTCTTGTCAGGTCTTTTGGTTGCAACAGCAAAAATGTTGGCTAACACAATGCCTGAAGTATGGTATCTGAACTCATCAGTTACATGAACCCATGGACTTTGTCATTTAAGCTAGTGTAAATTAGCTGTCATATTATTTTCAACTCAAAAGTATCATAACTGTTAGAACTGAGGGAAAACATCAAGGTCCAGCATGGGCTGGGAAGAAGAATGGGAAATCTGGATATCCCGTGCAAGGAAAGGGGCACAGAATGAGAAAGCCTGAGCTAGCTCTTACTGTGATAGTTGAGCTGAGGACCCTGTCCTGGGAGAATCTATAGGCATCTGCAGTCTCTGGCATTAACTGCTCCAATTCATAGAGCTCATCCTGAACTCTGGAGACATGAGAAAATGGTGTCTGACTCACTCCTGGAGTCCTTAATCTGTCATTTCCCCATGGCCCCATGACATTTTTTAAACTTTGTCCTCTGTAGTTGTTAAACAAGCTTATCCTCACTTAACTGTCCACGAGGGGCTCTGTGACTATCATCCTTGAATGAGGTTCAGTGGCTTCTATAGGTGTTATAAAAAATAGGCCTCAATAAACAGTTTTAAGCATCAAGGAGTGATAGTTAAAAGCACAATCTCTGAAAAAAATTAAAACTGCATCCAAACCCTGTCTCCACCACCTCCTGCATTTAATATTGAGACCCAAATTACTTATTTTATCTGAGCCTCAGTTTTCTCATCTGTAAAGTATGGTGATGACTTCTACTCCACAGGATTACCCAGAGGATTCAATAAGATAATGCACAAAGATTTACATAATGCTGGCATTTATTAATTTCTCAACAAATATTATGACTATTCTTTTGACTTCTGTTTTCAATGTTCTATTATTCCAACTTTAAATGTTCTTTTTACTCTTAGGGAAGAAATAAACTGCATTACAAATTCTTAGGCAAATACAAGATAGTAGGAATTCTGAACTGTGTGAAAAAAAGCAGCAAGTCCATCTATATGTCAATCTTTTGGAAAGGTTTTTTAAGTCAGCGAGTTAGGAAAATAAGCCGATTGCAGAACAGCCTATCAGCTTGCGTTTGTGTGAAACTGATACTTAACATAGACATACACTTGTATTTACAGATACATCTTTCTAAGTGTGCAGAACAGGACTTGAATAATACAAAAGAACCTGTTACCAGAGGCTGCATCTGACAGACACAGTGAAGACAGGGTGGAACAGGTCTAGGGAGTGCAGAGACATTCATATTGATGCAATCTGATTTTTTTTTTTTTTTTACAAGAAGAGTGTGACCTGAATATTTATTTCATAGTTACAAGTTTTGTAAATGTAAACATTTAATATTCTTTATTCTCTAAAAAGCAGTAGTCATCCAAGTGTGGTCCTCAAATCATCAGCCTCAGCATCCCCTGGGAACTTGCTAGAAATGCAAATTCTCAGGCTTCACCAAGGACCTGCTGAACCAGAAACTCTGGGTGTGGGGCCTTGCTCTCTGGCTTAGCCAGCCCCCAGGTGATTCTGATATATAAAGTCTAAGAAAAATGACTTTAATTGGCTTGGCTTGGCTACTTAACCTCCCTTTTTTAATTAGGAAAACAAAATTTGTTGTTATCTACTTAAAACAGTCTCTTCTAGATCTACTACCCGATTGCCTTGAGATTTTATTCACCTTCCACGTCTTCTCTTCTCCCTGGGGAGAACCTGAGTACAGAGGAAGTTCCTCTGGTGACATGGTCCTGAGGGTAGGCAGGGGGTGTGGGTCCGTGGTCTTCTGGGTCAGCTCCATGAGGATCCCTCTATTCTCTCCTCAGTCAAGCATTGATTTTCCTCCACACTGGTGGGCCAGTCTCACCCACTTCCATGACCCTCTGGACCACAGAGAACATCAGGATGGTTCCCCACTTCCCATCAATGTGCAGAGCACATGACGCTGCCCAGCCCCTCCCGGGGCCCTCCACTCCACCTCCACCTGCATTGCCATCCTACCTGAAAGGGTCACATTGGCCACAGGACTTCTTTCTGAAACTTTTCTCGAGGTATATCCTACAAAGCTGGATTCTCCACATTGTGTTTGGGTGGTCTACTAGGAATTTTATTGTTTCATTAAGTTTTCCCAAAATTCAGCCTGTGGGCCATAGCGCTGGGTCCCTTCTGAGAGACCAGAAGACCTGAAGGACCAGGGTCTTCCATGAAGACCCCGGTCCCCCAGGGGGAATCCTGCTCTCTTGGCGATATTTATCTTCCTCTGGGCAGAATAACTACTTCCTTGCCTTTGCCAGACTTCCTCTCTCCTCACTGTATGTCACAAAGTCTAGGTTCTGAGTTCTTCAGCCTCTGGTTAGTGGATTCAAAGCATCATTTTCTCTCCCAAGTTCCTGGCCTTTGCAATTGAAAGCCAAACCTGTTAACTATAGTGTGTTTGCTAAAGACCTGCCAATGCACACGAACTCAGCCTTGAATTTTACTGTGTTCTCTGTACCACTCCTCCCCACCCCACTTCACCCCTATGATAAGTCACGTGGACAGCCTTTGCTGCAAATTAAATGGGGCAGAAAAAGAGAACAGAAAGGGAATTCTCTCAACATACATACACATAATGAGGGAGAAAATATCTGCAAATCATATATCTGTAAAGGTCTGGGATCCAGAATATATAAAAAAACTCAACAGCACAACAATAAGAGAGCGACAACCCAATTTTTAAATGGGAAAATAATTTTAATAGACATTTGTTCTTAGAAAGTAGACAAATGACCAAAAAGCACCTAAAAAGATGCTTCATGTCATTGGTCATTAGAGAAAAAACAAACCAAGGGCTCAAACCAAAACTCAGCCAAAAAATGTTATAGGAGCACTTTTCAAATGGACCAAAATGTAAAAACAAAACAAATGTCCATTTGCTGGCTAGTGGATAAACAAAAAGTGGTACGTCCACACAACTGATTATTATTTGGCCACAAAAAGAATAGAGGACCAATACATGCTGCTACAACATAGATGACCATTGAAAACATATACCAAGCACAGCAACCAAACACTAAGAGTAATATATTCTATTACATTTATATGAAACATTCAGACAGGAAAATCCATGGAGACAGAAAGTAGGTTAGTAAAGAGAAGAATTGTGGAGGCTGGTAAGGAATATAGACTGATATTTGGGGGTGTCAGAATATTCTGGAAGTATATGGGATGGTTGTAAAACATTATGAACATACCGAATTCCACTGGAGTTCAAGCTTACTTCCCAGGGGACAATGACCGGAAGCGTCACTGACTTTAGCACACTGCATCCTCTGCCTGGGCACATTGAAAGACTACTTCTCCCAGACTCCTTTGTGTTTAAGTTGAGACCACGTGACAAAGTTCCAACCAATGGGAATGTGAGTAAAAGTCTTACATCTCAGTCCAAGAATGGTAAAAAGAGGTGTGAGTTCTCCATGCTGAGTCTGCTTGCCTAGAGAGAAGAACTTGCCGAGAACAGAGTTACAAGATGGGAGCAGCATTGCTGCATGCAATGCCTAGCATATGCCAAATGCCTCATAAAGTGTAGCCACTTTTGTTTTCATAAGCAAACGAATTACCCATGGCCCCACTGTCTTAGCATAACCACCATTAATGTTTTGTTGTCAGTACTTTTCATATTTTCCCCATATTTTTACATAAACAATTAAAAATCAACACAGTTCTATATCTTGCTTTGTTTCTTCTTTGGTGTTTGATAATAATCATATTTTCGTGCTATTACATAATCCTGATCACTGTTATCACTTGTTGCAAGCACTCAGTGGGGAAGAATTGAGGCGCATCCCAGAAATCTTAGGACTTTGTTATGGTTTAGACATGAAGTGTCCCCCAAAAGCTTATATGTGAGACAATGCAACAACTTTCAGAGGTGAAATGATTAGATTTTGGGACGTGTAGCCTCATTTGTGAGTTAATCCACTAATGGATTAACTGGGTAGTAATAAGAGGTAGGGTGTGGCTGAAGGAATTATGTCACTGGGGGTGTGCCTTTGGGGTTTATATTTTGTCTTTGATGAGCAGAGTGCTCTCTCTATCTCTATCTCTCTCTCTCTCTCTCTCTCTGTATGTCTCTGTCTGTCTGTCTGTCTCTCTCTCTCTCTCTCTGATTTCTGGTTGCCGTGTCCTGAATTGCTTTTCTCCACCACACCCTTCTGTCATGATGCCTCACCTGGGGCCCAGCCACGGAGTTATTCAACCATGGACTGAACTTCTGGGCCAAAATAATCTTTTCCTCCTCTAAGTTGTTCTTGTCAGATCTTTTGGTCACAGCAACAAAAAAAAAAAAAAAAAAGCTGACTAACACAGGCTTCCAGCCACCCTTTCTTCACTTGTTAATTGACCTATTATCAGTCCTCAAGTCCCCCTGCAAAATAAGACATTCAGGGCTTTCCAAAAGTGTGTTATCTGACAATAAACAAAACATGTGCTATTTGCTGCAGAGATTTCAAACTACTGTCAGGTTCTTCTAAAGATAAGTGTTTCTTTAGGAACTAGCTTGTCCCTTGTGAAGCCTGCATGGTGTTTCCAGAGGTGAAACCTGCTCTAATTGCTTTGCCTGCAGTATAATTTGTCCTCTGTCAAGTTCCAGTAGTTCTTTCATCTTAATAAAGGCATGAGTTGGAAGATCATATTTATGTGTATGCTCATCCTGGTATCTGAAGCATTGGGTTCAGGACCCCCTATGGATACCAAACCCCTCAGATGCTCAAGTCCCTTAAGTGAAATGGCATAAGATTTGCATATAACCTGTGCATATCCTCCTGTATACGTTACCGATAGATGACTTATAATATCCAATACAATGTAAATGGTTGTACTACATTGCTTAGGGAATTAATGACAAGAAAAAATCTGTACATGTTCAGTACAAATGCAATTTTTTTCATATATTTTCCATCCTTGATTGGTTGAATCACAGGATGCAAGAGCTAGGCTGTGGAGGACTGACTGTATACATGTATGGATGTTTATATGCATGTATTAAATACGCATATATTCATTCATGTATTCATTCATTCATGCATTCACTTCACAACAATAGTGGCAATTTTTCTGTATCAAGTGCTAAAAACACAGAAATTATTTATTCTCCCTACAGAGGGTGGAAAGATAGGGCTCAATGACATTCCTCAGAATTCAGAATAAATGCCAAAATTCTTCCCATGTTGCCTAACACCCTGCCTGATTTGTCCCTGCTGCCCCTCTCCCACTTCAGCTCTTACCAATCTTCCCTGGTTCTCTGTGCTCAGGCAGGTGGATCAGAGGCAGGGTCAAGGCTAGGGTAAGCACCAGAGTCAAGGTCAAGGCAGGGGTTAGGGTTAGTTGGATCGAGTAAATCTCAGCTTGTTTTTTTTTTTTTTTTTTCATTATCAACCCCCTCAAGTGTCTTTTCTTCCTGATTGCCTGCTCCATGAAATTTTATACCACAGACACATGCATATCTATTTACATAGTGCATAAATAGTTGTTTTATATATAAAGAGTCCAAATTTTCACACACACCCAAGAATCCATTCTTGCCTCTTTGAGGGCATATTACTCCCATTGAGAAGGCAAGGGTGAGACTCAGGATTAAAGTGGATGTTAGGGTCAGGACCAGGGTCAGAGTTAGGTTGGGAGCTTGAGTCAGGGTTAGGGTTTGGATTACAATCAAGGTCAGCATCAACATTACTGTCAGGTTTAGGATCAGTATCAAGGTCAGGGTCAGGGTAAGAAGTAGGGTTAGAGTCAGGATCAGGTCAGGGCGAGGGCTGACCCACAGGACAGGCCCTTTGTGCCTTTGGTCCTTGCTGCTCCTATGACCTGTAGGGAGCCTTCCCCACAGCCCCTTCACTTAGACTCTGATCCTTCACATTTCACCTCACATAAAATGTTCATGAGCCTTCCTTAACCAGCTCACACTAATCATGCCCTGTGGTGATTTTCTCTCAGCACCCACCCCTTCCCAACTGCATCCTTTAAGTGCACCCATGTGATCCTTTGTTGGTGTCAGTGGGCCCCACAGAACACACACTTCCCAAGGGCAGCAACCTTGTCTATATTTACTTGCCATGATAAACTCGGTGGCATTTTTGTGCCTGGGACACATCAGTGCTCAAGAAAAGGAAGAAGGAGGGGAGGGAACAAGAGGATACTAATTTTCCCTCCATTTCAAATAGAATAGGTTGATTCTTCCAAGAACAATGCTCACATGGAAAATAGAATATTCGGTCAAATCCAATGAGTGTGTTATCTGAACAAATGCAACAAAATGACCTTTTTGCCTCTGCTTTGTCTGTCAAGGCACATTCTGGAAATAGTCCTATTAGAAAGTGTCATTGTATCAGGTCCTTCAAAGAAACAAAACTAAGATAGATAGATAGATGATAGAGATTCTATATGACAGATATCACATGTGTTATTTAAAGTTTATGTACATATAAATGTAAAGAGAAGGAGATGGGGGCATTTATTATAAAACAGTAGCTTACATGATTATGGAGGCTGAGAGTCCCACAGTCTGCTGTCTGAAAGTTGGAGACCCAGGAGAGCCAGAGCTATAGTTCAAAGGCCTGAGAACTGGGGGACCATGCTATGGATTCCAGAGAGAGAGGCCTGAGAACCAGTAAGTGCTGAGGACAGGAGGAGGTGGACGTCCTAACCCATGCCATCAGGCACAGGGAGGGAGGTTCTGACTTTCCTCTGCCTTTTTGTTCTATTCAGCCCCCGAGGCATTGGATGAGGCCAACCACACTGGAGAGGAAACCCAGTGGAGCAATTAAAATGCTAATCTCCTCTGGAAACACCCTCACAGACACACCCAGACACAATGCTTAATCAACATTCTGGGCATCCTGAGGCCCAATCAAGCTGACACATAAAATTTACCATCACAGTTATTAAAGATGATTTCATAAGACCTGATATTCTGTTCTCCCCCAAGAGGGTCTGGGCTATGTGCAAGTCCCCGATGACCGTGGGGGAGGTGCTTCACCTCCTCTTTCTGGCTTATGTGTTGTTCTCTGTCTTGTCTGGATGACTACAGAGGCATCTCTATTGGTTCTCTCCCTCAGAGACTTTCAAGAAATATGTAAGATCAGGAAATTCTTGAAGTCCTTTGTTCCCACGAGTAGCATCTCCTCTGATGTTACAGAAGTCAGGTCAAAAGTAGCTCAAGAAGACTTATTTTAGGACACAACATGCACAGTTCAAAGTTTCTTTGTAGGGCCAGGGTAAGTAAGAATCAACTCTCTGTGCAAACTGACTCCTATAGAAACAATTCTTGTTATATTAAGACATCCTTTGGGGTGGTCCAGAGTCTGCACTAATAAAGCACTCACCTCAGGTGCAAAATTTAAAAGGACACCAAGAAAAAAACAACTCAATAACCAACATAAATAATATTCATGCAATTTTAAACATCAAAATAAATGCTAAACTATCAAAAATACATAAAGATGGGAGGTTTCAAGATGGTGGCCTAGAGGGTGGCTGCATTTCATGTTGCTCCAGGACTGAGGATTCAAAAGAGGAGATATTGAGACGCTTGGGACCAACTCAAAGCAGCCGGGTGACTCTCACCCCCTGGGGAGGCATCCCAGATGGGACGGTGGTCCCGGAACGTAGGAAACTTTGTGAAGTAGAACTGCCGGCGAGACGCCCCTCCCCCCGCTGGAGCAGTGAACTCGGACAGCTGGGAGCGCCGTAAAGGAGGCCGCTCGGCACAGCGCTGGGACTCGGAGCAACCACTGGGCCTCCAGCGGCTGCCCAGGGGAAGAGTGGCGAGGAGAGCTGTGTGGACTCAGGACACCGGGGCCTGCCCTGAGGACAAGGAGGAGGAGCGTGGCCACTTGGATTTGGAGTGACTGCACCAGAGCTGCAGGCGGTTGCCAGAGGAGAAGCTGCGCGGCGAGCTGTTTGGAATCAGAACGACGCTTCTGAACCCCGGGGCCTGCCCTGAGGACGAGGAGGAGGAAGAGGAGCGCGGCCGCTTGGATTCGGGTGACTACACCAGAGCTACAGGCGGTTGCCAGAGAAGGGGCTGCGTGGCGAGCTGTTTGGACTCTGACCACTTCTGAACCCCGGGGCCTGCCCGGAGGAGTAGGAGGAGGAGGAGGAGGAGCGCGGCGGGTCGTGTGGACTCGCAGTGACTGCATTAGCGCTCCAGGCAGCTGCTCAGAGGAGAAGGCAAGTGGTGAGTTGTTTGGTCTTAAAGTGACAGCTCCTGAACACAGGGGGGCTGCCTGGAGGAGAAGCGTGGTGGGACGCTTGGTCTTGAGTGGCCGCACCAGAGCTCCGGGCAGTTGCCCAGAGGACCCGTGCAGCGGGTCACGTGGATTCAGAGCCACTCAGAGGGACTGCTCCTGAACACCCCGGGGGTTATCTGGAGAAGGAGGAGGAACGGGGAGGGTCACTTCGACTCGGAGTGATTGATTGCCCCGGGCTACGGGTGGTTGGTGGGAGGAGGAGGCACGAAGTGAGTTTCTTGGACTCCTAGTGACCGCACCGGAATACTGGGCAGCTGTCTGGAGGAAGAGGCCTGTGGCGGGTCTCTGGGACTCAGAGTGATTGTACAGGGCCCCAGGTGGCTGCTCAGAGGAGGGGCCACACAGCCAGGCGATTAGGTGCAGAGCAGGGTCCCAGGATCTAGGAGGCTTCTGGGTGGAAGAGCCGCACAGAGACAGGCTTAGGGCGGAGCGAAGGTTCCAGGCCTGTGGGCAAATTCTCTGAGGAGGGGCAGCCTAAGGAGATTCATCTGCGAAGGGTGAGGCTCCCAGGCCCAGGAGGTAGGGCCGGGCCCCTGGGAACTTTGCAGAGGAAGGCAGCCCAGCCCAGGCGGTAGCTGTAAATTGAGGGGAACCTCTAGGAGGGAACTGACCAGCGAGACCTCCCCACCGGGTGAGTCTTCCCTGCTGGGTGAGGTTTCCCCACAAGGACGGTAAAACCAGAGACTCAGGCCCAAACAGGCCTTGCCTCAGCCCGCAGCCTAGGTCCCCTTTGGATGACCATTGGTTAACAAGTGGAGGCACCTCTGCCCACTAGCAGGGATTATACCCCACCTGAAGGCCACCACTCCTAGAGAGGCAGCTTCCTTGTGGAGCACCGCATTATCAACTTCCTCCATGACTTCAGCCTACTGAAGGCTAAGGGGGGATATATATAGAAATCTTCAGGGACATTGTAAGTCAATAGAGGAAATCTGCAATATCTCAGCAGTCCACTGATACCTGAACAATATGAGAAAACAAGGAAAGAAAATGCTGCAAACAAATCTAGATGTTACATCAATAAAACCCAATGACAGCATGGCAGAAGAAATGACAGAAAAGGAGTTCAGAATGTACATAATTAAAATGATCAGAGAAGCAAACGATGAGATGAAAGAGCAAATGCAAGCATTGAATGATCGCACCAATCGACAGTTAAAAGAGCAAATACAGGAAGCAAAAGATCATTTCAATAAAGAGTTAGAGATATTGAAAAAAAACCAAACAGAAATCCTTGACATGAAGGAAACAATAAACCAAATTAAGAACTCCATAAAAAGCATATCGAATAGGATAGAACACCTGGAAGACAGAACCTCAGACATTGAAGACAAAATATTTAACCTTGAAAACAAAGTTGAACAAACAGAGAAGATGGTAAGAAATCATGAACAGAATCTACAAGAACTATGGGATATCATGAAAAGGCCAAATTTAAGAATTATTGGGATTGAGGAAGGTCTAGAGAAACAAGCCAAAGGAATGAACAATTTATTCAATGAAATAATATCAGAAAATTTCCCAAATCTGAAGAATGAAATGGAAAATCAAGTTCAAGAGGCTTATAGGACTCCAAATACACAAAATTACAACAGACCCACACCAAGGCACATTATAATGAAAATACCTAACATACAAAATAAGGACAGAATTTTAAAGGCTGTGAGAGAAAAGAACCAAATTACATTCAGGGGGAAACCAATACGCATATCAGCAGATTTTTCAATCCAGACCCTAAAAGCTAGAAGGGCCTGGAACAACATTTTTCAAGCCCTGAAAGAAAATGGATGCCAACCAAGAATCTTATACCCAGCAAAACTTACCTTCAAATTTGACGATGAAATAAAATCCTTCCATGATAAACAAAAGCTAAAACAATTTACAAAAAGAAAGCCAGCATTACAGAACATTCTCAACAAAATATTCCATGAGGAAGAGATGAAAAACAAAGAAGCAAATCAGCAAAGGGAGGAATTATCCTAAAGGAATTGTCAAATAAAGGAGGAAACAAGTTGTGTCAAACAAATAAATAAACAAAATTTTAAAAATGAACCAAATGACCGGGAAACCAAATCATTTCTCTATAATAACCCTGAATGTTAATGGCCTGAATTCATCAATCAAAAGACATAGACTGGCAGACTGGATTAAAAAGAAAGATCCAACAATATGTTGCCTGCAAGAGACTCACCTCATAGAAAAAGATACCCATAGACTAAAGGTGAAAGGATGGGGAAAAACATACCATGCACATGGACTCAGCAAAAAAGCTGGAGTATCCATCCTCATTTCCGATAATGTGGACTTCAAGCCAAAGTTAGTCAGAAGGGATAAAGAAGGTCATTTCATACTGCTTAAGGGAAGCATAAATCAGCAAGATATAACAATCATAAACATCTATGCCCCAAACAGTGGCTCATCTATGTATGTCAAACAAATCCTTCTCAATTTCAGAAACCAAATAGACCACAACACAATAATACTAGGTGATTTTAACACGCCTCTCTCACCACTGGACAGATCTTCCAGACAAAAATTGAACAAAGAAACCATAGATCTCAATAACACAATCAATAATTTAGACTTAACGGACATTTATAGAATATACCATCCAACCAAGAGTGAATACACTTTCTTCTCAGCAGCACATGGATCCTTCTCTAAAATAGACCATATATTATGCCACAAAGCTAATGTTAGCAAATACAAGAAGATAGAGACACTATCATGTATTCTATCAGATCATAATGGATTGAAGTTAGAAATAAATGAAAGAGTAAAACACAGAAACTATTCCAACATCTGGAGATTAAACAATATGCTATTATATGATGAATGGATAACAGAAGATATTAGGAAGGAAATTAAAAAATTCTTAGAGGTAAATGAGAACAAAGAAACATCATATCAAAATCTCTGGGACACTATGAAAGCAGTACTTAGAGGGAAATTTATTTCATGGAGCGCATTTAATAAAAGAAGTAAAACTCAACAAATAAACAACCCAACACTACAGCTCAAAGCCCTAGAAAAAGAAGAACAGAACAGCACCAAAAGTAGTAGAAGACAGGAAATAGTTAAACTCAGAGCTGAAATCAATGAAATTGAAACAAAAGAAACAATACAAAAATTGACAAAATAAATAGTTGGTTCTTCGAAAAAATAAACAAAATTGACAAACCTTTAGCCACACTAACGAAGAGAAGACGAGAGAAAACCCAAATCACTAAAATTCGGAATGAACAAGGAAATATCACAACAGACAGGATTGAAATACAAAACATAATTAGAAGCTATTTTGAAAATCTATACTCCAACAAAATAGAAAATTTCGAAGACATCAACAGGTTTCTAGAGACATATGAATTGCCTAAACTGAACGAGGAGGACATAAACAATTTAAATAGACCAATTTCAAGTACTGAAATAGAAGAAGTCATCAAAAGCCTACCAACAAAGAAAAGTCCGGGACCAGATGGGTTCTCAGCCGAGTTCTACAAAACCTTTAAAGAAGAGCTCATTCCAATACTTCTCAAAGTATTCCATAAAATAGAAGAGGAGGGAACCCTCCCAAACTCATTCTATGAAGCCAATATCACCCTGATACCTAAACCAGACAGAGACACATCGAGGAAAGAAAATTTCAGACCAATATCCCTAATGAACATCGACGCAAAAATTCTCAACAAAATTTTAGCAAATCGCATACAAAAACATATTAAAAAGATAGTGCACCATGATCAAGTGGGTTTCATCCCAGGGATGCAAGGTTGGTTCAACATCAGGAAATCAATAAACGTAATTCACCATATTAATAGACTTAAAGTCAAGAATCACATGATTATTTCAATAGATGCAGAAAAAGCATTTGATAAAATACAGCACCCCTTCATGCTCAAAACACTAGAAAAAATAGGGATAGTGGGAACATTCCTTAACATTGTAAAGGCCATTTATGCTAAGCCCATGGCTAATATCATTCTAAATGGTGAAAAACTGAAAGCATTCCCCCTAAAAACTGGAACAAGGCAGGGATGCCCTCTTTCACCACTTCTATTCAACATCGTCCTTGAGACTCTGGCCAGAGCAATTAGACAAACCAAAGAAATTAAAGGGATACGAACTGGAAAAGAAGAACTCAAACTATCCCTGTTCGCTGATGACATGATTATATATTTAGAGGAACCTGGAAATTCCACCAGAAAACTCTTAGAACTCATAAGTGATTTCAGTAAAGTAGCAGGTTACAAGATCAATGCCCATAAATCCAACGCATTTTTATACATAAGTGATGAATCTTCAGAAAGAGAAATTAGGAAAACTACCCCATTCACAATAGCCTCGAAAAAAATAAAATACTTGGGAATCAATCTCACAAAAGAGGTGAAAGACCTCTACAATGAGAACTATACAACACTAAAGAAAGAAATTAAAGAACACCTTAGAAGATGGAAAGATCTTCCATGTTCTTGGATAGGAAGAATTAATATTGTCAAAATGGCCATACTACCTAAAGTGCTATACAAATTCAATGCAATTCCAATTAAAATCCCAATTGTGTACCTTACAGAAATAGAGCAAGCAATTATGAAATTCATCTGGAAGAATAAGAAACCCAGAATAGCTAAAGCAATCCTTAGCAGGAAGAGTGAAACAGGGGGTATTGCAATACCAGATCTTCAACTCTACTACAAAGCAATAGTAACAAAAACGGCATGGTATTGGTACCAAAATAGAAAGGTAGATCAATGGTACAGAATAGAGGACACGGACACAAACCCAAATAAATACAATTTTCTCATACTAGACAAAGGTGCCAAAAATATGCAATGGAGAAAAGATAGCGTCTTCAACAAATGGTGCTGGGAGAATTGGAAATCCATATGCAACAGAATGAAACTAAACCCATATCTCTCACCATGCACGAAACTAAACTCAAAATGGATTAAGGACCTTGGAATCAGACCAGAGACCCTGCAGATTATAGAAGAAAAAGTAGGTCCAAATCTTCACCTTGTTGGCCTAGGACCAGACTTCCTTAACAGGACTCCCATAGCACAAGAAATAAAAGCTAGAATCAACCACTGGGAAAGATTCAAACTAAAAAGCTTTCTCTCAGCAAAGGAAACTATCAGCAATGCAAAGAAAGAGCCTACAGAGTGGGAGAATATCTTTGCCAATCATACTTCAGATAGAGCACTAATCTCCAGAATCTATAAAGAACTCAAAAAACTCTACTCCAAGAATTCAAATAATCCAGTCGACAAATGGGCTAAGGAAATGAATAGACACCTCACAGAAGAAGATCGACAAGCAATCAACAAACATATGGAAAAATGTTCAACATCTCTAGTAATAAGAGAAATGCAAATCAAAACCACCCTAAGATTCCATCTCACCCCAATTAGAATGGCGATTATCAAGAATACGAGCAACAACAGGTGTTGGCGAGGATGTGGGGAGAAAGGTACACTCATACACTGCTGGTGGGGCTGCAAATTAGTGCAGCCACTCTGGAAAGCAGTGTGGAGATTCCTTAGAAAACTTGGAATGGACCCTCCATTTGACCCAGCTATCCCACTCCTTGGCCTATACCCAAAGGACTTAAAATCTGCATACTACAGAGATACAGCCACATCAATGTTCATAGCTGCTCAATTCACAATAGCCAGACTGTGGAACCAACCTAGATGCCCTTCAATTGATGAGTGGATAAAGAAACTGTGGTATATATATACAATGGAATATTACTCAGCCATAAAGAATGATAAAATTATGGCATTTGCAGGCAAATGGATGAAATTGGACAATATCATGCTAAGTGAGATAAGCCAATCTCAAAAAGCGAAAGGACGAATGATATCACTAATAAGTGGAGGATGACACATAATGGGGGGGAGGGAAGGGTTAGTGTTAGGGTTAGAGTTAGGGTTAGGGAGGGGGGCAAGTATGGAGGAAGGAACTACTGTATAGAGGGTAAAGAGGGGTGGGAGGGGTGGGGGGAAGGGAAAAAATAACAGAATGAATCAAACAACATTACTCTATGTAAATTTATGATTGCACAAATGGTATGCCTTACGCCATGTACAAACAGAGAAACAACATGTATCCCATTTGTTTACAATAAAAAAAAAAGAAAGAAAAAGAAAAAAAAATACATAAAGACGGGATGTAGTCTCGGAATTGAATGCTGAATAGAGAAAAGATTCAAAAGAACAGATTACTCACATAATAAAGCAGAAAGACTGTGAATTTTGTTAAAATATTAGGGAGGGAGAGAGATGAGTCAGGACATGGATGTATTAGCCATTAAGTCTACAGGGGCCTGGGAACTACATGGAGAACATAGCCAAAGAAAGTTCACATTATTGCAGTAGACAAAGAACTCTCAGAATAAGAGTATCACAAAATGAAATTGCAATTACTTGTGTGATATACTATACATTCTGCACATTTCTGATCCCTAAGAATTTCCAAGCAGGTTAAAAAAAAAAAAAAAAAAGAGTCTCCATTAGTACATTTGATAAGAGTGAAGTTATGGATTTTGTGGTAGAAGAATCATGACTCCCAAAAACATCAACATCCTAATTCTCTGAATATGTGAACACATAAAGTCAGGCAAGATGAAAGTAAGGTTTCCAATAGAGTTAAGATTGCTAATCGCTTACATCAAGGAGAAGATCCTGAGCTATCAGGATGGACCCAGCATAATCAGGATCCCTGGATGGGGAGAAGGAAGGCAAAAGAATCAGATCTAGAGAGATGGCATCATAAGAAAAAAACTGGCCATGCATTTTTGGACTTGAAGAGGAAAGGAGGCCATGAGCCAAAGAATTCAACAACCTCAAGAAGCTGGAAAAGGTAAAGAAACGTGTTCTCCTCTAGAATCTGTTGAAGGAATGCAGCCCTGCCAAGGCCTGGATTATTGCTGCACCAGACCCATTTTAGATTTCTGACTTACTGAACTATGATAATAAATTTGTGTTGTTTTAGCAAGCAATCAAATGTGCAATAAACACATTTGTTACAGCAGCAACAAGAAACCCATACAGATTTTGGTACCTGGCATTGATATAACTAATCCCTAAATATGTGGAAGCTTCTCTTTCTAGACAAAGATAGAGTTTGGGGTGACTAGAGTATAGAAAGGAGAGGGGATGGAGGTACAGACCCCAGCTGAGAAATCTTAGGGACCACAGTTATTGCTGATTGGGAGTAAGTCACACTCTCCCCTGATAGCATCCAGGAAAAATGCTTCCTGACAACTGGGGTTATCAAAATGGCCTCCCCCCGAGCACAGACAGGCCATATCATCTGATTTCAGGACCTGCTGCATTTACACAAAGGAATTCTGACTGTCTCCCCATTACACATGCTGGGGGAGGCATGGCGTGGCCCACCTGAGTAAGAAAAGTGTTAACCTCCTCTTTGACTAATCCAAATGTCCCCCCCCCATCTCTCTGTGAAGGCAAAAATCAATGAAGCCTGTTTTCATCCAAGTAAAAATATATCTTAATCACCTTTGTAAAGAAGGAGAAGACAAGCAGGCAGTGTTCTAAAAATGGGCTCCCTATTTAACAACTGTTAAGTACTATTTCTTGAATAATACCAAAGATGACCTCATCCAGGTGATGGGAGTATCCTCAGCTGCAGATTAGGAAGCAATGGAAAGGGGAAGGGAAGTAAATGCAGATCTATGAATGGGTTCAATGTCTTTTGTTGGGAGAGCTCTGTGATGTATAAGGCAAATGAGAATGAGCAAGTCAGTAACACATTTCTAATACAGTAAGGCTGATACCAGAGGACGTCAGGTACCTCTACTTCCTCCATCACCATGTCCTATGCAGCATGGACTCTGTTACTGACCCATGAGGTCATGTGAAACCATAAAAATCCACATCCCAACTGCTTTCTTTATATATATGCCTTTATTTTATTTATTTATTTTTATGCGGTGCTGAGGATCAAACCCAGTGTCTCACCAGTACTAGGCAAGACTCTACCACTGAGCCACAACCCCAGCCCTCCAAATGTTTTCTGCCCTTCTTCCCCTACTTCTACAGGTCCCATGCTTCCTAAAACCTTAACACTGTAGCTTCCAACTTTATTCCCCTCTGCTATCAAAAACCCCTGTTGGAAGGCTCAGTGGCTTCATTTTCTATGATGGATTATATTTATCACTGAAATTATTTACTCATCCATTACCTGTAAAGGGGGTGCACTTTCCCATCCCATTGACTTCAGTCATGGCCCTGTGACTTGCTTTGACTAATGTGACTTATGTCCTATCCATGTAAAAATTAAGATGCTCTTCCCTTGGTCATGAGAAGAGCATTTCCTAGATTGAGTTGACTTTTCCTACCTGTGTTCCAAAATGAAAGGTATATTGAGCTGAGCTGCAGCCAAACTGCAGTTGCTAACATGTAACATGAGAAAAAAAGAAAATTTTGTTGTTTAGTAAAGCCTTCGAGGAGCTGTTTGTTACTATTACACAGCCCAGAGAAAACAGCAATGCCCAGCAAAGCCCAGAGGAGGATGAAATAACTGACAAAGTTTGCTTTGAAGCAAACATAGGACACATCCTGGGACTCCCAGGAATGCCCAAGGGGAGGAGGACAGATTCACAGGGGCATTAACAGGTAAGGCCGGTGTGGCAGAGGTTGCTGATTCCTCGTCTCAACGCTTTGGTACAACCTCAAAGGTCACCTGCTGCTTCAGCGGAGGAGAGTTTTCATACTTGCCAATAGTCTCCTGTCTTGTGCACCTCCCTCTCTCTGCCTGAGTGCTTCATCTCGCCACAGGAGCAAGCTAAGCTCACACGGGGTGCTGAGGGTCAGGCCAGAAGAGTCAGGGAGATCAGGCCCCTGGAAATAATCCTCAATCAAGGAGGCACTGGAATTGGAGGGTAACGACCAGCCTCCTCCTGTTTGTAGGACAATTATAAGGTGTGCTCCACACAGGTCCTCAGAGTGTCTGGGCCTGGTGGTTCTACCAGACTCACCAATATAGCCTTAGTTGCCTGCCTTCCTTTTCTGGCCTCACACTCCCACTCTCTCACTGTGCTTCCTGGAAGCATCCCCTAAAAATGCAACATGCATCAAATGCTTGGCTAGGATCTGCCTTGAGAGAGAGAGTTTCTAGGTGAGTTCAGGCCCAACCACCAGTGTTCTTAGCCAGTGTTCTCCCAGCACCTGTATCTGGAGCGATCACTTTCTACCATCCCTCCCTGGAAGCCTGAACCTTTATAGGCTGCTTCAGCAAGTGGAGCTGAGCCTATAGAGTCAGACACATGGATTCAAATCCAAGATCTACTTTACACAACCTGTGAGTCTTTAGATTAGTTCCTCTTTTTCCTCATTTTGATTGGTGCACTGTAGTTGTACATAAGGATGGGGTTTGTTATTACATATTCATAGATGCACACAAGATAACAATATAATTCGGACAATATCACTCCCCAGCACTTCCCCCATCCCTCTCTGTCTCTCACCCCTTGGTCCCTTTCCTCCGCTGATCTCCCTTTGATTTTTTTAAGAGATCCCCCTGTCTTTGTTTTCCTTTTCCCTCTCTAGCTTCCATATAGGAAAGAAAACATATGACCCTTGACCTTATGAGTTTGTCTTATTTCACTTAACATGATGGTATCAATTATTCTAGTTCCATTCATCTCCCTGGAAATGCCATAATTTCATTTTTCTTTTCTTTTATAATTTTTTATTTGTTCTAATTAGTTGTACATAACAGTAGAATACATTTATAAATTTTGATAGCTCATACATAAATGGAGTATAATTTCTCATTTTTCTGATTGTATAAATTGTAGGATCACATTGGTCATGCATATATATACATGAGGTAATAATGTCTGTTTCACTCTATCCTTCCTACTCGAGTACCCCTTTCCCTCCCTTCACTCCCCTGCTACCTAACCTAAAGTAACTCTATTCCTCCCTAGTTGCCCTATATATATATATACACACACACACACCACATTTTCTTTATCCATCCATCGTTGAAGGACACATAGGTTGGTTCCATATTTTAGCTATTGTGAGTTGAGCTGCTATAAACATTGGGGTGGCTGCATTAGTTTTCTTTATGGCTGAATAAAATTCCATTGTGCATATAGCCAGCATTTTCTTTATCCATTCATCTGTTGATGGATATCTAAGCCAGTTCCATAATTTGGCTATTGTGAATTGTGCTGCTATAAACATGAGTATGCTGTGTCACTGTAGTAAGATGATTTTAATTCTTCAGGGTAAATAACCAGAAATGGCATAGCTGGATCATATGGTAGTCCCATGCCTAATCTTCTGAGGAATCTCCATACTGATCTCCATAGTAGTCATACTAATTTACAGGCCCAACAGCTGTGTAAAAGTGTTCCTTTTTCTCCACATCCTCTCCAACTTTTATTAGTATTTCCATTCTTGATAACTGCCATTTTAACTGGTGTGAGATGAAATATTAGAGTAGTTCTGATTTGCATATCCCAATTGCTGATGATGTTGAACATTTTTTCATGTTGTTTCCATTTGTATTTCTTCTTTTGAAAAGTGTCTGTTTAGTTCATTTGCCCATTCATTAGATGAGTTATTTGATTTTTTGGTATAAAGTTTTTTGAGCTCTTTATACATTACAGATATGAATCCTCTGTAAGAGGAGTAGCTAGCAAAGATTTTCCCCATTCTGTGGGTTCTCTCTTTGTATTCCTAATTGTTTCCCTTGCTGTGCAGAAGCTTTTTAATTTGATATTGTCCCGTTTATTAACCCTTGGCATCATTTCCTGAGCTTTAGGAGTCTTACTAAGAAAGTCATTGCCTGTGCCTAAAAGCTCGAGTGTTGACCCTACATTTTCTTCTAGGAGTTGCAAGTTTCTAGTCTGATTCCCAGGTCTTTGATCCATTTGGGGTTGATTTTTGTGCAGAGCAATAGAGAAGCATCTAGTTTCATTCTTCTGCGTACGGATAAGCAGTCGTCCCAGCACCATTTGTTAAATGGTCTGTCTTTTCTCCAATGTATGTTTTCAGACAGGTTCCTTTACCTCTCTGAACATTGATCTCATCTATCAAAATAAAATGATAGAGATTCCCTCCTCATGGGGTTAAAAGTAGTTTATGCACAAGCACCCACCTCAGCATAGAGCTTTTCACCCTGTTAAGTTCTTCATAAATGTCAGCTGCAGTTGTCGTGTCTGTCTGTCCCCTATATCTCTGGTTTCAGGGGCTTAACCTAAACAACCAAGCCTTTACTCTGTGTCATTTCACAGGGCCCCCTGACTCCAAGCCCTCATATGAGCAGATGTCAGAAACCACAGCCCAGGATCGATTATTTCATCTTCCTGAAGCGCAGCATCTGGTGTGGAAGCTTTCCCTGAAATGTCTTCCTCTCCCAGGTGTTTTCATGGACCCCTGTGGCCCCTCGGCGGCAGAGAGCTCAAAAGGACTGTGGGCCTATGGGCCGGCGCCCTTCCACCATCCTCCATCTGCCAGCCTGTTAGGACTCCCATAATAGCCCGTAGATGCTCCACCCTCAGGCAGCTGTGGAGGGAGCTGGCATCTTTCTGCCCCAGCACACAGCAGCTGAGCCATCTGCTCACACCAGGGGAACAGGAGTTCATCTGGGGGGCAGCTTCCTCAGTGCCCAGATTAATTCACTCATTCCAAGGACAGTTATCAGCACCTACAAAGTGGCAGACCCTGAACTAGACTGTAGGAATACATATTTTGCCCTGAAGAGGCTCATAACTTGATGAGGCAGACAGATGATAAAGCAGGGAGGGAGGATTATGAGCTAGTGTAACTGGTGCTAGAAGGAAGGTAGGCATAGAAGCCTTTGGAAATGAAAGGAAGAGATACCTAAAGCAACTCTGGTAATCAAGGAAGAGAAGACTTCCTGGAGTAGGTGATTCCTGTTGAAATACAAAGAGTGAACAGGATGGAAAGAAGGATGGAATTTGCTTTGGGCAGAAGACACGGCATGAGCAAATCTGTGGAGGTGCCCTGAACTGACATTGGAGCTGTACATGAGTCTTTCATTGTATTGTCTGCCTGGTACCAACCCTGTTCCAAGACCTGCCACACCCACCAATAAGAGGAAGACACTGTTTCTAGAGGGTGCCATTGCCTCATTCCGAATTCATGGAATTCATGGATCTCTATCTGAGTGTTTTGACTTAAGATCAAGTAGTGACTGAAACCCAGGTGATGAGCTCGAGAATTGTCACAGACCAGATTTTCAATGGAAAAGCATGATGACTTTCAAACCTGATGCTCCTCTCATCAAGAGATGGACTTGTGGTACCTCCCCTTGAGCCTAGATAGTGCTCTTTACTAACTTGATGAATAGACTGGCAGATGCCATCCAAGGTTTTGTTACAAAAGACCACCCACCTTCACCCACTTTCTCTTGAGATACCAGCCTTTGGAGTCCTGAACCACCACATAAGAATTCTGGCTACCCCGAAATTTCTATGCTAGGGAGCTCACATGGAGACTCCACATAGTGGTACAGAGAGATGTGAAGAAACTCCAGTTATCCCATCCACTAGCCCAGACACCAAGTGCATGAGTAAAGAAGATGGCATCTCCTGCAGCCAACATCGGCACAACTGCAACCACATAAAAGGCCAAGAACGAACCAACTAGCTATGCCAAGTTAACCCTCATCACCGTGAGAGATAAAATAAATGGTTGTTGATTTATGCCATTACGTTTGAGGTGGTTGGTTATGCACCAATAGATAAATGGCACAGAGAAAGGTCTACAGTGAAAGAGAATGGAGCTGACACATGGCAATGGATGGAAAGATGGAGCTGCTGCTTGAGTCCTGGCTCTAGTTGTTCCTGGAAACCCTTCCTCCTGCCCTCCCTACAGCAATCTCTTTAGATTCTGTGAGTCAATGAGCTTTTCTTATTACCTAAGTTAGTTCAAGTGGGATTTCTGTCACTTCAACCAAATCAATACAGGCAATTTTGGGTAAATCCAAGATCTTGATGTGTTTAGGGCACAGGTTCTGGAAGGTGGAAGTAACAAGAAATGAAGAAAAAGATATAAGCCCAACAGATCATTGAGGAACTATATGCCCTAGCAAGGAATTTCTTTAATTTTTATTACATATGTCCATTTCCACAAATGATTCAGGGAGACAACCGAGGGACTTGGGGCTTTATTATAAGGACAATGAGGAGCTCATGAACAATTTTTATCCAAAGACTAACCAATTCAGACTTGCAGAGTGGAAAGGTTAATCCACCAGTTTGGATGATGAGTTGGAAGTAATTGAACTGGTCAAGAGCCTATTACCTGATGCAGGGAAGAAGTGATAAGGGCCAGAACCAAGGTCAGGCAATGGGAAGTGGTTAGAATGAGAGGTGGAACAGACAGGACTTGCGGTCTTCTATTGGAGTGAGGAGAGTGGGAAAAGATGAACATGATTTCCAATTTTTTAGTTTGAGCAACTAAAAAACTAATGGGGCCTTCACTAAAGATGCAAGAGGAGGACCTAGTCAGGAGACAATGCTAGTGGCTTCAACTTGTATGTGTAGAGATTAAGGTGTCTGTGGAGCATTTGGGGGGAAACGTCATTCATAAATTTGCTTAACACATTTTTTGAGCACCTATTATATTCTAGGTTCTGGCAGGGTGTTGGTGAGAAAAATGGGTATGGGGTTTACCTCATAAATTGTCCAGTGAAACAGATGAAAATTAACTGAACACACAAATTTTTGAAGAATGCTATGAAGAAAACACTTTGGAAGCTATGACAGAACATTATAAGGGAACCTGATGGATTCTGGAAATAAATTAGTTACTGTGGTAGCAGAACAGATAACTCCAAAATTCGATGTTATAAAACAACTGTAATCATTAATTATTTCTCACAATTCCTTATAGTCAGGAATTCCAAAGATGCACTATAGGATCTACATATACCTGTTTCATGAAATCTGGAGCCTCCACTGGAAGACTCAAAGACTAGGGGTCTGAAATCGTCTGAGAGTTCCTTCATGCTCATGTATGATGAACAATGATGGCTTTAACAGGGGCCTAAATCCCTCTCCAAGTGATCCCACTGCTTGGGCTAGTTGGACTTCCTCACAAAATGGTGGTGAGTACCTTGGACAAGGGTAGAGAGAGCAAGTCACACGACATCATTTTTGCTACATTCTATTGATTGAGGCAGTTACAAAAGTCCACCCAAGTTCTAGATGGGGGAACATGGACTTCCCTCTTAATGAAACAATGTCAATATCACATCATAAAAAGAGCTTAAGGGATGGGAGATTATTAACCTGACCTCCTTTATAAAATACAATCTGAGAGAAGAAGTCAGTGAGGACTGTTTGGAGAAAGTTATATTTGAGTTGAGATCTCAACAATGAATTAGAATCAACCAGTGATAGGATGGAGTGGATAGAGTTGGAACAGTATTTCTAACAGAGGGAACAACATGTGCTGAAGTATGAAAGAGGACGATGCCTTCAAGAAGCTGAAAGAAGGTGAAAGTAGTTGAAGTGAGTTGAAAATATGAATCTGGAGAACTGAAGAAAAAGTCAGTGCTGGAAACAAAACTGGAATTCTGAGATTGGAGGAGTAAGCAAAGAGATAGGAAAATGAACCTCACAGAAGCTTGAGTTTTCTTGGACTTAATGCTCTCTACCAACTTCCTACTGCTAAAATGCATCCAAGTTCAGGACTTGCCTTCATTCTCTCAACCAAGAGAAGCTAGATGCCTTGCTGTGCTGATTATGCAGATGTAACAGCCAGCTTCCAAGATGGCCCCAGGAATCCTTGCATAGTTCTCTCCCACACTGAATCAGGCTAACCTCTGTGACCAAAAGAACACTACAGAAGTGACAGGGAATGACTTTCAAGGGTTGCTCATAAAAGATATTTCAACTTCTTTTGTGGATTTTTCACTCTCAAAAGACCAGCCATTAAGTTGTGAGGACTCCAGTAGCTTTCTGGGGAGATTTATGTGGAGGAGGAACTGAGGCCTCTTGCCAATAGCCAACACCAACATGCCAGCCATGTACCTGAGTCACCTTGGAAGTGGATCCTTAGCCCCAGGCAAGCCTGCAAATGATTTTAGCTCTAAATTCTCAACTCAAAGCCTCAGACATCTTGAAGTAAAGACAAGGTCTCCTTGTTGTCCCCTGACCAATAAAATCCCTGTGATAAAATAAATAATTGTTGTTGTTTCATGTCACTGAAATGCTGTGACTTGTGGTTTGTTGCATAGCAATAGATAACTACTCTACTAGCCCTGACCCTTTGGTTATCCACCAGACACACCCACATGCACACACACACACACACACACAAACTTCATATTTTTCCTGAGTATAACTGGTTCCAGAAGACTTCCTGAGCTAGAAGAGATCACCCTTTCGAAGTTTGCCTCCAGTAAGGTTTTCCAAGCAGGTCAAAAATCATTTGCAAGTTTCTAGGGACAAGAGTATTCGCTACTTCCTATTTCACCACCTTGGAGGTAGTAAATTTTCTGCCATTCCATAGAGTACCAGGCTCCCTGTAACATCATGGGGAAGTCTTCCACCCTGGTCCCTGCTTATGAGGGTTTTCCAACTTGCTGGGAGCTGTCCCTGACCCAGTGCTGAAACCCGACCCCTGCGCCACCCCTCTCCATGCAAAAGATCAAATTACATTCCAAAAGCCACGCTTCACTTGGAAACATCAGCAAGAAAGTTCCATTTCCCTGTATCTCTAGATGGAAAAAGCCTCCTTGTCAGTTTGGAGCAATTAACTGTGGGAGTTGATGACGGAGCAGCGAGAGTCGCTGCCGAGGGGGCAGAGTGGCAGCGGAAGCCCCGGCTCAGACAGACACGCCGCAGATGGCACGAAGAGATAACGCCTTTCACGTTTCAGAAATCACATTGTCAACAATGTTTCCAGACTCAGAAATTAGCTGAAGTCATCAGGAGTGCCTGGCAGCAAGCAGCAGGCGCCTTGGTGGGGGCCCCTCATTTGACGTTATGCATTGGTGCAAAGAGAAACTAGCAAGATTCACAGGAAAGGATGCAGGGGCTCCTGCCTTCTGAGGCTGTAGGAAGGGCAAGCCTGGAGCATTTCCAGGCATTTACTTAGGGCAACCTTCAATCTGCTCTCTTCTGCTGTCCCAAGAGTAAGCGATGAAATCCGGATCTCAAAATGTGTCCTCTTCTACTCTACGCCCTGTGAATGGACCTCTTCAGAGGGTTGCCGAAAGCAAAACTGAAAATTTAATTACCTTCACCTTCCTGTTAAACAAGAATTATATTATTTTCCTTGTTAAAGTAAAAAAGAAAAAAGAAAAGACAAAATATATATATATATACACACGCACATACTCTTTGCTAAAGATACAACCCTGTCTGGGTCAGTCAATACCAGGTGTCTGACCTTTCCATTACAAGGATCTGCCTCGGGTATCCCCCAGCCTTAGGAAAGCCAGGAAAAGGAATTGGAGGCTGGAACCCAGCTGCCAAGGACACTCGCAGTAGCTCTTGTTGCAGTCCTGGTTAGTGATACAAGCAAGCACAGGATACAAGAGGATTTAGGATTACACATACCTGCATAAGAATATTCTAGCAGAAAATGTATTCTTACCCTTTCTGCTGAAGCTCTTTCTTATGTTTGTTCTGGAGGAAATCAGGGCTGCTTGCCTAATTTCAGAATCCCATCTACTAGGGCACAGGAAAGGAGCACATGATTCCCCTTGGGAATTCAAAAGGACAAAAAAGAAGCTTGAACATGTGCCTATACATAGTCTTGGAAACCAGGCATGTGGATGGTAACAAGTGGGAAGTACTGGGTGGAACACTCTCTGGTGGTTATAGTTATACAGATCATTGGAACTCAGCTTGAACTTTCCAAGTGAATCCATCCATTTTTCAGTGAGTGTAAGCCCCAGCAGATATCTGAAGCCCTCGTCTCCTTCTCAGGGCTTCAGAATATTTGTGGACCCCTTTGCCTTTGTGAGACACCAACAGCTATTACACAGCTCTGGACAAAGGGATAAAACCCTCAGGAGGTCAAATGAGACCGAACAGGAAAGCTGGGGACCATGTCTTTATAAGTGATGTGAGCAGCCTCCATGTAGGTCAATCAACTGGGACCCACCAGGCCAGCTCCTGATACTGACAAGATGTGAAAGGAGCAAACTCTAAGGGAAGACAACTCTGCCCCTGGATCATGTGGGGTTAGGGACCTGAGAGAGAAAGTCTTTTATCCTCAGCCAACAGTGGGTTTCAAGAGAACAGTGGTGTAGTTTGGGGTTGAATATCCCCCAAAGGTCCATGCATTAAATTCTTGGTCCCCTCGGTGATGCTATTGGGAGGCAGTGAAACCTTTAAGAGGTGGGGCCTCCTCTGAGGTCTTTAGGGCACCAGAGCATGCCCTTGAAGGGGACTGTGGGACTCTGTCCTTTCCTTGTCCTCTCTTTGCTTCCCGACTGATGGGGTAAGTGGTTTCACTCTACCATGCACCACCGCCATGATGTGCTTGCTTTGCCACAGGCCCAAAAGCAATGGGGTAAATCAATCATGGGCTCCAAACTATGATCCATGAACCTCCAAAACTCAGGGCCAAAATAAATCTTTTCTTTTAGTAAGTTGATTATCACAGGTATTTTATTATAGTAACAGAAAGCTGACCAACACAAGAGTGATGCTGCTGAGTTATTCCCAAGTGATGCAGAACTCTCTGCATGGCTTCTTCTGGGGCTCAACTGCAGCCAAACCTGATGGAACTTGTTGTCAGAGATGAATAGGGGTAAAACTAACCTCAATTAGGCACCCTCTGTAAGCCAGATCTTTTGCATATATTATCTCAGATTATCCCCCCAAAGGAATTTGCCAGAGGACAACTAAAACAATAGATATTTTAATGGAATTACAGCTGTTCATATTGCTCTCATAGAAATCCTGCTTTAGTCACACCTTAAAGGACTTTTATCAGTCACTAGAAGGTACTCTAGAAAGTCACTAGAGCTTTTCCCTGATTTCAAATCTAGGACTACCCAGGCAGGCTGAGGAGACAGTGAGAAAATTAAGCAGGAACTAACATGGCAAAGAAACCAGGAGAACCCAGATTTCTACAAATTCCAGAGAGCCTTAAGGAGAGTATTAACCTTTCTCTAAAACAAAGTGTAGTCCTTGGGACCAATAACATTGAAATCGCTTGGGAATATCCTGGGACTCTAGGCCTAATGGCTCAGAAACTGTGGGACTGGGGCCTAGCAATTTCCAGTTTTAAAAGTCATTCTGATACATGATCAGGTTTGAGGACCACAATCTAAACCTAGAAGTTCAAGTTAATCCCACCTAGGTCTGGGGAGGTACTGGTCCCTACAGCCGGAACAGTAGAGCCCTCAGGACGTAGGCAGGCCTTCTTCTGACTCGTCTTCCATACAAAGTCGCACGCTGGTCTGGCTGGACCACACCCCAGCCCTGCCAGGCCCTCCTACCCTCATCTGTGATGAGAACGTGGGGAACATTACAGTCTCCGTGGAACTATTGGGGAATGCTGAAGGTGTCGCCCCTTGGGGTTCCTAACCTTTCTTGGGTGCTGACAGTGGGAAAACAGGAGCGACGTTTGAGAGGCCCCCCTACTCCCTGGACGGACCTGCACCTCAGTCTCAGGTTTTCTCCAAAGCTCCCCAAGAGTAGAGGCTTCCACCACCCCTGTGAACGTCCTCCAGAGGCAGACAGCAGGCCCGGCCCTCAGGCTCTGAGTCGGGGTCCTGTCACACCTGAGAAGGCCCAGAGGTGCCAGCTCGGCAGCTGGGCCTGGGTGGCAGTGCCGCTGCCGGCTGATGAATCACTTTCCAATGAGGGTGTCGTACAGGCTGCCAGCTGTGCTGGTACAGGCTCCCGATCAGCCTGGCTGCACCCTCCCTACCACTCCCACATGGGCAGGAACAGGGAGATGAGGAGACATCACCCCTCGGGCAAGCAGCAATTAATCTGTGTGGGAGACAGGCCGAAGACGGAAGAGGGAGACCACCAACCCACCGAGGGGCCCTGGCTGCCCTCACCAAAGGTTTGACTGGGCTATCTAGGCACTCAGTCCACCCAGCATCAGATGCATAAGCCCAGCTTCCCCTGCAGCCTGTGGAGAGACGACATGAGGGCTCTGGTGCAGTGTAAAGAGCGTGGACCTGAGAGTCAGTAGAGTGAGGTTCGAATCCCTGCTCCCACTTACATACTGTGAGACCCGAAGCTTTTCCTGAGCCTCCTTCTCCACAATCGGAAGCACAGTTGCAACTACTCAGGGCAATGGTGAAGAGTGAATGGAATGATTTGTGCAAAGTGCCTGGCAAACAGCAGATGTGCAAGAAATAGCGATTTTACTCCCCAGAACTCAGCTGCCTACCTACACCCAGAGAACCCCACCTAGGATCATGAAGCAAACACAGAGCACCTCTCCCAGGCCAGCAAAGCTCCAAAAGTAAAGGACAAAGTGTGAGGAGGTAATGATCCATGATCATCCAATCAAGGAAGAGCTTGATGATGGAAAGAAAGAAAAAGCAACCCCTGCAGGGACCTGTGTCCAACTGGTCTCCGAGCCCCAGCCTTACCCTGTCCAGCCAATAAGCCCCAACACCCCAGACCTTTAAAATAGTTCTGACCATGCTATTGTTAAAGCCCCAGCTGGCTCCTGAATTGCCAACAGAGCAAAGAGAAAAATGCCTCAGCTTGGCATTCAATACAAGTTCCAAATCTGCTACATCTCACCCCTCACCATGAACCTCACTCTTCCAGTCACCCAGAGCAGCTCCTCATTCCCAGAATATATCAGTATCCCATCAGCTGATATGTCCTTTGCAAAGGCATCTTACCAGTGTCCCATCTGGCAATCCACTGTGTCCACACCTGCTCAGTCTCACATTCCAAAAGTTGAGCCAAGATGTAAAGAGATGCCTCTCCTTTGAATAACTTCATCAAATCTACAACTCTGTGTTTGCAGACCCAGTAACTGCAGACCTGGGAAGCATAAGGGTTTGGGGAAACTCACGTTAGGAATATATGTCACAGGTTAGCTTCTGGGATCTAAGCAATCAAGACCATTCAACGGGCATCTGACAACAGAACTAGGAGTTGGGAAACTGACTATCCAAGCTCACGTCACTTGATTCTTCACTTATCTGGGTGACCTTGGGACAATTTACCTACTTGCTCCAAGTCTTGAGCTCTTCGTGTTAAGAGAGATAGTGATCGCCAAGTTGTCATGAGGATTCAACTAGGAAATACATAAAAAGTCATAGTAATCTCCAAAATGTCTACAGCTATGCCAATCACCATCATCGTTACAAATAATTATTAATATTCTGCATCCAGCTGCATTATAGGTTTCAAACAAAGAAATCTATACCCAGAAAGTATGTGGGGAAAGGCAGTGGGGTCAAACTGAATATTTATTTTACTGAAAACTTTTGACAAAATAAAACATTTCTTCTATCCGTGCTCCATCCTTGCTAGTCCAAATGCTGAATGATTATTCCATTTAGGGCTTTCCTTCTAAAATTAAGTGATTACCAACTATTGAGATGGCATACAGTCATAGGTGGGGAAAAATCTATCATGACTTATAGTGGGATTTTGCAGTTGATAAAGTCTCTTCCAGTTAGGACCAAGTTCTTATCAAGCTTGAGATTCCTGGGTTTGATTTTACTACAGGTCCCAAGGGTTGAATATACTGCTTGATCCCCGTGGTATGAATTCTGCAAATCTACTTTGAGAATCTTAGGCCACCAGAGCAAGTCACTCAAGTGTCCTATATTCATGGAGAGCCCTTTGAGATAGAATTGGATTTGGAGGTTTGGGACTGAAACTCCAAACTTGCAACTATGCTGGATCATCCATGTCCTGGATTAGAAATGAACTGAATTAATTTCTGCGTTAAAAGGAGATTTTTGGTTTAATGGGCATGTTTAAGTATCATGCAGAGTCATTTCTAACTGAGCAAGCTAACAGTAAGAGGGCCAGCCTCCTAAGTAGTCCTCAGTTTAAGAACAGTTTCAGGCACACAAAGCAAGGATGCAGAGGCTGCTGACAGGCCACTAAGGAGGAGCATGCATGTAAGCTCAGTGGTTGCTAAGAATGTGTGTCCCTGCATTTTCCAAAGAAATAGAATTATGAGACTCAACATCCTAAGGATGCTACTGGATGGGAGACTAAAGGCATACTATTCCAATTGTTTCCTGTGCTCTGTTTGTCTGTGTACACTTACCTACCACTTATCCCCTATCATCCCTGCATATATTACATCCATCTCTGAAGACCTGACATTCTATGCATCCCCAAACTGCTGTGGCCTGGAGAAGCTAAGCACATTGTGTTTGGTCCTTTCAGACTAATCCGTCTGAAATTCTCTACAATTGCCAATCACAGAATCCCAATCTAATCTAGTATAAGTCAAAAGGGAATTTGCTATAAAAATTCTACGAAATCTCATGAAATCCAAGAACAAAAATAAGGTGGCGCTTCCATCAAAACAGTAACCAAGGACATCAGCACCTCCAAAACACTCTCTTCCTTCTCTGTTTCTTCCATGTATGGGTTTCATTAGGCTCCTCTGCCCTGGAGTCCCCTGTGACCGTCAGCAAAGTCAGAAACCCTCTCCAGAGCATCTTCTTTCCAGCCATGACCACAGAGATCCTTGTGATCTGGAGAACTGCAAATCGAGCCCTGGAAGTTCAAAGGTCTACACTACCCAAGAGCCAAGGTTAGATGCAGTGCAGCACTATGGAATTTAAAATGGTCCCAGGAGATCCTTCCCACCGATTGCTCCTTCTTTATTTACCACACTGCCCTTTGCAAGCCCCTCACATCCGCCCTGCCACCAGTACTACCTGCACAGCGGCAGCCCGCTCTCCCTTCCTTCAGGGCAAATGCCTTGGAACCCTACAGAGTTTCTTGGCTTCTCTCATTCCCCACATTTAATCCCCTAGCTAATCCCAAATACTTCCTTCAAAATGTGCCCCATCACTGATCCCATCTTACCACCTTCTCCCCAATCCCTAGGCCAAGTTGCCACCCTCAACCTTTACCATGTCTTCTCTTGCCCCTTTCTATCTCGTTCTCTGCACAGCAGACAGAATGACCCTCTCCTGCTTCACTTCTGCCCAATGCCTCCCCATCACACATAGAATAAAGTCAAAGTCAAAGTCTGTCTTGTGCTCAGCAAGACCCTAAATGCTCTGGTCTTTGATCACCCTTCTGACTTGATTTTCTATTCCTCTTCTCTTTGACTACCCTACTTCAGCCATTTTCCCTAAAATTCACCACATTCTCCTTCCTCAGGACCTTTGCACATGCTGCTTCCTTTGCTCAGAAAGTTGTTTCCCACAGATTGTCACATGGCTCATTCCCTCCCTGCATTCAAGTCTCTGGTCAAATATTAACTCCTTGGGAAATCTACCAAAGGAGTCCTTATCACCACCAGACTTATCATTCCAATTTCTGCCTCTGTCTTCACAGTACTTCTCCTCTTCTGTATGACTCAAATCTCCCTCCGCTTCTCTCTTACGGGAACTTGGATTTACAACTACCCCAAACTCCCAGCTCATCACTTCATCTCAACATTATTAACTTAATCAAATCTGGAGTGGGGGGAACCTTCTTCCAAAAAGGTAACATGCATAGGTTCTGAGAATTAGAACGTGGTCTTATCTTTGGGAGCGTCCGTCTATCACAGTCCAGGGGTGAAGTAATTTTACTGCCCCTCTTATTACAACTTGGTCATCCTCACCGTACAGTTGTACAGCGAGTGGGTCCTATACACATACAGGTCCCTCTTCTCCTCTCCCCCTTTTTCCAGAGAAGTTGTATTTTTTATCTCAGCTTTTTTTCCCATCAGAAAAGCACCTGGGAGACTGTAAGGTACAGAAAGTAACCGCATGGCCTTGGGGTTGGGGTTACGGGGCCGCCATTTGCTAGCTATTGATTGTGGACAAGTCATTCACCCTTCATGGACTCCAGAGGGGAGGACTCGGTGTGTGCCAGCCTCTCTTCATGAACTGGCCCCTTCATCCTCCCAACAATACAGTGAGTTGGGTACTCTTTTCAAATCGTCCATTCATGTATGTTTTATTTTAGCGATCACCTATTGTAGGCACAATTCCAGCACCGTGGGTACAGCATTAAACAGGATAGGCAAGACCCATGCTTTCATGGAAATTATTTTCCAACAAGTGAACAAAGAGATTGAGGAAACAAAGGTAATTTCAGAACGTGATAATGGCTGTGAAGTCAATTATTTAATGTAATAATATGAAGACAGAGTGGTAAGGGACTCCTTCAGGTAGGGCTGCCTAGAGAAGCCTCTTCCGGCAAACGCCATTGGACCTGAGATGTGGATCATAAGAAAGCATCACGTGAAGATCCAGGAGAGTAACTCTCTGGGTGAAAACAAATTAATGCATTCATGGGATATAAGTGACGAGCAGGTCAGGAAACCCAGGTGCTGAGGAGCTGAACACCTTGCCTAAGATGGCTGTGCTGGTAAAGACGGAAGCTGGGACTTGAATGCGGAAGCCCTAACCCAAGAGCCTGCGCTCTTCACCACACAGATGGTCTCTTAGCTCCCGCAGTCATTGACATTGAAATGAGGACTGACAGCGATGCTATCAGTCGTGTTTGTTGTCTCCATTGTCCGTTTCCAAATGACCAGAAGAGCCTCCAGGTCAGGCCCTGGAGAACAAGAGACAAGAGGAGATGTCCACTAGCCTGCGCCCGTCTCCAAGGGAGGATGTCAGGGAGTTCCCACCTGGCCCTTCTTGTACAGCCGTCCACCCATGCAGGTCTACAGTGGGCACAGGCTGGAAGGAAGCCCTGACTCTTGACGCTGCTCCGGAACTGCACAAGCCTGAGAGGATTGCCACCTTAAATTCAGCACCCTGGGAAGCTCATTTGCTTGCACTAGTCCCAGTCCTGCCCCTGTGCCAGAAGCAGGCCCCTGACCAAGCTCTTCAACAGGATGTTATCACTCTGTGGCCTTCTACTACCTTTCCTTGCCATCCCTCAGCTGTGTCTGTTAAGTCTAGGTAACCTGGGGTCCAGCCAGGCCCAAACCCTCTACCCTAGGGCTGAAGTCCCAGCATACCCAGTGCCCCAGCTCATCCTAACCAGGACCCAAGTCTGGCTGGCAACTCCTCCATCCAGGTGGTCACACCTGGTCATGAGCTTCCAAGGATGTGTGTGTCCCTCAGGATGACAGATCTTTTATCACTGGGTGTCACTGCATGAGGCAGGGAAGGGATCAGGTGATAAGATTTTAAAGTCATGTTTCCAGAAAGGCCAACCAACCTTCTCTGACACCACACCTGGACTGGCAGCTCCTTTGCCAACTTCTCCACTGTCTTATGATAATGAGCAACATGCTCATTAATAACTCTTCCCCTCCCCCCTTCACGAGTCACAGCCACAAGGGGAACCAGCAGGTGCAGGGGGCTCACAATTATCCTTCATAATGCATGGTTGGCAATAAACCCACTCTGAAGCTGGAACAACCAGGATCCAGCTCTGTGCAATGTCTGCAATCACTAGAGTAATTAAGGGCAGAGCCACAGGGTGGAGAGAAAGTGTGTTAACCCTTGTGAAACCACTGAGCCCACAATTCTTGGGAAGTTGGAAAATTCAAGGGCAGATGCTTCTCATGCACTAGAGGAAAATGGTCAACTTCCAGTCTGAATGTTCCTGCCTGTATCTCTAGTATTTCTCCTCAAAGAACCATACTGCCATTACCACTTCTATGAAGACTCCTCAAATCTCTGTGTTCTATCCTATCCCCTAATCCTTGCGTTTCTTCCTGGTTCCTGGATTCCACTGGCATCCCGAGTCAGTCCATCAGTCCAGAACTGAGCTCATCTGAATATAGGCACCAGACACTTTCCCAAAATGGAGCAACCTGGGTTCAAGAGATCATGAGGTTAGAAGTAGCAACTGTGGAGGAAAAGAAATTCTTAGCCACGACTGAGCAGAGGGGACCATCCAGGGCCATTAAACAGGTGTGGAAATCATAAATGCGTAATGAACTCGATCTTCACAGCTGATTAGGACTGGCAAGAGGATGTCACAGGAGCAGGACATGACCATGACACCTAGATAGGGCATAGAAGAGAGTAGGTCCAGGAAGAGCTGGTAGACTGGGAAAAACAAGCACATAAATACCAATGAGGTCGGAGTGAGATCAAAAAGGCAAGTCAGTGAGAGTGAGGCAAATCAGAAGGAGGAGGAGCCGAGCAGGAGCCCTTAGAAACTAAGATTTCAAAGGGCGAGAGTTCAGATGTGGTGACTAGGTCCACGCTATGGCACAGACAGGAAGTTGTCCACAGGGACAACCCTTGAGTACCTCCAAGAACACCATTCTTAAAGAATTCAATGAAATTGAGCAATATGGCGGCCCTGCTGGCTGAAGAAGAGTGAATGATGATGGAGGATCCAGGCTAGAGAGGAAGCCTGCAGTGTGGAGGATGCATGACCTTGGTCCCAAGCAAGACTGACATCCCAAGCCCTACTCCACCTATTAGTGTGTGTTCCTAAAGCAAACCTCTTAGCCCCATACTTCAAATAGAACTTACAAAACTTTACACCAAAAATGCAAAGAACCCAATCAATAAATGGGCCAAGGAGCTAGACAGACACTGTACAGAAGAAGATATACAGGCGATTAATAAATATATGAAAAAGTTTTCAACATTTCTAGTAATTAGAGAAATGCAAATTAAAACAACTCTAAGATTTTATCTTACTGCAATTAGAATGACTATTATCAAGAACACAAACGATAATAGATGTTGGCGTGGATGTGGGGGAAAAGGCACACTCATACATTGCTGGTGGAGTTGCAAATTGATGCAACCACTTTGGAAAGCAGTGTGGAGAATCCTCAGAAAACTTGGAATGGACCCACCTTTTGACCCAGTTATCCCACTCCTCAGTTTATACCCAAAGGACTTAAAATCAACATACAACAGTAACGCAGTCACATCAATGTTTATAGCAGCTCAATTCACAATAGCTAGATTGTGGAACCAACCTAGATACCCTGCAACAGATGAATGGATAAAGAAACTGTGGCATATATACATAGTGGAATATTATTCAGTCATAAAGAAGAATAATACTATGGCATTTGCAAATAAAAGGATGAAATTGAAGAATATCATGCTAAGTGAAATAAACCAATCCCAAAAAACCGAAGACCAAATGTGTTCCCTGATAAGTGAATGGTGATATATAATGGGGGTGAGGAGCAGTTAGTGAGAGAAGAATGGAGAAACTTTAGATTATGTAGAAGGAAATGAGAGGGAGGGAGGAAATGAAAAATGGTGGAATAAGACAGACATCATTACCCTATGGACACGTATGATTACACGAATGGTATGAATCTACATTGTGTTCAACCATAGAAACAAAATGATGTACCCCATTTGTGTACAATGAATCAAAATACAGGCTGCAAAAAATAAAAAAATAATAATTTTTTTAAAAAAGAATACTTAACCTCAGTGTGGTGGGGATGGGAAGAACAGTAGAATGAGACAGAAATTATTACCCTATATCCATGTATGATTACACTACTGGTGTGACTCAGTGCCATGGACAGCCAGAGAAATGAGAAGTTATGCTCCATTTGTGTACAATGTGTCAAAATGCATCCTATTATCATGTATAACCAATTGGAACAAATAAAAAAAAAATTTAAAGAATACTTAACTTCAGGGTGGTAATGAACATTTTAAATGATGGTTTTCTGTGCAGTTGGGAGCTGTTCTGTGATCTGTTTCTACCTCTTACCCTGCTCCGCTTGCCAATGTAGAAAGAGCTGATCTCTGACTTTCCTCCAAAGTCAGCCAGCTTCCGGAAAGGCTAGGCCGGTGGGAGGCCCTGGTTGGAGATTAAAAGGCAGGAAGAAGGAAACCCTGGTGCTTTTCCATTACCTACTTGCTCCCTGCAGTCCACCTCCGCATAATCTGCCAGGGCAACATCTCCGGCAAGAGCAGACTCTCCTTCGTGGCTTTCATTCCCGTGAATCAGGCCTTTCCAGGTTCAACTTCTGTCCCCCCACCTTGATAGCTCCATCTCTTCCCTTTGCCCATCCCTGGGGACCGCGGTGACTTCCCACCATTGCATGAACTTATTGCTTTGACATCTCTGATTCACCTCTCAAATTTTCCTTCACCTGTATAATTAAGTCCCTCTGTTTTATGTAGAATGGTTTCTGTTTTCTTTGTTGGGCCTCTGTGTGACCAGAGCTTAGTGTCGTGCTTCACCAAGAGGGGGGATTTAAATAGCTTGTAATTGTTATAATTATGTTTAGATTAATAATATTAGTACTTGGTTTACCAAGATCTTTGAGAACGTGGTACTCGTTCCACAAAGATGTGAGCAGGATGTGTACAAGGTTGTATAATGATCCACCCTGTGCTTCTAAGGACAGAGGTGACAGATCAACAATTGCAGGTGGGTTCATTTTCTTGGATCTCTGAATCTCAGCTCCAGAACAGCATCTGAGTGCTTGAGTATATCCCTAGTGCCTGACCCAGGGCCTGGCACAGAGCAAGACCTTCAATAATGGTTACTGGACTGACCTGAAATGTTTCTGGTTGAGTGGTCAGAATAGTATTGAAGTCTGGAGTCCCTGAACTCAGGTTGCAGGATCTTACCTGTGTGTACACAGAAATTTTAGAAATTAGGAATGTATCAGGAAGGGCAGGATTAGGACAGAATGAATGAGACACTCGCCTCAGGCACAAAATTAAAAGGAATGCCAAGAAAACTCAGCAATCAGAATAAATAATACAATAGAGCAATATTTTAAAAACCATAATTAATGCAAAAATCCATAATGAACAAAATATCAAAATTTGAATAAAGATAGGATTACTGTTACTGATTTTTCCTTTGCCTCAGGCTCCAACATAGCTTGACCCGTGTTGACTAAAACTGTGTCGCTGCTTCTAATCATTCCTTTACTGCAACTTCAGGGAGCTTATGGCCCTGGGGTGAACATCCAAATCCCAACCCCCTGAACACACAAGCTACTGTCCAAGGTCTGCATGGAGGTTGCGTCTGTCCAGTTTCCTATTATCAATTTAGCACTAAAACTATTTTTACAAGTAAAATTTTTTTTCAAATACATGAATGAATGAACAAAAGACCTCTTCTGCATTCTGGAGATCCCAACAGAGTCACCGAAAAGGTATTTTAACAACGCACTTTTCTTTGGAAAAAAAAAAAAAATAGGTCAAACTCTAGGAATCAGAGATGTAAATTGAAACAATGAAGTTCAATTTTTCATGCCTAGAATTAGCAAAGATTTAGGAGATTGACAATACCCTGTATTGATGTGGAAAACAAGAAAGGACATTCCTATGTATTATTGCTAGGACTGAAAATTAATACAGTGTTTCTGGATAGCAATTTGGCAACATGTAACAAAAGACCTTGGAAAGTACATTTCTTTTGATGAGCAATCCCACTTCAAAGAATTATTCTAAGAAAATAATTAGGCAAGTGCCAGAATATGTATCTTCCAAGGAGTTTCATCACAGTATTGTTTAGAACTACAAAAGCTGAAAAATAGCCTAGAGATCCAAAAATATTGGGTTTATTATTATTAAGAAATATTAATAAAAATAGGGACTTTGTATGAAGGAACACCATACAACCTTTCAAAATAATGATGTAGACCTCTATTTACTTAAAACAGAAGAATATCCCAAAGGCCTTAAATGGGACAAAAGATCATGAAACAGTGTGTATGTAATGTAATCATCAAATTTCAGAGCTTCCAGAAGGCTGACCATAGGTGGTGATTATCTCTAGGTGGTGATTACATCATCTATCGATGATTTTAATTTTTTGGTCTTTCATTTCTCTGAATTCTCTAAATTTTACACAATGATCACATAAAACTGTATACTTCAGTAACCTCTGCTGTATTCTGCATCTTGAGTTTCCCAGCAAGAATAAGTTCAAGTTTTCATTATCACCTTTAGCTACTTCGGGAATTCCTTTGTTATATAAATCATGTCATAAAATACTATGCCCAATTCTTCTCAACAAAGGAGAGTCTGTTTGCTTTCCCTCACCTAATGCCCCAACACTCTCCAGAAATATCTCTGAGACTGAGTAACCAGCTTTGCAGACCACTCTTATAGGGAAGTTCCCCAAATGTCACTTGTTTTCCATCAAAAGGTTGATCCCATTTACTTACAAAAGATAAACTTTCCAGGTCCCAAGACTATTTTGTTATTTGTGGAATGGAGATAGGTATTTCCCTCACAGGTGGACCGAAAAGACAAAATTAGTGAAAGAAACCAGCAGAAAGTGCATCAGGCAGGCTAAGTCAAGTAATGCTGCAATAATGAACAACCCCAAAATCTCTGGGCCAAACAACAAAGTTTTATTTCCTACTGCACAAGAGTCTGCTGGGACCTCTGCTCCACATGCTCCTCCCTCAAGGACCCAGGCTGAAGGAGACTCCATTCCCATGACAAGCAGAGGAAAGGAAACGTGGCACCTAATAGACCCATTTAAAGCTTCCACCCAGGAGTGATCCGTGTCACTTTGCTCTCATCTCATTGGCCAAAACAAGCCACATGGTCACAGACCAATTCAAAAAGAAAGGGAAATTTAATGAGACCATGTGTCTTAAGGGTCCAAAAACAAGAAATACTGGTGAGTAGCAAACTAACCATCATAGTAGGCATTCAAAAATGCTTTTTGCATAAGAAGAAATACATGAAACCCAGCTCGATGGCAAAGGCCTCTGATGTGTGTCAGGATTGTGCTAGGTAGAACTTACAGTGAAGAATCAAATTAAATAACTTTTAGCAAAGCCACTCTCCTAGTCAGGACAAGAGCTGGGAGTTTATGTGAGAAATTGTGCCCTATCCATCACGTCCATGCCTGCTGATACTACTCCGCGTAGCTCCATTTTTGCAAGTCTCTTTCCTCCTCATCTTCCAGAAGCAAGTAATATTGACTGCTTGAGGGGGATAAGGGGATTGGAAAGTCCCTGCCATGTGCATAATCAATGTCCCTGAGGTGCACAGCAAGGTTGGTCCAAGGACCAGGAAAAGACAGCACCTGGAAAGGCTCTGGAGCCGCCTTCTCCTGTGTGCACAAGATGCAGGGGTAGAGAGAATAGGAGAAAGACATGAACCAGGGAGATCATATCCTGTAGAGGTCAGGAAGAGGAAAGCTTGGCACTGGGAAGTGAGTGTCATCATTTCCTTTACAATTATAAACTGAAATGCCTTGCTATCAACTAAATCATAGAACTGGTTTATCTTAGGTTCTGTTGGATCAAGAGAAAGAAGAAATGCTGTTTAATCAGAGAAGAGAACAAAATGGTAACTTCAACTTTGGGGCCTACTACACCTTGGAAGAGATTTCCCAAGAAATGGATAACCTCGTGGATGAGCACCCTGATCTAGTGAGCAAAGTAAATCTCAGCTCTTCTTTTGAAAACCGACCCATGAACGTGCTCAAGTTCAGCACTGGAGGAGACAAGCCAGCTATCTGGCTAGACACTGGAATCCATGCTCGAGAGTGGGTTACACAAGCTACTGCATTTTGGATAGCAAATAACATTGCCTCCAATTATGGAAATGATCCTTCCATCACCTACATTTTGGACACCATCGACATCTTCCTGCTGCCAGTCACAAACCCAGATGGATATGTGTTTTTTCAAACCCAAAATCAGATGTGGCAAAAGACTCAGTCCAAGGTCTCTGGAAGCCTCTGTGTTGGTGTAGATCCTAACCGGAACTGGGATGCAGGTTTTGGAGGACCTGGAGCCAGTAGCAGTGCTTTCTCTGATTCATACCATGGACCCGGGGCCAACTCTGAAGTTGAAGTGAAATCCATAGTGGACTTCATCAAGAGTCCATGGGGAATTCAAGGCCTTCGTTACCCTCCACAGCTATTCCCAGCTGCTCATGTACCCTTATGGATATAAATGTACCAAGTCAGATAACTTTGATGAGCTGGATAAACTGGCCCAAAGGGCTTCCCAGTCTGTGACAAGCCTGCATAGCACCAAGTACAGAGTGGGACCCATATGCTCAGTCATCTACCAAGCCAGTGGCGGAAGCATTGACTGGTCCTCTGATCTGGCATCAAGTACTCATTTGCCTTTGAACTGAGAGACACAGGACACTATGGCTTCCTCCTGCCGGCCAAGCAGATCTTACCCACAGCTGAAGAAACCTGGCTTGGCTTGAAGACAATCATGGAGCACGTGCGAGGCCACCCATATTGGGGCGCTGTGGAACAGACAAACACCATTAAAAGTCTTTGGTTTAAAGCAAAAAAATAAAAAAGATGCAGGAGTAGAGGGTCCGCATATTCTGCAGGACACACTCGGTCCCTGGGCTAAAGTGGAGGCCACTCCATTAGAGTGCCTGCCCCTTACTCATCTTTTGGAAAACACATGTCTACTGGCCCAGTTACTGGAGAGGATGTGTCATTATCCAAGTGTAGAAGACAAGTCCTGACACACTCATCGGGCTCTCCTCACCATCACACACGGGCACCTTGCACACACGTGCACACACATGCAGTCACCTGTACACAGCCCACGCCCGCTTGCATTGCACATCATTAATATACCGTATGAGTCTGAGCCACAGGCAGCAACCACTTGTGCAGTAGCCACGGGCACCTGACCCACCGACGTGAGTTACAGTCATCCCTGGTGCATGTGTTTTGCTAACCTATGTGAAATTGCTCTTTCACTGGCAGTTTCAATTGGTTCAAACCAATGCATGCACAGCTACTTAAAACCACAGCTATTTCATACATGTACACACAACCACACACACACACACACACACACACACACACAGCATGCACCACCACACATTCAACTCCACCTATTTCCCTACCCAGGCCGTAGGCTCCTTGGCAGTGAGTTCCATCATTGTCACTACCAAGGCTGCAATTAAAGCTCCACTCTAACCATCCAAAAAATCAGTCCCTGGGGCTTGGCCTCTGTGGCCCGGGCTTCACTCCAGCAGTTGCATTCCACGTCTGCCCCCACCCGTGGCCTGTCCACTTAGCCTCATCCTTAATCCCAGAAGCACCAGTCTCCCTTCAGGCAAAGGCTGCCGAGATGGCATGCAGCCTCGCTCTCTGTCTTGGAACTCCAGCCCCAACCTAAAACACCACACAATCAAGGCACTCCTGCTGGGGGGAGGGGGGAGATTCATTGACCCAGAAGGCCCCAGGACTCAGAACTGCCAAGGTGACCTTGAAAGTAGTTATTGAGCACTAATTCTATGTGTCTTAAGCCATTTTCTGCTGCTATCATAAAATATCTAAAACTGGAAAACGTATAAACAAAAGAAATACATTTCTCACTGTTCTGGAGCCTGGGACACCCAAGAGCAAGGACCAGCAGTGGGTGAGGCCTGTGTGCTGCATCACAACATGGCGGAAGGGCAAATGAGTACACGCAAAAGAGCAGGAGGCAGGGGCCAAAGCCAGGCCCAGTCAGGAGCCCACTCCCTCGATAACAACCAAGTCCCACAATAATGCCATTAATCCTTTCATGAGGGCAGAGCCCGGGTGGTGGTCTCATGAACCCATCTCTTAAGGACTCCACCATTTCAGACTGTTACAATGGCAATGAGAAGTCAGAGTGAGTTTTGGAGGGAATGTGGCCAGGTGGTTCACACATTCAAGGCAAGGAGGCAAACATTTTTTTCTAAGGCACAAATAAACATAAAATTCCAACGCTGAGAAATAGTATGGAGGAGAGGTATGCAATGCTGGAACATTTGCCTCGGACTCTTCTACTTCAGAATAAAATAATAGCACCAACCTCACACAGCTGTAGTGAGCATTAGGCCAGTATGTAAAGTACTCATGAGAGGGCGGGCACAAAATAAGCACTAGGCAGTGTTAGTTCTGTCTTTACAGTTAGATTATTCCATAGGGAGGGAGTGACCTAATTAGAGAGATGAGTAAGAGCTTCCACGTGAAAATGGCAGCTGTGGATAACTGAAGGGTGAGTATAAGTTAACGAAATGAAGGAAAAAGGACAATGGGACTCGTGCAAAGTCCCTGTGGCAGGAGAAAGTGTGGGTCATGACAACAACAGCTTAAGGCACCCATTATTTCAGTGTAAACAGTGACAAAGTGGGCATCCAGCATGAGACTGGAGGGGTTGGCAGGCACTAAATCAGGCAGGGCTTTGGAGGCCAACATAAGAAGTCAGCATTTGTAGAACATAAGCTAAACCCAATGAAAGGTCATTACGGAGTTAGAAGAAGGACTCTGAAATCAAGTTTAGGCTTAATGAGAAAGAATGTTGTGACTCTCCTGGACACAGAAGGGAGAAACCAGTGCCACGTGCTTCAGGGACTTACCACTCCTAAACTATGAACGTATTCATCCAAACTCTTGTGGTTGGAAGTGACGGAAACCCAATTCCAAGAAGCTAATGGAAAAAAAAAAATACATCTGATGATACATCAGATGATACAGTTGGGAAGTTGAAGGCTCATAACTGGTTTAAGGCACAGCCAAACTCAAGTGATCTTGTCAGAACTCCATCCTTCTCTCTGTCATTTGACTTTGTTCACCACTTCTTGGATGTATCACTAAGTGAGCCACCCCCTCCAAAGGGTGACTATGATGACCCATGGCAGCCCCAACTCTATTCTGTCACTAAAGCTCACATTGCTAAGATGTCAATTCCACCTTTCCTGAGATAGCTGGCAAAAGTCCCAGAAAAGACTCTGATTGGTCCAGCCAGGATCACATGCCCACCTGAGTGAAAGTGATGTCAGTTTCCCACAATCCATCAGGGCTGAGCAATATCTTACTAGACAAGGGAACAGGAAGTTTTAGTCCCTACAAGAATAGCAACTGGGCAAACAAAAGAAAATATGTGTCCATACAGGGTTTATGTGGCCTGTCCACAATGTCACGAGCCTGGCTAATTCCAGGCTCACCCTTGAGCATGTCCACATGTTTGTTCCTGCAGAACCCGCTCAGCCAGTGGAAGCTTTGCAGGGCTTGGAATGATGGAGACAGAAACTCTCCCAGAGCTTCAGGGATGCCATGGTTGAAGGATAGAGAGCTGAGAACTGGTAGAAAGAGACCCTTCAGAGGTAAGAAAAGGCATGTCTCCAAACCAAAGGGATCAGAAGCAGAAACAACAAGGCCAGCTTGGAATAGGCACAGGGGAGGAGAAAGCAGAGGCTGGCCTGGAGGGAGCAAGCAGGTGGGCAGTGTGGGTGACGTCCTGGGAGAGGCACTGCTCTCTTGGCTGGGTGTACTCCCCTGGAGCACTCCCCAACTCAGGCCAACCTCCCTCCTCTCTTGAAATTTTTGCCTATCATGACTCCTCTGAGGCCTATTCTGCCCCAGCAGCTCCCACAATCCTGATTCTTTTCACTCAACATACAAAAGTAACTCAAGTGTCTTCATTTCTTTAAAAAAAAAAAAAAAAAGTCCTGTCTCTGAATCTGCATTTCCTCTTATCTGAGTAACACTTGGTGAGCTATGTGAGGCATGGTCTACTCCAAGTGAGGTCCACAGACAGAGGCTGTCCACAAACTGTTTATAATCTGTAACAGCTGAAGGCAGAAATTGAGCAGAAATGGTTAGAAACCTTAATCACAACTTTTTTTTCTTTTACAGACTGCATTTTGATTTGTTGTACACAAATAGGGTACAACTTTTCATTTCTGTGGTTGTCCACAATGCAGATTCACACCATTTGTGTAATCATACATGTACCTAGGGTAATGATGTCCGTCTCATTCCACCATCTTTCATACCCACCCCTCCCATTTCCCTCAACACAATCCAAAGTTCCTCCATTCTTCTCTTACCCCTACCCCCGCTCCACTCCCGGTTATGTATCATCATCCACTTATCAGAGAAAACATTCAGCCTTTGGTTTTGGGGATTGGCTTATTTCACTTAGCATGATATTCTCCAACTCCATCCATTTATTTGCAAATGCCATAATATTATTCTTCATTATGACTGAATAATATTCCATTGGGTATATATACCACTGTTTTTTTATCCATTCATCTGTTGAAAGTGCCTAGGTTGGTTCCACAATCTAGTTATTGTGAATTGAGCTGCTATAAACATTGATGTGACTGTGTTACTGTAGTATGCTGATTTTAAGTCCTTTGGGTACAAACTGAGGAGTAGGATAACTGGGTCAAAAGGTGGGTCCAGGGGCTGGGGAGATAGCTCAGTTGGTAGAGTGCTTGCCTTGCAAGCACAAGGCCCTGGGTTCGATCCCCAGCACCCAAAAAAAAAAAGTGGGTCCATTCCAGGTTTTCTGAAAAATCTTCATACTGCTCTCCAGAGTGGCTGCGCCAATTTGCAACTCCACCAGCAATGTATGAGTGTGCCTTTTTCCCCACATTCTTGCCAACACCTATTATTGCTTGTGTTCTTGGTAACAGCCTTTCTAAGTGGAGTGAGATAAAACCTTATGGTGGTTTTAATTTGCATTTCTCTAATTACTAGGAATATTGAACACTTTTTCATATACCTTAATCACAATTTGACAGACCAATGATATATCCATTGAATCTAATAACAAAAGATGGGTCTGCATTTTGCATGTCTTTTTATTTCATTTTTCCAGTAATTCATTCTTAATAACACACAATATTTATACATATTCATGGGGTACAGTGTGATAGTTTGATACATGTATACAATGTATAATCTATAATCAGGGTAATTAGCATGTCCAGTAGTTCATTTTCACTCTATGTTACAAAAGTACCAGCCTGCGATAAGATGACAATTTTTAAATACACATACACATATATCACTCCTCTCCAGCAGTGATCTTGGGCTTCCTCGCAACATGGTAGTCTCAGAGTAGTTTAACTTCTTGCATATTAGCCATATAGGAGTTGTATATTCCCTCAATTCAAGTGTTCCCCCAAAATAGAAGGAACCAGTTTTCTTAAAGACTAGCTGAGCCCTAACAGGGACAGTACCATTTCTTCCCACACTCTATTAGCTGAGGCAGTCATGAGGCTAGGCAGTTCATCTCTCAGAGGAAGAATATCATCATCATCCGCCACCAACTCCTGGCAACCCCTAAGTGGTAGAGATTGGGGAGAACAACCTGAGATTTTTTTTTTTTTTTTTAGCTTTTAATCTTTTACAGACTGCCTTTTGATTCATTGTACACAAATGGGGTACATCATTTCATTTCTATGGTTGTGCACGATGTAGATTCATACCGTTCGTGTAATCATACATGTACATAGGGTCATGATGTCTGTCTCAGTCATCATTATGTACCTGGTTTGCTGTGCTCAGTCCTTTTTATCTATTATCCCATTCAACCCTTGCAACAATTATTCTCATTATGTAGAAAGAGGAACTGAGGTTTAGAGGGGCTAAATGACATGCCCGAGGTCACGCAAATAGTAAGTGACAGAAATAAGACATAAACCCAAGTCTCCCTGACTTCAGAGCTCAGTCTTAACCACTGGCTTGGCCACTGCCTGGCAGCTATGATTCACCTCAATCATCGCTCACCCCAAATGTTGTTTGACCCACCCTTCACTCATCCCCAGAAGACTCACCTGGCCTGCCTAGGTTTCCAACCATGGAAATATCTCCAGCCAATATCTCCTCCATGGATTTTTTTTTTCCTTAAAAAATAATGCCCCGTTCATCAGCAGTGAGTAGGGAATGACTTGGCAGCTCAAGAACTGCAAGTCATATTTCTGCAGGAAGCTGAAGAGGGACTGCCAAAGTACCTCTCAGCCCTGGCCAGGGTGGACAGGTAATTAGATTGAATCCACTCTTTGGCTCAGTTTCCTTCCTAAGCAGCTCATCCACTGAGCAATCCATCCTCCAGGCACCAATCCATCACCCGGGAGCACTGGGCCATGATGGACGGGCTGGGCCATCAGCAGAGCCCTCGATGGATGGGTGTCATTCATCAATGTGGGGAGCCAATAGTCCTGAGTTACTCAGGCTGTGGCACTTCCACCCCCTTTCGGGGGCCACAGCCAGGAGGACAGGGGCTGGGGGGCAGGGTGCAGAGCTAAAGGACTTCTCTTGGAGATGAGCCAGCTACCACGGGAACATTCTGTCTGAGCCACTCCAAAGTAGCAAGATGCTTAATGGGGTTTATTGTCTGGACAAGGAGCTTATAAGAGAATGAGGATGTCATAGATAAGATCACAGATTTTGGAAAAATCACACTTGCCTGATACATTTTTGTTCTGCCTTCTTTCCCTTCCTCTGAAGGTCAAGCACGGTATTCACCTCTCAGCTACGTGTCCTATCTCATTCCAGATGTTTGCTCACACTTTACAGCCCTCTGTATTTAGGGTCATGTGAAGAGATCTGGTTAATGAAATATATGTGCAAGTAACAAGTGTCATTCATATGTGACTGTGGCAGTTAAAAAGTCCCTGTGAGATCCAGCAGCCTCTCTCTTTTCTCCTGCCACAACAGCCTAGAGACCTCATGTTATGATATTTGAGTTGCAGAATCCAAACGGCCTGGATGGCTGATCACCTGGAAGACAGATGCCCTGGGGGTTTGCATAGATCCACAGCTGATGTTACCTCAGCCAGAGACAAACCTTTGCTAGACTAAGCCATTGAGGTGGAGGATTGTTTGTTACTGCAGCACAACCCAGCCTACCCTGACAAATACTCTGTATCAGGGGTCAGCTAAGAGCCAGACAGTAAATACTTTAGGCTTTGTAAGCCAGATGTTCTCTGTATCATTTTCTTCATTGTTTTAGTTTACTTTGCTTTGTTTACAACTCTTCAAAATGTGAGAAAACATTGTTAGCTTACATGCCTTACAAAATAGTCCAAGGGCTAGATTTAGCCTATGGACTAAAATGTTCCAGCTCCTGCCCTAAATTATCAGGGTGTTGTAAAAATTAAATGAGATGACGAGCATGAACAATTTTTTTTTTAATGTTAGCTTAAGAGTTGTGATAACACTTGTCTAAAAGTAGTAAATATGCCGGGCGCTGCTCTGGGCATTGATGGTTTCACAATGAACAACAAACATCAGGGAGCTCCCATGTGTCAGGGAAGAGTGGTTGTGTTTGTCGTTGTTGCTGCCGCTGCTGTTACGGTGATGTCAGTGACGGTGGAGAGAGTAATGGGGGATGTGGGATTATAAAAGTTCAACCCAAATTGCAATGCCTACACCCTTGTTTCTGCTCTGAACTGAGACAGTTGTCATGACCAGGACTTGAAAGATGCATCCCCATGATTTCCAAGGACCAAGTCATCTGGTTATTCCATGTAACTCAAGTATTATCAAAACTAATTGGTTAACCCAAGTTCTCACTGAATCCTATCTAGGGTAAATGTCTCGCTCTGCCACATATGACCCCAAAGTTGTGCTCCCAAAGGCCCTGTTAGCTGCAGAAGCCTCAAAGCTGCCTCGCTCATCTTGGTGTAGACACCCAGTCTGGATAATGTTCATGCCCACAGTTTGCTGGGATCAGGATAAAACCTTCCCTAATGTCTATGGATTTTGGATATGGCTTTGGATCTCTATAATCAATCACAACCCACATTTCCTGAAAACCTGATATGCCCCAGAAATAATCTCATTACTAGGTAAGCTAAGGGTCACATTATTCCCAAAGGAGCAAGCTGAGGCTCAGTGAGGTGATAAAACTCCCCCAAGGCTACATGGAGACTTAGTGGTGGCCCAGGCAAAAAAAAAAAAAAAAAAAAAATATATATATATATATATATATATATATACAGCTCTAGCTGAGTCCAGAGTGAACATGCTCTGCCTGTCCAACCACACTGTCTTCCTGGAGAGAGAAGACTCATCAACCGTGCATCAGAGAAAGCTGCCCTGTGGAGGGAGTATCGCTCTCTTCTACTTCTATTTTTTTAAATGTCATACGAATTTTGATGAGGATAGCAATGAATCTGCAGATCCCTTTGGGTAGAATGGACATTTAAACAAGAGTAAATTTTCCAACCCATGAACCTAGGATGTCTTTCCATTTTCATCTATCTGTGTTTTCTTCAATTCCTTTCACTAATGTCTTATAAGTTTTAGTGCACAAATCCTACACTTACTTGGGTAAACTTATTCCTTAGTATTTCATTCTTCTTGATGCTATTATAAATGACATTGTTTTCTTAACTTTTTTCAGCATATAGAAATGGTAGAATATAGAAATACTGCTAGTTCATAGAAATGCAACTGGTTTTTATGTGTTGGTTTTACATCCTGCCACTTTATCAAATTTATTAGAACAAAATACTTATGCACCCTTTGAGATTTTCTACCTATAAGATAATTGCATATGCAAACAGAGATGATCTTACTTCTTCCTTTCTTATTTGGACATCTTTTATGTCTTTTTCTTGTCTAATTTCTCTGGCTAGAATTTCCAGTACTATCTTAAATAGAAGTTGTGGTGGTGTGCATCTTTGACTTGTTCCTAGTCTTGGAGGAAAAGCTTTCATTTTTCACCATTGTGAATGATTTTTAGCTGTTGCCTTATATATGACCTTTACTATATATACAAGCAAAATAGAGAAAAGAAAAAAATCAACAAAGCTAAGAATGAGTTTTTGGAAAGATAAACTTAACTGACAAACCTCTATCTAGAGTAAGAAAAAAGAAAACTTAAATAAAATCATAAATTAAAAGAGACATTACAACTAATACAACAGATAAAAAATTATAAAAACTGCAATGAGCAATTATGCAGCAACAAATTTAAATAACCTAGAAGAAAATTATAGATTCCAGAAACAAACACCCTGCCAAACCTGCATAATGAAGAAATGGAAAACCTAGCATTTCAAAAACAAATAAGGACATTGAGTTGGTAGTCAAAACCCTCCCAACAAACAAGTTCAGGACCAGATGATTTCACTGGTAAATTCTGTGAAAATTTTTTAGAAGACCTAATATCAATTCCTCTCAAACTCTTCAAAAAAATTTAAGAAGAGGGGACATTCGTATTTCATCTTACAAAGCCAGTAATACCCTGATACCAAAACCAGATAAGGACACCACAAAAAATAAAACTATAAGCCAATATCCCTGATGAACATGAATGCAAAAATCCTCAACAAAACATTTGCTAACTTAATTTAGTAACATATTAGCAAGATCATATACCATAACCAGGTGGGATTTATCCTGGAATGGTTCCGCATAAGCAAATCTAATTGTGTGATACGACACATTAGTAAAATGAAGAATTAAAAGCACATGATTATCTCAATAGATACAGAAAAGGCATTTGACAAAAATCATTTTCGTGATTAAAAACTCTCAATAAACAAGGGATAGAAAGAATTTAACTCAACCTAATAAAGGTCACATATGACAAATCTATAGTTGACATCATTCATAAATGGTGAATCAGGAAAAAGACAAGGGTGCTCATTGTCACCACTTCTATTTGACATAGTACTGGGAGTCCTAGCCCAAACAATTAGGCAAGAAAAATAAATAAAAGGCCTCCAAATTGGAAATAAAGAAGTAAAATTATCTCTGCTTGCAAAGGACACAATCTTATATGTAGAAAATTCTAAAGACTGAAATTCTTGAAAGTAAGGATATTTGACTCATTCCTGAATCTACTACTACCTGTGCAAAGCCAGGAATGAAAGATGCTCATCCAGTACAGGACATAGCAGACTCTCGGTACTTTCTGACTGCAGGCTAAAGACACACAGACTTCTCCTTGGGACTGCAGGGATGAGGAGAATGTGGTTACACCTGTGATGAGGAAGGCTGGAAACCCATCACTCACATCCAAGTGCATCTGGATAGTCTTGTTCCTCCTATACATGGCACTACAATCCATCCAGGTGCTTGAACTGGAAACTGTTGACCAAACTCTCAAACACACAGGAGAGTCAGGCACTTCTCTCCATCTTGTCCACCTCCACCCAACCCCAGCCACCACCATCTCTTCCAGAACAACTGCATGAGCCTCCTCCTCATTCTCCCTGCCTTTCCTCTTGCTCCTTTCCAATATTTTTCCATGTTGTAGCCATAAAGATCTTTATAAAAATGGAAATAAAACCTTGCTATCCTTCCAAAATTCTTCCCACTGCTTTTAACAGAGTGCTGATGTCTTCTCATTGCCCACAAGGACTTGTATGGCCTGAGCCCTGCCTACCCCACCCCACCCACCTCACCTGGTGCCACTCTCCTTCCCACTCACTTGACTCTTGATTTCTATGACACACCAAGCATCTAACATCTTGCAACTTAGGCCAGTGCCTGGAATGACCTTTCTTTGTTCTCCGTGCCTAATTCCTTTGAGGTCCTTGGAGAGACCTTCTCTGGTCCCTGATCTAAGTGGTTCTTCTCACTCCACCTTGAATCTAAATACTACATTTATTTTTTTCTCAGCACTTACCCTTTTAATTTGTTTACATTTGCTTATTACCCCTACTAGCCTATGAGCTCCATGAGGACAGGATCTCTGTCTGTCCAAGTCACAATAGTGTCCCCAGTGCTCAGCATACTGTCTGGCACACAGTACAATCTCAATTATTTGTTGAATGCATGATGCACGGCAAGAAAACCTTCCAAGAGGGACCACGAGCTCCCCAGGTCCCCTCTGAAAGAGCCTCCTGTCACCATGTCCACTGTCCACCATCCACCTGATGACATGATCTCACCACACCCAGTTTCATTGAGCCATTGTCACTTTAGCAACAGTTCCTCCCCACTGCACACTGACTCCTCAGAGAACTCTGAAGCAAACAAATGGTCTGCTTTACCTTTCTGTCCTCAGGCCGAGGACAGACTGTGCACCTGGCAGGTGCAATAGGGAAGGTTGATGAGGATGCAAAACCTCCACTTCAAAACAACATCAGACGAGCCAGGAGGTACCAGCAGAATCTGGCTGATGTCATCTCAAAGTCACATGAAGGATCTTCGACAAATCAAGGAGAAAGTGAAAGATTACAGAAGATAAATAACATATTGATTTTCCAAGAAAAGGAAACAGTCAGATTCAATCCCAAGAAAAATTCTAGACCTTCTTATTAACCGGTCAGTTGGCAACTAATTTAAAAAGAATGAGGCAATTACCAAGATCTAATATCCATCCCCAGAGAATGTCAGATGAAATTATTCTAATTTTCTTTTTGATGAGGTTCTCATGTTTGGAACTGATAATATCTATATTTTAGATAAATATTCATTCATATTTATAGAGGGGTCTCCCTCTGCAGGCCCTGTGCCTCACTGTGAATGTAGTGTGACTAAAACCCACATCCTCAGGGAGGCCGCATGAGGCATGAGGAGGTACTGCGTGTGGTAGGATCCACGGTGAGGAGAGCTAGGGAGAAAGACCAAGGCAAGGCAGTGGGAGGGACTGCCAGGTAGGGAGTTTGGAGCACTAAGTAGGGTGGCCTGGGGAGGTCGCAAGAAGGGGATATTTGAGCAAGACTGAAGAAGGTCAGAGAGAGAGCCATACAGATTCCTGGGGCCTGCTGAAGCCCCCAGGCAGAGGAAGTAGCATGAGCTGACACGAGGTGTGTGAGGGCAAGGCTGGGTGAGGGACACGGGCCCTGTGGCTGAAGCAGACACAGGGAGGAAGAAAGCGGCAGATGGAGGTAAAGGAGGGAGGTACAGAACAAGTAGGCCTGTGAGGATTTGGCTCTAACTGAATACATAGGCATATAGCTAGGTCCACCTTAGCGCAACACCTCAGAGTTATGCAAGACAGGAGAACATGCCCTTTAGGTGACTCTCCAAGACATCAATGAGGTAAATAAGTGAGTGAGAGAATAGGGTAAAAGACAATTTTTAAATCAATGACCTGAGTTCAGCACGCAACTTCTTCCACCCAGAAATTCCACTCCCAGGTATATATCCAACAGAAAAATTCACTAGGTTCCCCTCCCCCAAAAAACAAATCAGGTTCTAGATTGCTCACAGAAGCACTGTTCACAATTTCCAAAATGTCCATCAACGGAAGAATGGATAAGTGTTCTCACACCATGGGATACAATGCAGGGAATGAATGATATGCAACCTCATGTGAAAATACATATGGATTTTTAAATGAAAGAAGCCAGAATGAGGGTTTTATACTGTATTATTCCAGTTATATAAGGTCCAAAAACAGACAAAACCAATCTAGGGTAACAGAAATGAAGTTAGTGGCAGACTTAGTAGGAAGTGGTGACTGAGAGGGGGTTTCTGGGGTGGGTCAGACCCATTTATTGACCTTGGTACTGGTTATATGGAAATATTCTCCTTTTGAAAAGTCATTACACTGTGCACGTAAGATGATGAGCTTTTCAATTTATATGCAACACTTGAAAATTCCTAATTATAAATAATCTAAATGTCCTAATTATAAATAATCTAAATGAAACCAATAAAATAGTAAGACTGAGAAGAAAAAAATAAATTTTTTATTTATTTTGGGCTGGTTCAAATTCTATTCCTTATTAGCAACAGGGCCTGGGCAAATCTCTGAGTCCCAATTTCCTTGTCTTTAAAGGGGAGGCTCCAAAACCTATTGAGTCTACCCACAGAAATAGTGTAGAATCTAATGAAAAGTGACAGAAAAGACCTCCAGAAAATGACTCCCACGACTCAGTGGTAGCTGTTGCTGATGGCACCTCACCGGGGCGCACTCAGGATGGGAGTAGTGTCTGCCGATGGCCACAGGTTCACTCATCTTGCTCTTATGACTTTACAGATGTAAAGATGGGAGCTCTTCTCTTTCAAAGGTTGAGAAATAACCAATGTCACAGAATTAAAATGATATCAACAAATGTGAAACCCGGGACCAAAGCAGCAAAGGAAACTCAACAAGGAGAGAGTCCAGCTTCACACTTTGATATTCAAAGACAAGCACACAATGGTTATGCCTGGACTCCAGGCCAGGGGAAAATCTAGAATCCTGAAGACCCTCTTGTATAATGTAGCATTGTTTTTTGACAGAAGTAGAAACATGGATCATAAGAGAGAACTCCTCTTCAGTTCCCTCTGCTGATCAGAGTATTTCTAGAGTCATGTCTACTTTGGGGAACTTCCCTGGCTTGTCCAGAACCTGAGACTCACTAAGACTTGCTCTCTCAGTCTACTGGTAACATTTGAGCACAGACATATGGCCAAGGCAAAGGAGCCCTGCTGTCAGTGGGTCACTGCAGAAGACCATGACCTGGTGATTACCCCGCCATTGAAGCAGCAGGCTAAAGGCCAGGGAATAGTGGAAGTACATTTGGCAGAACATTCACAGGATGCTGGCATGAGTGTGGGTGTTTTCCACACCTTTCATCCCAAGTCTGAAGGTGAGGATGTGGCCCTCGGGCATCATTGCCTGTCCTCAGCATAGGAGTCCAGGAATCCATCACCCTTCACCAAAGTCCAAGTGTCCTCCAGCAGAGGGGCTCTGTGGGGAGCCCCAGGGAAGACTGAGAAGAGGGAGTTCTTACCAGATCCTGGTTCCAGTCCCAAGAGAGACAAGCAAGACAGAAGGCCTGGAGACTCAGGGAGAGTTGGGGGCCAGGCAGGAGACACTGAGGGCTGGAATGACCAGACATGACCTAACTTCCGTCCTTAACACCACTTATACTGCCAGTTTCGCTTAGGGCCATGTCGTTAGGGAAAGGTGAGACTTTAGGCTGCCTTTGGAGACACACCCGCTGAGGTTACTGGAGACCCAGCAACTCACACAGAGCTGTACTTGGCATGGCCTGGCCTGAAGCTCTCTGAACCTCAGCAGGAGGGAGATGGAGAAGAAGGGGAAGCCAAGTCAGGCAGGCCAAGGCTGGCCACCTGGCAGTGACCCTGGCCCCAGGATGGGGAGGTCAGCCATCCAGCATTCAATGTCTGAAGAAGGATAGTAAACTCAGTTCCCTTCAATACCCAGATGTGTATTGGACACCAGACCGTGACTGGAGACAGGGCAACAGAGTCCAGTGGAATAGGAAGTGTTAAGAGAGGGCCAGGTATGGCCAAGCACCAAGCACAATGGGGTCAGAACCTCTGACTTGACGTCTCAGTCAATAGGTAACTTCAGGGGGAGGGGGCCACCCTGGGGATTGAGCCTCCTCAGCCCTTGTCATTTTTTATTTTGAGACAGGGTGGCCTCCAATTTGCAATCCTCCTGCCTTAGCCTCCAGAGTCATGGTGCTACAGGTATGTGCCACAGCTCCCACCAACAGGCAACTTCTGAGTGCTGCTACGTGAGCAAGCCAGAGGAAGCTTGCTATCAGTGGGTTCCCGTGGAAGACCATGAACTCTGGACCGCAGGTCACCCCAGGCATTGAAGCAGTAGGCTAATGGACTGGGGATAGCAACAGTGCCCCACCCCCAGCTGTCCTGCTCACACCCAGTCAGAGCCTCAATAGGACCTGCCAGATCTATCTGAGCTTCCAGAAATGACAGTGACCCACAGGCCAGGGACCTGACCCTCTTTCTCCACTCCTCACCAGGGCCGTGTGCACACTGCCCTCCAGCTAGTGATGCAAACTTCCATCCAGGAAACCAGTCATTGCAGAGAAACCCTGAGTTGCATCTGTGGGCCAAGGGCAGGGACTCTTGGAGCAGGAACCCTGGGAAAGCCATTCTTGGAGGCGGAGGTCATATAAACCTCTCTGCCATTTCACAAAGCCAGCCTCCTCTGGCTCCCAGCATCCGCTCCCCCTGCCCAACTCCAGCAGCTCTGGGGCCCCGTACCTGGTCATCTCTCCCTGCTTGTTCTTTAAAACTCACTCCGATTTTTACTTTTTTTTTTAATCCCAACTCCAGGGCATTTCCCAAACTCACTTTTCCACATCGGTTGCTTTTGATGCTGTTCTCCCAGTTGCCCATTCCGAAGGAAAAGCTCAAGACCCACCATTTCCCCTGGACATCAGGCCTTGGGTTCAAGGTTACTCTCCGCAGCAGTAGATGTTGCTGTTGTTTTATTTTCATGCATGTTAAAATTTGAAAAATCGTAACAAAGCTTGGCTTCTGCGGCTGCTGGGGCTGGGGCCTCACAATGCTTGCTGTCGGAGAGGGGCTGATTACCCAACTCCATTTATCAAAGTGTCACTTCTCTGACAGGCCCTAATAAATATCCTGCCAGAGACCCCGCACCTGGCAGCCGTGCCACTCGGCAACACGCCGCTAACCTAATTTGCTAATTGCTGCTTTCCCCATTAATTTTAGTCCTGTCTTGTTTGGTGTTGACATGGAGGGAAGAGAAATAGGGTGGAAAAAACAGGCAAGAAAGAAAATATCTCGGGGTCCCCCAGCAGCCACCCCACCCACCTACCCTTCCCACACAACCACTCATTCCCACTCACACCTCACGACCAACTTCCTTCCCCTCTCTTTCCGCACCATGGCTGGGGGAGATGGAACATTTAAAGAAGCAGGGGCCGTATTTCCCAGAGCCGAAACCAGGACCCATGCCCGCTAATAGGACATAATGTTTGAAAATGGAGCAGTCGTAGAAAGACAAGGGACCTCAAGTCACTGTATCTAAAGAACTTTGTCAATATCTAGTCAATATTGTTGTCTTTCGAACAGAGAAGAGATCCATGGGCAGGAAGGGGTTAACAAGTCCAGCCCACTGGTCTTTCCCACGGCCAGTCCCAGAGCCCTTAAGCCCCAGGCTCCTCATTTCAGCCCAGCGCCCCCCATCTCAGGTGAATCGGCCTCCCTCTTGGCCTCCCTCCAAGCAATGAGGTCCAAGTGAACATCCCAGCCGCCCAAGGAGAGGCCTTCGCAGCCAGGACTACCTTGTCCGGCTCTTTAGCTCCTGACGAAAGACCCCAGCAGTGCGGAGGTTCCAGTTCAGGGTGCTCGTCTGTAGATTACTATTGTTGAACCCACTGGGTTCAAAAGCCTGTTGAAGAAGAAGCAAAGGCAGGAATGGAAAAGGCGTCACCAAAAGCAAAGAGGGAGGAAGACACAACGCCTTATCTGAGATGAACAAAAGTCCCCATCTATAAAAGGTGGATGGGTGTCTCACTCTCCAAGGAGCCAAAGAGGCCCTCCCGTAGCATCTTGGTACTTGGTACTTGCTGGGGCGTTCGTTCAGCTGGTAGGTCCCACACTGGAGAGAGTGGACCAGTCCACAGATTCCTTCCTCTGGAGTCCTTCCTTATTGTAGATTTCATTCTAAGTAAACCAGCGACACCAAAGTAGACAGTTCTGTGGCCCTGGAATTTTTACTTTTAAGTTGACGAAGTTAATGCGTGCCTGTTGCAGAAAAATTTACACCTTCCAAAAGGTGCAAAGAAAAAACCAAAAATCTCTCAATGCTCCATCATCTGTCACTCGGAGACTGTCTCCCACCAGCATGCAGACATTTCACTGTTTGCACAGCCCCCCAGGACTCTCATTCTGCATATAGATTACGCTACCACATCACCTTTTTTTTCAGTCACATATAAGGTACTGTTTCAAAGCCACTAAGCAGATCTCTCCAACAACCTTTTTAACCACCTTATGAGAATTTATTTAGCTATTCACATAAAGATGGACCTTTGCCCTTTTCCACAATGCTGGGGTAAATAGCCTTGTGCCCACATCTTCTCACATTGTTCGGTTATTACCCGAGGATAAACAGCTAGAGGTAGAAGCCCCAGTTTAAGTCCTGTGCATGTTTACAATTTATATAAACTTTCTCACACTGTGCTTCCAGAAAAGGTGCATGAATTTACCCCTAACTGCATGGTATGGGAGACTTTATTTCCCTACTCCTTCAAGTTAATCAGTTCTTTTTTATTTTTGGATCACTGTCAATCTTAACAAATGATCTGCTTTTCTTTGCATTGCTGGATTATTTGTGAAGTTCAAGATGTTTTTATACTTGAAGGACATGCAAATATTTTTGCAAATTACCTCTTCTCCTCAGTCTTGCCCTATCTTTCCATTAGAGTATTTGTCCTTTTTAATTACTCTGCAGGGGCTTTTTATATATTAGGGAAACTATTCTGTGCCAGGTACAATTTTTCCTATGTCCTCCCTACCTTAACCAGTTTATTATTTCAACTTTCCTTATAGTGTTTAATATTTGGTAAGGAAAAATATCAAAAGCATTTGCCTATAATGGAATTTATAAGAAAACACTCAAGATAGCCGGGCACTGTGGCATACACATGTAATTCCAGCCAGTGGCTTGGGAGGCTGAGACAGGAGGACCACAAGTTCAAAGTCAGCCTCAGCAACTTAGTAAGGCCCTAAGCAACTTAGTGAGATCCTTTCTCTAAATAAAATACAAAAAGTGTTGAGAATATGGCTCCTCAGTGGTTAATTGTCTCTGGGTTCAGTCCCTGGTACCAAAAAAAAAAAAAAAAAAAAAATAGAAAGAAAGAAAATACTCAAGATATCCAGAACCTATGGACATGTCCACTCTATCCAACTGTTCAGTCCTGGCTGGGAAGTCCTCTCCTTAGACACACTGGGACTTCACTGCATAAAGCAAGGCCAAACACTGTCCACCAGACAAACACCCAGGGCTGCCATGTTCCAAATGGAGAAGGTCATCTTCAGGTCCCTGGAGAAGGAGACAGACCTAAAATCTATCATCCCCTTCTCTCTGGCCTTAAGTCCACCTACCCCTTCCCTAGGTGGATGACAAGATGTCCAGCTGCTAGAGCCAAGGACAGAAATCGTGCTCAGACAGGACTGCACGATGAGGAACACCCAGCCTTCCGCTTCTCGCCCCGACAAGAGTGGGCTCTGAGATTTCCATCACCCAGCTCCAGCCCGGACAGAGCCCCCAGATCTGTGTGCCCAGGTCACAGCCAAGGCCATGTGTCCTCACTAGGAAGGGGTCTTTAGTTGGGAGAGGGGTATGACATAGGGAGAGGAAAAAAACAAGGAGAGGCTACAATGTGTCCGTTTGTCAACAACCCAAGGATCCCGAGCCCCATAGGCAGTTTGCCACTGAGGGTAAAGGTGAAGGTGAAGGACAATGTCCACAGGTGCGGGGATGTGTGATGTGTGTGTGTGTGTGTATGCTCAGCCTCGGAGTGTCTGCAGTCACACTCACTGTGGGTTCAACGGTGTGCACAACGGTGAGGACCAGGTTCATGCGAGAAGGAACAGGGTCAATATGAGCATGTCCCAGAACATCCCTGTAGAAGCGTCCTGTGTGATCGTCTATCTGCAGACCATGCCGGGGCAGGGACATGGAGATGAACATCTTTGCACGTGCAAGCTAGGTTGCAATGTCTGTCCGACCCTACAGGAGAGGGGGCATCAGACTCCGGGCGGCCGCTTTTCCCTCACCTGATCCCAGAGGGACTAGACCACAGCAGGACTGAGACCACAAGCTTGGAGTATCCCTGTCGTTCTTCATAAACGTAGTCCGCACTCACCGGGCTTTGACTTAGAAACTTTCAACTTTATTATGGTGGGAAAGGGCCACATAGTCAGTAAAAACCGCACTTCATAGTTTGCATTTTGCTCTTCCCTGGCTTAGGGGCATGCAGCGGGAGAATCCTGATGCGTGACGGTAAGCCGAGGTTGATGTCTGAGTGTGTTTATGGGAAGGCACAGCAAGAGAGATGTCGGGTAGGTTGGGCGTGTCAATGCTTTTCAACTTACAAGAGCTTAACCTACAATAGGCTGTGGGGGATGTGATCCCATCGTAAGTCAAGTAACAGCTGCATTGGAAACTTCCATCCTACCCCAAGGCCCAGCTCACCTGTCTCCCTCCCGGCTACCGAAGCTCCATGAAAGAGCCCGTCCTAGGGTCTCTGTTCCATAACTCTTTTTACGCCACACTCCAGTTGTCTGTGGACATACCTTCCCCGCTTACTAATCAACATCCCCTGGTCAGGGCCGGAGGGCCTGGTCTTACCTGTCCCGTACCCACAGCAGCTGGCTCCTGACTCTCTGCAGGGAGAATAAGCATTTGTGGAATTGGCTTGAATAATGGCCCTGGTGCCCAGGGTTGGGCTCTAGGATCCCCTGGGATCCCGTGCTAGCTGGGGCACACAGTGGATGTCTGGACGCTCCCACTTTGGCTAAGCTAGTGACAGAAAGACTAGTGGCAGCTCCCACCAGGCCTGCTTGGGGAAAGCAGTCACTGAAAGCACTCACAGGCCCCAAAGGTATCAAGCAGTTAGGACAGGGACCTTCCTTAAAAGGTCAGGGAGTAAATAATTCTGGCGTTAGGGTGATCTGATCAACGGTGGCTTTTACCCAGCTTGCTCTCTGGAAGCAGTCACAGACAGTGCTAGAGTGCATGGGCATGGCTGCAGGCCAGTGAAACCCTGGCCTAGAATCCTGAAGTGGAGAAAGAACACTCCAAGCACATCCATGACCTCTAGTTATAGAGAACCTAACTCGTCAACACCCCTTCTGAGAACCATAAACTAGGCTCTCCACACGACATTTAATATCTTATTGGAGACAGAGAAGAGCTACTTCATGTGGTTGTCCGTGCTGTGCACTGCACAAATTCAAGCGATGTAATTCACGCACACCATGATATGAACGGTGCACCACATGTTATGGGCAACGTGTCAGCCCTGCCTCAGGGGAACCAAGGAGCTCCACTTATGTAAAGAAGAGTCACTGGCTGGTGGGTGTCCATGTGGGTTTCCTTAGTTCAGGTACCTAATGAACAAGGATGTCCCACCCAAGATAGGGGCCCTGAGCCACTGCTTCTCTGAAGTGATATGATGGGGTTTTTTCATTGCATAGACAGCAGGGGCAAGGGCTCCAGAGTCCCTGAAAGTAGTGGATCAGGGACAGTAGGGGTCAATAGGGACTAAGGAAAAGCTGTTCCTACTGAATTTAAGAGAATGCACTTTGGGGACGGAGGACTGCCTGGCCCCAGCATGCCCCTGCTGCAAGCCCCTGCTCTTGGCCCCTAGCTGCTTGGGGATCCAGGAGTCAGCAAGGACCCTGGAGTCACCAGCCCCTCACACACCTAAGGAGCATGGAAGCCAGTCCTGTGAGGAAATGGAATCAACCTCCACCCGCAGCAGCTACAGACCCCACCCCACTCCAAAGGCTGCGGAGCTGACCACAGCTGCCCCCTGATCCCTCCCAGGAAGAGCCTTCTGCCAGGATCTCAGCCGTCAAACTCCGCTGAGCTTCTTTTAGATAGCTACAGTTGAACAAAATATTGCCCTGTTCCCGGTTACGTTAAAAGGGCCTAGTAAAGAATAATGGCAAAGATGCTCGCAGCCAAAAGCTGCTCTTGATGGCCCTTTAAGCGAGATTTACAGCCGGCATTTAGCAGTGTCCCTGGAACGCTCGCTGGCACCGATCGGTGGGAAGTGTGTGTGCAGCGCCTCCCAGGGCCAGCAGGCAGGCCATCCTTCACTCCAGCGGCTCTGCCTGCCCCCTGCGCTGCGCCAGCCCCCACGGGCCCCGCCCAAGTCCATTAGTCCCCTGCCTGGGCTGCCCACTAATAATCCCAGCTGTCAGTGCCTCAGGACGAGGCAAGCAGGGAGCCCAGGGAGACCTTGAGGTGTGCTCAGATCCGAGAAACTGAGGCACGGCAAAGACAAAGGCCTGGGAGACAACAGCAGAGGTCCCTGCAGAACAGAGGGCCCTGGGAACTCGTTCATCCAGCGTGCGCTTACTGAGCCCTTCGACAGGCCAGGCAAACAGAGCAGAGAGGTGCTCAAAAGAAGCCCAGTTGTCCCCCACCCTGTGAAACTTAGAGGGGAAGAGAAATTTCAAGAAAACAAAAACAAGAAAACACAGTAACTGTTTTCCTAAGGGGAGACCAAAGTGGGAGTAAGTAGGTCCAGGCTTGGGGACATCTCTGAGGACATAGGTTTTCCCAAGACATCAACTTGTAGCTGGCCGGCAGCTGTTAAGTGTTCAATGTGCGGCCCATGCAAACCCAAATGAGCTGCCAGTGTGGAACGTACACCCAACTTCAAAACCTTGATACAAAACACAAAAAGAATGCCAACTAGCTTGGTAATTTTTATATTGATTACATGTTGAAATAAGACTTTGAATATATTGGACCCAATAAAGTATATTATTGAAATTAATTTCACATTTCTTTTTACCTCTTTGAACATGACCACTGGAATATTTTGCAGCACATGGATGGCTGGTTTTGTGACTGACTTCACGTCTGCTGGACGGCACTGGCCTACGTGATGAATAGGAATTTACCAGGTGAGGCAGGAAGGAACGCGGGCCTGCAACTGAAGATTTAGTAATGACATCCATTTGAGCATTAGAAAGCCAACAGTCAGGACCCCTGATCAATGAGCTGGGCTCCCATAAGGGAAACTGAGGCAGAAGCCCCCCTACTATCTTGTGCAAATACACTGGATGTCTGGGACAGGGCGAAACCAGGCTGATGTCTGAGGCCACACCAGGACAGGAGGTGCGTGGTTGTACAGCTCACCCCAGGTCCAGATTTCAGGCCTGCCTCAGTTTCCCCTCACCTTCAGACTCCAGCATCCCGACCTCCGGGTTGCCCCTGAGTTAGTTATGGGCTAAGTCTTACTTGGAATTCCTTTAGTTCTGCATAGCAAGACCCCACAGGAGTGGCTGCCTCCTATCAATAGGATGAGCAGCTCTTCTTATTGTTTCCTTTGCCAACCACAGAGATCTGAGGACTCACGGTGAGCCTGCCGCTCTGGGCTGTACTTCACCTGCGTTCCCGGGTACGACTCACAAAGACACTGTGAGGTGCTCAGTGATTAAGCACACAACAGAAACACATTTCCGACATGAAGGTACCCAGGTTTCTGTTGCCTTTTCTCAATCCCCAAATCCAAAGAACACCTAGAACAAAAATGGTTGCTAGGTTTCATTTCATATGCCACCTCCAATAGATTCAGAGTGACTGCCTAAAGCGGTGTGTTGAGAAGGATTCAGAAGTTTAACAGAAAAGATTGGCCATGATTGATTAACATCTACCATGGAAGTACGCATGCTTACCAATCTTGATCCAGGGATAGGTCGAACCTTATATCTCTGGTAAGACCATGCCCGAAGCAGATCTGTTATGGAATTTAATTTATATCCCCAGTAGCTCACCTCCAGTAGCAAGGAGACATCGTGATATGTCCCTTCGAAATGTACTGGGATCTCAGGCTGCATTATTAAGAGGGGTTACAGGGAGAGGTGCCAGTGCTCTCTACCATCAGACCACACCCGGGCTGTACGTTATAGAGAGACTTTACTATCTTGAATACACTCCAGAAAGGCCAACCGCAGAGAGAGGGGGTCACAAAACTGCATTATGTGAAGGTTCATGGAATGAACTGGAAGACTGGGGCTGTAACTCAGTGGCAGACTACTTGCCTGTCATGCACGGGGTCCTGTGTTCAATCACCGAAACCACAGAGGGGAAATAAAACAGAATGAACCAGGAGCGAAACCTGGGGACTCAGGTGGCACGACCATCCCCTTCACTATAGGAGCAGATTTCACTAATTCAACAAACACTTAACTCCACTGTGTCAGGCTCTGGGCATACAGCAGCAGACATGGAGTGTCTCCTGACCCCTCCAGATCCACATCAGCCCTCTCCTCCCTGCTCGGTACCCACAGAGGATAACCTTGATGAAATGTCAATGGACCCTCTGTTCCTCTTATTTCCAGCCGGGACCAATCAACAGTAGATGGGAGGGCAGTTGGAGAGCGAGGTTGTGGTGCCTGCCCCGTGCTGCCTGTGTGGACTTGACAGCAGGCCTCAGCTCCTGTAGGCAGCCCTCTCCTCTCTGGGGTCCAGTTCTACTTCCTTCCTTCTGCCCAGGGGTTGGTCACAGTTTCATGGTGCTGCTAACCTGGCTACTGCGCCTCCCCCTGTGGATTCCCCTAAAGCAGCACAGGCCCATGCAAAGTGTGACTCTATTCAACTCCAACTATGGAATTCAAGCACAACCTCCATTTATTTCCAGGACCTTTCCTGACTATGTGACAGCTTGGTACCTCTTCTCAATAGAGCTCATAGTCTGGTGTGGGAGATCAAACAGGTAAAAAAGTAAATATGACATCAGTCATGGTATAAGAGAGATAACAAGCTCAATGCGGTGAGCATCAGAGAGCGAGGGGTACCAATAAAATGGGGTGGTCAGGGAGGCCCCCGGAAATGTGGCATTTCACCCGAGATCTGCAGGATGAGAGCTAGCTGCAACCAAAGGGGTGGGGATGAATTTGGTTCCCCGAGCTTCTCAACTAGACGGGAAGCTGACCAGGAGATAGTGGGCTTGCTTCTTGATGCTCATGCAGAGATGGGAAGGCTCTTTGGCAGTGGCTGGGCCAGAACAAGGATGAGGTTCCTGGAGAAGTGGGGAGCCAGGCTGTGCTGGCACTGGCCTGTCCTGAGAGGGTCTCTCCATCTCCCACAGGCTCAGCCTGAGTCTTGGTTCAATACCATACTGCCAGCCATGTAGGTTGGGAAACCAGAGAAATAAGAGCACTAAATTGCTCACAGGAGAAGAAGATGGGGAAGTTTTCCGCCATCTTATACCAGTTCCAGAGTGGCGAGAGGAAGAAACACGGGCCACATCTGTGAGTGTAGAACAGTTTTAACATGAGTCGATCTGTCCACTGCATACAAGGGCCAGTCAGGTCAGAATCTGTTTCCATCACTAAAACAAAGAAAGAAGAACAAAGAGAAGTCTATGCTCTTGAAGAAGAGAGGTACAGGATCCCCTTCTTCCTGAAAGGTGGGATCCTGGGGTCCTCAAAACCACTGGATTCAGTTGGACACCCATTCAGATCACCTAGAAGACTTTGAGAAGCCCTGATGCCAAAGCTCTGTGCCCAGAACCGCTGAGCAATTGGTCTTGGGTCACGTGTGAAGTACAGATTGAAAACCGTGGTCAGCAAGGGTTGAAAGGGCCAAATCCAGCACAGAGAAACACAGGCACCCACGGGACTGTTGAAATGAGGTTATATCGTGAGGAAGAGGCCCTAAGCTACTGTCAAACTTTAAGTGAATCACAGTCGCCGGGGTGCTTGAGGCTCATGGATTCTTAATCTCTATTCCCAGAGACTCTGATCCCCTGTCTTAGATGGTGTCTGAGAATCTGCACACCTAATAAGCTCTCAAGTGAATTGGGGCAAACACTGCTTTGGAAAAAGTGCTAGATGCCCACCTTGCTCCGGGGCACCTCCCCTTAACCACTAACCCCGGCTTGAGAATGTGGAGGGAATCAGGACCCTGGACAGAGGCAACTGCTGGGCAACAGCCTCCTGCGTACCACCTTTGGTCTTGGGAGGAGGGTCCGGGCTAGACAGAGAAGCAGCCAGAAAACTGGGACAATTGGTTTGTGGAGGATACAAAGAGGTGAAATGGGGAGCATTAGAGTTCTGGGACTGGAAGAATAAGAACTTTAGAGTAACGAAATCAAAAAAGGAGAATGTGAAAGTTTATGCTGTAACCTACTATAGTTGTCAGAAAGCAAGTGGAGAAAGATGGGCTTTGGTCATTGAAATTCAGAAAGGACCCAACTCTGGGAACTTACTCTTTCTGAGCATTTTGGATTCATTTAATGATATAATTATACCTGTACTTTATAAAAGACAACTGAGGCTCTGGGGAGGGGGCTGGCCTGCCCAACACCACAAGGCCAGGATGTGGTGGTTCCTGGAATTGGGCCAAGATGTGCCATCTGCAAAACCAGTACTTTCTCACCGGATCCCATCAGCCCCTCTCAAAAGGAATTCTGAGGACTCAAAAGTGAACTTCTGAAAGACGCAATCATTAGCTTAGTAAAGTTCACATCTAGACCAAGGATGGCAAATTAATGACATTGATACCATCCTGTCCCCCTTCACGTGCCCCTGTCAGACATCACTAATCAACCCCAGCATCCTTTCTACTGAGTCCCAGTTTGGCCTCAAAATCCTTTTCAAATAATCAACTGGGGACAACCTGTAGAAAGAAACTCTGCCATTCCTGAGTTGAACTTTTGGGTTTAAACAAGTGTTCTCAGTCCAACTACACACAAACACTGGGAATTTTAAAGTGTGGTGTCCTTGTGTAACAGATGAAGAGATGGAGGTCCAGGGAGCACCAGGCTAGCAGGGCTCTGGAATGACCCAGGTCTGCTGGAAGAACCCTTCATTGGTGCTTGGAATTCAGGAGCAGAAGTAAAGGATGGAAGAAATAAGCTTTTTTTTTTTTTAATTTAAATTGTTTTTTTTTTATTTTTACAGACTGCATTTTGATTCATTGTACACAAATGGGATACAACTTTTCACTTCTATGGTTGTACACAATGTAGATTCATACCATTTGTGTAATCATACATGTACATAGAGTAATACTGTCTGTCTTAGCCTACTATCTTTCCTTCCCCCACCCCTTCCTGCCCCATTTTCCTCTAAACCATCCAAAGTTCCTTCATTCTTCTCTTTCCTGCCTGCCTGCCACACCCCCTCATTATGTATCCTCATCCACTTATCAGAGAAAACATTTGGCCTTTGGTTTTGGTGGCTTGGCCTATTTCATTTAGCATGATATTTCCCAACTTCATCCATTTACCAGCAAATGCCATAATTTTATTCTTCTTTATGGCTGAGTAATATTCCACTGTGTATATATACCACAGTTTCTTTATCCATTCATCAATTGAAGGGCATCTAGGCTGGTTCCACATTCCAGCTATTGTGAATCGAGCAGCTATGAACATTGATGTGGCTGCATCACTGTAGTATGCTGACTTTAAGTCCTTTGGATATAAACTGAGGAGTGGGAGAGCTGGGTCAAATGGCAGGTCCATTCCAAGTTAAGAAATAAGTTTTAAGAGCACCTTAGAGACACACCGGGGTGAATCACTACAGGTGGGGCTCAGTGGGAACCCAAGGGCCTGCCCAGGCTTCCCAGCTGCCCAGCCCTGCCCTGAGTCCCTGCTTCTGCAGTCCAACACTCCTCTGAGTAGCTTTGAGAGGCATAGGATGAGCAGCCGACATCAGCTTCTATTCCCGCTGCAGACACCGACCCGGAGCAGAGAGGGGCCCTGAGCCCCTGGAGCTTGGGCTCCCCAGGCAGCGTTCAGCCAGGTCGCTCAGCCAGGCTGGCGGCCAAGCCCCGGTGCCTTCCACTGCGCCTGCACCCCCAGAGCGGGGTTTCCAACGGTGCCGCACACCAGGGTGACCCAGGGAGCCAGCGTGGAGAGCTGCACTGCCCAGCCCAGCCCAGACCAGTTCCTCGCGGGCCTGCGGAGGACGGAGCAGCCAGCAACTCGCTCGGAGTCGAGTCAGCGCTGCGAGGTGATGTCCGAGGCGGAGACAGGAGGCCGCCCTGCCAGCTGCTCGCCCTCCAAACCCCATCCCCTGCCAGGCCTGCTCCCCAAGGCGCCGGGTCCTCCAAATGAAAGCAGGCGGCCGGAGTTCAGGGCCCGCTGGCGTTCTCCCAGTAAGCACCTTTTGTTCCCGGCTCAGAGCTGTTAATTAAAGAGCCGTGATTAATGAGGAAGCGCTCCTGGTCCCCATCTAGGATGAGAGGTCCTGGGGATGCTGACTTTGCTGGAGGAATCTGCAGTCAGATTCCAACTGGAACTATTTATAGTCCGGCTCGGGGAGGGTCGGGAGGAAGGCGCCCCTCCTCCCCCTCACCTTCTCCTCTCCCCTCCCTCCCCGCGCCACATCACCCAGCAACGTGGAGGTGGGAATATTTATTGAGGAAGCATTTTTAAAGGAGTGACTTAACACTCATGCATTCGCATTAATTCACCCGTCCATTCGTTTCCACAACATATATTTATCGCGTGCCTACTAAGCGCTGGGCTCCAGGCCAGTTGTCAGGGTCTCAGCTCTGATTCAGAGCAGCATGGCCCCTGCTCTGGTGGCGTTCACACTGCCCGGGAGGAGTCACCACCCAAGAATGTGTAAGTAGAGGCCAGCACTCTGCAGAAAGGATTCAGTAAGCCCTCCCCAGGATGCTGACTGCCGCTGTCGGAACCCCTCATCCTCCCCTCTAATGAGGAAACAGGCTCAGACATATTAAAGGAGTTAAGGTTCCATCAATGACGGGGCAGTCTCCAGATGGCCAGTAAATGGATGGAACTGGAGAATATCATGCTAAGTGAAATAAGCCAGGCCCAAAATACCAAAGGCTGAATGTTTTCTTTGATATGTGGATGCTAACCCACAACAAAGGAAGGTGGGGAGGAGAAGAATAGAAATCCACTGGATTAGACAAAGGGGAATGAAGGAAGGGAGGGGGAGGGGAAGAGGAAGGACAGTAGAATTAATCGAACTTGACTTTCCTATCCTTATATTTGAATACACAACCAGGATAACTGCATCATGTACGACCACAGGAATAGGATCCTAATTAGAATAATGAACACTTCATGTATGTGTAATATGCCAAAATGCATTCTACTGTCATGATATCTAAAAAGAATAAATAAAAAGAAGAAAATAAGTGTGGCTGAGACTGCTGTGACTTTCCAAATTCATTTCCTCTTCTTCCCGTGTACCTGGTTTTCCACGCTCCTTTAGAGTCCACATATAGGCCGTGGGACAAGAGTGAGGCAGACCACTCCCACGGGTGGTCCCCATCAACACTCCCATGGGCTAGTTGGTGAAATCCAGGGTGACCTCGGAGGCCATGGTTAAAATGAGTCTCCCTGAATGGCTCCGTGGAGCAGACCCTCTCTTGATCCTGCCATCAAGAAAACTTTCTGCAAGCAAGAAATAAATTTCACTGTCATGAGTCCCTGAGATTTCAGGGCTTACCTGTTACAGTAGCTAGCACTACCTAAACTGACATAGCAGATCTGCCTGCTCCAAGTTCACATTTCCTCTATTGCCCCTGAGAAAGCATTAAAGAATCCTGTTAAACCAAAACTGTGAGGCTAAGAGCTCTATGAAGTAAAAGGGTTTATTGAGCCATTATAGAAATTGGAGACAAAAAAAATAAAATAACATAAAATAAATGACGAGGTCCTGGGACCTAACTCCACTGCTCCCAGCAGTAAAGCTAAGCCATCATTGGGATTGTGTCCACTGAGCCGACAAAGTGGGAGTACTCTCATAGTGACATTTGGGAAATAAGCATAAGTTCTTGACAATGAATTCACCACGGATGTTGATGAAAGGGGTAGGATAATCCAAAGTGGGGGAAGGCCACTAAGCAGAAGTATTTGGCACTTCAGGATTGGTTGAGGTGAAGAGTCTAGAAGGTTCCTTGGCAAGCTGAGAGCAGCAGCACCTGATATTCGGGGCCTGGCATCTGAGTCAGGTTCTCAACAAGCATTCCTATAACTATTCCCACCCCTTCCCCTCTCCATCCTCCAATCCTTAATTTAAAATAGGACATCTAAGAATTTTTCTCATCACTCCCTAAAGCCCTCTGGGAATAGGCACCACTGGGAGAAGGGCAGGGACACCCAGGGTTCTCCCAGTCACCCTCTCTGTCAGGTCTTGCCCACAGTCACCGGCAATCAGCCCCAGGTTGCGTCCCCAGTCCTGGCCCTCTTGTGACTGAAGCCAAGGTGACCTCTCCCTGCACTAGGGCATGTGGGAGGATGGGCAGAAGAGATGCCTTCCAGGAACCAACCAGAATCATGGCACGAGTTGTCCCATGGAGACAAGGCCTGGCACTGTGGTCGGGCACCACGGAGGAGACGGAGACCTGAAGTAAGACGGAGAGGACCTGGCACAATCCCCAGTCTCAACGCCCTCCTCCATAAAGTGGGTGCAGGAGAGCACGGAGGCACAGCCTCTGACACCTGAGTGCCGGGCACACAGAGGAGCTCCGGACCTACTTGCAAGCAGGGCGCTTCTGCTCTGGGGAGGGCGGAAAGGCCCCGAGCAGCCGCGGGGCAGCAGAGTCAACCGGCCCCAGAATCACCTCGAGCGCAGGCATCTCGAACTCCAAACTAACAAACTGCCCTCGCCGCTTAAGAGGATTTTAACTGAGTCTTTCATTACCTGTAACAAAAGCATTCCGACTCATCTATAGACGAGACACATAACATCTCTGTGATGCTTTTTCTCAACCGTAAAGTGGGAACATCCCTTGTTTTTCGGTGAAATAACAGGACAATCATAATAATTGCATTTGTGCATGGTCTAGGTAGGCATGCATTTCTAAGGAGCTATTCAAACGGCTCAAAAAGGGCAATTTGCAAAGATCCTTCTCTCTCTGCAGAGCGGTGGTGTTCTCAGAGTTCATTTTCCTCAAGTGGCCTTCACGTCATTTGGAGACATCAAATTCTGTTTATGTAAATGTTACTCAAAAGCCCAGAATCTCATGCAAGATGATAACAGTTTTGCTATTTCTCGGCCCAGCAGGTTTCTAAGGAAGCTAGCTCAAGGGAGAGGCTTGCCCAGCTTTGCTCCACTGACCTTACAGTGGTGCTGGATATGCAATCTGTGGAAGCTGAACCTCTCGTCCCACTCAGGAGTTAGAGGACCTGAGATCTGAGGAAGGGAAGAAGGAAGGTTGTGAATGCTCCAAGGCTGAAACTTGTGACCCTCTCCCCAGCACCCCAAAACTACTGTAAAATGAACTCATCTTCTCCATTCTTAGAGGTCATATGTGAGGGCAAACAGAACTCAGAGCAGCCAATCTCAGAGGCTGAAGGGGTTCAGAGAGGTGCAGTTACTGCCCCAAGGTCACACAGCACAGCTAGGATTCAAACACAGTTATGCCGATTCCAATGTACTGTTCTGCATGCACTACTTGCTATGTGCTTAGTAAACACCTGTCACTCCAACCATCCACCCTGTTTCCTGCATAACTTTGCAGAATTGTCCTCAGAGAGGCCTCTTATCCCCATGTTTAAGAATGGAGAATCCATAGAGCTATAAGACTAGGTGAAGAGGAGCTGGGGAGAGAAAGGAGAGGTATTGAGGAATTAAATGGACCAAATTGGTTATGTGCATGTCTGAATATGTAAAAATAAAGCCCACTATTGTGTATAATTATAATGCACCAATTTTAAAAGTTTTTCTTAAACACAGGTGAGCCTCTGCCCTACTTACACAGAAATTGTGTGTGGTACGTGATACATCCATCAGACCCACGCACACATTTTCTATTCTCTCTCTCTCTCTCTCTCTCTCTCTCTCTCTCTCCCCCCCCCCACACACACACACACACACGCATACCCCACAATCCTCCTGGAGCTGCTACCCCGCAGGCCCAGCCCTGGACACGCCTCTTGCTGAGATAGACCTCTCTGACCTGGACTGTGTGGCCCCAAGCACACACTTTCCATGACCACTTCCTTCTCAAACTCTCACCTCCTGTTTTCTGGGCAGGGGAAGCATGGTCATGGGATCCCAGTCTTAAACCAGATCCTGAAACCAGGATCTGAGAGCAAGTGGTTTCTTGGGGAGGGGTTCCCAGGAAAGCTCCCGCCATGGGCAAGTGAGACGGGCAGGAAGGACAGCCAAGGGAGGGCCCTTGGTGAGTCAGCGACCCCTGTGGGACTCTGGGGCTCCACTGGGAACTTCTAGGAGATGGGGGTCAAATGAGACTTACCTTATCCCACTGAGGAGCAAGGAAGCTGGGGAGCTGGGGTATTTATCCACCAGTCCCCAGGGTCATTGGCTGGGGCTGCTCCCCAGGACATTAACCCTCTGTACTTCCTGTCTGCCCTGCATGCAGCTCAAGAAAAATGGAAAGCTGGATTTAGAGTAAGACTTCATCTTGTCAAAGGCAAGATGGAGAGAGGACACGTGGACAGGGCACAGAGCACCCTCTGGCTTCCCATCTCCTTCCCTTACCTGCCAACCTGGAGCTTTCTGAAAGATCACCCACTCCATCCTCTTACCTACCCCAGTCTCCACCAATAAGTAACTTCATGCCTTCCCAACTTCATGGAGTTGGGATCCAGAGACAGATTTCCTAGGTGCAAATGCAGCACTTACGAGCTGTGTGGCCTCCAGCATCAAAGCCTCATGCAGCCTGAGCTCTCTTCTCTGCAACATGGAGTCAATGATTCCTGGGTCAGACCATTGTTCAGAGGGCTGAGCAAAACCTTTAGCACGGTGCCTGCACACAAAGAGCACCGGGAGACGTTGGCTCTTGCCCTGGGCTGTCATGCACAGCTGAATGTTGACCCCTGTACCAGGCACCCAGCCAAGGGCGTGCTAGGCCAGGCACCCAGCCAAGGGCATGCTAGGCCTTGCACAGGAGTGCCTGATCCGCCTTCCCTGGACCATGCACGTCCATGCAGCTGCATGGCACCAGATACAGAGTGACTCCTCCTCACTGGGCACCAAAGGTGACACCTTTCATCACCTATCTGCCTTGTAATGCTTCCTGGTTCCAATAATCAAAAGTTGCTAACTGAGCTACTGATGGCCCTGAATATCATTATTGGTATTATGATGATTGCAACTATTATGAGCTAATTAACTCATGGAAGGTGTCTTTTAAAGGTAGGAAACATAGGCTAGTGTTTCTGTCAACAACAGTTCTGTCTGACCAGAAGCCTCTCTCCAGTAGAACAGGTCAACTTAAGAAGCCGGTTCAGTCGAGGACTCTCCAGCTCTCTGCGTGATGGGGACTACAGCACATCCACCTGCTTCCCAGCCCAGAGGGCTGGGGGAACAGGAGACTCCAGGAGCACATCGGAGCTGTGTGCCAGCTCCTGACCTGACAAAGAGGAAGCTCTTCAGTGAGCCTCCCAGGAAGCAGCTCACCCAGGATCCGGGGACAGATCTCCTCTCCTTGTTCTGCACCTTTGGTGTCCAAGGACACTCCAGAGGCTTCGGAAATGGTCTGAAGAATGGAGAGAGAAAGGAGGACACAAGACCAAAGTGTTTTCCTTGTGCCACCCTCTCCCCGTTCCAGTGGCCCCCAGCTCTCCCTGCCTGACCAGGGTGCTCTGTGGGGACTGCCCAGCCGGGGACACAGTCTCCTTTCTCAGTCCTGAAGGGCTCACCAGGCTTGTCCATAGCCCCCAGGTCCCCAGCCAGGCCCCTCCAGTCTCTCTGTGCCCAGCCTGTGTTCATGGTTCAGGTGTCCCAACAGGCCACACTGCCTCTGAGAGCAAGCATCACAAATGTCCTTGCTGCCAGCCTGAGACCCGAGCTCATCTGGGGTTTAAAACTTAGGAATCCCACTTTGCAGTTAAAAGAGACCTTTTCCATTTTCTTGCCCCCACCTCCCAAGCATTTTCATTAACCCATCTCCCTCAGCGCCCCCAGGAGAGCTGCCGGGGCCCAGGAGACTGCCTGAGCCCCTCTCCCTGAATACCTGTGGAGGCACTGCCCCCCTCCAGCACCCAGCCCCGACCCCAACCCTGCACGTCAAGGAGACCAGAGAACACAGGGGAGGCAGAGAGCGCACCCCGGAAGGCCAACTCCACCCCATGGAACTATCCGCCAAGGCCAGAGCCAGCCTCCCACTCTGTCCCTGGACCAGCAAACTGGAACAGCCTCCCCGCTCAACCCAGCACGGCCAAGGAGGCGGCGGAGCAGGGCTGAGCTCCTCACTGCCAGCCGCCCCCTGGACCTCTCCCCGCAGCCTCCGCCTTCTCCCCTCCTCTGGGCAGACCCTCCAGAAACCCAGTGCAAACCCGGATGTTACCTGGGGCTGGCACCGCACCGGAGCCGTTGGTGTATGCATGCTCACTTACACTGTACACACTCATACTCACAACTGCACAACCAGGAACGCCCGCAACACGCATCTCCACATCGTGGTGAAGCTCTAGCCATAGGAAAGGACAGTCACGGGAGCCTGCACCTCTTGGGCACACGGTGGCTTTACCCCCCTGCTCACCACGAACACATGGCCACGACAGCAGAGGTGTGTGCACATCCCCTGAAATCTACTATACACGCAGAGATGTTAGGCACACAGGTGGGAGCTCAGCTGCTCAGGTGCACAGGGTTACACACACGCCCAAACACACCCATGCACACACTCACACACACACCCCAGCACACACACACACCCACACTCAGGCATGCCCTGTAAGCTCAGATGAAGAGGGAGCCCCATTCCAGAAGGGCTGGGAAGCTGTGCACGTTCCAGTGGAGACTCAGAGTAATTAGCTCTTTAATTAAAGTCCTGCCCGCTCACTGGCCACCAGGACCTGCACACCAACACCTGGCTTGGATCCTGGGCCCCTCAGAAGCTGCAGATGGGCCAGTGCTGCCCCAGGGCTCCATAATTAGGGACAGGGACTCAGCTGAAGGGCCACGGCCAACCTGCCGGTTCATTTGCTCTTCCAGGAGAGAAGGTCCTGCCAGCTCTCAGCTCTGCTCCAGGTCCTCATTATTCCTAGGATCTGCCCCCTCCTGGGGCCGCCTCACCCCACGTCCTCAACGCACTCACACACACACACACACACACTTTGGAGGACTGGGCCAGGGCCCCAGGCCAGCACCGGCCAGCAGCTTCCATCCCGGCCTTACCCAAGGCCAAAATGAGAACTAGCCTCAGCACCTCCGCCCCCGACTCCGGCACGTCCCCCCCAGCCCCAGCCCACTCCTCGCTCCAATGGAGCCCCCGCACAGCACCTCGTCCCCAAGCTCCCGATGCAAGCTCACTGCCTCCAACCTGCCCAGATTCATTTCCTACGGCTGCCTTAGCAGAACCCCACAAACTGGGGGCTTAAGCACTTACTTTCCCACACTTCTGGACCCTAGAAGTCCGAAATCAAGGCGTCAGCAGGCTTGGTTCCTTCTACGGACGGTGAGAAAGACTGCAGTCCATGCCTCTCCCAGCTTCCGGTGGTTGACCAGCAACACCTGACGTTCATTGACAGACATGCAGACACATCGCCCCAACCTCTGCCTTCATCCGCACACAGCGTGACTGTGTGTGTCTCCAAACTTAACCTTTTTATAAGGACACCAGTGGTGGTGGACTAGGACTCACCCCATGACCTCCTTTGAACTTGATTCCCTCTGTAAAGGCTCTGGCAGTACCAGAGGCTGAGATGCCAACTGTGCATTTTGCCTGAGGACACTCTCCATTCCCTAACACTGTCCTGTCTTCAGTCAACACGCTTGGTGACCCAGCCTGCCTGGCCTTCCTGACTCACACTATTGCTCAGACTCGGATAGGGGCAGCTCTGGTCAGCAACGGCAGATGCCTTCTCCCTAGAACGTCATGGGGAATGCATCGTTCATTGCTTTCTGCTCCTTCGCTCACTTGTTCAGTATGAATTTATTGAGCACCCTCTGTGTGGTGGCACTGTCGTAGGGAACCCAGGTAAGAAAGGACCATCAACACATGTGCACATAAGGAGAATGATTCTAGGGCAGAGGAGCCAAGTGCTGAGGAGACACACAGGGGTGCAGAGATGGAGAAAGACAGGGCCAAGGGGGGAATTCAGGATTAAGTGGTCAAGATGGTTTTCCAAAGAGGAGCTGTACCAGCTGAGACCTGAGGGATGGAAGGGGCCCACCAAGCTCCCTGCAAAGTGTCCCAGGAAAACAGGGAATCACAAGACTGAAGATTCCAAGTCCAGAAATCATGCCACACCTTGGGAAGAGAAGGGTGGCTAAGGGCTGCACCGGCCAGGGAGCTTCATCCAGTGCAGGAAAGGTGGCAGCCAGTTCCTGAGGTCCCCAGAGCAAGTGGGATGGGATGACACCAGAGGGCTGGACAAGGACTGGACCACAGGAGCCTCGCCAGCCACAGCCAAGAGTTCAGATTTGCTCCTAAGAGCAGAGTGGGGCACAGGAGCCCCGCTGCACTCTGGCTTTTCCATGGAAGCTGCATTAGCAGGGGCTAAGGCAGAAGTGAACCAGCTGAGCCCACCGGGGCAGGGGCCTGTGTCACAGGTGAGGTCACGCTCCACGATGCCCAGTCCCTTCGATGCTCAAATGAAAACATTGCAAACTCTGTCACATTGAATGCCAATCAGCCTTCAGCCCGGTCTGTAAGAAAAGGACTGAACATGGGATCGAGTTGACTTCCTGGTTCATCTAGCCCTTCACCGGCCAAGCCTCTGGGTCCACAGAAGTTTCTAAGAGTTCCACGAGGCACCTAGGTATCATGCAAATTTTTTGCAAACTCCAGGCCCACACCTGAGAAGGTGGGGTTGCCCTCACCTGTGCACCAGCACACAAAGGCTCTCTCTTCTCCCAGAGTGCATCAAGTCTTCCCCACCATGATGCCCCAGCACTCCACCTGCTGTTCCGGAAGCTAGGAATGCTCTTCCAGTGGCTGCCCCGGGCTGGCTCCTTCTCCTCCTTCAGGCCTTCCCTGTCCCTCGTCCACAGGTGACCCCTACGCTATCCTCCCTCATAGCCACCTACATAGCATTGATCTTCATTTTTCTAGGTCGCACCTATATTGTTTGAGAGTCTCCCAATCAATACGAGTTCCCTAAGGGCTGGCTATGTAGCTGTGTAAAGAGAGAGGGAGGGAGGGAAAGAAAGAAGAAGGGGAGGAAAAGAATGGAAAGGAGGCTGGAGGAAGACGGAGAGGGAGAGGGAGAAGGGAGGGGAGGGCAGATGCTTGGTGTGGGAGACTCATGTGGTTAAGGACAGGGATTCTCAACCCCAGCCCTGTTCACATTCTGAGCCAGATAATTCTTTGTAGTGGGGGACTTTCCGGTGCCTTCTTAGATGTTTAGCAGCATGCCTGACCTCTCTACTCACTAGATGTCAGCACCCCTCTCCCCTAGTTGGTGCACCCAAAAATGTCTTCAGGCATTGCCAAATGTCCCATGATGGAGGACCAGGGGATCACCCCATAGAGGTTTACAATCTGTTTCCAGCAAATCTTATTTCACTCGTGATTTTATACAGAAGCCCAAAGTATGAAGCGTTACAGTGGAGCTGCCTAGGGCTCCGTACCTGTCAGTCACAGCTACACAAATGCCACATCACAGATGCCCCAGCACCCAAGGACTCCTGGTCAGGTGACGAGCACCTGTTATGTTCCGGGTCCCCAGGGTATTTGGGCTTGGCTAAGGGGAAGCTCTGCAGCGAGCTAGAAGGTGGCTGGTTGTGACTCCAGGCTACCAACTGGGTTCGGGTCTTGCATGCTCCTTCTGGGGCCAACGTGGACCCGCCTGTCATCACAGCAGATCGACAGAGTGGGCCCAGGAGCATATGAGCCAGACACCACAAGTCTATGCACAGCTTCTTCTCCTCTGCTAATGTTTCATTGTCCAAAGCAAGTCACAGGGGCAAGGCTAGAATCAATGGGGCAGGGAAATACGACTCCTCCCTGCCAAGGGGACATGAGTGAATATTTGCTGAGCAATAATTCATCTGTGCCAAGCCTGAGAACACAGTGATCCAGAGAGTTGAGGTTCATGGGAAAGAGGGAGTGAGGCACCCACAATAACCTTTCTCCAAAGCCTTCCACCATTTTTGTTACTGTAAAAAAAAACACCCGAGAATGAGCAACTTATAAAGAAAAGAAGTGGATTGTGGCCCTGCGTTTTGGAGGCTGGGAAAGCACTAGCATTTATCGGCTCAGCTTCCACTGAGGGTCTCCTTCAGCTTCAACTCATGGCAGAAAAAGTGGAAAAGCGAAGTGAGCATGTGCAGAAGGAGTATGTGTGTACCGGATACCAGGGGGAGGTGCCGGGATTGCCCAGTATAATGGGCTCCCTGGAGAACTAATCCAATCTCTCGAGAAGAACCTGGCCCCTCCCTCCTAAAAGCCCCACCTCCCAACACTGTTCCATGGCAGGAAATTTCAGCATGAGTTTTTGTGGGGACAAAAGACATCCAAACCATAGCATCCAGCATCAGTGACTCGCTGAGCCTCTGCTCATGGATACATCACAGGGCCCTGAGCCACAAATCTGGGACCCCTGAGCTGTGCCCAGGCCTATGTGCTGGCCACAGCCACTGCCCCAGCCTCCTGAGCACATGGAAGCAGGGCTTCGTCCAGCCAATATTCTTCCATGGTCCCCTCCGTGCCAGGCACTGTCCAGGGCGCCGGGGATGTGGTGGTGGTAAGCTCGGAGCATCTGGCCAGGTGGGGTGAATGGTCCCACTCCCCATGGGTGACCCCAACACCCATGCAGGGGACCACAAATTTCCTCTCTCTCTAATGGACTCCCCTGGCATTAATGTCTCTAGAACCTGCATTTTGGAGGCAAAAGGACCCTTTTCTTGCCACAGCCCTGGCCCCTCAAGCAGGCATCTTTGTGATGTGGGGACTTGTCTCATCAAGATATCATGTCCAAATCGAGGCTGTGTCAGCAGCCCCATGAAAATGAATAATGGCCACAATTATGACCCATATAACAGCCCAATAAAACCTAATTAAAATGATCCACGTCCCATCTGCCAAGTGCGGGGCAAAGCAGCCAGGGGAAGTTGAAGGCCCAGTCAGTTCAAGGAGAGTAAGGAATGTGAATAATCATAATAATATTCATATTATTACAAATATATAATATTAGCATATAATAATGTGATAAGATTGTGACACATTATCGTTACTATTATTATTGCAGTTAACATTTATTATGTGTTTCCTGTGTGCCAGCCCTGTGCTAATTGGGGTCATTCCTGACACACCAGACATGTGTTATCTCATTTATTTCTCACTAGCATGCCATAAATTCAGTGCTAGCATTATCTGCATTTTACAGATGAGGAAACTGAGGCACAGAGAGGTTAAGTAACTTGCTTAAAGTAACACTGCTAACAAGGAGTGAATTGGGAGTCAGGCTCCAGCACTGCCTGGCAAAATAGACACTCAGTGCTTAGGTGTTGATTCGTGGATGAATACGGCCAAGAGTTTATGTCAGATCACCCAAGATACCACACAGGCAACCAAGACACACTTATTCAGCACCAACCAAAATCTAGGCACTATGCTAGAGACCAAGTGGGAGACCAAGTGACCACCCAGTCACTGTCGTGAAGTGGCGCCTTGTCACGGGGGAGCTAGGTAGAGCCCACGGGATGCTGAGTGTGGGGGACAACTTAATTCTGCCTGGGAAATCCAGGAAGACCCCCCAGAGGAGGCCCTGGAACTGAGTTAGAAAAGACAGATGGAAATCTGCAGACAGACCAGCAGAGGAAAGCCTTCCAGACAGAGGGAGCCCCTCCTGTGAAGTCATACAGGGGCCAGGGACAGCATCTTCAGGGTCACAAAGTCACAGAGAGTGGAGTGGCAATGTCGTGGTCTGATTTGAGCGTGAAGTGAGAGCCAGGGGGTCCAAGGAGGAAGCTGGCGAGGCCAGCCGGTCAAGATCATCAAACTCCTCTTAGGTCAGGCTCAGAAATGTAAATTTTGCCCATCAGCAATAGGGAGCCAAGGAAGATTTTGAAGCAGGGCAGTGGTATGCAGATTTGCTCATTAGAAAGGTCCCTCAGGGAACTAGGCAAGGAATGTCTTGGGGAGGCGGGAAGCCCAGCCCTGGGACAGTCATCTGCAGCGCCCCCTGCAGGAGGCAAGTGCCAACCCTTTTAATTAGGGACAAACTCCTGTACAGGCCCCCTACAGGCAGATGAGGGGACGCGCCTTGCCTCCCAACAGCCCCAGAACAACATCCAGAATTGAACTGAAGACTGATCTTTTTGCCTAAATAAGGAGTGGAGTGCTTGGATTATCTCTAAGCGGTTTTCCATGGGCCTCCCCTGTCCTCACCCATGGGGAAGACAACTTTTGTATCGTGGGCACTGTGACAGATCCCTGCTGCAACAGAAAGTCAGGAGAATGACGCTGTCTCCTGTCTCCAGGCCTGAAGATCAGGAAGGAGCCGACTCCCGCAAAGGGACCAAGCTAAAGAAGATTTTTAATAAATAAATAAATAAATAAATAAATAAATAAATAAAAGAATACCCCAAAACACTGAAGTCACAGGCACATGAGACAGATTGGTTCAAAACAGAAAAAACAGTCTGTCATTGCCTTTGTCATTTCAAACTGTGCTGCCCTTTGACCCAGGAAGAGGTTCCAAATGCATAAATAGAGCAATAATCGCCAGCATCAATGTTTTGATAAAATGAAAGGGGGAGAATACATATTCTAAACACCACCTCCGGGAAGCAGTCAGAAAAAGTTATTAAACATTCTGTCACAAGCTTGGCAGGCTGCACTGTCCACCCACCCCAGCTCCGAGTTCCTAATAAAGGCGGCATCTCAGAATTTGTCACTCTGGAATGCATAATTCACCAGTCAAAAAGCAGCGGTAATACACTGCATTTTCATAAGGGGCTCTGAAGCTGTCTAATTTCCCCGAGCTGCAGGACGGCGGGAGGCTGTGGCCATTGCAGAGGCCCCTTCATGCATTATGGATAGAGACTTTGCAATTCAAAGTGACAGCTCAGTCTGCCCATCGCCCAACCCCAAACCCAAGATCTAATCGAAAGACCTAGGACTCGGGAATGGGTCTACTCCTAAAGCCTACAGCCATTTTGTGTCTAGAAATTGTGTGTGGGTGCGCATGCACATGCACATCTGGCCTGTCACTTGATGACATATATTTGAGATAGGGCAAAGGACAAGAGTAGACAGAACCAAACAGCCCCGTGCCACATACATAACGTCAATGTCCTCTGTGGTCCCAAAAGTTAGACAAACACTATTTTCCTGCAAACTGGTAGGCACACAGCACTGCCCATCATAGCATGTAGGTTGGGAAAGTCTTGGTATCTTCTCCTGGCTCTGCTCACAGAGGAGGCAGAGGTAGAGGTAGACAATCAGGCAGGGCTAGGGACAGTCTTGGGCAGGGAGTGGGCGAAAGGGTTCAGGCTAGGATGCAGAAGATCTCTGTTTTAGTCAGAATTTTCATTTCTGTGACCAAAAGACAAGAACAATTTTAAGGAGGAAAAGTTTGTCTGGGGGCTCACGGCTTCGGGGGTCTCTGTCCTAGGCAGCCGTCTCCATTCCTCAGAGCTCGAGGTAAAGCAAAACGTCAAGGCAGAAGAATGTGACAGAGGGGATCAGCTCAGACATCTCACCAAGAAGCAGAGAGAGAGATCCTCTCATCAAGGGGAAAAAAATATACCCCAAAGGCACACACCCAGGGACCCAACTCCTCCAGTCACACCCTAGCTGCCTACAGTCACCACCCAGCTGACCCCTATCAGGGGATTAATGCACTGGTTAGGTTAAGGCTCTCGTAACTCAATCATTTCACCTCCAAATTTTCTTGCATTGTCTCACACATGAGCTTTGGGGGCACCTCATATCTAAGCTGTAACAGAGTCCCTCTAACCCCACCCCTCACTGTAAAAGTATGGAGCCCAAGACAAGACACTCAGCCTCCCCCCAGCATGGTGAACCGTGCAGTGTGTTAGAAGGAGCTCAGGACAGGGGTGGAGAGAGCTGGGCTCACGTACCGTTCTGCCTCTGACTCACCTGTTGCAGGGGCCACTAGAACCCCTGGACTTTTCTCTATCACATGCCTTTGGCCCCAATGGCCAGGGTGGACCACAGTCCCTTCTCCTCAGGGACGAGGGTTCAGCCTCTTCCTTGCACCCTGTCCTGCCTTTTATGCAGAGGATACAGAGTTGAACAGGCTGGGTTCAAGTCTCAGCTCTGCCCTAACATTGCTAGGCCTCAAATTCCCCTTCTCTAAAATGGGAGTATAAATATCGCCCTTAAAGAGATGCCTTATCTAGGTAAGGCAGAGATGCCAGAAAGGACAAGGATAAAAAGCGCTTCTTACTGCTGAGAGGAAGGAGCAAGGGAGGGTTACAGAGGGCAACATGGAAAAGGGAGGCCAGAGAAAAATGGCAGCCAACAATATTGGATGAAGCTCTGGTGATGGAGTAGCTTGGAGGCAATGTAAGCAGATGGTTTTCCTGTGGCATTAACTTCTCATCCCCAAAACACATCCTCGCTTGAGTGCTACTGAGTTCAACATGCTCACGAGTGCTTGGAGGGAGCTGGGTTGCTCAGGGGCCTCAAGGAAGGGACTGAGCCTCCCCCGGGTCTCCAAGTACTACTTAAAGTCTGAAATTCCAAAAACAGGACACCCAAGGCCCAGGTGTCACTAAAAACGTTAAGATTTGGAAGAAGAGGGAGAGAAGTTGGGAGGGTTTTAGATAAGTTTTAGTCATAAAATAGGAGTTCCAGGCACTCTTATCTAGAACTCAAAGGAGCAGGAGATGTCAGTTGACATCTGAGTGTCCTCAGATAATCTCTAGGAAGAGTGTAGGTCCTACCACGTACCCAAGGTTCAAGGGGAGCAACGGGGAAGAGCAGATAGCTGTGCACGTGGACCTCCACACGTGAGTGAAAGCTGTTCAGTCTATAAGGCCTTTCACTCCAAGCAAAGGAAAGTTAAAACACACACACACACACACACAGGCATCATGCTAGGGAATGGTGGCAGCTGGGGAGGACCTGGATGGTAAGGGGAGCAACAGGCAGGCAGAATGTGGGGCCTGGAGTGTCAGGGAGAGGGCGGGGGCAGCCAGGACAGACCAAACTAAGTCTCACTGAGGAGTTGGAACTTTGTGGGGAGCCCTCCAAGGACTTTCATGAGTGATCTGTCACAACCAGATCTCTGTTACAGGAAGCCAGAAGACAGTAGAGACTGGAGGCACAGAGGCAGCAGGTGCAGGAAAGAGAGGTAAGGCCAGACGGTGGCGCAGCATCCTGACAAACAAATAGTAACCACAAAAACAAATGGAGAACCCGAACAGTCAATGCACAAAACAGAGCATACAACTGGACCCTGAGCAACTGGAAACACATTCAATATCATTAGTCATCACAGAAAGGTGACCACAAACAATCACACACCTCTTGAGGCAGAATAACAACACCAACATCATGCTAGTGTTTGTTTTGGAAAGAAAGAAGGGGAACAGCATCAGAGAGGGTCTGGGGACTTCAAAAGGGCCCTCAATGTTTTATTGTTTTAAAGAAAAACTAATGCCTACCTAGGCAGTGGTAAGATCTGATAAAGCTGACCAGGTTCTGGGTATGGAAGCATTCATTTTATTACTCTCCAATCTTTCTGAATGTTAAAGTTCATAGTAAAAATATTTTTAAATAATAGTCAGGAATCACTTTTCTGCTCATTAAACTGGCAGATGTCAAAGTAAAATAAATCCTAGTGATGGAGAAGGTTGAGATGGTAAAATCTAAATTAATAAATTTCTAAAAGAGATGGTTACCTATAACCCTTTCATGTACCAATTCCACAACTGGGATTGTTTCTCAAGGAAACAATCTCACAGATGTATACCAGAACCAAAATTCATAAAAGAAAAGTTAGAAGAAATATAAATGTACAGAAATACTCTTTTGCCATAGAAAGGATGTAGAAAGATATTGAATGATATAAAGAGACTTTAAGCGTTAATAACAAAAGAAGAGCTTGAGACATCAGCTTGTACATACAATTCTCTGCTTGAAAAAACAGATAGGTGTCAAAAAAGGACAAAATGACATATGCCAAAATGTCAGGAGCAATCCTTTGCAGGTGGGTTCATGAGAAGTGATATTCACTTTCTCCCTTTTACCTCTCTCTTTTTTTTTTTTCCTATCTATGCCTTATATTACTTGAACAAATAATAACTGTATAAATAAAATTGCATGTTTCTTAAAATTCAAAACTAGTGTCTCTGCTCTTGCATTGATCAGCTTGGGCCACCATATCAAAATACCACAGATTGGGTGGCTTAAGAAATTTATTTCTCACAGGCTGAAGCCTAAGTTTCAAGTGGCAGCTGATTTGGAGTCTGGTGGAGGCCCTCTCCTGGGCTTGGTGATGGCCAGCTCCTGACTGGGCCCTCACGTGGCCTTTCCACACTCCCACCTTAGAACCTTGTCTAATCCTACCTCCTGAAGGTTTCCTCTCCAAACAGCATCATTTGGGAAGATGGAGTTTCATTCATATGCATTCAACATATGCATTCTGAACACATTCAGTTCAGAGCACCCCAAACCCATAACCTGAATCTAACCAAGAGGGGGGAAAGTGAAAAGAAACTGAAGAACAATCTACAGGACTTTCTTGGGCTTTTCAAAAATGTCAATTTCCAGAAAGATAAAGAAAGGGTAAGGAAATAATTTTAGGTAAATAAAGAAAAGATACATGACAAAGAAATATATCATACACTCCTGCCTCAGAACTTAGATTGAAAACATATATGCATTGATATAAGTGACATAAGGACAATAAGTGAAACTTAAATATAGGCCGCAGATTAGATGATAATACTCTATATGGTTATATAACATAAAGGTTCTAGGAGTTGATGGTGAAGTACTCAGGAAGAGAGTCAGGTGCCTGGTATTTACATTCAAATGGGTCAGCAATAATGATAGTGGCAATAACAGTATATATGTAGAGAGATAAAGCAGTAAATTCGATAAAATGTTGATAATTGATGAATTGAGATAAAGGGAATACAGGAATCTAATGTACTAATTTTCTGTAGGCTTGAAATTCAATTTAAAAAATAAAATTTAATAATCCTTCCCAATTTAAAAAATAAAGTGAAATGAAGGACAGAGGGGAGATGTGCTCACTCCTGTTGGCTTTCAGGAGCTAATTGTTAAGTTTCAGCCATAATGGCTATTATTAAATACATAAATAACCAGGGCCGAAGAGGAGGTAGAGAAAACAGAGAACTTACGCACCATTAGTGGGAACGTACACTAGTCCAGCCACTATGGAAAACAGCATGGGGGTTCCTAAGAAACTAAAAAGAGAACTGCCATGTGCTCCAACTCTCCCACTCCTGGGTGTGTACCCAAGGGAAAGGAAGTCAGCATACAAAGAGACACCCACAGGCTGGCTCACAACAGCCCAGTTACAGAATCGAGAGGAGAATGGATAAAGAAAATGTGGTATATAGACACAATGGAGTATTATTCAGCCATAAAAAAGAATGAGATCATATTGTTTGTTTGTAAGAATATGGACAGAAGCAGGGTGTGGTGGTGCAAGCCTGCAATCCCAGGGACTCAGGAAGCTGAGGCAGGAGGATCCCAAGTTCAAAGCCAGCCTCAGCAACTTAGCAAGGCCCTAAGCAACTCAGCAAGACCCTGTCTCTAAATAAAATATTTTTAAAAGGGCTGGGGATGTGGCTCAGTGTTGAAGCACCCCTAGGTTCAATCTCCAATACAAAAAGAAAAAAGAAAAGAAAAGGGATAGAAGAGGAGATTATCCTACTAAGATGAATAATCCAGATGCAAAAAGACAAGTAGCACATTTTTTTCTCATAGGTGGGAACAACAACAAAAATTGACCGGAAAGAAGAGGAATTATTAGAAGGGAAGCCAGGAAAAGGGGAAGAGAGGGGAGGGCAAAGAGGGCAGGAGGGAGGGTAGATGAGTTTTAAACCTGATACACGCAGGTCTGGAGATGCCACTGTGTAACCCATTAACTTGTACAAGTAATGAGCTAATATCACAATTTTAGAAGCTTCAGGAATTTGGCAAGCCAATATTCAGTAGCTTGAGATTGGCCACAGTGGGAGCATTTAGACCTCAGAACTTGGCAAATGTTACAAATCAAGATTGTTTTTCTTGTTTTTCCAGAAAGCCAGCTGTTAAGCCTTTACCCAAACACCATTGGATGGGGCCATTCTCTGTAGCTGGTAGAGAGTCATTCTTCCCAACTGGCCCAGGCTCCTTCTGGGCCCTTCTACCCTGTGATATTCCTTTCTCCTAAGCAGCTGTTTGTTTAATATTGCTTGCATGGTACTTGGCTTAGCTGAGTTCTCTCTTTCCCCAATACCTGGAGGTCAAGTCTCTTTTCTGATAAAAGTCGAGGATGACAACAGAGAAATGCGATATGCTGATCTTCACACCCCACCGAGATCTCTGCTTCACTGATCCCCAGCGCCAAAACCAAACCATCAAGTCCGTGGTGTTTTGTTACAGCAGCCACGGGAAACTGGCACATCCAATCAGACACTGGCAGAGGACCCTCCCGGGGGCAGTAATTGTCTGCACGTCCAGCCTTCCCCAGAAACAGCAGCAGAAAATTCCAATGAAAGAGTCACACCTATTTCCAGGGGGATGCCAGCTAGCAGCTTCTATGAGGATGAATTCCAAAAAGACAAGCAGGCCACCAACCTCAGCAGCCTGGGTGAACATGGTCTGGGTTGGGCTGTATCATGGCATCGACCCCTGGAGTTAGACAAAGCGGAGTGGGGCAGGGGGGTCCTGGCTCGGCTTATGTGGGTGGCTCCAAGTTTAGGTCCTCACCCTTCTGCCAGGGAAAAGATAAGACACCAGGTGTCAAAAGCAAAAGCCCCAGGGAGTCCTATTTTCAAGGGTCAGTACGCTCAGAAGACGACGTAGGAGGGAGAGGGCTGTGGCATAGGATTCAGGTGAGAAATGACTTGTGCTCACAAACCCAGCCTCCCAGCTTAGACCTGCCCTGGGTGCCACTAACCAACCTCTAGGCTAAGGCTCTGAGGAGAAGAGAGGGCTTTCGTCTCCTGACACCCCAGTTGTTTATAAGTGTTGTTGGTCAAATAAATGTAGGTGAAGCAGGAGCAACAAAATGAAAACTGGAGAAGATGGCCACCCCAGCAGCGTCCCGGCTCCCGGGGCAGGTGCAATGCTTCAGTTCATCTGTGCTCAGACCGTTTACCAAGCTTGTGAGGCATTGAAGGTCGCTATGCCACTGCCCTTGATCCTGCTGCATCTAAACAGAATAAACTGGAACAAGTAGAAAAGGAGTTGTTGAGAGTAGCACAACTCCTGAAGAACCCAAAGTGGCTGCTGCTACCCTGAATCCCTACATCAAGCATTCTCTCAAAATCAAAAGCCTCAATGACATGACGGCAAAAGAGAGGCTCTCCCCCGTCACGGCTAACCTGAGCAGCTTGCTTGCTGAGAACGGTCACCTAGACAATACCCATGGCATCATCTCTGCCTTATTGACCATCATGAGTGGGCATCGTGGAGAAGCACCTTACACAGTGACCACCACGTCTCCTTTACCTGAAGCTGTTCTCTTTGAGTTAAAGACCCTCCTGAAGAGCTTCCTAAGTCAAGGCCAAGTACTGAAATTGGAGGTTAAGACTGATCCGGCAATCATGGGTGGCTTGATTGTCCGTATTGGAGAGAAATGTGTTGATATGTCTGCAAAAACCAAGATTCAGAAGCTGAGCAGGGCTACACGGGAGAGCGTCTAAGTGTCGATTTTCTATCATGAAAATTCCCAGACATGGAGCAACAATAAAATGCTTCCTGAAGAAAAAAAAAATTAAAACCGACTTACTCTTCAAGCAAGGAATATTATGCAATGTTCTCCATTTTGTTGTTGTAGGCTTTTTTTCCCAGAGCATCTCATGGGGTTGGTTTCATGAAACACATGCAGGAGAAATGGTCCCCCATTTGCTGATCAGATGGAACATCGCAGGGCCCCAGGGAAAGGGGGAGGCTGTGGAAAGGCCAGAGGCCTGCTCTCTGCCCAGGTGCGGTGTTTCCAGTGGCCAAGCCCTTGCCTGGACAGTCTTGTCTCCTTTACCTTGTCTCCCCCACCCCATGAAGAAGAAGTTGTGGTTCATTTTACAGGCGAGCAAACTGAGGTCCTGACAAATGCCCAGGCTCTTGCTCCCTGGGCAGGGGCTCCAGGGAGAGGGGCAGGGAATAAGGAGGTGAGCTGCACTGGATGAGTCCTAGCCTGGCCTTGGGCCTCCACAGGCTGACTCACAGCCGGGAATGAAGGGCCAGAACAGGTTTGACATCCTGGCTGAGTGATGACAAGCAGTAGAAAGTCAGGCATGGGTCCACGCCATTCCTGACTCCTGCCCCTCCAGCAGCATGCAGTCAAACAAGCCCACCTGGCCAAGCTCAGTGGCGCATGCCTGTAACCCCAGCACCTCAGGAGGCTGAGACAGGAGGATCGCAAGTTTAAAGCCAGCCTCAGCGACCTAGCAAGCCCCTAAGCAACTTAGCAAGGCCCTGTTTCAATATAAAATATTAAAAGGGCTGGCATGTGGCTCAGTGGTTAAGCACCCCCAGGTTCAATCCCTGGCACCAAATTTTTTTTAAAAAAAGACTCTACCTGCCTGAACACTGTTTGCTCTTCTTGGACCCAATCTGCTTGAGCCAGAGGAACTGAGATTGCAGGGAGGTGTCCAGCATTGTGGGACTTCTCACCTTGGCCTCTGCTGGCCTGGTCCCAACTCTGTTTCATCATCAATAAGTCAAGTGTGCCACTGGTACCAGGGACTGGCAGCCCAACCAAAGCCTGCAGGCACCTGAACCTGTCACTCCCCGCCGTCACCTCACCACAGCATCTTCTGATCCATCAATGGATTTTGTTAAAGATGCAGCCACCTGGTGAGAGGCAATCATGCAGTAAAGCTAAGCCACGCAGTCAGTGGAGACAAGAATCCTCCAAGCCTGGTCCAGAGAGAACACGCTTCCTGGATTTGGCTGAGATGCCCAGGAATAATTAGACCCATAGCATCAGCTGAGGTCAGAAAACCATGGAACAGCCAAGCTCCAGGCTGGTAAGAAAGAGGTGACTCCGTGGTGGCGTTTCAGGCAAGGGCCACAGAGGAGAGCTGCCACCTCCCAGCATCCTGCTACTCTTAAGTGTGGTCCTCGGACCAGCCCCATCAGCATCATCGGGAAGCTCATTGGAAATGACAAACCTCAATCCCTCTCTAGACCCACTGGATGAGAATCTGGACTTTAACAAGATCCCCCCAGGTCATCGTGCACACGTTCAAGTGTGAGAAGCTGCCCTGGCACAGCTAAGCGTCTCTTCCAGAGGCATCGGAGGCAAGAAGGGGACAGGAGGGAAGGAATGGTCTCCATCTCCTTATAAAGACTTTTGGAGCTGACTAGTGATCCCGCACCCTCTGCTCACCTGGGGAAGGGTGGAGACCACAGCTGGGACCCTGAGGGGTCTCTCACCAACGATGGGTTCAAGGGTCCCTGGTCGCCACCACCAGCCCACTCTGCACCAGCCCACCCAGCCCAGCCCGGGCGGCTTCTAGACCCCCTACCTCTGTCTGGAAAGAGGATGGGGGCAATCCCTCCACCCCAAACTTTTGTGTCTTTGTAAAAGTGTTTAGTGAAAAACTGCCGACTATGTAAATCAGAGATCATTAGAGGTTGGGTTTTTCCTTAAAGGATGGATTCAGCAAAACGCTGTTTTCTCCCCGGCTCTGGGTCTCTATTTAGGGGATTGGAGCTGTGTTTATTTATTTATTTATTTATTCATTAGCTGGGCCCACAGTCAAGGAGAAGGGAGCAGGGCTATTAATCTTTCCTGTCAGCCATTCACAGATGTGGAGTTCACACCACAGCAAATGTGAAGTCAGCAGTACACAACCACAAGGTGGAAATTCCAAGAGAAACAAGCTTAGAGGAATAAAAATAAAATAAAATAAAAGGCGAGCGGGGGCGGGGCGGGGAACAGCAAGATGCAGAGAAGGAGCACATTTAGAACACAGTGTCTGTGCCTCCCTGGGCGCTTGTGTGTGCTGAGGGTAATCTTGTTCTCAGCATGCAAGTGCCATTGATATGTTAATAATAATTTTCTTCTCTCTTCATCCTAAAGAAATGAAGTTTGCAAACTGATTCTGATGAAGTAGGTCTGACTTCGTGTGTGTGGTTTACACAGTGACTGAGACACGCACACACACTCCCTTCTCTGCCCATTCATGGCATCCACTTAGTAGATTCTGGAAATCTCCTTGGAAAGACAAGAAGTCAAAGACATCCCTCTAAGAATGGTGTGACTGCCGGCTGTTGGGAAATGGAGATGTCTGCTGGCCTGGACTGCAAGAACCGTGCATTTTGCTGGAGAACAAACTCGGCAAAGTCACAAGCGCCTCCTATGCTGAGTCCCAGTGTAAGGGTTGCCACTGTCCAGTGTCCCGGAACTAATGCCTGCCACCGAGGGGTAGACCAGAAAGATCAGCCCTCACAATTCCTGCAGCTGCTTCCTTCCAAAGCCTGGTGCATCTGCAGGAGTCCTGACACAGGCCATCCACCCCGTCAGAGTCAGGCTGGCTCCTGCCCTGCCTCAGTTTCCCTCCTGTTCTATTCCTGTCTTGGAGGCTGAGGTCCCGATACATCAGCTCTTTTCTAGGCAGCTCTTTCCCCTCTGTGCCTGGAGCAGCTGGTTGGCCAGAGTCACAGAATGCATGTTCCAGAGACCTGGTGTGGTACCCATTGCTCAAAACAGGTCACTGACCCCAGCCTGGGGCACCTCTGACCCCATCCCTCACCTTGAGCTGTTGCCGTTACCATGGGGAATGTTCATCCTCTCCTCCACTGGTCCTGGCCACACGGCCACCCCCAGGCATGGCCCACTCAGCTGGGGACAGCTAAGTCAAGCTCAGCCTGGAATGTTCCCTGCACAGCCCTGAACAGCGGGAGACGCCCTCCTCAGAGGAAGCTGAAGTCAATGACTTCTCTCATCAGATGGGAGCTCCTTAGGGTGTAGAGGCCATGTTTATTCATCTCTGCTCCTTGACACTCAGTGGATTCTCCGTGAACATCTGTTGAATTGTGTTGAATCCTGGGTCAAAAGCAGAGGTGAGAAAAGTCCGCCTCCCGAGGCAGTGGGTAGGTTGGTATGGAAAGTTCTGCGTGAACTGCAGCTTTCTCCCAGTGGAGGAAAGGATTTGGAGTGTGAGGCTGATCCCATGTTCAGCAGGCTTCTGGGGCTGCACCTAGACACAGCAGGAAAGCCTGCAGATCCTTCGGGAATCTGCCTGGGCTCCAGAGGGGACAGCCGATGCTTGTGCCTCGCACTAAGCATCACAGGGTAGCTGCCTGAGTCACAGAGGTTTCTCCAGTGAGTATGGATTTGCAGATCACACCAGGATCAGAGGAGTGAGGGCAAAGGACACAGGTTGGATGGGCAGAAAGGGGAAGAAGGGGCAGAACCTGGAGCCGAACCCACAACCCAAGAAGCCCTGTCATAGATGGTGCCCCAGTGGGAAGACTGAATGTGGGCACTGGACAGCCTGGGACAGGAACAGTCTGGAATGCATATCACAGGGGCCGCGAGTGAATGAGGCCAGGCCAGGGTACGCCCAACCTCCTGACCGGACCCTGCATACACAGGATGTGGCAGACACACACGATCATCCTTCCAGAAATTCCCTGCCTCTATAAATGCCAGTTCCCTTACTGCTGTGTCTGTTTTCACATCTGGAAAGTGGAAATGATAAAATGCAGCCCTAAAAGGAATAAAGGAAATCGCGTGCATGTCATTAGCATAAGGCAGAGCACCCCCCACTGCTGCTAGATACCGGTTCCTGAATGGCAGTCAGAACCCCATGCACCTCCGACAGCCTCTTCTCTTGCCTCCAACCTCAGTCTCAGTTCCAGTCACACCAAGCCCCAAATCCCATGCTCTCTCCTACCTCTACCCTCTGTTCATGCCTTTCTGTAGATGATCTCTCCCCACGCCTTTGCCTAAATTACCAAACTCAGCCTTTAGATCTCAGATTAGACATTGCCTCCTCCAGGAAGCCTTCCCTGATCCTCCCCCTCCCCCCAAACCATGCTCTTTTTTCCGTCATAGTTATTATCATGCTCTGTTGTCACTGCCTGTTTATCTGTTTGCTTTTTTCACTAGAAAATGGACTGGCAAACTTTTTCAGTAATAATAATAATAGTGAATAGTTTAGGCATCCCAGGCTCTGGGGAGTAGAGTTGGGTCCAGCCCACTTGCTGGGGTCTAGCCTGTCTGGCCAAGATGAGTCAAGCCCCGGTCAACCCCCAGATCCATGAGGAAGAAAAAGCAATGCTCCCAGTTGTTGGCCCCTAAGTTTGGGGTGCTTTGTTATGCATAAATATTATAACAGTAAGTAAAACAATATAGAAGGAGACTTTCTTCAAGTCTTCCAGCTTGTCCCCCTGGGACTGGTTTATCAACTCAATAGAATGCAGAGGGGCCCCTGCTTCCCATGCTCCCCAAAAACAGCTCTGTCCATTTGTGCCCTGTGTTTATTCAATGACTGGGAAGGCTCAGAGCTTTAGAAGCTGTTATTTCTTGGTTGTCTTTGACTTTCTGAGCTTTTATACAGACTGTGGAACTCTGCCCCTGAAGGCTTCAAGGGAAGGTCTGGCTTGGCATCTTCTCACGTTGATGGAAAAGCCCATAACATAATGCCTCTCATTAACAGTACAGGGCCACATGGACAGAGCTGAGAGCTGACCTTGAGTCAACTGCTCATGGCAAATGAATGTGGAATTCAAGTTCCTGCCATGGTTCATGCCTCAAAGAACCATTTATTTGAAAATATCCATGAATTTTAGGGGGGAAATTCTGATTTGAAATCATTAGGTGAACAGTCTTTACTCCACGATTTCCAGAATCATTTAGTTTTACAGGCGTGAACCAGAGTCTTTGAAATTCACAAATTGGGTGAGCCCATCAGAGCAAATCTCAAATGCAAATTCTTGCTGTCTTATATGAAAGCTTGTTGAAATGTTATGACAGATTTTTACAAAAAAAAAAAAAAAATGTAACTTTATCTTCCCCACATCCATCTCTCTTTGCATTTTGACTTCACAGACCTTCTCACCAAAAAATGGAGCCTTCCCTACCTTTTAAATTTGGGCTGGGCCAGTGATTTGCTTTGACCAATAGGATTCAGAGGAGGGAATATTGTGCTCCGGTTCATTCTCATGGAAGCCTGCCCAGCCTCCAGATGAACAAGCTGGGGAAGCACCAAGTCATCCTAGCAGAAGTCATCCTACACAAGAAACCTGCAGCTAGCCCTAGATGCATGAGTGAGTCGGGCCAGACCAGAAGAGCCACCCAGCTGAGCTCAGCCTGTACCGCCCACTCAGAACCGTGAGCTGAGTAAATGGTAGTTGTTTTAAGCCATTGCTATTGGGGTGGTTTTTATGCAGCAAAACTGATATCATTGTCTATTAAAAATACATCAGGATTGCCTCCCATCCATGGCTACTATCCAGAAAAAGAACAGAAAATAAAAAGTATTGGCAAGACCAGGCACAGTGGCTCATGCCTGTAATCCCAGCAGCTCAGGAGGCTGAGGTAGGAGGATCGTGAGATCAAAGCCAGCCTCAGCAACTTAGTGAGGCCCCACGCAACTAGTGAAACCCTGTCTCTAAATAAAACACCAAAAAGGGCTGGAGATGTAGCTCAGTGGTTAAGTGCCTCTGGGGTCAATCCCCAGAACTAAAAAAGAAAAAGGAAAAAAAAGTGTTGGCAAGAATATGGATAAATTTTAACCCTTTCACACTGTTAACGAGAATGTAAAATGGTACATACAGCTGGTATGGAAAACCATGCGGCTGCGACTCAAAAAAGTAAAAACAGAATTGCCATATGATCCAGCAAGTCTTCTGAACATATACCCAAAAGAATGGAAAGCAGGGTCTCAAAACCATATTCGTACCCCCATGTTCATCGCAGCATTATTCACAATAGCTAAAACATGGAAGCAACCCACACGTCTGTCAATGAACAGATAAGCAAAATGCAGTCTACACATACAATGAAATAGTATTCAACCTTCAAAAAAAAGGAGATTCTGACATATGCTACAACATACATGACCCTTGAGGACATTACGCTAAGGGAGATAAGATAGTCACTAAAGGAAAAACACTATAGGATTCCAAACATGAGATACTTAAAGTAGATAAATTCATACACATAAAGTAGAATAATGGTTACCAAGGTTCAGCGGGGTAGGGAGGGAATGGGAAGTTTTTGTTCAGTGAATAGAGTTTTGATTTTGCAAGATGAAAAAGTTCTGGAGACTGGATTATGTGATGTGGCACAATATAAATAGAGCTAATACCATTGGATCACTTAAAACATGCTAACATAGTAAATTTTGCTGTGTGCATTTTATCATAATTTTTAAAAGATAAACATGTTCTCATGGTGCAGGAAACCTCCTGGAAATAACTGGTGTTCAGAGAATCCTTAGTCGCTCTGAAAAAACCTGTCCTACAGACAGGGGAAGGGAGGCACTAGAAAGTACTGGAAGGGTCGCGGGGTTCAGAGAAGGCTCAGAATGAGAGTCTGTGGTATTAGGTTAGGGTTAGATTCTTTTAGTTGCAAGTAACAGAAAACTAACTCAAACGAGCCTGAAAAAAGAGCAAAATTTATTCCTACTAGAGCTGGAAATTATACCTGCCTGTCCACCTTGTAGAACTACAAAGGACCTTACCAGTAAGACCAAGGTCAGGCCTCCTCGTGAGATCTCTGATGCTCTTCGTTCTCTGCTGGAGTCCTGGCTTTGAGAAGCCCTTACCTCTTTCCTGCCTCTTTCCCCAACTTCCAACTGAAATGTCCCAGGAAGCCACCCCTTGGGTTTCACTCTGTCACTGCCACTGCTGAGGAGAAGCCCCTATTCCTGAGGTCTTAATGCAGTAAAGAGCCCAAGCCACGGGCACTGTTAAACATGGCCACCGCCCACAGCCCTGTCAGCCTGGACAAGACCTTCGCCTTGCCCAGTTCTGGTCTCCTCACTTACAAAATGGACTCAGTGTTACGTGGTTGGTATGAGGGTAAAAGAGGGGCATGTTGTAAATTGTTTCTCACTAGGTCTTGTCTCATTTCAACACAAAAAATTAAATGTGCCACAACGGAATGGTAAAAGGTGCCACCGGCCAGCCCTGTGGAGAACCTGGAAGCCAATCTCTAGGACAGAATGGTGTTCTTTTGTTCACTCAAGCCTCGCCTCAGCACCTCTGTGTGGCCTCTGGTTACCGCCAGGACCAGAACCGAGAGATGTGAGTGAGGAGACCAGGATGTGAGCTTTAAGGAAACGTGGGCTCTCGGGGTCACACAGGTGTAGGGTCCGCGCTGAGAGTGAGCTTGAATTTTATGGTCTAGACTCAGTCTAGGCCCAGCCCAGCTCCTGCTTAAGAATCATTTGGGGACCTTGTTAAAGTGTGTTCTTGGGTGAAATCCAGACCTGCCGAGTCCCTGTGAGGAACCGGAGGTGAGCCTGGGACTTTGAGGAGACCTGTCTCCAGCCCTGGCTTTTCAGGACGGGGCTGTCCAGGGTACTGACCGACTGTCGAGCAACAGGACTGATTCCTGCAGAGATGCCTCAGGTCGCCTCAGGATGGAAGAGCAAGGGACAAGTGAGGCACCTGTGCCTTATCCCCAAATACTTCAGGTGTGTTCAAAACACGTACATACGGAGCGTCCGCTCACTTAAGGTGGCACTTGATGAAAGAGTTCTGTGGCTCTAAAACAATTCTGGGTGAGAACACCTGGGCAAGACGTGGAAGAGAGGAGGCGAGCTGACTCCGTGGTGAAGCACCCAGCCTGCGCGAGGCCTGGGGTCAGTCCCCGGGACCATGAATACATAAACAGGCAAATGGCACCTCTCCAAGCTGGGCCCTCACACTCCACCACTCTCCCCTCCACTCTTTCCCTTTCCTCCTTTATCCCTGAACAAACGCTGCCTTGGATCTGAGGTCCACCCCTGCCCAGTGGTGACAGGGGAAGCAGGGGATTGACTGGAGCTTTGGGGCTTCTGCACCAGCCCTCACCAGGCTGCAGCCAGAGCTGGCTTGTCCCTCTGCAGAGCCCTCGTCCTGCCCTCTACCCCACCAGCTGCCCCTAGGGACAGACTCCACTCAGCCTCCCCTCCGCCGGCCTTGCTCAGCTGTGACTCCGGGCTACGCTGGGATCAGGGCAGGAGGAAAGACCAATTTGCCACACCTTCTCCTCCTTGCCCCAAAGATCCCTGGCTCCTGTTCCTGTGGGGAGTCCTGTTTCCACCAGCTCAGTGCATGCAGCAGAAGAGAGACAGATCTGGAGGCAAGGGAGGGTCCCGAGTCTGAAGGGGCCCAATCAAGCCAGGGCTCTTCTCCCCTGTCATAAAAAGCCAGGAAGAAGCCAGGGGCTGTGGCACACACCTGTAACCCAGCACACGAGGTCGAGGCAGGAGGATCGCCGGTTCAAGGACTTAGCAAGGTCCTAAGCAACTTAATGAGACCGTGTCTCAAAATAAAAAAAATATGAAGAGTTGGGGATGTGGCTCAGTGGTTAAGCACCCTTGGGTTCAATCTCTAGCACCAAAAAAAAAAAAAAAAAAAAAAAAAAAGCCAGGAAGATAGTTCAAATGAACCATTCTACCATGTATACATATTTTAAAACCTTGTTTTGTACATTATAAATACATACAAATTACACATATGTAAACATGTACAATTTTTATTTGATTTAAAATAATTTAAAAACCCCAAATATTTACCTGTAATCTTAGAAATAGTCATGTTTGTTTTCTCATAAAATAAGAAAATGTTCCTAATTTCCCTTTGAATTTTTTTTTTTAAAAAAGGTGTTAAAATCTCAATATTTCTAAACTGTGTCTCAGAAAAATCACATATTCTCTCTAGTACATCCCTCCTGATTTCAATGCTCCTGATTTGGGAGAAGTATTTTCATTTCTGCAATTCAGTTTAACCCTCTAGATAAATATATAAGGATTTTACAATGGTCATTAGGATTTTGGTTGTTCTGTTTGGATTTTTAAGAAATTGAACTCCCCCCCCCCCAAAAAAAAGTCAAGAATCACAATGGAAAAAATGTCTCTTCCACAAATACCAATGACAAACCAATGCCAGTATCATGCAGTCCCAAACTGCAAACTCCGAAAAGGAAAGATCAGCTCTAGAAGCTGACAAAGCCACCCTGTCACCCCCACCAGCTATAATCGCTAACATTTAGATGGAATCTTTTAAAATATTAAAACAGAAATAGATAATATCTAAGGAACACGAAAATGATTTGATGCTATGTATATAATTTCATTCAAATCATAGACCCCTAATCAACATTTAATTGATGCAATAATGTTTTTCATGACAGTAAATAAACAAAATGTATAAACAGAAACATCTTCTTTGATGTTTAATGACTACTTAGCAGCTATTTGGGCCAGAGTTACTGAGCCCTAATAAACAAATGCTTAATAATCAACCGAAATGCATTTCTCTGGTTATTGCTTTATTAAATCAGAAGCCAGCATCCTCTGTGGAATATTCCTTCCAGTGGGAAAAAAAGTGGTTAGAAATGGAAGAGTCTGTAATGACAGGTTCCATCACACCCTGAAAGTTAGCAGGAGGGTTTTTTCTGTCCATCCCTATAAGCAAAAGGACCCAGCTTGGAGGTACCCTGGGCCTTACTGTCCCAAAACAAAGTCTGCCTCGTTTCCTGTCTTGGTTTGTGTTATAAACCTCTTCCAGGAGCCACTCTGTGGGGTAATCCATGCAGTTGATCATCCACGTGAAGTGCCTCAAGCAGCACCTGGCGTGTAGTAAGCCCTCAGCCGTTATTCCTGTTATTGTCATTTGCCACCAGCATCATTATCATAAGCCTAACTTGCCTCTGCTCTCTGAGCACAAGTGGAATTCACTCTGGTCGCCTCACCATGTTCTTTCTTGTAAAAGTAAGCCTCACTTTTCCATGCACGAATTGAGCCACACTCCCCCGGCCCAGCCCGGAGCCTGCTCAGCTCCTAAACCATGTCCGTGGAAAGGGCTTGGTGCTGTTGCTCTGTGGCCAGAAGCCCCTCCTGCTGTAGCTCTGAGCCCTTGCTCCTTCTCGGGTGCTGGAAGTTCATGCCCCCTCTGATACCCATGCTTCCCAGAGGCGAGACCTGTGTTTGGCCCCATCTGGACAGCTGGGGTTGTCTGCCTGGGGTGTATAGGTGTCTCAGTGGTCAGCTTTCCAGGTAGAGATGAGGAAGAGCAGCAAGGTGGGGAGGGTGTTTGGGGGTGGTCATAAGAAGGCCGACTGTGACAAGACAAAGCGGACACACTTTCTTGCCAGTGGAACATTTAAGGGACATCATAACCACCAGGGTGACAAGAGGCCCAATGGAGAGACTAGGCCTGTGCGTGATGGTCCCAGGGCGCCATCGTGTGGCCAGTGTGTGTAATGGCCAGAGGGTCCTCCGGGATCTCCTGGTCTTGGCTGCTGGGGTGTCTGATCCCTATCCAGGGAATAGTCGTGCTCACTCCCCGCCCCTCAGAGCTTCCATGATTCATTCTCGTAGAGAAATAGGAACGGAGGGAAAACCAGGAGGAGAGAAAGGAGGCAGAAGCCAGAGTGAGGCCTACTAGGCAAAAGCTGGTCCGAGAAGACGGAAAGCTCTTGGAAGCGTCCAGAGCAAAGTTCCTGGTGAACAGAAGCACAGCGACGAGGAGGGAAACCCAGGGCTCTGCCTGGAGAGCTGGACCCCAGGGCCTTGGTGCTGGGAATATGGAGAGCGGGAGGACAAACAGCTCCCCCACCCACTCCCCCAACCAGACACAGGCGAGGGGAGTTCAAAACAGCTCCTCCCTGGCCCTAGACAGCTGCCCGGAACCCTGTGATCCTCTGGCCAGGTTTGTGCAAAGCCCCATTATTGGAGAGGAATTCGATGTATTTCTTTTGTTCCAAGGTCACGTGCTGACTTTTGGAAGGTCGTTATTGAAGACTCAGGCTCGGGGATCAGACTGGGTACCTTGGTATCTCCACTCTACACCTTTGGAGACTGTGTGAACTTGGGCAGGTTTTCCAACATCTCTGCACCACTATTTCCAGATCTGCTAAAGGAGGATGTTATATTACATCACTTCCAGGGGTTTCATGAAGGTAAAAAAACAAGGCCATATACATACGGCTAGACACGTTCATACACAAGACCTAATTCTGTTCCCAAAACATCCCAGGAGTCATGAGTACCATCATCTCCCATTTCACAGGTGAGAAAACTGAGGCTTAGAGAGGCTGTGATTGGCTGGAGGTCATACTGACAATAGGAACAGAGATGTGACTCAGGTTGGTCCAGATTCCAAGGGTCCACTGACTAACTCTCCCCATCTGACTGGGAGCTTTAGAAAGCAGATGTCTTTTCCTGGCTGACATTTTCTTCCCCGGACTTAGCACAGTGACTGGCCTGTGGCAGGAACTCAATAGATATCTGCTGATTGATTGATGAACCAGAGAGAGCAGCATGGAGTCCCTGAGTATCCAGGGCTTGCAGGGCAAGGGCTGGGTCACTGAACCCCAAGACCACCTCTTGTGCAGGCTGCCCTGACCCTGCTTCCCTGCCTTGGCACTGGCCCTTCCCTCTTGGCTCAGCTTGAGAGACTGCAAGACCCCAGGTCTCTGTCCCCTGCTCTTAGAAGGCTTTCCTGGCCCTTCCAGGTACGACCAGGCTCCCAGGGGGCCCAGCCCAGACCTGTGGACCAGCCGGCAGGGTTGTCACCTGTCTGTCTGCCTGGTTCCCTCCACCTGGACAACTCCTGAGAGGCCAGGACCAAGCCTACGTCCCTGTAGCCTGGGACACTGAGGAGCACTAGCGGATCCTCAGCAATGGTGGGAGGGAGGCCAGAGGAAAGAGAGGGAAGGGAACAGGAAGAGACAAGGAAAGAGGGAGGGGAATGGGGACAGGCACAGGGACATGAGGAGCAAGGAGGGAAGGGAGGGGAGGAAGGAGGAAGGAGGGAGGGGAGGGAGGAAGTCTCGGAGCTACTGCCACAGCTACTCTGTAGGACCTCTTTCCTGGCCAGGGGAGGCAGCCCCCTGGAGGCAGTTCTGGCACCGAGGGTGCCAACCTCCTGCCCTCTCCCAGTGCTTCCTTCCCACCAACTCTCTCTTGCGCCCGAGGCTGGTGCCGGCACCTGACTCAGGATTCCCTCCTAGTCGGCATGTCCTCCCTCCCGAGCTGGGGCACAGCAGTCTGCGGAGCTCACACACCTGCCGGTCCTGTGCTGACACGCAGCTTTTCAGAAAAGAAAAGAGAAGAGGAAAATGGCCCGGATGACGTTGGGGTGGGGAGGGCCCTGCCAGCTCCCCCCGGCTCAGAAGGAGGATTTCTGGGGATGCTTGAATGAAGGTGTCCACGGAGGATTCAGGGGGGCAAATGCCCTGACCCTGCTCCTCCTGCAATGGAGCAGGACAGAGCTCCTGCCCCCTGCTGTGTGGGTGCTGCGCCGAAAAGGTGAGGAAGAAGTTGCTGCCTTGGGCGGAATGCCAGGGGGCCTTCCTCTCATCGTCTGCAACAAGACCTCCCGAAACACTGCTGGGAAACAGCAGCGAGTCCAGCAGCCCCAGAGCAATCTGGCAAAATAAAATGCCCCTTCAAAAGCACCCCGTTAGCCGGCCGGCCCTCAGTGCATGACTTACAGGGGTTTTGTTTATGCTAAAGCACCCCTGGTGTCCTGTCTTCCAGGAAGACAGAGGGAGAGTTTAATTCCAGCAGCTCTCAGGGAAGAAAAAGAGAAGGGACATCTCCAACCAGCACCCCAAAGCCTGCCCCTCACACCTCGGCCCAAACCAGCAGGCATGAGACCCAGGAGAAGCAATGGCGGTCTCGGCCTATCCAGCAGTTGCAGGCCCTTGATCTGAGGCCAGATCATTCAGTCCTCTTCCCTGCAGGAAGCTGTTGACCCGGCTGGACAGAGGACAGTTCAGAGAAGTGAGTTAAGTGGACCAAATTCACACAGCAAGTAAAGGATGACTCAGGATATAAACCCAGCTCAGGCCCTAATTTTGGATGCTTTTCCTCTGGAAAAAGTCCACTGGTGTGAACTGCCAAAGATAAGTCTAGGGAAAAGGGTTTAACAGTAATTAGGAAGGCGGAGACAGAACCAGGTGGAAAAGGAACCCAATTAACTCCACGTTGGGATGACCAAGGTGACTGCTGGCTACCATCAGTTTGCCATTAGCTGTGTCTCACCCCTCCCCTTCCAGGCTGGCAGTCCCATGGTTCTCTGCCACCCCAGGCCTGGTTGCAGACAAAGGATGGCAGCAAAGCTAGCAAATAACTGCACTTGGTACCTAGTTTGACCGGAACCACGGTGAGGTCAGAGCAAAGCAAGGCCCACAGACTCAGGGCCAGGAGCTAGAGGCAAGCTTGGGCCTTCCTAAAGGGCAGTCAGGAGGAGAGTGTGACACCAGCAGGAACTGCCTTCACTAGACCTCCTTAGGTGAACCTCCCAAGAGTCAATAGCCACACTTATCCCCAAGAAGGTAGCACCCACAGATAAATGGTAGCCTCTAAGCCAGCAGAATCAGTAGCAGTAGCCCCCAGAATGGGCAATCCTTCACCCCTCGGACATGAAATCCTCAGCTGCTTTACCCTAAGGCAAGGATAATCTTATAGAAATTGCACACCCATTGCTTTGGAAAGCAGTGTCACATTGACCCTGGAACACAAATTAATTTTATATGTCATCCATAATCTACCGGTAATGTCTGCTCGGAACGGAATATAAAGGGTGCAGGGAGCTGCCTGCTGCCCAAGAGCACACACTGAGATCAATTAGTGATGTCTGCCAAGGACAAAGATGCACAGAAGCTTCACATTGCATTCGACCACTCTTGCCATCATCCCACCAGGGAGGATTGAAGGGAAGGCGCATGCAGAAGAGGTGGAGTAACGGGTAACCCAACGACCACCCATGCCCACCCCATGGGTAGAGTCACTTCTATGCGTCCCTGTATCGTGGTATCACTGGTTTGTCCAAAATTAATAAATTCCTTTGCTGCTTATATTAATCAGATCCATTTTTTCTAGCCAGAAGCTAAAGAATTCTAACTGGCACACATCTTCTTCCTTCGTGCCTCCAGGATAGCTTTAATAAAAGACTGATGGACTTAAGAATCTTATTAAAGTTTCGTGGCTAGGAAAAACAATTCAAGGACAAAGAACAACTTCTAATTTAATGCTGGACATGATGGTTCCTAAGAGCATACTGGCCATTTCTTGTCCTGGGAATTTCTCATTATTCACACCCATTCCGTGGGCCATGACTATTTTTCATAGTCTGATAATCTCTCCCCAACACCCCATCCTTCCCGCCGTCTTTCTTCCACTCTTTCACACGTACCCTGCCTTCTCTTCTCTTACAGTGTTCTCTAGGGTTCTCATAAAATAATCTTCTACCACCCTTATCCATCCAGACTGACCCACATGAGGTCTTTAGCTGTCTCAACCATGAGGAGCCATTAAATTTGCCATCCACAGCCCACATTTGAGATGAAGTCAGACTCTCCCCTAAAATGTAGAAGCACAACCATTTTATTTTTTAAATAGCTTCTTGCTTTTCCTTCCTGCTACACTTGCCTGTCACCTGGTAAGAACACAGTAAATCATAATTATTACTGTGGAGCCCAGGGAAGGGTGGGCACAGAAGCTAGTGGTTCTAACTTCAGTTGCATACTGCGGTCTCCCAAGGTTCTTTCAATAATCCAGGTGCCCAGGACCCATGCCCAGGGATTCTGGTTTACTTAGTTGGGGTAGGGACCTAGCAGCTGCCCAGGTGGATCTCCTGTGAAGCTCTGTGCTGTTGGCATCATGCAAAGGGAAAGGGGCATGGCAGAGAGGACTGTATTCAGCAGAACCCACTTCCTCCACCTGGACAGCGCCCAGGTGGATTGTATTCGGCAGGGTCCTAGGTGCAACTGGGTGTGGCCAAGTAACAGAATTCAGGCCAATGGGAAGTGAGAAGTGAAACCAAATCCCATCCATCAAAAGCTCCTGCACAAAGCTCTACCCTTTCTTCACTGCCCAGCAAAAGGGAAGGACTCCAAGATCCTAAGGGATGGCAGAGCTGCCAGGTAAGAGATGCCTGGATCCCCACATCACCTCGTGGAAAGCTGCCTGTCAAACACAGGTGTGAGCAGTGAGCTTCTGTGACATCGAGGGGCTGCGGGTGGCGGATTCTCTATTACAGCTAGAATTACCTTAATGTTGGTTTCCCTTTCTAGAATATGCCCCTGGAGACTGGGACCAGGATCTCATCTGCTGAATGGAAGATAGTTGGTAATTCCTTGGAAGGCAAATAAACTCACCTCCAGCTCCTTCTAGCACTCTGCTAACTCCTACCTGGAGGACTATTGCCTCAGTGGGGATACAGAGACTGCCAGAGGGCTCATTCGACACCTGCTCCACCTGATTGGCGCCTCATCCAGGTGTTTTCGGAAGATGAAGGCCCCTTTCGCCATTGGTCCTCCAAGTGCAATGACATTGCTGTGTTCCTTGGACACAACCCTCTTCCTGCCCCTGTGCCTTTTGCACTTGCTGTCCCTCTGCTTATGATTCTCTTAGCCAAATGCTTCTCATGGCTGTGACCGCCTCCCCCAGATCCAGCTCAAATGCCACATCCTCAGAGACGCCTCCTCTCTACCCTGTCTCCGCGGGCACTCCCCTCACCTCTCTTTTCTTCACAGTGCTGGTCCCAAACCTTCGTCACACATTCATTTTCTTGCTCATAGACTATCTCCCCCAGGGAATGAGCTGCTTCTCCAGAAGGAAGGGATCTTCTCTTCTTATGATTAAGCACAAAGCCTGGCACAGAAGATGCTAAGTCATGATTTATTGAATGAATGAATGAATGAATGAATCCTCCAAAGTTAGTCTGGGGTGCAAGCTTCCTCACAATGCCACCCCCAGATCTGGAACTGCTGATGGAGTCACAATGTCAAGAACGTAATTGAAAATCACAATTAACCCCCGACTGGAGGGGCACCAGGGCCAGCAGCTGGGCTCATCGTCAGAGCCAAGAACAGACCCAGGACTAGTGCAGTCATCTCTTGGGATGTGGTTCAGATCGCCAACCATGAGAAGGGTACCCCTGGGGCTGTGTAGGGCACATCAAGGTGATTATACATGACCATCCTAGACAAGCCCCAGGTCTGCCTGGGCTCCCAGACAGAGCTCTGTGCAGCAATGCCACGGGCACTTGGCTCAACCCTTTCCTCAAACAAAACTGTACATGAAAATCAACACGTAAAGGTGGAGATGCTTTGGCTAAAGTAGGACAGTCTGCAAATCCTGTCACAAGAGGCTTCGGAGCGCTCAAGGCCAAGGAGGGTGAGGACACTTGGCCTCATGGACAGAGCAATCATGCCCCATGGATAAGACAACTGTGCCCATGGACAGGACACATACACACCATGGTACAGACAACCACGTATTTCCCTACAGACTGAATTGGGTCCCTGCAGATATAGGTGGCTCAGACATGAAGAAGAGACCAAACCAACCCTGAGCACAAGACAAGACACCTGAATTCCTTCCTGTACCACTGCCAGACTTCTGTCCCCAACACCTCTGTTTGTTTCCCAAGCAGGTGTCTCCAACCCAGAGGGAAAATGCTGGACTCCTTCAGTGGGTCCACTGTGCCTACTACCCTCTGGAGCTCAGAGGAGACCCGCAAGAACTCACAGGAAGCTCCTTTGAATAAAGGGCAACATCTCATGGGATGAGATATTGAACCCACTGTTCTTTACTAAAAGTACCTCTTTACTTGCTTCTGTCTATTCCACACCTTCCTGTGTGATCTGGTAGGTGTTCTGCTATGGGGAAGGGTTTACAAATGACACGTGGAGAGATACCTACATACCTCTTCACACATTATGGAGTCTTTGTCAATAGCTTTTAGACCCAGCTGACTCATTTTTACCATCCCCTTGCCTTTCCTAGCTTCTTTATTTCCATAATCTGCATCTTCTTCAGGTCATTTCTCATCTGGGCCTCTTAATATGGTCATAGACTCTGTAATTCTGTTCCCCAAAAGAGGACCCCAATGTCCCAGATCTGCCCTTCCCCCAACTCCCCTCAACAAGTCCTCAGAACCTCCACTTGTTCTGCGTCTGGCTCCAAATCTAGAAACCAAGGCCAGTTCTGTCCCAAAGAACTATGTGACCTTGAAGTACCCCTCCCTCCACTCACAGATGGGAGTGCAGATATTCCATACAACATCTCTTCCTTGTCCTATCTTCTTAAGGATAAAGCGTTTAAGCTCTGGAGTCAAATTCAAATCCTTTCTTCATCATCTGCTCATTGTGCGACTTTGAACAAGTTTAAAGAATCTCCCAGAGATTCAATATAGCAGGTCGAACAGTGTTCTCTCCACCTCCTCCCCACACAAAAAAGGTATGTCCGTGTCCAAGAAATATATGTCCCTGGGACCTGAAAATGTTGCTGTATTTAGAAAAAGGTTCTTTGCAGATAAAATACAGTTTTTGTTTGGTTTTGTTTTGTTTTTCCTCCGGTGGTGCTGAGGATTGAGCCCAGGGCCTTGTGCATGCAAGGCAAGCACTCTACCAGCTGAGCTATATCTCCAGCCCAAAACTCAGAATCTTTAGATGAGATCAGCTTGGGCTACTTGGATGGGTTCAGAATCCAAAGACCCGTGTTCTTAGATCAATCAGAAGAGAAGACACATGAAGGAAAGGGTGGTATGAAGATGGAGACAGAAATCAGAGCCTTGTGGCCACAGCTGAGGAATGCTGACAGACGCCAGGAGCTGAGAGAAGCAAGGACACATCTTCCCACTGAGCCTCCAGACAACACCTTGTGTTCAGACCTCTGGCCTCCAGAACTGAGAGAGAATACACCTCTGTCACTTTACGTCATCCATTTGTGGTACCTTATTGTGGCAGCCTCAGGAATATAGTACACGGGGCTAAGTCTTCAATGACACAATCCATGGAAGGCCTGTGCACAGAGCCCATTATCCAGCAGGAGCTCAAAAATGTCAGATGACACCATCACCATCACCAATGCCACCACCATTACTGTCGTCCTCACCATCACCATCGCCCTCACCATCACCATCACCATCACCATCACCATCACCATCACCATCGCCATCACCATCGCCATCACCATCACCATCGCCATCACCATCGCCATCACCATCATGGATATCACCATCACCATCACCATCACCATCACCATCGCCATCACCATCACCATCACCATCACCATCACCATCGCCATCGCCATCACCATCACCATCACCAACGCCATCACCATCACCATCACCATCACCATCGCCATCGCCATCACCATCACCATCACCATCACCATCGCCATCGCCATCATGGATATCACCATCACCATCACCATCACCATCACCATCGCCATCACCATCACCATCACCATCGCCATCGCCATCACCATCACCATCACCATCTCCATTGCCATCACCATCACCATCGCCATCGCCATCACCATCATGGATATCACCATCACCATCACCATCGCCATCGCCATCGCCATCGCCATCGCCATCACCATCACCATCGCCATCGCCATCACCATCAACATCACCACCACCATTGCCATCACCATCACCATCACCATCACCATCGCCATCACCATCATGGATATCACCATCACCATCATCATCACCATCACCATCACCATCACCATCGCCATCGCCATCGCCATCGCCATCACCATCACCATCGCCATCGCCATCGCCATCGCCATCGCCATCACCATCGCCATCGCCATCGCCATCGCCATCACCATCGCCATCGCCATCGCCATCACCATCACCATCACCATCGCCATCATCATCACCATCACCATCATCATCACCATCACCATCACCATTACCATCACCATCATGGATATCACCATCGCCATCACCATCACCATCACCATCGCCATCGCCATCACCATCAACATCACCACCACCATCACCATCACCATTACCATCACCATCATGGATATCACCATCACCATCACCATCGCCATCGCCATCACCATCACCACCACCATCACCACCACCATCACCATCACCATCATGGATATCACCATCACCATCGCCATCATTGTCATTGTCATCACCTTCATCTTCCCCACAGCTTCCTCATGCTCATCCTCCTCATCGTCATCGTTATTTCTGCATCCACTGAGAACATCTCCCGCTAATTAGTAAATTCCACGTGGAGGCCTTTAATATGTCCCTGGAGACAATTTCCCCCATGTCCTTTGCTCAAGCGTCTTCTCCATGACTGAGAAGATGACCGTATTTTTGTACCTGGCTATCGAGCCTTTCCTGAGAGGATTCTGCTTCATTCTGATGTCATGTCCCTCCCTTGGTTTTGTCATTAAAATATCCTTTCTTTTACGAAATGATGAAAGAGATGGCAGTTGTTTTACAAAGGTCCTCATTTTAAAAGACGTGACCTCCTGGTGGGTGTCCTGTGTGTGCGTGTTTGTTTCGTTTTACTGGTCTGTGGAATGTAGATGTCTAAAACCAGAACTCTACTGTGGTTTCGGTTTTTGATGTTTGTTTTGTTTTATTCTGTTTTTGTGGTGGTTCAGGGGACTGAACGCAGCAGTGCTCTACCACTAAGCTACACCCCCCACACTTTTAATTTTTCATTTTGAGACACAGTCTCACTAAGGCTGGCCTTGACCTTGTGACCCCCCGCCTCAGCCTCCTGAGTAGCTGGGATTACAGGTGTGCACTACCATGCCCAGTTCTAGTGTCTTTTTATGTCCCCCACAGCACCAAATGGTACCTGTGTGTCAGGAACTTGGAGACTCTAGATGGGGCCTGATACTGGCTTGGTATACTTGGGAAAAGGAAATGACATTTGAATGTGGGTTTCAAGCCAGACAGGAAGTGAGTCAGTCATAGGAGGGGTCCACAATTGAGATCTCCAAGTTCCTATGAGGAGTCCTAGGAAACCCCAGGCCACCCAGCCCGCAGGTGCCCCCGACCTGTCTTTCTCCCTCTGCCAAAGGCAAGGATCCAGCACCTCTCACCTGCCTGATCCTGCACGCGCCCTGGAATTCAGGGCTAGGCTTATTATTCCAAGAAACCCTGTGCCATGCCAGGCATGTGATCCTGCACAGAGGAGCTTAGCAGCAGGAATCAGTTCCCTGGAAAAACAGTGCATTGAAAAGAGAGTGTGTGTTTGGTTGTGTCTTCTGCTTATAGCTCTGGCAAGAAGCACAAGAGTCACATGGTCATCCCCAGCCACATCCCAGGTAACAAAGAACCCAGACTTAACAAACCGCATAGCAAACAGCACCAAGAGCCCAGCATCGTATAAAAACCCTCACAAGCCTGTGCTCAGCGGGTTGGCTTTGCTCCTGCCAGCAGGCCACTTCCAGTTCTGCCCCAGGTGACTTACAGCTGGGACCAGTGACTCACTGGAGCATCCCCTTCCTACAGCACATTGAAGGAGCGCAGGCGAGCGGAGCAGAATAATAACCCGTCCCAGCCCCACGCCTGAGGCCCAAGGCCTCTGAGCGGCCCTTTGGGCTCCTGCTCCTGGCCACCCGGATTCCTCCTAAACATGCCCTCTGCCCAGACCACTCCTGATCCCCCTCCCGTGGACCCAAAGGCAACCTCAGGAGCCAGCAATGCCCATGGGCCTGCTCTGCTCAGCGGAGTCTCTGGGCCCCGGGCAGGAATGGGAAAGCAGTATTCCCACCTCCACTGGGGGGCGCCGGGAACACGCCCAGGCCTGTAAGGGAAGGCGGCCCCACCCATGCACACTGACCCTGTGTCCCCAGCACCCAGAGCCCCTCTCAGAACGAGGGGAAGCTGGGATCTGAAAAGCCATACTGCAAACACACCAAGCCCAAGAACTTCCCGATTTGGGAACACCTGGGGGAGGGGTGGGGCAGGACAGGCCCTGCAGCTTCCCGCATCCTTAATTTGAGGCTCCAAAAGGGAGAAATAATAACAACAATAACCAGCCCGGTGCAGCCCCAGCTCTTCCTGCCCGTTAAGGCGTCCGAGAAAGTGCTGACGGGGACGGCTGACGAGCCGTGTGTATTGTAATTCACACCATAACAGCATCTCCAGGGCTCATGGATTTCTCATTGAAAAATTATGTGATGTCTTTTTGGAAACCCAATACTGAGTTATTGATATCGCGCAGGCAGCCGGCCGCCACTTCCAGCTTATTAGCTTTGTACTTTCTGAAGGACCTTTTTTTCTCCTCTAATTTTCAACTTGGTTTTTCCTTTTCAGTTTAAATTGGATCACTGTGCTTGAGTGAGTGTCTGTGAGTGTGTACCCGGGAGGGGGCTGTTCTGGATTCCCGGGGACGGGTGTCCTTAGAAGTGTATCTAGATGCATGTGCTTCTCTGTGAGGGGCTGAGGGTCCATGCAAGCATCTCTGAATGCTCCACTTGGGGAGGGCTCTAACTCTGCACAGTTGGGGGCAGATCCACGTGTGCATGTGAGTTCTGTGAGTACTTTTGGGTCCAAGCAGCCACGTGCACTGGTGTGTGTATAGGTACATGTGTAGGTGGGGGGGTGCCAGTATATATGGGTGTGTTTATAGGTGTATCTTTACGCCTGAGTAGCCACGTGTATATTGCTGTATATATAGTTGCAGGTGTGTGCATGTGTACATGTAGGTGCATGTGCATGCAGACATATATGCAGCTGTATATTTGTGTCACACAGGAGCCACATGAGTGTGGTATGTCTGAATGTCTAGCCACACTACCTACATGGGTCTCTATTTTTAAATGCACATTTGAATATGTGTCTCCACATGTCCACATGTCTCCACGACTCTTCTATGAGAGGCAGAATTGCCAGGCTGTAGGGTCATGCAGCCTGGGAACAAACATTAGTTTTGGCTCTTGCCAACTGTGTGATTTTGGGCAGTTTTCTTGACCTTTCTGGGACTTGATTCCTGGTCGGCAAAGTGGGAGTAACTGTAGCTGGTTGAGTAGAGTTGGTGGGAGGATAAAGCATGACATCATAGCGCACACGCGGAAGCTCTCACGCAGCAGGTCTGCAGCCCAGAGCCCAGCGTGCACTTGAACCTCAGTATCCCTCAGCACACGTGTCAGAGACTGCGGCCCACGCTGAGCAATCCATGGCCAGCTCTCACCTGCTTGACCTCCCAGTGACTCGAGCGTTCTGTACCTGGCACCTCCATGCAGGACCCTTGCCAAGAGGCCTGTGGAACTGACAGCCTGGCCCCACTCACTGTGAATCGCACTGCCAGGTGTCGGATATATCCCAGTCCTTGGGCAAGAGGGGTGCAGAGGCGCACCAGGGGTGTGCAGCCAAGAAGGGGACAAACACACAGGACGCACAAAGTGCTCTCTGGCCCCTTGGAAGAAGCCCCTGGCTCTGACCTTTGACTCTCTAAACTTGGGCATCAGGGGATGAAAAGGGGTTCCACGGGAATCCTGGGGTCTCAGGAAGAGGGAGGGGCTTCTCTGCCCCCTCCAGGCCCTCTCCGTTCCTTGGGGGTAGGCAGGCCCTGGTGCTGAGGGCTGGAGTGGAATCCTGGCGGCAGGCGTCTGGTGAGACTAGGTCAGAGTTTATGATCTACGTGGCCCAGCGAGGGGAAGGGATCACATATCTGAGGTTGGACTTCCCATCAATCTAGTGAGGATCCACTCCAAATTAAATGGAAGAGATAAACGTGACACTCAGCTACTTGCACTCCAAGGACACCACGTCTTCCAAACCTGGTGTGTTTTACACTCACAGTGCACAATTCATATGGCAGGTGCTCAATGGCCACGTGTGGCTGGCGACCACCATACTGGACTGAGCAACTCTAGACATCCAAACATAGAGGCCTTTCTACAAGGAAACTTCTTGAGCAGCCCCCAAATGCCCAAGTTCAATACCTGAGGTCAAGGGCAGCACAGGGAAGTGCAGGAAAAGGGCAGGACCTGGGTTTAGGCCTCAGTGCTGGGCCAGCCAGGGGCAGGGGTTGGGGGGTTGTGTACAGGCCTGAGAGAATAGGGAGCAGAGCCGGGCACAGTGGCACATGCCTGTAATCCCAGTGGCTGAGGCAGGAGGATGGCAAGTTCCAAGCCAGCCTCAGCAACTTAGCAAGGCCCTGAGCAACTTAGTGAGGCCCTGTCTCAAAATTTAAAAAGATAATAAAAAGGGTTGAGAATGTGGCTCCGTGGTTAAGTGCTAAACGGTCAATCCCTGGACCAAAAAAATCAAGGAAAGGAAGGAAGGAAGGAAGGGAGGGAGGGAGGGAGGGAGGAAGGAAGGAAGGAAAGAAGGGAGGGAGGGAGGGAGGGAGGAAGGAAGGAAGGAAAGAAGGGAGGGAGGGAGGGAGGGAGGGAGGGAGGGAGGGAGAGAATGGGGAACAGAGGGAGGAGGTGCCTGAAGAGAGCTGGCTGATAGGGCCAAGCCACCTCTGGAAATGACATTCAGAGCAGGTCTATGGGGCTGCAGGAAGGAGAAGGGGAAGAGACCTGGGAAGGGAGGTGGTGGAGGAAGTTACGGAAACCCTGCGGTGCCAGGATCTTGGTGTCACAGGCAGATTATTCTGTTTAGCCCTCCCAGCACCCCACTCAATCCACTGAAGGAGGGCATCCAGGAGCATTTGGGGATCTCCACACCATGGGCGTGGGAGGGTGGGGTACCTGCCAGGCAAAGCAACAGAATGTCCCACTGACAATGCCAGCAAAGCCACCTGTTGAGAAACACTTTGCAGGACTGGCCTCATTTCACAGGTGGGGAAGCTGAGCCTCCAAGACCTCAGGTGAGTTCTAGGCACAGGACAGATGTTCAGTAAGTACTGTTTGAATGAATGAATAAAAGTGGCCCCGGCCCTTATGAGGACCCTGGGACAATTCTGTACCTATTCCTGGTCACCTCCCAGAGGACATCTGTGTCTGTGTGCCCCTTGGCCTCCTCCACACTGATGACCCTCCCCTCCATCCCACCCTGTGGTCACAGCTTTCTCCCTCCTGCTGAGGCTGGAGGGGCTGTGGAAAGACATTCTCAACTTGCAATCAGAGAACATGGGCTCAGGCCTCCCCTCCTGGGGTGGGCGACCTTGGGAAAGGCCATCCCACCCCACCCGCCCCGTCACTCACGCTTTCATTCACTGGCCCGTGCACCCACTCAGTCGTCAGGCAAGTTCTGGTTCAGAGCAATCACTTGCAGATGTGACAGCTAGGTCCTGCCCTGCCCCTTGCTAGGTAGGTGAACTGGAGAAAGCTCCCTAATTTCTGAGTCAACATGTCCCCTCCCATAAATCAGGTAGTAAGAGTCCCTGCCTCCTCAGTGAATGGGAGAGAAGGTGAAATGGACGCTCAGGTAACGCGTTAGCCCAGGATTTATCTGTCAGTCTGTTAGGCAAAAATTATCCAGTGATAATAGTGATGGGCCGGGGGTGTGGCTCAGAGGCAGAGCACTTGCCTGACATGCCCACGGGCCTGGGTTTGATCCCCCAGCACCACAGAAAAAAAAAAAAAAAAAAAAAAAAAAAAAAAAAAATATATATATATATATATATATATATATATCTAGTGAACATCTATGTTGTGCTGCCGGGCTGAGGACGCAGCATGAACAGGACAGGATATGTAGCCCCGCCTCCACCCAAGGGACCAATGTGCTAGTGACAAGAGTAGAGGGACAATAAAACAGCCACCAGGGTGCGACTCAGCCTAGGCACTAGGTCAAGGCCTGATCATCTCCCAGCATCCCGTGCGTAAAAGGAGGCACCTTCATTGCCAAAACTCACAACGGAGGCCAGTGGCAGGTGGAAAACAGGTTCTTTTTCTTTTTCATATTTTTTAGTTGTAGATGGACACTATACCTTTATTTTATTTTATTTATTTATTTATTTTTACACGGTGCTGGCGATTGCACCCAGTGCCTCACACGTGCTAGGCAAGCGCTCTTACCACTGAGCCACAACCCCAGCCCGAAATCAGGCTCTTTGACCTGAAAGTGAGACAAATGCTTTGGAGTCAGGAGGCTCTGAACCCCACAAGGGTGGCCGCCTCCTCTGGAAGGACACCCGGATACACCCTGTCCATAACCCACTCCCCAGAGCCCGGAAAGAACCAATTTCCAGGTAATTCAAGTCCACGTTCTCCTTCCTGGCCACCAGGTCTTAGCACCAGGCTCAGCAGGTCGCGACGGCCATCAGATTCTTCCAGAATCTACAGCTGCCCCTCTGCCGTGCTGGGAGCACAAACATCAGTACGAGAAAAGAAAATCGCCCTTTTTTTCAGTTTTCTATCCACATGTCTGATGGAAACACACACACACACACACACACACACACACACACACACACAATTTTTCTTTCTTTCTTTCTTTCTTTTTTTTTTTTTTTTTTTTATTTAACAGAAAAAGAAAGGCCCCAAGCATTCCGTTCCAACCCCTCTCCGTGGAAAAGGTGTTCCGCGCAGTGCCCAGCAGGCCTGTGTGACTGAGTTAAAGTGTGGTTTTTTTTTATTAGATGAATTGCATCATTAAATTACATTATAAAAGCTAAAAATGCACCATTAATTTTCAAAAACAATAGTAAATACATCTCATTTCTAATACATGATTCTGCATTTAATTTTTGCCCGGGGCCTTGCCTTTTTTTTTCCCAGCCTCACTGTCTCCCTTTATGCAGACTATATAAATGGAGCTAAATTGCCAAAGAAATTTTTGCCAAATGTCCGTAATGTGAAAATAAATGAATTTCTAATTGGCTGTTGCAAAAAGAAAAATTACTTTTTGATCTCAGCTCAGCCAAGCAAAAATCTACCTAGGCGGAGTAATAAGATGCAGGCATATTGCGGGCAATGAGCAGAGACACAAAGGCCCCAGAAAGGGCTGCCCAGGATGGAATCTTTCTCTCCTCCCTGCTTCCTTCCGGGCCCTCCAGGAAGCCTGACCCCCAACCAACCGTGCCTGGTCCAGCCTCCACAGGAGTCAAGCTCTGTTCCTTCAAGGGAACCCTGGGGTCTGGATGGGGCATAGCTCAGCACGATAGGGTTCAAGTTCATCTGCCCCTCCTCTGGTTCTCCAACCCTGAACTTGACCTCTCTCAATCTTGAACTCCCCATTTTTAAGATGGTGGTCACTTCTTTCTTTTGCAGGTCCATTAAATGGTACTCTCCTCTTACTTTTGTGCTCTGGGTTGAATTGTGTCACCCACCCCAAATTCATACATTCAAATCCTAACCCTCAGGACCTCTGAACTGGATCTTACTTAAAGAACTTGAGGTCATCAATATCGGGCCTCAATCTGAGAAAGAAAAGGAGGACACGGACATGCACAGAAGATCCATGAGCCAGAGAGAGGGGCCCAGAGCAAACTCCTTCCTTCTGGCCTCAAAGAAGCCAACCCTGATGACAGACACCTAGATTTTGGACCCCCGAAATGTGCAACAATTCATTTCCACTGCTCAGCCACCCAGCCTGTGGCACCTTGTTAGAGCAACCCTGGCCAACAAGTGCTGGAGGTTCGAGATGCTAACAATTGTCACAGACCTTGTATTAGCAAAAGCAGCATCTGGAGTCCTGTCATCCCAGCACCCCCCACCCCCCAGGACAACCCAGGAAGGTGGGCTTTAGGTCCAAGAGCTTTGACCTTTGCTCCCAGGATTGGAGTCTCGGGGGCTGTGCTGCCTCTTGACCACTGAAGTCCTCTCAGACCTTCTCTGGTCCCGCCCCGTGTCTGACCATACCATTCCCTCCTCTGGGTCAGGTCCTCCCCAGGAGACAGCCTGAGGGCATCCCTGCAGATTCAGGCCCAGCCACCTGCCCTACCCCACGCCTCCATCCATCCAGGCTGCTCCAATACGATACCACGGCTGGGGCTCGAAAGCAGCAGGAATTTATTCCTCACAGCGCTGGAGGCTGAAGTCCAAGATCAAGGCCCCGCAGGTTGGGCGCCTGGTGAGAGCTGCTTCCTGTTCTGTAGATAGCACCCTCTCACTGTGCCCTGTCAAGGAGGAAGGGGAAGGCGATTCTCTGGGGGCTTCCCTCACAAGAATCCTAACCCCATTCTGACCCGGTCACCTCCCAAACGTCCCCATCTCCTAATGCTCGGGGACTCGGGGATGTTTGGGGACACAAACATTCAGCCCACAGCACCCATCCTCCCACACCACAGAAGGCAGCAGCCTTTTTAGAGATTAATTATTGTGTATTAATTTTTTCTCCCTCTCCCCACCTTTTTTGCCTTTTGGGCTGGTGCCTAGAAGCTTCTGAATACCTTTGCCCCAGGGCTTCGTAGAACAAAACCGAGCCCCACCCATGCCTGTCCCAGGGTGTCTCCTACAACAAACTCCGAGCTGCGGAGGAGAACGGAGAGGGGCCCGGACAAGAGGGTCCCAAGAGGACCTCGACCCAGAAGCAGGATCTCTTCTGCCCGAGTAGACAAGACGGGCGTTAGGACACGGACCCCGTGTCATCCTCCTGCGAAGGGAGAACTGGCCAGGGCAGTAAGAAAGGACCGGGCCGGTGTGGTGGCACACGCCTGTAATCCCAGGAACCTGGGCGAGGGAGGCAGGAGCATCCCAAATTCAAAGCCAGACTCCTCAAGGGCCCCTTGGACTCAGACAGGGAGGGTGCCAGCAGGACAGCCCCCCAGAGAGCAGATGTGAGGACTTCCCCACTGACCGAAGCCACCCGAGCACCCTGGATTCCAGTAAGACCTCAGAAGGAGCAAGACCTTGGAACAGACTAATTTCCCACTAGTTCCTTGGGCTCCAGTGTAGGAATTTGAGCTAAATGTAATCAATTTAAAGAAAAGATCTTATCGAACACTTGTTTGCTATCTGTGTTTCTGCTGTGAGCTTCAGAACATCACCTCCCTCTAGAGCACACGCCGGCTCCTTGTCATTTCCCAAACACAATTAGTTCTTTCCCTTCTACTTTGCATGAGCTATTCTTTCTGCCTTGAATTAAGTCCTTTCCACTTGAAGAACTCCTATTCACCCACAATGCCCCATTCCCTACGTCCTCTCCCATGAATGCTTCCCTCGCTGCCCTAGGCTGAGTCTACTACCCTCCAGACTTCCCAAGGAGCTTCTAAAAGGCTCCAAGAGGTGAAAGGACTTGGCCAGGATGGCACCATTAGGAAGTGGTGAACTGGCATTCAAACAGGGCAGCCTTTACCGGCTGTGAAAGAATTTGTATGCCAATGGATCATTCCAACTGCTTTCTGTGGGGTCCAGTGAGGAGCCCCCAGAATCCTTACTGCTCAGACCCTGGAGGCAGGGGGTCTGGGGAGGGCAAGAGAGCGAGGCACCTGACAGAATCAAATAAAGGCACTAAGAACAGATCTCACTCCCAACCCGAAGTCCAGTGCTAAAACTCCTCTAAGGAGTCTCCGCTCTGTGTGGCTCAGATCACAGGCTTTGGGGCGAATCTGTTGAAGCAACAGTGCAGACAGTGGCTGGAGACATGGGACCAGGGCTCTCAGGGAGGAATCTTGGACCAAGTCTGGGCATGGGTCCCCAGTTGCAGCGCTGGAGCAGGAGAGCTACCCAAGGTCAATAAGCTGAGGGCAGCCAACAAGGCATTGGGGCAAGATGGCAGGCAGGTGCCAGGTGGCAGGGTGCATGCTGGGCAACTTCCCCAGTACCAGGGAACCGCTTCTGCTCAGGAGGAGCTGGAGGTGGCCAGTGGGGAGGCTGAGCCTCTCCAGGTTGCCTCAGGATCATATCACCCCCTCCACCCCTGCACAGGCGAGCTGAAGACCCAGCGTGGGAGTTTCACACGGAGAGCAAAGAAGGGCAGAGACCCAGGGAAAACGGAGAAAGAAAGAGGGCCACCGGCTGTCCCGAGCCTCTACCCTGACCTCATGGCCCTTCTGTAGAAATGCTGGGAGCTCACTTGACTTGGATTTCTGAGGTCCGTCTAGTAAACCAGGCTTGAATGGCCTGCTCGTCGCTGTCCCCACAGCAAGCCCCCCAGGGGCTTCTTCCACCCGCATCACAAGCACTTCAGATCAAGCCCAGACCCCCACACCCTGCCCTGAGCCCCCGCCCAGGAGCCCCACCCCCACCTCACACCCACAGCCCCTGCTCCCAAGCCCCGGATGACTCTGAATTTTGAGTCAGGCGGTTTGTAAAAACAACTTCTTTTCCCTTTAATGTGCATATTAATTACCCCGAAACAGGTGCAAAATCAACCTCGTTTATTATTATTTCTTTGAGCCCATAATGGCAGTTGCTGCAAATAAATCCCGTTAACCCAGGGATAGGATTTATGGCCCCAAATTTACACCAGCAGCTTAATCATAGCACCTTTGCCGCAGACAGACTTTCTCGAGAACAATTTGCCCCACGATTTGTCAATGGGAAAATGGCCTCATATAAACGTTCAGAGGAAATAAATGCTAATCCAAAGCTCAGTCTTTCATTCTCCTAATTGCCCAGGGAATTTAAAGGAGACAAACTTATTTACTCACAGCAGGAAGTCAGCTGTAATAAACCATCACCACTGGGGGCTGAGATCAGTCCCCAGCGCAGAGGAAGGGGGAGGAAGAGTGGGGACCGAGGAGGGCGGCTGGGGTGGGGACAGGTAAGGGGCCGCTGGGTCATCTCATGCCCAGGGGGCCAAAGACTCTCCTGCTTTTTATAGAAGCAGCCTCTTTAAAAAAAAAATGAATTTAAAGCAGATGAATGACTGGGCAGACATAGCCATCCCTCCCTCAACACACCCCGGGCCCCCGTAACACCCAGATTGGCTACAGGAAGGATTCCCAGGGAAGTGGGGGAATTAGGTCACCTTAATGTCCCCAGAAAAAATGCAGGGAGGCTCAGAGACCAGCCAGAAGACCTGGCTGGAGAGTTACCTACAGTAAGGCTGGAGGCCAGGCCCTGAAATCCAGCCTCCCCACAGGAGGCTGAGCCCGCCCCCGAATCCCCAGGGTACAGCCTGTAGAGACCTCACATGGTGCACAGGGAAGGACAGAGTAAGACTACCAGGTTCTCACACACGGGCCTTGTGGGGAAGGAGACCCAGACAAAGCTCAGACCTCTACTTCATCTTCCCAGGAGACTGGAGGCCCTACTGTGGGCTGTCCATTTCACATCTCTCTCCTGCAGAATGTCAGAATAGTTGTTCTAAGGTGGAAAAGGCCCTTCCTTCTCAGGGGCATCATAGCCAGGCCTGCCAAGAAGCCACTCATCATGCAGAATGGGAAACACATAGTACTTTCCAGGATGCTATTGTCATGGACGAATATGCCATGTAGAGTTGTACAGCCCACAACCTGGGCAACTGTTCAGTGATTGTTCAGATACTGTCTTGGGACAGAAATACTCAAAGTGTTTCCCACACATTCTCCTCTCCATCCCTTCCTGCCTCCCTGGGGGGAGGAGGATCTTCTCCAAAGGGGCCAAAGACAGGAATATCAGGGTCCTACCTCCAGACTCATAGCCTCTCTGGCCAGCCTCCGGACTCCCTGCATCCCTGGTCTTCCCAGCTGATTAGGCTTATTGTTGCAGATCGCCCTCAAGTGGCCGAGAGTCTGGGTTTGAATTCACACACAGCCACTAACCAACCAAGTGGCCCTAGCACTTTCATGACCCTTTTTCTGTGCCTCTGTCTCCTCCTCCATAAAATGGGACTCGCGATGTCGTCCAGGGATGCGGCTGGATTGAAGAAATTTGAATGCAAAGTGCTCGCCGGTGGCCGCAAAGCTCCCTGGAGGGTGTGTGTTCATCCGCTGCCACCACCAGGGGTCCCAGGAAGCGCTCCGGGCTCTGGTCTGACTAGGAAGATTGTTAAAAAGTCACCAGATTGGAGGGACAGTCTCACCAAGGAAACAGGACAGCCCCAGGCAGCGAGGTTTGGGGTGACGTTTTGGGGTCTCAGGAGCAGCAGCACCTGGCCGGGGGGCAGCGGGAGGCCACGTCTTCAGGACGACGCAGAGGATGGCTGCGCCCGATGGAGGAGGACTGGGGCCCAGGGCAGCGGCTCCTCTTCCACGCACCTAGGAGGTGCTGGGCGCTCCGTTGCTCCACCTCCAAGCTCACAGCATGGTCTACGCGGACTTTTTCTTTTTCTTTAACTCTGCCTCTCTAGTTGGCAGACATCATGTTATGGGCGCAACTTAAGAACAGACCGATCACCAATGAGTCCACATTTGAGAGTCTTTATTAAGCCGCCGGCTGACTGTCTCACACAATGCCCCAAAAATGGCTATTGGGAGAACAGCCCCGACCACAGGGTTGCAGGGGTTCTTATACCAAAAATCACACCAATCATAAGTGTCTGTTGCTGATTCAAAATTACAAACTAACATCATGAGATCATCGACAGAGGGGGACGTGGATCAGAATGACCCTCACCTAGGTACAAACTAAAGAATGGTTGCTAACATCCACACAATCACTGTTCACATGGTACATTGTTTAGGAGCAATAGGGATCAAAAGAGAGCAATTCTTTACTACATAGGAGTTGCCATTTTATATTATTAGACATGTCACACCAAGTAACTGATGATGGGCACAGAGGCGGGGTGTTCCCACGGGAGAAGCTTATTTCCTACATAACATGGAGTCTCAGAGCAAAATGGAGTCTGTTTAGTCATTTCCCTTAGAGTCTGGCCTAGAACATTCTCATGGAGCCAGATCTGTCAGCCCATCACAATCATCACAAGCCAGGGACACTGTCTTGTTCCGCCAGATCCCTAATGCAGGGCACAATGCCTGAACCTTAACTAGGTCCCGGACAACTATTCCCCGAATAAATTCATGAATGAACCCTGACAGGAAGTGTCAGCCTCACCTTGTGACAGGCGTGGCTCAGACAGGTAAAGGGACTCACCCCAGGTCACACAGCTAAGGAAGCATTGGAGGTAGGGACAGAACAGGAAAGTCCTTCACCTCCACGTGCACCTCTCTTCACCTCCACGTGCACCTCTCTGTGCCGCCACGGCAGGGGTGCCGGCCCGCCTCCCCCAGTTTGCTCTCCTCAGTCGCTCTGGGGCCAAGACTCCTGTCCCCATTTCACACGAGGCACCGTTTGCAGGGGGTAGAAGTGGCTGGCCCAAGAGGACACCACCTGCTGTCCCCCCATCCTGCATCCTCTGCATCGCCACACCCGCTCCCCATAAAAACCGCCCGGGGCAAGACAGCTGTGCTGCCAGAGGACATGTGGACGGTGGCCACGCTGGGCCAGTGACATTCATCAGGAGCCAGGCAGACCCTGAGGCCCAGGGAGCCCCCAGCTCTCGGAGGCAACGACAGTGAGGGACGGGGGATGCTGGGGAGGCCGTGGCTGGTCAGCATGGCAGGAGGGCATACGTCAGCCCCCAGGGAACAGGGGAGTCGGGGAGGGCGAAGCCATGGTGTCCCATGAACGGTGGGCCAGGCGGGAGCAGGTCAATCCTGGCTCAGACGCTGGGTGTTTTTTCTTAGCTTTTAACCCTTTTAAATTGCTTAATTAATGTGTGGATATAGTCTCACCATTAAAAAGGGAGATATAGAAAGTAAAAAGATAAAGCTCCATCTTACTCTGCTCCTATTCCTCTCCCCTAAGAGGTGAGCCTGATTTCCAATTTGGTCCTGTTTCTCCATTATCTTTGTTTGTTTGTTTGTTTGTTTGTTTGTTTGTTTTCTGTACTGGGGATTGAACCCAGGGGTGCTTTCCCACTGAGCTACGTCCCCAGCCCTTTTCACTGTTTTGCTTTGAGACAGAGTCTCTGTAAATTGCAGAGACTGGCCTTGAATTTACAGTCCTCCTGCCTCAGCCTTCCGATTGGCTGGGATTACAGGCGTGTGCCACCACACCTGGTTCTTCCTCTGTTGTTCTAAAGGTCTTAACACACACCTAAGGGAGTTCACACGAGCTCAGACACACACACATGCACACCCACCTACTACCTACGGTATTACTTTGTGTCCTTGTATTTTAAGATAACGGCACCTTTCTGAAGTCACGGTGCAGCAACTTGTCTTCATAACTCAGCCGCGTGCCTTGGAGATGTTTCCATCTTGATAGAACCAGATCGACTTCCTGCCTTTGAATCGCCAGTAGCCACTTCCACCAGGTGTGCCCTAGTTTATTTAGCCAATACCCCGCCCACAGCCGTCTGGGTGGTTTCTAACATTTCCCTCCCCTCTTGAACTAGCACACATCACAACTCCTGAGTGGGAAAACAGGCCCTGTTTCTTTTGTTTGTTTGTTTGTTTGTTTGTTTCTTACAGACTGCATTTTGATTCACTGTACACAAATGGGGTACGTCATTTCATTTCTAATCATACATGTACATAGGGTAATGATGTCTGTCTCAGTTCACCATTTTTCATACCCGCCCTCCCTCTCACTTCCTTCTACATAAAGTTCCTCCATTCTTCTCTCATCTCCCCCTCCCCCACCCCCATTACATATCATCCACCACTTATCAGGGAAAACATTCAGCCTTTGGTTTTTTGGGATTGGCTTAGCTTATTTCACTTAGCATGATATTCTCCAACTCCATCCATTTATCTGCAAATGCCATAGTATTACTCTTCTTTATGGCTGAGTAATATTCCATTGTGTACATATACCACAGTTTCTTTATCCATTCATCTGTTGAAGGGCATCTAGGTTGATTCCACAACCTAGTTATTGTGAATTGAATTGCTATAAACATTGATGTGACTGTGTTACTGTAGTATGCTGATTTGAAGTCCTTTAGTTATAAACCGAGGAGTGGGACAACTGGGTCAAAAGGTGGGTTCATTCCAAGTTTTCTGAGGATCCTCCACACTGCTTTCCAGAGTGACTGCACCAATTTGCAGCTCCACCAGCAATGTAAAAGTGTGCCTTTTTCCCCACATCCACGCCAACATCTATTATTATTGTGTTCTTGATAATCAGACTCTGTTTCTTGATGGGACAGACATCAAGATACCCTGGCCATGAATTCCATTTTACCGTGGTCCACTCGCTGCTGCGATTCCTTCCGTGCCTTCCACTTGAAAGAATGGACATTTTTTTAAGCTGTCTGAGGTCACCCTCCCAGTTATCTTAACTCCCTAAGGTCACCCTCCCAGTTATCTCAACTCCCTAAGGTCTCCCTCCCTTTGTCTCAACTCCCTAAGGTCACCCTCCCAGTAATGGGAACAAAGCCCTTAAAGCTGTTCCAAGAAACAGCCCCAAACAGAGAATAAAAGGGTAAATTGAGCCAGATAGCCAGATAGTGCTCAAACAGTAGGATTACCAGAAACTATTGACCAGAATCTACGCCCTGTTGTAAAACATTGTGAAACATGTTGTATGTTATCAGCAAACCCAGACCCCCTTTGAAATTTCCCGGCAGCTTTGTCCCCCTTTTCCCTTTCATGTGCGACCCCTCCCGATGTGTGGTTTCTGCCTAGATAAACCTACAAGATTTTCTGCTAGGGACTCGACTCCTCGAGTTGGGTCCCAGCGCGCTGGAATAAACACCTCTTGCGGTTTGCATCAAGTGACGCCTCCCGCGGTTGATTGGGGTTGCCGTGGATCCATGGGACAGAGTTGGGGTTTTCTTTTTGGGGGCCTTACATTTGGGGGCTCGCCCGGGATAAGATGGCCCTCCTCATCCAGGGAGTCGACCTTGGAGGTAAGAAGGGGTACCCCGAAGTTGTCTGTCTTTGTCTTGTGTTTTGTTAGTTGGTCTGGTTCTGTGAGTGCGCTTTCGGTTTCGGTGGCAACCGTTCGGTGACACGTGAGAGTGGCCGAACAGTGGTCGACAGACGTGCCTGGGGGGCCACAGGTTGCAGCCCTGGGGGACGCCCTAAGGGTGGAGGGGAGCCAGGGACGCCTGGTAGTCTCCGTCGGTAAGGGCGTTGATGGGGTTCAATTGGTGGATCAGAGATTGGCACCCGTCTGGTTCTGGTTCTGGTTCTGTTGTGTGTTTGTGGCGGAGGTGGAGGAAGGGTTGGAACAACTGCGGGGTTCTCGGCCCGGGCTACTCTCGGGTGGACCCCAAAGGTTCCTTCTCTGGACTCCCCCTCCCGACAGCCCTGAAGGGTAACTTAGCAAAGTAGCTTCAGTCTCAAAAGTAATGAAAAATAAGGTCTCATAATTTTAACATCTAACCTGTCCTGATGAGATGGCTAAAATGCCTTAGACACAGAGTTTCTGTTAAAACCTGTTAGATCCTTCCCGATCTCAGTCCAGGCTTGCATTGAAATATAAATAAAAGAAGCCTAAAGGCTCAGTAGGAGACCGGTCTCAAACCCAGGGAAAGAAAAGGTAAAAAGAGTCTTTAAAACTCCAGCAAAGTAAATTTTATGGTACTTTAATAAAGTAATTAACGGCCGTATGATTTTTTTCCAGGACTCTTGGTTTTTTTAATTATATGTTTTTTTGAGCTCATGATTTTTTGATCAGTTCTATTTTTTATTCAACTAGAGTTTTTGAACATCTGTTACATTGCAATGGAGATTCACCTATAAAGTTACAAGGCCTTGATTTTGTGTTATTTGTATGTTGTGCTGTCTAATGTCATGTTTTGTCTGTATCAAAACTGAGCGCTCCTAAAATTAAGATTTAAAAATGGATCCCGATACTTTTAATTCACGTGATTTAAAAAGGTTCAAATTGGGTAAACTAATAAAAGTAAAATGTCTTTGAAAATAACTCAAGTCTCTAGGTGGTCAAGCTAATAAAATACTGATGTTAATAAAGTGTCTAATATCAATTGTTTCTAGGACTTTTCTTCAACAGGAAAGAGACAGCAAATACTATATAGGACACTTGTCTGATATCTTGGTTTTTACAGAATAAGTGAATCAGAGTTAACATTTATGGGATTACTCTAATGTGTTTGTAGAGACATCTGATTAATTTACAAAGTTAAAATGCTAATTGTTAAATAACATCGAGTACTTTTAACTCCTTAAATTCCATGGGGTATCATACTTAAACATTATTGGTGTTTTCATAGGTTGGTAAATAAAAGGGTTTAAACTTGCTTTGTGTCATCACTAAACTACAAACAAGGTTACTAAGAGTTATGTCCTAACAAGTGCAATTCTATATACAAAGGGTCCCAAAAGTTTCAACTGTGTTTCAATTAGACTACTATAAACAACAGAATATTTAATCTTATTAAAATAGAGTAATTTATCTAAATTCAGAAATTTCATAAGAGTTTCAGAATGTGAACAAAAAGGGGTCAACAAATAGGAAAAAGAAAATAAAAGATTCTGGGTATGGAACTATATTTACTAAAAGGAAAAAGGAAATGTTTCTGGGTAAGAAAGTGCTTGTGTGATGAAATACATGAGGGTCTAAGTAAGTGCTAGGAAAGTCTGTGTAAGTAAAGGGCAAGTTTCAACAAGTTTGTATGTAACTAAGTTGGTTATATGTATGTGAGACAGCTAAAAATATTTAAGGTTTTTCCTAAGGTGAAATACTAACGTTCTGATATAAACCAAAGTTTAATCTATATGGTAGAATGACATGGTAAAATGACAAGGATTTGAAACACTAATTTACTCTTAACTTTGTGTCTATTAAGTTTTATTCTTTAGAACAATTAGTCTTAAATATTGGGGTGTATACAATTATGGTTAAACAACTGTTATAGAGTATTGTACTTTGTTACAGAGTCTACATTTCTCTTTAAAAACTCAATTTGGTAAGATAAAAGTGTCAAGGTAATTGTGAAATGGTCACTAGTTGTATATTAAATGTGTTCATATTTTTCAGGACCACAAGTTTTTAAAGCAAGGAATTTATTAAGCTCTGCTATCCTCCAGATTAAACTTGTCTGTAATGGTAATCTTAAACTTATAAAGAGTAAATTTTATAGGGGATAGAATGTAGTTCTCAATCAAAATTCAAGATTGCTATTATACAAGCTGAATATATTTTTACTCTTGCTAATTTCATTTTGTAAAACTGTTACCTGTTAATGTTTTGCAGAAGTAGCTGCTCCAAGAACACACAACCTAGGTAACTTATGATCCTAAGCCATCACCTATAGAATAGATAGTGGTAACTTCCAGTACTAATGCAGACTCCAGTTAGACTTTATGACTGGTGAGACTGGCTTGCTGGATAATTAAGATCAAACTTAGAAATTGGAGTTAAATACAGAGGTCAAGAAAAGTCCATATTTGGGTCTTGCCCTCAACGTCAGCCTGAACCCAGGGAATAAGAGAACTTCTCTAAGGAGCGTTGCAACTCTGGGTCACACAACCTCCTGATCAAGGAGACTGTTGAGACTAGAGGATGAAAAATCACCCAGTGCATCTGCTGCAGAGGAGGGTCATGGAAAAAGGGAAACATCCCTTGCTAAAGGAAGTCACCTCATCAAGAGACCCTGCCTAATCAAAGTCACTGGTGGAGCTAAGGAGCCGCTCTTAAGTTCTGTATGAGTGACCCCTGTGGGAACTCAGCTGACTCTTTAACAAGACAGGAACCAGGTCATTTTGACCAGCTTGATCTTAGATACCCAGCAAAACAGTTAAAACCAAAATATAGCCATTCTTGGGCATTTAAAGGAAATAATAGTTAAATGTAACTTAAGATGTACACTTGTACTAGCCCACTAGAATAGACTGGAAGCTACAAATGAGAGAAAGATTCTTCAGCAAATGTGCCTGATAACTATCAAGAGAAACTGCCAGAGTCAGAAGTTTTTAGTCAGTTTAAGGCCTGCAGACCTTCCTAAGCTACACAGGTAGACTTAATCTATGTTTGCCAGTATGATTATCTATTTCTAAGTAACAGAAGTATAGAGATCTCTACTAAACACAGGTTATACCAATAAAGGGATATTTTACAAAATCAGATGACATTAAGTAGCTTAACTATATTTTTTGGGGACATCTATGACAATGTTAAAGTCCCCAAATAAAGGTCTTGTCCTCTCCAGCCTTTGCTAGGCCTAGTTATGGGAACAATTTCTCAGTTCTTCCACCTCCTGGTGAGAGATTAACTTCTGTCATTTTCATGATACTCAGTGGCATGTTTCAGATGCTGCAACATTTACTTTGTACTAATCTCATTTCAGTACTCATGTCTTTTTGTTCTTCTATCATAGAAGCACCCACCCCCAGATGACTTTACAACCTGCTCTTCCCCAACCAGGCTTCTTCCTGGGACCCCTCGATTGACCCGATTTTTTAAAAAAAGAAGGAACTCCAAAATGCTTGCCCCTCGCTGCCCCCATTCAGCTTCGAAGCAGCCAGAATGACCAACGCCCCTTTTCATTTCCTTAACAAGCAGTTATGGGTTCCTAAAGCTAAAGGGGGGAATGAAGCCAGAATTGGGAACAGGTAGTTAGTGTAGAAATAGGGGATCCGGGTCAAATGGAGGAAATGAAGCCATGAAGCCATCTGCCTCTGCAAGTTGGAGACTGCCCCTGGAAGAATGGAATGTCAAGAATCTCCGGAGGCCATTGATTACCAAATTTACCTGCCTTTATCAAGGACTGTTTATCAAGGACTGCAAACAAGGGGCTGCTAATTGGTGGCCCACACCCTGGGCTCTTGCCTGCCTGAAATCACCTAGTCACCTTCATCAGGGAATGAATAAGTGCTGTACAGGTACTAATGCTCAGGCAACAATACCAGTCCCTCCGCCAAGGAAATAGCTTTGGAGAAGAGTATATAGAGACAGAAGTTCCATGATTAGAACTTACCAGAAAAGAAAATGGGGAAATGAAAGAATGGACATTTTTTTTAAGCTGTCTGAGGTCACCCTCCCAGTTATCTCAACTCCCTAAGGTCTCCCTCCCAGTAATGGGAACAAAGCCCTTAAAGCTGTTCCAAGAAACAGCCCCAAACAGAGAGTAAAAGGGTAAATTGAGCCAGATAGCCAGACAGTGCTCAAACAGTAGGATTACCAGAAACTATTGACCAGAATCTACGCCCTGTTGTAAAACATTGTGAAACATGTTGTATGTTATCAGCAAACCCAGACCCCCTTTGAAATTTCCCGGCAGCTTTGTCCCCCTTTTCCCTTTCATGTGCGACCCCTCCCGATGTGTGGCCTCTGCCTTTATAAACCTACAAGATTTTCTGCTAGGGACTCGACTCCTCGAGTTGGGTCCCAGCGCGCTGGAATAAACACCTCTTGCGGTTTGCATCAAGTGACGCCTCCCGCGGTTGATTGGGGTTGCCGTGGATCCATGGGACAGAGTTGGGGTCTCCTTTTTGGGGGCCTTACACACTCATTCCCTCCCCCCAAACTCCTCAGCCCATTTTGGCTTCATGCTGAGGCTTGAAGTTCTGGGCCTGGTTCTAGCCTCAGTCAGCTCCGGCTGCGGCAAACGGTACCCCACACTGGGGCTTAAACAGCAGCATCATGGCTTGGATGTGAGGTGTCCCCAGAGCGCCAGTGTAAATGAGGAGTGCTCAGAGGTGCAATGGTTAGCCTCTGAGTGGGTTAATCCACTGGATGGGTTAATAATCTGAATGGATTGCTGGGGGGTAACCGTAGGCAGGCGGGGTGTGGCGGGAGGACTTGGGTCACTGGAGGGCGTGCCTGGCTCCTCCTGCTCTGTTTCCTGGCAGCCAGGAGCTGCTCCTCTGGGCCTTTCCACCATGGTCTTCTGCCTCACCTGAGGCCCAAAGCAATGGAATCAGCTGTACAGGGACTGACCCTCTGAAACCATGCGCCAGAATGAACTTTCCCTCCTCTAAGTTGTCCTTGCTGGGAAGCTTGAGATGAAAAACTGACTAACACAGACAGACGCGCACTGTCTCATCACCTGGTACTGGAGGTCAGAGCAGGGTGCCGGCAGGGTCCTGTTCAGGGCCATCTTCCGGCCCACAGGAAGCCTCCTTCTTGCTCTGCTTCCCCAGACCTTCCTTATGGCGTGAGTATGAAGGAGGAGGATTCCTCTCTCTTCCTTGTTATTCTCTGGTTTGTTGGTTTGTTTGCGGTGCTGGAGATGGAACCCGGGGCCTCCCACGTGGCAGGTAAGTCTCTGCACTAAGCTGCCTCCCAGCCCTCCCTTCCTCCTGGAAGCAGCTCAGGACCCCACCCCCATGACCTCGTTTAACCTGAACTACCTCGCGAAAGCCCCGTCTCCAAATGATCACACCGAGGTTGGAACTCGAACGTGAGAGTTTAGGGGGAAACACAGTCTGGCCCAGCACTCCAGAATCAGGGTCAGATGCAGATGAGGTCACAGGCCGCAGCACCTACTGCTCCGCACACCCAACGAGTAAAGGTGGAAAAGGGACAAGATACCCTCCACAGCCAAAAAGAGGAGGAACGGGAGGCGCTTAGCCACCCCAGGAGGCACTGGGCCACCCTGGCTCTTAGCAATACTGAAATACAGCCCAGCACGTGCTGCGATACCCTCTGCTTCCAGGAGCAGGGAACAGCCCGGATCAGAGCCCAGCTCTGCTCCTGAGCAGTGGTTCCTGAGCGTGGTTCTCCACGCTCTTCTCTCTCCTCTATGGACTCTTGATTCTCCCCTCACCTCTGGACTATTTTCTCACTCTACTTCCTGCTCACAGGAAACTGGACACTGAGAAGCCGATCTTGTTTTGAACAGCAGTAGTCACTTTACATCTCAGGTTTCAGTGTCTCTACCAATACAACTCTCTTGAAAATGCTATGGGTTTCCTATGCATCCAAGTGACGCTGATTCCAGCGTAAATAGCACCGAGTCCTGTGGAACCCTATGATTCTTAGAAGCCCTTTTGTTTAGCTGAGAGTTCTCTAGCATAAATTAAGCTTTTTGGAGTTTTAAGGAGTCTTGATAGCAACACCTTGGATCTGATCTTTAGTCCTAGGTTTCATCTCTCTTGGAGAATTTCTTACTGGATGGGTGATTGAGATAAGAAATCAGCCACAAGTCCCAGGACTTCCACATCTCTCCAAAATGCAGGCCCTGGCTGTGGTCAGGACCTGTGTGGATGGGCACGGCCATGTATAACCCTCTGGGGAAAAGGACAGGCCCCTCCTCTTGCAGGGGTGTACACTGAGGTCAGGGCGCGGTTCCAGCTCATAAAGCCAGAGGTGTCAGAGCTGCAGTTCCAGCCTTCCCATCCACACCTGTCAGAAACACCTGCGTGCCGACCTGCGTGCCCTTGCCAGCACCTGGAACAAGAGCAAAGAGAAGGGACGCGTCCTGTCCTCGTGAAGTCTATGGTCCTATTTAGCAAGAAAGCAAATATAGTGCATGTCAGATGGTGGCTGGTACCAAAAACAAGTTAAAAGTCACAAGGTAGGTGCAGGTGATGGCGTGTCCTGCAGGGGCACAGGGCGGGGGCGTGCGGCCGGCTGGGGAGGCTCAGGGAAGGCTCCTCTGACACTTGGCAGCAAGTGGGAGGCCACTGCGCAGGTATCTGGGGGAAGGTGTCTGGGGGAGGGAGGCCCGGAGGCCTTTGATGAGGAAGAGCAGGTGAGTGGGCTGGAGCAGTCCTGCCAGGGGAGCCACGGGAGGCCAGGTCAGAGGCGACGGAGAGGTGAGGGCGGTCATGGAGGTCTGGGAGGAAGACCACGCAGGGCCTTGGCTTTGCCCTGCCTGAGAGCCAGGGAGGGCAGGCTCTGACCTCCACTTGCACAGGATGCCTCCGGAGAGCCTACCAACAAGTCAGGACGCCTAGTTCAGGGACGGGAGCTCTGCGTTCAGGTGGGATGGGACTTGCTCCCAAGCCCACCCCAGCGGGGACACTGCCTCCCCTCCTCTGCTCTCTCCGCTCTCCCGGCCCATCAGACACCCTCCCTTCCCCTCCTCCCTGGAGCCATTCACTTCCCAAGACAAATGGCAGCTCCTTCCTGCCCATCCATCACTGCGCCCAGGCCCATCCATTAGCGGCCGCTCCCCCGTCCTGCCCCCAGCCCCATCGTCCTTGCTTGGGGATGGGGTCCATTGATCAGAGACCCATCTGCCGCTTGTCACTTCCTGGCGGCCCTGACAGCAGGAGACAGAGCTGTTCCTTGGCCAGGCCAGCCTGGGGCCAAGGGAAGGAGGAAGCTGCCCCACCCTCGGGCTGGAGCTGAGGCCAGAGCCCCTGCCGGGCTGAGGGACTGGGCAGTGGGGAGCCAGGCTGGCCCCCAGCCCAGAGGTGCCCCCCAGGCAAAATGGAAAGTGAGTCCACAGAGCAGACTTCCAAAGGCTCCCAAGACCCTCACATCCGTCCGCCCAGCCTGGGCACGCAAGGCTCGCGGGGCACGGAGGGAGCCAAAATGTCCAAGGCCTCCCTCCCTGGATCCAGGTCCCCCTCGGCCTCCATCTGCCTGATCACCAGGCTAGACCTCCCCCAACCCGACTCCCCCAGGTCTCTCTCCAACGCCACCAGCCTCCTGGCCTGGTCACGGTCACCGGCCCCTCCAGGCCCACTTGCCACCCTCTCCCACTGCTGGTAACAGGGAGGAGGCCTGCGGAACTGCCCACCTTCTGCTTGGAGCTGGATTTGGACAGTGGGAGGCACTGGCAGAGACGGGAAGGAGGAAGGAGGGACCTGGGGTGCTTGACCCTGGGCCCTGTGGTTAGCGGGAGTCGGCTCCTGGCTCTACCCAGCACCCCCTCCATGCAGTCTGCCCCAGCTCCTTTGCCCAGAGGTGGCCGAGTCCCCACAGCTTCCCCCCAGCTCCTGCCCCAGCTTGCCTCCCCCTCCCCCTGCTTCCAGCTGTGTAAAGGGTCCCTTCGTTAAGCGGCTCTCAATCACCTGCATGAGACCAAGACCAAGGTCCCAGCAGGTGCTGGGTGGGGGTCCAGACCCTGTCCCGGAGAGACAGTGAGAGCCGAAGTGGGTGTGGACAGAGGCCCAAACCCCTTGACATAGTCCACTGTCCTTCAAACTTTGATGAACACGGATTCAAAAATGAAATTATTGGGAATTTCAAATCAAGGACCTCAGAGCTCAGGGACTTTCAGGGGGAGGGTCCTGCGAGACCACATGGGCGATGTCTTCAGGAGGCAAGTCCTGTCTCCCTGCCTCCTCGCCCTGCCTCTGGAAGCAGCCCTCCCCTCGCACTCTGGAGACTTGCTCCCTGGCTCAGGCCTCTGTCCCCCAAGTGCTGCCATCATCCCAAGGGAGCCCCTCCCACCCAGGTCACCCACCCCTCACCCCGCTGCCAAGCATTCCTACCTCTCATCCCCAGTGACCCCCTCCTTCGCTCCATGTCAGCCAGCCCTTCCCATCGTCAAACCACTACACTGCCCAGCCCAGCCAGGCAGCGGTGCTTTTTGACATCTATTCTTGATATCAGTTCACATCTGCATGCTGTAAATTCCTCAAATTACCCTCAGCAATAATATGCAGAATACGTTGACTCTCTCAGATGTGTGTTCACGTGGGTTGAAGGGGGCACATGACCACAGAGGCAGAGTTGGGATGAGTCCTTCAAGACGGACAAAGGGCCCAAGGGCTAAGGAACGGCCCAAGACACAAGGAAAAGAATCTCCTTCTAGAGCCCTGAGAAGGAGCAAAGTCCTGCCAACACCATGATCTGATCCCTCAAGACCTCTTTTGAACTCATGACTTCTGACACTACGATAATATATTGGTGTTGTTTTGAGCCACTGAGTTTATTTTGTTACAGCAGCATCAGGAAACTAATACCAATTTTGGTCTGGAGACACCGTCTTCTCCAAACTAAACCTTGACCTCTCTGAGCTTCAGTTTCCTCGTGTTTAATTGGGGGTGTCCACACCCACCTCGTGGAGATGCTGTGGGGATTTGATAAGTTAATAGACATCAAATATCAAGAGCATTCGGGTCAAGTGCTAGAAACGCTGAGCGCTCGAAGACAGTGTGCAGATGTTATTGTCGGGGCTGTTGCTTGCTGCTCGCTGGAGCTCAGTGGTTTTCAACCAGGCACATTTCTGGCAAAGTCTGGAGACACTTTTGGGTGTCCCAGCCGTAGGACCTAATGCTACTAGTGGGTAGAGGCCACTGACACTGCTCTACATCCCTCCAAGCACAGAAAGACCCTCCCCTCAGCAAACTACTGCTCAGTCCAAAATATCAGTAGTGCAAAGGCTGAGAAGCTGCCGGAGTCTTCTCTGTACTATTTAAGCTCGTCTCTCCACCTATCGGGAACTGCCCAGCCTCTCACCTCCCAGCTCATTCCTGGGGGAACCCTGAAGACTTTGGAAATGGGTCTGCTCCTACTCCTGCAACTCAACTTTCTACCACAAGGTGGCGCTTGAGCTAGTGCCTTGCCCGCTCTGATGGATTACTTGACAAATTATTCTCCATTATGCTTTTCTATTAAAAACCAGGCCCTGCAGAATAACGAACCGTGTTCAAAGAGCTCTGAGAAGCTTCCTTTTTATACAGCATCTCCACTATCTCTCTCCTTTGTTCCTCCAAACAGTTCTTGGGCACGGGTATTATTTCCATTTTACAGAAGAGGAAACTGAGACTGATAGAAGTTCTCCTCTCAAACCAAGGGTTTCCCTAGTGGCTGCTGGTTGGGACTTTCCTGCCCTTGGAATTCTGGTTCCACTTGGGTTAAAACCCTTATCTCACAAACTTAGCATCCAGAACTTTCCTTTCATTCGGGGCACTGCCCGGCTGCGGGTTCTCTCTGCATTGGTCCACCTGGGATGCTGGAGGTTCATCATCGGCACCAGGTGTTTCCCCAACAGGCCTGCACATAGAAATCCCCTGGGAAGCTTCCGGAAGTTCTGGCGCCTGTGTCCCACCCCAAGATTGTAATTTAATTTGGAATTTTTTAAAGCTCTTCAGGTGATTAAAACACGGTAAACCAGAGAACCACTGCATTCACTGACATCCTTTAAAACAAACTACATCGTGTGTGTCTGTGGTACTGAGGACTGAACCCAGTGTTGCTACACCACTGAGCTGCAGCCCCAATCCCTTTTAATTTTTTATTTTGAGATAAGATCTCACTACATGGCCCAGCCTGGATTCAAACTTGAAAGCTTCCTCTCTCAACCTCCCCAGTAACTGGGATGACAGTCATGCACATACACCTGGCAATAAGTTTTGTTCATTTTCAAGTACTTAACCACTTAATTTTCCTACACAAAGGGAAGGAGCAGAGGCCTGCCTTCCTCCATCCCTGTGACCCAAAGGATTATTCTTATTCTTCCCTCTTCTCCCTGAGCCAGCCCCAACTCCCTCATTTCTTTATAAATTTTCCAGCCTCGAGTATTTTGTTACAGGCAACAGAAAATAGACTAAGACACATGGCTTAGGCAAAATTCTCAACATGGACAAGTGCTAGATGTTCTAGAAGTTAAATGGAGGCCATGCGGCTGAACCATAGTGATCCAGGAAGCAGTCAGGAAAGAAAATTTGGAGAGACAGGCAGGGGCCAGGCAAGGCCCAAAAAGAAGTCAGAATGTTATTGTACAGACAAATAGAAGCATCTGAAGGCTTCTAGACTGGGGTGAGTGGTGGGATTTTATTCTCAGGAAGCTGCTTGTGCCTGCTGGGTAGACAAAGGCTAACAGCAACCAAAGACCAGGGCAAAAATGACAGATTTTGAAGCCGGGTGACCTGGTTCAAATGGAAGGTCCTGTCCCCTTGCCGAGGTACCAGAGACTTTGACATGCACATTAACAATAAAGCAAGTCAGCTGGGGCGAGAGGCGGGAAGAATTGTGGAGGTTTTCAAAGGGTTAGCTGAATATCCTCTGCATTTTGTGGGGGATGGGCAATTGATCCCAGGGGTGCCTAACCACTGAGCCACATTCCCAGCCCTTTTTTATATTTTATTTTGAGACAGGGCCTCGCTAAATTGCTGAGGCTGGCTTGGAACTTGCAATCCTCCTGCCTCAGCCTCCCAAGTTGCTGGGATTACAGGCGTGCGCCACCGCACCCAGCTCTGCTGCATCTTTTTAAAACACAAACTTAAATAAAAGTAGAGAGTCTGACTCTCTGAAGCCTGCTTTCCCTGTCTGAGACAGACAGCCAGGAAACAGCTGGGACTGTACCAGTGCACCTGCCACAGTGGGGCCGAAATCCTGGCTGAAGTCCTGGTTGAAGGGTCCCTGCACCGCCCGCAGCATGTCACCTCCTCCCACCCGAGGCAAGTGCACCTGAGAGCCCTGGTCTGAGAGCCGCGAGTCCCCCACACTTCCAGCAGGGGGCAGTCCTGCACTTCGGGGCACAGCTGTGACAAAGCCTGGCTCCGGGGACATGCACAGGAAAACCCAGTGTAGGGCAAGGGGGTTCGTGGCGAAGGCTGGCAAGGAAGCCGGGTGGATGGCCAGCCAGGAGGAGCCCCGTCTTGAAGGCACGTTAAGGAAACAGGACTGTGAGAAGAACAAGGGCCACTGGTGTCTTGAGAGGGCTGTGGGAACAGAGAGGGACTCGTTTGAAAGCTGGGACAGTCTTGAACAGGTCTAAATGCTGATGGGCAGATCCAAGAGAAAGTCCCATAAATCAGGGGCGTGAGCAAAGCTAGCTAGCAAACTCACTGGGGTTCGGGCTTGCTTTTCTTGGATGACTAGTGGGTTAGTCAGGGTTCCCAGAGAAACACATAGGTATGACTCACTCAGCTGTGGGGAGCAGCAAGTGCCAGGATCTGTAGTCAGTGAGCTGGAGGCCCAGGAGAGCCAACGGGCTACTCCAGGCCCAATGCCAGAGGCTCAAGACCCAGGGAGCTAGGGTTTCAGTTCAGCTCCAACGGCAGGACCAAAACAAAACAACTGAAGTCAGGCAGAAAGAGTTCTGCCTCGCTGTAGGAGGCCCGGGCTTTCGTTCTAGCCGGGCCTTCAGCTGATTGGATGAGGCCCATCCACACTGGAAGAGTCATCTGCTCTCCTCAGTCTTTGGAGTCCAATGTTAATCTCATCCAGAGCACCCTCCCACACAAGTCCAGAATCATCTCTGACCACATATCTGGGCACCCTGTGCCCCAGTCAAGTTGACACATAAAATTAACCATCACAGCAAGTATGCTGTGACGAAAGGACCCAACCAGAACAATTGTAGAGGAGGAAAAGTTTATTTGGGGGCTCATGGTTTCAGAGGTCTTAGTCCACAGGCAGCAGGCTCCATTCCTTGGGGCTCCAGGTGAAGCTGAACATCATGGCGGAAGAATGAGGCAGAGGGAAACAGCTCACATGATGATCAGAGAGCAGAGATTTTACTCTCCAGACACAAAGTGTATCCCCCACAGCCACAACTGCCTCCAGTTACCACTCAGTTAATCCCATCAGGTATTAATTCACTCATCAGGTTAAGGCTACAACCCAATCATTTCTCCTCCGAACCTTCTTGCACTGTCTCACCTGTGAGCTTTTGGGGACACCTCACATCCAAACCATAACAGTTGGAAATGTGTTTCTGTGCCAAGGAAATATTTTATTCTTTGATGAACTATAAATTTTTATCCTTTGCCCAGGCTAGAAAGTACTAATGATTTTCTTTATCAATTTACAGACATTAACCTTTTGTTTTCTTCATACAAGTGAAAAAGAATTTGTCAAAAAAAAAAATAAAGTTCTGGTCATCAACAAAAGACTAAATCAATTAAATAAATATAAGTTTTTTAAAGGATTTTTTCAGTTGAACTTTGGGGTTTTAGTTGGGGGAATGTCTTAAGATAGAGGAGTATAAACATTTTGGAGGTCAACTCTTTTATTTGGTAGTTTCACCCAAGATCATAGACAAAGTCCTCCTCACCCAGAAATCAAATCCTTCTCATTTTCTACTTTCTTCTAACCTTTGGTTGTTTAATTTTTAAATTTTATCTAGTTTTCATGGGGGTGGGGGTATAGAATGCAATGAAGATCTCACTTGACTGTTTTCCAAAAAACCAGATTTACAGGTAGCATTTACTGAATAATCCATTGCTCCTCTGCTGAGAGGTGATCCTTCACTTCTTGCGCGCTGGGCTCTGATTCAGGACCACCGATTTCACTCCATTGATCTGCCTGTCTCGTCTTCTGCCTGCAACATACTGGTTTTATTATTGTAGCTTTATCACACATTTTCATATCTGGTTCGGCAAGCTTAGTGATACAGTCATTCTCAGCTTGATTTTTTCTTTTTTTCAGGTGCACCTGAGAATCAGTTTGATCCCCTCTCACTTGATGTCACAGAGTGGCACCGAGGTCCAAAGGGGGTTGTGCCTGGTGCCGATGTGGCAGGGATGCTCTGCTTCCCTGAGCTGCCCCTAGCTTGGTCATCCCCCGACCCTGAGCTGCTGGTGGTGACCTCACGCAGACTAGAAGGCACACACCGTCCACGTGGCTGAGACGGTGGGGAAGAACTGCGTGTGCCTTCCCCCCAACTTCTTTAGTGTTTCTGCTAAATAAAAGTCCATTTTTATTCTTATAGGAGCTGAGCAGGGAGATGTTTTACACCCCAGTCTTCACCCACCGTGATCTATGTCCCTTTTACAAACTTATCTCTGGGTTTCTGCTCAGTTTATAAGCTAGGGGCAATCTTTCTTCCCTAGAGCTTCCTTCCACCAGAGTCTGGAGGAACCTTGAGATTTCCTGCCGATGATTTAAAGGGCTATAACACTCGCAGGCTAGATTTGTTTTAGTGTCCATAAAACTCAAAAATTTCATAAAACAATTGGTGAAAATAAAATTACCAAAAAATGATATAGTGCCAGCAGACTGTATAATAGTTACGGGAGAAATGGAGACTATGATTCACTGGGGGATAAAAATGACAATGTATTTATTGCAGTGCACTGACAAGAAACTAATTTGTCCCTTTTACTTTTGAGACAGGGCAAGAATTCCGATTTTTCTCTTCTTGCTCTGACTCTGACAGGGAGCAGTAGGTGGTGGCAAATGGTTCTGGGCTCCAGGGACCGTGTGCGTGTGTGCATGTGTGTGCATGTGTGCATGTGTGTGTGTGTGTGTGTGTGTGTGTGTGTGTGTGTGTGTGTGTGTTTGTGGACTAAAGTGAGGGTTTTGATAAAAACAAAACTGTGTTTTGCCTCACCTTGGCCTATACCTTTTTGAGCCTTGTAAAAGTTTCCTTCACCCATAATAGATGCGTGCGCATGTTTGTGTGTTTGTGTGTATGTGTAAGTTTGGGTGTTGTTTGTGAATGTAGGTGAGGGGGGGGTGTGTGTGGCATCCACCCATTGTCAGCAATGCTGAAGAAGCGGGTGGCATAGAAATGGGTAACGTTTTACCTGGGTGAGGTGTGCCCTCAAGAAAAAAGGACACAGCCGGAAAAATAAAAATATACAAAAATTAAACTGAGACACGATGATAGCACCGTCACTCGACGGGGAGGGGCTGGGTGGGAGATGACGGCAAGGAAGCCCGGGGAACTCCTGGGGTCCAGGACACGCCTGCGTCCTGGCGGGGTGGGGTGCCCAGCTGCCTGCCTTTGCCCAAAGTCACTGGCCTATGAACCGAGCCGCACGGATTTATTTTATGTAAATTACACCTTAGTAAGTCAGTCCTCAGGTGGGAGGAAAGAAGGAAAGGGCAGGAAGTTGCTTCTGACCTGATGGATAATCGTCAGAAACACAGTCTGGAACGTTACAAAGATTAGAGGGAGCTTCCTGGATGAGTGAGGGGGTGAGTGAGTGAGCAAGTGAGTGAGCAAGTGAGTGAGTGAGCAAGTGAGCGCATGAGTGAGCAAGTGAAGGAGCAAATGAGTGAGTGAGCGAGCAAGTGAGCAAGTGAGCGAGAGAGTGAGTAGTCAAGCTCATTTCTCCTCACAGACAGAGCCTGCTGTGCAGAGCCAGGCACAGTGGCCTCTGGGGTCCATTGAACTCGCTTCACATGGTTAGGGTTAGGGTTAGGGTTAGGGTTAGAGTTAGTTGGTCCTTAGAAAGGTCACCGAATGTCAGGACCACTTGTGATCCCAGCAACTTGGGAGGCTGACCAGCCTGGGCAACATAGCAAGAACCTGACTCAAAGAAAAGGAAATGCAAATGGCTGGGGATGTAGCTTGGTGGTAGAGCCCTGCTGGATGCAAACAGGAAGGAAGGAAGGAAGGAAGGAAGGAAGGAAGGAAGGAAGGAAGGAAGGAAGGAAGGAAGGAAGGAAGAAAGGAAGGAAGGAAGGAAGGAAGGGAGGGAGGGAGGGAGGGAGGGAGGAAGGGAGGGAAAGATAGTCACCTAACTTGGCAACTGTTCAGCCCATGACCCAAATTCATTACGCCAATGATGAGGGAGGGATCAGGTCAGAGTGACCCCACTGGATTGACCGAATGTCCCCAGAAGATCAACTTGGCTGTTTTCAAAACAGGAAGTTGCCTCCTCCTGGGCCTCCGTCAGGTCTGCTGGCCTCCCGACTAGATCTGGCCATTGGCTCTCCTGGGTTCCAGGGTGCTGCTCCCTAGACAGATCTGGGACTCATCCATCACCACACCACATAAGCCAGTTCCTCAGGATCAATTTCAGTATACAGATTTGAATGCAACCCCCACCAAAATACCAATGACATTCTTCCCTGACCTAGAAAACTCAGTAAAAACCTTCATTTGGAAGAATAAAAGACCCAGAAGAGCCAAAGCAATTCTAAGCCAAAAAAGCAAAGCTGGAGGCATCACGATACCTGACTTCAAATTACACCTCAGAGCTACAGTACCGAAAACTGCACAGTGCTGACAGGAAAAGAGACCCAGACCAGGGGTACGGCATAGAAGAGCCAGAGACAAACCCACACGTCTCCAGCCTCGACAAAGGTGGAGAAACGTAAACTGGAGAAAAGAGCCTTTTTAACAAATGGTGCCGGGACAACTGCTTATCCCTCTGCAGAATGAAACTAGATGCTTCTCTCTCACTCTGCACAAAAGTCAACTCAAAGGGATCAAAGACCTGGAAATTAGCCCAGAAACTTGCAACTCCTAGAAGAAAATGTAAGGTCAACACTCCAGTTTTTAGGCCATGACTTTCTCAATAGGACCCCCCAAAGTTCAGGAAAGGATGCCAAGGGTTAATAAAGGGGACAGCATCCAATTAAAAAGCTTCTGCCCAGCAAAGGCAACGACTAGGAATATGAAAGAGAACCCACAGAATGGGGGGAAATCTTTGCTAGCTACTCCTCTGACAGAGGAGTCATGTCTAAAATATATAAAGAGCTCAAAAAACTTACCCCACAAAATCAAATAACACCGTGAACAAATGGACGAAACAGACACTCCTCAAAGAAGAAATGCAAATGGCAACACACATGAAAAAATGATCAACGTCATGAGCAATTAGGGACGTGCAAATCAAAACCGGGCTGAGGTTTCACCTCCGAATGGCGGTCCTCGAGAATACAAGTAGCAATAGGTGCTGGAGAGGAAGTGGAGAGAAGGGGACACCTTTAATGCTGTTCGTGGGACTCTAAGCACCATGGGGATCAGTGTGGAGGCTCCCCAAAGGCCAGGCCTGGAACCACCACGTGACCCCGCTACCCCGCTCCTCGGTATGAATCCTGAGGCATCAGTCACCTTACAGGGACGCAGCACCCCCATTTCATAGCAGCACAGGTCACAGCAGCCAAACCGTGGAGCCAGCCGAGGTCCATCAACATGGCTGGATGAAGACAAGGTGGTCTATATACACGATGGAGTTGTTTTTTTTTTTTTTTGTTTTTTTTTTTTCGGCCATAAAGAAAAATGAAATTCCGGCACTTGCAGGAAAACCAGAGGCCATCGTGTTAAGCAAAACAAGCCAAACTCAGAAGGTCAAGGGTCACATGCTTTCATAGGCGGAAGCTAGAGAGGAAAGGGGAAAAGAAAAGTGGGTCCATCTCCCAAAAGGCAGAGAGATCAGTGGAGGAAAGGGACCAAGGAGAGGGAGGTGGGAGGCAGGGGGACGGGCCAGGAGTGAGATGGGCCAAATTAAATGGTTCCATTGTGTGTGTGTACGAACACGGAACAACAAACCCACCATTACGTACAACTATAATGCGCCAATTTAAAAATGTGGAAAAAAATAAATCTGCTTTGTGTGTGTGTGTGTGTGTGTGTGTGCACGCACGCGTGGGCGCTGCCTGTTGGTTTCTGATTTTTCTGGAGAAACTTGAGTAAAAACAGAGCCCATTGCTGGGCCATCAGGGACAGCAGGGTTCCATGAGGGTAGGGCGAAATGGTCTACCCCTGAGAACCAAAGCAAGGTATCAGGGCCAGCCCCGGGCTGCAGGAGCAGGCGGGGTCCCAACGCTGGAGCCACGGGAGCCAGCCAGGCGGCAGGGACAAGGTGGGTCTGTGGTTCATGTCCAGTCCTGCTAATTTTATTAGCACCCTAATTTTTTCTGGGCACCTCCCCTCTCTCTCACTCTCAGACCGTGTCGATTGAATGGAGCTGGGCCAACACTTAGGGCAAGTACAATACATCCCTGGCCAGGTAAAATGTCATGTTCATGGGACAAGTGACTGGCTCACACCAGTGAGTCAGTGCAGGGACTTTTACTGGAACTATCCTCAAAATCTAAAGGTCCTCTTAGCTCCATTGCAGCTCATCAGTTAAGATGTAAGTCCAGGGCTGCAGCAGCTGTTTTGACTGAGAATCGAGAGCCAGGAAAGAAAAGGAGCAGTGAAAGATAAAACAGCAGATTCCTGATGCCACTGGCTGATCTCCTGGATCCAGCTGTTCCTGAAGGCAGCGTATCTCTAAATGTCTCGATTAAACAAGTCAATAAAGTTCTGACAAATACAGAGTTCAGGACTCAGAGTGGGGCGGGGGGCAGACAGAAACAGGGCTGAGGCAAAGGGTAGGAGTGAGGGACAAAGGCTGGAAAGGGAATGTCAATCCTGAGAGACAATCTTAAATGGGGCAGGGCACGGAGGGAAGGAAGGAAGTCCTCCCAGAGACATGGGATGCCCAGTTTTCTAAAGACGTGAGCAGGGAATCCTCTTTGCCCCGCTCCCCTGCAAGCCACCCCTCTGTATTCAGCTTTTGCCTGCCCTTCTAGAAGTTCAGTGCACAGGTATCGTTAGTGCCTCGGAGCCAACCCCAGATGGGATGGGAGCCGCCACATTCGTTAGCAAATGCCAGGGCTGCTCATTATCCGGGTGAACTTGGCAGAGAAGATGCCGCCTACCACTCTTCCTCACCCCCACCCTCTCTTCTCCTCCCGACACCCCTCACCCAGCCCCCGTGTCTAAATCCACCAAGTTCAACTCCCTGGCTGTCTCCACCCCTCGCTCTCCCCAGCCCAGAACCCATCATTTCCCCCAGACCACGAGCAGAGACTCACGCCCGAGTCCACCCAAGGCAGGGAGACTGGACCCCCCAGGACCCCAGGGACCCTCCTGTTCAAGGTCGCCGCGCCGGGAAACCTGACTTCAGCCTTGGGCCCGGGCAGCGCTCGGAGCAGCACCCAACAGAACAGGGCTCCCGCGTGGGCCTCTCCCAAGGGGCGCGGGGGCTCGGCTTCCAGCACCCGGGCCAAGGGCAGCACGGCAGGTGCTGGGGCAGCGGCTCCCTGCGGGAGGAGGGGTCACGCTGCCCTTGGCTGGAGTCCCGTGCAGCCCCCGGAGGACCGGGACCCTCCCCACTCCTGACAGAGGGTGTCAGAGAGGCTGGTCCACAGGGCAGGGCATCCGCCTGTGCTGGCTGCAGGAGACGTCATGGGGATCCCATAAACCTAGCTCCAGCCCACAATCCAACACACACACGCACGCACACATGCACACACACGCACACATGCACGCACACACGCACGCACACATGCACACGCACGCACACATGCAAGCACACATGCACACACACACGCCTGCTTATTTCTCATTGCTTCTGCAGTGTGCAGGACCCCAGTCTCCTGAGGAAGGGGCCAAAGACCTGAAATAGCAGGCGGGGAGGGCAGGGCTGAATCTGTGAGATGCCCATGGAAGCCCAGCCCTGGGACCCCTGGGGACAAAGGGTCCCCCCGAAGAGGAGACTTGGACCCCATCAGTCTGAGGCCAAATTTTTCCAGGCCTGATGCACACAAAAGAAGATGGCTCTCAGCATCTGCCTCCCCTCGGGGTCTCAGAGGGCTCAGCTTCCAGCCACGCGCCAGGTAAGGGCTCCTCCTGTCTGGGGACCTGAAGGTTCCTGTCCCTCCACAAGCTTCAGATGCAACTCCTGGAGCCCTGGGAAGGAGGCCTGGGGTGAAGGCCCCTCACACCCCATGGCTGAGAGTTTCCTTTCTAGGCAAAATAGCCAGGGGCCCAGGACCTGGACCAGAGAACAGACCCCCAGGTCTTTGGAGCCCCCCAAGAACCCACTTTCTCTGACATTCAGTGTCTTTGAGTCAAACTCATGTTAAAAGTCTGATCTGCTCCATTCAGGCCCCATCTCCTCTGCACCGTCCCCTCCCCTGGAGCGTGAGCTGGACCTAGTGACTTGCTCCTAACAAATGTAGCAAAAGTGACAGATGTCACCTGTGCGGTGAGGTTACAAGAAGACCAACGCCTCCGTGTGTGACATGCATGTGACTGCCAGGTTGTCAGCCACCCTGTGGAAAAACCTTCAAGACAAAGAACTGAGTGAGCCCCCCACCACCTCAACCTCGCTACCGTCAGCAAGGAACTGAATCCTGCCAACAACCTGTGAGTGAAGAGGGAAGCTCACTCAGCTAAGTCCTCAGCTAAGGCTGCAGCCCAACAGTGTGATGGTAACCTTGAGCCAGAGGCATCTTGCTAAATCTTGCCCTGATTCCTGACCCACAGAAAGTATGAGATAACAGACATTCGTTGTGCTAAGCTTCTAAATTGGGGGGTAATTTGTTACACAGCAATAGCTAGCTAATAGTGCGAGCACAGAGCAATCGATGCCTGCATACACCTGCAGAATAGGCTTTCACCAGGTGCACAGGCTGGGTGTTCAGTTATTACCAGTGAAGCACAGCCCCCATAATGCTGCATAAAAATCACCTCAACACTCAGAGATTTAGAAAAACTTGCTGCTTCTGAGGCTGCGCGACGCCAGGTTTGTTCATTTGTGTGGCCAACTTTGGGACAGGCAGGGTTGCTCTACGGGTCTCTGCTGGACCCTCACACACATGCAGGTCAGTTGTAAGATGGTCAGGATGGCTTCAGCTGCCACAGGTGGACTGTCCTCCCCCTGGTCGCTAAGGCCCTTCGTCCTCCAGCATCCTGACCAGCTTGGTCACGGGCAGCCGGGGCGAGTTCCAGGAGAGCTGGTGGAAGCCGCCGGCACCTGGAAGCCTGGTTCGGTCTGGCTCATTGTCCTTTCTCCTCACTCTGCTGTCCAAAGCAAGTTTCAAGACCAGTCCAGGTGACAGATTTCACCTTCTACTGGGGCAAATGGAAGTTTAAAAAGCAGGGACTCGGGCAGGAGCTAAGGAAAGGAGACATTTTGCCATCTATCCCAGCTTCCGAGGCGTGGCGTGCAAACCTCCATCCCCTGGGCCCTCGCCCCAGGAGTTGCCGGCTGCGGGAAGGACCTGATTTCAGGTCTGTTTTCGGTTTTCATAACAATACACACAATGTGTTCACGTGCCAACACGCTCAGAAGTCGACACACATATGCACGGGTCTCAGTCTCCCAAAGACGAGGCCACTGCCAAAAAACAGAACACGGTCCACGTACACACAGATGCATGGGGACACACACGTGCGATAAACGCACATTCCACTAGGACCTGCGCCCAGGTCCCCCTCGCCTTGTCTACAACGTGCACGCTCACAGAGAATCACACAGTGTGTGCAAGCAACACACCCAGGTGAGGCCGCTCGGTCAAAGGGGGTCAAAGGGGGTCAAAGGTTAGGCGGGTGGTGCACACGCTGTGTGAGAGCCACAGGAGGCCACGGAGCCAGGGCTCTGGACACAGGCGCTCCCTCTGTGTGCTCAAGTCCACGAGCGAGCCCACGCCAGGTGAGCACACGCCGGGCCAGTGTGAGAACACACAGACAGACCCACAGGGACCGTGGCAGCCCCCTCCACTGGGCTGCTTTCTGCTTCCAGAAAGATAAATGTCCTCCTCTCAAAGATGAGCTGCCGACCCCACAAATCACGGCTCCTCAGCTCCTGCACCCTCCCTCCCCGGCCCTCCCCCATTACTCATCCAAAGGGGAAATGCAAAGAGTAATAATAATTAGACAAGGACAAATCACTGGGCTTGGCTCCACTCGATAAAGGGCTGTTTCCCAGGCAACCAGGGCAGGTGCTGGCAGAGGGTGGCCCTCGAGGGCCCACGACGGGTAGGCGTGGAGGATGAGGCCCAGGGCTCAGCCTCCCCTCGGTGACCAGCAGCAGAGGTTTAAGGGTCCCCAGATCTGGGGAGCCAGGTAAATCCACCCCCAGTCCCAGATGCACTGGTAAACTGCTTCAGAAGCGCACACGCAGCAAGAGGAAGTTGGAGGACCAGCTGTCATGTCTTGTATTCTACATTAAATGGTGAAGAGCAGATCGGTTTTGGGGTTTTTTTTTCCACCCAAAAGCTTACCTTTTGCTTCTAAAGAGTTCAGGTTTCTAAGACAAATATTTTATTTCTAGATACCATTACAAGTGCTTGTTTTTAGATGTTTCAATAGCACACAAGTATATAAAATAAAAAGTGGAAGTCCCTCTCCTCTACACCCAGCTTTACTCCCTTCAGGTAGCACCACTGGTCATTTCTAGAACTTTCTAGGACACATGCCCATACTGACACAGCCAGCTAGGTAACAGTGGATTTGACTCTTGCATAGAACTTGCTGTGTGCACTATTCTAAGCACTGTATGTCTGTTAGCTAATTTAGTATTCATAATACCTCTGTGAGCATGACTATTTGGTATGGTTTGGATGAGTGGCTTACCAAAGGCCCATGTGCTAAAGGCTCAGGTTAAATAACCCCAGGGTGGTGGTACAACCTTTAGAATGTGAGGCCTTGTGGGAGGAAGTTAGGTCATTAGGTATGTGCCCTTAAAGGGGATTGTGGGACTTCAGTCTCTTCCTCTTCCTGGCTCTCTCTTTGCCTTCTGGTTCACAAGGTAATTGGTTGCTGTCACACACCACCACTGTGATGTGCTGCCCTCACCAGGAGACCAAAGCAATGGAACTCATCAATCCTAGAGAAGAACCTCCAGAACCCTAAACCGAATAAGTTTTCAGTCTTTATAAGTTAATTGCCTCAGGCACTTTGTTATAGTAACATGAAGCTGACTAATACACTCTTATATATCCATTTTTTGGATAAGAAAGGTGAGGCATGGAGAGTTAGTGTTCCATAGCCACTGAGCAGCAAACCAGGATTCAAATTCAGGCACCCTGACCCAGAACCCAAACTCCTACCTACTACCCTCTCCTGCCTGTTACCGTCCCAAAGACACTCATTTCTACTTTGTTTGCTGTCTTTCTTTTTAGAACCCTTGATTCCCTGAGCGTCCAGAAGGGGAAGAGCTACACAGTTCATCAAAGAGCTGGGCCAACTGCTCTGCAGTACCAAGAGGGCTGTGGGGTGCCCTGGGATGCAGCTACTGACTGCCACCATGTCCACGCCTCATAAGAAGCCCACGCCGAGGCTTGGCACAAGGAAGCAGAACTTCCCGTCACTAGATGATGCGTCTTGTGGTTCAGGAACTCCAGAAGAGGCCATCTGGGCTGAATTGTGGACTTGCCAAGCATTTGTGGGGCCAGACTGGCCTTTGGAGTTCTACAGTCCCTGCAGAGGAAGGCAGGCCCCTGACGGCCTGTGGGAGTCACGAACCAGCCACACCTGGTGAGCACCCCACACTCTCTGCCCCGAGGCTCCCTCGCCCACCCGCCAGTCGGAAGCCTCTGAGGACAGGGGCTGTCCTCTGGCTGGCCCTCTCCTGCCTCCCCTGGGCCAGACAGTCTTGTGCCCTTCAGACTTCAGCGGGAGCAATTTTGGCCACTAGTTTTTGGAGTCACTTTCTCACGCTCTCTTACTATGGTGTGGCCCTCTAGAGACCACCGCACAGACAGAGAGGCACCAAGATGTCCTGGGGGTGAGCCGGGCCAACCAGGGACAAACGGCAGAAGGGTCCCTGCTGAGAGGGCCCGGCACGGGCTTCCCAGGTTGCTGGAACAGAGCCCACACCCTGGGTCCCTTAAAACCACAGGCATTTGCTCTCTCACAGATATGGAGGCTGGAAGTCTGGGATGGAGTCCGCAGGGCCAGGCTCCCTCCGAAGGCCAGGGGAGAACTGGCCTCTGTGGCTCTCGTGGTGGCCAGGATCCTTGACATGCCATGGCTTGAGACAGACTCCTCCAGCCTCAGCCTCCATCTTCACACGGCCTCCCTCCTCGTGGCTGTGTGACCTCACTTCCCTCCTCTTCTGACACCACTCACGAGGCACCACGGCGCCCGCCTGTGATCCCAGTGGCCCCAAACACTGAGGCAGGTGAATCACAAGTTCAAGGTCACCCCTTCTCCCTTCTCAAAGTAAAAATTTTAAAAAGGGTTGGGATGGAACTCAGTGGTAGAGCACTTGCCTGGCGTGTGCAAGGCCCTGGGTTCAATTCCCAGTACCAAAAACAAAAACAAAAATGGTTGTTGGATGAGTGTCCACCCCAGATCATGTTGTTGGGGGAACATCCTTAGGAGAGGAAAATGATAAAGCAAGGCAAGCACTCTAATTTCTAACCAACTCAAAAAACTGAACACCAAAAAACAATATCCCAGTCAATAAGTCGGCAAAGGAACTGAACAGGCACTTGGCAGAAGAAATACAAATGGTCAACAAATTCATGAAAATATGTTCAACATCTCCAGCAATCAGAGAAATGCAAATTAAAACACAATGAGATTCCATCTCACTCCAGTCAGAATGGCAATTATCAAGAACTCAAGGAACAATAAATGTTGGCGAGGATGTGGGGGGAAAGGACCCTCATACATTGCTGGTGGGACTGTAAACTGATGAAACCACTCTGGAAAGCAGTATGGTGATTCCTCAGAAAACTAGGAATGGAAACTCCATTTGACCCAGCTATCCCACTCCTTGAAATACACCCAAAGGACTTAAAATCAGCATACTACAGTGACATGTCCACCTCAATGTTCATAGCAGCTCAATTCACAATAGCTAAGCTATGGAACCAACCTAGGTGCCCTTCAGCAGACAAATGGATATAGAAACTGTGGTATATATACACAATGGAATATTAGTCAGCCTTAAAGAAGAATAAAATTATGGCATTTGTTGGTAAATGGATGGAGTTGGAGAATATCATGCTAAGTGAGGTAAGCCAAACACAAAATACCAAAGGTCAAATGTTTTCTCTGATAAGTGGATACTCATCCATAACTGGGGTGGGGGGAGGGAAGAATGGAGGAACTCTGGATTGGGCAGAAGGGAGGGAGCAGAGAGGAGTGGGTATGGGGGTTGGAAAGATGGTGGAATTAGAAATGTGGTATATGTACACCACAGAATATTACTCGGTCATGAAAAAGAATGAATTATGGCATTTGCTGGTAAATGGAGGAAATGGAGACTATCATGCTAAGTGAAATAAGCCAATCTCCAAAAAAAACAAAGTCTGATTGTTCTCTCTGATATGCAGATGCTAACACACAATACAGGGGGCAGGGGAATAGAAGTTCACTGGGTTAGACAAAGGGGAATGAAGGGAAGGGAGGGAGGATGGGAACAGGAGAGACAGTAGAATGAATGGGACATAACTTTCCTGTATTCATACACAAATACACAACCAGTGTAACTCCACCTCATGACACCACAAGAATGGGAAGTCATACTCATGTAGGTAGAATATGTCAAAATACACTGTACCGTCATGTATGTCTAAAAAGAACAAATTAAAAAACCCCATCTTGAACTATAAATTCTATAATAAAAAATAATAATTTCTCACCAGTATGCTTTAAAAAGTGCCAAGGTCCTAAAATACAAAAACTGCCACAGATCGAAGGAGACTAAGGAGACATGATAACTAAATGCAATGTGGGATCCTGGATTTGATTCTGAAACAGAAAAATACATGAGTAGAAACACCAGCTAATAGCATTGGACCCATGCAGCTGGGACGTGGCTACGGAAGATATTTCCACCAGGGAAACCGAGAGAGGGGTAAAACGGGCAGACCAGGACTGCCTATGTTGTTTTTGCAACTCTCTTTCAATCTAAAATGATTCCAAAATAATACGATTTTTTACAGTGACAGGGCGTGTGCTTCTTCCACATCCGTACCACGAGGGGCACGGCTCCTCCTTTATCCGGCTGCCAGCTTCCCATGATGTGGGTCCCCATCGTTATGAACCAGTCCCCGTCTGATGGATACTCAGGTTGTGTCCAGCAGCTCGGGATTACTCCCCGGGCTGCAGCAAGCCTCCTCGCCCACCTCGGTGAGGTTTCCACACACTCCGTGGCCCCCGTGAAGTCCCTGGGTGGTAGTCATCCATGTGGGAATGTGTTGCCCGTGGCTGTGCACTTATTTATCTTTACTTTTTTATTAGGATAAAATATGTCTAATATTAGCCATTTTGACCACATTCAAGTGGACAGTTCATTAAGTGCAGTCACAGTGTCGGGTGACCTTCACGTCTATCCACCTCCAAAACTTCTCACCACTCCAGACAAAACTCTGTCCTAAGTAATAATCCCCCCACCCCAGGGACCTTCTACCCTCAGTCTCTGAAGTTGCCCCTCAAGATAGTTCACAGATCTGGACTATTTCATTATATTTCCCGTGAGTGACTTGCAGAGCGAGATTTTCTTCCTGCAAGGAGTGGATTGAAATAAGGAAAATGCTCTAAGCCAGGGGAGGAGAAAGGGTTGGAGAAGGACGAGGTTCAGGTGAGGCCACCCAGCTCAAGGCCAGCACTGAATACGGGACGCGGGAGGTGGCATCGCAGGTACGTTTGGGGATCTGAAAGAGGAGGCGACCCAGACCCCCCTTTCCCACATGCAACCCTTAGTTGTGCTGGCAGAGGGGGAAGGAGGAGACGCAGCCCCCGAGGAGCACCAAGGGGGACGTGATGTTTCTGTGCACCTGAGATCAGAAAAGCCAGCTGAGGAACCCCCTCGGAAAGGGTGGCAGTGCCACCCAGCAGTGAGCAAGCGCCCGAGAGAGAGAGCTACGCACTGGTCCTTAGACACCTTGGTCGGCAGCATCCAGAAGTGAGGTCAGGACCCGGCCAGCACCTACCAGCTTGGCACCAGATCCCCCCAAACACAGGGCCCCTCCCCAAGAAGAAGGCAAGTAAGAACAGAAATTGTAATTGACAGAGGGTCCCCTCAAGTGTTGAGACATCTTGAATGAACTAGAATTTCCCTTCCGCCTTCTGGTGGCGGGATTTTGTGTATTTGGGAGGGAGGAGGCGGTATCCAGACAGAGACCAAGTTCAACTGCAGAATCGACACACGCCTTGCCCACTGGAATTCCGAGTTCTAAGAACCCCAGAACCATTCCAGACCTGGAGTCTTTTCCAAATTGCTCCCCGTGAGCGACTCATGCTCCCTAACACACACCCCCGTGAGCCATCTCCCACACCCACGCCAAAAGCCATCGCCAATCTGAAAGGTGCACTTATAAAAAAAAAATAACCAAGTTCATTTCTTGCCAACTGAGCCATCCATTAGGTTCATTGCCCCATGCTATTCTGAATTCCGTCCGCACGAACTCTTGGCACGGGAAGAGACTATGAGACCCGTTTTAATGAATCTGGAGCAGCAAGTTCTTGGCTGGGAAAACGTGGTGCCTCCCTGAGGGATGCTTTCCTTCGGGGGCTGTTGGACCTTGTGTCAAAACCAACCTCCACGGAAAACGACTTTATCAGGAGGAAGCGGGAAGGGGTGCGGTGGGGTGGTCTTCACGGCTCACCGAGGACAGGACCTCCCATGCTGGGGTCCCCAGAGCCCAGGAGGGGCTCTGCCAGGCCAGACCCTATCATCTTTGGCTCCCTCGGGCCCGTTTCTCTGTCCCACCCTGCACACCGCCACCCTGGGCATCGTCTCTGGGTCCTTTGTCACCTCTAAACCTCTACCTCTGTTTTGCACCAATGCGTGGGTTATCAGGACCGAGGCCACTCAGGTGCTCCTCAGCTTACGGCGGCATTGGGCCAGATAAGCCCGCCTGGCAGGTCCACAGCTCAGTGGCACCAGGGCTGTGGGATAGTTTGCAGAGACCCAAGAAAGTACCCGGGCTGGAACCTTGGTTCGGAAATACTGAGGAGGAAGATCCAGTGGTGGTAAGCTGGGCAGATCCATGCCCTCCCTCCAGAGGCCCCTTCTTCCTCTCGGCACTGTGTCCAGTGACAGCTGCCTGGAGCAGCGACCCCTCCTTGTCACAGCTTTCTCAGTTCTGCCCCAGTGCCCCCCGAGAGAGGGCTTTTCCATGTGGGGCCGCAGGGGCTGTGACATCATCGGCCTCCGCTTGCTGAGTTGCTTGAGTGGCGGGCATCCTGAGAAGGAATCGTCAAGACCCTCGTAATGACACTCAAGGCCCTAGTTCCCTGTGTGCCTAAGAAAGCCGGTGTCCTTGAAGATCATCCGTGTCTGGCCGTCGCAGCCCAGGCTTGCTCTCGCTCCTTTAACTTGACTAGGCTTTGTGGGGACAGGAAGGGGGGCATTCAGGGACACGGTGTTTTCCTGTCCCCTTTTCTCGAAGGACGGTGCAGCATGGTAAGCGGAAGATGCGGCGCACGGCTCCCGGGCCTCACCTGCCGCACAGCCTCAGCAGCTCAGCCCGCGGCAGCCGATCACGGGGCTCACTGGAGATCTGCCACTCGCCACTAGCCTGGGAACAGGGCCCAACCCAGAACCCGGAGAACAGTTTCTACTGAACGAGTATTGCTTGCGTGCCATCTTGAGTGACACCATCGTCAGCGGGGACCATTGGTACTTAACAGGCTCAGCCTCCCCTGGGGCCGTGTCAGTGACAGGGTGCTCGTCCCCCGACAGCCACGCCATCCAGAACCCTGACTCTAGAAAGTGCTCTTCCGGAGGAGCCGGAAGCCCAAGTCTCTAAGTCCCACATTCCTCCCGCGGCGCCCAGCCTGAGCGGACCCCTCCCACAGGACGACCCTCACTGCTCAGGGACAGACTCCCATCCCCAGGATCAGCTCCTAGGACTGCGGCACGAGGTACCATGAGGTTAGTGCCTTAAATATTGGGAATACCCTCTCACGCCGTTCTGGAGACCAGTCCAAAATTAAGGTGTCGGCAGTGCTGGCTTCTTCCAGAGGGAAGAGGAAGTCTGTCCTGTGCCCCTCTGAGCTCTGTCCACACCCCGGCCCTCGGCCTGCCTTGGCTGTGTCACCTGGTCCCTGTGTCTGTCTTCACGTCACCCTCCACTCTATCTCTCCTCTGTCCGTGTCTTCTCCTCTCCCTATAAAGGCTCCGTGCCCTGGATTTAGAGCCCACTCAGATAATCCAGGATGATCCCATCTTGAGCTCCTTAGCTTAATGATATCTGAGTAAAGACCCTTTTCCAGAATAAGGTCGTAGTCACGAGTTCTAAGTAGAAATACCTTCTGGGACACTTCATTCCATTCAACACAACCCCTAAGGTTTTTATGTGGGCAACAGAATGGCCTCCATCAGAATTGCCATTCCTGAGATGGCAAAATGTCAAGTCCATTCCATTCCCAAGTCCCATCCCTTCTCAAGGTCTAACTGTGCCAAATAACCAGCACGCGTTAGTCCATCTTTTCTACCTAAATGTCACAAGGACACTTGCCAGATGCCAGTGGACATTTCAAAACACTCTTTATTGAATTTCCCTGAGCTACGAGGAACAGCAGTGTGAAAGGAAGTCATCACTCAGTTTAGGTTAGGCCCGCTTCGCTCTGCCTTTCAATGGAGTGAGGTTGTCTGCCACTCTGAGCCTCAGTTTCCCTGTCTAAAAAATGGGCATGATAATGCCGAACATGCATCTGAGTGCCTGAGCTCTCTAGTAATCTCTTCTCTTGTCTTGGGCTTCCACATCTTCTTACAGCATCCTTCCCAGTTCACGGACTCCCCATCTCCCTCCACCCAACTGCCTCTGTCCTTTTCAAGCCCGCAGCTCCTCTCTGGGCTATAGGTTCTGGCGAGGATGCTACTGATTGAGGAAACAGAGTTCCAGGCAAGCTTATACTCACAGACAGACACTGGTCCAAGACCAGCCAACAAAGCCCAACATAGCTGCCTTGGTTCCTGCACCTGCACCAACGCTTCCCAGTCTTGTTCACACATTGCACACACAATGCAAGGACACCCCGAAGGCTCAGTGGATAAACAAATGCTGTTCCATCCCAAAGACCTCAGCCTGGGGCTCCACTGTGCTCAGCCTCCCTGACCTCTTCAAGGACAGAAGGATCCACCTTGGGAACCCACTTGTCCACCTTCAGAGTAAGCGCTGTCCACCCACTGACTTCTGTGTTCGTGTCACTGGTCCTCCAGAGGGACGCTGGACTGGTCATTGGCCAGCCAATGGATTGACTGACCGTGGACCTGATTGCCCTGATCCCAGACAGATTTCCCAAAATTTGTCAAGAGCAAGAGAAAGAGCTAAGGAGGAGTTGGCTTCGGATGGGAACCCTGCCGTCCCCAGCATGTCCCCAAAACATGTCTACACTGCCAGTGCTGCTGAATCAGTGTTGCTGATGCTCCCTAAGAGGAGGCGGAGGGAACCGAAGGCGGACACGAAGATGGTCGGCTTGGTGCGGAATTAAGACAGAAACGTGTTCTCCGCACCCCTGCCAGCTCCGCGGGTCCCGGTGGGGGACTGACCAGCAGAGCCTGGGGTTTGGTTTTATGTCACATCTGACGCTTAGGCTGCAGTCTCGACGTCGAGAAGCACCTCTAGGCACCGGCGCTTCGCAGGCACCGTCGCTTCCCCCAGCACAGCCACCTCCCCTGGGCCCAGCTCTGGCTGCTTGGGTGCAGCAAGCGACACAGGCAAACCTCACCCTCACTGGGCGTCTCTGCTGCGGAGCAGACGGACAGGACAGCCTGAGAGCACCCTATGCAGGCAGCGGGCCTGGGCTGAGCTCTGTTAGGCACGCGGCATAACATCCTGCAATATTTATACCAAGTGTCACTGAATTTACACACACACACATACAGCGAGTGTCCATGCAGCACAAACAAAAGAGTAAATAATAAAGTAGAGACGGAGGATTAAGACAGAAGGGGGGCCAGGTGTGGGCACGCCTATAATCCCAGCAGCTCAGGAGAATAAGGCAGGAGGCTCCTGAGTTCAAAGCCAGACTCAGCAACTTAGCGAGGCCCTAAGCAACTCAGTGAGATCCTGTCTCAAAATAAAAAGTAAAACAGGGCTGGGAATGTGGCTCCGTGGTTCAATCCCTGGTACCAGGAAAAAAAAAAAAAAGACAGCAAAGGGTGTTATTTTAGGCCAGGTGGTAGGAAAGACTTCTGAGGAACTGACATCTGAAGAGAAACCTAAAGGAGTGAAAGCGTGAGCCACAGAAGATCTGCAGGGAGAGCATTCCTAACCTGGAGAACAGCAAGTACAAAGGATCAAATTAGAGTACACGGAAGGGTTGCTCAAGACATTTTTAAAATACAGATTCCTTGGCCCCAGCCGCAAAGATTCTGGTTCAGCAGTCTGGGACAGACCCAGGGGTCTCCATTTTCATGCACCTCAGTAATTCTGAGTTAGGTGATCCAAGGACCACATTTTAAGGAAATGCAGTTTTATGTTTCTCCGCTGGTTTAGATCCTCAAACATTCTCAGTGAGCTTGCTGTATGCTTTTATAAAACCCCAACACTTTAAGGTTTAAGAGCTACGGATCTTAAAAGCTACCAGAGCCTGGCAGGTCCCCCGAGCCCCTTCCGATGCACCCGCTTCCCCTCAGCAATGAAGACAGAAGATGGTACCCAGCCAGGACACCAGGGACAAGAGGCGGGCCAGGCAGGCTGAAGGTGCCCTGGGTGAAGGGTCTGCCCTTCTCACCAGGGGCTGCTCTCCTCAATGACAGGCAATGCTCCCCAAATCCACCTACCTGCTCCCACCAGCCACGCTGCTGAGCAACGGTGACCGGGGCAGGCCTGGGCTCCTGAATCCGAAAGTCTGGGCTCAGATTCGACCTGCAGTCCCTAACCGAAGCCAGCGTTTCAGCTTCTGAGTTCTAATGAGCTCATTAATAAAATGGAAATAAAAGTTGTCCCTGCCCTTAAGGTTAGTAGACAATGACACCCCGGGAACGGGGTACGATCTCTCATCCTCGAAAGCACTTTGTAAAATCTGACTGCCGGTAGGCGCGCTGTCATTGTTGAATCCATACTGGGCTCGAACTGGGCACAGGCCTGGTTTCAATATGGTGGCACATTTAACAAACAAACCCAACAATCAGAAAGTTACTGGAAGTGCTGCTCTTCTTTGTTCCCATCCCTCAAAGGGTGCCTGCTGTCAGATTCTTCACCTGCCACCTGCTCCTTAAGCTCTCATCTGCTCTTCCTTTGGCCTTGAATTGCCCCACCCCACAGCTAGCCAGGACCTCTCTCCTCCGCAGCCCCAGCCTCTCTCAACTCCGGCCACAAAGCCCTTTAACCCCTGCCGGGCCAGCCCTGCGCTCCCCACCTTCTTCCTTTCCAAGTTTCTCCTACAGCTTAGGCTCTTAGATACCATTTTCCAGTCCCCACTTGTCCATCTTTCCACCACATGATACTCATGCCTGTTGTGACCAATGCTGAACCTTTGGAGTCACAGGCAGAGGGCCTGTGATATTTGAAAAAGGATGAAGATCTTAAGCCACAAGCTCATCCCTCCCATGCAGATGCTGTACTGGGGACCACGCACACAGGTATGCACACACGCAAGGCGCATCTGTGTGCACGCGTGCTGTATGTGTGCACACGGGCCATGTGCAAGTGCTGTGTGCTACAGCGCTGCACATACCTGCAACAGGCACGCTGGTACACATCCGTGACGTCGTGCGTGCCTGTGCACGCGGGCCAAGTGTAAGTGCAGTGTGCTGTAGTGTGGGCACCCCGTGGTGCCCCGTCCCCAGCCTGGGTCAAACCGAGAGACCCAGGGCACACAGTGGCCAGCCAGGGCCCCCTCAGCCGTCCTCCCTCCCACTTGCCTCAGAGAAACAAAGACAGTTTAGCAAGAAGTCCCCAGCTAAGCGGTTTTTTTAAGACCTTCAGCCAGCAGCCGCCGGCTGAGCTGAACGTCTCACTTTATTAGTGAGTTTGGCCTTGGGCGTCTGGCTGCTTGATCAATCCTGCTGGGGGTCAGCGATATTTCCTCCGGGGCCCCCCCGCCCCTGCCCCTGCCTCTCCGCCGCACCTGATGAACAGCATGCCCCTGGACCGCTGATCACCTATTGATTTTCCAGCCCCAGTCGGCATCCGCCGCCAGCTGCCATCTCCAGCCCTGTCACTGGGACCACTTGGTGACTAACTGATCCTCTGGGCCCCTCCCAACCCCTGCCGGACTGCAGGCCTGCACTGGCCCGTTCTGCCCTTCTCAGGTTGGTGCGCCCAATCCCTGCTCCGTGCTGGGGCCTTTTCCCAGTGACCCCACACTTCCACCAGGCGGCCTGGCTTTCATGACCTTGGGCGAGCCTTCACCTCCTTAGGCCTCCGTTTCCTCATGTGTAAACCTGGGGCAACATAAGACTCGATTCATCGTGTGTATCAGGCAGTGGTTTTCTTTTTCGGTTTGTTTTGGTTCTGTGGATTGAACCCAGAGGGTCTTTCACATCCCCAGCCCTTTGTTTTTTATTTAGAAACAGGGTCTCACTAAGTTGCTTAGGGCCTTGCTAAATTGCTGAAGTTGGCCTTGAACTTGTCATCCTCCTGCCTCAGCCTCCTGCGCCCCGGGATACAGGCCTGCACCACCACGCGCCTGCACAGCAGTTTTTAAAGTGTGTTCTGGGTACATCTGGGAGTCCCTCAGGCCCTTCCAGAGGGTCCATAAAAGTCAAAACTACAGTTATAACAACACCATGGTGTTATTTGTCTTTTTTGCTCTCATTGAAAAAAAAAAAAATTAACTCAGTGGGGTATTCCAGGGACTACATGACACGCGACAGCTCAGAAACTTGAACACAGAGGCGGATATTGACAATCCGGCTGGCTCCCACTACAAAGACACACGGAAGTGTAAGATCATGCCACGCTTCCTTCTCTCTCAGTTCTGAGTGTTGGGAAATGCAGTTGTTTATCATAAACATTGATTTTATGCTAACATGTATTTATTATTGCTCTTTTAAGTAAATTATAGACAAATTAATGAAAATTTTCTCAGTTTTGACTAGTAAAATAGTAAAGAGTGAGAAACAGAATCCACGTCAACGGGAGCCCTTCGAGACCCGCAATGATTTTTAAGAGCATAAAAAGAATTCCGGAGACAGAAAAGTCTGAGATGGGCAGGAAACTAGCACGTTGCCCAATCACTGTCCCCACTGAGCAGACGATGATGGTGACGATGAAGCATGGGCATCACTGGGAGAGCGACCGACCCGGTTGAGCTGGGGGTGTCAGGATGCGGGTTTGGAGAGATTGTCCCCGATTAGGAATCTAGTCCCTGCAGTCAAGGGGGGGCCCCTCTGCTGGCCCTAAGGACTGTCACTGCTCTGCTCCTGGCCACTCTCCTGTCAGCGTCTGCCTGATGGGGTCCAGCACCATCGGACCTTCCACCAGGCCCCTGGCTCTGGTTCCTGAGGCAGGTGGGCTCCTAGTTCCCAGAAAGAGGCAGTTGGTGCAAAGAAGGAAGAGGCTGGGCAAGGGAGACGTCGGTCGTAACTACTCCCCACGTCAGCTGCCACTGTGAGCACGATTTATTTATATATTTTTAAATTTATTTGTTTGTTTGTTTGTTTGTTTGTTTGTTTTCGGGACTGGGGATTGAACCCAAGGACGCTTTGCCACTGAGCTACGTCCCGAAGCTTTTTTTATTTTTTGTTCTGAGACAGGGTCTCCCTAAGTTGCCCAGGCTGGCCTCAAACTTCGGCTCCTCCTCCTGCCTCAGCCTCCCCAGCTGCTGGGATCACAGGCGCGCCCCATGACACCCAGCAGTTGTAAACGCTTGGAAAAGTTAAGCCATTCGACCCCTGCAGCAATCTCGTGAGGTCGTTTCAAAACGGACCCAGGACGATTCTGCGTATCGGGCGCAGTAAGAGGACAGACACAGAAACGACTGGCTCCAAAGCAGAAATGATCGTTGCAGTTCCCGGCAGGAGCACACCACGCAGGGCACGTGGCGTAGCACCGGGCTCAGTCAGGAGGCAGAAGGAGGGAGGGGGAAACACGGACCAAAGCCTTTGTGGCGTTGTTCATGGTTGAGGCAAGATAAGCACCTTAGAATTGACTGGTTAAGCATCTTAGCAGGCTCCAGGCCGCACTGTTTGTCCCCTGGTGGTGGGGTATGTGCCCTGCAGTGATTTGGGGCAAGGGTTCTATACAGGGGATGGCTGGGAGTGTGGGCTTCGGACTGGCCACTTTACAGAGGACAAGTGTGTTTACAGACAGGTTGTTCACTGTAGGAATTAGTCTCAGGAGGGGCAGATGCCCCTGGACATCAAGACCCCAAGATGCCAAGGCATCATCAAACAGAAAACATAGCATGACTGGTGCAGAGCGTACATATTATTCCTTCATTTTACAGAGGAGGTAACAGAGGCAGGGCTGAGGTCACACTGTTGGTAGGTGGTGGCAGCAGGACTTGAGCCAAGGCACTGTGGCTCACAGGGCCCAGTCCTTAACCACTGTACCACACTGCCTCCTGGCAGGACTGCCTCCGAGGCTGGAACTACTCGCTGGCTGGTCTCCAGGAGGCCAGTCTGGAGTGGGATGAGGCCAGGCCTTGAGAGCTCTTGGCTGTGACTGTGGCCTCGTGATGCTGGGACAGATGAGCACAGCTCTGGAATCAGGTGCATCTCCCATCACCACGCCCTTGGACAATGACCCTGGTCGATGCCAGCTCCCTACTCCCAGAGGTCACCCTCCAAGCACCGGGCCGCTCAAGGCTGCGGAGAGGTGCCTGCGGTGTACAGAAACACAGGATGACTGGGATGCGCTGAACCACTCAGTGGGCCCTGGATTGACGGGTCCCCTTGCTCCTCTTTGCAGGTTCTCGGGTCTGCCAGGGCAGCTGGTCCTATACCCTCCCCAGCATCGACCCAGGTTCTACTCTGAAGGACCCTCGCAGGCTAAGGCAATAATTAGAACTCCATAAAGTTTCGCTGGTGTTCTTTTTGTTGTTGTTGTGGCTTATTTGTACCACAAACTGGACCTGTAAAATGGGGACATTCGTGCACTCCTCCTGAAGGGGGTCTAAGGACCTGGTGGGTAAGGTCCTGATTTGAGCCAAAGTGAACAGAGAAGGGTCCTAATCGGGGGAGGTGTGTGTGGCGGGGCGGGGGTGTCTCCTTCCGCTCCAGGGTAGCTGAGAGCTTCCTTGGTGGGCAGGTCACAAGCATGCGTGCGCCGGCCCTAGTTTGGTTCCTCCGTTGGTCTTTCGCCAGCAGACCTGGACTGGGACAGGGGCTACCAACCGCGCAAACGTGTGGAGCCAGCTCCCCCTGCCGGCCGCGACGCGCAGCACCTGCCTGGAGCGTCCCGCCAGCTTGGACTGGGCTGGCGACTCACTGGACTGGGGCTCAGGCATCAGTGGCCAGGACTCCGGTAGGGGGTCAGCCCCTGCCAGGTGCAGGGAGCTGGCAGCGCAGCTCCGCCCACCTCGAGGACATCTGGCACGAGCTGCTCCGTCCTGAGCCGCTGAGCCTCCCGTCCTCTTCTTAGGGGACAGATGGAGTGGGACTCGCCCTCCCCACCCAAAGTGTTCCTAAAACCTCATCCTCGACTGTGGCCCAGGCTTGCTTCTGTTCCTGTCCCACCTTCGACCTTCCCCCTGCCTCCAGCGAACTCTTTCAGCAGCTCCAAATCCCAGCGTGTCTCTGACCCCTAAGACCTCTCAGAGGCCATGTGTGGCACAAAACCTTGCTTTCATATTGAAATGAGCATGGATCATGCAGACCTCAGCTAGGGGTGCGGGAGGCTCAGTGCCACCAGGCCCCTGGGAATCCCCGAGGGGACCATTCCCCAAGGAACCAGCACTCTCACAGAGCCTCCCTTTCCGGACCAGGCCACAGGGGTCCCCAGAGCCTTCTGTGGCCTGGGTCTGATGTCCTACACTGGCCCGATGCTCCAGGACTGTTGCTGCCTAGAAATCAACCCAAAATTTGATGGCACAAAATGACTACAACTCTATCCTGGTCACAGACCACCAGGAATCTGGACAGGGCACAGATCTGGTGACATGGTTTGTCTCTGGACCACCACTGTGGGTGAATGAGAGGCCTGGAAGGGCTGGAAGGAGGACACCTTCCAGATGGCATTCCAGCCCCCAGGAGGGGACAGCTGGACAGCTGCGGTGGGATCCACTGAGACTGTGGCCCAGAACCTACCAATGGCCTCTCCAGCATTCTGGTCGCTGGCCTGTTGGACAGCTCCATATCCCAGCAGGCCAGGCAGAAGTCACGTGGCCTTTTGTGGCCCAGCCTTGGAAACCACACAGCATCACTTTCAATGCTACTTTGTTGGTCCAAACCGTCACCAGCCTGCTAATTAGAGGAGGAGCCAGAGACTACAGCTCTGCCTGGGAGGAATGTCCAGGAGTCCGCAGTTCTTCTTCAAACGGAGCACACCTAGGCCCAGCCCATCTCTCCACAGTGGCTTCATGGCCTGGGCAAGGTGACAGCTGGGTAAGTATGGCCCACACTCTACCTCCAAACTCAGGTGCTTCCTCCTGAACCCCAGGATTGGGCCCTCCATCTCTGCTGAAGGAGAGGTGGCTGAACAGGGTTTCATGAACCAGCTGCCACAGGGGCCCCAGGGGTGGTGCCATGGAAGGAGCAGCGCAGGAGGTGGCAGAATGGCAGCGTGACCTGCTCAGCTCTTACTCCTTAAATCCAGGTCTGCGTAGGCACGGGGAGAAGGGGCATGAGGGAATAACAGACGTCAGCACGTCGGTCTTCACACTGCTCTGCCTCTCCATATTTGTTCTGCCAGTTTACCGGAAGAAAGGCACCAAAAGCAGCCCCTCCACCCAATTCCAGATGAGGAGTTATTTGGGGAGTCACTTCCTTCATTGGCCAGAAGGGGGCAGCACAGTGCCACTCTGCAGCATCAGAAGCTTAGTCTGATTCCGTGTAGTCAGTGGCCCCCCCAACACATGCCCCGACAGAATCAGAAGCTGTGTCCAATCCTGGGTCTGCCTTGAAGTCACCGCCTGCCTGGAGTGCCCAGAAACCCCATATACCATATGCAAGTGCTCCCCCAGGAAACCCTGATACCCTAAACCCAAGGGCCAGAGAGACTGTGCTCTGGGCTTGTTGGAACTCCACTGGGACATGCTCTGCCCTTCTGCCTAGCCCTGGTCACCTCTCACCATTGCCCATCTTCTGGGAGGGGATTGTCATTGCACCCAGCCCTTTCCTGGGATGTATTTATATCTCCATTTCTTAAGTAAAAATTGTTCTCCTTGAGATGTGGAGACCTGCACTCATGGCTCCAGGGAGGCTAGGGCAGGTGCGGGAGGGCGGGGCAGCAGCCTCCTGGAACACCGGCAGGCTGGAGGAGTAGGGGTACGGAGCGACCCCAGGTCCAGGGCCTCTCAGGAGCTGACTCCAGTGCCACGCGCGTTGAGGGGAGGGAGGGAGGAGAGCGGTGGGCGGGCTCTCAGTTATCATCATCCCCACTTGGCAGACAAGGAAACCGACACAAAGAAAGCGTGTCTTGCCGAGGGTCACAAATTCTGGGAGTGGGACTTAAACCCAGGTCTTACAGAGACAAGAGAATACACTATTTGTAGGAAACTCTGGAAAAGGCGACACTAATCCACAGTGACAGGAAGCAGAACTGCTGCTGGAGGTCAGGCTATATTGGAGGTTGACTACCAAAGATCATGAGGGAACTTTTGGGATGAAAATGTTCTGTTTGCTTCTTGTGATCACCGTGCTGCACTGCTGTACTGAAACTCGTTGCAGCCGATTATAATGAGTGCATTTGTCATGTGTGAGTTTTACCTCATTAAAGTGTTTTGTTGAACTAGCTCTCTCAGATCTCAGCGCTCTTGTTCCCACACTCAGGTGACATCCTGTCATGGTGTCACTTGTCTGGGCCCTTCATCCTCTAAGGGTTATTCCCACACCCAGAGGGGCTCAGAATCCCATCTGAGTCAGAACCAGGAGAGGCTGTGGGCGAGCGGGGTCCCCTCACCCTAACTATCTGGTCCAACCAACCAATCAATCAGCAAAAATCAAACAAAAACCTGCCCTCCACCTGGGCCCCTCAGCGCTGGCCAGGCCTCCTTGCTGCACAGGTCGGCAACCCTGGTTTTTTAATCTGAAACAGAAAATCTGCCCTGGTACCTTAAAGCTGAGTTTCCACAACCTCGCCACCAAGACAGGGCCATCCCAGAATCTGCCTGCCTTCCAAGCCCGCAGCTGAAATCGGGAACACCCAGGTTGATCTAGAATACCCTTCTCCAAGCAGTGAAAACTTTAGAGCAAGACTTAACTTTAATGAGCTCCCTGGTGGCCTCTTCCAATTCGAGTGTTACATCACTAACCTGGCCCAGATTTCAGCCCCCTACAGGGCAATCCTTGGAAAACCAGACACCAGGGCCAATTAAACTAGTTCTCAATGACCAGGAAGCCAGTGATGAGGACAGAGAGAGCCACACTGGGGGTGGCTCCTTGGATGATAAAAGCTGAAGGGATTTTCAAAGCCTTGATATTTGCAGTTCTGTAGCTAAGAGGGCCAAAGCCTTCAGAAGCTCAGGACCTGAGGCTGAAAGCAGACGGGAGTCCCCGTAGGCACGAACGTACATTCCATCTTAAAGCTGCTGATCAGGAGGCAGGACTCGAATGAAATCTGTCCTACTGGTTCCTGTTCTGGAAAATACAGAAGATCTGTGCCCAGATAAACCCACAAGCTACCACTGTTCTTGCAGTCTGTTTATCCACATACGTGGGAGGACTCTGCAGCGAGTTCACTCATCGCTACTAGAAGGAACCACAGGGCTGCCAGCCTTTCGCTCCCTGGTGGTTACAGCAGCCCACTAGCTGGCCTTCAGATTGCCAGTGAAAACTAATTCCACCATGCGGCATGCAGAAGAAACATGAGTTAAGGGGGACCGCAGGGAGGTCACAGACTGAACAACGGCGAGCTGTGTGTGACAAGGCACATAAACACCAAGACGTCTCGTGATCTTGGCCAGCTGATTCCATCCAGGGTAGAGTGGATCCCGTCCGGCTGTGAACTGAGCGTTCAGCAGCAGGGCTCCTGAGGCCAACCCCAAGACCCCAACCCCCAGGAGCCATCGGTAATACATCCAAAACCTTGGGCAAAAAAGGGTTCATGCAGATCTCTTCCAGATAGACACCTGGGCTCCTTCTTTCACTTCGTGTAGTTTTGTTTACTTTTTCTTTCTTTAGTGCCAAGGTCTGTGCTCAGGGGCACTCTACCACTGAGTACACCCCCAGCCTTTTGTTTTTTTAATTTTGAGACAGGGTCTCACTAAGTTGCTGAGGCTGGTCTCCCTCTCGCGATCGTCTGCCTCAGCCTCCCATGTCACTGGGATGACAGGCAAGCCACAATTTCATCCCCACTCCCTCCGTAGGACGACGGTCACCCTCACAGGCTGCACTCCTGATGTGCATCTCCTTGTTGGTCCCAGCTTTTGCAATCTCCCTGTTGCCTTTCGTGTGCGTGTATTTTCAGTTTCTGAAAACGGTACGATCACGTTTCCCACTTTTTCCACTTAGCTATTTTTAAGGCCTGTATCATCTGCTGTCTGACTCTGCAGCACTCCATGGCATCATCCGCTACCTTTCTCCTGCACACTCTCCCAGCCATGGACGCGACTCCCACAGCCACCCCCACCTCACTGGGGGAACATTCTTACTCAAGTCTCCTATGGACCCGGGGGAGACTTGTGTTGGGAACTCACAATGGAAGTGGAATTTTTGGGCCATGGGCACGCATGTACTTCACTGGTGAGCAGTGCCAGCTGGCTTTCCAGGACAGCCACACTGGCCATGGGCAGTGTGAATCAGCCCACACACCCACTACTCACCTTTCCAAGTTTTGCTCATCTATCGAATGCAAAGTGACACCTAATGGTTGCTTTAGTTAGCGTTTCTCGGATGACTGGGTTTGAGCACCAGTGTTGGCTTGATGGATTTGGGGTCTGCCTGTTCACCCCTTCACCCACTTTTTTTCTCATATGGATTGTTTTTGTTGATCTATAGGAGCGTCTTGTACATTCTGGACATGTAATTCTTGATTGGTGTTATCTATTGCCACACCTACCAGCAGGCCTGTGCCAACCACTAAAGCACAGTAAGCACAGGAAGATAAAAGGAGTAAAGAAAACAGGAGGGAAATCACTGAGTCCAAAACGAATACGTTAAATGGAAGAAAATATTTACAGAAGCACAACAGAACTACCTAAGGCTTTTTTTGCTCAAAATAAAAGTTAGAAGCAAACAAGTAGAGTATAAAAAAGACCAAGAAGTTAAAATAAATCCTAGGGAAAAATAGTTCTGAAAAGAATATAAAAAAAAAAAAAAATCCCATCTGTATTTTTCTTAAAACTTCATGGAAAAGGGGAAATGATGCAGAAGTCAGACAGGTAGGTTAAAAGGGCAAAACAGGCACAAGTCAAAACTAAAGGAGGGACAGAAAAGGCACAAGACAACAGACACTGTGCAAACCAAGACCGCTCAAAGAGATTAAGCCTAAAACAGGAGGAGCGGACGATCAAAAGAGAAAGACTAATATAAACAAACTGAGGGCTGGTTGGTACGTCCTCATCAGCCACTCTTGGGTCCCTGGGGTCCTGAGGCAGAGGCCAAGAGCAGTGGTCACGAAGCAGGAAGGCATCAAGGCTACCATTGGATCAAGTTCTGGTTCAATACTTGATGCCAGCAAAGGGCCTGGCCAGGACCTTTGATCCAGAGCTGCTAATCAGGCCATGGTCAATGGACAAGACCTCAGAAGCCTTAGGCATAGCCAGTGCTGGGCCTTCACCTGGCTTTGGAGATTCCGGGACATTAACCACTGAACCCTGCCCCCACCTCCCCACTTCTTTGTGAATCTCCCACTTCCCAGCCTCCCAGCTCACCCACTGTCTTCAGTAGAAGATGCAAGTGGGAGAGAGGCCACGCATGCCAGAGGCCCAGGGGAGACACTGCCCTGGGAATCCCTTTGGCCCCACTTAAGCAGGCAAGGAAACAGCCTGTCTGAACAAGTTCAATACCACCCAAGAGTGCCTGAGGTAACACCTCCATGATTCACCCCAGGCGCCAGCACGGCAGCCCTGCTTGCTAGAGGAAGAACTGTCGGTGAGGACCCAGGGGCCACTAGCTCTCCCCAGATGGCCTTTTTTATACTCTTAGAGTATAAAAACTCTTAGAGTATACTCTTTTTTATACTCTTAGAGTGGCCTGGCCACTCTAAGAGGCCAGGTGTCTGTACAATGGTTTGATGGACTAGTTCCAGTTCCAGTGACCCAGAGGGGGTAAAAATATTCAAATGACAAGTAATCCGAAGTTCCACCATTGTTTCGTCACAAGTCAGAAGGTAAAGGAAAAATCCAGGTGAGTCATTGGAAAGTGGAAAACAGCTGATCTTGAGGTGAAGAAGGGATATGGGGGCGGAGACCAGCTAACTTGAATCCTTCCAGTGAGCTGTAAAGGCAGCCACCTCTGCTGCAGCAAGAGTTCACTGGAAATTCAGCTGCGTGGCATTCGGATCCCTATTCCCAGAGCAATGGGGCCTGCTGTTGGTGTTGCCAGCTGGCCCAAAGTCCAGGCAGCCCACACCCCAGTGGTTCCCAGACTCAAAGATTGCACCAACCAGTTTTTGTTTGCATTTTGAATTGGTTTTTAATTGGGTGGATGGTGTAGGATTGTTGGCATTTTATTTTTCCAAGGAAAACATGTTTAAAAAGACTACCACCTAATATCCCCACCACCCTATCTGATCTGCTCCACCCCCCACGTCCTGTTGGCCAGCATCTCCCCTACGTCCCTTATGCACAGCGCTCCGCTCAGCCAACACTTGCTAGCTGGACTCTGACCCACAGGAGAAGACAGGAAGCAGGGGCTCCTTGTGACGGCAACGCCCAGCGTCCAGGGAAATCGTCTTGGGAGAGAGCTGGCCAGGCCTGTGCAGACCACGGACGCAGAATTCTGTAAAGGGGCCCCCAGCCAAGGGCTTGGGACTTTGCAATTGCAGGTTTTGACAATGAAGATCCATCTTCACCCCCAAGCCTGTAACATAACACAGGGTACAAAATTGGGAGTCCTGCCCTGGTGATACAGAGGGGAAGTGCGTCTTCGCGGACCAGGCACCCAAAGCAGAGGTGGCAAGGAAAGGTGTGCTCACTCCTACCACCACCTCCAGACCGTCAGACACCTCCCCCGTTCTGGATCTCTGGCCTCAAACCTTAGGGTGTGGATCCTGTAATGCGTCCCCTTCCACTGCAACAAAATCTTTTTAAAATAAGACCTTTCCGAGCTCTATATGGAAAGATCCCAGTGGGAAAGTGGCAGGAACTGGCAGCTCCCTGGGTCGCCTCTACACCACCTCCCGTGGTGTGCATTCAGGCACATCGCCGCCCTTCCTGGGGAGGGGAGCTTCCTGTGTCCACGTGACCCCAAAGCTGGTGTACACCGCAGTATCGGGTTTCTGAGCTAATATCAGGCCCTCGCACAGAACAATTAATCAGACCACCTTAAAATAAAGACCGCAACACCCACAGATGGGAGGGAACACATGTATTTTAGGTATAAAGGTTTACCATTATTAACAAGTTATCACTACTATTTACATGTTTTATAAAATGGAAATAAAAATGTCATACAGGTTTGATGCCAAAAGTGGCACATCCAAACTAAAACCAGTATAAAAATAAATTTTCAAGCTACATGTTTTTAAAATAATTGTCATTGAAACGGTAAGGGAAAACCGTATCATCACATTGAGGAGCAGTCTTCGTCACAGAGCAGCCACAGGGGCAAGGACCAAACCAGTGCCTGCTGGAGGAGCCACCGACGTCCTCCCAAGAACACAGCAGATAAACGAAAGACGAGATGAGAGTACGTTCCTGAGCTACGGAGGCTTAGAGCATCTAAACTTAGTGAAGTCCTGCCACGGAGGAGCCCCCCAGGGTCAGAGCTGGTGACCTTCACCAGTGCTCAGCTCTGGCACCAGCACATGGTACTGAGCTCTGAGAGAAAGCTAAGCCCACTTGTGAAAGACAGAAGTCCTGGGCTTACCCAAGAGATGGTGCATGAGAGACCTCCTGGGGACCACCAATTCCTTGCAAGTCTCCTGGCCACACGTAAGCAGGACATGGGCAGAAGACAGACACGAGCTGCTTGGTTTGGACCCCTGGCAGACATGATCCTGGGCCACCCTGGCAGAAATCCCCAGCATTTCCAAGGTCTCCTGCCTTCACAGACACATGCTGGGCACAGCCAGCAGTGGACCTCACTGCTCAACATAGCCATGGCCACAGCAGGGAAGCAAAGGCAGCCCAGCAGAGGCTCTGTCCACCCCACGAGGCGCTTCAGCCTTTAGCAGCAAGCTTCCTTCCTCCTTCCCCAAGCTGGGCCAGCACTGTGCGCCTGCTAAAAGTGGCATGCTGGGCTAGTGAGTGAGCTGACGAGCCAGGAGCCAGCCCGGCCCGCTCCCCTTCTGCCCAAGCGGCACGCGGGGTGTCTGCCCATGCACAGGCTTCTCCGGGATCTCAGTAGAGGCAGAGGCTGTCAGGTGGGAGGAAGGGGGCCGGTGAGCTGGCTGCAGCCCACTCCATAGTGGCTGCAGATTCCAGGTGAGCTGATGCCAGCTCACCCCACCTGGGACCAGGCCAGCAAGGAAAAGAGGCCACCAAGAGCTCAGCTCACAAGTCCTGGACCTTGGCCCTTTTGGCTTTCAGGGACAGGTGCTGCAAGAGAAGAGGAAACGTCATAGTTAGGTTAGCTGGACAAAGACACCAGACTCCAGCATGATTCCCAAGTTGGTGACCAAATCAAATCTTCCACCTGGTCCACACCTTCTCAGGAAATTCTGTGTCCCTTAGAAAACAGCCTGGAGCGGGAAAGCCCAAGTGACCAATAAAGGAAACTGAACTTCAGGAGGCCACAGCACCTGAAGCCAACCCACCAAGCTGAAGCTGGCTCCACAGGGATCCACAGAGGCTGCCAATGAAACGGCTCTCCCTCTGCCCAGCCCACAGGCAGCACTGTGTCCCAACGCCTGTGCCCTAGGACGGGGTCTTGGCAGAGGACAACCTCAACTTTTTTTAAGAGTTTTTTGACAATGGTTAAGGAAAAGTACCCTCTCTTTGGGAACAAGGAAATGGGCCAATTCTGTGAGCATCTCAGCGTGCCAGGTACCTGTGCTCACTGGAGCTAAAGCCATGGCCCCGCCCACATGGGGGGATGCACCAGCCAGGAAGACAGAGGTAAAGAATAGCTCCCAGCGACAGTGTTTTCCCCCCAGAAAATCAGTAATAACATGAAGCTCACTAATGTAATCATGGATATCAGATAACAGGATCAAGGGATAAAAATATTCTTTACATTTAAGGTAAACCCAAAAGTGACGGAAATCTTAAAATATGCATTTGAGGCACAGTGTGTAAACATAAGCTTCTAATAAGGGATAGCTGCTCACCTGATGCCCCATCATAATTATCAACAAATACCAAGACCCTGCCTGGCACACATGAGATCTTTACAGGGCTCGGGCCCAAATCCCATTTCTCAGCACGCACACAGCCTCATGAGATCAAGCCACACCACCCCACAGAAAACTGCAGTCCCAGGGCAAATACAGGGTAGGAAAGAAGACAGAGTACACTGCCAAATACTGCGTGAGAGACGACTGCATGGCAGGAGCCCGTGCTCAGCGAGCAGCAGGAGTTGGGACTTTCTAGCCATTCCTGCCCGAGAAGGACCAGGGAAGGGTCTTCCAAAGGCCAGGGTGGAAGGGTTTTCCCTAGATAACAAAGATAACTTCGAGAAACAAAAAACAAAACGATTTATGGATGGGAAGGCAAATCTCTGAGCAGATCACCCTGTTCTTGCTGTATTTAGTTCTCTGAATTCTCCCCTCTCTGTACGTCACCTGATATGACCCTACAACTAATGTTAGGCATCCACAGCCTCCATTTGAAAATGGAAGATGACGCCATTGTGCCTACAGGGCCATTTTTGGTGCTCCTTTCTGGAAGGAATGTTGAGCATAAACAAAGCTGACTCTGAGCCACTTCTGGCCTCTTTATAGGGAAGAGCAACACTCTGAAAAATGATATAAAGTTACCTACGGTGCCAGGTACACAGCATGGACTGTCCATGGACTGCGCGTGGTTTATGTTCACCAAAGAACACCTACTATACATGGGCAGGTCTGGAGATCTGGGGAGTTCCTAGGCAAGTCCATCTGCTGTGGAAAAGTTAGCAGCAGAAGTACCTCTGGACTACTTGTTCAAGAAGCGGGGTCTGGGGACCCTCACTGCACTCGGCAGTTTCTAACCGTCCCAGCCTTCCTAAACATGCTGATCGCAGTGAAAGTGATGGGCTGAAAACAGGCTAATGGAGAGAAAAAATAAGTGTGGAAATTTGGGCTTGTCATCTTCTTCAAACGTCTAGAGGTATCTGCTCTTTACACTTCGTGGGGTTGACCTAAACTAATCCTGAGCTGAGGAGGGAAGCTGACCTGGCTTCGCGGTTGACTGCTCTGGGCCATGCTGGGCGGCTGCGGGCCTGTCTCCCCAGCTCTGGCACCTCACTCCTGGGCAGGCAGTCCTCAACACACCCTCTCCTCTCCACGCCAGTCTGCATTTCTAATCGCTTCTCTCAATTCTGCTGTCTTCCACGTGAGAGATTTGGAAGGAAAAGATTTTCTTTCACTACAGGTTTATTCTTAACAACCCAGCAGGGCAGAGACAACACTGTGCATTTCATCGCCCCTATAGGTGATCTGCTTTCTAGCGGAAATGCCTGTTCAGGATGTGCGGGGAACAACAGAGGTCTGAATTGCTCTTGGTTTAGGTAATAATTAACCATTACATAAAGACTGAAAAGGGCAATTTCCCTTGACCTTACAGAGGAGGAGGGATGAGAAGACCTTTCTATTCATAGGGTCACAAACTCAAATGCCTCCAAAAGTTGAGCAAGTGAATGAATAGTGAAGTAGGACTGTGGCATCTTCAGCAGGAAATCATTCCTCAGCCTCTGATTGCCACCACACAAAATCACAGGCACAGTGTTCCACTTTTTTCAAGAGAAAACAAACATATTTAATATGAAATCTCCCTTAAAAACAAACAAACAAACAAAAAAACAAAAAAACCAGGGTCTCACTATGTTGCCCACTGGCCTTGAACTCCCGAGCTCAAGCGATCTTCCTGCCGCAGTCTCCCAAGCATCTGGGTCTGCAGGCGTGTGTTACTGACACTAACTTAAATCTCCAATTTGTAAAGGCAGCAATCAATTCCAAATTTGGATTTGAAAACACTTGTGCAGTCCAGCTCTAGCCCTGATAGAGTAACAGGTTTCAGACTTTCCCTTTTGCTGTAAAAACCAAAAATCCTACACAAAACACCTCAAGGCACCACCTCTCTGCACTGGAAAACAAACTGCACTGTGCTAGCGTGCTTCTTGGTGTGTGTGTGTGTGGTGCCAGGGATGGGACCCAGGGCCTGGTGCATGTTAAGTACATACTCTACTACTGAGCTGCAGCCCCAGCAGAGACTATAATCTTTGAAAAAGGAAACGGGTGAGCTTCACACTCATCCTGAATCTCTTCCTAGGTCTCCAAACCTTGGTAGAGAGATGTAAATTCTAATCAGAAAACAGAGGAAACGGAGACAAGAATTCAGAACTGTTAAAACAGCTAGAATCTGCAGAATAGGGCATTGAAAGGGAGGAGCTCCAGAAGTCTACGCAAGGCTATCCCGAAGTCTTTGGTTGAATATTAAACTTTATACATGATTCAAAAATATAAGATTCAGTAAAAATAGCAGAGAACAGTAACTGGGACTTATAAGCAGAAATGGAGATTTTGGAGGCGTGACGGTGCTGGAAATGATGGCACTCTGACCTGGCAGAGCCCTCACTGAATGTGCTAATCGTTTAACTGAGATACCAAAAAGGCCACATCTTAGGCATATGGCTAAGAACTGCCCTACTGAAGACTAAAACCAAAGCTCAGCAGAATCAAACTGATGTGCCCGTAATTAACTGACCGCCAGAAAAACAAGTCGAAATTCTTAAAAAAAAAAAAAAAAAAAATCCGGACTCCACAATGTAACATCTATAATATCCAGCATACAACAAAAATTTACTAGGCAGGAGAAGCAGGAAAACGTGGCCCATTATGAGGAGAAAAACAGAAAAAGCCAAAATATACCAGAAATGACAGAGATGCTGAACTAGCAGACAAAACTCTGAGAACAGTTATTATAAATATGTTCATTAAAGATTTAAAGAAAAAAACTGGATGTGATGAACACATGAAGGATCTCAACAGATTAAAAAAAAAAACTAAAGAGAATCCATGAAAATGCTAGAATGGAAAAATACATATCTGAAATAATGTTCTCTGGATGTACTGGACACTGCAAAACTGATCAGTAAGCCTGAGGACAGGTCAAGAGAAACCATCCAAACTCAAGCACAGAGGAAAGGACCACAGCTTTGTGAGGTGCGAGACCATATGAAGAGCTCTAGCACATGTCACTGGTGCTCCAGGAGAAGAAGGAGACACTGAAGCAGAAAAAAATATTTTAAGGAAAAACTGTCCCAAATTTCCCAAATATGATTTAAGAAAATCAGCTCCAAGATCCAGTACACTCAGTGAACTCCCAGGTGGGATAAACACAAAGCAAAGCATCTCCCAGGTCAAGCTGCCAAAAATCAAAGATAAAGAAAAAACAAAACCTAAAAGCAGGCACAGGAAAGGGGGAGGTGGGGAGAGACTTGTTACACACAGAGAGCAACCATGAAAATGACTACTGGCTCCGCAGACACTGCGAACCAGATGGCAAGGAATAAACTTTAAAATGCTAAAATGAAACAAGCAAACAAAAACTCTTCCAATCTAGAATTCTATAGAGCAAAAAATATCTTTTAAAAATGAAGATGAAGTGAAGACATTTTCAAATAAATGAATGCTGAGAGAATATTCCACCAGAGACATGTACTAAAAGATAGATGAAAGGGAGTTGGTTCCTCAGGCTAAAGGGGGAAGATGCCAGACAGGAAGGTGGGTCTAGCGAAGGGTGCAGACTGACAGAGATGACAGGTGCGTGGGCCAAACACAACACCCTTGTCCCATTTCCTAATCTCTTAGAAGACAACTAATTGTTTAAAACAAAGATAATAACAATGTATTGTGGGGTTTAAAAAAAATTTTTTTTAAGAATGTTTTTTGGTTGTTGGTGGACCTTTACTTTATGTATTTATTTATATGTGGTGCTGAGATTTGAACTCAGTGCCTCACACACGCTAGGCAAGTACTCTACCACTGAGCCACAACCTCAGCCCCGGGTTTAAATATTTGAAGAAAAAAAAATATAAGACAACAACAGCACCAAGAATGAGATGGAGAAAATGAAATACATTGTTACGGTTTCTTATATCATGAACCAAGTAGTGTCAATACTAATTTAAGGTCGATTGTGATGAGTTAAGGATGCTTATTTCTAGAGCAACCACCAAAAAAATGAACCGAGAGGTATAAAATGCTTCCTGAAAAGATAAAATAGAATATTAAAACAGCGAGAATTTGCATAATAGGGCATCTGCCTGTGAAAGCACACAGAAAGAAAAAAGAACTAAGAATAAGGTGGACAAACAAAATCCAGCAAGGTGGTAGCTTAAATCTAGCCATATTGACAACTGCATTAATAACTAAACATGCAAATTAAAAAAACAATGCAGACAAAACAGACTGAGTCTGAGCCATCGTTAGCCAGAAAGCTTGTGAAGTTTGATTGACCTGTCAGTCTTCTAAATATTAACAACCATCCCTCAACTAAAAACTCTTATTAGAAGAATGTATGGCCTTATTTTTTTAGGGCAATGAATGGACTGTTTTGGGCAAAAGTGAAGAAAAAAAACCAAAATTATAAATCTGCTCCTCAGTGTTCACTACCCGGCTCATCCTGTACATGGGCCCACCACGGCAGCGGAGTGAACACAGAGGACTGTATTCGGGCTAGGTTTCACCCACCAAATGGTTTAAACTATCCTGGGTTCAAGCCTGCACACCTGTTCGGTCTCCACGAGGCAATTCTTCCTAGAGAATATCTATGCTGTAGGAGCAAAGGGAGAAAAGAAGAGCTGGAGGTATATTTGTTTTGGTTTGGGTTTTTCCCTTTTAAGCCTGGAGGGACTCATTTCTAATTGTACTTCCTTATGAAGCAAATGACTGACATGCTTTCACCCATGCTCTTACCCTGCTGTGGAGAACAGGGTACTCTTAACGGCCTTGTCACCTTGTGCACTATGGGTGGGAGGCAGGGGGGATGTAGGGTACTAAATTGAAGAAGAAATGTATATTCAACACTACAAAGCAGCTTCTACTGGTGGTTTGGGGGACAAGGTCTGTTCATGCCTACCGTTCCTTGCTGATAAAAGTGTGGAGCCAGCTCCAATAGCCACGAAGATTCTATGGCAGTCACGTCTCTCATGTAATACTTGGAGGTCTGGATAACTTCATTGTAGATGACCCTGAAACAAGAAAGACATGAAGCATCCTCACACGTCTCAGGATGGTCAGGAACACAGTGAGAGATGCTGGGTCCCTTCCCTTAACACAGGTCACAGGTGTACACTCTGTGCTCCGTATACAAAAGCACTGAACACCTGCATATATACTGCTCCCTAAGCATATGTGCACATTTCACAGATAAGACTCCTGAGTCCTACATGATTCCTAGGGCATCTCAGTTATCTGCAAGGGACCTTTCTGGATCCTTTGTGTACATTTATACAGCTCTGAACAGTACTCAAGGACATAATTAGACAACATAGAAACGAAGGCAAAGGCTTGCCTGATTATGAAAAGACTGGGAAATGACTGCAGAGACACAATGAACTTTCCAGAGTGAGGAAAATATTTCATGTCTTATTTAGAGTGTGGATTTCATTTGTCAAAATTCATCTTTCATTGTACATTCATGATATGTAATTATTTACTAATTTACTAAGGGTCGGAACAAAAAAGACTCATCTGAACCAAGAACATAATTTCAAATCCCCGACTGTAGGGGCACATATTAATAGATACTAGTTTCTGAGCTATCTGAAGTGTTGATTCAGGGCATTCCTCAGAACCATAAATGCCCCAGCCACACTCTGCTACCCGTCAGAACCAGTATATGAGTCTCAGTGGACAAGGAAGGTAGGAACCCTCTACAGAGGTCATGGGGGAGGGGCACTGAATGGTGCAAGTCTGCTCCAGACTGGCTCTATTTCCACCACCCTTTGTTTACCCCATAGGGTTCCTTAGAAATGAAACAGGAAAAAGAAAAACATTTTTCTTTTAAGCAACTCCCAAATTTAAACAACCCAAAGTCAGCAAATCCTTAAAGAAGATTCTGAACTGAGATTTGGTTTCCCTCTTCAATTTGACCAGTATACAAATGGCCACATTTCTAAATCCAGAACTGACCAAGCTGCTCTCCACCTCCGAAGCTTCCAGGTCTGTGCCAGTTAAGGACAGCCTACCTCTCTGATCTAGGTAAAGAGCTCAACTTCACCACTGGTGTGAAGCACCACCTTAAAAAGAGTGCTGGGTCCCACCCTGGGGTTCTGATTCGGGAGGGCTGGGCGCAGCCCACGTGTGCACCTCCAGCCAGTTCCCAGGCGAGGCTGCTGCTGGTCTGGAGGCTGTGCTTTGAAAACCACTGCTACAAAGAACCTGTCTTACACCAGACCTTTCGACCTTCTAATTTATCTCCTGCCACTTTCCCTCCCTCTTTCCATACATGCCCCCCTCCCTTTTACCCAGAGTTGTTTGCCAACTGGTTAAGGGACCAGAGGTTGTGTTTAAAATTGCCAATCTACTGTCAATCAATATTTTTGTAAAATACAATATAAACAAATTAAAAGAAAAATGAAATTTAAAAAGACACAAAGCATAAGCCCAAATCTATTAGTTTTTAAATCAGGCAGACATAAGCAAAACTTGTCAAAATGCTATAAAAATATCTGAATGTCTTCTGCACTCACCCCTTCCTTCCTGGTCAGAAAGCAGACTGACACCATTTCACAGGCCACCCCTGAGGAAGCCGTGGCCAGCCACCATGATTCCCCATTCCCCTAAGGCATGAAGTTCCTTGGTGTTGTCGCAGATGTGCCCAGCCTACTTCCTCAATCTGAAAGCCCTTTAAGTCCCTTTTCTGTCTGAAAACTTTTATCCCCAAGTTCAAAGTAAATGTTACCTTGTCCATGAAGTGACTCATCCTGGCACCTGAAGTGCCCATACTTAATCATCCCTCTAGTGAAGCCCTTCTACAGTACAGGATTCTGTTGGGGCCTGTCTCCATCAGGAGGGCTGGACCCCAAGTCATCTCTGCACAGCTGTGCCTGGCACAAGGCTTGGCATCTCGGCAGTGAGTCATAGTGAACTTCAGTTGAGAGGATGAGTAAGCAGACACACATCCATCTGCTCAAAGGGACCTTAGATAGAGCAGAAATTCTACAGACCACCAGCCTAAGAACGAAGTCAACAAACATGTACAGAGCACCTGTGTTCCAGGCCCGGTGCCAGGACCTGGAAACCCAGAGAGAACAAGAATTAGGCACTGCTTCCAAAGCCCAGCAGCAGGAGTGGCTCACCAGCGAGGCGGCTTCTCTGCATAGAGGACGGATGCAGGGTGGATGTGCAGCTCGTGATCATCCCGGATAGTCCTTGGAAGACACAAGGATTTCATCTGAAGCACATTTTAAATACTGACAGCAAGACTTTCCCACGGATATTTTTAATATTAACAAAAAAATGCATACACATTGAACTTCACATGAATAAAACAATTCTCTCCATCTTCTCTGTGCCCTTTCTTGACCCTCCCCTGCTGCCACCCCAGGAGTCGGAAATAAATCATACAAAAGGAAGAGAAGAAAAGCAACACATGGCGTCTCAAAAAAACATTTAGGAATATAATGTTCTGCCTGTTTTGCTTCTGCATGCTTTCTTTCTAAATAATATCCTTTAGGCAGAAATGATGATTTCTTCTATAACTTTCCTATTTTACAAAATTAAAGGATATACCAGGAGGTGAGAAATGTTCAAAGCTCAGTATTAGACTACTAGTTTTATTCAACTGAATTAACAATTGAATCAACAGACTAGGAGGTCACTGCCCAGAACAGTCATGGAGTGCTTCTCGGGGCACCAGGGATCTGTTTCATCAGGGCAAGTGCTTTAAGCACAGGACTAAGCTCATTGCTGGCACCATAAAGAAACCAGCACCCTAGGAACCCTGGCTCTCCCACCAAATGGTGGGGAGCTGACCAACACTGAACTAGGTCTCAAAGGAATGACCAGCCTCAGAACCTCTCACGAAGCCCCTATTTTTGTTAAGTGCACAGCTGCGATAATTTTTAGAACACCTGCAGAAATGGCTAGTTGAGACTCTTCAGGAGAGGCAGGCAAGGCAATCAAAGCGACAAGTCAAGGACATTCAGTGGAGGAGAGCTCAGGCCTCTCCAGGGGTAGTTGCACCTGCCTGCCTCCTGGAGGGACTGCCTCAGACACAGAGGACTTGGTGTGAGAGGGGCTCAGAATCGTGACAGAGATGGGCCAGGCCACACATCCCAGAGCAACAATAGAACACACTAGAGATAAATGTCAAGTGCTGTGCTTTAAAGTTCAAACAGTCAGCTACCAGGACACTGGATGGAGCAGACACTGCTGCCAAAAAATTTTAAATACTCACTGAACTCTGGACACTTTAACAGACACTTGGTGTTCAGGGAAAGGGTCCCTTGGCTGGTCTTAGAGAACAGGAGTTCATTATTCTCTCAAGGAAAAAAAACACTAATGGCAAAATAATATAGAGGTGGCATCCAAAACAGAGCTGAAGAGAAAGCATTTTTCATTGTTCCTTTATTAAACACGAGAAAATGACAAGAGCCACACTTTGACAGGCTACAGTGAAGCTAGGAGACTACAATGGCCAAGGGACAGAAGAGACAGACTAAAAGTATCAATTCAAAGGGCCAGAATGATTTAGTCTGGAGAAAAGAAGGCTGCACTATACTTAAGTTTGTACTGTATTTGACACAGGCATCAATAATCAGTGACTGTCTATGGCCTAGAAAATGGAGCTGGAAGAAAGCCTGCAGATTGTAGCAGGAGGCGCATCTGTCCTATCAGGAGACATCTGAAGAGTTCCAAAGACACCAGCTGTGGCCACACGATGCCAGTGAGTCCTACAGTGCTCTACAGACAAAATGGACTAAATGGTCCAAGTAACTTCTCTAGGAAACATCTCCTTTAATGGTTTCTCTGGTCGCACTATTCTTTTGTTGGAGCTGAGACAGTGTCAGCCTCCAACATGTAACTGTAGTCCTTCAAAAACAAGAAGTACAGCGTGGAGACAGGTTTCCAGTTCCAGAGAGTCAGGACAATTTGCTTAAAGCTATATAACTAACCTCAACTCAGTTTTGGAGGGAGACATGATTTAAATTAAAAATAATTAATTTCTCTACTATCTCTGCACATCAGTTTTCTATGCATTTTGGAGGGGGGGATCATTCTGAGGATTTCTTTAACAAATGACTTCAGAAAGTATGGTGTTACCTATAAGCTCCAGTAGAATGAAACCTTGCTGCATTTGCAAAGAATCCAGAAACAATGCACCTCAGAACCGGATCAGGATCACCTGTACAAAGAGCACCAAAGAGCACGGATGAGACCCTGGCCTGCCCTGTGCCCGCCTGCTCAGGGCTGTGCCATTTCCATTGGTGTTCCTGCTACCACAGTAGACAGACACCCTTCAGGAATAAGCTTCTCCACGCACTGGGTGGTATCCATGAGATAAATCTCACAGTACTGGGCAAAAGGATAGTGTCATTTTTATGGCTTAAGATACACTGTTGTTCCTCGATTCTAAAATTCTAAAATTCACTCCCTTTTTTTAACACTTCAACTCACTGAGATTAGAATAGCATTCACAACTACAGTGGTAGCAGTTTTCTTTCTTAATGATACATAAAATAATAGTGGTATTTTAGATTCAATGAAACACAGTTGTGAGCAAACACATTCCCTAAAGGAGGTACTATTTACAAAGTTATCAACAATATAGAAATATGTACTCTTACCAACAATGTTTTGGCAAAAAGGGTTACCCTTTGGTCTGGGGATGCAGCTCAGTGGTAGAATGCTTGTCCAGCAAGCACAAGGTCTGGGTTTGATACCCAGCAACCCTCCCCAACAAAGTTACCTTCTTTTACTTTATATTTACTTGGTAACTATACATCTTTGTACCCAGGGACACTCTACCACTGAATTTTATCCAATCCTTTTATTGTTTTATTTTGAAATAGGGTCTCATTAAGTTTCTGAGCCTGGCTCAAACTTGCAATCCTCCTGCCTCAGATCCCAAGTTGCTGGGATTACAAGTGTATGCCACATTACCTGGCCTTGTGAATTTTATATTCTAATCCTTTGCTCATTTATCAATTTTTTAATCTTTTATCTCATGACTGCTGAAAAATCTTTAATATTTGCTTTCTGTTTAATAGCTAGATGTTTTACATTTGCATATACTTTATTCAGTCTGCATGATCTTCTTTACTATTCCCAAGTACAGAACTGACTGATCTTAAATCTACATCTCTCACCATCATCTGATCCAAGATTCGGTCCCTCCTCTCCCAGTGCCCTTCAGAAATTACCACTCGCTTCCATGCATTCTTCTCAGGGGCAAAGTCACTTCCAAAAGGTCAAACTGGTTCTTGGGGGGGGGAGGCGGAAAGTACAGCTCAGAAACTACAGTGGCTTGTGGCCTTCCAGAGCCCAGCTCTTTATCATGAAATCTTATTACTCGTCCTTTAATTCCTCTTGTTAAAAGAATTTAAATTTAATATAACTTCTCTCCTGGGCAGAGGGTAAGCTACACAGATGCAGAAACGAGGCTAGCACTCACCTGCCTGGTAACAGGAGGCTGATCAGCTTCTCTCCAGGAAGCTACCCCTTGCAAAACTCCTGTATCTATCAATGACATCAACGTGACCATATGTGCTCACTGGGTGACCTTAAGCAAGTTACTCTCTGCCTCTTAGCCTCATTACTTTCATCTATAAAATGAGGATGACAGGAGTACATATTTCACAGGGTAGTTGTGAGCCCTGAATGAATCAATATCTGAAACACTCAGAACCATGACCAGCCCATTAGAAGTATCCGAGCAATGTTCACATACTAGTGGGGTGACAGCACGGCTGAGGATCAGCACACAGCATCCAAGACGACTGCTGAACGATGCTCCCTCGGAAGTGTAGGCCCCTGAGCTGAACAGACCAGGCTCTGCACTTACCAACTGTGTTGCCCTGCACTTCGTTTAACATCTCCCAGGACTTTCTGACTCCGATAAAGCAAGGACACAATCACCCACATCTCACACAGCGGGAGCGAGGTGAGAGAGTAACCGTGGAGCCCCTGCACGGTGTACCCTACGCTCCTTGATTAACAGTCCTCACTGTCACTGCGAGAGGTCAGGGAATGTCCTACACAATACTATCTTCTGCCTTACCTTCAGTGACCTCCTAGGCTAACCACATGGCACTGGATTGAATTATGCTTGCATCTGAAGATAAAATGTAATTTTTATGTAAAAACCACACATTTCATCCACTTGAAAGCAGTCTTTCTTAGACAGGCACAGTGGCATACTTCTATAATCCCAGCTCCTGGGGATGGGGAGGCTGAGGCAGGAAGATGGCAAGTTGGAGGCCAGTCTGGGCAACTTAGCAAGATCTTGTAGCAAAACAACATAAAAAGGGCTGGGGATGCAGCTGGGTGGTACGGTGCCCTGGGGTTCAATCCAACAGTACCACACACACAAAAGAAGTATTCATTCTTAAAATAATCACAATTGTATTAATTATATGATGTATAATGATGTGAATGCTAATGATTTCAGGGGGGGTGGTTACTAGGGATTGAACCTAGGGATACCTCACCACTGAGCCACATTCCAAGTCCTCTTTATATTTTATTTTGAGATAGGGTCTCACTAAGTTGCTGAGACTGGCCTCAAACTTGCAGTCTTCCTGCCCGGGCCTCCCACGTTGCTGGGATTACAGATGCATGCTACTGCACTCAGCTTGTTAATATGCTGTCATAAGCTATAAATTTCTTTTTGTGAGAACGGCCCTCAGAAATAAAAATGGACCTCCTTGGGGAAGATAAGCAACTTAACATTGAGATTTCATTGATGCAGGTAATTTTATAAAAAATGCAAAACCAGTGTAGGGTCTGAGCCCAGTGCTGCCTCCCACCAGCCCAGCAGGAGGAATTTAAGAATCCAAGAACAGAGTAAAGGAAGGCAAGTCCCCGGGGGCGGCCAATGCCTGGGGCAGCTTATTCTCACCTTCGCTGGACTTCTTGGGCACCTGAAACTTGACAAGAAGCTTTTTCAACTGTTCTCTCACGGTGGCAGCTCTGACGAGACCCTTGTAATTCAGGAAATGCTCCTGACACCATTGGGAGTTCTTATTGTGCTACAGAACAAGCCAGACGGGGGAGTGTCAGGGGGCACAGGAATGCCCGTGACCCAGGCACCCTGTGAAGGTGACCACCGTCTCTTCCGCCATTTGCTCGGTCAATGAGGCGAGATCCTCAGATCATAACTGGCATTCCCTTTTGTCCCACTCTCCAGATGCTGACAACCACGTCACATCTGACTGCCCTGTGACCTCACTCTCCACACTACAGAGTAAACGAGACCTGAGGGACAAGCCGAGCTGCCTGCGGCTGTGTGAGACTCCAACTATCAGAAAGAACAGCTTCCTGTGGTTCTCCGCAAGGCAACTTTTCTTTATCACTTTATTCAACTATAGGCAAGTGATACGACACTTATCAATGCACAAATAATCTGCACACTATTATTATTTGTCTCTAAAGTATGAATTTTCCATCATTGTGCTTAATTCTACATTCTTAAGTGTGATCATGCCTCAGATTAAACTTTGCTGTGGGAATGTTCCTCTAAAACTATATTCTAAGGCAGGCAGAAGAGTGTTTTAAATAAAATAAAAAAAAAAAAAATTATTCGTAGAGGATTTTCCAAAAAGCAACTGAAGAATAATGCCATCCAGACCTATACCCATATGCTCCTGCCAGAAAAGCTTCAAATTGGAGATGGTACACTGTGCTTATACAAATGAATTTTAGCTGATTTAATTTTTAAGTCTCAATAGAGGTTTTTTTCCCCCAAAAATCATTCACCAACTGAATGATCATCCTTAAATCTCCGGTAAAATAAAAATTTGGTTATTTCTCCTCTTCCAAAAAAGTATTTAAGAAACAAATAATGAAAAGTGTGAAATATCATTCTCTTTCTTTTATATGAAGTTTTTCATCACTTTCTTCAGTTTTAGATCACTCCTGAACAAGTCTTAGTGAGAACTTTAAGCTGTATCATTTACTCTTTATAGAACGCTGAAAATAAAAACCAACAATGCCCATTGCCAAACACAAGAGGGACGTGTGGACGTGCACAGCCCTTTATAGAGAGGGTTCTTGACAGCTGAGAAGAATAAACCCAAGACCCTGGGTGTCCCCAGCCTCACTCACCTGGCAGAAGATCTACCAGAACTTCCTGTTCAAAGGCTGCCTTGTGTCAGACACGAGGCAAGGCAGGAGAGGGTCGTAAACCTGCTCTAGGGCACAGCGCTCTTGGGGTAAGGAAGCGCACCAAGCCATCCTGAGCTCTTCCCGCCAGTACCATTCCAGAAATTCAGGCAGGACATCCAACCCACTGGCAAGAAATCTCAGAGGAAAATAGAGGGACTCTTGGTCACTCCTCTGTGCTAACGTTGGGATCCCTCCTCTGGGTCCCCTGAGTGGTGGCTGTGCGGAGGGTCCCGCTGGCGGAGGTTGGCTTACTTTGATAAATGCTTCATACACATTCAGCATGGTGAGGTGATCGCCCTCTTCCACAGCAAATTTTCGGTGTACCCGAATCTGGAAAGAACAAAGCTCCATTGAGAGGCTGACTCCTGCGTGCCTCCCTACCGGAGTGACACTGCACGACAAACAGCATGTGGCTGCAGACACAGAACGGCCTGGTGCACACCATCCCAGCTCTGCACCCCTGAGAGCTCTTGGCTGGGTTAGGTACCTTCCTGCCTCAGTCTCCTTCTCTGTGAAATCAGAGAGCGAAGCCCTGCTACCAAGGCTGCTGTGGAGTAAGACAATCTTCTCTAAAGTGCTGGTATAGGAGCTGATCCGAGTTAGTGCTCCTGTCACTCTCCCCTTGGTCCCATAGGACTCTTCTTTCAGAAACACTCCTCCCAGCTCCAGGAGGCAGGGGCTGGGTGCCTGGCTGGCACGTGGCGGACACTCCATATTCCTAGGCCACCACTGATGCACAGTCCTTCAGACCCCAGCCTTGACTTCTTCCTTGTGTAAGACCCTGGACAGTGCACGTCGTTCCCCAGGGGTCAGGAAGCAGCACAGGAGACATATAAGCAAGTACAGTGGTACATTTCTTAACTCCAGAATTTTATCCTTGAACCAAATGTCACATGATCAATCACCTTCCTCCCTCACCCCCCCCACTCATCCCCTCATTCAGTAAGAGATTTCCATCAAGCACCTACTGCAGGCCAGGCCCTGCTCTAGGTGTCTGGGATACAACAGTGAATAAAACAGTGGTCAGAGATGAAAAACAAAACAAGTGAGCAAAACACACGGTCTCTGATGGCAAGAGGTGGCACCAGACTGCTGCTCTAGACGAGAAGGGGTTAGAACTTCAGTTTTCTCCTTTTAAAGCCCACCCTGAGGCAGGGCTGTCTCAAAAGTTAATAAATGGACAAACAATCTGAGAAAAAGGACATGACCATTTGGGCACAGAGACAGGAAGAGGACAGTAGTGTACAGACCAACCGCTGTCAGGGAGGGTCTGGCGATCCTGAGACAGGTGTCCTCCCTTTTGCAACCAGACTCTCCGCCCTGCCCAACGTGGCTGCTTTCTGCAGGGAGCAGACTCCGAGCACACCTGTGCCCCCTCCAGGGGACACCTCCCCTTGGCCCGCATGCTCGGTACAGTACTCTCCCATGCTCACTGGCTCAGCACTACTGCCTGCACCTTAGCCAGGGTCTTGGCTGCTCAACTTTAGCTCAACATGCCCCCCTATAATACCACCCTGACACAGTGCAGCGCCTATTCAGCACAGGCACCTGACATGTCATTAATGTGCCTACCAAGGATTCTGCCAGAGTAGCCTGAGTGACAATTTCTCGGATGGGAAAGTAGAAGTCAGCAGTGCAATGGTGAAGGTCTGGGGCTGTAGACCATGACAGCCCACTCTGCCAATTCCAGCTGTGCAATCAGGAATGAGCTACTTAACCTTTCTGGGCCTCCAACTTTAAAAGATGATGATAATATCTACCACTGAGGTTTATGGTGAAAATGAAACGAAACTGTGCACATAAAATGCTTAAGCACAATGTCAGGCACACAGTAAACCCTCAAAATGTGAGCCAACACCATCTGCACAGCTCTGTCTTCAGCAGCTTCTGAGAGAGTCGTAAGAACGCCCATAGTGAAAGAGAATCAGGCAAACAGTGCAGGGAAGAGGACTTACTGCCTGAGACTTCTGGTTTGAGGGGGTCACAAAGACATTCTGGATCTGCATCATGGCTGCAATGCTTAGAATTTCCTGAGAACAGCCAAAATTTCCTGTGAGACAAAAAGCATGTTTGATTGCCAACGTCTAACGTGTCCACAAGGAATAAAACACATTTTTCAATGCACCATACTGTAATCTGAGGTAATATTTTATATGGTTTAATTTTCTAGGTATAAACTTAAACAAATACCTCACTCTGCCAGGTGGAAGGGGGTCCAGCCTCGAGGGAAGCTGGGAAAGCCTGCAGCGGTAACACTGAGGCTCCTGCCATCAGTCAAGGGGGTCCAGACTGGCCCGTCGTGGGTAGTCTCTCCCAAGGGCATCTGGAAACCAGGCAGCAGCCTGGGAGGAAAGGTGGGCGGGTGTGGGCTGCATCCCCCGTGCTGCTTCTCTGCTCCCAGGCCCTCCTGTACCATGGGGGCCTCTCACAAGTGCTCCAGGGGCTTATCTCACCCGGAAAGCCCAGCAAAACCAGACCAGGACGGCAGTCTGTGGGCTACGCTGTGGCTCCGGGAACAGACTCTGCAGCCACCGACCCTCCAGGGCATTAGACAGAGCAAACCGCCCTGCCCGCCCCACCTGCCCGCAGCTCTGGCCTGGCGCGCCATGCCTTTTCCCAGCGCCACGCTTAGAGGCTGCTTCTGTGTAAGGCCGCCAGCAGCAACTCGCTCCAAAGAGCCACAGCCAGCTCTCCCCAGGTGGGTGTGCAGTGAAATACATCTTCACAAACTGCAGCTGGCACGAAAGGCAGATGAAACAAGAGAGCACTCACAGTACCTCTCCTGGCCGGGAGGATGACCCAAACTCTGGACGAGTCTGGTCTCTACTTAGACCTCCAGGTTACAGACCTCACCTTAGAACTTACGTCCTCACAAAAACTGAAGGGAGCAGAGAAACTGGGAAGCCTGATGTGCTGCTGTTAGGAAGGCAAAATGGCACAGCCACTGTGACAAATGTATGACAACGCCTCAGAAACTTAATGTTAGTGCAGTCATCCTGGAGAAGAGAAGGGAGTCCCTAAAGAAACTAGAACTAGAATTGCCAGGTGATCCAGCAATCCCACATCTGGGCATATACCCCAAAGAACTGAACCTGGCATGTGGAAGAGAAATCTTCACGCCCACATCCGTGACACAATATTCACATCAGCCAAAATACGGAAGCAACCGAAGCGTCCATCGGTAGGTGAGTGGATAAAGAAACGGTGGTACGTACACAATGGAAGAGCATACAGCCTCTAAAAAGGAAGGAAATCCTGCCATTTGCAACAACACGGATGGAAATGGAGTGAAATAAGCCATGCATAGGATGACAAATACTACAGGATTTTACTTATGTGTGGAATCTAAAAAAATCAATCTCAGAGACAACAGCAGAAATAGAGGCTGGGGAGAAAGAGGGGTGGGCAAAAGAGAGATGTTGATCAAAGGGCATAACGTTTCAGGGAAGAGGAAGTTTTGGTGATGTACAGGGTGACCAGTGATCACTGCAGGGTGACCACAGTTAATCATAATGTAATGTATGGTTTGAAATCACTAAAATGGTAGATTTTTAACACTGCCACCACAGAAAAGTGATAACTTGGTAAGGTTATATGATATGTTCATAAGCTTGACCAAATCTTTCTTCAATATATACACAGATCAAAATGCCACACTGTACCCCATGAATATATACAATTACTATCTGTTAACTACAACAAAAATACTTTAAAGAAATTGAACAAAGAATGATCATATGACCTGATAATTCTACATTTGGATATCTACCCAAAAGAAGAGAAGGCAGAGATTCAAAGAGACACTTGTACATCCCTTGTCACTACAGCATCGTCCGCCACATCCAAAAGTAGAGACCTACATGCTCACCGACAGATAAAAGGAGGCACAAAACGTGGTGTTTACATATAGAGAAGATCTTGATACATGCTGTGACACGGATGATCCTCAAAGACACAATGTGAAATGAAATACGCTAGACACTAGATACGCTATTTGTACGTGGTTCTATTTGTATGAGGTCCCTAGCGGAGTTGAACTCTCAGAAACAGAAAGCAGAACAGGCTTTAGTGTTAATGGGTAGAGATTCAGAGGGGAGGACAGAAGAAGGTCCAAAGATGGCCGGTGCTGCCAGCTGCATACTAATGTGAACGTACCCAGCGTCTCAGAACTACACACCTAAAAATAGTGAATATGGCAAATTGTACGTTCCTTGTTGTGGATTTTTAACCATCAACTGGGCACTCTTCCACGGGGCGCAGAGAATTTAGGAAAACAACTCCTCAGAAAATCAAAATAAAATCGACACAAGTTGTCAGGCTCTACCCACCTGATTCAAGCAGCATTTTGGCAAACATGGGATTCAAAGGAAACTCGGCTATTCTCATGCCAAGTGGTTCAGTTAGGCGACAGTCTTTGTCCAGACCTGCCAAAAGAACAAAAGATATCAGAAAGCACGTACCCTTGTGTTGGAAGATGTAGTTGTTGAGAGAATAAAAGATGATGTATGCTAAAAATGGTATCCAAAAGATGACTCATGCACTACCAAACTCAATTTGACACCAGAATGCTGTTATATCAAAAGAAGACAAGATCTCCACGGAGTTCCTAAATTCCCGATTTTTAAAAACTCCTGCTTCTAATGACTTCTGTGCAAGGACTTTTAAAGAAGATGGCCGAGTGACCTCTTCATGCTCTCACTCCCTCCTCAATCCACAGCGGCCTCCCTCCATTCCCACTGATCCACGGTCGGCCCTTTACCAGGCCAGCAGCCAGGCAGCACCAGACACGTGAAGGCCCCTCCCTCCCTCTCCAGCAGCCTTTGCCTCCTGCCAGCTCCCGTGACCCTGCTCTCCTGGCTCCCCACCAGCTCCTTCGCTGCTCTCCTCAGCTGCCTTTGGAGTTGTCTTCCCCATCCAGAACTCGACATGCCATAGATGTGCCAGGATGGCATCCTGTGCTCTCTGCTCCTCTCATGCCAGGAGAGCAGGCATTAAAGGCCAGCAACTCTGGATCTAAGTGTAGGCCAGGCCCCTCTGGTGCCAGTGCCAGGCCTGTTATCCAACTGCGCTGGGCAGTTTACTGATCTGGGCGCACCTTTTAATTCCTCGCCTCTTCTCCTTGCCTCTCTACCACTTGCCAATATCCAAGTATTGACTCCCAAGACCCCAAGATGTAGACTATTGATCAAAAGAAATGTTACAAGAGCTCAGAGTAAAGCAGAAAAGGTCATTTCTCTTCTGTTTCAATATAATTATCTCTTTAAAGGTGAAACTAAATTAAGATGGGGGTTTCCCTCAACTTTTGCCAGCTTATTTGGAGCAGAAAACATTTTAACTTTTGTTCTGTTTGGAGGAAAATCAAATCAAATGAAAAACACCCATATCATTAATGGTCTCACATCTGCATTAAAACTAAGCTTGCTCACCAGTTCCTACTCCAAGCTGGGAACAGGGGATGGAACCCATTCCAACATAGTCATTCTAGGCTGATCTTCTGTGGGCCAAGCTCAAGACTTTTAAATCAATGGAGAGCTTTTTAATCAGTAACTGGCTATTTCCTCAGAGAGATATCATTGATACGGAATGAAAGTGGACCCCATCTCACCCCAAACAAAAAAGTTAATCAAAATGGATCACAGACATAAATGTAAGAGCTATAACCATAAATCTCTTTAAAGAATACCTAAGAGTAACTTCTAATGACCAAGGTTTCGGCCATGTTTTCTTTTTGTCTCTCATTGCTGAGGATTAAGCCAGGGCAGGGCCTCTCAAGCCGAGCACATGCACGACCACTGAGCTGTATCTCCAGCCCTAAGGCAATGTTTTCCTAGACGTGACACCAAAAGAACAAGTGACAAAAGAAAAAAACAGAGTGGCTGGGGAGATGGCTCGGTCGGCAGAGGGCCTGCCTCGCAAGCACAAGGCCCTGGGTTCCATCCCCAGTACCACAAAGGAAAAAAATAGATAAACTGACCTACACACAAACCTAAGACCTCTGAAGTACAAAAGGGCACCATCAAGCAAATGAAAAACCAAGGCACAGAAGTGGGGAAAGGATTCACAAATCACATATCTTATAAGATATTTGCACCCAGAATACATAAAGAACTCCTCCAAATCAATAATAAGAAGACGATAACACAAGCAAAAATGAGCACAGTTAAACAGGCCTTTCTTAAAAAAAAAAAAAAAAAAAAAAAAAATACAGTTAGCCCTCCATATCTGTAGGTTGCATATCCTTGGATTCAATCAGATATGGTTCATAAATATTCAAGGAAAAACACTACATCTGTACAAATCATATATAGAGCCATTAATCCCTAAAAAATACCGTAGAACAGTACTGCCTAGCATTCACATTGTTAGGCACCACGAGTGACCCACAGAGGAAGTGACATCACGGGAGGGTGTGAGCAGGTTATGCACAAATCCTACATCGCTTCACACGAGACTTGAGCATCCACAGATTCTGGCATCAGAGGGGGTCCTGGAATCAAGGCCCCAGGGATGCCGAAGGGATGAGACACACTGTATACAAATGGCAAATAAGCAAAGGAAAAAGTGCTCCATATCATGAGTCATCAGGGAAATGCAAACCAAAACCACGAGATACCATTTCACACCCATTAGGAAGGCAGGGTACAAAAGACAAAGGCTAGCAAGCCCTGGCAACAGTGAGGAGAAACTGGACTCTCACGGTGGCCAGGGGGATGCCCACCAAAAATCTGTGTGCTAATGTGCACAGCAGCATTATTCACACTAGCCAGTAAGTGGAAACAACACCAAGGCCTATCAGCTAATGAATGGATAAAAATTTTACATGGTTTATCCAAACAATAAACCATGGCGATGAGCCTTGGAAACATACTAAATGAAAGAAGCCAATCACAAAAGACCCCACATATGATTCCACTGATATAAAATGCCCAGAATATGCAAATCAAGAGAGAGAAAACCAAATTAGTAGTTGCCTGGGACAGGGGGGTAGTGGGAATGGAGAGTAAGTGCTCATGGGTACAGTTTCTTTTCTGAGTGATGAAAATGTTCTAAATTAGCCTGTGATGAAGAATGCACAACTCTGTGAATATATCAAAAGCCACTGAACCATACACCATAAATGACTGAATACATGGTATGTGAATCATACCTCAACAAAGTCAATTTAAAAAGAAATATGAAAATACATCTCAGGGGGGGAAAAAAACACTAAAACTTAATATCAAACTGGGAGGCAGCTGCTTGGGGCATCATTCAGAGAGTAAGTACTTCCTGAGGAAGTGAGTTCAGGTTATGATCTTCTCTATCTTCAGGTACAAAACGACATTCTCAATCAAGTAAATAGAGGTTCCTCCATAATACGCTGTTTCCTTCCCAAACAATTCCCCTAACTGGTGATCTCCCCAGTTCCCCCCAGGAAACTCCAGGAATGGAGTACAGGGAGATGGGGGGAGGAACACTGAGTCACAGCTTTTGGGATGTGGTAGGGGCAGGTACCATCTGCACTCTGGTGGAGAATCGCTGACCTCGATGTCTCTGAGGACATCTGTGCCCTGTGACAGTTACCTAGTGTTGATGTACTGGAATGCTTTATAAATTGTCATAATTGGCCTTCACATACTATTGGTCTAATTATGGTCCCAACTTCTATTTCCATGGGGTGTCATGAAGAAGAGGACACATATGAGGAGGATCCATCCTATTCCTGAAGATACTAGGAGTGCCAAAGTGAATCCAGCAAACTACCATCACAGGGGAACACATGTAAGAGAGAAAGAGGCCTACCTCCCAGGGCATAGAGTAGCTCCAAAGCTTGAACCATCGACTGTGCTGGAGGGGGCTGTAAAACATAAAAGTCCTCCTGAATTAATTTCTCTGGGCACGGAACATAAAGACGTGAGCACTTCCTATGCAAATCCACGCTCCCTCTAGTACGGCCATTCCTCCCAGGCTCCGTGCTTCCTGCTATTGGCGCCCCTTGAAAGTCCTTCCGGCCTTCTTGGCATCCTCAGTACTACTTGGCCTTAAAGGCTCAGCTTGATTAAACAATTCCCACGACAGTCTTCCCCCAGCCTCCCCTCCATCAGAGGTGATGGTCCCTAAATTAAACTACCTCTTCATTTTTCCTAAATTCTCCTCATACATTTCTAATGTTACTTCACAGTTTTAACTTTCTCCTGGAAGCGCCAGGATACAGCAGTGCTCACAGATGATTTATCTTTGCATCACTCAGAGGCAAAGCCTACGGAGGGTTAAAAACATTTGTTGAATCTGAATTTCTGATAGTAACGAAATGTCAGATGACCTAAAGTTAAGCAAAGCTGACGGTGTGACCCCCAGCCGGATTCTCTGGATCCTAACCTCCTTCCTTCCTCTGCAAATCTTCACTGAGCACCTGTGAAGTGCCAGGCATCATTATTTTCTTCACTCCAAATTATGTGGTTTCTAATAAGCCAGGTAATAAAATCACATAGTACTTTTCAAACTGCCTGGCTTTTCTTCTAAGTGCATTCAGATAACAAACGTATTCTAAACATTACATTTTTTAAGGTCAATTTTAAAGATGAGGAAAGTTGAGTAACAATAAGTGAAAGACATTTGAACAAGGTCACACAGGCAGCTGGTGGCAAAGTCAGAAGCCAAGTTCAGGTTTCACGTTTTCCATTCTACCTCATCCACTTTGTTTGCCCAAGTCAAACTTCTAAAAATTGTGGCGACTGTAAGCTCAGGTGCACAAACCACAAAGGTGGGGACCGAACCTGCTGCACTGCACAGAGGCCCTCCACAGGACACTGGGAGCAAATCATGTACCTGGCCCACTGGCCGCTCCTCGCTCCTGTGACATCTTTCTTTTCAAAGAGGCAAAATGGACAGTTCATAAGTACAGGAGCTTAAACCTTCTGGGGATCGTCAATACTGATGTTATCACAGGAAGAGCAAAGCTCTGGCCTAGGCTCTGAACAATTACACGAACGAGGTTCTCTTTGACCTTTTCAATTCTGACCCTATTGCCAGTCACTTACCATCGACTGAAAAAACTGCCTCCCCAGGCCCCACAGAAATCATTTCAATAGCATTCCCCTCCAAATGCACATTCACTGGACGCCCCGAGGGCCTCTCTGATTTGGGATCACAGCAACCAGAGTTTTAACATATTTGGAATTACTGTGTATGCATAGTTCACTTGTTTTTCTCACATGTTTTCCTGTTTTCATTGTTTCTTGTGCCCACTGAAATACCCCACTAACTACCTGGGATACTGAATAATATACCATTTTGGTCACACTCCATAAAGAAGATGGTTTTCTTATCACGGGGCAAATAAGTGCTTCCAGTTTTTCACTTTTGTAAATAACATTCCTAAATATACAAAATTATATGCACCCTGTGATTTTAACTATTAAAAAACACAATTTCAAGAGAATAGAGCCAGAAAGGAATATACAAAAATAAATTTGTGTTTTTTTCATTTTTCAATCATCCAAAAGTTTTGCGATGATTTCATTATCTATCATTTTAAATTTTGATATATAAACATTATCATCCATGTAAGCTTTTTTTTCCTTCTTTCAAATTATTTTCTCAGGAGAAATTTCCATGAGGAAAAAAAGGAAGGCATTTCTATAGTTCATAAAATATTGGCAGGAAGTATCTTCCAAGAACCAAAACAGTGTATAAAATCACCAGCAACACAGGAGGCATTTACTTTCCCAAACTGTGTCAGCTCTGGATTTCATCATTTTTCTTAATAGTTGAACATTTAATTAGTGTAAAGTCAGACTTTATAGCTACATCTACCCTGGAGGACAGGTCTTTGTGTCACTTTGTAATTTGTGCTGCTTCCTCCCCTTTAGTTTTTCCTTTACTGGATATCTGACGTATTCCAAATGAAGGCATATGTGAAAATTCTTGGTATTTTTTAAGACACTGATAAGTAATTTCTGCCATTATGTTTTCCTTTAATCTTAGATGTGGGACTTTTCATAATTTTATATTTGCATACCTTGTTCATCTTTTCTTTATAGCATCTTATCCTATACAGCAATAGTCAAGGAAACATTTATTCTATGCTTATGGTGAGCACATAAATATGTTCTTTGAGGGATTGGGATTTGTTTTTGTTTTTTTTTTTTTTAATTTTTCTGTTTATGTTTAAGGACAATGTATCGTTGGATCTTGCTTTTATTTATTTATTTTTCTGGTGGTAGTGGGGATTGAACCCAGGACCTTATACATGCTAGGCAAGTACTCAACCAACTGAGCTATATCCCCAGTTGTTTTTAATTTTTATTTGCTTTTTATTTTCCTCTATCCTTCTTGAGGGGTTGGTATTTGTACATCTTATTCTTTATTCACCTACTTTACCATGATGTATGACATCAGGGACTTTATTATCCAAAAACCCAGACTTGTCACATCATATATAACTATAGTCAGGATGGAACAAAGAGCTAACATGTGAGTCCTCAAACATGGAGATTCTAGAAGCAAACATGCATGAATACATACTAACTAATCTAGTAGAAATCATGAAGATAAAGACAGAAAGGTTTTACTCTGATTATGTTTAGAATGTCTGCATATTAAAAAAAAAAAAAACAGTGAAATAAAAATAACAAAAATACCAGCAAGAAATATTGTAAACAAAGGTTATTGTCTTTAATAAACTCTTGAAAATTCTGGCAGATTAATGGCTTTAAAATTCTTATGAGCTGGGTTCAATGGCACATGCCTATAATCCTAGCTACTAAGAAAGCTGAGGCAGGAGGATGGCAAATTCCAAACCAAACAGGTAACTTAGAAAGAACCTGTCTCAAAATTAAGAGCCCATGGCAGAGCACTCGCCTAGCAAGTTGAGGCCCCAGGTTCAATTCCCAGTACTGCCAAAAAAATGAAAAAGAAAAAGAAAAGAAATATAAAGTGGCCAATAATTTTTTTAAAAAACATCTACCTATGAGAATAAAAATTTTAGTGGTAAAGACAATAACCTCCTTCTCCCTCTCTGTCCTTCCCTTTTTCCCTCTCTCCAATCACATTAGCAAAAGCCTAAAAGGAAATGACCCAGCATGGCAGGGGACCACAGACCAGGTCTTCATGCACTGCTGGAGCCCATGTGAGTGCAGCCATCTGGCCAGGTATCCACTGCCACAAGGGACAACAGCCCTTGGCCCAATGCTCCCAGCAACCTGCCTTAGGAAATCAAAAACCAGCCACAGGGTCTTCCTTATAATTCTTCCAAAACCCTCTGGGCTCCCAGGGATAATGCTATTGTTGGCAGGACTCTTCGCCCTTCCTGACCCAGTGGAAAATTCTGCTTAGGTCTCAGGTTTCAGCTCAGACATGACTAAAGGGATGGGTGCTCTTCCTTTGTCTCTCAGAGCACTGGGCACACTGCTCTGTAATTACCCACTTACTTGTCTCTCCCCCAGAAGACGAGAACTGAAATTACCAACAAACTGAAGTGTGGCTGCTTGTCTGCCTCCCCCATACCCTGCTTTGGACCTGGAGCCAAATAAGCACCCAACACTTGAGCTGAGTGGGAAAGGAATAAAGGAAGACGGGTGCTCTGCCACAACACGCTGACGTCCCCGACAGCCCCCCACATGGACGACAGGACTTACGGACATGAAATGAAACCTGAGGACATTGTCAATCCCTAGCGCTTTCAGCTGCAGGATGACAGGGGCCAAATTGCTACGCTGCATCTCAGGAACAGTAGACTGAGGCAACTTGTCGAAGGCTTCCTCTGAGGATGGCAAATCAGAACAGTTAGGGATCCAATGTGACAACCAAATGCAATCATGTGCCAAAGGCACAGTCTTCCTGTTCTACCTTGATCAAGAGGCTCCAGGATTCTGGGACCAGATGCATATGACATTGTAATGCAAAGTTTTTATATATACAAAAGACCATTCTATTTAAAAAAACACTTTAGGTACTATATTCTAACAATACACTTTTATAAAAATGTGTCCTTTTACTTTAGAATGCTGTTTTTTAAGTGCTTTTTGTCAGCAAAACATTAAAGCAGCAAGTTTTTGCTGAATCACTATTAGTGCCCAGTTATCATCATCTCTCAGGTAAAGAATGTGAAGGAGGCAAGAACTGCACATGTAAGCAAAGAGCAATTTTAAAATAAGTCACCAAAACTGCATTCAGAATATAACAAATGACTGAATCTATAAAGAGCAAAAAATTGTCCATATCTAACTTTTTAAATCAATAAGCAAAGCACAATGTCACACCCAGAATCCAGGGTTGACCCAAATAGATTAATGAATGCTTACATGCCTCATCAGAACAAAAGGTGACCTAAAGCAGGAAAAAGCACCACGTGGCACAGAGATTCTACATTGGGAGGGGCAGGAAAAGGGGTGGGGAAGGAAGAGACTTCAGGAGGCCTTTTATAAAAACTAGACAAAAGGGTTCAGGAAAAGAGGCAGGCGATTAAATTATTTGTGTATATTCAGAAAGCTTATGGATTATACAGAAAATGCTCCACCCACCAAACCCTCCCACATCAGTCAACATTTTAACAGATGCACACCCTTCTTAAACACAATGTAACTGAACCTTCCTTTAGATTATAAAGCTTTAGTTAACTAGAAAAAAAAAAAAAAAAAACTGAAACAAAAAGTGTCATGAAGAAATAGCACTAAAGAACTTCAAAAAGGTTTTCCTTGAGAAAACAGACAACCAACAGGCTAAGAACAGTGATATAAGTTGCCACAAGCACGGGTCTACCTAGGAAGTTCTGGATCCCGAGCAACATCAGGAAGTTCCAAATAGACACTCTAGTTTCAAAAGCCATCTTGGATACAGTTTTTCGGCAGGAGAAACAAATTTCCAAATACACTGCTTAGGCAAAGAAGAAACAGTCATCAGATGAGAGGCCAGCCTTGCTCAGGGGCTGCTCACAGGAAGCAGGTGCATCCTCAGAGTTCAGTGGTGCTGAAGCACCACTTGAGTTGTGTAGGCCAGAAGCCACAGGCCATCCCCTCAAAGAGTGTCAGTGACAGGAAGGGTCCTGGACCAAGACCTGACTGCTCTGCAAGGAGGAACAGTCCAGGTCCCATCAAAGGGTCCTCCAAAGAGAAACGGAAGCTTAGGGAAGGAGGAAAGAATGGTCACCAGAAGCAGGCTCTAAAGTAGCCCCATAAGGAGTTGCTACTAAGGGGACTTGAGGGCCAAAGAGGATTTGCTGGGCAAAGAGGAAAAAGCCCAAGAAAGGCATCCAAGATCCGAGTAGCAGATGTGGGGAAGCAGAGGGCACATCCAAGAAGAGTGCAGTTCAGCTGAGAAGCCATGTGAGTAGATGTGGATGATGAATGAGAGGAAATAAGCTGAGGAAGAGTTCTGGAAGGTTCTGGAAAACTGTAAAGGGTCTGAGTAGGTAGCAACCTGCTGAGAGGTGCCCTAAAAGCTACATTCTGGAAGCCTGAATGCTGGACACTGGAGCACTTGGTACTACTGTTCAGTGGCCCCTCCCCAACACCACTTCCACTGAAACTTCATGCAAAGGGACTCCATGATCTTTCACCTTAACCCACCTGCAGGCCTTCAGTCCACACTCTATTACATGATTTCCTTGGCACAAGAGATGGTGCTGACCATAACCTCTTTCAGAATAACTTGAGCTAGGCACGGTGGTACATGCCTATAATTCCAACAATTCAGGAGGATAAAGCAGGAGGATCTCAAGTTCCAGGCCAGCCTAGGTAACTTAGTGAGACCCTGCTTCTAAAAAATAGAAAGGGTAGACTGTCCCTGGGTTTGATACCCAATACCACCCAAAAAAAAAAAAAAAAAAAAAAAAAAAAGGAAGTAACTGTGTTCCTTAAAAAACTAAACATGGCTGGGCGTGGTGGTGCACACCTGTAACCCCAGTGGCTCAGGAGGCTAAGGCAAGAGGCTCACGAGTTCAAGTTCAAAGCTGGGCTCAGCAACAGTGAGGTGCTAAGGAACTCAGTAAGACCCTGCATCTAAATAAAATACAAAATAGGGCTGGGGGTGTGGCTCTGCGGTTGAGTGCCCAAAAAAAAAAACAGAAAAGTAAACACGAAATCACCATACCACCCTGTAATCTCCAAAAGAATTAAAAACAGGTTCTCAAGTACATGTACATGCATGCTCACAGCAGTGCTATTCAAAACAGCCAGGGTGGAAACAGCCCAATGTTTACCAATCGATGAATAAATAAACAAATTGTTCTTTATCCATACGATATTATTCAATCACAAAATATCATTCAATCTTAAAAAAGAATGACAAATGACATACATGGTACAAGATAAACGGCCTTCAAAAACATTATACTAAGAAGTCAGACACAAAAGATCACATATCCTATGACTGCATTTATATGAAATAACCCAAACAGATAAATCCAGAGCCAGAACACAAACTGGCCATTGCTAAGGATAGGGAGCCAGCAAGAATGGGGAGAAACTGCTTAATAAGGGTTTTCCACTGGAGGGATGGAAACGTTTTGAAACTAGACAGAGGGAGAGTTGCACACACTGTTCATTCTAAAATGGTTAACTTATGTAAATTTCACCTGAATAAAATTTTAAAATGCATAGAGAGATTATATAAAGATACAGATGCATTCTTGAAACTTCCTCCTCCTCTGCATTTTGGGGTCCTTTTCATCCTGGTCTTTTCCCACTCTCATAAGGCTTTCCTAGCACTTTCAGGGGTTGTCCGTACCTCTCTGGCCTCAGTTTTGCCTGTTCTCCCTCCCAGGCATGCTCATGTCCCCTTCCTCCCCTCCAAGTACTTGGACATCCCACTCCCTTTGCCTGGTGTGCTAAATCTTCTAACACCTCTCCTTCACTTGGATAAATACTGAGCTTCCAATCAGGTCAGGTCCAAACACAACCTTGGCTGTGAAGCACTCTCCAGTTCCCCAGCAAAAAATCACAAGCCCTGCTCTCTGCTTCCAAGAACCCCTACTTTCACGCCCTAACATGCTAATCTGTTAGTGGGTCTGGCTCCACTACCAGACTGTCCACCACGCAGCCACAAGCCTAGTTTCACCTAGCCCTAGATTCCCAACCCCCGACACCATGTCCAGCATGCTGCAGATGCTTTGTGAACACTTGCTAAAAGAAAGAAGGCCAGGGTACAACTCAGGGGTAGAATGCTTGCCTAGCACATTCAAGGCCCTGGGTTCCATCCCCAACACCATAAAAGAAAATAAGGAAAGAGAACGACATTAAGAACTGAATAAGGATGATGGGAACCAGAAAGGAAAGGAAGCGATAAACGGCAAAGCTAAACCCTTCAGACCTGGTAAGCAACTGCAGATGGATGCTGGAAGGAGGAGGGAATTAATAATGACTTGGAAATTAAATCTGCACAAGTAAAAAAAAGAAAAAAAATCTCAGTATCATTCCCCACAAAAGCCAAGTGCAGAGAGAGAGAGCAGCTCTAGACACATCCTTTTTTGGTTAAAGCTGTCTTCAAGCTGGGAAGAAAGCTCCTTAAGGGCAAGGACTTTCTTGATCAGAATTTTAATTTTGCTCCCTCAGAGCCCCGCACAGTGCAGGGCACACAGCCATTTACCAACAATCTGTTTTCCATGATTGAGTCTCAGATAGATCCTTCATCCCAGCTCTGCAAGATGGAATGGGACACAAAGTGAGGTTCCACAGGATTCAGGGATCTCAGAATAAGAAAACGGCACATTAAGCTAAGAGAAAGGTGAGAAAGACCAAACCTGACACTTAAAACTGGAGAGTCACACAGCCACAGGAGGGCCTGGGCCCGATCTTAGGATGGTAAACAAGGGGTGACTTGCTGGGCCAGCTTTAGCCAATAGGAAAGAGTAAAGAAGCACTATATTTAGGGCGAGGAAGGGGCAGGGGCCAGATCACAGGGTGTCCTGGCAGGGAGGCTGGAGTTTGCATTAGATCCACCATAGGGATAAACATTTATTGTTTTTCCAAGACCGGAGCTAACTATGAGAGTCAAAAACCCTAAGGGAAGTCGCACTAACCTGTATAAAGGCGGTAACACTTTCCCGAGCGGCTGCGCCCACCACGTCCCGCTCGCTGGTTGGCTGACGCTTGGGACACTGGCACCACCACCAAGCACTCGATAGCCGTCCTGGGATTGTAGGCCCGCAGTTTCACAAAGCCACAGTCAATCACATATACAATGCCACTGATGGTAATGGAGGTTTCTGCCACGTTAGTGGCCACTATCACCTAAGTTCCCCACAGAAAGAAGAGTAAAACGGAAAGCCCATTTATTCTTTTCACTTTAAATAAAACTTAAAAAGTCTAAAAATGTAATATTTCAAAGCAGGACCGGTGAAGCAGTTGAGCATACTAGAAAGAGCAGTAGTTTTGGAGTTGGGGGCCCTGGGCTGGAATCCTCTGGAATCCTGAACCCTGGACAAGCTCCTTAACCTCCTGAGCGCTGGCTTCCTCACTTATAATGATAATTACCACCTCCCCGGGGGTTGCTGAGGGGATTAAATAAGACACCTACATCAAGTGATGAAAACCTAATACTGGACACATGGTATATATTCAGCAATGTTAGTTTTCCTCTTTTGCACAACAAAAGCAAATCACTACCTCACGCAGGTACATGAGGGTGAACAGAGCAAGTATAAGATGAGTTTGGGAACAGAGGCAGGGCCCAGGTCATGTGCAATCTCTGGGCCAGCAGGAGGTACTTTATTTTACTACAAGCACACTGGGAACTACCTCTGGAGAGTTTTAAGCAGCAGAGGACACTGTACATTTGTAGGCACTGTACATTTTATAAAATCACTTTACAAAAATCTTCTTAACATTTTTATATATAGAGTTTAATATTATAAAACCATCTATCACAAAGTTGTTATTATTTGTTTTACAGCTTCAAAAAACTGAGACTTGAAGTTGAATAACTTATCCTGGGGCACACAAGCAACTCAGGGGGATCCAAGCCTCCTGACAGGTTGACTGCAACCCAGGTTTGACTAGGCAGACTCCCATTGCTCCCTCCCAAAGGTCAAGAGGCGCAGCACCCAGTTCAAGTGGCCTGATTAGCACTGCCTCCGCACACCAACCCTCGCCAGCTGTGTTCTCTGCCACCTGCTGTGCATTCTTCATCTAATGGAAGGCAAAGGCAGCAAAGCCCTGGGGTAAGGAGCAGAAGTCACACTGGCTGATGGCTGAAGACTGCTGGCTCCCTCTAATCAATGCTGCTTCCCACCACACCCTCCCCAACCCAATTTCCAAGGCCAAATATTTTAAGTCACACCTCGAATTAATTGATTTCAACTTGGCTCTATAGGCAAACTGATACTCAAAACAAATGGTTCAGAAACTATTGGTAGTGACTTATCTATTGTTCCTGATTGACCACAAGCCAACAAGACAGATCCTTAAGCCAAGGTAGATTCCTGCCATGGGAATTACCAGGCAGGCAGAAGAGAAGCAAAGAGAAGTCACCTGCTCTGATAATTACTTTAGAATGACCCTCCGTGGAGCAGGTTTAAAAATCTTCACGTTATTTATTGTAACATGGGCCTAAAATTCTGAAAGAAACTTCCTTTCAGTGAGTTTCACTTTAAAAGAAAAATCCTTGCAATGCATGACAAAGGGACACCAGTATGACTATACCTTTTATTTTATTTTTATGTGGTGCTGAGGACCGAACCCAGGGCCTCCCGCATGCTAGGCAAGCACACTACCACTGAGCCACAGCCCCAGCCCCTAATGACTTATGCATAGTTTTTTGGGGGAATTGAACCCCGGGGCCTTGTGCTTGCAAGGCAAGCACTCTACCCACTAAGCTATATCCCCAGGCCCCAGCATGACTATAGACGGCTGCAAACACCCTTGGTCATCAAGGTAAGTCTCACCTTCCTGACGCTGCGTGACACCCTTTCAAACACTTTCATTTGCTCAAAGGAAGGCAGACCCGCATACATGGGGAGGACCCGGAGGTGCTTCTTCATTCCAGTGCGAGCGAGGGCTCGGGCCTGCTCGATCAGCATAGACACGACAGTTTCCACCTCTTCCTGAACGTTGAATCAGAAACCAAAGAAACAGAACAATATGAAGCATGTCATTTTATCATACTGAAAAACAATGAAAGTTGGGATCAGAATTTTAATTTTGGTCAGATTCATGGATCTCAGTGAAACAACATTCCACCTTGGGATGGTATTTAAACAAATGCTAGAACAATAGTGCCAGAGGGGTAAAAATTTGAAACTATAAAATTGATTACTAAAACTAAACTACCTGTAGTTAATAGGAGAGTTCCCGATAAATAAAAACAATGACAATTTTACTCCATTTTTGTGTACTGAGAAAATAAAGCATTTCATGCAAATGGACAAGTTGTGGCCTATAACATCATTATAAGTTTTCCCCAGAAAAGATAACTATTGCAGAAAATGTTTTGGCAGTGGAAAAGGTTACGACTGTGAGGTAGTTCTAAAGAATGTTACAACCTTGAGGGTGCACTTGGGCTTATTCAGTTGTTTTCCCCAGGAAGATGGCCACTTACCAACTCCAGAATGAGTTGTAAAAGTGTCACCAGGAAAAGAGGCACACAGTGGCAACAAGCATGCAGCAAGACGCACATAATGTAACATTCAATTTTGGCCAACAAAACAGTCCACACACTCAACTACCTAACTTATTCTGGAACCAGCTAGTAAATTTAAAATACAGTTAACCCTCTGTAGACAGAAGAGCTAATGATTCCCAATAATCCAGTTGGTACATGAATGACATCAAATTTTTTAAACAGTTAAGTAACTACAAAATAAAATGAACTAGGTGCAATTATACATGCTTATAATCCCAGCTATTTGGGAGGCAGAGGCAAAAAGACTGAAAGTTCCAGGTCAGCCTGGGGCAACTAAGCGAGACTGTCTCAAAATAAAACATAAGAAGGGCTGGGGATGTAGGTCAGTGATACAGTACCCCTGGGTTCAAGCCCCAGTGCCACCCAAAAAAAAAAAAAGTGAAACATGAAATAAATCGCTAAGGGAAGTGACAGAGCTGTATTTGGCGTGCTGCCTCCACATGTCTGTTCATCAGGCCCGATGGAATTACCTGGCCAGTAAGAAAGGCAAGTATGTCTCCATCTCCCTCGGTCTGGTGAATTTTCACCACAGTTTCCACAGTTGATTTGATATAATCTGGAACAGGACTGAAAACACATGAGATAAATTCATCACTAGAATATGCTCATTAATTATAAATCAATTACCTAATAAGCTGGCAGCAAAACCTCAGGAAAGTGAGTTTGGGCCTGCCCAACAGGTAATTAGTATGTGGATAAATAAAAACAAATATTCACTCTTTTTTTATGCAGCATTCATTTAAAAAATTCCATAATTATACATAAACTATGATTTTCAGCTATATCTGCAAAGAAACAAAAATGATATAATATGCATACAGATGTGCTGTCTTAACATACAAAGATGCCAGGCTGGGGAAAGCCTGGGGCTGTGGCTCCAATGCTGAAGCCCACCCTCTCCCTGGCTCATTTTCCCTGCTGGCCACAGGCAGCACATATGGGTTAAGCAAGCTAAGATGATGTGCTCTCCAGCTAGAGCAACTCAGAAGTCAAGGTCACAACTCTCTGGACTTACCAGGCACTAGGCCGGTCCTTGGTCAGTCTGCCCAATTAGGTACAAGAATTACAATGGCCCCTTCCCAGCTCAAGGCGGATTCCTCTCAAAATTGCCAGCCAGGCCTTCTTGCTGAGGACGTAGAGAGCTACCTGAATCACCAGTAGTACCCTCACCGACAGGCATCCCTGTACACCTCAGTTCAGAAAACTCTCAAGCCCCTCCCTTCAGTCTTTCATCATTTTGCTCTTCATACAAATTTGCATGTCAGTTTCAAGGGTCTAAATTCAGCAGTGACCTGAGCAAAACCACGCTCCTCCTCATTGTGCTTAGAGCTACAGACACAATTCCCTGTCATTCCACATTATAGGCCCAGGTTTCTAAACACCATCATCAAGAGTCAAACCTTTGTAGATAAAAGATATCCACCGGAAATGTTCGCCCTTCCACCGTAAGGATCACACATGTATCCCTGGTTGGATCACTGGTTTCGTTTTGATTAAAGAAATCCCGAAATTTCTAAAAAAAAAAAAAAAAAAATTTTTTTCATTTTCTCTCAAAAAACAAAAAGGCCACAGTATTCATGGAAAGAAAATATAAAACTGGCAAAGGAGAGAGATGAGAGGTAGGGATCAGATTGTGCTTGTGCGTGTGCATGTACATATCTGTATAAAATAGATTATGCACTGCAAAATAATTTTTATATTAACAGTCTTCTTATTGAAATTGTGGGGAATCATGTTTCAATGACACTTTACCAAAGGATGCCAAACTTGCAGCCAAGAGGATGACGTTATAAACTCTCGCCAATGACCACAGGAGATACCACCAAGATCCCTTCATGGTGAGTGTTCCCCCAACATACTAGGAGAAGCTGAGTAAGAAGAGCTAAGTGACCAAGTGACCACACTGGCAGTGAGTTAACACTAGATAAGAAGCTGCTGGTGCCAGGTGGTGAGGGGACACAGACATCTGGGTTGGTTGAGGGTTCCATTATTTGACTCTGATGACCTTCCCATTCCAGCTATATTCCAGTTTCCCTGAGGCCTGATTATGTAATTGTGAGGCCTGTGCTGGCAACTCAGGAGCCCAGAAGCAGCACTAGTAAATGGAATCAAATCCAAAGTGAATGGGCTTGGAAGAGTACTGCTAAAAGAATCCACTGGATTTAACAATACATTGGGATGCTACACATTAGCCTTAGAGTTGTCTGGGAAGAGGAAGCGCAGACATCAAAGTGCCTCATGCCAACAAAAGAACTCTGTGAGCTACAGAGAATCCCACATGGTACTACCCTTCACTTTCCTGTTGCCTGAATTCCCTCCAAGTCACTTTAGCCTTCCTGTGTCCCTATCAAGTATACAGCACAGGCACACTGAAGTAAGTGAGAAGACTAAACATACCCCAAAACAACAAGCAGTCCAGGGAAGGCAGATGTGCAAAGAACCAACCATAAGATGAGCCAAGGAAGAGGATCATAGCTATCACTCTGAAGGGGCCTGAATCCATGCTGCCTGGGCACATATTTGATGGGCAAGATGAGGTGAGGATGGGCATGATATTATCAGACCTGTGTTCTGGACCTTGAACTCTGGTGGCCACTTTAGAGATGGGCAGCAGGAATAAGAGAGAGAAGCCAAATAGACTAATCAAGGCAGCTCTTGAACTGGCTCAGGGGAAGAGAGAAAGCACGAGCTGGGGCTAAGCAGCCAAAACAGGACTTGACAATCTGTGAGTGCATGCACACATGTTCCCGCTGGGGGGGGGTGGGAGGATGGGATTTTTTTCTTACTCAGGGATAAAAACTTCCTAAAGCAAAGACAGACTCGGGCCTGAATGACTATGATCACAAGTAAGGGACTGCGACAGAAAACTCAAGAAGACGGTGTTTGTGAGTTAAGGTGATCCCTCAGCAGGCTGCTGGACAGCTCAGGCTGGTGCACAGAAGCACAGGCAAGATCGCCACAAACAAGAGGTGCTGGCTGAATCAGGGGCCATGGGAGTGGGCAACCTTAAGAGGAAGAACAGCAATTCAAGGGCCCAGGAGGAAGCTACTGAGGAGGCAGGAGAGAGGGAAGATGGCGGGGCTCCAGAAGCTGCAGGAGGAAGATTTGAAAAAGGGTTTGTGGACAGAGCCGAACATTACCAGAAAGGATGCTGAACAGGGAGGGAGATGATGCCCTGACAATATTATTGGAGAGGGTGGCTGCTCTCCATCCTCTTAACTGCTTAACAGCACCACATATTCCTTAACTGCCTAGGAATATGTGGTACTGGAGAGCAAAGATGGGAGGTTACTCTTTCAAGACAAATAATTCAGCAGGTACTGAGAAGATCTTTATTTGGAAATATAAAATACACAATAAAGCAAAGAAATCCAGTATCAACAGTACAAGAGTCTCGAGGTAGTATCAGAACTGGAAATGAGCGCAACACAACTGGAAAAAGATTCTAAGTCAGGTTCATGGGAGGTGGCATCACAATGACATAGAGACATGATAATAAACGTAACAAGACATCTGGAAGAGGACAATCTCTGAAAGAAATGCAAATGATGGGGACATCTGCTGGGCTGTCCTCTAGCTCACCATGATTTCCTTCCCTGGTAGCTGCTTCTACCTGATCCACACAAGTGGGGTCCCAGCAGCCATGTCTACCCCTTGACCAACAATTTCTAACCCGTGCACAGTGGTCCTAGGTGGGAGTCAGAGCCCAGGTGACCTCAAGTTCCTTCTCCAGGAATTTGAAAAGGGAGAAAGTCTCCCTCCAAGTAGTTGAAACTGTGACAAAAAGTATGGTAACTGTCAGCAACCATATTTTCTATCATGTGGACAGAAATAAAAAACAACACCACGTGATACAATGGTTAAGAAATACTTTGCAATGATCCAGGCCCATGCCTATAATCTCAGAAACTAGGGAGGATGAGGCAGGATGGTCACAAGTTTGAGGCCAGAAACTCAGTGAGACCCTGGCTTAAAACAAAAAATAAAAAGAGTTGGGCGTGTAGCTCAGTAGCAGAGTACCCTTGGATTCAATTCCCAGTCCTTGGGGAAAAAACCCTGGTAATTATACTGTGTCATAAATGTCACTGTTTGGTCATGTATGTAACTTCACTTAAGTGAGCTTACATTCACAAAGCAGCTAAACCCGCAAAGCAAGTGCGTGACCAGCCCCATACACTCAGCTTATCTCAGCCTCCCCACAGCAGCCACCAGTGTCTTCCTTTGCAAGCTGCGCCACCCTAGTCCCTGAATGAAAACAGAGCAGGTACCACATCAGCAGCCCTATCCCACTGGGCAATTTGGTATTAGTCTGTCGCCTACAGCCAGGGGCCAGAGAAGAGTTCCAGGAAATCCCAGGCCTCTAAATCACAGTGCTACCTCAGCCATTTCTGACCTGATCCCACAAAAGCGCCTCACTCTTGTCCTTTCCTGCCCACTCACACCCGTCCCCTCACCTCCTCGCCCTCACACATCACCCACGTGGACCCACGCCTACCCACCACACCCTCACAGCATGGACCCACACGCTGATCCCCTCAGCCCCACAGATCCTCCCTCACAAAGGAGGTACTGACGCATAGGTAAGAAAGGGACAAAGGAATAAGTGACCCTGCTCACCACAGGCCCAGCTGAGTGTTGCTGAGGTCCCAGCAAGCCCTGCATCATAGCACACCACGGTATGACAAAGTTCCTACACACTGCCTTCCCGTTTGAAAGAAAAAAAAGACTACTTCCAGGAAATCACCTATATCTATGTCAACTAGTACTGGTAGAACAGTGGCTATTTTTAAATCTCTATGTGAAAAGACAATGAAAGGCAATTCTGAGCAATTATTATTGATAAGCAACAACTCTAGGAAAAGACTTGGACATTCTAGTTTTCACCAGAACTAAAGCTATTTGGGACAGTTTTAAAATTTAATTTTTAAAAGAAAGAAGAGGCAAAGATCAGAAGTAAAACAGAGATAGCCTGTGTCAGGAGGCCATGGAGGAAGAACTGGAGTAAGCACTGTCCTCAAAAGAGCATTCCAGTCAGCGGGTGGCCCAGGGCTGTCATCCCAGCAGCTCAGGAAGCTGAGACAGGAGGACTGCAGCTTGAGACTAGGTTCAGCCACTTAGTGAGGGCCTTAGCAACTTAGTGAGACCTTGTTTCTAAATAAAACACAGCAAGGGTGCAGCTCAGTGGTAGCACACCCCTGGGTTCAGAGAGAACATTCCAGGAGATACCAGGAGTGAGGGAGATGAGAACTGAAGAGGGCAACAAAGAGGCTCTGACTCAGAAGTGGTCATGGGCAGCCCTAACAACAGACTCAGAGAGCCTGAGAGAAGGTCTGAGAAGCCCACCTGAGTACATGTGCAGACACTTGTCTTAGCCACACTGAGCTTTTCCTTCTCCAAGTTGTTCTGCATTCCTGAAGCTAAAGGGAGACGAAGGACTAGGAGCCAGAGCCAGAACTTTTTCACATCTCTCCTGAATTACAGAACTGGCCTCCTAACTGGCATCTCTGTATCTACTCCTGTGTCATCTATACACCATCCAACATGATTTTTCTAGAACCCAAATATGATCAAGTCATTGCTCTGCTTCACCTGCCCCCACGGCTCCCAAGCAGGTGCACAATGTAACCACATCCCCCTTCGCTTAGTCAGGCCTTCCAGCATCTGACCCTTGCCAACCTCTCTAGTGTACTCTCCCACTGCTTCCCACTGGATCAAAATTTATTCAACACAGGCATCAACTCTGTGACAACACTGCTTTGGAAGGAAGGAGATATGGTCTGATCAAGACTGGAATGAAATGATGTGAGATCCATGGAAATTGCCTGAGGAAACAGTGATCTAGAAAGAGGGGTCCCCCAAGAGCAGATGTATCCTGTTCTTTCTGAGGAACAGCAAGGGGACCACTGTGGCCGGAATGGGGGAACACATAGGAGGTGGTGGAAGGAGAGGAAGTCAGAGCAGTGATCGGGGGATGAATCAACCCTGCAGGGCCTGGCAGGCAAGGTAAGATTCACGGCTCCCTGAACTCATAGTTTCTTTCTACTGTGGTTCAGTACCTGCTCAGGAAGACCCTCCCCAGTTTGCCCACCTGGAAAACCACTATGCATCTTTCTCAGGAGCTGAGATACCACCTCCTCATTGACCGTTTCTGGATACTCCCTAGTTTGCTGGAGTTAAGTGCTCCCTCCTTGACTACCCATACTTTAAGTTCACCAAACAGTAAACATCTACTTACATGTCTGCTTCCCCTAAGGAGTTGGGAAGTGTATGGATCCCCTGCAGCTAGTACAGTGCTTACATACATAAATAGCAAATGGCCAAAAATATCTATAGAGTTGAACCACTGTCTAAACTAAAATATTACTCATCAAGAGAAAAATAATGTAAACCTAGCCATAATTTTTTTCAGAGCTAGGGATAGAACCCTGGGCCTCACACATGCTAGGAAAGTGTCTACCACTGCAGTCCCAGCCCACCATGAAAAATTTTAACTGGAAGAAATTATTAAACGTACAGGTGAAACATCAATTGTGCGTGTGGGCGTGCACATACACATACACACACACACACACACACACACACACACACACACACAAACACTAAACATATAAGGTCTCATCATAAATAAATTCAAGCCTCACACTGAAAAAAGTAATAAAAAGAAGTCGCCCGTGTGGGGAGAAAGACAGCGTGTAGAGAAATGAGACAAGTAGGTAATCATGAACTCCCTTAGTTAATTACAGGCTAATTTCCACCCACATGCTGAAAAGGAGTATCCTGTGATCATGTGAAATCTAGGACAGCAGATGGTCCCATAAGGAAGGCAGGCCATTGCCAAAGATGAGCTCTTGCCACAGCTCCCTTCCCGAGGACTCATCCAACAATTCCAGTGCTGTGGGGAGAACAGGAGGAAGGGAGATGCCTTTACCTCTGCATCCAGAGTGGCTGAAGCCACAATCAGCCGAAGATCCCCACGCTTTTTCTGAATCTAAAAAAAAAAGGCATTAGGAACAATGGTAACAGTGCAATATTTATGGATAAAATAATCTGATGGATGACATTTTTGTTTCCCCCTTTTGATTTTGTTTGAATTTTCCAAATTGCAACAGTTGGAAAAGCTAAAACAAAAACAGCCACATGCAGTGGCACACACCTATAATCCCAGCAGCTTGGGAGGCTGAGGTAAAAGGATCACAGGTTCAAAGCCAGCCAACTTATGGAGGCCCTGAGCAACCCAGCAAGACCCTGTCTCAAAATTAAATAGAGAAAAAGGGCTGCAGAAGTGGCTCAGTGGTTAAGTGCCCCTGGGTTCAACCCCTGGTACAAAAAGGAAAAACATAAAAACAAAACTCTGGCAGTGGAGCCATACCTTTTTCAGCAAGCCAATGGCAATGTCAGTGTACAAGGTCCTCTCGTGAGCTTCATCCAGCATGATGGCACTAAAATCAAGGGACACTGTCAGTGAACATCGAAACAACCACCCCATCCAGGCCACCAAAGGAACCTGTGGGTACTCAGCCCTCCTACAATCACCTCAGATCAAAAGGAAATCCAAGTCACTCTTTGACAATGAGATAATTCTTAAACTAATAAACATGGTCACTTCAACATATCTTGGTGAAGAAAGTGGTGATTTACTGCTGACTTTTAAAGAGCTTCACCAACACATGGATTCCTACAGGATCTATCATGTGATTTCCAATAACAATACAATCTACGTGCCACAGGGCATATAAATACCAGAATGAGGCCCAGTCACCTTAAGTCTGGCAAGCCGTAGAAACAAACAAGCAGGCAGGTGATCACAGCTGGGACACACATGTACCACAGAGCCTTATGGTGTGTGTGATGGGCAAAGACCATGAAGGAGAAAGTGATTAATTATCTGCACTCTGGGCCTTATATTCAACAAAACACTGCCCAGTTAGTTCTCTACAGTCACTATCAACCCAGAGTGTAACAGAAGCAAGGTAGAAAGGACAACTCAACGGGCTATTAACTGACAAGAGGGCTGATGATATAGCTCAGTGGCTGAACATTTGCCTAGCACGAACGAGGCTTGGGTTCAAGGCCCAGCGACACTAAAAAAATAAATGAACAAGTAAGAACAGAGAATTTCTGTGCCCATTTTTATTTACTTTCTGTGAATAAAAAGCCAGACTCCAAGCTGTCTATAAAGGGCTATGCTATCCAAATTCTGAGTAAAACATAAAAGGTCAACACAGTCGAGGTTACGAGAAAAGCTATGGGGTAGCTGAACACAGATGTGAATCTCACCTATTGATATAAATACTGTTTAATCTATTTGTGGACTTTGGAAACTGTAGGGAAATTATAGGAAAAACATATTTACCTATATTTTGTTAATAATGGATCAACCATCATTTCCCTCACCAGCATTCCATCAGTAAGAAACTAAAAAATAAAAATACAAAATTCGTTTACACTGTATACTAATGATTCTCTTTTTAAATCCAAGCATAACTCCATAAAGTTCAAGTATTCTGTTTGTCAGCACATGTACAGGACAATTCCTACAAAGGACTGTGAGGAAACAGCCCAACATTTTTATTATCGAGCAACAGAACCGTTACCAAAACAGATTTCAAACATGTGGTTCCTGCTGGGCTTGCACATCTCTTAGCAGAATTTCACACACCAGTTAAAGTCCATTTCCTCTGGTCCTGCAGATGATGGGGCAATGAAGACAAACCTGTGTCTGCCCAGGGAATGCTGGCAGTCTGAGATAACTGCTTTTACAATTCCCAAAGACTGGACTGCGGCTCCTGAGGTTCTTTACCTTAAGCTCTACAGACGTTATTAGGGAGCCAGGTGAGGTTGAGTTAAGAACATAGGTTACAGTGTCACACCACTGGGACTTCGGACCTGGCCTCCGCCTCTTACTTGCTGTATAAACCTTGGGCAAGTTCTTTTCCTGTGAGCCTGATTCCTCATTTGTAAATGAAGTAATAAAGGAATCTACTTCACAGAGATATCATGAGAACTAAATGAGGTGATACAGACAAAGTTTAGCACAGGAGCTTACACCAGTACTCAAGAACATCAGTTCTACTGCCTATGAGTGTTTGTAAAATACTCTTGAAATGTGCGGTAATAACTGGATGCTGTCAGACTCACCACGAACACAGTTGCTACGTTAACGAGACCAAACACCTCCCTGTGTGCTATGTATGTTTTGCTTTTCTTGTTTTGGTTTAAGAGCAGGTTGCATTTCCACCATAGTCCACCTGGATCTGTACCACCTGCCTCACACACACACGGGATCAGGAGTGAGAACTCGCCACTAATGACAAACCACAGTCGAGAACTGAGTGCCCTGGAGTTATGGCCAAAGGAAATACAAAAGTTTCTCATGAAGGACTCAAAAACAATCATGTGGTTAGTGATCCACTGAAAATTAGCTAGATTAAATATATCTGATGGTACAGAAGAATATTCCCTTTACCCTAGCAAAAGGAATGTCAGTGGTAACAAAATATAGAAATTTGGAAAACAAGAACCATATTTTTTATAAATCACTGCATTGCTCATTTAGTTCATCTGATTATTTTCGATTTTTCTCTGTTGCAAAATAAAAGGTAACTGAGATTTTAATAACCAATCTTCATCTCATCAGAGCATTTTGATCACTGTTTTATTGCATAATCTGATTAGATTTGATTCAAGCTTTGTGGTACACAGTAGAGCCCTGCTGAGTTGATTATACAACGATTACTATGATATTAATTATTTTGATGTTAGCAACTAGGCCAAATAACACACAGAAAAAATCCATTATCATACAAAATAGGAAAGATCTAGCTAGTTAAAACATCATCTATGAATTCTACACTTCATCAGTTTATACTACCTTGTCCATTTTTACCTCTTTAACAGACCTGTTTCTGTATTTAGCTAGCTATAGGAGTCAGTGGAAAAAAAATAAAACAGACCTAACAAAAGACAGTTTTGAGTCCCAGTGCTGTCACCAACAGGCAAGCCATTTAACCTCCCCTGCCCTCACCTCTTCATCTGTAGGCCAAGGGCTAAACCTTACTCCTGAGTTCCTTTCTGAGCCAAGATTCAAGGACACTGCATAAGAGCTCTGTAATTCCCAGCAAACCACAGTGCCTGGGGCCAGGACAATTTCCCACACTTTCTGCCACGGCTTCTGTGTCCTACACTCTTCCTCCTTTGACACCAGGAAAAGCAGCTTGAACACCTCACCTTAATTCTCGTGGCCAACGGGTCGGTGCAGTCATCAAAGCGGATGCAGTAGCCCACCTCATGGCCCAGTACTGCACCCCTCTCCTCGGCTACTCTCCCTGCAACCTTTGGGAAGAAAGATCATGCTGAAAATAGAGACACAGCAATTACTGCACAGAGCACATACTCGGATAATCGAGAGGCCATTGATTAAACAGTACATGGTAAGTAAGAAGAAAAGGAGCAGGATGTCAGAAAATAAGTATGAAAACCTCTGTAATTTACTAACTGATGCATTTATATACCTCATTTCATCCTACCATGGTCTTGGGGTCACTTATAAAAGCAAACAAACTAAAAATGAAATCATATAAAGATGTTATAGATCAAGATCAAAGAAATAAGGCGAGGGGTGTGCAGTTCAGTGGTAGAGCACCTACCTAACATGTGCAAGGCCCTGGGTTCAATCCCAGTACTGCAAATAAACAAATAAATTTCAAAGAAATGACCAATAAAATTCTAAAGATTTACACCAATGAGAAAAAGAAATTTAAATACATACACTAAAGTTATCTGAAACAAGCTAAGCCACAAATTCTCTTCTAAATTTTGTGGCCAAAGTAAAAAGGAAACAAAAGAAATGACAATATTTGCCCTGCTCCAAAAGAAAAAGCACACCAACCTGTGACAACTTTTCGCTTCTCCATTCTTAAAATAAAGCACCTTCCCCTGGTAATGGAAGCAGGAGAAACGCAATGATCAAATTCAATACTGGACAAAGTTCAATCTCTCTTTGGAGGCCGAAAGAGCCACATACCTAAACAATTCTCAATAGTACCACAACTACCAAGATCCCTGAAAGGGGAAATGAAGGAGGCAGGTTTTAAAAAAAGGCCAGATGAGAAGACTAAGAAAGGATCCAAGTTTGCACAATAAAGTAAAAGAAGACAAAAATAATGTACTATAAAGACCATACACTACAGACAGAATTTTACCCACTGACTTATAACAAATAAAAAATTAGTGTAAGGGAAAATATTTAAAAGAAAAATCCAACAAGCAAAAATCCCTGAATTATCCCCAAGAAGGCTATTCAAAGGCTATTAACAGATTAATGGAAAATATTTGAAACAGTAAATAAATGTAAGCCATGCATGGTGACTCATGCCTGTAATGCCAGACACTGAGAGGCTAATGGGAGGAGAATCGCAAGTTTGAGGCAATTCTGGACAACTTAGGGAGACCTTTTCTCAAAAGCAAACAAAAAAATAAATAAATAAAAGACCAATGATGATTTTTAATTTAATTTAAAAGAAATTAAAATTCACTACATAAGCTACCTGAGAGTCAAAGGGAAGCAACATGAACGGAGGCCACCAGGACCTGGCACAACCAACCGGGTGTGGCAGGCAATCAGCTGCCCTCCACAGGTAAGGCAGCCGGCACCCCTGAAGTTCCTGAGGCCCAGTTTGGAAAGTGGCTGCCACAGGAGGTGTCCTGCAGCAGAAATTACTGACTCAGCCATCAGCACCCCAGAGCCCCAGGCTCAGGAGCAGAGGCTCCTGCACAGCTCCTAGCCACGCACACCCAGTGTTATCTGCCCATCACTATTTAAGGAACTCAAGAGCAGATGAGGCTCAGAAGTGGCTCTGCCTGGTCCAGTGACTTGAAATTACAGCTCTGGCAGGCCAAAACACAATCAATCATCGAGCAGCTGGTCTACCCCACGCAGCCTTTCAAATCACCTTATGAAACCAGAAATTCATCCTGCACTGCCCTACCTCTGAAGCATCTGTGTCCCCATAACCAGCTTTTCACCAGTTTTGTTATTACACTGTTTCACTTTAAACTACACATTGTCATATCATAAATCTCAGAAAATGAATAGAGAATGTGCACAGAGTCACTAGGAGCCTGTGGGGAAAACAGGCTTGTAAGAATCCGAAGAAGTAAACCAATCCTCTTCTTTAAACATCATTTTGTGGGCCTATAAAACAAAAGTCGAACTTATTAATTCTTGTTATTTCACTATTTGTATACATTTGCCTTAAAAAATGCTTTTCTTTTCACACTTTTAAAAAATTTCTTCATTTATTAAACATACTAGATTATATTCTATTGGCTTTTTTCTTTTCTTTTTTTGGAGGAGGTGATTTATTGGGGATTTAACCCAGGGGTACTTAACCACTGAGCCACATCCCCAGCCCTTTTTATTTTTCTTTTTGAGACAGGGTCTTGCTAACTTGCTTAGGGCCTTGATAAGTTGCTGAGGCTGGCCTCAAACTTGCCATCCTCCTGCCTCAGCCTCCCAAGTGGCTGGGATTACAGGTATATGCCACCATGCCTGGCCATCTATTGGTTTTTTAACAGATTTTTACCCCATTGTTTATGTTCTGCTCCCAGTAATCACATCAACTGGAATGGAAAAATACCATCTTCTTGACAACCCAAATATATAAAGGGAAAAAAAAAAAAAAGAAAGAAAACCCAGTCACTGAGCAGATGGCAAGTGCTGGCCTCTGAGCTTTCACACAGCCCAGGAGGTCATCGAGATACCTTCAGACCTAGAAATGAGGGGGCTGAAAGAAGACATGCTCCCAGCTTGGTCTGAACCTCAGGTGCGGGAGGGCCCGGTCTCGAGTCATACCCAGCGCATGTGCGTGTGAGGCCAGTGAGCACGCTCATTACTGACTGCCTCTCACTGAGACCAAGCCCCGCTTATGCAATCTGTTCTCAGGCTCAGATTCCTTTCAGATTTCAGTCTGCACACACAGTACTTTCTGAGATGCAGCATTACAAATGTGACAGCTCTATTAATACTACACGGTTAATTTATACATTCTTTGTTCTTTCAAGAGAAAGCATGTGGTTGCATGGAAGTTATCCATGGCTACAAATTTGAAGCCAAAATGCAAACTGATTAAGAGCTGGGATTCCAAACCACAAACAGGAAAAATTGCTTTGATTTTTAGGTAACTGAGTCATCTTTCAGTTACATAAAAGGTTAACTCTGTCATTGCAGCAGTTTCCAGGCTATCCCCATTTTACTCACATACACACATACCCCTTTTAAATCTTTACCTATAATTTTTAACTAGAAGACCATTAGAAAACAGACTTTGGAGGAAAGGATTAAACAATAATTAAAACTCCAGGGGTTGGGTTGTAGCTCAGTGGCAGAGCACTCACCTAGCACATGTGAGGCCCTAGGTTCAATCCTCAGTACCACATAAAGATAAATAAATAAAATAAAGGTAATGTGTCCATCTACAACTAAAAATATATATATTAAAAAAAAAAAAAAAAAACAACTCTACACATAGTAAAAATACCTTGGGGAAACAGAATGAATTTCTTATCCAGGAAAGGATGTCAAAATAAAGGCATTTTTTTGTTCCCATTGTCCTCTTGAAGCAAATAAAAAGAAAAGAATTAAAACATAAACAAAATTAACTCCATCTTCAATGAAAGGAGGCAGCTACAAGCCCAAACAGTAAACCAGGAAGCACAGCTGCCAAACATGTGAGGTCCAAATCCAGAAGGGAGGCCTTGCCTTGTCACAGCAGTGGACTACAGCTTCCTAATGTCAGCGTCACGACTCTAAAAGGCAGGGCCCAAAATCCTCCCACTAGAAGGGGCAGCACTCAGGCCCCAGAGACAGGAAATGTCCACAAAGTGGAGGCCTACTCTGGCAATAAAGAGTTACAAGGGAGAGGGTGAGATGATGACAGGTGGGCAGGACACAAGTATCAAATCTCAAATCAGAGAGTCCTGAGAATTGTAGCCTGAGCCATAAAGACCTCTCAAGACACCAAGGAGTGCATCACCAGATCCTCATCCTCATGCCCACTCAGCAAAGGGTACAAGCATCACCGAGAGGCCAAGCCATGTCCACACTAGCACAGTCTCACACCTCTGAGGAGGCCAGTGGACATGTTCAAAGATAAGAACTTCTCACAAGAGTACCAACACAAGCCTAGTGCATGAAAGCCGGCCAAAAAAGAAGGAATAAAGGAGGAAAGAACAAGAGAAAAAAAAGCAGTTTTAAAAGAAATTTCAAGCCAAGAATGGTGGGGAACACCTGTGATCTCAGCAACTCAGAAGGCTGAGGCAGAGGGATCACAAGTTCAAGGCTAGCCTCAGCAACTTAGCAAGACCCAGTCTCAAAATAAAAAATAAAAAGGATTGGGGAATGCAGCTCAGTGGTGGAAGACCCCATGTTCAATCCCTAGTACCATCAAGGAAAAAAAACAAACAAACAGGTATTTTCTGGAATTTTTAATGTTTGCAGTATTACAGATTTTAAAATTCATAAAAAGTATATCTCCTTTCATTCACTTCTTTAATAAAAAGAAAAGATTCAAAGATATGTTTATGAGACTGAGGTAGAACTATAAAGGAATCAAAACGAATAAATTTGACTGAAAAAATCATGAACATTATGGAGAGTCTTGAAGAACCCCATAAAACTAGAGGGGAGAAGCAGATTCCAGAGATAGTGGTCAATATTAAAAACAGACAATAGGGTACACATCTAGTACTTTCAGACAAGAGAATAAAATAACTGGAACAGAAAAGTATACCCAGATATCAAAGAGATTTGAATCTGAAGATTAAGAGTTTTTCCATATTAAAAAAAAAAAAATTGAGAGAGCACATCAGGAACCATGGTGCATACCAGTAATCCTGGCTATGTGGGAGCATGAGACAAGAGGAGGGTATGTTCAAGACCCTGTCTCAAAATATAAAATAGAAAGGGCTGGAGATGTAGCTCAGTGGTAGAGCACCCCTGGATTCAATCCCCAGTACCAGGAAGAAAAAAATATATAAATATGAGACTGCATGATAACATCAATACATATCCTCATGAAAAAGGAATCTTAAAAGCAGTCAGTAAGAAAAGGTAAACCAAGAAGTTAGGTAGAGAAAGCCCTCCAGACCTCAGATTTCACTAGAGTTTCTGAAAGTCAGTGGAACGAAGTCTGCACAGTTGCCAGGGAGAGTGCAAATCAAGAGTTTTCTACTAGGGCTGAGGTTACAACTCAGCAGTAGCATGCTTGCCTAGCATGCACAAGGCCCATGGCCGTCTAGCGTCCCCAGCACAGAAAAAAGAAAAAAATTACATTGAGATCACACTCAAATATTATCACGCACATAAAAACAATTACTGGATGATAAAATTCAGCCAATCAAGAAATAAAGCAAAAATGAGCAATTTGGGATTGGCGAAACATGGAAAATAATTAGCAACAAGCATTTAATCCATTCAAACTAGAATTAAACACCTGCAGGAATTATGACTAAGAATACATACATTATAAATCTAGAAACGAAAATGACAGTTCTGTATCTACAAATGGGGAACGAGAAGGCAGACGATGAATGTGTGGTAATTTGCTCTTCTTTCATAAAAGGAAAACTACAATATATAGTTTGAAAAATAAGGAATATTATGAAGTTCTTAATAATTTTTTTGCTTTTCCAGTTTTAATACACTTTCTTGTGCTGAACAAACATTTATCTACAGTTCAAAAGCTGCTCCTATTTCATTTCAGTTTCCTCTTTTGTTAAACTCAACACAATAAGCGTATGTTCATGTTCCCATTTTTATAAAATTCTTTCTGTCCAACCAGACAACCACTCATCTTTATCTTGAAGGGACTCTTGGAATTAAGTTAACAAATGTTCACAATACTTTTGCCAAGTGCTGAGATTTTGTTTTGTTTTGTTTTGTTTTGTTTTAATTATTTGGCTGAAAATGATGGCATGACTACAAGAAAGCAAAACTCATTTTGGACAGATGCAATAAATTGTCTAAGATGCAATGCTACATTATATCACCTGTGATATTTATAGGTTTTGTGGTTCCTCTAAAAGGTTTATTAAAATTATGGTAGTTCAAAGGGCTTTATTTGGGTGTGTTAGAAATGTTCTCAATCATGACTATTGCAGTGATTACAGGACTATGCACTTGTCAAAATTTATCAAACAGTATATATGCGAAGGGATTTCTGTGTGTGTTTGTGTGTGTTTGTGTGTGTGTGTTACTGGGGATTAAACTCAGAAGGCCCTATACCACTGAAGTACACCCTGGTCCTTTTTATTTTATTTTGAGAAAGGGTCTTGATAAATTACCCAGGCAGACTTCGCACTTGTGATCCTCCTTCCTCAGCCTCCCAAGTACACTGGATTTGCCACTATGCTTGACTGAGAAGGGAACATTTTTGCTGCATGTAAATTATACTTTAACAGACCTTATTAAAATGAAATAATGACCATTCCAAAGAAAATTATTTGGCTGGGCACAGTGTTACACACCTATAATCCCAGAGACTCTGGACACTAAGACAGGAGGATCACAAGTTTAAGGCCAAACTCCACAACCTAGCAAGGCCCTAAGCAAAATAAAAATAAATTAATTAATTAAAAGGGCTGGGGATATACTTCAGTGGTAAAGCACCCCTGGGTTTCAATCCCCAGTACCAAAATTTTTTTTAATTTTTTTTAAATAAATTACTTCCTCAGTACTTTATTACATAAAATGTTCATAACGTACAGTTATCAATTTTACAAAAATATTCAAATCATGGTTCTTTTTTAAGAGCTAAATTCTTAAGGAGCAACTTGCATTTATCTGTAGTTTTGAGGAAATAACTAAAAAAAGGGAAAAAAAGGTGCAGACAGAAAGAAACTCACTGCAACGGCAGCCACTCTCCGAGGCTGGGTAACGCCGACCACCCTTCCTTCCGCCGTCCAGCCAGCTTCTGCCAGGTACTGTAAGCAGAATCACACCTGAGTACACATCTGACACCACTTTTCCTGGTGCAACTTCCCCAAAATGACCCTGCATCGTGTTAAAATCACTGCCAAAGGAATAACAGTTCTTATTTCAGCAAAACTTTGAGAATTATTTTAGAGATGAGAGATCTTGATAATGTTAAGTAATCACTTAAGTTCACATCAAAGCTGATAAACCAAAGAACCAAAGCACAAAGCACAAATTTAGCATTCAGATGCTCCAGTCCTGCAAAATTTCCATGTACTGCAGATGCCTTGAAGGGGGAAAAACCATCCCTGAGTGACTCAAAATAGTGCTAAACGCGTAGAACAAAAAATTTTAAACTATGCATAGAGGCAGCTCAATATAAATAACCATGTGACAAATCTTAATCAAATTAAATCAAACTAGTTATTCACAATTATACATGGATATATACCATTATATTATATTAGTATATGTAAAATTTGATTAAATGTATTTATCTGACTTATTTATGAATTTATTTGATTATAAGCACTTAAAAATCAACATGGATAACTGTAGGTTAATATTTTTATAATGTCTAATTGTTTTAAAAAATATATATTAGTTCTAAAATAGAAAAAAGAATATAATTACTATTGCATGTTATGTGCTTACTGGTTCAAAAGAAATAATAGAAAGATAATATATAAACTAAAGGGGAACCAGCAACAGAGTACCAGGGATGAAGAAGGAGCAGCAGTGCTCTGAACGGATCACTCTGGGCGGCTCCGACTGTAGAACCCATGGTCACGTTTCATATTCTTTTCCAATACCCCAAAACAAAAAACCCAACAAGAATGTGCAGGGAAATAAAAGGAAATACAATACAAACATTGATCCTTTCTGCATTGCAAATAAGTAACATAATCACATTGAAGGGGGTGCAGAAGAACTAACCTAAGAACTATAATATTCTCAGTGGATGCAGAAATGCTAAAGACGAAAATAACTGTACATAAATGCTATCATCTGTTAGTGAATGTCAGTAAATACTCAAATAGGGATATGGGTTAGCAATTCCAAAACTATTTAACTTGTATATTTGAACTTAACAGATTCATGAATGCAGTGCAGCTAATAAGGAGTGAGTTTCTCACAGGTGGGGAAAATTTACAGATAAAGGAAGGCTAAAATGAGCCCTAGGGTACTGGACTAGAATCAGACTATCAAAAAAGAAGGATTGCCACAAGAATAGGATCCTAATTAGAATAAGTTTTACTCTATGTATGCATAATTTGCCAAAATACATTCTACTGTCATGTATAACTAAAAAGAACAAATAAAATAATTAATTAAAAAAAGAAGCATCATAAACTCATGGTGTTTAATACATATAGAGAGGAACAGACACAGGTAGATAGATGCCTTTCTATGTATGGGTTAATATTCATACTTGTATTTATCAGTCCACTGAAACAGCAATGAGCACCCTAGCATCCAGATCATGATTTCATGATTTCTAAACACCATTTTCTAATAAAAGTAAACAGAGCTTGTGCACAGAATATACACGAGCCACATCTTTTGCTACTAACAAGGTAATGATCAAAAAAGAATGGAAGCTTGCCAGGTGTGATTAGTGCGCACCTGTAATCTCAGCAACTTGGGAGGCTGAGGCAAGCAGGATCACCAAGTTCAAATCCAGCCTCGGTAGCTTAGCAAGACTTTACCTCAAAATAAAAAATAAATATGGCCAGGGAATGTAGATCAGGGATAGAGCACCTCAGGGTACAATCTCCAGTTCACAATAGAAAAAAGAAAAAATAACGCAGACTCTTATAGAAAAAAACAGGAACCAAACTGAAGGAGTTTCTAATGATCAAATACAGAACAACATGAGCCACAAAATAAACAATCACCGTACTGGATTTTAACTGATAAAAAATAAGTAAATACCCATGAATCCATATTAATACACATAAATAACCAAAATAAGTGAATGAGAAGGGACAGTTCTTTCTTAGAGAAGATTCCATTTATTTATTATTGACCATAATAATTTATTATTGAGAAAGAGGGAAAAAAGAAAACCATCACTTCTGCAGATAAGATTCACTGAAAGACACTAAAATTTGAAGGCTAAAGTTTGAAGAGAAGCAGAATATGCAAAATAAAATCATCTCGCCCAAGATATTTATCAACTATAAAGGAAAAGACTATAAAGGAAACCTTCGTAAAGGGATCAAAGTTAACATCACCAGTGATGAGATTCATTAACATCGGAGAAATCTGACATGAAGCGCTAAGAAAGACACAGTGCCATTTCTGTGATATTCATGCCCAAAATGCCTAAGTTCCTTCCAATCATGAGAAAACAGGACAGATACCCAAACTGAGAGATATTCTAAAAAATTAATGCCTAGTATTCTCTAATAGACACTGAGAAATTGAAGAACTCTCACACACTGGAGGAAACAAGGGAAAAGTAACAACCAAACGCAATGGAGGGTCCCAGAACTGCAAAAGAACACTAATGGGGAAAACATGAGATTCGGGTAAGATCTGTAGTCTAGTACTAGCATTGGGCCCAAGGTTAAGGTCCTGCTTTTGATCACTGAACTAGTAGTGAGATGAAGGGCATAAGAGAATTCTATATTATTTTTTCAATTTTTCTCTTTGTCTATAATAAGTTAAAATGTTTAAAAAATAGCAGTAAGGAACAAAATGCTGTACACGATGTAAGGGGAGGAGGTTTTGCTATAAAACCGATAATGTTTTTCTCTCTTGTATTAATTACATACACAAAATACTACCAACCACCCCAATCAACACAAATACAAGAACAGAACTATAAGAACAATAGCTAAGATTCACTGAACAGCCTCCTAAGTACCAGCAGCTAGCTGTGTAAACCTCACAACAAATCCTCAAAAAAGACAGTATCATCAACAACATACAGGAGAGGGAACAAAGAGGTCACATAACTTGTCCAAGGAAGCAAATAAAAATCTAGGAGCTGGCATTCAAGTTCAGCAGACCAAAGCCCTGATGCATAACCTATAGACAATTCTACCACCCAATTTCAAACATGCATACAGCTAATCTGAAACTCAGCAGACCAAAGCCCTGACACATAACTAGGACATAATTCTATCACGGAATTCAAACAAGCATGCAGCTAATGTCTTGTAGTAGAGCTAAAAGAAACAAAATTTCCATAAAAATAAACAATCTGTCCATGAAGTTGCCACCTCAATACACCATGTGATTCAGAGTTCTACTGCATGCATGGACTGCCAAGAGAAGTAATGCTGACATCAAGAGGCAGTGAGGGGCTGGGCCTCACACCAGTGGTAGAGCTCTTGCCTAGCACATGTGAGGCCCTGGGTTCGATCCTTAGCACCACATAAAAGTAAATAAAACAAAGGTATTGTGTCCATCTACAACTAAAGAATATCTTAAAAGGGGGGGGGGGGGCAATGGATGCATTGAAGGGAGATCACCAAACCAGAGGCTTAATTCCACCTTGCTTCTACATGCTATTTAAGGATCACCAAATCTGGTCTTCTAGTTAATGAATGGAATTAGGAAGAACTCCACCAAAAACACCATTAACAAAAGTGGGCTAAGAAAAGCCTGTTTTCATGGTCCATTGTTTTGTTAGACTCGAGCAAAAAAAATCATCAAGCTTCCAAATATAGTTTGTAGGATTTTAAAACTGGAGTTTACTGCTTTGGTATGTTGTACTTTTCCAAGGAAAGTTACTATATAAATTTGGCAAAAAAGAGGGGAAAAAATGCTCCCTTTACCTTTGGTTCTTTAGCCTTTCCGATTTTCCTAGGCCATAACTCAAACTCGGCTTCACAATAAGCTGAAAACAGTGACTGTCTCAGAGAAGGGGAACGAGTGGCTAGGAGAAAAGGGAAGAGCCATCCACAGAAAGTGTAGCAGACATTTGGACCAATAATATAATCACTAACCAACAAAGCTTAGGAGATTCACTTTTCACCATTTATTACTTTGTACTTTTCAAATTTTTGTACCATGTATTTCCTATCCAAACTAAGTACTTACAATGAAATAAAATTCCTGAAAATAATTAAATTCAAATGTACATGTACTTGGGGCCAGTAACTCCAAATCTACTGTATTTATCCTGTATATACATATATACACACACCTATGTGTACAAAATGAAATATATGCCTAATTGATCCATTGCATGATTGTGATAATATCTAAATGTCCATCAACTGGGGATTGGTAAAATAAATTTGGTGCACATAATAGAACCTAGGAAACTGAACAAGGTACATTTAGTGAAAAAAGACGAGGTGGTGCACTAAAACATGTACACGAGCTACTATTCGTGTTTTTAAAGGGAGAATGTATACATGTATACATATATGAATGAATATTCATATTCTTTTCTCTGTAAATGCATATGAAATTCCTACTCAAGAAACTGATAAAATTGGTTGCATCTGCATAAAAGAAATGAGTATCAGAATATAGGGCACTAGGGAAATCTTTTTTTATATATCCTTTCAGGCTTTTTTGATTTTTAAATCATGCAAACCTATTAAATATTCCAAAAAAATGAAAATATTAAAACATATCTTGTGAGTGTAGTGTCGCATTGCCCAGTCTGAATCCTCAGCCCTTACTCCCTTTCTCTCCTGGCCGTTCTCTCCTAGGACTCAGCCCCTCAGCAGGCCCTCTCTGTTCCCTAGCAGCTAAGCTTGCGGGGGGGGACGACACCAGAACACTGTGTGTATTGTATTCTTCCAAATATCTGCTACTCATTCCTTGGGAGGGTCACACCCATAGCTGCCCTGTTGCTATCAGGCCTGGCTGTGCAACTTGCTTTGACCCATGAAATGTGAGCAGGAGGGCCACTCCTGGTCAGAGGTTTTAGAAGACATCTCATGACGGTGCCTTTTAACACAACAAGATCAACAAGTCCTACCTAAGAGCTGTGCCATCAGTCAGGGTACCAGGGACGACACAACAGCTCAACGCCAAGATGAGCACACAGTATGAGCAAGAAATAAACCTCTGTGTCTTTAAGCTGCTCAGATTTTCAGGTTCTCTGTTACCCTAACATAATTTATGCTGACAAAATAACAATATAGACTAATTTCAAAACAGGCTAACATTACTAGATCTCAAATGGCCTTTTATGTCTCTTCTATATTCCCCAACCTCTCTACAATGTCCTCATCTATAAAAAGGGGATAATAATAGTTGCTACATCATCAAGGATTAAATAGGCAAATATCTGTAAACTGCTCACAACATTTGTACTGTAGCGCTACTATCATAACAATTACTTTTTTTATTATTACTAAAGACCTCTCAGAAACTTAATCTGGCCCTTCCCCCATCTCTCTCTGTAAGAAACAAGTAACTTGCCGAGCTCCTGATGCACACACCTCTGCTCCAAGGTCACCATCCTGTCTGCTGTCTGCATCTCAAACTGTCCTTTCTGCATTAAGTCATTCCCCTCAACCTCCCTTTCCCAGCTGCACATAAGATTGCCTGGGAAACTTTTAAAAAGCCTATGTCTAGGCTGGGGATATAGCTCAGTTGGTAGAGTGCTTGCCTTGCATGCACAAGGCCCTGCCAGGGTTCAATCCCCAGTACCACAAAAATAAAAATAAAAACAAAAAGCCTGTATCTAGGCCCCATCCTAAACCCATTATTCAGAATGGGGTGGGACAGCAGAGCAGAAAACAAACCACAGAGACACTGACAAGCCCACAAGTCTGGACCAAGCAGTCAGTGACACATTCCAAATTGCAAAAGGATGTTCACTGGCTTCCCCCAAACCTCTCCCAGCTCTAAAACCCTACCAGAGCTGCTGTTTCTGCTTCCTTGCCTTCCCTGTGAACTTTCCCTCTTCCTCTTCCTCCCACCCCACTCCCCAGGTCTGGCTCCCTCAAGATGAAGAAGCCACAACTGAATCAGGGCTCCTGCTCGCTGGCCACCCTCTAGGTGCCCACCCACCTCCTGAGGCCTCCCTCCTCTGCTTTCTGACCACAGGTTCTACTGATTCCTTTGCCATCTCCTCCAGGCCACCTGTCTCCTTTCTGCTCCTGACCCTAAATGTTAGTGCTCCTGGGGCTTTGTCTCTGATTCTTTCTTCAACTCTTTCTGTTCTCTTTCATTCCTGCAAGCATCAGGATGTTTTATCAATACGTGGATGATCTGCAGTTCCACATCCTTTGTGTCTGACTTCTGCCAAGTTTCAAACTTCCAATCAAACTTTCCTGCTAATAATGTCATCAAAGATCATCGATGATGTAAGAAAAACTGGGTCTGTTTAAAATGAACTCATCAGTTTTTCCCAAAACCAATCCCCTCTCTTGCTTTTGCACCTCATTTAACACTACCACTATTTCCAGGTAGCAAGGCTTGGTAGTCAGCCTCCACTTCTGTTCCTTCCCTTTGTCATCACAACTATCCACCAGTTTCTAATGACGAGAGCACCTAACTCTAAAACTGCGCTCATTCCTATCCCCCGAGCATCCCACTACCATGCTTGGACAAAAGCTCCATCAACCCCAGTGCAACAGCCCTTGGTGGTTTGCCTCCTCTGGCCTCTCGGTCATCTTGCATCTGAATTTTTAAAATGTTCGTATAGATCTGTTCATTATGTTCCTAAAACCCACAAGGACATGACTTTGAAACACTGACAGATGCTATTTACTAAAGCTGAACATGATCCGTTATGGCTACTCTACATAAACCAACAGAAACATGCACATGTTTTAACAAAAACAAGCTGCAGTGGGCTTATCAGAGCACAGGACATTACAACTAAAAACTGGAAACAACCTGACTGAAAATCAACAGTAGGAAGGATAAATCAACCACAGAACACTCATACAGTAGACTATTACACCGTGGGATCAGCAAGCATTTTCTATAAAGGGCCACATAACACATTTTTGGGCTCTGAAGGTCTTATGGTCCCCATGGCAACTGCTCAACTCCGTACTATAGCATGAAAGAAGCCACGGGAATACCTCAACAAGTATGGCTGTGTGTCAATAAAGCTTTATTTACAAAAACAAGCCCTGGGCTATGGATTGCTGACACCAGCTATGCAGCAACAAGAATGAACAAACTGCAAATCCACTCAAAAACGGAAGAATCTCACGCGCATAATGTTGGACAAAAGATCTACTTTCTAATATTCAGAAACAGGCCAAACTAATCTGCAGTGGCAGAAACCAGGAGAAGAGTTACCCTTGTGTGTATGTTTGAAGGGGTGGAGAGAGGGATCAGGTAGCAACCAGAGGAGGACACAAGAGGGCTTCTGGGGTTCTGCTAATGTTGTATGTCTTAATCTAGGAACTGAAACACAGGTATATTCCCTTATAAAAATGTATCAAGTGATACAATTATGATATAGTACTTTCCTACATATCTTTTATACTTTAATAAAAATTTATCAAAAGAAAGGAAAGATAGCCAGGCATGGTGAAGCATATCAGTAATCCTGGAGACCCAGAAGGCTGAGGCAGGAGGATCACAAGCTTAAGGACAGTCTCAGCAATTTGGTGAGACCCTATCTCAAAATAAAAAGGGCTGGGGATGTAGCTCGGTGGTAGTTATCTCCAGTACTACACACACACACACAAAAAAAAAAAAAAAAATCACACATACACACACATAAAGGAAGGAAACAATAGTCAAGACTCTCAGCACTGGTCACTTAATTGCCACTTGCCACCAGTCAGGTCAAGGTTCTTAAGACACATACTGACCTCACTCTACACTTCTCCACCCCAACATTTCTAACCACAGTATTCAATGGGTTAGAATATCTCCCCACTTCCCTCCCACCAATTGTTCAAGGGGTAGTTCAAATTTCATTTCCTTTACAAGGCCTTTCCAGATCATTCTTTCCAATCCTATCCACACCAAATACTAATTTTCCAGGTAAGACATGTTTCTTCCACAGCACTGCTAGAATAATTGGCTAGAATAGCCAATTTTTACTTACAGTAAAATTGTACTCCTTCAACTCTACCTCTTCAACTTGTAGTTATTTGAAGACAAAAACTATATATTACATATCATTGAATAAGACCCCATTGATCTTTTCAGAAAATGGCTGTTCCATTATTATTTTAGAATTATAATAAATTGAAGACAACTGTTAACTTTAGTACTAACCAAAGAAATGATAATCTCTAAAAGTATAATAAAAAATACCTGAAGTGAGTAATCCTTAACTGAGAGGTAAATATTTCCCGGGAGACCTTAAAAATGCAAATGATAGTAAAGATATTCTTAAATTGCTTCCAAGTAAATCTGTGGAAAGACATATCAAATATGTACTCACCTGAGGAATCTGTGTGCTTTTCCCACATCCTGTTTCTCCAACAATCACCACTGTCTGGTAGTTTTCTATCAAGTATAAAATATGATTCCTAAGCTGAAAAAGAATAACTATACATTGTAAATAGCCATGTTATCGCAAAAGACCTAAGCAAAAATATTTAAACACTGTGAAATGAGCTGTTTTCAAAGTAAAGTAAATTTTAAAAAGGATTATCAAAATGTATTTCCAACTCCCAGGTACCATTAGTGTCAGCTTGAGCTGACACAGCTGCAAGTGTAATACTTATCAAAATAGAAAACGTGCCAACTCTTTATCTCAGATTTTCCCTTATTGCTGACATACTAACACATGTACACAAAGATGCATTTAACAGACTAGCTCACTGCAGAACTGTTTATAACAGCCAAAAGTCCAAACAGTTTAATGTTCATCAACAGGTGTTTGATCAGTTATGAAACACTCCTATAAGGAAATAATTGTTGTTAAAAAGAATAAATCTCTATTTGTACTAAAACAGAACAATCTGCAGAATACATTAAGGAAAGAAAGCAAAGTATAGAACAGTATGAATAATATACTAGTATTTGTATTTGTAAAGAAAGGATAAATTCAAATATACTTACATATTTATATGTAGACTTTCTCTGGGAAAAAAAAATGAAACAAAAAACTAAACAGTTCTGCCTCTAGAGAAGGCAAAAAGGTGAGGAACAGGATGTGAGGGAGATTTCAGAATTCTGTATGACACACATGTGCTGTCTAACTAAAAAGGTTTTACAGATATGGGGGAAAAATTCAAGTTCTTATCTATGATTTCAAAAAATAAAAAAATAAAGTACATTGCTTGTTGTAGCAAAAAAGCAAGTTTTTTTTATTTATTAATGGGTAAGAAGTCCCAGAAAAAGGGCTAGGGACATAGCTTGACTAGTATGTGTATGGTTCAATCCCTTACTTAAAAAAAAAAAAAAAAAGAAAGAAAGAAAGAAAGAAAAAGGAAAAAATATACATAATATGCTTTTACCTCTCCCTCTAAGTCCAAGTTCACAACAAAGCATCCACAAGTTACATTTATATTTCAACATATGTATTTCTTTTACTTTGTTTGAGCAGAAACACTGATTTTGCCATTAAAAAGCCACAGTCATTCCAACACCCTCTCTCTTTGGCCTCAGAAGGTATTTCTATACACAGCTGATACAGACACAGTGATGGACTGGAGGATGATGAAGGGATTCCAGAAATACCTGGCTTGGAATGGAGGAATATCCGCTTCCTCTTCCCTCTCTGATGGATGCTCAGCTCACTGTCACCACACCAACAAGGTGCTTGGTAAGGACGAGGAGAGCTGGGATACTGCCAGCTTCTAGCTAGCAAATAAGGTGGTGGCTACTTCTGGCCTTTGAATTTGGCATTATTTGGGATCTAGGTATGTAATCCTCAAGTCTTAATGTGAAAATCTTCTAGGACAATGAAGATTCCAGGGGGAAGGAAAGATGGTAGCATAAGACAAACATCATCACCCTGTGTACATGGTATGATTACACGAACTGTGTCACTCTACAGCATGTAGAAACCAGAGAAATGAAGAGCTGTACTCCATTTGTGTATAATGAATCAAAATGCATTCTGCTGTCATGTATAACTAAATAGAACTAACAATAAAAAATAAATAAATAAAATAATAAAGATTCCTCATCCTATCACAGGGTTTCAGTAGGGCTGGGTGGGGTCAGAAATCTGTATTTATGCACGCACCCAAAGGAGATTCTGCTGCAGGTGGTCTAAGGACTTTTGGTAGATGTTTCTTCTTGGACTTTGTGCTTCCTTTCATGTTGGGTGGGAAAAAAGAAAGATTTGGGTGCTTTACAGTTATTTTATAAATGGTAAATTCAAATGAACCTATGTACAGATGGGTGGATGAACAGTAAAGGAAAATTTGAAAGACAATTTGAATATAGACAGAGCAACAGACAAGGCATTCTAGGAAACACAAATGACAAAAGCCAAGGCAAGATGGAAATAAACTATGCAAACTCTATTAGAGAGGGCTATGAAAAGCTCAGGTTTGATTTGGAAATGAGCTGGGAGAGGTGGTTAGGGCTTCATTGTGAAGACTTAATGCAGAGCTGAAGGATCTGGACTATACCCAGGAGGCAGTATGGGCTGCAATCATTTTGAGAAAATTGACAACAGCATACAAGATTGATCTGGAGGCAAAGAAACTGAAGGAAATGATTCCAGCTTCATGGGCTACAGGCTTTAGGGGTCATAGCAGAATTACAGACAAAAAGCGTCCAATGTGTTGCATTTGAGAGATGACAACAAGGTTTCTGGTCTAGAGACTGGAAGAAAGTCAGTAATACCACCAGGCTCTGAAACCAAGGAGAGCTAGTAAGTAGGACTGAGCTTCAGAAATGGGGAGCTGGGTTGTGCAGTGGTGCACACCTATCATCCCAGCAGTTTCAGAGGCTAAGGCAGGAGGATTGCAAGTTCAAAGCCAGCCTCCACAACTTAGCAAGACCTTGTCTCTAAATAAAATATAAAACGGGCTGGAGATGTGGCTCCAGGGTTAAGCGGTTAAGAACCCCTGGGTTCAATCTCAGGTGCAGGAAGGAAGGGAGCTGGCAGGAATAAAAGAACAAGAACAACTTTGCTCAGCAGTATCCAGGACCCCAAGAGAATACCAGCCAACAGAAGGCAACCAAGGCAAGCCAGTTGTGGTGGCATACACCTGTAATCCCAGCAACTCAGAAGGCTGAGGCAGGAGGATCGAAGTTCATTTTAATCCTATCAATACAGCTCAACTTGTTTTCATTGTTTTAACATTTTTACATTTATTTTATCTTATATGACAGCAAATGAAAAACAGCCAAGAAAAAGCCAAAATGTGAGTACCCAGAAAAGAGTAATTTCCTTGCACTGGAGCATTTACTACATGTCAGGCCTCTTGCCAAACACTCTGCATGGATCATCTCATGGTCACTGTAACAACCCTATGAGGTGGGTGCCACCATTCGCCCTGTATCATAGGTAAGGAAATGGAAGCTCAACAAGGTGAAGGATAGTCACACAGCACACAAATGGTGAAGCTTCAAGTCTGCCTCCAGAGTCTAGAGACTTCATTATGGATCAAAACCAGTGACCCTCCACGGAGAGGAAGGAACAGTAAACCTATCATCTCATTTCCTGAGGGACAAAATCATTAACTTTTACATGTAATGGTTCAAGTTAGTCATCTAAGAAGAAACCCTGAGACTGTCAGTTCATAAGTAACTAAAATGTTTGGGGTCACATAAAAGTCCAATGCAGGCAACTCTGGTAAAGTAAGAAGGCTGCAGTTTCATATCCATTTGGAGAAAGAACATATTAAAAGAAGAGGAATTACCAGCACAGTCTGGACAAAAGGACTTGTTTAAAGGAATACATCTTTAAAAAGAAAGCAAAACGATGTGTTAAAGCTGGGTACACAGATATTCACTGAGCTATTCTGCCTGCTTTTTTGGGTTTGAAATCATCCATGATTGAAAGCAATGAAGGGGAAAAGGAACAACTGTCCAATTCTTTCCATCTCAAGGACTTTCAAGATTTATACAATTAAATCACACATGTTTTAGAAGTGTTCCCTTAGGACCTGGGTTCCTCTAGCTCACTATGTTCAAAGAACACTAAGAGTAAGGGCATACTGTCTTTTGGTTCCAAGGATAAAGCTTCAGCAGACCCCAAAGCAGCCCAGACTTGCCATACCTTGAACACGGGCAGCTTCTGCCTCTGCTGCTCTATGGAAAGGGCAGCGTATGGATTATAAACAATGGTTGTCCCAGAGTTTTCAGTGACACTTTGTCTCTCTTCAGAGATGCTGACACCTGGCCCCTCTGTACCTGCAGCAGAAATGTTTCATCAGATTCTCTGATACAGTGAACAAAAAAGGACAAAATTTTTAATTTTTCAAAGACCAAGATATCCATTTGGAGAAACAACATATTGATAGAAGAGGAATTACCACACAGTCTAGACAAGAAGCAATGCTTTTTTATCTCACTAGTATTAAACATTAAGTTTCGGAAAGTTTAAAAAAAATCAATAAATAAAGCTAGGAAAGTACCTATCAGAACACAAAAATCTTCCCTGAAAGCTTCACTGCAGTATCAAAAACAAAAGAGATGACAATCCTACTGGGCTCCCATGCCACCTACAACTGTGTACTATCAAACACTGAACAGAAGTGAAAGAAACCCAACGAGAATTCACTGAGGCCACGGACAAATCCTGTTACTGTGAGATGGCAGCAAGACTCAGGGATGACTTGAAGTCTGCCATGCTTTTCTCCTCCTTATCTCTGCACCTCTTGACAAGTTCCTTGCAGTCCCTGGGGGTGGCTTCTCCACAGGAGCTGGAAACAAGACTGCTGACAGGGCCACAGCTCCTGCTCTCACCTCCTCTGCCGATCACTCTCACACCCCCCCCAGCGAGGGAGGGGGGAACCTGCTGTGTGCTGGGCACCGCTTTGAGTGTGGGCAGCACAACAGGGAGCAGCGCGGGCGCAGGCCCACCTCATGGAACTGACTCTCTTTTGCTTCTTCCTGTAGAATGTAAGTTGGTGCATAAAGTAGTAAAGGGTGCCACGGAGAGAACTAAAGACACCATAAGAGGGACTGAGCGTCTTAGGGCTGTGCTCTGCGGCGGGCAAAGGGGGCTATGTACTGGACCATCAGGGACTCCTCTTCCCAGCTTACGCCCAACAGCCACCCCATCCACTCACTCACAGCCAATGGAGTGGATGCACTACGTGGCAGCCCCATCAGAACACAGAGTAGGAAGACTGTTGGAAACGCTCTTCCAGAAACACTGAACAGAGCAGATGAAACGAGACAGCCAAGCGCCTTGCTGAGAACAAGGGCACACTGGTGCTCAGCGCGGTGAAGAACGGGGAAACAAACCCCATTCTGAAAGCCCACTGAAGGTACGTAGGCCATTAGTCTGAACAGTAAAATGCCTCACAAGAAACATGGGTTCAGATTTTATGATCAGCTTCTGTAACTTTTCACGTTTATTTGTTCGGGGGCCTAGGACAGAACTAGGAATAGCCAGCCAATGACACAGGGTTCAGAATTCCACCCATCATGAGGAAGACAATTCTAAAAGTAAAGCTGTTCAGCATGCAGTATGTTGCCTTGCAAACCAGTAAAAACCCTATGTTAGTAGTTCAGACCTGCTGTGCAGCACCCCACTGGGGGCACCCAAAGGGATAATTACCAAAAACTACCATCTCACAGGTCTTCTGAACTCAGAATCTGTGATGCTATAAGAAAGTACAGGGGCTTTGGGATAAGAACGCTGAATTCAGTGATTTAATTTTAAAATTTTGGAGGTTCTGAATCCCTTTAATAATCTGATAAAAGCTATGAATTCCCTATTCTGAAAGAATCCACCAGAATATAATTTATCAGAATAGGAAGCACAGGGGTCCATAGGTCTAAAGCTAAGTTCAGAATCACTGCTTGAAATCTCCATCCCCTTTCCATTTACTTCCAGGAACACGGTTTTTATGTTCCAGAGATTCAAGATTGCCAAAAAATCAGATAAGTGGGGCACTACTCTGTTGCTTTTGCCAAAATGTTGACCTTCCTTTCAACAAGATAAAAGATAGAACAGAACCTGGAACAAAGCCTGTGCTCCGAGAAACAAGTTTTCTGTCCTTTTTTCTCTCATTATTGCTACATCTTAATAACTCCTTGGGATCTTTACCCAATAAAACTATCCAAAGAATACCTTATCTTTGGCACGGCCTGGTGGTACACACCTGTAATCCCAGCAGCTTGGAAGGCTGAGGCAGAGGATCACAAGTTCAAAGCTAGCCTCAGAAACAGCAAGACCCTAAGCAACTCAGTGAGACCCCATCTCAAAATAAAACATAAAAAAGCTGGGGATGTGACTCAATATAGTTAAGTAAGCACCCCTGGGTTCAATCCCCAGAAAAAAAAATACAAAAAAAAAAAAAAAAAAATTATCCTCTTCTGCTCTGTTTTTGTCCAGAATTCTCTCCATTTCAAAACATTCTAAACCTTCCTACCCATATCTGGAATATTTTAACCCTGCTCCTGCAAGGCCTTGCTCCCTCCCACATCAGGGTTTAATACAGGTCTTCTTCATTATCCCATCCCTCGCTGTCTCTAACCCACAGCCCAGTCCACCTCAGGATATTCTATTAAGAACTCTTTTCAAGAATAATGATTGTCAATCAATAAAGAGCTTGTTTTTTTCTTACAAAAGACTCCGATCAGTCAAACCAGCACATCAGGACTCCCTTGCCTCTGTACACATGCCATGGCCCACTGCAGCTGCTTAAGGTTGCTTTTTCACTGTGCATCTACCCTATGCTTCAGGGAATATCAACTTTGTAATTTTCACAAACCATGAACACCTTCATTTCTCTACCTATTTAAAAAAGGCTCAATCCAGCATTCCCTTCAACTAGCCCAACTTTTCAAAATTTGACAGGTGGCCCATTAGTGAATTATGAAATTGATACAGGGCTCATAGAAGCCTTTTTTAAAGTGAAACTTGGTAGAGCCCATGTTTAGTATGCACAAGGCCTGGTTTTGATCCCCAGAACAGAAGAAATAAAAGAAACAGGAATTATCAGAGCACATTTCAGAAAGCTGCATTATTTTTGTACAATTTTCAGCTATGTACATGTGCTATATCACAACACAGTGTATTTCTTACTGTGAGTCAGGTCAAAAAGCTTCAAAGCTGTTGCTATAAAGTTTCTGTAAGGTTCCCAGACAGCAACCATTAATATCTGTTGAGTGAGCAAATGGAAATTTACAGGCCATTCTGATCCACATGTGCTAGAAAATTCAGTGAATATTTTTTCTACAAAAATTTCAGGTACATTATAAAAATACACTACTAAGGTAGAGATCACAAACTGGTAGCTTAAGGTCCCTAGATATGCTATTGCTAAAATGTTTTAATTTGGTTCATTAAAATGATCATGCAAAAATTTTTCATTATGATTCACATTTGAATCTGGATATTAGGCTACTTTTAAAAAAGAAAAATATCTGGCAACTCTGAGCCCATGTGGTAACAATTAGGTGGCGCCCAGTACAGCTCCTTGCCTCAGCATACGCAAGCTCCAAGGCATGCCTGCACTGAGCGTACCTGTGCAGTGTTTGTTCGCTCTAGTGTGCCACAGTCCCTATCATTCATTATTCCACTAAGCAGCTTCACTCATTTAGATAGTCTGAGAGGCCCCTGTAGCTATCTGAGCCTGGGACTCCTGACCTACAGGATATGTTCATGATTCATTCCAATGTCTAGGCGTATATACAGCTTCAACCACCTCCCTGCAATTTTCACAACCCATTTCATATCTTGCCCTTGTGTCTGCTCATCTGTAAAACAAGAATACTAACTCCATTACAAAGATATTGTGATTGCTTAATACACAATCAAATAGTCAAAGTGACTAGCACAAAGCAAGGGCCCAATGAGTGTGTACTAAAACTACTCCCATCTCAGTTAATGACAGTTTACCTAGACAAGTGGTCCCCAAGTTTAGATACAGGCTAGAATTCCCCTAAGGGTTTAAAAAATACTGCTGCCTGGTTCCTAGCTCTCTGAACTTCTGAGATATGGGGTACAAAAGGACAAAGGAATTTTTTTAAAGCTTCCCAAGAAATTCCACTCTATGGCAGAATTTGAGAACCACTTACCAGCCCAGAAATCTGAGCCATTAGTGACTTCACCTTCTCCCCTACCTACCTCCAAAACATCTCTCCAGTAGGTCCCTCATCTGAGCTCCCAGGACTGAGGCTTCCAGCACCCTCCTGGATGCTAGTACCACCCTGTCTTAAGAGTTTCCCTAAGGCTGGGGATGTAGCTCAGTGGTAGAGCACTTGTCAAGTGTGCACAAAGCAAAGCCCTAGGTTCAATAGCCAGTATTTAAAAAAAAAAAAAAGTCCCTGCCTCTAGTTTGCTCCTCAACCCATCCATGTGCTACACCACCAGCAACATTACTTTTCTGAAATAAACCAGACTGTGTAATTCCCTTACTTAAAAAAATTCCCCTGCTTAAAAAGAGAAGTCTTTAACTTGCCAGAGAGATCTTAGACAATAAGACCCCTCCCTATCTTTGAAGCTGCATCTACTGTCACATCCCAAAAAACACCCTGCCATATAACACCATCACGCTACTAACTCAGTTATTTTGGTTTTGCAGGCATTTTTGTGACACAAATTCCACTCTGCCTTTGTTCACACTGCACCCTTTGCCTCCAGTTCTATCTCCCTCTCCATGAAACATCCCTTAATGTGCATTCCAAAAATACTACCCTCTTTATGATGGGTTTTCCCTCCCTCTTCTTCCATATAATTTTAAATAGCTACATATCTAATGCTAAGAGCCTTTCAACCTTTCATATATTATTTTCATTTAATCCTCACAATTCCACTAGGCCAAATTACTGATGGTAACCGAGACTGAGAACTCACTCAACTTTGTCAAGCCACCAAGTTAGTAACTAGTTGGTCAAGATGGCCACTGCAGTCTTGACTCTTGGGCCCATCTTCTTTAACACCACCTTATTCTGCCTCATTTAAAAATCTCTTCTAACAAGCTTCTAACTTCATATTCAATTGAGAAAGAGGCACATCTTGAGAAAAGAGCTCTGATCATTTATACTTGTCTCCTGACTATGGGGTTAGAGTTTCAATAAGTGCACACTCAAAGAACGAAATGGAATAAAACTCTTGAGTAATTCCATGTTCTTTAATCAAAACAGTACCCTAGTCTGATTTTCAACAATTCACTCAGTTCTTTATTATACTGAATATTTTGATCTGTTACTAAAATTTTGAATAAACAACATAAAAAGTAACCCATTATTTAATGGGATTTTAGTTTTGGCTGCAAATAAAACTCAAAATGAATAACTGACTGATGCCCTGAAATGCTGAATCATAAAACTACCATTAACAGGCAAACTACAGATCTTATAAAAGAATTAAGTACACAACTGGGTTGGGTTTATCTCCCATATCACTTACATGCATGGTCAGAGTTTTTCAAACACTAAAACACCCTTTAAAAGCTTTCCCTATATTACCTTTTCTGTCTCATTTCTTTTTGGTGCAATATACTTTGCACATACAGACCAGCAAGGGTAATAAGCTGGTAACTGGCATGCCTATAATCCCATCAACAGGGAGGCTGAGGCACAAGGATCCCAAGTTAGAGGCCAGCCTGGGCAATTTAGCGAGATCCTGTCTCAAAAATAAAAAATAAAAATAAAAAAGCCTGGGATGCAGCTCAGCGGTGGAGTGACCCTGTGTTCACTATACAACACCAAAAGAGAAAAAAGAAAGACTTGTTTTTTGTTTTTTGTTTTTAACCTGAAACTGATGGACAAAAAGGAAGTACAGTGCATCTGGCATGGTCTGGTATATATACATTCAATAAAATCCTGATTAGTGTGTGTCAAAACAAAGCATTTTGTGATAATGATATGTTAGTGTGCAAGAGAGGAAGTGGGTGGTGGTAGTGTTCACTCTCTTGTATACATTCAGGGTGATATCTGAAGAATATAACTTTCCCTTTTTACAAGCACTTTACATCAAACATGTGTCATGCTCGTTATTCAACCCGAAAGCACAATGTTATTATTCTGACCATTTTACAGGTGAAGAGACCAAAGCTCAGAAGGGTTAAGCGTCTTGCTCAAAGTCACTCTACTATTATAAAGCGGGGGCGAAGATCTGAACCCCAGCAGTCTGCCTTCATGGCTTGAGCTCCTAAACCCGTAGCAGCACCGCCTGTTCGGCCCCAAAGTAGCCCGAGGGCTGCAGCAAGGCACGAGTGGGAGTTTTAGGACTCCCCATCCCGCGGGGTGGGCAGGGACAGTAACAAGGAAAACGGGGCACCAGGAGGCTGAGACTCGAACAAGGTCACACAAAGAGCTTCTGTCCAGCTTGAGGGTGGGCTCCCCAATCCCACCGGTCCACTGTGGGAGCCAGAGTCGCAGAGACCACCCGCACAGAGGCGGTGGTGCCCAGCCCACCCGGGTCAAGCCTAGGAGCAGGTCCGCAGCCCCCAAGGCGCTGGCCGCGGTGCCAAGGCCGAAGTCAGGCCGCCGCCCCTGCCCGGAGTTCTGCCGAGGGCCTTACCGGGACGCCAGAACTTCACGGGTCCCAAGGGCGCAGCCATGCTGGGGTGAAAGGTCACGAGGAAGGCTCCACCCCGCCGTCGCGCGCGAGTCCCGCATGGCCCAGGGGGCGTGGCCCGCGAAGAACCTCTGCCCAGGCGGAACGAACAGTAGGGTGACCACGCCCCCGTGGCCACGACCCTCTCGACCACGTGACCTACGGCTCTGCTCCAGCCCCGCCCCGGACCCACGTGACCCCCTCGCTCCGCCATATTGAAGGGAAGGGGGCGCGTCTTGGTTTCTGTTCAGCGCGCTGCGTCTGGGTTGCCTGTCCTGGGGGCCGAGGATGCACGCCTACGACCCGCGGGCTTGGAGAGAGGACCGCGAGCCTGAGGGCCCCTGCACGCAATGTGTGCACGTGTTTCCAAGGTTAACTGAGATTATGCGCTGCCCCAGCTTTCCTGTTTCTGTTTCAGTCTCATTTCCAAGTCAAAGGATAGCGATCCTACCTACCTCGTGGGTTTGTGGTGCAGTAAACGTTGGGTGTCTACTGTGGCCAGTTACAGCGGTTTCTACCTGTTCGTGAAGTTTAAACCCTAGGCCAGGGGTAGCGGTGGGGTGAATTGTAAGTTCTGAAAGGCTGGATGAACACTAGTGTTTTATTAATATCCTCAAGTAAAACAGTACGAAATGTTATAGAAGTGACAGGAGCAAGGCGGGAAAACGGAGTAGGAGGGGTAATTGCGTTGGAAGAAGAGAACAGAAATGAAATCATTCCGGGGCATTCACCTAGCTGGTGAATTTTCCTGACTCCTATCTGACATTTAATCTTAGTTGTAAGATGAGATTTTTTTTTTTTAATTAAAATATTTTTTTTTATTTTTACAGACATTTTGATTCATTGTACACTTAAGCAAGCCAGGAGTGGTGGCATGTGCCTGCGATCTTAGGAGGCTAAAATAGGATCTTCAAGTTTGAGGCTAGCCTGGGCGATTTGGCTAATTTACCGAGACCCTTCGTAATAACAACAAACAGGCGCAGTGTTAAAATACTTATCTGGCATATGCAAGGCTCTGGATTCAGACCCTACGACTGGGGAAAAAAAAAAAAAAAGTATTAAATGACAACTTGTAACGTACCTAACACAAGGCAAGACTATGCAGGCAATCAATTTTACCTCTCATTACCGCAACTAAGAGCAAATCCATGGGGGGGGCGAGGAGTGTATATTATTATCCTAACAGTTCTTCATGACATTGATCCTTCTAAAAGCCTAAATATAGAAGACAAAGTTTATATATGAATACAGGGAAAGTGAAATAAGTACCTCTATTTTTTTTTTTTTTTTTAAAGATCAATTTCCCTATGTTGCCAGGGCTAGTCTCTTCTGGGCTCAAGGTATCCTCCAGCCTTAGCTTCCCAAAAAGCTGAGGCTACAGATATGGCCACTGGGGCCAGCTTTCTTTCTATATTTTGATATTACTCATGACTTAATATGAAGAAATCTTCCTGTTTACCAAGAGAAAATGGATTGACCATGCCCAAATTATTGATTACAATCTTAAACTGAGATTTTAGTCAACCTTTAGCCTAAATTCCTTTTCTTATAGAAAATTGAGGTCCATAGAGGTTTAAAGGATTGATCAGAATTAGTGAGCTAATTTAGTACCAGAGTTAAACTAAAACTAGAACTTAGGCTTTCTAATCCCCAAGCTGGTGTTTCTTCAACACACATGGGCCATTTAAAACCACTAGAGCAAAGCTCTCCTACGTGAGACTCAGTCCATTTGCCTCAGGAAGTTCTCCAAATCCAACTGTCCCCAATGGATTGTTTTGCCTACACAGCCTTCAATTAGAGAAAACACCTAAGTAATAACCTACATGTTGATGTTGTGATTTAATTGTCACAAATAGGAATAGTTTCAATAGACTCTCAGTCTTCCTAATCAACTATGTTCAGGAAGAATGGTCTAAAATAACTACTCTAAAATTAAAACCGTTGTTTCTTAAATTGCATTAAGAATTTATTTAGGCTGGGGCTGTAGTTCAGTGGCAGAGCGCTTGCCTAGCATGTGTGAGGCACTGGGTTTAATCTCACATAAAAAATAAACAAAGGCATTCTGTCCATCTATAATTACAAAAAAAATTTTTTAAAGAATTTTAGTTCATTGCCAACGCTTCCACAAAAAGTTCATCATTTTGTTACACAGAGGTACATTTTGCAACTTCCAAATGATGACATATTTTCCAGAAAAACAATATTCCCCCAAATCATGTTTTTCAGCTACATTATAATTTTTCTGTGGCTATGTTAACACTCTGCTTTGAAATATTTCCAAATCAAGAATACTGACCATGCTTAGGAGATGTAGAACTTAGGGGTTTCATCCCTATACCAACCAGTTAAGACTTGTATAAATGAACATGATTTAAAAATCCAACCTAGAATCACTTAAAATTGGTTCATATAAACAAAAAAGTCCAAGGGTAGTCTGGCTTGAGACACAGCCACATCAGGACATGTTCTAGTCAGGACTCCGATCATATTCTGCACCTTCTGACTCAGGTATGTGGCAACAAGATGGCCATATCAACATCCAACTGCCACATTAAACCTCTTTCCAAAATTCCCAGGCACAAATATCTCTGACTGGTTCTTGTATCCATTCCTGAATCAATCACCAGGGCCAGGGAATATGATTGCCTTAGGCCCAGGTACCAGTTCTACCCCCAGGATCAATTGTGGTCAGCTTTACTAGAGCCACACTGAGAGTTGGGAACAGAATGGTTCCTTAGATGGGTATTTATCAAAGGATGAATGAATAAAGTAAAAATAACATGTCCACTACAACCATCTGCGTATCTATGTGTTAGAACTGGTAAACTTCTTAAAAAAAAAAAAAAATTGCAGCTACCACTGACCCCAGGATGGAGAGGTCTGCTGCAGAATTATTTTATGGGATTGTACTATACCAGGCTTTTCCACTGAGGATCTAAGGTGCAGTCCTCTGCAACTCTTTCAACATCTGTAAACCCCCCCAATGATCACATTCACATGTATTAGCATAAGCAAAAGTATTTACTTGGCTTCAAGAAACTGCAGAGTGGCAGAGAGATCCACTGGAAAGACTCAGCAACCAGAGGAATCTGTCATGTTGGCCAGAGAAGCGTCCAATTCCTCAGAGCTGGTTGGGTTGGGGAAGGACTTCTTAGGTTTGTGAGGTGCTTTCTGGATAATCTCAAAACTGGGACACTTCTGAGAATGAAAGGGAGTGTAACACAGATGGGACATGGGGATAAGAGAAAAACTGGAACTCTGCCAGGCAAACTGGGGCACCTATTGAGGTGTGTTGCACTGGTGAAACCTCGTGTAAACGTGCTTATCTGAATGTATTCAATCAAAGGTGCATAACCCATGTGTGTTGGACAACTTTTTGTCCCTGTAACCAAAATATGAGACAAGAATAATTTAGAGGAGGAATGGTTTATTTGGGCTCTTGGGCTCAGAGGATTCACTCTGTGGTCCACTGGCTCCCAGGCTTTAGAAACATCATGGCGGAAGGGCTTGATGGGAGGAAAGCTGCTCAGTTCTTGGAAGCTGGGAGGCAGAAAGAGAGAGGGAAAGGGGCCAGAAAAAAAAATAAACCTTTCCAGGGCGTGGCCCCAGTGACTGACTTCCTCCAAGGAGGTCTCACCTTCTAGTAGTTCACTCAGCCTTCAGAGGATCGACCCATCAATGAGGTCAGAGCCCCCATGATCCAACCACTTCCCAAAAGCCCCACCTCTGAACACACTTTGGGGGACATTCCAGATCCAAACCTATTTAATACTATGCACAAAATACTCCTGAACACATTCATTTCATTTATAGCTTCAAACACTGCACTCATGAGTTTGGGTTCTGGACCCGCCCCAGAAATCTGTCATAGTTTATTACCAGGAGGTGATTGCCAGAATGTTTCACTGCAGCATTTTAATAAGATCCTTGTAAGAAATTTTTACATTCCTGTAGAAGCAGGGATAATTGTCCAACCTGTTCCTGAATTTACTTCAATCTTATGGAATTGTGACTGGTGTATCCCACCAGGTTTTTCCTTCTACCTTGGTTATTGGAAACTTTAAAGTTATACGTGTGGCCTACATGAAGTAAGTGTGAATGTCAGGGCATGCACTCTTTTATCTTCATGTCTGTCTCCATTTGCACCCTCCGTCCCTTGGGTTTCCTTCATGTAACTTAGTTTAACCTTGTGAGTTACTTTAAGTTCCTTAAGTAAGGGGAGTTACCCAGCCTGACTGCCTACAGAGGTATGAGTGGCCATCTTTTCTGTTTTTTTCTTTTCTTTCTTTTTTGTGTGATACTGATTGAACCCAGGAGTGCTGTATCACTGAGCTACATGCCCAACCCTCTTCATTTTTTATTTTGAGACAGGGTCTCACTAAGTTGCTCAGGCTGGCCTCAAACTTGTAATCCTCCTGCCTCAGCCTCCCAAGTATCTGGAATTACCAAAGCGTACCACTATGCCCAGCAGTTTTCTTAAGTTTTATAAGGGAATGTCAATCCTGCAGAGGGATTTTTAATTCAAACATACCTTTAGGGATAAAAAATAAAATAAAATAAATTTGAACATTATTTGACAATATCAAGAAAATGTCAAATTTTTTCAGGCGTGATAGTGGTATCATGGTTATTTTTTTTAAAAAGTGAATTATTGCTGAAATATTTACAGACAGATCTGTAGTAGCCAGGTGGGTAACGGATAAAGTCATGTAATCTCTCCCAAGGTGGGATAACAAGTGTTTTTGAACCACATAGTCTGTCACACTCATCCCCACCTCCCCTAGGAGTAGAGTCAATAATCAATATATATTTTTTTTTTTTTTTGACAATGCTGGGGATGGAACCCAGGACCACACCCCAGCTCCTAATAATTCTTTTTTTTTTCCCCCCACTACTGGGAATCAAACCTAGGGGTGGTCTATCACAAAGCTACACCCCCCAGCCCTTATTTAATGTTTTTGTTTGTTTTTAATTTTGGGACAGGGTCTTGCCAAATTGCCCAGACTGATCTCAAACTTTTGATCCTCCTGCCTCAGCCTCCTGAGTCATTGAGATTACAGGTGTGTGCTACTCTGCCTGGGTAATGATTTTAAACAAGTACTCCATCAGACTCCAATGCAGGTGGTCTTCAGATCTTCCTTTGAGAAATGCAACTATAGTGATACATCCCAGACTTAGTTCCAGAAAAGCTTTTCTTGTTTTAAGAAACTGGGCCATTTTCTTAGGATCCAATGTATCTCTTGCTCTAATGTCTAATTATTGGCAGCAATTCTAGGGAATAAAGTCTTTGAGTACTGCTCAGAAAAAGAGGACTGCTAAAAAATAAAATAAAATAAAATAAAAGGATTATATGATCAGGTTAGGTCTCTAACAGGCCTAAGTACTTGCCCTATTGAGAAATTTATTGCCCCTTACTTCACATAAGAAACCTGCTTCGATTTATTGGTCCAGTATTTCTCAAACTTGACACAGAACTTTATGTAATCCTATTAATAGTGCTATAGAACACTGAATTAAAATTTCAAATGGTATTCAAGGGCTGGGGTTGTGGCTCAGTGGTAGAGTGCTTGCCTAGCATGTGTGAGGCACAGGGTTTGATTCTCAGCACAGCATATAAATGAATGAATAAAATAAACGTCCAACAACAACAAAAAGTATATGTGTGTGTGTGTGTGTGTGTGTGTGTGTGTGTGTGTGTGTGTGTGTATGCACACAGTAGCACACACCTGTAATCCCAGGAGCTCGGAAGGCTGAAGCAGGCGGATCGAAAGTTCAAAGCCAGCCTTAGCAACTTAGCGAGGGCATAAACGACTTAGTGAGACCCTGTCTCAACACAAAAAGGTCGGGATATGGCTCAGTAGTAGATGCCCCTGGATTCAATCCCTGGTACAAAAAAAAAAAAAAAAAAAAGGAGGGGGGTGCTTGGTACCTATATTTGTTCCTGAGGCTGTTTCTGCCTTACATTCACAATCCCATTAACTGCCATTGTTCAGTGTACACACTCCAGTGTCTCCAATCCTACCAAGTGAGGAAACATAAAAGTCCTGAACTTAGAACCTGGAAATGTGTGTTGATGTTCTTGTGTCATCGTTTACCAGCCGTGTGAACATGCTACTTTAATCTGGGTCTCAGCTTGTCAGAAAATTGAAAACAGCTATCTAACCTATATAACTCTCTACCACATTATCCCAAACAATAGCACACACAAAGTGACCTAAACCTGTAAAATGGTTTCAAATAACCATGTTCATTCGGGGCTCAGCCCAGAGTTGTTTGCAACAGACACAAACCAGTTCCCTAAGTTTGCTTCACAGCCACAGGTCATCACACTAACCCAGCCAATACCCCACCATGGCCAGGCAGCCTGGAACACGCATGGCAACCTGCGGAGTGCTCTCGGCCCAGGTGCCTCAGCATTCTACGTGACAGACGACGCCCTCCCTATCACAGAGCTGCTTGCTGGAGCAGGCCAGAAGGAAGCCACTGCTTAACGCTCTTCCTTTGATTCGTCCATGTGCATTAGACTGGACAAAAACAGGATTCCACAGCCATACCATCCTGATTAGCAGGATGTAGAAACCAGTTACATTGCCTGCTGCTGGACCAGGAATCTGGTATAATTGTCTTGCCACTACCCTGGGATATAAGATTGCTAAACACTGTCAATACACCCATCTGATGAAATTAGGCCCATGGGGCCACTAGGGCTGACATTGGGCATGAATCCAGGAATGCACACAAAGGCCTCCTCTGGCAGAAAAACGAAGACCAAGGTCCTCACTGAGATCGCTCAGGCTTTTTCTTTGAAAACAGAATAGCTCGCACATGTGCAGAGGCCTGCTACTGCTGCCAAGTGTCTCCAAAATCTGAGTAACATCTGTCTCCATCATGCTAAGGGTGGTATGACCCCCTCTAGATCATTTACTTCTTCCCCACCCCAATACTAAAAAAAAAGAAAAAAAAAAATCACTCAGATACCTAGTGGGCGTATTTATATGCAAAAGTTGAAGAGTTAAAGAGAAAAATGCCAGAAGGCAAGAAGAAAAAAAGAAAATTCAAGCAAACAAGTTGTTTATTTAATGCTAAGAACACAGATATTCTACAGAGATAAACAGTTAAACAGTTTTGTTTTTCTAAATAGGATTTTGATCATAAAAACGCTGGTGACTCAGACATCTAAGAACAGTACACAAGTCAAGAAAAAGGTGGAACATTTTATCACTTACTAAATGAACCTCAACATTCTCTTTAAGAGTCATCAATATTAAAATTGTGCAAAATAAATTGTACTCATAGTGTTTGTACCATACAATCGATACCTGGTTTCTACATGACAAAGATAAAATAAAAATCACATAAAGTAATGTACAGAACAGAAATTCAAAGGGGATCAAGGTGGCCAAAAGTCGGGGGAAAGAGAGGCAGTCGGGGCGTGTGCTGATCTTCAAGCAGGAAGCTCTGGGGCTGCCCAGCTGGCTGCCACCAGGAGTCATCACTGAAGTCACCGATAAGGATGAAGAGCCAAATCTCTAACAGCAACCAAGTTCACCGATGCTCTCGTGAAATTTCCAGGACTGATGCTAAGGTAGTTCTCGGAAAAGACTGTTCTCCTTGACAGCATGGCCAGCATGTGGGTGAGCCGGGACCTGACGCCTGCGAAGTGGAACTGCCGCTCTTTGTTCAAGTTTCTAAAGGAGTCCCTCAGGCACAGCTCCAGGTGGGGGGTGCCCAGGTACTTGGGGTGTCCAGCGCTGTGGGAGTCGGTGGCTCTGAGGGAAGCGTGGGAGCCGATGGAGCTGGCCACCGAGCCTTGGGAAGACATGGAGGAGGAAGACTTCAAACTGGAAGACCTCGACACAGACATTTTTGATACTGGGGACCCCTCTTTAGACTGGGTTCCCTGAGAAAAGAGCCCGCTCTCATCCACATCAGTCTGTGTGGTGGCCGCCTTGGTCCACACCACCGTCTGGGAGGCCGCTACCCTGGTGGCCACAGTGGTTTGGGTCCCGGCACACACCGTGCTGCTGTCGGTTTGTGTCCCCACCTCGCTCACGCTCACTGTGGGTGTCTCCTCTCCCGGGTCCGTCTGGGTGGCAACACTAACCACCTTTCTGTCCCCCAGAGCATCCCTGAGGCCCAGGAAGCGGTCCTCCTCGCTGATGGTGGAGGACGTGGAGTCCTGGCGCTTGGTCTCTGCCTCGCCCTCCACGGGTGCCCCGGGGCCCAGGTCTGTCTTCTTGGGTGTACTCGAGAGCCTGGCCAGCCGCAGGCGCAGCAGGTTGCCCAGCGTGAGCTCTTTGGACTGTGGTTTTCGGTCAACTAGGTGGTCAAATTTGCCACTGATCCGGAAGTGGGACAGGAGTTTGGGGCTGATGGGCTTTGATTGCGCATACAGGATCCGGAACTCCAGATCAAAGTGTTCAACCACCTGGCCAGACAGAATGACCAAGCTGCTGCTGTTTAGTTTGCCATCTGTCCATGTAAAACTGAAGGATTGAAAACAAATGACAGAAGTGGGTAAGAAAAAGGAATGTCAGTTCACTTATTGTAGACCTGATAAAGCTCAGATATCCTGGCACAGAAGTCACTCCTAAGGTGATAACATACGTACCATTTAGTGTAGATTCAACTAGTCTTAATGTAACTATATAATAGATATATGTGTCAACACAAAAGAAAGAAGGACAACTGTTAACCTACATAATCCTGAGCCTTAGAGTTTTAAAAACTAGAAAGGATTCTAGAACACTTGGGCCAGTACCCTCATTTTAGAAGCGAGGAAACCTGTTAGAAATGACATAGTGGAGAGCTGATGGCAGATTCTAGATTGGGCTCGGCCCTCACAAATCGCCAGTGCCACCTCGCTCCTTGCTACCTCTTCTACTTTCACAAAGGGAGATGATTTGTTAGTTTAAGCACAACGCTAGTACTCCAAACATATTTAGAGCTGATGGTGGCCATGTGTCCCTGCCTGTCCGGTGTCCCTTCCCCTTTCTCTGGAAACAGAGCCCACAGCCACCCCTGTCTCAGAAAGCTCTCAGGCACATGTCCTCTCCAGTCTCAGTGGGGGTGGGTGTTCCAGGCTGGTTGATTGTACAGACCCCTTGCATGCAGGGATTCATCCAGGGTGGGCACCAGTGCCAAATGAGTTTCAGAGATCAATATAAGTGCTGAGAGAAAGGAAGCCAGCTATGAAAGGCCATGGAAATAAGCTGGGATCTTTGCCTTCAAAGGGAGAGCCTGCTGCATGGGAATAGAGATCAGCCAGGGAAAAGCAGAACCAGGAGACAGTGTTCTGATAAGTATCGAGCCCCAGGTCAGGAGGAGCTAAAAGCCTGTCACGTTTCACACCTCCATGTTCTGTGAGCTAAGAAGTTTCATTCTGCATAAAGCAGTTTGAGTTAGTTTCTGACACTTGTAATCACCCCACTGATGGAGAGACTTGTACCAGAAGTAGGATGTTTTAATGAGACCATAAAACATGATTATCAATTCTGCCTCTGGCAACCGAGACCCACAGTTAATGCACATGCTGCTGCGGAGAACTGCCTTCAAGGCCTGAGAAGGGAGGTTTTTTTGAAAACCCTCAATGAGATAATGTAAACAATGTGCCTACCCAACACCAGGATGGCAGCATGTCCTAACAAATGGTGCTGTCATCGTCATCGGTGATAGCATATTTCACTGGAAGAGGAGGGCAGTTTTTATATTTTGAGATTTTACAACAGCCAAAAAACCACTTGGAGCTAAGTTTCATTAGTATGGAGAAATTCTTCTTTGGGGGGAGAAACTAGTTTCCTTCTGGTATTCAGAAGATCTTACAAACGGAAGTCTCCAGAAAGAATTCCAATTCTGTTCTGAGCCATGATAGTGCCGTTTGAAAGTAAAGTGTCAAGAGCTTCTTTATCTTACTGCCTCGTTTGCCAGATTCAGGGTCCACACCTATTCATCACTCAGTGATGCACATGTTTTCAAGTGGGTTTTTCTTTTCTTTTTTTTTTTTTTTTTTTGCGGTACTGGGGATCGAACTCAAGGCCTTGTGCTTGGGAGGCAAGCACTCTACCAGCTGAGCTACCCCCAGCCCGGCTTTTTCTTTTCTAAACTCTACAGACACACGTCTTGCACATCATCGGACCACTAATGTCGAGGGAGCAAAACGTGCACCATAAGCCACATGAGTAAAGATGGCACAACTTCCTGAGATAGTGTTAGTCACTTGTTATCTCCGTCCTTCGTTCAACACCCAGCTCACACCTGAAGACGCCATTGTCAAAGCCAGACTTCAAAGGTGGATGACTTCAAAGGTAGGTTGGAAACTTGACCAGTATTTTCTAGACTAAAGCACTCACAAGGCTTGAGGTGAAAGGAAGGGGTTCAATTCAAAGGGGACAGCTCAGGTCTGCCTTCAACACTGATGCCAACGCCTGCAATTGCCTTCCTTCCAGTGAGCAGAGCAAGCATGGTCCAAATCCCCAAGAAACTGAGATTTGAGGCTGCACGTGTCACTGATAACGCCAGTTGGTCCCCACAGGCCTAGGCCAAGACTTCAACTTAGAGACTAGTCTCCAGGCTAGTTTAAGTTTTGCAGGACACCGGGGAAGTGACCCCATCTCACCTACCTCCAACAGGAAGAGGCTTTGATCAAGCACTCACACACGCAGGCGTGTGCAGGTGGGGATGTGTAGCTGCAAAGGCTCTCGCTGAGAGGAACAATGTCATACCTCTGTGTGAGGAGTGTGGATTAACAAGTGAGGCACCTGTCAGAAACGTACCTGTAAGAGCCTGTCACCACTCGAATGCCATCAATCAGTGTAAACTTTTCATGAACCTTCCCGACAATTTTAGTTCCTGACCTTGCATAGTAGATGTTTCCCGTGATAGTCCGCACAGTCATCAGCTGTTGGGAAGGGAGTAGAAGAAACAAACAAAAACAAAAACAAAAACAAAAAAAAAATCAACGAACACTTCAGTGACAGTCATCCAGTAAGCAAATGAGTAGGACCAGAGGGCTCAGTTTACTATTCACAAATGCATGGGCTGGCAGTGCGTGGCTTAGGGTCACTACCACTCCCTAACACCACACACGGTGCATGAGCCCGATGTCACTCAAGTAACGATCCTTCTACATTTAGTCTGTCTTTGCATATGTCCTTTTCTTGTATTTACTTTTTCTTCTTTTTGGTGCCAGGGATTGAACCCAGAAGTGCTTGCCACCGTGCCGCATCCCCGGCCCTGTTTTGCATTTTATTTAGAGACACTAAAGCAACTCACTGAGTTGCTTAGGGCCTCACTAAGTTGCTGGGACTGACTTTGAAATCACAATCCTCCTGCCTCAGTCTTAAAGTCACTGGGATTATAGGCTTGTGCCAACGTGCCCAGGTTATATTTACTTTTGAGACCCTTAGTTCATGTGTGTATGTGCTGTGAAAGAAGGTTCACCTTTTTGGGACACTAAATAACAGAATTCAAGAAATGATTTTTTTCTCCCAGTACTGGGGATTGAACCCAGGGGTACTATATCCTCAGCTCCCCAGCCCTTTTTATTTTTTATTTTAAGACAAAACTAAATTGCCCAAAGCTGTTCTTGAATTTATGATTCTCCTGCCTCCACCTCCTGAGTTGCTGGGATTACAGGCATGTGCCACCACACACAATCCAAGAAATGATTTTGAAACAAAATGTGGGGAATAAAATCACGAAAGAAAACATGCCAATGATAGATAACATTTTGACAAGGGCAAGAGAAGCTAAGATGATACTTCTTCTAATCCTTTGTTTAATGACATCACTATGGAACAGCCTATTTCTCTTTCCCCCATATAGTAAGGGGTTTGAAGATAAGAACAGAGGACAGGCCTTCTGACACAGGACTACTGCAGCAGAAACACTCACATCACGTGGGGCTCAATTGGCAAGGTCCATCTCCTACCAGTGCATGCTTAATGAAAAGGCGTGCTGGTGGTACACCACATAACATGCATGCAGATCTCTATTCCCGTAAACGACACTTGAAACACACATACAACGGTATGCAAAATAAAACAATCTGTATTCCCCTTTTCTGATACTGGGGATTGAATCTGGGGACACCATCCCACTGTTACACCCCCAGTTCTTTAAAAAAAAAAAACAAAAAACAGTTTTTGTGACAGACTGGCCTTCAACTTGCCATCCTCCTGCCTCAGCCTCCCAAGTTGCTGCAATCTGCATTCTTTAGAGCAGACCAGAAGCTACATGTTAGAAATCTTACACATTCAAATTAAATGTTTAAGATTGTTGTTTCACTTTCCATCCATTCCACAAACAGACAGAACCCCTACTATGCGCCTAGCCCTGAAACACTAGAGATACTAGGCATGCTTCTTGCCCTCAAGGACTCAAATAAGAGGGAGAAAACCAACTGAATGATTAAAAGTCTGTGGTGAGACTTGCACGAAACAGAGGAAGGAAAACCTATGTCTACCCAAAACTTCTATGTGAATATTTACAGCAATTTACTCATAAAAGTCAAACATAGAAATCATCCAAAAGTCCTTTGATGGGTGAATGCTACTGAGTGACAACGGCCAATCTCAAAAGGTCACATTCTGCATGATTTTATTTACATAATGGACTGGAGGACAAAACGATCAGGATGGAGAATGAATTAGTGGGTGTCAGGAATTGAAGCGGGAGTGGTGGGGCGCAAGGAGAGCAGGTGAGTGACCGTGAAGGGGCAGTACAAGGGAGAGTTCTGCAGGATGGAATCATTCCATGTCTTGATGGGCATAAGAGAGAAAATGGCAAGAATCGCACCAATGTCCATTTCCAGGTTCCAAAAATTGAACTATAAATCACGAAAGAAATCCCCACTGGGAAAACTAGCTGAAGGACACGTGGAACTTCTCTCTGTTTTCAGTACAACTCTATGAATCCATTTTTTCATAATGAGAAGTGAAAAACAAAAGATAAAACCAACAAAACACTATGGCTAGATATGCTATTGCTTCTGTGGTGTTCTTATCAGAATGTTAGGAACCGAGTCATGAGCAAACAGGACAAACCCAGACTCCACAGACAGCGGGCCATCTTCTTCAAAAGCATCAGACCTCGAAAGACAAAAGTGCAGAAACAACTCCAGAGAGGAGCCCGGGATGCTTGATGACTCAAGGCAAGGTGTAGTCCTGGACTGGCCCCTGGGCCAGGAAGAAGGTGTTAGTGGAGCACCTGGTGAGATTCATGAGGTCTGCAGATTAGTTATCAGATCAGGCTTATTTCCTGATTCTGTTACTTGTGGTGAGGTTTATAAGATGTCAACATTTGGAAAATTTAGGCAGGGTAGTCAGGAATTTCACATATTATTTTTGTAACTTCTTTAAATCTTAGTTCAAGGTGAAGTTTTTCTTAAGAAAACTAGAAAATTTCATAGAAGCACATGCAGAATTGGCTGGAGGGCTTGCTGGAGGAGGTGATGACTCTGGAGCTGTCAACATACATGAATGGCATAAAAATACCACTATTGGTTGATTTAGGTATGGCATTGCCTATCTTTCCCTTTGACACTCATCTGAATGTTGGACAGGACTCTGTGATTGTGGCCAAAGCATTTTTGAACATCTGCACACAAATGTATGACCAAGTTCTTACAGACAAGACAATCCAAAGTTCTAAACCAGCCAGAGCCAGGGCAGGCAGGAGTTGGCCCCGACTCCATAAAGGGAGAATAACCAGGTGGGAAGGGCAAACAGCAAAGATGGTACCTCCCTAGGAATGAGTCGAGACAGCACAAAAACTGGGGAGGCCAGAGATAGAGCCCTCCTCCAACCCTCCTAGAGGATCTGACAGCCATGGAGGCAGCCATCAATAGTGGGCAACTGCATCAGTACGTTTCTCCTGGGCTTCTGCCAATCACTGGGTCAAAGCTGTGCTAGGACGATTCTGTGATTTTCTGCTGCTAACACGCAGCTTTAATTACAGAGAGTCTTGAAATTACACACTGACACCTTCCATTTCGTCTCCTGATGCTGGATGAGCAGCTGTAGACCAAATGCTCAGTTAGATGACAGCACTTTTCCCAGGCCCGACGTGCATTTTCCTCAGGTCCGACTGATCTCACTTTTAAGTTGACAGTCAGAAGGCTGTCCCATTTCATCTGGTCTCTAAGTCCCAATCCTACCTCCATCTTCAATCTGCCTGTGGTACGAGTGACAGGTTAGTAACTACATAATTAGGCCGAATCCTTCAGTTTGTCACCAGAGGAAACAGCCAAGAACTCTATGGGAGACGTTAAATAGCTAAAATTTTGCAAGCCAAATTGCTTGATAATAACAAGGTGTTCAGTTAGTGTCTCCCATGCAGAAACCTGGAGTAACAAAGCTCAAGTTCTGTTTGCTTTGCCGAATGCTTTATTTCCAGTACTCATGACAGCATGTGGCTTGGAGCTGTAGTTGCTCAAGTAGCTGGTGACTAAATTAATCTCTGAAGTTCAAGGTCTATGTTGCTTAGTTTTTTAAAAATGGATTCTGAAATAAATATGTCTATTTCTCTCACCTTTTTCCATCAAAAAGACCAAGCCAGCTAAGTTGTGCAGTCTTACATTTAAATACTTGGGTTATTTTTATGACCATAGAAAAGAACATGAGGTCTGATTTTATAATAATGAGAAATAAGCAGCAGCACGTTGGGGATCACGCACACAGGGCCGGCGGCGGACAGTCGAGCCCCAGGCCCCACTACTCAGGAGCTGCGCACATGGGCTCTCGCTGCCACCATTTCCCAATCTAGAGCATCAGGACACTGCCACTTAGCTGATAAGGCTGCTGAAAGGAGCAAGTCACACAGCATTTGTCAAGAGCACCAAGCGGTGCCCAGGACAGAGCCCAAGCGAACAAGGATGGGTGACGGGATGAAAAGTGGAGCGCCCAGGAGCTACTGTCACACGCAGCAGCATCCAAGGCGGCCTCCAGGCCCTCAGCATGGGGCTGGTCTGCGCTTTGTTAGGAGAGGCCAGAGTTTGAAGCTAGGCGGCCACTTTCTTTTCAACGGCTTAACTGAGATGTAATCCTCACACCATTCAGTTTACTCACCTGCTGTGCACTTCTGTGGTTTCCACGTCCATTCATGGATATACGCAATCGGTACATTTTGGTTAGCACCCCACCCACCCCCCACCTGTCCCCCACCCTGATGCTAATCTGCCTCTGTCTTAATAGATTTCTCCATCATGGTCTTTCACATAAATGGAATCATACAATACGTGGTCTTTTGTGACTGGCTTCCTTCACTTAGCGTTATGTTTTCGGACCCATCCATGTTGTGGCATGTGTCAATACTTGGTTCCTTTGATGGCTGAACAATACTCTACTGTATGAAAAGATAACAAACTGTTTATCCATCTATCAGCTGAGGAACGTTGGCCTGTTTCCAGCCTTTGGCTCTCATGAATAACACTTCTGTAAACATTTATACCCAAGTCTTTGTGTGGACCTGTTTTCATTTCTCTTGGGTGGATACCTAGGAGTGGAATCATGAGGTCATGGGCATTGTTCATTTTCTGTGAGACTCTCAGCAAATGACTTTGCCCACAGTCTCAGTTCCCTCACTTGAAAATGGGGACACTACCACCAACAGCTTTGTAGATCACGGATGCTCTGTCACGATAGTTGATCGTGGCAAAAGTGGAAATAGCATACCACAAACCTTTTCCTGTTCAGGATGAACTTTCAGATCCATGCACATGTCCAAAAAATGGGAGAGCAGAGCCTGGTCCAGAAGGATGTACACAGCCACTCCCCGCTCCCTGCATATTTCCTGCAGGTCTCTGAAGATGTCAATGTCTGTGAAAACATCCATTACCACTGCAATCACCTACAGGGAGGCAGAGGGGAGAGAAGCTGTCAGCGCACAAGGACACCACCTTATGGTGTGCCGCCTGAACCCTGGCCCCCAACTCGGAGCTGCAAAAGCATCCCCCGCCCAGTGCCCTCCTGCCCTCCTTCCTCTACAGATTGGCTCCCCCCACCTGGACTATTTTCCTTCTCCCAAGGCCCCCAGGCCCCCACAGCCTACAAATCTTGACCTGGCCCTGCTCTGCTGCCTTCTAGCCACTCTCCTCACTGGCAAATTTCTCAGCAATGCAGATCAAGCCAGTGCCTCGCCTTCCTATAACCTGCTCCATTCAACTTTTGCTCCTTTACTAAACCTCCATCTTCCAGGCTCCATCTGGACCAGCAAGCTGTCTAGGTTCTGGGCTACCACACTGTCATCCAAGGCATGCTGCTTTCCCCGCCAGGCTGGGTATAGCGTCCTCCAGTTCTGTGATTTGGATTATTGTCTGATTTTGAGTCATGCTCTCTGATATTTAGTTCTACTCTGATTTAGAAAGGCCCACCCCATCCACCACCTGCACATGGCTTAAAATGATTAGAGGAGAAACACAGATTCTCCCACCTTCTGCCTCCCTATGCTGCACCCCATCTTAACCTTTGCTGTCTCCACCAGCCAGGCCTCATCTAACCAAACAGCCTCTCCTTACTGAAAGGTGGCCCTGCTTTCTGAGGTCCAGGAGCACAGTGCAAACCTGCACAAGAACATGGTAACTTCCTCATGATTCTGCCCTTCCGCGCACATCAGTCCCTTTCTTCCCCCCAGCAACAGGCTCCATTTGTGCCTGCTAATTGATTTTCCACACCCAGTATCAGATTACAGTTAAGAGCTGACTCCCAAGCATCCTTGGGCAAATTATAGTTGTTTTGAATGTTTGTTTCCTATGCTAAAAAAACAGGTCTATAGCAAAAACTAAATGAGTCTGCATAACGTGCAAGGTACAAAAGACCCCTTAGCACCTGCTCAAGTGTTCACTTTCCAGTCCAGGGTTGGAGTTGTCCAGACAGTTCCATGGGGAAGGAGCTGCTGGTTCCTATCTTTGCTCATTCATTTAAAAAGAGGCTGCTGAGGCCTCAAAGCCTCTAATCACCCTTTTGTGGGCTTAAAACCATAACCCTCAGCTAACTTCTGGCCAGGTAGTTGGGGTGTCAAAACATCCCAGCTTAGAAGCAAGCCCCTACAAACCAAGTCAGAAGTTAGTATAAACTAAGGAAGCCCAGGCTCAGGACTCTTTTGCAAACGGGAGCTTGTCGGGGCTTCTCCGGCTTCAACAGTAAGTATCATGTCTCTCGGGATCACATCGACCCTTTTTCTGAAGGTTTGTTATCTGTCAGTCTCACACCATCTATAGCAGCAGAGGCTCCTGAATGGGGACAGAATTACCACTGGCCCCAGAGGACTAAAGACAGAACCTGACACTCATTATCCCTTCCCTACTTCTCCCTCCTCTCCCTGCCTGATCTTTATGATGCCCTCGCTGTGAGCTATTATTTTTGGGAAAGGGCATAGCTAAACCCACTGGACATGGGATTTAAAAATAAAAAGTTCTTTCTAGATTGGTGGCAGCTTCAGTTTATATTGCCCAATGGATTTTATATGTTCTATTTTGACAGTTGTATCCATCCCCTTCGTTTGGGTCACATAACACAATAGTTAAAAGGTCAAAAAGTCCGAACGCAGAACTCGGATATGCTACTTGCTAGCTGTGTGACTCTGGGCAAGTTGCTTCATCTCTTCTAGTCTTGGGTCCGCCTCTGGAAGATGTAGCTATTAACAGTACTCATGTTCAAGGGCTGCGTGAAAATTAAGTGAGACAAAAACTGAAATGAACTGTGTTTGATCGCGCAGCCAGTACCTTTTCAGTCTACCGCGGGCTATTCATGTACCAGGCACAAAGACGGTCGTGAAGAATCTGAGAAGATGTGAGATGCAGGGAAGTACAGTGATACATACTTTGAGAAGTCACTAGATCTGGGCAAAACCTTTTTTTTTTTTTGAGAGGGGCCACACATCATCTCCCTTGCAGTGGTGCCTACACCGTAGGCACTCAAATGCTTAGTAGTAAGAGCAGGGAAGGCTTCCTGGAGGAGAGGGCATGGGGCTAAATCACAAATAAGAGGCAGACGTGAGGACATGGGAGAAGTGAGGATATTCTGGCAGGCAGCCACGTGATGACAGAGGAAGAGGTGGAATGATGGATGCGTACCAGCTTGGCTGGAACTCACAGCATGCGTGGAAGAGCCACGGAACGTGACTGGGCAAGACGGATGAATGAGCAAGATGGCAGCAGGCTCTGAATGCCAGCTAAGGAGTCACCATAATCCTCCCTCCCCATGCTGCCCATGTGAGCAACGAGTTTGGAGTGAGACCAACAGGACAAAGAAACTGATGCTGGTGAGGGTCAGAGACCTGGCCCCACCTCCTCCAACACAGGGCCATGCACCTAAGGCCCACACCACTGTGGCCATGTGACACCAGCAAATGTTGAGAACAGCAAACTGAAAGAGGAAATCCCAGTCACAGGTTGTGACAATGGGCCAGGCAAGAAGCAGTGAGGGTTGCAGAGATGGGAGAGGGGTCGGAGGAGGGAGGGGGACACAGGGGCAATAAAAAAGAAACAAGCTTGAAACCGGTTTGGAGGTGGCTCCTTTGTAAAGGAGTTGTGGATACATGGGTGTAAGATGAGAGTAGCGGTGACAAGAACTAAAGAGGCCAACAGACGCCTGCCTCTCTCCTCTCTTACTCTTCTTTCAAACACGTGGTGTGAGCCCACAGGAGCCGGGCACAGCGTTGGTCACTGGGGGTCTAAGTCAAGCCCTGTTTGCGGGAACCCAGGCTGATGAGCAGCAGATGAGCTGGTAATGTGGTGTGATGGGCCAGCAGACCACACGCTGGGGGCTACTGAAACAGGGACCAGAGGAGCACACCCAGCCAGCAGCATTAGGGCTGCAGGAGGCAGGAACCTGGAGCAGGGCCCAGGGCACATGGCCTGCCAAACTGAATTTTGATTCATCGCTTAACAAAACAATTGTACAGACAACACCTTTGTTATTGGGTATCTAATTTGCTATTCTTTCATGTTTTGTTTTGCAGTACTGGAGATTGGACCCAGGGCACTCTACCAGTTAGCTGCATCTCCAGTCCTTTTTATTTTTAGACAAGGTCTTACTGAGTTGCCCAGGTTGGCCTTGGACTTGTAATCCTCCTGCCTTGGCTTCCCAAGTAGCGGGGATTATTGTTCAATTTTAAAGGCTGGACTTTTCTAGTGTTGGGATGGTAGGCTGGTCCCTGATTCCCTCAGGGGTTCAGGGGCCTGATGCAGATTTTCCTTCTCTACTCCCCTCGTGCCCAACATGCCCTCCTTTCTTATTAAAGCAGGATTCATAGAAAACCTCTTCTTGGGAGGGCCAGTCCTCCTGGTGGCTTTCAGCAGGAAGGCTGTCCTTCAAGACCCTTCCCCACCTTCATGAACCCAAGCTCTGCATAACTGAACTAGCCCTGGGGCTTTCCACGGCTCTGAAGACACAGACTTTTCACTGAACCCCATGTTCTAGGGTGGACACATCTGCAAGGTGGAGGTGTTCATGCTGCAGACTGCTAAGACCCAGATGTGCACCCAGACTTGAGGGATGGCGTGGACATCAGTCACTCCACCCTCTTCCTGAGACATAAGGTGAGGATGGCAAAGGAGATACCTCCAGAGGATGGGCAGCCCATGGTCAGCAAGTGCCAGTCATCCTGGGCATTGCCTTCTCTCAGCCTGAGCTGCACACGGGGTCTGCCCACTGACTCAGAGCTACAGAGCTGGGCAAGTGGTGAGTTTTGAGTCTACTCCAGGATCAGCACCCATCTGCATCCAAGATGACTCCTGCAGAGGAAACGCCCAGCTGCTTAGAAGCTGGGGTGACTGGGCTGCTGCCTGAGCCCCACACCATACCTGAGCTTCTCTGGCCACAGAGGGAGCACCCACACCTGTGTCAAACCCCATGTCTTCATCCCAGGCAACAAACCCTCTCAGGTCCTCGCAGAACCCCTCTTGGTATCCTCAGCTGTCCCTGCTGATTTGCACTAAAGGACACAGGGACCCACATGTTTGAAGAGCAGAGATCACTCTTTGATGCTCCATCTTTGACGGAGCAGGGAGGCAGGGGTCGGGCCAGAGCCTGGTTACATTACTTGTCATGCAGAACTGGAACCTTTCCCACTTGCCTTCTTGCACAAAAGCATAAACAAAACATCTAGAGATTTCAAAACCCCACTATTACACCCAGTTTATAGATGAGGAAACTAAAGCTTTGGAGAGGCTAGGTAACTTGTTCAGAGTGACACACAAATAAGCAAGTGTAGGAACTGGAATTTCAACCCAGATCTGTGTGACTGCAGAGTCATCTATAAGAAAAGTGTTAGACGACATATCATTCCAGACAAGTCTATGGTCCTGTCTTCAAATGACTGAGAGAATGAACCCTGAAAGGATCAGGAAAGCACACCATAAAGTGCACAGGCTCAAGCCCACCACGGAGGACAATTTGTAATAACACGAAATAATCAACAGACGTCAAGGCACTTGGAACTCCCTGGCACACCGGGCCCCTTCCCTCTGCAGCAGTGTTGCTGACCAGGAAACCCGAGGAAGCACAGCTGTCCTGTAGTCAGATCTGGGCTTGCATCCTGGCTCCCTGTCTTGAGGACCAGGTATGCTACCGCACACTAAGCTATACTGACTTCTGTAACACACCAATAACACTACCTACCCTGTTCACGCCGCGATTCTATCAGTGAGACTCCACTGGCAGTTTCCAGCCTACAGAAAGCTCTCAAATGGCAGCTACTTGCTCAGATTCTTAGTCTGATTCTGCCACCATCCCTGGAAAGTCATTCTACCTGAGACTAGTGTCTTCAAAACAAGGCCTCTGCCATCTCTGGAGAGCCCGTGAATCATGCCCCCTCCTTGGGCTGGTGGGGGCTCTGACCAGGCTCCTGTGCAGCCTCCAGTGGCCACTCGAGGCCACTCATTCAAGTTCTCATTCCAGCTCTGCTACATGAAGCAGGAAGTACCTGTCAATCACCCCTTCCCCCTGCTCCTCAGTTTCCCTCCCTTCCCACTCAGAGTCATAGATTAAGGTCAGGTGTGCGGTGTGCGGGGAATTCAACCAAAGGTGTGCACACATTCAAAGGTGCCTTAGCATGGGCAGCGGCCATCAGCAGCCCGGCCACTAAGCCCCTGGCACTGACCCCATGGCTCCATCAGTCCCCTTCCTGCCACCTATTCTCCTAGAGGCTTGGTGCCTTAAAGAGCCAAAGGTACATTTTCTCTCCATTTGTTACATGTTTTAATGGAACTGAAATTATCTTGTGGGGATTTCCTCAAAAATCTTTAAATAATTGCCTTGATATCATCTTCAAGGTTTAAAAATAAGAAAGAATGGAAATTTCCACAGCAAAACCTAAAGTTGTTGATGGATGTCATTTTCCCTAGTTTCATAGGCAGTTAGTGTAAAATGAACAATTTAAGTATCAGATTACAGTGTGACAGGGCCCACGTGGCTGGATGCGTCTCGGGCAGGCAGCGGCTGGCAGGAGCCAAGCTTTCACTGCCCTCTGAAGGGCTGACCACATGCAGCTGCATTTCCCAGTGCGGGTGGGCTGGGCTTTTCAAAGGAGGGAAAAGCATTAAGACAGCTATTTTGGGGTGGGGGACATGAGGGTGGAGGGGGCTCATCATTTGTAGTCTTTATAATGGTATATAAATTCAAAATCCAATCTTCAAAACAAGGTACCTCCAGGGACCCCTTGATTCCATCCTTCACCCTTCCCTCCTGCTTCTCCTTTCCTCCCTGCCTTTCCCATTCAAATAACAAATCACAATCTCTCGCCTTTGGCTTAGTCTTCCATTATTTAATGTAAACAAGTGTATGTAGATATACATAGGTATTGTAAATATACGTGTGTATAAATGTAAGTGTTCACATCTTCCACAGATAAAAGGAGTATATGACACATATCATTCGAGATTAGTGCAGGCCAAAAGAACCTCCTGTGTGTTTCCTTTTTAAAAATTATCTTCTTTTTTTTTTTTTAATTTCCAGAAGAACCTTCTGAGATGAGGAACTGAATTTTTTATTTTAATTGATATAAACATAAGTGGCCACGTGTGGCTAATGCTCCTGCCCTAGACACTTCAAATGACAACACAGAGCTGGTCCTCACTCCTTAGAGCTGCGGGGTACTCCACTGCATGGACGCAGTAATATGTTCACCTGTCGTCTACGACGGACATGTGAGCTCTCTCCAGGCTCTTGTTACTAGAATTAGTGCTGAGACAAGTAGCCTACCGCGTATGTCTGTTTTTGCCATTTGATCTTTGGGTTAGCTACATAGAAATAGAATTATTAGGTTACTGCATGAATACAACTGAAATTTTGCTGATGTTGCCAAAGTCCCATCTAGAGGTTATATCATCTGCAGCAAGATTTTAAAAAATTCTTTGTTGGTGAAGTTCATTGGGAAAGTGCTTGCTTAAGATGCACAAGGTCTTGGGTTTGATCCCCAGCATCCCCCCTCCCCAAAATTTGTTTTTAGAAGCTGGTATAACCCGCTACATTTTGTTCTTTCGGCTTTTGTTTCGTGTGCAAGAGCAGACTCCATATCTGTAAAGGAGTCAGAGGCTAATCCTGCATCTTCCTGATGAAGGCCTGAGGCTAAGGAGATGGAGTGGCAGCTGGAAAAGGGCGGCTGCCAGGAGCAGTGGAGGGAGAGGAGTCATGGCTGAGGGGTCAGAGTTCCTGTGTAGAGTGATGAGAGGACGTGGATGTCCAACACTGGGAAGGTACTTCATCCCACTGAACCCTGCACTTAAAAACTGTTAACACAGTACATTCTGTTGTGTATATTTTATAATTTGAAAAAATAAAAAGACTGAAGATTCTAAAATCCTTACCCTAATACATAAGTAAAAGGAAGGGATAAAGGGCAGCCACACTGGGTGCTGGCAGTGACGTCCTATGATAATGCCTTACCAAGGACTTCCAGGCCAGTGGTTCTCACCTAGGAAGACCGGACGATCCCTCCACCCCTCCAACCAGGGGCATTTGGCAACTTTTTAAAAAATTGTAGCAAAATATATAACCTAAATTTGCCGCTTTAATGCCTGTGATTCAGTGGCAGCAGTAAGTACCTTCACAACGTACATCCATCTCCATGGTTTCCAAAACTTTCCTTCCCCACAAACAGAAACTCTGACCACTGAGCACTAACTCCCAATGCTATGACTCCCTGGGGGGAGACAAGCTACTGGCATCTTGTGAGTGGGGCCAGCATCCTACAAACCCCAGAACAATCACCCCTGGGACAAGGAATCATTCGGCCCCAAAGCCAACAGTGGTGAGGTTGAGAAACCTCTGGGTCGATCCAGGCATCTGGAACAGGAACTGACCACACTGCACAGGCGCTACTGCGACGCAGAGTTGAGCAAGACAAGAGCCTTGGTTCAGTACTGCCTCACACACCAGGGGCCTCCGACAGATTCTCTAGCTGCTGTTTCTCCCGCTCTGGCTACGCAAAGATTGTCTCCACTAATGCTCAGGTCATCAAAAGGATGCCCAAGGGTGAGGTCACAGCAAAAGCAGCCTCTTTGGATCAAAAGTGCATAGGGAATGGCAACTGGTAAGGACGGCTGTGAGAAGTGCAGAATCTCCTGGTACCGAGAGCTTGGCCTGTGGATGCCCATTTGGAAGCCAGCAATAGCCAGGCAACCGCGTGAGAAGCTTTTCACCAAATGAGGCCAGGCAGTTCTTCCAGACAGCCAAGCACCGATTCCCATGGCGACCAAGGACTGAGAGATCCATCAACAGACACGGTAATACAGGGGTAGAGGCTATAGCAAATACGTAAGGAAAAAAATCCCACGTTAGTTCAAAACCAACCTAACCTAAAAAATCCCTTAGAAGACAAACATGGGTTCCCAACAGGGCCAGTGTAGTATTTCCTCCAACTCTGATGAAGTTCAAGTGAGCAACAGGTAAGTGGCAGCTTGGATTCAAGACATACTACACGTAAACCTGTACTCACTCACTGTGGCAGAATGCCTGTTTTTTTGAAAGGTGCACAGAAACTGAGCCAATGCAAACTCACAGCCCCATCCCACCTATCCACGGATAAATACTAGTTGAGTGGAAGGGCAGACAGAACTATGTGACCACTTAGTTTTCCTGTCTTTTCCGTCTCCTTCCAAAGTATGAGGCTCAAAGAATAAGGGCACATATGACAGATCCACAGTATTCACTGAGCACCTGTTATGTGCCAGACACCCTGGGTGATTCTGTGCGGTCAGTGAGCTGCTCCACACAACCTATCCCATCCATTCAGGCTGTGATGTCAGGATTGGGTCCTGCCCTTTTCCAAGTGGCCCTGGCTCCCTTTGCCCATACCCTGATCATGGAGCATCGCACCCAGATTCTTTCCAGAGCCACACCTAAGGATGCAAGTTGGTACTAAGACCTCCTCAGTGAGGGTAAATAAAGCTGCACAGGGCAAACACTGAGTCTGAACTTGCTCCATTGCAGCCTGGTCCCAACCCTTGGGGTCATTACGTGGGAATACATGTGGAATTCAAAGTTTCTTCATTTGCCCACTAGAAGATTCCCACATTCTCTCCTCTGCCTCAGGCACTAAAAATATCTATCTGGTTGTACCTTCCCCAGGACAGGCAAAATGCCTGCTAATTTACAAAACTTAAACCCTGGGGACCTAAATTCTGGTGTCACAACTATCTTTCCCACTTGATGGGCCGAGGAAGTTCTTTGCTAGTTTCATTTCTCTCCTCTTAAAATTGGCCACCCAGTCTTCTCTTTAAAAGGGCAGCCCTAGCACCATCATCTTTCCCTGCTTATAGAACTTGCAACATGGAAATTAAAAGTCCCAGTCTTTAAGAAACTGTTCCAAACACTCAGCCTGTTGAAAACTGCCAAGGCATTGATCCCTCCTCCTGGCAGGAAATACGCATAGAGCCGGAGTAAAGAGTGTCAGCCCTGGAGCCAGGCAGGCTTGGACTTAAGTCCCGCTGTCTCACACTATGTGATTTGGAGTGAGCTATTTAACCTCTCTGTGCCTGGTCTCTTAACTGTGGTCTTTCCCCAAGGATGGAAGGGTTAAATGAGATAATCCAGGTAAAGGACTTAGCATGGAAATAGACCCATTGAAAGCACTCAATCATATCATCATCAAGTACATTTGCCCTCGGAATACAGATGCAGACATCTGAAAACAGCCTGGGACTCGCACCTCTGTGCATGCACCTTGACTGTATTCTGTGACACAGACCCTCTGATGTATACAACACAGCTTTACAGGGAGGCAGCACTTGAGGGTCACCACAGTGACTTCTATTACCTTTCCACCCAAAAGCCTCTGTCCACTTGAGGACGAACTCCTTGTGGACAGAGACTTCTCCTCTGCACACAGGGCACAAGCAGGGCACAGTGGCTGACAGAGGTCAACTTCCTGCCCCAGGCTGTCCTGTTTCCATCATTCCCTAGCTACATACCTCATGCCAACTTATGCTTTTCTGTCTCAGTTCCATCTTTAAAATGAAGATGGTATTTGCACATACTCTGGGGATTACTGGATTACTTAGAAAAGCACCTGGCAGAGGAAGCAATTTTTATTTATTAACAAGAGAGATGATCTTTGGGACCTCAAATTCTGCATGTCTCAAATCTAAATCCTGTCACCATCCTTTGTCCTCAGCCTTATTCTCCTTCCCGTATTTGGTAGCACCACTGGCTATCCAGGCTAAAATCATCTCAATCCTCCCCAGCTCCCTCGCTTCCAATTCTAACCAAGTTCCATCGATTCTTCCTGTAACTCTTTTCCTGCCCACACCACCTGAGCACAGACCCTCTTCTCTGGCACAGGTCCCTCTGGCCTCCTCCTTATAGCCATGCCAACATCATTCTCAGCCCTCTCAAAACCACCCTTTCATGGTCCGGCCAGAATTACTGCTCAGGACTCCAAACTGACCACAGCCCACCTCCCTCCCTAATGCTCCTTCATTAGGGTGCAGAGCCATCCACAATCTGGCTCCAATCTTCCCCTTCAGCCTCCTAACCCTCAAGTACTTCCTGCTCCAGCTGGGGGGCATTTGGCTGCCCGCAGACATGCCAGGTCCTTTCACACCTTTGGCCAGCCCCCGCCTTCTCCAGCAGGCAAGCCCCCCACCCCATCCTCCTGGACTCTGCTCCAAGGTCACTACCACTCCTGAGACTCTTTCTCAGCTTCTCTGCCATTGCTTGCAGCACATCCTCACCCCTTTCCACCAGCAAACTGTCCATCCTCAAATGCAGGCAAGGATCATGCCTTACCCTGTGACCCCAGCACTGGCAGGGTGATATACAATAGGTACTGAGTAAGTAATTTGGCAGATGGCAGATACTAGGGTGCAGAACAGGGCAGGAGGCTCTATCCAGGAATGTATCATAAAACGCCTGCAGGTCAGGACCTGAGCTCCAGTCTTGATCCCTTCTAAGGGACTGTAAAACTGCATTTAGTTTTCTCTCTGGCCTCTAGCTCCAGTGCCCTGCCACTATCACTAAAATTTGGGGTTGAGCCAAAGACAAAGTCAATCTAAATCTGTCTTTCATGGAGACCCATTCTTTACTTGTCACACATACCAAGTGCTCAAGTTCTTCTCCTGGAGGTGAACTCTGGGAATGCACAGTTGCCCTCAAATTCTGCCTTTTCCAACCGTTTATTCTTACTGAATCCACAATCAAGTGCCCTCAGTTCCCCAAAGCACCACGGGGGTCAGGGGGGAGGGTGAAACCAGTCCAGCTGCAGACCACATTCAGTTCCCCAATGGTAAAGCACTAGCTCCCTGTATCCCTGCCAGTCAAATAAAGAAGAACCAGCATCAGGAACACAGGTTTATTCATGAACTTGGCTTGATGCAGATATTGTCACCCAAAGTCACCCTCAGGCATGAGTTCTACCAAGTCTTTTCATGGTCTGGGGCTTTACCAGTCACTTCCCTGATGCAGCCAGAAGGCCAGGAAGTTGAGCACTGCCAGTCAGCAAGAAAGCAGATCATGGCTCTGGACCAAGGTGCCTGTTGCCACACCCTCCCTTATTCCCAGAACCTTGCTGCCATTTCAGTCTGGCAGGCAGGCAAGACCTCCCACTGCACCCCAATACTAGGCCAGAAACCCACCATGACTAGAGGCAGGTCTAATGCAGAGGCATCTGCACTTTAAGAGATCACTGCGCCGGGAAAAACCCCTGTTCGTGGAAAAGCAAACCCCCTGCCTCACTCATGGAAAAGATAACCTTCCATGGAAGGTTCTACTCATGGAAGATAACCTTCCCTTCCTCACAGGCCGGAGACAAAGGGGTAGGGCTCTGTGCGGCTCCTGCGTGCATCCTCTTTCTACTACAACATAAGACATAGTAATTAGGAAAATAGTAAGTAATTAGGAAAAATTGATTCCCAATGCCCCATAGTTGTCTCTGGGGCCCATCTTTCAGGAACTTTTTTCTAAGTAAAGCAATTCCTCATTAAGACGTGTCCTAACAAGCTCCTGAAAGTGGGATCCAGTGTTGGCCGACGGCCAGGAAAATTAACAATCCGGTTTGGTTTTAACTGATGAGGAACGGTCCCTCCTCCAGGGATATGAATTTGGGGAGTTGGAACTGCAGCACAAGTCACACCCTTGAGGACCAAAGATCCTCTCACTCTCTGCTGCCACGAAGAGCTGCCAGGGGGACCAGGGCCGAGGAAGACTTGCAGAGTGGGTTCAGTCAAGGACCCCGAGACCATCAGCGTAGGGCACAGAAGAAGGGGAGTAGTGGGTCCGGTTCGCGCTCCCAGCAGCCCTCAATTTCCCACTCCTGAGGAGGGGACTCGGCACCGAGGTGACCCCGGGGGCCGGCTCACCTCTCGCGCCGAGCGGAGTTGCTGGCGCAGCGCGTCCTTGCAGCCATAGGGGCCGCGGGCGTCAGCGCCGCGGGGCTGGAAGTGCGCCTCGACGCGCGTGGAGCCCCGGTAGGCGCCCTGGTAGAAGGCGGGCCAGCCGAGCTCCAGCAGCGGCGGCTCCAAGTCCGACTCCTCCGGGAAGTAGGTGCCGGACGAGCAGTCATGAGACGAACCGAACGAGTCCTCGGCCGCCGCGGCCGCGCCCTCCTCGCCGGGTCGCTCCGCCGCGCGCAGGATTGCGCGCACCTCGTCGGGGTTCAGGAAGCGGCCCAGGCGCTCGCGCCGCAGGAAAGCCGCGAAGGCGTCGGGGCCGCCCGCCACCAGCTCCTCCAGCGCCAGGCGCCGCGCCTCGCTGAAGAGCTCAGCGGGGTTGGGCGGCCCGCACGGCGACAGGCAGGCGGCGGGCAGCTCGTCCAGGAGGTCAGGACGCAGGGCCATGGTGGTGGCGAGACCCGACCACGCTCGGGCTAGGAGGAGGTGCGGGCCCACTTTATAAGCATCTTTGAATCAAACGGGCCCGCGCCATTGGCCGCCCCGCCCCGCCCCGGGCGTCCCATTGGCTGTCATCTCCCAACGGCGGGGAGGGGCGGGGCTACGCCTGCCTGTTGCTATTGGCTGCCCAGCGGCACGCCCCAGCCGCACCCTTCAGACTGCGCTGACCGGCTAGCCGCGACGCCCAGCTCGGGCTTTCACTGCAGAATTGCTGAGCGGAATTTAAATTTAGCTACTCTGGCCTGTGGCGCTTTAGGGATTCCAGCTCCGGCCCTTCTGGAAACCGAACTCTACGCGATCTGCTAGAGGGAACCTCTGAGCCTGAGGGGCTGTGCAGCCAGCTGGGGGCGGTGGCCGAGTCAGCGAATCTCCGAGACCCCCAAAGTCCTGACCGTTCCCAGAGCGCCCCCTGCCGACCGCCCCATAAGCTCTATAAGACCTGGGACTGCCAAGTCTACCCAGGGAGGACAGGTTGATGCTTGCTTCTGGTCACTGTGACCGCACTCGCACTGTTCCTGGGCTCTCGGAGCTTGGGTGCGGTCAGCTATTGCCATCTTTATCCCCTGCATCTAATCATCCATTCATTCGTTCAAAAAATACTGGACTATCATGAAAGCCACTCCTTCAATTACACACTTCTCTTTCTTTTCTCTCACTTTGTAGTTTTTGCTCAGCAAAACTCTAATCCTGTTTAAACCCCATTTTCCACCTACTTTTCACCTACACCCAAGCAGCCATATAGGGCTGGCGAAAGATAATGCAACCTTGCCATTGACTGTTGTGCTCCAAATGCATGATCTTAAGTGTGTTCTTAAGATTGCCTGCCAGCTTACATTGCACATTCACTCTACCTTTTCCTCTCTCCTTATTCTCAGTGAACGTGTTTCCCATTTCACTGAGAAAATAGAAGTAGTCGGAAGAGGACTCCACATGAACCCACCGTCCCCACCACACCACTTCCCTGAGGGCAACTCTGCCCACACAGGCCTTCTGTTTCCATGGGTGATCTGTGCCTCTGCCTATCCAACACCACCTTTCTGCCAGGACACTAACTTCCAGCCCCTCTACTACTAACCCCTATCTCTCCAGCAATTCTCTCTTTCCTGGATCATCACTCCCCCTCCCCCCTGCTTTTTTTCCTGTGCAGGGGATTAAACCCAGGGGCACTCAACCATTGAGCCATGTCCCCAACCCTTTTTTGTATTTTATTTAGAGAAAGGGTCTCATTGCGTTGCTGAGGCTGGCTTTGAACTTGCAATCCTCCTGCCTCAGACTCCCAAACCACTGGGATTACAGACATGAGCCACCACATCTAGCTACTTTCCCTTCTTTATTAATTCATTCCTAACAGCATGCAGCATGCTGAAGTATAGCTTATCTTGAAAAAAACCTCTCTTGCCCCTACATTCCTCTAGCGCTACCCCCCCCCCCATTTCTCTGCTCACTTTCACAGTCTACAACCTCAAATAAGTGGTCTACACTGACTCTCCAGTTCCCCTCCAGTTCTCTCTTGAACTCTCTAATCAAGCTAATGACCCATGGCTCTACCAAAACCTCTGGTCAGGTCATTATGAGCCCCACAGTGCTAAATCCAACAGTTTGATTTGCAGAGTGGGTCTTCTTTGTGAAAATGCGCAGAGAGCATATGTGCAACTGTAAAGCACTTCATCCTTGTGAGTGGATACCACCTTTTAAAATAGTTGATGCACTCTACTGCTAAGACACCCCTCCCTCCCTTTCTTCCCATCCTCTCCCCATCCCCAGTCTGTTTATGAAGTTATTCAAGCCCAACTCTAGGGCCTTGTGTCCCTGCTCTGGGACCCAGCATGCAGAAGGCCACAAGAGAGCACCCTTTCCTTTCTCTTTCAAGACACCAACAAATTCTATATGTGACAAGGACAAGGGTCAAGGCATAGGGCTATGCAAACACATAGCTTGCTTATGCCTCTCTTGCTGATGGGGGAGGGGAGAGAATAAAACCAGGACTTTACCCGCTGTGTTGCTGTAATAAGGTGAAGTACTATATGGTACTGTACTTCCCCACTGTAACCTAAATGAGAAGGACTGGAATGGGTGGGGGAAGGGACAGGGCAAGAATGGAACAGAGGAGGGGGAACCTGTGTTACTGGTAAAATATGTCCACAGGCAAAGGTTTTGAAAATGTTGGGAATAAATATATGCTACAATAGGGCCTCATATGAACAGAATGAAGTTCATTTCCAAACACCTGTTTGTTGTAGTTTGGATGTGAGGTGTCCCTCAAAAGCTCACGTGTGAGAGAATGCAAGAAGGTTGGAGGAGAAATGATTGGGTCATAGCCCTAATCTAATCACTGGATTAAATCCTGATGGAATTAACTGAGTGGTAACTGAAGTGGGAGGGTGTGGCTGGAGGAGTGGGAAATTGGGAGCATGGCTTTGGGATATGGACACGCTCTCTCTCTCTCTGCGTCCTGGGGATATGAGCTGTTTCCCTCTGCACACTCTTCTGCCACGATGTTCTGCCTCACCTTGAGCCCCAAGGAATGGAGCCGGCGTTCTATGGAGTAAAACCTCTGAAACTTGTGAGCCCTCAAATAAACTCTTCTTTTTCTACAGTTGTGATAGTCGAGTCATTTAGTCACAGCAGTAAAAAAACTAAGACACCGTGTTTTCTTGAATTCATTAGTTTTCATCATCCCCAAATCTAGAAAGATAACAGCTGTGCATCTGAGTCCCCAGAACTCAGGGACCTCCTGGGACCATCAGCCTCACCTACCCTCCATTCTTGCACTACTTTGCAAATTCAAGTCAATCCAATCCAAGTAAGTCCACAGCAATAATCACAGTCACACTAGCAGATGTTATTAAAAGGAATTTAATAATCTTAATTAAAAACTCTTAACAGCGAATTCCGTTACAGGCCTTGGCAGCTGGAAGCAACTCCAGGGGCATGCGCCCCCTTCGGGATGTGGTTGAACCCAGTCTTGGACATGAGGCCCACCACTGCCACATGGCGAGGAGTTACCAGGAAGTTACTTCAATACAATATCAAAGATCCATGAGGATTTTTTTTAAAAAAAAGTTTTAAATATATTAGACTCTCTTGATTGCCATTTTTTACACAAAGCTGCTGATACAGTATACAGAGTTTTAACTTTTTTTTCACATAAAATACATTTTTCTTAAGTGTTCTCTGTACATCAGTGGCTTCTGGTCTGGTGAATTATTGCGGAGGGCTGGGGGTCTGCAGACTTTTCCTGGGTGTGCAGAGCCAGGCCCCGCACGGTGGCACTTGCAATGCCCACAGGAAGCAGGCCCTCTAACCAACTAGAGAGGACCATAGCTTCTGGCAAAGGGAGTCACTCCTGCGGAGTTGTCCACTGACCATGTGACCCTTTGGTCTTGTGTGCCCTTGGGGAGGGGAGGCTAACCCCAGGCTACAAATAGCAGGAGTTACACACAGTCCTTCTGGGCATCTTGGAAGGAGTGCCCTTCTGGAAACTACCCCAGCATCTTGCTCTGGGAGAGCAGGTGGGAGAGAGAGCTCAGAATCAAACAGTGTCTGACACCAAGAACCAAGAGTCGCATGTTATTACAAAGTCAGCAAATTTGTGGCAGGCCCAGACAGGGGCCACATCTTTGTCTACTTTTCTAAGCTTTCTAAAACTGATCAAACAGTGTAGAGCTGTATAGTTGATGTAATTATATCCTGAAATCTTCAGTAGACCTGGGCCTAGGGTTCTTTCAGGTTCCCTGAGCTACTGGCCGGAAACTCACAATTTGGTGATAACCCACTAACAATTTCCAATGATTTGGTGCATAAGGTGGGAGCAAGAGCCAGAGCTCACAGCAAGCCAGGCAGCACCTGCTTTGGAAATAGCCTCCATCAATCTGCCAGGAATTGCCACCAGACCTGGGTCTCAGCAGGAGCTGGGCATCGGGTGGACGTTACCAAGTTTCTCCCAGCTCCTTGATCCACACCCACCAGGGAGAGAAGCTGAGTCATGGGAAAAACTTGATGTTAAAGTAGTGGCTGCTTCCCTCCCAGTGTCCACTGGTGGAGTAGGGGGCTGATAGATAAGCAAGACACAATGACTTTAAGGACCAGAGATGCATTTGACAGCAAAACTGCAGACTCCTTATTCTTCTAGACAATGACCTCAGACTGCTATTATACAATCCCTCCCCCTCCCCCCAGGGATGCTGGCCCGAAGGCAGCTAACTCTGAAGGTTCCTGACGGACTTGGGATGTGTCTGCCTGGGACCCTAGATTCAGCATCTTCACTCAGTGGCAAATGTTATCCAGGGGTGGACATGAAGGTATTTCCCAGTTAAAAAGATTCACACTCTTAAGGATTCCAGAAGCTGAACAGCCTGGGGACAGTGGATTGGGATGCAGTCCCTCTGCTCAGGTGAACCAGGTAGGGCTACTGATGCCTGTGGTCCTCAAGGGATGAAAACCAGGAAGGGCTCTCCTTACTCCATCTTTGTTCCTCCTTCTTCTGCAGAACCTGACATAGTGCCTGGTATGTTTCAGCTACTCAGGAAGTTTCGTGAATGAATGAACTGATGACCCTGGAAGCTGTTCTCCAACTCATCCCTCAACATTCAGGAGACCCACAGGGAGAGCTCTCCAGGGACTTGAAGTCCTAACAGGGAACATTTATCCCTGATGGAAAACAAGAGCTAAAGCCCAGGAATCACTTCTCTCTGAGGACAGCTCCTATGGGGGAATCAGCTGGGATTCCCAGCCTTCTGGGTAAAGAGGAATGACCCAGAAGAAGGAGAGAAGGAAGGAGGAAATGGGCAGGAGGGTTCAATGTGGACAGTAGTCTCTGGCCCCTGCTCAGGAAAATCAGAACACCTGCACAGCTGTCTCCTGGGGAGGGTGGCTACCCTCGGCCCCATCTACCTTGTAGGCCACGTCAGCCACAGAGGCATTTCAGTGTTAGTAGAGCCCAAAGCGTAGTTTTGGGATATTCCCCTGCTTTTGCCATATGCTGAGTTGATGGAGACCCTACTCCCAGACCCCAGAGATGTGAGAGGTGTCACGTACACCTATCTTCGGTCTCCAGTGCTGCATCTCTGCCCTAGACTACATCTGTTCAGGAGTTGGGACGGGGAGACCTGGTACTGGGAGACCCCCATCTGCTTCCAGCAGCCACCAGGGCTACTCTCTGGCCCAGCTGCTCTGCTCCTGGTAAAGCATCAACCAGAGCCCTTGTGGTCCTGCTTCCTCTCTGGGAAAGAGAAGCCATGGGAGCCACAGACAGGACTGAAAATGACAAAGAGGGGACCCCATTACTAGGCTGTGGCACAAGGGGGGCTCCTCCAGCCCCAGTCCCCTGACCCAGGGAGAATTCTCACAGGCTCAGAAAGAAGGAGGTTAAAGGGAACCCTGATCTGTTCCCCACATCAGAATCTGGACCAAGAGGGCTCCTTCAGAGCTCTAAGGAGGTAGTTTTAGGATGAATAAAGGCGCACAGGGCAGGAAACAAACCTGCAGCTTGTCAGTTATACCAATAGGATTTGGCAAAGCCTGTGGGTGGAGCCGGACTCATGGGCAACACTTTCAAAGGGGGTCATGAGAGAATGTGAGGGTGAGATGGCAGGAGCCCTCCTCCCCGGCAGCAGGAAGACTGGGGCTATGACAGGTAGGGCCAGGGAGAAGCCCACCTCCAGCCCTACCTCTGCTCTCCTGAGAGCAGTACAGGATGTTGGCCACAGGCACCTTGGATTTGTAGCCTTGAGGTACCGCCAACCCAGTAGGAGTAGGCTGGGAGTCCTGGGGTCAGGCAGGAACTCACAAGAGCCAACTGGCAAACTCCTCTCACTGAACATTCCAGAAAAGACAAGCTGGGCCTGGGGTCCTGAGCATTCACTCTGCATACCCGACTGATGTGTAAGGCAGAAGGAGTGGGGCGCAGGGGGCCCAACAGCTCACTCTGATGGCTCAGTCTAAGGAGGGCTGGCAGAGATGCGCTGGACCAGAATGACCCAAATCCCTTACAAAGACGGGCTAGGATGCTAGGTTCTGTCATGGCCAACCGGAAATGTTCTCAGAAATTAACTCACTTCTCTCCCCGGAAAAGGCCTCCCAACAAAACTCCTCGCTTCACCTCATCTTTCCAACACCAATGGATAAACCTGATATTGACACCATCATGGGAGAAACCTGGAGTGTTACAGCCTAAAAGAATGTTTTCATCCAATGTAGTTGGAAACACTGACTTTGCTGCATCCCTCCCCATCGCACCCCGTCTACCAAGAGCAAAACTGGAGTAGAATGGCCTGGTTTTCCACTTAGCCCCTGGGTGGTCACGCAGCTCCTGTGTCCTGAGATGGACAGGAGGGCAGCTCTCAGTGAGGCTGCAGGAGTAGGTCTGTGCCCTCCACGTCTAACCCATGGAGGTTCCTGCCTCCTCTGGACACAGAGAGGACTTCCTGTCCCTGCCAGGTGTGGATGGTGACCCAGGACCCTGGTATGACCCTGGGCAGGACTGTGGGCCTCAGCTTAGCAGGTTCCTCCCATTTAAGCCACCACGGCAGTTGTGCCAAGACTGTCTTCACTTCAATCCTTTTGGGAATGGCCCACAAATTCTCAGCCCCTCCTGTTCTCCGTGAGCCCAGGTCATTCCTGAACATGTGAATTGACAGTTCACGAGTGTGGTGTGTGTGTGTGTGTGTGTGTGTGTGTGTGTGTGTGTGTGTGAAGAGACAGAGGAGTACTGGTCCCCAGAAGCCTTTATCAAGAACAGAACTAAGATCCCAAGCCCGCCCTCCCCAAATCTGACGGCAGAGTGAGTCAGGGCCACTGCGTTTCAGATGGCAGACGATGCAGCAGGAAGCAGAAGTGAGGGGAGCGGGGATGCGGAGGGCAGCTGGCTGAGGGCTGGGGTCAGCATTCCTCTGGAAAGCTGAGCCCACCTCTCCCAGGCTGCCCTCTGAGGCCTCCGCAGTCAGGGCAGTGGGGCTGGCCCGGGTCCCAGGGGCCTGGCCCTGCGGCATTGCTCTCCTCCGGCACACTGGGACTAGGAGATGCGACAGCAGCCGTGGACCTTCTCCTCCATCTCCTCCATGGGGGCCTTGAACTTCAAGAGCGGGGGATCTCCACTGGTGACCGTGTAATACACCGAGGTCCCGTTGCTGCTGTAGGGTGAAGTTCTGCCTCCGATCAAGGGGGCCTTGCCTTCATTGCTGCTCTCCCCGGTCCTGGCCATGCTGCTGCCCAGATGGGTGCTCAGGAAGGGGTGGCTGAGCAGCTTGGCGGCAGCCCGCTGGCGCTTCAGCTCCAGAAGCGTCTGGGGGCTCTGCTCCTTGTAGCCGCTCCAGGGTGGGGCAGTGTCGGCCACGCTGGGGCTGCTGTAGGCCATGCTGTAGTCAGGCACCTCGTGCATCTTCCAGACATCCCCGTTGGACAGTGCATACTGGTAGGCACTGACCGGGGCCCGGAGGCCATTCTCCACAGGCCCATCCAATTCACCCCGGGAGATCTTGGTAGAAAATTCTGAGAGCAGCACAGGCTTCTCCAGCCTGGGGTTCTGAGGGTGAGAAGAACAGCATTACCAGCTGGCTAGAGGGGCTACACCCACAACCCACCTGCATCTTTGCTGAGAGCATGGATGTTCTGACGCATCCTCCATCTGTTCTCTACCTGGATAACAGGGCCTCTGTGTTCCTCTAGGACATCACCCGTCTATATGTCCTGGTAGAGCTGACCAACCCCAACTTTTCTCCAAGAGCTGGAGCGTGACCCCAGGCCTGGCTAGTGCACATGTTTTACTCCAGGGACTGACTGGTCCAGGAATGAGCCCTTGACTGAAAGTGATTCCGTGAAACTCTACCCCAGGACTTTTGCTTGAACAACTGGGAAGAAGAAGTTTCTGTAGGAACTGCAGAAGGCAAGAATGATGTGAATTGGAGGCTGTGGAGACACCATGTCAAAGGTGCTTTCTCTGCTTGTGAGGGAAGCCACCATTAGGGAAGAGAGAGAGAGAGAAAGAGAGACTGCATCTTCATGTTGTGCTTTGAGCCCTTAGATCCAGCTAAACTCAGACTTTCTCAGTTACGTGAGCCAATAAATTCCATTTTTTGTGTAAGTTAATTTCAGCTGGATTTGTCGATCACTTGTAATCTTTCCTCTCTATTCTCTGCAAAGCTCCACTTCACATGACAGAGATTCTCATCCAGAAATCCTGTATGGTCCTTGCATGAAAAGAGCTCAAAAAGCAGCCCCTGCCCAGAAACTAGACACCAACAGGGACATACATGTGACAGTGGCAAGGAGGGAAAGCACACCCCACAGAGTGAAGAGACACAGGAAAAAGCTGGAAACATACATGACAAAAAGGGGCTCATTTTGCACATATATCAACAGCTTTTAAAAGTCAATTTTAAAAGACTTAAGTATCCTTTTTCTGTTTTGTTTTGTCTTTTTGTTTTTGTTTTGAAGTACTGAGAATCGAACCCAGGATCTCACACATGCTCAAAAAATATTATTATTATTATTTTTTTTATAAAAAGGATCTTGCTGCACACCAGCAAGACTGTACCTAGGACTTGTTTCCACAGACAAGCTCCCTCACGGGGCACATAAAGACCGGCACGTCATCTCTCGGCAAACAAGAAAATGTGACCAGTCCTTATATTGCAATGTTCTGCAGCTGGTAAAAAGAATGGAGAAGTCTCCACATGTTGGCATGGAAAGATCTCCAGGAAACATAAAATAAGGTTAAAATGTAACATTGGGAGAGACACTTTCTGTAGTGTGTTTATTCTCTCTCTCTCTCTCTCTCTCTCTCTCTCTCTCTCTCATGGCTCCTTCTGAACCAAGCAGGCAGACCATACCATATCACAGGGGGACAAGGGGACACACACACACACACAGATTTCGATGGTTCAAGCCAGTGTTTCTCAAACCTTCACGTGCAAATGAGTCACCTGAGAATCTTGTTAAAATACATACTTTGATTCAATAGGTCTGGTTTGGGGCCTGAAACTCAGCATTTCTAACGCCTTACTGCTGATGCTTTGAATAGCAAGGATCTAAGACACTGTGTTTTGGATATACATTGGAATCATCTGGAGAATCAAAAATACATTTACAGTCAGCCCTTCGTATCTGCAGGTTCTGCATCTGCAGATTCTGTCAACCTTGGGTCAAAAATATCCACACAAAACAAATTCGGTCTGTATTGAACACGTACAGACTTTTTTCTTATGATTATTCCCTAGACAAACACAGCATAACAACAATTTACATAGCATTTACACCATATTAGGTATTACAAATCTTATTCTATAAGTAATAGGAAGACTGCATGGGTTACATGCATTTTATATAAAGGACTTGAACATCCACTGATTTGAGTATCAGTGAAGGTGCCCTGGAACCAAGTCCCCATGGATACCATTGGTATATAATAATGCCAATTTGAAAAGGCTACATATTATATGATTCTAACCACGGGACATTCTGGAAAAGGCAAAACTGTATAGACAGTAAAAGATCAGAGGTTGCCAGGGTTTGAGGAAGATGAACAGGTGTAGCATCAGGGATTTGGGGGACACTGAAAGTGCTCTGCATGATATATGGTGGATGCGTGTTGACACTGCATTTGTCAAAACCCACAGCAATAACCCGGATTGAACCTCCTGTGAACTGGATTAGCGTACCAACATTGACTCATTAGCAATACATATGTACTACATTAGTGCAAGATGTTAATAAAAGGGGAATCTCAGGATCATGAAGAAGGAGTATATAAGGACTGTCTATACTCTCCACTAATTTTCCTGCAAGCTCAAATTTTCTCAAAAAAAAAAAAAAAGGTATTAATTTTGAAAAGAAACTTGTACATAAAATGCCTGAGTCCCCACCCCAGAGATTCGGGTTTCATAAGTCTGGACCATGCCTTGGACATTAGTTGTTTGTTTGTTTGTTTTTAAGAAAGAAAGAAAAATATCTCCCCAGGTGATTTTTATTGCACAGTTAAACCACGGATTGAAAAGCCTATCACAGTTGTGCCCAGGACCAGGGAGTTAGCTCTGCCAAAGAGTGAAGCAAAGCCAGCCCCGGGGGGCTCACAGGTCAGAGCCATGGCAAGAATCTAATGTTGGGGGCAGGCTGAGTAAAGACTCCCTCAGATAAGTGACTCCCAAATCCTCATGTCCTTAGAATCTACACCTGAAGGCTGGTTAAGCACAGCTAGACCCCAGGCCAAGGCTGCTGATTCAGTATGGCTGGGGTGTGGCTTGGACATCTGCGGTTCTCACAAGTTCCCAGATGATGCTGATGCTGCTGGTCCAGGGACCACACTTTGAGAATTCCTGCTTTAGAGACTATCACATGCTAACACCTAAAGCCTTGAAAGGGACAGGGATGGAAAAGGAATGAGCTCTGACCTCTGTAGCTGTGCCCTGTCGTCTCCTTTCCTCCGGGATGGAGGCTTCAGTTTGAATGCAGCCCTGGATGCTGAGAGTTGCCAGGAGGTAGGTTGCTAGGTGACTATGGTCCTGCTCTAGCCAGACTTTCTCTGCACCCCCTCTTCTCCCCAACCTGAAAAACCCAGTCCCAGAGGCAAATGAGCCCATCTGTTTGCCTTATCTAAAACCAAACAGGCTTTAGTCTTAATGAGGAAGTCCTAGAGAGTAACAACAGAATCAGTCCTAAGTGTGGTTCCTGGTTCCTATACACCTGGCCCTATTCCCCACAGGCTTAATGATTTATAAGACTCCATCAATGAGCACTTGTGGGGGAGTCCTTGCACCTGTGGAATGGGAACCAACACAGGGATAAAGCCAGGATGGGGGCGGGGAGCTGGTTCTACAAAGATTTTTAAGAATCTCAGTCTCCTACAGATCAATAAGAGAAAGATACCACAGCGAGAAAAGCAGGAGGTGGGAGGGTGGGAGAGATGCTTCACAAAAGAGGATAAACAAAGGGCCAATAAGCAGAGGAAAAACAAATTTAAAACATAAGCTGCCACAGCAACCCCATGAGAAGCGGCTCAAGTTAAAAGCACTGGTGATACTAAGCATGCCAAGAATCAGGGGCTGGGGTTGTGGCTCAGTGGCAGAGCACTTGCCTAGCATGTGTGAAGCACTGGGTTCGATCCTCAGCACCACATAAAAATAAATATAAATAAAATAAAGGTATTGTGTCAAAAAAAAAAAAAAAAAAGACTAAGAAACACTCTCATATGGCTCATGAGAGAGCAGATAGGTACAACCACTTTGGAAAATGGCTGGGTAGTGTGTACTAAACTAAACATGCCTACCCCATACTGGATTCCTGGGTTAATGCCCAGTAGAAAATAGTGCTCATATATACCAAAAACACTCACAGGATTGTCTACAACAGCTTTATGGAATAATAGCCCAAAGATATCCACCAACAGGAGAATGGTTAGGTAAACTGTAATACAGTTGTCTCTCAGTATCCAGAGACTCCAGAAACCCCTGTGGATTCCAGAGTCTTCAGATGCTCATGTTCCTCATATAAAATGATGTAGCATTTGCCTATAACCTACATACATCCTCTTGTATACTTTACATCTTCTCTAGATTACTTATAACACCTAATGCAATACATATGCTAAATAAATAGCTGTCATACTACATTGTTTAGAGAATAATGACATGAAAAACATCTGTACCTGTTCACATGGGCACAATCTTTCTAAAAATATTTTCGATCCGAGTTGGTTGCATCCGCAGATGCAGAACCCACAAATATGGAAGGCTGACTGTATTCCAGAGTAAAGAGGAAGAAGGATCTAGTACTATATGCTACAACGTGGATGAAATCTCAGACATAAAAGAAGCCAGACACAAAAGACCCACTCATTCATATGCATAAGCAAAACCAGTCTATAGCACTCAAAGTTAAATAGGGGTGTAGGGGGAGAGATTGATGAGGAGAGGGACCATGGGACCCTTCTAGGGTGATATTGTTCTAGAGATTCATCTAAGCATACACGTTTAAAAAGAAAAAAAAAACATCGGAAAGGGCTGAGGTTGTAGCTCAGTGGTAGAGCTCTTGCCTGGCATGTGTGGGGTACTGGGTTTGATTCTCAGCATCACATATAAATAAGTAAATAAAATAAAGGTCCACTGATAACTAAAAAAGAAAATCATTGGAAAACTCACTTAAGATTTGAATACTATACCACACATAAGATACACTCAACCACAAAGAAAATATTAAGCATAGCTGGGAAGCATGTGAATGTGACTTTTTTGATCTCTCTTTCCTTCCCTTCTCTTGAGCTTGGGACCAGGCAGAGCAGAGCTTGCACATGTACCCTTTCTGTGCCCAGCAATCCCTTGGCAGGTGCCTTCACTCATGCCTATGAGACAGCCTGGGAGTGACCTCTCTATTCACACTAGAAAACGGGTCCCACAGAGATCCATGGGCATGCCAGGCAGCTTATCATTTTGCAATATCCTCCAGGAATGTTTTGCTCTGCTCACTGACAGAAAGGAAGATCACTGCTGGTACAGCTAGCTTCTCCCTTCTCCTTGCTCAGCAATTCCGCCCTGGCCCTAAACTTGTCCTCTCCAACCAGTAAGACAGCTGCCATGCATGGACCTCACTGACGGTGTTGGTCCTGGGTTGATCATGTCCACCCACAACCTCTGGATGTGATTATTTGGAATAGTGTCTTCTGAGATGTAATTAGCTAAATTAAGACAAGGTCATACTGGATTGGGGTGAGCCCTAATCCAATGGTGTCCTTAGAAGAAGAAGAAAAAAACTCAGACACACACATAAGGAAGAAGGCTTGTGAGGACAGAGGCGGAGATTGAAGTCACACTAACAAAAGTCAAGGAACACCTAAGCCATCGTAATTTGTTACAACAGACACAGGAAACGAAGCACTTCAAAGCCCAGGCCCCCTGGCTGCTTCTTAGAGGTCCTGCCAGCCCTACTCATCTTTCCAGAAATTCTTCCAACCAGAAGTATTCTGATAAACACCATTCTCAACATCTGGTTGTATTTTCCCCACAAAATTTTAGTGCCCTTAGCTCCTGGGACGACTGACCTATGGAACCTGTCTTCTGGAGAGTCCCAAACCAGATCTGCTGGAGGACAAGGAGGCACATGGTAGGTAGTCACTGTCTCCCTCCTGCATGCCAAAGCTCCCAGCTCTGACTAACATACCAAGGGTCACCACATTAACTACAGGAGCCACCACCCACCGGAGGGGACCCAGCTGCTTGTGGGCCAGCTACCTCCCTCTGAAGGTTCTCAGATAAAGAGAAAGACTAGAACTGGCTCTGTCCTCCCAAGGCACCGGCTGACAATGGGCAGGGTGGGGGTCACTCACTGGGTCCTTATTCTCCTGGTCTGTCCTGGTCTCCCTGATGTCCCCGTTGTAGGTGGCGGTGCGCTGATCCTCGGCTGCGCTCCGCTGCTGCCACAGTATGGCCTCCCCCTCGTACTCCTTTCTGTACAGGTTGGTCCTGTCCGACAGGCTGGCTCGACGTACTACCTTCCTGAGGGGACAGAGCGGGTGCTGGAGGCTGCGCCCAAGCACCACAGGTAAGAGCACGCAGGGGACCCTGGCTGCCCTGCTCCGACTCACCCACGGCTGCCTGCGCTGGATGTCCTCCGGCTCAGGGACGACTTGTGCCTCAGCTGTGACTTCATGATCACATCATGCTTGTGCTTGAGCTCTAGCAGCAGGACCTTGAACTCCTCCTCTTCACACAGGTCTGGAGGGGCAGAGAGATCAGTAGTGGGGGAGGGGTGGGCAGGGCCCAGGATGTGGCCCAGGAGGGTACCCCCGACCAGGGCAGCCACCACCCCAACCCACTGAGAGCTCCCAACACCTTTTGGGGCATGCAGGGAGGGAGAAAGTCAGGCCAGTCTTGTTGCCTGGGCTAGAACCACATCTTAGAAGAGGGTAAGAATAGGAAACCCCAGTTCCGCACACAAACTCCCAAGGCTCCCAACAGGGACAAAGGGACTCATACCCCTCTTTGATAGTTTCTGGGAGAGTCTCTTGAGAGAAACAAGCAGTAACCCCATCCTTGTGGCTCAAGCAAAAAGTTATGCAAAGAAACTGAGAAATATGCACAATCCTGGTCTACCTAATCCTTCTATCCATCCATTGGTTGACCTAGTCATCTCTCCATGGGTTCATCCTCTGCCCATCCATTTATCCATCCATCCATCCATCCATCCACTCATCCATACATCCACACATCCACCCACCAACATATCAGCACATCTACCTGTCTACTCCATCCATCCGTCCATCCATCTGTCCATCCGTCCATCCATTCATCCATCCATCCATCCATTCATCTGTCCATTAATCTACCATTCATTAATGCAGTTGTCATTCATCTACCTACATACATACCAATCCCGCATCATTCAGCCATGAATTCATCCATTTATCCTTTCCCCCATCAATACACAGTGCCTCTGTGCATGCCAGACACTGTGCAGGACTTACCTATAGGCATCTCATCCATGGATGTCCTGGCACTGAGACTAGCCCCATGGGACACCAGTAGCTCTGCCATCTGCATCTAAAACAGAGGAAGAAGCCCTTGTTCCCTTGACCAGGGATCACAAAGCCTAGAAGGCAGAGAGTGCCCAGGGTCTTGGTTATATTATTTTACTTGGTGATGCTGGAAATTGAACCAGGGCTTTGTGGGTTTTTTTTTAGTTTGTTTGAGACAGGGTCATGCTATGTTTCCAAGGCTGGCTTTGAACTCATGATCCTCTTGCCTTAGCCTCCTGAATAGCTGGAAGTACAGGTATGCACCACCACACCTGGCCCCAAGACCTCTTAGAATGTAACCCAAAAGATGGTGGGTCAAAGTTGATTCTCAGGGAAGATCCTGCAACCTGGAGCCACGGGGGAACCCTGGAAGATACGATGGGCTTAGAAGCCCCTCCACATGCCTTGGTCACACCAACAGGGAGAAGAAGTTGGAGCTGGCTGTGACTCAAGAGCTGCCAGATGTCTAAGGAGGCACTGTGTCAGCTGCAATACTATCTGGGAAACAAATGGAGAAAATATGCAAAGCAGAAATGATGGGAATTTTCTAATTGGGAAAATCTGATTATCACCTCATTAAGATACAATGAACCAAATGTTTTTGCAAACTCCCTGAGTCTTTTCATATCCTATGTACTTGATGTAGTCAACACCTTAAGTGGGTTCTTCGAACCAACTGCCAGCCCAAGGACTTGTTGATGGCAGGTTGACCTTGTGCTGGCCTCCCCCACATCCCTGTGGGTGTGAACTACCTGTCCCCAGAAGGCTGCTGCGTGCAGGGGCTCCCAGCCATCCCAGTCCTTCACATCCACACGCACTCCATGGTCCAGGAGGAGCTCAGCGGCCCGCAGGTATCCATGGGCTCCAGCTATGTGCAGCTGGAAGAGAGGAAATAAGTGAGCATTCCCTAGGGGGCTGGCCCCACATTTGGAGGCAGGATATCCCTCACCCCCACTGACATCCCAGAACATCCTTGAGGCTAGCAGAATGGAATAGAATGAGGTGGGAAAATCAGCAGAGGATTATTAAATCTGAAATACGGATCTAGAGGAGAAAGCAGAGAAGTGAGTTCTCCTCCGTGATTCCCTACTGTGTGCTGAGCCCTGCAGCTCAGTATTTGGCTGGGAATATAAGGCACAAGTGGGATAGTGATACTATTAATAACAATACTGATCATTGCTAAGATCTGCTGAGTTTATAAATTTGGTGCTGAGCACTTGCATACAGAATCTCACTTAACCTCTCAACATTCCTGTGAAGAAGATACTATTATCTCAAGCTTCCTGGAAAGACCTGAGACCTAATAGGTGCCTGGTCTAGCTCGGAGGGCCACCCTGAGGCCAGTAGCATTCAATCTCACTACCTGAACCTATTCTTAAGCAGACATCCAAGCAGGGACCCAGCTGATAGAATTGGGTGTGAAGTAGGGATCAGAGCTCTGAACCCAAGTGGGACAAGCCCAGTTATCCTTCTGGGCCTACCAAGTTATCCCTGAGGGACCATGAAAGGAGCTTGGTACTATGGAGCCCTGCCTGCTAAGTTTGAGACCCTGGCACCCCTTGGGTGCCCAAGACCAGCACAGAGCCTAAGCCTAGGACAGTGCTTAGCCTTTGTTGGGGTGGGAGTCCAGGTCCATGGCCCTGTTTTCAGTTTAGAGGCTACAGAAGTAGACTCTCGATAATACCGGGTTTCAGTGTGCTTGAGGGTCTAGGAGCAGAAGACAGGGATGTTTCCCTAAATCACTGACACTTGGCTGCAGGAAGTGGAGTTAACCAGGCAAATGAGAGAGGGAAGAAGGTTCCATTGTAATCAAAGAAGCCCTTGAAACGGTGGTGACTAACAGATGAAGGGTGAATGGAATGATGGATGGACCAATCAATGAATGGATGATTGGGGCTGTCTAATTTCTGAAGACAGGGAACCCAGAGGAGAGGCTGTTGCTGCAGAATCAGGGACTGCTAACGAGGCAAGGCAGTGGGATAGGACAGGAGACACTAAGGCAGGGGAATGGACAGTGCAAAGCAAGATGGCACAGGTGAGTGGGTGAATGATGGCATCAGTCCTTGGGAGGGGGACATCACTAGAGGAAGGGGTTACTCCAGATGAGCACCAGGAGACTGCAGTGAAGAAAGATCTTGGAGACAGAGTGTGTGGACAGAAGATCCAAGCCTGCCATCCAGGGACCTGACTCTCAGTCTCGATCCACCAGGAGCTGATCCACTTCAAGTCTAGGAGGTCTTGGTTCTGTTGCCTTTCCCCAGCCCAACCAGCCCGGCCCATCTCCTCACCAGTGTGGCGCCCTGGGCATCGATCCAGTCAAGGTCCTGGCCCGCTGCAATCATACAATGGATGTCCGCAATCATCTGCTGCTCAGGGGCCGCCCGCATCTCATTGATTTTCTCTTGGGTGATGCCTGCAGAGTGCAAAAGAGGATTTATTCAGCATCCTCATGGCTGGGCCTTGAAGGGGAGAGAGGGCAGATGGGGAGGGATGGTTCCTGTTCCCAGGGTCTTCCAGTCTAGGTGCACACAGACTAGCCCACAAACCATTGTCCCCCAGGCCTGATGAACACAAGTTGACCCACAGAGCAAGAGCCATTTTTGCCTGGCACTCCGTAGGTACGGTATTAATATTGGTCACTTTCATGTATGCCGTTCTCTTATCTAAAAGTCCCAACCATCCACCTACACCTACCCATCTCCATCTGCTTAACTGCCTGGTGTTCTCTCATTCTCTCTCTCTCTCTCTCTCTCTCTCTTTCTCCTTCTCTGGTGCTAGAGATTGAACCCAGGGTGTTTTTTACCACTGAGCTATATCCAGTCCTTTTTATTTTGAGACAGGTCTCACTAAGTTGCTGAAGTTGGCCTCAAACTTGTGATCCTCCTACCTCAGCCTCCCAGTTTGCTGGAATTACAGGCAGGAGCCACTGTACTCAGCTCTGTCTCGTTCTTTAGGTCCCAGCCTGCATCACTGCTGGTCACCCTATCTGACCAGAGTCTCTGCTAGTTTCCTTTGTCTAGTCCACAGTTGTGTTTGTAGCACCAGGTACAATATTCAATATAGCATTGTTGCAGAAATGACTGAATTAATGAATACATTACCTGAAGAGTTGAATAAACAGAAGCAGGAGGGCCCAGAAAGACATTTTATAACCTGAATTCCAGGCTAAAAAGTGTAAGCTGATAGTGGCAGCTACTAATAGTACTTAAGGAGAGGGCGATATGCTCTACAAAATGATCATTCAATCAAGCACCCTTGAACAGAATTCAAGAGGTCTATAAACTTGAAAGGATGAAAAAAAAAAGTACATGCTCATTTTGATTAAGTGAAATTTGGAATTTCCTGCAATGAAAGTAAAACCCACTGTAGTATTAGCAGTCAGTGCCTCTGAGTTGATCCCCAACAGAAAGCAGGGGTTTTCTTATTGTTATATTACCATTTAATGAATTAATGAAGTTTCTACCTCAGGTATTTAAAATATTTTGGTAGCTGTGTTTGAATATAATCTGACTTCCTGTACAATTCTGTGATTTTATAACTATATTGAGTCACACTATTTTGAGAAGGGGTCCATAGAGTCACCAGACTGGCACAAAAATCACTAAGAACCTCTGCAGAAGGTGAGTGGCAATGCGCAGGTGCCAGAGAACAGAGACCCAATCAGTAGGGACTGCAGCTATCTGGGGAGAAACCCAAGGCAAGGGCCAGGCGGGACCTTGGGCTGCAGCGGAGGTCTGCATTGGAGGCCTGTTTCTGAGGAGGCACTTCAGAAGCATGCACGGGGAGGGGGGGGGGGGGGGGGGCGCAGGCAGGCAGCCTCTCCCCTTGCTGCATTTGTTTCCTCTCTAAACCTCATTTGTGAGCTGAGAACAGCCCACATCTTGTTTATCTGGGCCCCTGGCAGCCAGCTTGGTGCCTGGCACAGAGCAGCACCCGCAAATGTTCTTAACTTTTTATTATCTTCCCAAATGGGAATATATCTTTATGGTGGCTGTTTACTGAATTGTCACAGCTGACAAAGAGGAAACAAGGCCAGCTGAGGCCGCCCGCATGTGTGGGTGACAGGGATGAGAACAATATCTCCCTTCAGCATAGCACGCTTTCCAGGGTCCTTTCGTGTCCTTATCTGGTTAATCACAGATAACAATAATGAGCGACTTTCACATTCACTGCAGGCTGAGCATACGGAGACAGGCACACAGCTAACTAACACGTTCACTTGCATTAATTTAAGCGCTGCTCCCTGCAGTTCCGTGCCCATTTTATAGCATGCCACTCTCCCTTACCCTGGTACGCCATGCAGGTCTCAATGACATCCAGGGTGGGCTCATCCTCGCAGAGGTCATAGGGCATGTTCCCATCGGAGTTGACAGCAAGCAAGTCAGCCCCACTGCAGAGAAAGGGTCGGGGTGAGGGCCAGGTGGGGGTGGCAAGGGTCAGTCTGGATGCCTCTGCCCTCTGACCTTTCAGCCACCCCAGCATCCATGGCTCCACCATGGACACCCCAGCAAAGTGATGCTCGTTGCTGCCCACCACACAGCCTCTGAGCTCAGTGGCTTTAGCATCCCAGGGCCCCAGGTAGAATGGACCAAAGTCCCAGAAGACCCCTCTCAGCTTCCTGCTATGTTGAAGCAGCAGGTGGGCACCTAGGGACAGACATTAAAGTTCTGGTGACAATAATAAAAATATAAACAGCAATGGGACCAATCACCAGACACCTGCTTGGAGCTAAGCCTGCTCTAAGCCCTTCATACATGTCACCTTATTTAATCCTCACAATAGTCACCGTGGGGTGGTACTGATGGCCTCATCTCACTCAAAGGGAACAAAGACTCAGATGGCTCTGTCACATCCAATGTCACATAGCTTGGCTGAGGGAGGGTCAAGACCCAAACTCCAGTCTCTCTTGTGATATCTCTTTTCACTTCTTGTTCTATGTCACTCTCCATTGATATACAGACACATCCTCCCCCCAAGTCCCCACCTTGGCCAGCAACAGGGGCAGAACAAAGCCTTGGGACTCCCTGGCAGAATTCACTTTTTGGGCCAGCAGTATCCAAGCATGGCTGTGCAGGGGTGCCCTACAGCAAAATTACCCGAGGACCATTGAAATAAAAGGCGGTTCCCTGGGCTTCACTCCAGCCCTCCTGAAACGGTCTCTGGAGGCGAGGCCAGGGAACATATGAGGCCAGGGAACCCATGCCTCAGGTGATTCTGGAACAGACCAGCATTGGGGACCCACTGGATCAGACCAGCACCACTCTGTCTTCTGAGTATCAATACAGATCCAGTATGTGGCTACCTGATGCTCCTGGCAGATGTAGCCACACTCAGCCCTCTGCTGTGACCTCTCTGAGCTCTTGTGCACCCTTGAGCAAGCTAATCCACTTCTCTGAGCTGAAGAAGCAGTACTGTCACGGCCCACTCTACCCCTGCGAGCCACCTGTTGGGCTCCTGCTGCTTGCCAAGACCTGTGTAACATGTTACCTGCTCTCAGTCACTCCTCTGACTTCCTGCACTCAGAGGCTTTCTTTGGTCAAAGGGAGGCCGCTTACACTTACTCCCCTTGGCCTTGCTCAGTCTCTGCCATGATATTCTGCCTGACTCCCCAGGATTTTTGCATCCCTATGTGCCCAATGCCCAGCACAGGGTCTAGCCCCATTCAGAAGCCCACCAATTATTAACTAGATTCAAATGAATATATTTGAAATCGAAGTTGCTTTGTCTGTATGTTTATAGAATCTGAGAAGTCTGGGAAGAATTTCAAGATGGGAAAAGACCTTCATGGCAGAAAGAAATGGTCTTATTCCTGAGAAAGACCCTGCTGGATGGCCCCTCTTATACAAAAAACACCAAGCAAGTTCTGCCTTAAAGAAAAGCATAGACAGACTTTGAGGGTAAGACCAAGTGTGTGTGTGTGCGACATATGCATACATTTTTTAACAAATAGCAAGAAAAACAAAATAGCAACAATGCATTAAGAGAGTAAAGGAGATAAAGGTAGACGCATGGAGAAAGAGAAAAGGAGATAATAAAAAGAGGATGATATCCTGATCCTAAAGCCAGGCAAAAGCATTATAAGAAAATTACAGACTAATATCCCTAATAAGTGATGATGCAAAAGCCTCAACAAAATACTACCAAACCAAATTTGTAAAATAGTAAAAGGATGCATATTAAAGGATCCCACCATGAACAGTAGCATAAGGATGATTCAGCATGCAAAAATAAACCAATGTAATACACCGTATTAACAGAATGAGAAAGCCATATGATCATCTCAATTGGTACAGAAAAAGCATTTGACAAAATATAATACCATTTCATGACAAAAAATAACCAACTAGAAACAGAAGAAAACTACTTCAACATAATAAAAGCCATACACAAAATAACCCCACAGCAATCATCACACTCAATAGTGAAAGACTGAAAGTTTTTCCTTTAAGACAAAGAACAAGGCAAAGATGCCCACTTTTGCCACTTCTACTCAACCTAGAAGGTTCTAGCCAGAGCCATTATGCAGGAAAATAAAAGGCATCTGAATTGGAAAGGAAGATATAAAACTATACTTGTTACAAATGATACAATCTTATATTCAGAAAACCCTAAAAATTCTACACACACACACACACACCAAAAAAAGAGAAAAAAAAAAAACTGTTGGAATTAATAATAAAATTCAACAAACCGGCAAGATATAAAAAGTCAATGCACAAAATTGATTGCATTTCTATAAGTTAACAATGAAAAATCAAAAAAATTAAGAAAACAATTCCATTTACAATAGCATCAAAAAGACTAAAATACTTAGAAATTAATTTAATTCATAAGATTAAAAACTTGGATAATGAAATTGAAAAAAAAAATCTGAAAAAATATTTTAAAAGACATCCCATGTTCAAGGATTGGAAGATTCAATATGGTCAAGATGTTGATACTACACAAAGCAATCTATGTATTTAATGCAATTCCTATCAAAATTTCAAAGATGCTTTTTGCAGAATAGAAAACCTATTTTAAAATTCATGTGACATCTCAAGGGACCACAAATAGCCAAGATAATCCTAAAAAATAAGAATGAAGCTAGAGAAGTGTCCTGATTTCAGAACTTATAAGGCTACAGTAATAAAAAAAAGTGTGGTACCAGGCATTCTGGCAACATTATTCACAAAAGCTAGAATCCAGAAGCAATGCAAGTGTCAATCAAAAGATAAATGGATGAGCAAAATATGGCATATATATACACAATGGAATGTGGTGTGTGCACATGCAAGCATGCACACACACAAACTTGATGAAATGCTAATCAGTTTTAAATGGGAAGACAATTTTGACGCATGCAACAACATGGATGAACCTTGAGGACATTAGGCCAAATGACATAAGCCAGTTGCAAAAAGACAAATTGTGTATGATTCCACTTCAGAGAGATTCCTGGAGTACTTAAATTCATAAATACAGAAAGTAGAATGGGTAACCAGGGGGTAGTGGGGGAGGGAATGGGAGGCATAATAGTTTACCAGGTACAGTGTTTCTCGTTTGCAAGATGGAAAGAGTTCTGGTATGGATGGTGGTGGTGTTTGCACACCAGTGTGAACAGAATTAATACCACTGAATTGCACACATTATGGTTAAGATGGTGAATTTTATGTAATTGGTATTTTGCCACCATAAAAAAAATGGGAGAAAAAATGATGAAGGAAAAGAAAAAGAATGAAGTGAGACAAAGAGCAGAGAAGGTTGAGAGGGACCAAGGGCGAAGGAGACGGAGATGGAGAGAAAAGGAGCGAGACACACAGAGATGGACAGAGGAGAAGGGAATGGGGGAGGAGGGGAGGGGAATCAGAGAAAAGGAGATGGAGATGAAGAGAGGATCTGAGGAGAGAAAGATGGGGCAGGCACCAACGGAGACCAAGAAAGAGTGGCCGAGAGAAAGTAGAGGTGAGTGAAAGAAGGGAAGAAGGGAAGGAGGGAAGGCAGAGGAGGGAGGGAGAATGAATGAACGTGGGGCAAATAAAGCAAGAGACACAGGGAGAGCCTTGGGGTGAGCTGGCACGTACTACTGAACGAGGATCTTCACCAGGTTGATGTGGCCGCAGGTGGCCGCAGCATGCAGGGGTGTCCACAACTCATTGTCCTTGGCGTTCACGTTCGCACCATGGGAAAGAAGCAGCTTGACGATTTCCTCAAAGTTGTCGATGCAGCACTGGGAGGAACAGAGGCAGATGAGTTCCCGGCAGGGCCCCAGGCATTGGTGAGGACACACCATGTTCCCCTTAGAGGCCACTCATGAGAAGGACAGTGGAGTCAGACTACCTGAGTTTGGATCCAGCTCCATTATTTTTATGCTGTAAGCATTGCCCATGACCTTGAGCAAGCCACTTTACCTCTGTGAGCCTCAGTTTCTTTGTGAGTAAAAATGAAGTTAACATACAAGACAAAAGTATAAAGGTTTAAAAAAAAAAAAAACATCTGCTATAGAGTGTCATGCAAATGTTGGTGGAATGAGACATGGTATATGATTGGGGTTTTAAAAACCCAGAAGGCTTTCTCCAAACAACATTTCACAGGGAATCCAACTGAGATACCCAGTCGACTCCAGCAGGACTGCTCAGGTTGAAGCAGAGGTGTGTGTTGGGGAGGGGGGCCCCTCCCAGCAGTGGTCTTCAAGGTATGGCTGCCAGATCATGGTTTGAAATCTCTGACTTGGAAACTTCTGACCCAGGAAAGCACTTGGAAAAGCCCCCAGATGACCAGGTCTCCCACAAAGAACCTGGCTCCACATGCAGGTTCCAGCCCTGAGACCACCTCTGCAAGGAGACAGCTTGTTTGTACTCCTACCTGTAGGGAGCGAGCCCAGCGAGAAGGAAGGCTCAGGAGCCCACCGCTCTGCAGAGAGAACACAGGGCTCTAGGGGCCCCAGACTCCAGGGTCAGGGGAGTGAGAGACTCCATGGGACAGAGGGACTTCAGGCAGGGCCATGCAGGAGAGCGGGTGGAGAGCAGGTAGAGAGGAGGATGTCAGGGGCTGCTTTGAACACTGTAGGCTAGAGAGTCTCCCTAGCAGTGACTTCTAGAGATGCCAGTAGGGGACACAGCAGGGAACTGAGCTCGGCCCTGTCCATCCAGGTGCAGGCTTGGTTCTCAGTGCAATCAGAGACATTGGAGAACTATACTCAGAAAAGTAGAACAGACTTGTTTTTTTTTTTTTTTTTTTTTTTTAATCACTCTGCTGGTTCCATGTGGGGAACAGATTGTGTGTGTGTGTGTGTGTGTGTGTGTATGTGTGTGTGTGTGTGTGTTTACACCCACATTTGGAGGAGACTGTGAGAAGCTATGTCAGAGTCACCCAGTTAAGGATGATGGTAGACTGGCCTACAGAAGTGATGGTAGGAATGAAGAGAAGAGACTGAAGCAGGAGAAGAAGCACCTGTGTGAGGTGGGCATGACGTGGGTGTAGTGTGGGCAGCACCACAGCCCACCCTGTCCCCAGAGAGCCAGGGTTCAGTGCCAGAATGACATATGGGAAAGCAGCAACCATTTGCACAGATGTTGCTAGAAACTCAGGTTCTTTCTGAGCCAGCCACTGTGGACAGGTGGAGAAAGATGTGACCCTGCCCCTTCCTGCCAAAGGGGGACAGAACCATGCCGTGATGTGGAATGGCCAGCAGAGGGCACCAAAGACACCAGAGTGAGGCATGGAGCAGGGGGTGGGCCCCAGCCTGTCACTGGGAGATGGATCTTGGAGCCCTGGGGTCAGGGGCTCCAAGGAACAGAGGAACAGAGATCTCACCCTTAGATACTCCAGAAAGCGTGGCGTGGGGTGGAAGCCTCAGGATGGAGGTGCAGGGAATTGCACACCCAGAACTGCAGTCTTCTCAGCCTGCTGGCCAGGGGCCGGGCCAGTCTGGACCTGGACACCATAGCCAAGCAAGGGCTGAGTTGGGGTCTAAGTGCAGGGGTGCACGTGGAGAGGGTAGTAGGTGGTGACATAGGCAGGCCCTGAATTCACCAATGTGGAAAATGGCAAGGGACTTGCCCCCTGCCCTCACTTCCCACATCCAATCTATCCCCAGCTGTGGATGTATCTTGTCAGTCACAGCCCCCCGCTACTGCCCTGGGGAGGCTCATCTCTCCCTGCCTCCCTCCTGCTCCCCTTCCAAACACCCTCAACCAGGAAGAGCTTCCTGGTTAATCTCATCATGCTGCTCTTGGTTTGCAAACCTAGAAGGTTCCCTGTTGTCAAGATAAGCAAATCCACACTCCTTGGCCAGGCCTGTGAAGCTCTCCACGTGCCCTGGCCTCCTCTGTTGTACTGCAGCCACACTCACAGTGACAACAGTAACAACAGTCCTGGCAACCACGTAATAACAACACGTCATGTCACATTATCTGTAATATCAGTCAAGGCTTTTGAGAGCTGACTGGGGCAGGGCACCTTGCTAAGCTCTGGCCATGCCTTGCCACATTTAATCCTCAAAGTGAGCCTGTGAGGGTCCTCTCATCTTGTTTTACAGATGGGGAAACTGGTTCAGAGAGGTCTGGGTGCACAATCCCACGCACGGTAAGAAGTGGATTAAATCCAAGATTAAAATCCACCTACAGAGATGGATTGAAATCCAAACAGTCGGATGCCAAAGGCCTGTTCCCAGCCTTCCTAAGCTTGCCTCCTGTCATCTCCCTGCGGCTCCCTGCATTCTACTTGTGCCACAATCAACCCCCAAACTCCAAACTGGAAAGACTATGCCTCTGTACAAACTGTTCCCTCTGCTTTGAATGTTCTTCCTCTTCTATCTAGCAAACTCCTACTCAGCCTTCAAGACCCAGCTCCATCCGATGTCCTTCCTCTTGGAAGCCTTTCTCAGTTCCCCTTTGAGGCAAGTCATCGGCTCCCAGCTTCAAACTGCCACAGAGCCTTCTGCTTACCTCCATGTGAGGACAGAACACACTGTGTGGCCTGTGCTGTTATTTATGTGCCTGAGATCACACCCCACCATGAACTCTGAGAGCGCTGGAGTCCCATCCCTAGCCGAGTACCTGGCACGGAGGGGATGCCCAGCATGTAGTGGTTGAACAAATGAATGGAAGGCTGCAGAACAGTGGGGGAAGAGAGAGATCTTGGAATGGGACCCAAGGCCAGTGTGACGGTAGAGGTGGGGGCTGGGGTGAGTCTCTAGCCAGCCATGACTTCTAGGCAGCTGAACTTGGAGCCTTGAGTTAGGTTCAGGAACGGGTCCTGGGGAAGCCATGCCAGCAAGAAAGAAGTGGGGACATGACATGAGAGTGGCAGGAACCCCAAGACAAAAGGAGGACACCCCCAGAGAGTTCGCTGAGCCTGGGATGGTGCCTCCAGGCAAGGGGGCCCAGCGCTCTGCCAACCGCTGTGTCCACACACCAGTTAAGACCTCCTTGTTTAAGTCCTGTCTCTGCTGCAGTCCACAATGTGACCTTGGAAAAGAGATTCTACCTCCCCAAGCTGCACTGTCTGATACAGCAGACATTACTTACTTACATTCACTAGAGTAAAATAAAGCTCAGAATCTAGCTTCCTGGTCACATGGCCACACGGAGAGCTCTGTGGCCACAGGTGGCTCTTGCCTAGGGTATTAGTCAGGGTGATACACGGAACCTTTCCATCGGTGTAGAAAGTCGTGTGGAATAGGACTGTCTCTGAGCCTCAGTTTCCTCAACCAGGAGATGGGGATGGTAACATTTCCGAGGTTTATCGTGAAATGAGATACATCAGTGAAGTGCTTTGCAGAGAAGTGGTCACATGACAGACTTTAATAATGACTGACTACCATCTCTCCAGTGTCCAGGGTATCCATTTAATCCTCACAACAACCCAATGAAATGGGTACTTGTTATTCCTCTGTCAAATGAAGAAATGGAGGCACAGCGAGCTTCAGTAACTCGTCCACCATCACACAGCTGGAAAGTGGGGGCTCCAGGCAGAGACAACTCTCTACCCAAGCAGCCTCACTTTCCAGAACACACCAGGAAGCAGCCCACACGTATTACCATCACACCTCTGGCTGAGGAGCACCTCCTGGCTTGGGGAGCTGATCCAGGGTAAGCTGAGGCAGCCTCCCCACTCCCCCCTGGCACCGTCTCAGGCACCCTGGAGGCGATGGAGCTGGGGGTTTGGGAGAGTTTCTATGAGCATGATCCAGTGGGGTGCTGAGGCAGCTGCCCATGAGTGGGTACCTGGGGCCCTGGGGGAAAAGAAGAGAAGCCAAGAGGACATACAGGGAGCCCCTGGGCTCTAGGCCTGAGGGCGAGACTCTGCCCCTGAGGCTGATGGGTAGCACATGGTTGGTCTTTGATCCAACCCCCACCCAGGGCCCCAGGTGCCTGGCCTCTCCCTCCAGGCTACACTCAAGCCCATCTGCTCAGAAACTTGGGCCAGGGCACAGAAGCTTCATTCAATCATCCATTCGGCATTCACATATTGAGCACCTACTGTATGCCAACATGGAGAAATGACCTGGGACACACCAATGAGCAAGAGACATGGGCTGTGTCCTCGGGAGGGTCAGGATCTGGGTGAAGGGAAGGACAATATCGAATAGTCACACTGGTGGCTAAATCACCCATTAGGAAGGGCACTCAGAAGGTAAAGGCATGTTCGTCACAGCACACCCTCGGGCTCCTGCTGTGCACAGAAGCTGTCGGGGAGCTCAGAGCACACTCCAGGTACAAGCCTGGGGAGTCGGGAAGCAGAGCGGGGCAGGGCTCACAGGCTCAGGCAGCATGGCAAAGAGCTATGCTCAGAGTTTATTCTTTGCACCCAGCATTCCAAGAAGACATCGAAGAGCTTCAAGTAAACTCAGGGAGATTGTTAACTTGTGCATCCCCGTGGCTGCCACATGGAGAAAGAATTACAACAGGACCAGACTGAATTCTGGGGCCTGGTAGGGAGCTATGGAGGGGAAGGAAGCATCTGTGTGAGAGGAAACCACCAGAGCAGCCTGTCCCCAGGCAGGGAGGGCTGGATCTACTCTGCTTCCTGGCAAAGGGTATGTGTTATAATGCACATGGCTTGTGGCCATAGTTCTTGGTCCTGTAGCCTTAGGCAGGTCACATAGCACCTGTCAATCATCTTTATCGCCCAGGTGGGTAGGATGTCCTGGTGGGTATGAGCATCCTTTGTCAAATGTCAAGCTCCAAACAAACTTGCTTTGCTGGGCAGTGAGCACGCAGTGAACAAAAGCTCCCTGTCCTCGGAGCCCATCTCTGCACACGGGCTCTGTGGGCATGTTTGTGACAGACACACACATCTCCAAAGCAGACAAGAGCTTTTCAGATGAGCCACCTGTGGCTCTCCCTCCTTCTTTCCCTCTTCCTTGAGGGTTCTGGGTCAGAAAGTACAGGGAAATGGGGCACCTGTCCAGGTGGGGAGCAGGGAACTGGGGAACCCCAGAGAGCCCGGCTCACCTGGTGCAGGGCTGTGAGTCCATCCTCGTTGCACAAATCAGGGCTGACCTTGTTCTTCAAGAAGTAGCGCACTGCAATAGAAGGGGACAGGGGTGAGCGCCCCAACACACAGGGGTGTGCATGCATGCAGGGAAGACCCACTCCCCCAGGTCCCCACACAAATGACCTTGCTGGTTCCTGACAAAAGGCCTATGAGATAAGTGTTAATCCCTTCCATGTAACACAGATAAGGAAGCTGAGGCAGGAACATAGGTCTTGGGCCCAGGATTTCCAACAGCTGGTGGCACCACCTGTCTCATTGTGGGCAATACTAACAAGAGCTCACCACTGTCCAGTCCTCCGTGCCAGGCACTGACCTGAGCAGTTGTCACTGGTTGTCCAGAGGGAGCACTTCCTCTTCCTTGACACCTCCCCTCAGGAGTCCCATGGCCTGGGTTCAAATTCAGCCCCATTCAAACCTTTCCTTTCTCTGCCTCATCTTCCTCATCTGTCAAATACTGCTGGTGCGGGTCTCATCACATGGGTGTCGTCAGGTCTGATGGAGTGCGAAATGTCAGGCACTCAGCACGGAGGGTGGCACGTGGTTTGCAGGCGACTGGCTTTGGCAGTTATGACCATTTTTATTTTTATTTTTGGTGGTTCTGGGGATGGAACCCAGGGCCACATGCGTGCCAAGCAAAAGCTCTACCACACTCAGCCCCATAACCATTTATTCACACTAGGTCCCTGTACCAGACGGCTCACCCATGAGTGCCAGATGCCCCTTCTCTGGCCCCACTGAGCCACGGTGATGGTGGAGAGTGGAGGGTCAAACTGTTTCCATCCCTGAGCCAGGCCCCAGCCCCTGTGTGCGCATGCTTGCGTGTGTGCTCAGGGATGGTGGACGGATAGGCTAGGCCAGAGTGAACACCATTGGCAGCCTGGATCCCTCTTCCTTAGGATGACCCTTCTGCCCTTACCACTGTGATCTTCCTTCTTACCCTGCCCCATTCAGGCCCCAGCTCTCATCCAGAACCCAACTGCACAGGGAAAGAGAGGAAGAGCTGGTCCCCCAACCCTGCAGGCCCCTACCCAGTCTTGGCCACTGGGTTCCTTCCTTGCTTTGGTCCCTGAGCTTTAGCAGAACCACTTCTGGCCTCCAGCTACGCCTCTCCCTGAGGAGTGGGGTGGCCACGGGACCAATAGGAGGGTCTCCTGGAGCCCGTGGTTCTTCTGGGCCACCTCTCCACCCTTCCTGTTTAAATGGCTCTGAGCCCACATGTAGGCTCAAACCAGGCACCTACCCAGACTGAGCTTCCCAAAGGTGGACTGGGCAGTGACTGGGCAATCGTGCCCCTAGGCCAGAAGGATGAAGAAGGGCTGGCTCTCTGTGCAGCAAATGGATCGACTCGGACATGGGCTGGCTTGTGTGTGAGACCCTGGCATCAGGTGGATGGTGAAGCAGGGCTGGAGGCCCAGGCTGGTTCAGGCCCCTCTGAGCTCCTCCCACACCCACTGACCTGGCTCCCTTTAACCATGAGCCTAATCCACGTCCTCAAAAGTCCACTGCGGTCACCGTCTTTAAGCCATGGCTCATACAGTTGGGCAAGGCTGAGAGGGTGACCTCAGTGAATTGCCTCTGTGTAGGGCACAAATGACAAGTGAGTCCTGAAGGGTGAAGACAGCAGCCACCCTGCAGGACAAATGTCAGCCACCCCAGCAGGTGCCAAGGACAAGATGCTGATAGTTAAGTGGTGGGGAGTCCAGATCAGTGGGCATGGGGGCAGCCCTTCGGCTCCATCCTATTAGGCATGGCTCCCAGACCACAGCTGTAGTTGTACCCAGGGCCTCACTGTGAACAGAGGCTCCATGTGAAGGGGTGTTTGAGGTCTACCCTGCAAAATGCGAGGTCTTCCTCAGACTCGCCAGAGAGGCATAGCCATGGGGGCTAGATTGACAAGCCTTTATCCAGTAAGACACCCATCCATTGGAGCTGCACTACCTAATATGGAGCTTCTAGCTACATTTAGCTGTTGTGGCTCTTTAATTTGAAATTAATAAACATTTGAAATTCAGTTTCTCTGTCACTCTGAACTCAATAGCCACGTGTGGCTACCATATTGGAAAGTGTGGCAATAGAACATTTTTGTCTTCATGGAAAGTCATACTGGACAATGCTGCTTTATAAATGGAAATGAGCCCCATAACAAACTGCTAATACCCTTTCCCAGCCCCCACTTGCTCTGGGAATAATGTCCTAAATGCCAACTATGGCATAGAAGGCCTGCATGATGTGAGTCCTACCTACACACCTGTTTTTGTGCCAATCCAGGGGCACCATTCACATGGTGCTTTAGGAGGCTGGCACCTCCTAGAGTTCTGCAACAGACCACGTGCTCAACCAGACACAGGGGTCCTACCCGCCCACCTCTCCAGTCTCATTTCTTAAGTTCCCAACATTATCCATAACAGCTACCATCACCACACTTCCTCTGATCTATGAGCTTTTGCACAGCCTGTTCCCATTGCCTAGAAGATCAGTCATCCACCTATCCATGAATCCATGGATCCGTCCATCTATTTGTCCATCCACACACCCACACATGCACCCACACATTCACCCACACATGTACCCACACATTCACCCAGTCAGTCATCCATCCACGCACCCACACATGCACCCACACATTCACCCAGCCAGTCATCCATCCATGTTCCCACACATGTACCCACACATGCACCCAGCCAGTCATCCATCCATGCACCCACACATGCACCCACACATTCACCCAGCCAGTCATCCATCCATGCACCCACACATGCACCTGTGCACCCATCCATCCTGCACCATCATCTATGTACCCATTTCTTACATCATCTGAACACATACACACTTGCCTCACTCCCCCCTCCTTTAGGTCTCAGCTCAAACTCCCCAGGCTCCTCCCATTGTACGCACTCATTGCTCCTATACAACACACATACACCCTTATCACAAATATAATTACCTAACTATTTGAGTATTTATGAGTGTTGGATCTGTCTGCCCACTGGACACTAAGCAGCAAGAAGGCACAATTGTAACCTGCTATTTATGGCTCTACATCTAAAGCCTGGCATACAGTAAGTCCTTGAGAACTCATCCATATTCTTGACCTAATTGGCAGCCCCTTAGTTTAGTCCAAAGATACCAACTTGCCATCTCTGAGCAATGCAGACACCCTCTGGTGCTGACCCCAGCAGACTCCTGTCTATAGTGTGCGGCTCTGCCTGCAGGTCCCTCTGACGTGTAGGTGAGCTGTGGGTAACCTGGTCCTAGCCTCGGGGTTACATTAGGAGATTCAGGCAAAACCAGTGATCACCCAGGCCTATCCAAAGGGGCTTGCCCAAAGCCTGAAAGATGGGCTTCTCGGGGAGTGGAAGAGTCCATTATGATCCTGTCCCAGAAGGGTTTCTGGAAGTTTCTGTTCACATGAGGCAGATTCAAGTTGCCTGAGGTGGGTGGTAGAACAGGCTTCCTGTCCAGGAGACACTCTTTGAGGCAGAAAATAAACATCAGCTGCCAAAAGCAGAGTCTGTGCACAGTAATTATTGGGGTGCTCTCTGTGCTGTGCGGGAGTCCAAGCCATGTAATTACCCTGATGTCGGGCAGTTATTTTCAGCCCAAGAATTGGGACAAATCATCGCCCTCTCTAAGAAAGCCTTAATATTCATGAGCCAAGGCCGCCTCGGCAGTTCCACTTTCCAGCTCTAGCTGGGCATCCGGAGCCTGGCACTGGGCCCAGCTCACTGGAGCAAAGTTTCTGGTACCCAGTGCACCAGACTCTCCTGCATCTGGAGTTCATCAAGAAAAAGGACTCCTCTATCAATAGTCTCCTTACTGAACCTCTCCTACACACCCAGCTCAATGCAGAACCGTTTTCTCTCACGGACACACGTCTATAATTATTCCCCTGATGCCCAAGAGGAGCCAGAGGTCAGGAAAGGATAGCTCGCAGGCACGCTGCCAAGCAGAAGACCTGGAATCGGGCATCAGACCTCTCTGATTTCCAAATCCGGGTTATGGCCCAGTGCTCTGTGCTTCCCCTGAGGTCAGGGATGGGAACCAGCATTCCCAAAGCCCTGCTGAGCTGAGAGCTGCAGTGTGGCAGGGCGGTGGGGGTGGGGTGGGGATGCATAGGCGTGGCCTCCGATTCCAAGACAGGCAAACTTCAGAGGCCCTCGGGTCCCAGGCTAACCCTCTTCTTGCAGGCAGAGGACTCCAGGATCCACAGAGGATGGAATGACCATTTCTGCCCTGGGGAGGGGCGGGGGATACAGTGGGATCTGTCAGAGCTATTGTTGATGGAAGTCGGGCTCTCTTTACTCTAGCTTAAAACCCTTTCATGGCTCCACGCTGCTCTTAGAAGGAAGATCAAAGTCCTTCCATAGCCTTCACTGGGACTGGCAAACTGGTCCATGGGCCGAATCTGCTAGGCAGCCTATTTCTATAGGTAAAGTTTCCCTGGAGCACATTCATACTTATTCATTTACATATCACCTACGACTGCCGTCACCCTACAGAGCTCAGGAGTTATAACAGCAACTGTGTGACCTGCACAGTCCAAAATATTTACTCTCTGGCCCTTTACAGAAAGGGCTGCAGACCCTGGTCTTCAAGGTCCTTTGCTGTGGGCCCACCCACAGGACTACCACCATGCACAGTTCCAAGGGCACTATAGTCTTCCTAGTCTATGTGGATGGAGTGCCCTGGAATTGTGCAGTGTGCAGCCCAGCCAGCTGTACCGAAGGCCCATCTCCCTGCCTCTCTGGGCTCATCTCTTGTTCTGTGAGCACTTCAAGCAATGGAGGAAGACGGTTTGGGGCCTAAGGGTTGACACAGTCTCAGGAAGTACAAAGACAAGAGGACCATGGTCTCCCCTCTAGCCAGGAGTGCCCACCACTTCTCCTGGCCCACGCTCAAGTCTGCTGCCAGCCCACAGGGACCCAACTCCCAGTGCTGGCCATCAGTTTATCAAAGTGAGGCATCTGTTCTCATGCATTTTTTAGCAGTGACTTAAAGCAAATTTCTCTTCCTCTCTGTGCCTTCAGGTACTCATCTGTAAAGTGGGGATCACATCAGCACCTCCATTGTAGGGTTGCTGTGAGGATAAGACAATGCCCAAGAACTACTATTATCATTAATTAAGAAAATAAATATAGAAAACAAGCATCGTGCTCCTGCCTGGGCTGGGAGCTGGGTGCTGGGCTGTACCCACCCAGACCTGTGCCTCTCCAGAGTTCTTGGCTTGAGAGACACGGTGGCCTCTCCAGGGAGCTCCAATGTGCACGGTTCAAGGACCACCATGAGGCCAGAGTCAGGGTCCCCTGCACTCCCCCCACTGCAGGCAGGACCCACTGAGAGCCAAGAGGTGGCTCCTGCCCTCCTCACTCCTGGATCCTGCTGCTGGCACTGCCCGCCCCCCTCCACCCACACCTCCCTGGCAATCTGGCTGGAATCTGGGCCAAGCAGGGCCATCTGCTCCCCTCCATCTCCAGCTGTAGCAAGTGAGGCTGCACTGGTCCCCCTCGGCAGGAAGCTGGTGGCGGCTGCCTTTGCAGGAAGAAATCAGCACGGACAAGCTTGTTTCCTCTGGCATCTGACCTACCCCGACCCACAGAGCACAGCCTGACCTGGACCTGGTGGGCCATACGCAACCCCAGGTGCAATTTCTGGAAGCCAGAGGGGTCTGCCCACTGGAAGTGGACCTGGGCAAGCCACATCCCCAGGTGTCCTGAGGCTGAGCTGCTACCACTTGGCCATGTGAAATGCACAGTCATGGTCATGGGGCACTGACCACTGAGCCCTCCTCCCTTCCCAACTCCCTTCCTTTCCTGCTGGCACCCAGCCAGGAGGCCTCATCCTCCCAAGGTGTGGCATGCTCTAGTCTTTGCCTGCCTTTGACCCTACCTCACCCCCAAATCCTGTTCCCCTCCCTGAATCACTCACTGACCCTGCCACACTGGCTTCTTTCATTTCTGAAAACAAAACAAAACAAGAACTGAGCTCCCAGGCTCCCAGCAGCCTCTGCTGCACCCGGAACCCTCTTTCCTCCCACCTTGGACCAGCAAACTCCTCTTCACCTTTCGGATTCCAACCCAAATGTCACATCCTCAAGGCGGCCTTCCCGGATGACCCCAGCCTCCGCGGCAGCCCCCTGCACTTGCGCATTTGTACTCCCCAGCAGTACCTGCCTCACTGCCCACAGAACTTCCTGCCCTGGGCCTCCTTCTCAGTGTGGTCCTGCAGACATGGAGCGCCACAGGAAGCATTTTTCAAGGACTGAAAAGCAGGGATTATGGATTTTACAGAAAAGAGGGAACAAATACTCTTCCCTGAGCCTCCCTCATCAATGCAGCCAGGCCTGGGGCTGACCGTAGGGTCTTCAGCCCCCCTGCACTGTCCCCTCCACAGGCTGGGCGCAGGCCCTCATACCTTCCCTCCTGCCCTCGATCCCAGTCCTCATTCTGTCGGCCCTTACTTGTTCCTCATGTAACCGAGCCCCGACTGTGCTTGGCATTGAGTTAGTTAAGCATTTTGCATTTGGTCAACTAGTCTTCATAGTCCAGTTGTGTGGAATGATAACTCCCTACTCTCAACTCACTACCTGTTACTATTGCCCAATTTACCGATGGGAAGACTGAAGGTCAGGTTTGACCCTGTCCTGAGGGCATACGTGGCTGGGAATGGTAGACCCACGTCGGGCCAGTTCGGAAGACCAAACACTAAATCACTTTGCTAAAAGAGTTTTACCTTGTGAAAACCACGGAAAGACAGCAAAAAGAAAAGCCCAGGCCATTGCCTACAAAGTTAGGTGTTCTAGAACGTTTCATGATAAAGGAGACAATAACCACAGCAGTTATTACAGCAGCCTCATTATTACAGTTTGAACACGAGGTCCCTGAGGCAGAGAGGGGGACGTTTAGCCTGAGGTCATGTGGTAAACAAGTGGCAGCTCTGAGCCCAAGGTCCCCCATGCCCTCGGCTTGTCTTCTTGTTGTGTCTTCATCAGGCAGACCCCTGCCCCGACCCTGATTCTGAGCACCGGGGTGGCCTGCCTCCAGCTGCCAGGCCCCACCCACAGGGGCTGCACCTCCTCCATAGAAAATCCTGCCCTCACCGACCCCATGTCCCCTCCTCCAGGTGCTGTCACAGTGCAGTAGGCCCAGAGCTCTCAGAAAGCAGCCCCTTTCTCCTCTCAAGCCAAAGACCTGGGTCCTCAAAATACCGTGCTCCAAAATTACCCCACTGAGCAATTTCAACCTTTCCACACACTGCTCCTCCCTGGAACAGAAATAGCCAGAAATAGCGGCTTCAGGGAAGCCCAGCTGCCTAGGGCTGGAGTAGAGACTCAGTCAAGCCCCGTGGTGGCTTCTGCAGTGACGAGTGCAGCCCGCCCCTCTGCCAGGCTGTCCCCCCAGGATTCTGGGCAGTGACTCAGCCATGGCGGAGGGGGCCCAGGAAGACATGGGCTTCCCTCACGGTCATTCCCCCAGGCCCAGGCCCCAGCAGCCAGTCTCTCCTTTCCCCTAGAATCTCATTCCTGGACCCATGCAAGAAGAGGAAAGGGTTCCACAATAACTAGTGTTGGTGAGGATGCGGGGAAACTGGAACCTTCTTTCAATGCCAGTAGAAACTGAAATGGTGCAACTGCTTTGGAAAACTGTCTGGTAGCCCCTCAAAGATTAATCGCAGAGGTAGCATAGGATGCACCATGCCACTCTCCAGAATGTCTCCAAGGGGAATGAACACAAATGTTGCCACAAAAACTTACATGTGGGTGTTTATAGCAGCACTATTCATAATAACCCCAAAGTGGAAATAACCCACATTTCCATCAACTGATGACTAGATAAACAAGATTCCATGCAATGGAACATGATTCTTCCATAAAAAGAAATGAAGTACTGATACTTGTTGCAACGTGGATGAATTTTAAAAGCATCATGAGAAGCAAAAGAAGCCAGACAAAAAAGCCCACGTACGATATTCTCCCATTTCGAGGGGAAGAGGCAGGTCCACAGAAATAGGAAGCAGACTGGCGGCTGCCAGAGGTTGGGAGGTTTGGAGGGCAGAGTGAAGAGTTAAGGAGTCCGGCCTTTCCTCTGGGAACATGCTAATGTTCTGGAATTAGATACTGGATTGGCGGTGATGTCTGGGCCAGCTCGTGAAGGTCTTGAACAAAAGACCACAGAATTGCATACTTCACAAGAGTGACTTTATGTGAATTATATTTCAATTTAAAAAGAGCAGGGGACTCCGGGCTGGGCCTCAGGCTTCCTACTGGAAGCTCACTCCCATGCCAGCCTGGGGGTTCTGTGAGGTCCATACGACACCCGTCATTACCGTACCTGCAGTGCCAAGAAGGGTGCCTAACGCAGTAGGTCATGGGGCTCCGATCAGCCCTACAGGATCTGACCTCTGCCCACCTATCCAGGCATTGTCCTCCCTAACCTCAGTGGACCCCTTTCAGGGCACTGTTCTTCTGCCTGTTTTTCTTGACCTTCCTTTACCTGGTTAAATCTTATTCAGCCTTCAGCTTCAGGGTACCCAGCTTAAGGGTAGCAGGCTGGCCAGGTACCCTTCTCATGGATTTCTGTGCCCCACCTTGAGAACACTTAACACCACGGTGTAGCTGTGGTGGACCCATCTGTGTCCGCCCTGGACTATGAGCTCTGGCTGGTGGGGCAGGAGCGCCATCTTTTCACTACTGTGTTGCAGTTCAGGACCCCGGTCAATATCTAATGCCTGCAGGAGAGGATGGGACCCACCTGGCTTCTGCCCAAGTCTCAGAACCAGCCAGGGCATCTGTTGTTGGGCTACTCTACACCTCTTCTGCTGGCCAACGATGCTCCGGAACTGGGGCCATGGACCTTCATTCCTTGGTTTGTACCAAGAGGCCAATTTCTCTCTTTTTTTTTTTTATTTTATTTTTTTTTATTGTAAACAAATGGGATACATGTTGTTTCTCTGTTTGTACATGGAGTAAAGGCATACCATTTATGTAATCATAAATTTACATAGGGTAATGTTGTTTGATTCATTCTGTTATTTTTTCCCTTCCCCCCACCCCTCCCACCCCTCTTTTCCCTCTATACAGTCCCTCCTTCCTCCATTCTTGCCCCTCTCCCTAACCCTAACTCTAACCCTAACACTAACCCCTCCCCCCCCCATTATATGTCATCATCCACTTATCAGCGAGATCATTGGTTTTTTGAGATTGGCTTATCTCACTTAGCATGATATTCTCCAATTTCATCCATTTGCCTGCAAATGCCATAATTTTATCATTTCAATTTCTCTCTTAACATATCAGATACCATCAGCATCAAGACAGCCAGGGGGACCCCAAGCACACAGCTATACCCTTTGTCTTTCCAGAACCTGCACACCCAGGATGTGTGGCCGTGCTGGACAGAAGGGGTCGGCAGAGATTTGCATCCACTACCCAGATGCCTCTCCGCATGTGTAACTCACACCTAGCATCAGGTATGTGCAGAAATGAATGCAGACCCTTCAGGTGGACACACCTTGTCTGTCTTCTTCCCTGAGCTACCCAGTCTCTAGAGTTAAGTGCTCAAGAAATTCCTGTTGAGCAAATGAACAAATCAAAAACTTTTTCTCTTCTACGAAAACAAAATTTAAAAATTCAGGGAAGCTGATGTACAAAATAAGTTTTCAGTTGATCCTTTGGAAAATATAGTCTTTTGAACCGTGGAAGCTGGGGTGGGATGAAGAATCGCTTGCTAATGAGCAAGTGGACATCTACGCACTAGATCACCTTAAGAGGAGGAGAAGAGCATTGGACCCGATGGACACGGGAAAGATGTGGACCTGCCCAGGTTCTCCACAGAGGTTCCAAGATTGCCTACACACCTTCCTTCTCTCCTCCTTTCTCCCTCCTTTCCGTTTTATCCCCCAATCCCATGGGTATTTTGACCCCTAGGTTGCTTAAACTCAAGACTCAAGCAAAGGGGTCGCTTAGCTTGAAACATCCTGGAACTCCCCCAATCCATCTGGGAGCACACCAGATCCTAGCTGCACCAGATCCCTGATATCCACCGATTAGACCTCCAAGATTTCCCCTGCACGACCACACGGCAGACCCAGGAACCCGGTCTCCCTTCTACCCCTTGGAGCCTGGCTCGCTCACTTGCGCAGGCGCAGGGCCCAGGAGCTCTCCAAGGTACCCGCTATTATTCCAATTCCCCCTTCTCCCCAAATGCCCTCCACATCTCTTTCTGACTTCCTCTTGCTCTCCCAACCCTGTCTGGCTCACCCCACTTCTCTTCCCACCTATCTCTCCTGAATTTTTTTAAATAACCCAATTATTTCATATCTCCAGGCAAGTAATAGATAAAAATACTCCCAGCCCTCCAGGTAGGAGATGCATACACATAAGGTGTTAATGGCTTCACCGTAATCATAATAATACCTAATATTAATTGACTATTTTCCAACCACGAAGTGTTGTGCTAAGATGTTAAGATGTGACATATCATGTCCCAGATAATCCCCATGACAACCTATGACTTAGGGTTCATAAACAACCCATTCAACAGAGAACTTGGATGCCTTGCCCATGACCTTTTCCTTTTTTCTTTCTTTCTTTCTTTTTTTTTTTATTTTTCAATCCTGAGGGTTGAACCCAGGGACACTCTACCACTGATCTACATACTCAACCCTTTTTAATTTTATTTGGAGACAGGGCCTCACTAAGCTGTTGAGGCTGGCAATCCTCCTGCCTCAGCCTCTGAAACAGCTTGAATTACAGGCATACACCACTGTGCCCAGTCCAAGCTCATTTTGCTAAGAAGCGTTGAGACTCAATTCTACTCTGGGCTATTCCACGTGTAACTGGTGTTTCAGGCGCAACTGGTGCCAAGATACCCTCAACCAAATAAAGTCAAGAATAAAGTTCGTGCCTACCAATATTTAGGCAGAGAAAAGCAGTTGATCATAAAGGGGAAGTTCCTCCAGTTCCCACCAGTCCACTTTGAAACCTCCTTCTGGTTTTCTTGTTGTGCTCTTCTGTCTTCTGAACACCTGATCCCTCTCTGTCTGCCTGCCTGGATCTCAATGTTGGTCTCTCCCAAAGACGCCATCTAGCCTCTCTGCCTCAGTACTGTGACATGAGCAGGTCCACTTGGGTATTGCACTCATCTAGGGACATCAGATAAGATTTTTGAAAAATTTAAAGGTAACCACCTGAGCACTTGTAATCAAGATTTGGATCTCTGTTATTATCTGTGGGAAAGAGAAATGCAAATAAATGCAGAATTCAACAAAAGTCACAAAACAAAGGAAATAACAACAAAAATTAATGCCACAAAGCAGGATACCAGATGAACCCAAACCCAACTCTCCCATGAGCATGAACAAAATCACTCATCCTCCTCTACACCCTATATAGCAGAAAGGATGTGGATGCCAAGAAGAAAAAAATTTGAGTGCGCGTGCTGCTTACAAGAGATAGATCCCAAACAAAATAACAGAGAGACTAAAAATAAAGGGATGTTCAAATATAAGACAGGCAAATGCAAACAGAAAGAAAGTGGGTGGGGCACCATTACTATGATGCAGAATGGAATTCTGGGCAAATACAGAGGCAACCTGCTGTGGGTCCATCAGAAAAAGAGACGCTGAAATGAAATCAGAACCAGAAATCAGATCAGTCATTGTCTGGGCTCGTGCCTGGCTGGTGGGGAAAGCGAAATCACAGAGGCTGGGAAAACTTAGGAATTGCATAATTGGAAGAGCAAAATCCAGCAAAGCAAAAATTGTTAGTATTTAAGTCAGAAGCACAATTATCCAGGGAATCTTTAGAGCACACGCACCCTAAGAAAAGAACAGAGAGTAGACAAAGATTTCCAGATAAGGACATTCACCACGCCGTTGTTTATCTACATGGTTTACAACCAAGAAATCCTGGAAGCAACTGAGATGTCTAAACAAGTGGGCACTGAGAGAGTCAGTTATGGAACATTCATGGAATGGAACACTCTGCAGTTGGTTATGGAATTGTTAATGACCTAGGAAAGTTTTGATTAATAATATAGAATAGGAAAACGAGGAATCAAAAGAATACATTCAATGCAGTTTCAACTGGCAAGGAAAAAATGCATTCCACACAGCCACATACTTTTCACTGGAAAAACATCAAGATGTTAACTGTGCTTATCAGCAATTTTTATTTTACGGTTGCAGCATTTTCCAAACATTTAAAAATCTGTATGTACTCCCTTGATAATCAGAATTTCCAAATTTCACTAAAGAACAAAAACCCTCCACCGAATGATGGCCAAATGGTAAAAACTGTGTTTCTGCTCTAAGCAGCTAGTACAGAAATGAAATCTCAAGCTGACTGACCCTGTGAAGGAATTGACAAAGCTGAGATTCATGTGCTGGGTAGGAGGTTAAATTGCAATGATAAGCTGGGCACGGTGGCAAACATCTGTAATCTCAGCAACTCAGGAGGCTGAGGCAGGAGGATCATAAGTATGAGGCCAGCCTGAGCAATTGAGCGAGACCCTAAGCAACTTAGTAAGGCCCTGTCTCAAAATAAAAAACAAAAGGGGCTGGGGATGGAAACCAGTGGTAAAGCACCCCTGGGTTCCATCCCCAGCACCAATAAATAAATAAATTTAAATAAATTGCAATGATAATAAAAGTAAACTTGTTCATACAGTGTAGGGGCCAGCAAAGTAAGATCCATGGGCCAAAACGGGGCCGGCCACTTACTTTTGTACTGTTTGAACATTAAGAACAATTTCTACTTTTTTTGTGGTGGAAAAACATCAAAGAATAGCATCGAGTGATACATGAACAACCTCCAGAAGTCACCTGTCAGCGTCCGTAAGTTAACTGGCCCGGGCTCCTTTGGCTGGGTATTGCCCTAGGCCACGCTCTCTAGCAGCAGGGCTGAGCAGTACTGAACAGACCGCGGGGCCCACACAACCCCAAATATTTCTTCTCTGGTCCTTTACCGAAAAACTGCTGATCCCTAGGGTAGTGCTTTTTGGCTGACAAAATACATTCAAAACGACAGTCTCATCTCCCATGGTTCCAGGTAGGAGAGGAGGGGATGGACGAATGTCCAGGTGGGCCCCGGCATGGAGGCCAAGGGAGTATGGGGGACAGGCCCAGTTTCTCCAACTGCCAAGGAGTCAAGGCTGCACCCATCTCCCGTTCTTGCTTGATGTCGTCGCCCACCCTTTCCACCCCCAGCCCCAAAGGAGCTGCCTCACCCCTCTGCAAGCAGCCGCATTTCCTGTCAAGAGCGTGACCTCCTGCAACCTGGATGGCGGAGGCTGCAGCTGCAAAAAGATGGTATTTTTATCCAGCCCCTGCTTCCTGTTTGCCGGCTGGGGTGGGGGACGGGTTTGCTGATGTTTGGTTTTGCCAATTCTAATACAGAAATGGTAGAGGCTTGGCTTCCCTGTCACATCAGAACAGAGAAGTCTGCCCCCTGACAGGGGATGCTGCTTGTCCCCAGGCCCACCTACCCAGGCCCCCGGTCTGCACCTCTCCCCTCGTGCCGCACAAGCGCCTGTGCCTGCAGATACCCATCTCTGCCTGTGCAGGAGCAGAAACCAGGGCAGCTGGTGGGCAGAGGGGAATCAGGAGCATCTCTGCTGCAGGAAATGGAAAAATCCACTCCCTTATCAGAGACAAGCAGCTAGAGAGGAGCTGGCTGGGCCCGGAGGGGTGTGAACAGGTTGTCCAGAGCTTCCGGAACTCACTGTTCTCAGCAAGCCCTGGCCCAGAGAGGACCAGGACACGATGGAGTAGAGGTAAGTATGGGACTTGGAAGTCATTTGCTGAGAATGTCCTGCACTCAGGGACCTGGGGAATCACTTGTTGGTCCCAGTCGTAGAGAAATATGTCACTGTCCTCAACTTTCACGTCCTCGCGGTTCAGCCAGCTGTGGTAACGGAGCAGAGACATCAGCATCTAACAAGCGGGTGGTAACACAAGCTCACTTCCGTGGAGCACTGGTATCCTGCCTGTACCGGGCCTGTGCCAGAACAGGCCACCACAGCCACAGGCAGAAGCAAGGCCGGCTGCAGATGAGCTCCGAGTTACAATCCGGGAGACCGAGGCACAGCGAGTCTGACCTACTCGGTTAGCAGGAGGCCCCGCAGCCCACACCTGAACTCGCTCCATCTTGAGGATTTCAAGGCAGGTCTCAGAGCCAACCCGACCCCAGGTGTTGGAGGGTCGGGATCTGCATGCCAGAGCCTTCCTGTTTCCTGTCCTCAAGTGTGCCCAGTGCCCGGCTCCAAGCCAGAGGGACAAAAGGATCTTTGCTTCACTCATTTGCATGCTGGAGAGATGCCACCAAGCGCACTGTTGGGAGCATGCCATCCGCCCCAGCACGGCGCCTGGCTGGAAAACACGGAGCCAGGGCAAGGAACCCGGACCATTCGTTTCCCCGTGATTCCATCTCAGACTCCTCACCTCCTCTACCTGAGTCTCAGTTTCTATAAAATGGGTACCAGAGTCTCACAAGGTGTGGCTCAGTCTTCAGAGTCCAACACAACAAAGGAGTTCCTGACAGCAAGCATCTAGGGAGATCTTGGGGGTCAGCTATAAGACAGGGCTGAAGGACAGCCGTGGCATGGCGGTCACTCCCAGAGACACCAGCCAGGCGTCCCAGGGAAGCATAGGCAGTTCCCCCCCACGCCAAATAGGACTGATAGGTGCCAATGATAAGATGGAGCGTGACTTCTGAGACTGGGTCAGAAAAGACAATTCAGTTTCCAGCTTGCCCCTGGGACCACTGCCTCTGGGGAAAGAGAGCTTCCCTCAAGTACCCCTCAGGGGAGACCACAAGTGAGGAACTGAGGCCTCCTGCCCACAGCTAAATGAGCGCCATCTTGGAAGCAACTCCTCCAGCCCCAGCCCAGCCTGCAGAGGAAAAGACCCCGGATGACATTGCCTGCACCGTCCCAAGTCACCCTGGGTCTGAACACGCAGCTACCCCCAGGTTCCTGACACACAGAAGTTGAGAGGACAAATGTTCACTATTATTATTGAAGTCACCACATTTGGGGGAAATTTGTTATGCAGCAGACATAACTAATGCACCAGAGAAGAGTTTCAACCAGAGTTAGAGCGTTCGAGCCTGCAGACATCACACCAATCTGGGGCACCACAGACACCCCCTCGCCCAGTCCGCCAAATTTCCCTTCCCTGGGGAAATTCTTGACGGAAGCCTAGAGCTGACTCAGGGTTTCCATGTCCACTCACAGTGCTAAGAACTGCCCACACACGTCACTCAGCACCTGGTGTCTTTCTGGCTCTGGCAGCACCGCCCAGGCTTCCCTACCACTCAAGGATGGGCCCCGCCGGAGCTCAGGGTCCACTGACCCGGCAGAGAAAGGCTGGCAAGGAGGCACCATCTCCCCTGTCCTCGGCAGCCACCTAGTTTTCTAAACCACAAGCCTGAATGACCGACCTCTCCTGCTCCAGCACCTCTCGGGGTGGCTCTCCAGGTATGGTTCCTGGATTGGCAGCAGCGGCAGCAGCAGCAGCGGCACCTGGAGATTTGTTAGAAATACAAATCCTGCGGCCCTGCCCCAGCCACTGAACCAGGAGCTCTGAAGGCGGCCGATCTATGGTTTAACAATTCCTCCAGGAGATTCTTTGTTTTTTGGTACTGGGAATTGAACCCAGGGTGCTTTACCACTGAGCTACACCCCCAAGCCCTTTTTTTATTTTTTTATTTGAGTCAGGGTCTCGCTAAGTTGCTGAGGGCCTTGCTTAATTGCTGAGGCTGGCCTTGAACTTGCGGTCCTCCTGCCTCCAGAGTCACAGGGATTACAGAAGTGTGTCACCGCCCGGGACCCTGCGCCCTCCCATGATTCTGATCTGCCCTCAAGCGGGAGCCAGTGTGCAGAACAGTCCCCTCTGTGGTTCCTATGTCCTAGAAACACCCAAGTTCTCTCTCTCCTTCCCCTCCACAAATAGTCACCAGCAGGGAAGGACATGCATACCGGTTTACCATCTCCGAGTTTGCAATCTGCAGCTCCCCAGTCTGGTGGACTTTCTTCCCCCGAGAGAACCCTGCCCAGCTCCTGTCCAGCGCAGGAGGCCCTCCATAAGCATGAGCGGAACATTAAGTAGTGAATGGATAATGAATCACCCCCAATGAGTCTTCCTTGACCCTGACTTAGTGCTCCACGCAGGCAATGTGCACCTCCCTCAGTCAGCACCCGTCCCCCACCCCAGTGTCCTCAAAGACTCTGTGGGGCACGAAAAGCTAGAAATGTGATCTGTGCCGAGAGGTACACCAGAGTATTAAATGCCCCCCAGACTTTGGAGCATTAGAAGAGAAAAAAGAAAAGTAAAATATGTCATTGATCATTTTTACATTGACTCCCGTTGAAGTATCTAGAGTTAGTTCTTTGAATTAATTTCACCTCTTCCCTTTCTACTGCAGTACAACTATGAGGAAATGGAAAGTTACTTTTGGGGCCAACATGGCTTTTCTTCTGAGCAGAGCTGAGCTAGGCTGTAGATATTTAGTCAAGCGACGCTGCCACAGCGGGGTGCCCTGGGAAGGTATTTCTGCCCATTTGTCTTCTCCCCTTCCTCCTTCTTTCTGCATCTCTCTTTCCTCCCACACTGGCTGAACATTTGCTCTGGAACCCCTGCCCTGAGGCTTGGCACAAAGTCTACACCAGCAGTGTTGGTTGAACGAATAAACTAACACCCAGGATGCAGACTGACCCAGGGTCCCCCAGGGTGTCTCCCTCTGATTCAGATCCCGGGTCTGATTGTTGGTGGGTCATTTTTCCATTTCCTTTCAAAAGGAGCCCAATTCCAAAGATGTCCTGACGTCACTGGGGGCTGGGATCATACGGGGCTCAGGTGCACTCGGGTCCTGGGACCAGGACTCCCTGTGCAGAACACCTTCTTCTTAAAGTTCCAGGAGGCTATCGGGGCATGGACTTGACATGAGCTTCGGGCTTTAGGGCCAAGCTTCCCATGAGGGGAGGTGCCAGGCTCAGCCTGCACTTGCCTGTCCCACAGGGGCCAGGGAGGATGAGAGCGCATATACGGTCAGAGGCACTAGAGGGCGCTCCAGGGAGCAGCAGAGGTGCACTGGGGCCTGGACTTCGGAGACCCCCTGGGACTGGGGTGAGTGACAACATCCTGGCTGGGCTGCCCCTTGGAGCCCATGGAACAACAAAGAAGTTACCCAGAAGCCCTGGCAACGTTACCCCTGCAGCGCAGGCCATCAGCCAGCAGTCACATTCTCGTCCTTTCCCCTGGCTTCACCTTCCCAACCTGGCCCTGAACCACCAGAGTCTTTTCCTGCCCCAGGGCCCTTGCTCATGCTATTTTTGTCTGCCTAGAATGCTCTCCTCTCTTTCTGCACAGCTGCGTCATCCTCATCCTCCAGGTCACAAATGTCACCTACTCAGAGAGGCCTACCGTGCCAGTCCTCCTACATACATTATGTCCCCTTGCCCCCTTTCAAAGCCCCCTGCCTCTTGCTTACACTCATTTTCTCACTTGGTGCTGGACTGACCCAAGCCCTTGTGCGCACCAGGCCGGTGCTTTACCACGAGTACTGCCCCCGCCCCGGCCAGGCTTCTAAGTTGCAAGTTACGTGTGTGTCAATTTGTTAGTTTCTCCCTATTGACCCTAAACCCCACCAGGGCAGGGGCCTTTTCTGTTACTCACTGAGTCTCTGACATCTTACCCAAGGCCAAGCACACAGTAGGTGCTCAACTAATAATTTCCATGAAGGAAGGCAGCCAGGTCTTCCTTCTGTATGTAGGGCTTCAGGGCTTTGCAGGGGAGAGCGTTACCGTCTTTGCCTTAAATCATTTTATCTTCCTCTTTAATATATTCCACAGGTCAGGGTGGGATTTTAGGCCCTCACCCCACCCCACCTCAGAAGTCTTCACTCTGCTCAGTAAGAGAAGCTTCCCATCAAGCAGTTCCCGTCGCACAACTTCCTAAAACACGCAAGACCGACCACGTACTCTGCACCCACGAGGATGGCAGTAATAATAACAATAATTTTTTTAAAAGACAATAGCGAGGACTGGCAAGAACGTGGGGAAACTGGAAAATGTGTGGCTAGGAAATGGAAAATGTCTGGGCAATTCCCCAAAAAAGTTGGACCTCCAGTTACCAGAAGACCCAGCAATCCCACTCCAGAGCACCCCCAGGGTAAGCGGAAGCAGGGGCTCGGACCCCTGCAGGTCTACGCTGATGTCCGTTTCCCGCCCAGTAACCGGAGGAGGGAAAGAGCCCCGTGCTCACCGACAGATGAGCGATGAGCGCAGGTGAGACGTGCCTGTGTCGATATCCAAGTGCGTCGGGGGACTGGGGGGCCTGACGCCCCCGAGCTCCAACAGGGCGCCCTGGAAACGTCAGGCTGAGCGAGACGCCAGCCAGAGGAGGCTCAGCCGGGCAGACAGACCCACAGACACGGAGAGCGGCTGGGTGGCGGCCGCCTGGCGGGAGGAGAAGATGAGGGGCGACGGCTCAGGGGACGCGGGTTTGCTCTGGGATGGTGATCACCTTTCGGACCTCGACAGAGGGCTGGGGACAATGCTGCGCACGAGCTCGGTGCCCCCTGTTCACCTGGGCGCATGTCACAGGAGTAAAAGACAGTCCGGGAACGGGCCTGGGGCGCTTCCTGGGGTGACAGGTGTCGCGTCTAGACCAGCACCGTCCCCTGAGAACACGTCGCCGGCTACGCAGGTCATTTCAAACGCTCTGGTAGCGACGTCAAGGAAGCGACAGTTGACATTTTGATGACACGTCTCATTGCCCTCAGGACAGCCAGGGCACCCTCCATTTCCTCACGTGGCCCACACTTCACCTTCTGTCCTGGGACCGAGGCGGCGGTCACATCTGCACCTGCGGTAAGAGATTTCCCAGCGCCACACACACGTGCGCAGTGAGTGCGTGTAAAAGCGACGAGGCCCGAGCAGAGCCGGCAGGGTCCCTGTCAACTCGGCGGCTGTGACGTGGCACTGGGTCTGCGCCACGTTTCCACCCGTGTGAACTGGAGCGGGGCGGCGACCGCCAGCGTTGTTTTTAAACCGCACGGGGACCTACATCCTCCCAAAATGACAGGCGGAGCTCGGCTCGCTGGAATCCAAGCCGAGGCCCCAGAGCCGTCCCCACGGCCGCGCCCACCAGGCCCTGCCTCGGCCTTGCGGGGCTCCCGGGACACACAGCGGCCACCACCCACACCAGGGCCACCCAGGAGGAGGCACGCCACGCCACGCCACGCCCCCAGGTGCCAATCAGGAGCCCCGCACAGTCAGGACTCCCGCAGTCAGGGGGCTGCAGGTGGAGGGGTCGCGCCCACTGGCGGATTCAAACGATGACCCACGTTCCGACGCCCTTTGGAAACTGCCTAGGAGCCAGGCCCTGAGTGGCACAGCGAGGCCCCGACAACCCTTCGACGTCGGTGTTATTCCCGCGGGACCAAAACCAAAACTGAGGCACAGAGACGTCTAACCATCTTCCCAGGGTCACCCAGCAGAGCTGGGCTTGGTGTCCAGATGGTCTCGCTCCAGAGCCCAGAGTCTGACCCACGCACCTCTGTGATTCCTGGCAGGACGGCACAGGAAGCTGACCTGCACCTGGTGGATCTCTAACGATCCCTGTTCCCCGGGATCACTCTGCTTCACTCTCATGAGCACCAGGTTAAACGTTCGAGCATTAATGGCTGATGAGGCCGGAGGAGCCACACCTGCACCTGCGATAAGAGATTTCCTTCCCTCCACGGTGCAAGAAAAAGCACGCAGCCGCCCTCATGCCAGCATCCAGGAGGCTGAGCACACCAGGGGCCAAGTGGCACTGCCAGCAGCACTGGCACTTACTGTGTGCCGAGCACCTGCTCGGCTGTCCTCTTTAATCCTCACAACACTGAGGACTGTGCTGCTAGGATCCCACTTTTACGGAACAGAGAAAGAGGCTCAGAGAGGTCAAGTCAGTTGCCGAAGGTCACACAGCAAGCAAACAGGAAAGCCCACAGTTTCCCCCCTCTCCCCTCTGTACACACAACTGATCCACAAAGGAGGGCGCACTCAGAATTGGGGGGTTCCTGTGTTCCTCAGGAGCCCATTGACTGAGTAATCAACCTCCCTCCAAAACCAAGAACAGGAATCAAACCTCACTAGACTTTTGAAACCCAGGTAAGGCATGAGGCCTTCAAAAACGATGTAGGTAGAGATTCTGCCAGAAGTCAGGAGACCCGACTGTCAGGAGGCTGCTCGGCCACTTCTGCTGTGGGAGCATTCAGTACGTGACGATCTCTCTGCGCCTCAGTTTCCTCATCTGTGAAATGGAGCCCGCCCATGTGGGCCCACGGAGAAGGGGCCCCAGCAAGGAAGGCAGGTGCCCTGGGAGAAGCTGGGGGGCCTCTGCTTCCTTTTCCTGTTCCCTGGAGGGCCAGGCTCAGGGCCACCCCACAGGGCTGTCTTCCAGCCAGGGGTTTCCTTGGGCTGGGACAGGGGTGGGGCTTGTCCCCTGCTCCAAGTTGGGCACTCGGGCCATTCTGAATTTCAGCCTGGCTAAGGGGACAGAGCCCAAGAGAGACAGCCCCAGGGGGACCGGGGCTGAGGCCAGTGGCATGATTTCAGGCCGGCCCAGCCCAGTCCGCGGTGTTTTCCCAGCCAGAAGGAGGTCGCGCTAATTAGGTGGAAACCGCCCTCTGTGAATCCGTGTCTGCTGCTCCAACCCGGGAGGCCCGAGCTCGCTGGGTCAGAGACGTGCTGGTCCCGCAGAGTCACCCAGAAACACCCACTTCTTGTCTGCTTCCCAGAATCTGGCCCTCCAGTGGTTCCTCCAGACCCCCAGCCTCCCCACCCGAGACCGGGAAGATCCTCTGTGAGAGGCAGGGGAGGCAAGGGCCAAGGAGACCCCGAGCCCCTCTGTTATGCAGGCTGGTCCTGGGCTGCTGTGGGAGCCGCTCAGGGTGTAGCACGTGCTGAGGCACCAGCCAGACCCCCTGCTCAGATTCCAGGTCTGTCGCTCTCCTGCTGTGTGACTTTAGGAATGTTGCTTTACCTCTCTGTGCTTTTGTCTCTACAACTACAAACGCTGGGTCATAACAGGACCTCTCAAGAGGCTGTCAGAAGGATTAAATAGGTAAATATTTAGGTGGGGTTGTTTGTTTTGTTTTGTTTTTTGGCAGCACTGGGGTTCGAACCCAGAGCATTGTACATGCGGGCAAGCACTCTGCCACTGAGCTGCAGCTACAGCCCTTAGGAAGCAATTTAAGTCAGTGATTAGCAAGTGCTGCTTAGTAAGTTTCCTTTTTTCTTCCTACCTTTTCATTTTTAAGAGCTTTATTGAGAATATAATCCACATATTGTACATGTCACCTATTTAAAGTACAAAATCCAACAGGTTCTTCTTTTATTTTTATTTTGTACTCTATTCACAGAGTGGTACAACCACTTTCTCTCAATTCTTCTGCCTCAGCCTCCCATGTAGCTGGGATTACAAGCCTGCCTCTATACCGAGCCCCAGGTCAACTTAGGATATTTTATGAGCCCCCCCCCAAAAACTCCACTAGCAGTCGCTGACCCATTAGCAGTCGCTCCCGATTTCTCTCCCCAGGTAACTACTAATTTATTTTCTGTTATATTTTCCTGTTCTGGAACTCTCATACCAATGGAACCATATAATATGTGATATTTTGTGCCTGGCTTCTTTGGCCTACCCAGGTCCGTCCACCTTGGAGCATGTGTCAGAACGTCATTCCTTTACATGGCTGAATAATATTCCACTGGTGGCTATTCCAGGTTTATTTTATGCATTCATCAGTTGATGGGCATTTGGACTATTTCCACTTAGGAGCTATTTTGAAAAACGTGGTGATAAACATCCATGGATGAATTTTTGTGTGAACATATGTTTTTATTTCTCTCAGGGGAAATGCCTAGGAGTGAATATTATGTAAGTAGTTGTTAAATAAAACATCTTCATCTCATCTGGGGTCACCCAGCAGAGAAGATAGGAATTGACGGGTACTGAGCACTTGGCTGTAACTATGACAGTCACTGTGCTAGGCTTGCTGACACACACATTTGCATAGTTCCACGGAAGTGGCTAAAAATGTCACCGTCACATCTACTTGAAAAGGCAAAGCAACTTGCTCTGGGTCACACAGCTGATGTGCAGGGGAGCTGGGCCATGAACTGGGAAGGACCTACTTCCTTCTGTCATCTGTGCTAGAGTCCAAGGGGCAGGGGGCGTGGCCAGTGAGTCAGGGGCGTGGCCAGGGAGTTGGAGGGGGCGTGGCCAGAGAGCAGGAAATGGGAAGGTGGAAGGAAGGTCCAGGTCCCCATCCTATGCTCGCGGAGGGGCCAGCTCTGAGGACGTTCACAGTCACGCGTGGAGTTAAACCTGTCAACAGGGACAAGTGAGTCCAGCAGCATAAAACCAGCCACGTCTGTGCTTTGTGGAAGGAGGGGAAGTAGGAGGTGCTCGGGCCTCTGTGGTCAGCCCAGGGTCACCGCCCCGCCAGGAAGTGGTCTCCTGGGAACTGCGTCAGCGCGCCTTCGGTCTTGCACGGTGGTTTTTAAATGCAAGGGACGCAACAGCCGTCCAGGGGCCACTGTGGTCCCGGGCTCCAGTCCTGGGCTGGGAGAGCCCAGCAGCGCTCTCTGCGTCGTGACAAGCACCCTGACAGCTCCCAAGCCCCAGGGGGCTGACCAGAGACCTCTGGGTGCGTCGATGTAGATGCTTATCCCTCCCCGGTGGCCCGGATGTCCCCAGCACCCCTGCATACCTGGGAGGCTGACCCGGGCCAGGCAGGGCTCTGGCCAGCCAGCAGCCAGGGAGAGACTGACGGGTTCTGAAGTCTGATGTGGGAAGGGGGCCCAGGGCCTGCAAGACCCTGCCCTCGGGTCCCCAGTCTGAAGGTCAAGGCCACCATGGCTGCTCACACCCTCCAGCCTCTCTCTTCATCTGATGGCTCACGTCCTCAGAGACTTGCTTGGTCCCACCTGGTGCCATGTCCTTCAGGGCTTCCTGGGACGACCAATCTCATCATGTGCCGGGAGTTTTCTAGGCAGTGATTTATTTCCAAGTCACCGGCCTCTCCACTTCTCCTCTGGGTACCGGCTGTGTTATCTCCAAATTTGCTTTCAGATCTTCCTTCTAGTTTGAGAGGCTGAGCTGTAGTTAGGAGCACAGACCTGGCATTCACTGGGCTTGGAGTCAGAATCCAACCTGATCACTTAGGAGCTGGGAGACCTGAGCAAGTCTCTGAGCCTCTCTGAGCCTCGGTTTCCTCTTCTGTAAAAACGGGCACACCCCCGCCCCGCCTTGGTTTTGCCTTGTGCATTTCCACTGCTCCCTGCCCAGTTGCACATTCAACATGTGAACACGGTTCTTGTCTCCACTGAGCAGAGGAAGGGGGACTTTGGCTCAGGGTCGCCGGTCACCTGACATTCATAACTTCTAGTGCCTCAGGAAGTCAGCCCAGCACAGCCTGCCATGAGGGAGAGGGCAGGAAGCCAGATGTGGGAGGCCACACAGCTGGGCCACACAACCATGGCTGGACGCGGCTCTTTCCTCCACGGAGGCTGAACTTGGTCAGAGCTGGCCCCAGTCCTCTTCCCAGGGTCCAGGAAGAGACTGAAGTAAATAGGCCAGAGGCCACTGTCCTGGTTCTCAGGTGGACAGCAGGGGATTGATGTGGGCTGGCCGGTGAGGAGGGGTCCTGCTCCCAGCGAAAAGACTTGAAGAATCAGCATCCCCACAGAAGCAGGCGGGGGTTCTTCCAGCAGACCCCAAAGAGCGGATGGTGGACCTGAGGCCGAGCTGGCCCCAGGCAGGGCTGCCCCACGGTGCACTAGAACTGCCCAGGCACCTCAGGCCAGCACATTATCTCCTAGGCCAAGACTGTGGCAGCAAGGCCAAGTCAACCCTCTCCGTAGGCATGGGTCTGACCCTCTTCCAGGGCCTGCTCAGGTCAGGACTGGCTCAAATAGCACTTGAACTTTGAACCCAGACGGGTGGGAAGCAACATCCTGCTGTAGTTCTGATTATTCCCATTGTACAGAGGAGGAGGCTAGAACTCAGAGAAGTCCAGTGACTTTCCCAAAGCCACACAGCAGGTGAACAGAACTGGGCCTGGAATCACAAACCGACAGCTCTTGAACCACATGTTCCTCCTCTATCCACGTGCTGCCTCCTGCCTGTACCAGGTGGCAAGTGGGGGCAGCAGCAGGGACAGAGAGAAGTAGCCGAGGGCCAAGGGAAGGGTAGAGAATCAGGGGAGAGAGTCACAGCCCAACAAAAGGCATGAGTACTCCCAGCAAGGAAGAGCACGAGCAAGAATATCCAGATGGGACCCTCCAGACCCCCGATGGAAGACCTGGGATGCCACCTTGAGGAGCCTGCACTATAAGCCAGTGGAAACCAGTCTAGAGGACAAACTTCCTTCCCCAGTGAAAGCCTAAGCCAAGCCAGGCGGGGTGGCCCACACCTGTAATCCCAGCGGCTCCGGAGGCTGAGACAGGAGGATGGGAATTCCAAGCCAGCCTCAGCAACAAAGAGGCACCAAGCAACTCAATGAGACCCTGTCTCCAAATCAAATACAAAACAGGGCTGGAGATGTGGCTCAGTGGTCAAGTGCCCCTGAATTCAATCCCTGGTACCCGCCCCCAGCCAAAAAAAATATACAACTAAGCAAAGCCTCCAATCCAGCTGACTAGGACATTGCAGGTGTACAGAAAATCATTGGCTGCTGGGACAGAATTTTGCTGTGCTTTTACAAAGCTATTTCCTTATTCTTCTGGGCACATGGGTTGAAAATCTGTACCATTCTCTCTTTCAAAGGTACAGCCACAGTCTGGGTCCTGATCAGTGGAACGTAGCAACGGAGGGACTCGGTCCAGAGCCCAACTCCCCGACACAGTGAGTGTCAGCTGCACGTGGCCACTGGCATTTGAAACATGGCCAATCTGAGTTGGCATATAGCACATCCCTGCACACAGATTTCACAGACTTATAAAAACAAGACCCAGAACCAATCAAACAGGAGTAAACAGATGAGCAAAGGAGGTCTAGCAGAGTCGAGGAAGGAGAGGCGGGTGGGAGGAAGAGGGGAAGAAGGAGGGAAAAGCAGGATCGTGAACAGAAACTGAATTCCATGCGTCGTGATTCTGCTACTTTTGGGACACTGCCATGTTGGCCTTTGTGTATGCCTACAGCTACCTTTAAGACACAGCAAGCGTGCACAGATACATGTGTTCAGTGGCACTAGGGACACACACACACATCTCCCTTTGTATGTGTCTAAGGTCACTCTGGGACACAGACGTCTTCCCTGGTGTAGATCTGCGTGGGTATTTATCTACAGCTGCCTTCAGGAGACAGCCACATCTGCTTTGGTGTATCTGCAGTTACCTCTGTGACACAGACTCATCTCCACTGGTGTATGTCCACAGCTCCCTTTTGGACAGTGACTCATCTGCATTGGTATTTGGCTAGAGCTTTTTTTTTCAAATGTAGCTACATCTTCATTTTTATCCATGTCCGGCTCTCTTTGGGATGCACCCACATCTGCATTGGCAAATGTAAACAGTTACATTTGGGACACGTCTCATCTGCTTTGGTGGTTGTCTACAGCACTTTGGACACTTGCACGCCTGCACTGGTATTTATCTACACTTACATTTGGGACACAGTTACATCCACATTTTTACATATCTTCAATTGCCTTTGGAACTCAGACCCTTCTGTCTGGTCTATATTCCCAACTGTGATCACCAAATTTCTGACATCAGGAGGCCCTTGGGGCCCAAGGGACACCCTTCCCCTTAAATCTGGGTGTGCCATGTGACAGTACGAGGTCTCAGGAGACTGGCAGTTTCCTGGATCCTAAAACACTTGCTTCCGGAGCTGCAAGCCATCACCTGGGAAGTCAGACTATGCCAAAGGCATCGTGCTAGAGATGACTCAGCAAGAGGCCCTGGAGCCACAGGATGAGGGAGCGAGATGCCCAGTCAGTGCCCAGTGCCGCCTCCTGAAGGATGACTGTTTCAGTCATCCCGGCTGGGACTCCAGACAGAATGGAGCGGAAGTGAAGCTTCCCTGCTGGGCTCCATCTGAACTCTGGACCCACGGGAGCAGCCAGGATTCTCCCCACCATCCTGAGCTCTGCTAAGACCTGGGAGTCCAGAGTGCCTCCAAGTAGCTGTGAACTTCCCTTCTGGAACCCCCTCCTACCTGATGAGGCCTCTGTGCTCCCCCTGAAGAATCCCTGCTAGCTTCTTCCACTTTGCAGGGACCCCCACCCAGGGGCATCAAAGAATCCAGCCCTCTGGCCTGACAGCACAAAGTACCTGCTGTGGACTGAATGGTGTCCTCCCAGGATTAAATCCCTAACCCCCAATGCAATGGTATTTGGAGACGGGGTCTTTGGGAAATAATTAGGCTTAGATGAGGTCATGAGTATGGGGCCCCATGAAGGGATTTGTGTCCTTATAAGAAAAGACACTAGGGAACTTCCTCTCTCTCTCTCCTGGCCCTGTGAGAATACAGCAAGATGGTGGTATGTCCTCACCAGAAACCAACCACCCTGGAACCTTGATCTTGAACTCCCAGCCTCCAGAGCTGTAAGGAAACAAGTGTCTATTGGTTAAGCCATCCAGTTATGGCAGCCCAAGCTAAGACAGTGCTCAAGTGCCCGGATGAGGGCTTCAAGCCATGTATACTAAGGAGCGAAGGGCTCAGACGCCATGGGGAGCCCCCAGCAACGGTGCCCTGAGAGACATCTATCTGGGTCAAGGCAAGTATCAGTCACTGAGTACCATGAGTCAGAAGCAGTTCATAAGCCAGAACACACCAAGACCAGAATATACTTGCCAAAAATGGAACTTTAAGAAATCTACAGAGTTGTGTGGGCTTGAAGAATATATTTTCAGCTGCAGAGACAAAGATGGTGTATTTGACACGTCCCCAAACCTACCTACTGATCTATCTATATAAAATCCAACCCCCTTCCATTAGTTGGTGCTTAACCTCAAGATTATTTAAGTGAAAAACAATTTTATCAACCAAGAACATCCTGATGTGGAGCCAGCAGGTTATTAAATGGGTACCACATCACCTTGGATGCCATGATGCTTCACTTTCATGAAAGAAGTACAGTTGGCTCCTCAGATCCCAAATGTAATTCTTTTCTAAACACTTTTTTTTTTAAACCTGGAATTACATACAATGTTTTCCAAGCACTTGGTGTCAGAAGATGCAGTTGAACGTGTCAGCGAGGTCTGACCCTTGGTGTGGCATCTGTCTCAAGACCTGTTGGAAGGATGGCTGTCTGAAGAGGAGGAACTTCCCACATGTGAAGTCACTGTTCTCTATGTCTCACGCTACACAGATGCTGGAGACTCACCCCGGACTGTAAATGCCTCAGTGCAAACAGAAACCCTGGGGAAGCCTGATTCTAAACCCTGACTAACCTGACCGACCTCCTCGGAAATGGGTTTGGAACATAGCAGTCAGGTGGTGGCAGCCACCCAGAGGTGGCCACGATCACTTGACCTGCTTCTCAATGTCCTCGCTCAGGCAGGCAGCTCCCCCTGAGCCCTCACTCCCAGCCCAGCCTTGCTAGGTGCTCTTAAACGGTGAGTGGGGATGATGGGACTTTGAAGAAGGATAAATGATCTACGTAGGTTTAACTGTGACTACAATATCGGGCCTGGAGTACAGATCCTGTAGTCAGACAGTCCTGGCTCTGCCCCTACTAAAGGGGACAAGTCACTAGACTGTTTTAAGCCTCAATCCATCTACTTTTTTTTTTTTTTTTGGCAAGCACTCTACCGACTGAGCTATCTCCCCAGCCCTCCATCTACCTTTAAGGTGGGTTTTTTGATGGTACTAGGGATCTAATCCAGGACGTCACATCTGCCAGGCAAGCACTGTACCACTGAGCTTCACCCCCCAGCCCTTTTTATTTTTTAATTTTGAGACAGGGTCTCACTCATTTGCTCAGGCCAGCCTCAAACTTGCAATCCTCCTGCCTCAGCCTCCTGAAAAGCTGGGATTACATGCACACGCTTACTGTGCCTGGCTACAATGGCGTTGTTAATGGTACTGGTTTCAAAGAGCAGTTGGGAGGTGCAGTGAGCTGATGCACAGATGGCATTAGTCCACGCCTGGACCTTGAGCGTGCAGAGGGACGGATAGAAAGGATGAGGAAGTCCGCAGCGGGGAGGCCAAAACCTCTAGCCAGCAGCCTCCCCATCCCTCAAGGGGCCCAGAAAGGCGGGAGCCCCTCTAAAGGGCAGAGACTCACCCAGCCACACCATGCCCGCCTGCCACTGCCTCAAAGCAGCCTTGTTCCCAAGTGCTGAGCCCCACAGCTCACAGCAGCCCCGCTTCAGCTGACTGGCAGCCTAAGACCCAGCAGGACCTCAGTCGGTGACGCAATGGAGGTGACTGGATAGGTGGGAATGGGCTTCTCCCAGCTCGGGGGCCGTCTTCACTGCTGTGCCTGGCCTCCATACCCAATTACTCCCCGCCTCCAGCTACTTCTCTCCCCAGCTACTTCCCCATTAGCCTACCTGCTCCTTCATTAGCCAACTCTGTCACCCACCGGATGATGGATGGCCGCCCCTTCCCAGCCTCTTCTCCAGAGTTGTGATCCTCTTGGAGTTTTTCTTTGTTTGGGTTTTTGTTTTGTGAAACAGGGGATTGAACCCAGGAACTTCGCCACTGAGCTATACCCCCAGCCCTATTTATTTATTTATTTAGAAATAGTGTCACTAAGTTGCCATGCAAGCCTTGCATTTACCATCCTCCTGCCTCAGCCTCCCAAGTAGCTGGGATTGCAGGCATGCGCCACCATGCCCGGCCTGAAGTGGTTATCTTCTGACTTAACAACATTTTGCGCTGGGCACCTGGACAGCACATACCTGTAATCCCAACTACTCAGGAGGCTGAGGCAGGAGGATTGCAGTTTTGAGGCCAGCCTGGGTAATTTAACAAGCTCCTGTTTCAGAATCTGCAAAATAAAAATTTAAAGGGCCAGGAATGTAGCTCAGCTGTGAGGTGCTTGCCTAGCAAGTGTGAGGCCCTGGGTTCCATATACAATACTGCAAACAAAACCAAACAAACAAAGTGCCCCACCAGTTTGGAAAAATCGAGTGAAGCCTGGCCCCAGCCAGGCCTGTTAGTCCTTGAGAAGTCCTCTAGACCTGGTCAGAAAGTGTCTCTTCCTAGACAAGCAGCTGATGTTTGGGATGAACAGTCCTATTATCTTTGAGTCCTTGGGTCTGCACGACAGGGGACCTGAAGGCACAGCCCACACAACACATGCCATGAATCACTGCCAGCCAGAACCAGAGTCCAGGCTGCAGCGGGAGGACGCGGGAGTGGCTCAGGTGGGCCGCTCAGGCACGAAGCCCCTTCTTCCCCAGGACCCTGCCCTAGCCAGCCCTGCAGTTCAGGGTGTTTTCTCCTGAAAGCCAGGAGAAGTTCATTATGGATCTGATTAAATCAGAAAGAATCTCATTTCAGGCTTGCCAGAAAACAAGCTATTTTCAGCATCCGTGGGCAGCAATGGAGGAGAAAGTCAAGAGCCGGAAGGTATGACTGTGGGAAACAGAGCCCATTCAGGGCCAGGCTGGCCACCACATCTCCTCAAAGAAATGTTAAGTCCCAAGTACCTTGGAAGAAGTTTTTATAAAATAGTCTAGGGTTATGTGGGTTCTTTTAATAACAAGGGAGCAGATTACATTAACTCGGCAAGGTTAGAGGAAGTAATTTACAGAAACTAATTAGGGTCCCTCCAAAGAGCTTTTATAATTAAGATGGGTTTTAGACACTCAAATGACTCAGGCCAACCAAAACAGATTGTCATGCTACCTCATGAGCTGACACAAGAAACCCTGGGCACTGTGAGGTCTATGGTCTCTGTCAGAAGTCCTTTCAGGTACGGCTGCAAATTAGTGCAGCCACTCTGGAAAGCAGAGTGGAGATTCCTTAGAAAACTTGGAATGGAACCACCATTTGACCCAGTTATCCCACTCTTCGGCCTATACCCAAGGGACCTAAAATCAGCATACTACAGAGATACAGCCACATCAATGTTCATAGCTGCTCAATTCACAATAGCCAGACTGTGGACCCAACCTAGATGCCCCTTAATTGATGAATGGATAAAGAAATTGTGATATATATATATATATATATATATATACACACACACACATACACACACACACACACACACACACACACATATACATACCATGGAATATTACTCAGCCATAAAGAATAATAAAATTATGGCATTTGCAGGCAAATGGATGCAGTTGGAGAATATCATGCTAAGTGAGATAAGCCAATCTCAAAAAACCAAAGGACCAATGATCTCACTGATAAGCAGATGATGACACACATAGGGGGTGGGAAGGGGGCAAGAATGGAGGAAGGAGGGACTCTATAGAGGGATAAGAGGGGTGGGAGGGGTGGGGGGGAGAAAAAAATAACAGAATGAATCAAAAACTATTACCCTAGGTAAATGTACGATTACACAAATGGTATGCCTCTACTTCATGTACAAACAGAGAAACAAGATGTATCCCATTTGTTTACAATAAAAATGAATTAAAAAAAAAAAAAAAAGAAGTCCTTTCAGGGAACTGGTCCTTTTGTTTTAGAGACTGTCAAAGAATTCCCTAAGGTAAGCAGGCTCTAGGTCATACATTACATGGGCCTGCCAAAACTTTTCAAGTCCTACAAAGAAAACTTGCAAAAAAAAGTTGTGGACACTTTCATACCAAAGTGTAAATGACTATAATAAGAACACGCTGGCGTGAGTGACCAATAGGAGAACAGCACTGAGTGAACAGCAATAGAGAACACAGCAGAAGTGACGGCCATGCAGATGAGCAGCAGCGTTCGGAAGAAAAACGAGATGCTAACCTTGCCTCTGGCCGGCTGGAACCGCGGCTGGCGGCAGAGAACAGTAGCATTCACACTGACCTTGTTCGCTGCCCATTCTTTACCCCTCCCTGCCACACACGTCGTTCTCTTTCATTTTACAGATGAGGAATCCGAGTCCAAAAGAGGTTAAGTAATTTACCCAAGGTCACAAAATAGAAGTTGAAACTTAGTTTTGTCTGATTCCATGTTTTGTGGTGCTGGGGATGGAAACCAGGGCCTTGTGCATGTAAGGCAAGCGCTCCACCCCTGCGCCACTCGCCAATCTGAGTTCGTGCTCCTTCTTCACAGGAAGTCCACCACGTCTCCGCCTCTCCGCCACCAAGGGCCCCTCTGCGTTGCATCCCCTCTGTCATCCACGTCTTGTGAGATTTTCTTACTGAGCACACTGCATTTGTGAACTAATGGTTTGTTCCATCTGGCTGATGATTATTTTTCTATTCCTGTTTCTGTTTCAACATTGATCCAGACTTTAACCCCAATTATTGAGAGTTCAACATAATATTATGAAATCATATAAATCATTGTCATGGCTCTGCAGCTAATATGCAATAAAATTAAATAAACAGAAGCACCACTCTCCACGGCTGCCTCCTGATTACCACGGTTTTAGCGTCAATGCTGATCAGATCAGCTGCATTCTCAACCCAGGGTCCAGAGTACCCAGAGAGAGGGCTCCAGTAGCAGTATTTAGTCCACTCAGCATACCCAAAACATTCAAGGGACATCAAAAGCAAATCATGGTGTCCCCTCAACATGACATGCTCAGGGTTATCACACTGTGTTGTGAGAAATCCAGTCTAAAGCAAAGCAAAGTCTAGGATGATATTGTAACAATAATGGTCCCCAGTGAATCCTGCCTTCCAGTACCTGTGTGCTTGTGACCGCTCTGGTCAGCCATGTGACCTTGTGCCCAAAGAGACATTGGCAATCATGATGCAGGCAAAGGCTTGGTAAGGCCTCTACATTGGGGTTGGTTACCATCTTGGAGCCCTGAGACCACTGTGCTGGATGATGGACCACATGGAGAGAGAGGCCAAGTCACCCTCACTGAGCCTGGACACTGGCTGAGCTGCCCTTAGCGACAGGCTCATGAGTGAGCCCAGGCAAGACCAGTAGCAGCTCTGCCCAGGCACGCCAAAGACTCATTGAGAAATACTAAGTCGTTCTGAGTCACAAAATGTTTGGGGGAATTTGTCATGCAACAATAGTTAAATAATACAGTTGAGCTCTTGAGGGCGACTCACCAGAGGATTTCCATAAGGACCTTTGTGATACCCAGGGAACTTGGGGCTTCAAACAAAAGCCTGCATCTAGAGTTTCCCCTTCAAGGACTGGAAGTCCTGACTCCTCCATCAGGATTTGGGTTTAGCTTAGCTTTTTCTCTGTAAATGACAAAGGTAGCATTTCAGGTTTCGTGTATCCCCTTTCTTAGTCTCCACCTCGGTTCTGGATGCAGTTTCTATAGACTACCATGGCAGGCAGAGGATGGAGTGGTGGCACCAACATGGATGTGTGTTCCATACAGTGCAATACCCTGGGAAGATTCTGGAACATTCTTCTGCTTTTAAAACCCTAGCCTTCCTCCATGTGGTCATCTGATGAGTTGGCTTTAGTGACTGTTGAGAGAAGGGCTTAGGGTTCATGCATTTAAGGAGCCTCTGAGCTGGACAGAACTAGAGACCATTTTCTCACTCGATTAGATAGGAACAGGGGTCCTTAGAAGCCAGGCAAGAATAAATTATGGGGCTGGGGATATAGCTCAGTTGGTAGAGTGCTTGCCTCGCATGCACAAGACCCTGGGTTCAATGCCCAGGACCATGAAAAAAAAAAAAAAAAAAGAATAAATTATCACAGCAAAACCTTCTCTATTTCCTCAATGGGCTCACTAGACTGAGACCTTTCAAAGGTAAGGATTATCTGGATTCCAGTGAGTGGCTGACAAGCCTCTCCTATGTGTCCTTATTAACACCCTGGGGAAAAGTGGTTGGGTATGAGGGGGTTGGAGTCTGGTGCCCTTTCAAGGGAGTTCTGATTGGCTGACTCTCCGCAAGACTCCCAGGATGCATCACCCTGGTGACGGACCATGGCTGACCAGCCTACCAGGAGAGGTTTCATCTCCCCAGGGAAGCCTCATACCACCCAAGATCATGAGGCCGCTCCTGCAACACAGCGCCTGCATCACAGGAGAATGGAAATGGCCCTGGGGCCTGAAATGCACCTGAGCATGGTCAGCCTGCTCTGTGCTTGCAGGCAGACCTGGCAGGGATGCCAAATGACAATCAGAAGCTTCAGGGAGGTTCATAATCATCGTGTTCAATGGCACGACGCCAAGACTGGCTGAAGCATCTTTTGCCTGTAATCAGATTGTCCCTAGCAACAGGATGGCAATCTCGAAGTTGTTGGTCACCGTGCCCTCTCTTGAGGCGAGCATTTAAATGGCACTGCTCCCACGTGATCTCCTGGCTTCCTTTTTCTGGGCATCTGTTCTTGGCCAGGCCCTCCTAGGATGCTCTACCTAGCGTGAAGCACATCACTGCTGTGCTGTGTTCCCAGTGCCTGAGCTGGACTCGGAGCTCCAGGATGGTCTGGCCCAGCCTGTCCTGTTGGCTGCTTCATCACCGGTCTGATGATGGCCAGGGGTGCTCTGCGCATTCCATGCCTGAATCCCCACTCACATCTCACGTGTTTTGTTGTACTTTAACTCTCACTGAGAAATCTGCTGAGTTTCGCAGCAGGAAGGCTCTTCCTCTGTGCTGTGTCCCCACATGTTAACTACAAATACCAACAGAGTGAAGTTCATGTCAGTTGCATAACTACTTCCAATGAGTGAAGACTGACTTTGAGACATTCACCTGAGGGGGCTCTCTAACAGTGTGCCTCAGGCTCTCTTTGGCCACGACCTATTCAATATTTTTATCAGGGATTTGGATAATGGCGAAGGACTGTGTTTCGGATAGAGCAGCCTCTGGTCCAGCACAGCTGCCTACTCCAAAGACTTCAAATTAAATAAAATCAAAACTTCAGTTCCTCCATCATCCTAACCATGTTTTCAGTGCTCTGGAACCAATAGCTAGTAGCTACCACCTTGGACAGCACATTTTCATCAACAGAAAAGCTCTACTGGACAACTCTGGTCTGGAAGACAAAGCTCACTGCAGTCATGAACAGCAAGTAGGAAGTGCTGGAGAACATTTCATTTGCAGTGGAAACATTCCATGATGGCCTGGTCAGCATCCACTTTGTCTCCTCCTGGAAACAGCATCCCCTTTCCTTGGGGCAGTTATAACATATTCTCTTAGTGTTAGTCCACCTGTTTGGAAAGGAGCTGGCTCCAGGTGTGGGCATATGGCTGAGGTAGGACGGAGCACAGCACTGGTCCCCCTGACCTAGCCACTGAGATGGACTCAGAGGGAGTCATAAAGCCAATCTTAGCCAATGAGATTCAATTCAGAGACTTGGTGAACCTGGAGCACTCCTGGCGGGGGGGTGGGGGGGGGATTGATCCTATTAGGGTAGCTGAAAGGATAGGGCATGCATTACGAGCTGATGATGGTCATCAACTCACAGTTACCTTTTGGTGATCTCTGTAGCCACATATGCCTGGAGCTGTGATCTCCTTGAGCTTTTCAGCTACGTGAACCCTGTTTTGCTTAAGTTAGTTTGAGTTTCTGTCACTGATGACACAAAAGTCCTAATTTATCATTCAAGAATCCAAAATTATCTGAGCAGGTGGATAATGGGCTCTGAACTCAACAAGATAAATTTAGAGCCTTAACTTCAAAGTCAGAAATCAACTATGTATCCAGGAAGGCTTCTGGGTATTGGCGATGTTCAGTTTCTGATTTGAGTGCTGATTATATGGTGTGCTCAGCATAGGAAAGTGCAGCTAGTTTTGCCCTTTGTCTGTGGGAAGAATATACTATACTTTAAAATGGTTTTTTAGACCATCAAGATGAGAAAGATGCTTCACTGATGAGAAACCAACTCGGGGGCTTATTTCTTATCAGCTCAATATGAGTCAATAGCAGCTATCTAAATAGCTGATGGAAACTTGGGCTGTGCTAAGAGACAAACCCAGCCAAGGAAAGGTGACCATTCCATTCACTCAGAGTCTGGGGAGGATACAGACAAAGTAGAACATGCTCACAAATCTCAAAGTCATGTGTCATGAAAGAAATGGTAGAAGGAACAGGAGTAGTTAACTTAGGAGATGAGAAGATAGATAGAATATGGACAGGACTACTATGCTCAGGCTCATGGAAACACTAGGCTGATCTAACAACCTTATCATCTGCAAACACACAGAGAACCCCAGGAGAACCACTGAAAAACCAGGACTAAGATGAAGTGGCTTGATACAACATTAATATACAAAACCCAAAAGTGCTCCTTTCAAGAAGTAAATAGAATTTATATGGGGAGGGGGAGAATCTCACAGCTTTCCTGAAGGACATGGAAGAGTACCTTCCCAATAAAGACATATGCCATGTGCCTGCTTAGAAAATTCACTGCGATGTGGTGGCGCATGCCTGTAATTCCAGTGGCTTGGGAGACTGAGGCAGGAGGATCACGAGTTCAAAGCCAGTTTCAGCACTTAATGAGACTCTGGGTCTAAAAAAAAAGGGCTGGGGATGTGGCTCAGGGTTAAGTGTCCCTGGGTTCAATCCCAGGTACAAGAAAGAGAAGAAGGGAAGGGAAGGGAAGGGAAGGGAAAGGAAGGGAAGGGAAGGGAAGGGAAGGGAAGCGAAGGGAAGGGAAGCGAAGGGAAGGGAAGGGAAGAAAGAAAGAGAGCTAGCTCAGTTTGGTACAAATTAATATATTAGTTTTTATACTTCCAAATTTTTTAGGTCCAAAGGAAAACAACCACTAGTCCTAAATACTATGTGAACAGCTGAAAATAACCTAGAACATTTTGGAAAAGAGAAGCAACACGTGGAAGAACTCTTTGCATCATACACTGAGCCACAATCCAAAGCTTCGGGGTTGAAGTAGTGTGTGACTAGCACACAGACACATTGTTCAAACAGAATGAACAGCTTGGCGAGTCACCCTTCCTTACAGATGATGCTTCAGAGTAGGAGGGTGGCATCACAAATCTGTGGGAAAGCGAAGGATACTGGGACAATTGATAACGCTTTGGAAACAAAATATAGACAGATTTTTATTTACCACTTCATACTAAAATGAATTCCAGAAGAATTACATGTTGAATTGATTTAAATAAGGCCAAAAGAGACTCGGAGAAAATACAAGTTAATAGACATTGCTGGAAAAGGAAACATCTCAGAGCAAGAATCCATGAACTTGTTTTTTAATAAAGGGCAAGAGAGTAATTATTTTCATGTTTGCAGGCCATATGATTTCTGTTACAAAAACTCAATTCTGCCATCACAGTGTGAAAGCAGCCATAGAGGACACGTAAGTGAGTGGCCAGAGCACTGACGTAGAAGGTGGTGGCAAGGCCAGGCACAGGCTGCGCACGCAAGCTTTCTAGGAACCAGAGGAGCCTTTTATGTCAAAACCTTATAGATGTTTATATTCTCAAGCCTAATAAACCTCTAGTAATCCACCTTAAGTAAATAATCAAAACTATAGCCAATTACTTGTATACATTGATATTCACCACAGCACAATTTATAGCAGCAAAAATCAGGAAGAAACAAAATACAATAATAGAGAGGAGTGATTTTAAAAATGATGATCCATCTAGATAGGTATATGAGGGCATCATTAAAAATCTCTTTTCCAGGCTGAGGAGATAGCTCAGTCGGTAGAGTGCTTGCCTTGCAAGCACAAGGCCCTGGGTTCGGTCCCAAGCACTGCAAAAAAAAAAAAAAAAAAAATCTCTTTTCGAAGGACTCTACAAAGATAAGACAAAATACTTGACCTCTCAACAACATTTGATTTGGCCAACAGTCCTTCCTTCTAGAACCCTCCATCCCTAGGCTCTGGAGACACCATCCTAGTTTTCTTTCTACTTCCCTGTCAGTTGATTCTGGGTCTCCTTTGATCTCTTGGCTTAACATGTACTTATTGAGGTGCACCAGGATTCCTCTTGGGGAACCTCCTTTGCTCCATCTACCCTTGCTCCCCAGATGATCGCTACAGTCCCTTGGCTTTGGAAAGATTTGCACACTAAGGTCTCCTGAAGTGCAATATCCATCCCGAGCTCCCCCTGAGCTCTGTACTCACAAGCTCAGTGGCCACCTCGTGATCTCCACTTGCCTGGTAAAGGGCATATCAACATGGATAGTCCTACAGAGCTCTCAGCTCTGTCCAAATCCCAACCCCCCCCACCCCTCTCTTCCCATGATCCACGTAGGTGCTCAAGTCTAGAGCCCAGATGCCATCATGGAGTTCCTCCTTTGTACAGAGCCCTGAGGACTTTCCTCCTCACTGCTGCACCTCCCTGGCTCACACTGGGGACTCTCACAGGACTACTGTGATGGCTTCCATAGGCCTCCTTGCTCCTGCTCATACGCTGTGAGAATAGAATCCTGCAGTCTAATCTCCACTCAGCAGACAGGACAATCTATACCTAATTCCAAATCTCCATCTCATCACAGAATTCCCCTCTCAAAACTCACTAGTAGCTTCTCATTTAAATGTACACTTCCCATCCCAGTCTTCGGGGATCAATATGCTCTCCCCTGCTCACCTCTCTACCTCCCATCCTCTTACCTCCCCCTTTCTTTTGTCCTCAAACACACCAAGTTCATTCCCACTGCAGGCCCCTTTATACATTTCCTCTGGTTCCCTCTAACACCCAGGCTCAGCCCACATCACCTCCTCAGAGACGTGGTCCCTGACACTGTAACTCACACAAGCCTCCCACCTCCCAACCTCATTCATGCCATTACTTTGTTTAGGTTCTTTAAAATCCATGGGAGATGTCTCGTGTTGTTGAACTGACAAGCGAAGGTTAGAGTAAAAGTGAATTTTTAAATATACATGGAATTATTCTGCATTTGTTTATAGATCCAAAGAGTGGATGTCAACTGGGTGGCGATCAAAAGCTCCACCTGGGTCTCCAGATGCACCCTCCTCTGGGCCGGGGGAAGCCTATCTATTTGGACCACACCAAACGCTATCTGGTTGGGTCTGGTAATGGAAGCAACAGCAGAAGGCTGGACAGCAGGTGCATGAGGGGGAAGCCCTGCGCCTGTCAGGCAGCCCTCTCCCTAGGGTGCCTGCTGTAAGGTGCACTGTGCCCCCCTCCCCTTGACCCTTGAGGCCCTGAGGGTAAGAACAGCTCCCCACTTTTGCTAGTCCAGATGACTGGACCATTCCTTGTTGGTTCCTGTAAATCAGTGGTTTTTGAGTGGCTCCCAAGACACTTTCAGGGAGTCAAATACACTAGCAGTTACGGTCTTCCTCGCCTTTTTATAAGTGCAAAGAATCAATACCAGTTTCCTTTTCAAATGTCTTTGATGAAGCAGTCAAATGCAGTAATTGTATTAAACTCATCCTCCGAGTACATTTCCTTTTAATATTATGTGTGACAAAATGAGAGAAACACAGGAAGCATGATTGTCATCTTCATCTGCCTTCCTTGAGCAATGCAGAGCCGGCCTCTGTGGAACGCCCTTCTCACCTAAAGGCATTTTCTCTAAAGTGAGCAAAAGGATCTCCCAAAACAGGCAGCATTTGTCACCAAAGATATAATTTGAACTTTCAAGCAAACAATTTAACTTATATTTTTATTTGTTTATTGATTTGTTTTTGGTCCTGGGGTTGGAAGCCAGGGCTTACTCATGCCAAGCTCATGCTCTACTACCATGCTGACCCATTATGGTTAGGATATGAGGTGTCCCCAGAAAAGCTCATGTTAGACAGTGTAGCAGGGTTCAAAGAAGAACCCATTAGACTAGGAAAGCTAAAACCTTATCAATGGATTAATTTGTTTGATGGACTAATAATTTGGATGGACTAGTGGGTGGTAAGGATAGGTCAGTGGGATGAGGCTAGAGGAGGCAGGTCACTGGGGGTGTGTCCTTGGGGGATATATCTTGTCCCTGGTTCCTTGTTCTCTCTCTCTGCTTCCTGGTTGCCTTCAGCTGAGCAGCTTTCCTCTGCCATGCCCTTCCGCCATGATGTTTCTGCCTTGAAGACAGCCAACCATGGATTGAGCCTCTAACACTGTGAGCCCAAAATAAGCTTTTCCTCCTCTAAGTTGTTCTTGTCAGGCATTTTGATCACAGAGAGGAAAAGCTGACTAACACAACCCCTACCCAATTTTTTTGAATTTCAGAGAATTTGTGTGCCACCATGAGCCTACAGTTTCCCAGAACCTGAAGAATTTTCTGATGAGATTGGTTATAATTTTTTTATGTTATATAATGAAATGTATTAACCTTTGGAACTCAGTGAACCACGGTTTTCCAACAGATCAAACCCTATTGTTTAAAAAGTACACATGGATACAGGAACCATGAGAAACTGAAGACAGACCAACAAAATTTAATGCGACAGAGTAAGAAAAGTTAAAAATCAGAACGGTTTCAGACTCTACAACACAACCAACCTTTAAGAAACTACCACCTGTTGAATTTTGGTGTATAATCAGGGATTATCCACAAATGTCTTAAAAAGCAATTATAATTTTTCCTTTTTTTCCCAACTACCTATCTCTGTGAGATAAGATTTTCTTCATTTACTTCAACCAAAATGACATATCACAATAGAATAAATACAGAAGCAAATAAGAGAATCCACCTGTCTTCTATTAAACAGTCTATTAAAAGACTTGCAAAAGTATAAAACAAAGCTAGTCTTTTTACTACTTTTTGTTTTGAAAAATGTTTTTAATAAAAATATCATGTTTATATGTTAACATTTAAAACGTGTCCAAAAATTCCTCTTCTGTCAAGAGATGAGACTTAATACCCCTCCCCTTGAGTGTGGGCAGGACCGAGTGAGTCACTTCTAATGAAGAGAATACAGTGGAGGTGATGGTACATGATTTCCAAGGTCACAAAGGGCACGGTGGCTTTTTCTCCCTCTTGGTTTGCCAAAAGAAGCCACCTGCCACATGGGGAGGACACTCCAGCAGCCCTACAGAGAGATTCCGGCAGCGAGGAACCGAGGCCTCCAACCAAGAGCCATGAAGCGCTCCATCTTGGCAGTGGATCCTCCAGCCCCAGTTAAACCTGGAGATGACCACAGCCTCACGAGAGATCCGGAGCTAGAACCGTCCCGCTAAGCTGCTCCTGAATTCCTGAGCCACAGAAATTTTGTGAGACTGTAAATATTTATGGTTTTAAGCTGCTAAATGTTGAGCTCATCTGCTCTGCAGCAATAGATAATTAGGATTACAGATAATGGGTTTACTGTTCTGACTTAATGAATGAATAAGTATTTAATTCCTTTGCTGTTATTTCTAATACAGTAAATATGGATAGAGTCTAATTGAACGAAGGCTCTTAGGGACTCTCAGCTGACTTTTCGTTTTAAGAAAACAAAAGAGCTCTAAGACCAAAAGGGTTGAAGACTACTGCCCAAAACCCTTTGTAAAGTGCTCCTTTATTAAACTTTCCTCAGTTTACCCTACATGAGAGCCCTACTCGTGTCCTTGATAAAACACTACAAAAATATTACCAATCACTATTAGTGTTCAAAGGGTGTGTGAGTATTTATTTATTTATTTATTTATTTTGAACTCAGGGACCTCCTAACACTGAGCTACATCCCCAGCCCTTTTATTTTATTTTTTGAGGCAGGTTCTTGCTAAATTGCCAAAGCTGACCTTGAACTTGTGATCCTTCTTCCTCAGCCTCCCAAGTGGCTGGGATTACAGGTATGTGACTTCATATCCAGTTCATTTTATCTTCTTAGTGTTTTCTTTTTTTCTGTACTTTAAAATTTTTCTACAAGGATGCATTATTTTCACTTTGAAAAGAGAAGGAACACCCCCCCTTTTTTTTATTGAGATAGTCCTTCAAATTCACCAAAAGTGAATGAAGGTCAGAACTTCTCCCTCAGTGGTTGGAGCCGCCCCTGCAGAGTCCAGGTGTCTGCATGGGTGCCTGAGGTCAGGAGAGGTTTGCATGGGTGGGTGGGAAGGTTCCAGCAGTCCCCAGCAGACTTGGGTCAGAATAGATTCTCTTTCATCTGTTTTCATCTGTTTTACATATTGGGTTTCTGCATAATATTTCACACAAAGGTTCCACTGCTTAAAAAAAAAAAAAAAAAAAAGTTTAAAAAACCTTTACTGTGAGAATAACACTTGAAGAGTTAAATTTAGAGTATAGAAGAATCACTCATTTTTCAAAATGTGAATAGACTTTCCATAAGAAACCCATACACATTCCGAGAGAAAAACAGAAGCCCTAATAACAAACAGCAGTGGTTTCAAAAAAGGCTGGGCTACTGTTGCCTTGAAAAGAAGTAGTGGCTGAGGATATGGGACGTAACTGGGGACCCCCAAAACCAAAGGCCTGAGACCACCAGAAACCCCGGGGTCCATACCACCAAAAGAAGCACGTCAGAAGCAGCCAAGTGGTTTCCGGTTCACTGGGTAAACGAGAGCAGGGGGTGCAGGGACCACCTGGTAGTCAAGGGCAAGGGCTTCAGAGAAAACCCATCTGGGTTGAGTCCTGAATCCGACACTTAAGTCCCATGAGACCTTGTCAAGTGACTTGGCCTCTCTGAGTTTCTAGTTCCTCATCTGTGAATCCAGGTGGGAGAATATAACACGGTGGCAGCCAACCCAGAAAACTGAGCAATACAGCATAGGACCCAGCAATCCCATCCCTAGGTCACCACCCCAAAGAAACAAAGACATGTCCACACAAAGACCTGCACATATGTCCACAACAGCATTTCCATCTTAACCAAGAATGGAAACAAGCCAAATGTTCATCCGCTGGGGATGGATGAACCAGGTGGGCAGGTCTGTACAACGGAGCCCTACAGACCAATAAGCAGGAAGCACACAGACCACAGCCTGCTGGACCCTGAAAACACCACCCTACAGCCAAGAAGCCCGTATGATGGCATGTAAGCTGAATTCCAGAAAAGGCCAAATTTCAGAGGCAGAGGTAGCTAGAGGATGCCTACAGCTGGGGACAGGCCCTGGGAGGGACTGCCCAAGGGCGATAAACTTCGCCTGGGGGTAGAGAAAATGTTCTAAGACTGGACTGTGGTGACGGATGCACAATTCCATAAATTTTCAGAAAACCACTGAATTTGTACATTTAAAACGGCACGTTCAGCTGGGCGCAGTGGCACATGCCTGTAATCCCAGCGACTCAGGAGGCTGAGGCAGGAGGCTAGAGAATCTCAGCAAAAGCCAGCCTCAGCAAAAGCAACTCAGCAAGACCCTGTCTCTAAATAAAATACAAAAAAGGGCTGGGGATATGGCTCAGTTGTTAAGAGCCCCTGGGTTCAATCCCAGGTACCAAAAAAAAAAAAAAAATACATTTTATAACCTGAAAATTAAACCCAAGCTGTTTTGTTTTTTTTTAAATGGGGCCTGACTCTCTAACATCAAAGTGTTACTGTGAGGATTAGCCAACTGAGATAACACAGGTAAAACAGGCTGCCTGGTACAAAGTAAGCACCTGATAATCAATAATGATGACAATATATAATAATTTATATAATATTAAGAGAATATGTAATAACAAGAGAATATGTAATAGATAATGTAGAAGCAACAATTACATCACTTATCTAGTTCTTTTCACATCATTTCAACATTTGCCAACTCAATTTAACACTCCAACAACTATGAGGCAGGTATATTATAATCATCCTCATCTTTATAAACAGGGAAACTGAGACACAGAGAAGTTCAGTCACTTTCCCAAGAATGCACAGCTAGTCAATAATAGAGGCAGAATTTGAATCCTGGAGGTCACATTGCAGTCTGTTCTCCTAGTCTGGACACTACCTGCCTCTTGCTAAAAAAAAAGCGAGGTATTGAGTTTCTGCTCTAACTAGTGATGGGGTGGGATACAGAAAAGGTTCCCAGGTGGCTCCCAGAGAAGGTCCCCAGACCCAACCTGAAGAGGCTGAGTTAGGGGAAGAGTGTTTCGGACAGAGGGAACTGCATATGCGAAGGGGCAAAAAGAAAGAGAGCTCAGGGTACAGGGGAGGAGCTCGGAGGAGCTGGATCCGCCTGGCTGGGCAGGGGAGGATGATTGGGAACAGCAAGGGTAGGACTCAGGCAGGTCAGAGGTCAAAGACATTAGCCTAAAGGCCACGGGTGGGGGGGGGGGGGAAATTCGGTGAGTTCCCGCGCCGGCGCTGCCTCTCCCTGGGAACTACTCACACTCCCCAGGCAGGTGAAGAAGGTTGACTCAGAGCAAGCTGTGAGCTCAGCCAGGCGGGGGAGCTGCCACCCCCTGCTCCCACCCCCCTGGGAGCTAACACCCCGGCAGCCTCCCAAACACCAGCTCCACGTCAAGCAGAAGCCGTTCCCAGCCAACTGGGAGCAGAGCATTGGGCTGTCATGCTGCCGGCAAGCTGAGCTCAGCCCAGCAGGATCAAGGCTGTCTGATGGCCTCACACCTGCCTCAAACCAGGCCACCTTGGAACCCCGGGGCGCCTCTAGCTCCACCCCCATAGCATACACAGAGCACAGCGCTCAGGTCTGTCCATCCTCGCTTACCAGTCCCCAGAGTCAGGGGACCTGCCCCTGGCGGCTAGCATTTTTCTCATGCAAATCGAATAGCCTTTGATTCAGCTCTTGCATTTTTCAACATCGGTTCTAGACCAACAATCGCACGTGCCCACAAAACATTCACTGTGGCAAAAGAAAAACTACCACAAAAATCTCCATGGTCATCCCTAAGGAACCAGTGCAAAAATTCTGGTGAAAGCATCCTCTGGAATAGTACACAGCAGGCAAGATGAATACCGCAGAGCTATTGCATGGTGCATGCTCGGGCATGAAAATAGCTCCAAGACATATTGTTGGGTGATAAAAAAAGAAAATTGCAGAATAATGTATCCAAGATTCCAGGATGTCACCACTTATGTAAAAGCTTTAAAAAAAAAATCTTTGCTCTCTCTCTCTCCAAGTCCACAAATACAGAGGTAAATGAAAAAAAGACCTGGAAGGAAACACAGCAAACTAACAAGCAATGATCAGAGAAGACGGAAAGAAGGAAGGAAGAGCATGGAGGAGGAGGAGGGAGGGGACTTGTGATCTTGTACATTTCTTTTTTTTCTTTTTTGTACTGGTGATTAAACCCAGGGGTGCTTAACCACCAAGCCACATCCTCAGCCCTTTTTCTTTTTTTATTTTGAGACAGGGTCTCGCTAAGTTGCTTAGGGCCTCACTACGTTGCTGAGGCTGGCTTTGAACTTGCGATTCTCCTGCCTCAACCTCCAGAGCCACTGGGATTACAGGCGGACACCATCAAGCCCAGCTGTTGTTGGATTCTTACAAGAAGATTGTGTTTGTATATATTTGCATTCTTAAAAACATTTAAGTCTGTTTTTAAAAAATTCATAGAGAAAGCACGTTAAAATTACCACTATTCTGATACAGGGCGCAGGGTAACTTTTCAAAAAGCTGCCTCATTGCTGACACACCCTCTTGCAGTCATTCAGGACTCCATGCTATACATTTAATACATTGGGTCCAGGGAGGTGAAATGTCAAGGTCACAGGCAAGGCTGGAGGGAGAGGCAGAGACTGACCCTTGAAATCCAAGTCCAGTGCTTTTTCTAACCAGGGCACATAATGGTCACTAAGGGGTGCGGCCAGGGCAGGGGGCCAGGAGGTGCCATCCCTTGGGTAGTCATTCTGAAACCACACAGGCAGCTCACAGGGCTTCTGAGAAGCCCCTTGGGTAGGGGAGATGGGCTTTGTCAGGAAAGAAGGGAGTAAATGGTGAGTGGGGAGAGAAGAGCTGATGAGCCACCACCCCATCAAAAATCAGACATCATGATGAGCCGCCCACTGAGTGGGATAGGGCTGCCACGTCACTCGGCAAGCCACACGTGGGAAGGAGCCTCAGGGCCATGTCCCTGAGCCAGAGACTGCATGCCTCTGAGATTGAGCTGCTTCCAGCTGAGTGTGTCTGGAAATGTGTCTCTGCTCACTTCCTAGAGCCCCTGATACCCGGATGAAAGGGAATTGTGTTTTCAGAGAGCTGGAGAACCTGAAGCACTAAGTGAGTACACGTGGAATAAGCTTAACCGAAAGCACATGGGACCTGAAGAGTCTCAGATTTTTTTTTTTTTTTTTCAGAGTTTGGAATATTTGCATATACGTAATGAGCCAACTCGGGGATTCACTTGGGTTTCACTTACACTTAATATACATAGCTTGAAGGTCATTTTATTCAATATTTTTAGTGCACCTAAGTTTTGACTGCAACCCAACGTGAGGTCAGGTGTGGAATTTTCCACTTGGAGAGTCAGGTAGATTCAAATTTTGGAGCATTTCAGATTTCAGATTTTTGGATTAGGGATGCTCAACCAGTGAAATCCAGCACCCTTGTGTGTTGTAAATGCAGCCACCTCTCAGCTCTTTGATTGACTACTTTCCCGCCATATGCCTGAAGTTTGTATGGAGGGGCCCCGGAAACAACTAGGACTCCCCAGGGACAACAGAAAGGCTTAGTATTCAAGGATGGGCCAGAGGCTGCTGAGGGGATCAAAGGACACGCGCACAAACTTGGTTGCACAGTGAGCAGGCGTGACCCCCTTAGCACATGCCCAGAGAAGAGGACTTGAGTAACAGCTCCTTCATTCATCCTTAAGATGGGAAGCACACCTGCAAAGCCATGGGCACTAACCAGAGGTTGGATCCTGGGGGTTCTGATCCTGCTCTGCCACTGGTCAAGATTCTAAACCTCTTTGAGTCTCAATCTCTCCATCAGTAAAATGGGTATTATTATACATAGCTTTCAAAATATCATGATAGCTGGATCATGGGATATATAATAGTAATATAATTAAATGAAATGTAACAAGTAGCCAGGTGCAATGTCACACACCTGTAATCCCAGCAACTTAGGAGGCTGAGGTAGGAGGATTGAAAGCTCAAGGCCAGACTCAGCAAATTAGTGGGATTCTGTCTCTAAATAAGAAAATTAAAAAGGGCTGGGGACATAGCTCAATGGTAGAGTACCCCTGGATTCAATCCCCAGTAATTCCCCAAATATATAGATAGAAATAGACGTAGATAGATATATAGATATAAAATATAGGGAAGTCATAAAGTCTGGACACAGATTATATGAGTGTTTATGTGTTTACATTTATTTATTCATTCACTTCATAAAGTGAAAAATGCCCTCGACAATATTGGGCATATGTGTCTGTTTCCAGGCCTTTTGGACATCCTAGAATAATATAAATTATAAGTGTAATAAAATGGAGGATAGTAAGAATATAATAAAATAAAACAGTAACCATTGATTCAGCATGAGGGGCCATTCCAAGAACATCACAGGTTTTACCTAATTTAATCTTCACAACAAACCCTGAAGGTGAATTCTATTATTACCCTCATTTTACAGAGGTGGAAACTAAGAACAGGGAGTGAAGTGATTGGTCACTGCCAAGGTCACGGAGGAGTCTACCTTTCAGGCTGACCAGGCTCTTAACCTCTGAACCATCCCCTGCACCAGTTAGGTCTAGGGAGGGCTAAGAAACCAGACCAGCAAGCAAAGGCAGGCGTGGTGTGGCACAGAGGAAGGGGCTTAAGAAACCAAGATCTTACTAGTGCCGGCTCTTGGAAGGGAGAAACCAGGTCCTACTTAGTCATTACCTAGAGTGGTAATGTGCAGGACATAGGCTGTCAGTAAATATTTGTGGGAATTGAGGGAAATTATTATAGCATTCATGAGCCAAAGGCTGGAATCCCTGTTTCCACAAACTAGCCTAAGGGCGGTGGCGCGCCTGTAGGAGGCTGAGGCTTGCTTGAGGCCAGGAGTTCAAGACCAACAGGGGCAACACCACCGGAAGCCTTGGGCTCAAAAGAGAAAGAAAGAAAAAAAAGTCTAAGACGAGGTCAAAGGTTCCCCTGGAACCTCCTCTCCTTGGCCGGGTGGGGCGGCCTGACCTGGGGAGAGGTTCTGCAGAACCTGGCGCAGACCGGCGCCCAGGGCCCCAGCCCCGCAGGCACAGGGCGGCCTACCTTCCTCGGCGTCGTTCCGCAGCGAGGCCTCCAGCAGCGCCACGCTGGCCTCGAAGGACACCTTCTTGCGGCGGCCGCCCGCGCTGCGCTTCCGCTCGTGCTTGCGCTTGCGGTGCTGCAGGTCCTGCTCGTATTGCGCCCACTTCTTCAGCTGCTGGGCCCGGCGCTTCTGGGCGGCGCGCAGCCGCTCCAGCGTGGGCACCTTCTCCAGCAGCTGCAGCTCGGTCAGCAGGTCCACGTGGCTGGCCATGGCCACCGCGCCACCCAAGTGCCCTGCGGGCTAGCGCGGTGCACCCAGGGCCGGCGGAGCACGGGGGCTCCGGAGGGGCTGGGGCCTCATGGTGGGACCTGTGGCAGGAAGAGAGTGACATGCTCGTCAGACTCCAAAACTCAGATCTGATTATGTCACCCAGCCGCCCCACGTCCAGACCCTTTTGAGGCGCTCTCTCCGTTACGCCTAGGACAAAAGTGCAAATCCTGAGAGTGGAGGATTTGCACTCCAACGTGCAAGGTCCGACTGTACTGGGTAAAATGGCAGCTGGAGTCACATGTGGCTACTCAAGTTTAAATCAGTTAAAATAATTCAGTTCCTCACTTGTACTAGTCACATTTCAAACGAGCAACAGCTACTTGCTTCTAGTGGATACCATGCTGGATAGCACAGACAGAGAGCATTCTCCCATTATTATTCCAGAAGGTTCTACCGGATAGTGGTGGTTGTCCTCCTCTGCAGTCACAACCACCTAATAAGAACCATGTCTGTCCAGTTTTCTTATATAAAGTCATTGTGTTTTTAAGGACTCAGATATGCGGGTATTGGAAACAGAGGGGTACCCATGGATTCTGAACATGAGGGCTGCAGAACCCAGAAAATCTGGAGACTATGCAGGCACCCACATAGGAACCCAAGTCCTCAGAAATAGGAATATCTAATACTTCTGCACAAGGCTCTTTTGTTTTGCTCATTAGGGGATTCAGGTTGTTATGGAGATAGGACAGGCAAGACCAGAAGGAAACCAGAGGATATAACATATCACTGAGGTGGTCCTCAAAGTATGGCCTGGGAAAACTATGCGCAACCCTTGAGAGCCCTTCAAACCATTCTGAAGTTCAAAACTATTTGAATAATTAGATTAAGCTGTTATTATTAATCTTCTCCACTTTCATTATCTCACAAACATACAGAGTTCCCAAAGCCACGTGACAGATGACACTGCTGCAGATTAAATGTAGAAATAGGTAGGAGACGTTACTAGTGGAACTGCAAATTAGCACAACCACTCTGGAAAACAGTATGAAGATTTCTCAAAAAACTAGGAATGGAACCACCATATGACCCAGCTATCCCACTCCTTGGTATTTATCCAAAGGAACTCAAATCAGCATACTATAGCAACACAGCGCCATCAATGTTTATGGCAGCACAATTCACAATAGCCAAATTATGAAACCAGCCCAGATGTCCATCAACAGACGTGTGGATTAAGAAAAGGTGGCGTGTGTGTGTGTATGTATAATGAAGTTTTACCATATATATATATATATATATATATCTCACCCGCAGGTCCAGGTTGAAGCTGGACTCTGGTCATGAGCCTCCTGAGGAAGGCTCAGGAGCTACCTCTATCTCATTATATATATATATATAATAATTTACTGGATGAGTAAAATTTCATTATATATAGTAATATATATATCCAGCAAATGGATGGAACTAGGAAACATCTAGCTAAGTGAAATAAACCAGACTCAGAAAATAAAGGGCGGAAAGTTTTCTCTAATAGGTGGAAACTACAGCAAAATAAGAGGAGAAAGAGGGGAGATAAGATATCACAAACATATAGTGCAATAGAAGGAGACTGAGAAGCAGGGAGGAGGGACAGGAAAAGGGAGGAAATGCAGAATGACTTTAACAAATGCTTGTATAAATATACCACAATGAATTCCACTTTTATGTACATGTATAAAGCATCGATCAAAAACAAATAAATGAGTGAAAAGAAACTCAGTAGAGGAAGGAGAATAGGGAGTGGAAGGAGGGGAGAGGACGGGGAGGGTACCTGGGACTGAAATGAAGTGAAACAATTTCTATGCATGTATGATTTTGTCAAAATGAACCCTGCTATTATGCATAACTATAATGCTCTAATCAAAAATAGGTAGGAGACAAACAACATTACTGTATGTGGATTTATGATTACACAAATGGTATGCCTTTGCGCCATGTACAAACAGAGAGGCAACATGTATCCCATTTGTTTACAATAAAATTAAAAAAAAAAAATAGGTAGGAGAATCCAGCTATGAAGCCCAACATAAAGAGAACTGCAAAAGTTTTTAAACAATGCCACTTTCCTCAATAACTTTTCATCAATAATTTTTCATCAAAATGTTACACATTGTTCTATTTTTGAAACAGTCTAATAAAATATGTTGTAGGTTGTTATATTGTTATAACACATGACAGGTTTATTATTTTAAAGGACTTTTTTTAATCTCAGTATTCATTTATACTAAGATCAATATTGATGGATATAATTCACATAGACAAAAGTTCTTCAGGATCCTCAATTTAAGGGAATAAAGTGGCTCTAAGACCAAAAACGTTTGATAACAGGTGAACTATTGGGACCTAGGCAACCCTAGTTGAAGTTTCCCTTTTTAGATAGCGTTTTAAAGTGGTGGGGGGGACAATGCATACCTTTTGCTCTCATGGGTCTCAAGCAACATTAGGTCAGCAAAATCTCAGTCTGGATCCAACTGGCCTGCATGTCAGCACAGACAGTCGGGATTCTCAGACACAGAGAAAGGGGCGCTGGGGCTGGGGAGATACTCAGTTGATACAATGCTTGCCTTGCAAGCACAAGGCCCTGGGTTCAATTCCCCAGTTCTGCCAAAAAAAAAAGAGAGAGAGAAAGGCGGTCTGAGGATAATCACCTGCACCTCGATAAGCCTGCTTCCCCCTACCAAATGATCTATCACCTCTCGGAATGTTCAAGAAATAAAAAAGCTGCCCAAAAGTCTTCTTTAGTTTTAGATGGACACATCTTATTTGTTTTTATGTGGTGCTGAGGATCGAACCCAGTGCCTCCTACGTGAGAGGCAAGTAAGTGCTCCACCGCTGAGCCACAACCCCATCCCCTGCCCCAAAGTCTTATGGACCTTGTAGCAAAGAGAAAAGAGCTTGCAGAGAAAGGGCAGGGAGACGTGAATGCAGCAGGCAACGCTGGCTGAGGGCTATTGGGCCACGGGCAAAGCTGGGCACAGGTCTCCATCTGTACAACGTGGAGCTGCCTATACCTCAAAGAGAACAGGGACAGCCCAGGGTCCCGACGGCCCTTCCTCAGGAGGCTCATGACCAGAGTCCAACTTCAACAGGGACCCGCAGGAACTGGCAGTGGGTGAGACGGTTCTTCAGGTCTCTTCCAGTCCTGAGACTGCAGGGCGTACCAACAGATGGGGAAAGGGTAGCTTGGCAAGGCTCGAGGGCAAAGGTCCAAGGGGTCTGAGTGGATGTGACCGAGAGTATAAATAAGCCAAAGGCAAGCTCAGCAAGAAACAAACCAACTAGCTCTGGTTGCCTTTGGTGTGGTTTTCTTTTGATTTTTATTTTGAATTTCTTGCAGTTGTCCTTCAATTAACTAAATAAATTTCTTATTTGGGATCATCGTAGCTTCACGTGAGTTGTAACAAATCATACAGAGAGATCCCAGTATGCTTGACTCGGTTTATTTCAAAAACTCCTGTACGATGTCACAGCCAGGAACCAACATTGATCCAATCCACCAATCGCATTCAGATTTCCTGGCTTACCAGTACTGGTGTGCATATGTGTGTTTTCATGTACTCGATTTTACCAGTGGGTCCACCATCACCGTCAGGGTACAAGCAGCCCCACGGCTACAAGGATGCCTCATGTCAATCCCCCATCTCCTTTTCTAAGCCCCTCCCAACCCACTCCTGTCCCTGTTCATGGCAATCACTAATCTGTTCCCCATCTCTAGAATTTTGTCATTTCAAAATATATCATGTAAATAGAAATAGCAGGCAGGTAGCTTTTGGAGTCGGTTTTTTACACTCAGCATTACTCCTTTGGGATTCGTTCAAGTTGTCACGAGTATTCATAGTTCCTTTTATTTGGTTGCTGAGTTGTATTCCATTTTAGGGATGTGCCCTAATTTGCTTAACCATTCACCCCTTGAAGAACATCTGGTTGTTTCTAGTTTGGGGCTGTTACATTCATGCACAGGGTTTTAAGTTGAACAAGTTTTCATTTCCTGGTGTACAGCTGTTGGGTCATCTGGTAATTGCACACTGAATTTAAAAAGAAACCGCCAAACTCCTCTCCAGAGGGATATGTTCCCTCCAGCAATGTATAAGTGATCTAGTTTCACTGCCAGTGTGCAATGTGGTCACTGACTTGTATTTCAGCCATTTAGATTAATATTTCGTCTACTTTTTTAGATGGAATTTGAGTGTTGAATTCACCTCCACATGGTATTATTATAATGGTCAGACCCCACTAGAGCTGGGGACCACTGGCTTATTCTGCCCCACTTCCTGGAGTGGACAAACATTTCATGAACACTTGTTCTATGACTAGCCTGATTCAGAGGTGATCTGAAACACAAAGAGATTAATTAATTTACCCAACATCACACAGCTAGGAAATGGAAGAACCAGCCTCCCTGGGGTTACCAGGTAAGGCTCTTCAGAGTAGAGGACAATTGATTTGAATCTCAAAAGATGAACCCTCTGCCAGGTAAGAAGAGCAGAGGAGGAGAGAGGGAGTCTGGTAGTGTTCAAAGGCATGCAGAGAGGTTGGCCACAGGGAGGGAATTCTGGAAAACTCATACTAACGTGGCCTGACAACTAACCCTGCCACGGCAAAGCAGGGTCTGATTTTCAAATGGAGTGTAACTGTCTTACAGAGGACAGGCTACCCAGACCAAAAGGATCAAGGAAGTTTGGGGGAGAGTGAAGAGCAATTTGTGGCTGTGGGTCAGACTTAACCAGAAACATGCCGTGGTCCACACTGCACCTGTTGGTTGATTTGGTTTCAGTCCACACCATGTTTTGCAATATCTTAACTCATTGCTAACATTGGAAGCATAGAGATTTTATATCCAACAGTAGGGTTTCCGCTTTTTCTTAGAAACATTTCAATGTCTGGCCATGCAGGGCTCACCCGGCAACCCCCAGTGGGTACAGAGAGGACTGCTCTCTTTACAGCACACACCTTCTGACTTACCACAGGCCCCATGCTCCCCAAAATCTCCTACCTGACCTCACCTATTAACCATCCTCACTTACTAGCTCCTACAGTCACTGGAGTTTGCAAATCCTGTCTTAGGCAGAATGACAGACTCCAAATATCCAGAGCTGCCATCTGCCTAAGAAAAAAGACAGCCTGTGAGTCTCCCCAGTGCAGAACAGGACCAGAAGACAGGGAAGGAGTTGTGAGCACCCCAAGAACAGACAACTGGACTCCAGAGCTGCCCAGCAAGCACTTCACACGGTGCTCATGGTCCAACACAGCAGCTGTCTCATGAGATAGCAAGTTCTCCCTCACCCACCGCGGGGTTAATTTCCGCTGGCATCAGGCAGACCTAAGGAGTCTCTAAGATTTCTTTCAGCTGAAATTATATACAGTTATTCATTTCTTCATTATTATCACTGATCACCTATAAGGTAGGAGGCCCCAAACACATGCCAAGCATAAAGAGAAGAATAATCGTACCACTCATTTACACTGTTAAAGCACTTTACCCCTTTCAAAGACCTACCCCAGTCATCATCTCAGCCAAGTGTTTCCCTAAGTGTGCAAAAAGAATCCACCCCAAGGGAATTATCAAAAGCATGGGAATGGGACTCAATATAACATGGGCCTGCCCAGAAAGCTGTGATTATTTTGGTTTGTTTGTTTGGCTGGTTGGTTGGTTGGTTGGTTTTGGGAGTTTTGTTGCTATTATTTGTTTTTGTTTGTTGTTTTGTTTTTTGTTTTTGTTTTGTTTTGTTTTGTTTTGTTTTCAGTAGTGGGGATTGAACCCAGGAGTGCTTTAACACTTAGCCACCTCTCCAGTCCTTTTAAATTTTTTTTTTTTTTTTGAGACAGAGTCTTGCTAAATTCCCCAGGTTGGCCTCAAACCTGTGATCCTCCTGTCTCAGCCTCCCAAGTCAATGGGATGACATGCATGCACCACTTCTTTTATAATCTTCCAGATTTTCTTAAGAAGAAGGTGTCAATCTGGTGCTAATCAGACTTTCACATCTTTATGACCATGCCACTCTCCCTTGTCAACAAAGGAAAAGGTGGCCTCAGGCTCCTAGCCTCGGGCCAGCAAACAGCACGCAGGATAAAATGTAATAACATTGTTTTGTTTTCTGTGGATTTGTCTGCACAGTCACTGTTTATTTATGGCAGTGGTGTAAAATTTCTTTTTTAAATAAATCTATTTCAGTCTAAAACCAGCAAGTTAGTAGTAAAGAAAAATCAAATAATGATGGTATTTAGCGTTGGCAAAAAATATAAGTGACTGACATCTGGGACACCCGCCTCGCCATGGAGTCTCACGACAACAATCTTACAAGAGAAGCACTCACACAAACTCAATAGTCATTTGACAAATATTTATCAGGCATCTGCCACGTGCCAAGAGTGCGCCAGGGCTGATACGGCAGGGTAAAAGACAGACACAGCCCCTGTCTAACTGATGAATGACAAAACGGGCACAAGGGAGCAGTGACATGCTCCAAGGATACAGAGAATGAGCAGCTACTCACCCTGGGGCCTGGCCCCAGCAGAGCGCTCCCTCCCGGGCGCCAGGCAGACAGGAGGCACTCACTACAGCGCCCTGACTGTCTAGGCAAAGGAATTAAGGGCAGTCGCCCAGCCCCCTGGAGAAAGGTGAGGACAGTGTCTCCCAAGGGCCAGTAAAAGGGGCCAGGGCATATTTTCTCTAACTTTGCTCTCTCTGCCAGCCCCTCCCGTCTTGCCCCTCTGGGTTCCCTGGAGCTGGGGCTCCAGGACAGGTCCCTCTTGACTGCTGGTTTTCAGGTGACCTACTTTCCCCCAATAGACCCACACACCTCCTCCCGCCCCCGTCTGAGAAAACCCTGCCTGGTCTAATTAAAGAGTCGCCTGGTACTGCTAGCAGCAGCTGGGCAGCCCCCGAGACAGGGCACTGGCCCGGGTGCTGGGGCAGTGCACAGAACCTATGGCTCCAATGGGACGTGAGTGGCTTCCGTGAAACCTGGGCTCACCGGTCCACACATCCACAGAAGGCCCCGGATGGCAGTGAAAACATAATAACCCAGGCTGCCCAGACCTGGGAGAATAAGTATAAACACCCAACAGGGATCCCCAAGGAAGGCCACATTGGGAGGAAAACCAGCTGCATGGAGCCATTTTAAAAACCCAGTGTGTTGTGGGAATATCCAGACATCCTCATGCAGCAACGGGACATGTGGACCCATAAGTCAACAGTGGCTGGACTGGCAGGTCGGGAGGGGCCTGCAGAGGCCAGGTCAGGCCAGGTCATCCAGGAAGCGTGTGCGATGTGAGAAGAGAAATCAGAGGACAGGGGAAATTGGGGGCGGTACCTAATTTTTCCAGCATCTGGGCAATGAACCAATATAGCTTGACTGTGGCCAACAGGAAATGGAGGCCAAGGCACTTGACCCTTGGAGAAGTAGGAACAGGCTGTGGAGGTGTCCTCACCTCTTCCCTAGGGCCTTGATGTAGCCTGTTGTCTAACAAAGTCTGAACTTGATTCCTCTTCCTGCATAAACTGACCCTTGCTGTCCCCAGAGGGAGAAACAGTCAGTGTCCATGTAGAGAAGCAGAGGCTCAGCCCCAAAAGGCTGCCCTTCCCCCACCTAGCCGGCACTGGGGACTGAACCCAGGGAGTCTACCACGGAGCTACAACCCAGTTCTTTTTATTTTTTATTTTGAGACAGAGTCTCTCTAAGTTGCTGAGGCCAACCTGGAACATACAATCCTTCTGCCTCAGCCTCCTAAGTATCTGGGGTTATAAGCATGTGCCACTGCACCCAGCTGGCCCTTGTTAGTGTACCAGGACTTGGTAGGGAGGTAGAACCAGGGAGCAGGCAGGATGCCCTAAAGAACCCCTTCATCATTACCCCAAAATAAAAACCTATTACAGAGTGTAGTTTGGGGTTCTGCACACCCCTGGGGAAACAACCAGGGCACAGGTTTGGGTGGGGATCTGTGAGTTCTTCCAATCTCATTACATACTGGACCCTGAGTGGCCAGAGCTTGCTACAGCCAGGCCCAGCCACAGTGATTGGCTGAGGTGCAGGCACCCTTTTTGAGTTGCTCCCATCTGACACTCTCCCCTCCCCCTCTATGTGGACTGGAAGCATGAAGCCCAGTTACTACTGGAAGTCAATCTTGGATGCCACCAACACTTGGGAGTGACAGTAGAGAAACAGGGTCCTTTAGGGAGCCTCTATGCTTCAGCCGTCCAAACCAACAAAATCTCCTACATTATTTAAACCAGTGAATTGGAATTTTTTTTTAATTTATGCCCCCAAGTCACTCTAAAAGAGCAATGACACTTTCAGGGTAGCAGGTAGAGAGACCCCAGGAAGAACTGTGGCCTGTAGCAAGACATGCTGGGGCACATGACCAGATATCTCCACTACCCTCGACAATGACCATTTCTGGCCCTTTGGGCCCCAGTAGAGGGCTAGCCTTGAGGGAGGATGGAGAGATCAAAGCCACGTTCCCATGGCATTCCTGCCCACGGAGATGGGAGAAGACCCTGTATGCCTTCTTTTCTTTCTTTCTTTCTTCCGTTTGTTTCCTTACACACTGGGGATTGAACCCAGGGCCTTGCACATGCTGAGCAAGTGCCCTGCCACTGAACCACATGGCCAGCCCCCTGTGCCTCCGTAATTCCAGGGGAGTAGCTGGCTGACACATCTCTGGACTCGAGCCAACTGCTTTTGAGAAAAACAATATGAAGGAAGGTGAATTCGAATTGAAGAGACTTTAAAACATGAGTCAGAAAGCATTCCAAAGTTCACACCGTTAAAAGAAAATGCTAAGATTCCATTCCCGATCCTTCAGCTATTCTTCCCCGCACAATCTTGGCAGCTGTCTGGGGAAGGCCATGAGTGCTTTTCTCCTCGTGTTTCCTGCACCGTTGAGCACGAGGGGAAAAGGAAAAGAATACAAACAGTCCGGCTCTCCTCCTCCTCTGAGCTCACTTGGGACCTACTTTCTCTTCTAAAGGACGCACTCACCCGCCCTACCACAGCACATGTCTTTGAATAATAGTATCATTTTTTTTTTTCAGCATAATGATGCGTCACTCATGAGCAAAGAGACTTCTGGGGCCCGGGGTGCTCCAAATATCTGAATTAGAAATTATCCTTGTCCCCCCACCCACCTCTCACTGCCTGTACTATTCCTGCCGGGAGGAACCTTCTATCACCATAGACAGGACTCCTAGTGTGGGGTCTGTGGTGGGACTCAGGTCTCCACGCAGCTCCTTAACTCTGCTTCTTCCAGCTATGCTTCATTTGTTCACATCTCGAATGGCAGCCCTGGGCTTGGCCCTGACTTGTCACTGGCCCCTGAAGCTCATTTAGAGGACTTAGTGTTTTGGGGCAGGAGAGGGGAAGCAGGATTCAGAAGTCAGGAGTCCAAAGGGAACAAAGAGTGATCAAGCAACACATACACCTTGAGCTCTCCCAGGAAAAGAGCCAAGTCCAGCCCTGGGAAAATAAGGCCTTCTGTCTGAACTGCTGCTTGGGTCACACTGGGAGCTGAGGAAGTGTTCGGGTCATGCACAGGCAGTATGAAGAAGCAGGAGCGCTGGGCGTGAGGAGAAACCATCTAACAGAGCCGACAGTTCAACAGAGCCTGGCGTGGCTACTGAGTCTGCTGAGAGAGAAGATCCAGGTCAGAGTGTAGACGGGACTGGGCCAGCGAACCCCGACTGTGGCCTGAAGAGAGATGATCATATCAGAAGTGAGCATCTATCATGCAAGTTGGCATGCAAGGTTGACAGGCAAGACAACCTGGGGGACCCAGGTAGATGATGATTGACATTTTGGATTGGTTCTGCCTGAGAAGGTGAAGCAGCCTTTTCAGGCTCAATTCCAGGAAATCTTCAAAGAAGCCACAGCCCACACAGCCCATGACCACACCAGTCCTCCATGTTCGACGTCCCCCCACGAACCTGAACCCAGAGAAGTGGGCTAAGAATACCAGTGTGGAGAAGGTGCTAAGGACTCGGGGGCACACACAAGGCAGAGGATGCCTGCAAACATCCCATGTGACTGTGTCAGTCACAGTCAGGGTGCTAAACCAAACCAAAGAAGCTTATGTAATAGCTAAGCACAGGGAAATGGGAGTCAGGTTGCAAGGGCGGTTTCTCCAGACCCCTGGGAGTGTTGTCCACTCCTCTGCCGGAAGATGAAAAAATCCGCTTTGCAACTGAAGGGATCATTTTCCAAAGGAGGCCACCTGTGACCACAGAACATCCTCCTGGGTTACAGGGTGAGTAAACAGGGGTGGCTATTGGCATTGGCCAGGCCTAGAGTGGCCTGCATCTCCTCTGCCGCTCTCTCTCAGTCAAGTCCTCCACCAAGCTTTCTTCTCTTGTGTCAGCTCTGAGGTTGGTGGCGGCTGTCCGGAGCACTGGGAGGCCAGGGATTATGAAGCCGGTGTGGTAACAGGGGTGAGTGCTGTGGGGGATAAAGACGTGGGAAGCAGAGGCGTGAGGCGTGCACACCCCCACCGAGTGCCATCTTGCCACCTCGTGCTTACCTAAACCTGGATTTCAGCGTTGCCTTTACCCCACGGGTTGAAACACACTGGTCTTAAACATAAGCATCTAGGATGTTATCAAACTGAGTGGCGAGGCCCCTCAAATCCCAGGAAAATCACTGTGGCCTCGATCAAGAACACCTGAGGCTAACCTGCCTTGTGGGGTGAATGAACAAGTGGTACTCCATCCTGCAAAGGGGACTGGACCCAGTTCCTAGCAAGCCCTGTGCTGAGCCACCTCAAAATAAGGATGGCAGCCCTGGAGTGGAGGGAGAGGCCATGTCGGTGGAACTGGATCAAGTCCACTTTTTTTTTTTAAGGGTAGATGGACCCAATACCTTTGTTTACTGATTTTTTTTATGTGGTGCTGAGGATCGAGCCCAGTGCCTCACACATGCTAGGCAAGCGTTCTACTTCTGAGCTACAGCCCCAGCCCCTGAAGGCCACTGTTGAAGGGGAAGGGGAAAGGGCACTGCCACCAGCTCGCCCACCCTCAGCACCTAGATCAGGTCACTGTCTTGTCCATCCCAAGCATCTTGGGCTGCACATCAAGACCAACATAAAAGAGAAGGGGACTCTGGTCTGATCACTGATCAGATCTCTCTCTCCAGGAACCTCACATAGATCCCTAACAAGCCATCTCCTCACCCCACCTCCTTTTTATTTATTTATTTTGGGGGGGAGGGGGACCAGGGATTGAACCCAGGGACGCTAACCACTGAACCACATCCCAGCCCTTTTTACTTTTTATTTTGGGACAGGGTCTCACCAAGTTGCTGAGGCTGACTTTGAACTTGCCATCCTCCTGCCTCAGCCTCCCAAGTCACTTACAGGCGTGTGCCACTGTACCCAGCTCCTCCCCACGAGCCAGTGGCATTCTTAGCCAGTTAGGAAGTAGCCGAGGTTGGAATTTTTCAACTTTTCATATAGACTATTCACTGAGGTTTAGAGAATAATTCCAAAGGAGCAAGGCAATAGCAAGCAGTGAGTTAAACTTGAAGGAGAAAGTCCTACGTCAAGGAAGAAAGGATGAGAGGGGGAAGGAGACAGCAAAGCAAAAATTTGATCCCAATTAACTACACAGCCAGTGAGTGGCAGATGTGCGATTCAAACCCAGGTTTAAGTCCAAAACCTATGTATATTACAGCAGAAGCAGAGGAAATAACTAGGAAAAACTCTAAAGTACCATAACAGTTTTTTTTTTAAAGAACTTTCATGAGAAATGCAAGATTTTAGAAAACCCATGGCACTAGCGATCAGAAAGATAAGAGGACATTTTGGCTAAGAAACTGGACAGACCAATTAATAATAGAAAAAATACTTGCTGAAATCAGTGTACGGCAAAAGGTATGTGAAACTAAAGGCAAGCATTTTAGACCTGATAAAACTAGGTTAAACTATGTGCATGAAATGAACCCAGAGATAAGGAATGTTGGGTAAGAGTGAAAGCTTTATGCACAGCTCCCTTCTACCTGTCTAGCACTGTGCATATAACACTGCCTGGAATCTTTTCACCAACTCTGAAAATGTAGGTATTATCCCCATTTCAAAGAGGAGAAGACTGAGCCTCAGAGAGGACAAGGAACTGGTAAGTAGGGGCTGGTGTTCCAGCTGTTTGCAGTTGGATCAACCCAGGATCTGTCTGATAGCTCAGTGCCTAGGCCATTTGCTAAGCATATGGAATACCTCCCCTGCTTGAAAACACAATTTTTAAAAAGTCAGACAGGGAAAATGGGCCACAGAAACCTAACTGGTAGCAAGAGAGAGTCCTTGAAGGAAAATAAATAAAATTTATGCAGAGTAAGAAAAACTGATTAAAATCATAACTTCCCTTACTGTTGCAGCTGTCCTTGCTTTTGGAGGCTTGGGCAGGAGATATATGTATCTCATTCTAAATTCCATTAAATGCGCCTTCCAAATCCCCGTGGGCCCAGCCCCCACGGCCAGCCTCTCCTTTCTGATGAGCATTTCTGAGCTTCACCCTCCAACTCCCGAGTCAGATTCATGACTGTTATTGCCCTCTCTCTTCTCCTCTCTGGAAGATGAAACTGTTAATGGACTAGATCCGGAAGTTTCCAGATGCTGTACAGTTTAGTCAATGAAGTTTTCATCCAACACGCAGGTTTTGAAGTCTCCCCATACTGGATCTGTGACCTTGCAGGTCACCGTGCGGAGACCTCTCTGTAGGAGACTGCCTGTACAGTACTTCTGTCCCTCCCCTTTGATCTCCAGCCAAAGTTCCTTCACTTTGATTCCCTCCTCTTGGGTGTACAGAATGCCAAGCATACCTCTGCTTCCCTTCGGACCAGCTTTCTTTCCTTCAAACGTGATTAAGTCTCCAGGAGCCAGAAGTCCCATCCCACAAAAGTGGTGTTACTATCAGGACTGAATTTATCTCCCCGTGTTACAATCTCAGGTTCACTTGTTAAACACTTTGGTCGACACTCAGCTGTTTGGGACTCTGACTTCTCCCAGTCCTCAGATCACCAGCCAATCAATGAACACCCTCTCTATTTCAGTCTTCCAGCCACCAATGAATAATTAGTTTGGGGGTTTTCTTCTGGCAATTTTCTCTGCTAATTCACTTCCATTTTAAATTTAAAGTCTCATTTATTTAGTCAAGAGGTAAGTATTTATCACCACCTACCATATGCTAGGCAGTAAAGGAAAGTGGCTCCCAGGACCCCTAAATGAACAAACTTCTGATCAGAAAGGTTCTGCTTCTAGTAATGGTAGAGCAGCTCTTATTGGACCAACCTTCCTACATACAGTTATTATGAACTCTAGATATGCTCCCCCCACACACACCCAAAAAAAAAAAAAACCTTTTTGGAAGTCACTAGATTTGTTCAACACAAGGGGCAAAAACTGGAGGGAAGTCAACATTTAAAACAAAGAAATGGCACCAAGTGACATTTGTGGGTTTGTAGCCTTTTACCTGAGGGAAAGCCCCAGCAAATGTTATACATAGTGGCTAAAGCTTAGGCAGAATACTCCTCTTTTACCATTTGAGTAATTCAAGTAACCACAAGCTGGAAAGTGAAGAGATACAGTCCAGAAAAGACAGAGATGCAGAACAGTAGCCCCCAACGTTGAGTATAAACTGTGCCCAAATCTCCCTCAATAGTAAATGTGCCAGGCAGATTCCAAGCAGTTCAACTAAGGTCAAATGACCTGGACAAAGATTTCAGATGTTACTCCACCCAGTCAAATTTAGAGTTCGACTTTGGTCAAGTTAACAGCTAGATTTTTTTTTTTTTTTTTAAATCACTGTTCTGAGAACTCAGAATCTCTTTAAGTCTCACTCATTGTCAATTTTCAGAACATAATCTAAAATTACTAGACAAATTTTAAAAAATAGGAAATATGACCCAAACTCAAGAGAAAAGGCAATCAATGAAGACTGATCTCAAGATGAACCAGACGTTAGAATTAACAGATAAGGATTTCAAAGCAGCTATCATAGTTTCACTCAAAGCTATAAAAGAAATTGTGTTTGTAATAAATGAACAGATAGGAAATCTCAGTCACAACAAAGAAACTACAAACAAAAGAACCAAAATAATTCAGCTAAATCCTCTGTCATCTTCCTTTGCATCCATGTGAATTGTGCTTCTCACTCAGGACAGTTATACAGTCCTAATATTTATTTCAGTGATCATTTTGTTAGCATCTTTCAAGTGCCAGGTTCTTGGCAAGCTTTAAGGAACAAAAATATGACTAAGTCCTAAACTCTGATCCCAAAGACCAGATCTTCTCTGACAACATCTGTATGGTCATTTCTCATGTTTTCCTGTCTCTTTCAGGTTTTTAATCTCTCTCTCTCTCTATCTCTCTCTCTCTCTCTCTCTCTCTCTCTCTCTCTCACACACACACACACACACACACACGATTGAAGTCCCACATGGCCTTTTTCCAGAGCTTCATGGTGCCTCAAGTTCCATCACTCTTGATGGAGTTATTTGCCCCATGTAAAGCTTACAGGAATGAGGGGCAACCTGTCAGGTTTGATACACCTGAACATCCTCCCTTCACAGCAAAACATCTTCCACTGACTGATCAGCTGGGTCATCAACAACTCTGGCTACAAGCACCATAACATCCCATTCTCCATTTACACTAACATTTTCAAAAACATGTCAGGTAGAAGGTTCACAAACATGACCATACATAGAATCAACTGGAAATTCTGGTCATATACATGAAGACCAGAACGCAAGACTAATACATAGCTACCAAATATTTTTGAAGAATCACCAATTATTTTCTGAAGGACAGAAAACACCAAATCCTTGGCAAGAATTCTTATACTCTGAATGGGACTATAAATTGATATAACCACTTTTTTAAAAACTGCTCAGCATTGTCTTGTAAACCTGAACATATGAGTACTCTCTAATCCAGCAGTTTCATCCCTAGGAATATACCCAACAGTAATTTCTAGACATTCACTAAAAAGGCATTTCCCAGAAAGTTAACAGCGCTATTGGTAATAGACCCAAAGTATAAAGAATCCAAAATGCCCAACAGCAAGCAGCTCAGGGGGAGGGGAATGCCATATTCTCACAATGGAACACTGTACCACAGTGAGAATGAACAATATACAATTTATTCAACAATGTGGATGACAGTTACAAACACCATTGGCCAAAATGTTTCAAATGCACAAAAAAATTCATGCTATATGATACTACTTGTATAAAATTCAACAATAGGTGATAGCTAATTTATGCTGTTATCAATCAGGATGGTAGGAATGAAGGGTGACTGAGAAGGGACAGTGGGGGCAGTGCTGCTGAATTGCTGGAATATTCTGTCTCTTGAACACACTTGGTTTGTGAAAGATTCATTCACTTGGGATTTGTATGCTTTCACGTACGTTCTTCCATAGTAAGTCATTGCAATTTTTAAAAAGTATGCTGATGTCTGAGGGTCCCAGCTGGACAGATTCTGCTTTAATGGATCTGGGGTGCAGCCAGGAATTGACATTTCTAACAGCTCCCCAGGTGGGTCTCGTGTGCATCCAAGAACCACTGTGTCAGAACTTGGCAACCCTCCTCGCTATTTCTTGGAGCAGAAAATCCTGCTGCTTCTCCAGAAAACCTAAAGCAGGATGTTTTCTGGAAAACACGAGTAGACGATGTTACTAGACCTTCAATGGAAAAAGTGTTCTGTGGTCAAATAGGTAATATATTTCACCATTATAATTATTAACTTTTATTGAACATTGACTGCATTCTTAGAGCTGAGCAAAGTGCTTTATCTACATGAACACATTTAACTTTTACAGCAAGCCTACGAGAAAGGTACTACTAACTCCCATTTTACAGAAGGGTAAACTGAAGCTCAGTGGGATTAAGTCATTTCCCAAGACCAACAGTTAGTGAGCAGTGGGGTGGGACCCTCGGACAGGGTTAGGGTTCAAGTCTAGATTGGCTCTGACACTGAAGCCCCTGCTCCTTAGCCACTGCCCAAACTGCTGCTCCAGGCAGTACTTGGCTGCAGGACTTCACAGAGACCTTACTTGCTGATGTGAACTGTGAGTTGCCAAGACAAGAATGAGGAGGCCACAGTTTCCAAAGCCGTGTCCTGGCCTCCGTATCCAGCCATCATCGACACTGCTGGCCAAGTCCAATCCTGTATTTCCCAGCAGGGAAGATGTGATGGCTCCCACTGCCCCTAAGAGTCAAGCTCGAGCCCTCAGCCTCAAGTCCAGACCGTCCTGCCTCTGGCCTTCCCGTTTCCTCTTTCTGCCTGGCCATCCTAGACCCCTCCCCCATGTCCAACCCATAAGGACCCGATGGTCAGCAGCGCTGCACCGGCCCGATGGCTCACACCTGCACGATGATACTGGCATCTGCTGAGACTCTGCAATGGACCAGGACCTGTCATCCCCGCAAAGGGTCTTAGAAACAGACACCCTCATCCCCCCGGGGCAGAGTAGGAAAGGAAGGCTCCTCCTAACACGCCCAAAGTCACAGCCAGGAGGCCGCAGGTCGGGGACCCAGATCCACGTGCACAGAGCCCACGCGGTTTCCTACACCATCCTCACCTCCTCACCGGGAAAAGGCCTCCATGCTGTCAGAGCTGACTGCGTGCTGTCATGACAATGCCCACCTTGAGTGCTTTCCAGGCACGTGACTTGCCCTGTCTCCTTCAGACAATGTTGTCTCACTGCTCTTTATTTTATTTATTTTATTATATTTATTTTCGTGATGCTGGGAATTGAACTCAGGGACACTCTACCACTGAGCTACACTCCCAGTTCTTTTTTTTTTTTTTCTTATTTTGAGACAGGGCCTTGCTAAGTTGCCCAGTCTGGCTTTGAACTTGCGATCCTCCGGGCTCAGGCTCCCAAGTCCCTGGGACTACAGGCCTGCACCACCACACCCAGTTTTCGCTACTCTTTTTTTTTTTTTCTTAATATTTTAAAATGTTGATGAACCTTTATTTTATTATTTTTAATGTGGTGCTGAGTATCAAACCCAGTGCCTCACACATGCCAGGCAAGTGCTCTACCACTGAGCCACAACCCCAGCTCTCACTACTCTTTAAACTTCCTCTGTAGTATTCTTTATTTGCCCTGTGCCAGATGAGTACCTCTCCCTGCTCTCTAGTTCCAAGGCACTTGGCCACATCTCTACAGTGACACTTAAGACTGTTGAGTAATTGCTGGTTTTAGATCTACCTGCTCTGTTTGCCCGGATGCTCCTGGGAGGCGAGGATACTTGTTATTGACCCTTGCATTCCATGGCAGAGCCACCCAGCACATGGGAGGTGTTCAATACATGGGAGGATGGGAGAACAAGGGACTGAAAATCCACTAAAATCATCCCATGGTTCCAAGGTCAGGAAGTGGCCCTTTGGCTTGGAACAAGAGAGGTAGCATCAAACCAGACAAAACAGATCTGGGCGATGGGAGAAAGAAGGGAGACCGCTAACCTCCCTTACACAGGCAGATGGAGTAGGGTTGCCCCGGCTGGGCTGTCTCTTCACTCCGCTTGCTCCACACTGGCTCTGCGTTCACTGCCTCTGGGATTTGTTGTGAAAGTAGTGGTTGGGTTCATTCCATAGCCCTGTTTCAGTTGATATTCTCAACTGCTCCTTGCCTGATGTTGCTCTTAAGATGTCCCAAATGAATGAAGAGAGGTCTGGACAGGTAGATCCCAACTAAGTGGTTAGATCAGATATCAGATCCCTTTCTAAATGAACCTATTCCTTACAAGGCGCAGAAGATCTCTGAGGCTTGCTCATTCATAGACCCATCCTGTGCATCCGCTCTACAACAGGCACCTCTCCTTGTAACCCCAGGGTAAACAGCTGGTTTACGCCACCCAGGTGCAACCTCTGTGGACCCAAAGGCTATGGATTTTTAAAGCCAGCCCCTGCTCCCTTGCTCCCTATCCTAGTCTAGCTCTGCCCAGACATGAGGGATCCGTAACCATACCCACTGCAAACTGGGCTGGGTTTCTGCACAGGCTCTCTCCAACAAACCACCTTAGTAAACATGAAAACCACCAGAGACTACTTTAAGATCACTCACATTCCCTAACTTCTCGCCAGGGAGGGGCGCTACTTTTCTGCCTCTAATCAAGTTGCTTTCTTCTGAGAATTTTAAGTGCCCCCCCACTGCATCCCAGGACACCGTGCGTGCTGGATCTTATGAAGTCACTGCAATGTGCACGAGAGGGCTCGTCAAACGCTGGTGTATGCATTCCTCCCGCACAATGCCAGCCACACTGCTTTGCTCTCGTTTTATTTGTCTATGTTTCTGCCCACTCCAGGAGATGGGATCAACCTAGGGCCAAGACTGGCTTAATTTAATTTTATACCTCCAGTACAAAGCACAAGACCAGATAAAATGTAGATCTTGAATATTTAACAATCTTTATATAGGCACAGTTCAAAACATTATAAAATCTGAATTACTGCAGAATCTGACTCAGAAATGTTCTCTATTATGTACAGTTTGAGCATCCCTAATCCAAATATTTAAAATTCAAAATACACCAACATCTGAAACTTTTTGAGCACCAACCGTCACCATAAGTAGAAAATTCTATATGACCTCATGTGACAGGTCGCAGCCAATAGGCAGGCACAGTAAAGACTGCCAAAGAACCTTCAGGCTATGCGCACAAGATATATCTGAAACATAAATGAATTTTGTGTTTGGATTTGGGTCCCATCCCCCAAGATATTTCATTAAGAACACATATAAAAATATTCCAAAAATCAGAAAAAAAAAAAAAAAAAAAAAAACTGCTTCTGGTCCCAAGCACTTCAGATAAAGGATACTCAACCTGTACCTACCAGACTGGCAAAAATTAAGCTTCCTTAATACTCAGTGTTGGAGCCAGGCACGGTGGTGCACACCTGTAATTCCAGTAACTCAGGAGGCTGAGGCAGGAGGATCTCAAGTTCCAGGCCAGCCCAGGCAACTTGGCAAGACCCTGTCTCAAAATAAAAAATAAAAGGGCTGGAGATGTAGGTCAATCTCAATAGTAATGTGCCCTAAGTCCCATCCCCAGTACCACCAAAAAAAAAAAAAAAAAAAAAAAAATTCTCAGTGTCAGAGAAGGGCAAGGAACTAAGGAAAAAGAAATTGGTTTGGCCTCTTGGGAGGACAATTTGGCAATATCTGACCCAGTTTAAGCTGCAAGGAATTTTCCTTATGGATAAAATCATACCAATGTACGAAGAGATACACTATACAAACAATGTTATAGCCTTACACATTTGCATGAGGTAATGAGTAGAAATAATTTTAACCTTAGCAAGGGACAAGAAAGTAAATGATGGTTTTTTTTGTTTGTTATTTTTGTAGTCACTGGAATACTACCCAGCCCTAAAGATGCAGGGGGCAGTGGTCATTCCAGCAACTCAGGAAGCTGAGGCAGGAGGATCTCAGAGGTCAGGCCAGTCAGGGCAACTTAGCAAGACTCTATCTCAAAAGGAAAAGTGAAAAGGGCTGGGGATGTGGCTCAGTGGTAGTGTGCCCCCGAGTTCAATCCCCAATACCAAAAAAGAAAAAGAAAAAAAAAGGCATGGGTCTATGCATAGGTGTGGACAGGTGCTCAGATACATTCGTTGAAAAAAGAAGCCTCAGAAGAGTGTGGCACAGATGCATTATAGAGAAAAAGGGACAAACGTGAATGGATATGAGTTTATGTATGCATCTGAAATTTAAGATACAAAAACACTGAGGGATTTTGTCTGGGGAAGGGAATGCGTGACTGGGAAGGACAGGACATCCTACTCTCCATTTTTCACTTTTCTGTACTGTGTGAATCTTTTATGACGTGCTTGGATTCTTTTTATAATTAAAAAGCATAAAACGCAGCAATAAGAAAACAAAAGCTTGATTTTATATGTCAAAGGAAACAAACAAATGACATTTTGGGGAAAGCCTTTCATATTTCCTTGTAAGGCTATGGGTAATGTTGGGAAGGCAACAACGTTTCCTCTCTCTCCTGTCAACAGGAGAGCTGGGCAAAGCAATAGTTCTAACAGGACCCTGGAGACACCGACAGTCACCGAGGGCCAAGAACCCTAAAGAGAGTGTCAGAATGTGTTCCTTTATTTGCAAGTGGATGACAGCAAGTAAAACCAGTTCTGATGAAGACACTGAACCAAGACATTCTGAGAACTCCCCAGCCTGGCACGGACGCCGGGGCTTTGACCCGTGCCAAGAAGCAAGGGCTGGGGATGCCCGGGTAAGTGATGGCTGTAAGTAACCTGGTGAGCAGCACAGCTGACCCGGCCCCTGACACAGGGCTCTGCTCACTTGTCACCTCTGCTCTACAGTCATCTCCCCGGAGCTGACTTTAAAGATAAGAATGCAGTAGTAAGAGTCGATACGTAGCAAGTACATCTTACAGGACAAGCAAAGATGACCTGCTTCCTTGTACCCACAGCATTGTACTGTCCATCCTGCTTTACACCTGGGGACACCGAAGTTCAGCCATTGAAGTTAAGCAAGTGACTTTCTCAAGATTGCACTCAGCGGTGGAGACAGCAATTAAACCCAAGTCTGACTCCAAAGCCAGGCGAGGTCACTTCTAGCCTCCCCCTCTCCCATCTGAAGGAAGGATGACAAAAAGCACTCCCAGCCAGGTGTGGTGGTGCACATCTGTAATCCCAGTGGTTCTGGAGGCTGAGGCAGGAAGATGGCAAGTTCAAGGCCAGCCTCAGCAGTTTAACAAGGCCCTGAGCAATTCAGTGAGACCCTATCTCAAAATAAGAAATAAAAACAGGCTGCTGATGTGACTTAACGGAGGGACAACCGCACAGAGAAAAGGCAGCATTTCTGTGCAAAGAAAAGCCAGAAAGTGAAATAATTAAGGGCAAGGACCTTGAAGCCAGAGGTGCTCGATTCAAATCCTGACCGCTATTTACTCAATGTATGACCTTGGGAATGTCCTTGAACCTCTCTATGCCTCACTTTCCTGAGCAATAGTAATTAGGGTAGTAATAACGCCACCTCCAGGGCTGCCAGGAGAATTAAAAGAGTTAAATAGACAATGCTCATAATACACACCAAATGTTAATGATTATTACTAATATTAAGAAAAGGTCGCCCTTCCCTCCAGGCAGAGGCAAGCCTGCAGGGGGCGGAGCTTGGCCAGTGGAGCACAGGCTGGGTTTTAGCCCCTCCCTTAGCCCAGTACCCTTGGGCAGGACCAGCTCTTCACCCCTACCGCAGTCATGCTGAGCAATTAACCTGCTCAGGGTGCCAGTTCTTCCTCCACCTTCCCCTCCACCATGTGAATCAGAATCACCTGGCACACTTTTGAAACATACAGATTCCCCACCTTGGCTGATTCTGACGCAGGTAGGCTGGGCTAGGGCCCAGGGATCCGTATTTTTAACAAAAGCCCCAGGTGACCAGTTGGCCTGGGAACAGTGTGTTCCTGGACACATGTTTTTGGAAGCCCTAGAGCCCATCACACAAGTGCTGGCTGTTTGAGTTGCTCCCTGAGACCAAGCATCCCGTCTGGTCCTAGGCCTGGGCACACAGCAAATGAGTGCAGTAAACATCTGTGACTCTGCGAGCCAGCCAACAGAGCAGATGGCTGTGCAAACAGGCACACAGGCTGAATTTGCTTTTGTGCTTGAGTGGGTCACACCAGGGACCCTCACCTGTAGGCTTAGAGTTCCCCAGACACTTGCTACTCAAAGTGCAGTTCACAGACCAGAGGGATGGCACCCTGGGAGCCTATTAGAAACACAGAAGTTCTGGCCTCAGCCCCCCTGAGTCACACTCTGCATTCTAAGAGGAACCTCAGGCATACACCCTCACCCCTTCCCCTGATCTGCATAGATTCTAACCGATGTGCATATCTAATGGGGGCCAATCTTGTCCTTCAAACTCCTAGAGACCTGGAAAAACAGTGTACTCCTCTCAATAGCCAGATTCATGCTCAGCAGCCAGCCTGAGGCTCAGAGGGAATCATTGCTTTAATAAGGTATTTATTTCCAAGTTCATATTAAAATAAGTCTTCCCAATAATTTTTTTAGAAAAAGAGAGAGAGAACTCTGGCCCCTATGATTCTGGGCATAAAACGCTCCCTTCTTTTGAACAGTCTTGACCCCTGCTTCCCTGCCCAAAGCCATCCGAACACATCAGACAGCAGAAGAAAACTAGCACGGCCTTCCTGTTGGCCAGGTGTCAAGGCATCGGGCAGATTTCACGCCACAGCTTGACCTCATCAGACCAAGGCCTATCACACCCCTGTAAATGGCAGTGGAAAAATAGCCATTCAGTGGGTTTCCTTCAATCCACCAGAAAGGGGAATAACAGGAAGCTATCACAGCTGTGCCCCGGCTTGGCAAATCCCAAGGGCCCTGAGGACCGGTGTTTCTTGTCAGCACCTACGTTCCCCTGTCCGCCCCCTAGCCTTCTTGTTCAGACTCAAGGTGGGCCCTGCATCTGCGGGAGTGAGTGCAGCCGCGACTGCAGCAACAATCCCAATAGATCGGCCCCACACACCTGCTGGGGAAGGAAGATGAAGTGCTTGGTCTGAATTTCTTTGGCCTGAATTATCAACTGGCTGATCACCATTGAGTTTCATCTAAATCTCTTCTTCCCATTCAGAATGTCCCGTAAGCCAAAGCCTGGGACTCCAGGGCACAAGGGCCTTCCAAGTCCTCATTCATTCCTTTAATGCATATTGATTGCCTCCTGTGTGCTGGGTATCATACTGGGCAACTGGGGACACAGGACTGAATGAATTAGACAGTCACTGACCTTATGGGACTTACAGTCCAGTGGAGTTTTCTCAACCTTGGCACTATCAACATTTGGGCTCAGATCTATTTTTTTTTTTTTTTTTTTTTTTTTTTTTTTGCTATGGAGGCTCTGCCGTATACTACAGAATATTTAGCAGTATCCCTGGTCTCTGTGCACTAGAGAGATCTCTGGTCAGCAGCTCCTCTGCCCCTGTGCTCTCCCTCCTGGGTTGTGACAACAAAAAACACTTCCAGACATTGGCAAAAATGCTCTTGTGGGGCAGATTGCCTCCGGCTGAGAACCAGGAGACTAAAAGAATAATGATCACCGTAGAATGTAACCCTATAATCATAACTAAGTACCATGGAGGAAAATTTGATGGGCATTAAACCAGTATTACCTACGACTTGAAAGCCAGACATTTTACATGGAATTACCAATCCTTACAACAACTCTGAATTGTGTATGTGTGTTATATCTATAGTAAATATGGGAGTATTTCTAAATTTCCAGATTAGGAAAATGAGGCTCGAGGAAGCGAAAAAATTGCCCAAGGCCCTAAAGCTAGTGAAAAACAGAGCCAAGATTTGAACCCTAGCCCTAAAGTTTGCCCCCCATGAAAAGGAAATTTGAGCCTTTGTTTAGACGCTTTCTGAAACATGTTCTATGGTCATGTGATGTTCTGAGCAACCATCCTAAAAGACTCATTCCTCCCTGGGGCCACTGTGGGGCTTGGCCGCCACCTGCCACATCAATCAAGCTGCAAACTGCCTGCATCAAGGCACATTTGTGGGACACCAGTGGGCTGAGGAATGACATTCTGGATTCTGAGATATTCGAGAAGACCTCCCCATACAAGTACCTGTGCACAGCGATATCCCAAAAATCACAGCAGGTACTCGAGCACACTCCACTGTGACCCATCTTGCAGAGTGCCCTGACCAGCATCTGCGGGGTACAGCAGGAGAGAAGCCAGACTTTCTGCAGTCCCCAAGAACATGAGGAGGAGGTATGGGGCAGTATGTGACAACTCTGGAGATCCCCACACATGATTCAAATACGAGTGGCATGCATTTATCAATGTGCCTCAGTTTCTCCTCCATGAAATAGACAAGTGCATCCACTTCCATGGTTGATACAAGAACTCAATGGCTATGCAAGTAAAGGCAAGAACATGACCAGAAAGGCATTTGGTGCAATATTGTGATCAATAAGGGAGTCAGGTCAGGACACTTCCTCTCCCAGACCCACTTCCTCCATGTGAGATACTGAGTCCCAGGAAGGGAGAAACAGGTGCAGAGGTGGGCAAAGCATCTCAGGAAGAAGTGGGGAACCTCTGTGCTTCCTAGGTGGAACCAAGGAGGAACAGGGAATGCACTGGCAAACAAGCGCCAGCCAGTCCTTTGTCCTGTGCAAAAGTCAATCCTGAACTTTCTTGGATGCCACAATCAAACAGCACTCCTCAGAGAACTGCCACCCTACAAGGCCACAGTGTGCCTGCTTCGGGTCAGCGAGTGTTTAACCATTCGGGGCCCCTGGCAGGATGGCCTCTGCCTCCCTCCCAGGCCATACCTCCTGCCCCTGCTCCATCACACTTTGTGCTGGCTGGGTCCAGCTGTGACTCCCACCTACGGCTCTCCAAAGACACCAAGCGCTCTCAAGTCCATGTGCCTTTTTACATGCACGGCAGTTCTCCCTGCAAGGGCTGCCCACCCCTCTGGTACCTACCACCTCGAAAACTGTCACTGAAGGGCTCAAATGTGCTCCCACAGCAAATTTTGCCCACCTGCTATTGGTAATAATAGACTAATAATAATAGCAACCAACATCTGCGAGTACTTATTCATGTCTAGAAGGTCCTGAGCTAAGTTTTTACCCACATGGTCTCTTTTCTCCTTGTATCACTTCCTTCAATAGGTAGCTTATCCGCATGAGAGGTTAAAAAAAAAAAAAATCTGTCCATCATCACTCAGTGATGAAATGGCAGCTTGAAGGTTCACACCTGGGTCAGCCTCAGCCCACCTGTTCTCCTATGTTCTTAACTCCTGCCTCTTGCTTTTGAAGCTTTTATTTCACAGGGTCCTCACCATCTGTCTCCAGGCCTACCTCTCCCCCAAATGAGGCCTGAGAGTTACCTTGGTCATCTTGAAACCCCTTGCTAAGCACAAGGTTTGGAATGGACTGAACATCTTCAAGGGAATCAATGAGCCCTGGAAAATGGTGGCCAGCTGAGGAAGGGTTAAGTGGATGTTCAGACTCTTTGGGGACAGGCTCATGCTAGATTCAAATTCCCAGGAGACACTCCCTCCCAACACAGGCTGTGAGGCTTTCCCTGTCCAGATAGCTAGTGGCAGATGACACATAATCTAGCTCCCTGAACAGGAGGAAGTAGGACCTTTAAGAGCTCAATGAAGGGCAGGAAATGGTGGTGATGGTGGCAATGATCATTTCCTGCATTCCCCCTGCGCCAGGTGATCTACTAAGCACTTTCTCTGTGTTATGGTCTCCACGATCCTCACAATCTTATGAAATAGGCATTAATATGATTCCAATTTTCTGATGAGGAAACCAGGGCTCAAGAGAGTAAGAACTTTACAAAGGCCCCCAGAGCTTTTAGGTTTAGAGCTATAATTTCCACTAGACTTGCCTGGCTCCCTTACTCTTCATACTTACAGCTTTCTGTAAAAGACAAAATACCTTTTGCAGAGGCCAATCTCTAAGATGTGCTGGAACAAAGAAGATTGTCCCAGTCTTAGCTGGGAGGATGTCAGTTGGGACGCCCTGTCTATCAAATGCTACAAGTGTCCTGGGGACAGGGAGCTGGGTGGCTATGTTAAGAGAGATGAACAGGGGCAGGAGTCCTGAGAGTCTAGAACAGCATGGAATCAAGGTATATGCCTTGACAATCTGCTAAACCAAACTGGCTCAGCCTCTGTTGGTCAGAGACAGTTCAGTCTGAGTATGGAGTTGGTTTTGAGAAGAACCTAGATCAGACTTTTCAAGGGTGCCAAATGAGCTCTGAAGAAAGTTCTAGCCTTAGGGGAAATGAATCTCTGCCTCAACATCCCCTTGAGCTCCTGAAAAGAGTTAATGGCCAGATTAGAATTTAACCTCCACTCTGGCTCAATTAGCAGAGAGAACAAAGTCTGAGCAGGCCCCGGGCATCAGCCGTTCCCACCATGCACTTCCAACCAGGGAAGGTCCAGAGAGCAACAGGAAGCACTGGGCCCTGGCACCTGAACCACAGAGCTACAAGTGAGTGTCACAGCAGGAGGAGACCAAAAGAGGTGAAGGAAGGATTCAGTGGTCTTCCTAAAGGAAGACATCCCAGAGACTGGGAAGAGCTGGGGAGACCCTATTGGTCAGACCCCAAAACTTGAAGGTCCAGAGTGGCCCGGACGACCCCTTGCCTGAAGTATCCTAGGGACTGGGGTGGAAAACATGGGATTTGGGTGACAGGTGGGAGAGAAGGGGATGGGGGATTTGTGTGGGAAAGGCCCCTTTAGCAGGCAGCACTCTGGAAGGATTAGCCGGCCCCCACCGCCTCCTGCAAGCTGGCTCTCTGTGACAGAACTAGGGAGGAAGATGTAGAAACTCCCCCAGCCCCTGCAGAACCACCCACCAGGGCTCCACTTAGGCACCTGTCTAAGAGACACGCCCAGCTCTAACCAGTATTGAAGGCGCTGGCGTTTGCCTAGGAGGGCTCACCCTCCCATGCTCCACTGCACCAAGCGCTTCGCAGGCCTGGCACTCCTCATCCCCACGGCCTGGGTAGCCCCGTTTCATAGAGACCTCTAGGGCTCAGGAGGCCAAGTGCCTTGCCCTCGGGCAGACAGCTGATCGCTGGCTGAGCTGAGAAGCTTTGTTAGCAGCCTGGAAGGAGACCTTTCCGTTGGAAGGTTTTCTCCGGTGCTTCCCCAGCCGCAGGAAATGGCAGGGCGCACAGGGAAGTACCCCCGCGGGCCGAGGCGGCTAACTGCAGGCCTATGCCAGAGATCCCGGCGGGAAAGGGCGCCTGGTACATCGGGGCTCCGGGTCCTCTACAGAGGGCGATTCAGAAGCAGCACCTGGTGCTCGGGGCCGCGGGGAACTGGTGGGCGCTTCTGACAGCGAGAACAGGGGCCCATTATGTGGAATTTAATCACATGGGCGCGCAAGCAGCTCGGCTTTCGGTTCTGAGAAGCGCTTATGCAGCCGCATCTCTCTCCCTCCGCTCTCGAGATTTCAGGCAGCGCCGGGTCCTGGGCCTGGCGCGTGGTGGCGGCGCGCAGCTGGGCTCCCGGGAGGGCCAGATTCACAGCTCGCCTAGGCTCAATTTTCCGCCTGGGATTGGGAGCTGCATCAACAGCATTTCCAGTGAAGCCAGAGGCCCGACCCGATCGGGGAAAGCAGAGGAAGGAGTCTGTAACAGGAAAGGAGGCGGATAGCGAGCGCCGCCCCCTCCTGGCTCCCCACCCGCGGCTATCTGGGTTCGCCAGGTGACCTTGGGGGAGACCCCTCTGCGCGACCTCTCTTTAGAGAGGACTGTACGATGTCTGCCCACCCTAGGCGCTCGGGGGCGCTACTCCCTGCCGGAGCCGACGCGCGGGACTCGGCGGTAAGGAAAAGAGCGCTCCTGGCGCCAGGGACCCGGCATCCAACACAGCGGCCCTGGGGAGAGGCACGGCGGCCCTGGGGAGAGGCCCGGCTCACGCCTCCCAGGGAACTACAACGCGGGGGTCTCCCCTGGCCGGCGGACACCGGGGATCCCGCGGCGGGGCAGGTCTGCTCGCCCGCGTACAAGCCCTGGGGACCTTTCCCGCCCGGGCAGGAGCGCTCCCAGTGCCCTGCCGCTACCTGCGGGGACCAGGCGCCGCCACGCGAGGGGGCGGCGCCCCCATGCCCAGTCCCGAGACTGGCGCCGGTAGTGTTTAGCGCTCTGTGGCTTCCACCGCCGGGCACTGCGACCCCGGCAGACAGCGGCCCAACAGTCAGAACCCTCTGAAGACCCCCTTTCCTCCCCAAGATCGCGCCCCTACAGCCCAGCTAACAACCTGCCTGTGCACTCCTCACCCAGCCTAGTCATGGGCGCTCGAGACGCGGGAGGACGCCCCCACTCCATCCCCAGCCCTGAGTCGAGTACCCGCTTTTCTAGTGCCCCCCGCCAAATTATCTTAAGTCCTTCGCCCCCAACCAGGTTATCGGAAGCCGAGACCGCCTCCCCGCCAGGATTCTGGTCCCTCGCCCTGTCAAGCCGCAGAGCGCAGGGAGGAAGGCGGCGCCGCCGGGGAACTCACCCGTTCTCCTGAGCCCTGCCCCGGGCGGCTCCCGGCCCTGGCTCAGTCGGTAGGTCCCCAAGCCGCAGCTGCTGGTGCGGCGACAGAGCCGGCTCTGCTCCGCCGCGAGCCTCAGCGCCGCCTTTGGGCTCCTCCCCCGAGGCGGGGCCTGAGTCGCGGGCGTGGGGTGGGCCCACTCAACACCAGCCTGCTTCTAAGGGAGCTAGGAGAAGGGTCCTGGGGCTCCCGGGGGCGAGGGACTCTTTGAGCAACAGGAAACGGAAAGGAGATGAGATGGAGCGCTTCCTCCCACCCACTCCCACCATGGAAAGGAGGAACTCGAGAAAGGCATTCTTGCTCCCATTTGACAGATGAGCATCGTGAACTCCAGAAGGAGTTGTGACCTGCCCGCGGGTCACATAGAACAGCGCCGGTGTCAAGAATTCAAGTATCCTACCTTGAGGGCCCGCGCGCAGTCTGTCAGCCTTCAGGCTTCCCAGCACGTCCGGGGACGCGACCAGGTCTTGCCCTAGGAACAGGTCTGTGGGGACAGGTCTCCCAGGCCAGGAAAGCGAGACAAGTGGGAGCACGTGGGTGTGACCTGCAGTGTGGACTAGCATCATTTCCTCTTTCTGGAAAGAAGGGAGGTGAAGCAAAGGAGGAAGGAAGTGGTCGTACCTCCGCTGACGTCTGCCGTTTGAAGATGTGCAGGATCTAGACCTGGGCTGCTTCCCTGAGCTTTCATGCTAAAAATGCAAACGCAATAAAATAAACACGCATAACATAACGGGTGCCTTCTTTCTGTCTTTGAATCCAAGCCCCTTCTGGGGCACAAGGCCCTGCGCCCTGTGCCTTTCTTTACACAACAATGGATTTAACTACCTTTAAGTTGCTGTTGAAAACCAAGCCCTCCCCGCCCCCCCCAGGAAGAGGAGAGAAAGTTAATAAACAAAGGGGGAAAAACCCAACCCAAAACATTCTCTGGAATCCACACTTGCTGAACACTGGCCTTAGAACAATAGGGTTCTCTTTTCAACAAAGGGCTTTGTTTCCTGAACTTTCCTCAGCACCCAGATTAGAGCCCTAGGCACCCCAGGGCCAACAAGCTTGGGGGTGGGGTGGCAGATGAAGTTTAGGTTTGGAGAGTCTGGGGCTCTATCCAGTAAATTCAATTTGTAGCAGTCTCCTTTCGAGAACCCTGGGTCATTATTTGTGAGCAATATTCTTTTGAGGCTTGAAGGCACCACCTGAGTTTAAGTGATTTCCTCTTTACTAAGAAAACTCAATAACTTTTCTTGAAGGAGTGAAAAATTTATAGGTTGGTTATGCCTGCTCCGGGGCCACAGGCCCTTCTCAAGTCCCCTGAAGTCCCCCTTCACTTGCCCTGTCTCCCTCCCTGCCCTGTTCCTTAATAATCCAGTTTGTGAATGACACTGCTTCAGTAGCAGCAATTAGAGAGCAGAGCAGGTGGGAAAGACTTACAGTGATGTTTAAAATAACCCAAGGGGACCATTGTTCTCTGCAGAATGTTTCCATTGATTTATAATGAAGAGCTTCGGGCTGAGAAGGCGGTAATCCATCTCTCCAAGGCATGGGTAGAACCTGGAGCCTGTGGTCTTAAGTGGGAGAGGATGTTCCAAATCCCCGTATTGTGCTGTTCATTCACATGTCTCACGGGGTTGATGTCAAGAGTTAAAGCATACTGAATAGTGCATTGGGGGGCTCACACTTCTTGATTTCAAACTACAAAGCTACCGTAATCAAGATAGTGTGGTAAGAGCAAAAGGAGGGACCCATAGGTCACTGGAATAAAACTGAGAGTCCAGACATAAAAGATATACATGTTCAATCAGTTTTCAACAAGAGTACTACAGCAACTTAGTGAAGAAAGAATAGTCTTTTCAACTGAATAGAGCTGGGATGACTGGATAGGCATGTGCAAAACAACAAACTGGACCCCTACCTCACACCATACAAAATGAACCCCAAATGGATCAGACTCGAATGTTGGGACTAAAATTATAAAACTCTCAGAAGAAAACATAAGAATAATCTTTGTGACCTTAAATTATGCAATGATGTCAGCTATGGTAGGACACACCTGTAATCCCCAGCAACTCAGGAGACTGAGGCAGAATAATCACAAGTTCAAGTCCAGTCTGGGAAACTCAGCAAGACCCTGTCTCAAAATAAAAAATAAAAAGAACTAGGGGTGTAGTCGGTCATATAGAGAGCCCCTAGGTTCATTCCCCAGAATATCCATTTCTTCAAAGAAGGTACATAATTGGCCAAGAAGCACACAAAAAGATAACATCATTAACTGCAAGGGAAATGCAAACCAAAACCAAAATAATACATCACTCTTCACCTACTAGGTTGGCTATAATAAAGAAAAATTCAAATAATAACAAGGTTGGTAAGGATATGGAGAAAGGGGAACTCTCGTACTTCAATGATGGAAATGTAAAATGATACCTCTGCTTTGAAAAACTGACCTTTCCTCAAAATATTAAACATAAAGTTACCAGATGACCCAGCAACTCCACCCCTAGGTAGGTTCTCACAAGAAATAATAACATGCACACACAAAAAAATTTGTTCAAAAATGTTCAGAATAGGGGGAAAAATTAAAATTTTTTTAAAAAATGACCAGGCTGGGGCTATAGCTCAGTTGGTAAAGTGCTTGCCTTGCATTCACAAGGCCCTGGGTTCAATCCCCAGCACCACCAAAAAAAAAAAAAAAAAAAAAAAAAAAAAGATGCAATGTCCATCAGGCAATAAATAGTAAATAAAATATAATACATCTACACTATGTGTTATTATTTGGTAATTGAAAGGGACAAAGCACTGACACATGTTGCAACATGGATGAGCTTTGCAAACACATTGCACTGTGAAATGGGCCACATGTTGTATGATTCTGTTTGAAAAGTCCAGAACAGACCAAATGCATAGAGACTGAAAGCAGATTAGTGGTTGTCTGGAGCTGGGAGAGTATTTTCCGGGGCAACTGGGAGATGACTGGTAAGGGGTGTTTCATTTTGGGATGATGAAATGTCCTGAAGTTGATTGCAGATGATCACACAATCATGCGTGTACTAAAAACCCTTGCATTGTATACTTTAGTTTTTTATTTGGGGAGGTGCTGTTACTGAGGATTGAACTCAGAGGCCACATCCCCAGCCCTACTTTGTATTTTATTTAGAGACAGGGTCTCACTGAGTTGCTTAACGCCTCGCTTTTGCCGAGGCTGGCTTTGAATTTTTGATCCTCCTGCCTCAGCCTCCCAAGCTGCTGGAATTACAGACGGGCACCACCACAACCAGCTGAATTGTATACTTTAAATGGATGAATTGTATGGTGTGTGAATTATCAACAAGTTTTTACCCTCCCCCAGCCAAAAAAAGGTTAAACTATACTCCAATCCTTGAAACCAACACTTCCAGTGTCCTCCAAATTGCTCTCTCTTCTATCCCAGATAGGAAAGTCCCACCCTTTATTTCAAGGTCATCTATGGTACATCTATGGTCATCTATAGTAAGATATTTAAGATATAGTTCAAGGCCAAAGAACGTTCTTTTTTTTTTTTTTCCATAACTTTTTTTTTGGTGCATTATAGTGGTGCATAATGGTGGGATTTGATAGCTGTCCATGCATGCACACAATATAACAATACAATTTCAGGGCCAAAGAAAGTTCTAAGAGGCTATGAAAAATAGTGAGGACCTGAAAATAAACCTGAAGCACTGATTTTATAAATATAGAATTAACTACATGTCTACATGTCAACTACAACTTAACCAACTCAGATATACCTTCCATAGAAGGTAGAATTGGGGTGAGCTGTAAGGTTGCTATGATGCAAGGTGAGCCCTAGAGACCCTTGAATCTGAAAAATGAGCTAATCCGAGCATCTGGATGCATTCTAAAGATAATTCGATCCAGTGGCTCGTGCCACCAGCTGCTGGGCAGGGGCTGGCTGGCTGTACCCACTCAACAAACAGCCCAGTGCCCGGCTCACATGAGCCTCACTCGGGGGCTCCTGTCTCCTTGCTGATGCTGCTGGATGGTGTTGGCTTGAGGCCAGACCCCGGGACAGCAGTGCAGGAAGTGCAGAGGGTGCCACGAGGTCTGAAGTAAAACTGAGCCGAGTGGGGAGAAAGGCATTCCGGGGAAGAGTCCGGCTCTGGCCTGAGCTCGCTGGGCGGTCGTTTCCTCTTCCAGTGCCGGTTTCCTGCTCCGTAATCTCCAATTGTACAATACTCGGTGTGTTTGGATGTGTGGTTTTTTCCCACGTCCCCCACACTTTTGAGGGAAGTGACCTTTTCTCTACCTCATTTGTATGCTCCCCATAACTGTCTGCACAGTGGGAACCTGGAGGGACCACCAGGTGTTTGCGGCTGGCACGTGATCCCTGTCCCAAGATGCTGCTAGAATTCAGGAACAAAGAGTGGGGGTGGACTGGTTTTCTTTTCTTTTTAGATTTTCTAGGTTTTCATTTTCGTATTCAGTTTATGGAAAACCCAGCTCGGTTGCTCTCAGTCTCAGCATTGCACTGGACTCACTAAAGAACCTTTAAAATTTTTTGTTACCTAGACTCTACCCCAAACTATTTCAATCAAAGTCACTGAAGGTTTAATTTGAAACACACACACACACACACACACTCTCACACACACACACACACACACACACACACACACACACACTCACACACACACATCAACAAAAAAAAGCAAAACACTCCCCATGAGTTTGGCAATGCAACTTGGCAATGTAGACAGGGGTCAAGATCACTGTCCCTGTTCGTCAAATTAGGGAGAGCACAGAAATGTCTGGAGAAGAAGAGAAGGAGATGGGGTCGTAGAGAATGTTGCTTTCTACCCCTGTGCTCTTTGATACAGGATGGAACCTAGGACTGTGCATTGCAACCAACTCTAATGAACAGCTAATGCCTTCAATAGTTTTGGTAGCAACATCCCATCCTCCTGAATCCCTTACTTTGTCTTAAATAGGGTTCCCCAAATTCCCTGAGGGGAAGAACCATCTGGGGCCCTTATTTAAAATGGGGGTTCCATTTTGCAATCACCAATACAGTAATTGCTTGAGGGAATAAGAGTCAGCATTGGATACAAAAGCCATGAGTGAAGGGTCAGTGGGTAACAGGAGAGCAAAATAGCATGCCCCAGAGTACTTGGTAATTATAAAGGGGGCCACGGACCTTTACAGTGGAGAGTTCTCGCTGTCTCCTCCTCAACTGAAGGATCGAACTCAGCCTCACCCAGAGGGGGACAACCTGACATTGTTCTCCCCGTGATGTGATGCAATAAGATGTACCCAGCACCTTCTATGTCATATTCTTGCCAAAAATACTTAACCTGATTTTAATCATGAGGAAAATTTAGACAAATCTAGAATGTGGGGCATTCTACAAGCCTCGAGTTAATATCACTTTTTGAAAAAAGACAAGGAGTTGCTCAACTAAAAGAGACTAAAGGGAGATCAAGAAAAATATGTAACGTGGGACCCTTGATGGGAATAGTAAATAGCTATAAAAGAAATACCACGGGCAGCTGGGAATTTAAATGCTGTCTGTATAGCAGGAGATACCGCTGCATGGAGGTTAGTATTCTTGGATATGACAGTGACATGGTGGTTACGGAGGCACAGGTCCTTATTTTTAGGAAATGCATGCTGGGGAGAAGGTGAAGGAGGGAGAGAGAAAGCAAAAATAAGCCAGCTGTTAACAACTGGTGAATCTAGGTGAGAGCAATTCAATATTTTTCAAGATGAAAAATCTGGAAGGAAATGCAGACTCCTGGGTCCTTCCCCTTGGGCATTCTGATCCAGTGGGCCTGGGATCTGTTTTGTTTTTTGGTACTGGGGATTGAATCCAGGAGCAATTTCCAACTGAGCTACATCCAGCCCTTTCTGTTTTTGATTTTGAAACAGGTGCCACCAAGTTGTGGAGGGTTTCTCTAAGTTGCTGCCTCCACCTCCGTAGTCACTGGGATTACAGGTGTGTGCCACCACACCCCCCTGGGATCTGTGTTTTAAAAGAAATCTTGGAGCTGAGTGCCGTGGCACATGCTTGTAATCCCAGTGACTGGGGTGGCTGAGGTAGGAGGATTGCAAGTTCAGGGTCAGCCTCAGCAAGACAGCAAGTAAACAAAACCCAGTCTCAAAGTAAAAAATAAAAAGGATTGGGGCTGGGGATGCGTTCAGTGGTAAAGTGCCCCTGGGTTTAATTCTCAGTAGCAAAATAAATAAATAAATAAATAAACCTTATCACCAAAGAAAGAAGAAGAGAAATGAATTTCATATTGTGCATGATTATAATGCACAAATAAAAAGGAGAAAATGTAAAAGATGAAACAAAAGAAAGAAAAGAGGGCAGTTCTCAGACGATGTGCATCTGATGTCAGTTCTGCCGTCTCCAAAGTCATCCACAGACGTGACTGCCACTCACTGTCCTTCTGTCTTCACACGCCCCGCCCGGCATTACCAACCTCATGGCACATTCTGTTCCTGCTGCCTGAACTGCTGTTCCCTCTTTCTCTGTTCGGCCCCGCCCTTCTTTCAAGTCTCAGATCAAATGTCACTCCCTCAGGGAAGGCCTCCTAGAGCCGCCTCAGTCAGCCTCTAGGGACCATGGTTGTGATCTTATGTCTGCTGTGACTACTCTCATTAGCGTAGGGGCTGAATGTGTCCCTGACTCTTATGTCGAAGTCCTAACCCTCAGTACCTAAGAATGTGAGATGCGGAGGTCAGGGCTTTGCTATGACTTAAATATAGGTGTGTGTCCATGTGTTGAAGGCTTGGTTCCCAGGGCAGGGGAGCTGTGGGCCTTCAGGAGGTGGGACCTTGTGAGAGGGCATTATGGGAGGTCCTAGGGCATTGTGGGCATGTCCCTGAAGGGGATTGTGGGAACCAGCTGTCATCCTCTTCCTCTTCCTCTTCCTTTTTGCTTCCTGGTGCACAATAGAAATGGTTCTGCTCCACCATGCTGTGATGCCCTGGCCAGGGGCCCCCAGAACTGAGAAAACCTTCTCTCTTCATAAGTTAATTGCCTAAAGTGTTTCGTTACCATGACAAAACACTGCCTGACACATCTTTAAGAAGATCACCAAGGTAAATGAGCTCATATGGGTGGACACAAATCCAACAGGACTTTATAAGAAGAGGAGATTAAGAGACACAGAAAAGACCCCGTGAAGACACTGGGGGAAGACAGCCATCTACACACCAAGGAGGGAGGCCTTGGAAGACCAGCCTGCCAACACCTTGAGATGGAAATTCTCACCTCCTGAATCATGAGAAAATAGATGTCTGTTGTTTAAGTCCCCAGTCTGGTGGCTTAAACAGACTAAAACAGTGAGTGCCACCAATTAGGGACCAGCTCTGTTCTCCTTACCACCGAACGCCCAGTGACTGGAGTCACTTGGCAGAGTGAGGTGCACAGGGGGAACCTGCAGAGTGAACGAAGTGGCCTGCAGGCGATGCCGGCGGCAGCGTTTGGAGGAATGCTTTGTCTGTCCTCCCTCGGACACTAGGGCTCAGGACTCAGCGTGGGACGCACAGCAAGGTCATATTTTGAGACTCTAATCTGAGGCTCACGTTTCCCCTTTTCTGCCCTTGATCTTCCTCCTCGCCCTCAGCCCTCCACCTGTCTAGCCCTTGTCACTTACGGCCTCTGGTGGGGCTTAGATGCCACCTACAGCAGCAGAAGTTGTCCCCCAGTCCCGAAGGGCAAAATCGAGTCAGAAACATCCGCAGCACAGGAAGCAGCCTGGAAGCCAAAGCACTGTTGGTATGTTCCTGCTGGAATGAGGGGACAAGGTCCTTGGGGCTCTGGAAATCCAGGCCTGGATGATACACAGGCAAAGCTGAAGTAGGGAATGGCCGATATGGCTGACTGAAGAGGGGTTCGCCTTCTGAATTACCAGGAAGCTGTCAATAAGACACCAGGAGACTAAAGCCAAGCCTCTGACAACAAAAAAGCTCTGTGCATACTCGGACAGGCCGGGACCCAGGAACCAGAACCCCTCGGGGTCGGAAGAACCAAATGCTGGTGCGGACACTTCGGAGACAAATTTGGCGCTATTTAAGAAAGTTAGAGGTGCATGTTCCGTGGCCCAGAAGGCGCACATTTAGGAAGACCTGCCTAGAAAAAACACCCCGCCTTATGTAGGAGGAGTTACATCTCAGGATTCTCATTATGACCTTATCTGTAAGGGCAAGACTAGCAACATCCTAAAGGCCTGCTGATAGGGGAGCGCAAAAATGAATCCAGGAGTATTTTAGCATGATAGAATTCTAAACAGCAGGAAACGAACTGAAAGAAAGCTACCTGAATAACACAGGTAAATCCAGAAAACCAAGTATGAATTGAAAAAAGAAAAAGAGAGCAAATTCAAAATGGATACTCATAGGGCAATACTTCTATATTTTAGAACTACAATAGCTATGCACACGGTGCACACCTGAAATCCCAGCAGCTCAGGAGGCTGAGGCAGGAGGATCACATGTTTGAAGCCAGTCTTACAACTTAGGGCGGCCCTAAGCAACTTAGTGAGATCCTGTCTCAAAATAAAAAATAAAAAGGGCTGGGGATGTGGCTCAGTAGTAAAGTGCCCCTGGGTTTAACCCCCAGTGCTAAAAAGAAAAAGAAAACACACAATAGCTTCCAGTTGTGATTACAGATATGCAGTAGAAGCATAAAACAGGGAGGCTGGCTGTCCTCCGTGGTCCCCACAGATCCCTTCTCCCTCCTTCACCCTGCTCTGTGCCACTGAGTGCATTTTACTTGTAGGGATTCGTTTGTCCTCTGGCTTCTTAGGGTTTAACCAAAGGAAGTAGCTGCTGGAGATCCCCAGGCTGAAGACACGAGGCCCTGTGATTAGACAGTGTCCCTCTGCCGCAGGTCCATCTCCTGTTGGGGAGCTCGCTGGGCTTTGGTCATTGCTCGCTCCTCTTACCTCGGTTTCCCCAATCACAAAATGGAGATGATAAAAGCACCTATCACTTGTCACCGTGTAGACTTGGCACAGTGTCAGGTGGGTTATAAACACACAGCAAAAGTCAGCTTCTGCTGTTACTCATCACATCCTGGCTGCACTGCTACAAGGGATCTCTGTACTATTTTTTGAAATATAAAAATTACATGACTTCCTTTAATGTCACTTGAAACTTCAAGATACAGGTCTGAAAGTAATTCCTTATCTTAAACCATAGGGGCTGGATGTGCTTCTTAAATTCTGAAGTTTCGGGATTTTTGTAAATGGAATGTAGGGCACAAGCTCGTCCAGGGGATGGTGACACAGAATCATTGCTCGAGCACAGGTGTGTGTGTGTGTGGGGGGGGGGGGCCTTCACTGGATGCCTTGTGGGTGGGGCCTGAGAATTTCCACTTCCACATGTTCCCAGGTGATGCAGATGCTTCGGGGCTGGAGACCACATGTAGAGCTGCTGCCACCTGTGATGTAACCTCCCTCGGAGGTCTGGAGCCACCACCCCATAACCAAACATTCGTATTTCCCTGTGAAATGTTGATGGAAGACTATAGATAGCCTACGTCAGTTCAGATTAGGTTTAGTACTGAGTGAGCCTGCGTAAACTGATGGAAAAACTTTCAGTTTTCAAAAAGAATTTTGGATTTTGGAAGAGAATGTAAGAGACTAGTAAACTGAATCATAAGCAAAGATTAAAAACAGAAAAAAATAGTAATATTATGCTTGCTTTTTTTTTTTGCAGGGGAAGGTTCTAGGGATCACATCTGGGGCCCTGTGCATGCTATGCAAATGCTCTACCACTGAGCTGCACCCTGATTCCTTTTTCACTTTATTTTGAGATAGCACCTTGCTAAGTCGTCCAGGTTGGCCTCAAACTTGCAATCCTCCTGCCTCAGCCTCCCAAGTTGCTGGGATTACAAGCATGTGCCACCGTGCCCAGCTCAAGTGTAGTTTTAAAATTATATTATAGCTGAAACAGGAGGATGGTGAGTTCAAAGCCAGCCTCAGCAAAACCCAGGTGCTAAGCGACTCAGTGAGATCCTGTCTCTAAACAAAATACAAAATAGGACTAGGGATGTGGTTTAGTGGTCGAGTGCTCCTGAGTTCAATCGCAGGTACAAAAACAAAAACAAACAAACAAAAAAAACTACACTTGACCCACCACCATCAGGGATTGTGAAAATTTGTGGTATGAAAATGAATGCAAGCAAATGGCTCTTAAAAACCAAAGCAAGTTATGCAATGCTCACACTAGTCACCAGGCGGCAGCATCCACTCTCTGTCCGCACTAGGGAGTAGTGTGGACGTTGTTTGCTGGTAAGAAGCCTGGGGTGGTAGCTTATTCTGCAGGAGCACTTGGGAGTTAACACTGCTGTGTAGTCACCTACTCCAAAACTCAGTGGGGTAAAGCAACCATTTCACTATGCTCACGAATTCTGCTGATCCACAGTTTAGAAAGGATGCAACTGAGATAGCTCGTCTCTGCTCCACATCCAGGACATCTGCAGAAAAGGTCCAATGACTGGGATCTGGAATCGTGTGGAGGTGTCTTCACTCAGCACACTGGGCTTAACACTGGCTGAAAGTTGGAACACCTGCCTCAGTCCTGCCAGGCCCCAGGCTTGGGCTTCCTCACGGTGTGGCACCAGGGTTTAAAGTTGGGCTTTAAGGGCCGGGGGCACAGGCTGCCCCTGGATGGGAGGCACAGGAAAGCCACTGTGTCAGGCTTAGCATTTCTAAGGCTGCCATGACCATCGCAGACACGATGACGTCAATAACAGAAATGTGATTGCCTCAGAGTTCTCAGTGGGGTTGGATTAGGGCTTCCCTGACAGCCTGCGTTTAACCACCTCTTTAAAGGTCCTACCTCCAAATGCAGTCACATTCTGAGGTACTGGGGCTCACTCGGGGCTTCCACACATTTGGGGGGAGAACACAGTTCAGCCTATAACAGCACACAGGCGGGATGGGAGCGCTCCATCCATCTTGGAAAAATGTCATCAGCTATGGTACCCGCCCCAGCCATGTGTTCCGCCCCAGCCACGTGTCCCTGGTTTCACTCCTACGGCCATGCCTTTGAACATGTGCACTTAGCTAAAGGGAGGTACCCCCACAAAGCAGGCAGGAGATCCCTGAGCAGAGGAATAGGCCAGCTCTGCCTGGGATCCCCTGCCTGCCCCCGCTAATGGATCACACTTATTTGCCCATCCAGAGCTCTCTGCTCATCCGGAACTCCGCCGACCCCTGTCCCAGTCATTGCCATCATCATCTTTGCCACCACTCCTGTCTCACTGACCATGATCACTGTCACTATGGACTGCTTCCTTGGGCCAGGCTCACTTAATGTCCACAACACCCCTGTGAGATAAATGTCACAGATGAAGAAACCAGTGGTCAGAGTGGGGAAGTTACTAGTGTAGCCTCATAACGCCAATGGGTGGCAGAGTCAAGCCCAGGTTGGCCTGGCTCCAGAAGCCGGTTGGTCACCTCTAGCCCCGGGGCCTCTGAGCGTCTGGCACTGTCGTTTCCCCTCCTCTGTGTTGCCCTAGCCCCTAATTCAGTCCTCACCTCAAAGCATCAGCCTCCTACAGTGACGCAGATGGCACCTGCTCTGCTTCTGCTTGGCTGCCTGCTGGAAGGTTCTCCCTGAGCTCGAGAACAGGCTGGGGGTCAGCAGGCCTGTGCCTTGCTCCGAGTCACATGATATCCATGGCAGCCCGTGTATCCACAGGTGGTGCACCCCCTCGCGTTGACTCGGGGCTTGTCCATGTGACTTTGGCCAGGGCAACATCAGTCAACTTGACTGAAAGGGACTTGAGAAGTTCTTACTCACTGGGCCTGGCTCTCTTGGAACATGCCACCTTGTAGATAAAACCAGAGTGGACTCAGGATGAGAGATCCCGTGCAGACAATGATCCAGTCACCCCACTGCGAGGAAACCCCGTGAGGCCACTTTGGATCACTCTCCCGGTCAAGCTGTCCTATGATGATGGATATGCAAATGAGTCCGCATGCCCAGCTCAGTGGGGGCCCAGCATGAACTGCTGACCCAAGAATCCTGAGCAAATGCAATGGTCTTCAAGTCACTAAGTCTCAGGGGGATCTGGTCTGCAGCAACAGATAACTGACCCCCTGGTGTTTGCCCTCTCCTTCACAGGGTCCCTTCTTTAAGCTGCCAGAGGGGTTTTATTGCTGACATTGGTGTCCCCCATAGGAGTATTCCTGAACTCCCCATAGGAGTTTCCAAGGTGGTCGACACATGAGGTGTCAAGCCCCTCTCCCCAGTTCTGGTCTTACTGAGTCCTGATGCAGTTACACTTGCTTGTAGCTCAGGTCAGAGAACTCTGCTTGGAGACATCTTCAGGCCAAGCTGGATCCAGGGCCTCAGATGATGACCTCAGGGCTCCGTGTCTCTCAGCTCTTGGCTCCGTTTGGTTCTGCTGGGACTCATTCTGCAGACGGTGATCCCTGTACAGTCTTCATGACCCACACCCATGTTAACTTTGGGAACCTCCATTGCCTTTCTCCATTCTGTGCCTGCAGCAGAGGCTTTCCAAGCGTCCCCAGCAGCAGGGCAAAGCCTCAGTGACCCATCGAGGCAACCTGGTCATTTCTAGCATCCAGCATGGGGACAGACCGGGAAGGATTTTGCACTTGTGCCCCACATGATACTCATTTTAGTTTTTTGCTGTGATCCTCTACTTAATATCAAGGTCATTACCTATCTCAACTTTATTCTGGTGTATTCTCTAAGTTCATCCTCATTCTTTAAACAACAGCATGATATTCTTTAATTCTTGGTTTTTCTCTTTAAATTAGCATGATCCTTATTTTATTGTTTTGAATCTAAAAGGAGTTTTGGTCTAGAAACTTCATTTGCGGTAATATCATTCCCCATTACATGTCCAAATAGGTGTTCGTGCAAGGATATTTTTGCAGCACTATTTATAATAGGATACATTTGGAAATATTTATTCAAAAGTCAAAGGTGGAATGATTAAATAAGCCATGAAATCAAACATAATGAAATACTATTCAGATGTTAAAATGAATGAGTTACTTCTCACGAAATGTTCAGGAACTATTTGAATAATCCCTTCAGAGTCTATTATGTGACATGAAGGTTTGGATAAAGGAAAAAATGCACATTCCATTTTGGGCTAGAAGATTCAATAAAGAAAAGATACGATCTTTCTATCTTCTAGTCTATCATTTTAATGAGAAACAAACATATATACTAACAGGATTATTTGGGAACTTGAAACACTGATTCCAAAAATCATGCAGGAAAATCAAGAAAAGTCCTGACATAAAAAAGAAGGAGGAAGAGAGAGATCGGGGAGGACAAATCTGTCAGATCTTAAAGCGTGTGATGAAGTGACTGTAATAAACAGTTCATGATGAATTCAGAAAAAGGCAGAGATGAGTGCAGCTGATGAGTGAGTCTGGAAGTAAGCCAAAATATATAAAGTCATTTAATAAATAATAAAGTAGCATTCAAATCAGGGGAAGATGGATTACTCAATAAATATTGTTGGTTCAACTGGCTAGTCATCTGAAAAGAAATTCAGTTAGAGCCCTATGGCAAACCTACATCAAGATAAATTCCAGCTAGATAAGTAAATTATGGTCCCTGCATGCAACAAAACACCACACTGCAAAAACAGGCAGGAAAAAAAAAAAAAAAAAAAAAGAGGAGGAAAAAACCCAAAATACTATACAGCAATGAAAATTAATGAAGCACAGCTATGGGCAATGTGTGTGAGTGTGCGCTCATACTCATACACAGTGCTGGGGATCTAATCCAAGGCCTCAACACTTGCTAGGCTAGTGCTCTACCACTGAGCCACGTCCCCAGCCCAGTAACATTCAGGGATGGTAATGAGGTGGTGCTATAGTTTGGATCTTAAATGTCATAGACCCTCTTTTTCACTTCCTGGCCATGAGATAAGCAACCCACATTGACCCCCGACTCTACGAGCTCCCTGCCATGATGTGCTGCCTCACCACAGGCCCAAAAGCAACAGAATCAACCAACTGTGGAATGAAACTTCCAAAACTGTGAAGCAAACGAAACCTTTCCTCTTTATAAAGTTGATCATCGCAGGCGGTTTTCACAGGAACAGAAAGCTGAATAACACAAATGGTAGCACTAAAAAGAGCACAGAAAGGACACTACAGATGTTGGCTTTTCTGAGGGGAAGGGAGGGATTTAGGTCAGGAAGGATGGATCATACCAGGGAACTTCCAGTGGCATAAACCATATTTCTTGACCCCAGTGCATGGTGGTTATATAGATGTTTGTTTAACCACAAGTTGTTTGACTGCACATTTGTGCTTTGTTTCACTGTGTGTGTTTACAATAAAGGGGTATAAAATTACCAAAAAATAGGACTTTTTTTTTTCATGATCTCAAGGTAAGGCCTTAATATGACCTAAAAAAAAAAAAAAAAGTTTTTAAAGATCACTTGATTTGAGCCCATAAAAAGATTCTTCATGGAGTGGAGCCTGTTGACCCATTCTATGATCCCAACCACTCAGGAGGCTGAGGCAGGAGAGTCACACAGTTCAAGCCTCAGCAGCTTGCTGAGTCCCTATATCAAAATAAAAATAAACAAATAAAAAGGGGTAGGGTTGTAGTTCAGTGGCAGAGCACTTGCCTAGCATGCATGAGGCCCTGGGTTCAATTCCCACTACTGAAAAAAAAAAAGTGGTTTTTCAGAAACTTGCATTGTCCAATAGCTGATTTATTAAAATAAGCAGAAGTTGGCTGGGGAGATAGCTCAGTTGGTAGAGTGCCTGCCTCGCATGCACAAGGCCCTGGGTTCAATCCCCAGCACCGCAAAAAAAAAAAAAAAAAAAAAAAAAGAAAAAGAAAATAAGCGGAAGCCCTTTTTGTATTGGTATGAGACTGCCGAGATACATCGCTATTCTATGGCACGCCACTGAGTAGAAAGCGTATGCCTGTGCCACAGACATGGTGACTGCACCCCTCTGGTGTTCGTTATCTCCGTGGAGTGTCCTTTACTAGAAATGCTTGGGACCAGAGTGTTTCAGATCTCAGTTCTTTTCGGAATATTTGCATATTCCTAATGAACCATCTTGGGGAAGGGACCCAAATCTAAGCACAAAATTCCCTTACCTGTCATATATACCCCATACATGTAGCTAGGAGGTAATTCTGTGTGATATTTTTAGTGCTCCTGCCTTTTGACTGGGGACCCAGCACATGAGGTCCACTTTCCTCATGTAGAATTTTCCACTTGTGGTGTCATGTTGGTGTCCAAAAATCATCAGATTCTGGAATGTTTTAGATTTGGGATTTTCAGATTAGGGATGCTCATCCTGTACGTTAAAAAGAGACAAGACAGAAGCAGGTCCACACACATGATACTGAATGAGGTCCAAGACACGTTGCTATTTGATAAAAAAAAAACAAGGCTAGACAAGAGTGCTACTATTTTTTAATGAAAATATTGAAACACATACAAAAGCAGAAAGAAGTGTAATAAGCCTCTGTTCCTCCATACTCCCTTTACAGACCCCTCTCTACTCCCCTAAGTTATTTTGGAGCAAATCCTGAACAACATTCCATCTGCAAATATTTCATTATGCACCTCTACAAGATAAGCTCACTTGTTCTTCTTTCTCCCTCCGTAAACTCAAAAATCACTATGACTTTTTAAAAAAAAAAACTATCAATAGTTATTTCATGTCATCAAATATCCAGTGAGGGGATGTGACTCAGTGGTAGAGTGCTTGCCTAATGTGGGCAAGGACCAGGGTCCAACCTCCAGTGGCAAAAACAAACACGCAGACAGCATTCACATTTCCCAGATTGCCTCTGAAGCTTCTTTAAAACAGTAACAACAACAAAACCAGCTGATTTATTAGAATCAGGATCCAAAGAAGGCCCACACTTTGTTTCTATGATATTCTTCTTAAATTTGTTTATTTATTTTTTGTACAGAAAGGACAGAATGCCTTTTTCTTTTTAATTTATTTTTACATGGTGCTAAGGATTGAACCCAGTGCCTCACACATGCCAGGCAAGCACTTTGTCACTGAACTATACAACTCCAGTCCCTTAAATTTGTTTTGATTTGTATGTTCGTTTACACCTGTGGC